>NC_039510.1:10287513-12822298 GCF_003672135.1 Ooceraea biroi
TACGTCGCCGCATGTCAGCGACGGCGACTCGCTACGTGTCACGTGCCGCCGGCTCTCCGCAATTCGCCTCGGTACACCTGTACTTTTGTTACTACGCGCTCTCACGTATCGCGCCGAGTTGGCACGCGTCCCGTCTGCTTTGTCCTGGTGCATGAACGGCTCTCTAAACTGCGTCTTTCTCTTCTCTTCTCCCTGCTTTTCACGGATATATGTATGCAATAAATAATAAATAAACGCGAATAAAATTTCTCTTGAATCTACGATTGCGAGTGGAATATCATCTCTCTTTATTCAATTTTTAATTGATGTGTTTTGAAATGATCATTTCGAATGATCCTCTTCCGAATAGACGACTAGAATAATACGAGACACAAACTTGAAATGTAATATTCGATAATTTAATGCAAACGTGCGTGTCATGATCGTAAACAATCTGTAGATACGGATACGACGTGAGATTCTCGAAACACGCAATCCGTAAATTTTGCTTGGAGATTATACTACTTGGCTTCTGTAATTATTCCGGCGATATTATTCTTATAACGCACGCGGACGCTAATGAGAATGCTATTTTCGGCACTTTCGTAATCTATCTGATGATATAAGAACGATTACCGAGAACCGCAGATTGGTACCTGAAAAACGAGATTGTCCTCGATGGATTCTAATCCAGTCGAGCACTCGAGACGATATCAATCGTCGTTTTGCACGATGCAATCGCACGATACTAGGAAACGGCCAATGATATTTGTAAACAAGTGACATCCAAAAAGAGCTGTCAACGAGATTTATGCGATATATCATGATACATCGGTAGACGACCGATCCGACATTCCGGGAATCGACGTCGCTATCTTGATTCAGCGACAATTTTTTTTTGACGATTTTCCAATTGTGTTGATGCGCGAGACGCGCCTCTCATTCTCGCAAAATTCTCAGCGCATCTGATTTATGAGACGAGAAACACGAACGCGAGATAACGAGATTAAAACAAGACAAAAACGGAA
This sequence comes from Ooceraea biroi, assembly GCF_003672135.1. Lineage (NCBI taxonomy): Eukaryota > Metazoa > Arthropoda > Insecta > Hymenoptera > Formicidae > Ooceraea > Ooceraea biroi. Next base: position 10,288,521 of record NC_039510.1, read on the forward strand.
TAAGCCGCTTCCACGCAATCTTACGCGTTTGCTTGTTGCACAATTATCTCGGAATTACAGTAATCTTCGTTGTGTTTGGTGTATCAGGCTCGACTCGTCGCGATTTCCGTTTGCGAATTCGAGAGAAACAAAACAGCGGCAGCCAGCGCACAACGAGCCTTGATCAGCGTGCGTATAAATAGAAGATCCGCAGGCGGAGAGCGAAAATCTATTTTGCGATTCTTGCGACGAAGCACGTGTCCGGTCATATCTCGTTCCGGATACATGTATGTATATGCTCGGCGATATACACGAAAATAAAACGGCGCGGGCGCTCCAAAGAAATTTAATGGAGCGCATCTATCCGAAAAACATCGCCTCGCCGAGTATTTATACCGGCACGGACAAGTGATTGACTTATTGCGGGCGACGCGACGCCTGTAACTCGTTCCCGACGACGACGACGATTTGTTAGTCGTTAAAACAGAAAGAAAGAACGCAATCGTGATATCTAAAAATACGGATTTCAGGAATGCGTGAAAGCGCAAGGAGAGAAAGAGAGAGAGAAAGATAAAACATTTTACAGATTTATTTCACTGTAAATCGCGACACGTTACCTGTTGCGCGGCACGCTGAACCAGTATTCGGGACGCAGCTTCTTCTTGCCGTAGCTCATAATTGGCGTCGATCGCGGTATCTTCTTATCCTTTGGTCTGCCGGTTCGCAGCCTCAGATAGAGCGGCGGGTCCTCGCAAGAACGTGCAGGTCGTGGGATCAGTTCTGCGTAATACGGGAGGCATTTATCAATATAGATTTCAAGGTACTCGATTAACACAAGTTTTATAATTGGCAGGGATTTATCTTTACATCTTTAGTCGGCGAATCTAAGTAACAGGTGCGATTCGCGATTTTATCATAATGAATATCTTGTCGTTGCGATAAGAGAAGCTTGGTTATTATTTCAGATTATTATTCCACAAACGTCCTTAGGAACTATCCATAAAAATCACACGTAAACACACAAATATATACATATGTACAGATCGAAAACACGAATAAGAGATGGAAGACGAGGCAAGCACATTAAAAGAGAACAGAGAGTGTAAGTCGGAGTAAGAATTATCGTGTAAAAGGAATAACGGTAATAATAACGATAGCCGCAATAGTCGTATGTCCAATAGTAACGTATACGGATATCGTAAAAAAGAGTTTTTCTTACAAAATGCACGTGCAGTAAAAAACGGTGATGAAATCGAAGTAACCATTACAGAGCGACGCAGCGTGTAGTCGTCCGCAAGTTACGCAAATCATGTTTAATGCATGGCAGTAAACTCGGGGAAACGGACAAAAATAATTTTACATAGGCAGACGCTCGACATAAAGACGCCAAATAAACAACTGGGAGTTTGTGACACAAGGAGAAGAGCAAGCTAATACTGTATGAACCTACCGAGACCTTCGAGTTCGGGAAAATTAGGTGCTTGGACTAGAGGGGCAACAGAAACAAATGACATTACTGCATTAGTATGAATCTATTGCTAGCTAAATGATGAAACCCGTTGTGCTGATCTAAAATAGATGAAACATTACTGGAACGAAAGAAACAGAGGGATATGACTGAGAGAGCGATCACAAGAGCAGAGATATAACAATTAATGCTAAAGTCTACAACAATCGAGCATGAAGAGATATAGTTTCGCTTAGAATGGTTATTATAGATTGTTCGATTATTATAGATTAATATATGAGACTTGAAATTCGAAGCTGAATACGCTTCGGAGTAGAATTAAAACATTGGATATCATGGTAAACAAGACGCGCGCTCGTTGCATGCAATGGGTCGCACAAAGGGTTTCAAGATTCTGGAGATGTATTTGTACATATATGTATACTGCTTTCATAAAGAAATATCTGTTATAAAAGTTCTCTCGTCTTCACTCGAAACTTTACACTAAGACGTCGTCTGTCGAAACATGTACTTAACGTATCAGTCACATCGGAATACAAATCAAGTGGAAGATGATCACAAATGGACAGTTATCAAAAAGATCTTTTATAGAACGTACATTGCTCTTTTCCCCGCAACAGTCAAGAAATAGTCGACAAAAATATCGAAAAAGAGCGGTAATTGTTCACTTGGTGAAATGACGTACAAAACTAATAATGACAAACAAGTATAATCCAAAATAATAAAACACTACTTCAATGTAACACCAAGATAAGCGCATTTGATTACTGTAATCCCAGGTTCGCCTGATGCAAAACGATTAACGGAGTTTAGAGAGAATTTCGAAAAAAAAAAAAAACATAAAAAAACATTACTTTCTACATAATAATTTATAGCCAAAGGCGCTCGGATCCCTAAGACAAGGGACAAAAAACTTGGCAAAACAACAACTGTTTAAAAAGCTATCTATATGCGTTCGGGCAAGTGCAGTGCGTGATATACTAATCCCGTTTGCTATCCTTATCCTCATCCTCATCCTCATCATCACCGTCATCATCACTGGTTAACTCCCTTCCATCGGTATATAACGGTATATCGGTCGGTATCAAAAAACATGATGTACAGAAAGTAATAGTGATGAGTAATCGTGTTTTGTGTGTAAAAGGAGTCTATTGGAATACACGTTGACGATTATTAAACTGTCCATTCCGATAAGAACACGAAATACATTATGGGTAACGTCTCTATGCGATCGCGATACTTACTGTCGAAACTCACAAACAATTCCGGCATATCGTCGACCGAGACCATACTGCGATAATCCAATCGCGGTGGCGCCGCCGAGGTTTTGCTACCCCGACTGCTGTCGACGCTGCTGCTGCCGGAGGACGTCAAGGGTTGCTGCCTGATGAAGGTGCCGACGGAAGAGCGTCTGAAAGAAAATTAATGAATAAATATTGTTGTAAAAAGAAGAAGCGAAACATTTTCTGGTGAAACAACATTCCATAACGCTTCTGAATGACAAGTACAAGTGTCAGTTGCCTCAATCATCAGATATATCTGACTGAGGTGTCGACAACACGTCGATTCTGCACATCCTCGTAGTTCAGAAGCGCGAGATATGCAGTAACACATAAATGAAACAACAATAGGGATTAACAATCAAGGTGGATCTGGTATAATACATGGCGAATAAATCATGTCGCTGCTTGGAGGTACTAAACATTGTGTTAAGTTGATCGTGTGTTGGGGCTGTAAGCGGTCTGGAGAGAGTAGTATCGGCAGTGTCCGCGTAGCCCGAGTCTTTCTCGGCGAATAGCGTGATTTACCTGAAAGCAGGAGCCCTCAATCCCAGAGTGTCTTGAAAATTAAAAAGTAAGAACGAAACAATTGTGAAAGTGTGTAGGAGGAAGAAGCGTTAGAATCCCCTGGATAATTTTTCATAATTGTGAAGTGACGTGCATGATGCACGCATTATATATGTATACACAATTAATTAATTACGTACTTAATAAACACAGCATCCATTCATTTTTTAACAATTGAAATATGTTGAAAGAGGATTCTACCAAAATAAAACGTATGTACAAAACGAGACAGCAAGTATTGATTAAGTAAAAAATAGATTGAATGAAAAAATATATAGTGGGAAAAGAGGAAAGGAAAATACAACGATGCAAGGTCATGATCGGGTCCAGACTCACCCAATGAGGCCTCCTGGACCAGGTGAGAAATTGCTGGAGTCCTGGGAGAGAGAGGAGGCGGTAAGCGGTGGTGTTCCGCTCGCTCTACCGCCCCCGCCACTCTCTTCGCTGGGAGTTTTAGCAAACAGGCCCGAGCTAAAGTCACTCACCAGGTTGATCGGCGAGCTTTTTTCCACCACCATTACATATTTTTGTTAGTTACAATAGAAATTATTATAGTAAAGCGTTAGTGAGTATCAGAATTCGTGTCGAAGGCAACGTAGGCATAAATATCTAAAAATCTAAGTCACAACCGCCGCGCACGACAATTATAATTTCTTTTTTTTTATAGAGATAGCAGGAGAAACTCTATCATGTGTACCTTCATACTTAAAGATCCCTTCCATGAGTTTTGCATCGCGAAATGCTTTTCATATGTAAGAAGCCATTTTTCCTACACAATAGCTAATGTATATACTATGTTACGACAAATGAGCTTACTGATTCCGTAAACGTAAGCTTTTATAGTCGGCTCCCTTTATTTGACAAACTTAATTTTATCTATCACACAAATCGCTTTATAAAAATAGACGATGTCGACTGTACACAGTAACCTCATTTGTATTCTACATCTTCTAAATGTTAGTGAAAAGCAAAGTTAAAATAAACATCGGCAATGAGAATGTTTTTCCTTTTTTCTTTTTCCAGTAAATGCGCATCCTCGCAGGAACGTTACTCGTTCTTAACACAGGTAAATGGAAGAGTGAAAAAAAAAAATATATATATATAAAAGCGGTTGTAAAAATATTGTACATTTCAAGAGCAATTAGAACGCTAGATCGTCTTTAAGAAATTGTCGACGTAACGCATCGTAAATTGTTCACCTTGAGAAAACTTTGCTGAAAACGGAGGAGTGATGCGAATCCGCGCTGTTCGGAAGGCTCGGCACCTTATCAGAGATGGATTTGCTCTCGTCCTCCTTCTCTCCGGTTAGACCCTCCATCCAGGACAACGGATATGACAGACGTTTTAGCATCTGAGAGGGTCGGGAAACAAATATACGAAGTGTAATTGCAGACACTAAATTTTTCCGCGCTGTTTATTGTATCCTCGGATCGTCAAATATGTACCTTGTTCCGTCGAGTTTCTTGTTTGTCATCGTCCTTGTGTTCCTCATCTTTCTCAGCTTCTTCGGCGTTCCTCTCCAAGCTAAAGGACACCGAGCTAGCTTTCTTCCTGCCGTTAATAGAAGCAGAACCGGTAGTCTCCAGCGTAGTCGTGATATTCGTTGGCGCTATCGTTATCGGGGGCACCCAATCCGAGGATAAGACAATGTCCGCGTCCGAGTACACTTTTTTCGATGGCATAGGCTGAACTACCGGGACAGCTGGATTGGGATCGCGGATATCGATACCGGAATCATGGCACGACAATTTGACTAGAGATCCCTCTTCGTCCTCGGGTATGGCATTTGATTTAGCTGGCTCCGTCTGCTGCAACAGTGAATTAATCACGTTTTTTATTCAGTCATAATTTACCGATGCAAACTTTTCGTAATTCTGTGTACTACAATTTCTGGATCGAGAGATAATTACCTTATCAGAATTCAGCGAATCCTGCTGCTCATCATCCACGGAGAATGTGCCGCGATCTTTGCTAGGAACTGCCCAATGATGATCAAGCATGGAACGCCTGCGTTCCTCCAACGTTCTACTAGCCTGGCCGCCACCGCAAATTTCTTTGTCGCCATTGTCCTTCTCCTTCTCTTTGTCTTTGGTCGAGGTTAAATTCTCCTCCTGCAATGAACGGCATTTATTCGTTACATCCTATCGTATCCTATCCTCACCTTACATAACGAAACGTCGTCAATACGGCAAAAGAATATACGCACGCTTTGGAGATTGGTGGGAGTGACGAGCTCTCGCTCAAAGGCCTTCGGAAAAGCGTCGCCGTCTCTCTCGGCGCAGCTGCATACGCTCTCGCTGTCGTCGCCCGCCAATTCAGGGAAATTCTCGTCCTTGCCCGGAGATTGACATTTATGACTATCCGCTTGGGGCTTCTTCATGTAGTAGATCTCAGGCTTCTTGTCCAGTGTACCGGATTCGGCGTGGGAGACTCTCATGTGAGCGATGTCGTAATAAATCGCGGCATTGATCACAAACTCCATCGGAGCGATCACCCCGTAAGATTCCGCACCGTGCTCGATGACGAGAGGATCGGACACGTTCGGATCGAACATGACTGCATTTGGCGTGACTAGCAGTACACCGCCAACTACGCCCTAGAAAAATTTATCAACGTCTATATAATATTAAAATTATCAAACAAGATTTTTGTACGTACGTAAAAATGATCGAGAGCATTACCTGACCATCCGTAATATGCCTGACATTAATCTTTAGGAATCTTTCTCTAAACGGCTGTTCATCTTCATCCGTAGCTGCACCGGAAGTTCCGAGAGGTGTTTTTATACGCTCCATGTGGCCCGGCTTTGGCGACACTGGTCTCAGGTTGTCCAAGAGTTCTGCAAAATCCAGAGTCAGCGTTGAAAAAATGACTGCGAAATATACGCGCATTACTGACGATTACGAACTGTGTTACGAAAGCTACAATTTTTAATTGCATCACTTATTGTCGTAAAATGTTATGCTATAACAAGTACTACAAGCTTAATCTTGATTAATTTCAGGCAGTCAGTGATTAATGATGACAATCTTGATTCGCTTTATCGTTTTACAAAACGGAACAGCGTTCCGTTGTTGTCTAATAATGTTTTACGATAATGTTTTTACGAGATACTTGTGTAAGGAATGATACTTATTTAAATCCTATCAACGTTGCACGAAGTCTATGAAATGAAATCCGTTTCCAGCCAGCCGGAATTGATAACATAAAATATTTTTAAATGGTAGAAATGATACTACGTAACATCGATGGATGGAATATTCCGAAATTATTGAATTTTCGTCCATCCATATGTTTAAAGTTTTCAGTCATTCTCAATCATTTTGTCTTGATCTTAGACACAATTTTTAATCTCGTACCAAATTTTTCACTGATTCTTCAGCTTTTATCCGTTGTGTCACGCACATATGTCGCCAAACTACGTTCGTGATGTAATTGAGTTTTCCGTGTCCGACCCCACTCGAATCACAGATTACGGAAGATAAATCTACGATAAACTACAATCACGTTCAGTATCGTCCTCTTCCTTCCATGTCGTTATTACAAAAAGCGATGTAAGCTGCGCGAATGTCGCGATCGCGTGTGTATGTGGTTCACGTTGTAACGCAACTAGTGCAATATGACGACGGCGGTGATCGGCAAAACGATTGTCTTTGAAGAAGACGTAAACCTTATGTTTGAGCAAGTGTGCATAACGATCTGCTCAGCTATTGGTCCGCTTAGTGGAACAGTGAATCACGAAATTGTGTAACGTCAGAAATCAAGTTTCGCGTGTCGCTTTATTATAAGCATTAAGTTATTCTCGTATGCGCGTACGATATGAAAATTAGCTAATCATTTTCATAAGCTATATAATCATTTACATATCATTTACAATTTCAATTATCAAATCATAAAAAATTAGATACTTTTACGTACGAATATATGTATATTACGACTGATTATGTCGTTATCACAGTCGCAGAAAGAGACTCAATTTGAAACATCTGTTTCATATCTCTAAATCTGTCTCTTTTCTTCAAGATTCTGAAAAATCTTACGCGTTAATTTTTCAAGTCCGCATACTCGATCTTTGTACATTTTTTAAAATCATTCATTATCAATCACGTTAATCACTTCTAAATTATATTCGACTTTGGCTATTCCCAACCAACTCTTTTTTAGAAAATTTTTATAAAATCGGAACAGATCTCTGTTTTCAGAATAACAGATGAAAAATCAAAAGCGTTCACGATGGAAGTCTGTATCGATTTCTTGGAGACACGTTAACGCGGTGCATTAATATTCATTCGAGCAGACGACTTCGTCGTACATAGACAGATAATATCCGATATTCCACTTCTTTTTTCCATGTATTTAGCCAGGTGAATTAATCTAGCGCGTATCACGCACACGCCCGGGCGTAGCTCCTCTACGAATCCTGCTGCTACATTATTCATGCCGGCACGGCTACGCGTGTATTAAATCTGTCTTACGTATTAGCATAATGCGCAACAGGATATAGGACCACGGACGATACGTCGTCGTCCGCGGATCGTCGAGTCGGCCGAATCTGATAGGAATAAGAATGAAATCGCCATTAATTGGACGCCCCCGTGCGCGTTACGTCACAAAGAAGGAGGAAAAAAGAGCGAATCGTCCTTCGACGGCCTTTCGTTCGATGGTCTGGACTGTGTCAACTCTCTACCTAATGTAAACACACTTTAGAAGATATCAGTGTGTTTCCTTTTTCCACGCGAGTAACCGAGCGGTAAAGATTTAGCGTCCGGTCGGAATAAATGGCTGAATGATTCGATCACTTATACAGCGCTCTAAAGCGTAGAGACTTGCTAAGTTAAAATATTGAAGTGTTTTCGCGACATTTTCGTGAAAGGCGATTAAGGTTACGAGATTTGTAAGCTCAATTGTTCGTTGAATCTGAGCTCAAAGACTTTGGTCTCGGCAAACAGCTCCTGATACTCCAGTGGGGCTCGGCACCCTTCTTCTCCCTCGGATTAAGGATTAAATAAAATGTCACTTGAGAATCACCTTTTTCCTCGGGTGGTAGGTCATCCTGGGACTCGTGGTCGTGGCAAGGATCAGGACTAGGAGCATCGGTGGTCGATCCGCCTCCCGGTCGTCCTTCTCCTTTGGCCGGCACCCACAGTTGTTGGCCGGAATAAATGAAAGTACTTCCGAGCCTGTTCAATTTGCTCAGCTCGGACGGCGTCGTATCGAATCGCGCCGCCACCGACGTGAGTGTGTCCCTGTCACCCACCTGTAATTACGGAAACAAACATATCATTAAGCGTCTCAACGGGAAACGTGATCCTTCGAGGGGATTACTTTCTTCCTACGTCTAACGCTTTTTACGTATCTCGCGCGTACTACGAGCAAATGTCATCCCCTTCGTTGCGCTCGCCATGGACCGTAAATTTCAACGTTCTTAATCGAATCATTCAAATGGTTGGTCAGCGAATGTAAAACGATTTAAAGTTGATTTATCATCATGAATAAAACTGTGCGGAATTTCTAATGAAATCCTCGAATATTCCGAATCGCTTATCGATCTGAGATCTTTTTTCGACCGCGAGAGAACCGCGTGATACAATAGAATGTTGCTTCATTGCTCTTTGGACACACCCGAGTTTCTCTCCGGTATCTGTTTTCCTACGCATACGCGCCCGTAATAGCATATATGAGATCATTAGCTCATTTACATAAGCCGGCAGAAATCGTGCGCTGGAGAGTATCGGCCAAATGGAAAATTGAATTTCTCAGAAAAAGAACCTCGACACGCGGTTGATCTGCGCGGTATGCTTCTTGCAAATTTGCATGCAACGACCTGCAAAGGAGACTCTGAGAGACGCAACAATATTACTTCGATGTGGCGCGACCGAGCTATTTGTCGCGATTGCTCTCTTCCTGAAGAGGCTTTGCCGGGGCTACAGGGTCGGTATAATTCAATTAAAAAGCTCATCTTCGCGCGAGTGGACGCTAATCTCACCGACGGAGTCCGCAATTCTCCACGAACACCGACGGAAAATAGGGTCTCCAACGTTTAAAACGCGATTTATGTCCCGCCGGGAAATTCGTTAATTATTCCGCGACACTTCAACCCTCTCTCTTCAATTGCGCGTTGTCTACCGCTTCCCGAGTGCCCTCGTAATTCCATTAGGTACCGTGACACAGGAATCTTGCTTCGCTATTATCATTTTTTCAGTCAAGTCTCCCTAGAGCTTGAGCCTTAATTGCTCGTACGAGCAATTAAGCTATTTATTTCTGAAGCAGTCCAACACAAAACATAATTTTTTGACAGAGAGCTTACGTACGTTGCAACCGTGCTCTCTTTTATTATTTTCAAATGGAATTTCCAGACGTGATTTTTATTATTACAATTTTACTTTTTCGTAATTTCCTCAGTAATTCCTTGATAGATTTTACAAATAATTACTTTGATAATGCTTTAACAATTTTTTATTTCTTATTCCTTCAATGTCCGATATAAAATATCTCTTCTGAAAGGTATTTTGTTATTATAATTGATACATCTTATTAAGAGACTCTTTTTTTATACCTTTTCGAGTATCTTTTATTTGCAAGAATCTTTCTCTTTGATAATGAATTATTTTCTAAATAATTGAACACAGAATATTATTCATACAGTTTTCATCCTACTATCGACTTTCGATATCCTTGATTCCGGACAGGACGATCGAGATTAGATCAAGGCCTCTCCTCCCGTTCGCGTCGACCGGTGCGACCGAACGAGAGAAAGAGAACGGCTATTCCATCGGCAAAGATCAGACGTGTGGGCGGTTGAAAAAGACGGAGGGAGGAAAAAGAAAGATCGATTAAAACTGGCAAAAAGCGAGAATCATAGTGATGAAGCTGACGAGGAAGGCAGAGAAAAAGTAGCAGCGACAGCAGCGGCGAGACGAGAAAAGGGGATAAAGAGAGAGGGATGTTTCCGGAAACCGCCAAGAGCAAGAAGGCGAGCGAGGTGGCCATTGTTTCAGTTTCCGCATCTTTTAGCCGTGGCTTTATAGTCCTCATCTTTGTTTTCGCTCGCTGAGAGCTACCGGACCACGAAGAATCTCTCGCGAGCGAGAGCAAAACTCCCGTTATCCTCATCTTTCTGCTCCTCTCTCATCTCTCATCTCGCCGATCTGCCTCTATAGCCGCGGGTTGCCAGACTGTCGTCTGCTAACCGCGCACCGTTGCACCTTCTTGTGTGATAAAAAAACGAAATTGTCATTTTTCAACGTATGCGATTACGATAGGTATAATTGGAATCGCTGACTGGGGAAAGATGGAAGAAATTATCAGATTGTCAACGTTGATCGATCAACGGGTTGCAAAGAAGTCAGAACGAGTAACACAAGTTGAGCTCTAATAGAGAGCAGGAATTGCAACCACTGTGGTTATCACGACAGGAATTCTACGGGCCACAGCGATTTCATTGCTGAGAATTACTAATCGTCAACTTCACTAGGAGATTAAAATTTTTTTAAATCCTGAGACATTTTTATTTCTCGCTATTATTAATTGTATCAGGATATGCTAATCTTGAAGAAATGTTTGACACGTGTGATGCTAATATGATACTAATACATCTCATCGATTCAAAACACAATCAATGCTCAGAAATTTGTATCACACACTGATTACAATTTTATACATACAGTTTAGATTACGTTACGTAAGATTAAATTACTAACGATCTTTCCTGCCTATTGCTAGAAAGGAACTTTGAGATCTCCGCCAAAGTTGCCGGAAGGGGATCGAATGGAATGCACCATGATGGCATCAAGCTAGACTACCTCAAACTCCCCGAAACTCCACTTTGCTCTATTCGCTCCGGAGGGAACCAGGAAGTGCAGCTTGTGCAACAACTCCATTTCCTCATCGGATAAACGTCGCGGACTTGCACTCCTTGGAGCGTGCCTTTCACAGAATTAGGAACGGGTTAAGGTTATAAGGAAGCGAGATAGAAGGATGCTTTCTTCCTGAAGTGCCGTTCGGTCGAGAAATTTCCCTCGAGGCCTGTGTAACACGTATGGAAATTGGTAATCGAAATTGGCGATCGATTCGACAGTTGCATAGGAAATAATGCAAAATATGTGATAAATAACATTTTTAATCAAAAGTTTCATCGTATCGTTATTTATCGTAAAACTATACGACTATACGAAAATTGAGAAAATTACGCGTGTTTGTCTTCCAAGTCGCGTAACGGTTCAAAAAAGTACCGTATTATTGTCGTAGTACTGTATTAAACAATTTTAATTGAAATGACGCGGAGACTGCGTCCTTAGAAAAACTCAAGCTGCAACGTACACGTAACGCTCGTTATTCCACCACATCCCGTTAGGTCTTATCGCAGCTATATTTTAGTTATAATTAGCCGAGACTTTTTCTTATATAAAAAGATTCTTGTTTTCTTATATCAATAAGTTTTACTCATTACGTATTCATAATAAAATCATAATAAAATCTCAGAAACCGTAGTTCAATATTTCCGTCTTACGCGACGAACAAATAGTTACGTTATGCCACGTGTTTATACGCTGGAAGGATCGCGGATATTTATACAATCGAGCAAAGGTTACATTCGTTCTCCTTGGCACCTAATCGTCTTGCCCCGGCTCTCGATTGCCTGTTGGCATGGTGCAAGTGCATCGTCACATACCAGAGCTTAATATGCACTCAATTATGGCGCTTACCACCATACATATGTACGCACTTACCGTGTACGCAATGGTGTTAATGGGCTGCGAGACGCGACCGTGCTTCTTCTCCTGCGTCGTGGAACCATCTCTGCTCTCGTTATCGGAGTCTGTGCAGAAGAAGCAGTTTATTAAGTCACGTTACGTCCTTGAACGGTGTGTTGATAAACAAAGTATCTCTGATGTAAGACACATATGCATTTATCTCATGATCGTATTTCACTTTATTTATAAAACTCCGTAGCGGAGCATTTGCAAGAATTGGAATCTAGATTATTTTCACTCATTTCGTAATGCCAAGAGATAGCGGAGGAAAGAATTTATATTCATCCTATTTCCTCAGTAAGTTTAGATAAGTTTCAAACAACGTAATGCAGTAACCGAGAGATAATACATTATTGTCATGAGAATGTAACGAAGATAAATAAAACATTACTTTGCCAAGAATGCAGATAAATATAACGTAAAAAACACGTACGTCATTTGCGCAACGAAATATTTTTCCGAGACAACAGCGAACCTTTATCAAGTCGGTGTATCAAAGTCAATCGCTGTTATCAATGTCAAGAGAGAGAAAGAGAGAGAGAGAAAAAACGGGAGAAAAAAGTGGAAAAATTATCACGATACACGAGATTACGTGTCTCTCACATTCGTGGAGATAAGTAAATTTAAATTTAATTTCTGCGATCCGCCTACCCGGCTGCATTACTCACCGTCAGTGCAATCGGTTGCACCACGGCGAGCGCACAGACGACCCGATGATAAACGAAGCAGCAGCCACGTGACGGTTCACGCAAAAGTCATTCCGGGGGGTGAACCCAGCTACGCGCTGGGCAAACGCGGTTAATCATTGTCAACTTAAAACATTCGCTCGGTAGCGTATACCCGGACATCGCGCAACACTTGAAAACAAGCGCAATAGAAAAACGAGATTGGAACGTGACGCTCCTCACGTCGTCGTCGCAATGTTTTTCGAGTTCGCGTTCCTTTGAAGCCCATCTTGTTGCTTCGGCAAGATGATGCGAAAATGTTCTTTTAATAAATTTCATTATCTATTTAATTAATCACTTAATTACCTACATCATCCACGAAACGTAACGCCGACACAAGTTTAAACCTTCTCGATTGAATTACATGTCATATCGATCGGTTTAAAGAGAGACAAGGGGAGTCTCGGCTGAGAAAATTGATTTTACCAAAACCGAGTGTGAAATATTATTATATAATATTTTGAAAAATCAATCCAGGCTGCGCGCGTAACTTAACGAGCGCGTGATTGGTATAATTGCAAGCGCTATTAAAAGCGCCAATGTCAGATTACGCATATATCATAATTGAACGGCCTACTATTTCTATTCCTACTACCCGTCGCGACGGTCGAGGGAATAACAATACATTTTCTCTATTATGTTGCACAAGTGAGCGTGACAAGAGTAACAAAGATTCGCGCGGGACGACGGATCTGAAAGGTTTGTTTTTCTCCGTGACCTTCGATAAATGATTCAGACACTTTGTTCAATTTCAACCGATGTTTAATTCGCGCCATTGTGCAATAACGTCGGCGTGGACGTTATTTTAACCGGGCAGGTCGGCGTGACGTGTATCCGACGCTTCTACAGATTTGCATATTTCATCGCCCGACAGTCTCACACGTCGCCGTCGCAGACCGTCATTCCGATTCGCACGTGTGAAATTAATTAATATTGATCGGGACGGTCGACAGAAGCGGAACAAACTGACTCTCTGAATGAGTTCCTTCTTCAATTCTTCAAATCCCGCTCCGAGCGTCTCTTTATTCAAGTGTTACATCCTGCTAACCAAACCTATACATCTATCAAGAATGAATTTGTATTCGTTGCAAAAAGTTGAGAAAAAGAGAGATTTTCACCAGCAAAGAAAAATTTTCCTCGCTCTCGGAACGAGGTTTGTGTCGCGCGGAGAATTAAAATTAATCAAATCCACACCGTCGGGCTGCAAACAAAATGAGACTTAGAGACGGGTGACGGAATTGTTGCGCGCGGTTTTACACCTCGTCGTAAAACACGCGTGCTCACTTAAAAGCATTTCACCGCTGCGCGCGACACAATTCCCCCCCCCCTTCCCCTCCCTGCCCCGCCGCCGCGTTTATTTTCCGCGTTATACCTGTACTCGAGGAGTGCTGCAGGCCGCTCAGGAAGACCTGCGAATCCCCTTGCGCCACGTAATACACGACATAGTCGTGAAACTCCTTCTCGTAGATGTGAACGTTGCTCGGTTCGTATTCCGCGTATTCCCACTGCGAGCCCATCATTACCGCAACGTCAAGTTCCATCGTCATCGACATCGCTGTACGCGGATCATCGCCGCGTAGTTTGTTGTCCTGTTTCAGAACTCGCAAACCAACTGGCGCCGTTTGCCACTGAATCCATTTGCGCAAGCGCCGATTGATGCTTCCCCGCACCGACCGCCGCGCCGATTGGTCGGTAATCGGCGGAGTAACGTACGGAGACACTGCCGTTCGTAATTGATATTATAGGTTATCCGATTTTGATGCGAAGTCTAATTACAGCGGAATGTGGAAAACAGAGCGATGTTTTTCTACTTCTCGGTTTATATCCCGAAGTTGATGCGCAGATGTTCAACAGTCAATAACAGCTAATCATGTCTCACTGCTATATGCATTATTCCTGTTATCAACAACTTTTGCGCGTCGGTTATCGGTAGAGTAACACAATCTGTACATACACGAGGACGTAACGTAACGAAACGTAATAATCGGCACTTTATGATGACGAATATATTAAGAGTTCCCGCATCGCAAAGATCTGACCAAGAGAGAAGTGTAATAAATCGCAGGCGGATTTTCTGCGACGAACCTGCATTCGAGTGACGCAACACGCGGTTCGTAGTCCGCGTTCCGCGCGTCAAACTACAAACCGGAAAGTTTTCATGACAAATGCGCGCAGGATCTTGGATCGTATACTCGTGGAACTCGTGAGAACTTAATTAGATGATCGCGCGTTTACCAACAAAGCTGCGTCCCGCAGCGTACTGCGCGAAGGCGAGATCGCGTCGCTCGTTCGCGGTTCGACGGCAGAGCTTGCAGCACTTATCGCGCGAGGCTGATAATGCAATAATGCGGCACAACGTAATGAGAATCCAGCTGCGTGTCAGCGTGCTCGCAATCCCCGGCGAGGCAAACGTCAGCCGCGCACGAGCGAAACTGTGAGCGAGAGGTGTCACGATCACGTGAATGATTAACGCGCGCGCGGACGCGGGCCCGATGACGGGCCCGTCCGTCGCCGTTCGGTAACGATCGGGCGAGACAATCGTCGCGTGTCCGGCTACCGAGTGACACCGACGTTTGTCGATCGTGCACGGTGCAGGACGAGCATTCGCGAATCGCGATAGCGGATGCGACATCGGGCGAGCGGCAGTCGCGACTTCGGGTTCGGCTCCGACTTCGCTGTGACGTTCGTGTCACATCGGCCGCCATGATGCATCGGCCTGACGTCGCGCTTGGCGGGACTATTCGATCGCGCTTCTTATCAGAAGCATCGACGCATTACGCCCATCACGATTAATCGCAATATCAATCTGCGGATTCTCGGAACGAGATATCGACGATCCGCCGAGCGAGCGGATCCCGATCGCGAAGCGGCGGCTTCGCAAACTTTTCTCACGAATCGGCACTTTGGAGTGCGATAACTTACGTTAAGTGATAAAGGTCCTATTAATAACTTGATGCAGATTGGCGATAGGCTTGACCTCATCATGTCATCTTTGTTGAAAAAAAGTATCGAGAGATTTTCGAGGGATTGTTCAGATAACTGCTGTGTCACACCTGACGAGATGCGTTCGATATATTCTAACGCTAGTCACCATATCGAGCTGTAGCGAATATGTAAATAAAAAATATATAAAGCAATTTTTTATTACTTCTGAACGTCACGTCACGCGTCACGTTATATCAAATTGATGGCACTGCATAGTGCTGAAAATATTATTGCAACTTTACTTATTTTAAACAGGAAACTACCGCCGCCGTACGTGATTAAAATAGAAACGCGTCGCTGGATTCGCTCTCTGATCGAATCTCGATTTTCGTCGTCAATGTCACTTATGTCGTTTCAAGAGTAATGGAGAGCTAGACATGCTCATTTCGTCTAGTCATACAGTAGATGCTGCGTTAAAAGAAATAAGGCGGAATATTCAAACACGCGTCGAGTTAAAGCTTAAAAAAAGGCGATATTAGACGTTTATAAATCACGATGGATATCTTTTTGTCAATGCCGAGAAGTTTTCGCCGACACGTTATTTGTTCGTCGCCACGCGCATTCCGGCTTCGCCGCTTCCGAGAAACCCTTGTAGTCTCACTTGTATTCACAGGCTGATAGAGTGTTCGTGCATCGTGTAATCAGAAATAAACGTTTGCATAGCCTATGCGCAACCGGTGTCGTTACAATGTAAACAGTTGCACATGCGCGCACATTCGCCGAGTGCTCCTCGATAAAAACGTCGATGCAAATCTGTATCGCGTTGTCGAGTACAACTGCTTCCGATTCCTTGGTAGACTATTCTTCTTATGGGATAATTCTAATTGAAATCCTCTCGAAAAGTAAATCGGTAAACGGAGAAATCGATAATAATAATAAATAGTAATAATAATAAATAATAAAATAACGCAAAAGTCGATATAATCCGAAAAAAATGAATAAAATTTAATGATCAATACCTATAACATGAAATGTTGAACGATGATTCTATTTGAGATAATTATATAAACCGGTTTAATACAATTTTGATAAATTGCCTCAAAAATGATAAAAAAGTTTATGATAAAACGATTTACGATAATCCGGAATCGAATCTTTATCGAGTTACGTAGTATTTCTCAGTATCAGAGTATTTCTCAGACGTGCAATTTCGCATACGGCTGGCGCAAGTAATGAGATAAGTTTCCAGCGATAGTTAGAAACAATTGTCCTTTGGCGAACCCTTGGCACCCATTAAAGCCGCGCGCGCGCGCCACGTGTACCAGACGCATGATTTAAATGTTTACGCTGGTATCTGGGTTATTTGCATGCTTGAATCGGAGTTATTATAATACATTAGGGAACCATCGAGACAGGATCTAAATTTCTATGGCAGTTTTGCATTTGCGCAGAATGGAACACGACGCTCGGACGATAGTGCTTTAAGACGCTATTCTCGAATTTACATTCGTCACGCGATAAGCAATATATAGGTACACGTAAATAATAAGATAAAGCATGAGAAAAATTATGTATGAAACTAAAATATTTAAACGTCAAGTCGTATTCTTCTTTTCCAATATGTTTTACAATTATTATTCAATGCAGTTGAACGTTGACCAGTACACGCGGTAAAAGAGTCGATAGATAAACATTAGGTTCGTTCAAAGATTAATCTATCGTCCCAGCTTGCGTAAGAAAACAAACTTTTAAATTATGTATTGTTCTTGAATTATTCATCCCGATTAAGAAATGAACCGCAGTCGACAACACAGACAAAACCCCATACTGCTCGTTTTGCCACTCGCATGTATAATCCAGATGTGCGTTCTGTTCAGCGGAAATACTGTTTCATCAATTATCGCATCATTTTATCCCTTAATCCCACGCAAATAGTTCCACGTTAATTAGTCTTCATTAAAGTGCGCGTTGATTCAAAGTATGCGCAAGATAGGGCGATCGATCACACGTGGCACTCTTGTGCCACTTTGAGAAAGTAAGTCAATGTAACTTGCCCGAGTAAGGTTGCGCGCGGCTGATTCCTCGGCCCGGGATCCCGAGACCTTCGTTCGTCTAAGACCGCGTCATCACGGTCAACCTCTTTGATTCGACAGTTTGGAGACGTCGCCCGGAACTTCCGCATGGCATATGTATCGCGAATCATTGAGTACATGAATATACGCGTGACATTGACGGATAGTTTTTTCGCTTGTCTCCACACGACACGGTACGTTAAATGGAATAGAAAGACGTCACGACGCATCCTTCAGTAGTAAGAAAAATGCGTTTCTTTAGTGTGAATCGCGCACTTATGCATTTATAATCTGCACTTTCAAGATTGGTACGATATTACTCCGGACAAAAAGATAATGATCTTTTATGATACTCTTATAAAAGACATTAATGCCTTTCTTGAAACGAACGGAATGAATGGAATCTATACAAAGTCAACAAGTTCCACGTAATCCGACTGTTAACTTTACAATTATTTCAGTTTCAGATAATGAGGTATGCTTACCTTTCGAGAGCTTATCCACAGATTCGAAGCGTCCTTCGACCTTGTTCCGCAAAGAATCCAAATCGAAGGGTGCCGTAAATCCATGATCCACGCTGCGGCTTTTGCTCCTGTAATAGAGTAAACGTGATCGTTAATTAACTTTGCTCTCGTTGATATCCCAAGCTCGTGGCGCAACAAATTTGATTGAGCAAAGTGGAATCTGTAGAAATAGCTGGAAAGAGATGGAATAAAACGAGGATATACCGAGAGATGCAATCCATTTCAGGCACTTGTTCAAAATGAATTCGAAATCTCTCACAATTTCTACAAAATTGCAAGATACTGAAGAAAACGTGAAATTTTTCGAAAAAGGATACAAGATATTGATTTGAGACCATAATTGAAATAATTGAAATGTCACAAGTTCACTACGAAAGATCACAAATGCACAAAATATACCAAGATTATATTGTGATAGGTCAAGGATATTTCTATTCGCGATTTACGTCCTTGAAATGGGATCAGGTTGTGGGCGCGGTCTGAAATTAAGTTGAGAGCGTCCACTTGCTCTGGCGACTTATTCTCGCAGAACGTACATGTGCTAGACGCTAATAGTTTGGCGCGGTACTATTTGTAAACGCTCAGGTGTAGAGGCAATTTTGCGGCGCCATAACAAAACGCAATTTCACGATGCAACGAACCATGCGCACCGCGCGAGTTACCTCCGCAAGTCGGACAGTCTACGAGCGCGTGGCCGACGAAGATAAAGCCCGTTGAAATTTCTGCAAATGGCCCTGAATAACGTGACATAGTGCAACGCGTCATGAAACGGGGGCAAACAAAACATGAATGAAAAAGTCGGTGAATGAACCTGCGTTATATCGTAGCAACAGGATCGACCAGTAACATTCCAGCGCTGCGTGATTTCTCTCTTTCAAGATCCGATCTCCGGTCGATATTTATAGAAGAAGCAAGCTCGTTCCGGCGTCCTTTTTAGAAACACGTATACTTGAGTGGACGTCGAAGAGATATAGTGCATGTCGATATTATTGATCTCGTATAAATTTCTTTTACGCTCGTCTTATTGCTAGACTTACCGTCAATGAGAACGAGACGTTCTCGAAGAATTTATTAAAAAGTATCTTCACTTGCGTTATTGCGTTGCAAGGCATGCAACGTGCTTTTTAGGTGTAATTTTGAATGCATTATTACATGAATGGCTAACGTGACTATGCTATACTAATAAGGTTGCGGCTATTTATAACATTTACTTACGTACCGTGAAAGTTTAAAGATAACAGAAAATTCATGAAGTGAGTATGTGCGTGTTATGCATACCTGTAGTAAGATGCCGTGAGGTTGTCCGTTGATTTCGAGGTGACATCCTGAGACATTCGCCTGGACCTGAGATGCAACAAACAATCCAAAACAAGGGCGGTGAGAACACATGCAATGTACGTGTGCGAGAGCTTAAAAAAAATCAAATTGCAGGTAGATTAAAACGTAAGAAAATTAACTGCCGTATATCTGGAAAATGATTTCTACTCGAATAGAAAAAGAAACAATTTTCCACAGATATTTAAAGTATTTTAATCTTTTCTGGAATTTAATAAAGCGACCAAGCGTGCTCGACATTTTAACTTGCAACGTAGAAACATGCGATTCATCACAAGTATATACCGTAATACGCATTGCTCACGGTTTACGTAAAACAATATTACGCAGAATAATTTTAATCTATAAATCACGTGTGCTAACAAAACCAAATTTTCACTTCGTAAATTTCGCTGTGTGCGTTATGAAAGAGAGAGAGAACAACATAACAATTTATCTCAAAATATCCAAAACTCGTTCTTTTTTATTGAAAATAAATGAAAATATGCAATAACATTTACTTTACGCGTAAAAGCATATTTTTGATTTGAGTGGAAATATCATTCCAGGATATGCGGCAACCACGAAAATAAATATAAAATAAGCATTGTGTAAAAAGCATCCGTTATGAAAGCTCGCAGCTCGAAAACAAAACAATCAGAAAAATCAAATCGGATTTATGGTAAGAAAAATATCGATAGTACTATAGCATTGTAGCATTCTATTGTAGGATGCACATGCAGTTGTGTGTCGTGCGTCGCGATCCGCGCCGCATAAATCGCGGACGTGCAGTCTGTTTGGCACGAGAATTTCCAGCGACCAAACTTGATTCGGTCAATTTGAGAAGTAACATCCGCGTGCACTCGCGTATGGTGCACAGAAAGCTGTGTCTCTTCGCGTTAATTGCATCCGACGTTTTAATTCGATTACCAACGCGGCCTAGGGAGTTTGCTCGTTACTGGCGACGCGTCTCGAAGCGGTATCACGCGATTGCCAGTCAGACATCAGAAATTCCACACCCTCGCCCTTAGAAGCGCACCGACGCATTTCAATGCTTTCTCAGCAGAAATCGATCCCCTCTGTGATCCGCAACATGATACGCATGTAGACGCCGGATAGACAAGGATATCGAGTTACTTGAGCATTGATAATGAGTATGATGAATAGCGATGACGGTGAAATGACATTACATGAAGGTTCAAGGGAATTTTGAGAGACTCGCGATTGTTCCACCGACGCTTACCGCTGTAATGCAAGCAACATGAGCGTGGAGCTACAAGACGAGTATGTGCGCACCGAACAAAAGCAGTAGAAAAGGTTCTACGTTTCGGCAGAAAATAAATGTCAGAACTTTATAACATATGCGCAAATGCTGCGCAGAAAATATCCACGTAGCATCATGCTTTTAGATGTACAATGTTCTTTTGGCAGCGCAATTGCATGGATCTTATATCAATTGCGTGATATGAAATGCATATATTTTATCAATATAATTTGTTAATATAAATTATATTACGTTACACAATGTGCTAACAGTTGGTCGTCCAAACACCGTCCCGACACTGGTGAAATCGATGATGACCGTGCGACGAGCGACTTTTCGATCGAGAAACGGAATAAAATGTATTATCAGACGACGATATTTAATTAAGATGGCCTAACGCGCACGCAGTTTCTATCGGTCCAAGTAACTATATAGGTGAATAGGTATAATGCACAGGCATAAATAGCTTTGGCACAATTTCGATGATTCTTGTTTACGCGCTCGTCGCTTTCACGTGCGGACATTATTACCTCACCAAGAAGCAAACATTTACGCAATACTTTGCAGTGTCGCGGTTCATATCCGCGTTTTTTCATGTCGACGACAAAGCACGACGAAAATGCGGCGCAATTGTCTCACTCGTCATGAAATTAGCGTAGATCGAGAAAGAGAAAGAGAGAGAAAGACGATCAATATCCGCGCGGTATTGCGAAAATCCTCGACCATCCGGGATATAAATAATAAATCTGTAATCTGAGCCAATCGACCGGTGCTCTAACGAAAACACGATGCTTACGATAAGATGCAATCGCATCCCGAAATATTTACTCGTCGACACGCAATATCGGAATTATTCTTAATCCTTTCGAGCTGGAGAGCTGGAATATATCCCTATGATATTTCTGCCAAACATTGTTTACCTCGTACATCAAATCTATCGATACAACTTCTAGATTTCTATTTAATTAACGAGATTGCATAGCTTATTGGAATGGAAGAATGGGGGAACCGAGTGGCAAAAAGTCTCATAATATAATTAGTAGTTTTATCCAAAATGAAAAATACTCTTGGCATCTCAATGCAATATAATAGCAAATTCTTTTAAAACTCGGCTTGAAAAATGTTTTTTTGTTTTTCTTGTTTGGTTTCACAATTTTACATCTGAAAATAGCCGATTAACACCTACCATGTAATATGAACATGAAAGAAGAATTCTTTAAGGATGTTTTCGACAGAAATTTTCTCTGTATAGTTAATTAACATATGTATAATTATCGTGATGATTCAAAATACAAATCGGCGCCAAGATATGCCGTGTCTGTTGCATATTAAGAAAGCTGTATATCAGCTGAGCTAATCTTGCACAGCTAAATCAAGTATCGCGAATGTTGCCGGAGTCCAGTCCAGAATTGATAAATATCATAAATTTTGTTATTTTAAATATCTTGTTTTTCATAAATCATAGTGTGTATGTGTGCATTATATCATGAAAAACAATAATAATGACGTAACCGTTCACATAAAAACACAACTCGGATCAACGAGCATCAAACAATCAAGCTTTATGCGTACGTGTACGCATACATGTATCGGCTCGCAATTTCCCCGACTGTCGGTCGTGCCGCGTGACCGAGATCACGTGCGTCCACCGGTAAACGGGACGCTTCTTGTGTGGAGGGAACAAAGATTGCGCCTACCATCGAAAGAGAGAAAGGTGGCACGAGCAACGAGCTACGAGTTACGAGCAACCGTTTCGACATTTCCCGGGCGTGATTACTCGTCGCGAGGATGACTCCTCTCGGCTTCGGACAACGGACAGTGCGCAACAACAGGGAATTCACGTATCGTCCGTCTGACGAAACCGCCGGCCAAGACAAGCTCATTGTCGATAGACGTTAATTGAGCAGCATTACGGCAAAATCGCGATTAGGAGGATTAAGCCGCTTATACGTGGGGATCGCCGGGATTATTTCCTAATGCGGCTCCACGTAATCGCTCGTTTCTATGGGAAATGTACGACACGTCATTTACTAAGAAGCGAGAAGAGAGAAAGAGAGAGAAAGCGAAATGATTGAGAAACGTTTTTTCCGATACCTAATCGAGATGGATAAATAAAGTTGTACAATCTCGTATTTTTCGACAGAATACCACGTATTACATACACTTATACATCTACGTATAATGATTGAGATGGAAATTTGTAATTGTGTCGACACAAACACTGTTAAAATGCACAAAGTGCGTAAAGATGAATTTGTCGCAATTGCACGTTTCCATTCTTGGATGTACAGAACGCCTGGTGCAACTAGTGAAAATGTCTGTTTATTTGTTCAAGCACGTATATAAAGATTCTATCGCAAAGTTACGCGTACGATGAATCAATTCTATATTTTCCTATTACTATATTTCACAACTAGTCGCGCGCTGCCTAATTGGCATGCACCGTGCCAGAATCACATCCTTTCGCCGTTTAACGCCGCGAATTCCCAGCATTGACGTCCGATCCAAATCAAATTCAGCGTTTCACGCCAAGCGACGAGTCTTTATTAGACGGCGTTTGTTCCGCAAATATAGGAAATCTTTTATTATTTCAGACGCGCGTTATTATTTCTCGGTACGCGGAAAATACTCACCCGTAAGATTTACGGGCAATAAACGATATTTCACGTACGCTGAACGATAATATCGCCGTCCCTGATGTGATTGCCACCGGCGATAATGACGCTATTATACGGTTATAGCATTTTTTTCATTATGATACGCGACACCCGATATTGATTTTGAAACGTTCCTTCGTATCGAGCCATATCATTGTTTTACGGGTTCTTCAAGCGACTCGATCGACGTGTTACTGCACTATTTCTTGATCGTGTACTAAATAAGTTATCGCGCATCTTTAATTATCACGATTATCAAACTGTTAGAAAAAGATCATCAAAAGATTAGAAAAAGGTAAAATTATTAAAAGTATACACTCGCTTTTCAATAATGAGACGCAAGGCACGTTTACGATGGAAAATGTCATTTCAATTGCACATTGTGGAATCAGCTGGTACTCTGAATCTGTCAGTGGCAGGCACGAAGGAAATTCGATAAAACGAAGATGAGGATTCTCCCGTTTTCTCCGTTAACGAGCCGGTGAAGCTCGACACGGTCGGTCGAGCATCGAGTGTTTCCATCGGGCAACAACGCGGAGAGATGTTCTTTCCCTTCATTCGCGTCGACTCATTTAACAATCGCTCCGGAACCGCAAGGATGAAACTCGTCGTCCTCGACGACGGGTCGGTATATACGCCAAACTCCTCCGTCACCAGTAGACAAACTTTATGGAGGAAAGAGAGACAGAGAAGGTTTGTGTATATGTGTGTGTACGTGTGGCAATCGGGTTGTTCAGGAACAACGTTGTCCGCCGAGACGGAAACTCTGCCGGCTGTCAGCGTTGTTTTAACGAGGTGGGGCTCCGGGAATTCGCAAAGGATAAACTCGATTTGTGCCACCAACCGCGTTACTTTATGACGTAACCTCGTCAGAATAACGTAATCGACGTAGCGTCGTCGTACCGTATGGTACTGGTCGCGACGAGATCGAAGCCATCGCGGAAATACCGTTCGTGACGTCGCGCGTCGGTGCGAGACCGAAGTGTGATTATAAGATACTGTTTGCAGGTTGTACGAGTGTTCGTTTGTTTTTAGAATAAATATTCTTGTCGACTACTAATGAAAAACTGCACAGACAGTGAAACAAGAATTCATCCGCTTAATCTGCGTTTAATTCTATCCTGGAATACTTAGTTTGTTAATTATCATTATTCTTTTGTCTGACACGATTACAACATTAATCATTCTCAAAGGAAAACTGGGATTTTTCCACAAAAAGGGGATTCCTTCAGTTGGTCAAAATTGTCTGCTAATGATTATGAGTCGAAGTAATGCGGAAATTCCATCGTAGGATGGAGCGTCAGCGTCAGTTCGTGCAATGTACTCTTTGCGTCATCGTCCTGCAAATTAAGTCGGAAATGCCGACAATCATAAACGCGGGAGAAGGAACGTAAATAAGAGACGCAACGGGGAATCCTCACGGAAATTCTAAACATTTCATTACACCGAAAATTTAACTTGCAGTTTCATATACACGTTGTACATCTTGAAACTCTTGAAGAATCTGATAAACATTTATTAAGTATTCTCTTCATCTTCCAGATTATATAAACTCTCGGTACGAACTCGATGCAACGATAGGACCGTTGAATATAAATAAATAAAGAAGGAAAATCAATTATTCGCATCGCGTATAGTCGGCACGTCTTTCTCGCAATGGAAAGCTAAACTTCCGCTTCAAAAAATAGCGTGAATCGAGGACGTCTAGCTTCCGGTTAATCGATAGCAGTGTTCAACTAATTCAGGAAGGGACCGGCGAACAAGGTTGAAACAACACTGTCCTGTCAGCACCGAAGAATCGTGAAGGTCGAAAGAAAATATCATTAACAAGACTATTTCACCCATTCAGTCCTTCTAATAAAATATTGTTCCTCTTCACGATAGACTTCTATTTTCAGCTGTAATAAGTACGTTCATACATTTCTTACAACGTATATCGTATATCAAGGCTAAATTCATTAGCAACTGCTACATTTTAGCATATATGAATAAAGTCTATAGATCCAGTCAGCTAATTACTTGTAAATAGTTTCAAGATACTAGATATAAATAGTTACACGTTTTTAATTATCTATTTTGTAAGATCGATATCAATTATCACGATAGCGAAACAACTTAGACTTAGAGAATAATCAAATGATGTCAGAAATACGAAAATTGATTTCATCATTACGTAATCTGTTACTGGAATTTCAAGGGCTGATTGGGCCATACTCGGCCCTTTCTACGTGTGGAATTCACGCACGTTACGCGATCATAATCGAAGGACGACGCGATTTGATAGGACATTCACGTATTCTCAGCGCGTGTGTCGGCGTCGCCGCGGGAATTTAAACGCACGCGTCGTTATACAATCGATGCGCTTTATCGATCCGCAGTACCATGTGCGGCGAACGATTCTTTCTTTAAAGGAGATTGCCAATCGATCGGCTTATTCGGCACGGTATGATTTCCGGCGGACAGCCTTATGTTCCATTTCGTTCCGCTGTTAATTAAAGCCCACCCGCTCAAATCGCGGCCTTCATCGAAGCAACGGGCCGTTGATTCGGAATGGCAATTAGATGCAAGGATTAATTCTCTAGCCGCACGCACAGCACGAGCTCCCCATTCCAGCGATAATTATCATGATAATTATAGATTTTGCGAATCGTAAACTCTCGTAAACGATGCGCGTGTAGTCATGAGCGCGTAACACTGCGCGAGACTGCATGCACGCAAAAGAATTTCAAATCATTTTCTATCACAAGTTCAAAATATATATTATCAACTATCGCGTGTTGTACACAATCTCGTACAATAATTAATTGCAAATTTCTCAAATTTATCGATATCTTGTCTAGAGATAGATATTTGTTCAGTTATATTCACAAAAGTGAGAATTCATAGTTAAAAAGACGATAATTTTAGACTGTCTTTCTATTTAAACGTGCACATTATCACACGTTGTTAATCACGTTTTTTGTCAAGTTTTTATTGCTGATTAATAGTATTAATGCATAAATAGAAAATATACATAGTACAAACTGTAATTATGAAAATATTAAACAGGCGATTAGATACTTTGTAAAATCTAATAATCACGTCTCAAGTTATAATCTCTTTCAAACATCCGTTAGACACAAAGTTCAAAGATCGGCGCTAACTTATCCCTAACTATCGATTATTATGCTATCGATGATTGACAAATACAAAATTAAATAAGCTTCTAAAGAGCCTGGGCATAATTTAAATTATCATGTCTCATGCGCGCCTTGATCGCTTTCGTTAGGCAACAATCTTTTAATCTCCTTTTTGACAGCATCTACGCAGATATCATTAACAAAATGAGTAATCGTTTGGTTGATGTGACTCACTTTCCATACAATCTATCTCCTTAATCCAGATTCAATTATGACTCCACACGTGAAATTCGCTGCGGGCGAAAAGTGAACGTATTATGAGTAATAAAGTTACTGTTCTGCTATTAGCTTTCATATTTCATACTTCGCACATGGAATATATCAGGAAGAGCAAAATTTTGATACTCATTTGTCTGAATATTATTAAAAGTAAACCCCTCGAAAAATCTGATGTTTCATAATATTTTTGCTAAATAAAAACGTCAATCAAAGAATCAATGTAAAAGGCAAGATAGAATATAAAACATCTTATGTACGATGTTTAACAAGCTCGATAGTCACAAAAACCAATATCGTTTAATGTCATATTATAAATTCAAAAATATATAAATGTCAAAGTTAAATAGGAATTGTATTAAAATTTCGTGACGCGGCTCGTGTAAAGCTAAATACCGGTTCACAAAGAAAGCTGTATTTTTCACGCTCGTTTAGAAAATAGCAGTAAGGTAGAAAACAGATAAAATCCCGGGGATAACTGCATCACGACGCAAAAATGCGTTTGCATGGCAGCGGTTGTAAACTCATTCGTGTCGGAAACAGCCAACGAGCGACGCGTTGACAAATCTGGCCAGTGGCCGTTTGACTATTCAGCGATCAGCAACAAACAGCTGCGCGTTGGCGCTTTGCTCTCGACGTGCCGTCTCCGAGTTGGAGTATCGGCTGCCAAGAATCCACGAGATGCAAGAAAAGATACAGAGTTGCAGCCTGGGTCGCGGCCAGGCTTAATGAACACCTTACAAAACAAATTCAGATGACGAAACGGATAATAAATATTACACGATACTGTTACGTATACGTAAATGCATGCCGTACTACACTCTCACGATAGTTATCGCGGGATGAATAATCGTTGGCAGCGAGAGAGCGATAATGCTTAAATTAATTAACGAGATCAGTCGGCTTATATCGTGCAGTGCCACTCTATCGTTCCTTGATCTTTGATGATTGTTTTTGATTAGCGTGCAGATAATTGTGTCATTAGCAATACCTTGATCGAACCTATCTTACTGACGTTGACGAAATTTTGCGATTAAAACCTCAATTCGGAAGAATTAATATTGTCAACATAAGTAAAACCGCATATAACAAATCAAAAAAGTATAAAATATACATACAAGCATAAAATAGACAAGTTTTAGAGAACAAATACCGATCGCGTTAGATATACGCATACCGGTCGAATAGCGTGCGAGTATCGCGGTTCAGCCTTGATCGTTGTTCAGGCGAAATACCATGCGAAACACCACGGAAATAAGAGCGCCTTCGCGCGCGCAAAAGATGTTCATAATGCATTGTATGCGTTTCGCACTTTCTTTCGAGATTCCTCCTGGCGTGTCATCGCGAGATAAAAATTTACATGTGGAGCTTTATACTCGCGAGAACCACCGCGCTACAGAACTGACGTCATTACTGTTTCGCATTCTCTATGAATGCCGCCGGTTAATCGACCGCGGGGGGAAAAAATTCCGTCGGCGTTCCCATTTATATTTATAGCAGCACACCGGTAAACGAGAAGCTCGCTGTCAAACGAGCATGCAGTCGATGACGTCACATCCACTGTCATTATTCAATTACGATGAGTCCTATATACATGCGCGGTCTTGTTGCTCTCTTTTCTTCGGGAAACCAATTGTGGATAAAAAAGTCTCTCTCGTGGCATTCGCAAGAGAATAGCTGTAACAGTAGTAGTAGTGTTAGTAAAAAGCCTTTATTTTAGCTCCGAGAAAACCTATTGGATCGTTTAAACGTCGCTATTCTCA
Source organism: Ooceraea biroi (assembly GCF_003672135.1). Classification (NCBI taxonomy): domain Eukaryota; kingdom Metazoa; phylum Arthropoda; class Insecta; order Hymenoptera; family Formicidae; genus Ooceraea; species Ooceraea biroi. Next base: position 10,317,207 of record NC_039510.1, read on the forward strand.
ATTGAAAATAATATCTTTCAATTCAATACCACTCCTCGCACGTGTAACGATGACAATGAATCATCCCGAGGACCAGTTTTCAGAATATAAATTTCACGTTAAACTATTTGTTTAATATTTATATAATATTTGTCGTTACATTACATACATGTATGTTCAATGCTCATACATGAATATGTATTGATATGTTGAGACGAATTTTGTGTGAAAATATCCGAGTATTCACGAGCAGAAGGCTAGAAGTCTATTTTTGTCCTTTTCATTGCAGTTTTTAAATATTCCTTTAAAAAAATTCCATTTTGCCACATAACAGCTTTCAGAAGAGCAACGATAACATATTGAAAATACGTGGCTAAAAACGCGGGAGCGAACGAAAAATACAGCGAGTGAGCACTTGTTCGCTCGTCGTCGCGCTTTTTCCGCATTTCACGCAAAAGTGCGAGCGACGTTGCGGCAGCGATGGATCCATTTTCTCGCTGCTGCTGTTGCTGCTCGTTATGAAATTCGTTGCTCGGAGCCGGTGTTTCGTCGGGTTTGTAACTCGCGACTCGACTTTCTAATAGTCTCCGCCGTGCCATGCCGATGCTGATGCAGCGGTGCAACGTAGAGCCAAACTCGCAAGTAAAGACGGTCGGCAGGCAATCGCCTACTGAATAATCTCATTCTTACTTGTACGATTAATACCGAGTCACGCCGACTCGAATAAATTATCTCAATTTTATTAAATCGATCTGTTGTCGCATAATCTGCATTTGTTATCTCGGTGAAGATTGCGCGATGTTACGTGTCGCTAAAAGTGCTCTCGTTACAACTGCGTTTTTAAAATGACAAACGACCGAGACAAAGTCGTCCACAATTTCAGGAGAATGCAACACACGAGAGAATTTATATAATCTCCCTCTCGTTTATATGTCGCACCTTTGGCGCTCTTACAGCCGTGCTGGATGCAAATACAATGTCTCGTGCACTTCGCCAAAGTTCCAAACTGATCCTAAGCCGATTCACATGTAACCGATTGAAGCGAAAAGTTGATGCAAAATTCAATCATTAATATTCACTTTGACAATACAGAACAAGCAAGTAATGCGGAAGCATACTGAATCAGAAAAAATTGCTTGCATTAAGAAAGATGAGGTAACAAATAAAGAGAAGAATAAATAATAAATTAATAAATATGTATATACATGTGTATGACTGAATGATTGATCGGCTAACATATAGGTATACAGGTTTCTATTGAAAGTATAATTTAAAGTTATTATCAACGAGTGAGGCAAACCTTTCTCGATGTTTTTCCGCTATTCCTCTCGTTGACATCATCACCAATCATGCAATAAAATCTATCCGTTCTGTAAAAAGTATTAGATGCCGTTACAAAGTTGAAGCGCACGTACAAGACTCTTTCTCCTGTCGAATGATTAAGCAGCAACTTCTGCTAGGATTTATTAACGATTACATATGCTCGAGTCAAAGCATGCAAAACATCGCGGAACATTCACCATGGAGAATATACAACTTCCGTATGGAAAGTTTAATTTGTCTATGGTGCGTTACGGTTTACGCGATTTGTGACGCCACGAATAAGATCCCAGAAGCAGAAGGATGAAAAAGGAGCGAGGTAGGTCGGAATGAGAGAGACCGCTGGCTGAAATCGGCAGCGGATGCCTCGTACTTGCTCGCCGGTTAGCCATAAAAGATGCCGGTATCAGATCAGAAATGGCAGAATCAGAGCGTAACGACGTGTCCCGGTCTCACGCAGTTGCGTCGCACGCACTTTACGCAAGCGACCGGTGCATAAGGACACACCTCGCGTGTTTAAAGACGATGAGATCGTCATAAGATAGATGGGAAAGCTGCTTAGATACTATTGTCAACCACTTCTGTTTGTCGATAGAATTCACGTTATTCACTTTATAACGTGTCACGTTGAAGCAAAAAATTGGAAAATGTTTAACAATGAGAGATTATTTTGTAAAACTTTCAATCATCAGGAGAAATTCTGCGGCGATTGTACACGTATGCAAATATAAATAAAATGAAAAATCGTGCATTTTTATGAAAGCAATCAGAAGCAGCAGAAATAGCACCGATACCGTGAATAACAGCAATCGTTGTTCCAGTTTACTCTAATGTGTGGATAAAGTGCGATAAGATCGACGAGTAAAATGCATAACCGCCACCGCGTCTAAAGACGCTGGAGGAAGGAAAGTAATAGCCATGCAAACACGATTATGCAGAGCCTTTCCTATAGATGCGAACGGAATATGTCACCCACGTAATTTCGTGTCGATCGATAAAACACGATGGAGGAGGCTTGCGAATTATGTAAGGACGCGACGTACTTGAATTCAGATGTAACATCTGCCTTCAAGGTTCGACATCGCGTTTGCTTTTGTGCCCAAGTAATTGCTGCAAATATAACAACACGCTCGTAACAGCATTTAGTCATACGCGTTTTGCATGTAAAATCAATTGCAGTTGTATCGTAATATTACACTAATATGAGAGATCGAACGTAATAATAAATGGTAAAATACATCTTTCTGTACGTACCAAAATAACAATGCCAAACAATTGTCATCAGAACAATTTGGATATTTCGATTTAAATAAAAAGAGAAATAATAACGTGCTTTTGCAGGAAATATCGAAGTTTAACATAATTTCAGAAATTTCACGTTTGAAAGAAGGAGAGAAGCAGTGAGTAGCCACGAAAGGAAAGAGACAACTAATGACAGGGAGGGCTATTTTAAGACATTCGCGACCGGTTTGTGCGAGTCATGGAGAGGCTCGCCTGTATCCGAGTGATCCTTCCTGACGAACCGGAATTTTTTGAATCGTGACAAGCTCGAGTTCCAGTCGTGCGCAAGAAATGGTGCTAAGAAAGGAGAAACGCGTCGAGCGATCGCGTTTCGCACTTTAATATTCCTTTGTTGCCAACGATACGAAGGCAGAGATACGTTTAATCCCTCGGCATTAATTTACCTGAGCGTTAAATTATAATTGCTTTTCATACATGCGAGTATATATTGTGTAAATAATATTTTATAAATCATATAGAACTAATTCGGCAAATTTTTAATATTTTCCTTATAATTTAATATTCAAATAATCTTTACACGTACAACTAATCTAGAAAACCAAACATATGTAGATTATATTATATTATTATATTGAAAATATAAATAAAATCTAAAATCAATAATATAAATAAAATCTAAAATCAAAAAAATAAAAAACCAATTTTTCAGAAACCAAGCCAAGTTTTTACTGCAAATTTTAGTAATGATAGTAATTAACAATGAGATTCCTAATAAATCCCACAAGGTGATATATGACAAAAATTATCAGTATTACGTGATTAAATAATGCAAATATCAATATCGCATGATGTCAATAACACAGAGTGCTGACAATCCGAGGCACGATGATGAAAGGTTCAAAAGTGAATAATGTTTCCGGATTTGATGGTTAGATCAAGGAAAAATTAAAATGTTTCAATGTTTTCCTTATAAACTAATAAAAATATATTAAACTTTACAAATGCGCTTTTATTATACATGTCCATTACACCATTAGATAATGAATTGAGAAAATCAATTTTTTAATAAATCAATCACTTTTCTCAGATGGTCTAGATCGCTGTTTAAATAAATCCTGCAATTGGTTCAACGATGAAATGGGGTCGCAATATCTATTTTTCCAGGCTCTCTTGCGTAATACTCGGGAAATCAATTACGCGTGTTAGTTACGTAACGCAATTAAAATCGAAACTTTCTACGTTCGATTATTCCGTCAGCTTGGATAAATTTTATGGCAAATTGTGAAGGCAAACCAGCGCCGGCTTTTCACGATGACTTCCGCGAATAAGTCTGCCGTAGAGAAATCGCGAGATCACAATGCAACGACAGAACTTTCATGAAATTCTCTTCGTGACACTCTGCTGTGCTTACGTGGAAACGTTAAAATGTCGAAAATTCTATTTTTCTCCAAATAAAAACGTCACATTACTTCCAGCTGGCATACTTTACAAGCAGGATGACGCCAAAATTTAATCTCGATTTAAATCGAAACCCTCGGCAGCCGTGTTTACTTCTGTTTTATACTTAATTTCTTAGTTGTGTTTCTTGCTCGAAATATCCACGCTCTTCCTAACGATATTTTTCACTCTGAATCACGAAACAAACAGGTTCTTTGCCCGAGACCAAAAAGAATGTGTTTTACGCGAAAATAGACTGCATTGCGTTTAAATATTTGTACGCAAATCTCGTATTTTGGGGTAATTTGATTGTTTGGACTAGAAACTTTATAATACTTTATTTTTTAACTAACGTTATTTTTATTAATATCTCGAGAATTTCATTTATATGCTTCGTACATCATATAAACTATAATCATCGTGGCTGCATTCTGTCTTTATTTTCTTACCAGCATACGCTGGCAAAAAATTAAACATTCTATATTTATATCGATGATAATACAACGATAATCACGCGACCAAACAATTTGCTTCAGTCGTGGAACAAGTAATGTTTTTAAGCTTATGAGAATACAAGAGAATCGAAAATTAATGAAATATTGAGTACCGCTATCTTCAATCGTCATTTCCATCGTCATTTTTGAGACAGCCAGAGACTTGTATGATTATACCAACGTGAAAGTCACCGGGTATTAATATTTGGGATTATCTTAAGTGTATAAGTCGTTATGGCCTTTCGAGGTATCGTTCACTTGCGTACTTTATCGCACACGTTTCCTTAACCGGTATAAGAAGGTAGTATTTTTAGCAAATGCCTTCCAAGCAGTCGCGATCGGTAATCATTAACGATTATTGATTGTAATTGAGCAATGAGTAAATTGCTCGTAATGATTTACCGTGAAAGTTATTTGTCACATAATTATCTCACTGTTATTCGATGATATTACCGAGAAGAAATTGACACTATAAGCATATAATGTTCACGACACTCTTGATTCGCACACGAGTGTCTCTGCGTCTTAACGCTAAAGGTTTGCGAGTAAGATCGTATCGCACGATTAATCTCCCGCAATCAGGTTACACTGGACCCTCTGGGAATTACTCTGGAAATTGCTCAAACGTCTCGTTCACACGAGTAACCGAACAATGAGACAATCGCGATAAATACCTGGTGACAGAGTCCGGTACGAAGATGTTCCACCAGGACGGTCTCTTCTGCCGAGTGTAATTCTGCGCCGTGTAAAGCCCTTCCGTGCTGCCGCCCTGCATAGGAATCCCAGACACGCCCTTCTTCCTCTTGCGATCGACTTTCGGCGGCTTCGCGAGCGGATGCCAGGACTTCCTGCGTCCCTTCTTGGCCTCCTGAGCCGCGCGAGCGCGGTCCTCGTTCTCGAGCACATCCTGATTCTCCTCCAGCAAGTCCTCGGACACGTAAAATACCGAGCCTCTCCTGGTGTTGCTGGTGTCGCTGCTGCTTCTCCTCTTCTCCTTCGACTTGTCCTTGTCGCTGTTCTTGGCGTTGTCTTTGACGTTACTCTTTTCGTCGAACACGCTCGCCCGACGGGCCCTTTGAAACAGGCTGTCTCGTCGAGCCTTCAGATCCTCCAGGACGCTGTGCCTGCGGACCTTGGTCTCCCGCAGGATCGCCGCATTCTCGCGTTGCTTGCCGACTGCGCCGAGGATCTTTGCCAGCGACGACTCCTCTTCCATCATCGCCGGGATGGAATTGGTCGACGCGTACTTGGTGGTCGGGTGACCATGATGACCGTTCTGCGGCTCGTTGCTGATGTACATCTTGGCTGTTTCCATGCTAACCGACGATGGCCACGTCGTCCGTGTGACCGGGCAGTTTATAGCCACGCGCTGAACATCGCAGAAAGCGTCGGGAACGTCGCGTTAGTATCTGGTTAGTATCGAGGTCACCGAGGGTCAACTCGCCGGGTCCGGATTAAGTATTTACCAGTTATACGCCCGGCAAACAACAGGTCGCGCCGACCGAAGAGAGACGTTGGTTCTCCGATACAGTCGAGAATTAATGTCTTACACCGGCAAGGTCACTGAAGATCAGGTGATTAGAGGGTACAACGGCAATGCAGTGAGCATACAGAGGTGGCTTGACTCCTTCGAGTATCAGGAAGATCTGACGACCAGCTGGTGCGCACAGGATGATGATTCTATGATATCATTATCTCAATATGTGCAAGAGTCGCTTTTACTCTCTTTCTCCTTGACTTGCACCGTGATTACGAGTCGCAAGGGGTTGCTACACTGCTCACGGATTACCTGTATCCACGAACCTCGCGTATCCACTGGATTCCGAGCGCTCGCAAGCGAAGACGAGTCACGAGTGTCGCGTTGAATTGTGAAATGATCTCGCCGCAATCGATTTAATGTTGCACGCCGGCGAGGTCGCTGAAGGTTACGCTGCGGTCTCCGTAGATTCCGAAAGCACCGCGAGGAGTAATAAGCTCTCTCGCAATGCCGAATGTCCCGTATACCGGATGTTTGTCCAGTTCGGATCGTTTTTCACGTCGCCCTGCTCAAATCGAGCGTAACGACCGAGCAAAGAGGGGAAATATAAGCGGGATTATTGATAACAAGCGGCTATCATTTTCCACGAAGACGCAAAGATACGGGCGGCAGCGGCAACGGAGCGCGGTAAAGCGCGATCAGCGTTATTCCATCGGCGCGACTCGTCGGGTGAAAGCAGCCCGAGCGGTCGACCGCCTTTTCACTCCCGACGTCGACGACGCCGACGACGCGGTCACTCTCGTGAAACGCGTGCCTACCTACACGTAGATAGGTGTACGCCGGCGTGTACATACACGCGCGAGCGTGCTCTGTGTATGTGTGTGTACGTGCTCCGGTCGACGGATACGCCCGTGCGGAGAGGAGAACACGTAGGATCTTACGCGATCGTTGACCCAACACGGGACGTGTCGTTGGTGTCGTTTACTTATTTATTTATTCCTCCGTATATACCGCGAAACGCTCCGCTTCCGATCAGCCAGCGATTTAATCTCGATCATCGAGTAGTCTGTTGTGTTCTTGTAATCGGTAACGCCGGCAGAAAGAGAACACAGAACGCAGCGAGTCAAGTTTTTCCACGAGCAGGTCTTCGGGATTTCGCTGGTTTCGCCTTTACCTCGTCAACCCTCGCCTGTCGAGGGACGAGAGACTTGGTTGTTGTTTCGCATCACATTTGGCGCGAGTCGGCGACAACTCAGACAGGAAGACAGTCCTCCGAGAGAAGAGAACAGCCTCTTTGGCGGATCTACCCTTCAACTTCTTTGCGAATATATCCCCGATGTATCCGGCACCACACACACACACATACACACACGCGCGTGCGCGCGAAGAGTTGCTACACGTTGCGACGAGGGCGGGCAGGGAAGAGCGACTTCTCCCTGTGTCGTGTTTTTCTTTTCTCTCCCCCGCCTCGCTCTCGGTATCGGACGATCAGACACGCACGTATCCACGAGCTCGAGCTCGCTCGCTCGTCGAAAGCGGGATATAAAACGCCACGGAATAACGTCCGGACGGGACTCGAGCGTGATCGAGGAGCGCTCGATCGACGATCGTCACATGGATCGAGTATCGCAGCGACTAAGCGCGAACGAACGCGACGCTTGTATTTATACGTGTACTGCCTGCCTGGCTGGCACACGACCGTCTTTCTCTCTCTCTCTTTCGTGGCGCATCCCCCACCCCATATCGCGATGAACGCGTGCACGGGCGAGAGGATACGTGCAAGATTCTGTCGATCCTGATCCTCTCCTCCCCGCTTCTCTGGATCAGAAAAGGCTCAGCGCCCCTGCGTTTGTCGAATCTTTTGATTCATCCCGGACAACATGAATGATCTGAAAATAGCGTAAAGTCGTCAAAGAAACATCTCCCAAAATTTTACAGACGCTATTCGGACATCTCTCGAATGTCTTCTGGATGTTTGAAACATCTGGTTTATCAACACACATGTTTCGCCAGCGATAAATGTGCCTAATCTTTTACTTCTCTTTTATGAAGCTCGTAAATAAATGTTTCTCACAGAGATGCAAAGAAGATTAGAACAGAAACACTTAAGAACGCTATAAAGATATAATTTTAGAGTTTGATCAAAACATTCTTAATAATAAAGGAATTATTTATATAAACGAACAATAGTTGTTCTCGTGTAAATCTTAACTCTTGATCGCATCTGCAGAGATGTTTCATTTGCTTTCACAATAAGATTGTCAATGCTGTATTGCGTGCTTTTTTGTAACCTTTCCACGGCCTTAAACTACTCGACAGATATCGAGGGTCTCAAGATCACGTCGCGAGTCCGTCTTAACGAGGTAATCTATAATCGAGTTAATCATTCCGATAATAATCCATTCACCGGGAACACGGGATGGGACGGGACAAAAGATAATAACGGCGATCAACCGGTAACGAGAGAGGGCTCGATAATTCCATCAAAATCATTGTTGCGCGAGAAATATCACTGATTTCCAGGAAACAGGGTTGATTGCATCGTTCATGTACAATATAACATAATATTTGACTCTGCAAGTTTAAAGCGATATTTGAAAAATGGCATAATTTTCGATAGTTGTATAATGAAATAAATAAATGGATATTAAATAAATAAAACTGTTTCTTAGAGTAATTCATAATGTCATCGATAATTGCGACATTTAAACGCACGAGTTGTCATCACGTGACTAATACAAATCTCTTCTATCTCTTCGATAAAACGATAATAGCTAATTGATAATAGCGATAATGCCCGCAAGTCTTGCAGTTTATCAACAGAGCAAAAAAGTAATGCGAGCGGACAAACACAATGCGTCGTGCAAAATAGAAGGAAAGGAAAAGAAGAACGACTAGAGCGAAAAAGGTCGCACATAAATGGCACGTTATTAATTACGACAGATTTAACAACTCGGAAGAATAACATCAAAATAATAAAGAGTAGAAACATAGATCTCAGGAATTTCGACTGCATCCGGGTATCGAGACGCCAGTATATCGATATTTTAGAGATATCACATTCGAGTAACCACTTAAAATTGATTACGTAATTTGTGATATCGAACGCGGCCGCGTTCAATTCACGATCGGCCGCGAGATATTTTTTCCGGTGATCGCCATACATCTTGGCGTCCTGCGTAATCTTGACCCGATTCTGAACCAACGAGAAAATGACCACACCCGCATATTTATTCGACACTTTTTCAGATTTATTTGCTGCATTTGCCGCTGCATCTTACAAACTCATCGATCTCCTGGGATGCAACTGAATGAACATGCACCTCCGAAACATTTTGTATTTTGATATGAAAATCTCCCGTTATGTTTATGTGTGTACATATCCAAAGTATAAGCAACTTTATTATTTTATAACGTTATTCATTATTATTCAAGTATATTTTATTTTATGAATATTTCCTTTGTTACTTTCTTCTTTATTTCTTCATCATTATTTTGTTATTTTATTATTACGACTGAGTATAAAGATAGCAAGTGATAACTTTTCGTCCTAAGAAATTAACGAATGTTACATTTACGTCAATATCAGCGAAGTTGACCAATCTTACATCCTATTATAGTTGCGCTAATGTCGAATGATAAATCGCCGTCGCGCTGAAACCCTTCTTGTTTACTCACATTCTGTAGGGATTAAATTAAGTAGGGCAAGAAGGAGAGATTCTTCGTACGAAAATACGAGGGGTTTGACAGTTGAAGAGATTAACAACTTTCTACAGCGCTAATTTAAAAAAGTCTTTAACGTGGCACTTGTCAGGGGGTCGGCATCAAACCGGAAACAAACTTTAGATAATCAGACAAGAGAACATCAGCTGTTCCCTCATTTTATAAATCATTTTATAATCGTTGATTGTACAATTCTTTCTCCAACAAAGATCTTTGTTATATCAAGTCATGTCATGTCAAGAGATGACCTTGTGTTTTATACATATCTTGTTACACGAACTTTAATTGCAACTGAAACCTGATAGTTCTTGCAAGAGGAAACAAAAGACTCAACAGACGAAAAACTTTATTAATCAACCTTTTACCGGGGGGAGGAATGGTTCGTTACATACAATGCTCCGGAAATGCTTGCAGAACGTAAGAGGAATATCATCTCGGACAGAAGAAAGAGCGACGATGCTGCTTGCTGCAGAAATTTTCTCGACGAGCGAGGCACAAGAAGCGCATTCAGCCTCCACGAGCGGACGATGGCAGGGCTCTAATTGGCTGAATCGAATTAAGAGTCCGGCCCGGTATTTTCATCGTTGCCAATTTCGTAATTGGACACGCGGTAGAATCAACCAATTGTTTCCACCGCGCTGGACATTCATCCACCTTCCTCGTTAACCGGAACCTTCATTAGGAAAATGCGCGAACGCGCGACAGAAACTTTGCCTTGGCGAGTGTGCGACGAACGGGAATGCCGTGAAAACGGTGTAAGTGTCCCCTCGGCCTTGTAACTAGACAGCTGATCGCGCAATGACATTCTCACGCTTGACGATCGATCAGAGTATGTGAAAACGCGCATTAAATATGCGAGTGCTCGAAAATTATTTTGCAATACCCTACAATGGGAGAACTTGGCTCGCAAGTAACTCTGTTTAGCTTGGTGTTTGATTTCCTGTCTATAGCGCATGCAAGTACAAAAATACGTAATTATTACTTGCAAATTGTACAATGTAATAGACGTTGTCACATGTCTTGTTACATGTAAGATTAGAGACAAGTATTTATTGATATCTGGAAGAAATATCTATGCTAATTCATTTTTTACCATCTAATAGCTTGGAAACTCTCTCATAAGGAAATAACTAAGACATTTATTCATAACAGATTAAACAGATTAAAATGTCATCAAAGTAAAGTGAAACACATTTAATACTTGCAATAATCAAATTTTACAATAATGACACCATTTCCGGATGAATGCTTTATGACGGAATAATTTCGTGCATTAACGTGCCGAGTCTCTATCAACCAAGAAGCTTATCAAACGTATATTTGCCATCGGACTCACGTATCGCGAGACAGACTTACGACGTGGCTACCGGAATCACAAACGAGACTATTCGCTTCCATTCGAGATCCGTTTCCTTTTCATGCAACGCGTCGTAATGCCAATGTCTACAAAGCGTATTTAAGTGAGCAGAGTTTTATCGACATCGTACACATACGTTAATCCTACTTCTTATATATATGTGAAAAGCTTTTTTTGTTTCTTTTTTTTCTTTTAAGGAGATATTACTGATTCAAACAACAATTTATTTCAATTACATTGGAATGCTATAATTATGAAGAATTATCTGCATTGCGTTTGCGGTGCAAACAAGATGTTATAAATATATCGAAGCTGCATTGTAGATAATGAATCAGACAAAATTCTTTCTTATTTATGCAAACTTTTCTTGTTAATTGCGAGGTAATGTAATCATTGTGCCGATCAAGAAACACACCGTAGCAGATGTATCCTTGGTGAAGATCGATATCTGACCGAATTAAAAAGCAATATATTAATCACTTATGTCAGATTTCCTGGAAGCAACTGTTGTCACGTGCCAATTTCGGCACGATAAGCCGCAAGAATATTTTGGTTCATGATAAGTCGCAACAGGCTGCGGTGAATCCACATTCGCCATTATATAAAACCGAAGCAACAGCAGCAATTTAAAATGACAAAATACTTCTTATGTACGATCATTGGCACATTTGACATGCACCTTGCTTTTTGACGACAAGAAAGATAATATCACAAATTCCTGTAACAAAAACTTTTTTAAAAATTCTTTTTTGAGAGTAAATCGTACGAAAGAAATACGTTTCTGTACTGTACGTTTTGTAATAAAACGTAGAATCATATCAAAGAGTTAAAAGAGCACAAAAGTAACGGAAAACGGTGGAAACGTAAAAATCGTATCCTCCGTTACGATTATGCCTGCGTATTAAACGTCAATCTAGCGATATTATCGGGTAGACCTTCACGAGAACTCAGTATGCAGACGGGATAAAAAAGAGACTTGTAACATATCTGCCTGGTGCATCTCGTCGTAAAACGAGGATTTATGGCCCGACGGAATTATAAACTGTCATCTCTAAAATCCACACATGCATCGGATAAAGGGATACTTTTCCAATGGTTTTTGTAAAATGTGACGTTTCCGATAGACATTCAAATATAATTAATCACAATTTATATATGAGATTTTATACTTTTGTACCTATATTTATATACGATTTTTATATATGATTTATAATTGTTTTTCCCAAATATTTTCCGCCATTGTACACTCGATAAAACATTATCAGAAATTGAAATGTTGTGTTATCAAAAATTTATTTTAATTTTTGCATATCCACGGTATCGAAATCTGAAATAATCAGAGTTATATTAATTTGAGCGATTCGCTGGAATAGAAGAGAACAGAAGAGAGAGAAAGAGAGAGAGAGAGAGTGAAAAAGAGAAAGGGTAGAAGATTGCACAGATAACGTGTATCGACTGCAATCCATCAAACACAGTTGCGTGATTAAAGAATCGTCTACGCGCTAGTGAAAGTGGCCGACCGATAAAAAGTGCGACCTGAAATTGTTTCGCAGGTTGATCGTTGAATTATTATTCGTGCCCGATGTCAATAACTATGCTCCAATAATTCGGAGATAGTCAAATATCTCAAATACGCTTTTAATACGATCTTGCTCACGTGGTTATTTAATTAAAAGTTTTCAATGTCATATTACACAGTTATTGCCAACTTGATGTACTAAATATTATCATGATTGCTGTCGAACAGATATCAAGACTAAAACATAATGATAATTGAATTTATATTCCAAAATCCCCTTTTAAGTTGTAATCTAATATATTACAAATATAAAAATTAAATACTCGATGGATCTAATAGTAACAAATATTACTAATTTTTGCATTTTTCTGTATAGAAAACTATTATCTAACTATTAGAAACGCCTGCAATTTTTTGCAGCGCGGTTTTAGAAGTGGACATTTATCTTGATGAAGCAAAACACACTTGACCTGCTAGTTTCATCAGCAATAATAAAAACAATGCGTCACTCCGTATGATATCACTTGACGTAATAAGAAGGCACATGTAAATGTGCAGTAGGAGAGTATTCAAATATCTCATTATATTAAGATATTCTCATTTCTCAGAGATGACGCATTCCTTGCGATGCATGAACAATCAAGTCGCCGGCGCCGGTGTGTTTACGCGGCCGCTTATCCGCGTTCGTGCGAACGTGATTCGCCGTCCACTTCCCGGAGACTCCGTCTCTTCGTTCGGATTACATCGAGAGTCCTTGCGTAGTTGATAACGAGATAAAGACAAAGAACCACGTCACAAGCAGCTGTTTGAGAAAGCCCGCGCCGACCGGCGTGCAGCACTTGCAGCACGAGAAATATTAATGACAATCGTGTCACAAAAGTATGATAGGTGCGCATTAATGTTGCATGCAACGAAGCCTTGTAGCAAAATACCATAACATTCCTTAATGATTCTACGTCAGAATGACGGACAAGTTAAAAAAAAAACACTAGCTGCTCGATATTAATTATTGTTTTTATCAGAAGTTTAGGGATTATCGCTGGTCGCTACAATTAGCGATTACAAACATCAACAGGTTTCATCTTAATGAAATCGATTGCCTCCTAGTGAGATTATATTGATTCGTATTAACTTTGTATTAACAGAGTGATAACAAAAATAATTAATAGATAGCTAACTTGTATCTACAATCATCTTTTTTCAATTACTTTGTAAATACATTTTGTCTCTCTCTTTCTCTCTCGCAATTTTATAATATAAGAAATAAATATTTTAAAGCTGCGTACAAATCATAACGCGTACGTATTTGGAAAATGCAATGTAATTACAATATAAACGTAAACATTTAAAATGATATAAAACTTGAATCATCGCAGAATTTCCTTCTACAAGAAGTTTTTAAAATATTTAAAATTTTTGCGTAGTAAAATGTTTCAACATAATATACATTATGATACACATTTTTCTATAAATTCTATTGTTAAAGTCTAGAACAATACGAAACCTAGGCCTATTATCTAGATATTAATAACGATTACCTATCGGCAAAATCTCTTATCATTCTTATCATCAATAAGTAATCTAACTAGATTGTAAAACGTGCGTATCTCGTTTAATCTCGAAGTAATGATTAAAAATATATCCCCTTATTTGGATTTATTGTCGCAATAATCGTAGAAAATTTTCCTAGGCGTAAATAGTATATAAATAGTTTTACAATTTAGATATTGTATATATGATATTTACATATTTAATTCATGTCTTGCTCATACAATAATTCGGCAATCTATTAGAAAGGATGTTTTCATTTATTACGAGTTTTCTCTCATCATGCTTATTACATAGGTTTTTCTTTCGGGACACAAATAAGTTGGAGATATTTAAGACTGTAAGAATTTTCTTGCACACTTACTTGCACACAAGTATTGAGTATGTCAGGAATATCTACGTTTTTATTTTTAAATATTGTATTTCTCTTCTTTCTGCATATTGCAATAACCAACGAACGCAACGAATAAAAGCTAAAAATATTACATATCAATTTATCAACGCCATTTATCTTTCATTTTACAAGTTTACATTTACAGAAAAATAAAGTAATTTCCTGATATACATATAGAAGAGATATGTTTTTTGAGTCCTCACTTCAATATCCACTCTATTCACGAGAAAAACTCTATTGTTTAATGCCAAATGGTATGCGGCCGCCTAAGATTTTTAATTTCTGTTATGTTCCTTTGAGCGTCCGATAATAATACGTATGCTGGTCACAGTGTATTTCATAAAGTATTCCAGTCGCAAGCTACACACCAGACGAACACTTGGCGTTCGCATCGCACGTCTACCTACACAAGCGAAGCTCTCTGCGTTATTTATTATACTTGACATAATTGATGGGCCAGCTGCGCCGATTGTTTCATGCGATTTTAATGTCTTTGTGATTTATTTCGATCCTAAATACTTGGCCGGCTTAGTTCACCCTCCACGGATTTCCATCGGCGGATGCGACGCCATAATTGCGAGCGCAAAATCATGCTGATTGACGACGTGCCTCGTTGGAAAATCATAATTGCGATATTATATGCGCAGTTATCCTACTTTCTAAATCACCGTAAAATTATTCTTGCACAAATACCGAGTACTCTACAATAGACCAGCCTACAAAGCTGCTCTACATAAAGATAGGAACAGGAAAAATATTATTCTTTAGGACATACGTGTGCGCATACATGACGTAAAATATTAATTGAAATATATGTAATTACAAAATTTTCAATCCATTAGATCAGCGCATAAGTTCTTGTCGATGGGTCGATGAATGGATTGTCTTAAAAGATGACTCTTTTCGACATGGTATTTGCACGTTGCCGGAAAGATGGAAAAAAGTCGTAGAAAACAATGGAAAATATTTTGATTCATTTATATTGTATTTATATTGTATCGATTGTTTCATTTCAATAAAGGAAAATTGCAAAATCGGCAAAAATTTATGCACTGACCTAACATAATAGATATAGATGCGATATGCACAAATGAACCACATGCAATATCATCTAAATTCGAATAATTTCATCACCGTGCTACACACTAATTAAAACATGATTTAAATTGACCGTTATAATTTCTCGCGTAAACTTTCGCCAACGCCTTTTCGCGCGAGTGCAGCGAGACTGCCGAGAAAAAGGATACTCGCAATTTCGGTCTTCAATTAATGACACGCTGACGGGGACGTTGCACATTATTAAATGTAATTTACAACAATTATAAGCGTCACCTTGTCGGCAAAAGGCAACATTTGTCGTAATAATCGTTTTTTTTCCTGATTGCTTTCAATTAATTATATACAAATATCAAGCGGTTTACCGATATAATTAATTATTAATTTAGCTTACCTTTATTACATCATAAATCGAATAAAATTTGTTAAATTAAATAATATACGTTATATATCGAACGCGCGCGCGTGCGCGTATGTGTTTGTTACATAATAACAATCAATCATATTGACTGTCATATCAGAACCATGATTATTATAATGTAAATGAAATCGTTGCGTAAATTAAAACAGCGAAATGTCATATACTATTTTTGAGTACATCGCTCCGCTATTACAAGTTTATAATTAGTATTTCCCGAAGCAATTAAATCAAAAGTTGACAGAATTTAAAGTTTTGAGTTGCAGGTAATGTTAAACTGTTATACGTACGTTTCATTCTATTGAATGAAAAAAACGAAAAATATATAAAGCTGTTTTAATAATTTCCACGAGCTGTTTACGATAAATTTCTTAGAATCTGTCTACAATAGACTGCTGAAACATCTCTTGATTTAATGAAAAATAAATAACGACAAGACAAGAATACAAGAATTGAGATGATGAGACAGATAATATAGTACATAAAATGCTGGAAGACAATTTACTAGTCTCGGGATATCACACTTGTAGACTAACGAACAATATGAATTGATTCCAATTGTAAATCGGTCACGAGTATCATGAGTATCACGAGTATCGTAGAATGGAACTTTACAAGTGACCAATGGCGATGTTGTCTTGCTTTTCTTTCAAGGTTGGCGTGACTAGGGATGGGATCATATGTAAGTGCACTCTAAAGCAGTACCAATAACATCTGCAGCATATTCGTATTATTTATGAGCGCTTCAAAACGTAGCAGCATCTAAATGGAATCGATGTCTTATAGTGTGTACATAAAATTGGATCCTGTTTGACAGCACCGAGAAATCACATCATTTCGAACATATTTTTTTCACCAACTTATTTAATTACTTAATTTCAATTTCATCCATCATATCCAAGTATTGAATGGGCTAAGATTCATGAATACATATTGAACTTGATCCCATCCGTATTGACGGCACTTGCCTCTGAATCGATTATCGTTCTATGCGCTTCGTTGAGTGTGAAGAAGATTGGCAGATAGGGTGTGCATTAGTATGCAACGAGAATTCTCCTTCTCTCCAACATAGGAGCGATAATGCAGAACTCTGAGACACCCAACTATACCCAAAAGTAATCGAACAATTTATCATAAAAGAGAAAATGTTCGTTTTACATAAGTCATTTCGCATGGAAAGAATGTAAGATATATCAATTATGTAACTTTTCAGAACACGATCAAGTGTAGAGATAAATTTTTAGGATTCTATAGTTCTGTAAAACACTCTTTTGAGAGTATTCTGAAACGGAACAATTTCCTACATTATCAGCAAGAAACAAAAAAACGCAAGTTATTCCGAGTTGCATTCAGTAAAATTCATCATTTGCATCTGAAAAATGGATACGTTACACAAAAGCTAAATGTCTGGTAATCATTTCCCAAGATATTCGCGGCGCCATTTGAGAAGAATCTACCTGCGCGTCTGGTTAGAACAAAAAGTGCAGTAATTCATCCAATTAGCCACTAATTGAGAAAATTCTTGAGTAGTCTTGGACGTCCTGCAAGACGTCATTCTGTCAATAGTGTTCAAAAGGGAGCCGGCGTAAACCGGCGAGATAACGTAGAGAGGAAAGTTTCGGTCGTTGACGAAATCGCTTTTAGTGAAATACGAGCGACACTTTACAGGCACATCTCCGATAACGGGATACCAGGGAGAACGTGTTTGATCGTGAATTACGGAGTAATTATATAGGCATATAAACATCGCGAATTTTCGGGTCAAGGTCTCATCCTTATCATTCGATATTCCGCGTGATTCGCAACGCGCTACTTTTCTATCGTTCACGAGCCGGAAAAAATGCAGTACGTGGTCTTCGGGGCTGCTGCGAACCGACAAGAAATACAGGTATGCAAAAAAATGCACAATTATCATCAACTTTCTAATTTCCAACTGCAATGCAATCCTTTCTCGACTTTTGTCACGCGTAAGCTCGCGTTTATGATATAATTTGCAATTTAACATACTGATCCAATACCTGATCCATTCTTGTTGCTATTTATATTAATATCGTTAATATAATATCTTTAGCCAACGCTATGATATATTCATCTCGAGTCGAAACTTTCGATTCTTCGTCTGACCTATTTATCGTATTCAAGGTGGTCGTTTGGTTGCACCAGCTGTTGCAGCTTTAAAATATCGCAAAAACACCTTTCCGGATGTTGATGTTCCTCAAGCTCAAAAATTAAACAAAGACGTATGTAAGATCCAGAACAATGGTGCACTAGATCCATGATTCATAAAATACATCAAAGATCCAGAGTCTCACAGTTGAAATAATTTTTATAAGTTTATACACTTGATATGTACGAAAATAAAATTGATTTGGAATTTCTTACAACTCGTTCTTTCTAATGTTCATTGTGCCAAGGTAATCTGATATTATTCCACTGCCATTCCTCGTGTTTGCTTCGTCAGCGGATGCTTGCGTGAAGAGGCAAGCCATAAGAGACATAACTTCTTAAGCTTGACCATAACACGGTACAAATATCAGTTAACACGTGCAGCATCGACTGTTGAATGGAGAAGCAGCGAGAAACTGCGAAGGCGGGGCACGGAAATAGACTGATTTCACGGTCCGTGAAAACGGATTTATGAAAATGCGAGCAACTTACTTGCGCGACTCATGTATACGCTGCTATAACGAAAATATACGATCGATCGCGAGTTACGAGTCGTAACTTACGACCCGGCCAGATTCCTCTCGCACCGAAAATATCGCCGCGGACGATTTACAGAAACGATATCTGCAGGCGAAAGCGCAAACAGTTTGTCGATGAAGACGTTTGTTCGTTGCTGCAAGGTTGCTCGTACGTCTTCTTCAGTTTCGTCCGGGTATGTAAGCAAAGCCACCCCAAAGGCGCTTAATGCGTTTCTTGCCAAAAAGACAATTCCCTCTCTATCGATATTGCTCGTGAACGCGACGAGAGAAAATCGGCGCGATATGAGAACGATCGGTCTTCGTTTGTGTCATTTTGAGCAAGACTACAGCTCGATTCATAACGAAAGCGCCAGCGATTTCTCTGACAATTCCGACGTGAACATTTCGAAAATGCACGAGTATAATATTTTTCGAGAACAGATTACGAGGTGTGTCATAAATTTACACGATGTATGTGAAAACAGATAATCTACGTAATATAAATTATACATAATATTAACATTTATATATCTGTAAATTTGTATTTATAATTACAACAAATTGCATTTCTATGTTCAAACGTGCTTTTAACATATATTATATTATCACTCTAAGCACGTGCATTAGACATATCTTTTTATTGCGAGCATTTCATTACCTCGTAGCTGAATAAAAATCAATTTTACTTGAAGGTACATAGGTTTCATTACAAATCTACGTAAATGCAACGGATACTTACGTGCAAGAAGTCGTTCTGTCGTGAATAGATACAAAGTAAGGGTATAAAGGCTACTCACCTGCAAACAAACAAATAACAGACAATTAGATAATTACACATCTAAATAATTATTACTTTTTAATACTTATTCATTCTTAGCCATATATTTAAATAAGAATAAATTTGTTACAAATTTTTCAATTTTTCCAATCAGAGAAACATTTTAGAATAAAAGAGCTTGAAATCGTGTTGTTTAAATTGCCACATGATCTTTTATTTGCATATTTCTCATTCTCACAATATTGGAAAATTCTTTTATATCCACTTTAATCTTTATGACTCACAGCTTTCATGTTGTGTCAATTTTATGACTCTATAGGGAAACGAGTGCATGCGCACGTGTGTGAGTGCAGACAGCTTTTGTTGCGGCTGCGTTGCAGCTTTTGCTCGTGTTGCAGAACATGAGCGTGCAAAATGTTCGGAAACGCTCATGCTGTAAAGGCGCGATCGATGAATCGTGTGGCAATTGTTTATTGTTTGCGCGATATCCGAGGAAGCAAGGTAATGTCTCTCTCAATGCAGTACCCGTTCAGTTTTCGCAGACACGTGTCCGTCCCGGGCATACACAACACGAGTGCAGCGCGAAACCATTGTCTCCATCGAGCTATCGCGCGTGTCTCGCAAGCCTTGGCTATCTCGCGGCGTACGTTTCCTTTCGTCTCACCGGCACGAAAGTGTCGGTATCACTCGAGATATGCAGGAAAGTTATATTCGTGTCTGCCATTCAACCTCCCACACTTGAACATTCGAGACCGAACGAGAAGGAAGCGGGATTCTTCCGCTTTTTCAAAAAAGGAGACGATGGCCGGATCGTCCTTTCATTGCGAACTCGGCGCCGTGATAAGCGCTTCCGATCGCTCGGATAAAAGCGCAGTACTCCCCGTTGTCCTGTTACATATAATACTTTGTATTCATGGTGCGCCATTCGCCGTTTTTTGGCCGCTTCCGCTCGACGGACGGAAGTACGATTCCGCGAGACTTTATCGAGACCATGACTTTGATATTTATCTATGAGGAAATTAAGCTTTACGCTTGAAATGATACAGTTGCTAATGCGACAAGGTGCAATCAGTGATGACAAAAAGTGCTTGATAATCTGTGACTACAAATTGATTCTGAAATCCTGTATTTCGAATACTGCCATATTTTAAAACAGATTAATTCCTTCCCTCTGCCCTTAAGAGCTACGCAAAAAATAAAATTTTTGTAGATCACTCATATTTAATATGTTATTATTAGAAATCCTCATCTATAAATTTTCATAGCTTATAAAATTGAATAGTCTCTTTTATATTGCTGCTATTGGCTGAAATCCTCATACAAACGAGCATTGTTATCAGCGCTAATTATGTTCTTTTCGATGATATTATTCTTACATAGTTCGGTAGCCTTTGTTTCGATAAATACTAAACCGCTTATCTTTCCACATTTCGTTCCCCTCTATAAAGCAGAATAAAAGTAATATGTCGAGAATTGCAATTTCTAACAATGCAGACGAGATAATATTGCACACTTGTCTGCAACGCAGGTCACGCTGATAACCGCACGGTAGTTCCGTGTAGCATCGCGAATCACAAATAAGTTGTTCGTTTGTACATCCGCTTGTTGCAAAGATATCCTTGAGCACAAGTCTCACCCACCAGACCAGCCGATGGGGGCTGTTCTCGGGCTGGAAAGTGGAGTACTTCATCATCACCGACTACGAAGGTCGCAGACTTTCGCGACTTTTTGTGACTCGACACCACTATTCGGCACACAATTATCGACTCCGCCGATGGCAGATGCCGAGCAAATTCTCGGCGGTGTTGAGCGTACAGAACCAGCCTATGACCATGAGCGAAGAAACCCAACGGGGTGAAGCAACGACCGACCGACGAGGTGAAGCTTTCTTGCATGCATGATTAGACGACGCCTGTAAAACCTGATGGAACCTGTTTGAAACTCTGTAGACGCGTTCACGCAAAGAGAAAGAGAAGGGGAGGGGGAGAAAAAGAAGGAAAAGAGAGACTCGTTCATTCAGGTATGTTCAGCTATAAATAGAATTCCCGGAAGACAACTGCAGCAGCCAATCTCCTCCTTGAGACAAAATAACACTTTTCAAGAGACACAGTATAAAAACCTACAAATCGTATCAAGTTATGAATAAAAGATTGCAACTTGTTGGAAACGTTCCCATTCGTATAATATTGGTATAAGCCATTTTGTCGAGTCTATAATATCAAAGATTAAGCTCTGAAAGTATGATGGTTTCAATTATTGCCATCATGTTTAATACTAGAAAAGCTAATTAGACTCTAATCAGCTACTCCATGAAAATTTGATCATCCTTGATTGATCTTTCTTTTTATTAATAGTATTATTGATTCTAAATAGTATTATTGATTCTAAAGCTCGAATGCTCTATTAATTCAAAAACGCACTATTAATTTAAGAACAATCTTTTACTAGATCTTAAATTGGAAGTTTAACTCTAATAGTAAACTATAATTGTTTTCCTTTCAATATTAAGTAATTTCGAGATCTATTATACGTGTCGAGCATATTATTCAATCACACATTTTATCGCAACATCGTGTGATAAAACGTATTGCAATATCTAGTTACCGGGGAAACGAAATCACGCAACGCTGCACGCGATTATCGCATTAGCGAAAATCGTTTAATACGGCAAATCGCCTAAAACGCGTTAGTACGTCATAGGAACACGTACAATTAGAGAATTTGATAGAAGCCACTCAAGCAATCGTTCTTGCTATATCTCTTTGAGTTGAAATTCGAATTCAAAGAAGATTGAAATGCTCGGATCAAACGGAATCACGCAGGCTCATCATCAAGTCGATCGTCAGCCACATTTAAACAGGCCGTACGACTCATGCGCATTCTTGCATTCCTGCATAAAATCCTGCGATCATTAACCGTGGTGGCGGTTTATTGTACTTGGCCGACGAATCGAGAGCTGTCGATGAAAAATCAATCGCTACCAAGAACCGGAGGAAAAACAATGACGCAGAAGCGTTCTGTTTTCCTGAGAAAAGTTCATTTTAAAATCAAAACAAAGATACATTTCTCTCCTAGAGAAAAAAGAGCAACGAACCACAAAATACAGATGATGGTTTTATTCCATTCTTTCTTGCACAATGGTCGACAAGAGAAAATGAAAAGAGGAAAGAAATCAATATACTGGAATAAATAACGCGCTTTGGGAAACAATTCTCTTTAAATGAACCAATAAATACCGAATAACGATACAATAGTACAATAGTACGAATTTCATTGAAAAAGTACAATGCCGGTATATGAGAAATGAAAATGGAGGGACGAGGGGATGCTGGGGAAAAGAGACGCACAAAAAGTGAAAAGCCAGAGGCGTGGGACATACGCGGTATGTCGAACCGGTTAAACCGCTCAAGAACAACCGCATTCCATGGGATTTTTATTAGATTATCGGCCGGCATGAGACATCATCCCTTTCGGAGCAGATCCTGTTGCGATGTCGATCCGCTTCCGAAATTGTCCCGATAACGAGCATCCTCTACTCCTCCGAGAACTATTTTCGGCGGACCGCACCGGCGCACATTTGCGACGAGAAATTGGAGCATGTCGGGATTTCAAGGATGCACGTCGTGCACGTTCAATGGAAGCAAAATCGAACGAGTCGAGCATCGCATGTGCGCAATGCGCGACTGCCATGCAGCACTACTACGCGTTACTGTTGCAGCTGCATTATAACGGCCGTTCTTATTCGCCGACCGATCATCTCTGTGTTTGACATTTCGCGAAAGGAGGAAATGAGATTGTCGGCCACGCGATCGAATTAATTTACGTATCATTGATTGGCATCACATTTTTCCAACGGGCGAGCCGTTCCTCTGGCTAGGCGGAAAACTCCTACATTAACATGACGTGTCCCGAAATCGATCAATCGAATTTCTGACCGCGATCAAGACTCGAGATTGCAATAGTCCACTCCGCGGTTTTGCCAAGCAGAATCCTTCGCACGTCAGCAATTTCGCGGACGGGATACGTATTAGAACGCGATGTATACGTTTTATGAATTTTAATTTTTGTCCACGCTAAATTTCCGCTGGCCTCTCGGCGGAATCAGCGCGAGACGCGACTCGTCCCGCGACTTATATTTTATTTATAGCGCGATTCAGTCCGCGTCTCTCCCCACTTTGCATTCGTATTTTCTGAGTAAATAAAGCAACAATTCCTTCGCCGCATGCGTTAGTTCAACGCAAGCATGGAACATACATAAATCATAACAACAAAGCGCGTAGCCTCGCCATGCGCGCGCTATTCTGCAAGGATTTAAGACCTACTTGAATAAATGACCAAATTTTAAATTCTTTTATAACTCAATTAGCATTTTCCCAGCTTTGAAAGAACATTATTTTTGTCCTCGTAGTTGTCGAATGTTGTTTATCCAGATCGACAAGAGAGAACATGCACGGAGAACAGAACGTGCATTTAAAGTAGTTCTTCGCTGCTGAAAATAATTTTGCTATGCGCTACACGCTTTCGTATCATTCCATCTCACATCTTTTACATTGCAAGTTCACGAGCGCGAGTTCAATTTGTTTCTGCGTTCACAACACGCGCGCGAGTTGATGTATTCGACAATACTAGCAAATTATGCAGCTGCATGTCTTGTACATGTACATTATTATACGCAGCGTGTATCGCGCCTCACGCCGCATGCCATTTGCGCTCGCACCGCGGACGACATGTGTGTGCCGCGTTAATTGCGTCGGATCGTTAATTCACCAAGACAATAGTGAGCCAGAAGTAACGCGAGAAGAATATCAGCGGATCAGGAATAATAAACTTGTTGAAATAATAAATTCACGCCTCGCGGGGGCGTGTTGCTTCAATTAAATTCAATTTCAATTAACTTTGTTCAATCTCTTTTAACCTGTCGATAAAATAATATTTTCATACAGCGATGTCACAAGAAAAATATACGTAAGAGACAAAGTAGATGTAACATATGAAACTTGTTCAGCAAGTAAAAAAATATATCGTGTACACTGCACGTGTCGATATAATATAATTATAAATTTTACATGCGTGGATGCATTCTCGTTATTTTCAAAAAATGTTTGACAAATTTATACCTCGGAGAGGATTCAAGAGCGACCATAAAATCAATCGCACGTCACGTACAATAACAATTCGGCCGCGTTTTAACGAGACTAATTATCCTCGTCAAGCGATTAAGCCTCCGTAAAAGAGAGCATCGTTGCATCGTTCGACCAGTAGATAGGATCTAAACGTTTCCGTCACATCAGTGCCAACCGCATTTGTCCTTAACTCACTTATATAAGAGTTCATTGTGAATTGCAAGACGTCAACCGAGTGCCGCAACTTGCTCTCGCTCGTCTGGTGCAATAATGGAATCGCGCGCTATTTGCGGTTTTTGTTCATGTCGAAAGCATGTTCGCAGCACTAGTAATCAGCTTAGAAGTTGAATAGCACATCATTTAAAATTTAAAAGTTTCCACACTACTGAGATCTCGTTCCATACAGCATATTCCAATTACAGATAGAATTGTGTGTGGTGTGTGATTGTATTATAATATTATATTAGCATAATATTATATTATTTCTAATAATATACATAGATAATATAATAAACAAATGAAATTGCAGCTTTCAATTTTACAATAGATCAAGAAAACTTAAGAGATAAGATTAACTCTAAGATTGAGGAGATTGCTAATTATGCGATGGGTGGTTAACGCAATGATAAGCTTCTACGGTTGGGAGACCAACGAGTTCTCAAATCACGATAACACTATCGATCGCTTTTGTCTAGTTCAATGTTAGGTCGAGCACTCGACCTCAATGAGGCTCGATCGTGACTTAAACGCTCGACGATCTCATCGACTTCCGCCGGCCAATTAACAATGAGAAACAATGTCGTCGCAGAATTCATGAAGGTCCTCTGCTACGAAGACAAGAGAATCCATTTAAATACGTGGTGGAAGCTTCTTTCATGCAAACACAGTTTGCCGCCATCACAAAAGTCGTAACTGGAAATCGTATTTTTCTGTCGTATATGCCCGCACATTTATCAGGCGCGCTAATGTACCAGTTTATAACGACAGATGCGCCCTTGCCGTAAAAGGAAAGCTGACATGTTAAACGAGATTCATGTAAAAATTGCTTGTTTACTCCGTAAATTTAAATTAAAAAGGAAATTGTATTACGGAGAGTTTATCCGTAATAAAAATTTAATAACGATTGTAGTTTGCTGTGTAATAGAATATTTAATCGCGCATTAACAGCATTGCTATATGTGCATATATTCATTATGAAATAAATTCTAATGCAACATTAATAAGGATGCGTCAATTATTACACATTTGTATTATTGCATTACTGTTGGCGAAAATTTTAATCACAGTGGCAGTACTCGCGCGAGAATGCCGCTATTATGACAAACAAATTACGTTGCTTTGTTAATAAGTCTACACGGGTGCCTCGCTCGTGCCGAGAAACAATTTTATGCAAATGTATGTGCGGCATAATATGCCACTGACCCATATTTCTCACGGTCGGTTGTAGACTCTGGAGATCGCGATCGTGTACACGTGCGCGGATACTCCTCCAACTTCCTCGATCTTCACCAACATCTAGTGCAGAAATTTCTAATGCGCTGCAACAACAGAATTGCAATCAACGAGGACACGAGATTTCCATTCAGACTACATGGATTTCGGATGAAATGTTTACGTAATACATTGAGAAATGTATAATGCATCGTTTTAAGAAAGAAGAAACGAGTATACTTAATTGATTTGCCCATAAAATAGAAGAACCTGCGCGATATGGCGCATATTTGTTCGTAGGCTAGATCACGCGCATCTATGCGTCAATGAGCCGGCAAAATGGTCTCTCATAAAAATAATAGAGGAGTCATTCCTGCGTGCGTGTCTCTTTTTACGCGCGGTCGTAAAACAGCCGACGACTCCAGGGGATTATGGGATTATCCTTCAGAACACACTGCTGAGCGTTCTGTCGCTTCTGTTCGGCACGAATGTCGTTTTTTTACGGCCTCGGACGGAATTCAGGAACACCGGAACTCGATTAGGGCGGGGAAGAAAACCGATAGGATCCGGAATCCGAATCTGAACGTGAGTCAGAACGATTGAGGAAGGATTCCTTGACCAGGAATCGAAATCGGTATAATTTGGATAGGTTTTCTATGCTGGAAATATCTGTATGCTATGGACCGAATAAGAGAGAGATGTTACCGTAAGAATAAATGTAATCCACGCAAGTTTGCGATGACGAATGGATCGTTGGGCACAAATAAAAATTCGCGAATTAACATAATCGGCGCATAACAAAGTCATCTCATGTCCTCTCCGAAATCACTTCACACTGCTCCAAAATCACGCGGCAATCTCACTATGAGACATTATCCCTCCGTTATGTAATTTATATATTATTTTATAACAATTCGCTATAGTCCCTTGCACGATTATATCATGACCTTGGCACATTTCACGTGCCAGAGTTTCGTTACACACTTTTGCTTCGTTTTCCGCGAGTGACTCGGCAACTGATAAAATACGAGGACATTCGGCGGACGTTGCTCTCTCAATGATCTTTTTGTCGAGGAGAGACGGGAGGTGTCGAGAAATGAAGTATCACGCCGACGACGGGCGTCGCTCCCGTGTGACAAGAGGAAGGCCGACGCCGCGCCGAGGCGTTCCGTCGTGTGGAGGTCGAGATGTTTCGAAAGTTAATAATAACAAAGCAGAAGCGAGAGCAGAGCAAGTACGTCCACTCGTTGAATCCTTGAGTTGAGCGGACCTCCACTGACCGACCAAATCGACAAAAGCGGCCTTCCTTTAGATCCTTAAGGACCGCTCGTCTTCAATGCGAAATCTTTGTTTGCGCGATTCCGCCGCGCGAATAATAATTATTCACATGATAATAGACTATAATGAATAACTGAATATAATAACAAAATTCCGCGTCGCGTGATCGACGTTTTACGCAACATAAGAACCATTTCGCGAGATAACGTAACGCGCGCATGCACTTTACAATTGCAGATTATGCACACCATCGCGCGCTCCGGGTCTAAACTAGTTTAATACATCCAATTAATTTAATCATACCCGATCGTTATTTGTCCCGTACGAGCAGCACCGCTTTACGTAACATCATCAAGTAGGGTTTCCGACGAGGCTATCTGTTTGCTTGTAAACACATTCATGAAGATTGGCTGACCAACCAACACCCTTATCGCGCAAGATAAAAAGAAATCTCGGTAAGTTTCTCTGATGTCTACAGTAATCACGTTTTAATTTTAGTCGCTTTCTCACCTCTTAATAATCTTATTACTGTCAATGCTCAGACAGAAATTATATTTCACTCACTTGTAAGAGGATCTCGTCAAATTGGTCTCTCTCTCTCTTTCTTCCTCTCTTGAGAGTCAAAGGTACCAGTTATGCAATCTTGCACATTAACAGATTGTATAGCAATCACACAAAACAATTTGTAGACTAAATAAACATGGAAATATATAAACATTTTACTATTATCTGTTAGGTACTTGTTACCACCTGCATATCAACTCGAAATTCACTTTCAACTTCTCGTTCATTTATGTCGATACACGTTATTAGCTTACATATCCCGTATGTCGTCTACGATACGACGTAGGTCACTGTTGCGGCGCGGCGTAGAGTTGAGCAAAGCCAGGCGTAAATTCGTAAATGGACATAATACAAGCGCGTGCACAGTGATGCTTTGCAAACGCGATTGCCTCGTGCAATCTGCATACCTAAGTACACGCGGCGAGTGCTTGTATACCTACTTGACCCATTTACCCGATGACCTCGTCGCAGAATATTTCTGAAGAGAGTATCCTAATGGCACGGGCGAACTTGCCTCCCGAGTCAAGAACTACGCGACCGATTATTTGCGCTTTTTTACCTCCTACATTTTGAGAAACGATGCTACAGCTCGCAGTTCACGGCGAACGAGATCGCGCTTTGAGATTATTTCGTGAGCTGCACCAGTCGAGATTGTATCGTAAAGCAAAAAAGTTGTACGACGATAATCTCTCGAGAACACGATCGTTTGTAAAACGAAAACATGAAGATACTTGAGAGAAATAAAATGTGAACAGTGAAGCGTATAATTAACGTAGTATGTAATATTATATCGTACATATAAGTATTTAAATATATTTATGCGCGTGGGGATACCCAATTTCGACGTAAAATCAGTTCGAAAGTTCCTCAGCTAAGAACTCACGACAGTCAAGTGCAAGTTCGCGGCAAAGCTAAAGTACTTGCGCGACATCCTCTAAAATTTCTTACATTCGGCACTCTTAATGCCGCTAAGATAGACAGATTCCCGAAGAATTTGTCAGAAATAGGTAAGTAGGGTACGACGACGTCATATCCTTCTCTCTCTCTCTCTCTATCCTTCGGTAAATCGGTCAGCTAAATCGATTGCTCGTGCTAGGCGATTTCTCAGAGAAATGTTCGAGCAGAAAATACGAAACGAAGGTGCGCCCGATAATTTAATCAAGCAACTTCCGCCAGCTTACGCGGCTGGCTGTACATTTCTTGCAGTTGCGTCTGTGGTGCCTTAGGCTCCACGTGCACGAACAGCCTGAAAGGAATCTTCCAGCTCGCAAGGATCTCGGACACGTATCCGGACCGTAATTCCATGGACGTGCTCGTGCGCGAATACCTTAGACTTGATACAAGCGGGAGTAGTTCATGATGAAGACCTCCAAACTGGAAATTTGGGATGAACGCTCGCGGACGCTTAGCACAAGCACAAATCTTACACTTGAATCGAAATTTTGCTAAGATGAGAAAACGATCGGTTGTGTCCTGAGGTATTCAGTGAGTCAATTATTACAGATATAACATCACTCGTTACTCCTCACAAGATTTCTCACTTTTGCATATTAATAAAATAACGATTAATAAAGTAATAACGTTAAATGTTAAAAGCGAGTGTAAAATATACAAATCCGTCACACGGGAATGCGTTACTTACGTTACTGCATGATTGAGAAATTAATATGATGGGAACGCGTGAACTACCCGAGGAAAAACTCGTAGAAAAACAATCAGTTGCTCAAAGAAAAAGAACGAAGAAAACGATAAAGAAGTGAGTGCAATATCTTGCATGTGCAACGGTTACGGATAACACACGTGCTCCTGTCGTTTCCCTTTTAATATCGTCATGGCTTCGCAGGAACGGTTTGCGGTGAGCACACAATGCCACAGGACTCAACGCAGTGATATTTCCAGCGGACCGGTCGCCCGAACGCTTTCGAAGGTGGAGATCTCGGGAATGCGATCTAAATTTGCGGTCATCTCGTGTGCGTCCGTGTTAGCCGTGGCGAATATGTGTGCCGATATGTATCCACGATATGTACGTACATGTGCACATACATATGTATCCCGATAGTAGTCGGCAACCCGGTGGCACAGATGCGGTGCACACACATCCCAGCCCCTACTACTGCTATGCATACATGCAGGTTCAGCCTTACATAAAGGGCAGCAGCGCGGCTGCACCTTTGTTTTCCCTTCAATGTAAGGGCGGCCTACCGGAACAATTGGTGTGTTCGTTACCGAACCGAACTCGATATTGTTCGTGACCTTGGTCGACTACGGTAAATCTCTTCCACGAGCTGGAGTAAGAGGCTCTTTACCGCAAGCTTACTTGTTCTGCAGTTTCGCATCTCGCATCTGCGGGAAGTTAGTTTCAATTCTTTTGCAACGGACTTTGTTGAATTGTTGAAACGTTAGAATATTTTACGACGAAAAGTAACGAAACTTTTCATTCGATCAAACTGTTCCATTTGCGTCGACAGTGCACATTCGGATCGTCGCTGCAAGTATATGTTTGATGTGCACTATACACAGCTACTGCATAAGATATCTGACGTGTGTAGTAAAAGGCGGCTTAGTAGAAGTAAGTAGTATTGCAAGTATATAAAAACGGCAAAAGTTTTTCGCGGGTTTCATATTTTATAAGTGGCACGCATGCGGCTTACGGTGTATATATGAAACGCACAGAGTGAGATAGTCCATCATTCGTATGTTTCGCTTTGAATACGAAACACGGTGTATAATGTGAACTTTACGGATTATGGACTTTTGTACTATTCTTATACACAGCAGGTGTGCACGTTGCTTGAGATGCTTGTAAATATCAAGTGCAGATCTGGGTCACAAAATCTGTGTCATCACTAAAAAAAGAAGATTAAGGGATTTTTAACATAAATATTATGTTAAATAATGTTACTTCCAGGATTTTCAAAAGTATTTTAACAAAAATTAATTAATAAAACTTGTACAAGCAGAAAAAGCTATTCCTTTTTTGCACTCAAAGGTACCAAATGTATTGTGATAATTCGCTCGTCGCATGCATACGTATGCATCAGAAAGCAAAACTGGGGCATCGGATAATTATTCCGTGCTAAACGACGCGCCGAATTGTTCCGTCCGTCTGCATCTACCGAGTGTCTCCATTCATACGAACACGTGCGAGCCACATCGTCATCGTCCATCGCGAAACGTCTGTTCAAAGCACTTATGTCGTAGGTAGATGAAAATTAGGTATACGGGAATGACGCCTCGGCGTCTGTTCTCGATGTACCTGTCGTATCCATGACACGATTCGGAAATCCATAACACGTGCGTTACAAACGGTCAACGGCAGTTACATCTATGGTTCATTATATATTAGCGCCAAGATTGTGTTAAGATTGATAGTTACACGGGCGAACGGGTAGCAAAATGTGTCAACACTCCTGGCACGGAAATGCAAAGGAAAAGTAACGATTCAACATCTGCCGCATGCCGGAGCTCATAATCTGGAGAATATTGATTGAGGTCTTTAGATTAGCGTTATAAAGGAAATAACAATCAATGACAGATGTAAAAGTAATGTAGATTACAAAGTAGGGAAAAGTATATTTGCACCGCGATAATACTATCAATATCTCCCTCAGTGCTCTGGTATGAAAGACGCCATACCTCAAGTTCAAACAAGATAAATGTCCAATAGTTGTCATTGAGCAAACAACGTCGAAGAAAAATAAAAGCAACAGGCAAACATAAAACGCATCGATCGACTTTTCGGATTTTAATGAACGTTCAAATACAGCAGGTAATATGAAAGCGGGACTACTTGATCAATCTGTTCGCGGTCATTCGTATCTAATGCGCGGCATCTTCAAGTACCGAAATAAATTTGACATTTCCACAAAGTGAGAACAGCGACGCTGTGGAAGACAGCGAGGCTGAAGAAAAAAAAAGCCAGCGTAGATCCGGCGATAAAGCAAACAAATGGCGAGCCTGAAACTCGAGCGCTGGATAATTTATGGTGTCGGACGCGAAGCTGGCCCAAATCCGGCCGACGATTTACAGCCGAGGCGAGGGGTCAGGGTCGTGTGGAGGAACCAGTTGGCAGGGCAGTTCGTCGGCCGTTATATAGGTGATGGCTATTTAATAACTTTCGCTTTCATTTTTGTACGGTGAAAAAAAAGGGTTCGCGAGAGATTGAATAACGAGGAGAACTTGCGTGGGATAATTGCGCGGGCCCGCGGCGGATGAATAATTCATTTGAGACAATCGGCAACGAAAGTATGCCTTTTGAGAGTTCTCATGGTAGCAAAGTATCGCTTTTGCTGTAGCAGGCACGAGACGTTTGTCAGAAATATCAAGTTACGATTAAGGGACGAAAGGGACTGCGCGTTTAACCTAGCAGCTTTAATTTTTCTTCGTCCTTCATTCTTATCAGATATTACATGTTGCTGTTTGAAATGCTTTTTCGGTATTTGAAAAGATCCATTAGACATCGTCGGTTTTTTCAAGTTCTGATACAAGATGTATTACAAAAGTTTATGATAATCAAAGTACCAACAGCCGCCATCTGCTGAGTACGCTTTATACTATGAGAGCGTGCGGCTTATCCGTCCTTGTGATAACGGCGATTTCGCATCGTTATTTATTAAAAAATGATCGATAGTTCTTACTTTATAAAATATATGCGTAACCACCGAAAGTCGAACGTGATGAACGATCTTACGGGGAGCGTATCGAGAAAAATTCTCGATATATAAAATTTATTGCGCGCCGCTAATTTAAACGCAAACGCTAATTAAACGTACGATAATTCACTGAAATCAGCATAACTTTGATATAATTCAAAGAAAATCTCTGTCAATGTTGCCTTAAGATAACTTTATTATTCTCCGCGTTTATTTAATGTAAGTGTGTAAAATCTGAGATTTTTACTACCACACGAATGCGAATGCGCGAATAAGAGATGAATATACGATTGCATATTTTTCAACGCGTGTTTTTACGCATTCCACACAGTGAGCGCATAAACCTCGTAATCAATTATTTTTAGCATCCCAAGCAAGATAAAAAATAAAAGGGATCGCCGATACACTCCTCGTCCATCGTCCGACGTTATGCACGACTTTTTAAAAATATGGCTCCGTTTTAAAGCGGCGTAATATTCCATAATGCTACCATCAGTAGCATTTATTAACGCCCCAGGATAAAACCATGAAAGACGAGGAAGAAAATTACAACAACGCCTGGAGCGGAGTAGAAAATAAAGTGCGGATGAGACCTATGAGCGAAAAAAATGAAAGCGTGGCTGCCACCGTTTCGTAAATCACACCGATATGCGATAATACTCACTGCCAAGCGAATCCGCCGGTGATACCTTCTCGCAGCCGATCCTTGAGACTCCGTTGCCTGGAAGGGACGGCAGGATCTTCCGGCCTGATGGGCGGCCCACTGCCGCCGCCACCACCACCCCCTGGGAATAACGCCATTCCGATCCTCGTTCCGGTAAGGTCGTTATCGTGACACACTCGCGATCTCCTCGGTCAATTTAAACCAGCTTCACGTCGCACATCGGATTGTCATGATCGGTGACCGAATCTACCGAACGTATCAACAATATTTTGAGTATTTTTCAGATTCAAAAGTCCGACACGAGTATTTGAGACTGCAAGGTGCGTCGATCGGCAATATGTTATATCTGTCGCGTGAAGAATCACTGCGAGCACTCGCGAACGGGACTTTGGTGATCGATAGCGGTTATCGCGCTTGCACCAGGGTCACATATAAACATCGTATCCGATTCGCAAAGACCGACGGAATCGATCGGATTTTGCTGACGTTAACTCGTCGCGCCGGTGACGACGACGACGACGAGCGTATCATCAACAGCACAGGCGGGCACGAACGAGCGCGAATGAATCGCGGCCGAGACGACATCTGATGATGACCGTTGGCAACGACGTCACTCACCTCTCTCACATTTCCCTCCGCGTCGCCGTTGCCTCTGACATCGTGCCAATTGCCGCAAACCTCCGGCACACCGCGAGCCTACAGGAGCGATCAAATTCGGTTAAATCGTTAATGAGCGCGAACGCGAACCTTTCAATCACTCGCGATTTTCAATGAATGTGACGGAAGAAAGTGACAGGAAAGGAATTTATTCATTTTCTTGTAAAAGTGAATATTTTAGAAATTTTCCAAAGTATTTTAGGCGCACCCGAAATGCCCCTAAAAGGGCAGATAGTTTACAGTCGATAGCGGCGGATCATTAATTCGAGACATTGTTAAAGTCGACGAAGGTCTCTCGCGATATTATTGGTTTTTAAATATATCAGCTAACGTTCGGATATCCCTGATTCCAAGCTTTCGACAAGTGATATTTTTAAAGCGTTATTTCGTCTATCTCAAGTACATTTTTTAATAAATATATTAATATAAATATATTTATTAAATTATATATATATATATCTTTTAATAAATAAATTATAATTCAATTAAAAAGCAAGGAATTTCCCATTGCAAGTAACGCGAGCTGTCTCTCCTGACAAAAGTCTTGTGAGAAACGTAAGGATTTAGTTCAACGTGGGGATTTACTTTTTCAATCTCAGAAAACAAAGGATTTTCATGCTAAAAGCATCTACATTTCCAGTAGCTGGAAAGGACATTAGAGAATGGGATTTATTGAGCAATCTCATCTTATGTCACGGTTATCTATCGTGACGCAATCTTCTCTATTCTTTTCGCGTTGACGTCATATA
Source organism: Ooceraea biroi (assembly GCF_003672135.1). Taxonomy (NCBI): domain Eukaryota; kingdom Metazoa; phylum Arthropoda; class Insecta; order Hymenoptera; family Formicidae; genus Ooceraea; species Ooceraea biroi. The sequence continues at coordinate 10,351,751 of NC_039510.1, forward strand.
CAATATTTATGATTAAAATCCGCAAGTAATCATGTAAAACATACCTACATGAATTGGTCTGTAGAAAAACGAAATAATGCGTGATGTTGCAAACATACCGAAAATACCGGCGCCGTATACTCGCGTGTCTCCACGCGCTAATCTTTACGTTATCTTGCGCCGCGGCGTCGACGTTACGCGAGAACTGCGCATTCACGAAAATGTTAAAAAACATGATCGAAAAATGCATTAATCAGCATGAACCGATAACTTATATAACGTTGGCAAATAATCTGGAGGACTCTTTCTTACTAATACTCGACATATTAAAAACATTCTAAATAATTATATTATACATTATTTGCTCAAGAGGGGAGATCGGGAGATTACAGTTGTCAAACGCGTTTCTTTTTTAAAAGAAAATTCGTCGTTCCTTGTTGTAAAGCGTATAATACTTAATCTCCTTACCGACTATGGTAAAAGTACATGAACACGCTCGAGAATAGAGAAAAGAAACGGGGGTAAAAGAGTAATCCGCGAAAGGGCTGTGAAGAGAGTGAGAGAGAAAGAGAGCGAGAAAAAAGGAGGAAACCTGTTAGAATTTCCGAGAGAAACTGATCGGTGAAGATGGATCGAACACTCTTGCACGAGATGAGCGTTCGCTATAATCAATCAACCAACCCTTTGAACAGACTAGTCCGTTCTGTCTGCTCGCAGAATAACGTAACGATCTACGAATATTCCTACAGCTTTCCAGAGGAAAAATCGACCAAATCTACATTTTGTGGTCGATAGCTTGCATCGACAACGTTCGTCTATCTAATTATAAACGCGTTTCACGCTTACATTAAATTTAATTACAGCTCGATTACACTGAGCGCGTCGTATAAAGACTGAGAATTTTTGATGCATCGACGTGTACACGGCCATCTCGGCTCCAAAGGCAGGGCGATTGAATCGAACATAACGACCTCGGTTAAACTTTATTACGTCGTGCGCATAGTCAAGGCTACGACAATGATAACAGCCGGTCTTGTATGGAAATCGAGCAGAGTCTCATTGTCGATGTAATACTTTCAGTGGAACCAGCTGCAATCGCATAAGTGAAAGACAACGATGAAATGAAGTGATAACGATCAAAAACGTTACGTCAATAATAAACAGCTGGTAGCGCAAACAAATGTGCTTCAGAATATTTGTTGTAACCATATTGTAACATTACTGTTTGCTCACATGATTTACAGTTTATTCAATTGGGATGATCTGTTTCAATGTACATATGTATTATACAATATGAATGAGATATTGGATAACTTGACAGTCAAAAAGAGTATTCCGCGTATCTTCTCAAAACAATCAATCTCCACATATGTATTTGATCGATCTGCAAAGAATATTTATCACGCATGCTCAAGTTGATGCAAGAAGAGGTAAAATAAAATTTCGAAATAACTATCTTCTTTCAAGATCGTCGTATCGTTTGTCTACCCTCCGCGATGTATTTACGTCAGCGTTTCGAGAGGTGCTCCAATACATGTACGTATATATGTATATGGCCTTGTAACATATATAAAGGGCGACCTATAAAATCCGCGACAATTCAGCCAGCATTACAGCGAAAACTCGACTGCAGGGAGTTAAATGTGACGACGAATTTTCCGGTGCGGAAATTCCCGACGTTACCGACACGACCGGCAATGGGCTTTTGTATCTCGTTCAAGGGCATTATCAAGGTTAAGGTCACAATCAAGGTCGTGCCAGTAGCAGCCGTTAATCCCGGTCCTGTCGTTCCTCGTGGAGAACACACCGGCCTACGTCTCTCCGTGTCGAAAGCCTCCCAGTGTATTGATCTCCCTTCGCCCACCGAACCCGACCAATCCCAGCTGGCATTGCATGGTAACCAACACACGCTCCGCCACGTTTTCCGAAGAACCAACCACCCCAATGATGTCCCTGTTACCTGAGCATGCGAAAAATTCCGTGATAGCCCAGATTAAAGCTGTGATTTAATATGCCGGCATGCCGTGCTCTTCCTTGCGCGTACGTCTCTCCGGACGTTGTCCACCTTCGTTAAGATCGTCGAAAAATCGCGTGACGATCGTCATTAGAAATGTTTTCGATCTGCGATCGGCGTTCTGATACTGTCTGCCCAGTTTACTACCTTTTACGATAATCACTCAGTCTTTCATGTAACTTGATAGTTCAACCATGCAATTAGTTACAATTATTCAAAGCAAATAAAGATATGAAGCAGTGACAATCCAGTGACTTGATACTCATGATATACGAGATATAAATCTATAGCTTCTGTTCTAATTGCTTTGAAAAATTAAATACGCATTTGCATAACAATACGTATGTATATTAAATATCGACACGATATGAACACAACATTGTCCTTATACCGATATCAATCATATGGATCAATGATGTGGAAAGGTATCTATATGTAAAATTTCTAATAATATCGAGCGAAATGCAATCACGACCTTGACGACATCTGGAGCACCAAAAGTGGGTCGTTCTCACGCACCCCCTCAGAGCTTCGGCACTAGCGATTGGCCAACCAAGTTGTCCTAGGCATTGTGCGATTGTTTCGGGAAGTAGGCCATGCTCGGCCTACTGCAATCGTAAGGACACTGCACCTGCGCGTCGCAGTTTCGCGCGTATGAAATTGTTGCACGAGCAACCCCTTCCCTTCGTTCTCGCATGTGTAGCAACGAAATTTTATTTCATCGAACTCTCTGTAATATCATGATTAATGAATTTCACATTTCTATCAAAATGTTTTTCAACAAGATTTGCCTTTGCAATTGTGAAATTTTAAACATTGCTCTCTCGCAAACATTACTGGCCTCGTTAAAATGTAATATGGTTGTTGATATATATTGAAACTAATTGACTGATCCAAATTGACAGACACGTGATTTCTGAAAGTGTTTTGCGCGCATGTCTAATAGCAACTGAACGAATGTTTTTCCAACTAGAAGAATAAAAATATATATTTCGCAAATTTTCCACTAGAATATCAAACTTTTTACGTACTATGACAAAAACCATATAGTTCTATTTCAATAGTATAACCGTATGCTCGCAATTCCAGAAGAATAAATGGAAATGTCATACAATATGTTGCGTTCTATTAATAGACATTGTATATTGTATTCTGAATACGCTTGTGTATGTATGGTGTAAACACAATTGCAAACAATAAAACGCTTTTTTACGGATGATGCTGCGTCATTTTTCTATACACATGTCTATACCCTTCGCTCCATTATAGGATATACTTTGTTTTTGCTGTCGCAACATTATGTAATTTTCTCCCCATTTCGAAGTCATCTATCTCAACGTCGAAGCGCAACAATGTTGAGCAGACTTTGCTATGACAGGGCAGATAAGAACTTTCCACAGCCATCACGTAACTGTATGACCCAGTGGTCTATCTCGCGTCTCGGTTTCGTATCAAGCCACACAAGTATTCCGTACTCTGTGAATAAATCGCACACAAAGACATCCCTGGGGAAATAACCGCGCGCGCACAAATCTGTCTCAAAATTCAGAGGAAAAAGAATCGAAAAAAAGCTTCTACAGATTTCAAAAGTCCCGGAACCTTTGCACACAATCCAGTTTGTATGACCTTCCTTTCAAGTTGCCGATAAAAGATATAAGTAATTGCAGTTTGAAAAAACGTTAAAAATGCATATGCAGCTACGTGATAATTCACTATTGATTAAAATACGATATAATCGCAAAATAGATTACATTGGCACTATGGAGATCCATATGAAAAAAACACGCGCAGTTATGTCGAGCTTGCTCAAGTTGTTGTCAAAATCGACATTTTGCCGGCTGCTTCGCCTCGTATATAGAGGCTGATACGTGATCCGAATTCCTCGCACAAGATACCAGAGAGGGAAATAAACGTTTATCAAGAGCGCGAGGGAAACAATAAAAATAATTTGAGAGCTTCCCGAGAGACCAAAGTGTTTGGCAAACATGTAAACGCTGAAGGATTCTCATCCCCTTCAATGTTTCCCAATTTCGCATCATTTAATTAAACCACGCCTCGCACACGTGGCCAGGATCATAGCAATGCGTAGCAATAATGACAGCAATATATGTGCAAATATAACATATAATATTACGATAATAACACACGAGTACATACGTATGTAAAAATACGGAAAACATATCCTCTTGTTATCACTATTGCAATATTTCTTGCTATTGTTATCACGTATAACACTTTACATTATGTTCTTCTTAAAGCGCAGTTAGGGAGAAAAGAAATCGAGGTGTTTTTAGGGCAACCATAAATTTTTTATAAATTTGAATACGGAATGTACGAAAAAGACCCAAGTCACGTATTAGGAGGGTTAAGTGATTCGGCATTAACCCCTCCGATACATCGGGCTATCTTATCCTATCTCGCACCTATACATTACGAGAATGTCGCGAAATATTATCTGACACGGTGCAATGTTTCATAGCACGTAGCACATATTGGATTACAATGAATCCTCTTAAGATGCGGCGCAAAGCTCTCAAGGTTACAACCGCGACCTTTGCCATTATCAGCCAGTCGCGAAAAAGTGAGTCCTCTCTATGCAACAAAAGTGTGAGAAATAATCAAAACTCCTCCTCCGGATCTCTTCTCTCTTATTCCGGCAGTTGTTGCACCGGAAAAACTGTATTTATCCGCGATCATGTGTCGATGCGTCATACCCAGAACAAATATATTATTCAAATATATTGTACTGCGATTTATTATTATATTATTCTTAAATTTATTTGTTTATTGTAATATGTTTATTATTAATCATTAATATGTTTATTATTAATCAATTATTATAAAATTGATTATTTATTAGACATTTTATACACGTCGAGCTTCTTCATCAATTACGATATTATTCGAGCAACATATTACGAATACAACTCGATATATAAACTTTCAGAACGTGCACGTTTAATTCATTGCCGGCGAGATTTTATGTATAATTCAGCCATGTTATTAGCAACCTTCTCGTCCGTCTAGTTTTTATTTCCGGTACCAAAGTAGTCACATTGTTCGGTAGAATGAAACAATCGGAAACGCATGGTCGATTTTACGACGCGTCTCTTGGCCGCGTGATGAAATACGTGCAACGAGCATTGCTGCAGCTGCACCTGCTTGTACGCTTCCACGAGGTCCACATGTAAATGCCCCTCGTTATTATACGAGATGTCGCGACAATATAAAACTGACGCAGCTGCATTCGCAAAATCCTTCCCACCTACATCGAGCGCGCTAACGGAAAAGACGAAAAAGAACAAAGCATTTTTTTGGAGTAAAATAGCGTGCCGAGTCGTGGATTAAGTTTTGTCACTGTTGCATTAACATCCACGAATGTTTGTGCGACGCGAAAAAAATACAGAATCGAAAACTCGTCACTGTGCTTTTTTTCGTGCGCAAAAAGAAAGAAGAACATGTTTCGAAAATGGAAATTGGTGTTTCTCTTTCGTGTGTAAAAATTGATCGAGTCAAGCAGTTTATAAGACAGTCAGGTCTTCAAGCTGTAGGAGACCGCGTTAGAGAATGAAAAGCTGTGCATTGTCGGTGATATCTCGAGGACTTTCTCGTTGAGCGTTGGCTCTTGAATAAATTGTCGTCACTCTGCTATTTATTGAGATTTTTGTCATTACCTTTTGGTTTTACATCTCGAAACTAGGATCTTTCCTTTCACTATTCTCTGTATTTCACGATGCAATGACAATTTAAATATCAGCTTGAAGGGGTAATGAAATATCGATTGTATAATATATTGCAAACCGGATACGTTAATCCAGATTATTGCGATACATCGCGCGGCAATATCGACGAGCTGTCTGCCATTGATGAAGGAAAAATAGTAAAAAGAGAAAAAAGAAAAAGAAAGAAAACAGTGAGTGCGGACAAAGTGGGGCACGTTAATGAATTTCCTTATCAAATCAGAGCAGCATCGTACCACGAGTCGCTATTATTATCTCTTCCATCGATCAATACAACGTACAGCCGTAGTGCACGACGACTTGCAAATAACAAAACAGCTCTGCGCAGGAATCTCACCCGCGGACATTCATTTATACCGATGTACGTTCGGATAAAAAAGAAAAAAGTCTAAGAGAGTTACATTTGCGTTTCGTTCGCGGAACGTTCGCGCTTTTAATTGGCATCGAAAAGGGGAAAATAACGAAATAAAATTTCCGTATATTCCCACTGCGCATCGCGCGCTAAATGCGACCGTTAGTTTTTTCATTCTGATGGAATATACATTTTTCAGATAAATCTCAGAGAGCAATGTACACTCGTGAAGAGACTCGCGAATTCGAGATTTGTCTCGGAAATTTCCTCCACAAAGTATTCAGTTTCCGCAATATTTTGTTTTGGAAACAGCAGACTTAACTTTTTCCGTTCCAAATCTTGACATTAAATCTTAATTATTGTTATATGCAGTATTCCATAAGAAAATTACACTTCTCGAGATATTTATTCTTCTATTTTAATTTCTGTAGCTCTCAACATGAAAAATTACGTCCCTCGTAGATTAGAAATAAAATTGAAACTCTACTTTGAAATTTTGCAATACAACACAAAATAATATAAATTCAGCTTTATATCGGGTATATTAGTTCCGACAGATTCGCGAGAGTACAGTATGTCGCTTGAAAATATCTGAACGGGTTAATCATCTGAGCGGACTGCCTTTATTAGTCGCGACAATTTTAGAAATATCTACGCCTACGTCAATTTCCACAACCGGTATTCTTCTCATTTGTCAGAGAATTTCATTGAAAGATATGCGACGTAGATCATGAGAAGTATCAAACTGCATTAAAAATTCATAAACTAATGAATAAAAAACTAGTGCGAACGACGACTCTGTCTTTCTTTAAATTCATAGTTGCGTAAATTCATTTCGTTAAAGTCAGTTATAAAAATCAATTTAATTCTCTGTAGCCAATAATTATTTATCAGATCATACATAGATATTTCTTCGCTTCCAAGTAACTACTTAGTAAGTAAGTAAGGAATTTAATGAATTTTTTGATAGTAACAGCACCTTTTCCTAACATTTTTCAATGGTTAGTCGTTTGAAAACATACGAATTAATCTCAAGCTTTCGGATTATCAGACTACATCCTGATGTTGTATTCCGATTTAATTAGTTCGACCCGGATGGCTCTCGTTTCCGAGATAAAAGACACAAAGCAATGTGAGCGAAAAGTAAATATATAGAGAAAATAAAAAAAGAAAAATTTTGTTACCGGTAATGAAATATTTCGTAACTTAATCACGTGCACGCGTGCGCGCATTTTATTATTTCGCTAGCGCGAGAATTGAGGTCAGAATAATGTATGGATTAAATACTTAATATGTAATGTATGGATTAAATACTTATGTAATGTGTTGCCAGGATGTACTTGTGCGTTACAATTAATCTCATGTGTGAGAAGAGTGAGAACCCGCGACCCAGCGAGTTTCCACAGATGCACTAGGTACATTTAGTCCCTCATAATCGAAAGCTATTAATGAGAATCGCGTACACCATGCGCACTACGTAAAGGTGGTTTATTCTCCTAATTAGCATCGGATTTGTCATTCTCTCTCCTCGGTGTATGTCTCTACTCTCGACGACGCTAATGCGGAATAAATTCTTTTTTCGAATAAATCTGAATTGCAACTGAAAAAATCAGATGCGAAAACCGTATTGTCAGAATTAGGAGATTGCAAAGCGCAATTCAAGTACTATACATGAATTGGAATTAAAGAAGAGACACAGTCCAGATTACTTGGTTACGATTATTATGATGTACCAATCAGCGTTAAAAAATGTACATGAAAAATAAATGTTCGAGTCAAGAGTAATTTTTTAAAACAGAATTACTTCAATTTAATTATATTTATTTTCAAAAGTTAGTTTAAATTTTCATACTATATAATACTCAGGGAAAACGCGGAGAGATTAAGAAAAATATTTATATAAATACTTAGAAGTATCGCCTCTAAACGAAAAACGAAAGGAAAGCCGAGGCCTGGAATCAACTAGACACGGCGCGATGCATTGCTTTAATTCAAAGTTAATGCAAAGCGTCCGGCTGATCTCCGGTGAGGGTGAAAGTTATTATCCTTCGCTGGCAGGATTCCAACAATCGAGTGATCTGAGAAGAGTGCTTTCCTGACGTGCTTAACCCTCGGTAGATTGAAAAGCGATAGAGCTCATCCCCCTTCACCACTCATCGCGACGATGCGCGCCTCAATGAATCCTGTTATTCGATCTCGAAGAGATTGACTCACTCCTTTATCTCCTGTACCGCAACCAGTCTCAATAAAGTCTTTCCATGATGATTACTATGTCGTGTCGTTAACTCTTCTAAAGAAAGAGAAAAAATCAATCGGAAAAACGATTGAGAAGCCGAATTGAAGACCGTCAAAATTATATAAATTCCATAAACAGTTACAAACTACATATTCTCTCTCGCGTAATTCTTCATATCAAAATTACTTTTTTTCTTCATATCAAAGACTCTCTTTACCATCCTTGCCAATCTTTATGAATAATAACAAAGTAATAATTTTATTATTACTTATTTATATCCAGATGTTCTATTTATGAAGTCTAGAGAAGTCAACGAACAAAAATCTACGCGCGCGTGAGTGCATGGATGGTTATCAGCGTGTAATTGCCCATCGTGTCGGCATGAAAATCGTTTTTATCGGTCTCGCAATCACGCGTACGTAACACTAGTATATTAATACCTGTTTAACAAAGAAATGCCTCGGTACTTGACGACAGCGGCATTTAGAAGATCATTTATGGTTTAAGGTTTAAGGTTTATTAACGTACGCGCATACGTCAATGAAACGTCAATAGCGCGTCAATTTTATGATGCTGTAGAATGCACCCTTTGTTTACATACAAGAATGTTCCGGGACCTTCGCCTTTAACATTTTCGCAGATGCTCTCTCTACGAGTTATACACGTATACGCGTATAATATTTCCAAACTTCAACTCTTGTAATATTTATAATATAATATGAGTCGAAAGAAATTTCTCTTTTTTTATTATTTAATAATTATCACACACAGATAATAAATTATAATAAAATAAAATAAATATTTTTGCAAACGTCGACGTTACATCTAGTACCAGGAAACTTTTGTTGGTAATTGTGAGCGTGAATATTAATTTCAACGACAAACTCTCCGGGAAATTTTAATACTCAATTAAAATATCGAAACTCCAATATCCATGAAATATTCGTACTCACGAGTACGCAAATCTGACGTTTAGATTTAATTAGCTCCCATGAGCGGAACAAACAAATCTCGTGCTTCATCGAGTGAAGCAATGTGAATGATTTCATTGTCTTCACAAAATTCACAAAAACCATCAAACGGATCGCAAAATTATATTCGCTCAGTATCTCTCCCTTTATCTTTTTGTTTAACGCTTTAATATTCCAATTTCTTTATCCTCGAATCATTCAGAAATTAATGCAGTCAAAAATCATATGTATTCAGCATACAACTTAAACTCCTATTCATCATCACTTCGATAAAATGATTGGAGACGTAAATGATTTCCTATACTTTTTTCAATATTACAGTAGTAAGGCTAAGCGTATGGACAAAATAACAATGCTAAAGAGAGTTATACGCTTTTTCAATGTAATCCTTTTCGATGTAATCCTTCACTTGCGATTGGATAAAATTACCAGAGGGATGACCGAACGTTCTAATCCATATGAGACCGTAGCCTCAACCTGGAGCCGAGGCTGATACTGAACAATTTACATTCTAAATGAACCGGAAAAACTGATTACAAACAGGCGACGCAACGTAATGAGAGATTATCCGAACCGAGATTAACCGAGCGCGATCGGATAAAGTCCTCGCGGAAGGATCGTCGCGAGGTAACTGACGTTTCACCGATGTTCAAACGGAAGCGCGCACCCTCCCCGAAGCTCTACCAGCGAGGTAACCTTTCCCACCCCTCGGCCGAACGCGTCACGGCCTAACCCACCCTCGGCGACCCCAGGACCGTAACCACCCCGCCGGATGAAGACTCCACCTCCCTTCTGGCGCGCTCGTGTCTCTCGTCCTGCCGTCCCATACGACGCAGATGGACGGGATCTGTTGTCGGGTCGGCAACGGAATGGACTCCTCCTCGTCCATCCGCCATTATCTTTACTCATCACTGTCGTGCATTGCGGTATCGTGCATCGAGGAATTACGAATCGAAAAAGAAAGAGAACGTGCAGAGAATCGTCCTTGGTCCTTGGACGAATACATTCGCGGACAACGCCGATCTTTATTCCGTCGCACGAATTACACTTTGCGCCACCACTGTCGACGTGTCGTTATCTACATTGTACCAGCAGCTTTAAAACGCTTTAGCTTGCAGCAAAGACGCGCAGACTATGCAGACTCGAGAGGCTGGATTGTCGTAAAAGCAGCGCATCTAAATCGGGATCGTCAGAGAGGGAGAGAAAAACATCAGAAAAATAATAACAACATACAACCAAAGTGTTTGTAATTTATGAGAAAAATTTTCTCAGCATAACAATGTCATATAATTACTTCAGGGTGAAAAAAATGTAGGGAAGATACAATGTTACAGTAATATGCTCTGTTGCGAAATGCTACGCAATATGTACATCAAGCGTTGAATTTCCACGGCCAACTTGGCGATAAGCGACATTCCAGATACAATTTCCTGCATTAGCGAATGCATCGAATAATCGATAAAACTTCTCGCACTAATACAAACGTAAATAACATACGCCCATATAAATCGACGATAAAAACGATACGTCGCGAATGATGCAACGTGTATCGACGAAGCAGAGTGGGATCACCTGATTGAGGCAGAGGGATACTTAATTCGTTCTTGATAATGCGTAAATCGAGTACACGAATCATCACCGGTCTCTCGAAGGGGGTCAGACAGCGTGGGAGGCCGGCAGTCAACCAAGAGAAGGGAACAAAGAAAGAAAAAGAGAGAAAGAAAGAAAGGAATGGAAGCAGTAAGAGGGCGCAGTCAACGGAGAGGCACTGTATATAGATTCGAAAAGCCAAGAGAAGAGCAGAGGGTTGGTCGATGCCGCAAGGTCGTTCGGTATCGACGGTCGCCCCCGAATCCCTCCTACCAAGGGTACCCAGATCCAATCGATGTTTCGTTACTCCGCCACGATTCATTGAGGGCCGGCGTGACGGATGTTTCTAGCCATCGCGATATATAAATCGTAACGGTACTCCTGAAGGTGCGACATCGTTTGACGTCTCGTCACCCCCTTTCCATGTCGCGGCTGAGGCCCCAAGACAGATTCGATAATCCAGATAATTAGAATATGACCATGTTTTTTAATAATAATTTGATTGTCAGTGAAGACCGCCATCGCGCGTCTTTTCCAATTTATTTCTGTTATTCGGAAAATATATATGAGCATGTATGTTATAAGGATATTAAATAAGAAAGAAATATAACTACAAATGTAAAGAAGAAAATTTCATTCAAATTGGCAATTTAATAAAGTTTAATCCAATTCGTTCCAAAATTTCTTTAGAAGGGTGATACTTTCTACGATTTATATCCTCAATTACTTCAATCGAACTTATTACAGGAATCTGTTAAAGAATCAATCCCGAATCTGATGTTTCATCAAAGACATCTCGATGCTAAAAAGCCATCAGCTGATCGGCCAATCGATAGTACGTGCGGTTAGATAATTATGATTAAAAAGTCACATTATCGCGATATCGCCAGCAGCGTTCGCAAGCCACCAGTCACAAAGTCCGTCCCATTATCTATTAATAGCGGAATCCATCGCGGGAATTGTTACTCTCGCATTATTACCACGCTAGCGTGCATGCACCTCAGTCAATGTCAGCTTATCCGTAACCTCTCGCCACGAGCCACGAGTAGAACATTATCGACGCACAGCCCGAAACCATAGGTGCGACCAGTAAATTAGCACTTAAATCAGGATGTCCAAGAAATCCATATACAATGCGCGTGTTAAAACAAAACGTTGTATCTACAATTTATATCGAAATCGTAAATACAGCGTACTAGCGTATATCCGCGTGTCTTTCTAAAAATGTTTTCACCGCAGCGGGCATCTTTATTCAGATACATTACTCATCAAATACCTATCAATCAAAATAATCAGTGAAATTAAGTTAATGCATAACGTATCATGTTCCTGTGTCACTGAATGAAGCAGCGTACATTTTGTTATCCGACATTGCGGCGGAGAACAGCTGTGCATCGCTATCGATCGTTTATTGGTCTACCATTAACGAACGACTAATTGTAATAGTACTATTGAATATCTCTCGTGAGTTTTATGATATGACATGTAAGAGAATATTCCACGTTTTATAAAAGACCTTGGACATTAATGTAACCAGAGGATATGATGAAAACGAAGCTCAAGTTTAAAAAAAATGGAAAAAACGGGAGAAAAATGGACAAGCATGTCGAAACAGCAAGGTCATCATTCTAATGAAAACTTGCATACTTTTTTCCGACACAGCTAAAGTAAACGACGTTCGAAGAATGAAAATATATAAAATATTTGCTACCGTGCTTCATGCTTAAGGCCAGACCACTGACTGTGAAGTCGATCCATTTCAGTCCTGAATGTCTCATATAACGCCGATCGGGTAGTTTCAGCGCAAGTAGTCAACCGCAACGAAAAATGAGCCACGTGTGATGAAACACCGTTGTGGCCATTCTCGTCGCGTGCTTGCGTATCATTCGCAAGATGGTCAGAAGATGGTAAGAATCGCAACGAGAAGAGCTAGTTTATGGAAAAAAAAAACGTACGGTCCCAACTTATCCGTCCGTGACTGCACATTTACATATTCACACATGACAATTCGTGCAATTCCTGCAGCTGCACCTAATCAGCTGACGCAAATGAACTAAAATCTATCATCGTCGTAATCGCGAAAATACTTGCGCAGAATAGGCAGCCGACAGCAAAAGACGGCATGACTTATCTTGGCCTTCTTCTGTTCGACTCTCCTTTTGTCACAAAGCTAGTAACCATATCATCGCGTTTTCGGTGACAAACGTTAAAAAGTTATTCGAAATGGTCAAACACGTTTAGTAAAAATAAGAATGTGGAAAAAAAGAAAAAAATTACTTTACAATTGCAATATTTAATTCCTTTTATTTCATACTTTATTTTAATAATAAAACTAAGAGATTTGCGAGAACAGAACGCAAACTGTTTCTGGTTGCAATAAAAGACGCAACTTGTATACAATGTATTATCAATCATGTGTGTGCTGTGTGCGTATGTGTTGAGTTTCTCATATCAGAAGTTCTCGCAGTACCCGAGGCTTCAATATGAGATTGTTACCGCGAAAGACGAGCGGTGGAAGGTAACGCAACCTAGATGACTCTATCACATTGCATATATCGTGATGACAAACCTCAGCCTCACTGGAAAGTCGGTTGGCCTGATAGTTGCGGATCAGGTTAGCTCCAGTAACCTAACATTAATAACATTAATAACTGTTACACACGTGTACTGTACGCGATGCGCATACGACTCGTCCTTGCATAAATCAGACAGAATGGTGCACAATAAAAAGTCGCTTAAATTTTCTCCTACGTCGATATGTTCCTGGGACGTGGTAGAAACGTATTTGTCTATCGAGCAAATAGAATCCTCTATTGCAATTTTTTCTATGCGTAGTGATCTGATACTGAATGAAAAAGTAACATTAATTTCTTTTTTTTAATTTTTCATGCTACATAAATATCTCTTCCTGTGGAAAAAATAGCATGATTAATTTCTCCTATACATTAATATTTCATTTTCATATTAATCTTCTGAAATTTGTTGATATGTTATTGCTCCAACTATTCTTTCTTTTTTTATATATTTTCAAATTAGGAATTTTTAATTATTTTTATAATTAGCGAAAGAGATAGTACGTCCGAAAATTCCTTGATAATTGCTGGCGGAAATAAAACGACACTCGTTATAAAGATACGTCAGCAGTATGAGATAAGTAGCATGAACAGAAAAGCAAAATTTATCGAGGATCTTGACATATTTTCTTTTCATAGTATACGTATACCGAGTTTCATGAGAAAGACAATTTGATCTTGTGAGCAAAGAATCTTTGATAACAGCAACGTCGGTGTAAACGTACATAACGCGAACGAAATTTTAAGCAAGAAAACTTGTTACACACAAAGGTAATACCAAGAAAACATTCATTAATGTTTTATCTATTAATATGAAATTTAATCTTTCAAGATAATTATCAATAACCATCATAACAAATTTAGAAAAAAATGCAAATATTCCAATTGCGATATCCTAAATATCTAAAGTAAAATAAATTTTAAAAAATATTAGATATATTAATTATTAGATAATAATATTCTTACTAATGCAACAAGTATATAAAATGTCGAAATGTACATAATATATTTATGAAAAAATTGCATAAAAATTCATAAATATAAAAATGTTGAAAATATTATAAACTCGGATTTATGTCGTCATATGATGATGAAATGAGATCGCATTTGGGATGACGGACTTGCAGCCTGTTCGACTTGTACGACACAGGAATCGAACGTGAGACACCTCTTGGGTTTCAATATTTCATCGTGAGACACCCGGTATATCACATGTCGCCGTATCGTATACATCTTCCGAGGAATCTAGCCCAAATATCGACCGCTACATAAAGTAAGGTTCATACTTGTGGAGCGTGATATGCAATGAAATTCGATACACATTCTAAGACTTAACGTCGCTTCCATTTCATTCGAATTTATACGTAGTAGAAACCCGAGATTTCCTGAGTCAATAAACAGCCTATGTATCAGCGCAACGCGAACAAAATATCTTATTTCCTACAAAAATTCACTAATCATCACGAGTAAAATATATGAATGAAATAAATAAATGAAACATATCATACAACCCACAAGCTTCCATGATATTAGTAATGAAAATGTCAGATAAATGAAAATTGACCGAGTTGAATTATTATTTCTCATCAATCTTAAGTAATAAACAGCACATATTGAAACTATGATATATGTATATTCGTTATATCGAGATACGTGAAATTTTATGAGATATTGAAAAAGAGAGAGAAAAGAATGGAATATTGAAAAATTGTAGAAAACTGATCCATGATAAATATTGTAAATGTGTTACGTTATTGTGCACGCATGCATATTACGAAAAAAGCTGCATCATGCACAATTAACACGATATCGTGTATCGCTGTCGTAAATAAAATCATCCAATATAACGCAGATTCTAAAAACATTTGGAGAAAACTGAAGAAAAACGTCGTTCTAGATGCTACGTTATTGCGTATACATACAGCTATATGGAGAAAAATGTGCGTGTACGAACGAGAAGATGCACACGAGCGGCCACGGCCGTAACCAAAGTTTGGTTCGGGGTACGCTTTGCACATCTCCCTGTTACTTGCGACGAGGAAACTCGTTATAACTCCCTGTTAACGATAAAAGTAAGAAAATGCAAAACCTGGATGAGATGGCAGTTCCATAAGCGTAAATCCACATTTAAACAAATGAGCACTATTGCGAATTAGTGTTAATAAATCGTTAATGCGCGTAGTAGAAAAGTAGAAGTACACAATCTACGATAGATACAATACCGATTCTACTACCCTAATGCAACTTGGCCGTCACATCTTGTTGTAGGAAAACTTAAAAACTATTCAATCGACTTTTCCCATTCAATGAAAACCTGTATTACCAATACGGTATCAGGCATTGATAAAATAGCTACTTATGGTTAATCTAATTAATCGATATAACTGTAGTAAAGTGTCTTCTAGTTCAACATCCATTTCTGCTTCATGTGCTACTGCCTCGGGTCTGGACATTTTTCTACCCGATCCTGCGAGCGAGTACCTATAATTTCGCGCTCATTACGTGGGCGTAGGAACGCCGTAATCCTTGCGAGAGAACGTTTCTTCAACCAGCTTTCAACAAGAGGCAACTGTACGAATCCGTGGTGTTTTTCAATCCGCGATCGCGCCATCCGTCGAAATTCACGAGTACAATTAACGACATCTCACGAGATTAGTTATACGTTACGTCACGTGTTATTATAAATCTTAAATATTAAGCAAAGTACATTTTTTAGAAAAATTCGTATGCGTAATCTTGCACAAAACCGATGACACGAGTTTAAATAAATCGCAATTTATCTCGATTTGTAATTTCATCTCGAAAAATTGCTAATACTTCGTTAAAACTCGATTAAAACGTCGCATAGCGGAACGTCACCTGTACACGTTCCAACATACGCAAGATCATGAATTACATCGTATCGCGCAGTTACGTGAACAACTCACTAATCTCACAACAGCTCGATCTCAACTACGCAAAGCGCCGAATCTCAATGCGTCATAAAGCAAGTTTTAATTCATGAAATCGTATTTTTTTCCAAGCAACTCGGCGATACTAACAAGAACGAGTTCTTGTTACCATCACGAAGCGACATGTCGCGTGTTGGTCAGGATATTGCGCGGTGGTCAATGTTACATCAACCCAGTCGATACCGACTGCCCATCGGGGGAAGAGTAGCCGAGTACTCTGAGTAGTCAAACACGGATTCCCCGTGTTTAATTCGAATCGCAAATCTACAAAGCACGCCCTTTCGGGATGGCTCGCCTTTTACGGGCGCGGAGCGCGAGGAACGCAGAACGAGAGTCGGGGAAAGAGGTTCACTCACATTTTGCTCTGGTCCGCCATCCCCGGTTAGCCGTATCCCCTGCTGGTCGCCCTCTCGAGCCCTCTTGACGGTGTCGAGCCTCTTCCTCCTCCTCCTCCTCCTCCTCCTCCTCCTCCTCCTCCTCCTCCTCCTCCTCCTCCTCTTCTTCCTTTTCAACCGCCACCTTCACGGGCAGCGGAGCTTCGGCGCCTTCCGGCGAACGCCCCGACGGCGGAGCTTTCCCAGACGACGGAGGAAAAGCATAAACGTCGAATGCACCGAGAATCTCGTCTCCGAGGAGACGATGAAACTCCACGACGATCACGCGGGAAGATCGCGACACCGTTGCATAGAGCCGGCTATACACGGCGAGGAGCCGCGCAACGAATAAGAGGAAACGAGAAGGGAAGAGAGAAAGAGAGAGTAGAGAGCATATGTGAGCGTCAGTGAGAGAAAGAGAGAGCCCGAGGCCAAGAGAAGGTTGGGAGGAGGGCGGGGATGGCGAAAAGTGACAGGAGCACACTACGTGGTAAGGAAATTCCTTTTGGCTCGCAGCTCGGTGATCCTCTCAATGGTCCGTTGCGCACAACTATCTTCGACGCGTACAACAGTAACGACGCGGCGCAATTCCGTAGAAACCACCAAGAATACGTTTACGCACCGGTTAAAACGCGATTACGGGACGCCTTGCTACCACTCGCTGAGTCGCGCGGCACGAATTGTCATCGATTGTTGACGAGCGACGGGCCTATCAAGCTATCGCCATCTGTCGGTGATGGTGGAAACTAACATGGTCGGTTATGTAAAGTAATGTCGGTAATTCCTGAGGTCGGTAAAGTGCCGGTAAAATAATCGAAATCGGTGATTCTTTATTCCAAGAAATCTTTTTATTGGTTGTACAGAATAAAAATTCCTATTCCACAATTAAAGTAAAGTACAGTAATGAAACGTAAAATATTATAGGACTGTTTGTTAAAAATAAGAAAAAGTTTGAAAATTACAGTTTTGATATCGGCTTGTGGTCTAAGTTCGTACGATAATGTGCTTAATATAAAAGTTTTGCGCTTTGTACATACGAAATACTTCCGCTTGGGAATACAATAAAAGAATACGAGAACGGTTTTAGAAGTGAATTTAGAAGTCTAGTTATAAACGAAATTTATGGATGAAAATTTCGTGCATAGTGCATATCAAATCGTGGTAAAAGAGAGCACAGGATTAGTTGCTTGATGTGGCGACATATAGAGCTACAATATATCCACTCGTAGCGGTCTTGAACCGACTTTCTTTCGAACGCGCTTACAGTTTAAGTTTAGAACGCACCGGCCGCCATCTTGTTGCGCGCGCAGTTTTAGTTAAGTTATCGTTCTTCTGTTCAGTTCGGATTCTGTACGCGTGCTTTCGCTGTGTCGAAGTAAAAAGTGATAAAAGTTTGTGATATTCAGTGGTATCGATTCCCTGTTGAATCCAGTGAGAAAATTCACAACGAACCTACCACACAGTGAACCACGCTGATGGACAAGACTTGACATATCAAATAGGTTTGTACGTTGTACCTACTGGTTTGTTCAATATCTTTTTAATAAAAAAAAGACCTGACATACTCGTGTTCCCTTTCATGAGTAATGTACATGTATTGTGCACTATATCCTAAGAATTTTCTTGATCTTTTTTCTTTTAGTCATACACTCTTTTTCTAATTGCTCATTTTTCGTTTCATGTTCCTGATATATTTAATTATACGTTTACCTTTTTTTCTTTTTTTTCTCATTATTTCTCCGTTTGAGGCAATCCATCTATTTGTGACTTTACGAATTTTTGTAAGCATTGGTTAACTCATTTTGAATTTTAAAACGCATTTTTATATATGATCATTATATATATTTGTTTTTATTGTCTTATAATAAGTCTTACTATACAACACACACACACACACACACACACACACACACACACACACACACACACACACACACACACACACACACACACACAAAATAGGAAGACACAAAATATCTTCAATTAATTAATTTTAGTTGTCACTTGATATCCCAAGTTCATCAAATCTTCCTTCATAGTTGCTATAGCTTCAGAAGAAATAGGCTTGAGAGGTACACGAGGTGGGCCTACATTAATATCAGTAAGGAAATTCATTGCTGCTTTCATGGGTTGCACCCAACCGTCTACAAATAATCAATTTTAAGTAATGCGATACGTGATCAGATACGCAGACAGTATTTACTTCGTTTCGTTATAGCAGTTATAGCGCTCGAAAGTTTCTCCTGTAACTTCCTAGCATTTAACATGTCTCCATTCTTTCCAGCAGAAATAAGATCTTGTACGAGTTCTGGAAATATGTTTACACTGGTCATTATAAAGGAGTCCATTCCCAATGCACACGCAGCATTTACTATCTGAAATAGAAATTAAAAAATTTCAATTTTAATATGTTTTAATTAGAAAACACAAATAGTGCTAATCTTTATAATAATAATAAGAGATGCTATTCTTACCTGATCATTGCCGAGAAAAATAACATATTTCTTATTATCGGCATGTAACGCTTGTGAACCCTCCTCTAAATTAGCACTAGTAAATTTTATACCCACAAATGTCGGTAATTCATCACCAATTGAACTAAGAAATTCTCCCATATGTACTATAAAAGATTTATATATAATATATACGATGTAATATCTAGGATTCTGTAAGTTTCGTAAATTAGCAATTTATTTTTATTTCTCTAAATAATTTAAACTTTATTCTTTACGATTTAATTTCTCTTTAAAGCGGAAAATAAATAAGGCAGTTATTTATGAAGAATCACTTACTGTTAATGTTGGTAAACATAGGTATGTGATAGTACAGTAACGGCGTGTTTGGTGCTGCATCGCCAATTATACGCAAATACTCAATCAATTGTTGAGATGTAACAGGTTTGAAGTACAACTCTGGCAAGCAGAGTATAGAATCTACATGCAGACTTTCTGCGTGTTCTGCCTAAGAAATTATAATATTTATTACGTGTACAAATAAATTGGGTATTTTTCTTGAAGAAATTGAGCCTTTATTACAAAACAATAATAAACAATCTTCGAAATATTCGCCATTATTTTCTAATTTCTTTTCTGCATCTATCGAGCAACTGACAAATCCCCTTTCGAAAAAAGAAAGCAAATAAAAGCTCAATTTCTTAAACAAAAAGAAGTACCAAATTAATTTGTAATATTATACAGGGTGAGGCACCTAAAACAGGCCACCTGAATATCTCGGCTGTTATTGGTGATAGAAAAAAATGTGTCAGACCAAACTTGCATGGTTTCGAGGGACACATAAGTTGTTCTAAATAGTTTTTTATTAGGTGGACGCGCAGAGGTCATATGAAGGTCAACTTCGTTTTTTAAATGGTATGATATGTTTTTTTACGTACCATCTAGTAGAGCGTTTGAAGATGCGCACATTGATCTACGGGTCAAAATCATTCAAGGTCACTGAAGGCCAACTGCAAGGGAAAATAATTTACTTTATATTGCCTAGAGTTCTCTGCTATTAAAAATACTGTAAACTCAGAAATGAAAAAGTTCTAGCCCTTAGAAATTTTTTCTTTTTCCGCGAAGTTCTGAGTTGTTATCATTATTTTTTATATTGCCTAGAGTTCTCTGCTATTGAAAATACCGTAAACTCAGAAATGAAAAAGTTCTAGCACTTAGAAATTTTAGCCTTCAGTGACCTTGAATGATTTTGACCCGTAGATCAATGTGCGCATCTTCAAACGCTCTACTAGATTGTACGTAAAAACATATATCATACCATTTAAAAAAACGAAGTTGACCTTCATATGACCTCTACACGTCCACCTAATAAAAAACTATTTAGAACAAATTATGTGTCCCTCGAAACCATGCAAGTTTGGTCTGACACATTTTTTTCTATCACCAATAACAGCCGAGATATTCAGGTGGCCTGTTTTAGGTGCCTCATCCTGTATAATATTATTCAAGTTAGTTGCAACTGTGATAAATATTACATATATTATATAATATTAGTAAACTAATTATTGATTGTTTTATTTATATTGTGTACTTACAAGTGCCATTACATCGGGAAGAGGAGCACCTCCTACTTGAACCATTAGATGTTGTTTTGTTTCTTTCACTGCTTTTACCCAGGCTTCAGTAACAAGTTTCCTTTCAGAAACAGACATTAATGTTCCTTCACCAGATGTACCATTGACTATATATAACAGATAAATCAATTGCTATTTTGTTTATAAAGTAAACATGATTACATACATTACCTGTCTTAGAAATGTACTTGTTAGTAAGCACGTACATAAAATGTCTCTTAACCAAGTTAAACTAAATTTAAATAAATTACTTGCCAAGTATGCCGTTGATTCCCTTCTTTGCCAAATATTGTGCATACTGTGGTATGATATCCAAATTAAGAGTACTAGAAAATAAAAATTATGATACTATTACATAACAATATTAATTTTATATAAAAAATAATTTCTTCGATATATACAATATAATTACCCGTTTTTATAGAAAGGAGTAAATACTGGTGCGATGAGACCTTTATAAGTATATGACAATCTCTATAATTATATAAAGTTACATTAATCTATCTATAATATTATATTTGCACTATTATATACATGTTGATTTTAATATGTAAGTTGATCTCATGTGTAACTGCTGTTTTAATAAGATTTGATTGGAGAATTTATTTATTATTAATATAGCACATAAGTTCGCTAGTAAATCTAACATAATTCATATTCACATTTTATGTAATTTTTGATGGATATATTCACTACTTACAGGCATGTTGAGTGCTGTGACAAATACTGTGTTCAACTAACCAGCTGGAGTACAGAGAACGACTGCTACGATTGGTGAGTAAATTTATACTCTCTCACCGAGTGCTGATAAGATAGACTATAGTTGTCTTTGTGTACATAATATGAAAAGCGTATACAGGTCAAATCAGAATCAAAGATAGATATATATTAAATATTGAAAAGAAAAATATTGTGTGGAAAAATATAATAATTGATAAATTTATTTCTAGTTAAATTGTAACATTTTTTGTGAATTTTATTAAAACACTATTCTTAATTTAAAAATTTTCTAATATGTTAGAAATAAATTGACGATTTTCCAGATATTTATATGAATTTTTAATATAATTTGAAGAGAGTACAGATGTTTATTATTTATTTTAAAATTATGTATAAAAATATATATATTATATTTGAACTTAATCATAGAGAAGAAAGGAAATGTGATAGGATAAATTATTTAATGACAACAATCACAGTATTTATAAAAATGCTCTCTCTTTATGTTTATTTACATGTAGATTCCTTTTCGTCAACAAAATGTCAATAGTATTAATATATTATTGTAATGATAAATTCGCTATAAGTTTCAAGATGGTCGCATGCTTCTCTTAATTTGTTTAACGGGTATTACATGCGTTTTTGTTTCTCGAAACGAGAACGGAGGCTACTCGAGTGTTACATAATAACGCCAAAGAGAATTCTATTTAATGTTAGCTGCTACTCGTATAATGCTCGTTCTTTCTTTATTTTGTAATAATAGTCATTTAATTATGACGAGAGAGAAAAGTCAATCTAAGGCGTACTGTACGCATACTAGGAAAAAAGTTTTCTGATGTAGCCATAAATTTTTTTTGCGTTTTGTCTTACAGTCCACTTTACATTTGAAGCATCACACGCGACTGGTGATTTTAATGCATAAATATGACTCATTGCTCGATGATATTTGTTCTATAACAATGATTACAAGGAAATTTCGATTTTACGTGCACGTGCAATGATAATATTGTTTTTGGATATTTATCTGATTAGAGACTGAATAAAAAGTATAAGAAAGATTGATAAAATTATAATTCACAACGAATTAAAACTACTAATTGAAACTAATTGAAAAGATACGTACCAAAGCTTACACCAAACAGTAAAATACTTTTTGTATTTTTCATAGCTCATATTTTTTAACGATAAATTAATTATTGCATGAATTGAATATGAAACGAAAAAAGAAATAATTTGTAAGCAGTAGAAAAAAATGAAAGTTAATCTGCGATTTTAAAGATATTTTTTTCGATAATTATATGATCAATATTATTCGGCGATTTGACCTAATTACTACACGATTCGTTAATTCGCATATACAATTTTTGCCGTCGTAATGCACCTTGCTGGCGATGAACCAGAAAGTGCTGTCGACGAGAGATGCGGGTAAGCAACCGTTTACAAGATAAATGTGTTACGTACGTGATAAAGTTCACACTTATGAAAAAAAGACATCTCGTATTATACATTTTGAGAGATCGACACACATTGATGGAATCGGGCCAGCCCGATTTCATGGTGAGAAAAAAAATTTGCGTATCGATTACTCAATTTCTCTCTTCCTTTTTTCTTGTCCTTTTCTCCTGTTTTCAACCACTCCGTTTCGTCTACTATCTCTACTGAATATATTTTTTGAATTAAAGATAATTTTTTTTCTTTGGCTCCGAAACACGCCACGTACAAAAATGCAGCGCATAGCTCGATGGCCTTTTGAGAGTGATATATATGTATGTATATGTATACTATATATATGTGTGTATATATGTATATACACATACACACATACATACATATATATATTACGCGCATTTTTATATTAATAACAGCTACCGAAAAAATCACGGATATGTACAATTAGGGATATGCCTGTTCGACATATTAGCATCATTTGGCTTTTCGCTCGATCTTCTCGAGGATAATCTTCCGTTCGGTTTCTATCATGCCTATCGTTTTCTGCGTTTCGTCTTTCCCCCTCTTTTCCTTTTCGCCGAATCATATTTTTGTCACCGGCAAAGAGTTTTAATACTGCGTCGTTTAGGATATAGAATCGGCTCCTGGGAGCTCGCTCGGTAGTGTCCTTAATCAGAGTGGTCCCAAAAATATTAAGAAGTAATCGTTTCGTAATGTGCGTGCCGCTTAAGGCGATAATCACTTTTTACATACGTCCAACGAGTTTGTTCGAATTGATCTCAAAGAGGAAAGGGATAGCGGATGAAAAATTGAAATCGTCAAACATAGACGCCGTCAAATATTACAGAATGTACTAATTTTATGCTCTGCATAACGATAGATCTCTTTTTTTACTTCATATACTACATGAAAAAGGGAACAAAATCCAACAGTGAGAGTAATGGATAACAATACATCTTATGTAAGAAGAAATCATTTGCACAATCACATTGTATTAAAATTGTATTATTCCTTACATTTTTTGTTGATGCAATCATTAAATGCCATTTTTTAGTCTAACGTTTTCAATTTTGCTTTGATGAAGCAGAAACAATAATTGCGTAAGAGACTAAAGCGTTGTATTAAGCGTAACGATATTAATTTGAAGCCTAAGTTGTATCAGTAAAGTTTAATTGTGATTTGACAAAGTGTAATCTTCCACTGACGGTATCTATGCTTTTGATATGCTTTTGGAAACAAGTTTAGCAACTCGTTACAACGTCCTCTGCGGCAGCATAACAACGAACGGTCACAACGATTACAACCGAGACGTAACGCTCGATAGACACTATCCATAATCGATGATTCTCTCGAATGCGGGGGTTTAGCCGGAGGTCCAAGGAGCGTCGAATATTAATTACAGTAGTTATTGTTATTAGTAGCCATTGTTCGTTACTGCTATGTACATAACGTTTCAGAATGTTGATATATTACATAAATACTGTTACGGCATACCGGAATACATTTTGCTTTGGGTTTTACTTACAACTGCACGCTGGTGAAAATGCGTGGGCGTTACCAAGTTGTTTGCAATTTACAAATGTTACGCGTACCTACAAATCTTCCGCTGCCGATATTTCAAACGTTTCAATGCATCGAAATCAATGCTCGCATAAGATGATCAAATTTAGGATAATTTACCAAAATGGATTGCTTTGCATAAGGCTTTTAGATTCTAACAGTGAGGAATATTCCTCCATGAAAGAAATGAGAAATTATAATTATAACGGTAAATTATATTAATTGAAAAACACATTTATAATTTTTAATTATTTGTAATTAACATAAATATACAAAACATTGAAGTTGAAATTGAGTGAGTAGCGGATAATATCTTTTAGAAAAGAGAATGTACTGATCACCTTACGCCTGCAATATTGCCAAGTGTAGTTGATGGTAGATGCGGCAATTATTAGATCAGATGTTGGCTAGCTCGATCTATGTACTTGCACGATCATGCAATCTATAGCAAATAAATATCTAACAGATCTATAAATATAGTTGGCCCATATCTTGTTCCTCTTCAATGATTTGATTTACATACTGTCTTAGATTTCTTCTCAACAGATATGAGGGTCAGGCTGATGAGCCGATCTATGCTATCTGTACAGAAATTTTATCGAACGATACTTGTTTTACTTTTTATTCTTACTCAGGGATATATATTATAATATAGGATAATAATATAATTGGCCTGTGTGTTCGTTTTTCATTTTTTATTTTGTTTGTCTGTTTGGTCTCTGATGGATATGTGGTTACGTATTTTCGAAGAAATGAAGCAACTATAATAATAGAAAGGAAGTATCCAAAAATATACAGAGTCCCCAGTGACATCGCAAAGCATCTCGGAAAAGGATATGTTTCGTGTATGGAATATATTTTCTCTCAAGGTGTTAAAAAATCCCAACGTTTTCGTGTCGTGTGTTAACTGTACAGCTTCTCCTAAGACATCAGTCTGCAGGGACGTCACAAAAATATAAAATATCTGAAACGATCCGTGGAAGACGGGGCAAGGCTATTCGCGATCTCACTGGCTCGTAATGTCGGAGATTCTGTATTATTTCTCATTAGTTTAACTAATGTTAGCGAGATTATTTTCGGTAAAATTAGGCTGCCGGTTTCGAACGCACGACAGAACTCGTCGATACGCGAATGCTTTCTCGCGTGAAAAAATAATTAAATCGAGCGATAGCACGTTCGAAAACGCGTATTTTCATCGACACTCCTTGGTCTCGTATTTACAATCTATACGTATATATTCGCTAAAACAGTTGGGAGAGAGGGACGGTAATCGAGAATGCAACACCGATCTACCCTCTAACGTTAACAATATATAGTAAATATGATCTTTAATTAGCAACTTCCAATATACATTACGATGCTCTCTCATCGGACTCTACTCAAGTTCCTTATTACGTGGTTGACTAGACGCAAAAAGAAATTCAACGTCATCAACGTTAATAGAGCAAACAAACAAAGTGATAACAGCGATATATGACTTTATTATAGAGCTCTGGCGCGTGAATGCGTAACTTGTCTCAATGTAAAACTTCAGGTACGACGTAAATGATGAAGACGATGCTCACAAATGATGAGAAGAAGTCACGTAAAGCCGTGGACCCTTTGGAGATAACGGTATCGGTCTGATATATTTCAAACGGAAACATGTTCAAACGGGAAGTACTTCCGATACGTTTAAATATACGAATATCGCGAATGTGTTGCTGATCTAGATTACTTAGAATCATACATCGTTTGGCAAAATCTTTAGAGATCGCGAGCAATCGCCCTTCGAAAATGGATCGCAAGCTCGCGCGGCGCGGTCTCGCATTTTATTCGTTGTATAAAAATAATAAAATCAAGCACGACGTGGCACTAACTTTTCGACGCGCCAGCACGTCGATCAGACGCGGCAGTTACGTATTGACTTGCATCTAACAAATTTACTGCCACGCGAAATGAATCGGTACGATGCTTGGCTTCCATGCCTGTCACCGAACTTAAGAAGACTCAAGGGTCATCGCTTTTGTCACTTAATAATTGTACGGTCAGTATTGGCTGCTATAGAGATCAGATATATGCTATATTAAGACTTAAAAAATTCTTGAAAATGCTTGCGTGTGATAATCTCCATTTCGGTCCATTTCTCTTTGGTAAATCATTGATTTTGCAGTAATAGTCGATTAATCTAACTTTTTATTAAAATATTACGGAATTAATGGCGCGCATAATTGAGTTTAAGAATGCTATGTCCGAAGAATCCCAAAGAACCACTATAAAGAAATCAGTTCTTCTGCCATTTCAGAGATCGTATTCTTTCTCGTATATAATGTCGCTTCATAGTCAATGATAAAAAAACGCGCTGTTTAATGTTTCCTTAGTAACGCGATGGTAGTTCATTATTCTGATTGTGCCATCAGATGTAAGGACTTGCTAATTGTAATTCTTTCTCGAGCGCTGCTGATATTTCTATCGCAAAGATAAAGTGAAATTTTTCGATTTCTCCAAGCTCTATTTGAAATTATTCCTGACCAGGATCGTCGTCATAGAATCATTTTGTATAATCAGGACTCGATTTTGATTACAATAATAGGACTACGAATTTATAGTTGGCTTCTCCGAGCGGCGAAGATCGATGATATCGACGTCGCCCTTGACTGCCACTATGACTTCCAAACCCTTAATTTTCTCAACGAGACTTTCTTCAAGTGAAGAGCAGCGTTCAGTAGATCGGACTCGCGAATGTCTTCGCCATCAGAGTGAACCTCTCGTCTACGTCCTGGCATCAGCAGCCGGTGTCTCAGGCCTCTGGAGGTGGGATCTGACAATGCCTCGGAAACGGGCACCTTCTCCTTGCTGGATCCTGGCAGAGATACCGATCTGCCTACGGAGAATCCTTTGCTGAGTCTGTCGAGAGTAGCGGGTAAAAGGTGCCGTCTCGGGATGGCTTGTTCCCTTTCTCGGAGGATGAATTTACCGAGAGTCTTCCAAAACGCTTGCGTGCTATAAATGTTCTCGTCGTCGTTCAATACCCGCAACTGGCGGTTTCCGCTACCAACGCTACCCGCGCCAACCCATTCCAACTCCTCGACCAGCACGAATTTTGACGGATTCTCCATTCTTCTAGCTTTCACCAACGCTTGTGCCAGCACGTCCTGGGCCGAGCTGCTTATCGGCACACGTAGAATCGCGTAAGGAATCTCCGGTGAGACATTGTAAATGCAAACCAGGAAGGTATCCGCTTCGTCCCATATGTGAGTAGATTGGTCCCTCGTGTTGGGATCGCTGAGCTTCGAGTGACCTGCCGTGCTCCTGATAGAGGCGAGCCACGCTCTGCTGCTCGGATCGTCGCCTACTCGTTTCAGAAGGAAACGACCCTGGCCTTTCCAGAGAGCCTGCGCTTGAAGAGGACGCTCCATAGGATCCAACACTCGTTGAGTCGGCAATTCTTCTTTATCCCGTTTTTCCCAGCCGCGAGATACTTCCTCCACTAAGATGTACTCGTCCACGTGTTCGGCCGATATTCCAGCCTTTTGCAATGCCTGCAACATCACCTCCTGCGTGGTACTCTCCTGAGTTACCTTCAGAATAGTGTATGGTTCTTCTGGTATTACGTGGAAGACTTTCAAGAAGAACATCCGCCTCTTTAAAGTGACGCCACCCAGACCAGGATTGACGGTACTCAGTTTCTCAGGTTCCTTGCTCGATGGAAGGCGCTTAGATGACTCCTTGTGATCGCGACAGCAGGTGTTGTAATCCAAGCTCTCCTCCTCCAATCGGGAATAAATAAAAAGCGTAGACAAGGCCAACGGCTTGTTCTTGCAGGAGCGTAATCGTACGTGTCGGTAACCAGGACGTAGACATTTGAGGGGTATCACACGTTGCGCAATCAAATGGTGTGAACTCGCCTCGAAAACGCCAAAACGTAGAAAGGCGAGGTCCTTGAACATCACTTGGAAGCAGAACTTTTCGTTCCAGATGGGATTCAACGCGTTGTTTTGGATCACCTTCGTTTTGTGCTTTGCGCAGTCAATCGGTATACCGACCAACTCGACTTCGACGTACGTGCTATTGATGAAGTTCGTAGGTGAAACGTACTGTCCAGAGACTATCGACAGACTCAAGTGCGCAGAGTGTAGCCCGTCGAACTCTTTGTCCCAAGGGTTAAACCGCCTGCCAAAAAATTTCCGATTGTTTAAGAAATGTGTAAAAGTTTAGTGTATGTTTTAGTCTAATTTTGATTATTAATTATATGGCAAGGGTAATATCCAAGGTATATAATAAAAATAATAAAGATATTAATGCTCGTGAGATAATAGAGCGTTCAAAATTTTATTTGGAAAATGATGCAGAACCATTTTACTCAACTCAATTCTCTCTATCATCTCATGAGTATTAGTATTTTTATTATTAGACACCCTGTATAACTGCTACATAATTGAGATGAGAATTGATCGTAACAGAAGTAATGAATTTACCTGTACATCATGTGTCCTTTATCCCACATTACCGAAGGTTTCCTAACATATCCACATTGACCATTTTGTTCGAACATGGCTGCATTCAGATTTAGTCCTGCGTCATCGGTTTGATAGTTTAGTGCGACCATTTGTATTCCGAAAGCCCAAAATATTACAGGATTGAAATTTGTAGAATCGATACGCATTCCTGCGGGATAGGTTCGAATGAGCTGAGTCTCCGCATGGGCAACTACGCCTAATGGTTGCTTTCTACAAATCTTCTTTGCCGTGCTCTCGTTCAGAGACGAACATTGGAAGCAGGCTGGCATTCCGCGAGTGGATCTACTAAAATATAATAAAGAATATGTAACTTTATGTTTATTACTTTAAAAATTCATTACTATTCAGAAACAAAATTAAAACATTTTATTACGTAAAATAAAAATATAACACTATGTAAAAAGATAACTTTTAAACAGTTACATTAAATGAGAATAAAATTCTGTATAAAATTAAAGATGTGAATTAATCGTGTTTGAAGGAAAAGAATATTTGTGATAATATTCAAAACAGATATAATAAAATTTACATACGTATATTATTAAGGAAATATTATTAAAGAAAATCTAAAAATATAGAAAATATTTGATTGTACATCGTTTTGCACTTTCATTTTTTACATTTAGCGAATTGTTTTTATTTATGATAAAAAAGTACTAACCTGAAGATATTGTCGATGTTGCTGCCACCGCTTGCGATTGAAGCGGACGTCGAAAGCGATTGGGGTGATCCTGAAGATCCGGAAGCTATGCTACTGGGTCCTATACCGGCGATACTGTGTCTTTGAACCGGTCCCGTATGTGGTTGATGACGTACTTTTCCTGGTATTACTGTTCCGGGTGTGGTATTCAGTCCGCGAAATTTAATTGCCTGCAGATAAATCACCAAGTCTGATAACTCCTTGGCTATCTGACTGCTCTGTTTTTGCGATTTGTCATCCACTGCCGGATCCGACTTCAAACGACCATGCGGCATTTGGCTGCCACCCAAATATCGCTCGTAGCTCGAAATCGAATTATCTGTAAATTGCAAATCATCTGCGATATTAATAAATTTTGGACTACGATAATTAATATATTCTTGAATACACAATAAGTAGAAAATTGAAGGTGAATATTATATGAGTATTATTAGATTAAATATTATTTATAGTAAATTTATGAAATAAACACAGCAAGGGATATATAAATCATCCTAGCATATTTATAAAGTACAGTTAAACTCAGGGAAAATTAAAAATAGAAGATTCGATGTTCTTTAAAAAAATATATTCGATATTTTGTGGATTAAATTCTTCTAAACACACACGAATATATTAATAATGTGTCGCTTACCATCGATATTATCATCTTCATCATCGTCCTCTTCGTCATCTTCATCTTCGCTGAAGTACTCGACAACCGATGTGCTGCTCAAATCAGTTCTCATTTGTTTCATAGATGATGCGCGATCCGACATAAGCATTTTTCCGCGATGGCTGAGAGGTGTGTGCGACAAAGGACCGGTAGGATCGACCACCAATTTTTTGTTTTTGATCAAGATTCGATAACGAAGTTGCGACGGCGATGGTAGTTGTGGATCGTCGCCGAAATCGGTTTCGAAGAGGAATTGCGTTACCAATTTCTCGCCAAAAACGGACTGGAATTACGTATTCCTTGATAATAATTTGACAATGGCAAAAATTTACTCAAAATAATTTATTAAACAATCGTACCTGAAATATTTGAGCCATACGAGCTTGTTGACTTGGTGAGCAATGATTCTCGATGGAAAGGATTACAGGATACGGAGAAATAACGAAAGCGCTTCGATCGATCGCTTCCACAACCAATCGAAATGGTATTTTGGTAGTAAACGTATGGCCGTGATAAATCAATGGGGATCCATCGTCACCATCCCAACAATCGAGTTCTACACATCGACATCCTGTTAAGAGTACCTGTAAAAATTGTTATTGTTAATAGTAAAATATTAAATTTTTAATTCGTGCTAATTACGAGTAAAAATTTAGATTTATCATTTAATCAATCAATGAAACGAAATTCTTACGCAAATAATATTCTTTAGATTGATATAGTGTTTAAATGTTTTATTCAGATATTAAAAAAATATATTTATTATTTTATTCACATTTTATTTGTATTAGATGCATAGAATTATTATTAGAAGCAATAATATGTGCTTGTTGAATTAATCTCGATAAAAAATTATATTGTAATGAAATTATTTTACGTCACTAAGTTTATTCCCTATATTGATTTATCTTTGAAAGTCAGAGCGCACCTGTGAATACAACTGCACGGAGGATTCCCCTTTGAGCTGATGCCCGGTCAAATAAGTGTTGTGAGAGCTAGCGATGTAATATTGCGACATAGGCTGCTGCATCTCAGTTTCGGATGGTGTTGCATACTCGTTAGGAAAGGCATAATTATCCTTGTCCATCATATACCGCGCAAAACCCTCGAAAGACAAACACCACTGTGTACGAAGCGCTGGGTCCGGTTCGTGTCTCTGAAATGAGAGTAAACAGCGTTATGTCGCGTATGGTCGCGTGCGCATTGCGATGCAGCGACGGTTGCATGAGCGAATAACTTGGATACTCTATTTCCCAAGTAAAGCAAATTGAAATCATGAGTGTTTTCTGTGAATCGAACGAGTGCATTACAATGAAGTGGAAGGAAAGATTGTTTGTTGTTTCTACCGAAACAGTTTATTCGCAAAATTGACTACAAATACGTTAACTATATGTCTAATTTATAACGGAAAATAAATTTTCTATTTGCGAAAGGCATTGGATATGGTTAATTGAATATTTTTCATAAATATGTCAGAGCGGGTAAGCGTTTACCTTAATCAACGTCTTGATTTCCTCGTCACTCAGTTTTTCTTGTTGTCGGGACTCCAAGAATTTTGTGAATGTCGCCAAAGTGATCACTTGGGATTTCGATGTGTCCACGCCAGAGCAATTGTTAACTATGCTTGCCGCCGCGACGGCATCAAAGACCTGCTTCTTTTGTAGATTACTGCTCGTCTTATATTCGTGACAATCGATAGAGTTATTTCTTGTCAGCAAACCTGAAGAAATTAAAAATTTATTTCTTTTCTCTAATTTCAGGTAAAATTTAAAACAATCATTGCGAAACAAAAATTAAAGTTGGTAATTCTGATAAATTTTTCGTTCAATGTGTAAATGTGGAAAAAATGTATTTTAAAACATGTGTTGTACGATAATTAAGCTTTATCATATAAAATGAAAAATGGTGAATTAACTAATTCTCTATTTTAATTAATTAATTAATTAATAATGAATATAATATATAAATTTTATATTCAGTTTACTCAAAAACTCTCATTTAATAGATTAACTTATCGTTATACAGTTACAGAACTGAATTCCGTGTATCTTGTTATTAATATATAATATTAATATTAATATATATAAAATATCTCTTTCTCTTTGTCTTTATCAGAATTGAAATCTTATAAAACTTCTTGACTTACCAATTCTTTGTGGAGTGGCGTCGCTGGTTTGTCTGAGCACTGCCGGACGAATGTTGAAGTCCCTCAATGATCCATCACTCTGACTACGACAAGTGATCGCTAACTGGCCGAACAAATCTCGCAAATCCTTTCTGGCGCGTAAGCTGAACGATCGGAAAAGCGCGACGAACTCGACGATGTTTAGTTGCGTCTCGTACATGATCGAAGTAGTACGCGCTTTTACTTGCCAAGGAGCCTCCGAGCTTCCAGGTATGCCACCAGATCCGTTCTTGTCTTTTTCTCTGGCAACACACAACAGACTGCACGGGCGTTATTACGAGATGTTCAAGAAAACTCGTCGGTTATGATTGAAATATTTAAAAATCGTGAGTTTTAATTTATGGTCGAATAGTATAATGTTGCATGCAATTTTTTACTCTGATGTTTTCGGAGGAAATAAATTTTTTACTGAAACTCAATATACGAAGAAATTTCGTTCTGCGAAATGATGTACCTTTGAAAAGTGGAGTATGGCAAATTGGAAGCAATGATACGTTCAGCTGAGCCAGGCGGGCTGCGCGGTGGGATTCGATCTCGGCTCGCCCGTGGTGATGCTGGTAGGATCCTCGTTAGAGATTCTCTACTTCCCGCGATGTGACGAAGAGGTGTGATCGATAGACCTCCGTCCGAGGTCGAAGTTTCGTACTGTTTTAGACTCAAGTCCTATGTTGAATCAAAATTGTTCGATTTGGTGAACGAATGACTCAAAAATAAAATATAAATATTTCTGCAGAAGTCACTAACTTGCATTTAGTTTAAAAAACAACGCAAAATTCTGCACGAACCTTGGTTAAAGCATGAATGTTGCCAATCGATTTTGTCTTTTTGCCTTTAACATTTCGTCTGCGTAATGTACTGCTGCTTGTTGGGGATAGCGTGCCAACACTTTCTGTCATGGACCAATCGCGACCGCCAAAGATGCGTATAGCGTCAGCTGTCGTCGGCTGTTCTAAGCCTTCAATCGGCTGTTCCAAGTAAGAAAAGTACAGCTGGAGATACTTCTCCTTCAACCAGCGCGATCTACGATCTGTTAGTTGCTGTTGTCGTTTGAGGCCTCGCAGTATCCAACATAATCCCATATACCATATTCTGAAACGCCAAGTAACATGTGGATTACATAATTTATATAAGCTGACAATACATAGTTTAACAACAATTGATAAATTATTACAGAGTGTTGTTGGAACCGTGCTAAATATAAAAAGATGCTTATTTTCTATTAATGCACCACTTTCCGATAACATATCATGAATTATTAACATACTCAATTAACATACATATCCAGTGTTTTTTTGAGAATTACTAATATTATTAATGTTACTAATATTATATTAATTGATTTACACAGTGAATTCTTTCAGTGAACTTTAGAATTTGCAACGCACAAAACGCAAAACAGTTGAGTAAAACAAATATGCGCAACGTTATTTCAATTTTGAATACCCGGGGGACTGCTCGAAAAAGTTAGATTACCAAAAACCGCAACGTCCAAAGCGGAGATATAGATTTTTGTTTATTAATGAAGAGAAACAATCAAAATATTGAATAAAACATTTTTTAAATGTTTCTCTTTATTAATACAGAAAGAATATATCTTATTTAAAGGTCGCTCCAAATAATTGGTTTTTGAAATCGATTATGCATGATCCATAAACTAACAAATAAATTGACTATTACACATTAATAATTCAGAGGTATAGTTCATACATTTTATTTGTGACGAAATTAGTTTTATACGTACTTGCTAAGGGAGGGAGGACAGAGTAGGAAGATCAGTCGATTGTCCGGAAGGCTAGATCCATACATGAGGCCGATACAAGAGTCGGAGCCGGGTAGGCCGTATCTCTTGCAGATGCTCCTGAGATCAGCCTCTCGATCGCGATCGCAGCAGCCAATCATTATCTCTTTCACTGATCCCAGGTCGAGATGTCCTTCCTCTAAAGTAACGGAAGCGCAGTCAGCCTGCGGCTGCGTGTACCTGCTGACTAGGCCCATTGGCACCGTGTCCTCCACATTCGTGGCCAGTGAAAAATCCGTGAGAGAAGCACCGCCGACTTGTGCTGTTTTCAAGGGGCTCCAGGCTGGCTTTTCCCATATGAAAGTACCACAGGCGCGATCGACGCGTGCGAACACCAACGCTGTCCTCGAGGTACCACCCTCACAGTCCCAGTGTACCATAGTTGTGCCATGATGCAGCGTCTGGAATGCAAATAATTTGGAAAATACAGATAACCGCATTTTACTTTGTATTTTAATAGAAATATTTGATCGCGATACACATGAGATATCTCTCATGTATTGTCTACTAGAAATTTCTAAATATCTTTTGAACAAAAGTTCTGTCTTCCACAGCCTTTTTATAAGAAAGAATATTATATTTTTCATTTTTTTATTTTTGAACTCATCAAAGTTATTAATTGATTAAGATTTGCAAATCAAAGCGCGTCTCACATACCAAGGAAACAGGTGGAGTACTTCAGTAATAGCTGTATTTCATAGCAACACGCAGCAAAAGGAAGGCTAACGCGTCGCTAATATCTTTTTCTAATATTTTCTAATAAGTCGCTGCCGTATCTAGACCATTCTTGTCTATTGCCTCAGCAAGCTACGCTTTAATTTGTTAGTCTTAATTAATTAATAACTCTTCAATTAGTGTACGAAAATCGCAAAACGGTATAGGATTTTTCAGTTTAGCTCGACCTATTCTCCGAGCGTTAATTAGAACTTTACCAAACACATTGTATATAGATGCGTCAAAATTTGAGAAAATTACACTATTTTTTTAACTAACGGTTTTTTAAATCTCTCATTGATATGAATAAATACAAAATATGAATCTACTTAATTGCTTCATTAATTAAATTTACTTAACTGAGGCGTTAATGCGATCTGCGTTCATTTTTTATTTTGTAGCTATATTAAAACGTTATTCAGGTTTTCTACGATCGAGATGGTGCTCCATTAAAGTACCATCCTCGTTTAAACGTGCAGATGGTTGCATTTTTACGATAGCTTGTTAGAAAGATGTTAACTCAAACGTAAGCTTTCTGCGTTTAAAAATTTGATATCCGTCGTGTAATTTTCATGACGCTTTTGAAGTGACAAGACCACTTTTCAAATATGGAGTATCCCAGAAATATTCATTTTTTTCACTCATGAATTCTGTAATTAATTTACAACTAAATTTCCATTAATGAAAAAGAAAAAAAATATATGTCTTAATGTGTTAAGATTTACAAAGAAAAAATCTTGCTTTTATAAATTTTCTTTCTTTTCTTCATAACCAAAGAGTTTATTTATCGCGATTTACAGTTTCTGTTTCTCATGCCAGTATTGTTTAAAAATAAGTAATTTTAAAAATGGTAAATTGATTGCTAACTCATATCTGAAAGTTAATGCTTTTTAGTTTCACGTTATATAATATTTTTAGACACGAAGAAAAATTGGGTTATAGAAGATTAAAATATTTAATTCTCAGAAAGAGAAAACAAATATTTTAAAAATCCATTTTTATTAAATGAGCTTTCGACATTAATTCGGTCAAAGAATTTATAAATTAGGACGATTACAATTGTTCATATAATCAGCAATGTACGTTAACATTATCGCGATTATATCATACATGATAACGGTTGTAGTTATACGTGTATAGCTGACTGTGCGTTCGTGTTTTCTAGATCCTACATCAATTATCTTTATGAGATGCGATTATCCGTAGAAAAATCGTGCACATGCGCTCAGACCGGGAAAATTCTGCAACTTTTTCCGAAACACCAATATTCTTTACTCGATATAAGAAATGAATCCATATTATGTATCTTGCGCGAGCGTTCTTCGCCAACAGAAGGGAATTCATGATATATCGATTACTGGAATTTCGTGGGGGAAGGATAACGAATTTATTTTCGCACAAACCATTTTCCCCACAAGTGCATCATCCCATTTTTTTCTCTTGCCACTCAATTAACGCTGACAATTGGTGGCACGATTCAAAAGGATGACCTGGTTTTGCGCCCTGCGTTACAACATTTTTTTCCGTTGGCCCTCCTCGTTCGTTTGCCGCAGAGTTTTCTCTCTCACTTCGCCTTCCGCATATTTCTCTGTTTCCTCTCTAATTTCCGCGAAGTATGCCGAGGGTATGGGCTGCTCCCTTTGAAATCCTTTTGACGCGTTGCAAGCTACGTGCTGACGGTATCTTTTATCTCGGTGGTGCAGCGCCATGGAGAAGAAGCGTCGCTGTGACATTAATATTTCGAAATCATCCGAGGATAAGGTATCTTGATGTTGCGTCTTATGCTGATGTCGGTTTCTCAAATACCGATAATCTTCAGTGAAAATTTGTGTACCAACTTCGTCGAGGTATACAAATATAAATTTGTGTTTTTTCATTTCGATAGTGTGCACTGCATTAAGTGGAGATTATAAAGACAATATGTATACGTGAGATGTTCTGACAATAAGAAAATCTTTCCTGTGGGTATATCTGTCTCATTCTTTTAATATTTTTACAATTCTATTATAAATTCTATTATAAATGTTTTCTATATAAATTAATGTCCAAATAAAAAGTGTGACGATAAAGACTGATCTTAAGCTTACCAAAAAATCTATGTTTATAAAATATTTTCGCGTTCTTTGTATCTTATGTTAAATACACCGCAGTATTGCGTATCGTTCGTAATGTAATAATAATATCCTTTGATAATGTATCACCCATGCATACATGTAGACCCACATGTAGATACCGGAATTGTTTGATAATTTTTGCGTGACACGTAATTTGCTAATGACGCGTCGAGTGGCACATTGCTAAACGTTACAATGTGATAGAGATCGCAGTGAAATCAATGTCGGTGTTACTGCACATCATTATCCAATTCCACTGCTGTAACAGCATGCCAAGATCAAAAGCATCCTAGCACCTAGTATTGTATAACAAATTCTGTGCGCCCAATATTTACGATGCACTTCATGCGCAGTATCGTGATGTCACATATACAATTGACAGTTTCATTGTGCGACATTGTGCGCAATGTCTCCCAGTTTCAAAACGATCGCGACGATCTCGGACAAAATGTCCGTGTGTGCTTTCAATGAGAAATCTGGATGCAACATCGGGACTGAATGTTGCGCTGAATATACCCGTTATAATGGGAATTACATCGCGGAAATCTTCGTGTATTAACAATTTTCACAAATTTAATTAAGTCGTAACGCGCAGCCATGTTCCATCTCCTACATAAATTGCATAGCAAATGTTTCCTATCTACACTATGCTTTTAATTTCATACTCTTGAATAATTTCAATTAAAAAATTTTGTTTTTCCGTGGTAAATTGATATTTATTGAGATTTAGTTATTTCTTGAATCGTGAAAATACTCTCTAATCTGACTGACATGGTACTATATTATACGAGCAAAGTTTAAGAGACGCTTACTTCTTACTTCGGTAAAGTTTGTTGTTTGTTACGCTGTCAGAGAATTAAGCTAAAATCCCTTATCTATATCTATAGAATAAAAACTAAAATAGAAGAGCTATCTGAATATATCGGACAGTTTGTGAAAATCATCATTTATGCAATTGCAATTTACAGCTGATGCTGTGATATTCTTATTTCGGTGGAATATCGTTATTTCCATGTTAATGATTTGTAGAATGTAGGAACATACTTGCAAGAGATGAAGATCCATGCCAGTATGTGGCGCGGCAACCGGAAACAGAGAGACTCCATGATCAACTTTGATTGGCTGTACAGGCTTATAGGAGTCCAAGTCAAGATGATAGTCGTTCTCGTCACATTCCTCCGCCATATAAGTTTGCTCAATCGCGGTCGTGTGAACGCTCAGAGTGTGATGAAGGGAACCGGTAGTCATGTCTCTGCCACGGGCATGTCGATGCTTAGAAGAAAAAAATATACTTCGTTAAATTAAATTATCTGGCCATTTAACATTTTACGTATATCAAAAGGAATTGTTTGAATTGACCATATCGGCAGTTGTTCTCGTTCAAATATATGTATATATATTGATTACATAAAATTACCTACATAATTATTATTAGTTAAACAAATGATTTTACGTCAATAAAATTTAGTGATACATTGTAACATGATTTATTGTTTATCAAATGATTTGATATTTATTCAACAAACAAAGCTAGTAGTAACCAGCAACGCGAACAATGTAACAAGGGTTGCAATTAACATGGCACAATTTGCTACTTATATAGATATTAAGCAACTTCTCAAGAATAGTATAGTACATAATGTCTTGAAAGCTTGCAACAAATAATTACAACGATACATTCTCTGATACTTTATGTATATATATATGAAAATAACGATTTAGTTGAAGTTAATGCTTAATCGTATCAATTATTTGCTCCTTCATGCATTTCTCTTTGTGTATATTTGTATTTGTATTATATTTTTGGACCAATGCAACGATAGACACTCATTTACCTTGTGAAAGAGGGCAACTTTGTCGAGAATGGAATTTGTATCGTATACAGCGGGATTCTCCGGTTTGTTCAAAGAACCGCTCTTCGAACTCCATCCTGACGGTGTTTCTGTGTTACTTTCGACGGCGATCCTGGCAGCCGGCGCAGACGAAGGCACGTGTTCTTGAGGTTCGCTCTCCTTAACGCTAGCACGTGGCGATTCGCGACTTTCCCTGAACTCGAACTGAGGCTGAAACATGCCAAATCGACAAAACTTAATAGTAAATCTAGATTCATCGAGATGCGTACCAAATTAATTTTTAATTCTCTAATATTTTAATGTTTTTTTTAAAATAATATATTAAAATTCCTAATGTTTACATTATTAATGTGATATGATATTAGCAAATTTATAATAAACAAATAATAACGAATAAAAGTGCAGTGATAATAATCGCGTTTCAGTTTATTTGAATGTTTGTTATTGCGATGTACGTGAGATATATTACTTGAAATTACGCCACACAACGAACAGATTAAAATAATTGAAATACACATTACGCAGTCATGTCATACTATGTAAATTAATCCATATGGGCATATGGCTTTCGATGCCGCAATCCGGATCCGGATTTTTTAATCCGGATCACGAAATTTCGAAAGCCGTTGTTTCGCATGCGTTATTACATCTAAACGTACATTTACGTTTGAAATTTACGTTTCATGTATCAGTACACTTTGAAAAGAATATTGCTTGTGACAAGATATCGTTAATTTTAAGAATGCAGATTCGATAATCCGATAACGGATAAATTCTCTTTGTCCTAGAAGAAAGGTTGGCTTTCAAAACCGAGAATCGATAGGCTTCCGCTCGAGATGCACTCGAAATTTGCGTGTTCACTAACAAGAGTATTGGATGGCCCTTTAGGTCTCGCTAAGTGGTAATATACGTGTGTAAAGTACTCTTTCATAAGCGTAAATCTCTCGACACTCTTGTAAGTGTAAATGGCATTGAAAATCCTGAAAGACAGTTTTGTCTTATTTTTAGTTTTTCATAGAGTTTCTCTACATGTTTCACTAACTAACGGTATACAATAAAATTAATTTGATTAATTAATTAAATATACAATATATAATAAATGAAAAATATTGCTCTTGGCACACTTATGTGCACTGCAAGTAATTAATATAAAGAGCATAACATATGAACCATATGAAACATTTGTGAGACATTTTGGACGCACTGTTTCATTTATAATATCTTTCTCAGCGGTAAGATTATGAAATCGAGTTAATACGAATTATACGTGCAGATAATCATTCATAAATTTAATCTATGAGCTCGTGCAGCGCTTGCTTAAAACATATTGTTAGTAAGAACTTTAATGTGGCTTATAATTAACTATTAGCTGATAACCCTAATATATTGCATGGGTATATGGAGTGATCGTTCTGCGACACGGCGTCATAAGCTAATGCTGTTTCGCTTTATTGCACCATGCTACCCGCTAATCGATCTGCCGTCGAACGGCATCACCGCTAAGTCGCACGATCCAAATTGCAAACATGTTGAAGCTTATGGGAACACACTTGCCAGTAGGTTAATCCGAATACGTCTTACTCGATGTGTAGCTATGAAAGAAAATTCGATATATAATTAAATTCTTTTGCCGAACAGAATTATTCGTAAAAATGATAATGGCCGATGCCATTTTGTTGATGTCGATGGAGAATCGACCTGTTCATCGGTAGACGAGAGAGAAATGAGAAAATTAACATTTAAAATATCGAGAGATCCTATCATCGATCTTGTATTGTAGAAAAGATTTGCTTTGAAAAAAATTTAAGGCAAATTTTAATTTCGTATCTTGCTTACCTCAAAGTAAAAGATTTTCTTAGTTAATATAAAAAATCGTTATCTTACCTTACATATTTAAAATGATATTCTAAAAATGGTTTGACTTGCATACGAATACTGAAGATACATTATGTCGCTGATTACAATCTCAGATCGAAGATGTGTAATAGAAAAAAGTATCCAAAATAATCGTAGTATAAATCATAGTATAAAAATATTGTTTGCTTAACATCAACAGCATGAGATATACATGAGACTATACACATTCGCAAATAATTTTTTTCTTCATTCAATAACGGAATATACACACACACACACACACACAATTATATTACATGTAGTATTACTATACAGGGTGAGGCACCTAAAACAGGCCACCTGAATATCTCGGCTGTTATTGGTGATAGAAAAAAATGTGTCAGACCAAACTTGCATGGTTTCGAGGGACACATAATTTGTTCTAAATAGTTTTTTATTAGGTGGACGTGTAGAGGTCATATGAAGGTCAACTTCGTTTTTTTAAATGGTATGATATATGTTTTTACGTACAATCTAGTAGAGCGTTTGAAGATGCGCACATTGATCTACGGGTCAAAATCATTCAAGGTCACTGAAGGCTAAAATTTCTAAGTGCTAGAACTTTTTCATTTCTGAGTTTACGGTATTTTCAATAGCAGAGAACTCTAGGCAATATAAAAAATAATGATAACAACTCAGAACTTCGCGGAAAAAGAAAAAATTTCTAAGGGCTAGAACTTTTTCATTTCTGAGTTTACAGTATTTTTAATAGCAGAGAACTCTAGGCAATATAAAGTAAATTATTTTCCCTTGCAGTTGGCCTTCAGTGACCTTGAATGATTTTGACCCGTAGATCAATGTGCGCATCTTCAAACGCTCTACTAGATGGTACGTAAAAAAACATATCATACCATTTAAAAAAACGAAGTTGACCTTCATATGACCTCTGCGCGTCCACCTAATAAAAAACTATTTAGAACAACTTATGTGTCCCTCGAAACCATGCAAGTTTGGTCTGACACATTTTTTTCTATCACCAATAACAGCCGAGATATTCAGGTGGCCTGTTTTAGGTGCCTCACTTTGTATATAAAATTATCATATGTAATTCAATTCTTAAAATGAGTTTTTCCAAATTAAGATTGTTTATTTAATTTTTTTATATGTAGGTCTTTTTTGTATCCAATTTGTTGTTTTCTTTGACATTGTTCACAAATAATGACACGACACAAGAAATATGTATGGTAGTAAAGGTGTTGTAACATTTGGGTTTTTAAAGAATAAAGCTTGGGACCACAGCGGACGTGATGCTAGAACATGAACGAAGAAACTTTAGCAGTGTCTGTTGCTCAACCTCGCTATACTCCTCAGAGGTGTACACCAGGGCGTACGTGCCGATGAGAGGGTGACCAACAACATAGCCGGATAACAGAATGGCTCATGTTGGCTGGCGCACGTTCTAGCATCGCGATGCCGATTTGGAATTCCATCTGCGAATCGCGACATCCCATATCGCGGATATGTTCTGTCGGAAGATTACCTTTTAGAGAAAGAGACAGAGGCAGAAAGGGATAGTGATAATGAGATATCGCCTCTTCTCTAATCTCAAAGCGACGCGTGTCGCTTACTTCGCTCCCATAATGTCAATTGATGTCGAGTTCGCTTAGCGAATTCAGTTAGCTGTCAGACCAGCGAGATGCAAATACTCGAGACGTGAATAAAGATGATTATTTCGCGGTATGCATACCGTTATGCTTCAGACATTGTGTATTCTGATATATTTCGCACTGTTAATAAATTGAAACCTTTAGCTTTTGAAACCTTATTTAAACAGTAGCAAAAAATGCATAATTTTTCAATTTTATCCAGGTTATTATATAACCATGTATCCTGTTCATTTTAAAAAAGATAAAAAAGTAAAAATAAAATTTGATCAATTTTGAACAGTTCAACAGCGAATTACTACTAACTGCGGTTCTAAAATTAGTAGTTTTAGCTTTTTAAGCATAAATAAGTACCATCCATTTATTTTAACGGGCTTTAGGAAGTTTCACATTCACGCCCCTTTTAAAATAAGCACATCTCGCTGCGATTTCGCAATACCGCCACGCGGTTGAAACCGGATAGGAGTCTAATTACAATCTCACAGCGCCAAACGCGCGTGCTTGGCTTTAACAACCGGCGACTCCGCGGGCTCGTTGTTGCGCAAGTTAAGTTTCATGGCTACTCTCAGAATCGGTGATTTTCGTTGCAGGCACTCCCACGTGCTCTCACCACCGAATAACGTGACACCGTAAAAGGCGAAGAAGACGCGGCTATTGCGGTTTCCAATGACGATCGTTAGCGACAAGAGCAAGTAGTTTCCGCCGGCCTACAACCATCGTAGCTGCTGGAGGCCGATAGAAACCCCTTTCCTTGTCGTTTTTTACGTTGCAGCCTCCGCCGCCGATCTTCCGCTATTCTTCCGCTGCTATTTTTCCACTATTTCTCCGTAAAAGCTCGTTGAAGGATTTCGTTGCGTAATTCTGCACGATTGCTTTCGCGAAATAATCAGCCCCTCCATAGTGCTTCAGAACGTAGTCCAGTCTGGCGTCAATAGCTTGTGATGATACGACTGCTCCATTAATAAACTGTCATGAAAAATTTATTAGGAACGATATATAATAATTTTCCTTTGAAATCTAATGCGCTCTCAGTCCGGCGTTCGGTCTCATCTTACGCGAGCATCTTCTCGAACGATACTCTCGCGAATTTAGATATGCATCTTCAAGTTCTGGCATAAATTTTCTCCTTTTGTTCTAATCTCTTATCGTTTCTCTTCTTTAAATGAATTTTACCACAACAAAGTTCTCGTTATCTTTTGAAAATGCGAGACGTGGGACGAAGTAAATTTCCCGTGTCACTGACTGTGTCTCATTCCTTCGGTTTACTCGTGCCCTGCAGCTTTACTCGCGATGCACTCGAGAGAGAGAGAGACACGGTGGATCTCATCGGTGAACTTCTTTGGTCGGTTGCCAAAATGTATGTGAATTCTTCCGTGAAAGCATTCAATCTCTTACGAGCTTTCTCCTTGAAAGCTCAGCTATTTTTCTTTCCCTTCGTATTGTGTCCTATCTGATTCGATAAAAAGATTGACTTATTTGACGATGTTAAGGTATATTCTCTGTGCGGCTAGGATCTTCCGCTCGATGATCTTACAGATCTTGCTTGTCTAACCCTAATTTTGCGATGACAGCAGGTGGAAATCTTCATGGTTGACAGGTGACACTCAGGATTACTCAATAAATCATTCAATGTTGAAGAGATGACAGAATTAAATGATATTTCTATTTAATAATGACATAGAGACATCGATTCTACTCATGCAAATGATTGCTGAATCGAAATATACAAAGTGCAATATCGTGCTAGTAGTGAACCTTTTGTAATCATTTACCTTCGTTTCGCATGCAATAACTTCCCGCAGCTCGCGCAGGAAGGCTCCGAAAAATGGCACCACTGGGCATTCCGGCATCGCGAGAGCGCGAGCAAGCGCACGCTCATATTCGGAAGACAGAAGGGCGGAGGA
Organism: Ooceraea biroi; assembly: GCF_003672135.1. Classification (NCBI taxonomy): domain Eukaryota; kingdom Metazoa; phylum Arthropoda; class Insecta; order Hymenoptera; family Formicidae; genus Ooceraea; species Ooceraea biroi. The sequence goes on from NC_039510.1 coordinate 10,396,269, forward strand.
GAGATATTCCATAACAGGTACGCGCTCTTTCACGTCGGGCCAAAACGGGTTTAGCTTGTTGGACCTGCAACACAATGGATACATCCATGATTAAACGAAATAATCATGAGTCATATTTTTCGTGATTACACAGTAGAATCGTATTTTTCCTATGTTTGGAAATTCAACAGCTTGAAAACAATGACGTTTAAAATGTCCTCATTTAACAACTAAATAATTTCAGGAATGCAATGGAATGTAACAAGACTAGATTTATACAATTATAGAAATAAAAATGATACAATAATAAAAAGAATTTGCTTGAGGAGTTACGACAGTAATTTTCTCCATTTATAACATTTATTAAAATTTCATAAAAGATTTTTATTATTAATTATATCTATCTGGCTGAATATGTACAAGGCTGTGTAAGACAGCCAGTCAGCGCAACGCGGTCGTTCTAAAACGATACTCGCGCACGAAACTTTTATCTTCTTATTCGCGGGACAGGCACGGACGGGGTGTGTAACTTTACAGTCTCGGCAATAAAAAGTATTTTATTTCCTCGGCAGTTTCCGATGGGAACAAACGTAAAGGTTCTTCGGCGTGCCACTTAAGGTAAAATTCGTTCGAGAGTGTAAAAAGCAAAGCGACCGCTTAATGACGAGTGAGTCATTATCCGCGGGAGGGATGAAACTGATGACTGAATAGCGGGCATAAAGCGAAGCGCAGACATCTAGAAATTTCTGTTATCGGCGATATTACACTCATCGACGCAATTTCCTGTACAGTTTCCGAGTCGACGATTGAACGGACAGTAGTTATGACATTTCGGTTAGGGTCAGTGACTGTCGATATCGATACGTAACACATTCTATTAGAATTGCATAGTAGCAATGATATTACGGTGCAAAGATCAGTTAAAAATTTATCAGCGCCCGTCGATCCCTGAGAAAGTCAATCTCGAAGTGGAAGCCAAGTTCGATTTCTTCTTTCTTTTTACTTCATATTCTCTCCCTTATAAGAATAAGTTTCTGAGATATTCAGAGACATTTCCTCCATCTATAGATTTGCACGTGGAACATTGATCAGGATTTCCGAGCAGATTTTCAACGTACTTTTCAACTTGGCAATAAACTCTCTAATAAAGCATTCCTCTCTTTAGATGTCAGATAGATTACAAAAAACCTTGCCCCTCGTTTTCAATTTTTTTTCATCAAGCACAGATAATGATATTAAGGCAATCAGTGTCAATTATTTTCCAGGTAAGTAAGCAGATAACGTCGTGTTTTATATTTTCGGGCACACAGGCACGTAATCATGCGTAATAAAAGTCTGGATTAATGCAACCTCGGAAAATAATGTACCCGTTTTTACTAGCGAACGTATACATGTGCAAAAGCATGATAAAACTTCGGCCTATTTTAATACTGGAAAGTGACATATACTTCAAATACAACGCTTAATCAAATTTCCCAAGTGATGTATCCCTCTCAAAGCAGCGATATGTTAGAAACTTTACGAGTCGTTGTTTGAAATTTTAAAAGTTCATTGTGCACGGACATCACTTTGTGGCTTTCCTTTTTTCAACACCCTCATGTCAAGTAAGAATGAATTATCAAAGTCGAGTAAGAGAACGATTTTACGGGCGGGTAACGCGCGAGTTCGTACTCGTCGACCCCTGGAAAATTAATGACACACATCCATTGAAAGTTACACGAATTACTTTTCAAGCGGAGATTATCCCACTCTTCGCATCGAGGCATCAGATTGAAAGAGGTCGCGCTGTTCCGAAAGAACTCTTCACGAAATAATGCGATTACGTCGCTGAATTGTTTCGGGAAATGGGCAGAGCATCGAATCGAGACATTCGCGGAATGAGATACGTGTCGTGATACTCGATAAAACTTTCACGAAATACTCTCAATAAAGCGAATAGCCACGAAAAGCCACTTTGCGATAAGATAGAGTCTTGCAGCGTCTATGTCTTTAATAATATTATATATAGTAGAAATTTAATTCTCGTGGAGGGCACATTTCTGAAAAAATATTTGCATATTCTTTATAATTATTTCTGGGGTATCACATTGAATATCATTAGCCAGCTTCAGACTGACTATGTAAAATTATAATTGAAGCATCCCCCTTTACATAAAGTTTATCTCTTTTTTTTACTTTCTCTTTCAACACCTACATCTATTAATCTTTTTAACAAAATTAAAATTACTTTTAATATAATTCTTTTTTATTGATTAAAATAACCATGACTCTTCTGACTGTAAAAAGTAATAATTTTCATAAAAAATTAAAAATAAGAAACACTTGTAATAATGTACACGGATTAACTTTCAATTTTTCTAGCATATGTAGGCTGATTCTTTTCATGATTAGTAGGCGGCATGCGTTTCTTGTTTTGCCATTTGATGGTGATGCACTTGCTGTTATTCTTAAGATATGGCATATAAAATGCACACGATAGCAAGAGGAAGAAGCAGGAAATGTCCGGGAGCAAGTCGTTATCGTAACATTTACGCAGCAGCCAGAGTAAAGGGAGACTACTATATTTCAATCAACTCGCGAACGTTCTCTGGTTTCCCGTTTGAAATCCGAGCGCTGCTGTGATACATTTATCATAGATATGTATACAAATTATGTAGTAATTATTATTCACTAGTCAAGTTAGAGATAATTGATGTAGCTCTATAATAACGCTAATTTTCTGAGGACAATAAGTCGAAAATACATTCGATTAAAATTAAATATTCAAACAAATTGTTAGAAAATTATAATGAAACGCATATAAGGAATAAGAGATGAAATAACTTCAATATAATTTCGATAACTTTAAATTTTAATAAAATATTAAGATTGGAAAAAATTATTATAAGTTTTAACTTCTGATCAAAGATGCATCTAATATTGTATATCTACAACATTTTACATTTCATAAATATGTTATTATAGTTTGAAAAATACCGTTTGAAGAAGGAGTCATTTGACTCATCTGAGCTTAATGATTATCTTATAAGATATCTGCGGAAATCTAAGCAGCAGTTGTAATCATTATAATCGATTGAACACTTTAATGAAAAAAACAAAAGTAGCTCTGATCGTTCGTTTATCAAAAATTCCAGATCGTCAAAAATTCTAGATCTCTCTCGCGAAGATGTCAAAGAGCACGTTCGTCTAGAAAATATCTCTACATTTCCCAGAGATTTAAATCTCCATCGTCAAAATTGGACCTTTTCCAATAAGGTTTGATGCACGAGACATATCTTAAGGACTCGATACTTGTTGAATAGTCTTTGATTTAGTACTTTGAAAGGTCCGAATGTTTTGTGGGTCACTGCTCGCGTTCGTTGATACAAACTTCACGTAAAGAAGTTCATTCGTGTAATCGTATCAAGCACAATTTTATCCGATTTTCAGAGATTTTGCAATGTTCTTAGTAGATGGAAGTTCAAGATATTACATCATACTCGGTTACGTGACAGCTGACTTGTCTTTTTACCTTCCTTATATTAGTAAAACACTCGTTTATCACGGAGGGAAGACTATTAGAAAGTTCCCGTTAGAAATAGCAAATGAAAATAAGGAACGTTTATTGTCCCAGTGGCGAAACATAATTTCAAGATTCCTTTACTTCAATAGATGAAGATTAATTGAGCGAGCACGCCTCGGAAGTCGCAACGTCACGTGACCTATCGAGGAAAGTTTCAGGAAAGCCTTGAGTCTGGATTAGTGTCGCAAACTTGTTGAGATTACGTGTTTCACAGATCTTTAGTACTGTATTAACCGCAATACTATTCTCTCATAATGCGTCTAAATTTTCGACTTCTATATTTAAAATTTACAAGGATTGCATAAATCATAAATGAGAACTCATGAAATAATGACATCAATATTCGATATTTTTGCATGTAAATAAAAGTAAAAGAAATAACTATGAAAAAAAGAAAAATATTTTAATAAATTATTAACTAATTAGCCGGAAATAATTAATCGGTTAATAGTCATGTTTAAAATTCTCTACATCTGCGATGTATGTAGCAGGTTGACGTATAAAGTCAGGCATCTGACATTCGGATTGTGTATAAGCATGTAACTGGTTTAAATTATCCGGTAGTTCCATTCACGTTAATTCGATAAATTAATCAGTTTCAATTGTAACACCGCACAATTATAGTGTACACGGCAGCACAAACTAAGTCCTTAATCCGATCGAAACTCAAGACTGACGGGATGCGTGCTGCGGTCGTCTTTCGTAATGATCTATCGGTGTCGACAGCAACTTTGCCCGGTGGTTAGATGCTTAAGGGGGATGAAAATGGATGGGCTTCGCCGTAATGTGACGAGATCAAGAAATTATATTACAACTTTCGTACTTGGTGGAAATACCGCGGGCGCGGCTACCTCACTCACGGCTGAGCCGTAATAAAGTGAATACTGCAAGAAGTAGGCGGTAGCGATTCAAAGCTTGATCCTCTAAGTAAGGGATTTAATGCCGACATTTGCTGACGACAAGCATTATGTGCACTTACTTGAGACCGGCGATTATCTCCATGGCTGAATTAAAGTTTCCGGTATTCCAACAGGTTAGCGCAACGCGTAGGAGACAGGACAACACTGCCTGTCGTTCCTCTGTCGTGGCACCGCTGGTGATGGCGTGTGTGACCCATGAGCTTACCTGATTGACAACAATAATAACAATTATTTCATCTACAAACGCGCTTCGTATTATATTATTTTTTAAATAATTAATTAGGATTTTCCAATGTAAAATTGATCTTACTAAGTATACACCTGCCGCAGGACAATATTTCGATATTATTTTATTTAAGTAATTTGTTTCTTCCGGTAACATAACTCGCGTTTCGTTTTGCAATAGGAAAAGCTAATACGACACGCGAATGTGAGATGTGACGCTTCGAAAACTTTATCGCGTTTAACGGGTGTTTAAATTGTCAGTTTATTCATGTTTGCTGACATCGAGAACGACGTGAGAAATGTCAAATGTGACAGAAGAAAATGACAAGAATAACAGTATTAGCATGTCAACAATCTGACTTTTATCGACATTTACGTTTTGCAAAAATCTAGCGAAAGTTACAGTTCTTGCAAAATGATACATAGGGGTACGTTACAGTCTCCCCGCGGAAAATCCAGAATTTTTTGACCAGTTTTTTATCCCGAGACTTTTGTTTAGCACGGTGGCAAAGAAAACGGCGTGGAAAGCACAGAGGATGGAGAAGTCAACGTTTTCAACCTTGGCTGAGGATTTAGAGTGGGAAATAGCAGCGAGATAGTGAAAACGAGTAAGCGAGGTCAGGTGATATCCGCGTACCATGCGGGCGCGCGAGCGTATGAGGGTGTGAGGGTAAAGTAGGTGAAAGTGTCGGAAGAAAACATACGGAAACCCACTGGAGAAGCGGATACCTCATTAAAAGCGGCTGATGAGAGTTTCCGCAAGACTGAAGACCGGATTCTTGACGCGGAGTCTCATTCTCCTCTTGCGACTGCCGATTCGCGTCTACTTACTACCCTTATAGTGCACTACCCGTTTCCACCCTCTTATTTACTGTAGTGTATATCAAAATAACATTTCGCTCTCATTAGGGACGAATTTATGGGACTTTCCCTGTTAACGTTTAGTGCCGAAAGGCAAGCAGGCGCACGTGCTTATCGAAGAATAAACGGTATTAGATGTCGGATCAGAGGACTAACGAACATGCCAGAAGGAGGATCGATGTACCTCATTAAAACGATCGATGAGGGTCTGCACAGTGGAGTACACCGTGGCGACAGGCCAAGAAGTTTCGTCCTCGGTTTGGGTCGAGCTGTTGGTGGTGCTGGGGTTGCTGCAGCTGCGACTCGGCGACGGGGGTGGCCTGGCAGGTGGTTTCTGCAACGTGGTCTGATCCTGTGCCACGTGCCTTAGGTACTCATGCGGTGGTACCTGGTAGAACAGTTGGTACTCGCTTTCCGTTAACCTGAGCGCCACCTCCTCGGGGAAATGCAGCAGCTTGTGCAGATCCTCCAGCTCCTCAGAGCTCCGAGGCGGCTGCGGCTGCGGCCGCTTCTCCAGCTCTGAAATGTGTAGTTGGTGTTTTCGTACTTGGTTTCTCTGTGAGAAAATTCGGGGAAAAATATACTTGAGAAATGACAATGAAGCTATATCGAAAATAGAGGAAAAGTATATGTTATTTCTAATATTGTGATATTTATATCATCATAATATATTATGATAATTTAAAAATTATCTTGAAAGTTGTACACATAAAGCAGTAAAATTAGTATGAATTTACTTTTTGGTAAGATAACAGTTACATGATACATTATACGACAGAAATTTTGTCGCTTTTTTTCTGGCGTTACGGCATAATATTGTTTTTGGCACGTTCCCATCAGAATTTATACGCACGCACTGCAATCAGGTCACGCCTAATGAACTGCGATAATCTTTATATCCAATTACATTCGAATTCAATATTAGTACAATATTTATTAAACTGCCCGAATTATGATAAATATGTACAAATCTGGAATGAAGTTTAACGGATAATTAATGATAAATATTTCAATCAGTTTATTTGGCGTGGCACACCGTGCAGCGGCCGTACATCTGGAAACTGAATTGTCAGTGATTGACATTCTGAGCGTGCCAATTTGCAGAAAAAAATACAGCGCTATTTTTTACAGCTCATCGTTTAACATTTGCCGCGCGAAAAGGTCAGTACGACCATGATTTTTCGTCGGCATGAGCTGTGCACGAAATTCAACGCGACCAACGAATAAAAGCACCCTTTAGGTCTTCGATGAATAATTCCGCGTTGCGGGTATCGGGTTCTATCGACGCCCCGAGATAAAAACACAGTTCACGATATTTTGAATTCCAACACTCTTTACGAAACAATCTAACGGCTGCGAAATGAAAGTCGAGAAATGTCACACGTTCGCATGATTGCGGGGGTGTTTAAAAATCGTGAACTTTTATCTTCTTAATTAGTAGATGTCGGGTCATTCCTAGAGAGTAATGATCCATTAAACAAAACGGGCATATTAATATAAAAAAAAGAATGACATGTACATTCAGCTTATCGTATCGTATGGAGAAACTTTCGAAACATATGCGTAAAGTCGCTGCGTGACAGCAATTTTAGAGCCGACCCAGTTCCTTTAAAAGCGATTAAGAACATTCCGTTAGACCTGAGTACCGACATAATGCGTGCTTATGAGACAGCGTTAAATTATGCGAGTGCATTCATTCGCAGCGACATCGAGGTGCCACGGAGTAATTCGAGGTATCTCGAATATTGCGAGCTTTGTCGTACGTGTTTGTCGTCGGCAATATAATAATGCGCATGGCCCTAAGCGTGTTGCATACTTTTGTACAACGTTGCTGCTAGTTATATTCGTATATGCGATGATTATCATCACGTCACATGTATTTTGCACTAAATTTAAAACTATTTCAGATTGTCGCGTGAACTTTGTGTTGTCTCTTAGTGTAAAGATACTTTTTGAGTTACTTTTTCGAATTATGTTATTGGATAAAGAATTATATTTGAGAGAGAAAGAGAGGGGGAGAGAGAGAGAGAGAGATCTCTTCTGAAAATCTATTTCGTGACCAACTGCAACTTTAGTTCAGTGTAAGCGCGATGTCTTCACCGAGATTGAAACGGCAGCTGAGATGTAAGCAGATGGAAAAGTTCGACGAGCTATGAAATGGAAGATATAAGATTCCGCATTCGCCGATATCGTTAGTTTAAGCGCGGATGTAAGCGAAATCTAATATTCGTGCGGCTAACTTTATACCCGCAATTTCTGTCGCGAATAAAAAAAGGATTTTATCGCTTCCACGTCGTCTTCTCAAAATTCCAATAATAATGAAAGCGCAATATATACGCGACATAAATCAATATGTATACATTTATACGTGTATATGAATATATTATATATTATAATACATTAACATTTAGATTGCCCAGCTAATTTTAAGAATGAATCCGTGATTATGTTAAATTTGTTTCTCCCATTAATATATATTACACAACTAATTGTTTACTTCATTTGCATTAAATATCTCTGTATAATTAATTTAATATTTAATATAACTGTATAATGAAATCATTCCTACTTAAGTTATTAAAACCATTTAACATTTAAATATGGGTGATGTGATACTCCAACAAAAAGTGTTAAGAGATCTCAGCTTTAAGTCCTGAAACTACAGAGTACTCGAAAATAATTTTATGCGTTTTGCTTTGAAATCAAGCATTAACAGTATTATTTCTGTCTCTTTTGCAGCCACAAGGAATGCTATTAAATTGCATTCCTGGGATATAAATCCTTCAGGAGCGCGTATCCGCAATATCTCACAATTACTTCGCGTGAAACTTATGCTCGCCTCGCACAACAGCGGTTGAGGTAAGTACGACGGGTTTACCGTAACATTTCTAACTCGTGCAATTGCAATTTCTCGAGCGATGTTTGAGGCGAGTATACATCTTAAAACGGATTAATTGCTGATATCGTGATATCCGGTCTTATGTTTACGCCTATTGCTCTTATACAAGTCGATTATCGAGCGACGTATGGCTCGAGATGGACTGATCTGCATGTACACGCTCGTCCATCAACGTCTTCGAGTAAACGGTCTGCTAAAGATCTTAAGCCCTCGCGCAAACAAACCGAGTGTGGACAGAGCAGTCAGTTAGACCATACCCTATCGTGCTACAACGTACTCGCAGCCAATTGGCGAGCCTTATCAGATAGTAGTGCGATAACCCGATAACCCGATGGAGAGATTAATCAACATATTGGGTCAAGAACACAGATGGTTCCTGTATTATTACAACGTACAGCGATAGAATCTCATTCGCGAGACAATCGCTTTAAATCCAATTCCCATATTTACACGTGTTACTGAAAAATTTGAAGAAAAAATAAAACATAGTTTATAATTCTTCCATTAACGGTTCGTTGCTGCATTTTGCTGGAAATGTTTTTGCTGCAGTGTTGTTTCTGCTGCATCTGTGTTAGACTGATTGTGAAAAATCATCTCGTAAATAACCGCGTAAACTTTATAGACTGGCTCGATTTTTTAGTGATTTTATTTTCTGTATTAAACCAACAGAAAGACACGAATCGTACAATAACTCGAGATAACATTTAAAAAAATATTATCGAGGTACATTGATATTCCGAAAATAGGATGCGGGAGTCGGATCAAATTTATCGTCTCGGGACAATCTGTCACTTAACAGACATGTGTGTGTTACGCGCTGTAATCATTTGCCAGAGGTGTATGTAGTGCAGCCTCGGTAAAGCTTACCTTATCAGGTGATGGTGCGGCCACGTGGGGTGGAGGAAGTGGAAGTGGCTGGGTCTATCGCCGTCGACGGGGATGAGAGAGCAGCGTGGCTCGCTCCTCGCTGAGATCGTCGGGGTCCGTCGGTGGAATTAACCCGACGACCAGGCCGGGTAATCCCCGCGTAGTTTCGCGGTCTGCATCAGGACGGCTCCATCGATGTAGAGCCGAGATCAAAGTCCCTCTCACGCCCTCCTTCGTCGAACTTCTCCTTCCGTTGTCGTCCTGTCGTTGTCCTCAAACCTCAAGGCAACGCTTCGACCGCAACCTGAAGAAAAGAGAAGAGAAAAGCTGTAGCTCGAAGTCGAGACTTGGATTTATTATCGAGAGAAAAGAAAATTGGGAGAGCGACTGAGGGCACCAAACGATTTATGGTCTTCTGGCGAATCCACCGAAATCCATTCGAGCACCGTGTCTCATCTTTCCGCGCGTTCTCTAGTGCGAGATCTTTTTTTCTTTTCTTTACTGAGCCGCAGACGGGCAGATTTATGAATGGTAAATGAGCTTCTCGAGACGATACGCGTCGTAGTCAAAAATAGCACTGACATGTTCGAGAATCAATCTGGTCTCGTGGAAGAACGTAGGCTCATTTTGCGCAGAATACTAGTTGATGGGTTTTTACTGTCGTTATAATAACTGCCAAAAATTGAGAAAAATTCAAATTTCCACAATTCAGAAATTATTTTTATCTCTTTAACATGATTTCCTTAATACGCATATGTTATAACCAAGGAAAAATTGTCTCTCAGTCTTTCAAACATGTTTTTCTAAGATCATTTCAAAACTATTGAAAGAATCAGAATCGGTTTAACAAAAATGCGATTTTAGAGAAGCCTTATAAATAGAAACGTAACATATTAACGTATTGACTACTTGGATATTTTCTGATTGTTCTTTAAAATCGATACTTGCTAATGATGATTTTATTGTCTACTCGAAACAGTATTTCTTTCCTTTTCCACGTTGTTTTATGTCGAAGCACAAAAGGTCGGCAGACCACGTTGGAAGAATGATGCTTCGCGCTATAGAAAACGGAGTATGAACATCTACCGCTAAAGAGAGGCCCAAAGAACAAAAAAACGAGGTAAAAGAAGATGACGTAGGAGTGTTCGCTATTTTTGCTAAAATGAGCTGGCTTCAAGCCCAATTCATACTGTGCAGAGCAGTACAGATTTTCGTACGTTATTCTCGAGATAAAAGTGCATTCACGACTCGGTTGTATCCGACCGATTAATGTTTTTATCCATTTTCCGCTTTCTCGACTTTTAATTAGGCTTAAATAGGAGAGATGCATTTGCGTACAGTACCATGTGCAAATGTCTTAGTATATCTAACATTCGTTTAAATTTTACATAGAAGTTTATGTGCATTTCAATAAACAATTTTATCCTAACAAATTTTAGACGAAAGAATGCAGATGTTGATCTTTCCTTGTTTTTCGTTTCATCACTCGATACAAACAAATAGAAATCAAAACATTTCAGAGTTAATCTATTATTAACTGCGTTTCGATAATTTAATATTATTTCACCTGTTGCTATATCACGTATATCCACATATATTATCTCATTTGCAGTTTCAAATTGACAAGTTTATCGAGTGAGTGATCAATGAGATAATTAAAGGGCGCATTGCTCTTCAATTTAACTCGTGTGCCCGTTCTTCGACATAGAATTCTATTCGAGCTCGACACGTCGAGTTAAATTGTGTTTCGAAAATAAGATTGCTATCAGTGGACCCAGCGAGCAAGTCTGAAGTATTATCGGTCGTAGCATTGTCGCACGGGGTGTTCATTGTTCGTCGCGGTAGGAATTAATCAGAAATTCGTCTCAAGTACCCACATTCACACTGAAAAGTTTTGCGTCGCGCGCGAATTCGCCGGCACTTTGCGACCGTGTTACGAAACTTCGCGAAAGTGCGGACGCTCGTTAATCCATAAAGCGGCCCGATTTCGCAGGCTGCAGCTGCAACCTGTCGCCGACAGAATGCACCAGCGTGTTTCACCTTTAAACTTCGGTTCGACCATGGACGATAGAGTTCCCGAGGAGCCTATCCTTGATGCCGTTATTTCACGATGCTTCTCCTGATGTATCAGCTGTGCCAATGTGATTAAAACGCTTAAAGGGAGAGATCGCGTAGTAATTATTGCATGAGTTCCGAATATGCTCAAGGGATATAATAATGTAACTGTATAAAAGTACGATACTTATTTTCTGCAAGCTTTTCTTTCTGGAGTTTTCAATTTCAGTAAAATAGTCCTACTTTTTAAGAAAACAATTTATATAACGAAAAAAGACAAATAAATCTCGAATTTGGAACTTGAAGTTAAGAACTTGAAAGTAATATCGAATTAATGTATGATTTAATATTTTTTGTCGATAATGCAATTGCAAAATTTTTATTATATGATGTGCATTTAGCTGCATGGTAGTATTGAGCTCCGTATTTCAATTATGTATAGCGTTGCACGTTATTCTCTTAAATAACTCTATGTCGAGAGTTAGACTTCGGTTATGAGGACACTACCAATTGTCATTGTACACCGATACGGTTATCCGTGGTTATGAGGAGTTGCAATTGATTCTTCGGAAACTCAGCACATGGAATACTTTATTAGCTGATCTAACGACAATGGATACGTTCGCGTTGCAGCGTAGCGAACTTTAACTCCTGATTCCACTATCCAACCCAGCTCTTTGGATCAATCCGGTCGGATGAATCATGGAGATATTAATTTCAGTTAGCAATGACAACAGATATAACTTCGGAACGTTTCTTATTTTTATTCATGTATTTATAGGTATTGGTTTATTTTTTCTTTATTTATTTTTTCCATTCTTTAAGAAAGTGACGTGGATTCGAGTTAATTCAGTAAAAGTAAAATAATATACCATTTAAGAAAATTGGAAAAGCTTGTATGGTAAATGTTTTAATTCTATCTATTTAAATTCTTTTCTTCAATATTTACATGTTAAATAATCCAAACGCCTTTTATGTAGTTTGTGGAAATTTATTCTGAAAATTTATGAACAGTAATTTATTGAAATTCATTGTAACATTGTAGGAAGCATTGTATCTTTTTATTAATTGTTATATTTGTTACACGCAACTAACAATCACAGCAAAAGTTATATTTTAAAATTTAAATTAAATTTTAAAGTAGTCGCGATTTAACGGTTTACGATTTTTATTATTACAACTTCAGTAAATGGAAAATGATAAGCTTGCATGGAAATGATTCGCTTTTCAACGCGTATGGGATGCTTTTATTTCCATAGAAATAAAAAAAAGAGAGATGTTCGAATTGTATTTCAAATATTCATAGTATGTTATTGTAACATGTATGTAGTAACTTACAAGAGCAAAAGTGCAGACGCGATGTAGATTGTAACATTCTACATGTATGAGTTTATCGTAGGAAGCAAACTACTAATTTGTAAGTAAAGTTTGCACTTGTAGACACACTCGCAAATATGCAGCGCACACACAATAGTGTTTTGTCAAATTACATTTTCACTTAGCGCAATAGATACAACTACGCTTTGGAATCACTTATCATACTTTTTGAGTGCAAAATCTTTAATCAGTTTACAGTCGATTAGTTTTTATGAAAATTTATAAAAATTGAAAACTCTCTTTTCTTAATCTTTTAATTATCAATGTTAAATAGTTTTGCAACTAAGCTCTATATTAAATAACATGAAATTATAAATAATTTGTATAATATAGTATACGAAACTTGCATAAAAAGAGAGAAAGAAAGAGAGATTTTAATTTTAAGAATGTGTTGATTTCCGGTATCTCGATGCCACGATGACGACTGGGTTTGCATAGGAACTCATTACGCTACAGGGGTGAGGAGATAAAATTTACAACAACTTGCTTAAGCTCGTTTCGTACTGGAAGAAGTTTATCTCGTTTGCGCTGGGCGTTGTACATCGCCCTATTTTTCTACGCCAGATTTTATGAAACCACTGCGTCGCGAACGAAACTTGGCGGACCTGAAGAACGTTCAAAAAGTTTCGAGCTTTATTAAACTTGTGAGTAACACTCATGTTGTTACTGAAGCTTTCAGTGATTAATTAAAGCGTTATTGTATCGGTATTTAGTTATTAGTCGATCTGCTTTTTTTAGATTTAGTTTTTATTAGAATCTAACATAATTTAAAAGCATTTATTGTATCAGCCTTTCTTTTTTTAAGTTACTAGTATAATAGCTGTAATGAGTAATGTCGTCCGAAAGAAACGTTGCGGTTTTATCCAAGCAGATTTGCCATAAAATATATCACATTGCTAGTCGCGCTCTTATCATCGCTACCGGCACCATAAACGGAAGCTCTTATAAAATCGCAGCTGAATCTCATCAGAGTGCTTTTTTCCTGCACTTACGGGAAAACGTCTGATGCATTGATGTAAAAGAGAAGATGCCAAAATACTAAGAGAATAGTCGTGTCGTCCATGCGAAGTTCGTTTCGTGAGACTATATCGAAGCCATTACATTGTCATTAAGTTGATTTTCGACGGTGAGTGGTACCCGTAACCGCACGAGAAAGATTTCAACAGTTTGAAAGTTTTGAATAGAGAAACTTTCTCTATCTTCAAAATTTAAAAAGTTATTTAAATAGAGGATAATCGCAAATATATTAAGTAATAGCACTAGTGATTAAGTGGAATTATATCCACTAATAATACAAACATTCGTTTAAAAAGATTATATATATTCTTTTTAAGTAAATATAATAATGGTAGTAGTTAAAGTAGTAGTAGTGAGATAACGAGAATGTATAATACACTTTTCTAAAGTAGTTCAATATTTGATCAATTAGCAAATGTGAAGTCTTGATTTAATTATCTCTAGGTTTATTGAGTACATAGCTAGAATGCCAAAATTCAGAAAGTTGAAAGTTTTACAAAGAATGTGAATTGTATATTGCGAAAGCTTTTATACGAAAACGCCCCTGCGTTCTTTAAATAAGTATACAAGTCAAGCGAGTGAAATGGAAGTAAGAAGTATTTTCTTCCTTATGGAAGTGGGAGAAACCATCTCTTTTCCCTCTTCTCTCTCGACCCCAGCAAAGAAAAAAAGTATATCACGGAATGGAGAGCGAGTTTGCTATTAAATTTAAGCCAAAGCAGAGAACATATAATACTACTATATCATTTAGCACAAATCAAGCAACTATGTCCGAACATAACGTGCTTGGTAAGAAAACTTTTAATGAACTTTCGGTCTGATCTGCTTGAATTATGATTTCATTATTCAAGGAAATTGTCTTTGACAAAAGGTGAAATATTGATCACGAAATGTAATCGCTCATGGGAAAATACGATGGATTTACGTACAAAATGTCATCGGGGACCTTTCTCGCTTCAAATAATAGTAGCATAAATCTCCTTATAAATCGAAGCACACAATGATGCTAAATTGTTAATTTTTTTAAACAATTCGCAGCAAATTATTTCATATGTTCCATTGAAGTAAATGTATAATATTTCCATACAATCCCATATTTCGCGCGAACGAAATGATAGCCGGTTTCATGTAACATAACCATTCGACATTTTGTCGACTGCAATTAGGATATTTCTGACGGGAATCAATACGCGTAATAACTAATGAGCTTAATGGAAGTGTTATAAATACAGCCATTAATTGAATAATAAAACTTGCAATCCGATCTGTGAATTTCATTGCAAAGAGCGAATGACAAACGTTATTGTTTTCTGTGATACGAATACTGATACTTGTTAGTTGCATGTGTGCCTCATTATTGCCATTATAAAGATAATAAAAGCCATTCTTCATTGTGCAGCTAGTCATTTGTGTACGCATATTTCATTGCAAAGCCAAGTAATTATCAATAAAAATTATTATTTGCCTTTGCGTTATATACTATAAACAAATAAAGGGAAATCATTCCTTTTTTTAATCCTGTATTTTTATACAGGATTATTTAATAATATCTTAAATTACGATGCTAAAATTGAAAAATTTGGATTTATAATCGAATAAAGTTGTAAACATATTTTCGGAAGATTAATTTAACTAACATATATTTGCATTCTTCGTAAGCAAATTTAGAAATCGCAATATTTATTTATTTCGACAATTCAAAGTTTCTTGCGACAATTGCGAAGAAAAAGTCGGAAAAAGCGCACGTGCGCGCATGCGGCTTTGGCTGCGCGAAGGCCCAATTGGCTGCAGTTTGACACAGGGGATGAGGAACGAGGAGAATAGGGTAGGAGGAAGAATGTGGAGGTGTAATATGTGGGGCGGTCGATAGGATAGCACTATATGTGTCGTTGATGCCAGAGGGTTCGTGTATGCGTACGCCCCGGTATGCTTAAGCACACGCGACCGTAGCGTACGGAGTGCACTTTGAAGGAAAAAAAAGGCAAAATGCAAATGCATCCACGTTAACGCGCGAGTAGTGCTTCATTTGCGCGTTCGATGCAAAAACCGAAATCTCGTAAGTTCGCCGAAAACGAATTTTCGCGGACAATATTAAGCGCGAACTCTGCGCTTCGCGTGATTTTTTTCACCGCACGATTTTGTTCCCGGATAGTTGTTGCACGCGGAAAAAATTGTGGTTTGCGAGAAAGTTGGAACTTTTGGAATTTGAAATTTCGTATATTTCACATATTTGTCCTCATTTTCTCGTCTGTCACAGTCAGTGTGGAAAACAAAGATTTCGAACACATGTCTCGAAAGTTTTGCATATAGATAAATATATAAAACAAAATGTCGAATATAATGCTCTTTCTTTCTTATTCTACTCGTTTATGTAGAGAAATAATAAAAAATAAAAGATAACGTAAATACATAAATAAAATAAAATAAAAAATTTAATAATTAAGAATTATTAACCATTTCTTTTTCCCGTGAATGTTTTAAAAAGATTAGATAGTGCATTACACATTTGTAATAATAGAGATATTTTATTGTATCAATACCTGTTATATCAAATTCAATTATTAATAACTTAACGACATCTGCACATGTACATTTATAAAACAATTGTATTATAAAATGTTTAGACGATACTTAGTAATTCATAACAGAAAAAAGAGCAAACAGACTGTGAAAATAATTATTGGGTAGCATTTTGTCCCGGGCGGAAGTCAATGTTTATGTGCAAGCACATAAAATATTTTACGAGAGCGTTTGATGTACATTCGTATGTAGTAATGTGCACACATATGTCAGTATGGTGTATCATAAACGTGTGTATCTATACATGTATGTACAAATACACGGATGCGAACAAAACGAGCGTGACAAATAAATGCAATATGTGCAATGCGACAATATGTGCATGTACTTTGCTTTTTGGTAATGAACGTTATTACGTGGGACTCCCCCGCGTCGTCATTATCATCGGTCAAACTCCATTAAGCCCTCTACTCGTTCGCCCGATATCGAGTATGTACATTTAGAGAAATATACATGTAACGGAGCTGCAACGGAGAATGACGTTGCGTATTTCACTTTATTTCGTTCTGGTTATTAAGTAAAATTTTCACAGTTCTGTCGCATATGATAAAATATTTACAATGGCAGGGTGATAGTTTAGCGAAAATATTTTATTTTGAAAACACCATACTATAAGCGAAATGATATATATTTTTCTCATACAAGATTTCATCATAAAACTAAAAATTAAATTAATGTTTTTGCACAAATATTACGTTTCAACGTAATACACGTATGTCTATTTAAAATGCATATTCGGAAGATGAGACCGCGTTGCATATTTTAAGCTTATTTTGTCGATTTTTTTTCATATTCGTGGCTATCATTATCTCAATCTATCTAATAAATTGAATTTGATCGGCTAAACTGAATTTTGAACGCGGAAGTCATCTTCAAGTTTAATCTGTCAAGAATCGTTAACACTGATATACGCGGAGGTTGTGATAATTTACATTTTCTGCACGTCGCTGATGATCGCGTTTAACGAACACGTCAAAACGTTTTGCTCGCACTCGATCTCGCTATTAGTACAGTATCTTCCGAGATGTAGACTTTGTGCAGAATAAGAAGAGGTACGCTACGCGAGATAAAAGGTCAAGGTTTGACCAAAGAAATTTCCCAAGAAACCTTAACCAGTCGAAGATAAGTCTATGGGACGATACGGAACTTTCACAGTAAACCGATTTTTCATTATTTTCAGAACGAGTCTGTTCAGACTGGTCATTATTAACGAAGACAAACGATACAGTCGACTCGGTATAAAATGTATTTCGACGCTTTTCTTTTATTGCGCTGGAATACACCGGAACCTTCAGCTGCGCGCGAGAGATGATGTCGAAAACTTTCTTTTACTGTGCTTTTCCTTTTATTTGTCTCTGCTCTCTGTGCGTTTTCTTACACAACAGTATTTCAAATCTACAATCTAAATCTCGAAGGTAAATTTTTCGACAAACTTAAATATTTTTCCAGAGATCCAACTCAAAGAAGTTATTATTTGTATGTGTTACACAGTTTTTTAATTAGGAAGAAATTTTAAAAATGATTAAACAGTCCATCACAATTTTTACTAAAACTCAATTTTAGGATGATATAATATAATAAATATCAATATCGATTGATATTTTACGTATTGGAAACCCGATGCTTTCAAGACTCTACTAATGCTCATTGAAATGCGCTTGGTGTTAGCCAGCTGCACTTCGACGCCTTAATTAAGCACGGATCGAGCTTTTCGTTTTGCTTCGGCAATGCTACGTGAAAATTAATTAAATGGCAGTACTGAACTGCTGTCTGAGTGCTTCAATAGAGTTGCTTATTATCTATATGCTTCTATTCCACTATATGTACGACTGATTTATTAATTTTGCGATAAAATGCGCAAGATAAATAGCATATATTTCTATTAGTACTCATACAATGTGCAACAGCTCCGTTCGTATTTAATCAATTACAAGCCTAATGAGATTTCACGACTTTTACATCAGTCAGACAGCTCATTTTTCTTTATTTGTAAGATAATGTATTATGTAAGAAACCGAGGCATTTCATGAATAAATTAAGGTTATATTTCATTGCAAAATTGCTCCCACTTTCCCGCCGTCCAGATAAATTACTTGCAAAAGACTTTAGCGTTTAGCGCACCTAACCGACTATTTGCTAAACTACTTTCTTTCTCTTCTTGGAAAAATTCGAGCATCAGGCCTATGAGAAACCACGGCTTTATGGCCAGATATCTAAACACTTACAATAACCGATAAGACAAACTTGGTCTAGTTGCTGTTACAACTGTCAATAATCTATTATGCAAAGATCAATTATTCGTTTACGTAGCAGCCAAATTGGCCGAAAATAAGAATTCTTATACGACTAGTTTCCAGTCGTTGCTTGATTGCTACAGTAACGTTGTAAATTATTAACTTCACATGCCTATTACGTGCCAGCTTACACGTGTAGCCGAATAAATTCACTTTCGCTTCGGAGGCAGCGGTAAACGCTTGTAACAATAAACGCTTGTAACAGGAGATATTTTAATATAGTTATAACTTCATACGCGCTGTAAAACACACGGCAAACTTTCGTGGCAAGCCAACGTGTGTGTAATGCGGTATAATTAACGACGTATCGGTGAGGAACGGAGGTGAGAGCGAGAGAAGGCAAGCTAATATCTCTCCAGCCATAACCGGGCGTCGAAAATATTCCTGGTGCAAACCTGGCGGAAAATTGGTTATGGAAGGAAAAGTTTAATTTCCTCCGTGGCGAAAGCCGTTTGTTGGCAGAATAAGTGAATAACTCTCGGCCGCGCATTAAACATGCGGTAAATATAGTGGGCTTCCCCTTCTTGTGCGGAAATTACAAGTCGGATATCCCGCCGGTGTTGAAAAATGTAAAAATCGAAACATACGGGCCTTCGCAATCGCGCCAACAAATTAGATGGCGCGCGAGCAAATTTTCGCGATGTAACTTTGATATAGAAGATATCTACACAGACTGCTATAGTATTGTAAAGCTCACATTTTTTTCCACGTAACGATCGGGCTATTCAATAAAACTGTGAATTTTAATTGCAACAATCTATCTTGTAGCGCCTATTGTGCCGTCTATTGTCTACAATATCCCATTCTGCAAACAGGTACAAGATATAGCGGATAAAGAAGCTACATTGTGTAACGAAAGTTGATTTATTAACTTGTTACCATATTAATTGATGTTATACAAATTTTTGATTAATTTCTCAACTTTAAAATTTTTGAATGTCGTAAATGTTGTATACATGTATATAACTTGAATGCAATATATTTAATAAAGAAGCTATTCGACGTCTTCTTTTACATTCTAATACTTTTCAATACCCACTATTTAACATGACGTTAACGGTACACTACAGTCATGATATTAATTATAATCATAAGCTCGTCATTAACTAAATGTCCCACGGCTCACAAAGCGATTTCTGAGTGCTACACGTTGAAGTAAAATGCTAATCGCCAGATGTACTCGCGGACGGGTTATAAAGGATGATTTACACTGTAGCGCTTAAAAATGATGGCTCCCTGTTCTGTAACGTCCACGTTAAACGCTGGTAGATAAACGATCGCAATCCTTTATTCTCGTTTCGTACGACCACGCCCAGGTCAGGAAGTCTTCAGATCGATGTCATGTGTGTGCACCCACGCCGAGTGTCGGCCAGGCGTGCCTGGCTTCTGCTCGTAATGCCTCTTAAAGCGTCATTGCATAATTTCGGCATAACTGCCACTTCGTCGTATAACAAATGAGGGCAACTCAGGATTCCCAGAGAAAAAAAGCCCAACCCTCTAACTTCCAACGCTTCGTCTTCGATTCTCTCGAGATAGCGCAAACTGCGAGGCGATTTTTCTCGCGTTTCCTCGCAGCGCGCGTAATCAAAGCCCGAATAAACGCGCACGGCCGCAACGAGGTACTCCGGCTTCCACGCGTAAACGCGTTTACGTGTTCGTACGCGGCGGTCGTAAAAAAAGCTCTTTTTCCCTCCGGTTCTTTAAATTCTTCTACCTCGCGAGTAACAACAGGTAAAATCCAAATATGTTTTCCTTTTTTTAAATTAATATTCCGGGAACGACCGGAATCTACGCTGACGCACGGCCCTTTAATACGGATAATGCTCAGATGTCCGTTAACAGTTTAATTCCCCAGGGAAGCAACCGCGTGAATGCGTCACGTGTTGCTAGTCCCGACGCAATGACGTTTCGACCGTCTATCAAATGGGTTTTGTGCGTGTCAATTGGACCACGGTGTACGATACTACTCTCCCTCCGTTTCCTTCCTCGCGTGTTCACATTTAGGAAGCCCGATGCGCGCATCCCCATTGTCCGCCATTTCAGCTCTTGCCTTCGTGGCTGAGTAAGCCTCGCAATAAACGACACCGCATGTAAAAACGAAGGAAGAGTAACTGGCATTCTAAATAATGTTTGGTGCCACGCGACGGCGCCCGTCTGCTCCGACGCACTTTTCTCCATCGCAACGGCTGGCTCCGCCACGTCGGATCGCAAGTACAAACCTGGGCATTTGTATCAATTAAATCGGCTGATTAAATCGGCATTTCTAAGAGCTAGATCACGTGAGTTAATACTAAATGCCTGCGCGAAAGAAAAGCGAAGCCCGCTGTACGTATACATGTACGTATGCACGTGCACCACGCGGAAATTGAGACCGGAGAGCTTTCATTAGCAAATATCATCCGAATCATCTCCACACGTGGAACATTTAATGTCGCTGCAATTAAGATTGCCTTTACTGGATTTAACAGCATTTAAAGAGCCGGGATTGGAAGCCGTGGGCGCGTTCCCTACACGTTCAAGCGGCACATGCGAGGTGACCTAGATTTACCGTGTGTTCCTTCGGCCATAAATTTTTTGATGAATTTCAAATCGATTTCCGTCTCCGGTAGGAATTTAATGGACGATTATAATTTGTGCGATCTTGACAGTTAAACGCGAAATTGAATACCTGCTGACGCATAGTCCGTTTCTATTCAAACGTGACATTTTGTTGGTGCTTGCAAAAATCATTCCATCGTTAACTCCATTGGTCTCTGTTCAATATCAAATGTTTAGTAAGTGTAAATCGTTACATAAAAGTATTTGTCTCGTTTGAACAAAACATTATTTTTATGATCGTCCTGTACGTTGTATTCTTTTCAGGTTTCTTCGTCGTATAGTTGAAAAAATAATTTGAACTGATCACGAATGTATCATGCGTTTTGAGTACGTGCGTGAGGCGCGTAATAAATTTTCTCGTTCGTTTTCATCCCAGTAACTGAATCATTTTATTACGCGTTACAGTTTCGTTCTCGATTGAGAAATGTGTGGCATTAGTCAAGCTGAAGTATTACGCGCGCTTTCCTCAACTGACACAAATTGATTGATAATACCAATTGCGATTGACTAGAACAAGCGAATGCAAACCTGCGCTTAATTTACATGCAGACAATAAAGTGTAATTGATGTTTCAATGCATCAAACAAGACTTTTTCATGAGAACAAGATTCGTGCAATATTTGGAAAGTAGTAATAAGCGTAAGTACGAAACGTACTTACAATGTAGATAATGATCAACGGCTGCTTGTTTGTTCTTACACAAACATTCTGTAATCGTATTGCGACAAACGCAATTAAACTTTTCAACCATCTTAATGTGCGCGCTCCAACTTCGAATTAGTGTTCCTAGTTTAGGATAATCCTTGAATTTGTTCAGTATGTGATAATTAGAAATAAAGCTAGAACGCGGCGAGACAGCTGCGAGCAAAATTAACGTTTTATTAGTTAAAACGCCATTATGTAAACGAAAGTCGTATCATATTTAAACATTATTGGCTCTTTAACTATTTGCCTCATAACGAGTGACACTCGTTGCTACAGATTGCAGCGTGCAATAATTAGAAGTAAACGCGAAAAGACGACTGTGAGTAAAATTAACTTCTTGTTAGTTAAACAGTCCTTATTGAAATAATAAACAAAATTTATTTCATATTCAGATATTA
Organism: Ooceraea biroi; assembly: GCF_003672135.1. Lineage (NCBI taxonomy): Eukaryota > Metazoa > Arthropoda > Insecta > Hymenoptera > Formicidae > Ooceraea > Ooceraea biroi. The sequence continues at coordinate 10,418,606 of NC_039510.1, forward strand.
TTGGCTCTTTAATTTATTATCTTATAATAACGAGTGATACTTATACTTTTTTCGATTGCAGATCAAAACTATAAAACACAAATGTGACTCGTAGTTATTATAAGTGCTATGCTTTACTTGATGCTAAGAAGATAAAAAGATTCTCTTTTGTGTGAATATGCATTTAATCTAATCAATTAACATAGGCAAACAAAAAGGTAGACGTTTATTCAGCGACCGCTTATTGTTAGCCGAATATATGTATAACTTTTAGCTCGCGCAACGACGGGAAAAACCATAAGGCAAGGAATTAAGAGAATATATTTTGTAAAGTGATTCCTTGATAAAAACATAATTAATATAATGCTCTTACAAGTTATTATTATTCTGCGGATTGTAATGTGTATTCTTAACCTGGATTATGCTAATCTATGCTACATTATCCTAAAGAATATAAATTATAACTCGGCAAAGTTTAATTAGCTCTGTATTTTTTGCAAGTAATTAAATCTTAATAAGCACTTGTATTTATATATTGTTAACATTCTGGCTTAATAATTTCTGCAATTGTCATTAAATATCCCCGAGATTTCTCATTATAATCCTCAAAATATCTCATTACGAGCATTTCTTTTATTTATCATCTCAATGTACGAATGCAGCAGAAACACTTTTCACGCAGCAATATTTACTCCGCGCTATTTTTTTCTGGCAGGTACTAGTAGCGAATGTTAGTGAGGCTAGCACGTAAGCTTGTAATTTACATCTCGCGCGTCGTTGCTCGTGGCAAAATGTAAATTTTATCCGGTGCCTCTCTTCTTTGCCGTCCCGTTTGAAAAATTCATAGCACGACAAAAAGCAGTCCCGTTCATCACGATGGAAAGGAGAAAAGGAGCAACAATAATCGAATTTAGTTCGCTGCAGTATTACTGACATTATCCCGCCTCTCGTATTTATCTCTCTCAAAAGATCTATTGTAGTTCCGTCGACTCGTTGCGCCGCTTCGTTGTCTTGCCGCGGCGTAATACAAACGACTAATTAAAGTCGTTAAACTTTGCTTCTTTGCCGGAGAGATTTGTAAAAATTAGCGAGCGGGTTGTCGGGTGCCGAAAGTGCCGCTTAAAACTTTTTCCCGGTTTTTAGAGGCTGTTACGCGACCAGGGAAATGCCAGTAAAGGAATAAAAAGCCCGGTATGTCGGGGAATGATGTTCTGCCTACTTCCGAAGGGCGGCAGTGACTACAAAGCCACCTTTTACGAGTTCCGAGGGAAAATTCGAGAATACGGTATACCAGAGCACAACGATATTGGTTCGCAAGTAACAATAAACGTGTCGTCAGGAGATATTATCATCTTCGAGGATTGTCGTGCGATTTTCTCGCGGCACGTGACGAAATGATAATGAAAATGTTACGAGGGGATACGTGTGCGTGAGAATATCGAGCAAACATGTAGATTAGATTAGCAAGAAGCGCAGGAAGCATATCGACAGCCACGATACGTGATTTACCGCCCGCCATCGTCGAGTACCAGAATCACATTTTCGTTTGCTTTATCAAACGAGTTGATGGCGTGTATCGCCAATGGATATCAGACCGTGAAAAAGCAAATTCAACACGATAAAAATACGCTGATATTTCTCCTTTTTAATATCGAGAAATGATCGTTGATTAATCAAATAATCAGCAATTAGAAGATCCCGTCTCGTTAGATTCTACTTGCTCCAAAATTTTCCGCGACTCTACGGGAATTATTGATTTGATCGTTGACATTTTGATATGCTATACTTTAAGACTCTCCGACGGAAATAAAAGTAATCTGTAATACTAGCACTTACGTCCTAAATTTTAGAATTGAGTCCATCGAGGGTGATCGTGCCGCTTAATACTGATGAATTTCATCCAGGCGGACATTACCCTGCAACAAAGAAATAAGATCGGTTAATCTCCTTGATCACGCGGCTCAACTTAATTGTTAATTAGGCAAAGCGTATCGAAAGGACGATGAACTCCCAGAAAAACACTTCTTGCGATGAATATGTCTACGTATTCGTTATCGCGCTAAAACGACACCGCTCAAATTTGCCTGAAGGATGACCGTAGCGTGTGAAGGGTAGTATAAGTGAAAAATAAGTGGATGCACGATGGGGAACGTCCTTTCCATGAGAGGTCCTTGACGGGTTCGGTGAGTCTCAATTGGCGACCGTATTTTACAAGCATCGGTAGCTGACACTCCTATCGAATGACGTTTTTTTTTCCCGTGCTATACATGAGACCGCTCGAAAGCGTTCGTGCACACGCGACTAGAGATACGGATGGTAAATGTGACTAAAGCGATTTCTATTCATGTGCCCGTCGCTTTGTAAGACGTGAAAAACGACGGCACGCTATTCGACAATCCGGCGGGGACAGGGGCGTCGATTGATCGCTCGATTTTTGAATTTCGTGACGGATTAAGTTACGCGTGGCTCCTCGCCTCCGTTCAACGCGATTTACTGCTGCTGGCTATCAAGCACCAAGCCTGTAGCTGCGCCTGAAATGTTTTACTGCTCTCGCCCTCTTCCTCATCCCTCTCTTTCTTATTGCTGCGACAAAATTTCGGAGGAATTTATCGTCTAATATAGATATAATTCCGCGACGACGCGAGGAAAACGTATACGAGCTTTCGCGTCACGACAACGAGCTTATTCTAACGAAGTCTTCCTTGCTCAACGTGCATTTGGCATGCCTCCTAGTGCATTTTCGCCGCGCGAGCAAAAAGAACAGGCGGTTGCCGGAACAAGAAAATCGGCCAGGGGTGAAATTATTCTCAACACCTGTTCTCGCGGGATGTAACGCGACATATATTTTTATCCGAGCCGCTCTCAGATAAATCAAGTGCTCGCGAAGAAGCACGAATTTCCCATATTTCCTCTCAACGTGGGTTCATTGCTCTACACACGGTACGTGTTTCTGAAGCGTAGATATTGTTTGTGAAGTATTCCCGATTTGTAGAGGGAAAGATCTTGATTGTGAAAGTAGCTAATGTTTAATAAAAAAAAATTTGCGTTCCTCGCGCGGAAACTTCGTAAGCTCTCCCCGAGCCAATATGCAAATGCAGATCGCGTGAGAGGAAACGTTTCAGTAATTCGACGGAACTCGTATTATTACGGAGACCGTACGTGAACGCATTGTAAAACCGGCACGCTATACTCCGGATACTCCCTCGCCGAAAACGATCGTTCATTATAGTATCGCACCGTCGTCAGTTGCATAAGAATCACACGAAACAGACCAAAGACGGCTTTCAGCACGAGATGCCGAATTCACGGATAAACTTTTCTAGCAAATCGCTTACGTGACGTAGAGGTTCAAACACCGTGTCGCTTTTTCCCGACCATAAGACTCCCTGTGGATGTACGAGGCAGAGAGAAAGGGGTACAGGGAATAAAGGGAGGATTGGGACCGGGAGGCGCGGAGAGTTGCCCGATAGAAGGGCAGTTGGGTCGCAAGCAAAAGTTACAGCTGGATAAGAAGCAGTTCGAGAATCGAGTTCGTGCTCGATTTGGCTCCGAAACTTGTATGCCGCGCAGCTTTATATCGCTATAAATATTACGCGGAAACTAGGACACTTTGAAAGAAAAAAGAAACGAGAGAAAAAAAGGGGAAAACCTGAACCCCACCCGACATACTCCTGCCCGTCCTACGCTTTTCGTTCGGGAAACTGGACAATTTTGTGCTTAGGCACGAAATTTATTGCACCACGCTCGTGGGTTTTTCCCATTGTTTTATTGCGGAATCGCGCCTCTTCAGGCACGCTGACGGTATCTTTTATCGCGCGCGGGGCAACACGTCTTCGAAATGTGAATTTATCACCGAAAACCGCCGTTCCTTGATCGATCGAACGACCCAAATTTTTGCGCCAAATGTATCCACGTTATATTTAGTAAATCAATCGTAGCTAGGGACGTCGTTCATTCGTTAAACACGTGCTAATGCCAAGTGGAACGTCGATATTTTTAAACGTACCGATAATATTAGATTACATATTCCCAGTACACACACCGTTTATTGAAATTCAATTATACGTCAGCTACTCGTTGTATCCTCGACCTGCGACGCGATGCATTACAATAATAAAGAAATATACGCGGTTACTTGACGACGGCAGGATTGAAGTAACTATGTTGCCGATAAAACGGCGCCTCGGTGTAAAGCCGTTTTCAATTTTCTGCATCTGCAAATAGATTGATTTTCGGATAAATGAACTCCGTTCAAGAGGCAAGAGTATGGTTCGATCGCTATGAGAAACGAGCTACATGGTACGCATGTGGTACGCATTTTTCATTTCCCGGAAATATTTTTCAGATTGTCCACAGAAGCGGCGCAATCGAAAACACATGACGTTGTCAAGAATATTATCGGTGACACACATAAAAGAAGCTAATATCACTAGACAATGCTTTCTTCGGTATCATGAGTCATGTTTATTATTATACGACGATGTTGCGTGATACGTAGCCTTTTGCGATTGCAAAGAGAAAGAAAGAGAATTCTGTTCTTTGCAATGACTATCTTTTCACGAGACATATCGATAAATTGACAACGTGACATTATAATAGATTATAAAATTATTGCACAAGAATAACATTTTTGATATAACAACGAAAAACTAAATATTGTGCATAAAGTTTATAATTGCATCACGTGCATACAATATTTAATTTACGCAACATTCGATTTAGTTTTCACGAAAAATTGATCGAATAACAAAATAATGTGTCAATCAAGTTTCTCATGCCTGCAGGTGTATATACATTCGGTACAAACAAGATATTGTACCGTGAACATGGTCCAATTGGCAGCGCGCCAGATTGTTATCGATTAGTAGTATTCGTATTCCTTGTTGTGACTGCAAGTACTGTCAGCTACAAAATAGCCCATTGATCAGCAGCGATAAACCGATACATTTAAAAATATCCGAGGTAAACATATAATTATAATAAAGAGGAAAATATATTATTTTCTGTCACCAACTATCAAGTATACAATTTCAGAGTACTAGATCTGCAACATTAACATTTACTGAATATACTGAGAATACTGTACATTTACTTGTGAGAATACTGTAATTATTGGATAATTTAGAAAAGCAAGGATTAAAATTCGCATGGAGGAATTTGAATTAATGGTAACAAATAATGTTACGTGATCATCAATTTATCATAATTAGCTTTATCTAAAATTCATTTTCGAGAATTAGATGTTTACATGCATGTTTATTTAATTTAATTATAAACAATTACATATTTACATGTTCATTTTATATGATTAGACCTTAATAAAATAATACGTTACGCATGCTGTTAAGTTAATTACCATTTCCATAACTAATTACGTCTATTATTAATTACTAATCCAATATGTGGTAGCAACTACGCTCATGCTGTCATACAACCGGTAATACGAATATCATCGAATCCAAATTGATTGATAGCCTGCCACACGTATCGCATGAAACCTTCGTAGAAGAATTAAAGAAAATAGATACGTTCAGGAGATACAATCGTTGTACAACAATTGAGTAAATGTTTCCTAAACGCTTTCGCTTATTGAGTGCATTTGCAACATATTCAGTGAGCAGACGCTATTTTTGTGAGCGATTTATAACTATGTGATCACTTTTCGTTCAGTGAGTGCCAGTAAGCGCTCGCTCAAAACGTTGCACAAAACGGTTGATGTCTATTGCAAAATGCAACGATTGAATGCGATGATAACATAGTTAACAATGCTATCACGTTCGTGCATGCGTAGCGAAATAATAGCGTACGTTAATCTTCTCTTTTTTTCTCTTTCCATTTTTTCTCGTTTTGATCCTGTTTCATCTTGCTTCGTCGCGCAGAGTGGTTACATGCACCACCGAACATATTTTCTAATAAAGACGAGTGCCGACTGTAGTATTACGCGGGGCTAAAGCCGGTGTATCCGGCTGAAAAAAAATAATTCGGCGATGACAGAAGGATAGCAAAGGTTTCGAATGAAAATGAAGTCATGGGAATCCCGCAGCATCCGGGTGTATATCGAAGATTGCGCGTAAACGTGAAACATTCGGATCGAAAGTGCAACAGAAAAACTTCGAACCGCCGCAGAAAGTTGTGGGAATTCTTAACGGAAGTGTACAGTTTTATTTTTCAGCCGCGTACGTGTACACATATGTACATGCATGTACATACATGCGTACGTGCGATGGAGCGATCGAGTCGGAAGAGCAGAAAGTTAGATACAAGCTGCAGATCCGTGTAAAGACGATACGGAGCGAGCAAGATACGTATAAAATATGTAGGTTGCGTAATTTACTTGAAAGCTCGCGTTAGTGCCGTGAGCGATCGTCCGCAATAATGCGAGATACATTAGGATATCGCAGCGTAACGCGCTTCATTAAAGCGCCTGTTATATTACGCGGGCACGCACGACTGGCTACCGAAAATCATAATCGCAAATAACGAGATATAATCCACTTTTTTAGCGGTTCATTCGCGTCACGCGAAGGGATCGTTTGCCTCCGTAAGTTCTCCAGAAGACCTTTAGCTCGGCGAGTTTGTCCGTATCTACGTGATATCTCAGAATAAGCAGGACGAGTTTTAATAATAAATTCTTTAACGAATTTGAAGTCGACTTTCTCTTAATGAAAATATCGCAAGAAATTCTTAACGCAGTTTTGTACTTTTAATAATCTTTTATATCTTTTCTTGCACCGAAACTTTAAATTAAAATTTTTATTGTGGTTCCAGCTGTCTGACGAAATGGTCGAGGAATACGATTTTGTGAGCTTCTACTGTGCAATAGAATTATTACATATTCATAAAGGTATTGAAACGATAACGTGTGAGGTAAGTGTATACTTATCAATATGACAATGAATGTAACATGTTTTCCAAGTAGGAAACTATGCTGAAATGCTACGAAAGCATATAGGTACTCACACCTAACACGTTACCAGCTCGGAATTTCTTGCTCCGATTGTGTAATATAATCTGGCTTTAATTAATAAGCCATTTTTACTAGGCGTCATGTAGCCTATACATTGTTATCTCAGTGTGATCTTATACCCCCGTCGGGCATCGTAGAATTTCGCAGCTTAAATTAGTCGTGAAGCCGAACAAACGTGTATTCTCTCACCGTCGATACCTCGAAAGAAGCTGGACCACGTCAGAAAATCGATAACGCGAATCCACGCCTAAAGCCATCGTATATCTCTACTCTAAGAAGGTCCGAAGGGAAAGAGAATAAGCTTTGAGAAATGTAATGCAACGACATTACAATATTCCCGAAGGACGATATTACGTACGTTATCTGAGAAGCTGAAGACAATGACATATTAAAAGGCCAGAAAAATCTATCAAACTTAATTTATATAAGACGTTCAAAATAAGATGAAAATTTTAAAGACATATTTTTTTAAAAATTTAAAATCTTTACGTAAGAAATTTTGAGTCATTGATCCTAGAGTTGTCAGGGACTGAAACTATAGAAAGTTCTTGCTTGAAATCAGGTTTTAGAGGTGAAAGTGCACAAGACTTTATTCTTGCTTTAATTTCTAGCAAATTTGAATTTGAAATTTAGTTAAGAAACTATTCTGTGAAAATAAAAAGAGATTATGCCAAGATGGCGTCCAATTAAATGTTTGCTGACGAGAAAGTTATATCCAAACTGTTTTAAAATACGGCATCAAATTTCTTATTCTATTCTCTTTTCCCGATCTTATGTTTGTAAATCCAAGTGTGGTGTTCATAAAGAATTTTATATTTGTCCAAAGATAAAAAGGAAGATTAAATCTAAAAATGCAAGCTGTATTCAAATTTACAATACAGTAGTTAATTTAGTTCATCAGTTTTATATGTATTACTGTGTAAATTTGAAAATAGTGAAGTAATTATTTAACATATAAATATACCTACATGTATTGTTGATTTCTCTCTTTCTGTCTCTCATCAAAGGGAAATTACATTACTTTTGTTCAACGCGCTTGAATATTGTATGCCATCTATTGTTGAAAATGCTGCTGGACGTTTGACCGTAGCGATATTACCTTATGTAATTACATCGCATGAAGAAGCATGGTGCATATAGTAGAGCTTGCAAGGCGCTTTTGATGACGGCGTCTCTAAAAAGACGACGGTTAATGTAGGAGAAATCGATAACAGGGACGCGCATGTGGATGGTGCCTTTGTAACGTACATATTTATGTAGCATCGAAAGTGCATCCGTTCCAGTTCGAGAGGGAAATGATGGAACTACAAAATGGAACATCAATTTTGTTACTTTGTGAAAAGCAGTGATACAACTAACATCAACCGTATTATCGATAAATATGAGATTAATTAATTCCTCAGTTCACTTATTTTTATTCGTTCGCGAAATTCATTAACGAAACCCAGAACGTGGTCATGTATAAATTGTAAGCGTGCAATAAAATGGATGAAAACTTTCAATGTATCGGCTAAATGCATTCCGGTTACTAAAATATCGTTTTCGAAGCCATAATGAAATACGGCTGCTTGTTCGTGATACGCGCTAATTAATATTTCACAATTATCGTCGATCGATTCTGGTGTTTTAGCCATTATTTTTTCGCACGTTACATAGAAACGCGGAAAATTGTGGCTTGAGTTTATCGCATAACGTAATACATCAAGGTATATCCTGAAGTGATCTGATCTTTCCATCGTTAATAATTCCGCTAGAGATTGATTAATTAATGAAAACCCACAGAGATGTCCGTTCGGGGTGAATTCAAGCCGAAAAATCCGATGTACTTACTGACCAAGGGCATTAATTCTAAGAGCGCAAGTTTAATCTACTGCTCTTTATCGCCAATTTGGCAGATTTTGTAATTAGTAATATTTTTCTGTATTTAAAATCAATATATCGCATGTACACGATAGAGATATGGATAAACTAGATCGGAATAATGTTAGAATGAGAAACTACGATAACTAAAAAGTCGCGTGCAATAACACGTGATCCAAGCATGCAATAAAGAAACATTTAGAAATAGAATCCTGACAAAATAAGCTTTCAGAAATGTAAATGGATAGAATCTTATTTCCGTTTATTTTGGACTTTACTTTGGTGAAAATTTAATTGGATTACGCGAATATTTAATGTAGCCCGATTCGCGAGTTTTACCAGCCAGGAAAACTCGAAACTCGCCGAAGAATTCGCAGCCGAGATAGAAAAACATCTTGTATAATCCCTTTTCCCACTGGCACTTATCAAAACGAAATATTTCATGTGGACAAAATTCTTTCGCAAAGTAAACGCGCTAATGCACTTTGTGTGCGTTTCGCTCCCCTTCTCGCGGAGCATCAAGATAAACGCGGAAGGAAAGAAAAGAATAATCTCTTCCCCATTCCGCATTTTGTTTCCCGCGCGCTTACCGTCGGCACGCTGCTCCATCCCTACGGGAAAAGTGCGCCCTTCGCAATCAGTTTGAGAAAGATTGCGGGCAAGTCGTATCGACAATTTCGACCCTCCTTCTTGCTCGCGCCTGGCTTCTCATCCCGCTATACGGAGAGTAGAAGAATTGCCGAGCAAAAGCTCTAAAAACAAAATCGTCTGATGAAATCCATTCTCACCTCGCCAGCCGGTCGTACATCTTGCATCGCGCTTACGAATTAACGAGATGTACGTACTAGGGAGGATCGAATTTCATCCGTATTTCTCTCGCCTTTGACATTAGGGTGAGCGCGAATTTTACAAATGGATTTTCCAAAGAAGAAACAGCAGAGTACAAGCTGACAAATGTAATTTTAAGATTATTGAATAGAAACAGAACAGAAACAGAACAGGTAATCTTTATTAAAATCAGATAACAATAATATTTCGTAATTACACAAAATGATCGCAACTGTCACATGTGCATTCGACTTTTGAATCAAACATTATCGACAGTTTCGATAATATTGTTTAAATAAATGAGGATCATTTTTGCAGTCATCGTTTCATAGAGAAAAATTATTTAGCGTCTAACAAGAGATGTAATCGTTCAATATTGGCATAACACGTGTCTCGTCATCGATCGGTATTCCTCCAAAACTCGCTTTAGGCGATGCGACATCACTTACAAATTATCTTGCAGTATCTCGTTAGCGTCGTCTCTTTTACCTCCGCTCGACGTCACTTTATTGGTTTTGTTTTCTTCTCATCAAAAATAACGCGCGTATGCATTTTTAATTATTAATGATGTCACACCGAGATGCCATTATCTTCGAAAGGTGAATTCTTTGCCTCTTTAATGTCAGTTTACGTTCACTTTGTGTGTATCATGGCGGGTTCGGAATTCTTTGATAATGGAGAAGATGAGCCAGAAAATATCACCCTGGCGTGTGTGCGGACAATGTACCCCCGTGTGTCCTGTGCGCCCCCGTACATGTGTGAGAACGCGCGTATGCCACGTACTGTAACGGATGCCATGCCAGGCAGTGCCGTGCCGGGCGCATACCGTGTATTTACTGCACGTAATACCGTACTTAAGGAACCTCCCTTATCTCTTTCCCTCTTTGTAGTATTATTTACGACTTGCACGCGCCGACACATGATTGTTGTATTTAGATAAAACGCACTCGTTCGTCATACGATTTCGGCTGGCTGACGTGAGAATTTATTCCGCAGTCATCGTCTGCGTTACCGTAAAATACGCAGCGCACGAAGTTCGAATTTCGTAGCTTGATATTGCATAACCGGATAATACAGCTAATTCGGATTACTCTGATAAATTTTAGAAAGACTTATTGCGCCTAGAAATTGAAATAAAATGTAGAAAGATACACGAAATTGTTAAAATAATATTTTAACGAAAAAAACTAGCATTTTCTATGTTTTTAATAATGTGTCAGATATCAAGAATACTTTGAAATTCGTGCTTCTCATGTTTCCTTTTCCGTGCTGCGTAAATTTTGATTGGATAAACCGATCAATAAAGATAGTGATGTATGTGTCAATCGTAAAGTTTTATTCTCCGCGTGTTCAATACGCACGCTCGTTTATTATAATGCGAACATGATTTCGCGGACGAATTATGACATAATTAAAAATTGTAGCATCTCTACTCAGCAAATTTACCAAAATGAGTTTGTTAACTGCGAAGACGACGCAAGTTTCGCATAATATTCTCCGCGATTTACCTACGTTTCGGACAGATTACCAAGATGTTAACATCCCGTGATCACGATGTTGTTGCGAATAGTTAAAGTTGTCGGCGTTGCTGGAATATTTGCCTTTCGAAGAACAATTACTAAGCTACGGGAGCTAAGTCACAGAAACACGAAGACGAAGTATGACGTCGCGCGTTGGAATTTTCGCGAATACCTTGAAACCCGACATGGGTTTTGGATATCAATGAAATTTGAATATCGCTGTAAAGCACTCGGTTTTGCGGATTCTCACGGAATATGCAGTGTGAGAGGGGACACCGTGAATTGCGGTGCACAGGATCGTGCGCGAGTTATATGCTGGCAATACACTTCAGACCGGATGTCAGCTTCTCGTATTAAAATGATTTTCGTTTCCCTCTGTATCATAAAAACTATCGGACACAAGCGAGATCCTCGAAATACTATCGCTGGCAGAAAGCAGTAATATTCTTCGTATCTTTTTCTTCCTGAAATGTACGTTGCAGATTTTGAAATATCTCGGTCACGTATTCTAAGAAGGAATATTCGATGTTTCGATTTTGAAGACATCCGGCTGAGAACACCAAAGTATAAATGTGAGATTAATTCGTGGTTAGCCACATCTATAACGCTTTAATATTATCTGGGCGTAAATTAAAATAACGGCAGTTAAAATAAGTATGGTAAATGAAAGGAGGAGTCTTTATAAGTATCTATATGTACATCGATTATCATTTAAAGTTAACTCGTACGTCCGAGTTTGTCTTCTTCATAGTAGTATAATAATTACTGAAGGAAATTGATTTTCGCTATAATGGATTCGTCATAATGGGAGAGGAATGATCAATAATAAACGAGAAAACAATATATGTACATACGTACACGTGGACTTCTCGTAATTTTAGATATTTGTGAATGTTTCAATTTAATGCGCCTGCATTACTTTAATATTATGATATATATAGATCTATTAGCGCGAACAAGATATGAAGTATAATTAGAGATATATTGAAATATAGTAGCGATATGCTTTATACTACATGTGAATATCAAAATGGGAGAATGAAATCAGTCGTAATGTTAATAATTAATTATACTCTATGAATTTTAAGATTTTAAATAAAATTTGATATTAATTCATTCTTTCTCTCTCTCTTTTTATAAAATCACAATCTGCAGTAATTTTCTTTGAATATATGTGTTTTGCATAATGCTACATCTGACATGTCATAAAGTTTACACACTTTTTAATTATAAAATATTAATATTAAATATACTTAATGTATGGACCTTCAGTCATGGGACACCCTCTACAGGGTGAGGCACCTAAAACAGGCCACCTGAATATCTCGGCTGTTATTGGTGATAGAAAACAATGTGTCAGACCAAACTTGCATGGTTTCGAGGGACACATAATTTGTTCTAAATAGTTTTTTATTAGGTGGACGCGTAGAGGTCATATGAAGGTCAACTTCGTTTTTTTAAATGGTATGATATGTTTTTTTACGTACCATCTAGTAGAGCGTTTGAAAATGCGCACATTGATCTACGGGTCAAAATAATTAATCTTAAACAAATCAAAGTTATCTCGATAACATCAACATTTTTTTAATTTATCCTGGCTTTCCTATAAGTGTGTTGTTTTTATAGCATACAAATGCAGTCAGTTGTGCTGACGGCTTGACGCGAACAGACGGCTTTTTAAAATAACGATGTGCGTGAACACGAGGACTGCGGTTTATTTTTATCGCAAATTTAAAAGCATCTGCTCTTGCTTTAATAATATATAATACATTCCACACATATTTTTTAGCGGATATTTTTTGGGGTACATACTAAACAGTCAAACTAAAAAGCATATTTATTTAGTATTTTATTTTGGCAAAAGTGATTGAAGAAATTTTGTTTGTTAGGTTATTTATTAATTTTATACAATTTATATCATGTAAATGTATTTTTAACATATTAAACTTCAGATAAAACAAATGCAATAAAATAACGTCCAAATAAAAAAAATTTTATGCAACTATAATATCTCTTTGCAGTTTTGTAAACAGGTCCATTAGCAAATCCGGCAATAAATCAGTTGAGACAACGTGCAATCGATTTGGAGAGCAATCTGCATAATTGTATCTCTCTAATTACACGATAAATAAAAAGCAATTTTATCGCGATAATTAGATAGAGGTAATTTTACTTTGGAAATTTGCTTGGTATAAATCCTTAACAAAGATATCGAGAAAGTGCTTGAAAGTTGTACAATAGTGTCTCAAGATAACTCGCTGCGATTGAATCTCGAGACGCAATAGATACTCTTATCAATGTTCTGGCGCGTTCCCTTGTTAGTACGCCGCTCTATTCCCAAGATACAATACGGATTTATTTCATCCTCGGTGCATTCGGTCGCTACACCTGCCTCTGTCCGGTCACGATATTCCGCCTGACGTTAAACTTTACACTAGTTCCTCCTCTACTCCTCTATCAAACCCATTCTTCCGGGTATTCCCGTGGATCCGCTTTCGAACCTTTTGAGAACACGCTTTCGCGTTTTGTGAAAATTGATATCCGGAACGTCGAAAGCTTTGTAGTGAGACTAGAGAGTTGATCCTGTTTCTTCAGACATCGCGAATGAATTTTGACGTGAGCCAACAGAGACAAAAATTATTCGGGCGAAATCTTTACTGAGAAAATGTATCGGAGAAAATGTATGTATGTAAATTGTCATTACAATTATGCCGCAAAATTACATCAATATTATCAGCACAAATATGTAATGCTATTATCATATGTCATAGGTATAATGTGCATGTTCATTAACAATGCATGGAACGACAGTATAATGCGATTGTTTGTGTCCATTAAACACGCTTTAAACACCGTTTGTGTCTATTAAACATGCTTTCAGTATTAAAAAATATATTTACGCACAGTTAAGAAAATTTAAAAAGTTTTAATTTTGTGTAATTTTATTATATTTTGCATACCAAATCCGCTGCGATATATAGAAAAAGAATCAACGAGGAGTAATTGAGATAGATTTTGATGTTGCACTTGATGCCATCGCGATCGCGGTAAAATGTACCGCCGTCTTTCACAGTCTTTCACGCGGCTCTCGACTCGCATGTAAGAACTAAATGGAAAAAGCTTGTGATTGACATTTAGTAAATGCGATCTGTGTCTTGAAAGAGGGTTGAAATTGCGCGTCGCTCTTGACGAATGGGCGGTCTAATGGGAGAGAATCTGGTAGTCACGAAATAATACGGACCACGCGGAGCGAAATATGTGATTCCGTTTTCCGGAGGAAACATTTCGTTCCAGCCAGCGCCACGATCTGCTGAATCTGCTGGAACAACGCGAATTTCGCAGATACTCGGCAGAGAGCGCATCGCAAGCGCGTGTGATTAGGCGCTGATTCCATTACAGGATGTTTGATTTGCTTGTCAGTGATTTCGAGCGCATGCATCGTCAAGCTTGATTTCCATCAGCACACATTAGCGTGCGATACACCCGTTCACCGTAATGCTACGAAATTGTGATGTTGCGCTCTATTATCTGGGAGATTTGCGCGTGTTGCTCACCAAGAATGATATTTTATTTTCGCATGATAAAGCTGCATGCATCCGTGGATACATGGAGAACTTAATCAGCAGAATGAACATTTTCGATTCATTGGTTCACCCCGTGCAAATCGGAAAGATCCGTCCAAAATACTCGGAAAACGTCAAAATCGCGAAAATATCGAGAAAATGGGGTTGATATCGCTTTTTATTCCGTATCAAAACGAACGCGTAACGGATTCTGTAGATATCTGTACATTTTACATTTAGATACTTTTTTACACGCGCCCGTTATGTTAGAAAAACGGTGCGATCGATCGTGCGTTCTCATCGATAATCTCGTGTAGCAGGAAGAGAGATAGCGAAGAAAGAGAGAAAGAGAGAACAGAAAAAGAGAAAAAATCGTCACCATTTCGTTTCATATATTTTCGAGTAATTTCTACTCAGACACGCGCGATTAATTCTTATTTAGATACAAACATTTTCTATATAAAAGATTTTATTTTGCTCGACAGTCGGTCAATATGTCAAGACGATAGTACTATTAAAAAATTTATAAAACAGAAAGCGCAAATAAAAAGTATTTGTTGCAATGTTCTTTTAAAATATAATGTGCAAAACATGGAATGTATAAGGTAAAAATAGAACAATAAATATCTCTGTTCTCATATCCTCATTGTAATACGCTCTCGATGGAAATTATAAATGTTACAATTAGGAATAACAATTATTTATAATGTGGAAAGCTTGTCAAAATATGCAAGAAACTGTAACAAATCATTGTATTGAATTCAACCGGATTACAAAACAATTAATCTGTGCAGTCACTGTATAAGCAGAAAAATGAAAATTTTATGTTTTCAATGAAAAGTAGTTTAAACGCGACAATTTATGCTTTTAATCTTCTTATTGTTTTCGCGTTTACAACTACGTCGTAAAATCTTTAATTTACTTGAAAGCGGCGGATATGCATAACCTGAACTTGTTGCATATGCCTATATTTTGCGTTTTGTTATTTGTAATTACATGAAATTAAATATGAAATGATGTTTCATCACAACGACCTTTGTTACGACTTAATTTGTTGCTTCGATGACCTCCTTCTTGGAACGTATCATCGTATAATAGCCTTTCAGCCTCGGCACCACTTATGTCGGTCGATAATTCCATTCGCTACCGTAAAAGCGTATCTCGGGGTTATCAATGAATATCGTTTGCCTTTACACAATTTTTCACTCTCACGGTAGGAAAGTACACAATGGAAAAATGTCAATGACAATTTTGAAACAACGATACGTTTCGAGAATACAGGAATAAAGATGATACTAATAGGATTATTTGCACCGAAAAAAGCTGTTCTTTAATACAATGAAGTTGCGAGAAAAAATATTGGACAAGAAAATTTATATAACCGGGAGCAGATGTCGAATGTTCCGAACAATTTCATATGAAAATTCGGGTCGCACTGTCTGGTGAACTGAAAGGAATGTCTTCATAGAAATTTTTCACGCGTTCTCGTTTTTCCCGTTGCGCTTTTCTACTAGTGTAAAACCCGATAACTGTTTTGGAGAAAAAGTTATTCTAACGCTTGAGAATAGGATCCGAAGATGGATTGCCGGAATACAACCGCCGGAGGACAAAAAGTTCAGAGTCGTTTATTTCATTTTCAAAGTTCTAAAAGGCAACGTGTTTAATAATGCGCACTGTCGCAGTTCGTTTAGAAAGAGAGAGAGAGAAAGAGAGAGTTATAGCAACAATAAATTATTGTATGAGAATCTATCCATGTGCTTGCTCGTTTGAAGAAATTGTATCTGCGGTTTCAATTGTACTTCTGTGATATGCCAATACTTTACGTGGTCGGAATACTTGTTTCGATTTAAATTGCAAAAAAACAGAAAAAAAAGAATATATCAGAAATAGTTGTCCCAATCTATTCGACAAACAATGCCAATGAAGAAATTGCCATTTCATTCAACTATTCCTCATTAAAGGGAAAACGGCCATTTGCATGAACTATCTTTGCTTAATTGACTTGGTCTTGCATAGCAAAAGCTTTCATAAGCTTACGCTTGCAGTTAAGACAATAGAGAGCCGTGAAATCAGATTATGCTTTAACGTGTATCTACACTATCTCCTAAAACTACCTCGCAGGAGAATTGATGATAATCTAGAATTACAACTTTCACACATGTACGTTACGTTCTTTTTTTCACCGTAACAAAAATGCTGGTAGTTTCCTCGCAAACACCTGCGTCCGCTAATACCGCTGATAATAATCTAGGTATTAATCTAAAAGTTCGGGACAGTGCTCGGAAATTAATGGTTCACGTGACAATTTATTCGATGTCGACTGTCCACTTCTTTCCTTGTCTGATTAACGGAATGAATTCGTTCCTTGGCTAGACCGCTTGCCAACCATTCGTCGACCTTATGAATTTTACGGCGGCAAGTAATTTTTCATCGGAAACTCCTTTTCGCCAAGATTCCTGTGGGAACTGGTAACAGCATCGAGATGAATGGAAACGAGTCGACAGAGAAGGGCCTTAACACTGATATATAAAGCGTACGAAATAAGGAAGCCTACAGACCGTGCGGAAACGTGACATGCGTTAACAAAAGAGATCGAAACAAACGTTTCACGTGCGGTTAACATGTCGACACGGCAAAAAGCCTCCCCAGGAGGAATATTTCTCGCGTATATTTAATCGAGATACGTGCGTATACACCGACTCGCTAGTCTGCAAGCCATATTATCCGATATCGCGTTACATTCATAAAACTCGATATCGATACTTGCGAAATAGATTATTCATATTATTGCATTATTGCGTTAATCGCGCTTGAGGATCAATTGTAACGCATAATTATTTACGATTATTCTACGTCGATTTTCAATCCCGTAAAAATACATTTTTAAATGAGAGAAGACAAACCGGTTGACTTTATTGATGTCTGTCAATTTACCTCGCCGACGTAAAATCTATGGGAGCGACAGCCTGAGAGAACCGATTAAAATAGAAAAAGAGATGATTACTCATTTACTGGATTCTTGGCGAGCAACCACTACCGGTGAACCGTATCTGACAAAGGGATTCATTACGGTATCCCGGAAATACTAAAGGAATTACCGCGCGGATCATTAATTTCCGGCCGAGCGACCGATACTCCTCATTCTCGTGATACATACTATTGTGCATCATCGATACTCAGTCTGACGCAAATGCACGCGGCCAGCCCGTCGATCCAGGTGCATCGATATGAAATTGAAACGGCTATTACGGCCCACGTACTGCCAGTAGTGTTTCATTGTGCGCTCGGGTATTCATTTTCACTGACACAATTTTTTCAAAATATTGCTAAGAATCTGTGGCTGGCAAATGAACAATAAATCTCTCGAAAACGTCCGTTGTCCCTTTATATTACACGTCATACTGACATAAATCCAAAACGAACCTCGCCGCGATAACTTACTTGCTCTGGACATGCAATTTTTAGCATGTTTTAATTCGCCAGTATGGTAACCGAGCGGAGGATCGCTCGAATGTTCCATTTTTGCGACCTTTCGTTGCAGCGCAGCCATACGTTGCGCTTGCATACATATTCCAATTAGACGATCGCGCTTTTCGTTGCGAGCATTTCATATCCTGCGCTCATATTCCGCTGCTGTTTTCCGTTCGTACAAGAATCGAGATGTCGAGGCGGTAGATATCATTAAAAATAACGAGGCGTAACGAAATGACTCACTCGCGTCAGATCCAGATGAGACGCGCGAAAGTAATCAAGCTGATGGGATAATCGAGACAGTCGAAACTCCAAAACGCTCGGAATTTATAATGCGGTCCTAGCCGAAGTATCGGCTGAAATTATTCAGGATGATTATCTGAAATTCCTGATCGTTGCAACATTGTTACGCGCAGCGAACGCTTCGCATGCAAAACCTCCAGTTTAAATACACCTGCAAACGACGCAAAAGGAAGTACGCACGCGTTCTCGTGCATTTCATTCGAGATCGAAACGCTACGCAGATGGGCGGTTAGTCTGCATCGAAACGAGGGCCCTTTGAAATCCACGTGTGCCGCATTGCTACCCGTAAATTATACTGGTCGGGCGTTCGCTCTCAGCCTCGAACGGACAAACGCCTATAGGAACAGCCACAATAATTCTCCGCTCTATATATAACGTTGAAATTGTCGGTACTACGTTGATACCCACAAGTGCTGGATTTGTGTTGTGTGTTTGTGTTGTTAGGGACTCTATGTATTGAGTCAGCCAAAAAGTTTGGTTCGATTTCCAATTTTCCAAATCAATTTACATGTAATACAAGTAAAAATGTTGATAATATCATTAGTTAGTAATAACTAATCATAGACAACGATGGTAATTACTTGGTTGATAAATCATTTGTTTCTATTGAATGAATAAAGTAAAATTTGATGTCAAAATCGAATTTTTTGCTTGACCCAATATATTAAATAAAAGGTCTATCGCAATATTATAAAATATTATATTTTAAATATTTGTGTCTATCCTGTTTAGGTATGTGTTAATTATTAAATTGAAATAGGAATGATTCATTGAAAAGCAAAGGCTAGTATAATAATTCTGATGAAATAATATGTAGAAAAGAAGAGAAACATGCTCGCGTGGATGCGAGTATGATCATTACATGTACGTTATTTTGATTTTGAACTTTTTCTTTGATAATATTACGTCCTGAGAAAAATCTTTCTTTTCCTATGTTTCCTCTTGGAAAACATCGGAATTTCTACAAGTGATTTATATATAACAAAATAGAGAGTTTCAAGTGAAACCGAAAATTCCTATGGAGAATTCATGGAACGCAACAAATGGAGAACTACAGGACGATACAGGATATAAACTTGAAGTAGCATAACAGATTGAAGATTCTAAGGAGAATCTGTAACTCTTGTCTTGTGTGCGTGCGTGTGTGTGTGTGTGTGTGTGTGTGTGAAAACGTAGAGGTATATTTATCTATATATGTGCACGCAATATCAAACTTGCGATGTTCGCTTTTAATCGCATGCTTTTCTGCATTGGAATTAAATTTGTGAATTTTTATTTGTGAATTTTTACTTGTAAATTTTTGTGTCGTAGTTGACATCACTTTAAATGCTACAATAATTTGAATGTCGATAAATATACAACGACTCTCTACCTCTATATTTTTAATCCTTTAGAAAACGAACGTTGCAACGAATTATGAAATATACAAACTCAATATGTACGGTAGAAAAAGCGTAAGAGTAAAAAGATATAAACGCGACTGATAGAAATAATAAAAATAAAAATATTCAGAAAATCTTTCCCTATATGACATCGCTCAATTCCAATGTTTCCTGAAGATGCATCTGATGTATTGTGGTCGATGCAATTTGGTAAAACTCAACTGTACACCGCAAATTCGAAGTCAGATCATTACATGGGCCGGGAAACCGACAGATAGTTTTCTCTGTATTTGCGCACTCTGGTTTTCGTAATTTAACTCCGCCTATCCAAGTCCTGCATAAACGTTCTATTTCGCAATGATGTCACACGTGCACTTGGAAAATATAGATATACGTATGAAAATTGCTATTATAATTTATTTTTTGTAACTTTGTTCAACGAAAATCAAACTTTTTAATACAATATTTTATTGTAAACTATGTTCAAGGAAATCAAAGAACTCCAAATGAGTATTTTTACTTGTTAATTTATTTTTATCAACTTTAGTTTAATATTTTTCATTGATGGAAAAGGCTCAAAGCCAATTACGTTCATGAGATTGCATGAGATATTCAGTGTACGTTAAATCCACTTGATTGCACCGATAAATTATCAATTATTGAAATTATTGCGACGCAAAATCGGCTTTTTATAATTTTTAAATATTCATTTTTCTGAAGTGAACGAAATTTCGTATGTGAAATAAAATATCATCGCATATTACATGAAACGGGTTATACCAACGTGATGATATCGATCGAATCAATACGTGTAATCTAATCGCGTGATGAAGTACAACCCTGTGTTAGTATCATACTTCAGCCGTATTACGAATTAGAAAAACATCATGTAAGCTGCGTCAAATCGAAATTCATTGAACGAACAAAAATGGTGGCAGAGCCACCACCAATACGATAAAATATTTAAATGCCTATGAAGGGTTCCATCGGGGCCCTCAATTGATCGCCCATCGGAAGCCCAAAAATAATAGATACGCGAATGCTGGGACATCCGATCGATGCTCGAGCTATACTACTGGAGATCTCGAGGGCACTCGGTCGGGCCATAACATTTCTGATACGTTTGTCGAGTGGTGTTACCACACTTGGACTCGCTTACCAAGTCATCAATTGCTCCACTTAATGTTTACTAAATACAACTTCTATTGGCTTGCGCAAGTCGCGAGTCGAAATCGTCGTATCTCTAAATCAAAACGAGTATATTTCGAGAACGTGAAATTATTTCAAAAGACTTTCGCAAAGAACGGTAAGATGTCTGGCGATAGTTTTCTTTGACTTGATGTAATTTAGGTATCTTGCGCTTCCTTCGCGTCTCGCTTCGCAATAATATCTTTAACGCTTACGAATAGCGACGCCGTTGGAATTCGAGGCACGATCGACCGATTTGCTTGTATAATACATTACGACGCGCTCACGGAGACCGCGTGAAACGACTTTGTTAACTAAAAGCTACAGGAAACTTCCTGAACAAGCTGTAATTAAATCCCGATAATTAACGATCTTCGTTAATCAACGATTTTATAATTGTATCTATAGCCGTGCTACCATCCCGCCAACAATTTCAACACTTTCATTATACTAATGGATGGCCCTTCCGATCCTACGCAAATGTTGGGATAACTCACTTTAGCAAATATATTGCGATTTATGCATTTCGAACGATCTCGATAATCATGTGAAGATTCTTGCATACCGAGGGTATATTAATCCATTACTTTGTCACGCTAAAATCGAATGAGCTGTTTAAATGTACTATTATACTCGAAGAAATTTTATTATTCGTTCTTTTTAACCAACTGCAGTTCATTAGCGCTCATGAGACAAGTTAGTCTCGTATTTTCGGAAGTATAAACTAAATTTTTAGCAAATATTATTTATTTTCATGTCATCACATTTCGTGCTATATTCTATTCATCAACGTCTCGCTATTTGTACTTCTTTGATTAGTACGGATGATGTGAGGTATTTTTTGACAGCGGAATATAAAAATCTACGCCTTATCTTTACGAATCTCTGTTCATTTTTGTGCTGAACGCGTCAACCTGAAGTTATCTCAATCTCTTGCCATAAAGACGGTTATTTTTCTTCGTTGCGCATCTCTCATTCGTATTATTTCGATTAAACGACTATATGATATATCGATCCATGGCGTGTTAAAAAAACTTCTCAAACTGATGACAAACTTCCATTGATCAAATCTCAATGATTAATCGACGCAGTCTCTCGTTGATATCAGCTTCTTCGAGATTGGCACGATCGTGAATAATCTTCCACACATCTGAAATGTGCCATTTATTCAGTCATCATCAATTGTGCATTTTTATGGATATTTCGTCATCTGCTACTTGCGAAGGATATATTATATTCTCATACAAAATTCACAAAGATTAAAGTACAGAGCTGGTGCACGTTGCACCAGCGATCATTTTACGATAAAACAAGTGGAGCGATCTTTAATTAATTAATAACTGTACGATGTATCTTTCCCTCTCTCTTTCTTTTTTTCTTTCTTCTTAAAAATACCTTCATATTCAGTGAGAAGGAAAAAATTAATTTATTCCACATCATTCTAAAGTTACACGAGTATCTTTTGCAAGAAGGATCACTATTTTCTTGAAAATTCGCTGGATTGAACGATGGACGCACTTTGTCTGGGTAGTAGCTCGTAAATTTTAGTTAATTGCGTGTTGGGCCCGGCTAGCCATGGACACTACAAATGGGTCAAAAAAGCAGAAAAATCATGCTTTGGACGGCCAGAGGAGAGGACAGCAAGAGATTGTGTGGAAAGCAAGGCTAAGCGAGGCTGAGCCTTTGCAGTTTGCTTTCTCTGCACTGCGAGTTTACGCACGACAGAAGAGTAGCTCTGAAACTTCCTCAGGATCCTCTTCTCGTTAGGTCGCGGTAGTATAAATGAGCCGCGTACTGAAAACATCTTGTGAAAGCTCTTTCCTGTTTGCCTGAAGGCACCGCGGTGTCACTAGAAATTCTTCTGTCATATCAGCTTTTACCACGACGACTTATCTCCGAAAGAGTCAACAAAGATTGATCATACTCTATTCACTTTGGCTTTAATGAATTTTTATGTCGTTCTCCTTCTTATTCTTTCCCTCTGATCTCCTGATCCCGAAACAGAGAGGAGACACACGATGAATATCTATTTTATTTAATTGAGATTAATTCGTGTCGTACGTATTTTAATATTGCTATTTGCGGTCTAACGTCTTCGCCGCAGATATAAAATCCCTCATTTATTTTGACCTGACACAGTTTGCGCCAATACGAAAGCTGAACGGAATCATTCGAATTTACGCGACGGTGATTTTGAATTAGAGGTTCCGAGATAAAGGGAACTGCATTATGAAAAGATGCATCTCCAAGATGTACGCGCTTATTTGTGATCAAGCGGCCGCGTATTCATTTATCCCGCGAAGCGAACAGGAAGCCTCGGGACGTATTGTCGCGGGGCCACTAGGCAAGAACGACTTTAATTGATTCCTTAAATTGCGCCGCGCACTCTCACGTCGCCCGTCGGACGAAACGTGCCAGCGTAGAAGGTGGATTTGAATAGACAGTATGTCGACGGGGATGAAGGGGCGAACTGAAAGGAAAGAATGAACGGTTACGAGAATCGCGGGGGTGGGAAGAAGAGAGGATAGACGAGGACGCTACCGACCGGGAGGCAAAAACAGAAATGGGTTCAGCAGTTAATATCGGAATGAATAGAAGAGCAATCGGTATGAACCGAAGCGGATGACCTTATTGCCAGACCCGAATCTATTCCTCTGTCGAGTCTTTTTTTCATCATTCGGTGGAGAGTCAAATTTAGCCGCCAGTTAAATTATTTGTCTGTCCAATATATTTGTTCATCTTGATAATGTCACTTTCATCTCCGAGAAGCATAGTTAAGGAAGTTCGTTCTGGAAAGAAAAGCGAGAAGGCGCGATGAAACTTTCTTATCTCCTCTGAGGCACGTTGATTTAAATTTGTCCAGTGTATTTCTCTCTGCTTTCCCCCTCTTCCTTTCTCTGTGCAATTTATGTTCCTTGTAATTCACATGAATTTTTGAGCAGACATAGAATTTTATAGCATGATCAAATCCGTTATATACGAAACGTTGGGCGAAATAGCGCTATAAGTCATACTCTCTTTAGACTCTTTTACAGACTAAAGGGATGTACGAATATACCTGATGTGAAATTTAACTATTTTATTAAAGCGCTTTTTCATGATTTTACGAACGAGGAAAATTTGTAATTTTATGTCGTGTCAAAATAATTACATCAAAAGTACAGGTGAAAATTGTATTCAACAGATTTGTACTCATTATTTCGTTCGTTATTTGTGGTTTCGACATTGTATATTCCGGTACTATATCAAGCATATTGTAAATGAAATAAATTCCTGATATCGCATATAGTGCCCTCGTAAATAGCGCATGTAAATATTGTCATCGTTATTTCTGCAGTAAGTCACAATATTCCCAAAAATAACAGACCAGAAGAGAGATAAATATGATAATATAATATATCGACTGCTTATGACGTATGACTGCGTGAATGCGTTCGATAAGCCGAATTATATAAAAATCTTTACAAATCGCTCTTACGGATTCCGAGGAGCGCGTTTCAATTGGCAATCACGGATTCGGACAATTTAGTGGAGCGTTTATTCGATTTCCTTTAAAATATGCTTGCCCACGCGAAATTGCCGAACGAGATCCGATTTGTATCAAGCGATTCTCGTGCTTTGATATCGATTGATTTTACTTGCGAGCGCGCGCGTAAAGACATTCAATTTTATTCTTCCTCTCTTTAAAGCGACTGTTTTAATCTCCACTGTGCTTCCAATATAATATTTACCTCTGTGCACGAATAGTTAACAAATTATGATTTACGCAATAATGCACATTATAATGCAATAATTACATTACTCGATTATTCCGCTTGTTTCTGATGAATTTTTGGCAAAAATTAAATGCATTAATTGCAGAGTATACTTGCCTCGATGAATTATTAAGAGTATTATCGAACATGTGACGGTATTATCGACAGCTGGAACAGAGCATGGACATGATAATTATCTCCCGATTTCATTTGATCAGTTATTACTAGATTGTTGCATCTAGTACTCGATCGTGGAACTTTAGCCTTATCCTCATTATCTGATTTTATTATCATAATCGATAACGGTCCTCTCCGACTGAGCTATCACAAAGGTGAATTTTTCTACTTTGAACTCATCGATCCATTATACTATTACTAGACTGGCATTTTTGAGTAGAATAGAAGCTATTATATATGTATTCCAACTCCGCCCTCTGAGATCAGCATATAAAATTCTGTAGTTAACTTCACTTGGTCAATAGGTATTTCTATAATAGAAATTTCTATATGGGTCTAATATTATCTACACACGTACTGCTATAAATTTCATCCAGTTAGAACACGTGCACCGATATATTTCTAGATTTGATATATGCGAACGATGTATCTGTAAAAAAAGAAGTATGTACGTTCTCGAGAAGTGAATATTATATCGAGAGATATATAATAAAAGGTTTGTACAAAAATCGTTACGTAAAATAGAAAGCGCACGATTTCCTTTGAGTTAGCAAACGCTATTCTGCACACAATCGCTTGATACATATTTATTACCTTATTTACTTTCGTATGAAATTTAACGTTATACGATACGATATGAGAATATCGTGTAAGGTCACTTGAACTGAGAAATATACTTAGCTTCCTTTTTTCCAAGAAAATATTTCAGCTTGTTTATCATGTTTCATATTTCATGTTTCATGTTCCATCGTATGAATCATGAAATCTTTTATTAACTCTTGGGTCTGACGGATTCACGTTAGGATGCTGGTTTGAGAAAATTTTATGCACTCGTTAGATACAAAGTTGCAAAAGTATGGATACAAAGGATCCAGTGTCTAAAACTTTTACAACGTGTACCTGTGTAAACGCGCGTTATCTAGATACATGCTATCATTTGGCTCTACTATTTATAAAAAATTCCTTTATTCAGATGTGTGTCTTGGGATGCAAGCACCTTTGAGACACCATGTATTATTATCGAAAATGTTCAAGCAGCAAGTATCTCATATCCGTTCTGGTTCTTATTTATGAGCTGCCGTAAATCCTACATTCAAGCCACGCGCGGATGCAATGCGACTAACGTTGCTGCTGGAAAGAGAACTCCGTCACGGATACGTTTAACTCCGTGTTCGACCATTGCTACGGTTTTACTACTGTGAAAATCCACCCGACGTGTGCGCGCGATGCCTCACGGCATTGCAACTGACGTGGCTATGTATCTTCCAAAATCTCTCGAAATACCCTTTAGCCCTGCAACCCCTGCGATAATTATAATTTACTACAATTATAGTATAGAACCATATCTTTAATGTATAATATCAAGTTTATTTAAATGCGTGATATAAGAAAGTTTATAACGTATTAATAATTACGTTTAATATGCATAACGTGAATGTAACGATAGATATAGAACTCTCGATGCTGAAATAACTTCCCGACTAAGATATTCTTTATGGACAATATTTACAGACTGTAAGATATAAGCGTCCCGTTAGTAACTAAAAGGATTAATCGCAAGTTGATTTTCATTTCAAGGGAAAGCATTTGATATATATATATATATATACCCAGGAACTTCAAGTGACGTTGCTTGGGCAGGATTACCTTTGCAACAGAATGAAGAAAAGGACTTTAAGATCCTGTATTAAGTAATATCTGACGTTATGAACCAGCTTTAGTATCAACTTTCACAAGATCTTTGGAGCTTATTCCATTTCCTTAAATGTACACTCAAAATTATTTTTACTGTAATGCAAAGGTAATCCTCTTAAAACAAACTTACCACTTTCTGCAAAACATGAATATTTTTTAATTAACCCGAGAGAAAATTACATTGAGAGATAATTCTTTTAACACGAACAAACTTTCTACGTTTCGTTTGCTCTCTTACGGAAAACACATTTAAAGCGCAAAAATCATGAAAACCACTCGCTCGCATGTTTCAGCTTTTAAGCACGCGTCTCTCGAGATCCATGTCGTTTACGAGCTTACACTAGGACTCGTTGCTTTTACCAGGGCGGAAATCCAACGAGTACGTGTAACGTCATGCTGACAACTACACGAATCCACAGAACGAGGCGAACAACCCTGCGAATCGCCAAAGCTCTCTTCGGTCCGCATGACTCGCGATTACTTAGCGAGGCGTATGCGAGCGCTATCCTTTGGTGTTCCTTAGTCTGGATTCAACTGCATTTTATGGGGAATCGCGTGGCTTCCGTTGCCACAGAGTCGATACTTACATGCCTTACTTACTTATGGAACGTGAGCGAACTACGAACCGAGGTGTACTCGCTTCCGTGACTTCCGGCGATGTTAATGCGATACTTGGGGCCTGCACGGATGGGATTTTAAGACCTCTCGATTTCTCATCACGCTCACGACCCTCCCGTTACTCGCTCACCAGCTCGCGACGTCAACGAGATTAATGCTCTCATTATTGTCGTTATATTGTCTGCCTGTGCCGTTGTATTACGCGCCAACTGCCAGTACTTTCGCCTAATTACTCGGGAAACGTATACACCAAAACGTAATGCGTATCGTTGTGCTCTATTTGTCTTGCGCATATTTACTCTTAGTACCAATTATTATGTAATTAGAGAAAATGAGATAAATAAGAAAATTTGAGAAAAGGAGATGCGTTATGATTCATGAAAGATGAATTCTCTTCGAATGGCCTTTTGTATTTTAATTCGTTTAATTCGATTAGTGGTATTATTTTAATTTCTTTTGCATGTTTACTTCGAGATAGAAAATAAATATAATTATCTCGAACGCATCTGTGATAAATGATGTTTGGCACTTTCGACCGACTTGTACATCGCGGACAAGTAACATTTCATTATTTACAAGTAAAACTGTTTGGTATCTTGTTTTCTTCAAGAAACGGTGAACACGCGCACTTCCGTCTCTGTTTCGTAGCAAACTTACTCGTGATCACGTTGGATCGAGGCAAAGTGACTGGTCCCTATTGGCTCCTTGTTCGGCATCCAATTTTGGGAAACGAACTGGAAAATTTGCGGCTGTGGGGAATCGTACGTGGGCGCGAGTGCGCAAAGTCTGTCCGTTTACAGAGAATGCACAGAGTTGTACATGGGAAATACATTCCGAGATGATATCACGAAATGTAGATACGACATGTCTACAACATCATTAGATTTTCTTTTTCTGTTTCGGTGAAGTCTCGACGTGAGCAGAATATTTTCCAAGTCAAAGACGATACCTAGCAAAATTCCGACATCTCAGAATTGTACGTTTAGCATATTAAAATGGTTCTCCTAGTGTTTTAATATCGGGCAAAACTTGCATATGACTAGAAAGAGATAGTTTACAATTTGGTACACAGAATTTTATCACGCGTTGTGCACGAGGGCTCATAAGCGTGTATGTAATGCGTGTGAAGTTTCAGAATTAACTATATTTAATCACTTTGGATACTTGTAAACGCAATAATGCCTTCTCCGATCATAACATTGTTTTGTTAATACATGAATTACAACGTCTGATTGAATTCTCAAAATTTATAAATTGATTTTTGTACGATCGGTATAACTTCAATTATAATGAGTATATACAGGGATATATGCAAGCGAAGAGATTTGTCGAACTGTTAATACTGTTATCGAACACGCGAGCGCGTTTCCCAAGCGAGATCCTCAATGAAATTTTGCAAAATTAAACAGATCTCGCGTGGTGTTTTCGCGTACAGCTGCTCGAGCTTCCGTCGTGCGAAATGCGCAGCACAATGCTGATCCATTTGCTATGTTAAAATATGCAGCCTTTGAAGTCACTCACCCGGGCGCCCATTGTGGAAGCTTTGACTCGAGTATTCCGAATCGTTTCGCGTCTCGTGCATCTCAAGTTTCTTTGCGAAAGGTTAACCACTTCCGCCGGGAGTTTTAATTGCGAGCTTCAATTGCGAACCGTTTCCAATTTAGTAAACGTCCACGAAACAAAGTATTGTAATATTACTGACTGCGCGAGCTTTAAACCGGATACCCCGCGTTTCGAATTTCTTAGCGAAACGTGCGGATTGAAAGACTGATGTAAAAACCGTACAATTAATAAGATCCGAGATAATACAAGCTTCAATCATAAAGAGAAAATAATTTAGACAATCGAGTTGCTAGAACGAGGAAAACGACGCTTGCTGTTATACTTGTTTCTTTTTGAGAAAGAATAATAATAAACACGAGAAAGTACACGAAAGAGTTAATCCCTTGCCTTACAATAACGAATGACACTTGTCATTCTCGTTTTTGTAAAAATATATATTTCATCGGATCGATTGACGAAGATAAACGAAACGACAGACGCTTATCCGAGCATGCAAATTAAGTAGCCAACTTTGGCAATGATGGGAAAAATGGTAAAGCAAGGGGTTAATGACGCGGTGCACGGGTCGCATCGAACTCGCCATCGATCATCGGCAGAAGCCAGGTCATCGCGACGCGACGTCCCGATCAATGGATGAGTCGACAATTTTGTCGTGCACGATCATGATAAAATTGGTGAACGGTTTTACTGCTGTCTGTCCACATGTATCTCGTGTACAGCCACCAAGAGCGATCACATGGAAGCTGTCTACGAATGCGTAATGTCTCCGCTCTTGTTCTGTCCCGCGCGCAGATTTATTCCATTGTTCCCGGCACGCCCGTCACGTCCATAAGATTTCACTTTCCGGTATATATACACGAATCACGAACACGTGTCCATTTGAGAACAGCAATTCGCCTGCTGTTCTCGACTCCGTCTACAAAGACGTAATGTACGTTTCGATAAGACAATACGGTATTGCAATTACTGCACGCGCATATGAGGTGATGTCTTGTTTAATGACATAAAGCAGAAGATCTCAAAGTTTTGCTGCAATCCTTTACAGATCTTATTTAAGATAGTGTATTAGAGGAGAATCCCCTATTATGAGATATGCTCCTAATATGAGATAATGGGGTTTCTGCTAAACTATTGAGCACCATCTGTTAGTTCCACCATGAACTTATTACTCTTGGTGTAAAATGTATTTAGTGAAAAATTCATTGTTCGTTATTGCGTTTAGCCTTTGCAAGAAAAGGTTTGTGAAATTGTGAACATGTCAAAGTAACTTGAGGTAAGTCTTTAAACCTTGTTTATTATATAATAAAGAAATGGTTGGCAATAAATTCAGTATGCAATGATAGAGTAGAATCGTAGTAACAGGAAAATACGCAATTTGTTGAATTGCTTAATTGTAGAGGTTAGATTTCATGATCGCGGAACCGCTAGGCGTGTGGCTCGTATAATGAGATATTCAGGGTACTCTTAATATGAGATAATTATTGCTCGAATATGAAGATTATGTAGTGTAATAAAAAGAAAGAAAATACTACTTAAGGTTAAAGAAAATTAATACGAATTTATATTACGAAGTTTTGTATTTAATTTTTATAGAATCTGACTATAGAGATTAGAGAAACGAGGAAGCGTCGACAGTGGAATCGTGAAGATTTGGCGAAGGCTGTGACAGCAGTATTTTTATAAAACTATCTAATAAAGTTTTTTACTTGCAATACTGATGTATTTTGCACTTTTAACACCGATTTCTCGAGGTATCTTATATTAAGAGCACACTTTCTGGATCCTGCGTAAAGCTCTTTTTCAAATTTTTTTAATTTTCAGAAAAAATAATATTTAAATTAGATTTTTCATTTCACCAACCTAAAGCTTATTAAATTCTCTTCAAGATAACGTATTAAATTTTTTAATTCTGCCTATAGATTTCCTTACATTCGGCAAAATCGATATGGTATCTCATAATCGGGGACTTTCCTCTATATTATAAATCAATAGCTGGCTTTCCATTATAAACTGCTCAAGAAGCTTTTCTTGAGAAGAAAGATGATAATATAATCTCTGAAGATAATTATATACAGAAAAATATGCAATAATGTTAATTTATTCAAGATACGGAGTAGAATACAATTATGTCACAAATTTATGTAACATGATACCGAAAAGTTATTTATGAGCTTGTTACTGTACAGCTTAAAACAATGTAACATGTACTTTAATAATTTACAAACTGAGCCATGCATGCACATTAAGTGCATACACGCTTGGGATTCATTCTGCAATTTTTTTGTATTAAATAATATAATTCTACTAACATGATGTGTGTTATATCACAAAGACAACATCACGAGGAAAATGACCAGTAGGAAGCATAATTTCACGTGAAAATTTTTATGACCTTAAAAATATGACAATACATGCTGCATTACACTACCTCATGTGCCAGAAATGACACATTGTATCATATCGCAGGAAGAGTCAAATACATGAATCAATAACACATTTCCTCTCGACGAGAATAAAAATTGATCTAAGAAAACGATATCAGAAATCGCATTATGAGTTTTTTCCCATGCATGAGTTATAAACTGAAGCTGCACGTGTTGGAAAAAGTTACAGAATAAGTCCACTTAACATCCAAGTCTCTTGACTCGGGTAATGATATTTTCGACGTCGTTGCGCGCGAAAGAGTCTAACTCCGCTTCTTTGGGTTCAAGTAAGGGGAGTGAAACACGCGGGAAACCGAGAAAAGCCGAGAAAGCAGCCAGGTATCTGTAACCTCGGTGCAGACGAAGTCGCGCGAACGGGGAAGCTTGTCGCTAAAACTTTATAAGCAACCTGGCCGGGGGTGAATCCGTACAGACAGTTAACCGCGAGAGGCGATGAAAAGGAGCGACGCTAGTTATAAGAAGAAAGTGAGGAGAAAACTGAGACAGCAATCCGTAATGCAACAAGAAAAAACAGAAAAGGATAAATATAGAAAAAATAGAAAAAGGATGAAAAGTAGTCATCTTGAGACGATTTTGGATTGACTTCGATAAAAATCGAAATTAGAATAAATTTCCTACATACTACTCGACGATGATTTTCTCGTAGCCAAGCTGCAAAGTACAACACGATTTTTAATGCGAACGGTGCAATTAATATTTCTGTGAATTATTAACCAAAAGCGCGGCCTCTTAAATTCATCATTATATTATATATTTACTGCGACGCCCGCTTGTTTGTTAGCTTGCTATAGAGGTTGCATAATCTTTGGCCTCGCGTATAGTCGGCAATATCCAGCTAGAGGGCTGCCACAACGGGAATCCGTTCTACTTGGAGTCCGACGTAATTCCCGTTGTGGTTGTCACTCATTGTCAGATTACAGTTGCGTCTTCGCAGCTTTCAGTGACGGTATTCCATTAATCTTTTATGCCATAATGGAAAAATTCTCAGGCCGTTTTTAATTGTTTTTTTATTAATCGGAGCATAAAATCGATAAAAGCAAGTGCTGCTGATGAGAAATTTCTCGTAGGCCTCAGGCTTAATAATTGTGAAATCTGATGGTTTGTGCTTACCTAAAAACAAATGCGTGCTTAAACAATACGATGTTTTATAGTATATTGACGTGACGATTCGGACGACATTTATCGTTCGCAAACAAGTCGGATGAGAGCGCTGCGTGATAAATCCGATATGATTAAGTTACCAACAAAGAGATTTATGTGGAGAAACGTAGCGCGCAATGTGCGGATGGACGGACAGCACATAAACGCCGCAAATTTATCGAGGTAAATGCAAACATTATGAATCCGCTCGTTGCCGCAGAATCTATCGTGGTGCTCGCTTTTGCTTTTTTATGGGCACTCGTATATTTATCGCGTTATAATGTATTAAAATTGATATTAACTTTCTCGAAGCCGTAATGAAAATAACTGAATTAGAGCAGCGCATTTAAAGCAGCAGTCTGAAGCTCGAATGTAATGTAATATACTTAATAAGAGAGTTACGCGCATATTTTACTAACGAAACGGATTTCTTTAAAAAAAGGAGGATTCTCTCTCGCGTTTAAAGCCGGAGAGCTCCTAATATATTAAGCTTGAAAGCTTCTTTTGCGGAACACAGCCTGCTTTTGTCAACTTTTTAAATAATTTTTCTTTATAGAATACAATGTGTGAAGCAATTTATCAGATTGAGAAGTATACAATTGCCTTCGATCTGCCTCTTTGGTTTGATCGAACTAGAAAAGATGGTGATTAGGGTCATAACTTTGTTTCCCTGGTTGGCTTTTACGTCTCCCCACAGCCATATAAATCCACGACGATCGGTTGAACAACGAGGCTGCTTCGAAATAATGAAATTCCACCTGAAGGCAGTGCGTAAGAGAGACTGACTGACTGAGGCGGACGCCAGAACAGAAAAGAGAGAAGTCTGGACCGAACCACAACAGTTTCCTCCGATATTTCATTAAAATTATTTGAAAAACCTGCAGTAAAAAAAGTCGATTGCGGTATGGAGGCCGCTTTTACCGATAAATTGGCGTACTGCGCTCGTTCAACCTCCCTTGTGCTCTCATTTTTATTTTCTTCTAGCGTCGTATGTGTGCATGAATGTGTGTATACGTATGTGTTTCCAATCCGCGATAATTCTTCAGCTTACCTCCGATGTATAATATAAGAAAAAACTGTACCAATTTTTGTATTTAGAATCCAATTGTTGTAAGATTAACTGATTGTTTCTGCACAAGACTCTTGCCTGTTTTCAAATGAATATTAACTACTCGAATATCTATTACAATGCAAATCTCTTTTTGGCGGGTTATTTTATTTGTAGTATGTATAAATGTATATTTTGAATTGTAATTTAATACTAATTTTTAAACGCAATAATATAAGAAAAGATACCTTATGATATCTGTTGGCAGAGAAGTTATTTGCACATTTGCTTACTTTTCGTTTACTTGTGATATTCTTTCTATTATACAAAACATAAAAATTCTTTATAACTTTGTACTGACCATAAAATATAAAGTACATTATTTAGGATACAAGTACAAAGATTACTTTTTCTAGTTATCTTGGCTAAAATCAACAATAGGCGAAATCTTGGAAAGTATCATCTACTTAGGAACTTCGCAGATATTCTTACAGTGTCCATAGTTCATACGGAAGAATTCATGGAAAATTCAAGCCCGTCTTTTAAATAGAGTTAAACAGAGACCGGACTTGAAAAGGGTTTAACGGTGCGCGACTTTCTCTTAATCTCGTTCGCGGGAATGGAAAAGTAGCTTCGTCGGCAACTGGCCGAGAGGAGTCGGTCGCGTCGTAGCATTAATCAAGACGGCGCGAAATGGTCCCGTGGCGCCAGTAAAATGGAGGTGTCCTGCGGGAGGATTAAGAAAGCGAGAAAAATTTGTTGCACCCCGCGGGCGGCCGGTCGCGTGAACCTCCCTTCCGCACAATCGCTTCCTATCTTCGTATGCAAATGCATGCGTGCTTTTTCTTGTTCGAGTTTGCATAGCCTCCCTCCCTTCGTTCGACCCCCTCGTCGATTTGATCGTTTCCGCTCGACCATCCCTTCGAGATCCTTCGCGGCGTTTGCCACCGAACTTACTCGTTTTGCATTAAAGTTAATAAAGCGGCTATGCCTGAGCACGCTCAACTTCGTTATTTCGTTCAAGCAGTTCGTCCTCGAGCTCGGGCGCGCCAAGGGTGAGGTAGGAAGGCGACGACGACAACGACGACGACTGTTGTAAGCCATTTGACGTAATTACCGCGGAATTGTGAGAATAAAAGTAGAGCGACCTTTTACACGGCTATTTTATTTTCTGGAAATGTTGCCTCTTTTGTTGCATCGCGAGCGAGATATCTGCGCTGTCCCAATGTTTTCCCAAAGGTATCCTCCGTCTCGTGTCATTTTTGCGCGAATTTACCGTCAAATCGCACGAGTTATATCCGGTGATGCAAAGCTATCCGTGTGATGGCGAGCTACGGCCATTTGGCATATTACCAGTGCAAATGTGACCATAATTCACGACGATATATCTGCGGGTTTGCGTGGAGATTGCACGCATTAATACATGCAACGTTCGCAGAAGTTCCAATATCCTTTTATATGGACTATAAGTTGTCGTTTTTATTTAATATTATTCTCACGCTTTTCTCGAGACGCAACTGTTTTACAATAAATCGTTAAAATGTTTTCACATACCAATAGGATGCTCTCCGTAGAATATATAGCTCGTCCTCCAATCGATTTCCGGCTCTGTCGTCTAAAAAATGAACAATAATACATCAATATTTACGTTGAACAAATAGGAAACGTGCGCGGAAAAATTTGTCGAAAAAGTCAAACGTCTGTATGTACATGACCTTTCGCAGCTTCATACGCTCCCACACACATACTTTACACACACTCTCTCTCTCTCTCTCTCTCTCTCTCTCTCTCTCTCTCTCTGAATCTCTCTCTTCAAACTTCAACTTATCATCTTCGTCGATCTGATTACGATTTTTATGAGCAACGTGTTGATCTTGCGACGGATCATTGTCAATACGATCCAGATCACTCTCGCGAGACCGGCGTAGGTGGCTGCAAGTTGCACACACAAGGGAAAATATTGAATTGCAGCGCTAAACACGCGTCACGAACTTTATCGCAAAGTCGAGCCGTTTAGAAGATCAGAGGGACTTACAGGTTGTAAACTCCCCGCGGGGACGGGGAACGAACCCTCTTACGCTCTCGGCAGGCATGAATAATTATTTCGCGATACACGATCGCTTTCAGCTTAATATAATGTGGCGAATGCGCGGAAACTTCCCCGGAATGCTTTGGGCAGGCAGCACATACATGAGATAGGGTAACTCGTTTAATCTTTGTGCCATGCATTACGCAGCACGTAACAGAACACGTCCCTCGCGTTTAAATTCCGCGGAACGATCGGAGAGCTTTTATTATCATTACTGCGGCCATTTATCGTGGTCTCGCGTTCTTAGCAGTCGTAACATCTAGATATCGATGTGTCATACGCTCGAATAATATCTCATGAAATCCTATGAGGGGTACGCACACTAAAGCCGACGCGTCCTTTTGCATTTTATATTCGACGAATAGAGGGATTATATTAGAATATTCTAAAGTTCGATTTCCGCGGGCGTCGTATGGAGAGCTTGGAAATGGCATCACGAACGCGATAACATCGTTCGCTCTCCGTAGTCAATTTAGCACTAAACACGTTTCCTCTATACTGAATATACCGGATTTTGAACCTTCGTTTTCTTTTATGTATAACTCATGATTTTTCGCGATTCGTCTTTAATTTCTTAGTTTTCTGGAAAAGCTAAGGACAAACATAATTCTAAAATATTTAGTATATAAAAGAATGCAATGATTATATATTTAACATATCAAATGACTCGATATTGATAGAGCTAGAAACGTTCCTTTTTTTATTTACAGAAATTTACAGAAAACACGAAAGATACGAATTCCTTACATGTGGAAATACTGATATATAGTGAAATATATAATATAATAAATTAGGTATAAATATACATAAATAGATATAAGTTAAGTGCTAAATAAATGTGAAAGATTACACAGAAAGCTTTGTTCTCGAAACGCTGCGTTCGTCAGCAATGCTAATGTTTAAAATACACAGGATTTTTTTCTACATCATTTTGAAACTATAATTACCACCTTTTTTCTCGCATTATAAACATACTAGCGTTTAGGACCGCGCAGAGCGCGGGTGGAGATGCGTGGGTGGATGGATGAGGGTGAATGAAAATAACATGGAGATGAAATTAAAAGTATTACGATTGATAACTGGACAGAGCGAAACAGATTTCGAGAAACTCAGTCAATAAATGTGTGAATGCGTGGGTGGGTGGATGCGTGGGTGGGTGGATGGGGGTGTAAAACTTAAAAAAATCACATAGTAACCATTTTTGAAAAATTTGCAAACTTTTGGTACCAATTTCGAGAAAATCGGTTCATTAATCAAGGAGTAGTTCGCGGTCAGACAGACAGACGGTACTTATACGTATATATAGATTAAGGTTCTACACAGGACACTTCGTATTTCTTATTCTTCTCTGTTTTATTCTTCTATTGGGTTACACCGAGGTCATTTTACAGTCCGTATATGCGCGCCGTGGCATGTCTTTCTCTTAGATAAATTCTCCGACACGGTTGCTGGGAAATCGTCCCGAAGGTAGAGTAATCTATCGTCACGAAAGTAGGTACGCTTGACCCGCCGGAAAATCTTTAAAAT
Organism: Ooceraea biroi; assembly: GCF_003672135.1. Taxonomy (NCBI): domain Eukaryota; kingdom Metazoa; phylum Arthropoda; class Insecta; order Hymenoptera; family Formicidae; genus Ooceraea; species Ooceraea biroi. The sequence goes on from NC_039510.1 coordinate 10,455,723, forward strand.
TCGATCGAGCCAGCCGCAATTTCGAGCGAGCATATATATCCCCCGGGAACGGTGCACGTAGCACAGCCAGCACAGATAGAAAAGTGGGTGGCTACGCATCCAGCTCATACTGTGAAAAAAGGGAGGGCAACCGTTAGCAAAAATGGGTCTCGTCGCCGTCGGTGATATCGCTTCCCATCACTACCTCTGTTTTTCTACTGCTCCGCGATGGGACGGGAGAGCAAAATAGTGAAACGACGAAATAAATCACAGCTTGTTTCCGGCTGCAACTTGCGCTACTTCCAGGAAGAGGAAGTCGCATCATGGAAGATGCAGGATGTGGAAAGACGTATTCCGTAATGTCTATAACATTTGAACTTGAACGTCGCAGCGGAGCATCGAGATTTACGAAATTGAAATTGCGACGCAATGTGACGAGAAGAAGGATTGCACGAGCGGAGAACTCGTGAGTAGATCGTATAGATAGATCGTAAGAAGGTCGGAGGTAAATCGAAATAACGAAGCATCACGGAAACGAATCGGCGAGAGAGACGTCGGTAAATCGCGACTGGTGGTAGAATGGTGGTCGATGAAAGGGAACATCGTCGCTGGAAGAAGTAAAGTAAGTCAACGCGGAAATGTAGGCGATTTCCTCTATGTAGCCTGGCTCAAAGAATCCGCCGCGAGAAGAGGCAAGCGACAGTCGCTGGAAACGTTCGCGATGCACCTCATCGTCATGTGATATATATTTCCAATTTAGACGAAGTTTATTTAATACGGCGACACACACACACACTCGGTATATCTCTTTGCGGTGTTGGCCAGCGCGCGGTAAGAAGACCGAGGGGGTGAGGACCACTTGTGTACGTGGAAGTAGGTCTTCTTAGCGGCGGTGCCCGGTGGCGATATTGCTTTCTCTCGAGCTACGGGAAAGAAAACGACAAAGACGATGGGAAGGCTACAGAAAGCGGATGCGCAGGCGAACGGTGCTGTAAGCTGTTCAGATATCCGCGCGCGCGAGGACTTTATTATTACGCCGAAAATTTCCGGGCTCGATCGAGCGCGTAATGCGCGCGATACCATCCGACGCGATTGAAAATATTAAAAGTTGTTACGACGCCCTACCTAACTCGAAAAAGTAGGTTCTGTGCTTTTCCCAGCCGGAATGCCTCATTTCTGTTTAGCAGACTTTTCCTCCTACGCTCGTCCTTTTCCTCCTACTGCTCTTCTACGTCTTCCTTCCTCTCTTCCGGGGATTATCCTTATATTAATTTTAATTAATTTCGACTTAAAAGGATAAAGAATTTTGCTGCACGGAGCGTTTTCTCGAGATGGAATCTTTAATACATTTTCCGAGGAAAAAAACTAATGTGTAAGTGTAATGCCCGAGCAAGCACACATCGACTGAGAAAAGACATTGCCGAAAATCCCGCTCTCGCTGGGAATTACTGCAGGAACGACCGAGGAACTTGCGAATGAAGCCGTAATGTTACTACGTCAGATCGCGGTGGTTGTTCCTAATTTAGTAGAATTTGCCGTGAGACTGAGCAAAAGGGAGTAGGACCTCTTACACAGGAAATAATTTCCGGATTTGCGTGTGCATGCGGGATCTCAAGCGTTACTCACACTGCGCTCCAATTAAACGGATGTTTTCGTAACGACGCGTCTAATCAAGATTAATTTACAAACGAGGTAGACGAGAGCGAAGTCCAAGTACCATTAATAAGAAAAATATAATTCCGAGCACGAAAGACAGATAATGTTTGAGTTCTGTGATACACATGGCGGGCAAGCGCATCCGCTGCTGGCAAGACTAATGCTTTCTATATTTGAAGGGCCGAAAAGAGGGAAATGCGAACGAGAGATGGACGGAACGAAATGAAGCAGAGCAAACGAAACGTAGAACTGTAGTTATGCAGAGTTGGTTGTAATTACAAAGGACGGGGAATGTGTCGAGCGCTATAGGACTTCTTGAGAGGCGAACATGTAATATTTCGAGTGTACACAGTGCTTAAGTCAACTTACTCTCGCGAAATCGCGAATAGTGGAGCACGATATGACCGACATTATAATATTTTCAGTGGAATATAGGCAGATACGGTCGGTATGTAGCTTCCTGGACGCAAAAATTAGTTTTCCAATGGAACAATGCGGAATTTCCAATCCTACATTGTTCTACAGCGGCGGAGGATCGCGTAAAATCTCGACGTTTCAAATTACTTTAGCACGCCGCGCTCCGAGAATTTGACCGGGATTTAAATCACGCGGTAACGCGATAAGTTTTTGAAATCACGAAATTGTAGGGAGACACGGGTTACACACGCGCGTGTAATTTACTCATATCTCATGTAGCATAGCGACGAAGTGCGCTCGCAGCTCATTCTAATCGTGCACCAACGGATAATCTCCATTCAGCCCGAATTGAGGTAATAACGAAAGTATAATGAAAACGAGATACGAAATTTAGCTGGCCGAAGCGAGATTATTGTCTTGAGAATTTGAGATTTGGTCCAATTTGTAGGAATTATCTGACTTCGAGGAGCGGCAACCAATAGCTGAAACGCGAGGGTTTTTTTATATTTCGCGTATAATTTAACGTAATTCCACGGGGTGAACTTTTATCTCTCCATACGTTATCTTTCAATTTAGAAGATGAAAATATTAAATTGTTAAAATTAAAATTAGTATCTTCATTGATATTTTCAATGGCTGCTTAAATTGCCGTTTCAAGGATTGATGCATATAGCACAATCGATTAACGGAATTGTAGGAATTAATGAAATGCTTGAAATTGTATTAAATTGCAATCATATAAATTAACGAAAAAATAAATGCTAGTAAATTTCATACACAAGTAACAGTTGAGCCATTGAAAAATATTATTACGCGATGGAGACTTGTATCAGAATTAAATTGAGTTTCGAAGTAAATAAGTTGTTTATTGATTGTTTGACAAGCTACTTCCCGAGGGTATTGCATTGTGAATGAAAAACTGCAATGGTCGAGAGAATAACGTGATTTCTGGCAATTAAATTCGCATTGACAATTTTCGACGATTATTTCGACGATTTAAACATGAATTAAGATACAGTAACGCGTACAAACATTATTTAAAAAATCTAGAGAGAGTCTCTTCTGGGACAAATTTCCTGCATTGGACATGCGTCTTCGCATGTCGCCTATTTCGAAATGCAGCGAAAACTGGGATTTATGCACGGTCGCATTTTAATAAGCCAAACAAGTTTTGATTGCTTTATTCCGGTACTCGTTCACAGATGTGTTTCTGACAACGAAGTTAAGAGATGGTCCGCGATATCACCTGCGAATGGCTGCGAGGGTAGAAATTCTACATCTGTGCACACATGCCTGCGTGCACAGAGTTTGACGTAAAGACTCGCACTGAGTCAAAGCTGAGGACCTAATCATAAGGAGGAAACTTCCGAGCAGGAATAGGTTTGTAATGATGCTACGTGACTGTGATTAAGCTAGCGAATATTTGAGTAGACGGAACCAAGACGCCATGCTTCCTGATGTAACCAGTGAGAAGACTAATTCACAAGCTGCTCTTTGCAAAATTTACGCTGTTTCTCGGTTCAAGCGTAGGCGAAAAATGGCAGCCGCAACACGGTGTAATTTCTCGCGCAATTCTTGGATGATTTAGGAGATCCAGCATGATTATCTTCTGGAGCTCAGGCGCGCCGGTAATTTCCACGTCGTTAGTAATCTCGGCGCGAATTAAAGGGCGCCCTCCGTGACAGAAGTTCTCCGGTCGAATCGATTAATACGAATGTTATATCGCAGCTACCGTAATCATTGAAACACCCCGGGCGTTATTTTACTCGAGCATTTGACAAAAACACAAGCTGGTGTACCGAGCGTATCAGCATCGATAGCGAAGAAACTTTTCATACTCGGCGAAGCAGTTATTTCATCTGCGGGTGTCGAAGTTTGCTGATGATCATCGCACGATCGACGTATCGATTGCCGTGACTTTCCCAGCCGCGCTGGAAACGGAGCCAGCAAAATTGCGCGCGACGCATAGATTTTCCATTCGCGACAACGTATACGCTTAATTACAACGGTCGGATTACGGTGGCGTATGTCAGGTGCTGTTATGAGAATTAATTTAATGGAGCGTGCCGTGCGCGCGCGAGCCATTTGTAAATAAATATATGCAATAGTTATAATTAAAAGCGTCCGCTCATTATATCCGCAGCACGAAATTATTCCCGGTCGCAGTTAAACTCACTAATGATCACTGACCGCAATGTAATTCTCTGATTCTGCTACTGTTGCACTCGCGATAATAAATTGCATTAATAAGCGCACGGAGTCTGCGCCAGCCTTGAAATTCACTTGAAATCACTTGTTATTTTCCCTGATTAGTAAGAGTAATCGCGATGCAGATTCTCGCAAGCTTGCGCAAAATGTAGCCGTCAGAAAGCGCCGGCCGATTTATTATTCTTATGCAAATAACCACAAGAGAAGATTAAAGTTTGGTTATAGTTAGGCGCATTAAGTGAAACTTTGAGCAAGTCTCTCGCAACAAGGTGCTCGCAGAGTCATGTTAACCCATCAAGTAGTTGGCTGGCAGGGCAGTTTCGGGCCAAAAGTTACCTGCCGATATATCTATCCGTAACGGAAGCTATCCGTAACTTGTATAGGTATGCAAGCTTAGTATCCCAACTTAATCACGAAAACATTCCTTTCTTAACTTCCTGAACTTTGACAAAGTGTATCTTTGCTATTTCGAGCAAAGAAACTTTCGTATTCCAATTTAGCTGCAACAAAACAAGAATCCTTTACCCAACTTGAAATATTTCTGCATTATATATACAGCTATTATTGCTGTTAATAAAATCAAGTTTTCCGCGCGCGAATGCCTTTTTTCTCAATTAACTTTATTATTATAATCACTCCTGCGCACTCTACTGATTTAAGCATAACTAGATTGAGCATTAAAAAGAATATTTTTAAATAAATTAATTTTCTAGAGAAAGAAAGAAATATTATTTTTGATGTTAAATAATTTTTGCGAAGCATTTAAATAATACCAATAAATTGAATAACCTAATTTAACATGCATACATTATCAATTAAATACATACCTTTACATATTTATTTGTACAATTGTAATAACTTCTGCAATCTGTCCATTAAAAGCTTCATTAAATCGCAAAAAAATTTTCCTATAATTGCTTGGCGTAGCGTGACATATTTATGCAACGTAATTTCACCTATGAAATGCGAAGAACTTCGAGGCAGCATGTGAGTCTCGGAAAATTTAATTGGCAGTTCACGAGATGATTAACTTTACTGTGTCGCGCGTGTTCAAGATAAAACTATCTAATTGCGCTACATCGACCGGCAGTATGCAAGATTGGTATTGACATGGGTTGGGTGTCAAGTAATGTAACACGCACAATTAATAATTAATGGTTCGACCGATAAGTGAGAACCTAATTGTGACACGAACTTTCATGGTGCTTCACGATCGCAAAATAATTGTGTTTATTTCTTGAACAATTGCGTATATCAAAAAATTATTGGCTTTAGCGTGCGAACAATAAATAAATTATCGAGCGCACATTCATGAAAAATAATATTGCATTTATTATTTCATTTGATTTCCGGGTTGGATTTTAATTTGAACGTTTCGTCAACATTTCAATCTACTTCATCAGGGTGAGAAGTAACTTGATACTGATTTGCTTCTCGATAGGTGTCCCTATACATATGTAGCAACTGACCAATTAGTGGAGCAATGGGAGGAGGAAGCAAGAGGGAGAAAATGGATCGGCCAAATTTACAAATGTCGGAACCAAAGTGGCAAAACACGATTCCAACCCGGAAATCAGATCAGATAATATGATATTACAATATTACAATAGCGTGAAAGCCTCAAATGTTTTATCATCGTATTTACAGTAATATATACCTATGTTCAACTACATGATTGTAAAAAAAGAAACCTTTTCTTCATATATCTCACTAAAATATTTTTTTTATACTTGAAAACATTCCATAATTTCGACGCGCTTAGCATTTCCCAATTTTGTGCCGTGCAGCTCTTTTTCGCACGAAAAGAGCCGAAAATAAAAAGAGGCCGTAGCCATGGGCATTAGCCGTAGGAATGCATTAAACATGCAAACTACGGGGCATCTGCATCCCGTTTCCAACGTCATGGCGATTACGTCCCGAATACGAGACCATTCACGCAACACGTGTTTGGCGCGATGGACGATACGTCTTCGATGCATTCCGCGTACGTATTGTCGGTGCATTTGTGTACCCGCCGGGATTGCACTCGACTGAGCACCACTTCGAGTGAGAAAGAACCCAGTTTATCTTATTTACCGGAGCAAGGGAGAACGAGGGTAGACACGGGCAAAAGCGTGTCTCGAGTCTCCATTCCGGTGCGCGATCTCACTTAAGGCTCGCTCAGATGTATCAAGTGACGTGGCGATTGGCCGCCAGCCAGTTTTTCAAGACGGCCTTTCAAAACTTTCGGACGTCGACTGCTCGTCTTTGGAATGCTACCATTTCATTATCCTCTTGACAACACACAGACAATCACCGGCCGTTGCACGGCAGGGCGACTCCTTTGCAATGGGAAGCGCCTCGCAGCCACCCGCGCACGCAGAATTCATCCATTCTCTTCTTCGCGGGGGTACTGCTCGAGGAGCTCGGTGAACTCGCGCTGGAGAGACACGGGGGACGAATCGCGAGTAATAGAAAAATAGACACGAATATCCGTTCGACTGGAAATACATTTTCCGCGTACGTGTTCCCGCGGCAGTCAGAAGAAACGCGGAAGGGAAGATGTACGCGAGAGAGCCATTAAGTAAGATGGATCTGAACGCCATACAATATTTACAGTGCTTGAAGAGTAACGAAATCGTGTAGAAAGCAGAGAAACATGGACGGATAGCTCCATAAATGGAAAAAATTAATGGATCGGAGATAATTTTTGATCAGACAATTCTGTACTCACACGGATAAAAATATATATACTTATAAAAACAATCAGTCGAGCGCCACATGAATCAACATAATCGCAATCAATCGTTGTCGCGAATTATTTCTTCTCGTACAATTTAAGCGAAACGGAAAGCCGGTTGAGCGGAGTATCGGCCGGATTAATAAACGGAAGAAATAGGAATCCTGGTAATAAAGCTAGGCGGAGGTTTAATAATCTCGACCGGGTGACACTGCGTTCGCATCCTCTTCGAAATCCGAACCGCATCCATGCTCTCTCTCTCTTTCTCTCTGTCTCTCTGCATTCATACAGAAATCAATAGCAGGCACGTGCACGTAATTGGTATAACCGTCTCGTTCCTATTGAATTAGCAACAATAATGACACGATGATTTGTTCGGTTATACGAGCCACTTATCCATCAGCATACAGTACGCTGGATAATGATAATAGCGGCTAAAGAGATAGATAGGAATAAAAAAGGAAGAGGGAGAGAGAGAGAGAGAATCACCTACTACCTGCGAAATCCATTCAAATAGAAATCAATCGTGCAACAGATTGGCCATTCGCTTAGCAGTCTATTAGGCGGAATTTACAGCAACTTTTCCCTCTGGATGTGCAACGCGCGTCTCGACGTTCGTGAACGACATCGGATCGGCATTCATCTCTTTACGTCTCTTTACATCTGCCGAGCGCCGTTAACGCAGGAAACTTGGGCGAATGGAATTTACGGGTCCCACGAATGGAAATCCTGGTCGCTCGTAAATTTGGTCAGCGCGCCGGCGCTACCCTTGTACCTCGCGCAAGGTATAAGGTAACTTACGAGGGAAAGAAAGAAGGGCGCTCGCGCCAAGAACGCGAGAGACTTTCGATAATTAAAATTCCGCAGAGACCGCGAGATTTTTTTTTAAACTTTTACTGGTCGCAGGAATGATTCCTCTGCGCATTTCGCCCGCTTTTAGAGTCGAAGTATCCGAAAAGAGTTTCCACGTCCTTCGGAAGTTTATGGTAATCCTGATTTAAGCGTGACCCACGCCACTCTTCTGTTTTCTCTTGCGGAATCTTGTTTTTTCATCTGTAACCAACGATTACTGCAGCGTAAGCGAAAAATACTGTCCACTCCCGTGTTTGATCCGACGAGGGTAATTGATTTCGATTGGTTTGAATCTATCGGCAAGTGTTTTCGAAAATATTTCTAGGTCAACTGGATACTGCTTGCAAACAGTTTGTTCCGCTGAGGGGAAATAGTTGCGATCATGCAACTAACTTGAGGGTTAATAACGGTCTTAACCAGATTTGCACCTCTTCCATTTCCATCTTTGTACAGGATGGTTCGGAATGGAATTTTAATGGCGGATTCTTTGATCAATTTGGACTCGATTTTTCCTTAATTCAAATGTCAAACGGCCAACGGTCAACGGTTGCCGAGTTACGGATGATTGGAATTTCTGAGCGATAATTAAATAACAAAACGCTGCTGCTTCGAATCTAAATTTAAGCAAACCCTATTAGTACTTTTAATTGCCATATCATTTAACGTCGAATATTGAGAAATTACATGTTCGAAACTTCCTTTTTTATAAAAAACTCTATTTCAATTAAAACATTATTCTGATTATATAAAAAGTGTCTGATAGTTGCTATCTTTGTTCAACTCATTACTACCTTTATCTTGTCTTAGCAATTGCAATCCATTGAAATAATTCTGAATTCGAATTGTAGTTATCTAGTATGGTAATATTTCGAGTGCAAAGTCCTCAGGTAATTTGCAACGAGGCATTTAGGTCCGACGAAAATTCAAGCAATGTCTCACGTTATCTACGCATGATGGCTGGCCTTATAAATAAATTAAATATTAAATAAATAATATTGCAACGTGCGTGACATACGCGGCCGGTGACGAGGACATTTGACATTTTCGTCGAAAGTACGCATGGGCCCTCGGTTTTGATACGAGAAAGCACGTACACACGAAGCAGCGAGTACACACGGAGCGTCCGTTCGGCGCAAGTACGTGTCCGCAATCACCGAATAGCTGGGTGCTCAATAAATCAATACAAATGACCCCAAGACCAGATTGGAATCGAATAATGCAACGATTATTACGCGCACAAAGGGCGCTCGTAACCGATGCATCACGTACGCAGTATCTTGCTTCCAGGCTGCACACGCCAGCACGTCACGGAGCGCAGAAGCCTGTAGGTATATCACGAAATTTGGGACACTGCTCGGTAGTCCTCGGCTTTGGCATGTATAGCCCGTGAGGTAGATTGCTTTTCGTCGAAACGAATCGATAGACCGAACGTCGGATGCTGGATACGGCCGGGCAAAGAATCGACCGTCAGATACGTTGCGAGAAAATTGGCGGGTTGCGAAATTGCCGACAATGAAAAAAAAGGGCAAGACCATCTCGGTTGAATGCGTCAATTATCTTTTACTTCCCTCATCCTAGTGACATGGCAAAATTGACGGCTCCGTGATGCGAAACAAAAACACACGATCGCTTTTTTTTTCAATTTCATAAGAAAAATTCTAGCAAGATTTTTTAATGTCACACATCGTATCTATTTCTTTATCTTAATTTGAATAACTTAGAATAACTTTATAGTAGTAAGTAAGCTTATAGTCATATTTGAGATCAATCATGTTTTTATTTGGTTAATTTCCGTGAGCCTTGTGGAATCGCGTAGAAATCTTTGATCCGTCGCACAGGAACCTTCAAAATTTGCAAGGATAATGGTATAATTTAATATCTCGTTAGCTCTGACGTGTACACGCTGACAGAGGAAAACCTCACCTGAGATATCCCATATTCGTCTCTCGTTTGAAGTTGCAGGGACGCGAGATAGAATATTTATGGTGCATCGCTTCTCTCGCCGCACGGCTTCGCTCACCGGAGGGACGTGGTGTACCATGAATATTTAGAAAATTAAATCGGCCAACTTCGTCGCGTTGGGCGTACAGAGGGCGGCTGAATGCGGGTGCTGGAAACTCGCAGAAGTTTCCCAGATAGGATCTCGGTGAAGAAGAAACCAAAGCTATCAATATTGTTCAATGCCATAGCCGAGGACCGAAGTCGCTCGCAAACGCGAGTCGCATTCGTAATTGTATCCGTAATCGCGACTTGGATATAATCGTGAAAGTATTTACAGGAGATGCACGTCCCTAGAAGAGCTTCCTAGAAAGCGAATCAGTGTTTTTCCGCGACGCTCTGAGACCTTTATTTGAAGATAACAGAGCAAGAATAATAACATATACATATACGATATATTATATGGCAGAATGATCAATTTTTATCGAATTAAATTTTGTCGGAAACAAGATTTCATCGTGACGATTAATACTAATCAAATTTTCAGCGATCCAAATTTTTCTTTCAATTAGATACGCAAATTGCATTCTAGAATAATTGTTCGTAACAGACCGTTTTACTTTAATAAAACTTTTCTTGCTCAAAGAAGACCATATCTAGTCTCTGCAACTCGGTCATATACTGTCTGAATTTTCTACGGTCTAGAAATCTATACAAACTTTGATACTTCCCAGCGTCGAAACGAAAGTATTCTTGGAATGGATCGTCATTTGAAGTATGCTAGACCATTAAAAAGAGCGTTAGTTACAGGTAACGCTTTACGAACGTACATGCGAGGAAAATGCTCTTCATGGTCATGCCACTCTTCATGAATGCCACGGACTGAAAAGTAGCAATTGCATCTCTTCTATTTTCCCAGGAAGGCATTTCTCCAGGAAGAAAGAAAATGTATCATACTAGTTTACTGCACTGCATGATCTTTTCATAATGCAACAATTTTCTAAACAGATATTTTTTAAAATAAAGACAGAGATGGAACCTTTTTCACGAGATTAACGTAATTGAAAAAACATGAAAGAGAATCTGCTATTATTTATTTATGCAAGAGCTTGAGAAATGTCCTAGAGTATTTGCACATTCTTCCAAGGAAAAATCATGTTTTCTAGAAAGATTTTATTGAGAAAGTGCATACACTGTGTATCAACAACATCTAACGCCTTTTGAAAACATTTGAAAACACAAACGCATGTCCATGAGATGAGAAATCATATTCATGGCGTAACTATGACGTAACTAACGGCTGCACCGGAAAGAGAAGAATAAGAATCGGTTGACATCAAAATAAAAGAAAAGACAATATCAAATTTGTTATGTTGAACACGAGCATTCGTGGTGTTTAGTGATAAGAACTACACCTTTTGTTCGCTTTAAGACCCATGCATGATCACACATTATTATGAAGCTTGTCACGTGGAATTCAAACGGATGAAGAGCAAAATAATCGAGATCGCTATTGTGTAAAACAAAGGACTCTGTGCAAGCTACCCCTACGTCCCTCTGCGACAGGCGGGATGCGTAATCGTTAGTTAAGCCATTGATTAGTACGCGTATACGTCCGAATATTTACCCCATAGTAAGTATATACGCGAAGCAAGCGGTTAATGGAGTCGGGCACCATCAACGACAGCTCGACGGCGTCGAAAACGACGCTGTTACGGAAACAATTTCACCGTTATAGGATCAAAGCAGCTGAATTCGGCGTATACGCGTTCCATACGCAAACTAATATTTTCCCCAAACGAAGCGTGCAAGTCGTATAAGTGTTTATTGCCTCCGTCGTACCATGGACGAAATTTGCAACTACTTGTTGCACGCCAATGAAATCACGACTATTGATCCGTCTCTCTAACGGCCGGCACGGTGAGACTTACTGGTCGCCGAATGCACCAAATGAATTGCGTTTTTCATCAATTATTCGACATATCGTTTCCTTTTATTCGACTAATAAAGCGTGTCCACTGCAGAACCTGGCAAACGAATGTTTTTATGCGAAACGATTTAATATTGCTCATATATTTAAAGATTAAATCCATATTTGAAAGTTCACATGTGTTTCCTTATAATATTTTTGTCGATTTGTTAATTTGCGTGTACAGAATATAATGTTGTGCAATATATATTTATAATTCCTATAAATAATACTATAAATAAAATCGGGAGAACCAATACGCATTATAAGATATTTATTTTCTATGCATGTTGTCGAGAAAAAGATAAAATGTTATTAATAATGATGAAACGAAATATCCAAAACAATTCTAAAAAAATTATTTGTTCCGCATCGCTTATTCTACGCGTAGCGTATTTTAATGCTAAAGTTCATCAGAGGAAATTATTAATTGTTTCGGGCAATCGGGCGAAAATGTACACGCGAGTTGCGAAATAAACCGAACGCTTCGTGCTCTCGCGAATTCGATGAGCGATAAAAAACGGAGGGGGTGGTAGTTTTTGTTTAAAAAAGAGAGCAAGGAAATTCGCTCGCGTGCCGCACGACAGCTGATTGCTTCGGAAGTTTTCCCCGGGGCGATTTTGCGGGCCGATCGTCGGGCAACTTTTCTTAATTTTCCGCGAAAGTTTCGTCGACGCGACGTTGTACATGCTATCTCAGCCGTGAATAAAACACTGCTGCGAACCTGCTGACACTTATACGCAACACAACGACGCGCGATGCTTCATCAACGGCAAATAAGAAAACCCCCCAACGTGTCATACAACGGTAGCTCCAGCCGAAAGTTTTGCGCGCGCTTTCTGCAACAACCGTGGTGTACACGAGGTAATTCGACATGGTATTCCCATGGAAGCCGTCGCGTCGGCAAATAGTGAGAGAATGCTTCTCTTTGGAAAAGAGAAAACAGTTACGTATTTGTTCAATAAATTTGCTGACGAAATAAAAACTAAATATATTATTTAAATATGTCAGTTTTTCCACGATATATGATCAATTTACGAGCTTTTGAAAACTGTTGTTTTTATATGAACGTAATCAAGTAGTTTTGTTTTTCTTTAACAATTAAAACTTAGAAATAATAATGAATTTAAATAATAATAAATTTAAGTCTCGTTAGCTCAACAATTTTAAACGCTACCCTCTAACGTGCCGTTAAAACGAGGAGTCTCCTAATGCGGGAAATCTAAAACATCCTACATTACAGCGCAGACATTGCGTTTCCGAGTACCTTTTTGCAACGTGCAACGTTTGCACAAAGAAATTTCACGGCTAGCAGAGTTTGTCGTAATTAACTTTCACGCCTCTCCTCTGTTACCCTGTCGCAACGTTAATTTATCGTACGCGAGGGGTGAGGATCGTACATCCCTCGGTCTCGGCGGCTGTCAAGTACGCGAATGATCATCGTGACTGATGTGTGCACACTGGTGAACGCGATTTCGCGGATCGCAAATGTATGCGGAACGCAAATCCGGATTTCGTTGGGACACGACACGCGCGGCCGATCGATCGATATGTGAGGTGACTTAGAGCAGGTGAACTCTGACGTTTGGAGGAAATGTTGTGTTTCGGCAGAATGGTGGTGGACGGGGATAGTTGCGATGGAGGGAGGAAAGGGGTGGAGTGATGAGACGAAGGTGAGATAAAGGATGTAAAAACAGACGAGAGATGAAACGAGGGAGAATGAAACGAACCGTGCGCAGGAATGCGACGTACCAGAAATAGAAGGAAAGAAGAATAGCTGGCGTGGATAAAGACCAGCTAGCGGAGGAAGAAATTCCAGAACCAAAAGTGGTAGACGACTTTGATAAACAGTAAGACGAGAAAATCAAAAAGAAAAGAGAATACGAAAGAGAAAGGAAGGATATGTGTAAGTATTGTTAATCATACTCGTTACATCTTTCCTTTTTTTTAACATAAATACGCGCACGGAATAATTTAGTATTTCTCTGTATTATACGTTAATTAAAAAGATACCTTCTTTTGTTAATTAAAAGATGCAACAATATTACATATTTAAATGGAAGAAACTCGTACGCATCTTTGATGCTTATAAAATTATACGTAATTAAAACATTCTTCTTACTATCATAAAACACATGGGAGAATTGTACTTGTATAGAGCGTAAACTGCATTTATTTATTATAACGTTAAACGTGCGACTCTTAATTCAGCGAGTAACTGCACAGCATCGCAAGTAAATCGCAACTAACAATACGAAAGTAATGTATTAAAAACAAGCGGAACTAGTTTGCGCCGTGAGGATTGGCACATTTCAAAAATTATTCAAGACAGTAATAGACATCGACGGATCGATGGTGCGGGATGATTCGAGTAACGAAAATCAGAGTGCACCTTCCTCCTCCCCCAGCAGGAAGGAATACATGTCGCCGCTAGTAGCCAGCGCGTATATATCGTGAGAGCTTCTCTGTCTTACCGAATCGGGATCTTTTTACCGTCGAGAGGCAGAGACCGCCGGCGGTCTTCGATCGAATCGTGTTAACGCCGATAACTCATTTTCGTTTCGGATCGAGTTAGTCCGACATTAGACGCCCGGAGTTAGTCCACGAGACAAGTCGAAGAGGAGGAAGGCGCGTCTCGCCTTCCGGCGAGACCCCGAGCGCGGAAAAGCCTGGGCGTGTCCACGTGTGCAGAAATATCGGTGACGTTAAAGGGCTTCGCATTGGCATCTGTCCCATCTTTGACATTGACGTGTCGTAGCCAAATGGAATTTGCGAACGTGATCGTATCCGTCGCCGACAGGTTCCCTAAACCGATCCGCTCGTCGCGTGACTCGTTAAACTTTGCCTCACTTTCCAATCGCAGCACTTTGCCCGGAAAACTTGCTCGAATGGCGTGAACTCGCCGCTTGCTCATACTTCCGAAGTACCGAGGATGCTCTGCATAAGGGGCGAACTCTCGCGCAGCGCTTTTTCAGTTATTCCCAGCTCGACCCAAGACCATCCAATAGAACGTAAATATTATACTTATCTCTGAAATTGCTTTAAAAAATTAAAAATGTATCAGAGGTATCTTGCTTGCTTAAATGAACTATTATAATGAACATCGTGTTCCTTTGCAAAATTAAATTAAAAATTAGAAAAGAATGAATAATACATTCTCAGTAAAGTCCAGAGAGTTGTTGCCACATAATTTGTTCAACTATTTTTCAAGTGACGTTTTCAAAAATTATGTGATGAAAAAACTGATCCTTTATGAATTCGAGCTTTTTAAAGAGAATGTTTTTTCCAAAAAAGGAATTTATTTATCACATTCTCATACATGTGATATGAGGATTCTGAAAACAAGAATACTTAAAACTGAGAGATATTAAAGCGGTTTCATCCTCTTATGACCGTGCTATCGATATCGATTTACAGTAACACGCGTCCCGCAATGGAGTTGGGCGAGAGCGAAGTAAGTTACATTCTTGGCAACGATATCAAATTAAAAAAGAAATCTCCTCACCGCGAGACGTTATATTGCAAAGCTTGTAGCAGAAAACTCCATTAATCCATGTTTCAGATTCCCGTTACGATATTATATTATATTTATTAAGCGCAGATAAATTTGCGTACAGTTGTTGAACTTTTCTTGTTACATAGAAGAAAGAAGAAGCATTCTTCTTTCTCTCATCTTTCCCTTTGTCGACATTTTTTAAATCTTCTGTGATCTCTGAATTTCAGGTAAAATAAGAATTATGTTTGATATGAAAAGTAAAATATTAACAATTTCTCAGTAGTCTGTAGGATTAATAGAATATTTTGGCGAAATTTGAAATGCAGAGTAGCAACGTTGGTTGTAAAATAGAATTTTACAGCCAACGTAATTTTCTCACGATATTTTAGATAGATCGAATACCAAAATCATTAGCGCATAATAACAAGATAATCAAAGATTATCGAAATAAACAGACAATATTTTGATGTTTGCCAACTTTCTTTATCAAATTATAATAAATGAAAACTAACATGGTAAATTATATTTTTTTGGATCTCAATATTTAATATCAATTAAATAATATAGGAGTTTTTTTTATAGGAGTTTAAGATAAGATATTTAATATTATTATGATATTATATCGCTGCTTGCTGTCTTGACAAGACCGAAAGGATTTAGAAAACTACGTCGATCGCAAATAGTTGCGTTTAATCTGATATCTGCCTGAACCTAGATGCACCGGCTTTATATTTCGCGTAGCAATTAGCAATTTAGCTTCTCTTGATGTACAGCAATTACCAATTTACCTTCCCTTGGTGCATAGCAATTACAAGATTACCTTCATGTTGCACGTAGGCATACCGGCATCTTTGAATGTCTCCCGAATGTGTTTGCTTATGTTCGATATATTGCTTCTCTTTACGACATCCCTCAGGAATATCGGGAAACGAGCAACTACCTGCTACCAGAAAATATATTACATTTTACTTGGATCTTCAAACCCAATTCAAAACAGAGTTTTCTACAGAATTAACTGATTAGAATGACTAATTCGCGCATGTGAGATAACGGATTTATTGAAGTAGATTTATCATATCACATTGACGTGATAAATGTAATTATTCAATTTCTTCTTGTAACCTGTTAAAATGGAAAAAATCAACGGGCTAGCATAATCAGTTGTTTTGTAAAATTCGTATTTTTGACATTGCCTGTGTATTCATAGAAACCCTCAATAAACAATAGGTTTTATAAATAATACATCAATTGCAAATGAAAGCTCGAAAAAGACTAATCCGCATAAGAAAAAAGAATCTAACGAGCTATACTGTTGTAAATAATAATTTAAAGAAAAAAATGCCATATCCAGCAAATAGTGGTCAACATTTACGCGATTGCGCTATATTCTTTTTATTTTATTTTCACGCATTATTAATGCTAAACCCATTAAGCGAACGAAAAAGACATCTGAAATATTAAAATACAAAATACTAAAACCATAACCCTTTCATGTTTATCGTATGCGCTATTACCGCGTATCGAATATCGGTAGGAATTCCAATAAAAAAAGGCAAGTTTAATTTCGATTGGGACCAATCCAATTACAGCAACAAGCTTGGATTTCGCCAATACTCTTTTTCACAAAATGACACGACTCTTGCAAAACGCGTGCGGAATTTTGACGCGGTGCACGTTATATATACACGGCGGCTTTTTACCTTCGCGACAAATGGATAAACAATTTGAATTTAAATCCAAATTCGTGCAGTCGACCGCGGGGGTCAAACTTTACGCTGAAAGCTTTTCGGCCACGTAAAGTTCGAGATTCGAGAAACGAGTTCGAATTTTAATAAAAGAATTTTAATAAAAAATTATATATTCCACACACGTAGAGAGAAAGAGAGAAAGCAACTTCGTCATCATGACAGGAACTCGTGAGAGAGCACGTCCTCGCGAGTACATTTTCCCTTGCAATATCAATTTCCATAAATGCGTCGAAAGCGCGGCGCACAAAGAGTTCCAATAAAAAATTAATACATTCAATTTTACTATTGCAATTATGACGCGTTGGCGTAAATTCTTATCGCGTGCTCTTTCAGAGCGGTGGCTCGAAGTAGGAAAAAAAAGATAAGTATCTTTGAGACTTTGCCGCACGAAGTCATTCGAACTCGACACAATTTCAATAAAATTAATGTGCATGCGGAGCATTCTTATTCAGCTAACAATCGTGTAACAGGATCTCGGATATAGTTCGACGGCTTTTCTATGGCAACATGCTCCTCTTAATAAATCATACTCAACACTGATGACATTTTAAAGTGATCGACTAAAGTTGAATGACGATCTTGGTAGCGTGACCTGATACTGTAAATAGACTCTCAGCGAGTTAACCGTATTAAAAGCTGTCGCACTAAATTAATGGTGTATGTATAATATGGTAGTATCCTTTGCTCAGCGCGATCGGATATCACGACAGATAACTAATGTTTTGCATGAGTGTACGCATGCTACGTATACACTTTATTAAATTGTTGCACGATTAAGGCTTAATTATGCGCGCTTTAAATTAAGTGCGCGTAACGTTCTATTATAATTAAATAGTTAAAACGAACGACATTATAAATTTATCAAGAAACATTTAAAAGATATTTTTCTTGAGAAATTTCGAATTACTTTTCGTTCCACGATCAACAGAATTACAGAGATATCTTCTTCTGGTGTAATTGAATGTTTTTTAATGCAAAGTTACTGCGCGAGGTTTCAGCAATTGGAACGAGCAGCAACTTTATGTTCCAACTAATTTCAGATTAATTTGAGCAGTAATTTAATTATTGGCTTACTCGTCAAACAACGTATCAAGATAAATATTAAAAATCAGGAAGTAGAAACAGATGATAACTTCATCACGATAAGACACAGCGATGAAATACGCCAAATCCTTTGCATTTAAAAAAAAAACGTGTTTCATTTCTGCATGAAATATTGAGAGAGAAAGCCGATGTCGCGTTCTCGCTAGCGACATAAGCTTGTAGAAGCAAGGCTCTGCGTGATGTTGTTCTCTCCATGCTTTTTTTTTCTCGTCAGATATTATCAGAATTACTAACTAGATCGCATGCGTGCACCGCGAGATAATGTGACCGCGCGCTCGAAAGAAAAGCTTCATTTTTAATTAACTGAAATAGAAGTTCACGCAGTAACTCAGACACGAGCTTTTATGTAATAATAACGTGCGGTAATGCTACAATTTACCTGCACCTGCACACGCGAAAGCACAACACGTTATTAACATTACTGACCGTTATTAGTTTGAAAGGTGGCACAAAGTTGACCTAAATAAACTTCCGCAAATTGGTATTCGCATCTTTGTTACGCAGTTGCATTTTTAATGAAAATGCACGAATTGAAATGTGCGATTTGATTCCCGCGGTTTTGAATCGCGTTATACCAGATGTTTCTAGAATTTTTATTTAATTTTCCATGTTCACAAACTACGCTTTATATAACATTAATTAATCCTGTTTTGTACAATAATTAAAGCGTTTTATCACTAAAGTAAATTTTCAGCAGTACTGCAAAAGATAGACATGTGTTACCGTAAATCTAACACACATGGTAATAATATTTATTTTATCAATCGCACAAAGTAACGAGCGTAATTTGGTTAGAATACAGGTGCAGCGCTGGCGGCAAACTTTTCACAGAAATATCATGAATATCCGTGCACACGAGAAAAATACGGGCGTATTGACATAAAGCGAATTTGTTGGAAAGCACCTTTATCCTTCCCAATCAAATGAAAATGAATCGGAAATACACAAAGGAGCGAAAGGCGTATGCGAAAGATGAAACAGAAATTTATTCTGACTAATTAGGAGATTGTCCGTTTGACTAGATAAATACGAATTAAATAAAACGTTCTTTCAAATACAAATTGTCTGCTACTTTCCGATTAAGATGTCAGTACTTTAAGTGTCTTCTTCGTTTTCTCTCCGCGAGAGATTTCGCTTAAGGGATATATTAATCTATCATTGCGAAAATTGAATAATGAAAGTATCATATATGATGTCTGTACTCTTTGGCATTTCTATTATATTCATCAGAATTTGATTAAATGAGTAGCGGTATGATTTAGGATTTTTTTAACACAGCTTTATCATATCTAAAATGTCGTATACAGATATGAATGCATATATAAGACTTATTATTTTCTACATAATAATTACTCTTGCATACATATATATTATTATATATTATCATTACATATCCATTATATCTCTCTGGATATACCGGATTTTTATAAGTCTAAAGAGAAACAAAAAAATAAAGATAGCATTCAATACTTTAATTAATAAAATCTATTATATTCGTGTCCATTACATTCATGTCCAATTATTACAATTTCAATATAATTCTACTAACATGCGCATTGATTGTGAGATCTATCTCAATCTGTACTTTCGGTAGGTCCAAAGTGCTTCAGAATCACTATACTGGACAAAGGTTTTTCTTGCATTCATGTCAACAACAGTTACATACCTATATTACATACATTCGTTACCTACCTCATGTTATTCTGAAAAGGTGCACTGAAAATATTCCCTCGTTAATCCAACGACTTTCACGCAACGCGAAAATGTCGACTGGGATTATCGTAACGCGTTAGTAAAGGTCTTACTCACACATCTTTATCAAATTTTCTCTCGTCTTCAACGTTTACGAGCTTAAGCGCATTTCGCGGTGTCCGAGAAATTCAAGTTATTCCGATAATACACTAGTGCGTACAATTACAACGCACAATTTGAAACGAAGATTTCAAATTGTTGCAATTGGCATAAGGATATGCAAAACTTTTAGTCATTTTTTGCACGTTTTCGCTTTCTTGTGTTGCATTATACATGCAACATAATTCAGTCATCAAGATATTTGCCCTCGATTTTCTTTTATCTCTCGAGAGAAATTTCCACTTCTTTTACGAAAATAGGTTTTTTGTAATCTCAGCCACATCTTGAAAATAGTGTCCAGTTAAAAACTGCTGCATCGATTGGAATAAGTAGTAATCCGAAGCTTTCAAGTTAGATGAATATACCGCGTATGGAAAATCTTTCTAGCTCAAATCTAAAATGATTTGCTGAACACGAAAGACATGTATAATTTTCCATTGCTCATCGCATTTACTATTATTTTTCGAAATTTATCGTTAAATCATGATATATGACGTTTTACAAATTTCGATACCAACTCTTCAAAAACATAAAAAAGCGAGAATTTAAAATTCAAATAATAAATAATCAGAGCGCTAAAAACAGAAACTAAAATTTTTGCGGATATTTTATAAAACTTGATACATTTAAGAAATGAAATATAATAATAATTTGGGATGACTCACTGTATGATAAAAAGTAAAAATAAGATGTTCATATATCGTAACATGAAAATGCCGATCGATAACGTGAAAAGATAACGAAGCAGTTAATAAAGTTGCGAAAAACTATAGAAAAAAATATTGACATATTTATATTGACAAGCTCAAATTACTAGCAAATTAAAGACAACTAATTAAGAATTAAGAAAAACGACTTCTTTATCAGATTAATAGTTTATTCGGCAAGCCATTAATAATATAAAAGCCTGCGAGATTCAAAAGTAATTTCAACTTTATTAGTCATCATTAGTTAAAATTAGGGTTGAAATACGGGGTGGGCCACTTCTACAGAGAAATATTTCACTGTCTGCTTCTTTCACGAATGTGGAATCGATATTCTCTTAGTGAAATTTAATGGATGGCTTAATTACAGAGATATTTAACATTGTGAATTAAAGGGCTCGACCAAATTAAATTTCCAGAATGTAAGCAGATAACATCCTAATTTCAGATAGTAAATTTTATCGAATTCTGTCTCAATAGCAGTTCGACACGAATTTTAATTACGAGATATTAAATATTGACAATTAAAAGACTGACAAATAACTTTATTGAAATCTTTAAGAAAAAACAAACAACTTGTTCGTGTAGAAAGTGCTGAAAAAGTGTTCTTCTGTTAATGAACCATTCTGTAACCAAGAAATGCGGTAGGTGGCGGAAAGTCAGTCAGATTAATCAAATGTGTCAAGGCAGGATCCGATGCGAGCGTAATTGAAATCGTGCAATTTCGATCAGTTCAATTTCCGATGCCTCAGATGCTAAAAAGTTTATCACTGAATGCAATCACTGCTTCTGTATCTATAGCGTGGGGGTGTGAACTTATTGCAACTCCGTCGATTGCAACTGCCGGACTTAAATTTTGCGGGTACTGTTCAAACACGCACTATGCTGCGTTTGAATCTCCGGCAATAGCTTCCACATCGCTAGTTTGTTTTTCGCGAGTTCTCGCGCGCGTAGAAACGAAATTGAACAGTTCGTAGAGTTGTCAGAACAATATTCCCGTGGAGCGCTAAAACATATCGCGTTGCGTGAAAGTGAAACACTTAAGGACCACGTATATACGAAAGAAGGGATAAAGGATTCGCGGAGCAGGACTGTCCCATTGAAGTGCAAACGAAGATGGGGAATAAAGGAGAAGTGGGAAGGGCGAACGGATGAGCTTTCTACTCCTTCCCGCCATACTTCTTCTCGATCCTTTTTCCTTCCACATCAAACGACCACTTTGTCTACTCACTTTTGTCGCAGCGCACACTTTCCACGATCCTCGTGCGTAGGCGGTTTCGCGCTCTCTGTTGTTGTTTATGCGGCGCGCAAGTATATAGTATAAGAAAACCCGCGCGAGGGGATGCAAAAATTATAGAGAATATAGAAGCAGATACGGAGAGAGATTGAGAGGGAAAGAAACAAAATGAGAGAAAAAGAGAGAAAGAAAAAAATAAAGAGATAGAGAGATAGAGAGGGAAAGAGAGAGAAAAAGAGAAAGAGAGAGAACGATGGAAGTAGGAGGCTGGATAGCGAAGACGCGTCTCGTGTGGATCTTACCCTCGCAAGGACACCGAATGTGAGCGAGCGTACAGGGGAAGCGGCGAGACGGCGACTGATTTTACGCGCGTTTTTGCAAGTCCAGACACAACGAAAACGTGCGCACGCGACGACGGTCGGGACGATACTGCGCCCTATTGGACGGCCCTGCGCAAATATAATGGCGCCCCTCTCCTGCGGTGCGTCCACCCCAACCACGACGTCGGCGTCGGTGCCACACCGCCACCCCGATCTGCCCCGTACGCAATCCCTCCCCCGTCGGGACTGGTTCGTCGGTCGCCTCTTCTTCCCTATCCTTTTATCGTCCGTCCCTCCGCCGCCCTCGACGGACGCTCTCCGCGACGACTACCCTTTAACTTCCCCCGACGTCCATCTCGCGGCACCCTTCCCTCTCGGTCCAGCCGTCCTTGCCGCTATCCGTTGTCGTTCTTCTTTTTCTTTCGTCGTGGTCACCGTTCCGACCGTCGGCCACCCGAGGGCACCTCTCCCCCAACAACCCTCCGCGATACGAAACGGAGCGGAGCGCAACGGCGCGCTTCCGGTGCACATCGATGGCTACTTCCGTTCACGCTCGAAGAGCTCGTCGACGCTACACCGGCCACACGGAAGGGTCGTTTCTCGCGGTCTCCGGGTGGAGAGTACGCCCCAACGTGCTCGCCGTAAACGCGGGGGTAATCGCGCGCTGCTGGACTCACGCTCGCGCGCGTTCGCCTGCCCGTTAACCCTTCTCCGGCGGGAACAGCATTCTTGTCGGATGAACGGATTTTAATTGCACGGCTGGCTTATAGGAGCGATTAGGATAACCGATACTCGATCCCTCGACTTCGTGCAATCCGAATCGGGAACGACGTCCCGAGGCATATTTTAAGGATCTTCACTGGAGCAACAAAATGATATTTTGAGGATTTTCAGCGAACGACGAGAGTATATTTTCGAGTGAGCAACTGCGAGATTTCGTTGCACGTTCAGATTATTATTATTTTATTAGGTATATTTTTATTTGCGTTAACATATTAGTTTATTTACTTTCACAAAGCGATAAAAAAAAGGTTTTATCGCTATATTTTATATGTATGTTAATAATTCATAATTTTCGTTGAATGTAAGGCGAGAAGTGTGCGTTTACATGTTAAAACATGTTAAATTATGTTAAAATATGTGCTGTGGTAATTTCGATGGAAACTGCGTTTAACACTGTACACAGTACAGAAATGTTTACATTCACCTGCTAATTACAAAATGTATACTCGTGGTATATGTCAGCTTCGCATAAAGAATTAGTAGAGGAAAAATTAGGATCCATCTAAAAGAGTAATTGTAGTGTTAGTATAAAAGTTACACGAAAGTCAATTTTTCTGGCATTATGCGGCGTAAAAATTGGTCCCAAAGTTCATAAGACTGTAAGATTTGTGACCACTTTAAAAGGGCTTGCCTTGCAAAATAACCCGGGTGTGCTTGTTCTGACGTTAATATTATTCAGCGCATCGTTCAAATAAAATGCAAAAAGAGTATAAAAGACTAATGAAAAATGATGTAAAAATTGCTACGTCGAGCATAATGAAAACAACAGGTAACATTTGTCTCTTTTTAACATGGTCGTTATCGATCAGTGTTACAATGTTATATTCTTGTTATAGCAGCGTTTAATCATGTAATTTACACTTGGAAATTACTAAGTAGAACAATTAGAAAAATAAATCTTTTATGTACATAAAATTTTGCGCAACATTATTCTATAGTAGAAATACCGAATTCTGTAAATTTCTTTTTCTATAAATTCATAAACTATCGTAAACGCTTTCAACTGCGCTTTATGTACTTGACAAATTCTTTCGCTTCTCAGAGTGAGAATAATATTGTTTACAATAGTAAGAAGATTTCAACAATGCATGTAATTACATAATTATTTTATTTTAAACAGAGATGAGGAGCCTGAATTTTTTTGAAAATTAGATAAACGCATAAAGTCTATGACTCTATTTTTATATTTGTATTTTGAGTTCTATTTTTGCAGAATTTATTAATATATGCGATTTATTAATATTCAGTTTTTCAGCAAAAAGATTCCTGTACCTGCGAGATGAAGTTTGAAAAGTGCAGACAGGCCAAGGAATAACGCGGAAGTAATCTGCTTTGAAGGCGACGACGAAAATGTTTATCGTATTCCACCACTGATCGCTATGACGCGCACAAATAATAAATCTTATCGACTCGTCGGGATATCACGAATAAATCTTGGAACTCGATTTCCTCCTGAGGGACAACATCGTGCTGGTTATCGCGCGGCATTTCCATGCAGAGTAACGTGAGCGATCTCTACCATTTCCCATTTTCGCGTGCTATCATCGAAGGGCTATAGGTTGAAATCATGTCTGAATCGATAAAGCTTATGACAGTTGCTAAAATAAAGGTATTAAATTATTTTAGAAATATTTGTGATGTACGTGAGATGTCAAAAATAAAAAAAGGGGAATTTATAGAAGCTGTCTCCGAAACATGTGTGTAGCTTTTTCTTTAATATAAAAGAAAAACAAAAACACGATAGAAAATGTTTTATGAAAGTATTTTAAATTATTTTTAGTTTATAGCTTATTGTAATATTAATCTAATAATTTTTGTTCCAGGTTTAGCTTGGACGTTAATATGATCTTGCTGCAGCTAACTAAAAATTTTTATTTCATCTAGTATGCAAATAAAGTATGTTTAATATCTAAATAACAATTTTTGTAATTTGATGTCTATTATCTGTTGATGATTTAATAATTTTTCATTTTATAAGATATTTCCAATTTTCGAAGTATAATAGTTATGTTAATGAGAAACATATTAATTAACATGTTAATGAGATAATGTTAATGTTAATGAGAAACAAATTATTTCATGGAAAGTTGATAAGCCTTATCTTGAAATTCATCACACGTTAACAGCAATCGAATATTTTCTTTTATCAGCGTACTCGTCTGAGGGAAAATAGAAAACCTATGTTCACGGTTGGTTCCTCTGCTATAGAGCGTTGTTGCAGCATCCGTTACGCGGTACGTAAACGTATCGCATGAAACTTTCGCCTTTGCAATCTCACGATCCGTTGTCGTATACTTCGATATAGCTTTAACCGTACGAACCTTGACCTGAAAATGCTTTTCACGTGTCATCGTGATTGTTCTGGTTCGTCACTGCGGTTTTAGATATTTGTTATTTGAATAATATTTATGTAGTTAAACGTAAGCATCTTTTTATATCTAATAATAAATTAAAAAATAAATTCCCAATACTTCGTTCCAGAAAACAGGAAAAAAGAATATGTTAAAGAAAAGTTTCATCTTGCTCAAAGAAATTCGAAAGAAGTTGCACAATTGTTGAGTTATTATCTATTAATCGACTATTCTGTACATGCACTGAACATTTTAACCATGTAAGCGTAATTTTAACATTTTAAGCGATGTAAGTGTATCCAAATTTCTGTATCAAGAAAGGATAGTTTTCGCTCCATCAAAATTCTCGATGTACACGCGGTACTCGAAATGTTTCTTTCTATCACAACGTCTCTCGGTATACTTGGTGACCACTCGTTATCGCTTTCCCACTGCAATTTCGCCCGTTCACGGTCGATTCGCGCCGCTAAAGTTGGCTCGGCGAGGACGCTTAATTTTAGAGATCCTCGTCTAATCAATTAACAAGAGCTGATTTTTTATGATTTCATATAAATAGAACCTTCTATATTAGGTTTTTAATACTGGGACATCATATGGGAGAAATTAGCTCATTTGTCGCATCTTTCTCCGACTAAAGCCGGGACAACGGAGAAGCGATAATTTCTATTGACATAATGCCAATAATAATGTCGATACAAGGAAATCACATGGAGCAACATGATAAAACAGATGGTAACTCGTTCATCGATATTGTTGGTGTCCGTCAAACGTAAGTCCCTTCAAGCGATCCGCCTGACACGAACGTGTTCACGTTACAAGAGTCGACCTGTGTAACAATGATTTGCAGTGAGATGTAAATCTCGCCGGATTACACCGTCGCGCTTCGCCGGCATGTTTTCGCTCCTGTTCGAAATTACAAGTCGCGTTAACGATCGACAGGAACTCGCACTGCGACAACGGAAGAACGGATTCGGTGCCGATTGTCTCGCCGTTGTCGTGATAAACGTACCCGCTTCCCGCATCTCCCGTGTTTCGCATGGATCTTCATTGTTACTTCCTTCGGTGTCTGCTGTGTTCCACATTCTACGGTGTCCCCGGGGATGGGCGGAAAGGATCGGCGGCGTTGCGCAGTTTTGATCTCGAAGGGGCGATTCCGTTGCCGCGAAATATGCGACCATGTTGGGTGTCCTATAAACGGGACATTTTCTGGAAACTTTCCGCTAGAGTAGATACCACAGAGCGCGACGGATAAATGAAAGGGCTTACACTGTATCGATCTACCTGTTATGGTGGCTTCGTTACCGCGGATTCAACTCCGTCGTGTGATTCCACTCGTAATCTTTACCGCGCTGGTCGCGCACCACCACCTCCACGTGTCCAAGTTATTTGCAAGATTTAGCATCCCCTTAATGTCCCGTGAAATTGCCACGTCGAAAAAATTGCAATTTGGGAAGCGTAAAAAGCTGGCCATTCGTGTGAATAGCTTGAAATAAATTTTGTTGCTGCTATTATCACAGCAGCGATTAAGAATCTCCGATTTCAATTTATTATTGAATAAAATTAACAAAAAGCCCCCCGATTGTATGTCATAATATAGAATATGTTTTTGTTATTTGACAATGCGCATGTAACTTAGTACGAAAGAATCAAAGTTAATTTGATTTTTTATAAGAACTTATGTTAATTTCACGGTATACTTGTGAACTATGGCATAAGATAAGATATTCAATTATTCATTTGATCCTGTGCATGTTTTTATAAAACATTTTTCATTGTATTGCAAATTGGAAGCCTCATCAGAATGTAAAGATCTCTGAAATATTGCTCTGGATTGCTCTTTGAAGGCGGACCGAAGGAGGAATCGACGTATACCGAAACGCGAGTCGAAGGGGTGACTGAAGTGACGATAAATAATGCAGCAGCTTTGCTTCCTGCTTTAGTTATTAAGTGAACTATTCATGCATCCTGAATGCTTCACCGGAACAGCTATACCTACCATGTTTCCATGTGTATCGCGCACTATCTCAACACAATAAATGAAAGAAAATTATATGCTTAAAATCTCATTTAATTTGAACCATTACATTTTTTAAGATTTTTGTTAATACTTAGGTTTTTTCTTCTCAAATTTTAATTATTAAAAATTAAATTGATGATTTAATAATGTTTTAATGTTTTAAAAATGGAGAACATTTTTAATAAATAGCGACAACTTTCAGTAATATAAAACGTTTAATTGACTTTCCCGAGAGTTTTACCGTTGTCTTAAGAAAAATTGATGAGGAAAAATGGATTGAATACTAATGTGTAAACGCAATGAAATTTTTGGTATAAATGCATGGAATAAGCCATCAAATTGAAAAGATCATTAGCGTTAAATGAGAAACTTAGTTTCTATTACATTTACTCCGCGAAAGAGTTCAACGGGTCGAAAGTTTCATCGGTTCGCAAAGGAAGCCAAGAAGCCATCGATTTCGGCGTGAACGCTATTTAGACAAGACAATCGGCAAGACCTCGTTTCCCAGCGTAGCACTTCAAAATGCAGAAGTTCGTAACGTCGGAGAGACTCATTTGCCATGAACGGCTTATAAACTCGATCTTTTCTTCGCAAAGTCAATGAGGGCTGTGAAATGCACGATGGTCGTATCCGCTCGAGAGAAATCGACAGAAAAATCGTGAAATTGAAAATGAAAGATTTAAGCAATCGTAGAAAATAAAAGATTTAAGCAATCGTAATACATTATAAATTTACTCGTTCTACATGATATCTTCAATATACTTGTAACTATTGACAATTTCACGATGTTGTACTGTTTCACGATGTAAGATCAAGCTTTTTTTATGTATAATCGTCACATTTCATTTTTGATTCGCAATCTTAACAAAATATTCTCCACAATTTCTTGATAAATATTGTTAATAAACAACATTGTTATATTGCTTTATATACATTAATGGTTGATGCAAATATAAATCGTCGATATTATTCCACACAGTCGATGTCACACGTGACATTAAAATAAGCAATTAAACATTAAATTAAGGGTACAAATGTAAATTCGTATTTAATTACACTTTATAAACGCGACTGTTAGAAGATATAAAGTAAATATTTAAAAATAATACCAATTAACTAATACTTGTTAAAATATGGCAAAAATCTAATTTAATATGTAAAGTTATTAGGACAATTTCAGACATAGATTGTGCTTCTTCAAAAGTAAGACAAGAGAGAGAGAGAGCAAATGAAAGATGACATATGTATTTCATATCATGTATCATATCATATCATATCATGTATATATCGTATCGTGTATCAATATATGAGAACCAGTCTGCCAGTCGATAGAGAGTTCACTTTTTTTCGGAGAGTTATCGTAGAATTTCAGTGACGAAAGTACTTGCTCCGCGAAGTGTAAGCAACAGATACCACCGACTCTGTCGTCGGCTACGGAAATTATTCATAGCTTCGAGCAACGTAATATCTTACGAAGCTCGAGAGCTTATCCATTTGTGTATTCTTCTTTAATATCGCGGAGCCGCATTTTCCTCCTGCATCCGCGAAAATGCAAAGGCGCTAATGTCGTCGTCCAAAATCGTGGATTCTACTTAGTTTCACGCGCGACCTATATTCGTACCGCTAGGTTCTCCTGCTTTGTTTCTTATGCTCTTTTCGTCCTTTCTTCTTGAACGCAGACTGCTGTCGAACCACTAGACTCCCGAGAATGGCGGAAAAAGCATTACTTATTACTTAGACGAAAGCCACGACGAAATAGTGTTTATTTGACAATGCTTTGCACTACTCCAGGTTTCTCAAATTATATATATATATTCTCACTGTCTTTTAAATTATATTCTTTATATTATATTTGTGCCTTATTACATCGCGCTTACTCGACCCAATTTACAATTTGAATTTTCATATAAAAGATTGAAAAATTGTATTTTTATATATACACGAATAAAATTAACAAGAATTTATTTTTTACGTTATATATATATAATGGCAATGCACGGAGATAGTAATGCGGAATTATTACGAAGCAAATTTTAATTCCGTCAAACATTGCTTTTTAATGATGTATTTCTTCATACTCGATATTTCCTCGTTTCCCTTATTTTCATGATAAATCTACAGTTTACTGCATTCGACGTCCATAAAATAAATGGATTGATGTGTGCGAAGTAGAGTGGAGGCGCGGATATGGCTGTCCGTTATTGCCTGCAATTTGTATTCTCGATATATTCGCACAACACGTGTTGCGCGAGATGGAATATTGCGAACTGGTAAGCCATTCAGTTTATACTGGGAAGCTCTGCGTTTTCATAAGAAGGCACCAGGTGAAATCGTGACGACGGGTACTCCCGAATAATGTGAAGAGATCGCTGGTGTACGTACCGCAAGCTGCCATCGACGCGAGATGAAATCTCGCAAACTGTATCAGCATCGT
Organism: Ooceraea biroi; assembly: GCF_003672135.1. Taxonomy (NCBI): domain Eukaryota; kingdom Metazoa; phylum Arthropoda; class Insecta; order Hymenoptera; family Formicidae; genus Ooceraea; species Ooceraea biroi. The sequence continues at coordinate 10,485,506 of NC_039510.1, forward strand.
TGCACTCCTGCGCATATCTGATGAATCAATTAAAATTCGATAATTGTAACATTTATAATATATTATAAACATGTAATATCTTTTAACACACATGCACTTGCATCAAGAATATGCATATTTTTTTATAATATCGGTATTTTTTCTCCTCGGTATTTTTCTCGCTCGACAAAGCGAGAAATAATGACAGAAGCTGAAAGCAAAAGGTGCTTAATTAGATCGGCAGAGATAACGATGGTCCCGTCAATTATCCAGAGTCGATGAAAATTTGTCAAATCAGCTCTGTCGTTTCGGCAAGTTGAAAGATCCACCACGTAAGGTTCTTAAGGTGAATTTACCGAAACCTCAGAACGCGGGCAAACAGTTGCGGCAGATTTCAGCGCCATTCAGTTTACCCTGCTAACATCGGGAAGGGGTCGTTGTTCCGCCGTAGTTCCGAAATGCGGCTACGTCGCTGTTACGCCGTGTTTGTACAGGGTTTGCATCGAGCACGGGATTATCTTTGGCTACGGGTGCACGGCTTGTCCCGGGGGGCGGGCGATAAATCGTTAGGGAACGTTCCCAGGAATGTCTCGATGTCGCCGGTAATGGAAATCGAGAGATGGATCGAGACAGGACAATACAGGTTGCATGCCTGAACTTTATGACATCGTAGCGCCGGCCGAATGCCCGATCCGGAAGCTGCGTCGACGAGTTATTACGTCGACGATTCGCGGCATCGAACGTCATTAATTAAGTGCCGCCTAGCGTGTCGCCGATACGGATACTGTCGCGACGATTTCGACCGACGTGAATGCCCGGTCTCGAATCTGTCGCGTGTCCTGCGTTCGCGATTCATCTTACGCCCGCTTCGGGTATGACGAGATAAAACCGCATCCGACTAGGGTAGCGTGACACATCGTGGCGTAGCAGACGAACCCTGTGTTTGGGCTAAATATACTCGCTTATACTGTTAATGTGAATCGATATTAATATTGCATTTGAAAGTGGTAGTTTTGTGTTTCCCTCGTTTCTTTATGATATTGCCGCAAAAAGCACCGTTCGAAATGACATTTTAATGTAAAACTCTAACGCACAACGTAATACGTTGTAAATATTAATGCTTCACGCAAATATTGCTTTTCCACCTACGTGTACCGATATCGAATCTACATATATTTATAAGATTCATTAAGTATACACACTCTATAAACGCACACTGGCGTGCGTATTCACAAAGGTTGCGTACATACCGTGCGAATACATAATGCTACATTTACAATAATTATTTGATATATTAGAAATAATATACAAGTACATTATATAAATAATGCCGTGGACGAAATAGTTAACATATTTTTGCACTACTTTTTATCACAGTTAACACGGAAATGCATATGTATTAAGTCGCGCTAAACTACAAAGAAATGCTTTCATCTTACGCAAGAATTCAGCAATTAATCCTTCCATGTACGTAAGAAAATATCTGTGTCAGACAATTAACAATTGGAAGGTTGTCTTTGAACGTGTTACAATTATCTAACTGATTTCAATATGTAAAAATACTGTTCCAACTGTATTCAATATCTAAAATAATACATCCAATAATAGAGGAAGAATAATTCAATTGCTCAATTGAGACGCGAGCACATCTATGGATTTATTGATTTAGAGAATTAGGTTCCTCGATTAATCTCCATCGACAACTCCATCTGTTTCTGAATCGTAGACCATGTAGACGGAGAAAACAAATCTGATTAAACGGATATCGGCGGGAACCTCGTTCTCGCGGAATCTCAAGCATGTGTGTAACGAGACAACGCCACGTTCATCCAGGCGGCTACGACGTCGCGTTACGGGGCTCTTAATAACGTCGCGGATACGTTCCCAATCTGCTTATACGACTACATCCCACTGTATCCCGGCGTATTTACGGGCGCGCAAGGGTTGCCGCCACGCGCAAGGGCCACGTCGCTAATAATACAAGCGATTATACACGGAAGACTGGATGGTCAGCGGCGCTATGACACGAAGGCTGAAGCCCAACGAGGTGCGTTCTTAACGACTTACCGAGGCATACCCGGGCTCAGGGGATACGCTCGGCTCACTGGTCACTATGGGTAATCAGGTATGTCGTTACACGATGCTTACACGGCCTCCCGGAGCCGATGTGTCCGCCATTTTGGGTGCACGTGGAGCTGCGAAAATGCCTTTTTACGAGGCAGCCGACCATACACCTGCCTCGCCATCGCAGCTCGACCATACTGTACACGAGCTGCCCGTGTGCCCATGGACCGAGTGAGACGTTGCACGGGTGAGATGTTCCAGCCGACGAGGCTCAAAGGACAGTTAACACCCTCATGCCGCGCAACCCCGTCGTGTGCCCTGCGCGCCCCCGTTACCATCCCGCCGTCTCCATCCTGCTTTTTTTCCCTACCAAGCGTGCCCCCGTTCGCCAGCGTTGCGCTCATTTTTCTTTCCGCCTCATTTTTCCGGCTGCGTGTCCCGTATGTATTACACACACACGCACGCGCACGCGCACACACGCACACACACACACACACCACACACACACACACACACACATACAGTGTTATATAGGCGAACTTATAATACATACGCACGCACGCACGCACGTAGGAGACGACGCTCGCGGATATAGCGTCGCGAATTGTGCGAGGCAGGGTATGCTTAACTCGCGCGCGAGCTGACTTGACGAATGCCGCATACCGACGCGAGACGCGGGATATGGAATGCGGCACCGAGGGGAATATTTGACCCAAGAATTGTACGACAATTTCATCTTATTTTCGTTTCGTCGGAGATGACATGAGGGACCGCAACGGGTATGATAAATATACGTCCATCTGCGTTATAATTCTTTCCTATACATATATTTTTAATGTCTGATATGAGGCTGAATGAATCTCGACATGAGATTTGACTTTTTATTCGTTTACCCTCGTAATTGCGAAATTATTATTCCTTCCCCAAGTTCTGCTAAAGATACTAGTAACATAGAAATAAGTATCGCAGCATAAAGGTTGAGAGATCAGCTACATAATTTCTTCTTTGTGAAAGCAAATGCATTAATAATTCATCACTTTTATTTGACTGAAATGGTCGAAACAATTAATACTCTGCGCTGAACTGGTCTATTGAATGCGTAATCAATAAAAACTCGGTGAAAGCTCTGCAACTACACGTTTTTCCGATTTTGCTGCAGAGTAATTATCATATGAAAGGGAAACATTAACTAGCTCATTTTATTTCGTAAAAACTTGGATGGAGCGTCGTTATAACGGTGTATCATCGGCTATTCTGCATTTCAATCGCTCGAAAGTCGCGGCAGTTAATATGTGTCGTTACAGCGACATTTCATACACGATTCGGAAATCCGACGCGGACGGATGTAGCGGCTCCGAACGGACAGACGCATAATACATCCCGCTCGCTCTCTGATTCGCAGGTATCATCGAAAATCACGTCGGAATCGGACTTTTACGTGAAATCCGCACGGGGAAACATAGAGAAACTTGCGCGCGCGCGGCAGGGCAGCTCAGCTCATACGTGACCGAGAACGATAGCCACCCTCTCAGAACTGCGTGACAGCGGTTCTCTCGTTCTCGTGGGATTAAAAGTTCGATAGCGAGAGATCCCGAGGGGTTACAGCGCGCGTTCCGGTATTCGCCGCACATAACGTGGGGCTGCGACGCGTATCCGCGGCGTTATATTCAGGACGAATAAACGCGCCGCTGGGACCGTTCGTTAATTAATTGCAAATTGAAAATGGGCCACGGGGGAGGGCGAGTCGGGCTTCGATGGTGGTCGGGATCGAATCGGCGAGCGCGAATTGTGCTCTCTCTTTCTCTTTCTCTCGGTCAAGATCGTTTGAAACGCTACCGGGTTCGGCCGGGGGATAAATGAGGGGGATCGAAGCGAACCAACGTTATACTTAATTAGCCGCCCGATTTTCCGCTCGATATCGGCTCCGGTTATCAGAAGGCACCGTTCGGCGGCAGAACGAGCGAATTCCCGCCTCCAAAGTGGGGATTCAGCCGTTTGTGCTATTTACACTGAGGAACACGAAGCATCGGCGGCATCGGCTGAATGGGGCGATGGGAATAAAATGAGGTCGATTCGACTTCCAGCATAATGGAGGAGTTAAAGTGGAGCATCAAGAAGTACACAAAGAAACTAGGACTCGGATGCGCGCGCGCACTCGCGCGAGCGATCGCTCGGGGGTGAGGTAATCGTTGAATTGTGTCCGTTTAATTTGCATTTTACCGTGCGATTTATCTCCCGCGCCCCATCCCCACCCCCATCTTCGCGCTTCATTTTTCAACTTCGGTAACGCGCGCTATCCATTACGGAACTTCGATAAAGAGCGGCGATTTTCCGTGTTGAAGAAGATCGACGTTGATAGGAAAGTGAGTCTTTACTTATGCAAAGGAGTTTTATCTATCGTCTTTCTGTGAATTAACTTATTCATTTGTAGAGGTAACTGCTCTCTTCTGCTATTACTTTTATTTTCTTCTTCTTATTGATATTCTCTTCTTTTCGTCTCTACTATTATTATATTGCTATTATTATAACAATATTATATTATTATAATATACCCTTGTATATCTTTACTACTATTTTTGTTATTATTGTTTTCTTCTTTGATTGATTTGTCAATTTTTATTTTAATACAGCGTTTCACATGTGATAAAAGTATTCTGAATTTAATTTTGAATGACTAAAAAGGATAATTAGAATGACTAAAACAAGGATTCTTTGGGAAATATCAAGGCTTCATTTTATCTTTTATTATCGGCACATTAGAAAAAAGCTGTGTACAAACAAACATAGCATTTAACGAAATTTTCTTTGAGAAAAAGTGGACTCTAAATCGATCAAAAAATTCACTGATGAAGCGAGTAACGGCAGGATATATAAACACCATAATGGCTTTCCCGCGAGCCATGCGCGAATTAAATTTTCCATAAACATTACAAAAACGCTCGGAATCGCGCAAAGGGCTCGCAAGAGCGTGGTTATAAAACCTCGTTAACGGGGTGGTCGCACGGCAGGGTGGGCGGCGCGAGAGAATAACGCAAAGAAGAGGCCGCACACGTGTGTCCGTGGCTGATTGAGAAATGGGGTGTGAGGTGTAAAGACACCTGAACCGACGCGCCCAGAGAACTTAGATAAGGTCGGCTTAGCACTAATCGAGAACGCGCTGTCGCGCTCGCCTCCCTTTCATCAGGGGCGTGAGTAATTCGCTTAGCAATTTACTGAGTGGAACGAATAAGAGTTGCGACGAAGTATCCTCGCATGAATTAGCAAACGCCAGCTACGAGAATAACTCATGTAATGCCGAGCAAGCCAAGCGTCGTCTTCGCGTGGTTACAACTTTGCCCCGTAAAAGCTCCCTCGTTCTCTTTCCTCTTTTATCCCGCTGGCTGTGTGTTCCTCTTTACCTTTTTCTTCCCCTCTCTCGTATCGCCCGCCTCGTTTTTCAAAAGAGAGGAGCGGACTAGCTTATTACTTTATTGACATTTTACGGTTATTTGCTGCTGCCGTTTGCTTTTGTCGAGCGCCTTCGTTCATCGGTTCGTTACTTTTAATAGCTTGTACGCCGTATTGTTGGCTCAGTCTGATTAATCGCTAGCGTTTCGCTGGGGTATTAAATATTTTTACGAACGTTATTATCAGGTGACACGCCGTGGCCGAACATTGCGAACGTAGGAAGGTATGCGTAAAGGGATGCGGGAGAAATCTCGATGTAGGTGCTTTCCGGCGTTCACAATGCTCTTCTGTAGATAGCGACCGTTGCGACTGTAGGGGATCGCGTAATCGCGACCATGGGGTCGTTCTATGTCAAATCGATATGGCAATTGGGTCGAAGTAAGTGATCTCGCAGTCCGTGACACACTTCTCGCGAGCGAACGCGAAAAATCATAACTCGGAATCAGCTTAGAAGGGTCGGCTTAAGGGCCCGATACGATATAAATTTCATCCGAAAATTGCATGTCAGCTACTTTCTATTATCTACGCGGGAATATCTCCGTACGAATATCTTCTTTAGACCTCCGAAACTTATGTGTGCTTATGTCGGCAAATGTTTAAGTCGATTAAATCGTACGAATTTTGCGCGATTTGATATTTTCTACAAGTATAAATCATCCCTAATAAACCGCGTCTCATAATGTACGCTACTTTACTGCAAAGCGTTTTTTCCTCAAATCACTATGACGAAGCACTATAATAATTATTATATTATTGCTGCATATGTATAGGCTAAGTGGACTCTTGTAGCCCACTTAGGGACCTAAGCATGCTGTCCTTATTAATGCAATCCAATGAGAGGACTGCAACTCCTGACTGATTAATTACGAACCTCCCCTCATCATATCTGCAGATTGAGACGCGTTAATTGCTGATGCTGATACACTATCTAAGCACGTCTTCAGTCGTAGATCTTACATGAGTTACTAATTAAATGCGTAGCCCAGTAATTAATAGATTGCTACAATGAAGATTCTGCGCACGTATAAATTGGCGTGTGAACCGCAGAACCGATTAACTGTAAAAAAGAATGCAGATCAATTCCCACTCAATTGTTAATTTATTAAAATCGTATTGTGTTTGCCACAGAAAAATTGCGTCGCGATTGTAGATCGAATGTCGTTGGCGATTAATTTACATTTCATTTGAGATTCATAATCGAATGGAAATTCAGGCCGTGAATTGATGAGGATTTATCCAGCGAGAGCGCGCGCTGATAGAGTGTCCGGCTAATATAACGACTATTTAATTTGTGGCCGGATATACAGAGAAACACGGTTATGCCTGCGGTTATGTTGGTAAAGCAAAAATAGAAATAAGAATGATCAAGGAAAATAATTCGTCTGCAATAAGATGCAATCTTATTGCAGAAACGTTTACAATTTAAAACACGTATAAATAATTATGGTGGAATCTTTTTAACATCTTTTTAACGTTTATATACAATACCGGAAATAAACATATTTCTATAATATGTACATATAATATGCTTAATTTTTACAATATATTTTAACAATATGTGTATACATATAATATCCTTAACAAGATATTTATCTTATCGGCCTGCAAATACTAAAGAAGTTTCATAAAAAAATAGTCGCAGATTATAAATTTTTATAAATAATTACTTTAAAAATCGAGGATGCTTTTATAACTTTTCAGTTACCTTTTTTATTATCTTAATTTTCATTATGAATAAAACTGAATATGTGAGAGAGAGATTTAATAACATTCTTTCACTGAGATTTTCTTTTTCTTTTTATTACATAATGTTAGCATATTTTTTATAAAAAGTTTCTCCAAATTTCACAATTTCCAAGAGTTTAGATTATCATCCATAACTAAGCGATAAGTAATAAATAATAAATAATCTGAAAAGTATATTACTGTTCGTGTGAAATGGAGAAATAACGGAAGAAAAACACGTCAAAAAGGCTTCTGTTATTGCCTACATGCTCGCTTTCTCTGGAAGAGAAGACTTTGTCTTTTGTTTGATTCTCCTGTCGCGGATTTATCGGGATCTCGGGGTTCCGACGACCCACAAAACCGATAAACGAGTTTAGACGCAGCACGAGGAAAGTAAATACCTCTGTTCGCTTCTATTACCGTGCCTTTCGATACGCAGCGTGAACCCTTCGATTTCCTGAGGCACCATTGGCTCGAAATCCGTGTCCGATACTCCCGTTCGCCGCGTGGATAATGCACCGATAAACCGGCTAATGGAAGCCGTTATCAACGCTTATAATTGCGTCACAGCCACGAATATTCGCGAGATAGGTAACGGGGAGGACTCGATATATGCATACCTGTCTCTACTATGTCCATCCAATGCAAGCGAAATAAGATATCAGCTCGCAGTTACCAAAGATATTAAAAATACAAGAAAATAATAAAAAGACAAGCCAAGCAATGCATTATTCATGTTTCTCTTATTTTTTCTCTTTTAGAAAAATAAATAAGCTTGCTAATCAATTTTTTTACTAATTTTGCATAAATGAAACGAATATACTCGAGTAATTCTACAAAAAAGATGTTTCGGAAACATTAATTCAAATGACTCGAAAGACGATGAAAGATCGTACCTACATGTCTTGATAAGTAAGATCGATTACTCTGAGATGCTGATGAACAATAAGAAAAGAAGAATCAAATGAACGAATGAACGAAAAGATGGATATAAAAATCAAGAAGAGTAAAACAACGGACAAGAAAACCGCGGGAAGGATGAAATACCAATGTCAAGATCGAGGACTCACGGTGGACCCTTCGATCTCTTCGGAAGTTGCAAAGTGCGGGAAAAGGCGCAGATAATGGGAAACCGAAGAGAACTTTTCCGTGTCAGCGGACGAACAATGAAAGAGTGCAAAGTGAAAAGTAAACTGGGGAAGCTGAATGCGAGGGTAAAGAAACCCAAGGCGTAGCTGTATTTCTCGCTGCCAATAAAGTCGTTTAATCAGCGGCGGTTACTTCGCCGGATACATTGAAAGTCGTAATGCAGCGTACATTAAGTCTAATCCTTGCGACTGCTAATTTCCAGTCGGCGTGCAAAAAGGATAAAAGGGAGAACGAGAGGAAAAAGAACGGAGCGAAGTAGAAATGTGTACGTACGAGCGTAACGTGCACTTCTGAACGAAAACGAACATCAAGCATCTAAGTTTCGCAGCCCGATTTCGTCGAGGGTCATGGGTGAGGGAAGAGGAAAGTTTTAACGGAATAATGGAGGGCACAAACCCATCGTCGAATCGGAGAATCAGGCTAAGCAGAGGCGGAACCGAGAGTGCGATGCGCTTCCAGAATGCGATCAGATGGATAAATGGTCGAATCGATTGACCACGATGCGATACGATACGGCAGAAGTTTACGGCTGTGTAGAGAAAACAAGAGCGCAAAGTGCGGAGCACAAAAGAACGATGTCAATAAAAGTACGTAGGAGTAAAGTATTTTAATTAATTCCTATATTGCGCTCTCTTTCTTTCTGCATTTTTTTCTTGCGTATCGTTTTTTTAATCCGAGTTGCACGTTTTCACATAAAACTCGGATGTTAATCAACCATCAACGATTATGTACAGATATCTGTTACATGTAATTTATATAATCTTCTGGATAATAAAATTGACAGTTATCATTATTAATAACTTTATGCGATGACATACAATATTAAATATATTAAATATTTCTATATAAATACCAGTTTGTAATAATTATTTAACAAATAAATATTTAACAAAACCAAGGTTTTTTACGAACATAGTTAAATTAGTTAAAAATAATTATATGCGAGATACGCTAGCTTTTATAAAATAGAATTTTATAAAATGATCACGATTATAAAAATATCGAGAAAGTAACATCTGTATTTGAACCAAAGGCGCTATATTAAATGTTCATTTTGCTCAATTGGAGCCGAGCTACGACGCAAAAGAGGAGAGATAATTTTATCTTTAAAACGCATTGTACACCGTCATAGCTTTTTTTACGCGTTAGTAAGAGCAAAAGGAAGGAAGGGTGTAAACAAGGGTGACTCGGAGTAGCGCCGTCGTCGCTCGACTTGCCGACGTAGACGCGATCGAGTGTACGCGGATCGATCCGCAGGATGAAGCCTGGCGATGAACTTGCCAGGCGTGAAACCTCTGTGAAGAGACCTCTCCTCTTTACAGATCCTAGACCGCTGGTAACATATTTTTTTTCCACAAAATGTTTTTCCCTCTAATGAAAAAAAGAGGGAAGAGAAAAAAAACTGCGATCATCTGCCCTCTTTTGCCTCTATTTGCCTACCATAGCCTTTTATTATCGAAGCTTCGCTTCGAAAAGGGAGTCATCCAGCCGTTCGTTGATCCGATTTGCCGCGCCCGGGATGGCGCGTGTGGCGCATTATTTATTTATTATTAGATAGAGTATCCCGCATACACAGCATATGCGCGCGCGCACATACACGTACATACACATATATGTATATCTCATATACATCCATCGAGACCATCCGGTGATAACGATCAACGGTCGACTACTATCTACGCGAACTCCAACGGGCGAGAGAAATAGCCGCATCCCTGTCACGATCAAGGAAATACATATATATTAAATCGACGTTAATCCTACGACGCATGCGAGTCACGCATCTGCTAACTTGCCCCCTAAGGCTTTTTAAAAAGTGTTTCTCCTTTGAGGACAAAGATATTGGCCCACCACACAATCACATTTCTGTAATAACAGTGTCGTCTGTTACTTGTAGCAGATGTTTGTCCCTGATACGTTTTGTTTCTGGATATTATTGTCCGCAAATCATAATTTATAAGAATCTTTCAATTGATATTTTATGTTCAGATATATCATGTGCATTATTAATGTCTCTTTATCGTTATATTTCTCTATAATCACATACAATTAATTTAATATGATTATAACATTTAGTAAAATTTTGAAAGAGCCAACACACACACGACACACACAGAACTAAAAATTATGGAAATAAATGAATTTTTTAGGAATAATCCAAGTCTTTATTTATTCAATTTAAAATTAAAATAATATTCGTATAAATTCTCTCACACATTTTACGTTGTCAATTGATAAAAATTGGAATCTATTCTTGAGAAAATGTAATTGTCATCTCTGACTTTTTTAACGATATTATGGCACAGTGTTTTTGCGCAAAACTTTCAAAGTTTTCCTTCTTGTTCAATTCTGAGGTGTTCTATTAAAAGTTTTCAAAACTAAAGTCGAATTTTTTTGTTCGGAACTTGGACGATCCAGATTGCGCTCTGATTGTTGTTGCATATCATACTTTACAACTAAGGACTTCAATCTTAACTTCCATATTAATGCATTATCGTGATTTCGACTGCATAGAGATCTATTTGGAATGTCGCAAAACAATTAAAAATAAATCCTTTTTGATTTTTAATATCAATATCATTAATATTGATATTAAAAATCAAAAAGGCACATTTGGATTGTAATGAGTTAATAGCACGTAAAATCTGATATAATCGGACGCGATTTATCGCTTTATTCGCGCATTAATTTGTCATGCAATTAAATTATTGCTTCTCTAATGGTATCGATTGTGTAAATGGCTATGTATAAACAGTCATAATTGCGCACTATTGCTTTATATACAATGCTTTAACAATGCTTCAATGTACAACGACCATTGCTTGCACACAAATCGACAATTCCGTTAATTACGGTCGCGTAATTGAAATACTCCAGATTTCATTTCATTACTGTTTCTTTGAATACGATTGCATGACAAGAATAACTAATGCATTTCATATTCAATTTACGATTGTATTAACAAATTATACAACCAGATATTTAGCCGTCATATAGTATAATCTGTCGTGCCATCACATACACGATCCGAACATTTTCAATATTCAGTAGGGAAACGTATATTTTATAATAGAAAACGGAGAAAATTGCGGGAGAATTTTTACAAAAGCTAAAGAATATCTTTCAGATATTTCAGTGTATATTGCATCGAAATGTTCATATAATATTTAAATATAAAATATAAATATAAAATTAATTATAAAGATAAATTGCTTGGAAATATCCGTGAGATTAAATTCAAGCAATTTAATCTAGCACATTTGCAATAACTAGCAGAGGAGAATTGCGGAAGAGAGAAAACAACAAAAATAGCTTTCTCAGAAGATACATTATTTATATTATTTCTATTTTATATTTACACATCTACACATTTGTTTTCAATTCCGAAAATTCCTTCGCAAAGCGGTAGTGAAATTATCGAGTTTAGAGGAGAATCATGATCTCGTGCATCTCCGGATTAACGAAGCGGCATACTTGACCCACAGTTGTCAAGCAGCCTCATTGAAAAAGAAGAAACGACGCAGCGAAAAATGAAAACGGACGTCGAGGAAGTTTAATCGACTGCCCATTAGCAACGAGATATATGCTTCCGTATATAAGCGCAGCTATGTACGATCGCGCGGGCAAACGTAAACGTTTGTCTGGACGTCGGAAATAACGCACTAGCATGCAGCATTACGCTTTATCCTGGAACAAATGTTCTCTAATATATCCACGCGCGAGCGCGCGCGCACACATACCATGGCCCGTGTTAATTCGTGTGTGAGCTCTTATTTTTTTCATTTCCGTTGCAGTAAATTTATTCGCGGGCAAAATGATTGTATTAGGTAATTGTATTGTAACATATGTACGTCCCGTTTTTTTGCTTTTTTTCAAAAAGAATATATATTAGAATCTATATTATTAAAAACAGTAAAAGCACGGGACGAATATATGTTCAATCCAATAAGTACATCGATTAAATATTGAATTACATCGATTGAATGTTGAAACTCTGGTTACTCTTGCTTAAATAATTACTATGCGAAAATGTAAAGATTCAAGCAGATCTCTTGTATCTGTTTGATCGATCGTGATAAACTTTTGCTAATTACTTGTATATTTCTGTTCGAGAAAGTCGATGCGACGGGTTTCTTTAGCACGTGTAATAAACAGCCAAAGAGAAGTTCTGCTTCGTAGCGGAAACGCTTGGAGAGATCCTCCTCCAAATCGTCTCGGAATTCGACGACCTGAACTGACCCAGATAACAGCGGGTAAACGTATGTATTTACCTATGTGGTACATACGCGTGCACAGGATGTTTGCCCGGTCCTTTATTTATTTCCTTACAATTAGGGCGCTTGCTCCTGCACCCCTGCGAAATCCGCTAACGCTAATGCCATTACTTAGTAGACGTCAAGTGTCTTTATTGTCGCCGTTAAAAGTATCGTCGCGCGTAAATACATCTCGACGTAACGCCGATCTTCCGTGCTAGAGACGTGAATTATCCTGAAAATGTGATCTGGCTGGCATACGCTTCTTCTTCAGGAGGCTCTCGTGAGAGACGCATGTCGACGTGCATCCTTCGCTGGAGACTCGCTCATACTTGTACATACATCTGTTCATATGCAGGACAGCGACATGTGGTGGAGTAGTCAAATCGTTCTGTATATGCCTGCATCTGTCAAGCTTCATTTGCCTTGTGCACCGCTATTAGTCGTTATTAACTCGCGGGAACACTCCGCTGCAGTATTTCAAAGCGCACCGGTGCATATACTTCTGCAGAATCCGCAGTTCTCGTCGTGAATGGGAGTCGTGAGTCGTAGCAGCATTACCTCTGACATTTATAACTAAATTCTTTGCTCAGCGGGGAGAAAGAACATTCATATACAATATGTTTGTGAATTTTCGATAAAATTTACAAAATTTATATTGGAAATCATGAAAGATACGCTATATATACAGCAGGGAAAATGTGTATCGGATATCAATGTGTGTATATGTGTGTGAGCGTGCACGTATGGTTTTCATGTTCTCATATAGTATAAATTACAAGGTTCAGACTTACCCTCTGCTACCTTTTGAGTCTTTCGAAACGCATGAATAAATGATTTTTCCTACAAAGTGATAGAAATATATGTCAATAAAAAATATAATATATTAATAACTATACGAAAAAATCGAAGGTTATTCTTTTATATTTGTTATATTATTAGTATTCTTTGCATTAGCTATAAACGTTCACTTTTGATACTAACAATAAGATATTTTATTACATGAAAAATCGAACTAAATATATTTTCAATTTTCTATGAGCGTTCACAAATTAATTGACAAACACAAGATATATATATTTTTATAACAACGAGTTTAAATCACAACGTTTTTCAATTTGTTTTATCATTTGTGTTATAATTAATTTCTTTATTATTGTGTTATAATATAATTTCTCTATTATTTTTCACGTCTCCGATCTCGCGCTGTAGTCTTATTCTGTCCAAGTGCCTTTTTCGAGTGAAATTTTTATATACATTTTTCAATTGTTTTCAATTTTCAATTACATACACTTATGAACATTTCTGATGCTTTTGCATCAGCAATATTGTAACAGCATGCATATCATGTATTTTGTTTGAAAGCCATGAGTTCTGCATCTCGTCGCAATTGTCGCATCTGATAATAAAGAGAGATGGTAAATTAGAAAAGTCAGTAAAATTAAGAATAGCGTTCATTTTTATTTCTTAGGTCAGGAACGCGCATAAACATCAATACAACTGTACAAATACATACAACTTAACGTTGTTGCATTCAACAGATGATCACAAAATTCGAAACTTATAAAACAACAATTATGACGTAGAGAATTTTGAAATTATACTTTTTATTACACATTATCACGTAAGAGAAATAAACAACGATAACAATCATCGCGCTTCATTACGTAAAAAATAAATGTGTAAGCGATTCTTGACAAAAAAAAGATTAAATCATGTTTGTTAAATAAGAAAATTCGAGATAACTTAATTTCGACTCTAAATAATTCTCATAGACGCATGTTTGAGATTATTCGAGCGATTTCTGCATGAAGTTCCCGCCGTCTTTAATCGCGGAGGAATGATGTGCGTGGACGTAACAGTTAAGACAACGACACGAGTTTTGATTAATCTTCACGATGTTACGACATTATGGCACTAATCGTAACTCGCTGGAGCGCAGGCTTCGCCCGATAATAAAAAATAATAAGCGCGCTTCCGCCCGAACGAGCCACGTCTTGTCAATTTTTCTGTCACTATTTCGCATAGTCCTATTATCTACCAAATCGATATATCAGATCGATATACTCAATGTTGCATGCGATGTGTGACGTGTTTCTTTTTTTTACATGTACATATTCTCATATATGCTACTATTTACAAATCACCGTACTACCTATATTGACGAGACGGGCAATCACCAAGAAAGAAAGAGAGAGAGTATAAGTAGTAACATTTCATATTTATTACTGAATATAGGGCGGGTAAAAATATCGATCGAGGTCGCTTGAAGACGTACGTAACTGATACACGCACATCAAGGGACAAGGATTCTAATATTACAGTACATTCGTGAGACATTTATTACATATTTACGCCATGGATATACCTCGACATCGAGCGTTATTCTTTCGCGCCCTTTCATCGCCTACGTACCTAAATTTCGTTACTTGTACGGTATTATGCCGGCCATTCGAATCAAGGTTTTATCGTCGCGTATACATCATATGCGTCGTACAGCAGCACCAATCGTTAATAAATGCGATTAAAGAACATCGTCGAACATCATGACCCTTCATATTGCAATCAGGGTTCGTCGTGTTTTTGATTGATTTCCGAAATCTGCATAAATCAATAGAAAAATATAGCAAAACCGAGCTGCATACAAAGAAATTCAAAGAAATTCAAAAAGATATCAAAGTGATATAACGCGTAGCGTTATAAGTAATACATTGCCGATCTAATACAAAATATTAGACATACATAACTTTTTCCTCTGTAATCGATTTAAATCTACATGATTAAGTAACTTGTATTAAAGCGTCGATTGGTGTGGGAATAAATAATCGCTAAAATAATTACGTCTATCTAAAGCAGGATGTATTTATGAACATCATTCTGGCGCAGTGGAAAAGAAAACGGTTATCCAAGGTGTTCGAGATATGCGCGCTTCTCGATGTCAATTTGTATGCTTCGTTCGACTAATTATTTAATTAGTTAATTATCTATTAATACATATCTAGTTGCTGCTTGTGCGCACTGTGTGTAATTTATAATGTAGGAACCCCATTCGAGAGCGGTGCGAAAACCTGTCTCAATGTGACTCGATTGTGATCTTACGTGTATGTGATTTCGTGCCTTCCAAATATTATTTTGTGCTCCGGTGACTTGTTTTTCCGGTGCTTTTTGTCTTTTCTTTGGACCGAATCCATCCAAATTTGAGCTACGTTTGAGCTAGACTAGTGTTCAAAGCAGAAGTCGTTGTTTTCGAATTGACACTAGCCACGAGGTGAAACGTGATCACGTCATGCGACATCCTGCGATGTCTCGCACAGATTTACAATTAATTAAAAATTTGAGATTTATACAATCGAAAAACAAAATATAGTAGGAATTATTCGGAACAGGTACTCTCACTGCGTATAATACTATTACGATAAATTATTCGAAAATATCTCACTGAGCGTTTTCCTGACTAGATTCTGCGAACTTCAAAAATCCTCGACGAAATATGACTTTATTAAATAAGAAAATTCGTGTGCATTCGAGCGAGAGAAACTCTTTAATATTTGATAAATTCGCATGAGCTTATTATGAGCAACATTATTTCTATGGATAAATGCTACGCAGTTCAAAAGTGAATACATCCTGTTTCACAAAACAAACGTTCTCTTAACAGAAATGCATGTTATTAAATGTGGATACGCTAATCAATATCCTAGTAACATTGAAAAATTTATTTAATTGATTACGTATCCTACAACTTCCGTTAATTTCATAAATGTTCACACACGAGTATACGTATAGGAAATGTACAATTATTGTCGGAAAAGTAAAGCTCACTAGAATTTTTATACGTAACGCAATCTGAATGCACATGAATTTTTTCATCACCTACAATGTGCAACGATAAAGTCCTCTCGCATACCTCGCAAGAAGGAACAATAATATTAAATACTGAACAGTAATCTTCGCCCTACAAAAATCAGCGACTATAATCCTTACACTCTTCGACAAAAGCTCATAAATTAGTCTTTGGAACTTTACAGAATCATTAATACATGGTTTTCATTTCAATGTATAGTCGCCAGTAATTATTAATCACGCGCGAATCTCGTAGCTGCACGCTTTACTTCATCTGTCAAATTGAAATTCCTCTTATGACATGTTCTAGATCCACCGATGGCCCTCCAATTAACATAAATATAAATTTTGTGATAAATTCGCGAACGACTTATATTTAGAGAAAAATATTGTAGAAAAGATTCACTTCAGAAAAATTGTAGATTTGTTAATTGAATATTCAACGTATTTAAATCTTAACTTAAATATCGTAAAGATAAAATCTAGTTAACTAAAATATAATATTTTATTACTTATTTGCATATGCGAAGCTTAATTGATTCGAGTTTTCTACTTTTAATGCCAATTAACATCGCATTTATCAATATATCTCGTCTGATGTAAATAATCTTTATTATAATTGGTCCTCTAGTACATATAATTAGAAGAGATAATTGAAAGATCATTCGGTGGTTCTGGTCATCTTGTATATACGCTAATTCATAACACCATCGCATATTTAACAGTAAACATGATTGTAATTCTCATTTTAAGTTTTTACAAACTAGTAAAATTTTTAAATGAGAAACAAAAATCAAAATTAGGCAAATTTTGTCTAATACTATAAATATGCGGTGAGAAATGAATTTCCCTTTCTTAAAAACGCATGTATCACATTCCATTTCTTCAAGATACGCGTTATATAATTTTACAGCGTCTCCAAGACGCCTACGGTTTCTTCAAATTTTCTTCCCGAATAAATTTCGAATAAATTTTGATATAAAGTCACCTCACAAATTCAAGTTATTTTTCAAGAAAATCAGTTCTCGTGTTTTCCACCTCAGCTTATCGTCCGAAAAAGAAATGCATAGAAACGTTATTTTTGGAAGATTCGACAATTAGGCACACAAACTGCCCTCCTTTAAAAAAATCCATGCCTAAACTCTCTTCGCATACAATCATGTTCTTATTTATATCTTAACGGATCTCTCCGCCTGTCTTTGCTTTTCTATTCATTTTCGCATTGCGATCAGACTGGATTCCACTTCGTGTTTCCCTCGTCATACATCCATAACGAACGCAAAACTTCGCATTACCGAGTCACTCCCTCCAAAAGCAGCCTCCAGACGCAGTGGAGAGAATCACGCGGCGTTTCTTCCGACGAAGATCTTATTCATACCTTTTCTTCAGGATGATGCTTGATCGCTCGCGAAACATCAGCGCCTTTACGCGCTTCTCGTCCTGGAACTCCACGGTCCATCCAGCACCTTTGAACAATCCGTGAGCATCATACGCGTTCTCTCTCAAGTTGCAGCCACTCCTCGGCCCGGGCAACGTTCTGGCTTTGGAAGAATCGGAATCTTTTGTAGAAATTGAGCAACGCGTCGGGCTGAGATACGCGCGCACGCACGCACGCACGCACGCACGCACGCACAAACGCGCGCGCGCGCGCATGGAACTCCCCGTAGCCGCCGGAAGAGCCTTCTTGAGTGTATCTTCAGACAATCGTCTCTTCAGGTGTTCCGCAGACTCTGCGAGCGTGCGAGATCGTGTTCGCGCCAGGAGTTGGTGGTACACACGCCTTCCCCTCGCCACCACTCGTTCACGTCCTTGTAGTGCTTTGGTGAACGATCGTCGTGCAGCATGGCGCACACCCGGCACCAGAAGTACGTATTGATAAACTCGCCGGTACCCTTCCAGCGGAAGTACGAGTTGTACAGATCGTCGTCGCGGTCCAGCCGGTGCAGGTACTCGGCGAGCTCCTTCGGCGACTCGAACTCGTCCACGTGGATGTAGGAGCGATACGGTGCGCTGCGCGCGTAATCCGTTGGATGGGCGCCCATCACGATCGGTAGAACGTTGTGCCTGCAGACGAAGAACAGATTGCTGATAAAATCATTTAATTTAATCATTTAATCATTTAATCCTAGTCGGAGCAAGGGATCAACGGTGGACTGATTGTTACTGATTGCCAAATCATTTACACGCGTTGTGTCACGCTTATGAGAGCTGGCTGGCAGGGCGCCGCGCGTCTAGTTTGCCCATCCCAGTGCCTTAATTAAAACCATGTACATTGCAGGCATTTCTGTCCATCATGCGGCAAGAGGAGATTACGCAACGCGAGTTGGCACGCAACCGTCCTTATTCGAGATATGTGTACGAGATGCCGCGCAACTTGGCAAAGGTTGCCGACCTCTGGGTGAAATGATCGAGCGTTGATCGGCCGACTTTGCGTTTGCGGTTCACGCCGAGATACCGTGACTATCCGTCGTAGATTTTTGCGTGGATTGCGCGAGAAACTAGAGAGGGAATGATAAGAAAAAAACGAAGAAAAAAGAAAAAGGGGAAAAGCAAGAAGAAGTTGTAACAAACTGTACACGTACCCGAGTCCATTAACGAAGAATTTCTCGGTGATGTAGTCCTTACAATTGGAATTCTCGAATGCGAGGTAGAATTTGTAGTCCTCGTCGAGCATGTCGAAGCACGTCTGCGACTGCGACCGCGGACAGCGTAGACTGCCACACGCTCCGTAAATGTCCACCTGGATATATTTTGAGAGTTCCCTGGCATAATGCATGCGCTGATTTCGGGGATGGCAGTTGGAAACGAACCAGGCGACCTGAATAAATGGCAAAGCAGAAGATGGGTGTCACGTGCAGTGGTGTTTATCTTGCATTCGACAAGAATAGCGTACTATTCGCAGTAAAAAGACATAAAATTCCATGTGGAAAGTGTGGCGCAAATATGAAATATAGAAAAAGATCTATCAGACATTTCTATTTAGCCTTTTTATTCTTCCATCTATTTTAATCTGATGCACAAAATAATATATGATGAATTAAAAATAAATAAAAAT
This sequence comes from Ooceraea biroi, assembly GCF_003672135.1. Taxonomy (NCBI): domain Eukaryota; kingdom Metazoa; phylum Arthropoda; class Insecta; order Hymenoptera; family Formicidae; genus Ooceraea; species Ooceraea biroi. The sequence goes on from NC_039510.1 coordinate 10,505,021, forward strand.
ATCAAGCAGGTATATTATTTTTGTTAGAAATTATTTCTCAACTATCAATTAAAATTTCGACTTTTGAAAGTTGTTAACTGTATGTGGAATTATACATATATTCTGATTAAAATTATCGACTGTTGGTATAGTAAATGGTCGATATAACAATGAGATAAGTATTACAAAAACCTTCTTTCCTGTCTTTTTAAAAAGATATGTTTACGTCATCAAAAAAATAAATATGAATCTTTTGTCATTGATTTATGCGCTTATTATAATAAATGTCTGTGTTATATGTCATTTCCTTAAAAACATTTTTAAAAATCATTCTGGTTTTAGAGAGACAATTATTTTGATTCCTTAATTAATTTAATCCTGTTACCTTCTTCGTTTTGTTTGCTGCATAATTAAACGTTTGTGAGATCTGTGTGACGCTAGAATCGTAATATTGCCACCTTTCGTAGGGTGCCACTACGTCGCTGTCACGCCGATATGTGGCGGTCCAATTGATAAGGGCGCTCTTCACACTTTGCGTATGATACGGACATTCTAAAAAATACAGCATCCACACCTGCAAAAATTGCACAATTCGGTTACTCAGAGAAAATAGTGGATCTTTTCGTAATGTGCACGCGATATGAATGGAACTTTATAGTAAGTCGATTAACAACGAAAGCGAAAGCGACGTGCCGTAGAATTGATATTACGCGCCGTTGCATCCTATATACCTGATTGTGAGGCCTTCGTCCCACGTGCGTGACGTAATCTTTAAATAGAATGAGATCGGCATCGTCTGGATTGTCGCGAACGATCGTGCAGGTATTCACCGGGCAGCGTTGCTGGAAGAAAATGTCAGGACCGACTTTGGCCTCGACCATTCCATGGGGGATCATTATCTTCTTCAATGGATGTTCACCGCCTGTTCTGTTGTAATCGGGTGGCACGAACATTAACTGGAAAAGTACAACATCATTATATTAAATGTCTGTACAGATATTATTTAATCAAATACTTCTCTTCGATTACACATTCAAAATATCGATATACAGTTTATTAATATAAATTGATCGAATTTAGTTCATTTCGCAAATACTCTTCTTTTATCATAACAATGATCTATATCTACCTGATTTGTCACACGATCGTCGTAAACATCTTCGTCTGGCCACAATCGAGCCAACCTTCGGCCAGTATTGCGAGCTTTCATCGCTGGATAAGGTCTTCTGGTTCCTCCTTTCATGTACCAAGGCCTCCGCGATGAATCCAGGTCTATTGAGTTTTCGCCCAAGCTGACGGTTCCATTTATATTCAACGCCTTCGAATGAAAAAGGAATACGTAAATAAAGGCCGGCAAATAAACTTTATGCATTATATTGTCATTCTCTGCTGCAAGAGAAAAATAGCATCGCGTCCAACGCTATTATTTTCTGTTCCTAAGTCGACATTTGAACAATATTGCATTCAACAAATTTCACAGTGGGTGTGATATTATGACATTTGCCATCTATTATTTGACTATATTATTTTTTTACTATCTGTAACACTTAAATAATCGCACACGATTTATATGAAAATAATGTGATAAATGAAAAAAAATATTTTTCGTTATACTATTCTTGTTTCAATTATTATTTAATCGATTTAAATACAATTTTATAGATTTTATAAGTTTTATTTCAATACAGTTTTATTTCAATCAATATTGTTTTTCATATGTTACACTTATTGATCGACTTGGAGAAATTTATGCGATTAATTAAGTGACGATCGTATCTAAGCGTGGTAAGTTATGCGTGCGTGAGTATAAAAGCATCTTTTACTGAATTTTTACTTTTTGATAAAACAAAAAATAACAAAAAAATTTTAATGCAAGACTTTTTTTGTCCAAATCTGAATAATTAAGAAATAAATTGATATATTGCTACAAACAATTAGATAATTAAGCAATCCTAATACATATCACGATAACAAAATTTTTAGTTGTCAGTATTTGAATTAATTACAATTTTTCTACCACAAGTGCCAAATAAAATAAATATTAAATTAACATATAATAAAAGCATCCAAAAATCATTCAAATCTGTTAATACTGCAGCGAAAGGTCTCCGTTTATCTTATTTCTCATAACTGAAGCTTATACAGATTATTATTTACTTTATCTGTTTTATTTAGAGTTTTAACATTTTTAATTTTATTCGTATATTTAGCCACAAGTTATATAATATTAGCTCTATGAAGGACCACCCGAAAAGGAGGAAGCTACTATATAAAGGAAATGTACGCATCATATTTTCTAAAGCGTAAGAACAAGCGAGACGATACACGGAAAAAGTAAGATAATATATTAAAAAAGATCACGAAAATAATTTGTAATATATTAACACCTACTGTAAATTTAGATACAATATATGTTATGCAATTATTTCTTATTTTAAAAACGATGCGTGTCAAGGAATGCAGTAACATTTGGCTCGTGTCTTAAAATATTTTTCCGTGTTCATGTCGTTTTGTGACTAATCGACGCTATTTTTTAATGACTGTACCTCGGACGGAAGTCTTTTCTTCACTCGCTCCCGAGTGCGTAATATTCGCACCGTCGGCTTCTTCGATTTCAAAGGCCAATCGGGTTTCATCTGCGAGCGAAATTCGTTTTTATTCCTTTAGCCACGTCTACTTTACAGCCACGTATACGCGCTTCTTCTATGAAAAAAGTTTCTTTTCCTTTATATCAAAAGACGCGCAATACATCTTCAACGCCGTTCAACGGTGCAGGAACTACCTCGTAAGATTAATTTTAAAATCTTCAAAAAATCTATATTGAATATCTATATTTCCATTTACATGATATTACGAATATTACATGTACGTGTTAAAATTAATATTAAATGACCGAACATTATCTAGACAAAGCATTAAGTTAAATTTATACCCATAGAGGGATTATATTGAGTAACTTATTCGTCGCTTTGTCGAAGTAACAAATCGATTCGTTGTTACAATTACAACACGCCGTCACTGCAGAAATAATTGCAGATACAAACCAACGCGTGCGAGCTGTGTTACGCGGAATTGCGATGTTATATATCTCTCGAGGAAATATATGTAGTCAGATGATAACGACTCGCCTATCTCAGCTGTAACAATTAATAATTTAGAACGTTACCTTCGGCCCGTCGCCGGCAGTTCGGGCGGACTGCGGCTGTCCGGGATGCGGTCGCATGCTGTGCCATATCTCGTCCTGCAGTAGATTCAGTAGGACAAGCAGCGTACCCGTCAGGCATAGCACGTAGAAAAAGTACCTCTTCAGGGAGAAACGCGGCAGACCCATGCCGCCCGGTTCCTATCTGGGAGAGACTTTTATCTAGCCATGCGCTGCCTTGCTCCACGACATGCGGTTACACTGTAACGGAAGTTAATAATTAAAAAAAAAACGAAATGGCATCTATCAGTTCTGGTTTCCGAGTTAAAACCGCGTTTTTTGTCACTTTGTTTCTAAAATGGAACCACCGTTCCAGGAACGTAGCTCCAATCCGGAAACCAGAACTGATAGTAGTGAGCGCAAAAGCCTTAAATTTTAGATACAATAAATGCGAAACGCACGAATGGGATAGTGAGCTGTAAACTGCGAAAAATACGGTGGATGTGAAATTTGAGATCTTTCAAATTGTACTCGAAAGTTAAACTAGCTTAAAGTTTTCTTGAACAAAATAAAAAGTTTCATTGATTATTACATAGTAATAATTCTTTTAGAACCATAAATAGAATTGTATTACATTGTTCGTTCAACACATGAAACAATTTTTTAATACACAACTTGATTATATATGAATTTATATGTATAACACACTTGCACGCAACGTATCATGCAAAAACACTGACAAAATTTGATAAGATTGTATAATCTAATTAATATCCGGAACGCAACTACCCGAATACTTTGTAATTATGCAATATAGTAATAAAAGTGTTAAAGACCTCTAACTGCGATAATTTATTGTTGTACCATTCTTATACAAACTTCTCAAAGTAGTTTTGACACTTCGAATATTTGGCAGTGATCTTTATTAGCGGAATTAAGAAATAACATGCTTCAGCTTTTATCTTTAATAAGATTTTAAATATAAAATTTGTCTCTGGTTATTCGTAATAAAAATAGTGTTATAAATATTAATAATAAATTAATGTTGAAATATCAACGAATATTCAGCGTTATAAAAATGCAGTGAGTTCTGTATCTTTTAATTGGATGAGTAGGTCCAACGCACCGTAAATTTCACGCGATACGAAATGTCCTTGCGATCTATCGACAACTCGCTGCGACTCTTCTTTCGTTACCTCGAGGAATTCTATATGATACTTGACACCCAAAGTGATCGCATTAATTATATTACGTTATTCGCAATCTGACTGCATCGTAGCGCGCCCTCGCGTAATCGATGCGACATGCAATCAATGATTTGCATCTGAATAGACAACCGCGCATGATATCTACATACGTTCGCACAAATATTTATGCACAGGTAATCCGATGTCTATACGTTAGTTTCTCGTCGTCAATACGCATATCCGTACACTCATTAGACCGATATTTTCTACTGGAAAAACTCTGTGCAACTCTGTTGCGCACTCAATGCAATTTTTTGCATCACTTTTGTCAATAAAACATTAAGCACTGAAATACATAAATTGATTTTCACAGTGGAACATTGCAATCTGTGCAATCTTTTTGCACTAGTTTTGTCAGTAGAATATTAAACAAATATGTGAATTGATTTTCACAGTGAAATACTGAGATTGCACTCACAATCAGTGCGCTCCAGTATTACATTAGTGTTCTCAATAGAAAAACTTACGAATTTACGATACGACCACGATTTCCGCATCAAGCGCTTCCATTAACTTCTTCCCGCAAATATCATCTTCACCTTTCAAAGAAACCTTGCTGTTCTTTCGAAGTGCACTTGAGTTATGACGCGGTATGGTTGACCTTACGGCTGATAGCTCATTACCATTTCTCATATATAACCATTTCTTGTTACGCGAATATCTCTCTTCTTTCTCTCTTCCGTTAACACATTCATCAGGCGTAATTTGGCTGACTTTTCCTTTACATCAACTGGATTATTAACATTATTAAGATTCACCACCATAATATATACATAATATGGTCTATACATTCTGAGATATTTTTATGACCATTTTCATGTAATCATTTCCGTCTGAATTAATGTTTCTCTTTGAGTAATTTGAATTGTCAACAGTGATCTGGTCTTAAGTACAAAAAAACTCAGTGCCGGCCATCACCAACGATCATTATAGGGGTGAATTAATATGATCGAAATAGTCTGCTCGTTAGTTCCTTTTTTAGATAAGAAAACTTGATACCTATTATGTGATCTGAGGGATAGGAATAAGACAAAAAAAACAATTTTGGGGGAGAAAATGCTGACTGAAATCGTGTAATAATATAGAAGACGTAATTTAACGATCCGGTTCAATCATCGGTCTTGTAAAAGGTTTTTCCACAATCCAATTCTACGTCCGGCCGGCTTTACGAGAGGACAATACTCGTCCGCAGTTTCATCAACGTGAAAGATCACAACAATTATCGCGCTTGGATTTCCGCATTCGCAAAAACACACGACACACATCGGGTACCAAGTGGAGCAAACACTTACACATACACATATAGCGCGCACGTATACACACACACACACACACACACACACATATACGCGATGTACGTTCGTGTGCACCGGTCGCAAGATTGCAAAGTGTTCTGGGAGCATCCTGGGAACCAGGATGTTTCTTGATCGAGGAGGACTCTCGAGTTCGAGGAGCACACACCCATTCGCTCGATGCTAAGCGAATCATCCTGCCAGCTCGTGAAAAGGTGAAAGACGACGGATTCACCGCGTTGCAACACGCTTTCGCGACTCCACGTTTGAACGTTTGCGATAAAGTTCACGTTCCCCAGAACAGCGCGAGCGTTACACGCGCGATATACGCTCCAATGTGGGCGAAAAATTTCAATTTATTGCTATGGCATACCATACACAGCACCATAGACGCGCCAGCTAAAATTTCATCAGTATTTTCCCCCGTGTCGATACATCTCCCTGATGTTTCTCACAAAGAAAAAGTTTATGCGACGAAGAGTCTATTGCGAGACAACTAACGAAGAGCCAACCTTCGCGTCCTGGTTTATCATTATGGAAAAGACAGCTCGATGGCGTATCACTAGCTTCATAATAAATTTACAACGGATGCAAAATATCGGACCGGATATGCACGTACCTACGATGTAGCTGTTCTCAATTCTCATGAGGACAGTTCGAAGCTGTACCGGCAAATTGAAAGCGTAAATAATGTGGACTTTTACGCTCGTCTCCGTTGGGAAATATATTTTTGCATTTTGCTGCGCTAAAGCTGTGTCCATTTCATAAATTGCATCCGCATAGTCTTGAAATATTCATATCGCACTCCAGTCTGCAAAAGTTGATTGACATGCAATCGTTGCACCACACACACGTATTTTAATCATTTTTCAAATGATCCGCGCGCAGGATTTGCGTTCACGTCTTTAGAAGAAATCGTTAGAATTCATTATTTCTTCTTAAACGGTACCTTTATAACAAAAGCGTTTTTTTACTTTACGCAATCTTTTAGTACGTATTTTTCACATTGAACTTTAATGAGATGAAAGAAGAACTCACAGAAAAGTCTACGGAAACAAATTCTTTCGCACCGACTTTTCATGCGCGATTATTTTGCACGTCCGCAAGTATCTGGATTCTTCTGACTGTCCTCTTGTATTCTTTTCACACAATGGTGTTAAACTTCCACTCGCGTTAACGTTAGAGCAAACCTGCGCACAGGCGGACCGTTCGAGTATCACTGTCCATCGGCGAACAGTGATACTCGCGCCGAGCTTGTTTCATACATCTTATCATTCGCTCTCTGTAGGTAATCCAATTTTATATTCAATGAAAACATGAATGAAAAAATGAATATATTTACTGTACGGTGTATTTATTACCTTGGCAGAATCAAACCGTGCCAGCTGAACCGTAGACTAACAAATACTAACTAATATCGATACTGTTTTTTCTTATCGTTGTAATTATATCGTTTTGCGTGTCCTTTTCCTTCATGTTGTTTCATGGTCGAGACTGATATCATATATATACATACATATAAATCGCGTAATTCTTTAAATGTTCTTTCTATCAAGAAAGGAATCATCTAATTGCCTATTGATCTGATCTCACTAATATTTGAGTATGATGTAAGTATAGTATTTCAACTTTCATTTCATGATCGTGACGTTCTTATCTTCGACATTGTACATCATTTTAAGATGGTAACGAAAATGTCTCGCTCAAGCAAACTGGGCATCACGTAGGATTATTCCGAGTATCACTTCGTCGACGATGGGTCAGCAAAATGTATGCTATCATATATCATACGCTTCAATAATTTGGAGAATAATCATGCGTTCTCTGCAAACGTAATCATCTCGGCGATTGACTCGAAATTTCAACAGCGGTCGAAACGATTAATTATTACCCGTTAATTAAGTCACGCAATCGATAATGTGTTAATTGCGTTTTTTCGATGAAGAATAAAATAGCACCTGATGGTTCATTGCCAATCACGTTGACCCCACAGGAACCGAAACATCGAAGCTGCATCAAATGATGTATCACTAGTTTCATAATTTACAGCGGATACAAAATATCGGAGCGATATTTTATCTAATAGCTCGAAAATAACCGAGCACGAGAAAATTACAAAGTAAAATCCTTCCATGCCTTATCAATGGAAACACGCGATCATGGTTACGAATTTATTATGATTAGAAACGTCACGCGCGCACATATGTATATGCGTGCTCATCGACAAAACATGAAAGCAAATTTTATTTTATAATTACTTCTATTTCTTTGTTTGCAAACTGTAAAGTATTAATGCAGTTTCGAAATTTTAGTTTATACCGAATCGACACAATCGAAAATGAACATCATCTAAGCATCATTTTATTTTATTCTTCATCTGCATTTACCAATATCCGATTTATTCCCGTGCAGAAAATTCAATGAAAGAATTTAATTGACATCGTAATGTGAAATACGATCAATTGCATTTATAACACACCGTACCTTGCCTTTGATTTTATCGATTAATTAATATTATATGTTCAAATGTTCGTTCAATGTATTAACGTATTGATAATTACATGATTAAATTCTTTTTTTCCGTGCATAATATTGTAGTAATAGACACTGTCGTAATACACTATATAAAACTATATAAAATGAAATTTATAATACACACACTATGCGACTTGATATCGAGCTTTATATTGTGATGATGAGTCTTCGACTTTAAAACCTAATGAAACGTAAGCGCCCTGGTGTTCTCATTAATTCAGCCTGAATTAATACTGCTTCGATATAATAAAGATTGAGCAATCAAGCGTTATTTCAGACGTTGAACCTTCTGTCTCCCTCGATAGCGCCTGCAAAAAAGCTTTGTGAAAAAAGATGTAATTGATAAATCCAGAACGCGGCACGATCGATTTTTCCTTCACATATAATATTTGACTTTGTCAGATAAAAATAGTGTATTTATTTCAATGTCCGATCGATCAAAATCATGCTGGTAATGTAAAACGGAGCGTTATTTAATTCAACAAAAATATCACAAAGCGTCTCTCTTTTTTTCACATTTTCTTTTATTTTTATTTAGAACTTGTTGGCAGCTATGTAAAATAAGGTTTATTTTAACTATCGCCTCTGTAATTTTTATTTAGAACAATTTGCATTCTTATTAAGCAATGTATACTTAATTACCTATATAAAACAGCGTAATATTGAATCAGTGTCATTTATATTATAAATAATAACGTTTCTTTAACATAATAACAATATTACATAATTACAGTTTCTTATTTTACGCTTTATATCGCTAATTTGGATTATTGACTTCTACTTCCTTAATTATACGTGCAAATTGCTATTGTTCTCCGTAATACGATTATTACATTCCTCATTAAGCATATATGAATAAACCATAACGGCTTACGCACGTGTGAGATATAACATCGTGTTTATCAAGGAATATCGCTTCTGATCTTCAATCAAACACTCCTCTCTCCTAAACTGATCTGGCGAAAATTTTTTGTCGACCATTTTCATGGACGAACAGATTTCTCGATACCAAATGTATTACAAAATTCAAACAATGATCCCAAAATACATACATATACATATATATCATCATTTCTCTTATCTTTTTTGCGATCTTGATGATCCCAACACCCACCAATATAGGTTTCAATTACGTTTATGCACGCACACATGCACGTATAATTGAGGCAATGGGCTATTAGTAAGTGCGACTCGCCTAAGCGTCGTTGAAAGTGCCTTAAATTACAACTTTCGCGTAACGCTGACCGTACCGATGCGGGTTGATAACGCAATAATCGCGAAATTGTTTGTTCGACTATTTCGCTCGAGTGAAATTTTACTATTTTTAGTTCGACCTTTTGGAAAACGCTTTCATTTGTAACGGAGAACTGACACAACTGTCGGTACAACATATCTAATCGTCCTACGCCTAATTCACCTGATCGTCGAGATCGATAGCACGTTCAAGTCAAATACACGAAAGCTCGATAGCGAGTTGCGCAGTGATGAAGGTTTGTCTTTACAAAGCTTTCTTGTCAGCACAATCAGTTACAAGAATAAGTAATTATGTGATTCAATTCTGTATGTAATAACTGCAAAACAAAAATTATTTTAATAAAAGCATTTTACAAGACTAAAAAAAGAACAAGGTTGTCACTGACAATTATTGCAAGAATCAAGAATCACAATTGTATCTTACGTACAGTGCACTTATATTACGCGTTAATTGCTTTTAACTACTTTTAATAATGACATACTTAGATTAAATACATGTATACAACCAAATGAAAAATGGCAAGTTATTTTGTATCTATGTTGTAAAACATTTTAATTAAGTATTATTAGGTATTATTATTGTGTTTGTATATAATAATTTCTCATATTTTTGTTCATAGAATATTGTAGTACAGTTCTGTCAAAATTTTATAAAATCAACGATAAAACTATTGTAAAAATTGCTATGTGTCGCCAGGAAATAAACAATTAAGCTACATTTAGCAGAATTTGTGTTAAAAAGATAAATTTGTTCATGCCAGACAGATTATCTAGAAGTAATCCGGCTATATCAGTGTGTACATATTTACTTCGTGCAAAGTTATTATCGCGCATGAATCTGTAATAAAGCGATTTCAAATTTTGCATTTCACACATGACTAGCATCTTACATGTAGATCAAGCTTAGCAAAATTAACGATGAAAAATGCACTTGTTAACAAAAAAGATTGTCAGACAGAGATATGACATGTGCCTATTTGTACCGCGCCGATTGTGCACCAATTATTATTAGCAGCCGGCAGATGAAGCGATGTGACACATTACTATATTTTCAGTGTTAACCAACGCGATAAACAGTTGCCGTATCATGCTCGAATAATAACGCACGTGGGCGTTACATTATCTCGTAACTGCCAATCGGTCCAGATAAGGACTCCTCTGACCAGAATCACGCCTCTCGAAAGGCGGCGTATCGCACAGAGGGAGAAATATTAAATTTTTCGCACGTATGCAAACACTTCCGTAAAACGGGAAAATAGCTGTAACTGACAGGTGCAACACCGTATGGAGGCCTAGATAAATATTGTTTCGCGCTGTTCCGGTCGGTGGTTTAGTGACACGCTAAATTACTTTCTGATCGTTACGGCGGCCGCGTTCACGCGTGCGCATTGTCATTCGCATCCGAATATTCACGCATTGTAATAAATGCGCTAGAATTCGGTAGCACTCTGATAAATGTTAGCACATGTTCTCTACGGTCTATGTTGGGAATAGTCTCCCCGGATCGTCGCACGATCAATGAGGAAGAGTCCATCATACTTTCCATTCACATTGATCCCTACGGTTCATCTGTCCCTACTAAGAGTCGTCGCCCGTGACGGTGACGATTAATTGACATTAATAAATCAGAAACAATAAAACTCCTGCCGACTTCAAATTATCGTCATCCCGTATGAACGCATGCGGGTAATAAATCTACGCAACACACGATGCTTGTCGGCGGACGAGTGCTGACATACGGTTATTCAAATCACCTCTCGGAACCGTCTCATTACGCTCATTAATCGTGACACATGAAAGTTTACGGTTGATCGCAATATTGTAAATCTTGCGTATTTAGTTCGATAAATCGTGCCGCTCTCGCGTCTTCGTGCATTGATGCTAATTTTGTACATTATCACATCGTTGGAATTGTATTGCTCTTTGTAGCACTATATTTTGCACATATCGGAAAGATAGGCATTAGGATAGATATGACAGATGCATTTGTTGCTATTACTATTATTGCTATTGCTAGCATTTTTTAAACTTTTTGTATATTTTTTTATTTGTTATGTCAGACGGTAAAATTGTTATTCTGTTATACCGAGTATACCATATCTCGAAACTATTTTGAACAATTCGACTGTGATTCAGGTCGTTGCGGACATCCGCAACTAGTACATATAATTGTTGCGATCGCGAGATAACCCAGATCGGCTGCCACGTGAAATTCAGTTATATCATTTCCGGATGACCGCTACAAAGAGATTCGGCACTCAGATACGGAAGTTTGACGCATTTTTTTACGTTACGGTGACTCGATTAATGACGGATTTAAAATTCCAACTCTTTTGATATTTGTTACTTTTGTGAATTTCCTATACGTTCCTCGCGCTTTTTCCCCTGTTGAATCACCGACACGTATTTACACTTTTCCGCACGACTAGCACACAAAGCAACTATAGACTGGCACAAGATACGTTTATAGATTGATTGGAGAAAAAATCGCAAAAAGGAATAAAGCAAATACAAGACAGGAAAATTGATATGTTTAGGGAAAAGTCCAAGAATGAAAAGAATAAGAATATCGTTGGCACACAGATTATAAATATAATCAAACTATGCTTGCCAATATTCTTATTATTTTCATTCTTGGATTTTTATATATTATAATTATAATTATACATATAATTATGAAATATGATTTCATAATTATATCATATCATAATACAATTTATAATAACTTTAAGACTTCAGCATTTTTAATCTTTTCTTGCGAATATTGGTGTTAATTTTAATATTATTTTAAATTTGTTTCAAATATTTCCTGGAAACTTAAATTTGCAAGTTTTGTTCAAAGAAACTATTCTATTTATTTTGTTGGATTGGAAACATTTTTTGCATAGTAATATTTTCTCTCAAATTAAATTATATTACTTTGACAAATTCTTATCCTTTACTTACGTTTATGTTCACGACTGCTCGAACTGTGAATTGACGATGGAACTTATGTTCAGATATGTATAGTGGCTTATATATATATATTTCTAGTATACAATTGATGCTCTAGAAACCAAGGCCTATTTCCAAGTTATCTTTCGAAGAAACGAGAGAGAAAGGGAAAGATAAAAAATACGAAGTGGAGGAGGAAAACTATGCCAAACCTAGATAGTTACGAATTAGAGGGAGTAGATTAGTATGTCAACTTCGTGCCTTATTGCTCAAAATTCTACTAATCGTTGCAAAAGTCATCACGCGAATTTACTCGAATATATAATTTTCAATTACGGTTGAATATTCAATATCCAATACGAAATATCTATTTTCATAACTACAATATGAAAGAATATATAAATCCTTTTATGAAAGAGAGAGAGAGAGGGAATATTTTTATGAAACTATATATACATGTATGTATGTATATAAAACTGTGTATATTAATAAAATAAAAAATTAATTTGTTTATTAAAAAATATTAGAATTTATGTGAAATTTAATTTGCACATGTTATAACTTAATAAAAAGATTAATTGAGCGAATACAAAAAATTCTATAAAAAGCGAATTCAATTTTTAACCTGTATCTGACAATATCAAAACTTGTATTTGTGTTGCTTTATATCTAGGCATTTTTTAAATATTTTCGCCTGGGGATTGTACGTAACGGTTATTAATATCAATTGGATACTTGTATAATGAGATCGTAATGGGGTCCAATTAAAATACCAAGCCATTTATCACTACAAACTGTTCCGAATTATTCTTTATGACCAGTGCATTAAGTTCGCTAATAACAATATTTGATTCATTTGTACTGCCAAAGTAAATAATGATTCTGGAAGGTTTATATTTTATCGGTCGGAAATTTATACTTTATTAATTTTATAAAATTACAAAAGATAAAAACTACATTTATACTAAATTAATAAAACGACAAATTAAAAGACAAATGCGTAAACAGTAAAACAGATTTGAATATTGTAGACAAGAAAATCTGAAAATATAATACTAAATATGATATCAAATACATATATATAGAAACAGATTCAACTACGGAATTATAGAAAAAGATTAAGAAAACTAAGAAAATATAAGTATAAATCAAGAAATAATAATATTAATAAAACCTATATTAATGAAACTTGAAAAATTTTACGTAGCAAACTCATAAAATATTTCTGTTTCTTTAAATATTAAATTCAACGCACATCAAATGCATACTTTATCAAATATTGATGTAGATTCATTATGCAAAAGTTTACACAAATTAATTCAAGGTGTTTAACATTATTCCGAATATTTGGAAATCGGGGTTATGCCTGATCGGTTGCGAGCACTTACTGATTGCAGTACAATTTGGGAATATCCTTGTCTAATTACTCTTCAATTTCCGCTTCTTGCGCTCCAATGAATTAACCTTTAACCGTCGCGACTGATGATTTAAGCGAGTTTTGCGTGCCATTCACGTTTGCAAATTGCTCGATGATGCGGATGGCGTCCGTTGCCAAATGTTGATCCGACACGAACTTCATGAAATTTAAAAATGGTACGTATCGTATATATTATTGTGCTTATGTTTTATTCTAAACTAATAACTTGCAACGAAAAATATTGCAATGTATTCTATCCCCAAAGTTCACAAAGTTCTGTAAATAACAATTGGACCATCACAAAACGGGAAGAAAATAACATCGGAACGATTTAAACACATCTTTATTGATACTATATTACTTTCATTTGTATAACTGTGAAATTTTCAGTTTAAACAGTAAACTAATTAATAAGCAAATTTTTGGACTGCTACCAAAAAATTGAAAGTTATTAAATTACAATACAACAAAAAAAGAAACAGAGAATTCTTTAGCGCTATTGCTTAAAAATATTTTATTAATGACACTATTTACGCGTGATCGCGTAAAATATGCACCTGTGTAATACTCTACATCACATTCTGTATCGTGCGTTCTCCTGGAACTTTCTCAGAAAATAGCTGTTTTCGTAGCAATGGTGATCCGCTAAAAATTTTCGAATAAGTTCGGTCGTTATGCAATGGTGCTCCTATCGTCCTCCTCGTAGTACAGCCAGAAAGAAAACTGTTATCGTACCAGCATGAATCAACCTTCACACCCACGCACCCCCGATTTTCTCCGTGCTGTGCCCCACCGTGCGGCGATCACACGCCAGACCTTACTGCCTTCCACATGTAAATCCTCACGGCAAGTGCGCCAAAGTAATTGAGTCGGACCGGCATATACCTTGGGCATTCGATATATATTCAGCCTACAACACGCGATCGTAAGCATTGAACTTCTCGCGCGAAATGTCAATGTTTTTTCTGGTAAGTAGTAATCGCATCATGTGCATTCCACGATGCATCTAAACCCACCCCTCGAGCAGATACTCGAGTTACGCGAATTATACCTTTCTGCATGAATTTAAGACCAAAGTTGAATTTTATTCCATACCCTGCTTTAAATTCATTGTTCAAAATTCATATATTGGAATATTTTTCATTTTTTTAACAATTTTTTCACGTGGTTTTTTATATTTTCTTATATCTTTAATTTATATGTATAAATAACATGCGCTTGAGTTTTTAATTACTTTCGCATATTAGTTACATATTTTTTTTATAACTGTAGCATTTTTTATTCATTTACTGAAGTGAAGTTCTCTCTCTCTCTCTCTCTCTCTCTCTCTCTCTCTATTTCTATTAACAGAATCGATAAAATATTCTTTCTCTTATATGGATTTGCATTTAATTGTACAAAACTTTAATTTTCGTTCCATTTGCTGTTATTTTCGAACTTAGAAAATGTAATAGTTTGTAACAGAATGTTACTATAGCCAGTGTATTTCATGATTCTAGAAATGCAGTTCGATGCGAGTGTCAGGAAAGTTCGTAACGCTATAGTCTCGCGAGAACCGCGATCCTTGACAGCTCGTCGAGTTGTGAAATAAAGGGAACTGTCGGAGGGTATAAGCATGATCGGGAAATAAAGCCGCATGCAAAACTTCACGACAACGGTAGAATGTGCAGAGCTGCGAAATAAGCGAAACTATCTTTTTAAGTACGCGATGAGGCCGTTGGCGAGGTGATGAACTCGCAACGCGTGTTACTTCCGCAAAGTATACCGCTGGTGACGTACAACAATTCACAAAATTGATTTATTTTGTGATTAAAAATGTATTGTAAGACTCTGTGAAATAAATTGTAAATATAGTTTTAATTAATTAAAATAATTGATTGCAAATATGCGGTAACAGTTTAATTTCAAAAATTTTAGTTTGAAAATTTTGAAACATTTTGGTATTGCATCAATAAAACAACTAATATTAATTTATATCGATGTACATATAGATTCTAGTGTATTTCAATTTAAAATTCTTTCTTATCTTTTCACGTTACGTTAGAAAAAAGTTTTTTTCAAACAATTTATACGCATACATTAAAATAAGATTTTTATATTTTACAATAATCTCTTTTTACATATGTCTAATAGACTCAACCTTTTTGTACATGATAAATTTTTAATTATTTTCAAAATATTTTTAATCTTTATTTTGATACATAACTTTAATAATTTGAATTCTTTTATTCATAAACCTGAAATATATATTTATTGAAAAATTTTCATTCACATTGTGCCAAATAAATTTTATGTGAATATTGTATTAACATAAATTTAATTCTTGAAAAATAAGTTTAAGGTAAAGCTTTCCTAAGTAGGACTTTAAAGGGAAATTTATCAAGATCTCTTGTCTAATATTCAATATAGTCTTTGAGTTTGAAACTTAACTACTATTTTTCTAAAGAAAAAGATGCTTAAAAAATATTTAGATAAAAAGCTTGATGGTTCTCAAACTCTGCAATCCTTCAGCGCAAGGATTATGTATCACACTCCATAAAAGATTAAATTTTCATTAGACCTTTATACATATATATGCAAATATGATAATAGCAATAGCAATAACTATTACAAGCACGTTTGGGCATCCACGCGTATCCATAATCGGCTCCACGAAGACCAAACCACCATTAGAAATCCACCCTCACTGATACAGGCTTCCTTGAAGAAGTGACAGGACTCACCAGATCGCCACGTGGTTGACCGCGAAGTTCTTGCAGGAACTTGCAACCCGACAGACGGATGCACCCCGACGATACACTCGGCTCGGTCACATGTCAGAGCCCCTCGGACAGGTCGTACACAGGGGGATGCGCGGACTTGTTCATCCCTGCGATATCGGACAGGTCACGCGTTGTAGACGGCCGGCCCAACCCGTCGCTTCTATCGTGGTAGTCTTTCGGTGGTGGTTCCCTCTTTCTCCTCCTTCTCCTCCTCCTTCACCATCTCCTCTCCTCTTCTTCCTCTTCTTCCTCCCTCCGCAGCTAGTTTGCGCATCGCTCCTTCTCGCTTTCGCGGACATGGTCCGCGCAAACAGGGTTCCCCATACCCCTCCAGTACCTGCCAAGCCCTCTACCAGGACCTTACCCGATGCACGACAACCCCGATACGGGAGGGGTAAAATCCATAAGATGCGCGTCTGCGCCCTAGACGCGCTCTTGCTCGCGCTCGTGCTGGCTCGCGCTGTTCACGAATATAAGCGCCCTTCGACCGAAATGTACCGAACTACACTTTCTGGAGCTTACACTCCAGAGTGATAAGAAGACAAAGCTTGAAACAGCAACGGTGCGCCTATATTACCTTTAGTTGAAAAATAAAAAAAATATGTGAATCGTAAAAACTTTGACGAGTTATTTAGGATGCACTAAAAAAACGTTATAAATTATAAGTTATAAAAGTTATAAATTATAAATTATTCAATATTTAAAACTTTACTAAATTTGTAAATTTACATAACAATAATATAAAAATACATTACATTTTTAATGTATAAAATTGTCGCTAATTTACGAGATTGGCAAAGTTAGCAACATTAGATACCACAACTGAACGGTTTGTAAATCTTATCCTTGCGTCATCTGTTTAATATCACCCAGAGGTGGCCTCTGGCCTAAGATTCACCAAACACTTCAACATATCTCATTTATTATGAATTTGGTTCAGTCTCTATTATAACTCCATTCCTTTTTAAACGTTTGCTATAGGATTATCCTACTGTTACATACATTTCCTGCCATTAACTTGAAAGGGAAAAGGAATACAAAAATAATAGAAGACTGTACTGGACTTGTCGTTTTATAGAAGAATTTTGATTAAAACATTTTTTTTAATGCAAAGTTCGTCCAACAAACGTAAAGTTCACTGGACATAACATTTGCGTTATCGATTTTTTCTTTGTGGCAAAACTCAGCACAAACGTAACACAATATAGCATAGTTATTAAAAATTCAAAATTTGAAAATATTGTATGGGACTCAGTTTTCAAGTTATTGATTGCTCTTATTTCTAGTGTACGTGGAAAAGCGCTAACAAAAATTTGTTTTTTTCACTTTTGTGAAAAAAATTTTTTCAAATTATTGTGGTTTGCGGCAAAAATTGGCAAACAATCAACACAATTAGAAAAAATACAAAAAGCGCATAGCTAACTTCACGCGGGTGACAGTGATTATAGCGAACTTGCGGAAAAAATATCACGATAATTAAACAAAGCGAAAATTAATACATTCAACCTACCAAGAAAAGTATTCTCGATATTTTTCTATTACGAAACAGTGGAGATTAAATACTGCACAACAGAAGTTTTAAGAATTGCAGACATCTTTCCACATGTACATGCTATTGGACAACGTAAAAATAAAACAGATTTGTGTGAAGCAATGTCGGGTCATTTTGTTCCGACACAATTGTATCAAATAATCCAATGCAATATGTGTCCAAATATACATGATTGTAACAACCGTGGATAAATGACAAGTATAATATTGATTTAAAGGGGGAAAACATAAAAAAGACTATATATGGATCACCATGGATGAAGAACTTACACAAATGGAAAACCGTCTGGGGGAGCAATCCATACTTGAACTTGCGCAAAAAATATGATACGTGGATGCAAAAATACAGCAAATATCTTGAAATGTTACAAGAATATAATTGAGTTAAGCGTGCACGATTGTAAATCGGTATTATATATTTATATTATCGGTCATATCGTTTTGCGCGATCGATACGAATCACACAACTCGAGGGTTTGAAAACTTCTCTGCAAAGATATTTCGTACATATGAGTGCCGAACATAGTGTAAGAGATGTTGGATTTATATACGGAGGTAAATAGACATAGCATTCGAGAATCGTATTATTGCAATCATAAATTCTATCTACAACGAACCGCGACGATTTCTCGAGAATGCAAGCGAAGAATAGTTCACGAACATGTGCAAAACATAAAAAAATTACAACAATATAAAGGTAAATATCGTGTTTAATGGCGATTTCGTAACGAGTGATAAGTGTCCCAACAAGAGTATCAATATAAGAAATAATGTT
This sequence comes from Ooceraea biroi, assembly GCF_003672135.1. Taxonomy (NCBI): domain Eukaryota; kingdom Metazoa; phylum Arthropoda; class Insecta; order Hymenoptera; family Formicidae; genus Ooceraea; species Ooceraea biroi. The sequence goes on from NC_039510.1 coordinate 10,523,909, forward strand.
TGATCTCTTCCAAACATCTAACTTGCAACAGTGGTATGAATTAACAGTCATTATCACGAATACTGATTTGATTTAACAATCATCATCATCAAGTACAATCCGTTGCATGCGGCATGTCGTATCAAGTTACCGCATGAAATAATGTTGAAGAGAGCAGTGATAAATAAACGTGCAATCTGAAGATAACGCATGTTTTGTCTGATCAATAATCGCCTTGTGGCCACGATGCTAGAAATTGGTCCGAGAAATATGTAGCCAATCAACTTGCAGCTTTTCCGTAAAAGTGCAAGTTGACTGGCCACACGTACATTTCTCGGACCGATTTCTAGCATCGTGGCCACAAGGCTTTATATCCGGCTACAACACATGCCGAAAGGATAAATCGATATCTTGATTATCAGTATTAAACTTTGACGGCATCGAGTTTCCGATATCTTTGAAGCAAATCAAAAAATTTGAGCTTCTAAACAATACATCAATTAACGTATATACCAATCAGAAGAAGAGGAAGGATTCATGATCGTAACAATACGTCGAAGGTTATCTTTTTGACGATGTTAATAGAAACGATATTAACTATATATTATTAACGCAAGTTATATTATCTTCAAAAAATTCTAATGTATTTAATTTTATCGTAATTAATTTACCAACCTTGAATGATGCTAAAGATCTATGCTTCTCATTACCTTAGTGCAATTAAAGTTCTCTATAATGTACTTTTATTTGAAATTTCGAATGCTCACACTTTTAATATTTACAATTCATTCGGCTGCACGCTACTGACCGATCCGCATGCGCGGAGTTTACCGGTAATAAGTTGTAAACTCACTATGCGTCGCTGCCTTCGATGTTAGAATGGATGGACGGTCTTACTAGAATCCCTAGAAGTGACTTGAAGTCCCCATGTCTAAAGTCAGGTAGTAGTAGTACGACTCAATGTCGAGTCAGAAGCCTTTCATTTCCAAGTAGTACAACTTAATAGCGTTTATTTCTCAGTAGTACGACTTGAAGAAGGATCGAACACAAAAATTTTATCATTTAGTACTATAATTTTTCATTTTTAATTGGTAAATTAAATGAATTTTTATCTGTAAATTTTGTTGGTTAAACAGTAAATATTGGGCAAAGCTATGTTTTTAGATAATAATTTTATACTTAACATTTTATATGTTTACGTAGCACGATTCAATTATATTGGCAGCAGTTGAGAGAAAAAGAAACGTTCAATTGTAAAAATATTCTCGATAGTATCAGCGGCATTATGTTTTCCTCCGCTATATAGCCATTCATATTTTATGATATTCACGTGTGAAATCGTGTATACTCCAGTTCAATGTATATCTCCGTTCGATAGAAGTCTAGAATATGAACTAAAGACGGCGCAAAGAAAGCGGTAGGAAACGAGATTAAAACTGGAGAATCACTTCGATGTTCATGAGACAACGATATAATTTTCAACGCAACGGTAAGAATTACAGGATGCGTAAACAACTGAACAATTGAAGTCGCGTGATTGATGGCAAAGCATTGAGCCTTCGATTACGTGCTGTGACTGTTCGTGATTTTGTTTGCTTACTGGTCATTGCATTACGTCATATGGATTATTCATATCATGGCTCGAAAGCGATAGCATAATCCCTGCAACTGCCATTCTCTTCTGCTTTATAATTTCTGCCTGCATTGTATTCAGCTGTAACCTAATCGTTTGATTATGGGTAATCCTTCAAGCTGCGCCGCAGATTAATATTTCAGTATAGGTGCAAGTCGGACGCGTTGTGCGCGATAGCGAACTGTAGATTTTAACCTAAAACTCTTCGTAAATCTGGTCGGTTTACACGATCGTGTACTTTCTAATAAACGTTTCCTATGTGATTTGTATTTGTATTTTATAGACGATATTGAGGAAGTAATGAGCAACGAAGAACATTACAAGGTGATAGACGAGTACATGGGAGAGGAAGAGTCATCCATAGCGACGCAAAATTTCGAAGAAGCAACTGGAGCTTCAAAATCGAAAGATACTGTGAAACAGAAAAGTTCTCAGGCTAGCACTGGTATGATATACAATATATTAGTCTTGCACAAAGTGTTTCGTGTAATCAATATAGCTAAATACGCAAAATATATCGCGATTATTTAAAGTAACTTTTATGCTAATAAGTAATGTTTGTTATTATACGCAGATGATGCTAAATCCAGTAATGAAGTTATGAATAAATCAACAGCAATGGATTATGAGCTAGAAGTAAACAACGATGCTGCTGATTCTGCTGCTGACATCAGCTTTACCGAATTGGATACGCAGAAGGAGGTGACGGATGAAGATGTAATGCATCACCTGGACGTGATAGAGAATATTGAATTAGATCCTGAAACGTTTGGCATGCAGTCTATGGAAAAGGATACCGAGTTTGAATCATCTATACTAAAAAAAGAAGATGACATGAATATTACAATTGTCGATGAAGTACAGAGGAAGTGGTATGAAGAAAAGGTAATATTATACAATATTGTTTGTTTAATTAACTCGGTTAAAAACTAGACGAAAAAAATATATACGATATTTAATACTTATGGCAAAATAATTTTTATTACAGCTTGCAGAGAAAGATGCCCTCTTGAAAGAGAGACTGTCAAAATTAGCACGAGTCCTAACAGTTTCTTATCCCAGTTACGAGAAGTGGTTAGAAAGAATAGAGAAGATAGAAGGATCACCTATGTGCAAGTTAGATCCGATTCGACGTTGTTCATTAAATAAACCACACACCAATCGGTGGAAATTTATTTGTAAGTATAAACAATTATATTACTATTGCTTGTTATATTTTATTATATACTTTTATGTTATAATATACTTTACTGTCATCGCAGCAATATAAAGTAATGCTTATTATTTTACTAACCGAATATGATTTTAATTTCCAAAGTGTACATCACACTTAATATAGAGGTTATACTTTTAATTTTTTTAATTAGAACATTATTATGATTATATATAATACATAGCATTAAAAATTTCTTTTATATATTTTATAATAGCTTTATAATAAATAGTAATATGATATATTTAGGTAGCAAAATACAAGTACAGGAATCTATAAAGGAAGAGGACAATACAAATTCTGGCAAACAGATTTTAAGGACAGTCTGGCGTCTGGAGCCAATGGCGGCAGGTGGTGTTAATACCGATAATTTGGCTGAATTTCCGCCTTTTGTATTAAATGCGGTTAAGGTACATTTATCATAACAAGTTTATTCGTTTTTCTACATAGCTATAATATGAAGAACGAATGAACTTTTCGAACAATCTATATTTTCTTAATACATATATATATATATATATAATTTAAGTATAAATATTTTATTTTTGATATTGAGATATATATATACGTATTTATGTTTGTGAATATTTATTTTACAAAAATTATTAAAAATTTTGATAATTGCGAACAATAATCACAAACATGTGCAAGTTTCTACAAGCTATAAAAGTAATCCTACATAGTAAAATTAAAATTTAACACAACTGTAGAACAAATACTCTCTTTGTGATGGGAAAACTGATATCCAATAATTATCGAGTACATATAACTATATACATACAAACACAGTATAACGAAATATATTTTAGAAGAAATATATTTTAATAAAATTTACTAAAAAGAAAGCCTTTAGAAATCTAAATGCCATTATATGTATGCGATAGAACAAATATATTTGGCATTTATCAAGATGTTACTAATATCGCAATGTCGATAACAAAGATATAACATAGGCAGATTAACCAAATAATATAAAAATTATATAAATCCGGAACATATTAGTTCTGGGAAAACTATTTAATACATTGTATGAAAAAGAGAAAACTACAATTAAAACATATAAGTTAGATATGATTTATGAAAAGAATAAATCGGGAGAGAATCATACACACAAAGGTATATATGTATGCAATGAAAATATATATAAGTTGCTCTGTCAACTATGAAGTTTTGAAAAAACAAAAGAAACAAAAGAACAGATTAACTGCAGAGAAAAAGGAAATCTTAACAAATGATTTAATTAAGATTCCAGGAAATTGTTTATTCTCTTCTTATCAAGAAAGAAGAGACACATCAATAAAGATTTGTTGATTTAATATTGTTGAACTTTGTTAATACAAAATACAGATAAAAATATATTTAACTATGCAGTATGATTGACAAAGTGATATCAACATGACTTCACATTTCATCATGGAAGATGGATAGATTCCTTATATAGAGAATATATTTCTTCTTTATATTCTCTATATAAAAATAGAATTCTTATATAAAGATATAGAGAAGAAAACATGAAATGATGAAGCATTTAGAAAAAAGGCTGCGCAATATGCAATATTTAAATAACGTTAAACTTACTGTTACTTTAAATGAAAACAATGTTCTTCAAACGATTGTTTGAAGAAAAATAAAAGAAAAGCAGCAGCATGATATATACATATATGACACATATAAATAATCGAAGTTATTTGTACCGTGACAGATAATGTCTAGTACAAAAATGTGATTAGCGATCTCCACAAAGTGCTACTTGTGCACAAAGAAATATTATGTTTGAGATTAGTGAACTAAACTAGTGGAGTGATGCAGTTGTGTACAATATACTCTGCACAAAACAACAAAAATAATAATTCAAGTGGCAATATAACAAACAAGTAGTTATAATAACTGATATCATGTTTTTTGAAAGCCAATCGTCCTAGTATGGCTTATATATTAACATGTTATTAAAAAATACATGTACATAATATACATACAAATTGTTTATGTGCAAAAAAGCAGGATATCAGTCATTATATATGTATAATGGCGATATTATACAATATAGTAACTAGTTATTTCATGAAATATCGGTTCTCTATTTGTTATTCTGAAATAACTAAATTATTATATGTAGTATCGTTATTATACACACTTTAAAATTGTAACATATATAAATACAAACAAATAATGACTATAATGTCAATGATATTATTGGCATATAGATATTCGAAGATTTTCTTCAAACGACTTTAAATGACGACGCTATTGAGAATCCGAATGAAGCTGGTACCAGGAAGAGTGCAGTGCAGGACATGAAACAGCAGTGGTTGTGGTTGTTAGTGCGTAGCAATAGCTTAGACGAGCTTATGCTATTCGCAACTGGGAAGAATATTAGCCGTAGCACTATGGATCGTTTGAAACATACGTTTGAGTCGGGTTCAGGAAAGAACTGCAATGTGAAATCTCTTTATTGCAAATCGATGAACAAGTAAGAGACCGACAAGATACACGAAAGCTCGAGACAAGAAAAATTCGTATATCTCACTGCATTCGTTTCAGATGTGATGACAAAGTCGTTACGACATTCTTAGTGGGTACAGAGGCTCTAGATGAAATTGTGGGTCCTCTGAAAGTACAGCTTGCACCAAAGACGAATTTTTGGTCGAACGCTGCCGGTGCGCTGAACGTAGCTAAGACAGTCGCGGATATGCTTAGGCCCACGCAAAGAACAACGGTACTCGAAATCGGTTGCGGAATTGGCGTAATTGGACTTATGGTGGCTTCTGTAAGTACACGCGTAACCGAGCCGGGCGTAAGCGGTGCCATTAACGTAGCGTGACGAGTTACATACACGCACACAACATTGTGCAGCATTAAGCAAATTAACAGTACGATTAATAAACTGTTATTGCATTATAATAGAAATGTCGAGAAGTGATAGGGGTTGATTCGCCCTCGGAGATCGAAGAAGCTGAAATTACGACCGAGTTGAATAACATATACAACGCATCTTTCATAGTAGGATCTCCGGCCGAAGTCGTGAATAAACTAAATTCTGCGCGTGACTTGCATAATAAAAATCGTGTGACGTACTGCATAATCAACGCAAACACCAATATGGGTAGAGGTATGGAAAAACCGATTTTTGTATCAGTCATTAATATTACATTAGTATTATTGGTGATTAATGAGTAACATAGTAATTTAGTGTCCCGGTCATAATAAGCCTTTCGATATTAAAACTTTAAAGTTATGATGTCTTTTAGCCATTGAAGTAATGACATGCTTAAGAAAAATTACTTCTCTCCGACGTATCGTAATGGTCACCACCTTGACGAAACAGTCGGTCCGAGCAATATTAGAACTTGCGCGGCCCATGGAAGGTGGGCTCGGTCATCCGTTCATGCCAATTCGAGCGTGCATCGTCGATACGTTGCCTACGGGGCCTCATTTTGAGGCGGTTATTCTAATGGAACGTAGACTTATGCATAGACTTACGCAGCCGTGGTTCATCAAGATGCTGGAGGAAGAAAGCAAATCGCTGGAGAACACTAAGGTGTTAGAGAAAATTCATAATGACGCAATCGACGGCACTGATGTACAGCTAAGAAAGAATCCGTTAGCGAAAGTCGCAGCTGAGAAAAGCCCTAAAGTCTCGCCCGTGAAAAAACCAAGTCCCGTAAAGAGCGGTTTAAGTTCGCCAGTAAAAAGTAAAATAAAATTGAAACAAGAATATTCACCCGACATATCGGAAATACCTAAGAAAATACATAAGAAATTTGGAAAACCTGCGTCTACACCATGGCAACAAGGTAAGTTTCGATTATATAAATCTGAAAAAAATTATATGTGAAACTGTCGAATGTGCGATATTAACCGATCGATCTTTTTCATTCAACCAAATGTTGCAGTTAAGAAAAAGAATTGGTTTCATGAGAATCCTGCCCTTCGTATCAATCCGTTATTTGATAAAAAAGTACGAGAGAATAAAGAAAAGGTTGATTTGAGAGAAAAATTATCCAGCAATCGAGTCGATGCGGAATTGATACAGAAGGTTAATGAAAGCCGAGGTATTCTCGAAGCAGCTAAAGAAAAGTTAAGTGGACCATCGCCCACAGTTGACGCAACGACCGCTAAAGAATTGAAAAATGTATTGAGCCTGGTTCTCGATCAGACCAATAAACTCCAAAATCAATTGCCGCGTTCAGTTTGGGATCGCATCGCGCCACCTGAGACCGATCAAAAGCTCCAGGTGAAGAAAGAACTTGATGATGATCCACTCCTGAAAGGTCGATTTGTGCAAGAAACCCGTGCTCAAGATATCGTTATTACGACAGCGAACAAAGAGTATTTAGAAACTGAGGAAAATAAGCCAAAGTTCAAAAAATATCATAATTTGGCACCTCTTGAACCAGACGCGGTGCTACCTGTATCGTTGAAGTATAAACTTGACAAGATGGAACAAAAATCATCCAACAACAGGAATAGACAACAGAATCAACCTAATTCCTGGAATAGGAATAAAACTTTTGATAAAAATCGTTGGAACGATGCAGAGCCTATGAGGAAACCTGCGTCTTCAGCGAAGAGACAGGAGCCGTTCAGACATCGAGTGTCGCCGCCGAGAAGATTTTCTCCAAAACGGCCGTTGTTGTCACCGCCGAGACATCCGTGCTCACCGCCTAGGAGACACTTTTCTCCGAATAGGCCGTATCAAGCACACAATTCTCCGCACCGCGATTACGCCCCTCAGAGACGATCGGTGTCACCATTAAGACATGTATCCCCATCTGATAGTAGACGCCAAGTGTCACCACCCAGACGATCGTTCTCACCATTCAATCGAGAAATGTCTCCACGGAGACGGTCAGCGTCATCGCCGAGACGGTCGATGGCGCCGATGCGACAGCAAATGTCGCCGACAAGGCAACCGTTGTCTCCATCAAGACGACAAATGTCCCCGATCGGCATGCGATACGATTCATCGCAGATGTCTCCTAAGAGAATATCTCCTTTGAGACGGCCGATATCGCCTATCAACAGAGAATATCAAAGTGCTCCGACATGGAGATCCAGATCACCAATTGGTAGGACGATGTCCCCATCGAGATCAAGGGACATGATCCCAAGGAGTCAGTCGCCCGTGAGACGCTTTTCACCGAGGCGCCAAAGTCCGCCACCGAATAGAATTGCGGATGAATGGGACATACCAAGCCGAGGCGCTATTGAACAAAGTAGCACTTGGCAACGGTCTATTAACGAGAAACCAGCGGAAAACGTCTGGCGCAACGAGAGGCAACCGACAACCAGTGGAACCTGGCAGCCTCCTAGTAATGATAGATACCGCAAGCCAACTAATCAAGAAAAGTCTTGGGACTCCTCGTCTCAAGGAAACTCTTGGGGCGTAAAGCAGTCGTCCGTAAGGCCTGATGTGAAAGAACCATGGCAGAATTCAAACAATAGATGGTCCGGTCCCAGATCGGGAACCGGTGGCGAAAATTGGAATCGAGGCAACGAAAGTTTGGGTGGACGCCGAGAATCTTGGATGGACAAGGACAAGCCGCGATGGGAGCAGAAGAAATCTAACGACGGCTGGAATCAGGGAGACAAGGATGATTGGAACGATCTCCCAGAGGACGCGCGTGATCCCTGGGGTGACGAAGGCAATCTTGGGCTGAAGGAGAGGTGGATGAACTTGGATAATCAGCCTTCGTCCAGTTGGTCCAGAGAAGCTGACAAAGGGGATCCGTGGGCAAAGCCGAAAGATAGTTGGCAGAACAAACCTCAGACTTTCCCGGCAAAACCACCATGTCAAAGCACCAGTAATCCGAACGAGTCGCGTTGGTTACCGATGAACGACATGAATAAGAAAGTACCGTCAACCAATTGGCAAGGAGGCGGCAACCTTGGACCATGGCAATCGTCAAACAACTACAATTTCCAATCGCAATCCCAAAGACCCTTCGCGACCAATATGTTTAAAGATCGACGTTAAAGATGTTAGATAATCAGACATTCAGAGGGTGGAGAAGGAATATCACATTTGGATTAACAATAGTTTAGCAGTAGTTTATTACATATGTTATTTCGAGAATCTTTGATTTATACGGCAAAACACACGTGCTTCTTTTTGAGTGAAAACTCTACTGTTGAATTGAATTTCTGTTCTTAAAAATTAAAGTGACTGATTTTTATGATGAATTGAATATATGAATTTTGTTATGAATATTAGAATAGCTATTTCTATAACAATGATCTAACAATGATGTGTGAAATGTTTTTACGTTTGCCTTTTCGTTTTCAATAATGTATTCAACATTATTATAGGATTTATTGCTAACAGATTATATTTTCATAAATAATGCAAAACTGTTACATATCTTTTTTGAAAATTAACGGTAGTTTATATTACTTTTGTAAAGAGATATGCAAAATGGCTGTATGCATATTACGAGTATATTACCTATATATTACCTATATATGTATAACTTTGCAACAAAATAGAAATATCCGTAATAACAATCGATTTGATCTCTCACTACGGCATTTTTGAAAATAAATTTCATTAGTAATAATTTCATGCATGTCGATATTTAAACTAAATAATATGCCTCTTTAATTTTATAACAACTTTATAAAATTGGATGTGTATGACACGATATCTTGATATTTACTATTATAAAGTAAGAAAGTAAATAGTATGCTAAAGTTATAAAGTCCACATTTTAAATAGTTTGGAATGTAGTGCATAAGAAATGTTATATCTGCATGCAAATATATATTTGTGATGAATATAAATATTTATATATCAAACACATTGCTATTTTATAATTTATTATATATAAAGGAGTTTATCTCTATTTAGTTTCATATGCAATTCTATATTCACATACAAATTTAGGCTAATTAATCTTGCAGAATTGCTAATTTTTCGCAAGAAAGCAAACGAATGTACACATATTATTAATGTAACAAATTGAATACTAATTCTACAGTTCTTGTACGAAACAAACATTTATTTTAATTTTAATCTACAAAGTAAATGTAAGATTACTTATTTAACCAGTGATCATTCAATCATTTGAAGTCGCAACGTTTTGTAACTTAAAGACGATGTAGGCTATGGAATTTATATAATAATTAATTATTTTACGCAAGTTTCTACTATTTAACTTTCTGCTTTTATATTATACACATACAGTGTGACGTCACAATAGGCTACATGCAACCGTTGTACGATTCTCGTTGCGGTTATGTCAGCACGTTGAATTGTACGTCAGTATACGGTGAGCGGATATGTTTACATCATTTAAAGCGAAAGAATAACAAGTTCGTAAAATTTGGATCATCACAATTGCAAGTTTAACTTGCGAGAAGACTGATAACGTCGCAAAATGTTCCTGTCGAAGGTACTTTGATGAGATTAGTGTGATATTACTATGAATTGATTGAGGTTAACCCTGTAACCCTGTGTTTCCTTCTCGTTCAGGTATCGTTTCTGCTCAGAAACGCAGTCACTGGTGTTGTCCAGCGTGAATCTGGATACGCTAGTGTCCTCGCACGCAAATTATTTTTACAAAATGATGCGTTGGAATTTTCAACATCGGTACCATGTCGTTCTGATATCGTTTCAACAAGACAGCAAACAGATTCGACAAGTGAATCGTCGTCGCTCACGACAAACACGGTAATTTTAATCTTAATTTTAATTTAAATAAACAATCGATTGTCATCCTTCTATCGATTTACTTGTTGTTACTTATATAAAAATAATCATGTAAAACTAGCGTATTTATTTTTTAGGGGACACCAGATAAGCTGTATAAAAAAATTGAGGTTGAAGTCAGGGGAAATGAGTCAGCGGTATTGAAAAGCTATGGACAATTCGCTGTAATGGCTGCGAATCATTTGGAGATCACCATAGGTAGAAAGTAAGCTGTTCTCGATTTAATGTAATCTTAATCGCAGTTAGAAAGAATACAGTTAAAATGTATCTTCATGTTTACAGCACAGCACCACGCAAAGCTATTCACGAACGATACACAGTGCTGAAGTCCGCTCACGTTCACAAGAAGCATCGGGTTCAGTATGAGATGAGAACTTACTACCGCTATCTTGACTTTTTACAATTGACTGGATCAACGGCAGACACTTTTCTGGAATACCTCCAGAGGAATTTGCCAGAGGGAGTAGCGATGAAAGTAACTAAGGTCAGTTTTATAGCTTGCACAAGAAACAATTTGCAGTCTTCGTTGCGTTAGACTTATCTAGGATTTCTGTTCGCAGATCGAGTTGGAAAAGTTGCCGGAGAGTATAGCTGCAACGAGTAATGCGTAGCTGTAATATGTAACTATGAACACAATTGTTTATATTACGCTCATTTTGTAGATATTTTCCTGATATAAATCGTTAAAAACTGGCACTTAAAGCGATTATCCATTGATACTTGCTTCACTTGCAATTCTCGAAAGTGTGGAGGTTTTGATTTTATAAAGTCAGTTTATTGTCACTAACTTACATTTGATATTTCTAGACAATTGTTTGTTAGTTTGAAACGACAATATAAGCCGTTTAAGAGAATAACGATTTACGGAAATAATTATTAGAAATAATTGTATTCATGCAATTATGCCAATTTGCAATAGAATCAAAATTTGCGGTAGCCGAGTGTCAACAACAAGAATGTTAAGTGACAGGCTTGATGATTATCACGTGCGGCGACGGGTCAATGTTCCTGCCGGATACATCGTGCGCAAGTTCTGGCAACGGGCTCTTTTTCTTGAAGGCCAGTGGTCTGTCTTCCGGTGCATCGATGTTGACCGTTTTCAGAGGTGTATCTGCCAGTTGCTTGCTCGTGATTCGACGTGCGTGCCCGTTAGCGCGTCTCCTCATGTGAGTCATACGCCGATAAATGCTGCTTTGCTTGGAAACTTCCGGTTGAGAAACGTCGGTCAAAAATGCCGATACAAAATCAGGGTTTCTTTGTTGTACTTGCGGCTGAAGCAAGTTCCCCTCTGCTTTGCGCGAGCTGACGGCGACCGTTTCTTCGTTCCTGTGTTTTCTAATTAATTCCGCAGTGGCTATACACTTGCGCAGTATATACTCGTTAGCTGAAATAAAATTCTTATAAATGTACAAATCTTCGTCAATTATCTAATTCTTATATAATTGTGTATAATAGGTAGAACCGGTTTCATCACGACTGCATGTCGTTGGCGAAACACGTTCTTAATCACATTTTTCGATTGCGCGTGCATTGAAAATGCAGAAAGTGACGTCATGCGTAATGACAATGATTTATACTTTAACACTCGCACCAAGATTTTTGTGAAATACGTATATGTGTATGTTAAATCTTATGTACAATAAGTGATAAACCAATGTCACGTGTATTTCACGCACTAGCTAGTTGATATAGCTAAAAGACGTTACAAAGACATTTAAAGGATATTCTAATTTTATAAAATTCCTTTACATGTATTTTTATTAATTTCCTAAAATTCTAAAGTTACACGTAGAGCACATAAAGTAAAGCTATTTACTTGATCGACTTGATCGATGATAATGATGATGATGATGATCTGCCAAAGAATCACTGGCCCAAATGAAAACGATTAAAATAACAGTCACTCTTTCCAGTGTCATCATTTATCACCAAATCTCTGCGAGTGCGAACGGCTGATCGATTGTAAAATAATAATGTTAGTAAACTAATGGCAGGACGAACACAGTTTATCTGCCAACGATGGGAAGAGATCGTGGTAGCTACCACGAGAGCTATCGATCGACTGTGGATCGCGAGGAAAAAGTTTCGTCGCGTAGAAGAAGGAGCAAACGGAACTGGACGGAAGACGTCGAAGCCGAACTGAGGTCGTTCGACTATTGTCGGGATTTTATGTTATAACAGTGTAGTACACGTGCGCGCTGTGGATGTTAAAATTAATTGGCTTCGACCGGCATCGAGCGCAATACTACGAAGCAGACGGAAGAAACCGCACGACGTCCCTTTTTTCTTATTTCCAATGTTAACCGAGGTAAACCGGTTTGAAGGATGGGCCAGGTCGAAAGTCGGCATCACACTTTAATCATTTTTTCTTTGTCTACTTTTCCTTGTCTAAAAAATCGTTGTATCAGTATCGGGCAAATAGTCTTAGAATCAAAATTACTGGAACTTCCAAGGCGATCTCACTACAGCCAAAAACAATGAAACTTGCGAGTAAAATCAATCTGACCATGTCAAATGGCCTTGACAACTAGTTGTCATAATGTATCGAAACTTATAAACTGGTATTTTAGCTGTTGCCGTTTAGGTCTTGCCACATGATTTGCGCAATGATGTAATAACTTTGAGATATAACTGTTAATACGGCTATAGTTCTCGTATTGTAGTGTTTAACATTGTTCGTGGATCATGCAGTATAAGCAGAATACAGTATAAGAATAGAAATAGCTATTACGCTATTTCTCTATATGTACAAGCATGTGAAAATGATATTAAGAGATGCAAAATGTCAGGCGCGTTAAAAATCAGCACGCACGGCTACGGTTAATAATACCATCGTTTCAGAAAATTTGCTCTACTACATGGAAAATGCATGTTCTTCGTCGTGCTGGCTTAAGAAATTTTTATGTTCGCGTAATGATCGGCAGGAACATTATCAGAGGATGATCGTTGGAGCGGCTAACGACACGAGCATTAAAGGTAGAACCAGCTCCGGGCGACCCTGAATTTCTTACCGATTTCGCGTTCACCCTTTATAGAAGCAGAACAGTCCAATTACAAAACTCTGATTGCGTTACACTGACAAAAAGAACTTTATGCCTCTCGTGACGAGGAACTCGAGTGCTATAATACATCGCAGGCAACATCATAATCTGCGATCATTAAATCAGAAAATAATTTTCGCCAATTTTTGCTCATTGTGCCTGCTCACGTTTATGGCAACATTGAGCGTCTACATGTGCATCTCTACATTACAAATAATATCAATCATTAAAATAATGATACGAATGATAAAAAGTGAAGAATTATGTAGGACGTCAATGTCAATTCAAAGAGACCACACTCGAACGTAATCTATTACAAAGGCAGTACTCTCGCCACCACCTCGTCTCCAAGTTGGTATCCACTGGTTCCGAGATTTCCAGAACTTCTGCATTGCCTGCAATCGGAGGTAATACTTTATGTAGCTATATTTTAAGACTCAGATTTTAAGAATACTAATATTTATCTTAGACACAAAACATTTTAATTCTAATATTATATTATTAATTCTATACCTTCACGTCTAGATTGCTCCATGGTTTTGGTAATCCAGAACTGATCGTGTTATCTGGGAACACACGCACTCCGCCCGCACCAAGACCGAGAGTGATATAAAACTATTACAAAAAAAGTAACAAATCTTTAATATGTATTGAAACACACATCTTGCATATCAATTTTACATTTAGCAACACTATAAAATATCTTACTAACAATAAGTTTTATACGAAATTACATTTCCTTGATACATGATATTTCGATTTTTATAGTTGACGCGTGCTAATGTTACCTCTTGATCGAACGGGGCAGCTTTCCTGCCTGCGTTAGGACCACTCATCCAGCCTCTTTCGTTGTGGCTCATTTGTCCGATTTCTTCGTTATCAACCAGAAACGTGAATCCATCGCTGGTCCAAATTGTAGTATATACGTGAAAATCCTGCGTCCAATGTGGCCCAAATTCTTGTACCTTGGAAACGAGTGTTTCCTGAATATTCGGCGACACACCTACTCTCACGCCAAAATCCAATCTTCTGGTGTCGTAGATCTTTGTTACATCCGTGGCATTCACCAGATTCTCATTGCCACGTACCAGACCTAGGAGGATACGACCGCTCGCATAGTTTGCCCCGTATACAGAATATTTCGGATCCAGCCACAATTCTGACAAAAGCAAGTATAATAGAATGATTAAATTTGTAATCAAAGATAATTTGAAATATTTACAATCCAAATATTATTAAAAACTTGTAAATTTTACATATATATGTTATATACATATATTTATTAAATATCTATTTATTACTTATAGCAATTATATATATTATAATTATAATCATAGTTACATATACTAAAATTCTGCCTTGATAATTTTAATACAGGTAGGAAGGTTTAAAAAAAAGAATTAAGCTATATCAAGTCCTACCAGTAAATTAAGTCCCTTTTAGGGATGATTCATTAAGAGACATTCACAATTGTCGAAAAAAAGACGTAAATTAGGAAAAGTTGATTAAAATTTGTATAGAAAATTAGAGATTTAATGAGATTGAATAACGAATCTTCTGGCATTAACAACATCCGATGAGATATCATTTCATTCACGAAATATCACGTAATATAGTCCAGTTATCTTCTTCACAATAAGCCGCAAATTGCGTGCAATTACCTGGATACAGCCAGTCGCCCTGGGGAAACTTTGCGCGTATCTCAATCTTTCCGTATCGAAAGGCGAAGCGTTCCTTCGTGGTAAGACGCGCGGATATAATGGGCGGTAGGATGTTGTAAGATATTCCCCGCCGCGTACATTCGGCAGGGACCGTGCTAGTACATCTATGAAACATATATCAGTTATAGATGAAAGGAACCGTGATAGTAATCTTAACAAGCTAAGAAAAGATCTTGCGAACATCAATGACTACCCATTAAGCTGTAATCTTCCGTATATAGTCGCATTTTCGCCGTAAGAATCCTCCAATATTATAGGCTTTATGTGAAGTCGACCATCCTTAACTTGCACAAGTTGTTGATGGAACTCGTTGTGATATACGCAAAACTCGTAATCCTGATTTCAACAGAAATATTTTAGATGTTTGATCGGATATTTTCATTGTTCACACAGCGAGTATATCTTGATACATACATTTATTCATATTTAAATATACGTACATTTGCATTTGTAACAATTTTTCGAATACTCACCGGACTCAATGGCATTTTAATATCACGTTTCCACAATGCCGTGTTAAAAGAGGTGAAATTATCTTCAAACAGTAGCTGACCTGCAGTTTCATTTCTTGATGTTGTGTTCTGTGCAATAGTTTGATTGCTATCCGCTTGGTCGGTCGCTGCTTAATTTAACATATGTTATTTGTAAAGTTTTTTTTTTTAATTTAACATATGTTATTTGTATCGTAATATTTTTGAATAATAATTGTACATTTTCATTCAACATAATCTTACAGGAATACATCCATCTTTGCTGATCCCTCCTGTGACTCTGCCTATCCGCTTGTGCATAAATCCAGTAATAAAGCACATCTCCATCCCTTATAGTCACATCCGAATCTTCAAAAGTCCAACGGCCATTTCTTGCTGAATAGACGTTACCAGCAATGTCACCGGATGCATCAATGCCTATTGCTTTATTGACGTTAGCGTGAAATCCAAATAGTCGTAAACCTGGTTCATCTGTAAAAGGTAAAACCAAACTTTTTATTATAATCTTATATAATATATAATCTTTTATAAATAAGTCATATAATTTTGGATATTGTTCATTTTTTTAGATAAATACTATAATATGAATATGTATTACATATATCTTATGTATATAATATATTATTTTTATAAATTATATTTTTATAAATTTTTATATAGATTTATATAAATAAATCGTTCTTTTCTTATACAAACTACGTAGCTTCAACTTGAGGAAACTACATGACTTGACATGACCTGTATATCGATAGATCTTTTATATAGATAATAGACTGGCAATTGCGCGATGCGCGTTTCTATTACATAAATATTATTGAATTGATCGGAGAGTCCATGCGGATTTGCAAAGTATATTTATAGATATTAGACATACCCGGTATAGAAACTCGAAGACCTTGCGGCTTCAGCACCTCGAAAGTTGGATCTGGCAGCACGTAGGGATACACCGACCCGGCAAATATGCATGTTAATGTGAACGTTAACCGGAGTACCGCGCGATCGACTTTGCGGGCAAACATGCTTGCGACGATTACCAATATTCAACGTTACAGGCGCGATATTTATAAAGCAACGGTATTGCGGAGATTTCAGAAAAACGCTGATACATGCATGAGCGTATCGCGAAAACATTCGCTGGAGTAACTTTTGCATCTCCCTGCTCCTCTCTTCGTATTTTTTTTCCTCCTTTGTCATGGTCGTGTAAATCCAGTCTCACTATCTGCCGAGGGAATTCCCTCGACGTCACTGGATTACCGAATCATCCGAATCATTGCATACAGCAAAACGTATATCTTTAGTCATCTAAATGTCCGGATATTGCCATTAACATCGGCATTTTTCGTGACTCTCGAAGAATAATGTGTTATATAAGCAAATATATTTCTAATGACTCTTAAAAATGCAGTGCAGCGTTTTTGCTTTAAAATTGTAATCCACTTTTTGTCCTAAATTCCAATTTTGTCCTAAATTTATTACGTGCATCACTAATTTTCGTATTTGTCATAAAATGAATGTTTATTTGTCGTATTCAGAATTTACATTAATGTTAACATATAATATTAATTGATAGTTTATACTGATAGAAGCATCGAAAATACGTGTCTATTATTAATAAGCATTCATAACACATATGTGTTGTTTGTCCTCATATAATTATTTGATACATATTTTTCCTTTCCAAAGTATTTCATCACTTTTATTTCTTTTACAAAACTATGTCTATGGTACACAATTAACATAAAACTTTATAAAACAATATAATATTGTACCATTTTTACATACCCCTGAAAGTTTATTGCTTTACGATAAATATTATTTCACTTCAAGATTACAAATGATATTTTATAAATGAATATTTAATTACGATATCAGGTGACATTGCTATTTTCTCTTTTTTGTTATTTAAAAAGATATTGTTATATTGTTTATTTTATATTTTACCTTGCATGATTGGTGTAGTAATTAATAAACGATATATAATATTTAATATATGTAGGTAATATGTTAGTTAAAAATTAATTAAAAGATTTAATAGCAATATTGTGACAGATCTTTTTTTTATCTTTAAAAAGATATTTGTCGTTCTCTCTCATTCTAATCTGCCGCCAAACTACGTGATTGGTGGTATTGAATAATACCTTGAACGCCGTAATGCCCATGTAAACATGTGTCCGGAAAGTTCGCCGCAGCGAAAATTCGTTTGATCAATAAAACTTGCAAGAATATATCTATCATGTTGAGTATCGTGACGAGAACTAGCATAATCTCGAGGCTCTCTTGTAAGTTATTAAATAGAACTTCTACAATCGAAGGAATCGTTCGTCAATTAAATAGGCATGGAATCCACGGTGGGGGTTATGTTAAACATAATTCAACGTTTATGCCGAAGAAAAATTGGCGAACGTTGCTGCAATTATCTGTAAATAGTTTCAATTCACCTGCTTTGCCGTATTCGACACAGTAGTAAGTATATTTCAAAAGTTGCCTGAAGTCAATAATTTAATATTGAATATTTGTCAATAATAATATTAAAATGTTTGTTACTTGTATAATTTTGGCAGCGAACTTAGCTCTGTACAATATGAGAAGATCTGTGATGAGACTCTAGACTCGTTAACTGAGTACTTTGAGGAATTGGTCGAAGCAGCGGCGCATTTGCCAGACGCCGATGTGGCTTATGGAGTATGTGTAACAATAATTAAAACATATGTGATGCTGGTTCACATACATGATACTATTTTAAAAACTTTTTGTTGCAGGACGGTGTGCTGACCGTAAAGTTTGGTGAGCCACATGGCACTTACGTTATAAATCGCCAAACGCCAAACAAGCAGATTTGGCTCTCCTCTCCAAAATCCGGTCCAAAACGTTACGATTTTATGAACGGCCGATGGATATATAAGCATGATGGAAAAAGTTTGCACGAGCTGCTGAATAATGAGATTCCAACGATTGTAAAAAATCAGGCATGCTTTGACAAGTGTTCCTTTAGCGGTAGAGAGAAATAAACTGTGATAGATATGATGTGATAAATAATATCAATAATTTCATTATGGCATGATTATCATAATTCTCATAATTATATAAAAGTTATTATAAAGGTCTGATTCGTGGAAATTGTTGAGAAATTTAATTTACACACATAAAAATACAAAGGTGATTCGGAAAGAAATCAATAATATATAAGCACTAGTTTTTGGAATTTTCATGTGAGTAATTTTAATGTTTGAAGCAATTACACGGCTATTTTTGCACTGCAATAAAATTCTGCACAACATGTACACTATTATTAATTTATATTTTATGTTGCAACGATAATATGTAAGAAAGATAAAACAATATATGTAAGTTATCTTGAAAGAGAGGAAACATCGGCATGTAAGATATTTTGTAATTAATATAAATAATGATATTTAAAAATATAAATCCACTTTGTACATAGATGTAATATTATGCCCTCTGTGAAACGGTATACGTTGATTATATATTGATGATTTTTCATACGAGATATTTTTTTACTGTAAATATAATTTTGTAATAAATATAAGAGAAATTATTATTCCGGGATGTAAAGGATGTCTCCGATTAAATTTGCTTACAATTTCAGCTTATTGCTTAATATATTTAGATTTCATGTTTCACTATATTAATGAATAAGTCTGAAATAACATTTTTTAAGATAAGAACTGCTGTTTATAATTTAAGAGATTTGATTTCGCTTATATTTTAATTTTTCGCGCTGTTTGTATTGTGCTCATTTTTATAATTTCATATTTATTTGTTTCATAAAAATGTCACTGCAGCAGAATTAGAGCATCTTTATAATTAAAAGCAGTAAATGCTTAGAGCAATTTTGAATTAATTTTGTAATCTTTAATACATTTATGGATAGTACATAATACATGTTTATGCACGTGCCAAATTCTGTACAATCGATCAATTAAATCATTCAAAGGTAATTTGCATTGTTGTGTCGACAGGACAAAATGGAGATTATGGAAGATGGAAATTTGGTCGATCGTGTAAGAATTTTATTACAACGCGACATGCAATATTACCAGGTTGGCAGTATTATCAATTGGCTAGTCATTTGCATAAATTATTGCCCGTCAGAATAGTTTTCATTTTATATCCATGATTAAATTTATTGAATAGAATTAACTGTACGTATATTTCCGCGATAACTCGATGATTTTCATGACAACTTGTCTCTGCACTCTCTGAAAGCAGGATGATATCGGAAGCGCACTGTACTGAATTTATTCCATTTGTTAAGTATTTGATTACAGAGTAAATTGATTTATTGATTATGAATGAAGACGCGCTAATCATATGCAAATCTGGCCCAATTATTATGTTTCATGATAGACACGTGGCTTTTACATCAAAGTGTAACAAGATAAAGTATTCTAGTTAAATCTCATAACAAATAATTAATTCCTATGCAATACTACATTTGTTCCAAAAATAATGTAAAAATAATGTAGTATTACATCACATGTTCTATAATTAATTGCTCATTTCATATATATTATACATTTCACATATAATACGCAATACAGGAAATGCAAACTGTTCTGAGAGAACCTTTGTGTATACGCATCAGTGGTGGAAAACTCGATTTTCCACGGCACGCCTCGTTCGCTGCGATTAAGATTGTCACATGGTGGGAGGCGGATTTTGCTGCCGCTTTTAAGCGTGCTTCCGGTTTAAGTTCTACTGAAAATGAAACTGCTTTGGGCGTAGACAATGAAGACACTGTCATTAAGCGAATCAAACCATCCGATTTTATCCTGCTTGTCGTCGACACCGCCGAACAATTATTAGGTATACCTTACACCTGTAAAAAGGGAAAGGGTTTATTTATAGAATATTCAAAACACTGTGTAGTAAAGAAAATACAAGATATAAATAGATTATAAGAAATTTATAAAAAAAGTGAGAAAATGATTGATACAAGAAATTTAAAGAAAAATCAACAAATGCTAAATTGGTTTTATCTGGTATTAAATCTTTTACTATCGAAAAGTTTTCTTTTTAATATTGTTAATTCAGGAATATTTGTCACGAGGTCTCTTTTTCCAAAGTTACAAAAATGTTATCAAAATTTGATAAGATACGTAATCATAAATTTCAATAATAATATTGCATATAGTCAGCTTAGAATAAAAATATGTTAAGGATAAATATATATATATATACGATGAGAATACATTATTACACTTACAATAAAATATCAAGTAACAAAAAACTTCTATTTTTACAATTATAAAATAATTAGATAAAGAAGAAAGTTTTACAATCCGGAGCTTTAATTCATTAAAATATCCTTTTGAGTTCGGTGTCGGATAACTCTTCGTAATCAGATCTTAAATTAAATTTCTACAAAGAAAATCGATTCTCAATTAATTAAATAATACATACCTGCTATTGAACTTTGCCTTTTTTATTTGCTTCGTGCATTTATCTTGATAAGAAAACGCATTTGTGTTTTGAATAATATATATTAATGACGTCAAATACACAGACTTTTTGTAGATTTAAAAATTTAGAAAAATAGAGAAAATATTGAAACCGGCGGAAGAAGTCTTCGGATTTACAATTTTCAGAACATCTGCACTTGCTGATTCAAGAATCCTTGGATCATGCCGATCTCACTGTACTCACTGCCACATTGGGTGCAGCAGCATTGATACGAAATTGTTTATGGTGTTATACTCAACATGCAAGAGGAACAATCTCTTCTCAATCGAGGTGCTTTCTTTTATTAGAAACACGTTAATCCTTACAATCTTCTACTATACAATCGTGTTTCTTTTCTAAGAATAACGAATTTACTTAGGATGGATTTTAGAATTAGAATTAGATAATTTTAAATTGCTTTCTCTTTCTCTTGGTAGCGCAAAAATCAATGCATCTTATAAAGCGTTTCATGAAATGGCAGAGGCTGTCGCAGAGAGATTGCTCGACTTACATAATCGATTGATTTCCTTGTACATTCTTAATGAAGCGGACTCTCTTAGCTGGCACAGCGACAAACCGTTCTTTGAAAAGGAGCGGTGTTCGTACGTTATACAAATGTGGTGGCTGTACATGCAAGGTAAAGCTAATACTCGGACTGAAAAACGCTTCGTTTGTTTCCTTGAGTATAATCTCTGTGGAACGAAGATCTGCGATCCAATGTAGCATTTACGAAAACGCTATGCTAATATTTCCAGGTACGAAGGCAGATTTATGGAACACAGTCTCGCCTAAGATGGCACAGCGTGTATTTTCAGGGATGCTAAATGACTCCCTATCTATTATAACGACGCGATTCATTCATGTAAGGCCACGATATATATTTTACGACTAGTTCCGATTAATCTTTCAATTTATTCGGTTCTTTTATCTTCGCAGAATGTTTTATTGTTACCATGCATCACAAACTCGTTCTAATCCGAACGAACGTAAAATGGTTTATTTTTCGTATATCATCTTATGTATTATACATTTCATATTATGTATTCGTCCGCAATTTATCAAAGCGAAAGTTGTTTGTCTATTACTCGTATGATTAATTTGATATGAGATTTATTGACGAATATAATGTTGTAACAGGGACGACCGATGCTCGTGCGCTCTGAACAATTCTGGTCGGACGCCTTTAATGTGCTTTCTTGTACGGGCTATCTCGCTTTAGGTGCATGCGTCAACAGTGACGAAATGATAGGTACACGACCAAATAATTTGCCGACAGTTATAAGAGACATACATGCAAAATGTAACGAACTGTTAATCTGCTTGCTGCTGAGAGGCACTCCTCTCAAAGAATTATATCAGGTACTATTAAGAGTTACCCACGAATTTATGAAATATTTTCTTACAAAAGATAATGCAAATATGTCAGTTATTAAGTCAATATATTAATAAAAATTAATTAATGCATGCGCTTGTACTTCAAATTTTTTAATGGAAAGTTGAAGTCGAATTCTAGCTAGATATCAAATTAATAATTTATACATAAAAATCTGTAATGAAATTAAATCTATATTTAATCTATGATAAGAGAAAAATATTAATATCATTATGTCAATAAATAATTTTAGATTTTCCGACATGGATTAGAAAATTTGGTGATATTGCAACCTCGGCGAGGTCCAGCTCCGTGGCTGTTAATATGTGCTCCAAATTTATTAGGCACGATTGACTATCCAGCTGATATTATAACATTATCCGAGGACAAAACTGTTATTCTTGAACTGAATATTATGAGACATCAGCCTCAGCCTAACTGGCCTCAATTAATGAAAGTGATTATATAAGTGATATAATAATTATATTTTATCTCAATAAACAATTCCTATTTATAGATGTGCATTATTATCAAACTTCTTCTCACTCACAGGTGATATCAATGAACGATTATGCTGTAGCAAAAATGTTACTAAAGACTTTAATACGTCAGAATGTGGGCTTTACGTGCATAGATGACAGCGATGCGGTCGGTGAATCAAGGAACGTCGAAAAAAGTTGCAGCGGTTTTTTGTGCAATGGATCTGCATGTGATAAATCGCTGAAAATAACTTCGGCTCTGGCATTGTACAGCTTATTTCACGTGTTAGTGGTAACTGTTAACGAGCCGGAGAACATAATTATACCAGCACTGAAGCAGGACACAAATTGGTCCAATTATCTGGACAAACAACAGGTCGCGTGCTTTTCTGAAATGTCATTTGAAGAGTTAATCGTTTACATCAATATAAATTCTCATTAAAATTATAATTTGCGGAATATTTGAATGGTAATATGCCAATTATTTAAATTTAAAGTCTTGTAATAAATGGAAATTGATATCAAATTGATCGTAAATACCAAAATTAATGATAAATTACTATATCTAAGTGATATTTATGCAGAAATATTTCTTTTATTTTTTATTTATATCACATAACTAATTTGAAGGAAGAAATACCTACAGTACAGTACTTTATAGCTAGTAACAGTTCTTTTAGTCTGTGATATCTACAATACTTACCTTTCTTCTATTAAATTTTTATATAGTCAATTTTATTATTTTTACTAATTTATAAAACTTTTATATAATATATTATTTTAATGCGATAAATCACTAATTGTAATTTATTCATCACTTTAAGGTCTGGAATCAATCGAGGCCACCCTGGCTCAATGCGTTGATAAAACCTTTGAAGACCATGATGCAGCCAGTGGTGGAGGTGCTTTTAGAAGCCGCGAAAGTAATTAATTACTATGCATCACTGCGATGCGATCTGACGCATTCAAAGATTTACAACGATATCGTTCTTTAGATTCATTAAAATTTTAAATAATTTTCATGTATTAGATAAATTGCTCGTAGTGCGAGTTCACGTTTAGATAAATCATAATAAAAGATAGAAATTATCTTTAGACAGGTGCTAGCATATATCAAGCAATGTCTCTGGCGATCGGTTGCTTCACCGAGTTATACGTGACGGCTTCCACCCCCGTTTTGCGCGCTGCCTTTTCACTGAACGATAATATCCCCGCGCACTGTCAGCCGATCGGCGGCAACGTGTTGCTTCAGATACTGTGTGCCGCTTTGTATTCCACTCTTCTGGAAGTATCTACAAAAAGCAGAAGTGATCCTCAGGATACACCACGTTCGGCAGATACGAACTGTGAGCTGAGTCCTTTCAATCTATACGATAGATCAACCGCTGCGACAGCGCTCGCTGAAGCGATTTGCAGTATTGACGAAGACAATAAACACACGGCGCAAATAGACTCCTTTTTACTTCTCGTAAAAGAGAGGTATGTTCCTTTCATTAAAAAACATAAATAAACGATAGAAAGGATTTTCTGATTAATATAAATATTTTTATGATTTTATAAGGTGGAAAGGATTTTCTGATTTCTAATATAAATATTCTTATGATTTTATAAGGTGGATTATTAGTTATGAAAGAAAGACGTGGGATTTATCTTGATTAAAACTTAATTAATTAATTAATTTATTTATTCAACTGAGCGTCAACCGAGGGATTTATATGTTTTTAATTTATATCATTTAATCAAGAAAATTATTATAGCCTCGGAAGAGAAGATCGGAATTCGAGACTCAACGAATTACAAAATATGACTTGCATCATTGAAACTTATACAGACGAATTATTGTTTACGAATATTGGACGACGTTCTTTAAAAGTGAGTAAATTTGATTATTATTAGGGATGTTATGCAGTCAATGAATGAATTAATATGTATAATTACTTTTTGTACATTAGATCATATATGATTATCTAGTCCGGGCGTCCGATTGGGTGCTACATAATTTACACTGCGGCGAGAAGAACAAGCAGGCAGATTTGATTAATCTGCCGGAAGTTTCGCCCATTAAGAAACCTCTGACACACATAATGTTTCATATACAGGACATGTGCTTTGATCAAGTTAGTAATATATTGGGCACAAGTAGAGCGAATTTCCGAAATTCCATGATAGCTATTTTACTTGAATAGTACAAGAAGTGCTACTTCAACGGTGACATCAATAGGGGCGGCACAAAGTTTTCTATGCATATTGATGAGATATTATTAAAACTCGCGTGATAAGTTTTCTTATTTATCAAGTAAACTTGGGAATAATTAAAGAAAAGTAACATTATTTGATCTGTAATCTCACAGTATTGTATAATATACTGCAAACAGTATATATAATAAGGTTTTATGAGAAGAACTCTGAACTTTTTTATATAACGTCGATTTGCAATTATACATTATTTAGCAAGTAATTATATTTATTTCAGTTTATGGTTAATTACGAAGCGACGAATTGGTCGAAAGTATTGGCGATGCCTCTGTCGGTTACGTTAGAGCGTGTACGAAGTCAAGTCCTCTTAAGATCGGAATTCAAAAACATTGGGGATCTCAGCCGTGAAGATAAAGAAGTGGTGCAGTCTATCAAGAGAATTTGTTCGTTTGTCAGATCAGCACGTTTCAAGTAAATCATTATATATAATATTAAACATATAATAATTAAACAATGTTTCTTCTGCAATCTATTTCACAGGCTCAGAGTCTTGTTCCTGAGTTTTAGCCTTCGAATAAATAATTTTACAATAAAGGAACGTTTTCTGCACTGTATATAATGTGTACAAAAATATATAATCGTGTAATTTCCTTTTAAAATTGCTCACACAAACTGTTTCCGGAATATTTCCAATTCTGCTTTGATTGAGCTTTTTAATTATTACATTCACGGACTTTTTAATTTGCTGCAGGAAGAGAGAAATGACGCTGTAAATTAAACGTGTCCCCGATCTTTCCCGTATTTAGATTATCAACGCCACAAGCATCAAAGTTCCACGCGACGTAATAGAATAGATGATTAATCGTGGCAAGTACCGTCTCATTATTTGTAGCTTAACTTCTGACTAATTATCTTGTAATAACAGGAAATTGCATCGCGGGTCGTTGCGCTCGTTGATGATGCATAATACGGTGCTTTACGCAGGATTCGTATGAGGGATATTAAGAATCTAAAATACAATTGCTGCAGAGGAATAAACGTGACACAGTGTTACATAATAATTTATTTTTAATTTTGCAAATTGACATGTTCACACATATGAGACGCGATCTTCTTTGCGACGAATGACTAGTTCATATTTTGCACAGATACATTTCAGTCGATAATCTCAACTCTCACACTAAGATTCTTTTTATGATCGGCCCTCATTATGCGTGAAACTTTTAAATTATTGTAGTGTTCTTAATCTGCTTTGTATATGTTTTATAGACAATGAAGATTTTCTTTTTTTTTACCATAATACAACGGTCATATTATTTGGCACATTTATCGAAAGACTACGCCTATTAATCGATCGATAGACCAACAGACCAACTTGAAAATTATATCATGTCCCAGAATTAACAAATAATTTTACAGATCGAATTTATATACGACAAGAATGTTATCTTATCCTTTTTTCAAGAAAAATCCGTGGAAATTCTAACTATTTATTATGGACCAGCAAAAGTTCTGAATCAATGAATGTTGTTCAAATCTGAAAAATACAAATGGACAATAAAGTGCGGTGTATCAATCAGTTTATTGAACAAACTCTTGCTAATTGAGAGATTAAATACTGACAATTAAAGAGTTGCGTTTTAACATTCGCTGAGGAAAATCGATGTCATTCTCGATCTGCCGAAAACTTGGGACACCTTGTGTATACAGGGCGCAAAGTATTTCCACGTCTCTGTGACTGATACGCGATAATTAAGCGAAGGAACAATTGCGTCCGTAACAATCGAAGCATCTGGATTGTTACCCCACATCAAATGAAGGACTTAGGCCAAGTGTCCTTTTATAGCCCTGTTACTAATTAACGAAAGGAACAAGATAAAATGCTGGTTGACATTCGCATGGGCGCAATTGTACAAAGCAAGAATGTTCAAAGAATATCAGAGAATAAGTTTTCCATGATTTATGTCATGAACGTCCTGTGAAATCTCGTGCAAAGCAAACGAAAAGTAATCGATGCACTCCAAGAATGCGGCGTTTTAAATTTAATTAATACATGTAAGACTTGTGAACAGTAAAAAGTATTCCTGCGCATCTTTAATTAATTTCGTCAAATCATACGAACGTAAATCGTTTTCCCCGCTTCGCTTCCGGATAAGTAAAGAGAGCGAGAGTGTGGAAAAACCCGACATTGCGAACACGCGCGCGCGTGGAATAGAGCGCGAGACAAGGTATACATAATTTATACAAGAGAGGATAGTCGCGTTTTCATCAAGAACGAATTAGAAAGGTGTCCCTGGATCAGCTTCACCGATTAATTGTTGTCGTATCCCGCCGCTGTTGCTGCGCCCAGAGGTCTCGGCAGGCCACCCGCCTGAAACACCGGGAGGATGCTAATTACTTAATTGCTCGTGAAAATCCAGTTAATTGTGCGCCGTAGCGGTTCACTTCACCGTCCTCGGGCTTAATAGTGAGTAAATCGGAGCCAAAGAGAATATTCAACTCGCGAGAAAGGCACCTTTGTGCAACGAGAAGCGGATTGTCGTTTTCATATCGTGGCTGAGACACGGGTTGAAGCATAAAAGTAAAATAGGGAAAGGGCAATAGACGACATTATCAAGACACTTTATTATTATAATCGAATCAGTAATCTAACGGTTACAACAAATGAGAGAACAATAAAGTATATTAATCAAGTGTATCAAAGATGAAGATTATTATTTTATATACCTTTAACTATATAAAGTACAGTAATGAATCGAATTACTCAATTCGATATTCCAAATTTATATGATTGTAGAGTCGTATAAAGATACTTGATTATATTAAATGCATTAAATGTAATATACCTAAAATATATTGAGCACACAACACGTGTAGTTAGTAGCAAAAGATCATAATTGATAATTTTGTGTAATTTAGAAAAGCATGATGATTAAAGGAAAGAAGAGCTACTTGACGTAAATAACTCTTAATACGATCTTATTAGGGAAGAAACTGTGCATGATTGAATAGAGAGACTAATTTGGAACTGGAGATATCTATTTCTGTCAGAAAGATATTCTTTCGCGTATATCATAATTTACATGAAATACGTTGTATTAATTTATGCAAATTGCGTTCACTGATGTGAATACATCAATTTGAGATCGGTTAATTTTCATTGAACTTTATTGCCGAAATATCATTACTATTATTAGCCACTTTGATTGCTCGCATGTAACGTATGTAAGTGCGCACAATGTTTAAAAAAACGGCCTCTCTCTTTCTCTTTCTCGTGAATTACGTTCACGTGTCGAATCCCTGACAGATCGATATTATCCGCGACAGTTTGCTAATACAGATAAGAATTTCAGTAATGCGTTACGTCGCACTCTCGGGAATTTGTACTCGTCTCTTCGACCGTCGTGACTGCCGATAAAACAAGTTCGCAGTATCGCGTCTCACATTGAAGTGGGAACTTTTTGCAAGACAGGATAATTGCCAAATTCAATGGAACGAAAAGTTTCCCCCTCGTAATAGTCAAGCCTGTGAACTTTGTAAAAAGAGAAGTCCAGTCACTCGTCCCTTTGCGTCTTTGAGTGACAAGCATGTTTTATTAAATTATTTCGGTCATTTGTAATTTCGAAATGCTTAAAAGGCCGACAATTTTTCATTATTGCTGTCATTTTTTGGCAATAATTAAACGGCAGCAAAACCTAATAAATGATGATTTGTATTAAGATTGTTATTTATATCTTTCCTGTATTTCGCAATTTGGAATACATATTCAACGAATGTAAATTTATCTTTTTACCGTGACAATATAGATTGCATGTATCGACAATGCAAGAACCGATGACGATCTTTCGACAGCATTTTCTTTCGCATGAAAAATATAAATCAAAAATATAGATCAGTGCTTTGACTTTCTAGGTGTACGACTAAACCAAGTGCTTCATTTTGCGCCGATCGGCCGCAGAAAGAACGTTCGACGTACAAAATGAAATTATGCCTTTGTTAGAAAAAGGTCGCACGCTTCATGAAGCATAAGGCGGCACAATTCTGCCACGCTTTTGAAGATGAAAATTCCGTATCTGCTCCTTCTTCGGTATATCACTAAGCTTTTTAACGAGCACGTTGCAAAGACGCAAATGCATCTCATATAATGTTTCATATATCATCACATAACGTCGTATAAGCTTAATAAAATAACATTTAAAGTTCAAAACAGAAAGAAGAGGATAAAGTTGATTTATTAAAACGTACTCTATCTCCAATCTTCAAGAGATGTACGCGATGTATAAAATTGCATTCCTCAGCTTGGACATATAACGTATGATAAAAGCAGACAACATACACCTTTTAGCAACATACGCCTCTCCCGACTCACGTTCTGTAAAACGCAGTTACTCATTTCCTGTATTAAAGCGCATGCACTAGAAGGAATGATGAATTTATTTCGTCGAATATTTGCTTTCGTATTTTATTAATACAGCGAGAGAGAAAGAGAGAGAGAGAGAGGCATCTTTAGAGATACGAATTCATACATATGAAAGATTTTTCAGAGAGCTTGATCTTTCCTCTCTTATAATTTTTTTACCTATTGTTTGTCGAAAGGTTTGTAAATAACGCAGAAAATATTTTCAACAATCTTTATAAAAAAATTAAAACTAAACATAATACTTATTCTTTGATTATTTTTTCAGTTTTAACAAACTTAATTTTGTTTCAGATTTAATTACAAGAGTACCCGCGACAAATATATATATTACAAACAACATCTTTGAAAAAAGTAACATGAAGTAACATTTATTAAAAAGATACGTACGAAAAACAACGTGATTAAGTAGTATTCTGTTTAGTTAACCTTTAGAAGCCTGTCTATATAGTGCCAGTAATTTTACATGGAGTATTTATTAGTTAATAATATTAATTGTAAATAAATTGTGCATTTATGATAATAATATTAGCAAATGCTAGGAAGACAAATTTCTTACGAGATGATGTCGAGATACCTTCAAGCAGCAAAGTTGTTATCCTTTTGTGGATATGCTAGAGTGCTAGGTAACATAAAGCTAAGAGTATCTTGTAAAATTTATCGTAGAAAAATGTAGGCGGTTGGTACTAAGGATCCTAAAATAACACAAGATGAAATGAAAACAAAATGAAATAAAGATATGTATAAACTCAATGTCATTAAGAAGTAATACCCTATTAAATTTCTATTTTAATACATAAGTGACTGAAAACAATTAATTTAAAAATTTCTCAAAGGACATAAAAAGAAAAAGCGGAAAATATGAAAGATCTTGAATATATTTTTATGCGTCAATGTAGTTCCACGTGTCTTTCCATGTGTCGTTCCATACTCACGTAAAATGAATATTTTATATGGACTGATATCTGCTGCCTATAAGAATGACACTCCGTGATTCTGTCACGTACTCTCTTCGTTAACGTTTTAATGCACCAAATATTAAAGGAGGCACTTTCAATTTCCTTATTTTTCTTTTTAACCGCGTTTAAATTACACCGTGTTATAAACGCCCTATTGCCTTGAGACAACCAACATGCACATCGCAGTCACAGTTTGGTTCGCAAGAACTGCGTCACTCTCACTAATTACAGAAAATTAATCTCGCGGGAAATACACGCCACATTAAGATTAGAATGCAAAGGGGACTCGAAAAGCATTACGAATTAAACCACGAATACTCCGGAAACAAAAGTAGTTCCGTAATTCACATAAAACAAAAGTTTTATTTGGATTACGCATTTCGAGAAGAATTTCGTTGATACTAATACATTGAGCTTTCCGAGATTGTAATATGAAAATTTCCTTGATGTGACATATCACGCTTATTTGGTTTCGTTAATCGTGTAGTATCACTATTTCGTTTATCTTCATCTATAAAAGTGACGAAGAAAGATTACAACTCCGTAATAAAAATATATATGCAATAAAAAATAATATATAGTCATATACATAACTAATCAATATATAATTACTCCATTTTAATTACTTTGATGCAATCAATGGATTGTGTGAATTTATTTTAATTCGTCAACTCATAAATTGAAACAAGCCATGAAAATGCAACAATGTTACAAAATTATAACAGGTTTCTTTCAAATATAAAATTGATTTATATAAATAAAAGTTGGCTTCTCTACAATTTTTTTTATACAATTTTTTTAATCGATCTTTTTAATCAATTTGTACTGCGAAATAATTCGGGAACAAGAGCGATGTATACAAGTAACAAATAAAATAAAACAAAATTAGATTAAAATTAAGAGATTCAAACTCTATTTGTTTTCGATGCTGATTTTTTAAAAGTTTTGTTTATAAAATATAAAGTAATTTTGATAAATAAATTAGAGAGAGAGAGAGAGAGAGAGAGAGAAAGAGAGAAAGAGAGAAAATTTACACAAAAGTGTGATACATGCAGATTTTATACATTTAACGCAGTTAACTGTAATTAAGAAATTACAAGTCAGAGAGGTAAAACAGAGAGAGAAGGAGGTATCTCATAGGACTGAGATTATCAAGATTACTAAGTTTAGGGCTACGACTTAAATGATGCAGAGGAGACTTTACCTGCTCTTTGCGTGATACCAAATATTAATATATAGTGCTTTATCAACGTCCGAGCGCATCGCAAAATGTGTCAAAGTGAAAAACGGATGCCCCAGGAAAAAGCATTTTGATTTTGTGGTTGTCATATGACACATTTTTCATTGCATCACATCAATTTTGAAGTTGAATTTAAAGCTGTTTCAAAAACGTACAATTTGTAAATTATACTAATGCAGAAGATAGAACTTTGTGTAGATAGAACTTTGCATTTTACGATATTGTTGTTTTTATGATATCCTTGTGTTTGTCATGTTTGAGAGAGAAAGTACTTCCGAACTTGAGATAAAGTACTTCGTATAATGATAAAAGTCTACAAACGATATCTTGCATTCATGATTCGAGTGCATACATGCACATTTACTCACAAAACATAATTTTTTTAAATAACAGTTCATATATGTATTTAAAATCTTTCGAAATGAAAACAATGATAATGATAAGCAAAGAAAATATAAAATATAAAAGAAAATATAAAATATGATTAGATGTATGAAGATATAAAAGATCTTTCAAGAAGTTAAAAAATCTTTTATTTTTCCTAGAAAAAGATGCTCCGTAAACTCAATTGTAAGGTATTAAAATGAGGCCGAAAATAGCATAAACTTACAGAAACGTGTGGTCCGGAACGACCGAATCGGAGACGTAGCGATGGCGATCGCTGCGATTTCCGAATCATCAGGTGTTCCAATGGGATGCCACCCAAGGCATTTTCCAGTGCATTGCGTTGCAGCAGAAGCCTGTATAGTTCATGAATGTTCTCCGCAGGGGATTTCTCCGCCATCTCTTCTGTAATATATATTTGCGTGTAATCGTACATGTGCGTGAGCGCATCATCATCAGCATTTCGGTACAGAAAACAAGATAAATAAAAATTAAAATTAAAAAACGATAAATAAAAGAATGTGTTCTTTTCAGTGGATATCATGTATCTCATCGGTGATATTAATCGTAAATATTGGCGAAATGTTTTGATACATTTTGGATATATTTGTCGTTACATTACTTACGCATAGAATGTAGAAATCAACATTAAAATATATTTTATATCATATTTGGAGAGAGAAAGAGAGAGAAAGAGAAAATGTTACTCGAGCAGACATTTTAGATCCAACGTCTGAAATTACAAGTAAAAACTTTTTCAAGTCAAACTGCATGTAATAATTTTATATCGTAATTCTTCTTATATAAAAACTTTGATTATAGGAAATCTAAAAATTGTGAAATTTTATTTTTGAAACATTTAATGTTTAAATTAAAAATGTTATGACAGTTAATGAGCACAACTTAGTTAAAACCCTTTATTGAGAATAAACCTGGCTTTATATGAAAATGCATCTCTGTTTCTCGTCAATACATTCTCCTATACATTCTCTTATACTTTAACATAATAATATTAATGTATGTTATAAATAAGAAAAAATATTTTCCTAAAATGTTAAGAAATCTATTTCTTGAAAAGATACACATGCGATATTCTAAGCATATAAGTTCTTAAAAACGATGATATTTATCATTGATACATGAAATATTATGGACATCGTATAGATGCACGCGTGTGACATCTTTTCTCAAAAAAATGTAAATCAGCTTACATGATACGCGCGTTTCTCTTTTATGCGATAATAGAGGAAAAGTATGACGCTTTACAAGTACGTCCGTTTTATGCGGTATTAAACCACTTTATGATAAGTAGCGTTCTTCGTATGAGCGCGTAGGGTAATGCGAATTGGTGGGCGTTTATATACGGTTACTATCGTATATAATGCGCGTTATAACAATTATTCTCTTTTATTTGTCCGCATAGATCGTCCTATAAAAACGAGTGTTTCATCGACGCAGATAACGTCATGTGACATATCATTTATCATATTAATATATAATAAATTGAGAAAGAAAGAGAAAGATACATAACATAATCGGAACTATTAACGCCTTCAGAATATTAATTTCATCTTTAGAAAAAACATATAATTTTTATAAGCGCTTCTGCAAAATTATAGACAATAATATGCAATATCGAAAATAAAATTCTTTTTATTATAACGAGTTAATTTCCTCACGTCGCCTTGCAGAAACACAGACGACAGAATTTGTCCGCATATTTCGATATCCCACAAAGGCAATCAGGGAACCATTTTCCAATTGGATAAGCACCTTTTAATTTTGTGAAAAACTTGCATGGTAAAATTCGAGGACATGCAGTGATGTGCAACCTATTGGCAATGCATTTTTTTAAATCGAAAACCGCAATTCTGACACAACTGAGCAGATAAATCTGGTTCCTTGCAAAACAAATTGTGAAATACGGAAAAACGATGCATCACAATTACGCCGTTCCATTCTTTGCGCTGAATGCAAATGAAACTGTAAAAAAAAAGAAACCAACAGGATTAACAGCATCGTTTCAAATATAAATGGGGTTGTTTAATACACCTGTTGACTATCATAAAATAACGTTTTGCGTTATAAAGAGGATCATGTTACGCTAAATTTTATTGCTTTAATGAAGCTAATATAATATATCAGCTTGCTGTACTAATAGTTTCTTTAACGCTCCCTAATGCGATTTCTAACATTTTTTGATAAATATATCGAGTATAAATACATCGAAAAATATAGTGTGAAGCTATTTCAAAAAAGAAAAATCGATTACTTTCTTTAAATATAAAAAAGAATGCATCGGTTTTGTATTGAATGCAACCCCGTAAAACTGACATCGAAGCTTGTATCACTCGGTTGAACACTTTTACGGTTCGACATACACTAGAATCCATCCATGCGTGAACCATCGCGATTGAAACGTATGAAGTGTTATGACAAAGAGATCTCGGAACGAAGACTCGGTCGAAATGGATGTTGCGACGTATTATTACTCGTATTACGTCGACTATTCTGCGGGAGAGATTTGATCGATCGTGATCGAGCGTGATTAAAGCAATACTGAAAGTGACACGCGCGACGATCGATATGGCTGGATCGGATTTGCAGTAGCGCACACCGTAGATTCACATGCAAACACTGTTTAATCTCTTATTGTACCGGGTCAAGTGCGTTCCACATTCACCCTGAGTTTCCACGCAGTAAAAATAAATAAACCTAAAAAATAAATCATATTACGTCATATGTTTTATTTTATTATTTTAAGGCCACGAGAATCGTACGTTTATCTGATTCTATTTTCATCAGACAATTATTTCATTTTATGTAATTGCAGCACGAGATTATCTGTACCAGTTGAGAGGATCTAATTTCCAGTTGTATCTAAAAATAACGTCTTATTCTCGTACTAAGCACTCCAACGGAAATACGTATCCTCCGCGATATAATTGCAACTATATTTAAATCTTGTTCTCTCTCGGATATCTGAAAGTCTTTAACTTCTCAAACTTGTTGCTTACATTTGCCTGGCCCGTGATTTGAATTTTTCTATTTACGATATTGAGCTGGACGTCAGTTACATGTTTATCATTCCTTCCTAATGTAGATTAATGAATTATTCTAAGAATGCACGTAAAGATAAAAATAGTTTTATATAAAGATCAGAATCACTGGAAAAATTCGTCATATTAACAAGTGCAATATGATGGAGAATTTAATTAGATTTATTTTTTGTTACGATTCTAGGAGACAGTGGCTTAATAAGCCATCCTTCGCGATCATTAATTATTGTGGCAGGAGGTGCGTTGGCGACGGTCTCGCGTTGATACACGGCATTACCGGTAATGGAATACAAAACGTGTTATCATGCCAAGTGAGAGTAAAACTTTAATGAAACTTACAGCGCGGCCAGGGAATTGCTCAGGAAAAACACGAAGTTACATTGGAGGATTATCATAGAAACGCCAGAAGATATTCATTATAAGGATTGGACAGTTTCGCTGATTTTGCAAATACGAGAAGCTTATTTCAACGGCATAAATCTAGTTGTGACACAGCATTAAATTTATGAGATACAGATAATCATTGATGTGAAAAAGTTTTTGCACGCGCGTGCTTTATCCTGTCAAAATAATCAGTATTTAATTAATAGTGATAGAATCGACTTCATTGATTAGTTTTCGTTAGCAATTTTGTGGAATATTTTAGGTCATTTGATATTCTTTTAGCATAGCTCGGCGGATTTTAGGATTGGTTACAAGAGCGATGAAAATTGTAACTGGGAAATCGATCATGCGATTCGCGTATTGGCAGGATGAGGATTTTCGTGATTCAAAAACAAAAAGAATATATGGCGATCAAAGAATATGAGTATGTCGCAGTTGGTATTAATCCCCGAGAGGATCTCTCGCTGCTTCTCTCGTGATGGTATAACAATTCCATCGGCCAGTTCACAATACCGCGAGAAACTCGGAAATTTCATCCGGAGATTGATCGAGTATTGAATTCGTTGACAAATTGACGAATTAGTTTTGTAGCGCACTATAATAGAAATGCATTTTCGCGCAAAAAGTTTACGTTTGAATATAATTGAATGGTGCACCTTTGTGTTATGCTGAGTTAGAATATAAATACTGCAAAACTAAAAAAAGAAGAAATTGAAATATTATACAGAGAAATATATACAGAGAATAATGACATAAGGTTATAAGCTATCTATTTATCTTTATCTTTTCAAAGAATTTATATGTCCGAGGGCATAACGTTTAATAGTTCCGCTCATCCTCCAAAAGAAATATTTTTACAGCTTTATTTCTGTTTACTTTGCAAATGAAATCTTCTTTTCCTCATTCAGATATTTAGCGCTCTCAGACTAATATTAACTTGCAATGTTTTTTCGCTCCATGTTTTAAAGAAAGTGGAGATCACACACAATGTTTTTTAGCGTGTCAGCGATTCTTCTTGAATAAACGATGAATGGTTCCATATAGCGAGTAGCTTACCTCCGTAATCCATGTAATTTTCAGTGGCGCTCACGAGACCGGCTATCACAAGAAGAATGAAAGCTGCGCAGCGTTTGGCGTACATGGTGCTCGTTTCCTCTGCAACCAGGCAAACGGTTCTATGGTCAATTTCCCATCATGTCAATTCCGCAGACCTACGATATGTCCGCAATATAGTGGACATATGTGACGAGAGAACACGCGCATACGTATCGCGCGTGTTATCTAATCGGCGCAGCAAAGAACAGTCTCTTTTTTTACACCATGGGAATAAGAGATCATCAGGTGCTTCATAATTCAAGCAATGAGCGATCGTGACGCGATATGATATATTTCATTTCATTGTTCCTTTTATTCCGCTTCGCGGAAGCTTGAAGGTGTCGTTGAAATTACATGTGTGACATTTGTCACGCTGACATAATTTCCCCATGCAAGGGCGAATTTGAGCATCACGAACGCGTTTGACGAACGAGGTGAAGATACGTGAATTCCGAAACTACGACGGTAACAATTGTCGAGTGCGAGACGACGGAATCGTCGAATAACGTATCCTTAAT
Organism: Ooceraea biroi; assembly: GCF_003672135.1. Taxonomy (NCBI): domain Eukaryota; kingdom Metazoa; phylum Arthropoda; class Insecta; order Hymenoptera; family Formicidae; genus Ooceraea; species Ooceraea biroi. The sequence goes on from NC_039510.1 coordinate 10,561,261, forward strand.
GTAAGAGATAGTATTATAGAAAGTGCAACTCTCTCCACATACTGTTGCAATAATTTTATCACGCGAAACATCCGTCTGTTTCAAAGAGCTACCCAAAAGTAGTTCATTCCTGAGCTACTTAATGGGCTTATGTTTTTTATCACATTAATGTATGCAGATTAAAATTATCGATTACTACAGATTTTGATTACTTTAATGTTACATTCTAATACGTAAAATTAAATTAAATCTGTGATAAAATCATCAGTTTTAGAAAATAGAATAAAGAAACGTATAAATAAACCCATAATAAAATTTATATGCAGTTGTTATTTTAATTGTTGTTAATTGAAAATAAACCAAGCAAAAAATTTCTGATTTTATATTCTGGATTATTATATTTTTAATTAATAAATTGCTGTTTCAAAAGTTGCTTATTGCTTATTCAAAAGTTTTATCGAAGAATACAATGAAGTTTTTTGTTCCTATTGGTAATGTCACATAATAGGTATCGTACATGTATTGTAATTAACTTAACAAAAATATTAGGTCGGTGCAAATTCGTACTGATCTTGCAATTTTTCTTTTATGTAAGGAAACAATTGATACGATTTTTTTCCATCTTTCCGGCAACATGTAAATACTACATCAAAAGAAGGAATTATTTTTTGAGGCAATCCATTCATTGACTCATGAACAAGAACTTATGCATCGATCTAATATATGAATTCTTTTACTCAAGAGATTCAGCAAACATTCTTGTAAATATTTCTTTGTGTATATATACCTAGAAGTATAAAAATTCATTATTATTTATTATTTAGCATTATATGAATATAAATTGTATATAACCAAAAATGATTCTAAATAAATTATATGCAACACTGAAGCAATATTATCTTTTTTTTGATAAGAAAATCTCATAAAAGAACAATAAAAAATCATATTTAACAAAGTTTGTTCGTTAGCATGTATTCTTCATCTAAATATTTCTAGCCGCTATTGTCACAATTAATATTGTTATTTGGACTATTTCCGTCAGATATATCTGAAATTCTGTTCGACTGCGACCAAATATCCTTAGGAGTTACATCGTTATTTGTGTCGCGACAGTCCTAATTGCCGCAGTGTATGACAGACTCCAAGTTGTCGATCAATTCGTCGCCAATTCTACGAGCACGTATTATAACGTATGACCCGTTGATTACTCACACCGCATTTACCTAGGTAAATCCGTTTAATCGTTTCGCGAATTCAATGTTAAATGCAAGTGAACCGAGCAGCCGTCTATGCATAATTGCTTTATAACAAGCATGCTGCACATCATTCATTGGTTTCTCATGTGCATTATAGTTTTATACAGCACTAGTACTCCTGTAAGATTTCAAATTTATTTATTTATTTCAAATTTCCGCGTATATTGAGAAAAAGTGATAACTTTCAAGAAAATTCTTCATAGCAAAGCTAACACTATCTTCTGATATTCTTAAGTTTTTATGCTTTTAAATAACTAATGGCTTAATAGTTTTGAATGACTTGATAATTCAAGGTATGAGTAAAATAACTTCTCTACAACGACATAATTAAAATAGTATAATTTCATCGCGGTACGACGGCAAGCTGAAAGAATTTCTGTTTATTTTCTGTTGATAAGCAAAATATTTTATCCAAAGAGGGAGCGAAAGGACAAATGTATATCTAATCTGAAAATTTCAAAGCTTTGTGTAGTTTTAATGGATAAAATACCAATGTAGAGAAATACCCCGGTATTCCACAATCTTGATTAACGGCAATTTACCTGTCGAGCTTTCCAAGGTAATAATTGCCCCCCTTTTAACTCGGAACGCGCTGCGGGCTTTTATAGAACGTAAATAATTTACGACCGCTGCTAAAGATGGCAAAATCATATTTTCTCTCACCAGCTATCTTTGCCCGTGAATACCTCGTACCACTTACATCAAATTTTAATATATTTACTTGCAGGCATTCGGGAAGAAGTGGCTGAATTTATTGTATAATCACAGCAAATATGATTAGTAACCAAGCGGGAAAAAAATACGACGTGATAAAAAACTGATCATCGATGCGCCGTCGATGTTCAATCTCGACGTAACGATATCTGCCGATAATTACCTTTCGCGTTAATTAATCACGACTTAATAAGGGATGCAGCTTGTTGCGCAATAACGTATTGATTTTGAACGCTGCTTATATCGTGGAATTACGTTTTAAAAACGGCATGTTAAGCCACTCAAATAATTTTCGCTTGTATAATAAAGATACTTGCTTCGGAAGATTATCGAGTCCGATTTTGTATGATTGGTTATTATTAATGAGTTTTCACGCTGACGCTTGTTCAGCCAAATGACTTTAATTATGTCAGGCGCGTGAATTCACATTTCATGAATGTATGTTCGGGGTAATGTTAAAGGTAGATGAATTTTGGTCGCACAATGGTACCAATATTTAACGCGCAGTAGATGACTTTTACGCACACGCATTTTCAATCGAGGAGTTTGAAAAACATGAGCTTAAAACGGAAAGCTACGTTTTGAGAGAGAATTGAAGGATTTATCGGCAACAGTGTTATGTCGTTCTTTCGCTATATCCAAAAGTATATAACTATTCAAATTCATGTATGTATGCGTTATTTAACATGCATGTATGTCAAATCTTTTACTGGACAATTTATGAGTTATTTACATAATTGCGTGATGCAAAATGATATGAGAAATACGTTCAAATTAATATTTATCAGTATATTGGATGTATACAATCACGCATGACAAAAATATTGATTTTGATACAAAATATACGATAAATTAGGATAGAATAAGAATGCAGAACATACTAAATAGTTATTAAGTAGTAAAAGTAATAATATAAAGAACAAAATATTAAATAAAAAATCTCAATAATCATAATATATTTTGAAAATAATACTTAAATACTTGTGTTTTCGACTTATGGTTTGTCCATAAATCTAAAATTGATGATGTTTCATACGAAAAGACTGCAAACACCATTAAACCCAAGCTCCATCAAACTCCGTGTAATTAATTGCTTTTACTTGAGCTTGTCGTTCCATGCAATGTTCCAGTGTTGGCAAGTGCTTCTGTTTGTGGTACGTGATGACGTAAACAAAGGATCACCATCGAATAAACAAATTATAAAAAACACTGACACAACACGTAGCAATTATGTTGATATAATGCTAAACTTCAAGCTGAAAATGTAACCAGCGATAACAATTTATACCAAAACGTGAAATAAAACTAACTGTGGAATGCATAGCTTGTAACATGCTGGAAATGATTATACCGTTTTCATAAATTTATTTTACAATTCGCAAATATCCCTTTAACTATGCAACTCCTCCCCCATCTCCCCGCTACAGAATTATATCAATCTTTCTCCGTCCTCTGTTTTATACCTTTGACCTACGTTAGTAATTTATTACCCATTACTTCGCGATAAAAAATAATAATGATTTTGCCGTCGATATTTTCAATGGATTACGCACATCATAATCATAAAGGCAGCACATTCCGTTTTTATGGTAAGTGCAAAGGCATTTTTGTTTAAATCATACAATGGTCAGGCATGTACGAAATAATTGAATGCATTCAAATTTTTTAAATATTTCAAAGAGACCTAAAACATTTCAATATTTGAAGGAAACGAGATGTAAAGTTAAATAATATAGAAAATAAAATTAATGGTCTTAACGTTAGCAAGAGACAAAAAGAAAAAAAGATCATGATACGCAATATTCTATTTACATAAACATTTATATTATGTTCTTTAGAGGGAATACTTCTAAAAGCAATATTCGACAAAGTGTAGCAACATTGTAAATTTACGTAATTAAAATCACGAAGTAAACATTTTCGTGCAATTTAACAAAATTAATTGTATTAAGCACATATATAATCGTATGTTTTATAAGAACCACTTTTAACATTAAAAATTGAAGTTGAGGCTTATGACAATTTATATTTTTTCCAAATATTTCCTAATAATTATCCAATGAATAAAAGTTTGTTTTATCTATAGTCTTAATTTTCATATTACATTTAATGTAATATGTGAATTTTTTCTTATTAGAATTTATAACAATCTACGGAATTTTCCAAATAAGATTGAAGGGTAAATTAAATATTTTGTGTACCAATCAAGCAACAAGTGAATAATGTGATAAATGTAAATTAAAATTTTAGTGATTTAAATTTTTTTATATATTAATAAAACAAGATAATTATCTGAAATGTAATTACATTTTGCTGAAGTATTATTCTAACAGTTATACGATTTATATTCCAAATTTATATTCAAAATCTGCAGCATCAAATTACGCCGAAAAGTTATATCTAACTTGTTCGTCAATTTTGCAATAACCAAACGTGTCATCGTTTAATCATACAAAAAATGATCCGGTGCACGGGATTTTTCCCGTTCGTTATTCTGACGCATATCATGACTCTTCAGCTTTTTAATGGGATGCAAACAACAAAGACACAGTAGAAATATACTGACTGATAAGTGCTCGAAGAGACATGTTTTTCATGATATTCTTCCCTTGAAAAAATATATAGATAAGATTGCTTAAACTGTGAGCATTACATATTACATATAATTATGTTGGGAATATAAAATATATTCAAATATCTTTCGTATTTTATCGCAACAGATACGATAAGAAATCCCATTCTACTTTACAATAAAGAAAATCCTATTTTACATACAAGATACAATTTTTTACATGACTCACTTTTTGTCATTACTTTAATAAACAAATGTAATGTGCGAAAATTAAAAATAAAAATTCAAAATGTCAAAATCGACATTTTTAATAAATGCGTCATTAAGAGTAGTATGAGAGTACAAAACAGTATCGAAAAAAGTCCGAACGTAAAGTCCGTTTCGTAATTCATTGCAACAAGATTTTTTCATTTGCGCGCAGTATCGCGCGAAGAGCGCATTCTTCAAATAAGAATGCGAATTAAAAATTGAGCGAAATTTGTGCATCTATCTCGAAAAAGAGAGAAAACAATGGTAGGTTTAATAGAACGGGACGAAAACAGTACGTGCGAATACATACAAAAGAAATCGTTGAACTCACCGCGTTCAAATTCTTGAGCGTCAGTCTCAGATGACGAAGAATGAGCGGAGATTGAGTGGCTCGCACGTTACGGCGGTAATGATGCGAAGTGTGGCGATACCGAGGGACCCTTTATATATATGGGAAGCCGCTGTGCTTTCGATGGGGGATGAGGGAGAGAGACCAGACGAGAGAGCATGCGAGAGAAAGAGAGAGAAAGAGAAAGAGAGAGGGTGGGCGCACAGGTGGCCGCTCGAAAGCGGCCACGCGGTCATGGGGCGCAAGCGTCCTCTTCTTGCCCTGCCCCCGTTCATCCCTGCAACTTTGCCACCCTCTCGCGCCGAGATAACGGGAGGTGGAAGAACTTGCTTGCTGCTGGTGACGCGCACGAATTCTCTTCCCCGTGATCGTCTTCATTAAGAAATCGTTTTGATACGCTCGATCGCGGGCGTTGATGACGCAACGCCGAGTCACGATATTCGACAAAATAGTTTCCTGATCGATGTCGATGTTTTTACGGAACAAGAAGTGCGTACATAGATAAATAAATATACACGTACGCGAGAAAGTTGAGACCGGCAACAAGAATTCAGAAATTTGTCGTGACAAGAAGAAGGTCTATCAATTTTTCAAAAGGTCACAAGAGTTTTCTTTAGTATGATTGTGGTGTCGCGGGGTGGATGGCAAATTCGTATATTTCGTGAACGTGATGTATGTCACATTTATCTTCTTGGGTGAAAATGTCATGCAAATAATTATGTTTTTTAATAATTAAGATATACAGAACATTTTTCTGTCTAAATATCCTTTTGGTCGCATGAGTACCTACAGAGTGCAAACTAAAAAAAACAATGTGGTAGTTATCAAATTTAATTATTAAATAAGATATAAGATAAAACTTTTTTATTTTGAAATTTTATTAATACATTCTTAACTTAACAATTTAAGAAGTTGTTAAATTTTCTTAGCTAAACTTTATTAAATCTTATTAATATATTTAATAATTCAGTAATCTTGACAAATAAAGATGTCGCAAAAAATTTTTGCCATAAAAATATTTCCCCAAATCTAGTTAATTTGTATTTATCTTTTCTTTATAGATACCTTTCATTATTCTTCTTATCTTTCAATGTAATTACATTTCCAGGTTTAGACTTTCTAAACCACGCACTAAGGCAACACAATTTCCAGATTTTAAAACCGAAATAACACGAAGAGACTACTTTCATAAATCACTATTACATCACGGTGACATTTTCGCGTGGAACGCCTGCGACGTCACAATTATTGTAAAATCCGAGCATTTCAAAAAATCTTGCATTTGAAAATGAACCGCGCGAACTGGTTATTCTATTATGCATGGTCCTTACTAGAGAAAACCATTTTCATTAAGGACTCCTTACTACAATGCGGCAGTCGCACGTAGTCCGTTACGCGCGGTTTTTATCTTAACGAGATCGTCCGCGACGTCTTTTTTAATTTGGTGCCGTATGAGAGAGAATCTTACTTGGCAATGCGTAGCGCATCAATGTTTTTCAGATGCCCGACGAGAAATAAAAGGATTTTTCACGTGCATAAAATAAGGCCTACGTCGTGATTAGTGGATTAGTTCGAGGGCAAGCAAAAATTTCTATAAAAAATTGTACTATACAAATTCTTCAATTTTGCATTATTAGTTTATTGATTGATAAATCAAATAGCGTATTTATATCGATTATTTATGCAAATTATGCACAAATTGCTAGATAATATCGCATAAATCAAAAGTTAGGTATTTCTACAAATGATACTAAAGAAGCCACTAAATGGTGACATATACTTTAAATGTATTTAAAATGTAGTCATATATATAAATTTTAGATATTAAAAGAATACTATCTACATTTAAATTTAAATATTGAATGAATTAAAAGCGACAATATTTCACTGCAATAATCAATTTGTGTATTCAAAGACGATTTATTTATTTAACGAAACAATTTCTCTCGTTTTAGAGATAATCTTTTGTTATATTTTAAAAATACTTTGATACTCTCTTTCAATATTTTTTTTAATGCTATAAATTAATAAAAATAATATTGTTGCGACGTGTGTTTTTCTTTTCACCTCTTTCTCTTGTTATTTAAACCTGTATTGTACTTTTTAGTTGCTTGCCAATTGCACGCGGGATTGCGTGCATACAACACCGGGACAGATCAAAATTGTTATTTATTTCGGCGCAGCTCACTGTCGATCTATATTCTTTATCCCTTCTTCTATGCGTATTTCACTTGCACCCATGCACGAATATCTAAATTGGAAATCTGCATTGAAAAACTTCACTGTGTTTTCAAGTTCTTTTCATGTGGAAAATTTGCTTGTCAAATCACCGAGAAATGAAAATCTCTAGTCTCTCAATTTTGACAATCCTAAAATAATATCTTGCAAAACTGTCGCAATCTCTTCAATCATTAACTTACTCGTGGTTATATTATATAGTTTTTTATTTTGCTTCATTGAAATAAGATACACGTTATTTGTATTATATGTAATGTATAGTTTATGTTATAATAATCTGTATTATTTATCGATTATGTTAGCGATCAATGTTCAACTATACCATCACTACTGCACACTTCTATTATAATAATATGTATTAATAAATTTTATATCTTAATAATTTTATATCTAATATAATTTAAGTCTACTTTTACATTCATTATTAAGTGTCATTCTTAATTCATGATTATAAAAGCTTATCTCTTGGAATCCTTCGCTTTTAAAATTCGAGTGTGATTTAGTCGATTTAAAGTTTTGTTTTCTCAATTTATCATAATTTTATAAGTATCCAAATTTGTCATATATTAGACAATTGCATTATATTTCTCTGTTAAAATAAATTTTCCAGTTTTAATTATTTAGTTTGAAATATATTTAATTTTACTCTAATCTCATTAATTCTTTAATGCTTCTACGAAATATCTCTATAATTACTTGGCTGAGCTTTTAATAAAAAGATCGATTTGAGATTTGTCGGAGAATATCTTTCTACAAATGATTTACATCTGTCAGAAGCTACTCTGTAATAACAATGAGAAAATGCTCGTGAATTTGACAATTATTATCCGTTTATCAAACTGCATGAGCGATCAAGTATTTCTCATTTAGTCTTTGAAACCAAATTAACCCTTTTCATTATCTCGTCTTTGAAGACTATTTTGTTTCCGCAGAAAGCAGACAAGCATTAACCGACAAAATAATCTCGGAATTTCATAATTAATAAATCTCAGTATACAAGACAATATTTTACAAAATACATATAAATAGTCTCTTTTCTAATAGTAATTAAAAATGCAAATTACATATAATTAGAAAATGTTTAACTTAGGCTCATAAAAATATTTTCCATATATTTTCTACATAAAAATGTCAAATAAAGTATAATTATAAAATAACCTTGTAAAAATTCTAATACATATTTGGACAAAAAATAAAGAAACAATTAAAATCTTTAGTTTTTAATTAACTTTATAAAAATTTTATCACAATACAGTTAAGTTCAACGGTTTTATCATGAAAAAATTAAGTAAACGTTAATGGTTTTCCCACTGTAATACAAATCTTAAAAAACATTCTGCTGAACCCCAAGGAAATTGATGTGAGTGGCAGCCTCGAAAGTGTCTGACAATTAGCGTGATAAGTTTACAAATATCTAATAATATTAAATCTAATAATAATTTACTGAGAGGTGAGTCGCATAAATAATGCAAACGTGTAATTATTTATCTGTAAGACGGAGGTTAATTAATTATTTTGACGTTATTATCTTAATATTCTGTTTTTAAAGATTTATGTAAGAGTAATTATAAGATTACAAATATTATATATCGTAAACTTGAGAACGCATTAAAAACGTTGCCAACAGAATATTTAACATTTACAGTACGTTCGTGTATACACAACGTAAATCTTCTGCATTTTTTTTAATGCTTTAGTGACCTATGGCTTTGAAGTAGGTACATCTGTAGTTTCTACAAACATTTGAGAACAGTTTTTTAGCAAGAGTTTATTACTCATTATCTTACGAAATGTTAAATTATGCAAATAACAATTATCTTTTCCTTCTAATTTGTTGACAAGAAGGTAGCATTGAAAAAATGAACATGTTAAAAAAATTGATTTTAGAAGTACTAACTAAAATTTTTATTGTAACTATCACTTTGGGCCGGACTGTGTACTTATTTACACTTTAAGCTTATTTTACATTTTTGCGAGATAAACCTAGATCGAAAAACAAGCATTTTATATGAATTTTATTTAAATGAGAAGATGATGAACAAAACACTTGCTTATATTATTATATACATTATATAAATATTTATATATAATAAATATACAATTATATAAATTATTGTATAAGAAAAAATGCATTACATAATGCATCCAAATAAAATTTATTAAGTTCACTATATTACACATAAAATATATATTATAAAGATACGTACAGACTTAATTTGAGCACAAATTGCGAGACTAAAGAATTTATTCTCAAAATGAATATTTCTTATCTCAATAATTAATTTGTGTTTTTGTTTTGGGAAGGAGAGAGGAGTAATAGGTTTGGAAGAGTTAAGAAATTATTAAGAGCTAATAACAATTCTGTAAGAGCAATCATGATGATAGATTACAGCGCTCACTTTTAATCAGGCTGATGAGCGAAGTAGTTGGATGAAATAGTTAAATTACTTTCGCAGTAATAGTTAAATCGATGGACATTAAAAAAACCTCACGCAAGCACGGGCGTTAATAACTTTCGGAACAAATCTCTTTTGAGATTCTTGTCCCGCGTTGTCGTTAAACTATGCGCTGTATCTTACACGAAATAGCTTGCGCTCGTGATAAGTATGGTAACGAGAAACGTTCAATTTGCAGTCATAAATCAAGCATCCTTTGCGAAAGTTACTCGTTTTTCTATTTGCCGTGCGGCCGTAGGAAAAAAAGATCTTTCTAAAGTTTTAATATCGCTTCACAGCTTCTTCAAGTAACGTATATTCCACCATTTTCTCGCTTTCTCGTTTTTCTCAATTAAACTGACGGTGCTCGATTCCCTGATGCGAATAATCCGGAAAATAATTTCGACATACACGTGTCGTTAATCTACACCGCACGCGTTTTCGTATTGTCACCACTCATATTAATCGTATGGCCGCAAGGTCAGAGGTGCTATTTTTTATCGGTGCCTAACATTTTCTCGCGCCACATGTTTTCCCAGTTTTGTATAGAACATGGCGAGGCCATCAATTTCTTTAATTAATCACCAAGAAAATTGCGGTAGATCCTAACAGGAGACATTCGGAAAAGCGTTATATTGAAGGAACGCTTAGAACGGTGATTGGAATACGCGTCGCCGTTGTGTAAAATAAAGTTACAAGGGGATATTGGTACTATCGCTTTCCTTAATCCGGAAATTGAAGTAAAAGAAGAGAAATCGATGTCGGATTACGGTAAAACTCACGCGATAAATCAGCGCGCAGTGGAACGCTTTAAAATCGATCCGGCGCTTTCGCTCTCAGTTTACTTTAACTCCTTCGCGAACGAAAATCCATCGTATGTACCAACAATCTCGTTACCTTCGTTAACACGAAGCTCACCTTTTACTCGCGCATTAACGTGCAATAATTTATTAAAACACGATTAACCAGAACGTGTATGGACTGTTGTGCGTTCGATTGTCAAAATCATCTCTTAATGTTTCAACGATACAATAAACGTATGAATAAAATTGCATTAAAAGTGCTTGCGTTCGCATGGGATATCAGTGCTGAAATGCACTTATTCTTTATTATTATATCGCACCCTTGTAACAGCCTTGTAATAGACATGTGTAAAATCAAAGTTTGCGCCCAACTTTTTCTCACGAGCAGAGATGATCTCTGTTCGCGCAAAAACACGTTGTCAGAGGGAAGATCATTCTCTACGCGCGTTGTTTGCAACGCATGCTCGTGGTGAACGGATTAAAATCGACTTTTGTCAGTAACGCCACGGAATAACGCAACAGCGGAATACAGCCGGGGCGATTCCGCTCTGTCCGCTCTGTTCCGCGCATATCTCTCTGCTCTGTAGAAATAATTCCATATTTAAATATTGAGTTATCGTCGTCGAGTTGGGCGCAGGCGATGACGACGCGCGCCGCGAGCATCGAAAATAACAACGCGCACGATTTACAATGCAAATGACTTGGGCCGCGACTTGGGTCGTAAAAGTGACTGGTTCAGTCGTTCAAATTTAATGTAATCCGCCGGCGGGCTGTCGCGAGCGACGCAGATCCCTCATAAACGCTTCCCTTCGAACTCGGCTCGTCCGTCCGTTACACCCGGATACGAAGGGGTAGCATTGTCACGTCCAGACGTGAGTCCACCGCGACATCGCAGAGATCGTCGGTTGATGCTCGCTCAAAATTAATATATCATTACGTCGTAGGTGTTTCCGTGAAAATTAACGAGGGCAATTAACGCCTGGTTGATTAATTTATCGTCCCGAGGGCAAAATTTACGCGAGACCGTTGCAAGCCGCGAGATTCGCTGTTCTTCGGCAACCGCTCATTTGATAGATCAGAATGGCGTTAATAAAGCGACGGATGCGGAGAGAAAGAGACAGAGAATCAATCACGATAATTATCACTCTCGAATAAATATAGCACTTTGACACAAGTATTAAAAATATTATAGTAGAGTCGTTTTATTTACTATCGATTTGTTATCGATTTGATGATATCTGCCAGATAATTGTCACGTTTAACAGCTTTGTAGCAATTTATCCACGAAAAATATTTCAACGTTTACATTCACCTTTGACGTTACAATTAACCTGAATTGACCGATCGTATCGCAGGATAAACGACGAAATACTCAGTCGATTTTAAAATTTAATTACAGTACTGCGTACAATGTATTTATGAATTATTTTCTTTAGAATATTTTGCAAAATAAAAATTATTAAATTTTTATATTCGACCATATATTAAATAACATGATTCATGTCCCAAGGCGACGTAAATATTAAAGCGCATTTGAAAACGCTGGTGGGAATATAAAATTGTTAGTATACGGGAAACAGCGATTAACTTTTTGAATGACATGGTGCAAACATTTTAAGCAGACATAACGTTCACGCGGAATTCTTTCGTATCGTATTCATAATCTAGCGAATAAAATTCTCCGTCATATTTAACGTAATCTGAAAATATTTTTTTTTGATATTTTTTAGCTAAAGAGATCGTTGGAACATGCGTTTTGTATAAAGTTCATAGTTGAGACCGCACTTGTTGTTAAACGAAAATGTTTACGCAGCGTGCAGATGACAAACAATTCTATCGACGGCATAATTAATGGTATACGGTAAATTATACGAACGATAATATATCTTGGAGCAATAATTTCCTCATTATCATTTTAGCTAAAAAACAAAATTAACGTTTCGTGTCCATCGAGTGCGCATCACGAGACGTAATTACGTAACAAACGTACAATTTGTTTCCAGCTCCTAAAGAACATGATTGCGAAGAAAATAAGAAAGTATAACTGTGCAGAAAGAATATTGTCGACGTGATTGCGCGGTGTGTCATTATTCAAACTGCTTATTTACTCACAATCAGCATATTAGGCGTAATCACACGTAATGACGCTCACGATACTCTAGGTCGCATCATCATCATACAATACGATGACATAATTAATAATGCGTCGTGTGGAGAGCGAACAGTGTTGCAGACGCAGTGGTTTCTGCGGGTAGGACATTACAACGGTTTAACGAATCAATCGCGGCATGCTAATCGCCGCCACATCATTACCAATTGGCCAAATGTAGTTTGCTGATATTTACGCACAAACATACTACGCGCAAACACGACCGCGCGGATTTCGATGTTCAAAATTCAAATACCTTATCAGATCAATGAGATTTCGTCGGAGTAAACACCGTAAGATCCAACGACGCAAATCAGATGGAATAAAATTTGACGAATTAAAAATTCCACGTTGGCGGAAAGCGGAGGACGAAAAGTATACTCTTGCACTTGTTGTGACGAATGCAAAAATGCAAATATCACTCGGCTTTCTGACAGTGCTTCAACTATCTTAACTGTTTGAAGTGCAAGGCTCCCAAGCTGGGAACTTTCTTCATTCTCGACGCCGTATTCGCGGCAGGTGGTTAGTTCAACTTTGACTTAATACAAAAATTCATCTGTCCAACTTGCTATAACCCTATGCAATTTAAATGAGACATGAAGAGGCGTGAATTTAAATGCATATTTGATTCTCGGCGTTTGCGGTAAGTGTTGCAAAGTATTTTCTCGCCGAGATTCAGAAGCATATTCTGATTTTGACCGAGATTTCAACAAATAATTGAACGGTCGTTACATCAATTATTTGTTATATGAATTTCAATATACATTTTATTCTTTACACTATAACTGCAATTAGTTATTACAAATAACTACAAATAGAAGATAGCAGGGTAAAAGAATAGAATTAACAAGACAGAAAAAGAAAATTTCTAAAGAGAAAAAATATATATATATAAAACCTGAGAAAAGAAACACGAATATTTAATATAAAACTAGATGATACACACAAAATCAACATACAAAAATTCATCAAGCGTCCAATTACAGCGAAACAAGTTCTATAAATGTAAAAAAAAGTTTGCTCATTAGAAGAAAGACAAATTAATTTGCGCTCGGGTTTAAAAACAGAAGCGAAAGAATGTCCATCCTAAGCAAATAAAATCATTATTTGATTTTCATTTTTCTTCTCTTTGTACTCGACATGTGTGTTTTCGAACATCTCAAGTTACTACAAACATTCTCGTATTCTATTATGGCTTAATTAAAGTACTTGATACGCATTATCGTCTCAGAATACATAATTGTTCGAATGCAAGGGTGAAGTTAAGAGATATAAAATAAATAGCGGCCACATATGACGCGTGTATTCAAGGATAACACACAAAGGATCGCGATCAAGCGTCAGAATCCACTCGATTGCCTCCGCTGCTAATGTCTGAATAAACATATCCGTTTCAGTAATGGGGACATTGATTGATCGTACGTGCAGTATGCGACGAAGGTGCTTCAGATTCAAGCAGAATGTACGGAGCGGCGAGTTATCATCACCATTTTTTTTCATCTTGGATTAGAGAGACGACTATGGAAAATATAAAATCTTCACATTGCCATATCTCAATGCTTTACATCAGGACTTGTCAAATTAGAGTTCACAACCTCAGAGTCGCGGAAACATTAAGATATTATTTTTTGCATAAATATAATTAGATAACTTTTTAGTTTTTATCTCTATAAATCTTGTTTCTACATTTAGTTACTATTAAATTACGATTGAAAACTGCGTATACAATATTAGTAACTATTTTATGACATTGAATGAACAGTCGCGAAAAAATTTGTCTGATTCAAAGGGGTTGCAGGTGAAAAAAAAGCTTGAATAACTCTGCTCTACATCATGAAACAACTTTTTTTATTTGCATTCGCTTTTACGATACCGTTTTATCAAAAGCATTCCTCGCGTGTACGGTTCTCGTAACCGCACAAGTCAATTGTTTTGCTCGTCTCCGTTTATATTGTTTCCGTTTACCCTTTCGGATCGCGTGTGCCAATAACGATACACGAAGTTCCGCTGACAAAAACGGGAACGAATTTTCCACCCACGAAATCGCTCGTTCACGCGTCGGAGGCGAGGGTTGCGTAGTTGGGAACGCGAGATCGCCGCAAGCAACGAAGAGTGAAATTCTGCGTCGCTCGGCGAAAGGGTCGATTCATCGAAAGGGGTGACGCTGATAACGCGACCGTTGTGAATGTCGCCGAACGCGATACCGGACGGAAATCGCACCCTCCACGATCGGCTTTATCGTACGTTATACAAACTTCGTCCGCGCGCTCACCAATACCTAATCACCAAGTGATAAAACACACTACTCCGAGAGAATGGTCTCTCTCTCTCCCTCTCTCGTTCCGCATTCTGCCATATGTCCATGTGTGACCGTAAACGTCCGCTTGATACGCACGAGAATGCGTCAATGCGTTTACATTCGTTGATGAAAAGCTCTTCCAATACCAAATGCTAACGCTCGACTCGATTGACCTGTTGCAAGTCTCTGCGTGCGAAGGCTTTTGGATATAATCAAACGTTTGCGCAAATGGATTAACAAGTTAATAAATTAACGTTACTTCAAATAATTTAAAATAAAGAAATTTGCGCGCTAAGATTTTAGGTATCTAAGTAACACATAATATTCCAGAAAATAAATCTAGATGAATGTTTTCATTGAACTTGTCAAGATATTTCATGTTGAATGAGACATTTGTAATAGATAACAACTTATCTCGATACTTTCTTTAATGAGAAATTAAATTTATTAATTGCGACAAATATGCTGTTGAGATTAACATCGAGAGTTTTAAATCCCTGTATAACATTTTAATATGTACAATGCATGTATGTACGATAAGTAAGATACAGCGATAAGTACGTGATAAGCAGCGTATAAATTTAGTTTAATCAATGGCAATAAATAAAAAATAAAATAGTCCATGCTATCTAATCATTGATTACATGAGAACGAGTTATCACTAATCGGTATGAATATATAAGCCGTAACTTCCGATTGATTCTATCACCCACTTGGCAAGTCGCGATAATTCAATATAATTAAAAAGAGTAACATGCATCCTGTTTGCTAAATTGTCGATTAACGAAAGAGAGAGAGAGAGACACACACACACCTCATACGCTGTGTTATTTCCTCCCAACTTTATCAAACCCTTGATTATTGATTAACGAAGAGGAGAAAATGCAAATCCTGCGCCACATGTTCTAAATGTAATTTTTAATTCTATAAATAAAATTCTAAAATATTTAAGTTTATTTAAAATACATTAGTTTTTTTCATTCATTGTAAAAGATGATAAATAATATAGCTCAAATTTTGATTTAGTACTACAAGATAAATAAATTATTTAAAAAATGTCTGTATATGACTAATAATATATAATATCTACTAGACTAAATTGCTTCATGTACATGTTATATAACTTTAATCGAATCTAATTTGAGAATTTGTACTCGTGTCATGCTAGTTTTAACACAGGATTATTTTAGCTCGTATTTCTGTTATTTGTCGAATTATCGTCGTGCTATCGCAAAAGAATAAATGTGTCTCCTTGCGTCTGCTTGTAAGATTGACCATGATTACACGTCACTTGTCTTCCTGTGCAACACCTTCAAGAACACCATGTGTTTGCACTTTCCATCACTATATCTACAATACCAGGAATTGATATCGCTTATAGGTGCGACAAAACAAAGATGCTTTATGCGATCTATTACACCTCCGCGTTTCTTCATTAGCAATGAAATCGCAAGAATGTAAACAAGTGATGTAACAAAGTGTATAATAATTTATTCATCGAATAAATTATTATACATTTTAGAAATAAATTCCTACAATATATATATGTAGTGTGTGTATAATTACACACAAATAATAATTCATTATTAATAATGAATATAGATATTATAAAAAATTAAGCAAGTTAATGTTACTTTTTATATGCGTATATTTAATTTTAACGTTAAAATTTGTTGTGCACGGCTTGAAATGCAAAACAAATTGCATTACTCTTTTCAATCAAGTCTAATAAAATACGGTTTGCTTGATAACAGCAAATAATTCGCCAATCTTAGAATGTCGATGTCATGCAAGTGTCCATCAAGTACAGTTGTACCTAATAAAACGTTCTGTGGACGTAACATGATTACAAAAATCGAGCTAATTATCGGTTTCAGTTGTTTTATAATCTCATTTAAATAATATAGTGATTTAATTACAGGTATTAATAATTTACAATAATAAATATTTGAACGTTTAGCATGTAAATACATTGGTTTTAAGGATTCTATTCTTCAATATCTTATACGAGAATATTCCAACAATTTATGTTATAAATTATTACATAACAAATAAAGTAAAATAAACGTTTTATTTATTTCTACACAGATACTCGAAAATTTAACACTCAACAGTTTCTTTTAGATTAATAATTAATAATCCAAGCATCGTTTCTATAATTTATTTATTTATTGTACACACGACGTAAACCATTGTATCTCATAGACAACATGTCTACCTACAAATGTACCTTAATTTCTTCGCATGTTTTGTATTGTTCAAGAAAAGTAAACCTGTTTGTCTGTCGTAAAATAAAACGATAATACTGAATTTTTTATCAATGAGATATCTTACATAACTATATGCACTAGAACTTGGAGGATGATATACAATTACGTACACGTTCGAGTATCACTCGGTAACCTTCGTGTTACATTTCTAAATCCGCGAAGATCGTGCTTTCTACACCGGTCCAGTGCGAGTTCAGTCAACAGTCCTAAAATTTAAACAGAAAATTGATTAACATAAACAGCCATTTTTATAATCGTGGAAGATGATATTGATTGCAATTTGATACAACAAACGGATAACTATACTTGAGAATCGGTTTTGGAAATCAGATAAGAGAAAATTTGCTGGAAAACACAGACAATATTATAATCATCTTGATTGCAACATGAAGCATATTACGTATATTTCAAATATGTATATTTATAGATCTCTCTTTTATGACATAAAAATCGTGGATTTAATTATATTAATTCACTTCTTAAGGCGATTTTCTTAAATATTGTGAATATACAGTAATAGGTGATGTTAATATTTAATAATATTAAAGTTAATATTAAAGTTCGTATCTTAGATTATTATTAGGATAAATTAAAAGGTAGGTAAGGAGATGGGTGAAGTAGGACATTATGCAATAGGTTGACATTAAAGGTCTTCGTAGGAATCGGTGTCACTATAAATGTCGCCAATGGGATCTTCCCTGATAAATTCTCGTTCTACGTACACGATGCGAAGGGTATTCGTGAAACCTGAGCCCTGTCGCCATCCTGTCACGACTATCACAGAATCACCAGTTTTTACGAAGCCGCGACTCTTGCCAAAGTTCAGGCCATATTGTACGCGCACGTCCACGTCCTTTACCCAATCAGCTAATGGTGCTTCTGTAATGAAAATTGCAATATTTCTCGATAGTAACAATAAAGTCTGCTAAAGAAAGCAAATCTTGATCGTACAATCTCAAACATTTAATAAATACTTTTTGCAGATGCCGCACCTTCATAATATAACGGCAATATTCCGCGGTACAAGTGTGCCTGTCGAGCAACTTGATGGAACCTGGTAACAGCAATAATTGGGCAACGGGGCCTGTATTTCGCGATCAGATGTGCGGATCGACCAGACGTCGTGATAACGATGATAGCACTAGCCAAACATTTAACAGATGCTTCGACAGAGGCGATGGCAACGGCGTGCGTCGCGTCGATAGGCGGTAAAGCTTTGTTCGACAGGTCGTGGAAAATTTGGGTTTGCCAAATCGCTGCCTCCGCTTCCTTACAAATGTTGGCCATCGTGCGAACACATTCCAGGGGATAATCTCCTTTCGCGGTTTCACCTGAAAATACGATCATGTATTAATATGTATTTATATATCTAATTTTTTAATCAGAATCAAATTGCATCTCTATTCTATCCAATTCATGTAGAATTATATGTTCTATTTTTATCTTATCTGTTTTATTTTTATATTATAGAAATATAGAATTATATTTCTATTTTTATCTTATCTGTTGTATTTTTATATTTACACTTATCTTATAATCATTATGTATTAATATATTATCTTTAATTCCCTCTTATCTTGCAATTTGTTTTATATTATTTCGTCTTGCCATTACTTTATTTGATATACAAGATTACCTGATAACATGACGCAATCGGCACCATCCAGAATGGCATTGGCAACGTCCGACGTTTCGGCTCTCGTGGCGCGTGGTTTCTTCACCATGGATTCCAGCATCTGCGTGGCGCAGATTACGGGCTTGCCGACCTTATTGCATCTACTGATCATAGACTTCTGCGCCAGGAACACCTTCTGCGGCGGTATCTCTATTCCCAGATCACCACGCGCCACCATGATACCATCAGACGCGTCGATGATCTCGTCCAGATTCGTCATACCTTGCTGGTTCTCGATCTTCGATATGACTTTGATATTTTTACCTTTCTCGCCGAGAATTCCGCGAATCTCGGTTAACGCGGCAGCGTTCCTGATGAAGGAGGCGAATATAATGTCGACTTCCTGCTCGACGCCAAACTGAAGATCGGACTTGTCCTTTTCGGACACTGCTGGAAGATCTACCGGCACCCCCGGTAAATTCACGCCTTTGCGGGAGCCCAACATACCGCCATTTTCAACAGTAGTCGAGATTAAATTAGGACCTAAGAATAACAAAAGAAATTATACATTTCTTGTTTCCAACAATTAATAGTTATTATTATTATAAAAATTATAATAAAATAACTAATTTATACGCCTAGTTACAAACTAATTGTTCTTCTACATTTAAATTTGAACAGTACAATTATCATCGAGTACTCACATTCCATACTGCTAGAATTTTTAAATATTTATATTTTAAAATATAGAATATTTTAAATATAAAATATTTTAAATATTTTAAGCTAAAAGAATATACAATGTCCGAAAAAAATGAGAAAATGATTTTGCAGATTACTTCAAATGAACTTACTGATGGCGGAGACGATGAGAGAGATCAACCCGTCGTCCACGAATACGCGGTTTCCCGCTTTCAAGACCTTCGCAATATTGTCATAGTCAACGTAGACAACTTGGGCGTTTCCTTTCTCCATGTATGCCTTGTCCGTGGACAATTTAAAAGTTTGACCCTTGACTAGTTCAACCTCAGCCGAACCACCCTAGTAAAAAAAAACAATACAGTTTTAGAATATTATTAATCGTAATATCGCCACTGATTAAAATCCTGTTCTTAGACATAAACATCATAATAATCACGTACGCCTTCTAGGAGACCAGTACGGATCTCAGGACCTTTCGTATCGAGAGCGATGGCGACGGGAATGTTAAGGCCAGCGCGGGCAGCCAGATTCTTTTGTGCCTGGCGAACGTTGGCGATGGTCTCCGCATGATACTCGTGAGAACCGTGAGAAAAGTTCAATCGGGCGATGTTCATCCCCGTCTCGATCATCTTCTCTAGAGTCTCCACAGACCTGGACGCGGGACCAATTGTACAGATGATGCCGGATAGGCGAACGAAGGACACCCGACTATCGATGTCCAGGGCACACATGTGATCCAGCTGACTCTGAGCATACAACGCCTGGGTGTTTGGTTTGCCAGCCATCTGCCAAAATTTAAAGAGCTCAGAAGAAATTCGCGCTGAGCATATCTTAAGCGTTATAAAGCTTTACGTGAACTGAATTTAAATAAGACAAGAGTGGAATGTATAATCATAAGTAAATGGTTTTTAATACATCTGCCAGCTGGTGCAAATTAGCATTGTTTTTTGACAAAATAATCAACAAAAGCCAGTATAATTAAAATATGAATATTTCAGAAAAAAAGTTCGTGGTGAAAAAAGAAAAAAGCTGGTGATGATAAAACTTTTGGTAATGTTTTTAAGATACGATATATGATATATAGTTTTTATAATATAAAAATAAAAATTCTATATAACAAAGACAAAAAATCCACATCTGAAAAATCAGAGATTAGATCTTCGCCTCTTTGCTGAGGATGATTAAAAAGGATGAATCAAAGTATAACATCACGCCTTCTATCAACTAAAAATAGGTGCTATGACTAAAACGTAATATTCGAGAGCGATTTGCATGCAATTAACATCAAATTTCAATTCAGTGTCTACATTGTCTGATGTCATATGAGTAAACGCACAAATGATTAGCATTAATGAATTAAATTGCATTGTACATACATTCCAGGGGTGGGACACTATATGAACTTCGATTCACAATATTTATTAAAAAGAAAAATATAATAAAAGACAACATCTATCGATAACAAAATATTATTCGTGAATTCAGCGCAACATGCACGCAAAATAAAATCAAGAAGTGGATGTAATTGAAAGGTTCAATTTTTTAAAACGCTTTCGATCACTTATATTGCCAATTTGACCTTTTGTCCTACGAATAGATTATCACGAATAAGATATATAACATACAGCGAAAATAGCGGCGACTTAGAAGCGCTTCTCGTCTCAAGGCGCCACTACTTCTGGTTACGAACATAGAACCGCAGCAGCAAAAATAGACACGTTCATAGACGTAATACAGCCAATACGAACGTAGAACAATGGATGATTATGAAGACAATAGGCCGCAAAACAAACACGTTTATATTGTACGTGATAATCATATTTTATATGTCGCGTAAAAGGTAAGCAGGCAATTTGCAATTTCTTAAATAACTTTCCTTTAAATTTAAATACGTGATTATTGTGTCAGTTTTCCAATTTAAGCGCAAAATGAAAAAAAATGATATTCGGCAAAAATTAATAAGCATTTATTATTATTTTTCCTTTATTTTTGTCTCTTTATTGCACCGTGATTGCTTTTTTCATTTTGACAGATCTTGATTAGCGAAAGAAAATTCAGAATCAAAGAAGCACATTTGGCGCTAAGAGTACGTTATCACGATAACATTGTTTGTTTGTCTGAGGTGCCAGACAATTTCGGACACGTCATAATTGTTTTGCATAATCAGGATCATTTATCTTCGAAAACCTAACGATGAGGAAAATAAACGTTGGTACATGCAGATAAACAACGGTGAAATTGATATCGCTAAAAGAGTAACGGCATTAAAACATTAGCATCGTATTACACAGAAGCACCTCATTTTACACGCCTCCGTCATGTAAAGACGTGCAATGTGGCGTGACACATTGTAAAGCCCGATTTACGCGAAAAAAATTAAGATATTGAGGAGAACGTTAAATTCAAAGAACAATGATCTATATGATATATGCAGTCATTCATTTATCTTTTCATCGTCTACGATGAACAGACGCTTGTTAGCAAGGTGACATGGTTCTGCGCCGTTTGTCGTATTGCACCTGGATTTGATTCTGACGAGCAAATGTGAACTCGAATGTACAAAGTCTTATACTAAACGGTGTTAATTGTAAGTTGCAACACGAAGCAACTTGAATCAACGGTGCATATGAAAAAAAACGTCATTTGATACGTGAGGAATATTTTGTAAAACTATATGCTTCTATCTCTTTTGTATCAGCTATACAAATATAGTATAATGTTACGATAAATATTATTTAATAAAAAAGCGATAAGAAGTGGAAATAATTATAAAAATAACAATAATATTAAAAAGTATTATAAATAAGATTACATAATTAATTATGATTAGTTAAGGCAGGGTGCATAAACCTGTATAACATTATACTATTAATATTCCATTATAAAATACCATTGAAAAACGTGGAACACGTTAGCGATAATGTCTATTTTTACACCAAAAATTACTAGCGATTATAAGCAAGAATATTTTAAGAAAATAAGTTTGAAAACTTTGATGAATCCCTTTGTCGATCGAAAATTTCGGTAGACACAAAGATTTAGCTGTTATTGTGAGCAATCTTACTTTCTGAAAAAATCTAACAAAAAAACAGAGTTTTTTCAGCAAGAGTCGCGAATCTCAAGGTTATCGCATAAAAGAGCATGAAGAAGTTAGACTCATAATGACTTTTACTTCGACATATTCATACCGTAACCAAAGGCACAATTAGCAAACAATGTCTCCGATTAATTTGTACATAACCATATCAAAGATGTCTGATGGCAGACACACAAATAGATTATTTGTACGTGATTCTCGTGCTTCTTAATACAATTATTACGTCTATTGTATATATCTGGGACCTTCAAAGTGCGACACAAGCGGACGTATTATCCGCACGTGCGAACACACCACAAACGCGTGCATGCACAAAAACGACAGAAAATTCCACAAGCAACGGAAAAAATAAGAAAAGGAGCCGTGTCGACACCGCTTATAATTTTGGTGAATTAAACTCTGCACGTTGCAAACCTGGCGTGAACCTGGCACTCGACTTTAACAAAATCAAACTTCTCGTTGCAAATACAAAAAATGCATCTGACCCCAACAATTGCCGTCGTCCTCATCACCGAACATCCAACACAAAGATCTCGCGTTCAAAGCACAGCAACTTGTTAATTCACCAAAACTACATCGTCACAACAGTCAAGAGCCACTGCAAACTTCAGCAAATCCTAACAAGGGGGGAGAAAAAGATCGATCACGATCGGGTGACAGTGGTACCTGATCGTCGACGGTGATCCAGACCATTTTGGCGGGCTGTGCAAAGAAAAAACGGAAGAGCGAGATTAGTGACGGTGCGTTTGCGACGACGCCGCCGCGAAGACTCCGTCCGACTGGAACAGTCGCGCGCGAATGCGGCGGCCCGGCGACGAGGTGCGATGAAATGCACCGCGTCGTCGTCGTCGCCGGCGGCCGGAAGTGCCGACGCACCGGCCGGAAACGGAGTGGGAAGCCGAAGACGATACCGTGTTGCATCGACGGAACGACGGCGATGCCAGTGCATACGAGAGGCTCACGAAAATCGCGACGGCGCTCCCTCATCGGCGCTACCCGGGATCCGAAAATAGGTACATTCACCGTGGGATCGTGTATGCACTTCCGGAAATATTTTCGGTGCATCGTGAAGGGGGAGAGATCGATCAAAATGGCGCGGAGTGACTTCGCGTTACGTTCAGGGTGAATGCATCCTCGGGAAGATGCGTAGGGTAGCTGGAGAAGTTGGTGCTTTGACAACCCTGTTTGAATTTTATAAATAAATAAAAAAAAGAGGGGAATTTCATGCGAAGAAATAAATACACGTCTGACAAAAGGAGAGAGAAAGAGAGAGGAAATATGTCAGGGAAAAGTCGCGATTGCCCAAACTAGGTTTCAAAAAAAATAAAAGAAACCACTCGTTTGCACTGATAATCGTTATCGTTCGAAAATGTTCGATTTCGTCACACGAAATATGTCGCAGGACATTTTATTTTGGAAACATTTTTTTGGTTCTTATTTTTCCGTTTTGTTTTACGAATGTTTGTTGTACAAATATATACACACACGATAGTTGGATCTTAATCACAAGATTCCTGCATTTCTAAGAATTATTTTTCAAGAAGTTGAATGCAATATAACAAATATGTAAAAGCATGTATCTATCATCATTAATGCATTAAGTTACTCGTGTAATATTCCTAAGCAAAGTATCGACAATATGCGTTTTCCTCGTTACTGATCATGTGATGTTCTCTGTTCATATTCTGCGGCTTTCGCTCAGAGCATGCGTGAGCACGTGTCGCTGCAAGTAATCAGCTGATACAGCGCAGTTCCTATCACGTAATTTCACGCAGTAATAAAGGATAATGTCAATGCTGCATTATCAATCACGTTATGCCGTCATGATATACAACATACGTATGAAGTAAGAGCTGATATAAAATAATTTTCTTATACGTTAAATAATATCTAATAGCATACTAGATTCATTAAAAATTATTTTCCGCATTAAAGTCAAGATAAATTCAATCATTTATAGTTACATATTATTTATAGTTATATCTATTTTGATCCCTCAACTTTAATATTCTCGAACTTTGTTGATAACGAATCGATATTAAAATTGAAACGCATTTAGAAAACGCGAGTACTGGTCTTGAAGAGTAATATCGATAATAACACTGGAGAACACGAATTTTTTGTCGGGCCAATGGCAACTCATTCTGATAGGTTTTTTCCCGTAGAATCCAAATGTGGAAATGAAAATAGTGAATTGGCTCTAGTGTTTAAACAAAACGGGGTCAAATGTGCAAAAACCGTGGGTTTTTGGTCATTTTTGAACACCTGTAGAAAACAACGGGAGCTCCTAGAACTGTCTAATTGAGATTAAATGAAAGCCTAAACTTTGTCCTTTTAGGCTATAGATCGAAAAATGAGGTGCCTTTAATTTGGAGTAACAATTTTTTTACGAGCGCGCACTGATTCCGCCACATGCTTTTCTGGCCGCGTGCACTGTTCTCTCCAATTATTTTATCACTAGCATCCCCTGTCTTCGGCTTCGTCTGTTTTTCTACAGTATATTCACCACAAATGTAGCAAAATACATCTGGATGATTAAGACAAAGTTTTCGTAATGAACTCATATTTATACAAACCTTAAATCGTAATTCCAATGTTTATACGATGTAAATAAATAAGAATGGTACCTCGCACTTGCAAACACACTTTATGACTCGTAACAAACTCACGAGATGCATCTGCTCATACATGTGGCGGATCGCATGTGGCGGAATTGATGCGCGTTCGTAAAACAATTGTTACTCCAAGTTAAAGACACCTCATTTTTCAATCTATAGCCTAAAAGGACAAGGTTTAGGCTTTCATTTCATCCTAATTACAAAGTTCTAGGAGCTCCCGTAGTTTTTCTACAGGTGTTCAAAAATGACCAAAAACACGGTTTTTTGCACTTTTGATCCCGTTTATTTAAAAAACCAGAGCCAATTTAGTATTTTAAAGGCCAGATTCATGTTTAACGCACCCAAATTAGTAAAGAATACCCATTGCCTTAAAAACAATCTAAAAACGATAAAATTTTGTTGACCAGTGTAATAGTTTAATGTACAATTTTTTAAATGGCTATCTTAAATCTGAAATAATTTTTTTTTATGAAAAAGATATTACAAGAAGAGATTGAATTTAAGAAGATTTAATACAAAGTGATGCAACGTGCACCAGAAATAAATTTGCTCTTATCGGCCATTTTCCCTCTATCTTATTTTTTCTTTGACTGTATCCCTCGTTATAAATCAGGTTACGCATGCTGCACGCGTGCTGCATGACGTGATAATAACTCGTGCGTATCGCAATTGGAATAATCTTTCACTGAATACATTAGGTCGAGTCCTTGACGTACGAATATATATTGTACTTTTGATGTATGATTTGATCTATTTTTAAAGTAAACCATCAATTTAGTGATCTATTAAAAAAACCTATTGCTTTAAATTTTTAAAGATTCGATCTTTAGAAACAAATCTTTAGAAAGTAAATTAGGAATTAATATATAGTATACAACAAATATTAAATTTAAAGCAAAATTTTTCGTTTATTTTATTTTCATATATCTATTTCTTATATTTTCGTTATATTATATGTAAAGCATTATACGTGTTATCCAGATTTTAAAGAAAAAAAATGATCAATTGTTAGTGTTGATGGTATCTAACAAAAACAATATAAATGTATTTAATGGAATTCTAACAGACAAATCTATCAATAGTGTTTCGGATAAGACAATTTATGCATTTGCGATCAAATTAAATTTTATAATCATTGTATTATATATAAATTCATGATCACTTGATTTAACTCCTTTTGATGTTTGGTTGTAGAGTTTAAAGGCAATAAAGTTTATGAAAGACCAATAGATAAGACAAAATGTGCAAATATTACAACGAACTGAGCATGCATTGCAGCAAATTCAAGAGCCTGGAATTTTTGAAAGAATATACTTCTATGCTACAACAAGCTCAATGCTGTGGTTAGATGAATAGAAACTATATCTAATATTTGTAATATCTCAGTTATCAAATGCATGTTAAAGTAAGAAATGTCATAGAAATATTTTGCTTTTGTCTGATGGCCATAACTTTTTAAGAATTGGTTTTAGGCCCCAAATTTATTCAGACTTTTTTCTCATCTTGGTCTATACCACTATCTCCCAAAGTTTGTAACCCTTTTTCCAGAATATATCCTGTATGTATATATGTATATATATGTGTATATATTTCTTTTCTATGATCACATGTCAACATTTTACGTTAGAGACCAAATAATGCTCTTCAAAATCCTATTTAAAAATTCACAGTACTTCATCCAACAATTAATTTCTTCTATTTGACAATATACATCAAAATCTAGAAATTATTAGCAGAAATTAACTAGAAATTATTAACAGAAAATTATATCATCATTGCACATCAAGCAAATGACTTCACACAGCTGTAACTTTTCTGTTGAAACAGAACTGCGGCTTGAAACGCCGTCCGCTAATACCCAAAATACCCAGAGACCTTGAATAATTTTCATAATTGAAGATTGTTTCAAAATACGCAGAACTATGGAAGAAGAAAATCGATACAATAACACAAGTAGAAGATTACTTGAAAGCAAGGATTACCTTTACTCAGTTGCCTGGTAGAAATGCAGTAGCGAGAACGCAAAATCAGTGATTCGTAAATGGATGATGCGACAATAACGTCAGACAATCGAACACGAAACAAACCTTCCGGCAGTTTCTGATAGACTGGCGTTTTGAGGACGCGGAAGGTCACCACTCCCTAGTGACTTTGATCATGCGTGATGGTCGGCAATATTCATTGCCGACTTGCCGGCTGATTCTCAGCAGCGCGATAGTTTACCTCGCACCTAGATGTTGACCAATGAAATTATAAATATTCTAGTAAATTTGCTCACTTCTGTAATTTTCACCCAAGTAATATGATACACAATCGACCCCCTGCTGGCAACTAAATAACTAGATAGGGAAACGTTGCGAACGAGACGAGGATTCGTTGCCAGAACGATCGGAAATTGGTATAATTGGTCGAAAACTGGTTCTAAAAATCTAGAGTCTTCCTTTGAACATCGTCCGCAGAATTGTAAAAAACAAATTCTTTGATCGGTGTAGAATTAAATCCGAATTATATTCAAAATCTCATATTCCCTCTCTCTCTCACTTTTACTGATATACTAATATCTCTACTAATATATTATCCCTTTTCACATTAACAAAAAGCGGTAAGAAAGGCGGAGTGATGTAATATAATAAATTTTATATTATTGTTCCAACTGTGAAAATGTAATAAAAATTTTCTTGACTATGAATGTTCAAAAAAACCTATGTTTAACAAAAATATGTAGCATATACACACACATTTTAAAAAATATATATAATGTTATATATATTATATTCTAAATTTATTACTTACAATTTTAGCCATTGTAGAAATTAAGAGAGTCCGCGAACTGGATTTGATTCACTGTTCACGTTCACTGTTCGAGCGTGTTTTATACTACGATAATACGTGATTAAGTTACTAATAATTCTCTCTTCCTCTCTCCCCCTCTCTCATGAAACTCTTACGTACATAAAGATAAGGCCTCACCGAATCCACGTTAAAAAAAGTGCCGGAACAATCAAGTATCATTTTTTCGAGTTGTAACAGTAATATTAATTCAGTCTGAGTCAATCAAAATTAAAGATTAAAAAGCACGTTTAGAAAAGTAACAACAAAGAATAACTTGCGTCTCACAGAGACAAAAGATCTGCAAGTAAAAATGGTAATAAATAAATTTAGAAACAAACCGGTTAATCGGGGATCCGATTTGTGTTAGGTCTCTACTGATGGGAACGTGCTCTCTCTCGATAGTGGCGTGACTCAATTTTATAATATTTACGTAACCCTTTAACTGCCCATGACCTACGCATGCAGTTAGCAGCTGATGATTGTGAGCAGTATTATCTCTATTAGCGCCCACTTTATCTCGTAAGAACGTGGCCATTATCTATAATGCATATTTATGCAGATGCACACTTATGTATAATATTGATTATAGCGATAATGCAGGTAAAATTTGGCCAACGGAAATAAAAATTATTTTGTAAAGATATAAGTTTTACATGAGGAATTTTATATGAAGGATTTATCTGGACTTGTAATTTCATACCTCAAATTATGACAAAAAATTATAATTTTTATAAATTATATTAATGTAATTTTACAATGTGCTTCGTTGAAATATTATTTAAATAGTTTTTTTTATTGGAAGAGAGAGAGATATTCGTTACTTGGTCTGTACGATGCTGCCCACTGACGTTAGATCACGGAAGCTTGTTTTCATGCAGACCCATCGATCATGATTTACATGAATACGCGAATCGCTTATGAGACGCACTTGTTGCTGATCTCAATTAAATCATGCCTTCCTATACATAAACTTCTCACACATAAATATATAAAATTCTATAAAATTCTCTATCTTTACTAATTAGCTAAATATACGTGTATAAGAACAATATACACAGCAAATACATTTCAAGAAATATTAATAATATTTCTGCCCATCGACATTAATTAAATTTGGAAAGCATTTTTAAGAAATCATCCATGTCATTATTTTTCCATGCCACTTATCTACATACACAGCACTAGCTGTCACTGTCGTGTACACAGATATCTTGTATCATTCAGTTTAACTGCCACAAGCATTTTGGAGCACATTGTATACTTCCGTCAACGATGGGACCTTGAAACAGAAGCAGTTTCGAGACACCCTATATGTTACTCGCCTAATAAGACCAAAAAAAACAGATAACTCGAACGTTCTTTGCCGATCGCGTTTCGCTCCTCGAGAATCGTATTCTCTTTCTTTCTCTCTTGTTACGAGAAAACCGTGACATTGGAAAAGAAGGTAGAAAACAAATGTACAAAATTGTTGTTGACGCAATAAGACCCCCCACGAGCTGAACAGGCGGGCTGATAACGATTTTACTGTCGCCGTTACTGTCTGGATGCGTGTTTCTCCCATTCAGTCCAATCAGTCTGCTTTATACCGTCTAGACGAGTGTCCGGAGCAACTGCAACATCATGACCGATCAAAGCGGTAAGCCCGGAGTGATCAACTTTGGTGCCGGCCCGGCTAAACTGCCCCATGAGGTACGTTCGAGTCTTCTTTCATAATTTATATTAATAAAAATTGTCAAATTAATTAATCTCTTTTCAAAAATAAATAGCCGTTTTTAAAACGAATTTTGTTAATGTTATATAAAAAATAGCTAATTATAAACTATATACATACATATTCTTTATATTATTTGGATTATAGATCAAAATGTATATGTATGTAACAAATTATTAAGTGCAAGATACAATATTCGTAAATAAAAAAATAAGAAAGAAAATTAAGATTAAATTTTAGAGATACTAATACTGCCTTTGTTTCTTTTGCGATTTGGATTTTTATCTTAAGTTGCAATTCTATAGAATAAGATAGATGATATATATATATACAGAATACGTAGAAGGAAGAATTGATAATTATTGCTGCGTAATGGTATAAAGTTACGGGTGCGTTCCAGCTGTAATTCGATCCAATTGACACGTTATGAATAGATATATATGCTTCACTGAGGTAATCAAGCAGCAAAACATGTTTACGTAAATAGCTTCAACATTGGCGCCGTTATAAGATTTTCAGTACTTGTTAGATAAAATTCTTGAAATATTAACAATAAGTAATCATGCATATAATTATACATTATAAAATACATCAAACATAATATATCAGAAATGATTTTGTTTGTCTACATTGTACAAATAAATTGTAAGAAATGACCATTAGTTTTACGAAAAATATGAACATCATTTGCGCAAATTTTATACTTTACAGTACAGAATATATACTGATAATTTCCGCGATTTATACAAAATCTTTTTATTATTCCCGAATTTATCACAGCGAAAAAACAGCTGGGCAATTGGTACGTCATCATTGGTACATCATACATAAATAATCTAATCCTTCCCTTTATACGATAAGCAGAAGTATGGAATAAATACTCGACGTAGCACTTTTTGCAATATCAAAGTGATCACATTGTAATCTGAAATTGATATGAAGTCGGTAAGATAAACAGAGAGAATGCAGGTCAATCGCGTTCATTGAACTAGCGCGTATGCCGGTTAACCGGGATTTCTCGATCATTTGCAGGTTCTGAAAGACGTGCAGAAGGAATTACTGGCGTACGGAAACACGCAGATCAGCATTCTCGAATTAAGCCACCGGTCGAACGATTTCAAAAAAGTTATTGACGATGCGCAGGCTACGTTGCGAGATATTCTGTAAGTCTAAAAACAAAATCAAGTTGTTCACTGAATTGAAACCGAGTTTGAAAGTGCTGTGAACGCACTATTATAGTAATGTTATAACTTATGATGAAATAATAAACTGCAGCGATATCTTCACTATTGCACAATATTTCAAATTATATTTGAGATAAAAAAACTCGAATCATGTGATATCTGAGAATTCTCGAATTTAATATTTCGATGTTCCTAAGCATTTCGAACGATTTCTTTTTGATTTCTTAATGCAAATTTTACAATGGTCAAACGGTTAAAGGATTCAATTAATTAAATTTAAGATCTTTTTAATTCTGGAATTTAATAAATATATCCTGTTCCAAGTAAAAATATAGAAACATATATAAAAATCGCCATTAACTACGGATTTTGACAAAAAACATTTCTTCTTTAAAGCAACATTCCCGACAACTATAAAATCCTGTTTATGCAAGGAGGCGGCACCGGAATATTCGCAGCAGTTCCGTTGAACATTATGAACACCGGCACCGCGGATTATTTAGTAACGGGTGAGAAAAAATTCTGCACATGGTGAATTTATAATTACTTGAAGCAACATGACGAATAAAAATATTTGTTTGTAGGCTCGTGGTCGGCGAAAGCGGCGAAGGAAGCGGCCAAGTACGGAAAAGTGAACATGGTACTGCCGAAAACGACGAAGTACACGGAAATCCCAGACCCGTCTACTTGGAACTTGAATCCGAACGCATCCTACGTTTACTATTGCGCCAATGAAACCGTCCATGGTAATTGAAATATTCTAAGCCTTCTCTTTGCTATCTCAATTATTTTTACGATTAATTCATTACGCGAATGCTGAAATAAATGAGTGCTTTCAGGAATCGAATTCGATTACGTTCCGGAGACGAACGGCGTGCCGCTTGTCGCCGACATGTCATCCAATATACTTACGAAGCCTCTCGACGTATCTAAAGTAAGGATCATACAAGATCATCTCGTACCGAGACGATTGAGTTTGACGGATTTTGTATCACGCATGATCTCTCATCATTTCGACACTTTCTAACGATGTTGAAAAATTCCAACGCGTGATAGAACTGTTTGCGATAACTCGTGTGTCGACACTATTTGCTCAGCTCACTATATATCTCTATATATTATTATTTATTTATTCCCTATATATTATTATATTTTTCGTTTGTATATTATAATTTGCAAACCTGCAGTTTTACTTTTGTGTCAGTCTGCACGAAAATTTTATTTTCTACTTTTACTTTTTTGTGGAATTTTGCGGAGAAAGATAGATAAATGTCTTAAGAGTAGCAGTTTCTAAACAAAAATTTTACCTTCAAAACACTGTGCCATTACATCACACATTTTTCCAGTTTGGAATCATCTTTGCGGGCGCGCAGAAGAATATCGGACCGGCTGGTGTTGCCTTAGTGATCGTGCGAGACGACTTGCTCGGTCGTGCCATGGAGGTGTGCCCGACAGTGCTGAGTTTCACTGTCATGGCAAACGATAATTCTCTTCATAACACACCGCCTGTTTTTCAGTGAGTGTTTCAGTCACTGAAATCAGTCACCTGATTTTAGAATCAATTTCTCCTCAACGAGAACCTCTATCAATACCAGGCCATTGATTGTTTCAGAATATACGTGGTAGGTTTGGTGTTTGAATGGATCAGAAAGCGCGGTGGGGTCGAAGGCATGCAGAATTTCGCGAGGAAGAAGAGCAACAAGATATACGACGTGATCGATAACTCGGGAGGCTTCTACACGTGTCCCATCAAGCTGGATTCGCGCAGTAAGATGAACATTCCGTTCAGGATAGGAAGCGGCAATGAGGAACTCGAGAAGGAATTTCTTTCTGGTGCCGCAGCTCGCGGTATGTTGCAGCTAAAGGGTCACAGGTGAATGGACAATTTTTAAACAATGCACGACGTTTACAATCGCGTGACATATTTTCCAAACATTATTTCAAGATTTTCTAATTTTATAATAGAAGAACAATATTTTATGAACACGGCCCTTTTAGATCTGTGGGTGGAATACGCGCGTCTTTGTACAACGCTGTCACGCAAGAAGAGGCGGAGACATTGGCCAATTACATGAAGTCATTCTACAAGGAACACTACAACAAGGCTGGAAAATAATATAACTTCGAATACTCGAAAAGATAATTTTATTATTTTTTCGATTATAAAAGTATCAAGTTTGAACAAAACATTTAAAGAAGAAAAAATGTTTCTTGTAAATACATGTTTGTATGTCCTATATAGAACTTTTGTATACAACAATTTTTCACGTACAATACATTGCGAATTTATTGGTCTTTATTTTTTACTGCATTTATATTTTTACCGACTGTTCTGTTCAGGAATTTTCTTCGGATCGAGTTATGTGGCGCGCAAATAGATTGTCTAGCTCTTTTTCCAAATTGGAATTTGTTTGACGACATCCATGTACAACGGCTTTTGCCCACTAGAGTAAATAAGATATACTGAGATAGAATATTTTCTCTTCTATAATATTTGCCCTTAGCTCAGCAGCTTTTTTTACTTGCCGGCAGAAATATTTTACCTTAAAGTATTCCTTCACTCTTTCATTTGTCCAACCAATGGGTGTACTCCTTTCGAGATCTCTCAAGTTGTACAATTTATCAGCCAATTTTACAAGTTTTGCTTCCCGGGACAAATGAGGAGCGTGTTGTACTTGCAATCGTTTACGTTCGGCTTTGGGCAATGTCTTATCATCAGTTACTTCTCGAACCACCTGACAAACTTCACGTCCAAATTCTCTTTCTATTTCCTCAAATGTAGTGTCCGTGTCTTCCACGGTATCATGTAAAATCGCTGCTAGAATTACTATCGAGTCAAAAACCTTGCCTTCTTGAATCAAAATGTTTGCAACTCCTAAAAAGGACATTAAATCAGTTACACATGCTGCGCTGCAAACAAAGTTCCAAAAATCGCTTTCCTTTACAATCTCTTTTAATTTAGAATAACTTTTCTGCTTAAAAGAAATTTTATTAGACTGCCACTTTTAAATTTCATAATTTTCAGCATTACGTTTATGAAAGTGTCAAACAGCATACTATCAATAAGTTAAAAGATTATAATGCATATATCACTCATATTAAGATAATGCGTGATTGAACCTAGAGGATGGTTTATGTATGGTGTTTGATCAACATCTTTTCTTCTTTGATTTCGATGTTTTTCTGCAGCAAAATTAACACATTTTATTATTAGTGCTAGCAATTCATGTTCATTAGTCAAAGCATCCATTTTCTTTATTTTCTGTGCTTCTTCTATATTCTTGAAATATTCCACATACAATTATCCTACAAAGTAGCTACAATTAACTCAAAATAAAGAAGTTTTATACATTGTTAAAGTAATTAAATGCAGGATTTAATAATTACAATATAATGCGCAATGCTATCTTTTAGAAGTCACAGTACACGTAATATCACACAGTCATGTAATATATCACAGTCATTGACTTTACACATATCGACCAGTCTTTCCTATGTAACAGATAGAGGACGATGGGTTTTTTTAAGATTTAAGAAAAACTTAGAGCGTTTTCTACTCACGGTCTCACAGACAGCTGTGTTCCAATGCTCATTGATCTGCTCTGAATGCAGCCATCTCGTCGGTGACGAGAGCCAACACATAACCTATAAATTGTTGTCTACAGCTCGTTGTTGGTAGTGATTAATCAAGTGAAAATGTCGTTGGAAAAAAGAAAAGTAACGCAGAATGATCTGCGTAAAGCAATGAATGAACACAAGAAGAAAATTGGTGCAGTCAAAAAGATCGATTCACCGTTAGCAAAATATCCTTTTTATAATCTTGTTGTGCGAAGAGGTTAACTTGCTATTTCATTTCAAAACAAACGTATTTTAATATATTACATTTAACTTAATAATTAATTTAACTGATGCGTTATTGGAATTATTATATATATATTTTCGGTTTCATCACAATTTTATTTTTTAAATTCTTTAGTACTTACTGCAAACGTCTTATTCCAACGACTTGTGTTAAATAAGTGACAAATAAATGATTAATTGATGTGTTCATTAGAATAAAATGATTATCATTCATATTTATTATCAATAAGTAAATTGTTAATTGTTAATATAATTTAATTAGCACAATTGATATCCTTAACATTATTGAAAACACGTATACAGATGCGGGACAACTTATGTGCATTTTGTGCAAGTCAGTTGTACGCAGCGAGACAGTTTGGCCTGTTCACTTAAATTCGAAAGTACACAAAGAAAATATTGAGTTAGCAAAAAGAACTAAACTCGAAACAGAGAACACTGCAAGGCCATCTAATACCATTCCACCATTCAAAAGGCCTTGTTCTCCATCTGAACATACTTCTGTAAATAAAAAGATAAAGGGAATATTGAAAAATTCTACTCAGACGGTACCAAAAACTAGCTCAAACTTGCCAGCAGATTTCTTTGATAATAATTCAGAACAAACCAACAGTGGATCTGTTCCCATACAAAAATTGAAGAACAAAACTTCTGTTGTTAATACAAATGCAGATGTACAAAACATGGAAGTAAAAGAAGAAAAAGAGAAAGAGAAGGAGAAGGAGAAAGTAAAGGATCCAAATCAAGCTGCTCTTCCAGAGGGATTTTTTGATGATCCAGTGATGGATGCTAAAGTAAGTTAAAGCGAGTGAAACTGTTTGAATCAAATTTAGAGTGAAAATATTTTTACTTTATCATTTCATGTTATTAACTTGCTTTTAGGTCCGTAACGTCGAATACAAAGATCCCATCGAGGAAGAATGGGAAAAATTCCAGAAAGAAATTAAGGAAGAAACTGCGCAGTCTGCGCAAATTATTGCTGATGATCAGGAAGAAGCAACGACAGAAAGACAGTTGGATGAAATTGAGGAACAAATGAGACACTGGTCTAGGTAAGTGCATTTTTAAAATTTAATTAGTAGAATGTCTTAATAAATTAATAATAAAAGAGAGGGAGGGAGAGAGAGAGAGAGAGAGAAATATGTATATTAATTAAAAATTAATTTTTATAAAAGGGTAATGGATCTTGTAAAACGCATGGAACAAGTGCAAAATACCGACAGGAAGCAGGAGAATATCGACGATGATGTATCGAGCGGGGACGAAGCAGAGTTTGATGAATTTCTCGACTGGAGAGCGAAGAATTCGTATAAATAAAATAATTGGTATGTCTAGCGATTTTGTAAATATATTAAACTGTACTCTCTCTTTATAAGAAAATTATTTATATAAAGTTAAAAATTTTCTAAATCTTGTTCTTTTCTATATCTGTCACAATCTCTCCCTTAGTTGTTATAAGAAATATACAATAAAATTAATACATGATCACGTACAGTAATTCTCAAAATAAGTTTCTATCACATAGGAGATGAAAGATCAAATCGATGCAACTCTTACACACAGTGTATTAAGATTTTATTAAAACGAATTTGGAGAGTCAGAATATAATTGAGTTTCAGATACATTTGGTATAGATTATTCGTTAATCGTTCGTAAGCTAATATAATATGAAAAGTATGATATAAAGATTACGAGATATGCTAAGCCGCTAATAAAGTATAGATAATTACGATGTAGGTCATATAGTTTGACAATATTCACCTTTCTTTTGTATATATATAACCGGACCTTATAAAATACTGAGGATTGGAAAAAGAGGGACTCGCGTATATTTTACCCGCACCCAATCACACCGCTACACTATAAACCGCGCCGCTACAGCTCGACGCGCTTTCAGATTACACGTGTCCGATACGAATTTTCCAATGATACTTGAAACGCAATTGCAAGTGAATTTCTTGGGGATTCCGGTTG
The DNA here is from genome assembly GCF_003672135.1 of Ooceraea biroi. Lineage (NCBI taxonomy): Eukaryota > Metazoa > Arthropoda > Insecta > Hymenoptera > Formicidae > Ooceraea > Ooceraea biroi. The sequence goes on from NC_039510.1 coordinate 10,598,168, forward strand.
CTGCCTAAAAACTGTCGCTACATAGATATCCTTAGAGATTATTAGTATAATTAGCGTTGTAATACAGAGCTTATTCTTAGACTTACTCATCGCGTAAGTTCGCAATTATGTTTAGATCAAAGCGACCTACGCGTTATCGATGCGTTTAGAGATATACATGTCATATTTTTTTTGGTATTTTAAACGCATATTATTATAAAGTTATATATTTATATCCTATCATCAGATCACAATGTGTCGTGAGTACCGTTGACGATCTGCTACTCGAGCAACGGTAAGACAGACAGAGGTGGTTCTATCTATCTCGTGGATAACAGTAAATGCAAGCGTAAAGTTTAGAGGATATACGTAATACGATTTAGCGATTCGCGAAAGCTTAATAATAGAATATTTAATGTATACGCATACCGCATAGTCTCTCAAGGGCAAGCAGTTTTAGCGCTTAGATTAGGATCTTACGTAAGAAGAAACGACTTATCCTCTGTTACTTAAAAATACAATCGCGCAGTAATTAGCATTTATCGTATAAGAGTAGCATTACGATATCAGGGGTGACGATATCCGTGCTGAATTTGAAGATACAGAAAAATACCGTAAATTTAGAAATTTCGTGGAAGCATTGCACTCGATGAAAGATCGTTTTTTCGTGGTCACAAAGAATATTTGTCGAGCGTGATCGCGATCGCGTCCGTCGTCGATCATCGTTTACGGCAAACGCATCGATCAACCGCATCATACCTCTCTTGCAGATCGGATCGTCATTGTACTCTCTAATTTTTTGATCACGATGATCTGACGCGCATCCACGACGTCTTGGACACCCGCGACACGCTAGACTGAAACTAGTCGATCAAAGTGGATCAGATCAGCGAAGATCTTACTCGGAATTTACTCAAGCTTCGCACATGCTCTACTTAGAATGTCTAGCTCTTTGTCTTTTCTACGTTTGCTGATCACTCTCCTCTTATCGCGACTATACGTTGGTCAAGGATTGTAGATTACTTTTCTGTGTGGTTCTCGTAATATTTCAGCCTCGAGCGTTTCAGAGAAACATTTCGTAGGAATTGACGATGATCCAAACACTTCCCCATATTTAGATCACGACGTCAATCCTCATTACGCTGTTCGCAGCATTATCCGTGCCTCGCATCGATATCGAGAAAATCATCGAGTGTTCTAATCTACAGTCATCATCATCGCGATCGGTTTAGTCGTCAAAACGATCGTAACTGCATCGGCAGTTACGGATTCGTCGATTTACGAGATTACAGTGGATCGGTTTGGCACGCGATAATGCGCAATGCAAAACACTTCTACGTAGATGCATACCACAGCTAACAGCTAGGGCCTAATCTCCCGTTTAAGAGTGGTTCAGCGAATAATAATGCCCGGGAGCTGGCGATTAAACGCGAAACTAGCTGATTAATACGATACACGCCTGGAGATTTGCTGCATAAAATGAAGTTGTTCCTAATAAGTGAATGTCGCAATGTGTATTCACTGATCTACGTTTATCGTCGACTTGTTTGGAATAAATCAATCTGTCGAACTACGAAGAGAATCACTTTTTACGCGAGACCATCGACGTTACAAAATATATAATTGTTAGAAAATGTTACCCTTATTATCATCGAGCTTCTGCCGAGAAACGATCGTAGAGAGTGTGCAAAATCGTGTGACTTAATACCTTACGCATTAAAGTTTAGAGACTTACAAAAGTGAGCGAGTGTCTTCGAGTGATAGAGAATAGGCACTCTGCTTGTGTTCCATTTCTACGTTTTCGTCATCTTCATTTTTCTTTCTTCCTTCATTTAAAGGCGGAGAGAAAGGTCTGTGCGCGAAACTTGCTCATAAATATAATACTCGTTACAAGTGATATCGAGTTAGTGGTACTTAGAGTACACTTTCGCATCGTCAAAGCGTCAGCTATATCGTAAGGATTAATTATCCTAAAACAAAAAGAAAAGAAACGGCTCACTCGCTCGCCATCGTCGCGCTACCGATGGGCCGCGTGATCCATCTAGATTTTTTGTAGATTGTTACGCGATCGGTAGATCGTGCGGGTGTCCTATGACTAACGACTTAGTTTTATCTATACTGTAACACGCTAAATGTAAACGCTAAAGAAGTCGCCCGAAGTCCCACCGATCCTGGAACAGAAACCTTCCCCAAATTTCGTTTCGGGATCGATTCGATTTCCCGGTGACGTCGATTAAACTTCTGATTGATTAATTATCCAATCTTACTCGCTAAATTCTTAAAACTTTGCCGGACTCACATATACACATACGCATACGCATACATCCCTTACAGCGAAAAATCGCGCGACGACGAAGCTCACGCCTCGCCGTATATACGCGTCTACATTAAAAATACTATTAATAATAATAATGTTTCTCCAAGTGTGGATCCACCGGATGGTCGTAAGACATATGCTATGAAAATGACAAATTTAAACGCAGACGATGTCAGGTGCGGGATGATAATACCTAAGCGAGTCGTTTGCTCCGCGTGAGAGCAATTATAACAGAGACAGTAATTATAATTATAATGATAGTAACAGTGATAGCGACAGTAATAGTGATAGTGATAAACGATAACAATAATCGTACGACAATGCTCGCGAGAACAATCGCGGCTACGTATTGCACACGGATCACAGAGTGGAGAAAGTCGCTATAGGCGTCACAGAAGTAATCTACAAATAGTGCAAATAGTGCCAAGCTTTCATTAAATTATATTCATTTTTTCGTGTGTCTGTGTGGGTGTATATATATATATATATGCATTTATATATATATATCTGTATTTTTATTATATTTTATAGATCATTTCGCGCGATACGTGCGTGAACGTATATATATATATATATATATTTATTTATTCATTTATTTATATTTCATATGCATCTCTGTACTCGTAATAAATATTCGATCAGTAAATTTAGACTCTATCACACTATAAACGCGACAGCGCAGGCACTAAGTTGCTGAGATACAATCGTACTGGGCTAATCACCGCTCGTAATTCGCCCTCCCAATTCAATTGTACGGATTGCAAGCTTCCGATGTCAAGATATCAAGATATATCCTTGTGCGATTAATAAGTTATTTGTATATAAAGAGTCGCGTGTCTGTTGGGACATGTGTTCAATCGTGACGCCTTTGGTCGCTCTACACGCGAACTTCAATCGATAGATCGCCGGACATCTAATAGAAATCTAATAGTTTCCCGTTGGACGTGATAAATGCGCACACGACATCCACTGGTCGTACATATTGTATGAAAGATTGTTGTACTACTTCTAACAAAGTTAATTAACGGAAGTCGTTTCTAACGACCAAGATGTGCCGCGAACGCGTATAATCTCAAATAAAATGCAGCCTATGTGTGTCGCAGAGAATAAAGGGATTACCGGAGACGAAAACAGCAATAAAAGACAAGCTTGCAGCTATTGGCGAGATTTCCACAATTCTAAAATGTGTCCTAAAACTGTGCGTGAGCAATATACGCACTCCTTGAACTATCGCAATAACAGGTAAATTATATTTCTTAGGATTCTCATTCATGTATTCATAATTCATCCTTATATTTTAAGATCATCCTAAATTTAATTTTGAGATACTTGGTAGCTAAAAACGCTTCATTGGTATCTAATGACTATACTCAAGACGATCTAATTATAAGAACAGACTATGAACAATATCATCTATAATATCCGTATTGTCCCTTCATCTCTTCATCTTGCCTAATCTTGTCTCACCGTTAATGAAGAAGAAAAAGTTTTCGATTGGATTAGTAATTGCACGCTACGCTAATCGACATTGCCAATATCATATTCTCAATATCAGGATTCAAGCGAACATTTCCACGGCTAATGTCAGATTTATTCTCGGCCCAACGAACGTGCCGTGAATATTGATCTCCAAGTCTCGCATATCTAATTACTCGCGAGCTCAGCATTAGTGATAAGCTTGGCTGCGAAAATTGTGCCCAAGAGACTATTTTATCATGTAGATATCGCAGATACTAGACGTCGAAATGCATCATCGTGATACATGAAGTGAAACGTGGAATACTATTGTGCATGAGTCTACAGTGTGGTCGTTCCAATTAATAATTTTCTATTAGCGCATTATCGCTTGTATAATTCATCATAAACGTGCACGGTGCTCTTAATCTCGCCGTTGAACGGTAAACTACATTTTTAAGAAAGAGGGAAGAATTCGATTCGGCTAGAGTTCCTCGAATAAAATTTCTCAAAATTCCTCAGAGCTTCCCAAATCTCGTGATTTCTTCGATTTTCCTCCTGCACGACAGTACGCAATATACGTATCTTACAGGGAGATATACATTTTCCAAAATGGATAAGAAAAGCCTCTAAATTGTCATGTTTGAAATTTCATTGTTCGTTATTTAATATGAATATTACAATATTTAATATGAATATTACAATAAACTCTTCGAAATAAGCGGGAGAGAGAGAAGCTTCTTCAACAGGAAATTCCCTATATTGTGAAAATTCGGCCAAGCACGCTATTTTTCCTCCCTCTAAGAGAAACTTGTGCATCTTCAGAGAATACTGCCTACTCGTGCTCTGATACGTCTAATTAATTGCGATTACCGTTAAGTGCTACGATTGTATGGTCAGATGTGCTTAATTACCGCCGCGTGGCACCGTCTTAGCGAATCTTATAACGAATCTGGCGACGCACCCTTTTTTAAATTTCGCACTTCCGAGGGAGGTGTCACGTTGGACACTCTCCTCTGGTCCCTATCGCGTTGGCTTGTCGCGATCCAATCGAGTCGCAGCGTCACTTTCGTAAAGGATTAATAATCAATAATCATACTGCGATCGTCATCCTCCCGCGTCTCGACGGCGCGGCGTCGCACCGGAAAAACTTTCAGGGAAAAGGCTTGCGCATTTGATCGCAAATGTTGATCATTGCTTCGACAATAAGAATGACTGTCCTCGCTTCCTTCGATCCTTAACGCAATCCGTGATCAATATCAGCCAAAAAACTTGGTACTCCTTGGTAAATTACGTGTCTCTTGTATCTTCCTTCCGATAATGGAGAACCATAATGGAGATCAGCTGCTGCATGGACCAGTAATTTATTTGGTCATGCAATCGCTGCTTTCCATTATGGCATTTCTTGCTTTCTCAACAGATCATTATATTATTTTCTTTCTCGATGTATTCCTTTATTCCGCAGAATATTCCACAAGCGCCTATCATGTTGTCTCCAGCGTTCTTACGCAATCTTGATATATTGGCGTACGATAATACCAATTGCACGACTGTGTCTCCGTTAAAACAGAACGATCGAATGCGGTGCCAAAACCGCTTGGTCCGAAAAGTGTTCACGTTACTGATGAGCAAAATTGTCCATCGCAATGTAATTATCACGTTGGCGCGCATCCTAAAACGATTGCAACAGTTACCACGAAGCGAAGCAACGGGCGACAAGATCGCCTTGATAGTCGAACAAGCAACGAAGTTATAGCGTAATTGTATAAAGAGATATGATAATTTCTCCATTTCCTTCGAGCGCTGCTGCGCCGGTTAGCTAAAAGTGCTTTCTTAGCGGCATTCTCATTCAATGGAGTGTCTTCTATGGTATCTTCTAGGATATCTCGTACAACTCAAATGTATCGAATGTGACTGTGTGTGCGTGTGTGTGTGTGTGTGAATACGTGTATCGAATTACTTTGTAATGGGCTCCTTGCAAAATCCATTTCTGTTCATGAAACCGCTTGATATCTCATTGAGTTAATATCGATAATTAATCCGAAATTAGCATTTTTATGAAAATTTACTCAATCACAACTGTTTTTAATATATTCAGATGGGTTTTAGCATCCGCTATCATTACTACGTAAGAAGCGATTGATTTTTCATTATTTTGTGACAAGCTATGATCCTTTCCCATTTCTGTTTTTATTCCCATTTCCATGAAATAAATCGTATTTTCTCAGTATTTTCTCAGGAAACGTCAAATTATTAAAAGAGAGAAAAATGCTGAAAATTCTTCTCAGATCCAATTAATTCGACTAAATGGGCTTTTATTATTACCAAAGCTGCATGCTCGGTATTTAGACGATTCCAATTACAAGCTATTTGTGCTTTGACCTCGTCGAGATCTTGACATTCGAAGCCGTTCCGTTGCGATTTATCTAGGTGAAGTATTAACCGATGATGTTTGCATTATCGAACGTTAAATTCTCATTCCTCGACTGTTGAACGGAAACGGGACCGATGGCCAATTACTGGCGGATTGAAGATTTATACGGACGGTGATCTATGTGTATAGCGCCACGCGTTGTCTAATTATAAACAGGAATGTCGATCGGATCGTTTGTCGCGACGCTAAGACAGTTCTATCTATGCCTTCCCGTCGAGAATCTCGACGGTGACGTTCTCCAGGACCGGATCGGCGACGTTGTTCGTATGATTCGGCGATTTGTTAGATTTCACCGAGGCAGCCGAAGCATTCCCGCTGCTGGCGCGGCTCCCACGTCGTGATCCTGTATGTGACCCTGGCGACAGAGATTTTCTTGCTAAAGTATCGCGTGCTTTGGCGCGACAGTGCGGCAGCATGACACGAAAAGCCAGAATAACTTTAAGCATGAAGACCTGCGCGGAAGAAACGCATTAGTCAGAGCAAAATAGTCAATTGTCACAACATAGGATGTGAATGTGTACGAATGTATATGTGTGTATGATAATATAACATGGCATGCCAATAATTTGTACTTTTCTAATTCGTTCAATCTTTAACTCGAAACATACCTATAAAAAGCACGCGGTTAAAAAAAAGTTAAATTGTTAATTTTCATAATGACCATTTATTTACTGCAAGAATTAGACGGATGTTTCGACTTAAGGATTGAGGTAATATTAATAATGTGTAATTAAGAACTAGCTAATTGCTTCCAACAGAAACTTATGCAAAACATAAAAACAACTGCATGAAGTATCTTATGAAGTATCTTACGAAAATTCTCTGTTTCTCTTACTACACATTATTTAAATTACCTTAACTATCTTCATGTGAGAAGTACATGATTTTCAGTATCTGTATGAAATGAGAGATGTCCTTAAATTTTACCATTTGATAAATGTTTCATGAGATCATTGAAAATTTGAATGATTGCTTTAGCATGTTCATGAACTCTGTGTGAAAACGTGAACACACGAATGCAAGTGCACTTTAGCAAAATCAAATTTAAAAATTTCATATATTGCGCTATCGTTTTTCTACTTTTTGTGGAGGGAATAAGAAAAATTTCTTCTATATATGTGTAAATCTCTCAAATATCAGAGCGTAAATAAAATCTTAATTTACTGTTTTATTAAAACATTTGACGTATCAAAATTGTCATTGTCAATTAGATAATTCTGCCTCATATAACTTTAAAAAATTATAAACAACGTTCTTATTCTCTCTTGATCTATGTATGTTCCTTTTAATTCAAATTTTATTTACATTATTATACTATCGATGAGAGGAATGATCTCTATGAACAAATCGTCGTGCAAACAACGATGTTTTACTATAGCAAGCAACTATAATCATGAACTTCAATAAACTATTATTCACAAAAGATTTTATCTAGAATAAAACTCACAGATTACTAAGTTGAAGTTACGACGTATCCTCAAGAGGGCAAGTATGGTATTGGATTATGTAAACGTCTGAGTGTTTCGGTTTTTTCGTATGTAGATATATATATATGTGTGTGTTTCATTTATTTGTGTGTAATAAATCAGTCACATGTGATAAAATAAAACAATCAGAAAATAAAACAGGATTTGCCCTCTTAAGATATCGTAAAAATCTCTATTTTACAATAGAGCGTCTCGGACCACGTATAATCAAAAAACAATTGTTACAGGACCTTCGAAAATGACTACTTTAAACGTTGACTGCAAAGAGAGTCGAGTTCATTAGAAAAAGTATCTTCTCGATAAATCAAGGTATACATTGCTGTATTAACTTTAGCTTTGAATATTTAAAAAAAGGCAAGTCTTTGCGCGAATGAGATATTATATATTGTTAGTAGTACAACATTGTTCATCATTTATATTATAACATCAATATATAACATTAAGTATAAATTCAATTTTTAATAACGGACAAAATATAACGTTTTATAATAAAAATATTTCAATAGTATATTTTCGAAATTTAATGAAAATATTAAGATCAAAATCATTTGATTTTAGCGATGCATCTCTTAATACAGGCAATGATACCTCGGCTCGATTAATTACGGTCTGATAAGTACCCTCTCGGCAAGCAGCTGTACATGCGTAAAGTTCGAAAGGATTTTGTATTAAGGATTGTAAAAAGAGCTCTTCTACATAAAAGTAGACAGATAGTCATCCCTACATATGACACTCTTATGTATCGTACATACGCAGCCCCCTGAAAATCGATGAACTCCAGACCTCATCTTTCAAGGGAAATCGTAGTAGATGGAAATATGATGGTTTACGTAATCTAATCAAATTACACGCCTACACGTGGATCACGCAAACATTATTTGCAAATGTATTTCGAGAAATTCCAATCCCTTCGGTCACATTATCTCAATTTAATCGAGAAAGAAAAATGTTATATAAATTGCACGCTAACGTAAATTGCAAATTCACTATGCAAATTGGTATAACGTAATTTATGCAGTGAGGAAAATAGTTATATAAACTCCTACCGCCAGATAATCTTTGAACAATTATTAATTTATATTCATTATTATCGATCTGTAATTACAGTCATAAAATGTTGATAATGGAAATATCTCATTATAGATTTTATATTCCATTATATATATATATATATATATGAGCTAGATATAATTATCAATTACTTTATGAGCCTTTATTCAATGATCATTAAAGGATTCTGGAATCATCGAATTTCACGGAAAACTCTATCGGAAATATCTCGGAACAGATAAGAGAGTCGCTTGCTCTATTTTGAACGTAACTTTGTATAACAAGTTGCTTGCTTAGTAAGTGAATGAAAAATCCGTACGGCTTGCTCTGTGCTGTGAGTGGTGAGAGTGTTTCGCACCTTGCGAGGCGTTTGGCGAATGGGCCCTCAATGATGCCATCGAGGGTTGCCTCGATGGGGCTCGTACGCTTGCCCTCGAGCCACGTCTCTCCTGAGTGTGCAAGAGTTTGTTCTCTCTCAGCAACGAGACGTTCATCAGCCGCGCATTGGGCGTATTAAAGATGGTGCGATTTTCCCGCCAGCGAGCCCTGCAATTCCACCGAATGAGAACACATCCAAGTTTAATCCCCCGCGAGTGCTTTTATGCCTCATGCCCATTCATCGCAATATTAATATTTTTGAAACTTTAGTTGCGGAATTCTTATGGAAAATCCTCACGATTCGTACGATGTGCAGCAAAATTTTACAATTACATTCTTAAATGCTGTAATTATATATTCTCGAATTACATTCTTAAATCTCTGCTTTAAAACCTTTTACGAATAAGCACAATCAGAGATACAAGGTATAACTTTTGCTTCGTAAAAGTACTGTTCTCCATTTCAGTTGGATATATGCAAATAAAATCAGATAAATCGCTTTGATTTTACCAAGTGAAATTTTGAACGAATGTACAACAATCGCAGTATCAGCAGCTGCACACAAATAATCGCGCGACAGCTTTTGTAGAAACAAGGTCAGCTTACAAATACTGAAGCGATAAACTGCGTTATGTATAAAGCTGGGATTATCTCCAATGGAAATATAAACACAATAGATAGTAATATTTAAATTTTTATTGCAATTATATAGAAGTATTCAATGGATAGCAATTATTTTAACAAACACTGTTCATCAACATTTGCAATGTCCCGAATAAAGCAACAAATATCTAAACGAAATGCACATTTGTATTCGCGAATTCGACCTCCGAACTTTATCTTTACATTATACATAAATTTATATCTGAATTATTTACGATTATTATATGAATAAACCGCTAAGATACAATCACATTTTAAGCAATGTGATGCAGCGCTAAATGAATTTTTAATCGGATTTTAAATTTAATCAATACGTATAAATGATTTATTAAACTGTTTCGCTTACCTGCTAAAGAGTCTAAGAACGACGCAGATGATGACAAACATCAGTGCCATTCCAACGAGAACACCAATCATCGCCGGATCGATGTACCGGAGGCTGGTTGGTTCTTTCTGCTCGGCTGGAAACACATTCATTGGTTTACACAGGAGACCACAAAACTCAAAGCTCGTAAATTAAGTCCTACACACCCTAAGGAGATTAAAAGCTAAACGAGCCAAACAAGCATCGTATCATTGATATAGGACCACCACAATGAGTAAAGAATTAAGCAAAAAGTTACATCGAGCAGAAATCGAAATAAATTATTAGTTATCTCGAGATATTTTATAAAGAAAAATTATGTTAAATATTTTAAGATATATAAAATATTGAAATACTAATAATGTTCCTAAATTTTAAATAAAAAATAAAAAGTTTTCTGTTATTTAAAACTTTAAATTACTAAGCATTGCTTTTAATATATTTTTCGCATTTTCATATTTTCATATTTCTGTATTTTCACATTTTCTGTGTTTTCGTGCAAGGACAATATTCTTGGTATGCGGGAGACCTCATAATCGAGCAAGCGGAAGCCTCATCAATTCCCCGCTTTCGATTCTCGCCGAACCATGCCAAAGCATGATGGCACGACAGAATTTTCATTAAAACTGTCGTGTTCCCTTTCCCGGGGGTTTAGCTCCTTACCCACGCAGTTTATCGTGCCATCGGGCTGTGTCACCGGGATTTTCTCGAAGAGGCAGATGCATCGGCCGTCTCGACATTCCGTTTGTGGTACCCGCGCCTCGCATTGTTCGTGGAAGAAGCAAGACTCGTTCACGTTTGCCGCTAAAAGGATTTTAATATGTTACGCTATCAACAGTTATAAAATTAATATAAATTAAAGATGCTGAAATTAAATATGCTGTTCAATATTCAAAAATATAATACTCTAAAATACAAGAATAACATTTTTTAAATCTTCAACATCCTTCAATAAATGTCCTAAGCTATTAATTAATTACGTTAGATTATTTTTAAGAACTTCTTTCCTCGATTACTGTACTGAAACTTTTTCTTTGCATCTTTTCCTTAATTCATTAAGAATGGCATTTATGTTACGCATGCCATGTCTTAATAACATTTTTATGAGACAAAGTTGTAATTAAACTCACGACAATAATTGGGTCGGGTCTTATTCGATCGAGTGATTACGTGCACGGATTATCAGGAGATGTACGAAAACGCAATTAGTGGATATGCAAGTCGACCCAGAAGGAAATAGAATTATTCTCAATCAAGATAGAACTGGCCTATGTATTAGTAAGATTATTCACGTGTGTAAATTAAACGCTTTGTCACATATATCATCCAAGTATTCTTCTTCTGCATAAATCATCTTTTTTATCACTATATATTTTTAGACTAAAAATAATAAAACTGTTTTTGAAAACAACAATGTTGTTAATGATATTAAAATATTAATACTATTATATATCTTATAAGATTGCAGCTGAAAAGTTCTACAAGAGAGAAGCCATTTCATTTTCATGATATGAAGTTGGATTCCTTCGGGATTCTCTGCATAGTTTACATGTTTGATATAAGACAATACCACGTGCAGACTGCCAGGAAGCATACCAACTTACCGTGTCCGCATTTGTCGATATGGTTCGTGGCCTCAAATTCTTCCTTACAGATGCACTTCTTACTTTTCGGTTCGCAGTAAGAACCTGGGAAACCGCAATCCTTGTTCCCTTCGCAAACGTCGCCAAACTTTTTCGTGCCTTTGCCGGATAGACCTGAAAGAATACATTACAGAAATTTCTATTAAAATACGCTTGTAAACTAACATATTTTTATCAATCTATCTTATATTACATTCTCAATTTTTCAAAATATTTTTATATTTTATAATAAACACTTTTCCGCGCGTAATTCTATCTCTAAATTTCTATTACACAAAAATCAATCCTAGGTTTACGATCAATATGACACAGAGTTAAAGGTAAATAATAGAAGGATAGCTGGATATTTTGAATATGCTGATTTCCATCGCGACAGCACAAACCTTCCTAATATATGCTAAAATATTCATGTATAAAGAAATATCTACGTGTTCATAAAATAAATACATGTGAAAAGTTCGGCAATATTACAATAGCTACAAATTTCGCGATATATTTCTCGATATGCATAGTTTCATAAGTTTTAGCAGTATCAATGTCTTGTATCTTGTCTGTCTTGCGAAATAGATGACAATTCCCTTTTTCAAGAGACAGCTGATTGCTGCATTGTCGGTGCATAATGGCTCACCCAGTCCTACTCCATCGCATTCGAGAAAGAATCGAAGGGCTCTTCTCTCGTCTTAGATAATGTTATGCCGATATGGAAAGATATTTTTCAGTTTTATGATACTCGCGCGTCTTTAAAAAGGATGAAATGAATTCCAACTCGCAACAAACTAGAGTCATAAATTTCTGAAACTATGTACGTCTGAATTTATGTACGTCCGCAACGTCATTTTTAATTGTTTTAATAAATTATATTAATCGTTCAGTCTGCCAGAAAGAAATTATTGCTTACATTACAATTAACCGTACATATAAGAACTTTTATTCATTATTTTATATTATTTTATTTGTAAATTCTATTTATTTTAAATTTTAAGTATAATATAATATTTTCGGGCAGCAAAGTCTTTTCTATTGTGCTTGCTATGTCGCGTTGTTGATTCAAATCACATTGAATTTGTATACAGCTGCAAACAAGTGATACATGCACGGACCGTCCGACCGTACACAACAGAAAGTTTACACGGGTGCTGTTGGTTGGTCAACCGCGGAAATTTGATTTGTATATAGTACAAATTTTAATTTACAAGCGTTTAAATTGATTTTCCTTCGTATACCTATGGAACATATAGAGATTGATAGTTTCTTTCAATTACATTAATGATTAAGAAATTGATATTAAAAAATATTAATATTTCTGCTATTTATTGATACAGTTGATATTAAATCTTCTTCTGATTTATCTCGATTGTACAATCGGAAATTTTATGCATAATTTTATATTATACTTTTATAATTTTATATATACATAATTAAAAATAAGAAGGTAATAATAAAGATGAAAATTTCAAAGAAGAGTTCTGTTTGTCTTTTTAAGATCTATAAGTATATCCTCCTTTACATAGACTTAATTATATCACGTGAAAGAGATTATGAAAGATTATTAATGAAGAGAGTGCCTCCTGGGGTTAAACAAACGGTTTGCAGCGACCTGGAAAGACGGGATCAAGGGTGGCGACTATTCGACGGCGCAAAGTTAAAATGGCGCCAGGCGGGTCAATCCACGCGTTAAAAGTGGGTCAGTCCGCTATGGCACGCCGCCAATGCTCTCACGTGCGAAACCTCCCACGCCTACCATCGTCATCACCATCGTCGTTGACTACCCCCTTTCTTCTCTTGAATTATTCTCCGGCTCGCGTGCATGCGTGCGTCTACTCGAAGGCACATACTCGTGCGCTTTCATGCGTGCCTCTTAATCGACTCAGCGGTCGAATGTTAAAACGAGGGATGTGCGACTGAATGCACCTTATATGACTAAAAATGTTGACGACAAGAATGTTACCCAAATGTCAGTATCTTAAAAGAGGAACAGACTTTAGCAGACGTAATTTTACGCCAGGGCGCATCACTTGAATAGATATTCTTTTTTTTAAAAAAGAAGGCAATCTTGTTTTAACGTTTTTCAACGTTAGATTTAAGAAGTTCTCCTTCTTGATCCTTAATCAATTTTCTTCTCAATTGCTGGATAAATTGCTCTGTAAAGGTTTCTCTAGTCTGACGTATACTTCCGCAGGTGCAACCTCACCCCATTTTGTAATAACTTCGCGTGAATACTTTGATCCCGTGTAGTACAGGTACTTTTCCCTTTAGGTCGCGAAGAGATCGATAGTTAATTATTTCAAAATTAATTAATCTCGCTGATATCTTGCACTATCGCGCTAATGTACGTATTTAAAAAATACGATATATTATACAAAAACGTTTACTTTTTTCATGAAATAAGTTGATTATTATTAATATCGATTGTTAAAGATAATTGTTTTACGCTAATATTGAATTAATATTTGCATCGATATTTTGTTAAAAATTAAGCTTTTTTCATTTCCGCTTAATACAGGATTAATAAAGTACCAACTGCTCCACTTTCTTTAGACTCCAAGTATTATGGCTGCCGGTTAAAAGAGTCGGCGCCTCTTATGCAAGAAAGAGTTCTGGGTAGCCAATAGTTGTGTGTGAAATGACACAATACATCTAGCTCTGAAAGTGGCAGCCGTTTTATCGGAATAAAGTATAAAAATTTCGTGAAACGATGTAGCATTTTATTATAATGCCAGGAATTTCTGTTAAAAATATTGGTTTTTCAAAATAGATAATGTTATTTTAAAAGTATAGAGTTTTTCGTTTTTATATGTGGATCTAATATGTAACATTGATATTCTTTTTTGCAATCTAATCATGTTTAAAAAACAGCCCTGTCTGTGATGAACTGAGCCGTTACACCCTGATTACCGTTTGTAACTTGAGAAGATTAATCGCTATAGAACGTCAGAAAATGTACGATTGAAAACATGACAGAATGATAAAAGAGGATATGCTGCGACCACACTCGTTTTAGATTTTTAGAACAGTAAAAGTCATTAAACATTACACAACTGTTGGTATTGATCCCACGGCAAGAAGAAATAAGAAAATGTATATATAAATAAAAAGTGTAAATGTAGATAATGTCACGTAAATATATATATTTATTGTTATTATTGACGCATTGCCAGTTATTTCAGAATCAATATCTCTTTTGGTTATAAAAGATCTGTAGAAGATCGAGAAATAATTTGATTGAGAAAAGCTGTATTCGGAAACTTTAATAATGATGTGATGTTCTCGGGCTACAGGGGGATTAAAGTTTAAAGATTTTTTTCATTTTGGTTTTATCGTTTCCATGTACTGCCAGTATTGTTATTACATCGTTAAAAGCGTTATTTGTAGGATGTCTGCTATTCAACAATAACGAGGATATTTGTGATTCAAATGTATGGAAGAGAAAATATTTTTTCAGCGAGATTTGGAGATATAGCTAGTGTTGAGTTTATCTGAACTCGATGAAAGCCTTTACGACGAATTAGCACGCAAGCTGATATGGTGCTCGTTAAAGTATCGATTTATTTTAACGACGAATCAAACTTGATAGTCTGTCTCTGCGATATGCAGCAACTCTTTTTATTGAAGATGCACTTGTTATATTCTTCACATACAATATGCTTCTGTACCAATTTTTATTTTAACAGAAAAAATAATATCATTCTGTAATATTCAGAAGTAAAATGAGAAAGCCATTGGAGAAACATCACAAAAGCTACATTTTTCCATCTTTACAAAAAATACCAAAAAAATTCGCTTAATAGAATATTTAACAAATTTAAAAAGGTATTAACTTTTTTACATTTTTGTTACACATAATTAAATAATAAACGATATTCTGTTAGCAGAGTTATTCTCTTTTTACAAATCGAAGTATCTCTAGTAAAGCCAACGTTGTGAATCAAAACACTTTTATAACACTTTAAGAATTAGTTATTTTTGTTTCCTTTTCCCTTCACTCTTTTATACCTTGGAGAATTCTCCAACAGTATGACAGAGGAGGCGGAAACTAAGGAGTCTTTCTTGAACACGTATTTGCCAAGGAGTTTCACTTACGAGTTACGATTTCCAGGGGAATGGAAATTCCGGGATCGGTACGACCACCGAACAAGCAGTTCGCGGTTGCTCATATCTATATGTTCCGCATGATATATGCATATTAACTCTACGACTGCGGCTGTCAGAACCGACCGAAACTTCCCTCCCGAGAACAAGCGCTGTCACATCTATTAAGTCTCCCCGCATTATTCAAAACATTTTCAGCACAAATGTTATTTATCAAAATTCAGAAATTTTCTAAAATAAATCATGGATATAATTTGCAATTAATTTAAATAAATTTTATCAACATTTTGAGCAAGAAAAGGCGAATTGACTTGTATCTTAAACAGATCTTTGCGACTCCTTGTTTCTTTTATCACTTTTCTAATAATTATGTTTTTACAATCAAATTCTGCTTCTCATTTTTGTAATAGAAACAAATAATCAAAGGATTGATGTTACACTCTTCAAATATCAATCAAAATTTAAAAAAATGTAATACATATAAAGATATTTATATATTTATGGATACCCCTATAATAGCTTCTCCAGTTTAACAATTAAATAATAGTTGAAAATTAAAAACTACTCCTTTTTCAAGGTATTAATTAATGATACCACGAACATGGTATATAAATAGCATATGTAAACGTAATCATTAGACGGGGTGTGTAAAGGAGTGCAATTGTTCGAGAAAAGCGGTCAACTTTTAATTGCGAACGGTGGCGCAATAGGTGCACTTGTAGCCATAAAGGGAGTACAGATCGATCCACGAGATGAAAATAACGGGCTTCGTTTAGCGGCATCAGATTCCTAATCGCACGGTATACGAGGATCACCGTAGCCGGAACAACGTGACCAGGCGTTTATCAGAAGATAAATTCATGTTGCTGTTTATCCGTGTCATCGTAATTGATCCGTTCTTCGTCCTGCCGGAAAAGCGCATAGTAACGTTAATGAGAAAAAGTGCAAATGCCGCTATAAACTTTTGCGTGCGCACGTGTTAATATCGCGATATCGTTATCGTCGTGACACGCGACTCTCCTCGGACCTACTGATTATAGCTCTTTCTCTCTTTCATCACGTAAAAATCTGAAATTTGAAACGCGAGGCAAACGTAGATTTTCTAACAGATTTCTGAATTCACACATAATCACATAAACAGATCTCATACATAATCAATGTATCCAAAATAGGAAAATACTGAAAATTCTATAATTTCAGTAATAATATTCTTGATTGAAATATCTGCTAAAAAGTTTACATTCTACAATGAATTTGCCACTGTTACACGAATAATTTCTCTAGTTAATCCTCATTCTCTTGATTTTCTGATTAATTAATTTGCGAAATTTATTGTGGAATTTGCAAAAATGAATCTGGGAAATGGAAATGGAGAAGCTCTTTCATTTCTCCTACTGATATCGTTGCTGTAAAATTAGGACAGTCAGTTATCTGCTAGGCGCATCGCGTTTATTAATCGGACGCTTTGCCAGCTATTTCAACTTCTGTCCGATAACAGTGTACATCACAATTTCCTTCCAATGATTACAAACTAAAGACGAGATAAAGCCGATGAACCTGTGGAGTTTAACGAGTTCTCACAGCTAATCTTACGAGACATCGCTCAAGGATACCGTAATCCTAGAGATACCCTTTTAATCCTACCGTAACTGTACATACACTTGTTGATCAAAATAACCACAAAATAAATTGAATTTATATTAATTGCTTTGCAACAAGAATACTTCTCTTTCAATTAAGTAGCACTTGAATAAAGAAAATACGAAAACTGTCGATCTCTAAGCAAGAAGTATATCCAAAATTATTATATGTTTTTAAATCTTTGTTTCTTCAATCGCGTTTATCTCAGAATCGTACTTCGCACGTAGTAAATCTGGCAGAAAAGCGACGATATGTTTCCCACGGCGAAAAAGCCATAACATATTTTCACGAAATACCGTGCAACAGATAGCTGCAGGCAATGCAAACCACGGCAAGCATTCAACTTCCTCAGAAACGTGGGCGTAGATCGATTCTCACGTAAACTCGAGGCTGTTATCGGATGCGGCACTGCGAAATTTGCTAAGCGGCCGTAGCGCGGATTTAATTTCGCCTGCGTTAGGAGAATTAAAATAACAATAGCAAAGCGTGATATCGATAACTTCGTTTACCATTGCATTATTCCGGTTAATTATAAAACTTTCCTAGGCGAATTGATTAAACTTTGCGTTAGCAACTACGGAAGCGAAATATTTGCAAAAATGTATGGCGCGTTTGTAATTGTGATACATTTCAATAGTTCAAAATACTAACAGCTTCATGTTCTCATATATATATTGAAGTTATATTTTTGCCTGGAAAAGTAATTAATTATATGTATGTATACAATCTATATGTATACACATCGCGTTTATATTTTTCATTACTTTTGTCGTGATATGTTTGATAGCAAAACGCACTTATATTGTTATTCTTACTTTTATTACTTTTACGTTAATTTGCAAAGTTACTTGGTCTAAGTGTGTATCACCGTTCTTCTACGAGCTTCAGTCATGCTTGTATATTTATGTTTGCGTGATGGCTACTCATAAGATGACTAATCCGGGGAAAAAACCGCTGGCGAATGTGGCAATAAGAAACTAATCATTGAAATTGCGGATCGTTACTATATTTCTGGAAAGCATCGCACGTTGTACGGATATAAATAAAAAAGTGATCTTTTCATCCACGTATTCTTGAGACAGAATATTTCTATTGGCGATATTGGCAATAAATACAATAATGTAACAATAAAATCTAAAAGTACATGTAAAAAGAATTAATTACAAATCTTAATACTTTTAAACGTTCTTTTTATGATAAATACTTCAATTTAAATAAACAATTTAACTTAACTAAACCGGTACAAGTTCAGAAAAATAATTCCAGAACTGCTAATTAATTCAGCAAAATTGAGAAAATAGTACAATATTTATGTTCAATGATAAGTTTCGCTACCTCGATACCTAACATGTTCTTATAATAGCCATATAAAATATCGCACACCTAATTATATCTTCATCCATGATCCATTCATCCAAGGTCCTAATAACAATTATAGAATAGGCTGATTTGCAGTATTCATACATCGATCGAGAAGTCGTGGATGGATGACTCTCGATAAAGAGATCAACATTTCCGCTGTCCCGACCAAGTAATGATGTATCAATTACATTACATTAATGAAAGCGACGTATAATGACATCGATATCTGTACCGTTAATTAAGGCCATAATGTATACTGTATTTGATAATCTACCGTGGAACATTATTATTTGTCGATATTTGACAGCAATATAACTTCGTGCAGTTTGTAATAATATTATAACGGGCCACTTTAATGATCCAATTATATTTTCCGAAATTGTTATTACTTTATTACGGTGGGTGCATTGCACACCGTTGAACGCGCGTTGTCACATTTAGCGACGTTACGCAGAACAGGGTTTTTGCGTTTGCGATAGTCGTCCGATTTCGAAAGCTGTGCAATTGTGCACGTTATCGAGGAAGTTGGGTGCACGTGAATCCGCAGTGCCGACTGCAGTAACCTTACGTCTGAATTGCAAGCCGAGCGTTCGTTCACCTCGCTGTTATGCGGAAAGATGAAAGGAATGATTGCACGAAATCACATTCGGGAAAATGGAATCGCGAGTAACATGAGCCCTCGATCATTTT
This sequence comes from Ooceraea biroi, assembly GCF_003672135.1. NCBI lineage: Eukaryota > Metazoa > Arthropoda > Insecta > Hymenoptera > Formicidae > Ooceraea > Ooceraea biroi. The sequence goes on from NC_039510.1 coordinate 10,617,720, forward strand.
TCAAAACGCGAGTGTTTTGATCAACATCGGGTCTGTCGGTACCGATAATTTTGGATGCAACTTGTTCTTTCTGGAGACAATGAGGCGGGCATCATGTATTGTATCCCAACCGCGTTGTTAGCCAAAGCACGTTTAATAAGAAGTCTTCGTCTCGTTAAACGAGTAACGCAGCGTACAATGCAGTTGGTCTGAAGTCCCGTCGCGGTTGAAGGCTACGTCCTCAGAATTCACCTAAGAAAGCACCCTGTTACTTCGGGGAAGGGTGGTATACCTTGAGGCGTGCTCTAATTACATTATAAGCCCGGATAAAAGAGACTCCGACACGTGTAACTCTCTGAAGGAGACGTCCGTCGTAATTAAGTAGCACGGCAGATGCACACGTACCTGTAGTGTGTACCTTTTGTGCCGGCATCGGCCGGCTGAAAATAGATCTCTGGAAAATAGAAAGCGCGAACGGCAAGTCGGCGATAACGTCATTTTTAACCGTCTACACGAGCCAGGAAGCAGAAATCTGCGCATCTTGTGAGGGGTAAGACGATCACTTTCGTGAAGAATACACCCAGGAAATGATGTATACGCAAACGGTGATTCCTGCTGACCTTTGATATCGAAAGCGTCGCTACCTTGATTCCAATATTCGATCTTTTTAGCCCCGATGACAAACACGTTAGACAGGTATCGAAAAGCGATATAGAAAATATCGAGTTAATCGAGATAATGACTGATGATATTGTAATAATAATCATCTTTTCTGCACAAAAATTTTCAGATATTCTTTTCAGATTATTCTTTGAACTAAGTTATTCTAAATTTATTTCTCCTACTTATCATAATTTTCGACAAATTTTTACTTAAAAGACGCTGACATTGCAAAGTACAAATATTGCAAAATATAAATATGATGTTAGAAGGGAAGACAATGCAACATTAAGCAGTGCGACCGATACTTAACAATGATTAAAACTTGCGTGAGCCTTGTTTAAACTTTTGCGCTCGACTTGAGAGAACAAGAACAAGAACTTATGGAGGAAATTTTGCCCGACGAATAACGCGATACATGCTTTAATAAAAAGCATTCAGAAACGAGAAAATACTATTATGCTAAAAATATGAAGAAGCATGAAATACTTGACTTTATTTCTTCAAAGAAAGAGCATAGATAAAATGTAGCAAGAAAAAATTAATATGAAAAAATGCGCTCCAATATATCTCGCAAAAGATATCTCAGTGAGGAATAAAACATTTAGCAACAAAATGACAATAATAAATAAAAACTATTCTAGGTGAAAAATATAAAAAGAAATCGTGTAACATTCATAATCTAATTTTTATCTAATCTTCGTAACATGTACATGAGAATCGCAGTGTTTATAAATAAAAAATCTGGACGCAATCTACTGTCAGTACTTCTAGCACAGTCGATCCGTTTCCGTAAGACTCTTAAAGCGCATTGGCAGTTGGAATTGACTCTGGAATGACTGTAACAAGTATCGTCACAGTAAGTAACTTCGAGTTGAAGTGAATCAGCTATCGTCAGAAGTGGAACATACTTTACCTAATTATTACGCGCAGTGGTCTGGAATTTTATATGCAATGTCATAAAACTTCTGTGAGATTGAGCGACTTTACTATTATATCAATTACCTAGATATACGTATACCGACTAGTCTACTTTCCTTCTTTCTTGGGAATTGCCATACAGGGATTTGCTATGCCAAAGAAAGAGGACACGATTGATTTCTCCGGATCAGACCTGATTCTATCTTGCGCAAAGAACGACTTTTCCATTTGCAGCTTCTATTCTATAAATACGTAGTCACAAAAAGGCTTGTTACGAAACTAGTCTCTAATAAAATAATTCACATATAAGACTAATTACTTCGAAGAACAGAAAAATCCAAATGCCCAATTAAGAAAAAGATGACAACAGATAATTAAATAATTCAAGATCAGTAACAAACAAAATAAAAATTCTCGAGAAATATAATACGAGTTACACGATGGAAGGTAGTAGCAAAAGAGAAAAGTGTAAACCCATCTTATTAGAAATTTGAAAAAATGTAAGAGGCAAGAAGTGTAAATTGCTTGAATTACACACAAAGGTATGTAAAAATGCACATATATATATATAATTGCATGTGTAGATATGTAAAAACCAAGCAACCTGCACATCCGATCTTATCGCGACAGACCCTTAAATTTCGCGCACACCGAGTCTTCAACATATCAGTTTAAGCATCGAGCTAAAGCACCGGTGCATTTATGTCGCAGAAGTTCAATGGTGCAACTACTGCAGTGCTTCGGGACGTAATATCTCTGATATCGATCATTTCAGTGTAGGGGCACGACAGTGCGCGTCAAGGTGATCCATGCACGCACAAACGTTAGGGAATTACGCGTGCCAATAGATATGGAAAAATGGATTCGCACAATAGACAAACAAATAATAGGACAAATAATAGTGGCATAGACACAATGAAAGATATTCTATTCGGTAACATGCATAGCTGCTCTTAAATATCTTTCAGGCTTTTTTGTTATTTGGAAAAGCACGCGTATCTCATGGAGTAAGCTCGCGAGCTCGTATTCATGTGACGTGGAATCGCCTTATCTGCTGAATCCGAATAGCGGATATAGGAGTATGTGAGAGAGAAGGGTATTAGCCTTAATAGAACTTTTGTAGGAAAGGCTACAGAACGCGCGGCCATTTGTCTCGTCCATTTTCGGCTGCCCATAACAATAAATCTAATAGTGAGAGTGATATTCCACAAAAAGCAATTCCAATTAATATTTGTTCATATTTCCAAATTATTTCAATTAATATTTCCAAATTGTTTCAATTAATATTTCTAAATTGTTTTAATTAATATTTCGAAAATTAAGAGAATTCTTTCAAAGTTGGTTCAAGAATATATTACATACAAGATTGACGTGTCAAAAAGCGTAGAATAATGGAAAGTAATATAACGTATAGTGCTTGTGCGCGCAACGATTAACTCTCCATCACTGGTCTAAATACTAATTAACTCTCCAGCACTCTCTCCATTATGTTACATCCTGCTCCTCATTAAAGTTTCACGTCTCTGCGGCTTGGCAGAAGCTGCATCCTGCTCACGTGAGAGCAGATTTCTTATCCTTAGCCCAAGAAGAATACAGTAACGTGCTTCATGAATACACCAAGGAATTTGTACGGCGAACGTTGCAAGGGAAATATGAGCTAAGCGTTTCAAATATGCAAAATGAATGTCTCTTTTAACGGCGCGTGTAAGGTCGATTCAGAATTATTACGATAGCATATCGAGTAGAATTGTTGATGTAATACCACTTTTTAGATTAATCTTTACACAGTACACTGTGACGAACACAGCGGGAAGAATGATACACATATGCATGACGTAAATAAATAACAGCTATATATACAGGACTGCGTTATGTCGTTTATTGATCTATTTAGTATGTTTTATACCTAGCGCGCCGCACATCGGTTATCGCATATCGGTTGCTCATATTATAGCACCAAGTATCGCGACTGCTTTAACGTTGCTGATAAAATTCCATTCGGCAATTCCACTCCGCATACGTTAAAGAAACTCAAATACCGTTGAATGTTGCATTGAGAGACTTTAACCTTCCACTAAAAATTTTTTACAATATTTATTTGATGTTAAGGGTATAGTAGCAGCTAGGAAGAACAATCGCCCAACAAGAAGAGAAAAGATTCCCTGTAGATTTAACTTTCTTCAGTTAGTTCAGTACTTCTCTCTTTCTCTCTCTCTCTCTCATATCACTACAGTATTGTACACTTTTGCATACAAAGTGCATCAGCTGTCTAAAAATATAATAATAATAATTTATATGATAAGTTTATCGAGAGAGAAAAAAAAGGTGACATGGAAGAGGAAGATCTAGAATCGCTGAATAAAGTGGAATTTATTAACATTTACTAAATCAATTCCCGAAATCTAATTTTGCGACTTAAGATACTCGAATATCCGCTTGTTCTATCAACAAATTAATCATGCTTAGTCACGTAGACTCTCATCGTACCGCTTCAACGCGAACCGCTGCTACGACCCGTCTAATACGGACAAATCCGATTTACCAGTGTTTACACCCCGTCGCCCATCGAAGGATCCGCTGCATCGCGCTAAGCAAGATGTAAACCGAGCGTGCAACACGCGGCACGAGCGAGCTGATCGTTAACGCTATCCCAAATGCCATACCCTGCATACGTCGGGGTACCGGTATCAATCTCGACTTTGCGAAATCGAGGGGCGACCCACATCGCACCCATCCTGCCTGATCGAGCGTTCATCTCGCGGGATTACACGATCATTCTACGCTACCTGATGCTTCGATACCGCGGGGGCAGTCGATGCAGGATTGTTTAAGATTGGCTTGGCAAGGTGCCATTGTTAAGGTCGACGCGATGCCTGATCCGATACATAAGATATGCATCATGAAACCTCAGCGCGGAATCTTCGTAAGGATATCTCGTATCGCACGACGAAATTGCTTTCCTAGATCCTCGTAATTATGCTCGCCGAGTGCGCTTGAGCCTCTGGATTTTTGCATTTTACCGAAGCAGAACTGCGATTTCGATAGAATTGATTCTGAATACCCCGATTGCACGAAATTAATATTCGATACGTGGCGATAAAAACGCAACAATGGGCATAAATGTTGTTTAAATTGTATTTGTAACGCGGGAAGTTGTGTGTGTTGAAGTCACGTCGATTGCAATCTCAATGTTTCAATAGGTTTCAATTTGAATATAGCCATTCAAATGTAAAAAGGCTTCCGTTGCTTCCTGATCACATTTCTCAACAATGGACTACAAAGAGCTTTGTATATCATACTGCAATGTTACTCGTCCTGATAAAATCTCATATTACCATAAACCAACGATGAAAGAGAATTATATCATAATGTAATATTAAATTTTTATTAATCCTATGCATTTTAAATTATAGTCAATAATAATAATCATAATAGTTAAAAAAATTAAATTTGTATCAACACCGATAATAAACTTTATTATCATTTTTCGTATTAATTTCTGTGTATTTTATATGTGTGATCAATGATTAAACAACGTAAAGAGTATTACGCAAAGTATATACAATCACACACGTTTTATTAAATTTATTATGGGATATTTGAAAAATTCCTTTAAAGATTGAAATTCAAGATCGAAGCCGATTGTTTCACAAAATGCATTGTTATCGCCATTGCAATCGATTGATCCACGTGCAATTTGTGGACGTACGTATCTCCGATACTCGAGCCATAATCCGGCTCCGTGTAGACAAGCACGTTATGTCGGTCCAGTCGTAAAACACGAAGTAATCTTTTGATTAAAAGTCTTTTAGCAGAGATACTGTGTTAGTGCACCGATATCGTGCGCTCACATAACGTCACCGATCAATTCGGCTGTCACATAAGGATCAACCTTTCTTATAAATATCGAAATAATGTGTACTGGTATGTACGTTGCTCATGGATAAACGTCCATCAAGCTGTAATGAATAATAAACAAATCAACAAAGCAACATTTATCGCAAACGCAGACGGAAAGCAGGCAGAATACAGTTTATCAATAGACCCAAATTGATGCCATCAGCTCAATTTATCTTTCGAGAGCAATTTGTCACGAGTTGCGACGACATTCCTGCTTTATTACGCGAAAACCAGCGGGTATAAAGACGTACTTTGAAGCGCGCAAGGGCTTTCCATTAAAACCAGAGACAGTTTCATATCGCAATCAGGCAATCATTTATGCTGCCTGCTGCAGATTCAACGCGAGTGCTTTGCTATATATAAGCTGTAACATTCTTTTTATATCTAATAGATTAGTTCTTGTGTAAGTTCAAAGTACTTTATCATCTAAAATTATTCATCGAGAGACGGAATAATAAAAATTATCGTTGCATATCGCATCCACTCTCAGTATTGCAAGTTGTTTCCTTACGCTAATCGTAACGAAAGAATTTGGCAACGAATTCGCTTAATTGCCTCGATCAGACGAATATATAGTTGCTGTACACAACAACCTACAAAACGATAAGATTGAGGATCAAGGTTAGCAAAAAAGAACTAAATTGTGGCACCGAGTTTTAACTTAGCAAACTTGGATGGAATTCAAGTTACAAACTTTCCGAGAACAGTTGATTTAAACTCGACGACAGGAGTATCATGCAACAAAAAAAAAGAAAGTTAAGAAACATGTGTACGACAACGTAAAATATATAAAATATAAAAGTATAAAAAATATATAATTTTCTAAAAGATACATTTCTAGATTAGCAAATATAACAAAATGGATTTAACTAATATACATTAAGTTAAGGAAGGCGGTCCATTATGTTTAATTTTACCAATTCCATTAGAGGGACGAGTCAATAACACTTTCACAGCACGCAGCAAATAGAGAAGCTCAACTGGACATTAGTGCTAATTCGACAAATCTATAATAGGAAACTGGATGAAGAAAAGTGGAAATCGAATACACATCAATTTGATCGATTTGGGGCAAAGCTTTTAAATGCGTTGAGAGCAAAACATGGCCAATCTCGGAGATAAGTAAAGGTCAGTCGTGGAATAAAATTGCAAAAGCTAGATAAATGTCACGCATTTGTTCCATTAGAACAATGGTTAGTCACGAAATTATTAAAAATAATAATTATTTATTTATCAATCATCGTCTGTTTGTTGATAATAAATAATATTTAGTGACATATCCATTACAGATTATTAACAAATGATTGATGTTATATTAATCTATTAGAAAATGTTGCAGCAACATTTATCTCATTATTACAATTATTCTAATTGACTCTAAGCATATATAAACTAATACAAGCATGAACATGAGCGCCTACATGCACATATATATCTATATAAATTAAAGAATGCAAAAATGATTTCTCAATCGTTGTTCCGCAACAGGTTTCATCGTACCGGAAATATTGTTACTTGTTGCGTCTTGCTTTTCATGGTGGCATTCGTGTAACTAGATATCATCTTTTTGCTTGTATACCGGAGATTTATCTCTTGAGAGAAAGACAACTTCGTCTTTTTACGTTTCTATGTCTAAATAAACTGTTCTATAATAAAGTTGCACGTAAAAAATACTGTACGTATTTTCTAAAACGATTAAAATATAACTGTATATAATCACAGGTTTTTACATTTTCTTAATTTTTACGTAAAATTATAAATAATGGGAAATTTATTATATTTCGTAACTATTTGGTCATACCTCAAAATTAGATCATAAAAGAATATGACACAATTTAACAGAGTTTTATTTAAATTTTTACAAACAGAAAAGTTATTAATATTGCATTGATATTCTGATTTTTATAAACATTAGCGAACAATATATATGTACATAGAAGAATATATATCGAGAAATGCATTATTACAGATAAATGCATTTACAGATTAAATCGAATTGAATTGAATTGGATCGTTAGAAGAGCTTCCCAGGAGCAACAGATTTTCCTTTAGCACAAGAAAAGAATCTACATACTTCTTCCATATGAGACTTACAGAAACTACGCAGATCAAAATGAATAAAAGATGAAGAATAACTGGAAGAATAACTGGATAGAATTCTAAGAAACTGCTGAGAATACTATTCTATATTCTATTCAAAGTCAGACAAACCATTACGACTATCTGTAAGCCGTTATCTTCGCGATGATCGATCCGAACAGACTTTGAATGACAACGAGTCAAACACCAATCGAGAGATTATGCTAGTATCTTTATATTTCAAAGCGGATTACAACAAACAAGCTCTTTTGATATGAAGAATATTCACTAAAGTAAAATTGCACGTAATGTAACTCTCATATCGTAAGAAGAATTATTTCACATCCCCCATCGATTCACCGCCCCCGTAGAAACTTTTTCTTCGGGCACCTTCGGATTCTGCGGCACAAATAACAGAAAACAACCATGGTTCAAGATAATAAGGTGATTCTTATTCCAAGTATAGCAAGAGAAGCGTTTCAGAACGTAAATGTGAGGGTGTACTTTGCAGAAAAAGGTACCGCGTAAATCGAGGGGCGAGTGTAATTATACGCCTTTTATATCGAAATGTCGAATTAACGAACATGAGAAAATCCACATTTTTTGAGAATTTGATCGGATAAACTGCTCAAATTTTTCATCTTTTTATTTTCATCGATCTGCACTTTTCGTTATTATATTGATAACCAGTGCGCGTTTTGCAATAATATTTACTATAACAACAATAGTTCCACGTGTCAAGAAATATATAGCTTCGAACGAGTTCTTATGTATTCATATCGTGTCATTCAGTTGCTTGAATTTATGTGAGGAATATTTATTCGCGTCTTAATTCCATAAGCCTTTTCTAGGTAGCATCTCGTCCGTGATCTGCATATTATAAAATTACAGAAAAAAATAAAGAAACAATAGTTCAAGCAAACGTATGTTCCGTAATAACTTCATGCAATTTGCAAAGTAAACTTTTCCCTAGAGCATCTTAAAATTTCATTAACATCGCAAAATTAATAAAACATATTTATAATTCCATATTAAAATACATCGAATCCAAAACATGTCCAAATCTACACAATGTCCAAAATATTTTTCAATTAGCATGATTATAATAATTACACTAATAAGACTATAATTTCATTATCGCCATCTACATTATAAATACATTATAAAATAACCATGTGCAAGATTAATAATTCGCAGATCGCAAATGCGAGAAACAGGTTGCCGCAAAGTACAAATTCCTGTTCAAAAATGCTCGAAACGAATGCTCGAGCACACTCGACATTCTCATGAGAGTGAGAGAAACGTGAAATCTCTCGTTGCGGCGCGCAATCCGCAGGGGTCACACACGCTTCACACGAGGTTCCGAAAGGGTGAAGCAATGATAAGCGGAAGTCAGCTTACCTTGCACACTTAAATCCGGAGAATCGGGGAGACCCAGTGCCGGTCGATCCAGGACAATCCAGCAGGAGACCAGGACGACGCAGAGCAGCCGCACGGTGGTGGTACTGCACCAGGGGGTGGTGGTCCCCGACGATGAGCACGTCGGCGACGGGCAGGCCGTCGCGGCGACGCGCATCTCTACGACTGCTGGCCTCCGGACCCACACGACGGCACCACCTGCGGCCTACACGTCGTTTCTCGCACGCACGCACGCACGCACGTACGCACGCACGTACGCACGCACCCGCGACACCGTCGTACGCCGTACCTGCACGCCCACGCAGGTCAACCCTGCCTGGCCTACTTCCGGTATCACATCTCCGGCCGATCGCGGAGGCGCGCGCGATCGATCACGCGCATAGTCGCCGCCGCGCGGAACTCCGTAGCTCTCTCTCTCTCTTTTTCTCTCTCTCTTTCTCTCTCGTTTTCTCTGCCCTGTCCCTCCCTCTCTCCCTACCACCCGCGTGGATCCCAGCCGCGCGCCTCGATCTAGCGATCCTCGTTGTCGTTCAAAGCGGCACGCCGTTGGCGGGCGCGTCGTGCGCCTTCGCCGCTCGCGGAAGATGAAACGCGCGCGATGCGATGTGATGCAATGGGGTGGCGATGCGCGCGATCCCAAGACGAGGACGTGGGTGCGATCCGAGTCAGGGTAACGACAAACAGCGGCGATCGCGCTCTCATCGGCGTTACGCTCGCGCCGTACGCCGAGCGATTGCTGCCGCGTAGCGCAGCGGAAAGGCACGGGCACCAAGCAACGACCGGCCTGACTCGCCCCGCAAGGGTCGCGTCGCCAGGGCGCCGATGTTCTGCGCAATACGGCCTAGCCACATTTTCACCCCCTTGACCGCCGGCGGTCGGTGGCGGCCCCGGTGTTACTCCGCGGCATCCACCCCTTCGACCCTTGGTCGTCGCGACGGAGCGCGGCGGTGCCTCTGAGTCATTCTTCGGGTAAGACCCGTCGATGTACCGGCATCGTCGCTGTAATCGTCGTAAATATGCACGATACGCCGCGTCTCGGTGTGGTGGTAATGACGCAGCGCGCGGAACAGGCTTCCCTCTTTTGAGGGATGCACACGCTCGCGCGACGTCGGAGGCGGCATCGAGGGTTGACGCGACGCGACGCTCGGCGCCGCGTATAAATATTAATGCGAGGCGTTCGCTACGATGCGTGAGGGAGAGCCTCGGGAAACGGCCGATCTTAGCTCCGACGACGAATTCTTTATTTACAATCGATTATCCTTTCCTTAAAACGGGCGGACGAATTCTCGAGTTACGAACGATTGTGATATCTGCACACGAAATTTAAATACGCTTCGCTTTCTTATATTTTCAAGACGGATTAATTCAAAATAGTCTCTTTAATAATTCATATAATATTTTTAATTTACAAGATATAACAAATAAGGCGGTAATTTATAGAAATAAATTTGCTCTCCTACTAGATTTTGTAAAAGCTTTTGGAAGATTCTGCATAAACGTGCCATATGCCAGTTTTCGACCATTATAAGTATAGTATTTTATTATATTGATACTAATAATTTTCTAATTTAACTCGGAACATGTTTTTACATTTGCAAGTAAAGACAAGTATCTTTAAAAATTTTACTGGCTGCTTCTATGTGTGTATAAAATCAAAATACAAATGTTTAGTTAAAGAAAAGATATTTCTCAAATTTCTTTTTCTACTTGCAATTTTCTTTAAAATTTCTTTTGAAGCTTAGAAATATTTCTATGGTACTCTATATGTTACAACTACTACACATTCTTAGTATTTCACGTATTATAAGCACGGATGACGTATATTTCTCTGAAAACTCTGGATCAGGCTGTACGATCATATAATTTTTCTCCTTGATCGATTGCCTTGCCACATGACTACGCCAGCTGAAGTTGCAATGTTCTTCATGCATATTGATTACTTTGCAAACATAAAGCGACTACCAATAAAGGTTAATCGTATTATTATGAATAATAGACGAACGGTGGTTAATTACATTATAAGAAGAAAACATAACATTAATCCCCCTTTTTAGCGTAAGCAGATGTACAAAATATACGCGTATACGCAAATGAGATGTCACTATTTTCAAACATATCTAAAATATCTAAAGTGACACTCTGCGAACACTATAATCAGCAAGTTGTCTGGTATCGCAGGTAGACAACTATCAGTCGACGTATAACATTTAATGTAAAAAAAATATTTAATCGCGAATTGCAATTCTATTATTAAAAAAACACAAAATGAACAAGAAATAAAAGTTTTTCTCACTTTTGTTTCCATATTTTCATTCATGCCTTGCATAAAAATATATAAATGCGAATAGATTTTCGTATATAATATAGCTGAGATTTATAATATCGTATCGTTTTAAGTAGTCTGTCAGAAGTCGCACTAAGTCGATCAATTCTAGATGGTAATTATCGGCGCACTGACTTAGAACGTAGCCACATGGGAGACATTGACGTGCTATAATTATATACTAATATAACGCTACGTTGGGTCGCCTTTGATATTAGCTGTGCATGCTAGTACAGCGTCATTCGTATCATAGGTAGTGCAATGTTTTTCAAATTTCTTATATTGCCATCGTATCATAGAATAAGCATCATGGACATATATTTTCTATCTTTGTATTTTATATCTCTTCACGCTGTTTTTTATTATATAATTTATATATTACGTAACTTTATATTGATTCATCTTACTTTATATCTTCTAAACTATTTTGATATAAATTATTTTGATTTTTCTCATAATAAACATGTACATAAATATATGAGCATGATCGAGTGCTGTTCACATCAGCTTATTATCATTTAGTTGTTCGCTCTGAATTTTTATCATACAACATGAATAAAACATCACTTTTTTTATCCCTCCATTTATAACATCTGTCTATGTGCCTAATAATAACTTCATTGATTATGTGATATACTTAACTCTGCTCTCACTAAAAAGGTGGTGTATTTCTAATATCTTACATTATATCCCTTCTCCAAAACATTGAGTTAAATGTGTCAAACTCCATTCTTTATTTCATGAAATACATTTACAACTGCAAAACGCATATTGCGTCATTAACAATTATTATTTAATATGTCTCTGGAAGAGCTAAATAGTCTGTAATTTAATATTATAATATTTGATTTATTAACCCTTATGGGGTATCGAGATTTATCTCAGATTACCGCCAGTCTTTGCGCATCTATGTATTTATGTTATCCATCTGTCTCTGTAACTACAATATGATTGATCACATAATATATAATTATAACAGCATTTACACAATTTATCATACTACAAACATTAATCATATAAGGAAGAAATAAAAAGAGCCGCGTAATGGTTTGGCGAGCGGTTGGACATTCGTGTCAACATCCGATGCTCGGCGAGAGAAATAAAACGCCAGCGTAGGATCAATTCCTTCGATCTGGCAGAGCCAAGCAGCAAGAACAAGAAAAAAGAAGTCTTAGACTTGTCGGGTCTGCCGATACTGTGTGGCCCACTTTTACCCAGCAAGCCGGTCTTATGTAACATACTCCTCGATCCTTCTGCTCACGTAAAAGCGTACTGGGTTCCATTAATGGGATCCGATGAGGAAATGGCGGAACCCTCGTCGAGGTGCAGCGAGATGTAGTAATCCACCGAAGTCTACTTACGTGTTCCCCGGCGTGACGTCCAGTCCGGCGATCCTTTAAAAGCTATAGAGTCGAGTTACACCCAAGCAATCGTGCATACAATGCACGAGATCTGATATTTTTGGACAGTAAGACAAATGTTGCGTATTATTCTCATACTTTTAACGAGTTGTAACGAGGAAGTTGCATTAGATCACATGCAAAACAGACATTTTGAAAATGTCTGTTTTGTTTTATTAATTACCAGTTATGAGTTGGATTATTAATTTCTATTCATCGATGCATCTAATTTGAATTACTTGTCTAAATAACATCTAAGAAATTAGATTATTTCTTTGTCGAAAGATAAATATCATCGATATTATATTTTTATATTTATATCCATTGCATATGCTTCAGGCAAAAAATCACGAATTACATGCATCGGTAAATATTCATTAATAATTCAATTCGTAACTGGTAATTAACAAAATAAAACTACACTTGTGTGCAGTCTGTAAATCTCATCAGAACGTTCAGGCGAAAATATAGTCTACGGAAATGCGAAGGTCGCTTGCTTATTTCCTCTTTTTTTTATCGATATCAAGTCGCGCGTATATTTTGCCAACCAACTTGAGCAATCACATTCTTTACAGGTGTTTCGAGGTAAAACGAGTTCTCCTAGGACGTCGCAGAAATCATAATTCACGTTCGATTGACCGATCGATCGTTGCGCAAGTGCGGCTGACAGATCGAGAATCTCTTTCACTTGAGACTTTCCAGCATCATTTTTTCTATATCGTAGAATAAATAAATCAGTTGCGAGAAAAAAAACGAGTATAATAAGTAAATGTCACGGTCTCCTAATAACACATTAAGAAAATAAATTAATTACAAGAGAGACTGCGATTAACACAGCACCATACATAAGACGACTAATATATTCATTTTTAACAAGTTTTTATTGCTTAAAACTCTCTGAATAATTCATATTTCCGCAACGATATACAAAAATACAAGACCAACATAAAATATACATATTGCTCAACATGTTGCAGACATATCGAAATAAACGACAGACAATTTTAGAACCATTTTATAAAAGCAGAAATTTGTCCTTTGGCAGAAGCACTTTGTCGACGTCTAAAAATGTTGATAGCATGCTGATAAATTATTATCACACTACCTGCGAGACGAGGTCAGACCAGAACGTTGCATAGTCCTTTAGTACAGTTCCACTGAAATAAAAACAAAATTTGTGTGATAAATTTATTGACATTTTAATATTATATAATAGCATATTCAATTTTCTCCAAAACTGGAATTACTTTTATGTCATGTCATATTTTTATCATGTCATATTATTAGCTACAATTCGTTGCAACATCTTGATATTTAATACAAAATGTCACTCAGTAATTTATTTTGTATTTGGACTTAATGAAATGTAAAAGCATCTTGAATTTAAGCGGATGATATTCTTGTTTTATAATCAAATCTCAGAAATTTAATTCTCGAAAAATCCTTTAGTAAAAAAAGATTATACTCCTCGTGCGTAACGCGTCTAGACATGTATATCTGAACTATTTATGGTGGCAAACATTTTATAACACTTCTTGTTCTAGACTTTTTCATGACTTAAGACAAAGTCAAAAGCTTTCTAATGTAAAGCCATGCTGACATTCATCAGGTTATTAACAAGTCTCGCGTATGCGTGCAATTGCGAATTACCGAGTGGTAAAAGCAATTACTTCCAGTGGCCGATGTCGCACAATTAGGCCCGCTGCGTCATTGCGAACCGACCGCGAATTATTGCGTGTCCATCAGTGTACGCCTCTTGTATTATCGTTATTAAATTTAGCTGCTCGCCCGTGAAACATCATGAAATGCCGAGAGTTCGGAGAAAATATTTTGGAGTTCTTCTTAATGATAAAAAGGATTATAGTCGTACGTAGTAATGTAAAAAATTTTAGTGAATAATAAACATACATATCTAGTTTTATATTAAAAATTAATTCAGTAGCTTATAATATTCCAAATTTTATTAAAGATTATTTCTTTCTTTGAAATCACTATTATTATAGAGAGAACTTTAAAAATCATTTTCGACTTTTGATTAAATATTTGATAGTCTATAATAATTTAATATAATAATTTAATATAATTTAATATAAATAATTCTTGATTTAAATGTGATTTCCATTGAAGCTATCTTCATCAAAATTTTCTAGCCAAATCCAATTATGTATAATTTATGTATGCAGCTATGATCATCTAGTCTGCGTTCATGGCATGAAGTGAATATACATAAGCGTGAGTACATACACATGACTATTATGAAATATGCGATAGACACAAGGACTGCCGTGCGAAGTTACATTACATTCAATTATCACAGCAGTTATCTCAGCCATACATGTACACGTATTTACGATATAAATACTACGTGTACATCATTGAAGTCACATCCTTTATCCTTGCGAAGAATAATGCATAATTGCACAGGAAGCACAGATCTTAACAATCGCAATTGTGACGCGTTTCATTGTCCTTGCTGCGTCCCTCGTTATTATTATAGAACGCAAATGCGTACTTTCGCTGAATATTCGCTGCTCGAAAACGCTGTACTCACGTGAAGTAAACGTTGCCGCGTGCATTCGGCGCATTCCAGATAAAGGTGGCCTGCTCCTTTTCGTGTGGATCCGCGTGCGTCACCGCGCTACACTCGGCATGCGTTTTCGCGTTAGGCGTTTGCGTCCAGGATCCGATCCATTTGTTCGTATTGGAATCACGCGCTTGCAAGAAGAACCCCTTGAATGAGGCACCCGTTATGGTGACTGAAAAATAGACGAGGCGAATTTCAATAAAAGCCGACGCCATCGGACCGAATAAAATTCGATCTGCCTTTTATCGGCGACGTCTGTGTTTGTGATGACATAGCGCATGTTGCCGTGACACATGTGAATTTTACGTGCTCAAAGCAATCGCGCGTGAGCCTGTCGATATTGGCGCACTAAAACGATTTCATATAAAAAGAATGATAGCGGGAATAACGTTCTCGCGATGGCAGTGACCGATTCATATCTCTCAAGATTTACAGAAAATTTTATCCAAACATCAACATGAATTACCAAAAAAAGAAAGAAAGGAAAAGATTATGGAACGGATTTTTGTACTGGCTTAGAAATTCTTAAATTATTTCTACTGCTTTATCTTTAATTAAAATATTGAAGAACGGCATTGTGTAAATTATATCGATTTGAAAAAAATGAGATACTCGAGTAAGAAACAATATACATAATCAGAAAATTTTGCATATAAGAATATAAATAATAGAGTAGAAATAATAAGTAAATGATAAGAATATAAATAAATCGTATATATAGATACAAAGATTAGATATAAAAATTATAATAAAATATCAATTTTTGAGGAATATATACTGTTTAGATGCATAAGTTTATCAAAGGAAGAAGACCTTCTTTACAACTACATCTCAAGTTGCATCGGCGTACTTGAATTTTATGCCTCTCTCTCGCAGCCTTCGATAAAGCGAACGCTTCACTGAACTTTAAAAAGCTTTCATAAGCCAGTATTCAACTTACAAATAATAAAACAGATATAAAAAAAAAGAAATCTATAATACACTCGAATTACATTCAATCGAGGTTGGATTGAGAGGGATTGTCATGAATCTGTAGTAAATATTAAAATAATGATAATAGATTTTATCACAGCTCACACATCGAAACTTATCATAATTTTCTAAAGAATATTATTTTCTGATTTTCTTTATATGTGTGCGCTCGTCTTCTCTTTCTTTTTCCTTTCCTTTGCCTGTCAAAAGTCACAAGATATGTTTGTCTCGTCTCAAATTACCTAAAAAGTTTTCAAACACCGGAGTTCTGATGAAGTGACAGACTTATCCACATATAATCTTGTAAAATCCATACCCGTTGTTGACACAGTTAGACGTGCATTTGCTGCGATGCAAGTTTCTAAATGTGAGTTCGCGTAATTGCGCACATCCCCTAAACTTTCGTCACAATTTTCCGACACGAGATCCGACGGCACCATCCACGAATAAATGACATCCGTGTTTAATCGCGTGTGATCACATCGCAAACTATTCTCGCGCTCCAAGATAAGCAGACGCATGTCCTTTTGTCGCCCTAATTTGCTATTGTTCCACAAATTGACCGTACAATCGAAGCTAACCGAATGCATCATCGCATCACGTTCGATGCATTTCCCGGTTACGGTATTGATTGATACAATTGTATAGCGGCGGGCAGAGCTCTTTTCGAAAATGAGAAATTGACTCGTGACACACATAGATAATGCAAGTTCACTGCTGGTAATGCAATACAAATATTTAATGCGATGGGGTTTGTTATCGCATAAATATTACACAGCGGAGAGATTATCACGATATTCAGATAATATGCAGTAACATAAATAAATCTATGAGCGCGATTGTGCGTTTAACTTACCCGTAATTTGAGAATTCGGTTCATACTGTGACGACGTGGCCAGTATTTTATAAGGGCTCGTGTTTGGCGGTTGCGATCGCGCTTCACCGTGGTAGGGTTGATTAGGTCGTGGTTTCACGCAAGCGTCCACCGGTGCACCGTCCGGAAATCCGAGGACGGAAATTGCAGAAAAGACAAGCGCAAACAAGATCGTGATGTAGCCGATAGGATGCATCTCTTTCGATCCACTTCTTTTATTTTGACGGCGCGAGTACATGTACAAGAAAAATCCATTAACAGGGATTGTAATCGACGAGAGAGCCAGAATACGTAACATCTCTAGTAATTATATGTGTAAGTGCATACAATGTATGTATTCCCATTGAATCATCAAATAGCGATTAAAATCTAAAATTCGATTTACAACTTCTTTAAACACATTGCATTACAACTTCTTTAAACACAAATTTTTTTTAAGAAATACCGATATCTTTATATGTGACATTTTGTAAAAGCGCCTATTGTTAATAGAAATATCTATAATTGTCAGTATCAGCTTAAACTTAAACTCGTGGCTCACGCAATTTATATATATGTGATTGATTTGATAAAACGAAATGTTGAATACACAAATCCAAGTTGAAGACACAGGAAATCTCATAGAGAGAGCAATATATTATTTAAGAGAGATTTAATAAATAACACATTCCATCAATGAACCATGCAAATAATAATATGAAAATAATAATATAAAAATCACCACTTGTTTGCACACAAATAAATTAAGAGATTTTTCAGGACAAAAAGGATAAATTGGAAAACTTACTTGATAGACTTTGCTATTATACAAAAACCGACACAATAGTTCAATGAGAAAAAAGATGTCGTCCTCGTGACAGACCCGCACGTAAGAAACTGCGGTACCGGATCTGTTGACGGCAAGTCAAATGTTGGCAGGATCCCACCATAGAATCGCAAAGCTGTACACAAGCCGCTTTTGCTAATTGATCACTTTCACTCGATCCCTTCGTCGATCCTGTAACCGGTTCCGCCTTGTTCGTTTAGACGAACATTTACGAGCCTTTTTAGTTTCATATAATAAAAACTACATTGTATCTATTGTAACTGTTAAATAACAATACTTAACTGTTTATGTATTACAGAACTGTAATTAAAACTATATTCCTTAAAGAAGTTGAAGTTTAAATAAAAAAGATTCAATTAAATATCAAATTAAAATGTTCTAATAGACTGTTTATTCTACGAAATCTATAGAGTTTCACATAGGAATTTTATTGATAATAATAATACAATTAGTTCTTTCGTTAGATTTATGTACATACTTTTTGCAGTTCGTAGATATTTGTAAATATTAATTTTATGTTAATAGATGATATATTAAAACATGCTATTCTAAAACTACACTAATAAAAAAGATTAAAACAAACGATACATTCAATAAAAACTGCGTGTTCTCAGGTACCTTCGATGTAATGCAAATAGTGCAGTGTTTGCATTTCTTTTATTGAACACGACAGCTTTTATCGCCTCACATTTTTGCGAAATAGAATATACATATATTATTTGTCCACTGTTAAAGTTTGTTTTTTCTAGTATTCTATAGATATGTTTATATAGTGTTTGTCCTCGTGATATTCAATCTCGCATATTCTTAAGACTTGCTTCACAAAAGAATATTTAAACACTGAAATCTTTCTCTCCAATGCACAAAAGAGAGAAATTCATATCTTTTGTAGTTAAATAATAAAAACGATATTACAAATCGAAATATATATATCAATTGATACATCGACACAATGTGTGCAACTCGCTATTTTTGTTGCGAAAATATACTCATTTTATGACATATAATCTCTTTGACATTTAACTACAACATTTACTCACTCAATAAACAGCATTCACAACAAATCGAGTCGTTGCGTACTGCACTCATATTTCGCGAGTCTAATATGATCCTTTCACTGCCGATTATTAAATGTTATATGTATCCTGTAACAAATAAATCGTACCTTGCATTAGGATCGTAACATTGACCTTTGACATATTTTTTTTTTTGGCACTTGTTTGCAAATTATTGCTTCATAGTACTTCGCGTTCCTTACTTAATATCATATTTTTAATTTTAATTGATCATAAATTGCGCATAAATTCGAATAAATTTTATTGAAAATTAAGTATTGCGTGGAAATAATCAAAATAAAACAATTAATATCATTCTCTTATCTTGTGAAGCAAATATTGTATAACAATTAGCATGTAAAATGTGTTTCTTACATCTTAGAATGTTTTTTATTTATTCTATCGAGATCATTGAAACATAGTAATAATGCAAAACGCTGCGTTCGTGGGCAGCCGATCGTATTGCATGTTAACTGTTCGAACGAACGCGCATAATGTAGAAGCGTGCGCACGTTACGTGTATTTCATACATACACGCTCCGTGTGCGATACATGCATGGTAGGTTCACTCAGTCACTGTGACTTTTCACACCGTATTATTGATTTTCCACAGCCTTTTCAGGCCGTTGGTTGGTACGCGCTAGGAATATTTCTTTCAGGTTGTCGCGGACCCGATAGGAAATTTATTTGCATTTATTTGTTTTCCATAACATTTTAAATATCTTCCCTGTCGTCTGAAGTAAACATTTTCTCACGATAATATTTTATTATTACGTAAGAAACGAGCATGAAATCACAACAACAATGATTCGACAGAATCTCAGTGATTTTATCAAAACAGGATCTGCTGTTGTTAAACAGCACACACGTGTATTACATGTAGACGTCACGTACACCTCACATACAATTAGTATTATATTAAAATATCAAATATCTTAACGTATATATTAATATATAAGAGAATTTAATGATCATATATTTTATAAACATGTAAATATATTAGTACAATATGTACATATATAGTCTCGTACCAAAGTCATTATCCTAAAAATAAAGTATGTAAAAGTACTTTAGTAAGTAAAACTTTGTAGACGCAACAAAAAAAACGTTAATATAGAAAATATATCTTAAGATTTAACCTAAATAAATGCATTAAGTCTCTTAGTACACACATACAACAGAATAAACTATACAATTCTTCTCCATTAGGACAAGCGACACGCACTCCCCGCATGCAGTCCGTAAAAAATAAATGTTATAAATAATCTTTCATTCACACTTTACACCCTTTGCGTCAGATAAATATCGTCATCGATACTTCCGAGGCCTAATCGTCTTTAGATAAGTTATCTGAATTGTATGGAACATTCTCTATTACTTCGATCGCGCAAGGCCGCGGTAACCATCCTCTTATACGTTTCGACCCCACGTCTTTTCCACCTTTCTGCATCTTTTCTCCAAATATCCAGTGTCTGAAAAAAAAAATAAATTTTTGTAAGAAGGAATTTTTATGACGAGACTTGAAAACTTTAACGCCAGTCGTAAAATTAATGCAACTTACTTTTTCCAGCGTGTCACGATCACGATGTCTCCTACATTCAACTTGATACGGGGTTCATCAGTGCACGGCGGATGGCAGAATACACTGAACCCATGTGTAATCGGAAACTTCGAGCCCGATGCGGCTTTTACAATCCTATATCTACGCGCTCTTTTCCGCTTGTCCAATTTTTGCGCAAGCTGCTCTTTCTGTAAAACAATTAACGCGTATTTTAAATTAAGACTGTTGTATATATTATGTTGTGCAATAAATCACAGATCCTTCTTTTACACATGCTTTTTTATCCAATCAGCAATTGCTGTACAACGATGCATTGTCACTTTCAGAATTTACCGTTAACGTGTACTGATCGCAGCCATCGATAACCGGCCATGAAATACCATCGCCGACGGGCGAGCAGTCCCATGTGAGAACCTGGCGAACATTAAAACGCCATCCGTTCGAGTATGGATATACAAACTTCGCGTCCGTTTCGTCTCGCCGATACCGTGCTTTCTCCAAGATCCAATTTTCTATTTCCGTTCGATTTCTCACGATGGCTAGAATCTGTGCGATGTTTGAAGAATACGCATTAGGGTCAAGTAGAATTGAAAGCCGCGAACGAGAGCGCGGCACGATATCGCTTACCTGGAAATACAGCAACATCCCTACCGCAAACACAACACCGATTGACAAACCGATACTGAATATTACTAATATTAACATGTACACCGACGGTGGCGGAAACGACAATGGCTTCAGAGATAGCACCGTCATCACCCAGGAGATCAATATGACGGTGGAGACGCAGCAACCACCAACTGCGCTCGCCAAAAATGCAGTGAAATGCCCGTGGTTGTAATGTCCAACGCACGTATTTATCCATGGACAATGATGGTCCATTTTCATCACGCAACGACCGCCTAAAAATAAATCAAAGAGATATAGAAAAATTAAAGTGAGATTGATGACGGTAACTTGGAACTACTGACGGAGCAACATACGACTATACACGATTTATTTATCAGTAATTTCGATTAATATATAAGCAATGAGAAGATGTTTGTCTGAGTGATATTCATCCAGAATGTTTTAAAATTTACTTGATTTCGAAACTTATTATCAAAAGAAGGTACATCGTTTATATTAATCTTACATTTTCTACAATGATGTGATCTTGGTGCCTTGTATCCTTGGCAAACGGTACAGTATTGCAAATATTGTATGTCTGCAGCTTTCTCCTAAAAACATATTACTTGATAAGCAATAATGATAAAGAATAACATTAAACATGATAATAAAAGACTTATGATTTGATATTTAAATATATTAAAATATATAACTTCTTTTTATCATCTAAATAATGCAAGATTAGATTAACAAATATTACCGGCATCCATTTCAACGTGAGATATCCGGGTCCTTCAAAGATCGCACTCATAAAGTGAAACAAAGCGGAGCCACTAAGAGCAAAAAATAAGAAAAAAATACCAGCAGCCAAGACACTCTCTTGCGGCGACCACCATTGCCTGCTACAATGTATCGTCATCAGCGTGATTATCTTTATCATCCCTGCAACGCAGATACAATACGAGAGAGATTACAAGCCTGCCGAATCATTCATCGTACATACATACATTCGTACTTCGCGCGTAAGTCACGATCGATAACAAACATCAACATGGGCGCGGTTGAATGTATATTTTTGCCAAAGCAAAAACCAAAATGAGCCTAATAAATAATGAAAATTCGATCGCGACGAGACGTTACATTTAAACCGACCGCATGATTACCCGTGTCATCGTCCCGTCGCACCTAAATTTGCGTAAGAAACGATGCGAGAAGTCGCGTCTCCATCACAGGCCAGCCAATTTGAACGGAGTCAACGAACCGCACGGCGAATTTAGCAGCGAGTCCGTCGACTGCGATTTCGCAGCGATCTCGCGACTCGTCGATCGACAAGCAACGGCAAGAATAAAGAATACAGTATGGTAGGGACACCTGTCACCTACCCAGGGCGGACAGCGGTCCCCAGTGGCATATCTTCCTCAATGGACCAACGCACATGTTGTCGGCATAGAGCAACCGGAAGGTGACCTCGTGCTCGTGCTTGCCACTCGATATCCATACGATCCGTCGATGCCGGTGGATTCAACGGCGACCGGCGTCCTCGACTAAATCCTCGCGACCCTCGCGTTCCGAGCTGTTCCAGCACGGTATCGTTGTCACGGTGTCGCGTCCCCCGTCCCACGCGAGCGCGAGGGAGCCGTAAGTTGGCACTAGTGTGACGCATCCTCTCGAGGTATCGCGAGATCGACGGCCAGTTGAGGTTATGTCGTCGTGTGACGAGCGGGAGATGAGATCACACGCGGAATGGACAACAAGGTACCTTCACGACGGGATATTATCTGCTCCGCCCGCGAAATTCAATAGTTTCACTTCGGCCAGGAGCGCGCGAGGAATCCCGCGTTTCTTGGGAATCCCTTCTTCTCTTTCTTTTTTCTCGTTCTCTGTTTCTCTTTTTCTTCCGCCGCAATTACCTCCGCATTGCCTCCGGCGCGAGATACCACGTATATTTTGGTAGCTTGCTCGATTTTACTTGCTTATTACAATACACTACATTACAATACACTACACTGCACCATATTATATTACACAACTGCTCTCTGATACATTACAGTTACACTTCTACCAGTTTCTCTGAACACTGGAAACCGAGAAAGCGTCTACCGCTTCCATCATATATACGACGTTTAAGTACGCAACTCGATCAGCTTGACAAACGCTGTATAAATAAGGTGTATATTGAGAAACTCGCTGCGGGTTCAGATCAAATTCGATCATAAAACATAGTTTTCCAGTAGCCATATCTGCACTGTATCTGATACGTTGAGGCAAGTGACACTTTGTTTTTCAGATTCATAATTCACGAGTGATGTCTGTGCCACCTGATCCTCATGCTCGAAAGCCCATACGATTAGAAGATTGTGATAAAAGCTATGCAAGCGATGATTTTCATAAATTACATAGGAAAAGTGAGAGATCACCTGACTGGCTAGAGAGAAACACATTTGAAGATGAAGAACTATCTGTTAACGGTGATGATATTGATTATGATGGACAGATGACAAGAAGTCCTAGAAAAGCACGGAATGAGGAAATACAATCTTCTCGTGCACAAAGCCACTCCAGGACTGCCTCTCCACAAAGAAGAAAGACTCCTTCAAAAAGAGAATCAAGATACAGAGGAAGCTCCGGAAACGAGCCAGACGTGTACAGTCTCTCTTGGCTATTCACGTCTTTTATTAATATCGTGTGGCATCATCCCTTCATCAGCATAGCAATACTTTTGCTTTTCATGTGTATGCTGCGTCCAAGTATGAGCGAGAAACATGTACAACATATGGACAATCCTAATTTGCTATTGTGTAAATCCATCGAGGAAGTCAGAGCAAAGTTTCACAATCAGGAATCGGATATCTGGAATGACATCTCATCCGCGATCAACGAAATAATATCACGAACGCCCAAAGTACCTTCCATTATTTTACTGTACGCGAACGAAACGAGCACGATGAACTGCTTGGCCACGGAGATCGCGCGCGTTAGTAGCACTCTTTTACATACCGATGGTCCTATGCATTTAGATCCGAAAGACTTTGGGGATGATGCAGGTGTAATTATTAACGAGTTGAATGAAAGGCTTCCCTCAAAGAAGGTCGTGGTGAGTATGCGTGTTCCAAATATGAGAGCCATTTCTGCTAACTCGTGTACAAACAAATCAATTTCTTGCAGATAATCCGCGATATTCTGAACATCAACGCCAAAGCGATAAGAGCATTGCATAATTTGTGTGATAGGATAAATCCTTTGGTTGGAGAGGCCATTTATATTCTTACTATGCAAACAAACGGTTATGAATCGACAGAGAAACGCCTGGCCCTTGTAGAGAAGCAGATTTACCGGAAATTGTCGGAAAGCATCGATCGGGATATCTTATCGGCACTTGTAACGCGCATTACAGACGGGGCGATTGTATCCGTACAACCCGAACCGCACTTGCGATACTGTACTTGATCCATTTGCTATTGCACGCACTAGTACATATAAGGTGATATTTATGTAAATAATAAAGAATTAATTGGTAAGAGTTAAGTAATACAGATAGAAATTAATATATGATATGGAAAGTAAATACTTTGCAGTAAATTGCAGCCTTGAGACTGCTATTAATGTTGAACTATTATGTTAAACAAGGAATTACACGAGTTTCTTTGCCTTAAATATATAATAAACAGTGTTCTTTTTTAAACAACAGTCACGATTATTTATTAATTTATATTTCGATATATGTCGTGAGAATTAATCATTTAAAGTTTTGTTTCTCTAATGCTGTGAAAGTTGCAATGTTGAATTAGAAGATTTAATTGTTTTCACATTTGGAATGATAACATTATTATTATTATTGTATTTATTTGTATAACGATATTATAATAATATGTGTGGTTCATCATGGCATTCGTAATCGAGTTTGTTATTAATTGCAAGTTAAGAAAATACATAAGATGTAGATCTGTTAATTTAACTTTATTTTGTTATGTCAATATTACACGAAATAAATTTCATTTTTAGTGAGCCTTTTTCAATTCGCAATCGCAATTTCATATTTCTATGTATATTCAAAAAATATAACGACACTGCTGTATTTAGCGATTTCACGCATATATTTCCGAATGACATATTTATTTAGCTTCAAAATAAAATACAATAATTATGATTATCTTATGTATGTGATATTCGATTTTCGTATTAATGTATCAGTCGGCCGTCCGTGTAGGATAAGTAATGTCGAATGTCGTATCCCACTCATTGCCAATTTACAAGACTTTTTGCTGCAACACGATAATCGAAATAAAATAATATTCACGATATTTACAACAAGAGAAATATAACATACGAATTAATACTATAAAATTACAAACATAAAGAAATAAAAATTTGATTGCTTAAACATTTCATATATGAATTGTAATTTCTGCATAATAAACAAACATATCTCTTTTAGTATTTTATGCGATTTCTTATTTACTTACATTATCTTGTTTCTGATTAAATACCAAGATATCTAGGTAACAAAGTATATATATACACATAAAAAAATTATTCACGTATATACAATATTATAAATATTGTCACATATAGTAAATTTTACGTGATTCCTATAAAAAGATCTCTGATATGCACTCATTATATCACATAATTAATATATAATTTTATAAGCACCAAATTTGTTCGTTAAACAGGTGTATTCTCAATACCTTTGAAATAATTTAGGCATAGCCAAGAAAGTAAATCTTAACATAACTGCAATCCTTGAATAATAACTATTTATGCACATTTCTTTCGATTTTGGTAAGCATTCTATACTGGCTTGATGCGTATGGAAAAATAAAATATAATCTCCACAGTGTTCATTCATTTAGGATCGATGTTTTCAATCTGATTTTGAGCGATGTAAAACATTTTTAAATATGGAAAATTGGTGATAAAGTGGTGAACCTATACATACGTATATGTATTAATTCGCATACTTCTTCAATAATGCAATACAGTAACACTGGTAGCTGTATTGACGTAAAATAGTACTATAATCAATATAAAAATATAATTGCAAAGAAACTATATTTCCTAAAAATTTTACGATAGACGTAAACAATGTAGATTTAGTTGGTTTACGAACACTGGTTTGGATCAGTGCCTATATATGCTCGACACACATATCTAAAACTGCTTTCGTGAAATAATTCTGTCAGATTTTATTCAGAAATATAATATGCACGACATAATTCTTTCGTTATATTCATATATTATTCAAGCAGAGTTTATAAATTGGCAACAAGAGTAACCCACAGCTGTGTACTTTGCTAAACAATGAATTAACAAAGTTCCAACTAGTGAGGTATAGTACAGTCGCTCTCCGTCATAATGATTCAAAACGGTAACTAAAAGTAAATAGTATATATATATATAGAGTTTGTGTGTGTATGTGTGTGTATAATATAGTATGGTATATCGTCAAACCTAAATAATAAATACATTTTATACAGTTACAGACTTTTTATACAGAATGTCCAAAAATCTAATATGATGTGCTGTACAATTCTCCAATATTATTCCGATATTATTATCTCATGCATAACGTAAAAGGTGGAAAATTATTGGCCGATATTTTTCGCAAAATTTAATTATACGAGATTACAAGAAATTTATTCAATACATTTGTAGATGTATTTATAACCAAGAATAAAGGGCAATTAATTATTTAATGCTGGAGTAACAAGAGAAATACAGACGTAATAACTGGAGATCAGATTTTCATGTAATCATAAAATCACGCTGCTCAATGTGTTTTTTTTGGTCTGAACACAAATATCATGCTTATATAATAAATCATGTCAACACTTTAACCAATTCTTTTAAACTGATGCCACGTTGGATTAACAGCCGGATATGACTATTGCTTCGGTTTTTAAGGGCACTCTGTATAGAATAGCCTTAAAATTACGAGATACGTATTTACAGTAAAAAAGTTGAATTGGTCATGTTTCTATCTAGTATAGTAAGGAGGTGAGTACCGCGTTGCGTAACGTTGTCCGTGTTGGCTATATAGTCGCGTACTTCAGTCATTTCAGTTAGTAGCTTGCAAAGTAGAGCAAGTTACTTTTTTCGTAAATTCTGTATCAGTCGCGCGTCAGACGAGGTATGAGTCTGTCTCGACGAATTATATCTTGATCATTTGCCTCCATTTTCTACTTAAGCGCTAAAACGTTTATGCTGATGAACTGAACGTCCCGTACTAAATACATGCAGGTATAAGTTTGCAAGTGTTCCCACGCAAATCGTTTTCAACGTTGCCTCGTCATCGTGAACGTCGTCGCAATTTGATGCAGGTTTGAAAACCATAATCATTCCTCATCGTAATGCACGACGCACTACGATCCATTTAAAACAATTATAAAAAGAAAAAAAAACATGGACAATAACGACGTATGAGGATTTTACTGTTTAATTCGATAAAGAATAGATAAGTTTTAGTCACTATTAACGTTTTTTCAATACAAATCAGCTCAAGTCACAGTGGGCAAATATATGTAAAATGTTTTCTGTCGATGTACCGATTTTAGGGATACCACAAATCCCTACAGAACAAATAATCATTAACAATTATAACAAAACAGAATTATATCCGAAAACTCAAGGGCAGCCGATTAAAATTCAAAGCCGTGCATTGATAGTTGGGAAGGATCTGGTGCAGTGAACCTGTATTCTTGCCCTTGCGAATCAATAGAGGGTACAAGTCTCGTATCTTCCTCCTCAGAGCCGAAGTACCGATCGATAATATCAAAGGCCTTGTGATAAATGTCCATGTTTTGATGAGATTGTAAGAACTCTATCTTGTCTAGGCCTGGAACGTTAAAATAATCAATTTATTTACAGATTAGTCGCAAATATTTATCATTTTTAATAGCTTTAACGGTACGGAAGTCTTCGATGTGTTTAAGATAAAATTGCTATAAACGAACTCTTCTTGGCAAAAGCTGAAGTAACAAAGCATATGCAATATATTAAACTGTTACTTTACCATAGCATTCCTCAATAAGAACTGCATAAGGATTGAGACCATTATGCATAGCTGCATCCTGCTCTCCCAAACGCAAAATATTCTCTAATCCGTTCAAAGCAACCTGGATAATCTTGGTATCCATAACGGTAAGTAGATCACACAAGGGTGGGATGCATCCTTGCATTGCGAGATATCGAATTTGATCGGGCACTCCGCCACTAGTGGCATTCGTAATTGCCCAAGCTGCTTCCTTACGTGTTTTAAATTCAGCTTTCGTTAGGATCTCAATTAAAACCGGGAAGATATTAGCGTCAATCACCGCCTAAAACAGATTCAAAGAAAAGTATCGGATATAAGATTACTGAGTAAAAATGTTGTTTTGCTCTATCGAAAGAAGGTTGGTAACGTACTTGTATCTGCTGATGATTACCGGCAGTGATATTAGAGATTGTCCAACAAGCCTCTTTGCGAACACTTTCTCGCGGTGAACTTAAAAGGTGCAATAGACGCGGCAATGCCGAACAATTCAACACAACTTGAGTTTGCAAATCGTCTCCCGTAACAATATTTCCCACCGCACGTAGGGCAGCACTTATCACATTATTCTGTTCATGTCTGGAAAGAAAATGTTTGCGAATTAACACAGCATATTATTATTAATCAAATAGCATTGTTTTTTTTTTAGTATAATACATAAATTGTCTTGTATAAATTCGAACGTACGTGAGAAGATCCACAAGACGTTTACAAACGCCAGCGTCAATAACAGCTTGTATCTTGTCGTTTGGACCGTCGCTCAGATACGACAAGGCCCAGCACGCATCGGCGAGTACATCGAAATCGGTATGATTCAGAAGATTCGCCAGCACTGGCAGGCATGGGGCAACTTTCGCAAAGTCGGGTGTTGGATTCTTTCCTCGACAAAGATTTGACAGTGCCCAGACCGCGTTGCGAGTCATCGAGAGCCGTGGTTCCTTCGAAAGCAGTCTGCCAAATAGCGCGGTTTACATTAGTTGAAGCATCGAGTGCACGTATTACGTAATTTTATATCGAAGAGAGAGAAGTTACATCGATAAGTAATAATAGGTAAATGAAACTGTAAATATAAAAATACATACTGGAGCAGTGGAGTAAGAATACCGTTGGCTAATACATGGTCTCTACACTCAGGACTGTCTCCAGCGATATTGCCCAACGCCCAGACAGCTTGCTCCTGTACATCTTCATACATAGAACCGAGCAAGGATATGAAAGTGGGTACAGCTCCTGCATCTATCACTATACGTGTTTGTTGAGATGTACCGCTCGCTATGTTTGTCAATGCCCAGGCTGCTTCAAACTAATAAATAATACACACTGTCACTCAATCATATCTTATATTCTTATGATACATAACAAGAGGATAAAATTAATTCTTATATTTATGTAAATAACCCGTGCTAACCTGTAGAGTGCAATTCGTATTATTTTTGAGAAATTCGACGAACTGTGGTACAATTCCTGTTTGAATCACTTCGTTTATGGGAGGATTCGGCTCCCTTGATAATAGTTTTCTAAATTTCTGCGTGGCTGCCAATTGATCTTGTATGTTGGGACTATATAATGCATCTACCATTTCAGATGTTATAATACCGGGGGACTGCTAGAATACAAGTGTTTCATGTAAGAGGTAAAGTTATATTAGAAATTGTAGGCTATATGTATATGTATATATATGCAAACAGTAGAAATATGCAATACTATTACCGATTGTGCAGGAAGTGAATAATCATCAGTGGATGTAACATTGTCCTCGTCCGCAACAATGTTTGGAACATTGCGGCGTTTTGATAATTGCTGCTCACGTTTCTGTTTTCTTAACTGAACGCCTTCTTCTTCCCTACGCCTCCGTAACTCTTGTGAATCTAAACCTACGTTTTTATAACGATGTTTATGTGTGGGTCCAGTTGACATCTAAAATATGACATGTGAACTACATATTTTTATTGAATTGAAAATATCTTGCAGTACTATCTTCATTTATTAAATTTGAGGATTTATTATAAACCATCCAACATGATATTCATAACTTCAAAATAATTTTTACATATTTATTGAAATTATATTATTTTAATTACAATAAATCCTTGATGCCTCAGAACTTTTTTTTAAAAAGTTATATACACAATTTTCCTAAAAACAGTACACTGCACAATTGTATCATATTTTTCATTAATGTCTATATAAATATAAATATAAAACATATCAATGTAAAAATGTAATTATATGTTGTTTTTAGAATAGAGAGAATATTTTGGAAAATAATTATAATATTCTATTCCATACTCTCACAGTAATAACACAAATGTTTAATAAAAAATTACAATATTTTCAAACTTTTGCACAAATACTTTTTTAAAAGTAATATAAATAGCCAATCAGCTAAATAGTTGCCACAAACATATCTGTTATGTGAAAGTTTTATGCAAGTTATGATACTTTTGTGCCAACAATGTTTTCACAAATTATATAAAGAACAACTATATTTAAATTCCTAAAAATTTGACAACTCTCTCAAGATTTATATATTGGGCGTGTAAACAATACCAGTAAAATGTTTAAACAAAAAAGACAGCTGATCTTTGCATTTTCTCCTCCTTGTTTAAAAATACCTTCAAAACACGCGCGCGCACTGGCGCGTGTGTGCATGTATGCGCCTGCATCAGCCATCGTATAAATGTGCATAGGCAATACAAAGGCAAGCAGTAAAAATAACGATACACGAAACGAAGCCTGTTTCGCTACAGATAACGTATTTTCAGGTACAGGGATACGAAGAAAAATTCGAAGGATGTCAGTAGCCCTGCTACTCGATTACTCGAGTAACGCCGTTATCGATATTCGACTCCTCCGATTTCATTTGACAATGGGTCTCGCACGAGGGTTAGGAGTAAATCGACGATACGGTAGCCCGAGCGGAGGATACGTTCCGGACGGGTACCAGAGACGTCTCGTATACGCGGCAGTGTCGAAAGCGCACGCGACTGCGTCGCTGCCATTACGGCGCGGCGCCGATTTCCACACACGATCGGCCGCTTTGGACATTTTGGCACGTACACGGCCGCAGTGACATTGGCCTGGAATCTCTCGATCCTTCGGCACACGGAGCGCGCACGCCGCGACTCGCCCACGGAACGGACCGTGCATCGTGCGGACTCTTAACGCGATCGAGGAATATTTACGGTACTTACGGTTTTCAAAGCAAATTCGAGCCGATGAGTCAGACGCAAAAGATCATAAGAGCAACGCAAGCCCAGGCACCGCCGCGATCCTCTTTCCCCACCGTGAACTACTGCTAGTCCGGATACTCCGGGTCGGAAAGCCTCGCTCGCACGCCCGCGACGCGCAAGGAATCACGGGTTTCCCAGCCGCCGCATGCGGCGCGCTGATTGGTCGAGACAGTCGAACGCGCCTCACCACGTTTCTGCTGCGCGAAATGCCGAGTGCCGTCAGTGCCAATGTGCTAGTGCATCAATCGAGCGCAATTTTCTCTCGACGGAAATAATAATGTCAGATTTAAGGACAGAATTTGTATTACGAAAGCAAGAATTGCTGTTTGATTACGTAGGTTATATATTAATAATAGATATTTAGTTTTAGGCGGATTCAAATACGGCGCCGCAAGACTTGCGTATAAGTTGAGCATTTCCGGAAACAGTTAATTTTATACAGGGTGTTCGGTAAAGTTTCATCGCTCGTATCGAGATAAGATCAGGCTGAAAAGTCCTCCGAAGCTGTTTGGAATTATCAAATTATTTAAAATAAAAAAAAGTTTAGATATTATTCTGACGAGTTTTTATTTCATACGAATCTTGTCTCGAGACTTATCATTGTTGAAGATTGTAAAAGTCTGTGCAAATTAATTCTTAATACAGTTTTGCATTGAAAGTTTGCTAAGCGAGTTCGCACGGACTTTCCAGTTGATCCAACATATAATTTTTTTTATATAGATTAGACGTTATTTTTACATTTATTAGATTATTATGGTTTATTGGGCTCGTACAATTTTTGTAAAGGTATCTTTTAGTCGCCTAAGATATGTTATCTTCCAAGACATATTATAACTAAAAACTGTTGCATAGGAATGAATCCCAAGAGCATTTCCCAATCCATAGCACGGTACAAAAAAATATGAACTGAAAACTCAATGCCGTATCACAATAGTTCCATCATTTGGAACGTGCAGTTGCTAAGATTGAAATTTAGAGACCGTTAACAGTAGAAATTAAATAAATGAAGAGAAGCAAAATAATATCATTTTAAACTTTGATGCGATCTGCCAGGGAGCAAGATAGGCCAGTGTTATCCGGTTCAACATTAAGCTCCTTCACAGTTCCATCTTCAACGACCATGGAATAGCGTTTGCTACGTTTGCCACCTAAAACCTGCAGGTCCACAGCAAGATCCATAGCATCTGTAAAATCTGCCTTAGGATCAGCCAGCATCCGTACCTAGCAACAAAACTGACTTGTTGAAGAAAAATGATAAAAGACAAAACTCTAATTTATAATGTAATAATTAATCATGCCACAATTGAGGCTCAATCTTTTCAGTTTTCTATATAATACAATAAGTTTGATTATTAAGTGAACGTACTTTGCCTACTGCGCCATGCTCTTTGCCCCAAGCCGCCATAACAAATGGATCGTTGACACTGATGCAGAAGATCTCAGAAATC
This sequence comes from Ooceraea biroi, assembly GCF_003672135.1. NCBI lineage: Eukaryota > Metazoa > Arthropoda > Insecta > Hymenoptera > Formicidae > Ooceraea > Ooceraea biroi. The sequence goes on from NC_039510.1 coordinate 10,650,593, forward strand.
CCTTTAGCCTTCAGCTCATCTGCTTTCGCAACATAGCCAGGAAGATGGGTCTGAAAATGAACATTGATAACTAATTAATCATACTTAACAAAACAACACTGGACATACTATACCAAAAGATTTTTTAATTTTATACAATTTAATTTTATTATTATTATACGATTGCAAGTTTAAATGAAGGATATGGATATAAGAAATAAAGTTTCAAAAATTATATGTAGAAAGAATTCAATTTCATTTAATATTGAGATGTAAAACCAAATTTGTCAGGAGCCTGAGAAGTTATTAACTTGGAAACAAGAATTTTCTTACCTTCGAACAACCAGGAGTAAATGCACCTGGTACACCAAATATAATTATCTTTTTTCCAGCCGCAGCTTGCGCCAGATTCACTTTGTCGGCTGGTGTGTTCTCACACAGGTCCGCAGTAGGCAGTTTATCTCCAACCTTGAAAAAAAGATAATGTTTTGCCTCTAAATAAGGAATATCATAAATATATATTATGTGACAATATTAATATGTATTTATTCGAATCCAAGAAACTCACGAATACGAATACAACAGGCAACCAAAACTAATGAAACAAAAATATTCAATATTATCGTTGTAATAACAATCAATTATATTCTCTTCTTTGATAATCATCAACGATTAATAATGATCAATGATTTGTCATTACTACCTAGACTGGTCTAGGTCACGTACCCTTCTATAATGCGAAAGCATGAAAGCATGATAAACATTGGTGAATCGTTGCTAAAATAATCAGACGGAAAAATACTTACGGCGATGACCATGTTTCGCGATGACACGTGCAAATCTCGTGAAAAACAACTGAATGTTGACCGTCGCGAGTTGACGGAAACAATGCGACTCAATAACTGACTCATGTATGCGCGAATCCACCTATTCCGTGCGCCTCGGTCCACCAGCAAAATGCGATTCGTAGTATTCGTACCGGTACTAGGAATCGGTGGGTACAGCTGATGCACTGTAGCCTTATTACGTAATTTCGCGGTTCGTCTTTTTACTCAGCGCGCGTTTTGTCGGTTCTACTACATTCGATAAATACTAATTAATCATTTTCAGAATAATCCTATTAAATTAAAACCAATTTTCATAAGTTTGTACGTAAAGTTGGAAGTAAATTTGATATTAATATTTTGACCCTTTTGGTAGCAAAGGATGTCGATAGGCGATTTGAAAAACGTTTGCTGTTATTGATAAGCGGATTCATTTTCAGTGTTCCTTTTTAAAGAAATTTAATTTTAATTTTCTTTCTTTTTTTTCGAGAGGAGATTTATCAGCTGCTCGATCGATGAAGAAAAGTATTAGAAACTGATGGAGAATATTTCTAAGATTGACGCATTTATTATTTTTTTATAAATAAAGGCTCAATTTCTTTAAAAAGCACCAAATTAATTTGCACCTGTTATATTCGTCGTCGCAACAGCTACTGTCGCACCGTCTACCAGCTAACGCAACGCAAGAGTTTGAATCTGAAGTCTGAACAGCAGTAAATAATGAAGTGTAACACGTGGTGATTTGTTATGTTTTGTAATTTTCAAAAATGTCAATCAATATAAGGAATAATGTACTTACGTACGAAGGCAGCAATTACTTCAGATATCGTTTAATACTGTCCACATTATCCGGAAAACCAGTAAAAATTATAGATATCAGGACCAAGGATAATGATCCCGGCCTTAGAGGTTAGATTAGTAAATCAATATTTATTGATGATCACATAATTGATATTGAGAGTAATTGAAATAAATCAGGTTATTAAAGTAATCCTTAATGTTGGAAATTTGTCAAGTTAAAAATTCCTAACAAGTATAATAAAATTTAAACTATAATAAATAAAATTTACTAGTCAAAGATTTTCGTATGTTAATGATTAAAATTCTATATTGTTTATTAATATTTACTATATTAATATATAATACTATATTGCATATGTACTTGTTTAACGACGAAAACTATTTATGGCAGAATACGAGATCAGTTTTGTTCGCTTATTGGACAAAGTTACAAATGGCACGAAGATTGAGCTAAACGAGACTGGTACTAGCATATATTACACTCCTGGCTTACTAAATGGTGGCGAATTGGAACATGACTGCAGCTTACAAAGAGGCATTGGGTATTACTTGGAAGGAATTATGATGCTTGCTCCATTTTGCAAAACGCCTCTTAATCTGAAGCTCAGAGGAGTGACTAATAACACTATAGGTACTATATATAACATTAATATAAAATATATATATTAAAGTCTAGCATTCAACAATAGTAATTTGTGTCATTATTACAAGATCCATCGGTGGACAGAATTCAGACGGCTGGTATACCGATACTGAAAAAATTCCTAGCGGGCGACAATGAAGTTACGCTAACCATTCACAAAAGAGGAGTAGCACCTCTGGGAGGTGGAGAAGTACACTTTAAATGCCCCGTCAGTCGTAATCTTCGAACGGTTCAGGTATTCATTAGTTTTCCACATGTAGTACAGTTCTGTAATGATTCGTGTTGCTGATTCTTTTCTTAAATACGTGCAGTTGGAAAACAGTGGTATGGTAAAGCGTATTCGAGGTACCGCCTGCAGCGTAAGAGTCTCTCCGGCAATTGCTAATCGCATCGTTGAATCAGCGAAAGGCGTTCTCCTGAAATTTTTACCAGATGTATATATTTATACAGATCACTCTAAGGGAGCCGCCGGTGGAAAGTCACCAGGTATAAATGTGTGCCATATATATCTGCCATTTTGCTGTTGCAGCTTATTCGTTGTGCCATATCAATTTTTTTCAATCGTAATCCGTTAGGCTTTGGCGTTACCCTGACAGCGGAAACTACGAAGGACGTGTTCTTTAGCGGACAGGCATTTTCGCCATTAATGACGACGGGTTCGCTGCCGTGCGTACCCGAAGATCTTGGCAAAGAGGCCGCAATGAGACTTTTAGATGAAATTTACAGAAACGGATGTGTAGACTCTGTTTTCCAAAGCATGACTGCAGCATTTATGGCTCTTGGCAAAAAGGATGTTTCTAGAGCCATAGTAGGACCGTTAACTCCAGCCACGTGAGTACTCACGTTTTCCTATTTACACAACATGGAAAAGGAACTAGAAATTGTTACTGTAAAATTTTTCAGGATGCAATTTTTACGTGATTTACGAGACTTCTTCGGGGTTACGTTCAAAGTGGAACACGTGCGGGAAGAAGATGAAGTATTACCACAAGTACGGTTAATTTGTTTGGGTATAGGTTACACTAACATGAATAAACGAGCTCTATAAATATCTTTTGTAATTGTAAATAGATTTTGTATTAAATATATATAGTACAATAACAGCGATTTATTTATTTATTTACAATATAAAATATGCTTAAAAGTATCATATCAGAGAAAAATTTCGCGAATGCATCGATTTACGTGGCCAGTTACGGAATAACTCAAGTTTCAATCGTTCCCATTTATCTGTATAAACTATTGACCATTGCTTCCAGTCGTAATACATGATTTTTTTGGGGTGTCTTATTTCATTGCGATAATCCTGATATTTGTCCAAGATTTGCAGGAAGGCTTGCAAGAGCATTTGTCTACTTACGAGCAAGCTACTGCCTTTTCTCTTTTTCGTTGCTCCCTGTTTTCTGCCTGCAACTGCCACTTCTAATGTGCTGTATATAAAATCTGAGATTTACAAATCGTATAAAAAACCAACAGTGTTAATGTAAAAATTATAGTATTAGAAATAATATTTGTAATACCTGTTTCTCACGGCGCACCATATGATACTTGCTGGACAGGGATGCGATCTCTCTTCTCCCTTCTTGTGCACAAAGGCGATTTTAGCTTGAAAAATGTTGGGTTTATCTGTCTCACTGTTGAATCTTTTGTACAGTCCACGTTCCATCGCGTCCAAAGAGAAAGGACAGTCACCTCCAATCGTAATGCTCTCCAGTTTTATCGGTGGTATCAATAACGATAGAAGAGATCCTTGTAAACCAAGAACGAGCCACCTTCAGCATAGACCTTGTCAATTGATGAATATAACATAATATCTCTCTATTTGTAATTATAGTTTGTAACTTACCTTGCTATCTTATCAGAACAAGACAAACTGCTTGTAGGATCCCCTCTGCCTGGTTTAGTGCGCAAAGGACCCACAATGTGATAATTGACGCCGGGTAAGTGAGGATCTCGTGTCTCCTCTTCTTTAACACATTTCGCCCCTGTCCTGTATATATCTTTGTACGATTCGGCGATTATACATCCATTAATATCCTCATCGATCCGTCTGATCTTCGATGGAGGTGCATCGTTACACGTTTCTTCTTTGGGAAAAATGGAGCAATCGCCACAAGGCGTCTGACTTGAGAAAAAGTGGAAGGAAATGTCGCTGTTTAATTCTATTTTATTTTTGCTGTTCCGTGAGAAAACTGCACTCCCAGAACCACTCAGAGCCATGTCAATCTGATCGTACAAGTAGCGTACAAATGCGCGCCTGGCTAACACCTCCGCATGAGAATCGCTTAATCGAGAGCCCCTCTCTTCTGGAGTGCTGTTTATTAATTCTGATTCTCCTAAGCATTTTGTCCCAGTAGCGAGTGCCACCAGACATAACGAGCCATCAGCGTTTTGCAAAATGATACCAGATAACACGGTCCACTCATGAACGCTAGGTTTACCAGTCTTCTTTAGAAAATTATATTTTTCTATGCAAAGCCTAGCTATACTGTCTGCAAGTGCACTGTCCTCCATCGCTCACTGTTTATAATTCTATTTCTGTTTGTTTTTGTTTAATGAATTAATAAGATAAGACAGGTAGATTATATATTAAAGTTAATACAGTTTTTATTATACTACGCGTAATTTAGTCTATTCATCAAGATCTTTATTTTTAAATATTTGTTTTATAAAACATAGGTCGGTTGATGTTCTAATAATTATTAGACGTCCACATGGTGATATATATTGGTCAGCATATAATTAATTTATAAATCTTCCTGTATCTTCTTTATATCCATGTCTGAGCGTTTGATATAAATTTGTTCACTGATGTATAATATATTTTACATTACATGCCAGAGTACAAAATAGTCATTAGGTTAGGTTATCTTGTAACCCAACTTTCCTCCATTTCTTATAACAAACCACTAAAGATAGGTTATGCAGTCATATGGATTTCAAAGGAAAGACACGCAGATAAAGGTTGAATAAAATTGACTGTTCTGAATAAGATGTCGGTGATACTTGGCAGAGCTATTAACAACTTGCAACGAGTTACTCGTCAAGCGTTGAGATATTGCACGGCGGTCGAAAATCAAACGAAGATTGAAGCTCAAACGAAAATCGAAGATGTGCCGATTATATCCAGCCCACAGTACGACGACAGGGACACTTTGTATCAAAAGGTTCGGCAAGCGTGGCTGGAAAATTTAGATACTCTGAAAGAAAAGAAACTGGGTTTGGTCACTTTGCATCCAAAAGTTTACGCAACTACACCCCGTATCGATATCATTCACCAGAACGTGAGGTGGCAAAAACTGTATCGCTTTGTGGTGGGTACATTTTCTACCGTGCAGCACGTTTCGTGTTAAATTATATATATATATATATATAAATTTTGATAAATATATATAAATATAAATATAAATGAATATATATATATATATAACAATTGTACATGCTTTATTACGCTTTTCTGCTATGTGTAGAGCTACGCGCACACGAAAACTCGTGCCGAGTGTAGAGGTGGTGGCAGAAAACCTTGGCCGCAGAAAGGTACAGGACGGGCTCGGCATGGAAGTATACGCAGTCCACTGTGGAAAGGCGGTGGAATAGCGCATGGACCTCGCTCCCCCACGCCGCATTTTTTCATGTTGCCATTTCACAAGCGTGTACTGGGCCTTACGTCGACACTGTCCGCAAAACTTGCCCAGGACGATTTACACGTAGTAAACTCGTTAGAAATCCCGACAGCGGAGCCTTCCTATATAGAGCAGCTAATAGAGGAGAGGAACTGGGGTCCGTCAGTTCTCTTTGTAGATAGCTACGATATTATGCCCGAGAACATCACGTTAGCCACTGATCAGATTAAGCATGTGAATCTGATGCCTGTTTATGGTGAGTACAGTGAGGCAGTATCACGTGTATCACATTATGTATTTCCATATTTAATTTTGGATATATGAATGTTATATATTTGAGTAATTCAGTGTTAAAATAATTTCTCTTGCACACATAGGTCTGAACGTGTACAGTATGCTGAAACACAATACTCTAGTGTTGACAGAGGCAGCAGCCAGATTGATAGAAGAGAAACTGCTTTTCCAGTTACGCAGAGCCGATATACATCTTATAGCAAAACCATTCAAAGTTAATCAGAAGTGAAAGAACGATTTTTAATGCAACTGAAAACTTATGTTGTATTATTGGTTATACATATGTACAAGTTGCTTATATACACATTTTAAATGCCTGTATTGCTTAAGAATATTTAGTATCATTAAAACGATCGTCACATGAAATATAATCTAATTATTGTCACGTCGATTGCATCACTCTTCTGTACGTCTCAAGGTTATTGTCATTTCTTCTTTAGTATCGGCATGCTCGCAAACTTTTTTGTAAGTGGCTGGAATTAAAATAATATTTTAAATAACTTGAAAAGTATTTCGCACCGTTTTTTATCATAAATTTCACAATCGCAAATCATACCATGGGATGTGGGTCTACGCCAAGCATCTTTTCGCGCACGGCCCATCTAACTTTGGAATGTTTCGCTTCTCCAGGGAAAGATATCTGCTTCCACTCCTGTTGATACTTCTGATAAAGAGCAACCGGGTCACACTTTTTATTAACTACATTCCTTTGTGCTTCCGGTTGTAACCTCCATGGTCGAATAACTAAACATATAAAGATCAGATCGCTTGCGACTTCTAAAATCTCTAATAAATCATGCACAGTTATGCATTATATATAACTTACAAGATTTATGTGCAGAATTGACGGACGATCTTGCGGATAAGGTACTCTGCGTGCGCACGTGTCCAGTTGGCTCCGACGTAACACTTTTTGATCGCGGTCTGCTCGTATCACTCGATGTAACAGGCTCGTTTGGCGAATGATCACGTACCGAAGTTACCGGCTTGATCTGTTCTTCTACTCTCAGGCTATGTTTATACTTTTCTGTCAAATGGCTACTCTTGGCTGAATGAGGAACATTCTGCCTGCTCTCAGTTTTTGATCGGCTGACAGGATAACACCTGTCATCGAGATGATGCTGTCTGCAATGGATTCTGTCCGATTCTGCTACCTGAGTAACATCTTTCTTGTGGTGTCCTGCTGACGGTTTGTCATCTGACTGTGCAGCAGCAGTTCTGATATGCTTCCGTACTTCTTCATCTTCCTTCGAAATGCACCTTATTCTAACTTTTACCAACGATTCGTTGTTGAAGGAATTTAAAAATTCGGAAGAAACGACATTGGTCGAGGAGCAATCTCCATCGCGATGTTCTTGAGCTTCTCTGATCACGGCCTGCTGCTTGCTAATTATCTTTGCTTTAATTTCTTCTCTTCGTTGCTGCCTCTCACGTTCCTTTATTTTTCTATACGTCTTTAAATCTGAAAAGAAAGTAGGAGCATATTGATTTTTCAATGAGTCACTTCAGAAAAGATTATTAATTTTATCGAGATAATAATAACAATAATAATACTTTCGATCATAGTGGGTAAACAAACTGTGAACAGGTATCGTAACGCAATTACCTTTCATAAAAGCTTTTAATTGAGCAGCAGTAATGCCAACGAAACCAAGCGAATTCAGGAGAACGAGAACCTCTCGCGGATCGTCTTTAATTTCGGACATGATTGAATCTTAATTCACTAATAAATAATAAACAGATTCGAATTATCGTACGTGCGTATGCGGCAGCTCTTTCAAATAAAGAAACGTTATGTTGGACTCGTGTGTCATGAAATAAAAATATCTAGATAAGCGTCGCATTTCCTTCTCAACATATTTGCACGGATTAATGAATTAGTAAATGGCACATGTACTTCATATATGTATATTTATAAACTTTTGTAAAGAGTCTGATTTTGTAATTCTTAAAAATTTATATCATTGTGTAAGTGCGTTCCGCGTATCGGCGCGCGGACCAAGAGGTAGATCCCTTATTTCATTTTTATCTCGCTAGGATTCTACTGTCGCTCCTGCGATCGCCTCTCTAATGTATTTCACTTTGGTTCTTGCCTTTAGATCCTCGCTAGAGAACCAATTATATTAAACGCTCACACAACGGTCGTGTTTCCTGAACGCACCCTTAGGGCGCAGTCCCATGGTGCGGAATGTGCGCAATGCGGAATTGGCGGAACGCTCGTGATTGGTTCGATCATTGTTACGTTCGTTCCGCCGATTTCTTTCCGCACATTTTCATTTTACTGCGGAATTACGTTACCAGTTACCAGTGGAAAAAGGCAAAATGATTTTTAATTTGTTTTTGCAAAAATATATGGTAAATAGTATTGTCAGTAAATGGCTTCACAAGTATAATGTTTTAGATTGTATTATCAGTATATAATCAGGAGCCGCATTTAAGGCAAAATAGGTTCTCGAACAACATATTTTTTACTGATTAGTGGTCGGACCAAATGTTAATAACGTTTCAAATATTTGAGGTGGCATTCTAAAATAATCTATATATTTTTCTGTCTTCGACCAACATTTCTTTTACAAGATTATCGCTTGCTCCTTGTAGCAATCTTCTTTCGGCACTAAATATGCTTCGTACCCAACACTCCCGTTGATTCTGTATATTTTCATTTTTTCTTGCAATTCTGTATAATAAATACAGTTTTACAATTTTGCGACGTATCTCCTGTTTTTTAAATACACACCAACTTTGTTTTAATCTTTTTAGTAGCTCACAAATAACAATAAACAATTCTTCAAAATTCATCGTTTTGCCTACATGCATTTTCACGTGCAACACTCATAGTAATTCCGATCCGCTGAAGTTTACTTTCCTATATCCCATGCAGCGGAAAACGCGGAAGCGTAATTTGTGCGCGCCAATAATATACGCTATTCCGATAGACACACAGAAGAATCTACGGAAAAAATCATGTGATTGGCGGAGGCCAATTGCGCTTCCGCAAGTTCTGCTGCATGGGACATAGGAAAATACATTTCAGCGGATTACAGTTGGCGGAACGTCTGTGATTGGACGGACTTCGTTCCGCCAATTCCTCATTGCGCACGTTCCGCACCATGGGACTGCGCCCTTATCCCTATATATCGATGTGCATTTACATCGTGTTTTTTGACCCAAATATGATCCGGCTTACAATGAGTTTGTTTATAAATTGTACTCGTGTTCCATCTCAATTTATTGACGTAGCAACGCAAAGCAGCTAATGGAAAATTGCGTAGTGAATGAAACTTTCAATAATGACTTTCTTTCGCAGTCTTATTCTCAAGGCATCGAAAGGTGAGTACGTGAATCACAGTGTGATGTTATTGTGATAAACATTGTTAACTTACGCGCAGGATTACGGGAACCAAAGAGCATATTACTGATTTCCAATTACCGAAAGAACTCTTGGAGTTTCGAGAAGAGGTTTGGCGGAACTTGTTTGATAAGTATATGGAAGAGGTATGTACTTTTGTTTTTTTTACGCGGTATGCTCGTTAGGTGTGCAAATTAATTCTTTTATTGAAGAAATTGAGCCTTTATCACAGAAAAATAATAAACATATCAATCTTCGAAATATTTGCCATCATTTTCTAACACTGGGCTCCATTTATCAGGAAACTACAAATCTCCTGTCGAAAAAAATTAATGGAGGCTAAATTTCTTCAAAGTAGCACCGAATTAATTTTCATGCCTAATGTATATTTATTGTACATTCTGTTAACAATTTATTATAATTTATTGATATTTAACTTTATATCTCTTTCTCAGATGTCGGATGAGATAGAGGTAAACGTTGACACTTTAGAACCTGATCCCGATGAAGATCAAGAAGATGAGGAGAACGATGAACAATTCAGCAGCATAGAATGTAAAAGTGGACAGCGAGCACCCATGCGTAAACCAGCATGCTTAGTACAATATTGGATAGATACTGGTAATCCACCTTACAAGATGCTCCTAAACAGAGGTGAAACGTCCGAAGCTGGTTCATCTTTAAGCGAGAAAGAAACTGCACCTACAGACATTTCTTCGCTTTCGACTATAGTAAATGGCAATGCTTCTAACATCGTGAATTCGTGCAACAAGCGTAACAGCGAGTCGTCCTGCAGCTCTGTAGATACTGCAGTTTACATATTGTCGAACGCGAATGTTACAAAGAAAGCAGACACCATAGCTATTATAAAAGGGGCAAAAGGTGCTGATAAATTTTCAAGAGGCTTCGTTAAAGCTACGAACGTTCTGTCTAACGGTAAAATCATGTGCATAGGAACCATGAGAGGTGACGGTGTGGCATGCAATAACAGTAATGCTGATGCTCCAAGGAACACAGTGGCAGAACGTGCGGCATCAGAACCACATAGTCAGTGGGTTACTGATACAGTAATGACTTCTGACGCAGTGGAGCCTTCACAGGATTCGTGTTGCGAAGAAATCGATAGGAATGACACGTCGCACGCTCACCAAAGTTTGGACGACATTGCATCCATTTTCGAGCACTTCGATAAAACGTCAAAACGGTTGAGTCAAGATGCTAAGACGGATGATACTGCAAGTGACGATGAAGTGTTAGGAAAAGATGGCTCCCGTGGTGAACAAGCGTCAGCGAACGATATTACGAAAAACGTCAGCTATCAGAACGACGCGAAGCTAACGTTGCTTCATCGTAAGAAATTGTATACGGGCAGGAATTCCCCTGTAGATTTAATACTCACCAAGAAACACAGTATGAACAGAGTATCTGAAGGAAGAAAAACTTTGCATCCCGCTTTAGATACCGAGAGCACAACCAATAACAAGTTGCCTTTAGCTCACAAAGGCAAAAATAAACTCTCTCGCCAAAGGAATTCCAAGACGCGAAAAAGTGCACGCGGAAGAAGAAAACGTTCTACTTCTAATAAAAAGACTGCTAACATTGACACGGATAACATTAGGGATAAAGTTGTGACTAATGGTATCCAAAATTCCACCATTGACACGTCTTTCAACAGTGCGTCCGACTTTCACAATGATTCACGTGTTGGACGCGATGTATCGCTTCGGAATGACGATAGCCCAAATATTTCTATAATAAATAAACCACTCGTGCAAGATTTAGCCTCCCTCAATTTGAATCCAGTGGTGCAACTGGAACGGATTACATCTTCTTTTACACGAGATACATGTGATTCTATTAAGAACAATACACAAAAAAGAGTGGACACGTCCAGAAAACTGTACACTTGCAACGTCGAAAATCTAGACTTAGAAACGATAGACAGTGACGAGAGTACTATTCTCATCTGCGAGTGTAAAAAGAATAAACATCACATTTCATCTTCCAATCAGCACTTCCTTTATTCGTTTGTTGAAGATGATTCCACATCGGATGCTAGGAAAGATGATAAGAAGGATAAATTGTCGAGTCTTCAAACCTTGGAATCTACTGACATCAAGCTGAAGAAAAAAGTACTTGTAGTATTAAAACAATTACCACCATCACAATACCACAAGAATTGCACAACAGAGAAACCACAAGATCTGAATGTGAGCGGCGTTACTTGTCAAAAGGTAATGTTAGACACGTCTATGATGCATTCTTACAGTTTACGTGATATATTAAATAAGAGAAACAACGTAAAATTGCCAGAAGTTAAAATCGTATTGAAACGCCTGCCGACTAACTTGTATGTTGAAAAAAGCAGCAATGTTAACAGTACAAGTAATTCTGCTGATAAAAGGAACATTTCGCGCAATATAAGTACGCGTAGGAAAAAAAGAAAAAGAAAATCACGAATCAGAACTAACATTTCAGTTTGTGAAAACGTAAGAACAAGAAGTTCCGTTCGAACAACTCGCAAAGTCGATTATAACTACTCGTTAGATACATCTAATGCTATATCCAAACAGGAGAATCAAACTTTGGATAAGATAGAGTCAAATTCTATATCTCAACATGAAAGTCGTGTTAATCAATTTGAACGCAGCAACTATTCAATTTTAAGTTCCATATCGTCAGACGAAGATGATTTCATTCAATTAATACAAGGTACTCGAAAAAAATTAAAAACGTCGACAGATGACGAGGCAAGCAAAGCAAAGCTTGTCGAGAGAAATTCGCACGAAAAAACCAAATTAGTTAGTAAAAATAAAAATTATTTCACTAAACATACAAGCTTGGTAATCCATTCTTCAAGAAAGCTTCCATCAAAAAAAACTAATAGGTTGATAAACAAGAAAAATAGATTCAGTAGAATCAAGACGAAATCTTCCAGTGATTCGGCATCGACCGACTCATTACAGACAAATAAAAGTGAAATATTTTCAGTATTACCAAGTAAGACTGACAATAATAATTCAGCTTCGAATTCAGATAAACGTGGAAAAAGACAAGTTTCGTTTCTTAATTTTAACACAGGTGATATCGAAAAACTAATGAATTCGAGTATAATAAGTAGAAATAAGATAGACTATAAGGATGACAATCGCGTTGTACTTTTCCAAACCAAGACATTTGACACTGATTCTTCAGACTCTGAAAGAAGTAATAGTCACGCAGTAAAATCTCATCGTAAAATAGCGACGGAAATAAATAATCCTACGCGTCGAAGCTCGCGATATTATAATCATACTAACAAGAAAAATTTCCTTGATGATTCTGTCACGAAGAAATATAATCAAACATATTCAGACCCATTAAATTCTAGCACAAATCGAATGCGTGATATAATAACCAGATCGACATCAGTAGCCAGCGAAAAAGCTAATGTAAATAAACGATTTGCCAATGGAAAATTTAATGATAGCATTAATTCGGAAACTAGTACGGTGAGAAATAAGCAGATTTTTGAGAAATTTAAGAGATCAGCTATTCAGCAGGAAGATGCAAAATCAGTAACGAAATTATTGACATTTCAAACTAAAAGTTACTATGACTCAGATTCATCGTAGCATCCTGTAATAAATCTTTATGTATATGTTGTATGATATATATAAATGTGTGCGTGTACGTGTGCGTGTGCGTGTGCGTGTGTGTGGTGTGTAGTGTATAGAGGATATGCGTAGATTATAAAATGTTTAAGAGAGAATATAGTTGCCACCGAATTTCAGTAAGCACGATGTTGAATGCTATATTATGTTGAATGTATGAATAAGATATGGTATGTCATCTGCATCATAGCACTGATATCGTTATGATTACGACAATATTTTACAAGAATTACTTTGCTCTTTTGATACATTCCTAATAAATACAGGGTGTCCGGTAACTCACGACTCAACGCTCGTGAGTGGATAAAGAGGATTGAACTGAGTGGAAAAGTCCTATACCATTTTGCAATTTTCACAATAGTTAACGAGTTATTAATTATTAAAAATCGCTGTATTAGTCCGGCCTACCGCCGAATGCAAGTGCGCGGCGAGATGCGACCGCCTAGCGATCAAAGTTGCTAGGCGCGAGAAGTTGTTTATTACAAATGGCATGCCTAGCCGCCACTGCGATCGCTAGGCACTCGATCGCTGCGCGGTCGCATCTCGCCGCGCGCTTGCATTCGGCGGTAGGCCGGACTAATAGCACGATTTTTAATAATTAATAACTTGTTAACTATTGTGAAAATTGCAAAATGGTATAGGACTTTTCCACTCAGTTCAGTCCGCTTTATCCATTCACGAGCGTTGAGTCGTGAGTTACCGGACACCCTGTATACAGGTAATATATATAATATATTTATTTCAGTTTTCGCCAAGAAAGGGACTTGGTTTACATCAAAATACCTTAACCAATCATTCATCCATCCTTCCAATCAATCATACCACTTAACTTACCTATCCTATTCCTCCAGATACCTTTAATCTTATCTGCACCTTGTTCTACCATACCTCCTAAATTACCGCCATCACTATTATTTACGATACGGCATTTGCATTACCTTACTTTACAATTTACAACTTACATCGAAATAACACAGTCATATACATAACACGTTACATTGTATCACAGCCTCTATCAACTCTCATCCGATACAAACTATAATTTAAACCTAACTTAAAATATACAGGTAATAAATTCCTGTTTATTTTTTGTTACTATGGAAATAAAAACTCCGAAGCAGTAATTATTAGTAGTTATTTGAGATCTTGCTGTTATACAGATGATACATTATCTGTCAGAAAAATGAGGAAAAAAGTTGTAAGATTAAACAGTTTAAGATTAAGCACGCGTGCATGTATATTCATAAGAGGAAAGCGATGATATGAGGATATATTTAAAATATAATTTATATGTGACATCTCTGATAAGGACAACATAAAAATAAAAATGTTATACATTTATTGCGATAAATTTTGTTATACAACGCTTTCTATAAATTATTTTTAATAATTCTATCTTTCTAGTTTTTATGTGAACTATAAGAGATTCTTTGAAAAATGTTGTGCACATTGTGATTACATATAGGAAGAAACTATTTTATAGCATGTCAAATTTTCTGTTCTGTTTACTAAGTGTTTTTTTCGTAATGTTAATCACATAAACGCATGTATCAAAATTGTTACAATACTTTATAAGTCTTCCACATAATATGATATCAGATATACTGTTTTCTCTTTCTATATATATTATTGATATAAAAACACCTGTCTGATTGAATACATATATTATTCAATCAGACAGGTGTTTTTATATCAATAATTATTAATAATTATCAGCTCATACATAATCAGTTATATAAAACAAAAACAGAGTGTCATATGATGTTTCTGTAAATCGAAATCATAAAAGAATGATATTTTATTTTAAACATCGTTAAAATTAATAGCAAACATATATATATATATATATATTGTACAGGTATATGTATATTGACCTAGAAAATCATATTTATTTTGCGGTCATTATATTATATATTAAATGAGAAAAACGAAATTATATTGGATGCATATGTGGTATGTGAGATTTTTCTCTTATTCTATATAAGATACTCTATTCAATATTACAAAATAAAACTTGATGCTGAATTTTCCGAGTTTTTCAAATCGTCACATATCAAATGAACTGTTTGTACATACATACATACATAAACATGTTGCTTATTTATTAAAGCTTAATATAAAACATGATTGATGAAAATTAATATTTATTACTATTTATCCCTTTGCCAAAATATATTCTCACCTTGTTGCTATACCAAACACGTGCTGTTTAGAGAGACTCAAGTGAAAAGAATGGGAGACGTATCCCTCCAGAGCTAAAAATGTCCATGATACCTTCTCGAAACCAGCGTTTTCAATCTCAGCAACGCAATCGGCGTCTAAGCGACAATCGCCAAATAAAGAGGGCCATATGCCGGTTCGCGTCAACGCTATCTGTAACCACCGTTTGCAAGTGCCCTTCTTCTCTGGAACGTGCTCCACGAAAATATATTTCCCGCCCTGCGTGAAACAAAATTCGAAAAATTTCAAAAAAGTTGATATAATCGTGCCACTAAAAAATTTTCTGTACAATGTACCGGAGTTAACACTCTGCGAATTTCCTGAAGAGTCGATCGTATTGATCTCACGGAGCATAATGATCTAGTTGTCACTACTACATCCACACATCCCGTTGGTACTTCCTTCAAGGAACTTCCATCGCCTACTATCAGTCGTTCGATAATCACATGAGAAAATTGCCACGAACGATGCCCTTTGACCAGATATTCACCTAGCTTGACGTTCCAATCGACGCCGATGAGATGGGTACCTTCCGGATAAAATTGTATATTTTCACCTACAACGATTGCATCAAATGAGCATTGATTGCGAATAAATTGATGTTGGATACAAATATAAAGCGAATTTTACGATTGCACGAGTTGCTATATCTTGGAATAGGATTAATTATTCGTTATCTGCATCTTAAAAGCATTTACAAAAAGAAATAATATCAGAAAAAATTAGACAATTGTACTTTATTTGGAATAAAAATTGTTATTTATCAGAATAAAAAGTAATAAGCTTATTATACGAAATATAAATTGATTGATAAAAAAAATGTGAATAATTAAAGCAGAAATTGGACATGGACAAACACTTTTCAAACAACTTTGAAGCTTCTGAGTAACGAGGATTTTCATTACCGCAAATGCGTTACATTCATGATATTATAAGGGGATACCGTGCGTAAATCCGATTCACACCCGTTTTAACACCAATTTCAAGAATGCGAATGGAGCCCATGGATCGCAACATTTCGTCGTTGGAGACGATATATTGCAGCGCTTTAAAGAGATGCTCTTTGTACGGGCTGGCTAGTTCAGCACATTCTATCTCGAATCCCAGAAGATGAGCCTTGTAAATATCTTTTCGCAGTCCAGGCCATTTCCGAATGATCCAGATTCCAATGCATAAAATGATCATCACAATCACTCCGTAACTCGCGATTATGTCACGTATCCATAAATCGTTGTTGCTCATTTTGAGTAAATTATAAGGATGAAACAATATTAATAAGCAAAATTCACTGTGTCGAGCAATCTCACAATAAGATGATAGATTGTTTTCAACGAAGTTCCATGTGTTAGCAGCAAGTAAATGTAACTATTTTCTTACATATTTACAACAAGTTCCTCCTTATTGTAGCTGAAAACAAATAAAAAATTAAAATAAATTAAAAACTGCGTTACTCATATGCAACAATTACGTAAATTAATTCGAGATTTGCTTATATTATGACAGTATATATGAATTTTTATATATATTGTAATATGCATTTAAATAAAGTCTTAGCTTATGGCTTTATTTGTAAATAATAATGCTTAATTACTTACTTACGTATTTGATATTTATTCAGAATTGTGATTAATTTGATGTACAATATTATAATGATATGATTTCGAGCGTTTTGATTGTTACTTCTTTACGTAACAGCACCGATTGTTTTCTTGATGTTGAACCTTGATAGAAATACGTCATCGAATCACTTACAACCAGTGACGGATAACAATTTCGAGAATCTGGAACAAATATTCATCCAAAGTTTTGTTTAATGATAATGTGATTTAAGTATTGCACAAATATTTATAACAAGTATGTTTCTTTATATATTTTTAATAAAGTTGATACAAAAGACATTTGTATAAAAAATCATATTTCAAAATTAGATATGTAAAAAGACATAATCACCCGTAAATTTTATTTGAATTACTCATTATTTCACAAAAATAATGTGAATTTTGAAATTAAAGAAATGAAATGTCACTTCTATTTGAAAGCGATACGTATATACTATCAGTACATATTAATATATCAAGAGCATCATAGTATTATGAGGCGCTGAAGCTTGAATTTCATTTCAGCTTACTAGTAAATTCACTATATCACTACGATAAGATAAGAACTAAAACCTTGTTTTCTGACACATAAATCCCATTTGCGCTTGTATATCTATATACAGTAATTATTCTTCGCCATAAGAGAATTTGTTGAATAGATCATCTCATATTTTTATTGAATATCTAATATACAAATTAATTTAACAAAACAATATTGGGTAGATATTGATAAAAAGTTAGACTTCGTGGATGATCTTGCGCTTAGCATATTATGTTGTAAAGATCATGACTCTGAATAAATTTTAAAAGATTTTAGTTAGCGCTCATAGTTTATTAAAAAGTTAACAAAAGAAGATTGGAGAAAAACACAATTTATAAGAAATTAATATATTTACTTCTTAATGATGTGAAAATGTATTATTATACTGCGCATCTTGTCTCGCAAATTCTAAGTTTTTCTTATCATTTTTTACTATTGTTATAATATAATATATTGTATCTGCATTATGAAAAATTGAGTGATTAAATGGAGAATTTTGCAGATATTCATATCAATGTATAATTTTAGCCAATAAAATAATTAAATAATTTCATCTTACGCAGCAATTTACAAAAAGAAAAGAAAAAAGGAAACTATGGAAAGTATTTCAAAATAAAAATTGATCTCTGTTAATTGACTCCTACATGACGATGCTTGTACGCGCACATACAGAAATCAATTCGTTTCGGACAACAAAATTCACGAAATTGAGTGCCTCCGCGAAATGCACCAACAATTCCACGAGTCGCTCACTGCCGACGAGCGCGTTCGAACAAAAAGAGACCGATAGTACCCGGGTGCGGCATAAATCGTATAATATCCGCGAGATGATTTGTGCTCCGGGCACGACAGCAGAATGGGAAATTAAGTAATCGGGTCGAGCCGGAGGAGCACCGGGGAAACAATGCCGGTGCAGTTTTCGAAACGCGAAAAAGAGCGCGCCTGCCATAGAGAGGGGCAGCAGAGAGGGAGAAAGAAAAAAAATGCTCGGCGGAAGCAAAAATATATCGGCACCCTTGGGGGGAGGGGGCACCCTTTTGTCCCACGTCAGAACTCAAGAGTGACCACAAACAAAAAGTGCGATCGAGCAATTTCGGGTCGAGTGCGCGCACTCTCCGCGCGCACCGCGACGCACAGATTCCATTGAGGGGCATTTCGCGAGTTCGTGGAGAGGCGTTTTGTTTGCGACACCGAGGCGGAGAGGAGGCCGGCCGTTTTCACGGTGGTTCGTTGATTCGAGAGAATCGACGCCGAGAACGAGAAACGTATCCCGTCTGGCGATTGTTTCTGCCCCGTGGATGGTGCACGGTGGTCGCACGCTACGCTGGCGCGGACGACGTTATCGTTTTCCTTCTCGTTTGAGAACGTAAATTGGCCGGCTGCTGCTGTGTATTCGAGGTCTATTAAACGTGTCATCTAGTGCCACACGTATGACCACAGCCGCTTTATTAATTTCGCATTGCGCCATTAGTCGCACGCACGCGGCAGTACACTGTACTCGTCGCAAATTGTCTGTTTATAGAATTTATTTAATATTCAATCAGCTGCTTTTTAAAGTTTGTTTTTTCACGATGATTATTACTTATACTCTCATCATAATATAGGATGTACGTAACACCAAATTGGATGTCTATCATGTATACAATGAAAAAGAAAGGGAAAAAGTATAATACAGATTATGCTTTTGAGTGAACACTTCTTTACGTATACTCCACCCTATATAATTCTTCGCTTGTGTGTGTATTCACATGTTTACTTTATAGTAAACACTATATTTTAAAGTACTTCTCTACATTTTAACTTTATTATTTCTCTATATATTTCAACTATATTTTACTTCACTTTATTTTAAAATATCTCTCGCAAACGAACCACCTCCGACGCAGGTATTTTCAACAAGAAATCGAGAGTGTCGACGGCACTCCGAAAGGCGACATATGTCAGCCGCGTGCGTTACTAATAAGTCGGCGTCGCGTGTCAAAGGGACGTCACATGCGACGCGCGCGTTGCCCTCCCTTTCGCCGCGGTTCTCGCGCAATTAGCCGGGCTAAATGCCGCCACACTTTACGTAATCGCTCGCCTCCTGCTCCGCTTATCCTTCCTGCCACAAAACTGAGTAGAGAAAGAAAGAAAAAAAAGAGTGGAGCACGCTAACGACGCATCTGCTGATCGTACGCCTCCGCCGTTACTCTCGACTATGGATGGAAACGTCGGATACGTTTAACGAACGCGTCGATTTACATCTGGATCGAACGATGCGGCATTTACGAATATCCCTGATGCATCCACTGATTTGTGCACTTTATTTGTGTACGTGCACTTTAAAGTACGCTTCTAAAAGTTTTGATCTCTGCTCCACAGAAATTTCTGTTTTTGCGGGAATTATCTCTTTCGAGGCAAGCAGGGTAAGCCACTTTAAAAGAGAACGCGGCGAGTACTGCAACAGTGACCGCAGTTGTGCACTAAACTACTAAAATTGATACAGCCTTAACACAACACGCATCTTCTGGATTCCGCTTTATTCTTTAATGTCGCTTTACTCGCAATCTTGCTATTATATTTATATGCAACAGTACAGTGTAGCGCAAAATTCGCTGCAACGCTGCAGTTTGTTAAAGAAACGGCTCATTGCGTCTCCCGTTTCGGCTCCTTCTGTTCTTTGGCTCCTTTGAAGTATAATATCTCCCTAGGAAACGACCTCTTCTCGGCTTCTTTCTCTTTCGGCTTTTCGTCGCTTGTCATTCTCTCTGAAGCTCAGACAATGCCTCGAAAACGCGTCAGCAGGTTTGAGTTACACATACCCGGAACTTCCGAGAGCGCGACTTATTGCCGAGCACGAAGCCAACCGCCACCTATCATCCTGATCTCTTGAGAGTGAAAAATATTTAAATGCTGCAGCCGACGTCGCGATTTGAATTCAATACCACGTCAGCGTGAAAAAAAGAAGTGTTAAGTTGAGTACTTTAAGGAGCGGGGATCCCTCCCTTCAAACTCGCGTTAGTTTGCGAGTTCCTGAAATCACAATATTAATGAACGCTTACAGATGTGTCCGAAAGTTCCGAGAACATCATGTAATATTAATAACTCTTTTTCGTATTAGATATTCGTACGTATTACACATAAGATACAGATACTACATGAATACTGCATGTGCACGTTAATTTTTCGCAACAATATTTGTGCTAAAACATATTACCGCGAGAAATAATTTTTTCAATGTATTAAACAATGCATTTTGTTTCTAATACCTTAGTTTACGAAATGCATCATGTATCTGGTATGGCGGCCGCCGCATCATAGCGGAGGAGAGACGCGGAGGCACTCGAGTCGCTCTTTTTTTAGAGTGCCGCCACGACAGCAAAGTCAGTGGTATTGTCTCCATTGTTGGCGAATTGTAATCAATATTTTCACAATATAGCGGCATTGTCCGTTGCACGGGCGAATCGCGAGTATTGCTACATATGCAGTAAGGTACTTGATTCTTCGGTCCATCGCGGAACAAAAAAAACTTGGCAGTATACCAACGAAGTAAAGAACGGTATTGCTGATTCAGAATGTCAAAAAATTATTAGTATCCTAGCGTTTTACGTGCATTCTTGTGAAAGGACAAACCGACGAAAGAGCATACCGCATCGAAATACGTAAAGAAAGTTGGAAACGAAGAAGCACCACATGCCATCTATTCTGACGATTTTCCGTGACGGTCAGTAAGAAAAATCACCAGTGTAGCCTTTTCCTTTTCGCCATCTCTGTTGCTTTGATCACACCGACAAGAGTCGGTGATAAATTTTCAAAATGTATTCAAGCATGTTTGCACTCACCACAGGAGTTGTCGCAGTCGATAATCTACTTATTTCATAATATAACACTGCTCAACAAAATGATTTGGTTTCGAACACCGGAACGGACCTGAGACCTGTCGTTTCCAATAGTTTTTTTTGGACGCTGAATATGAATCCGGTTTCCAAATTGCTCCATCATAATTTTGCAATTAAAGTTGCAAAAAGGGCTATTTTGACGAACTTCATCATATTATAGCTACAAAATGTAACGTGCTAGAGAAGTTTAATTGCGATCAAAATAAAGTATGTTGTTAGGACTTTCAACCCTCAAAAGGAATTTTTGGTGTCATTTGTTTAATAGATTATAAATCTTATATCTATCATCGAAATTATCTTAGCTCATGCGAAAGGAATTTGTTTATTGCAATGTGAAACAATATTTTCAAAGTTTTCTTCTGATCCAATAAGAGGATCGCATCAAATTTATCTTCGTTCACGCATTGCAAGAAACGATAGCTTCGAGCCTTCTTTTTCCCAGGAATCTAATCTTTTGCTATTTCATGTTTTGTTGGAATATTTTCTTGCATATTGTCGCGTCAGGGTGGTCCAAAACATTGTTGTCGCGTCAAACTTTAGAAAATTTTTCGCAGCTTTTATCCTCATGCCTTTTCCTAGAATTGTTCATAATCAATTTTACTTTACTCTGGTTTAACCAAAAAGCAGAATCGTTCGAATAGTTATTGGGATTATCTGCAAAATTATCTGCAAAACAAATAGCCTGACGAGCTAAAATCTCTTTCCCAAGAGATCAGTATAAGTCTTACTGGGAACTTTTCTCGAGTTTTTCTTTTGTCGGCATTCAGGTGGTCCACTCTATTCCCGCATAACGTTGTTAATGATTGTCGTCCGAAACCACCACTTGACGATGACGATGACAGGATATTTCTGAATACCGTAAAGCGATCTTTTACTAAGCAGAAACTCTGATCAAGATTCTCGCGTTACTTATAAACTCGTTGTTATTACGTGCTTTCTCAACATTATCGCGTATTCAAATATTTATGTCACACAGATATGTTCATCGATCAGACCCAGTGTCTCATGCCTAGCACCTATCGGTTAGATCAAAGGTAAAAGTAGAAAAAAAGGAAGATTGATCGCGCGGATCATTCTGCGGAAATCTCGGCGGTGCAAATAAACACATCACAGCCCCCCGTTACCGTGACGAGAGGTGGGGTTCTCCCCCCGAGTTCCTCCCTCTCGTCCCCTTCTGCCCGCGTCTTTCCAGGCCGTTTTATATAATCTCGTGGCGGGGTCTACCTGCGCATGTATAGCTGCCACGACGGCAGCTGTCGTCTAATTGAATTATCTAGTTTCCAATTCGACGCGGAGATTTCGGGCGAAAGGCCCGACGAAAAGTCATGATGGCTAAATATTGAAAAACATGCAGGGCATTGTTGAACCTCTGGCCCCCGGCTCGTTTCTGACGAGGGCGGGGCTGTCGATTTGTGAGGGCCTTTGTTTGTCGCGGCCGATCTTTGCGATGGACCCAGATGCCGCCGATGGCAGCGATGGTGGCTGTTTTCCGGGGCCTGCTCAGGTACAGAAAAAAATTCACCGTGGAGAACCTGGTGAAAAATAGGCACTCTGCGAACTGACTGCTTCGTTACTTACTCTTGTTTATCGGGATCCAGCATCGCGGTAGGTAGACTTCATCAGGTTGTTCTCAGCTTCTCCATCGAGGTGCAAATGGTACAAAAGTAGTCGATTATCGTTCACGAAGAAAATCACAAGGTGATCCATAACAACTTTTGCCGAGACTCTTCGAGCGACATTGCACAACTGTTTGGTATTTTCTATGTATGTAATGCTCAGGTTGTAGCATAAATAAATTAAATCTGTTCGCATACTTAAAATTAAAGTGCAGTTGTTTATCCTGAATTCAACGCGCATACATAATATAATTTTTATATTAAAATAGAATTATAAAATACAAAGAGACATTTATCGGTAAATAGACGAATTTTTCAAAGATTTTGATTTACATTATTCTTATTCATGTCAGACCTTACATTCATGTAAATATAAACTAATACTTTTCTACTTGAAAACCGTCCTTTTCTGTTACTTTATCTCTTTTTTCACATTGTACACAGCATCCGCATGCTGTTACGAAGAACGAAGATTCTATAAGATTTCCATTTTAGAAGTTCAGGCCTGTCCGACAATCGGAATCTGCAGGATTCAAAGAACGAAGGCCGACGGGAGTCCATGGGGGTCTAAGCGTTGTAAATTAGCGATCTTCATTGCGTCATGGTAGGACGACTGGCACTGAGAATTCGGTTTTTCAGAGCGGAAGCTACCGTGCAAGCAGCTTTTGCTCTTGATCTTTCGGATGTCAAGGAACAATGACTGACCGAACGATCCCGTGAAACGATAAGTCGCATTCTTCTTTCCTGGTGTGGAACACTACGCGGTCTTACATAGTGGTACCACAATTCTGAGTAATGCGTGTGACGCCATCAATAATGCGCTATCGTAAAACGCTAATGCTCAATCATGAAGAGATGGCAGTCCTTTGACACGGTCGATTCCGTCGATCCGTAATGAATTCCGTCTGGCCACACGGATACGATCATTGTGTCTGGTCGTGCAAATCGTGGGCGTAGTTCCGCCGAGCATTGATCGCACTTAAAAGTAGTAGATGATCGTGTAAAGATGAAGAGGGGGCGAGATCGGATCCGTGTGATCAAAGGGGTTTCGATGAAAGGCGCTCAAGAGTGCCTATCTCGCGAGCATCCCGGAAATTCTCTTTCTCTTCCGTTATGTCGGATATATCGTCAATGGGATCCATTTTGTCGGGTGATGTCGGGAAAACGACTGTCATGCGCCGATCTGGTGGTAGTAAACACCAGAGGAAAGGAACAGTGGAGGGTGTCAGCAAATATCGTATGCGTACGCGTCCCGGAACATGGCAGCACGGCCATTTATTATTCACCTCCGCAGCGGCATGCCAACAATACCGTCCATTGACAATTTCTGCTTCATACACGACGCCGTGCACCGCGACGCCACGCCCACGATCGAACTACAGAGAAGGCCGACGAGTCCTCACTCGACCAGGGGTTCCAGCCCGATTTTCCCGCTCCCTTTTACAATCGAGAGTTCGAGGAAGTGGCCATACTGTGTTCCTTGGAAAATATTAGGCAGAAAGTAAATTAGAGGGGAAAATGTCTGATAGAAAACGGAAAGTAGAGAAATCTCGAATATGGATATGGAGATTATTGTGTTATGGACGTTCGTTTCAGTAATGCAATTAAACATTTAGCGAAATGAAATCATTCATGAATGATTATATCACCTTTCGTGATTGCTGCAATTTAATCAAATCAAATGTCTCGAAAGGAAGTTTCCTCCACATTAAATAAGACTTTTTGGTGTTCTCACGATCCCCCCGGAAACATCGTGTCGGTGTCTGTGACACACTTCAAAAAACGATTCCTCCCGGTTTCTGGCTTTCTGCTCGCCGACATAGAACAGCAGAAGCCGCTCTCATTATCAACTTGTTAGCTCGAAAGTTATCGAGGGTTGTTTATACGGGCGCTAGATTCCGACCAGGCAGATCCTCGTCTAATAGCTGGTCGGGTTCACGGAGGGTGACCACCCGCAAGAGCGGTGCTTTCATCTTTTCCGGCATCTTTCATGCGTTGTGACTGTCCTGCATTTTTCCCATCCTCGGTAGCAATCTCCTCTTCTCTATATGCATGTTCTTTTGACATCGCAAGACGTTATCAGACCTACACAAGTACCACGAATGTTTCCCCATTTCTTATTTTCCATCCGTACGTAATGTAGATTGCTCCATGCACAAGACAAGAAAAAGAGTTACACGTCGCCTTGAAATCTTCTATAATCAGACATCATTTTTTACTGAAATGTGATAAGAAAATAAGTCAAAATAAGCAAGTAATGAAAGATTTAGTATAGAAGGATAGAATTCTTCTACAACGAAATTGCAAGAGTGCCGTTCTCGCGTAAAGATAAAATACATAAGATGCAAGAATCATTCGTTTATATCTACCAGCACATTTAAAAAAATGACATCTGATATCCAAGCCTCAGTCATCCAAGACGGTTGAATGCACGTACAAATTAATTCCCGCACTCAAACTCGAAACCCAACGCGTTCCGTACCAATGCTCGCATCGATGAGATTCACGTGTGCACTTTCCACGCCACATTTGGCGGGATTCATTTCTCCACGCGTGAAAATGCGCGTTACGGTCGGAGCGCAGCCATCGGCTCCAGCGGGCTTTTCGAGAAGAAATAATTTGGATTTATCGAACGGCAAACGCACACATGCACGCACACGCACGCACCGAAGCTTGGGCGCAAGGCGGAAAGCGACCAGGTGTGAACCCGACGAGCCCAGAACTAATGGAGCCACAAATCAATGGTGCTATGGGCCATCATTACTTTCGCTAACACAACGTGTTTACCACACAGAAACCGACGGACGAGTCTCTTCTTCTCTCTCCTCACCCTCTTTGTCCGACGAGGGGAGAGACACCGATCCACCTCTCATCCCTCACGCTCGATCGCCCGCATTATGTCGCGTTCTGTCCCGCGTGCAAAAATGATTTGGTGGTTCTTGTTTGTCGCGCCGTCGCTAATCGAAAGAGACGATAGGTACGCGCGATTCCCCCGACATGAAAAGATCATCCGGCGGTCTTACCCCGCAAACGTTACGAGCTTGCTCGAGCTGAAAGTTAAAGCCGATGCTAGACCAACTTGTAACTATTTGTCGGCAGAGATTCAGCTAGAAATCAATGTTCAGCTGAAGCGACACCGCAGTAAAAACTCCCCGCAATCCGTATCACGTTGGTGGTACCCGTATCAGTTTTATGAGCAAACAAATACTCCATCTTCGCCCCTTTTATCCAGAACCGGCGATCATACCGGTCCAACAGAGTTCAGCGCTACTCAATAATCAATCTCCACCGTCCGCAGGTAAATAAGTAGCGACGTATAAAAGAGCGGCAGCGATCGAGTACGATTTGGGGTGCACACGGGGGTGGCGCGTTTGTGGGACGCCGCTGACCGAGTTTGACAAATGTGCGAAGGTCGAGATAAAGAAGTCGGGTGGTTGAAAGTTCTCTGTGGACCGCCGCGCCGGTGACCGTGTTCTCTCGGATGGCCCTTCTTGCACCCCTTGTTTCCTCGTTTGCGTGAGCGCACGTGTGTGCAAATGTGGGCACACTGGCACGCACACATGCATCCTACTGCCCCCACAACGTGTCGCGCGGCTTGCACAGCACTGGCTCTAACATTATTACTATTAGCTGCGCCCGCTTACGGTTACGGCTCTATTATTGCCCCGCCATAGAGAAACTCACCTCGGGGCTTTCGCTCGCCGCGAGCGTGCTACGATCTCTTTCCATCTTTCCATCCGCTCTGCCCCTCCTGCAGCCCCGACGTGACGGAGAATCGGGGACCCACAGTCGTGATTAATGACTTGCTCACACGGACCATGCCGCCAGTGTCGTGATCAAACGTCTCTCGAGTACGTACAAGAGAGTACCAGCGAAACACGGATGCGAATTTTGAATCGTTCTGTAATAGTTTTGCGATCAAAATGTAATCTGTCATAGATCAGATTGTGTATATCATTATTGTATTTTAAATAAAAGATTACATATGACACTTCTTCATATAGGACGAGAGAGGAATATCTTTCTGCTCGAGTTATGTTTCAATTACTTGTTTAATAAGTTACTTTTATATATGTTTTATATATGATGCAATGGCTTGCGATGGCGCTCTCGTTCGATTCAGGTAAAATCACGGAGGGTCGCGAATAAGAATAATTCGGGTAATCGTCAGCTCGAGTCCATCGCCGTTCGCCACACGGCTCTTTCGACTCGTTTTGGCTCGTTCCGACGCTTTGTCGACGTGTTGTCACCAATTGTCGCGCGCTGCGCCCCACGAGTTTACACACAACAGGGTGACGTGCAGTTTATGCGATTCCATTGTCAAGCACGGCTGGTTCTTCCTAGCTATATATATATTCACCACGCTATGAATGATTCTTCGTGGAAGACAGCATCCAGTCTCGATCCAAATTTGTTCCTCCATCCTTCGCAGCTTGGCGACGTCGTTTCTTAACACCCTTCATCATTAACATCCTTACGTCTTTAACGTCTCTTAACAATATCGAAATAGTGCATTTCATGCATTTCAGTAATGTAACATGAAAACTACATGTATATGTAGGGAAAATAGTATTTTGATAATGCTTAAGATCTCTCGAGATAGGGTTGAGAGACGCGACGCAAGCAGGAAACATAAAGTAGAGCGAGCTGAAACGTGTTTTCTTTGCCATCAAGGCTTCCGCCACTTTGCATTCTGCTTCGCGTAGGCGTACTTATTTCACGATGACGCTCCGCGCGACCGCAATTAATATACAGTTTTATTTATTGGAGACGATTATCCCGGGATTCGCTCAGAATCTGGAGCGATGCAATTAAGCAGCGGAAACTCATTTTTTATTTATTAAGCGTCGTGGAGAGAACTTACAGTCGCATGCAAATATACGTACGATGAAATATTTCGCGCCGCATGATATGCATCGTGTCGTTGAAGCTATGAATAATCATAATTTCGCAAGGATAATACTCGCGCAAAAATGTTAGTTTCAATCACAATTTCTTTCGCAGATCCGGTTTACGCGTACTTACACCGTGTAATTATCTCGAAGGAACTGAGCTCAAAAAATCTAAATTAGAAGCTAATGAAAACATTTTTCCTCGCGGAGGAAATCATTTCTACATTCTAATTACGTGCTCAAGAGAGAAAGAGAGAGCGATCAAAAGAGATACGTATATTCAAATATAATACCCAACCGGTACTCATAAATTCTTTGCTCTCGTTCTATTATAATTATTCATTCTTCTTTGCTCTGTTGTAATGTATTCCGAGCGGAAGAGACATAGTAAATAACTTTTATAAGCAAATGCTTTTTAGCGAGAAATCCAAGACGCTGTTCTGTAAAAAAAAAAGAAAAAAAAGAAAACGTATGATGTGCAGTCCATTCGAATCGCAAACAAGCAGACAATAAGGACACGCATCTCGATTGTCGCGTCACAATAACTGGCACAATACGGGCAACAATTGTATCCATCAATGTCGCTATCCTACACCGCCGCCCTGTAAATTAGTCCTCCAGGATCCCATGACGCATCCTGTGGGACGCGTTCGCATGTCATTCCCAGTTACCGATACAATACCATCAAAATCCTGTCACAGGAAACCCGGAGAAATCCCCGATCGGTTCCGCCGAGACTTTTCATTGCCGCCACTCTTTATAGCCGAGGTCCCCCACTCGATGTTTCGATCGATCGATATTAAATTATTGCCGGTCGCGAAATGGTATTTAAATGATCCTTCTAGACACGGCGACACATTAATTAAACCGCGGGATTTATTTGTTATTAGAAAATGAATGTTTGCCTCTCAGTATTCGCGTCACATCAGCCTGCTTACTGGAAACATGAATATTAATGTCGTTGATGCGATCTTGTGTAACAACTAGTTTATTCGCACGCGATTAATTATCCTTGGAAAAGATCACTGATAGCATCATTATCATTTCAAGTTCCTCGCAACACGGTAGAAAAGACAAGCTGGATCGACACAGCCAGCACGATCGATCTCGTCGACATCGTGAATGCATCTATTAGCACTCTCAATGGTGTCATTGTGACAATCTTGCATCCATCGCTCCTCTCGCCTGGGAATTAGCTCGTATCCTGACACTGCTCCCGCTGCCGAGGATCCGACCTACGTAATCCTGGCTAAGGATAATCTGACCTCAATGGCGCGACACGATGCGAATTTCGAGTGTAAATGCTCCACTTAGCAGGCAATGCGACTGCGGTCGTGTCGCGAGTTCTTTTGTCGACTTTCGAATGATGCATGTCTCGCGTTAATACGGATTTCAATCTCTTATTCTGGTTGCTTATTCGCTGCAACGATATCTCGAGTGCCTGGGACTTAGTCGTGTATTGTGCGACCTTCGCCTTATTATTTAAGGATTGAATAATCAGTGATTTATAAATGCCATAATATAATTTTTATTTGAAACTGTGAGAAGATACAGTTATTAGTAACGACATACATTTAGTCTCTTTTTCTTTATTTGTACATACAGTCCTTTCTTTATAATCTCAAATATGCGTCTAATTTCAATAGATTTATTTAATAACGCATTATGAACATAATACGATGGATAATTCCGATGTTATCTTTCTCGCGGCGCGATATTCAAAGAATCCAAAGAAAAACCAAATATTATATAACAACAGAAATAATTTTGTAAGGAAATTATAACGCAATTTCAATGATAACGTATCTAGTAGAAGTTTTCTCAAGGAATGTCTCAGAAAATACTTTTACCGGTGTCTCGCACGTGTTTCCTATTTTCTCTTATGCACGCGCTCGCAACGCAAACGCGAAACTGTTCCTGTTCTTTCAGGTGATGCTCCCAGGAACTTCTCGTTAGATGTCTCGTTCAGATAGGAGTTACTTTGGCCGTAACTCGATATTCAGGGCACGCTGCAGGGGCCCGGTGGCGCAGGCAAAATGCAAGCCCGGGCCCGCGGGCCAAGGGTGCGTCCGTTGTATTTGCTCAATTTACAGTTACGTAATTCCATAATGAAGGACCGACGTTTCTTCTTCCTTTTTTTCTTCGTCGACGATCGATCTGAGAACGTAACGTAGCGCCGTTGCGCCAA
This sequence comes from Ooceraea biroi, assembly GCF_003672135.1. Lineage (NCBI taxonomy): Eukaryota > Metazoa > Arthropoda > Insecta > Hymenoptera > Formicidae > Ooceraea > Ooceraea biroi. The sequence goes on from NC_039510.1 coordinate 10,680,692, forward strand.
CAATAGGCGCTTCTGGGATTTTGCGAGCGAGCGGACCCTCATAAAGGGGCGAGCGAGAGGTAGTGGGGTGCCTGCCATGGGGGTGTCGTGTTTCGCAGTTGTTTCTATAAACAAGGAATAAGAAACAGGCTTTGTCGGTCGTTCCCAGAGTGAAAAACTGCAAAGTTGTCAAAGCGGGAAGCACATCTTTTTTGCCGCACGATGTCTCATCAAATCAAGCAGAATTCACGTACGAGGCAATGGTTTCTGTCATGACGTGTATGTGTATGAAAGAAGTCACATGTATTTCTTGCATTCTAAGATTGTATATATTATCTTTATATTTTATTATATTTACGTGCTCATTAGCTCGTTTCTTGAATATGCAAATAAGAAACGTCACGTTTTCGTTGTTTTGCGGAAATCAGGTTTTTCTTCAGGCAGGTAAATTCCGTTCCGAAATCAAGACAGCAGTCTCCGTTTCGGAAGGCGAAGTCACGATGATTTCTGGAACCTGCGATCGAGCTGCAGAATCATCGAATCCGATTATTCGCGTACGAGGCACGCGCAAGTTTAGAAATGCCCTGCACCGAGAAAAGAATGAAAACAGTTTTCCGTGGATCTGCTGCATCATCGTTCCATCGACCAGGCTTGTTCGTTAGAAGATGAAGATCGACGTGGCTTTGAAGAAATTTCTAAATTGCTGGGCCTTGCACGTGAGATGGCGAAGGGATGCATAATTGGCTGCGAAAGGAGCGTATCAACGATGAGTGGCGGTTTTAGCGCTAGATAGGGGTTTGTTTTGTATCCATTGCTGCCCTTCTCATTTCGCTCGTTCGAGCTCGACCCACTTAGCCGCAATGCTTTGTGCGGGGCCTAAAATAACACCTACAGCTTGTCGACTCTCCGTTAAGAGTCGTCCCTAATTTCTCGAATGATTGCACTCTCGTTTTCTATTTGAGAACAGCAACGGAGATGCTCCTGGATCGTTGCTCCAAGTGTTTCTTTGGCCACATTGATTCGTATATTCATCTCAACCTGTTTTATTTTCCATCACGTTTTCTACAACTTCGAATCATGACGTCGAATCATGGTATTCAGAAACCTTTCCTTTCTAATGTATTGTGACAATTCATACCGCAAATAATTTTATAAGATTTTTAATTAGAAATGTCATTATAAAAAGAATTTGTGACAAATTTGAATAAAGTTTGAATAAATATTCAAAATCATGATACTGTATAACAAAATGTGAAGAAGTCTCCAAATGTTGACTTATTTTTATATGTAATTAATTGTCAACTCAAAGTAATGCATGATTATAGATAAAAAAACGGTATAAAAATTTCCAATAAAATTATGTAACAATGTACAAGGAAATTTTAATAATTAACCGAAACAGATTATCTTTCAGCCTTCAGCTATGAAACGTTAAAACGTATATCACATAAATTATATCTTTACCAATTTGGATCTGTACTCATACAACTCCGCGACAAATTTTATATTAATATATTTCGCGAAATACTCGTATTTCATCTCGCGTACCGAACGTTGTACCATTTATGTAAATATGTGAGAACAGGGATGAGGCTGCGTGTATCGCTGTTTGCATAGTTGGCGCACAGCCCGAGGTGCATATACGGACAAAGCGGTTCTTTCTTCGTTGTTGTTGTTTTGGATTATCCGCGGAGGGTTTTATATCCCAAAAGCACGACAACACATTAGACTTGAACTCGTGGATAATAGGCTGTTTATTTTATTAGCGGTGAACAGTAGTCGGACGTTCCAACCGAAATTTTAGGATTATCTTAGATGTATGCATTCTATTGCGGTCGCAGAGATCTTGCAATGCATTTTACTCACATTTATTATTTAATGCTAACAGCAGTACTCTATAAATTTTTGCTGTTTCCCATGCAAAGACACGACATATACATAAATAATGCAGCGTAGAAAACTCAAAATGTGTATAGAAACTCCAGTTCAACGTTACGCTCATGTAACGACTATGGTTTGATAAATACTGACTAAACTGGATCACGAAACTAATTCTCTGATAACATGTGTTGGTAGATAACGTATGTCATTCTACTAACTATCTAACAATCGTTCGCTTGACTGCATGTCTTTCTTAGTTTGCAAATGTCAATATACTTCGTGGCACATGTATATTACAGTGTTTCTTGAACTGCGGTTGAATTTATTATTCATCGCATGCTATATAAAGATATGACCTATCCACGAAGTATAGGATATTAATTTATCAAATTAAATTTGTACATTCGTATTGTGACTATATACTTACCGATCTAGAACGGGAAGGAGAACGGGTTGATTCTTTTGATATTCCTGCTCTTAAAGGGCCAACTTGTCTTCGGATTTCGATACAATAATATACTGACGCGAGAGAACACACACAATCAAGAATATCTCTACCAGGCGCGTTAATAACGGTGATCAGCGGGTTCTCCTGCAGGCTACAGGATTGCGCCGCGTCCTGGGACGAGCATAATGGCGGGTCACCATGACTAAAAGGGCTAATCATGACAAATGCAGCCGTTACTGCCTCTTCAAGGGTCCGAGAAATCTTCAAGAGGATCTTGCAGGACCCGTGCTTCGTTCGCGGCTCCGCCTCGGATCTAAAAAGATCAGTAACGTCCCTCCGTCGCGTTCTTCGTACGCGCGAAACGTATCGAGCCGTGGCTGACGCGTTCGCCACGGTGCTCAATGTATCGTTTGTTCGGCAAACTCAATAGACAGCCTTTGTTTTTGTGTACGTACCTGCGATTTTGTGGACGCGATCACCACGTTGCAGAATTATTTCTTCACGTGTTCCACAGAGTATTGTCGAGTACGCAGATTTCTTTAGTGAATCTTCAAACTTTGCGTAAACGCGCTTTCAAATTAAATATAAAATATAAATCACTTCATTTTATATATTAGTATAATTAAAGAATGTGTAGGAACATTGTTTCAATTTAAAATCTTACTTTTGGGTATTTAGTTGCAGTTTGAACTGCAATAGTTTGTCATATAATTAAAGGATTAATGAATAATAATGATTATCATGAAGCGTGAAACGAGCTCTTCATATGAGAGTATTGTAATACTTGATTTGACGTCATGAGGCTAATATTATTTGAGAAGCAATCAAGAATATCGAGTAGTTTTTTACGGTACACAAGATTACTTTTTGCCGTTGCATTGTGACAGAGATGGCAAGCTTGACAAAGAGCAATTTGTCAGTTAGAGTGTCTGCTCGTCGCTTGTCAGAACGAAGTCTTAACGATTCAATAATTACACATTTAATATGATCGGCCACAGCTGCGCATCGGCTATGCCTGACAGGTCCGTTCTGAAAACCCTTCATCCAGCTAACGTCTTTTTTCTCACCCGATGACCGTTGGTTCTGCATGTTTTTGAGAATAGTCTGTAAATTAAGTTAACTACTGGCACAAAATCGTGAAGATGAGTGCAGACAGTAACTTGTCATTAAAAGCTGGAGATAAAAATTTGAAGTAATTAAAAGACAGTAGTCTAATATAGCTGCTAATGTTAAAAAAATAATTATTTCTAGTTAATTAAACATAATTAGTCTGCTAATATACAATTCTAGCATTTTTTATGATAAAAAGTGCAATTCCTAAGGGTTCAAATAATCTTGTGCTATGCGTAAATCTTTGTTGTCAGTGAATCTTATATTCTGGAGTGCTGTTTTTGACATTACTCAATTATAAAAATTGGTATTGTATGTAACTGATAATAATAATTGCATATTTTTTACTAATTGCTCGAAAAATATAATTACTTTAGTATTAAAAAAATACGCTAATAGCGATGACCGAACAGGGAAGAGCGAAGAGCCTTGAGCCGCGAGAAGCCGCGCTTTTTTCACCCCCTCGGGGCCCTTGCCCCCGATCTGTAACTCTATAACCTGGCATATCTGTATATTTGTATCGAACCGCGGGGTTTCAGGTCGTGGCCTCTTTTGTTGGCCGATGATGTTGTTTCGCTTCGTTATTGGTCGCAAGGTTGCACGACGTGTACGGGCACACGCTCCACTGTATCAGTATGGATGCCAGAGGGTCGTTCGCGACGGCATATGGCCGAGTATCGTATTACGAGACGTTTGTCATCATCAGAGTAGTCATTGTTCCTTAGACCTAAGGGTGCTACCGTACATCAGCAAATCTCGGAAATACCGGCCGACTTTTTTCCTTTGCTTCTCTTTTCGGCGGATGCTTTCGTTAGATGGAACTTGCACGTAACTTTATTAGTTATGTAGATCACTAACAAAAAAATAAATTCGACTAAACACTCAATTTTAATGATGTTATCAAAACTGTACGAGCACATGTGTAAAACAATCAGAAAGATTTGCACATGCATATTTCATCCGCTTTGTGCTGTGCATCATTATTAAATAGCTACTTTTTAATTACGGGCAAAGGATTGGAGGATTAGGATTGAGATATTGTTGATATTGTTTTGCAATAAATCTGTTATTCAAGTTACGTAGTAATAAAGGCGTCATCATAGTTAAAAGCGTTTTTATCCATAAAATCACAAAATATGACAGAGAAAACGGCAATATTGTAGAAAGAGAAACTAGAAAATTTGTAGATAAAATGTTTTAAAAAATACAGAAATTTCTTGCTCCATTTGTCCACGTAAAATTCGTCCCTTGCGCGCGAGTAGAGGAGGATAAATCATTTTAGATATCTGTACAATAACTTATAAAGTAAAAAAAAGTTGGATTTTATTTCACTTACCTGCGCGAGAAACGCGATCCGCGGCTTTCCCGCTATCAATCGGCCATTATTACGCGTAATCAAGCGGGTAACCGGTTGGGGCATCGAACTCCTCTCGGAACTTTATCCTGTGACCCTTCGAAAGAGGCAATTCAGGTGCACGAACAGTCTGACCTTTTCAAGTGACAGCTGCAGCGCCGAGATTTTTGCGGAGAATTACGAGTTTTTCACCCCGAATATCCGAACCGCATTTAACCCCAATTTCGTAACCCATTGATGGCACAGGTCGGACTATTTTTTGGTAATAGTCTCGCAAAAGACCTCCCGCGGATCTGCCTACCTGATGTGTACGCGTAGAAATCTATCCTTTCTTCTTTATTATCCCGCAAGGGAATTGTGCATTTTTGGAAACGGTTAGACGTCTGATATACGGATGTACGGATGGGAAAATTTTCAGGCTGAATTAAGCTAGTCGTACGTAATAATATCACATTGACAGTCGAAAGACTGTTTGATGGTATACAGACTGCCCTTAGGTAAGGAACGTTAGTTAACTGCAACCGAAGTTGAATCGATTCTTCATCGTTTTTCTGTTCCTAATTACACGCGAGTCGTAGTTGATTTCCACTTGTGATTCCCAAATTGTGACTTCTTCCTCTCCCATCTTTGTGTCTCTCTTTCTTTCCGTAGTAATGTCTGTCAGATTCGACCGGAGGGCCGCGGATTCGCACGGTAAAGAAAACGGCCGTTAAACCGTCGAGCCGCCAGCTCGTCTATAAGCTCCATATTTTCCTGGCAATAAATTTCTCGAGGGTTGCGGAGGGAGGTTGGGTGCTATTTAAACGGGCGTCGTACGAGGGGCGGTTCCGCGCGTTATGACGAAGGTACTCGGGCGATTCGGAATCGTAAATACATAAGGACTTGATATATTTACGGCAGCGTGAGTAATATACATGGCCGCGGTTACGGCCGTTCCCTGCAAGAGCAATACGAAATCGTCTCGATAGCGTGATCAATGAATCGATATCAGCGAGTGGTCTCTGGTCACTAAATCAAGTAGTGTGTGTGTGAGCTAAAAATCACGGGAAATTTTGTAAAGTGTCTTTTTATCTACTTTTCATTTAGTTGACATTAGAAACACCAAATGATGTATCCAGCTTCCTCGACATTGGCAGCAGTTCTGCCATTTATCAATCTTCGGAATTAAAAAGCTTGACACTGTCCAAAGCGATTACTCCGAAGCGATCCAGTTTTGATTTTCTTTTCACTCGCGCATCTGTCTGCGAGTTAATGCCTCAAATTACCGTATCGCCGTGCCAGAATGTTCTGGCAGAAGGATAGCAATTGGAGCTTTGAAGATTATTGGCGAATGGATCGTGTACCGATACGATCGATGCGACCCATGGGAGCAACCATGGAAGAAATCATGTCGTTGATACCAGATTCTTGACAGACAATTTTTATGCTGAAGGATTCTTCTTTCGCTGAATTGGGTTCTGAAGACTGCAAGGCTCTTGCAATTTTGTGCGCGTGGCGTCCGTGGCTTTTGGAAAAGACTGTCGATACATCACTCTCGATCATTGCTCGTCTCCGGCCAATCCTTCAAAATTATTTGCACTATTTTCACGGAGCGATTCCACAACAATGGCAAACTGCGAACCACACGGTTTGGTGGCCGCGTGACCAGATTCTCGATCCATCGATTCTTGAAGGACTTTGCTGTGTCCCGAGGAAAGTTGGTCGCTATCCTGGCGTTTAATTCTCTTGAGATCTCGAGGATGAAATCTGGAAATGTCACATTATGTGCATATTCGTTAGTGTTTTACCACATGAATACGGCAATATTGCTTGACGAGGGATTGAAAGTTTTTAGCTATTGTGAATATCAAATATTATATTGTTTTAAAGATTTTCTTGTTATATTATGAAATTATATTACGATGTTTTTTGTGGGTATTATTGTATATGTAAGACATCTCTTAAAATGTAAAGAAGCTCATTTTCATATTAAATTATTCTTAAATATTGGAATTATTTGTTGCAAGATATTTAAAACATTTATGTAAACTTAATTAAAGAATCAACCAACTCAAAAAGTAATTACATACTACATTGCCGTCGGTACGTCAATGATAAAGCCCCTTAGAATCTAATTAGCGTTGTGAATCGGTTCATGGAAAGCATGACGCCAGCTTTCGAATTTACTCTTTCTTTCGTTATTGTACTCGACCATAATTAATTTCTACATGATATTTCTCTCCTGAATGTCTCATTAAATTTTATCTGTAATAATTATAGAGCGTAATAAAACGTTAAAAAAAGAAATGAAAGACGCAGAAAAGATGTTGTTTTTCAAATCTTTCTGTCGAGGATATCACAAATAGATATAAATTCTCAAATTTCGATCCGAAAAATCTGACTAACAAGTTTACTCTCTCTAATTTGTATTTTGTTCAAGAATCGTCCTAAGAATTTCAAATTTATCGAATCGTTTGTAAACTTCATTTTTGCGAGTGCGATCTGCTCGATACGTTTCTAATACGAGCTGAGGTCTCTTTATGCGTGTTCTTCGGTAGGCAATGCTGAAACAAGATCTATCTCTAGTCTTGTACTTATTCTCACCCAAGAGGAATATCAATCGTTCGCGGACGAAGATCCGGATGATGCTGGAACCATCAATCATCACGACGTTGTTCTATGTGACAGTGTCTTGAACGTTGTTTTGGCATCGATGCGGTAGGCAAGTTCCGGAAGTGAATGGACACCCGCGAATCAGGGATATAACCGGTCTTGTCTTGGAGCATGGTGTCCCATAGGATGACCTATTATACTGGCTAGCATCTAAACAAGCAGAGCACACCTCTTCACTCGCCACGTGAAGGAATCCCCCGATTGATGGATCAGGGGATCACGATCTTCTTCTTCTCCTCCTCTTCTCTGTTTCTCGAGCGACAGCACAGTTGATCCATGTCGAAATATGCCCGAGGGAACGTAGATTTCAAGATAAAGCAGCCCGTCCTTCAACCCTTAAACTACCGAACGTGTTTTCGGGGCGTGCAAGGGGCGTACATCGTTTAAGCCGTTCGTGAACTACAAGAAAAGAAATATGAAATGATTCAGATTAACATTCTTTTAAATTTTCTATTTTCTAATTCTCAATATTAGATATCCTTGTAGTTAATTAATAAATCTAAAGTTTGCTATGAAAAAGCTGTGAAAGTTTCATAAGAAATACGAATGTATTTACGTTTTCTTAATATATTTAAGACACAAAAAACTTTAATTATTTACTTCCTATAATTGGAAAACATGTTCAATATTTTTGAAGAATTAAATGAAAAGGAGATTTATTGGTACTCACGTCAGGCATATTCGATATTTAATTCTTGTTGGCAACAGAGACGTATCTTTTCATTTTCGTTCTTTTTTCTTTCTGCCTTTTCATCGTGACGAGAATGACGCATTGCGTACTCGTGTTTGTGGATAAAAGTAACCCGACATGGAGACTGAATCGGCCTCGTGTAGCAGCGGGAGAAAAGAGAGAAAAAAATGGAGAAGAAAGAGCGACCATGAATTCTGAGAGGCTGACTCAGGCTGTGATTAAGTTATAGTTAGAGGTAGCAGGTACCATCGAACGTTAGACAGGTGGATTGTGTCGGCAGGTTGCACAATGATCGGCGCCTTTACAAATCAAAACAATTACTGTCTTCGGTAGTTCGGCCGCGATGTGATGATCCATAGTCCGCGATGACGAGCCCTCGCCTATTAATTATCCATCGACGCGCGGTAAAATTTCTTTACAATGCGGGTTACGCTCCCTGACTAACTGTTGCAGAAGCCGTGATGGTACCTTCAGTTCGCCATTGTGACGCAGTCCTTTACACAGCGCATTTTTGAAGCTTTCACTCGCACATACACTCCTAAGAATGCACTAAAGTTCATTAACGGGGACAGTTATCGGGGATTGGATACATGAAGATACATATTGTTTTAATAAAATGTGCATACTATTTGCTTTCGAATTTTGACTTATAATTTGAGTTGCTCGTGTTAGGTCCTAAACATGTTCAGTTTATTCGCACAATTTTCTCGAAACCTTTATTTTTATTTGATATTAAGCGAGATATTATCCCACGTATAATCCTGCGGGATGACAATATTTTTAATTCCGGGCTGAATGTAACAGGATCAGCGTGGCTTCGGGTAATGTTATACCGAAGCGTTAATCTACTTTGAGTCTCTCGACCACGGAGAACGAGATAGAGTTAACTTTTAATCTCCTTAAGTTTTAGGCTTGCGGTGGACCATTTTGTTTTCTCTCCAGAATACGCGGATAATACATAATCCTCTTAAGAATGTCAGGTATTAAGAAATACTCATGATGCCACAGTTGCCAAATTTTTGCCAAATTTTCAAAATGAAGAAGCTGTATTGACATTCATATCAAGCAATATTCCAGCCTTTAATTCCTGTCGCAGATTGTTACAAATATTTTCTTCGATGTTTAAAAATATTAAATCCTTAGTGTGTTAGCTATTTCTCCTCTCTTTTAGACACAATTTAAAATAAAATATCGAAGTCTTACAATTAGTCCAACATTAGATATATCATAACTTAAATTATCTGTGAAATTCAGTTTGTTTAATTTAAACACACGTAAAGTCAACTACGTTATCATAAGTCTTGATCGAACGTTGACCATAAATGATCTTTGGTCGCTACAAGAAAGATAACACGCAATCCATATTTCATCGAAAATTGAAACTCGATTTGCGCTGTGTCCTATGGCGTTTCCCCAACGTTATCATGTCCTGATCGTGGATAACTTGTTCTGCCGTGCTGGTCCGCTTCACGGTAGACTCGATGAAATATGAGTGTCTTTGGTCGGGCACCTAATAAAGGTGCTCACGACAAATAGCCTCGGCGCGAAGATGTAGAAGTTTAGAACGGGAAGAATATGAAGAATTGAGCGGTTGTGGAAGGTGGCTGTGCGGCATACGCAATAATCGATCGTCATTAGCACCCCGTGGACACGTTATTCGTGCATAGTTGGCGGGTTGATGCGAGCCTCGAGGTCGAACGACACAGAGGTCGACGCCGCTTTCCCGTGTCAAGGAAACATTAATATCGGACACGCCGCTGACAAAATGGAAGGACCGAGGATGGCCACCCGCGAGCGTGGAGAACGTAGGAATTAATGACGATCTCTAGCATAGCCGCGGACGACACTTTAGGCATCCCCACCGTGATCGAAATTCTTCGCTTCGTCTATTGTGTCACGGCGTCGTCGTGCTGATACTCGTTCTTCGCGTTTATTCATCGTGGCCGCACATTTGGCCCGAGATTAATGTCGGAATGAAGTAGGCAGCTGTTGTATGTCAAAGTTGCATGAGCATACATGTTAAATTAAAAATTTCCATTACAACAGTACATTTGGAGGACGAAGAGTAATTAATAATGAGGGAGTAGTCAAAATATTCTAAAGTGGAGCCTTATATTTAGAATTCCAGATACATCGATTCCAAATCTCATTACACAGGTGATGAAATGACTTTAGATAGAAATGTACTTTTAGTATTTCAATCAGAGTTATTAATAAGTTGTTAATAAGCCTATTTATTCGCTTATTACTCTGAAAATGGTTGTCATCATCAATTACAAACCGCCTCGTCTGTAAGAATTCAGAGTTTCGTGAGTGAACAAAACGCCAATCCTTAATGAAACTGGGAGAAAAAGTGAGGAAGTAAAAATTGAAATGCACAACGGAAACGTGTGTCAGGATAATAACGCAAAACTACTTTCGGAGCTGTTCACACGTAAGCACAGACGTGTGAAGCTCAGTGGGCCAACCAACATGTCCGAATTTCCTGTACGTTTCTATTCAATTTCTTAACGCAAAATGGCTTCCGTGTCGAGTTGACGCGCAATTATCAAGGGAAAAGGGGGAACGAGTTAATTCGAGGTTGTCGGTCTGTCTGTCAGGAATGAAAAAGAGTAACACCCTCTTACGTGTTTTCTCCCGCCTGGTATCCGCGTTAAAACAAATATAGGAAACGTTAAGCAACGTGTGTCAATCGCTAAAATGGTGCGCTTCCTTCGTGCAGAGAGAAAGAAAGGAAAGGAAAGGAGAAAGCGCTTTTTATATGTTTATGCACAGAATAATACAGAAGTGATATTCTGTTTGTTCAGTCAAATTTCTTTATAGATTTTTATTAAGCACATTTTTTCGTTTGTACAATTAATTGCTTGTAGTTTAATTGCTTTATGTCTCGCAAAAAACGAAGAGAATCGGCGAGTCGCATTATGAAAGCTTCTCATATGTGTGGGTGCTATTAACGTGTCCGACTGTACATATGTTGAGTAATGAAATTGGATTGTTTCAAAGAGAAAGATTGGCAGCACAATGGCTTTGTACACATTTAGCTTTCCAGCGAAATTAATTTGGCTTAAATGAAGATTTCTACCGTTTACCATAAGACAGTCATTCTTATTACTTTAGTTATTCTCGAAAGGTGCGACATTCGGGTCGGATTCAAAATCATTATATATATTTAGCTACAATTAATGTCCAATTGTTTCATTTCACGGATTTTAAGACACTAGCTTTCAGATTCACAAGCAATTCCTAGATGAAAGATAGCCTTTTAGAACATTGATTTTAATATTGAATATTATACACATATCATTTTTATACGAGAAAGATAGAAAGTTAGTTGGGAAATAGAAAGAAAGTTCACAGAGTGGAAGGAAATCTCAGTATCTTCACCCCTAAGCGGTAAACGGATCCTCGTGGGCTCCTCGAAGTTAAGTTATTACGTCAACCCTTCGCGTCGCGTCGAGGGATGGTTGTCCCGGCTCACGGGCAGAAACAAACGTTAAATGCGGCCAGGGAACCGGAAGTAACGCGGGTCAGGCCCCGTCAGCTCTTCGTGCCCGTGTCATAAAGTAAGACGACGACAATGCAAGCAACGCTCTGGATAATGCGTTGTCGCTTCGTCGTCGCCGATAAAGTGTCTCATAAAGTGTCTCTCCTTTTTTGGATTAGCACGGAATCGTAATCTATTTTGCACCCTCCGGGTTTCTCCTGCGGCCCGAAATCCTGTCTCTCGCGAATAAATTCTCTCCTCGTTGAAAGCGGCTGACAAAACTGTGCCTTTAACCCGGGAAACTTTACGATGTGACGACATGCGTCTTTACGGTTTGTTTTCGCTTTTTCCCAGTGGCACGATGCTGAGCCGAATTACGTATTCCTCGTCTGTTGGACCAATAAACGCTTTCACGTGACGGGACAATCCCAGCAAAAGCAACACGATTTACGGCAATGTTGGCCAACGAGGCGGAAATGAGAAATAGATACGCCGTAAAATAATTGAGAGAATTATACTATATATAAATTATTCGGAAATTGACTTGTTTAAGCCCGCTCGAAACCCATAACGCAGATGCTTAATTAATCCTAAATCCATTGCAATTACTTAATGTTCATTCGATATTGATACCTGTAATTATTATACTATTGCAATAAATTATAGAAAATTTTTACAACTGCAATTATAAATACATATAATATTTACGTGATCCAAAACTTCCAACTTGCAAGCGTAAGACACAATTGTGAAGACGAATCTTTGGAGATAACCGCAGGCCAATAAATATAGATTTATTTACTCGGGCTGACAATGCCGAGCTGTGCGGCATCCCTCGTAAGGGCTAAGGGCTCGATAAGGCAGAGAGCCTTGGGAGAGGGAGAGTATCGGATTCACGATGGCGAAAAGCCATGTGCGCCATGCACGGGCACTCGAGTTCGGGATGCGGTCGCACGTGCACGCGCGAGCGCAAAAGCGAAACCCAAAACGGCGTGTGTGCCCTATCGGCGCGTTATCTCCCCGCAGCATTGCGGCTCGAGAGTGTAATCTTGGTCGACAATGAGGAGATTACCAACGCGACGGGGGAACGCTTGTAGGTATCTCTATATCGCGTTATGAGGATGTAACGCGGTGGAGAGAGCGACTCTCTCTTTCTCTCTCTTTATCTTTCTTGCTCTCTTTTCTCTCTCTCTCTCTCCCTCCTTTTCCTCTCTTTCTCTGCATTGACCGGTGTGTTTGTAAAACGAGTACCGACTATGCTCCCGTTGCGCTCACGTTCTCCCTTGGGCGCGGCTTCGAGATGTATCGAATTTCGAAATGCGACTCGACATGGTCAAACAAGCGTGTTTGCGATCGAACATTGCATGTGTTAATACATACACTGAAATGATTACAGATAAGAGTCGAGACGACAACTTTGACAAATTTAAATTTTATTGCAGAAAAGGGTAACAATAAAATTGCATGTCCTTGTTATGAGTGGATTACAATGATAAAAGTTCTCAAGATTAGCTTTGAACTTCCTTACGGAGTAATATAACGTTCTACCTGAATGCTGGTCATTTTTCCGGAGATTTTGATCTAGTCAGATCAGGATCATTTTGTTCACAATATCGAACAGTATTGTGAGTCGTCCATTCACTAATAACGTGACAATGAAGCGAATGAACATCAGAGTTACGTAAATCCAACTATAGCTTTTTGTGCATCTTTAATACGCATCGAGATATCGAGATATGTCGATAACGGTAATAGTAATGGAACAAGCGCAAAGTTAATCACCGATAAAATCTACGCTACGACAACGTTACACACATATTTAATTCATAAACTAGAATAAATATAATAAATCGTATATTACAGCTATAAATAACAACATCAATGAAGATAAAGGCTTCAATTCTATAATTATAAATTTCTGATGTAGCAATAATTTCGAAAATAATCCAGAACAAATCTAAAATGAATAGTTTGGAGAATATTTCGGCAAAAATATTATTAGGCCGTTAATCTTCATTATTAGCCATAAATCTCTATCTCGATTATAGTTCAGGGATACTTTGTGTCCCACAGGACTTGAATTCCGAGTTGCAGCGATCGGATCTTCAGATAAGGCTTGAAAATTGCAGGTATAATGCGGAGCAACATTATAGCAACATAATAGGAACACTAGTAGCACATCGTCGTCCCCGTCTTTTACGATTCAATGCTGCTCCTTTCATGCCGCACTCTTATTCTTTCCCTTTCCTCTTTTCTATTCTTCCGATATCCAGATTGCTATCTACCACTGCGTATCGCGAGCTTTGCGTTACTTTAGTATACACATGCAAATAATAACGCGCCTTTTGCCGGATATAGTAGTTCTACGTGCTTTATAAATACATCATTTGCTTGTTTTTACGATACAACAGGAAGCATATTAAATAATTATGTTGTCATTATTGAATTGTGATTTAAAGCTTATTATATAAAAAACAATAGCACATAGAAATATCTCTGTTGTTTTGCAGAATCAATTTTCTTATATTAGACATAACTTTTATATAAAATTTAATGTTCCCATAATGCATTGAGGAGTTAAAAGCAAGAATACACCATTTAAGCCTGACTGCTACAACAGAAAGCTGGCAATTAGCACTGGTATAGCAAAAAGAAATGCTTTGAATAATAATATATTGTTATTGGATAACGTCTTCATATTAACCGGAAATATATATAATATATTAACGCTTGTGTACGCTTGTGTACGTATGTGTGGGTATGCATATACCTGCCTATGGTATACATCGTGTCCCCGTATTTTCTCGTAGCACCTTTCGTTCCTTTCCTTCTCTCTTCGCAAAGCTCTCGTACATACGATAATGCCTCTCATAAGTCAAGATGATGTACAACTCGTTCGTGCACCTATAGGATATAAGGACCTTTTATGGTCCGGAATCCGCATGTGTACGTATGCATCGATACATGGTTGGTGTATATTCGCATTTCGCGAATGCATAGTAATTCCATACAGCGTTTCGATCGCTACGTAAGTCCTTTGTCAATAATGATACAATACATGTGATACGTGTCTATTTTTTTTTTAAATTACAAATAAATCCATTATATGTTTTATAAAAAAATAATTTTTTTTTAAACTGCAGACATTATAAGTGTGTGTGTATATAGATATATGTATACATACTTTTGGTTAATGTGAAATATATATAATTAAGCAAATGCAATTTAAGCAGATGTAAGCAATTATTTTAATTACGTATGTCAGTTATAAATTACATAAGGAATTAATGTATTCTTATTAATGTATATGCTGGGGTAGTTTTTTTACAAGACTGACGCCTAAATTGATATTCTCAGTCGCAATCCTCTAATCGGCAATATTTCTGGTTCACATTCTATTAAAATACATCTAGTTATGATAATCGGGAGATTAAGCATGAGCAAGCAATTCGCTGTTTGTAACTTCGAAAAGGAAGCACAAAAAGATCCGTACGCCGATTCGCATGGTGTTCTTCTCGAAGTCTCGCGCGGAAGGAGAGGTCGGCTTTTAATAAGCGTCGGGCATGTGTGTACCATCGGGGTTCGCTGACAATGAACACATAACTAGATCTGGAGCAGAGCGAAAGGGTTGGCCGCGCGTTATGGTCAGGGGTTGGCAAGAAACGGTGCCGGGGTGCAGCGTCTCGTAAATCATCGGTTAACGCACTGTTTAGGCGGGGCGGTTTCACGGTGGGTACAGTCTATGCATAGGTTTTCTACACTAAATAATTCCACCATTCGCGATAGGGTGCCCGGAGGAGACACGTCCCTATTTTCGGGCACCCCTCCTCTATGCAAAATAACAAATTGATGTCTCTATATGGCACTCTCGCCGCGTGCGCGCGCTGGTAGCTTTCAAACTTAAAAAATGAGTTCTGTTACAGAAAGATTATAGGTTGATCGTTCTCTAGCGCAACGAGTAATAACAGTAGATTGTCGTTTAATGCACTAAGGAGAACATCTTCCTCTTTTTCTCTTTTAATAATTGCAAACTAGTACTTTGTTCTTTTATCGTTGTCACGTGGTGGTAATTTTACATGACACTTGAAATTCTTATTGCGCGAATGTAAAGTATGCTCTTTTACTTCACCCTGTCTCTGCTACGAGAAGGCGGGGCAAGATAAGATTGAGATGATTCACATGTTACTTCCATTTTGCTCGGTGAAACAGGTTTCCGTCGAGCCGGTCGGGTTCGCAAGCGGCCACGTCTGGCGAACGACGATTCACGCATGGCTATCACAGGGCTCATAATGCTATTATAGTGATTCTTTTGTGCACCATTGCTGGATCGCAGTTATAACAATTATGCGACTTATTCTATCTTTTCTTAACACTTTGTATTAAATAAAATCTCATTTAGCAGATTATTACATAATCTTTTCGTAATACGAAAAAGATGTCAAAAAAGTAATACGCGATATACGGGACATCATAGATTTTATCTCTTTTCTACGTTAATTAACACAAAATATTGATATACATAATTGATCGGACAGAAAAGTTTTCTTGTCGTGAGCTCGTCGACTTGATTTTATCATCTTGTTCGATCAACCAAGTTCGAATGTCAAAGACGTTAATACTCATAAACGTTGAATCTCGAGGGTGATTCTTTTATTACCTCGTTTTCTGTTGCTTCATTCTGCTTTTTAATTCTATCTTCGTGTCATTTAATTTAATACTATACGTGACGTCGCGCGAGGGGCGCCATGGAAATCCGACCGCGTGCCAACGGGTGGGGCAATATCATTAACACCTTGCAGGTTTCAACATAGCATTCGTCTTGCTTTTCGTGCCGGCGGCTCGCTCGCGCGTCCTCCGCTCGCGCATAATCCGACGGCCGCGTTTTAAGCGGGCTGCACGCGGAGGCGACATATTTATGGCTTGTTTTTAAATATTAAATGATACAAAGGCGCCGCAGGTCCGGCGCAGCGGCATCGTGTCTCGGCTGCCCGTGAAACTCGGATAGAGACGTCATTAAAGCGAAGAAAGCGGCCGGATCGGCTCGGGTTCGGTTCGGTTGGCGTGCCGAATCCCGAACTTGGATTTATGGAGAAATCCCGGAGAAGAATGTACTCTCCTTTTTCTCGCTGTCTCCACTCTCATCCGTTAGTACGTAACTGATGTCCGCATTTGTCGGCGGCGACTTCCCCATTCTTATTTTATCGTTATTGCTCAATTTACATTCGAGACAAGGCTAATTCGTTGACCCATTCGCTTTTCACTTATTAACAGAATATAACCATACGTTATTACAGCTGACGGGGTGTACCAGAATAGATACAGAATAGATTACCCTTCCATGCAGTGCATATTGGCCGATAATAACGGAATATCATTTGGAGCACCCGATAATTATCAGTAACGAACGAATCATGTCCGAGTCTATTCGCGTTACATTTTAGCACTTACTTTACAACCGTCACCGGTTATAGTTTGCGGGACACCCCGCACTTCACGGGGCGGCTCGTGAATTGCAATAGGACGGAGATGCAGAACGGCAGATGCTAGCTCACTATTATCGCTTAAAAATTTAATTTCTCCCCTTGCTTCGGTGAGAAGCTACCCCGCGACGCTACCGGTGACTATCGACTCATGCGAAACCACCTCGTTCCAGCAAATGCTGCTGGCGGAGATGAACCATCATTATTCACCCGCGCACACGGGGTCAGGACAGGTGAGCCCGCTCCCACAGCCAGGGCATCGTTGGATCACCGCCTCTACGTGGCACGAATGTCAGGCAGATACGCCCTTACGAACGGCAGAGACCTAATGATAGTCCGGCAACATCAGAGTCGTCGACGTCTATGCTCGTCGTCGCACTCCCGCGCTCACCCTCGCCGCGCGATCGTATGCGCTCTTGTGCGTATTTATGTACATAGGTACGTATGTAAGTACATACGTTGTGCATACGTATGTCGCGACCGCGCGGAGTGTTTCGTTAGCAACATTGTCGGGCTTATAGGCTTGTAGTGCATAGGCGACACTTTGTTTTCCCGCGGAAATCGATCCGCTTTCGCGACTCCCATCCGCGCGCGAGAATTTCGCACAGGCGGGCTCGCGTGCTAGTTAAAGGTTGACAAACAGGAAGGAGGATATAATATAACGAGGATGTTGTTTCGAGGGTGTTCTATAGAAAGGAGATGATTAGAGGGATATTGTAGGAGAGCGACCGTACGTACTTATGTTAAAATTTAGGAATACATTTCCGTAGTTCTTTCTAGGGAACTGAAATGAGATATTTTGTATTCCCATAAAAGTCATTTATTAAATATTAAATATTAAAAATAGAATTAGACTTACTAGAGTTGATGCAACCTTGTAATAAATATATCTAATAATCATTCGAATGAATAATTTGTTGGCAGTCGTTGAATTTTTATATCATGAGTGAGAGGACAAATAATATTTGGCCCTTTTTAAATCTCTAAATTATTATAAAAAATTGAACCTGTATGAAAAAGTGTGCAAGACAGATCTTGCACCATCGCGATCACGAATGCAATTAGAAAGAATTTCGAGGCTTGCTGAAGACATTGTAATGCATCGTTTATATCCACAGTCTGCACTATTGACAACGTAAGAATGCATGACACATTTCCTGCTGCCTATCGATTCCACGATCCAAGAATATCAGCGGTACGGAATTATTCGTAAGCTTACATTCGGCTTACGGCTGCTTGTCGTAAGCAGAGCCTCGTGCATGTGTAGCACGAATCTCTGTTACGGTATCATCCGATCGATACGTCTCGCATGAAAAGTTCACGGGCGACATGAGAATAGTATAATGAGGCCTATACTTTTGTTGTAACACACAGGGAAACTGTTGTTCGATACAAGCGTTGGACATATTATCGCGCAACCATGCAACACCAGTGCTTACCGTCTGTCAAACCATCATAAACGGATCCCTAGTTCGCGTTATTTTTTAATAACGCTGATTCTGTAAAGCTGCTAACGGCATACTTTAGAAAAATTGCGGAACTTTACGTATACGTCATTGGCGAGAAATATTTTTACACTAGCGATCGCGAATCCTCGATATGCTGTCTTTATCGCAAGTCGCGATAAAAGTTAATCTTTATTAATGTAGAATTTTATCATTTATTTAATATATACTTTTTTGACTACGTAGGTATTGTTAAATATAAAAAGATTCGTCACTCGCGATGTAGAAAATTCTTTTTCTGTCTTAAAATTACTCGTCATCGATGGAAAAATCTCTCTTTGCGTGTCACACATGTACAATCATCTCTTCTGTCTTTTTTTAAATCTTATATACCATACACGGTAATTATCATGGACGTAATTATCTTAAAGATCGCAAACAAATGTTTATACACAGTTTAATATTATGCTATACATATTGCTATACAATCATTTAATGCAAAATCGTGCACTCATATGTTACATAAATGTAAAAGATCTGCAACAAGCAAATATTCTTACAAAGACTTATGAGAAAAATATTCTTTATGAAACATATCATGGCAAATAACAGTTCTATGTTGGTAAATGGAAAACTTTGTTCTATATTTGGTTATCAATAATCAATCACTGTCTTAAATTAGACTTGAAAGCTAAAGCACGTGGTCTCTTATTACGCTAAATACATGTAATCAAAAGTTCTCCTTCGTAACCGGTTCATATTTGATGGCACCTAGTCTGTAAGCTGAGGCTTTAAATAACCGTACCGTTTATTCAATTTTTACGATACTCCGAAGATAAATGGCGTTTCGTAACATGTATTATTGGGATTTATCAGCTGCGTGAAATTTCTATTAAAATATCTCAGATCGTGTTTACTCCGCAAGATATACTTTCAATATAGGAAAATGAACGTGTGCATTTTATTAGATAAATCAACGGCATTTATTGTTGATTATTATTCGTTTCAAAGTTTGATAAGCAATAGTGCGTTTGATAACAGTATAGCGAAATTGCGTCCGCAGAAAGTAAGAGGGATAGATACCTGCAGGTATGAACAACTCTGTGACGTAGAGAGACACACGTTGCTATAATTTTATAGCGATGGAATACATTTTGCAAGATGAAAGAACTACGACACATGTGGTTTGTTTCGATGGATATATAATGCGGAAGTTTTGTCATAGCTGCAGCACGACATGAGGCAAAATGCTACGATATCGATCATGTAAGTCACGACCCGTAAGTTGCATACATGAAAAGTTAAAGACGACGACAGTCCGTCTGTTGCATGCGGATTTCTCGATGCTTTCTTTCAAGGAATACTCGCATTGTGCCATATGGTATTCGCGCGAGGTAATCGCTAGAAAAGCGAAAATGGGGACAATCTATAGTAATTTAATAACAATCATTTACATACGCGATCAATATCGCGCAAAAATATATGTTGATTATACATGAAATGTAGTAAAATATATTATAATATTTATTTAATCAAGAAATATTTAAATTTTAATATTTTGAAGACAATTAAATTTAATTAATATGTTTCTATTTTAATGTTTATTACCTCAATTATTGTAACAAATTTTTTAACGATCAAAAAGTAAGCGTGATTAAAAAATTGTGTGAAAAGCAACATTTAATACTTTTTATATTCTTTTATCCTCTTCCTTTAAGGATTGACATCTTCACAGGAATTTGAAGGGTTGGTAGATCTTGATCCACCTATGATTCATAGCATTCTGTTCAGGATCTGCTGACAATTGAGGTGAATCTTTTCATCGTTACGTCAGCTCGGTTCGTAGCGGACTAACATTCGGAAAATTTTTACACCTGACCATTCAGCAGTAACAAAGACGGCCACAATTTCACCACGACTAACGGTGAAGTCGTTGTCGTTGTCTTGATCGCGACGCGATCTCTAACGAAACGCCATTCATTCGTGGATCCGCGGGTCATTCTGACAGTGTCGACAGGGGCGGCTATTCACAGGTTAATTTTTTGAATGCGCACAATGTTATTGTAACTAAGCCCTTATTTGAGAACTTTTGACTTCGCGGATGCCATCTGCCTCTACGTTTACCAGGCCATCCCTTTTCGTACATACATTATCCTCGATCTGCGCGCGCGCGTGCAACTCGTACACGAGTGTATTCGCCAGTGGCGGATGGAGAGACTTAGAGGCCTCGCAAATTAATCTTCCTGCCTTTCCTTTCCTTCTTCTCCATTCCCTGAAAGTATAAAATCAGGAATATTTTAAGGGATGATTAGACAATATTATATTTAATTCTTAAAATGATTTCTAATAAAATAGGTGTAAATTCTGAAGACTTCTGAAACCATCTGCGAAATTCTTGGTACACGCGTGCGGTAATCCATGACTGGTGCTCACGAGTATCCCACATCCCGTGCACTTTCGTGCGAACGTTTAAAAGCTCGCACGCATGTGTTGCGTGTGTGCGTACGTATATGCGTGTGATTTAATGTTCCGTAGCGCGCCCTCCCATCATCGACGTACCCGCGCTCGAGGTGCAGCGTTTTCCCCCCTCGAGACATGAGGACAGGACAGGACGGGCCTGGCAAGCCAGCCAGCAGAAGGGGAGGGAACATTGTGTTCCAGTTACATATTTATCGTGTAACAAATAGGCGTTCGGTGTTATGATATCACGGGACCGCAGCGGCGACTGGTTCGCATCGCTGGCTACTGCGACAGGAGGCAACAACGGAGGGGACAGCTGTCGTCTCTTCCTTCCTTTCTCTCTCGCTCCCTCTCTTTTACCTTCCTTTTTACCGCTTCCTTCGATTTTCCGCACGGCCTTTTTACCCGGGGCGCGACACGGTTTGCGGTAACATGGTCAGCGATCGGAAAACGTCACGGAATAAACAAGTCAATTACCTCTCTCCGTCCTGGAGGATCGACCTGCCACGCAGGTTCGTGACCGATGATCGTTATCCGATTATCTTTTGTCCCGTTCCATGTTTTGATCGATCATCTTACCGTATTTCATTCAACTTGTGACTGTCCGCTCTTCTCCGTGCACGAACAAACACGTAATGATCTTTACTTTCGTTTTGCATTCGCATGCTTGAATTTGCTGCTTCGCGATTGTGGTACAGCGAAGACTCGCCTTCGTTTTTCTGCTGCTGTTTGAAGAAATACCTGAAGTCTGCATCTCGCGAATGTTCGCTCGTCTCGCTTGTCGATCGAGCTATTGTTACCGAGATGTTTTTCTGGAACAGAGTTTTCGACGGTCGTGTTAAAGGGTCAAATTCAGCCACTTTAACGTTCTCCACTTGTATTTTTCCGCGGAGCTCCGTTCGTCTCCATCGACTACACCAACCCTCCCCGAGCGCGTCCGCGTTGCGGTAGCGCGACGTTTTGTGCGATCCTTTCCACCGGCACGGGGTGAAGCCGATTCTTCCCGCAGAACGAACAGTGAATCGCTCCTGTGCGATCGACAGGATTTCCCGCTGTCGGGCCTTTGTCGCCCTTCAGAATCGACGCGGATTGTGCCTCGGACGAGAGAAAATATTTGCCATCGGCGACCCACAATACGTCCACTTGTGTGGGAAGCGGTGATGGCAAACCCGGCGACGTATAACTCTATTTATCTCGGTTGAATGCTGGCCTTCATGCTTCTCTGTCGACATGTTGGACGATCCGTATTCCTCTTCGCTTGCAGTTCCGTCAAGCTCATGCTCGATTAAACCTTAATCCAATTCCGAGTCGGTTATTCCTGTCTGCTCGTCAAATACGTTGATGCATGGCAGAAATTGTTCCATGCATTTGCATTTTATATCGTTGTCGTATTTTATAAGAAATAAAAATTCGTTGCGTTAAATGTGACTGTCCGATGATTGCGAGTTCTAGTTTTTAGAAGAACTCGTGATACTTAATATTTGTAACGTAAGATTCCTCGAAAGACAGGCTTTCGAATGGATTATTTTTAAAAAATAGGTGTTGCGTGCACGCAGGATAGTTCCACGTCTTGTTGCTCGTGTTCCTCTTTTCAGCTTTATAATAGGTAACTTTTTTGTGGGCTTTGTGTGTCAAGATTCCATGAATGGATCACGCTGCGCGGCCAGAAAGATCTCGGCCAATAAAGTCTCACCTCGGCAATCCGATAATGCTCTAAGATCTTAAGACTCGGTGGATCTTCCCCAGCATCTAGCGTACTCTGCGGTTTTCAAAGACGCAACGGGTTTTACGTTAAAAAAAAAGAAACCAAGCGATTCGATCAGCGTGCAGTCCGTGTCAGATATTTTTCTCACGACACTCGTAATTGAAAAAATTATCGTTTTTCAGGATTAATGTCGCTATAATGTCAATCGCTATGTCAACAATATATTTTCAAACGACAGGCGACAGGAGCAGGCAGAAACAAGACAAGAAGAAATTTGCAAATTGTTCGTTGCAAATTGATTTCCGCGTTCGGACGAACACATCGATCGGTCAAATACAGCTGCAAATTTTCAGGGAACGGTTCCCACAGGGTATTCTCAGCTGCAAAGACCCTCGAGAGGATGCTCGCGTTTAGGCTAACCAAGGATCTCTCGGATCTCAGAGGCGCGAATCACGTCACTCTCGGCGTGCTACTGGAGAGTCCGAATTAAATCGGAGCACTCGATCAATTACTCTCGCATTAGCGCCTTACGGCTGGATTGCAACTTCATAGTTCCGCCTTTATTTGCACGACTTCAAACGTGCACTTACCTGAGCGCGACGATTCTTTACGCAGCTTGGTTCCTCGAGTGCTAAGAACGTGGGATTTAACGGGCTCAGAAACATTTTCTGAATACCAGTGGCCCTCCGTGCAGTCTGCCGGCTCCTACCTAGATGCGTACACCCTCTTGGCTGCTCAAGATTGCCTTAACAGTATTATGCCGAGCAATGGCAGGCAATTGCCAATTACACCGTCAACTTCGCGTATTATTGAGTCCCTTGTCCCCGTTTGAATATCACTGGCTCGAATTAGAAAACTTTATATTGAATTTCATACAAGCGTTTTCATATTGGAATGCAATACGTATTTAGCAAATTGTTGATCTAAAAATAGAGATTTATAGAAAATGGAAAATATGAAAAGTATGAGATGGAATATGATATATTCATTACGTTGATAATGCTTCAATAAATTTTTGTGTTAAAATCTTGTCGAAATTATACGTATATGCACACACATCTTTTAATGTATTTTGTGTGTAGAACAAGATTTTCAATTTTTTTCTGATGCGAATCGTGAACATCAAGATCAAGACTTTGACGGTCCAATGCGTTTCTATTCCTTAAATTCGGGACGCAGTGTTATTCATGGCCTCCGCGATATTTCCTCTGATATTATATAATGATGGGTGAGTTTAATAATACGGAATAAACGGGGCAAGCGCATGGTAGAAACAGAGGGGTGAGCAAAATGGCGAGAATATGTCACTCCAATTTCTGGTCCTGGCTCACCCCAGCCTCTTCGTCACTCTTGTTTCGCGAGAATGACGTCTTAACAATCATGAATATGACGTCTTCCCTTTCGAGAGGGGTCGAGCCAAGGTACCGTGCAAGCCAAATGTTAATGGCTCCCGGATTTTCCACGTATTCACACAGATATATAAACATTCTTCTCTCTCCCATTCATCCCGATTGATGATATCTCTGTATTGGATTCGAGACACTATCCCAGGTGGAAAGTTTTTTTTTTATACACAGAAGGCTATGCTCTCGTATATTGGTGCTATGCAAAGTAATTCTCTAACGTTCTTATATTTTTGCATGTATTCTATCATTCTTACATAAAGTTATGTATAAATGTAATAGTTTTGTCTATACTACTTGCGCAATTAGTAAGAAAATGGATATAATTGTGTCCTCATGTATATTAAATTTAATGTTTTATGAAATAAAAAAATAAATAAGTTAAATTTAATATTTAATAATTTATATGAGAGTACACGTATGCATGAGTATGCATTAAACACTTGTTAGCAACGTGAGTGTTTCTCTGTTTCACTGGCTGTAGTCCGAAATGCGCTCACATTCTGCTTACTCGTTGTCTTGTACAGTTTCTTATTTGTCGTTTTGTTTAGCTATTTATGGTCAGTCACTATTCGTGAGCTTTGTGTCGACTCATCGCTACGGTGACAAAATATGGGTTATTGCTAAACCTACCGCAGGTTTCTCGATAAGCTGGAGAAACAGAAAGTAGAAACAGAAAGTTAACGGTAAACAAGGATTTAATCCTTAATCCTTTTCATGGTGATTTACGGATACATCAAAGCCAGCCGCTTAAATCTGAGAGTTACACATCTTTACAAGTTATGCCGCATTATGTTAGGCATAACACAGGACACAAAAGCCTATTATTACTGCAAATACTGAAAGAAGACAGTTTACTGCATTGTATGATGCCGCATGTACACAAAATTTTGAGAATTTTGTCACCGTAGCTAATGACGTGTGATGTCCAATCGCACAAAGATTTATGATTGGTAACTTGAAGGCAGAAACAATACAGAGAGTTAAAAATTGATTATTTCTTTGAATTTCATGCTTGATTTGTAAAATGATTTTGCAGGTAAACATGGTATTCTTTTAAGAAAAATACTTCCAAATATAAGCTCCTAGATAGCTAGGCAAGCACGAGCATAACTAATGATAAAGCATTATTAATGATAAATAGACAGATAATTAATGATAACTTTTTGGTGAATACAATATCAATAACGGGAAGATATTGACATTATTGAAAATTACAGATATTACATTAAGAATGTTTTTCTGGGGAAAAAATGACGTTACGTAAAATCATACATTGCTGGAATGCCGAGAGGGAGGGAACGCCTGCGTGGGCGTGCCAACTGCCCTTGTGGGGTTTTAGTGAGAAAACGGGCAATAAATCCGCTAATGAATGTTATACGCGCAGGCGCTAATCTGCAATTGTGACAATGATCCGCCCTATCTGCTGCTATGGTCGAAACTTTCTCTCTTACAGCTTTCCCTTTCTCGGCAACTTCCAAAAGATCAACTGGCTGGATAAACCAAAAGATACGATATTTACCATAAATTAAGAATTTATAAATTAAGAATAAATTAAGAATGACTTGAAAATGTCGTAATTTAAAACCGTGTAATTTGCTGAGCCAAACATAAAATAAGATAGCAATATCTGTCATATTAATTTAGATTAAAAAATTAGAAAGTACTTGATTGTTAAATATTATTTATGTACATGTTATATATTATTATATTATATAGTAAATACTATTTTAATATACATATAATAATTAGCAAGATTTCTTAGATTTTGTTTCCTTGTTATAGTTAAGTTTAATACTATGCTATCCAAGAGAGAGTAAAGAGAACATAATAAAATGGTCTTGTCAAATATTTGATTCTATTTTGAAGTAATCAATGTTGCATCAATGTACTATTATAATCATAATACAATAATTATATTATAATTATAATATAAAGTAATTAACACAAAACTGCAAAATCTCGTAGCAAGGAAATATTTAAGATTCAAGGGACTCTGTTCATTTTTATCTGTTCGATGATTTTAAAGTCATTCAATATTGAATTTCTTACCACGCGATCTACACATTTAAAATCTTCCTTAACTGATGATCGAGTCAAGAAAAATGATCTGAGATGGTCAATAAGAATAAACAAGAAGAACCATGTAAGATCAGTCGCTATTGAAGTCCAATGTGAAATGGTGGGACATGATGTTGCGAGTGTCTTCTGCGAGGCTGCGGTCGTATCCGTGCCAGAAAGACGAGGACGAGGGTGAAGCCCGAGCCCTGCCCATGCCGGATATGGATACCTGTCCGCACCGCCTCCGCCAATCGAGGCCGACGAATCAGACACAAATCCCCCTGTCGAGGTGCACGAATCGGGCGGGACTCGCCTCTCTTCTCTTCGCTTCTCTTCTCTTCTCTTCTCACCTCTCCTCATCGCTTCTTCCTTGCAGTATTCTTTGAACGACAGCGACACCGCGATTTCTCTCGCTCTGCCCCGACACGATCAAGCAAATCAGATCACCCTTCGGTTAGCTAGTTTTTCGTCACGCAGATAACTCTGCAGATAAATAACAGCAAAGTGCAACAAAAAAATCGAAATTTCTTGCGGTAACGCGTCAGTGGCATCTTACAAAGTTCCATCGATCATAAAGAAATTAATAAAATGAATTGATTTGATTTTGTCTCCAAGTAAGAGATAAATATATCTCAAGAGAGAAGGAAATTTAAATATTAAAAATTTAGAAGTTATTTAGGAGTATTATATTCTCTCCTCTCTCTCCATGAGAAATATACATATATCATGATATGATGTGAAAATAATAGCAACATATTTTTTATACGAAGTAACAGTTTCTAACATTTTCTTTTTTAATAACACATATTTATTTTATAACGATGTAACCGATTGCGTTGCATTTGTGCGAGCTGTACGACGCTCAGAAATTACAACGGCAATGTCGGACATGTATCAATGCAATTTCTAGCAACGGCAGGTGCGATAACGTGCTTTAACATACTCTCACAATTCATTTAATATAGATCACTTGCTATTGATTGCGACCGTAAGCTCGACGTACAAGGTTTCAACCTCGTATCGAATGACGGGATAACACAAACGTGATTTCGCGGCTTTGTAATACGAACATATGGTTAGATCGCAGGCTTATCGCGTTTCGCGGAGTTCATCGTCCGCTTGTTGCTTTCATCCGCGCTGGATTCTGTCTTTCATTGCGAAGGAGTCGTTGTGTGCCCGCTCGCGATAAGCTACGTGTAACGTGATGAATAAAAATTCGAGCGCGTTTCATAGCGGGTGACGGCCGGTTGCCTCGTCACAATGCTCTCTTACGAGGGACATTCACGCGTGCCCGCCTCGAGCACACGTGTCCGGTGCACCCGCTTCGGGTGCGTGTGTGCGTGCGTGCTGGGCCGACGCGCGTCGAACCGCGAGCATTGTGATCCTTGTCACGCGTCCACAAAAAGGGCGCAGTTGACTCGTTACCGCGCCGTGCCGACCCAGTTTTCGTCAGCATTTCTAATTTCTCGTATTCATGCACTCGCGCCGTCCACTCGCGCGCGCGGAGAGAGACGCCTCCTGTGTTTCGACGACAAAAAATCCGGTCGCGCATATGTCAAAGTGTCCTACGCATCGCGCACAACGGCTGCGAAACGCATGCCCGCACGCACGCGACGCATGTCACGGTGCTGCGTACTATGCATGACACACGAAGTGTCTGAAGCAGTTCAATGATTTTTTGATTTTTGAAATCTCTTCGGCGTTCCTCTTGCTTAATTTTTGACGCGATTCCTCGAAATTCCTGCTAAATAGTGACATTTTTTGAGTGTATTAAGGAGATGCTGTAAAAAGTAGATAATGCAAAGTTGTAAAAGTTTCTTCAATACGTATTGAAGATCACAAATTGATTTTATTACATTTTGCGAATAATTGATAAACTCATGTAGATTGTAAGTTCTTAGATTATAAGAATAATGTTAATTTTCATAATTGCATTTATACAGAAAATTTAGCACAATTTAGATAAAATTCAGATTTCTGGATATAGATATGTCAAGATTAATAGCCTATTAAGGTTTTAAACATAAATCATAAGCATGCAGTATATTTACGTATTATTGCATTGACGCAAAGCGAAACACGAATTTCTATTGCAAATGGATTAATATCTAACAGAATGGCCAATTGCATCTCGATAAGGAAC
Source organism: Ooceraea biroi (assembly GCF_003672135.1). Classification (NCBI taxonomy): domain Eukaryota; kingdom Metazoa; phylum Arthropoda; class Insecta; order Hymenoptera; family Formicidae; genus Ooceraea; species Ooceraea biroi. The sequence goes on from NC_039510.1 coordinate 10,708,988, forward strand.
GCACGATCCATACGTAAAAGCGGTACTCCGTTACACTAATAACCATCGAAAGGCTCGGAGCGTCTCGTCTCGCTCCAATTAGACGAATTAACCATTCGTTTAAGCCAAGTGCCTGAAGAATCCTCCCATGGCACGGCGGGAATTTGCCGTGTGCGACGTAGAGGTATGCGTAGGTTGTACGAGGACGCGCTCCGCGCGCAAAAGTTTTTGTCACGGGAGGAGTTGCACGTTGCGCGGGGTAAGGGTAAGAGAACCGGCGGGAAGGAAAAGAAGGGGAGGGAGAGAGAAAGAGAGAGGGAGAGAGGCGCTCTTATTTGACCCCGGGCCTATTACGCGAGTTAGCGGACCGCCGCGATCAGTTGGGGTCACGCAAGTCGCCACCCCAATTCATCTAATGGGGACAAATATCATAATTGCTGCCTCTTCTTCGCTAAGCATCCGAATAGATTGATGCTCTCTTGCTGGCTCACGATCTTGCGAGATGCGCCCAAGTCTCAAGGTATCGCTAGTCATGTGGTTCGTCATGTGTGGAATGAGAAGAGAGATCGAAAATTTATTCGGTTCATACATCTGGAATATCTTAAAGTTAATTACAACATTCTACGATTATGCGAAAGATTGAGATATTAAGAAGAGAAAAATCAAAAGAGCGAAAATTTATTTAAAATTTAAATAATAATATCAAAGCGCTGAAGAAAAAGACTAAAACTTTTGCATACACTTAACATTTAAAGGTACATGCACTGGACGATTTCCCATCGTAGGGCGACCTACATAAACCCTTAGAGATATATTAGTATTGTCCATTATTATATTCCTTTATTGCATTCCTTATTATAACATTTCTTTATTACATCCTTTATTATAACATTCTATCAAATTAGAGCACAGAGAAAAGGGCAAGGAAACGTATCGAATATCGAGAGTCACTCGACGCGTAGTTTCTTCAGAGCAGCTTCCGCGATCGATTCATTCACGAAATATTATCGCGATTGTGAATCGGGTGATTCTGGTGTGGGCGGGCGCGGTGCAGATATCCACTTGACCCGCGCCTCGACGGTATATTTATCCACCTAACTAAGGTCTGCGGTGTCAACACGAGTCAACAGTGGTCAATAAGCGATCAAGTAGCCCCGCGGCCCACGCTGATCGTCACAAGCTTCTATAGCATCTCCTTTCTCGCCTTCGTTGGAAAAATCACGATCGAATGCTAATCAAGGTCGAAAAATCTTCTAGATATTGGTAAGCAGACTGAAGAGATCGTATTATGCTCTCAGTATTCCTGCACTGATCGCCTATCACTATTATTGATCTTTATAGCCCGATTAAACTCTGCCATCTCTCGATATCGCACAAATGATTGCATTTAGTTGGCTGAACTTAATTGCGCACGCTTAGATGAGAAAATGACTACATATTCATGAATCAAACGAGCAATTAAATGCATCTTCTTTAAAAACTACGATATATGACGCGTATGTCGCGTATTGCGGATGAAATTATTATTTATTAAGATTAGATCATGCGATTACTTCGCAGAGGTGATTCTCGGTGAGGAATTAACGATCATCAGTGTAGGCAAATCTGCTTGTCGACGTTACGCGGCTTGAACCAGACGATTTAACCCCGCGGCTTGGTGTCAGCGGTTCACATTAATTCAGTCGAATTAATCGTCAGTGTGGTCGCAAGGCGCAACCCTGCTCCGCAGCACGGATTTATTGAATCAAACGGTCGAATGGTTCATCAGTTGTGTCATCGAGCTCTCCCCACTTCGATAATATCGCTTGGAAATTCTCGGTTAATATTTAACGCATCAATTACGACACGCGTGCTGCGAAAGTACTTTTTTTAAAGAGACTATTGGATATCCGTATTTGGCTAAAATTAAATCTATTTAATATGAAATAACTATTAGTGTTTTTCGCCTCTTACTGCTTTTATTTTAATTCTTTTTTAATTATATTTTGATGTACGATAATATGTACGATATAACGCTAATATTACAGATAAATCTGCATTTCACAGATCTATATTTCCGAAGTAAATATCTTGGCGCTATAGCAAGAGGGCTTTACGCGGGTCAAAGACCGCACATTCATATTACCAAGATACATAGCGGGAGTGCATTGGATAAGAATTTCGCAGAGAGCGATTTGTCGGAGTCTTGGTGTGCATAATGTAAACACAACGGCGGATATCGGTAAACCGCACCGTAATAGGCTGTAATTCACCATGTTTTGCATAAGCGATCAGAGGGGTAAATGCACATCGGGTTTCATAAAGAGCGACGGGAGGGAGGAGGCTCGAGTACCGTGCAAAAGAGACTCTGATCGCAGCTGCGAGATCCCACGACCCCATCGCCAATACATCAATGATTCACCCAGCTAAGAACACTCGGCGTGGCGATCGTCACGAAACCATAACTCGGCAGACTGCGTCAGTGACAGTTTTTCTCAGAGATCGCCGCGAAAGGTAAAGGAACTCGTCACGGCAACCTCGACCCTCACGATGACTTCCAAGTTTCAATGATCGCCGAGATCTGACTCGCGTTCGTTCATGACGCTTGCGTGCGTCATGAAAAGTTCAGACGGGACGGTACTTCCTAAAATTGTCGCGATATTTTACCGATAATACGGATCTATCCAAGTTCCAGTCTAGAGCAATACTCGTAATGATAGTATTTATAGTCTCGGTCTTGTCCAGTATAATGACACGCTATTTCTCCGTATCGCAAGATCACGTTATACTACACGAACTTCGTGTTGTGATGCCACTACAGCGTGAGAATCAGAATCGCGCAGCGTCAGATGTTTCCGGTTTTAGGATCCCAAGCTCTTTCTCATCCATCGATCGCCCATCGATCGCGATATTTGCGAGAACGAGAGATCGCTATTACGTGGGGTGCGTGCAACGAATGACCGACTCCTGCGTTCCTACGTCAAATCCGAGATCCGAAATGCAGCGCTGCGGAGATCCCCGTGATCGACGAGCCTTAAACTAAACAGATTAACCGCTCGGCGTATCGTCCTGCACAGCGATCTCCTCGGACGGCCGAAAATCGACGACGACAACAGTCACGAGGAGGACCAGCCGGACGGGGACGCGGGGGTGCAACGGGGGAGGAAGATGCTAAGTCGGGACCTATTTGGTTAAGAAGCTAATCTCTCACGGCCTCTCCTCTTCCCTCGTTTCGCCTCTCGCCGTCTGCCCTGCTACGGAATGCGTGTACACGCGTCGTGACGCAGAACGTCGCTGGGATTCTCACGTGACAGCTCAACCTGGACCGGGATCCTCCTTCTCTCGCGCGTAGGTGATTCTCTTTCTCTCTTCTGGGTCGGTTTCGCCGAGTGGTCCCTCTACTCTTGCATAGGAAGGCAGATCGGTGTTCATCCTACCGCGATGATCCCATTCAGTACACCCGGAGACTCGATTATCAACGAGTTTGTCCGACAGTCGTCCGCATAGCTGCGATTACCTCGCAGCCTCGACTCCGTGGAATCCCTTCACTTGCGAGATCAGGACTGATCGCGTCATGAAAATGGAGGAATTGTGGGATTTAAGAGAATACTCTCACACATGCACGCATGCACGATGCGATCCGGCAAGGAATTTAAAAGCCGTATTAATGACAGTATTTTGCCATGTAATGTGTCTAACAATAAGTCGCAGATTCATGAGATTCCTCCTTTCGCTACCTGAAACACTTTTGGTAGTAAAAGGTTCTACAAGATGATTTTGCGGTTGTTAATAAAGTTAATAGCAATTACATTGTGGAACTTTATTGTGATGAAATATCTGCAATTTCCAATATTTTAACAATTGCGATGCATCATGGATAGCATTACTACTACAGTTATCGCAAAATATCTTTTATTGAATTTTACACTACAGTGCCAAGTGTATTGTTGTCTGCGATGTTGTATTATATACAAATACGAGCGCAGGGAAAATTCTCACAGGGATATTGGAACTTCCTGATTCAACTGCAGTCGAGCAAGATTCCTGTCGCCGAATCGACTTCCAATTACATCTGCCGGCTGGCGGCTCTCATTCCCGTATTACTAGATCGCCGATATCCCGAAAGCGGCTTCCGTTACCGGTCTGTGATTGGTACAAGCCTATCTTCGATATCTTAATACCGGAATTCTTCGGCGCGTTTTCAATGGCCGAACGGAACGCAGTGTAAACACGCGGTCGTCTCGCGGCGACACGCTCGCTTTTTCTGCACCTTTCACCTTTTCCCGGTCTCGATCCACGGGAGAGGCGGGGTACACTCCACTCGATGTATCAATGCCATGAATGCGACAATCCAAATATTTGCCAGTAAGATTAGCCACCCTCCGCCGAGTCTCCGCCGCTTCCTGTTACTATTTTTTTTGTCTTCCCTGGCGACGTCCCTGGCTTCTTCGGCATCTGCTCCACCGCCGCACGCACACAATCGCTCATCATATGCTCCCACGTACGCGTAAACGCATGTACGACGTGGCAGTTAATAAATTCAGCGGTAATTTCCCGCCACGTGTTCCGCTCTGTAATTTCTTTTCACGTATATACATCTGTGTCTTATCGGACTTGGCAAATTACGATAATGTCGTCACTATGTTTCACAGAATTTCTGCTCTAGTTTTATATTTGGTGCTTTATCGACCGATGTGAGATGATGATATGAATGTTTACCTATATCTATTTGCAATGTTCGATAACATCGTTACAGATAATAATTTATGTCAATGTTAGAAGCGATAATGAAATGTCACTCCTTTGAAGATGATTTATATCTTTCTTTATATCTTTAGAAAAACGATACAATCATTTGACTAAACTTTTACATAGTAAGAATAAACTTTAAGAGATAGTCTACTTATCGGATTTTATCCCCTATTCTTTATCCACGTAATGTATACTAGAATGATTTTAATAAAATGTGCAATCTGCAATATTTTGTATTGTATTTGCAATATTTATACATGTTCTGGTGTATAGCAGCACGGTGCCAAATCGTTTCGATCATGGCCGTCGAACTCTTTTCCGATTAGCGAGATAATGGCCACGTTAATCTAAAGGGACGATCTTATTGCGCGTGAAAGCCGACCCACGACCAGGTGGTTTCTCGATGGTGTGTCTTCAAAGGGGATTCCGAAAGATCCTCGGTTAATCCCCGACGATCAACGGGTAAAACGATGTACGCGAGAGAACGGCTTAAAAGCACGGAAAATGCGGTCCTATATTTTTCGGTAGCTGAAAAGAATTGTCACGTAGCGTTCGCTGCAAAACTTTTTGCCCATGACGTGTCACTCATCTGAAAAACCGCAGATCTAGATCCCTGATCTATCTATGTCTCTGTGTGCGTCAAGTTGATGGTATCAAGTAATAATAAAAAAGTAGAACTTTGTAAAAAATATTCTGTTTTATTTTAGTAAAAATCTGCGTTTAAATAATTTTTATAAGTCAAAATATTGATAACTGTGTCAATTTAATGCATTTTAATTATAAAAATTCTTTAGAAATGTCAATAAAATTTTTCGAATAACTTAATAATATGATATTATTATAATAAGATTTAGTATAACGCTCAGAAAAGAATGCTTGTAATCCCTATGCAGCGCAACTGACAATTTAACAGTTCCTTGACCGGACAAGAGCTTTAATCGTCTTATGTCACAAGTTCACCAGCAGATTTTCTTACTTATCCGAGAGATCTCTGCGAAACCACTGTAAAATTCATTCAGCGTCGGTTGACCGTGCGTCTTTTATGTCTCGGCAAGTAGTTATCTCATTTGCCTGCCCGATGTCGAAGTGAATGCGTGTATCGTTTGTGTAATACAATCGTCAACAGCTGTCGCTGTTTGTTGGTTTGCGCGAGGGATTATTCGAAAATAGATCGCAGGGAGGTTACGGTGTAACGCAACGCCAACCATAATCCGTATTAATGATTGTGCATAGGCAGATTTCGCGGTGCATGACAGTCAGCATGTTTGTTGGACACTTCCGCATTACGTGTTCCCCTGAAAGAAAAATCTCTAAGCGCAAGCTGCACCGATTGTGCGTGCTTAGTGCTAGGTTTCTTCTAAAATAGTATCTTCATATTTTTGTGGAATAGATATTATAAATTTGTAATTCTCAGACTATAAAGTTCCACTACACATCATCGGTCTATTATATCAGTTTTGATAAAAAAGTACATTATCAAAGAAATGTAATACTTATTGTTAAATGCAAAGTTTTTTAAAAAGAAAATTATATCTAAATTCGAAATATATCTAAAATCTAAATTATATCTAAAATTTAAATAAGAAATAGGGAATTGCTTTATTTATCAAATAAAAAATTTGAAATCTATTGAAAATATTGTCAGCAAACCTTCGAACAATGCATGAACTATCCCCAGGAGGTTCTCGGCACGTGGGACAATGAGGAGGTGACGATCGAATTTCAGTTCGGTTGCTTCTATCTTCGTCCTTCGCGCTGATTCACAAAGGGTTAAGTACCCTCCGCGTTCTCTTCCTCTCCCTTGCTCGACCAGGAGGGCCGCCTTCCGTTTCCGGATTGGCGCGAGAGCCATGAGGATCTTGAAGTGGGTATACGTTGTCGTGGTACCACTTGGGCACGTGGTGCCCAATGAAGAACCTCCAGAGATTCGTTACACCCCGTGCAGGAATTCGCAAACCCTTTTTTCCTGTGATCTCCGGTCCGCTGAGATGCAACATCCCTTCGTGCCTTCAGACTTTAACGCAGTGATCAAAAAGTAACGATAAATCTATATATGATTTATAGTCGAGAATAAATAGTCTATAATAAAAGTTTGACATTATATTTAAGACAAAATATCTTAAAGATAATTTAGTACAAGCATTTATGCACGTGTTTCGTCAATAATCGGATAAAGAGTAAAAATGATAAATTTATTGTTGATAATATTAAGATAGATACATACAGATTATTTATGTAATTTCGTGCCGCAAGCGTAGAATTAACGACAAGCACATAAAACTAATAGTACTTGGAATAACATTCATCAAGTGACACGCGTTCATGGAGGGCAACATAGTGGCGTTTTCTATTTTCTCGGTGCACGTGTCGCAGAAAAATCGGCGTTACGCGACGACGTATCTGAAAAAATAATGGCATTCTAATTATGTAAATCCCTTAGTTAGGTCCTGTCGTGTGCACGCTCGACAATACAGTCGACGAGTCGACGAGCCGGTTGCCTTATCAAAATACTCAAGAGAGAAACGTGCCGAGAGCACGTACCGCGCGTTATCCCGTTTGGTCTGGTCTCATCGCGTTTGGATGGTTTGTTTGAAAAACTACGTCACGTGGTTCCGGTTCGTCAGCATCCCCGAGAGGAAGTCTGGTCCCAAAGCAATACAGACTCGGGGGTGAAATGGCTCCACCGCTTTATCGTGTGCTAAATGTCGCAAGAATACTCGTGCGAATAGAGACTGTATTACTTATGATTAATTTGATTAACATTTACCTCAATTTAAAGACACAAAGTTTCGAAAAGAAGATAGGAAATTACTATGTATAACTTTGATGGCCAGTTGTTTAAATGTACTTTTCTTTGCGATAATATAACTTTGATGACCAGTTGTTTAAATGTACTTTTCTTTGCGATAATATAACTTTGATGGTCAGTTGTTTAAATGTACTTTTCTTTGCGATAGTTTTAATACACTCCGAGGTATGAAGTTTGAATCTTACTTCACTCATTCATGTACTTTTCTATTTTCCCTTCACGTTCCGAGGGTAGTTTGCAACTGCGAACTTCACAAACTTAACACACATACAGACCATGTAAAAGTCGCAGAAACTCTACATTACTTGATACATAAAGATATCTTTTTTCGACCCGGCGAATTATGAGGATTCGTGAAGATTGGCGATACTCTCGGTGGAATCTCGATAAATCACGGGACGAAAAAAGGGGTCTCGACTCGGCCGGCGAGATAGTCGGTTGCCGCCTCGCAGTGGAAAGAAAAAATGAACAAAGAGAGAAAAAGAGAGAGAGAGAGAGAGAAGGAGATCGTTCCGGGCGAAATGGCTCTTCGTTTTGCCACGGATCCGTAATGATCTACACGGGGCGGTTAGCATCGAACCCCCGGTGAGCGAGAACCGACACCTGGCTGGCCGGCGAACGCACACACGGGTAGCCCGCGGGGTGCGTATACGGGGTGCGCGGATCGCGTAATGAGCGTGTACGTCGCCATAAAATCGACTCTTTCGACGCCGCGGAATTGAACGATCGATTAAAAGTCTCCGCGGGCAATTACGAGCAGCCGCGCCGGGGCGAGACTCGTGGCGGGTCTTCGCGCCAGCTTCACGCTCGTCCCCGCGATCGGAGATCGACGTCGTTTTTTCTTCGCCTTCTCCTGAGGGTGAATGGCGTTTATGAAATAACAACGCCGTGACACGCGATGTGAAGTCAACGGATACAGTGATTTAATCCCGCTCGTTTCTCCGTGTTTCGGGCGAGTTTCCCCGCCTGGTAGCCTATATATCAACGCAGGAGCGCGCTAGTCCAATATCTCAACCGTGCAGACGTCGAGTAAGAGGATGTGAACGAAAGATTTAATGCCGTATAGTTGGTTTAAAGATTCTTTTCGAGCTTGATTTCATTTTAAATTGATAAGTTAATTTCCTCTGTTATTTATCTTCTCACATATTTTATCCTATTTACGACATTCTCATTTGAACTTGTATACTTTTCTTGAATCATTTTCTTAGACATAATCTAAAACACGGTTGTTTTCAAAAATTGAAAATTGCTCAAAGTATTTCATGTTCCACGTATAAATACACATGCAGCGTTGAATGTTTAATAAAATCCATGCAAAAATTATTCCGAGTTAATAACACAGTAGGAATAAATAGACTACTAAAGGTGCTCGAAATTAAAAATGTAATCTATGATATATGAATGATCTCTGGAGTTAATCCAAACTCTAACGCTGCTCTGTTACGCTTTAGAAAATAAATCGGCCCGCGTATTCGCGTTCGCGACATAAGGCTCCCGGATTTAATACACGCTCTATATTTATAGTCGGCTCGTTAAAAACGTCAAGATATATTGTAATACCGCGGCGCACGAATTAATATCCGTTATTTATCGACTTTGGTGGCGACCAGTGTCCGCGGCCCGCACGATCATTAATTGTAGATACGCTTCGCGCGATCCGGCATAATTGCATCCGCGGCGGAAACTCAGCCGTGCAACTTAATTGCACGGCATAGAGAGAGAAAGAGAAAGTAAAAGAGAGGGCTGCACCCGGGGGAATCGACCGGATGCTGGACCATGTTGTCCGGAAAAATCCGTGGAGCGCAGCAGCCGCGAAAGGATCGAGCGATTCGCCAGTCATGCGTTCTAATTAAGATCTCGCGGATTGAGCGCACGCGATCGTGATTGGGCTGTATTATATGATACTATTCATCCGCGCTAATCGCGCACCGGGCCTTTTTCACAAATAACAGTCTCGCTAGGTGTAGCCGTGATAACTATATTTCAGGAATGACCCAACGGTACATAACGGCGGCGCGTTCGCGCAATTACCACGCCGCACCGAGGTGAAACGGCGCGATAATAACAATTTGATCGATTACAGAGATAACACCGGGAGCCTGTCAACAAGTTGTCAACGTTTTTCCCACGCGACCGGTATTAGTTCTAAATCCACCGTTTGATTTACGCAGCGTGCCTAGTCCCGTTCCTCTTGTTTATTAGTTTCGGAAACGTCAGAAGCATTTCAAGAAAATAAAGGCAAACGTGTATGCACCTATTATACTTACTGTGATTTCGAAACATGCAGAAGTAATAACAAATAATTAAAACATTTGAATGACAGCTAATTAAGGATAAATGAAGTTACTTACTTAATATGGCTAATACCAGAGGTTTAAATGACCGTTTTCACCTCTCCGACGCTAATCTCTCGACGTAACTTAGATCGATGGCGACAATTACCGTTGAACGAATGACTGATGATAACTGCTCTCACAAGCGTTAGCCATCAATCTCGCAAACGCGAGAAGAGGGCTCGTCGCGAGCAACACGTTGCGACAATGACGGGAGGAACTGCTGACAGAACGGAAGAGAGAGGATCGAGGATCGAGCGGAATCGAGAGTCGCGGCCGTTTCTACGAGAGCCAATTACGATCTGACTTGGCGCGTAAAGGGCAATCTTATTTGCATATTTGCGTCGCGTTGGTTGCCGCCACGAGGTTCCGATATCTCCATTACACGTATATATGCCTCCTGCTTCCCGCCTTGGTCGATCCTCCCGGGGGCCGTAGATCAGGCCCTGCTGGGCCCTGTGCGCGCCCGCGGGATATTTATCGAGATCGGTGAGGTAAAGATGCGGCTAGGATTCCGAGAGGAGAGACAGGATATTAGGGCGAGCTTGTCCATAGATGCAGCGGAATAGAATTTTTGCGCTCCTCCTTGCTTCGCATGCTCGTTTCCCCGCTTGTTGATTATTAATGCTCATCATGCTCGTAATTAGCACATTTCGTGTATAATATTTGCACGCGTGAGCGTGCAGAGTTAACGATGACGCGAATTAAGTCGATAATCTCGATACGGCAACCTGTTTGACGTTACGTTAAGATATTGGAATATCTTTCCAGCACTTTAAAATGGAAGCATTGAGAGAGACAGGATTTTTCTTTTCTCGAGTTATAATTATATATAAAAATTGTTTTGATACCGGCACTCTGCTGTGCAAGTCTCCAGTTGCATTAAAATGTTCGTGTTTACGTGTAAATACTCTACATAATCCTGAATAGAAGACACATCCGCTATCTTGCACGGCCCACGTCCTCAGGATCGTCTCTTCGCGGCGGGCGGTCATCGGGACCTCGTTCCTTATGACGGCATTTATTCTCGGAGCTGGCGTACGGCGATGCGAGCCACGCTCACGTGCAGAGCCACGCTAATTGCAAACAGATTTATTGGCCCGGCGATTCTCTTGGAATTTAATGCGATCTTATGAGCCCGTCGCCAGACGACGGCCGACCGTTTTCGACGAGCCGTTACAGTCCCTCGTGCCATTTCTCTAACGCGCTATTTTCCCATGTAGATCCGGCATTTATCAACGTCGGCTTCCTATTGTCGCCGTCTTCATAAATCTTCAATTCGACGAGAAATTTATTTATTATCAAATTGTTCGCCAATATTAAATATTTTGCAAGAAAATTAAATCTTAAGCATTCTGTTCTCATTTCGGGTCTTCAATTTCTAATTTGTATTTCTAAAGAATTACACATTTTTGAATAAAAATTGCATAATGTATGTGTCTGTCATAAGTTCGTAAGAGAAAGAGCGAAAGATTAAATCAACGTATTATATAATTTATTGTTACATATACGTGTACACTTCTCTGCGGGTCTTTTCGAGTAGGAATGGAAAGAGAGAGAGGGGAGGAGCACGCGAGATCCAGATTCCCGGTGGGGGGACATTAAAACGGGGCCCGGAGGACAAGCTGAAGAGAGAGAAACGGTATGCATACGAAGCGAAGCGAGATAAAAGAAAAAAAGAGGGAAGAGAAATGAGTATTAGCGTCTTTGATGTGCCGCGGGCCCTGAGATGGGCCTTCTCATGCCTCCACGACTCATAGCTTGTCACTCAAGCTACATATGGACGAGCCATCGAACTGTGCAGCTCGAACATCACGCTTTTTATTTGGAGACCCTCGTCGATCTCGCTTCGTGTTCCGTAATGCAATTATGATAACGGCGAGGCCTTGTTATCGAGCAAGCATGTGATACGAGGAATGTTAACCCTTGTAATATCAAAACTAATGTTACTCAATCATCACAATTTGGAGGTATAGGTGATCGCACGTATAACTCTCATATATTACTTATATAAATTAAAAGATTTATTTATCTATATCTTTTATTCTTTATACGTAAATCCTTTAAAAATTATGAACAGTTCATCTGATAGATAATTATTCGTCGTCCTGCCAGTAATATATAAGTTGTGGTTGCTCACATTATTAGTGATTATAATAAAATCTTAGCGCAATCTTGAAAAATCGTCGTGTTATTCATGTGGGGTGGGATATTTCGGACCGTATTTTATGGTTTAGTCGTGCTAACGACCTTTATCCACCAATCTCTTTCTGTTGCAGGGAAAAAGCTATCGTCCTGTTGCATAAAGCTTTCCTCAATATTCGAAAAACGAATACCCGTTTTGTGCCCCTTTCTGAAAGGGGCAGAATTATAGTCTCCATCACGTGAGCAGGAAACGAGCGGTTGCCGAAGGGGTCGCGCAGGTAACGCACTGATAATTGGGTCGTAATAAATTAATTCGCCCACAAAGGCAGCGAGGCCAAAACAACGACCAGTGCAATAACAGAGGAATCTTCAATGGAGTTTAGCACAAAACTCGACCGACGGTCGGGCACGGAAGAAAAGATCGAGATGGAGCGATCGAGCGGGATCGAGAAGAAAAAGGATGAAGAGAGATAGGAGGCGGTTCATGTACACAGGTACACAGGCTACACAGGCCGTGTGTACGTGTGCGAGGCAAAGGGTCCTCCTTCCCTCCAAAGGAACCTCCTCGGCTCGGGTTGGAGGCTGAAAGCTGAAAAGACGTCGGACGCGGCACGGGTCTACTTCGACAGGGATATAAGGTTACTTGTGGGAAAGACGCCTACGTCTTATTATGGCTTGTTTTGAGCCCTACCAACTCTTTGGTACTATAATTACGCGGTTATTGATAAGTCGATCAGGTTACCGCCGTGCGAACCTCCTTCCTGACGCGCACAATGTTCTCGCCGGGAGCGGGTGCTCCCCGCGCGCTTGTCGACGGGACAATGAGGCGGGGGATGTTGCTCGTCGTCAAGATCCGGTCGTCGTCTCCGTTTTCTCGACGAAACACGAAATAAATCGCCTTTCACGGTTGCCACGCGAGATTGCGGAATGCAATCTTGCACCTGCGAAACGCGAGAAAATTTTTAAATATTTACTTTGAATTTCTTTTTTATTATGCAAATCTCTGTTACCGTGAGATAATGGCTGATGATGACTCGGGATCCACATGGCCGCTATATATCAATACAATGACAGGGTTGGATGAAGATGTTGCAATAACACGTAGCGTTACGAATCGGGAACTGAAGTGTATTGGCCTGAGATAGCGAAAGATCGGAGGAGTCACCGATCGATGATATCGATGATCAATAGATGATAGATCGCACCGTATCGAAGTGCGGCTAGCTAAAAGGATTCCAGCCTCCTCAATCGTGCCAGAAACGTACCGCCCCCATTGTTTCTATCGAGCCAGGTATCTACCGATCACGATGGATCGATAGCGCTATTAACAAATTGAATTGTATAATGGACCCAAGCAAACGCGCGCGAGTGCTGCGTTCCGAAGGCATTATCATGTATATGCGAGGCAATTATCGGCTTGCCCATCTCCGATGCCCAAAGAGACTACTTATGCACTCTCGCATCTCGAAGACCTCGACCGATCTTGTGAAAAGGGTCGTAACACTGTTTTGCCGTTCCAGATTGTTGCATCGAATCAAGGCGGCCTCTAGTCGATTCGCATAGACTCATGTGTAATCGAGATGAGAAACAAAAACGTATTCAGAAATTTGCAGTTTGAATCGATGTCAGCTGGTAACAAAATAATCATGTTACATCCTGCAAATGAATAATTATCCACATTTTCGTGTATTATACATGACAAAATAAGATAATAAGAATATATCTCTGTATTATTAATTATATGTGCTTAGATACCATATTTTCAACGTTATATTAAAAAGTACTATATGCAGATGTTGAAATACGGGAATAAGACATCGAGATAATTTTAAAATAAATCATGTTAAAGTAATATATTTGCTGTAGACAAAAATTGATGTATTGGATATCAACCTGTTGTCTGATGGCCATTGTCAACTTGGATAGTGGATTCTCTGGGAATTTTTCGTCTTGTAGAATTGATTGAAGGATATGCACAAAATGAACGATGTCCCCGTCGAATGATGGATGTTCTGTCTACTTACGAGTTAGGAACACAGAGAAACGATTCTGTCTTCCGTTCTAATCTGATCGACAAATATGCAATAAGTACGAAATATCATCATTGTGTATGGTGCACTTGCTTCTCCTCTAACAGATGTTATCGAATTGCAAACGAAATTTACGGGGAAAAACTCGTTGATCAGTTTATCGCGAAGAATTTATGAGATCTCGGTAAGAAACATAATAATTAAGGGCTACCTGGGTTTCACGCCACCCGCAGCGAGAAGTCATTGTCTCGTGCAGTCAGGTAGCAGATTCTGGCCGGTACGATCGAGATCCTTCCCGATCTTCCATACCTTCGTTTCCCATTAATCAACGTCCGCACGCGAAATTAATTGGTCGGGATCAATGTTTTGGCACTTGGCTCCTCTTACGAAACGAGCACGACGATGACGCAACAAACAAATGGAAAGGTCGACGCGTAGCGCGTACTAAAAAAAAGAAGGAGACGAGGATAAAGGAACTGTGCGCGGGATTGTTGGAGGAATATTATGAAAGACACTGTAGTCGCGCGACTATTTCTCAAAGTTTTTCGGCGACGACTGAAGGTTGGCGCCATTGTGTCGTGATATTTTCGCACAATTCTTTTTCTTCACACGCACATATGAATATTAAACGCGCGTACAAGATGAGAGAGACAAGGGATATTGTATGACTCCTTTTTCGAGTTTGTACGTAAATACATACGCATACGCAAGCAACAAACGGTAGACTTTGCGTTCCAAGATGAATGGTGTTGCATAATAAATGTGACGAATACTTACAAACTGAATTTAGAATCACAAAAGTATTGAATTACAAATAAATACTTGGAAGTGTTTAATACAACCGTAAATGAAAACCATGAAAAGATTATTACGTTAAGTGATCAACTCCACCATGAAACACAATGTATTATAAATATGAATTTTGATGTTTTCACGTTTTTTCAAGTATTTCTTCAATTCTAATTAAAAACGCATGTCCCCAGACATATTTTTAGACCTTTTCCTCTGTAAGATGAGCTTGATGTATCCACAATGCGCTTCTTATGTATTACACATATAGCTCGCATATTGCAAGGATCAAGCTATACTTTTCTTTTTGAGAGCGATTCTTTTAAAAGAATCTTTTATGAGAACGATTCTTTGGCTCCTTCCTTCCAATGAACAAATGACGTAAATATTTTTTTGACGGTGTTTTAACCATGAAACATCACTTGAAAGCGCATTCACAATATTCAAAGTCCTTTTCGTAGATTGACGTGAGAGACACCTTTCAAAAATTATCATGAGAAAAACAGAATTTATGATTTTTAAGCTTTTTAACGGGTAAATTTAACGGGCACAGTGTGCCGTAAACCCTTTTATTTTTCTCCGTCGACGTTCTCGCACCGCCAAGAATCGGATGATCAACTGGCCGTCGTGGATCTATGATCCAGATATGCGCATTGTTCCTGTTCTTTTTCTAATACAGTTCGAGTGGACGGAGCCTCCGGTTCGAAAGCGCACATTGGTATCCGAAGCGCGCGGCACCGAAATACCTCGGCGACGAGCCGATCGGTCAAACGAATCGGAGTACCGAATCGTTAGGATCGCGGTGCGACTTCGGAAGCGTATACGCGCGCAAGAGGGATCACCGAGACGCGCCTCTGTACGCCCTCTTCGTGGCCGACGAAACGGATTCAAGGATAGAGCACCATCAGTCACTCCGTGGCGATCTTGCTCCCGATAAATGCGCGACCGGGCCACGCTGACACGTAGATCGGAACCGCGGCGACGCCTCCCGCTGTCTACGATCTACGAACACGATCTACGAGATTTACATAGCTCCCTCGCGATATCACGGAGAAAGTCTCCCCCCGGCGCGGCGCCCGCCACACTTGTTCCGCTGCTAATTGTACCTTTCTTGTTACGGCGCGAACACCTGTCTGCGATCTCTGACAGCGTAAAGCACAGCTTTGTTAAACTTTGATTGAACTGTGGAATCGTTTTCTGGCGCGTGACGGAAACATTTCTGTTATGTTTATTATATTGCTGATATGCGTGCGGTAGAAAAGATAAAGATCACGATGGGAAAATTGTATGTATGTAGAATATGAAATTGTGGCCCAAAGCATAATACAATAGCAGAAACTAATAGCTGACTCTCATCAATCTTATTTCAATTCGTTTTGTCATTATTAAAGTATATTCGATTTAGGTTTTATTCGCATTTTTCCGCAAAGAGCTATTTAGAAATTTTTAATTCTTTTTATGGCAGAATTTTGTTGAATCGTTTTTTGTTGATCGTGAAAGCGGCGAGAAGTACAGGAATATACTTTAAAGATCCTCGTTTAAGTTACTGAAAAGCGAAGGAGCCGGGATTCGATGATCAGGTGTCGGCGCGTTTGACACCTTCTAGCTCCATAGAAGCTCTTTTCGGTCGGCGTCATTTTTCCGCTCGCGTTCCCTCTTTTCTTCGTGATCGTGAGCACGGTAGCGCGATCACGTATACGCCGCTACGCTCCACAGAGACGGTGGTGTCGCAGCGGCATATAATGCGCGAGAAAGCCTTGCGGGGGCGGCCGGCGCGTCCAAAGGGGGTTGGCAGAGATGAAAGACGCCGCCTCAGGAAGATCCCACGGCGCGGCACTCGTTCTCCTCGCGGTCCCACACAATGCAGTCTCGTGATGTGTGCTTCGACGAAGTCGAAGGAATCCACCGCGCCGTGCCGGCCACCCGCTGCCCGAGTTGTGACTTCATTTGGCGCAACTCTCGGCTGGGACTTTTTCCTTCAGCCGCAGCGCCGTCCCCCGTGGGAGTCTTAAATGCCGGACAATATTCAGCGATACAGGCCTGATCGCTCGGAAAATATCTCGTTTCCGTGGACTCTACGGGATGTCGAAACAGTTTGAAATGTCGTAATATTGAAACGGAACTTTGGGATGTAACAGAATGGATAAATGAGTTCCATTGAACCTAATAGATTGAGCTCTGATTTATTTTCCTCGGGCATCATTACTTCTATTTTTGAGAGACTTTATTTATCGTGGCACATCCGCATGGCTTGGAGCATCGTATTGGACACACATACGGTCTGAGATTTAATTTGTTTAATAAATATATTACGCTTCGCGTAATATCAGGACGTCAACATGTTTAATGCTAAAATGAACATGTACGAGGCGTACTGGGAGATTACGCTGCGCGTCTATTACGATAACTTCATCCGACAATCAGCGAAGCCGGAGGCCAACAGCAACGGTGGTATAGCAACGGATCGGTACTCTCGCGGGATACGTCTACGTGTTCGATCTTTGTACCCTCGATCTCCAAGTAGGCTTAGATCCGCCAGGAATCGCCGGGGCGCGTTTATCTGTTTTATCAACAATGGGGCCACTACACACGGCCGGCTATCCGCCGTGGAAGGAACAATAAGAAAGACAGGGGCCTCTCTCTTTCTCCGAGAGGGTCCGGTGGAACCGGCACAATGGACCCAATGACTTGCTGTAATTGCGCGCTCGCGGCACAGCACGGCCTACTGCTGGCTTCGTGTCAATTCGAGTGTCCGATCGCATTCACATTGGAAGCACCAGGCTGGCGTGTACAAGGGCCCACGCTACACGTCTCGAATGCGCGCTCTTTCTCATATCGACGATCTCTTTTCTCTCGAGGAGGCTCTCGGTCCTCTCTCGCGCGCGGAGAACCGGTGACGCGCGATTATTTCGATGCGAACCGATCGATCGCGTTGTTACGGATAGCGCGCGGCTCGTGATAAGCATCGTGGGCATACGCGACTTTTAACGTCTGCTTATGGCAGGTGCTATCGGCTACCAGAGACACTAACTACGAGTGCCACGGCGAGAATCTCGGAGCCGTCTTTTGTGATAAAATTGCTGAAACAATTTAAATAATTGAAAAAAGTGTAAACAATTTTGTCAAGAAATATGTGAGGAACTGTAGATATATTTGATGTATGCAAAAGTTTTAGTTTTTATTTAGCGCTCCGATATTATTACTTAAGCTTCAAATAAATTTTCACTCTTTTACGTTTTTAAAGCGTTGGTATCGGAGTTTGTAAAATTTATATGTCGTATGATATATAATTTAACGATAAATATAACTTTGAAAAACAATAGTGGATGTGATGAGCAATGAAAAGCCTTCGTGTTCAGTAAACGTGCAAAAGATGACTAAAACTTTTACATACATCTACTAAAACGAACAAAATACTGTTTCATCTAATAAAATATCATGACTTATCGATCACCTGTCGCATAATTTTAACAAGGTTTAATTTAAAAAAAAAAATGTTAATACGCTCGTAAGATCGACAGATCTTTTGCAGCGATTAAGTAATAAATATAGACGTACCTGCGCACTTATCTCCTACTGCGAGACTAAAATCGTCTCGGCGAAGATGACTCGTTATGTATCCCACGAAGAAATATGTCGTGCATACCAACTGACCGATGCATTAAGTCCAAGCATTGTGGACCACGGACAGGTTTTCGGTGAGTTTTATTGGAGCGTGAGCGAGTGTCACGCGTGTAATGGCGGCATTGTAGCGGCCTGCGGACGAATAATGCTTCTCAAAACCCACATGACGCAACGTTCCCTTTGAGCTCGGACTCTTACTCTGCCCGGATCGTTCCGGCGCGTTTTCACTTGCGCCGATTGCCACAATGATCGCCCCCACGTGCGCGCACAAAGGCGGTATTCGTTTCGTCTGATAATTCCATTAGTCTACCGTGACTCTTAGCGGATCCTCCTCCGATCAATTCGATATTCGCCGATGAAGAAGCAGACCAACGCGCGCGACCGCGAAAATGTTTTCAATACGCCAATTTGATGCGTCATTTAATGGCAATTAATTCGATACGCTCGACACGAATTCGAATACACGCTACGACTTTAATTACAGCCACTTCTCAACTTAAGCGATGCTCTTTTTCAAATTAAATCTCGCGGCACGAATCACGCGTGGGTGACATTATTTTCTGCACGTATTTTCAAAATTGATAGTACACGTGATTGGATATATTGAAAGTAAGCGATTATCATAACTAATAGATCCTAACGGCAGAACTTTATGATTTATTAAATTTTATAAAGACAAATATAAATATTAAATAATACAATATATAGGTTTCTTCTTTTAAAGAAAGTCTCTAGGATCTGCATGTAATAAATGCTTTTATAACGCCTGGTCTACTTTCCCAGCTAATGAAGCCTTTTGTTTGCGAGAATCGCTGCCTGAATAATTTCATGTATTGTAATTGTACCGAGGCTGTTTATACGACGTCATCCTGCTAATCTACCTGCCCCATTGAAGCATACAGGCTACATAAAAATCGCATTTCCGTAAAAATCTAGATGGGAGATTAATAATCGCGTATCTCCCGCGATTACCAGACAATCGATTATCTGTTATCTGGGATAGGTGTGTCCGCAGGACGGATCCATTAGATCGACAGATCCCCAGATCGACGAGCGTTCCAGCGATACGGATGGAAGCGTGCTCGGCTCAAGAATGCGCTCGGTCTTGAGGTCGACGCGTTAAACGGCGTTATCTCGGTGGCGGTCTCCGATGGAATCGGAATCGATCGGGAGTGTGGGCCGGTACGGTCGAAATAACGCGAAAAAGTCGACAGCCGCGGGACAGGGGTAGGTGGGAGAGAGCAAAGAAGCGGCAGAGGGAAAGAGAAACCCCCCGCAGCTGGTAAAGGGTTTACGCTCCGCAGCCTCGCATACGTGCCGCTCGTCTTTCCTTCCACGTGAGCGTTCCAGCTGGTATCGGGCGTGCAATCACACGGAGGATTAAGATGGAGACGGGCCTGCGGGAAACACGTAAGGGACCCACCATCTTCACGGCGTTTGCCTTTATTTTCTCCGCCGGATGACGAGAGCCGTTGACGGATTATCCTCGCGCACTCCCCCCTGCTGCCCTCTCCTCCGACCGAGCTGGCGGATACCATCGTGCCGGTGATCATAGCGAAGAATATCCTCGAAATCTCGACCGTCTCTCCCCTTGATGTGTCAGAAATCGCGATTATTTGCTGCAAGATGTAACAATAGTTAATTGTACAAGGCAAGTCCGGGATAGATGACCGTCGTTCTGTTTTTTTTTATTGCCGAAAACATACTCTCTTTTTTAATAAAAGAATCTTTAAAAAATAGACTAGACGAAAGTTTGCAAAGAATATAAGTAAATCCTAAAATAGACTAGAGATTTGAGAAAAAAAGACAGAAGAGGAAATATTAGAAGCTGGTCGCAGCGTGATGAGACTTACTAATAAGCAGCGGACAAGTGAAGATGTCGGATCACTACTGTAGCTGTTTCGATGATATGAAGCGATCTCTAGGCGGCTTCTTTGAGGCTCCTGATGTTTCTCCGCTTCTTTCACGGCGTCGAGACGCGACAGATACTTCTACAAGCGCGGCTAACCCATTCCCGTTGCAAGTCCTGGACTATGTGAACCCAAAAGACGCGGGAACGCATCTATCTCGTATGAAAGTATCGGTATCAAATTTCACGGCGTGTTTCGAATTACCGCGATACCGATAACTTTTTCCATACGTATCTGGAGCTTAAGTATCACAAAGGCAACCGGGTTCTTACTGCTAGTTTGCAAGATGATATCATTTAATGCAAGTTATAATACAAAGCAACAACGTTCAATTACCGACATAGCTATAAACTGTATAGTGAATGAATTAAATTTGTTAAATATGTTTGTTCAAAAAACGAATTATGTAAGCACAGAAAAATATTTCTTCCATAATATAGTACGCGTAAAAGAATGTCCACGTGTTAAGTCATGCCAGTCTGCATTAGAATGTATTTGAATCACTCGCAACATAAAAAGCAACATAAAAGATAGGTGAAACCGCACATGTTTCCTTGCTGAAATGATTAATCTCGTGGACATAATTTAAGTGCTTCAATAATGCGATCATTAAGAGGGCGTGGCTTATTGCATGCCTATAGATTTCGTTTCCAAAACTTGAGAGCTATTAGCTCTCTTATCGGCTACCGATCTTTCCCGTGTAGGCAGGTGCCTGAGAGAGATCTATCAGGGAGCGAAAGTATCGATGGCAGTCGCGGACACGCGTGTGGATAGTCTCACGGGTTGAACCCATGGTTTTGACAGATCTTTCCTCTAAGGAAAGATCATCGCGCAGGAACGCGTGCGTTTTCGTTCCCAAGGAAAAGACGGGAAGGCGAACTGTAGATCCTTCGACTTCTCGAAAATGACAAATGGACTGTTTACCCGAAATACTGGCAGGCATATCCATTACAGTCTCCTTCGTTTATCTGGATGCAGTGTCGCCCATTAGGAGTTTTTACCGTGCGACACCGTCGCTGATCCTATCTGCGACGTCTGATCTTTCACAACGTCGCAATGTCCTTCTCGGTTGTGCGATCCTTCGACATGAACAAGACTTTTCCGGTCGAACTGTTAAACGACGCAAGGGTTTAAAACTGGTTTCAAAGCTTCGTCATTCCCGTGTGTTTGCGTATTTGCGTGTAAGATATCCTAAGGCAGTTATCTTCTGAATTAACATTAACTTATAAATAATTATTATTACTTTAACGGGAATTATTTTGACAGAACTTATAAAGGATGTAAAATAAAAATTAACAACAGTGTTTCAGTAATATGCATATGTACTTATGGCATAAAAGTATTGTTATAATATTTAATATAAATGTAAAATTAAAAGAAAATAATGATTTATTGTTTGAAGACAGTCGTCTAATGAAATTGAATTTTTTGTGAAACAAAAAGCTTTTTTATAGAATAATGTCTCCTGAGAAACAGTATATCCCTATTGGTTGCATCAGAAATTATTTCCTTGGAAAGAATCCTCCAGCGACATTGAAAGTCAGCAAAGCGTTGCCGACGATTAGTTCGATTTATGATCCTTGCGTAGCATCTACGATCCGAAAAATAGCTCTGTCTGGACAGTGTTTTCGAAAATGCAGGGAAAAATATTTATGGGATTTGGACGACACAATGAGGTTTTTCCGCGACCATTAGAAACGATTAGCGTGTCGGCACGATATTGTCCTGCTGGATGCTGGATGGTTCGTGTTATCCGATTTTCTTGCTTTGAATCTAGCCGTTTCTTCTTCGCCCACATCCCGATTAGCTCTTCCCGCAGCGTTTCTCTTCCGCCTCTTAGCTTCTTAGTTCGCGTGGCTGGTTAAGGGAAAAAGGGTTGTCAGTCGGCTGGCCAAATATTTATCGTAATTACGTCCAGGAAAAGGGATTTTTCGTGCGTAGTCCGGCTCTCCGAGTGTCCGTGGGTATACAAACGGATTTTCGTTCTTCAATCGCGGGACCGCATTATACATATACCACTTCTTTTTCGCCGAACCGGAAGCTGCGAGCTGGCTGCGACGACTGACTGATTTCCTAACTGGCGATTCTGAACTCGACCGCTTGGAATAATATTGTATATTGTGTCGGCGGCTTCTGTTCGTTGATCCGCTTCAGGATGCTTCTCCACTTTCCCGCGGTTGTGCAAATGCCAGAAAGTATTCGCTAAACATATCTCAGGACACATTGTACATGTAAAAAAATTAATATTCGTAGAAATTAAGTATAAGAAATATTTTATACATTATTATTGTATATTATGTATGTGACGTTAAATAATAAATATATAATAATATATATACACATAATATACGGCAATAATTACGGTAATCTCGCGAAATTAACTCGGATTAGAACGATTCAAAATTATACTTTCCGCGTAAAAATTAGTATAATGTTGTATAATGTAACATCGTGCTGACACTCTCGATACATTGCATATTTCGCGAACGGAACGCAATTAAATGCTCTGACGGACGCTGCAATTACCGGGACGCATCTGGTGATATCATCGATAAAGGCGGTGGCACGAGTGCGTCATACATGTAACGATATAAAAGTTATAACGCCAACCCCGCGATAATTACATGCTTCCAGAAGCACGCGTGATGCGCGTGATGATTTCCACACGCTCACAATTTTCGCACACCTGCCACGTGCCTCTGTCCACGAATTAATCATCCTTTATGATGTGTTCAAAAATATTGCGAACGACATTCTCACGGAAATAGTTATATGCGCAATACATTACTCCCCTTCGCCCGAAATGTAACATATGTAACAACTGCATTTTGCAAATTGCATTTTTAGATGAACGCACGAGAAAGCCGTCTTTGAAATTATCGGAAAATAATCGTCAATAATTCATAACGTATCTTGATGCAACTTTTATTTGTCTTATTCCGCATTTAATATCTCTATAGTTTAATAGAAGAGATAATTATCGAAAACTCGCGTAATGACCATTGAATAGCCATAAGCCAGTCATAGTTTCTGAAGATGCACTCGCCCTTCTTGAAAGGTGCAACGAATCGATTTTATCGCGTAAGACCAGCCATTCCTGACGTAAAGAACGCAATAGCTCCGCTGACAAAACGTTGGCATCGCGCGGTCGATTTATGAAAACGACTTTGTCGGATCAACTCGGAACGCGCTCGCTGGGCAAAATCATCGCGATCGGAAGATGATCGAGGAGGACAGCTCTAGCGGACGGTGGCATCGCAGTCATCGACTGCAGTCCCACGTCCGTGGCAAGGGATGGCAGTTAAGATGGATCACCGCGCGGCACATGGTGTCGTCAAAGCGCCAATCCCGTTGCCGCCAGCGGATGACTTTATATATGTATATATGACCGTTGTTATGATTTTATTGTATTACATACAAAATGCGCGTTCCAGCGTGATCCGGCTCGAGTCCGTCTGGATAGACTCGCTGCTGAAAATACGTCTGCATTTTATTTATACCAAGGTTGTTATCGAGTTCTCACCGGTACTTTTAAGTGCCAGAATAAAGAATGACAGCGTAAATATTAAAAAAAACTTATTTCGCAAAAGTAAAAATAAATACGTTATTTTATTTTCGTCCTAACAAAAATTTTATGAACTCTGATTGTAAGATGAATATTACTCCAGCAATATTAAAACTCACTTGAAAAAAGGAAGAAAAGTGTCAGATACAAGTTTTGCTTTTTGTTATAATCGCAATGCATACCGAAACGTCATAAAAATTCTAATCGCTCATTAATCGTCGACTGACTCCACTGACAATTTGTACGTTACTGTGAATGTGGAATCGTCCAAATTAGGGTGGCGAATGGGCGACGGGAGAAGGATATAATTCCCGCGTCAGAGGGTGTCTGCTGATAGTAGCGGGTAATAGGTAATAGTAATTGATATAATGAGCGTTTCACGCCCGGATCGCTTTATCCGCTGCAGCAATCTATTTCGTGCCGTGTCGTTAAAACGCCTAGTGTTGGTGGACGTTGTGTTGGCTGATATCGGAGCGTACAGCCGCGCGTGTATCTCATCAAGAGAGCCCTCTCTGCCTCTCCTGTCCCCCATCATTCTCTCACCCCTCGAAGTGCACGCCACCGGTAGGTGAATTAAATCGTCATCTGTTCTCGCCCCGTAATGCTCCCTGATTGCTTTAATTGGGACTGTTGCGCGCTAATATGCAAATGCCTGGCCGTATGGATCATTGATACATGATGTATCGAAATGATGATGCGCTGAGAATAATACAGAAAGTTATACCGAAGTCGAATCGTTATTGCAAAGTTAAGTTGATATGATAGTTTGATTAGAGTGTGCTTTCTAGCTGGTTCCATAGTTCGTATAAGCGATCGACATATGGTCATACCTTGGAATTAGATATGCTCTATTGTAGGGATGAACACGAGCAGTTACGTTTCTGATAGTTTAACGATTTTTAGAACGCATCATTAATCTATTAATTTAATATCATAAAGATAGGCGTATTGGTTACCGTTATTAGCAATATCATTATGTGCACGTTAATGACATGTGTTAACCCAAGATAATCCTTGGCGATCCCTCATGGAATAATATTTCTGATTTTTTCTCGATTTTCGTCTATGTAGATAAAAGATATTTTGAATTAAGTATTACCATAATTATTTCTTATTAAGATATTATTAATTGTCTAATTTAGGAAATTCGTATTTCAGAAGATTTAGAGAAAATCATTGCCATTATTTTCAGTTTAGCAATTATCTTTGATCAGTACATCATATATAACTATTACATTCTTTATTTAAAAAGTACTGTGAAGAAATAAATTTATAAAGATTGGAAAATATTGTATATAAGAGATGTGTATTAACACTACCTTCAAGAGGTATTATTTCCGAATGTTGATTATCGAGCACGTACTTCAGATCGCGAAAAGCACTGAGGGTGATTTTATAAATGGCGATATCGATATATTGTTCCCCATCTCTGTGGGGTCATTGATATCCAATGATCCGTTCACAATCGACTCATTGTCGAAAAACAGTCCGCATCTACTTTCTCACAGTCTCTTACCACAGTCTCCAAAATTCGTTGGATTGCAAACTTTTAATGAGTTACATTCATGAATTTTTCATGAGCCGTGTTTGATCGCCACGCTAAGTAGCAACTGTCCATGAGAGAGTTCACATCTTGTTGCAAAACCGAAGAGAGTAATTATTTATCGATACTCTTTTAGAGAGTATCGATAAATAATTACCGTAACATGACATTGGTGCACTGTATCTTGTAGAATTAACTAATACAAAGTATTTGTCATCAGTTCTGATCGAGTTTTCTTTGGTTGACATTGATTGGCACTTATGATACGGGATAAAGAGCCGTATACATTTAATGAGGCATGTATGTGCGTGTGTATAGCTTTTATGACCGCTAGAAAAATACCGTGTGACATCTTCACCGATTCAGCTGGACACACCACGGTCATTATCAGCACCTTAATTGAATTAAATCAAGCTAATAAATGTCAGTGGACATCGGTTCTTTGATCCTCCGATGGTGCTGCTCCTCACGCCAATTTACACTGGTTAATGGAGCTTCTCTCCTCTATTCACTAATTCAAGAAAAAACGTCGCATTTCTTATAAGTCTTATGGCTCTTACGTGAGAACGGAATAGTCATGGTACATTACGCAGACTGCTACTGGAAATACCAGGTATGTGTATTTGAAACAAGAAAAACGGCATAAAGTGATATCATCTAAATTACTTTCTCTTTGATCTACTTATAATATAATTTTATTTTCAATCTCGACAAAATGATATTTATAAAATTGTGGCAATAAAGTTGTAAAGTCACTGTTCTGAAATTTAATCCATTCCGTAATAATCATCACAGTAACCGTTTGAATCAGTTCCATTTTCTATTTTAAACTTTTCACACAGATTTAGTCGAATTTTTTGGGAAACGAGATTACGAGTCGTTCACATCGCACCGCGCGCGCCCTCGTTTCTGCCCGAAGAAGCGAAATACAAACGGAAGCTCGCGTTCCGTCGTACGAGCGACCGCGGAATCGATTAGGTAAGCAGTTAGAGTAGGTAGGAATAAAGGAGCGATTAGAAGCTCCCCGAGTACGAGGATGAGGGAGTCGGTTCGCCAATGCCATTCGGAATCGGTCGTCCAAGATGCATCCCGCGGAGCTGAGCCAGCAGGATGCCAGGACCGTGCAACAAGTGGCACCCAGGGCCAAGGGTCCTTTTCATCCCGAACAAATCGCCCATTCCGAAACACCCCGCCGCGACCGTTCTCCACGTTTACACACGCTTGGACCTTGGACAAGCACTCGCGGAAACGGAAAAGTAAGAACAAACAAATCATGTTCTTCCCGGCTCGTTTCCCGAGTATGTCCACGCAACTACATTTAACGAAAGGTCCTCCTTATTTATCTTCTGCACACTTAATTCAGGGCGGACCGTATCTTAATCAGAATCTTAATCCGAAGGTTAATTAGAGAGATATATATCTATAATGTACTATCTATTAAATATGTATATACGTTAGTATTTTACCCGTATAAACATTAACATTTATTTTAAAAGGTATTGAGTTGAGTAATTAGATTTATGTGGAAACTTGAACCGTTTCGCAACTGTTGACTTGAGTGCCATCAAGCAACGAGTAATCTTATGACGTTGCATCAGCGCCAGTTGCATTTCACAAGCTTAATCAATTGAGACGGTGGCACACTCGATGTACAATAAGTGACACAAGAAACGACTTTTGAACCGACCTGATCTTATGATGGAAAGTCAAGCAGGACTAACATAAGATGTGATACCGTCGATCTATTCAATAATGGGAACTATTTGTACTTCTAAAATATTCCAAAACATCTTTGATATTCCAATATTTGATGTCTTTAATTAATTGATTTAGCGCCGTGATTCATGGAACGTTTAAAATATCGCAAATCAAATTTTCCTCGACTTATCAGTAATGTAATGATATGTAATACGTATTGATAAAGTTTAAAAGAATAAATTAAAACGGATATACACATAAAAATAGCCTTGCATATTTTGAAATAGATACAAATCTTTGAAAGAGAGCTTTTGTACTCATGTTTAGTCATTTACAAGCCGCGGTTTGTTAAGAAAGAAACAATTTTGTCAAGAGCGAACACATAGCAAATAGTTCACACTACATACACGATTTTCCTGCCTTTATTTCGACGTTCCATTCGTATGCAAATCCACTTTAGAGCCAGCTATTCCTGTGCCGTTATGGACTGAAATGTATTCAACTATCGCCAAGATAGCAGAGATGGGAGTGATAAATTTCCGGACGCTCATATTTCAGTGACTATTCGAAGCGACATTTCTGTTGTGATTTCCAACGTCGAGTCGTTGAAAAACATTCACGATTAGTCTTGCACAGGGTTTGGCAAATGTCATGTATATTTATTATAACATTGTATCGTTAATATGAATGAGCATTAGTTAAGAAAAAGGGAAAAGATAAACGAATAAAAGCAAATGCATACCAATAGAAAAATTAAAATTAAAACTAGTTTGTAAGAAAGAATGCTCCTGTAAAAATATATAACAAATATTAAATGCACAAATATTAGAGTATTATTACATATTTTATTCATATTTAAAAATTAAATAACTCATATTCTGAATTTACCATTATTCTTCGTGAGCATTAAAATTAATAGAGATAGCTTAGCATGGATGAAAGGATATTCTTCGAATTAAATTTCTGAGTTTGCATATTAGGAAACCATAACTTTACAACATGAGTTTCTATTAATCCTTTTCAGTTCCAGTCGGTTCAGTTGTACCGGAAATTATACCGCATATTTATGCACGCTTATTTTACCATCTATTATAAACCAAGATTCGCGACTATTACATTAATTTTTACAGCCGAACATAATCGTCTCGAGTTTCCTCGCCTCGTAGGAACCCCGTTCGACTAATTACGCGCATTCCTGCACAGTCCGTCGCATTATCGCGTTACGAGCGAGCGCGCGCCAAGAAGCGGAGAGGAGGAGCAACGGCAAATTAATATATCCGCTTTTTAATCCCAATGTAGAGGTTAATTCCAGTCGAGGGAGACGAGAAAACGAGATAACGTGGGGGCCACGCGACAGGAAGACGGTCTTCTGTCCCCCGAAAGGCCGGGCCCCTCTCTTCTCGTTCTGCCTCCTTTGGCCTTCTTCTTTCACGGACTCCTCTGCGATTCACCTCTCAAGAAAGCACGATAATCACGTAATAACGCGAGCGATTAATCAATTAAAAACGACGAAAGTCACGACTCCCCGCCCTCCTCCTCTGAATTCTCTTGGTGCGCGTTGCTACGAAGCACCATCAGCGTGTACTCGGTGGTCCACGTTCCAAGATTTTACGACGATGATGGGGCCTAAATTGCCCTTAAGTGGGTGGCGCGCTAGATTTATTTCGAACGAGCGCATATTTCCATCATTTTCGTTGGCGCCACGGCTTTATCCGTGGATTTAATCTAGATGATTGGCAACTAGACTGATCTTTTTTCTGATAATTAAAGTAATAACATTATATACAAGCTTAAACCAGAAGAGACAGTTTGATTAGAAACTCCAAAAAAGTCCGTACATTAACAATTTTAATAAATAAATAAAGTATACATTTATTTACTCGTCCTTATATTGAAAATTTTTGAAATGTTCCATTTGACAAAAAAGGAACGATACGCATTATACAACACACATATTTTGCCACAAGTCAAAGTAAGAAAAATGAAGTTGCAGGAATTATGTTTACGAAGATAAGTCTACCACTTCATATCGTACATATGAGTTTTATAATATTTTCGGTGAGATTGAAAGGATTAATTATGGGAGCAGGAACGTAAGAAACTCTGTCATTTCCGAGTCGTGTCGGCCCGGACCCTCTTAACCGCCGAATTCTCCACGCTCTCGAATCCTTACCTCGATCATCGCGGGTACTCTGGGAGATTGCCGCGTCCTCCGTCCTTGGCTAGGATTCGTGCCAGACTGAGGAGGCAACATCGGCAGAAAGAAGAGATCCTCCTGCAAACGTCGGAGCACGCGCGGGCAAAACATTATAATCTCCAAAGCCATAAGAGGCAGGACGTCGGGAAGAGAAAGGGCGAGCGGGGACAAGGCGAGATGGGCAGCGGGGGGATTTATTTTATGGCGTGTAATCCCCCGTGTCGAGGTGCGAAAGGGCTGTAACTCTTTTGTTGGCACCACGGGGTGTCCGCGCTTCCAAAGCAACCGCTAACTAATTCCTCCTGTGAATGCTCGGTCCTTACACCTTTAAGCGTCGTTCACACCCCGCGCTTCACCCGCTCGCTCGGCGACGCGATCGCATACGTGGTCCGCGCGACATGTCTCGCGGACGATGTACGCGCGTGCCCGAACGAATCGATTCGCGGGAAAATTGCTGTCCCGTACCGAGCGTTATTCTGCCCGAACGGAAGAAGAACGAGGGATTGAACGATCCTGCGAATGAAGACGGAAATAATTTCTCTCGCATAAATATCGAGAAGAATTATCGAGCCGTGGACAAGAAATTTGGAAGACACGTAAGTTGTGTGAAAAGAAGCAAATTTCGCAATCGTTGCCTGAAGGAAACTCTCTTAAATTACAAATTACTTTGCTCATTAAATCTTTGAGAATTTTAGTAATCGGAAAGATGACTTTTAAACTTCGAACGTAGCTCAAATCGCCATATCATGTCTCGCTCATTTGTTATGATCATTTTCTGGCGCTTTTGAGCTTTATTATTCCAAAAAGTAATATATCGCTCAAATTTATTAAAGAAATACATTTCGTATTTCGCTAAAAATAGTGCAGATTGTTGTATCAAATCCATCCATATATCTTCAATACACGAAAATACAAGAGGTAGGTTGATCTACTGGCTAGGTACATATTATTCTATGCGGTAACGTCCAGATTTAGCACGATCCCTGCCGAGAGCGAAACGGCTCGCGCGTGCAAAGAGCGTCTTCGACGTGTCTGCGTTTTAATGCATTAAACGAACCACTTGCTCGCCCCGTTCCTCCAACGGTATATGTGCCCGCACATACTCGCACGTGGACACGTCGCTCGTCGCCGCCGCCGACGACGACAGCTACCAGTGACGTCGCGTGCGTCTCTTTCCTATGCCAGCTTCCTGCGTCTTGCGAGTGGGCGCCCCTCGTTGTCGTTTCTGCGTCCAAACAAAGGCGCAAAGTGCGTCTCTTCTTTGCTGATCCACCCAGCGACGAGCACGTCCGGCAAACGAGAAATTTAATAGTCTTTCTTATTGCTCAGGTGGCTCAAGATGCGTTAATCGTCTACCTATTACTAGGATAAAATTAGGAAAAAGAGATGAATGTAGAAAAAGGATATGCCAAAAATAAATTGCACCTCGAAAAATGCCTATGCTAAAGTTGGATCTAACTCGTTCGTTAGACTGCGAAAAAATGTTTCACGATCAATTTCACGGTAATGCGGGTAATTTCCAGTCACCGTGACTTGCGATACATGCGCGCGGGTTCGTCGGGGAGCGCACGCGGGGGCGCATCTTGTTGCGCCGCGCGCCGTTCACCCCGTGCACGGAGTTATGCCGAAAGTAATCCGACGAGACGAAACGTAAAGTCACCCTTCGAACTACGCGGGTACCGTGACTAATCGATGAGTACGCAGCCGGTCGCGTACGGGTCGAATCGAATTCGAGCCGTGTGCTTGTCCGTGCACGCGTTTCCCACTCGCTCACGAGAAACGCGGCGTCTACAGCATGTCTGTGGATCCATGATTCCAAGAGTGAGATTCTCTCGAAAATCTTGACGTGCATATCTATGCAAAATCATTTTTGTTAGGCGGTAAGTTATTGTTTTCATTTGTTTTTGCATGTAAAATGAATTGATATAAAATGAATTGATGCTTTGCCACATTTATTTATTCTGTTATATTTATTTACTATTTTTATTAATATGTTATATATACGTTATATTATGTTATATTGAACGATGTACGCGAACCGCTTTTACATCCGGTTGCGTGCACGGGTACACGCATCAAGGATCCGGGGAATAATGAAGAGGCCGAGACAGGAGAGCGGTCGACGATGCGGTGGACCGTAAGAAGTTAGGGTTTCCCATGACGACTTTAATTGCACCCGTTGCTCCCCTCTCGACGTTGACCATTTGTTACCGGGCATTATCTGCTGCCAATGACTCGTGCTGCTGAGAGCTCGATGCATTAACACAAGCGGAAAGATTGCTCTTCGATGCGGAAGCGTTCGTGAAATTTACCCGCGCCATTTTTGTACAATAAAATCTTCAATGCGCTAGCAGAGAGACTGACAATTCGAAAATTGAATAGTTTCTGTAAAAAACGTAATCTTTTTCAAACTTAACTTAGTGGTAAAAGAATTTGTTTTCTCCTTTCTTCTTTTCTGAAAGACTGCGTTGATTATGTTTGATTATGACTGATTCTTGACGCGTAATCTTGCATCGACCGCGAAAAGGAGACTTCCGGTCGCAAGTTTTCGCGAGATGCCTTCGTGTAATTAAATCGGTCAATTCTAGGGAGAAAAACGGTGGCATCCGGCGCGCGCCGCGAGGTCAAGTAGCCGACCTCGTATCCTGGGTCTTGCTTGGGCCCGGATCTTCATTGGAGGCCGCGGCCGCGGGTCAAACTCCTTGACTCGCGACCACGACCAGCTGCCCCCTAGACAACTTCACAATTATTGCCGTTGCTCTTACGCGCGACGTGTAGTACGCGCACCCGGCAGCCCCATTCATGCGTTTCTTCGTTCATAAACTCTGCGATTCCCGGAACGATGCTCAAACCGTCCAGCATTGCATTAATTAATGAATGGCGCGCGTACGAGAGATTCCTAAGATTCTAAACTTTAGAGTTGAAATCGATTATGGCCTGCAAATATACAAATTATTATGGAATTATGAAATTATGGATAAAGTGTTACGAAAAATTTTAATTTATTACAAAATAAAAGATACCTTCTTAGTGTGTTGGTATTAATACTGATTATCGATAATAATTATGAATAATACCTGTTATTAGGAATTTATTATTATTAATGTTTACTATAGTCATTTATAAAATTGCGATGCGCTTTAAATCGGATAAAATAATTCGAGTCAGGATTTACTGGCTTCTCAACGGCCACAAAATGGTGCGAATACCCTGAATGTAGTGCTGCGAATCGCGTTTCCGTTTGCTCATTTATTCGTCTCGCGGCTAATACACAGTAATCAGCTTACTCACACTGCATCACTCACGAACGCCGCATCAATGATGCAAGTTATTACCTAAACGTGCCAAGGCTATAACGAATCCCTCGTATTTCTCGCCGTCGAATTTCTTTGCTAATCTTTGCACGAACCTAAAGCTAATCGCTCCGTCGTGCGATTCTAATCCTCCACACGTACGTCTCGACACAATGTCTTCTTTTGCAGTTATCTTCCACAATCGCCGATTGTCTCGAAATGACCGTAATCTCACGCGAGTATAATCTATTCTTCTATGGCATGCGCTGTGTTTCAACGAGACGCTTTAACTGAACTGTTTCCCCCACACATTACTGCAAATTTACGCGGTAAGTGGGCATTTGTTCACTTTATCGTCGCTGAAAATTGATAGTCAAAGCAACGTGATATCTGCGTGACACGAATACTTCAAGGACAGAGGGATCATCAAGTAGTCCTAAACATGATTCGGTGTACCGTATTAATTTAAAAATTTCTATTTAAATTCAAAGAATGCCTGTTTTATTTTTAAATTTCTTTATATTATACTCATCTGTAATTTTGTTTTTAATATTATCCGTTCAACATAACTTGATCACGACTCAATACACCGATGTCTTCCTTAAATGAGCAACTGGTGATGTGTATCGGAGCATCACCTCATCGAATGTCGCCATGCTAACGTGACGAATCACATAAAAGGGTCAGAGATTTTCTGTACAGCGTATTAGTGGGCGATTTGGCACGTGAACGTTCGCGTTTCAATGGTCGCCCTGTCGTCGCAAAAACCTCCTCGGTGTGTACACCCGCTGCCCATTTGAACAGCACTCGCGACCCTTTAAAACAAACAGCGGGTCGACCAGCGAACGCGGACCCGAGAAGCTTGAAACACAAGGAAGAGTGAGACCTCAGATATCAAAAGAGGTTTGCAGGGCTTTAACCCTATGCCACCCAATCTGAGAAGTGCTTTACACAAGTGGCACAGCTGTGCCACAAAACGGTCGCCATTATCGACAGTAGTTGCACCATAGCTGATCGATACGGCCGAAATAGTACGATCACTTGTGCAGCATCCTCGAATCGAGAATGAAAAGGCTGGAGGACAGCCAGCTAATTACATTTCTCAGATATTTCTTTTAAGCTCTGAAAATGGTTTATGATATAATACATATATTTAGGAATAGTTCTGTATATTGCATTGATACATTGCTCATCGCTATTCACGTAACGCATGGCATCTATTAAGGACTCATCGGTGGATGGATTACTCATCAATCAAATACTTGCTGTGATGCATGATCAGTAACTGACTAAAATTATGGTACATGTGCATTCGGACAGACACTTCTGCTGACAACTGTATATTGAAAGTTTTGCATGTGCAATATAGTATATGTATAATAACACAATTTGCAATAAGAGTACTTTTTTAGTATTAATTTTACTATTAACTTACAAGGAGAAGATTGCCCTCCTCTTAGACAATACTAATTATTATTAACTACATTAATAATATTTAAACATTTTGCTCCAGCAAGAAGACATCCTACAAAAGTC
This sequence comes from Ooceraea biroi, assembly GCF_003672135.1. Classification (NCBI taxonomy): domain Eukaryota; kingdom Metazoa; phylum Arthropoda; class Insecta; order Hymenoptera; family Formicidae; genus Ooceraea; species Ooceraea biroi. Next base: position 10,743,170 of record NC_039510.1, read on the forward strand.
AAATTTACTTTTACATATTTTATAATATTATAAATTCTTATTGTCCATAGATGTTCATGCTAAAATTGTTTTGAGCGTGAATCATCACGATCGCGTAGACGATTCTGAACTGGCGGCAAAGAGAAGAGATGGCAGGAGCGACAAAAAAATCGTATGCGTATATTATATGGTGGGTGGCACGCGCCCGATGCCGTAACTTTAATACAAACGCTTAACGGGCTCGGTGTAACACGAGACACACCGGAAAGGACGTCAGCCGAGTGTCACTCAGTCATTCAGTCGGCTCCACTCGTTTTGTGGCTCCTCTCTCTCTCTCTCTCTTTCTTTCTTTCTTTTGATAAAGTGCGTGCGCGAGTATGAGGCGTGCATACACGCTACGCACACGCACTCTTATTGCGAGGGAGGAGACCAAAGCGCACCAGATAAGCGATAAACAGAGAAAGGACACGATTCTCTTTCTCTTATCTGTAGTATTAATTCACCCTCTCTTCGCTCTCGATCTCTTTTCATCTCTCTTCCTCGTCTAGTATCCTTTTTTGTAGCATCCGCGTTAGTAATCACGCGCTCGCAATGTCCAAGATAATATGAGCGGGACAATCAATGTTTTCTGTTGAAGGATCATAGTAGACTATCGTGCCTTGCATCTTTTGATATTTATTAAAATGTGTATTCTAATTAATAAAAATGTCTCGATGTGTTAAAGATCCAGATATAGAATCCTTGATTAGTTGCTTAGTTTCGGTTATCTAGAAAATCTAAATTTTTTTTGTTACGTTTTTGAAATTAATTTCTAACACCTGATTTCATATACTTCCAGATTACGAGTATCAGTAAATCCGAGGAACGAGACAACGATGGTGCTTAAAGGCCGTAAGATTTAAGCAGCAGATCTACTAGTTTAAATGATCATTTTATACAAGGGACACGAGGGAAGGAAAGGGACCAGACCGTAGTACAAAGACACGAGCCTTGATTGTTACTTTAATTCGTCTTTCATCTCTCTCGTTCCTCCATGGTCTATTCTGTCCATGAAACGAGTCGGCTGTTTAAGCAGGAAGTGCAGCCTGAGGGAACCAGTCTCGGCTTTCATTGGCGAGAAAATTTTTGATCGAGTCGTTGGTTACATTTAAATGGTTCGCTACAGATGACATTTATTAAACGGAGTACACACATTCCTGTATCGAGAAGGGGGCGGAGGGATGGGAGCGGGACCGTGGATGCTGCAAATTCATTTCAGATGGGAAGCCTTTTGTTTTTCGATTTTCCATTTCATCGTTGAATCAATTAATCCACAGCTGTCTGCTGCCACTGATAAAATAAACCGCACGAGAGACACAAATGGCGTCGGATCTACGGACAGGAAATCTAGAAACCGTTGGTGTTTATGGTTACCGCGGAGAACGGAAGCCATTCGTTGGACAAAGGACTCTATGTTGATCTATTGCGCCAAGCAATTAACCTTACCCGTTTGTCGGCATCTTCATAAGGTTTCCAAGGCAGCGGTAGTGGCCCACGCGCTCAAAGCTTGATTCGAATCGTTTATGAACTTCGCGCGTAACAAAGACATCAATCAGTCAGGATCAGGATCAGTCGCCGATCGGTGATTTACACATTTCCATCTTCTACCCTGTCAATCTTTATCAAACGCTAACAATTTTGCAATTGTGAGCACTGATATGGCATCCAGTCGGGACCGAAAATTGTACTCTTGTAATTAGCGAAATTACTCGCGTTATATTGCAGCTCATGAAGTTTTGTAGAGATTTCAATCTCGAGAATAGTAAATACCAATCTAAAAATAAGAAAACATTATTAAGGTTCGAAGATTTATTCATTAAAATAAATTGAGTTGTGAGATGCAAGATAATGCAAGAAGACATTGAGTACCTAAGATTGATGTAAGAATACTTCAGATATGAAATATAATATTAGATATTATATATCTGTATCTGGATACTTATGAATTTCAGTTGAATTCGAAAATGCGAAGACGACATATCGCTAAGATTAGTGATCGCTCGGTCGCCTAGCACCGTATCCGGATCGCAGCGATTTTCTTTCGATTACGATACGCGGACGTGTCTGAATGAGCATTTCTGCGGGAATTCTCAAGAAACAATTACTCGCCTAAACGAAGCTAATTGAAGCCATTCAAGATCATGGCGAGCGAGTCGGTGTCGGCTGGTGCGACGTACTAGAGGACTAGCATGGGCCGTAAACTGCGTTTCGCCGAGTTTACTCGGTGTAAACGAGCGACCGTCGTGCGCGCGCGCGCCGGACTTCTAATAAAGCCGAATGAAGCACATACGAGCGTGTTTCTTGTCGGCGTGCGTACGTGCCTGCCGCGCCTCCATCCAGCACGATACATTTCCGGTCGCCACTATTCGATCTTCCTCTCGCCCTCCTCCGATTCTTGCTCTACACTTTGCTCCAGACTTTCCATTCATTTTCACTGACTTTGCTTGGTAAAATTGGGAAAACTGAATAGTCTTCTCAGAGCTACGAATGTTTCATTATTACATATCCAAAATTGAAGCAAATCTGGAACAAAATGCGCTGTTGTATCTTCAAAAGGATAAAATTCAACTGCTTGGAGGTGTAAAAAGTTTCTTGCTATAATTTCTCATCTATATCTCTGCGTCTTGATTATTTTGTTTGTCGCGCGCAACAGATACTCGAGTGGTCATTATTGTTCATCCTCCCTCAATACTTTTTTCATCTCCTTCGTCTTGCCGTCCCTCCGACATTCACCCCTGTGCCTCCTCCGCCGTCGTTTCTTTCTCGGTTGTCTCTCTGTGACGTCTTGCGTCCTCGTCGCCATGTGAGAGACCGACTGCTCATTCATTCACCCATTCGGCGGGCGTTCATTCATTCATTCGTTTAACACTTTTGTGCCACGCGGAGATACGGGTCTTCTGTCGCAATGCTACACGCCTGGGAACCTCTTTAACTGTTTTGTATAACGTGATTGGTCTGAATACGTATTTCGATTTCCGCGCTCATGCTTGATAGAACGGATAAGCTCTCCTTTTGATTCGCCTAATTGTGAGATATAATCGTAGAATCTTTTTTAAATTAACGAGATATTTTGGACAAGTTTTTTCACGATTTCTCTAATATTAAGATACATTTTAGTTTAGTTGGATAAAATGTGTGATTTTATTATATAAAAACATACTCTTAATCATTTTAAGACGAATATAAGTTTGCGTCGAAATAAGAATATGTCATAACATGTCTACGACAAGAGAAGAGAAAGTGTGAATACAACAAATAAAGCTAGAAAAATAATCTATCAGGGTCAAAAAAACAGGTTAAAAACAACCTGTGTTTTTCTATCAAGTTTAGCTACTTTCAAGAAGGTTGAATCAATATGTCGCTTTCGTAGGACTTATTTTGCAATAGCTCTTGACCGGACGTTCAAATATGTATGAAAACTTGGACATTGATTCATATTATGACGTGCGATCTTAAAGCATGCGGAGACAGTAAGTTATAATCGTGCTTGGTCGATATGTAAGGCGCATAGTTAAATGTTACATGCCATTGTCTAGCGTCATGAGTTTATATACAGCTAGACAAATCGCTGCATTTCTTCATCCAAATTTTATATTGACCTTCGCTTAATCAAACTTTAATATTCCCCGCAGTCATTTTATATTTAAGACAAGTATTTTATCTACACAACTCATTTTCATAAATATCCAGTTCCCGTATTGGATGATATTTCCAATATATCTGTGCCAGTGAAAATTGATTTTCCCAACGCAACACCTCTAACGATAACATCTCTAACGTCCGCGATAGTCGCCTTTACTCTGGTTTACATGGTTTATATCGCGTTATTTTCCCCGGGACGAGACTGAAGACGCTTATGGCGATTCGACCGGCGACGCGTGGGTGTTTCCGCGAGTAAAGGCGAGCGCGCTCGAAAAGCCCGCAAAGTAGTTCATAACGGAGGAGAGCCAATAGCGAGCGCGTAATCGTTGGCAACACGCGCGCGGAGGTGGCGAAGGAGCCGCAGCATCTCTTCCTGCGCGCTCAAATAAATTAAACGAGTCATCGCGCGACAAGTAGGCTCGATGTTACTCACATAGGTACGCCTTACTTACGTCACTCGCGCGTGTGCCTGAAGGGAGCTACAAGTCGGCTGTCTATCCTTGAATCTTGCTCGAAATTAGCCGCAATCAAAGTGCCACGTCAACATCCCTCTTGCGTCTCCTGCTCCCTCCACTGCCGTCGTCGATGACGACAACGGCGCTTCTAGTCATTGTCTCCTCGTTCGCGGTCGAGGAAATCGACGCGACTTCCGCCACGAATCATCAACTCGATCATGAGCTTGATGAGTCAGAGAAGTTAAGCGAAAAGCTCGAGAAAAGCTTAATCGCTGCTGCAAAAGCTCGTGATTAATCGCTGTCGCTGACGTTGCACCGAGCGAATAAAATGCACCTCTTGAACGGCGAATGAAGTCTTTTCCTTATCATGCAAGATCGTGTAGATGCAGGCTCTGAAATAAAATATCTAATTATTGATTGAAACTCAAGTATCCAATATCGATGTTTGGGTTGAGTCGGAAAGCTGTAAACAGATATTGTATATTCTATAATATATACATGTCATATTGGCAGAGAAATGATATGTTGTAAAAAGAACTTAATATAATCTCTTTCTATTTGAAGGGTGAAGTGGAAATATGAAAGATTTGTGTCAGAAAACCCAGAAATGGGTCATTTCTATAAAAGATATCAATATTAATGACAGAGTTATGTTCTGTGATTTGACAATAATTGGAATACATTATAATAGCGTATATGGCAAGAAGTGGAATATGAAAAAATACTTAAACACGTAAACTGCAATTCGAATCGATGCGTGTTCTCCATCGCGGAACAATAATCGCTCGAGTAAATCTTCTCGATGTAACTGGTGTGCAACGACTGCGTCGTGATCGCAGCGTGTTTGGTAAAGACCGCAGATCGACCACCATTACATTCGTAACGCATCCCCATAGGCTGGAAAACCGGCCTCGCCCCCGGATTTCGGCACGAGGGTGAGTCCCGTATATCGAAGCGAAACCAGTCTTCCCTCTCCTTCGACGCAGACATCGGCGTCTGCATGCTCCGAACTACGTATCTACCTCCCCTCGATATAAAGCGATGAAAATAATGTAACGCACCGCCACCGAAATCTATTGACACGCCACCCCATGTGCACGTACACACACGCGCGCCGTTCATTCACACGCTACGTGCGTGTGCACGGGAGAAACGGGAGTCGCGACTGGCTGTCGAGATCGAGATGTTAGAGAACCCCTCTGTAAATAGGCAAGATGGCGATGTCAAAATAACCGTAGGTAGGCTGTGAGGTGGTCCAGATTTCCGCTCAGCGTGTGATGAATTTTGAAGTAACGAGAAATCATTGATAAGAATTTTGATTCTATTGAATCATGATGTTTATCTATTTTACAGACGCATCTTGGACATTCTGTAGCTCGTTTGTATTAAAACATCAAATCTGATTTTTCGTTTCTACAAAATTCTTGTTAATTATAGCACAAAAAGTTACGATTAGCTTAAAATGTAATTCTTGAAATTCTTCTTATTTTAAATATTTTTTAGAAAATTAAATATGGAGGCAAACAAGATTTTTAAATATCCTAACTCATCATTGTCTGATGTATAATAATAATAGCAGAAAAATTGCGAGTCCTGTTTGCATTGTTCGATAAACTGATGGTGAATTATGAAATATAAAGTACAAGTGGTAAAACGAGGAACGGAGCAATGTGCGAGCAATATGCGACTCGGCATCATGGAGCAAACATAATAGCGGTAATACTATAACGATATATGTACGTGCCAGAGACTAAATAGTTGGATTCAAATAGTGCCACGAGGGCTCTAAAAGACCTCACGTCGACCACTGCGGGCGCGTTTGCGAATAACGCTGACGACATCGACAATAATGTAATAGCGCAAAGTAATTCAGCGAGTTACCGACTACTTACTAAAACGCCAGGAACACTTACGAACTTTGCACGCTTTATATATATAATTTTATCTCGCGGAAAGGAACATTCCGCATAAAAATCTACTTGCACAAGATATTAAAGTGGATTTAACAATCATAAACAGTCAGTTCTGGATAAGACTCGCATGAACCATGAACAAGCTAATTTTCAACAAGAGAAAATTCATCAACCTTTAGACGTTTAAGTTTCTTTAAGGAATTAATTTTTCTTAAATCAATTTATCATACAAATTGGTTCATCAATAACAAGTCATTATTTAAATTCGAAAGAGTTATTTATACATTTTTTGTAATAAACATAATAAATTGTATTTATAATAAATTAAATATAATGCATGTTTTTTCAGAATATCTTACTCAACGACGCGATTAAACTTAATTAAAAATTAAATAATTAAACAATGTTGATAGGAGCATATCAGCTGTAACAAATTGGATAAAGTATACAGGTTTAGATGCTGGACATACTGGTCATCAATGAAAATATGTAACAACGAATGTACACATAGTATGAAAGCATCGTTAAAGCATCGTTCGCGTTACGAATGACGGCGTCGTTTGCGGCTAAGAAACCAACACCTATAACGACGGTGACCAACACCTATAGTGACCAATACCTATGCGACGCGTAGAGGAGCAACAACATGCGTGCCGTAGACAACTTGCCACTTGTAGCAATTGACCACGCAAGTGTTTACCGTCCCCTTCGGGCTACGTGATGCTATGCAATGCAATTGCGCCTTGCTTCGAGCATGGCATTCGTCCTTTCGTCTGTCCTAATTACGGTTATTTATTGTTATAACTCGACTATCTGTGATACTTTAACATACGACTACACCGCTCCGTTTTGCGCGATTTACGAAGTTGGATATAATCGTGCAAAAACTTCTGCCAGTTACGTCAATGTGGAAAAGCTATTTCGCAATGATTCATGAATGTATGAGAATGATTCTTTGTACTTCAACTATACATATAGATCATATAAATGACTTGTTGTAATAAAATACTTGTTGTAATGCCATCTCGCGATGATATGATATTAGAAATGCATTAGTCTCAATAATCGTCGTGGTAATTAATTAATAAATTAATTTGCAGTCTACATGTCGATTAAACATAGGTGACACAACTTATCCCTCGTTGATAGGAATATGATTGCGACACAATTGTCTGCAAAGTTACGCTTTTGAAGTTTCAACTCTGCGTAGCAGGAATGACGTCGTTTTCGTCGGAAAAGTACGGGGATGAGAGGGTTAACAAGATTCGCGTAGCAGACAAAACCGCCGCGTTAGCCACTCAAAGGTATAAGGATGCTGAGCACGTCTGGCGGTGGGCAGGCCGCGCGGGTCACAATCCCATCTGCCGATCCTAACCGGTCTCTTTCCCTCCCTCGTCCGTCGCGGCCCTTCGGACGTTTAAACTCCAGTTGGACGTACGCGAGCGCGCGCCATTATCTTATTTACGCCTCATTGTCTCAATGTATCATACCAATATCGCGCCTGCTCGTACCGACCGGCAACACGCTTCTGGATCGTGTGCACGTGAACGCGCCGCGTTTGCGAGGCATGTTCACAACCCTTTTTCGCTTTCTGGATTTTAATAAGACCCACTAGTAAAGGGAAGAAACCACAATTGTGTTTCATTTTTGTCTTTCATTTTTGCGGATGTCCAAATGCAGGTATTGAAGTTACTATGTCCCTCAGAGTTGTACTGCACGAGAGAAATCGTCTGTAAAATTTTTCGTAAGGTCATTGCCTCTCTATTCTCTATCTATTTGAAAACCACAAAATTTTTACAGATGGTTGCATGTTTATCTGCGATATTTCTTGGTTGTGACCATAGAATTTGAGTTTCTGAAAAATGACCTGCTGAAAAAGAAAACATTTTGTTTTCTTTCTGTTTACATTGACGTTTCACAAAGAATGCCGATATTTGGGATTCACGTCAAGAGTTCCGTTCTTTCTTTCTTACCGTGTAGACGCAAAGTCAAAAGCGAAGAAAACGTAGCGGTAAGGACATTCTAAAATAATTTATGACCATATTGCAGCGCACTAAAGCAATTTTACCGTTTTCCAGACCTTGTATCATTGTTCCTCGGGTCTGACCTTCGTTGTATATTGTGTTTTGACAGTCAGCGGGTTCTGCGTGTCGAGTTTTACGATCGGCCTGTTAGTTTTATAACAGGCAAAATCCTCGGATACCACAAAGAAAAATTTATTTTATCTAATTGGATCTTTATGATCCTGGAAAGGACAAGTGTGGCGATAATCATAATGTTTTGACACGTACATAGTACGGAGAGATGTCTTGTAGGATAATACATTGACTATGATATAAAGTTTTTAAAAAATGTGACATTTATTTTGACCATTGTACATGTGTTTCTCGCACGCATTGTATCTTCCAGCACAGCTTTATATACATATATATTTCATATCTTTATCAACAATAATCTCTATGTACACCTTGTGATAACAAGCCGCGGGTAGTTGCTTTTAAATCTGACTATACACAATTAATGCAGTCGATATTGTACACACTACGGGCGTCAATAAGAGATCACGAGTTTAAATTTTATCTACGTAATTATTTACATTATTATATTACTTTTCTATTATAGTAAAGATGTTCGATCACATACTCTCGAACTTAAATTAATTTAATTAATTTGGTAGAGTCCTTTCGTTAACAGTATTGACGAATGTACGCGTCAGCGCTTCCTTAAATATTATATTTACAAAAAAGCAGTATTCGACAAGAAAAAAGCCGTATAAATTTTCGAACTAGTAATCGACGTAAAAATTAATTATCATTAAATTGTACCTTGAGTGTAACCCTTGTACAAATCGGCATCGAGAACACAGAGCTCACAGAAAGCTACAATTTCCTCAAGTTATACACCCTTGGTAAGCCTTAATTCTTTCAAGAAATAAACGTTTATAGGCCTGCTATCAACAATTCACGCGTGTCAACGATACAAAAATTAAAAAATTTAAGAACTTAAAAATTTATGAATTTAAGAAAGGAAATTTAGACCAGCTAAACTTTTTGGAATTTTTCGTAGCTATTTCGTTGCAAATTTTGTAAGTGTTCGTAAAGATTCGGCTTCACAAGATAACGCAATTTCACGTACAAAGTGCGATCGTGCCGCACTTCCTGGAGATCGACGGTTACGGAATCCTGATTCAGCTTTGCCGGCCAGTCAGGACCGTGATGGGCTTCAGAAGGAGCTGCGGTGGACTGTGAGGGAGCGGCCTCGTTGGTTGAACAGCGTTGCAGACCGTAACCGGCGGTGAATGCGGAGCCATCGGTTCTGGACTGCTGCCAGGCGAAGCCGTGCTGGAGGCAGGTTGACTCAACACTGGCGGCTGGTTACCAGATACCAGATGGTACCTGGATTGCTGACTGAACACTGCCTGTTGCTGATGCGCGAGGGATCTCAGGGTGTTGTAGAATTCGTAAGGGTTTCCCGGGGGCGGAATTCCGGGGGTTGCGATGCCGGTGGGATAACCCGTGGGCGTCTGCAGTAATCTCTCAACAGAAAAGGCTCCGTGTGCCGGCGGCGCCGTTGTCGCCGGCAGCGGCTGCGGTTTGCAAGGCAGACTATTAGCTGATGTGGTTGCTGCTCCAGGTATCAAAGTATATCCGGGAGGTGTGGCGTAAGAGCCGGTCACTGGAGGATACGTGGCGGCGCGAGGAAAATACGGCAGAGCCGTATAGAGCGACGCCGGCCACGCTGCAGGCCCATAGCCGCAAGGCTGATAAATTCCGGTGAACACCATGCTCCTTTTGAAGGCTGCCAGTCGAGATCTCGAGGCCGCCGTGGTCCTACGTCGGAGCTTGCCCGTGGTACCTCCAATGAACACATCCTCGGAGCTCGGGTCTAGCATCCAGTAATTGCCTTTACCCGGATCATCGTAGTGACGGGGCACCTTAACGAAACACTTGTTTAGCGACAGATTGTGCCGGATGGAGTTCTGCCAACCCTGCTTGTTGTTCTCGTAGTACGGAAAGTTTTGCATGATGTACTCGTAGATGCCGTTCAGAGTGAGCCGCTTCTCCGGACTCTGCCGAATGGCCATCATGATCAGCGCGTTGTAGCTGTATGGTGGTTTCTCCCCTTTCTTTTTGTCCTCGGATTGTTCCTTCGAGTCCTTCTGGCTCGTCGGGCTGACGGATGCCGCGCTCGTGGAACAATCCAAGGGTGGCGTTTCCGCGCCGTCACCGGTCACGTCGAGATCGCTGCAATCGTCGCTGTCGTCGACGCTGTGCCCGACGTCGAAGGAATCCGACTGACTGACCGACGGTGCGGGCGTCCCGGCACAGGCTTCCGGCAAGATGCTGCGAATGCTGAAGTTGGTTTTCAGGGCAGCCCGTGGCGGCGGCGAGGCTGTCACGGTATGCTGCTCTCTTGAACCTTCCATGTTCACCATACTTCAAATGCTTTACTTACGTTTCGCAATTCTCTCGGCACTGCCAGCTTGACTGGTTACCGCGAATGTCCGTAACGCTTATGAACTGTCATGATCAAACTGTCTTTGGACACCTGTGAGACACCGTAAAGTAACTTTTAGTTACATCTTCGAGTATTCGGTCTTGATATTCTGCCGTTCAACTGTTCAACTGCACAACACACGATCTAGTTTCTGTATCCCTTCGCACAGTAACTCAAACCGATACGCCTCAGCCGAGCAGCAACGTGTATCTGACGACCTCCCCCTGCCTGAAACCGTATTTATACTCGGCGCTCGGACACGCCTACTAGCAACGGTGCTACGTGCCTGGAGGGATCTGCTGACCAATCGAAGCGGCTCGTGCTGATGGTACACCAGCAGCGTCGCTCGACCCCACCACGGTGTTTTGCGCCCAATGTTTGACAGCAAACAATGCAAACTGTGCGGAGCCAAGGCAGGATCTCGAAAGGTAGCGGCAAGCCGATCGTACGTCGTAGTGGGGAGCGCAGCCGCAACTAAACGTGCATCCCCGCGTGTGCAAACAAATCCAATGCGCTATACCGGTGCCTCTACGCCCTCGTATGGGATTGGCACGTTCTTGTACGCCGCGAGCGTCGCAGCGCAGGGTCGGGTATAGAAAGAGAGTACTGGGCGCGATTGTGTTTGTATCTATCACGGCGAGCGAAACGCTCAACTTCGGATGCGCAGCGCAGTTGAGTAATATGGAGATGGAGATGGAGATGAATACGAAGACCACTACGGTCATACTTATTGCAGTACGCGCGTCTGGTGTAGCGACTGCACGATCGGCGTTCGATTCACGGTTACAAAGTAAAGTTTGCCCGACAAATTTGTAATAATTATGTATTTTGTATTTTGTAGTACTTCTTATTGCTGTTAAATTATTATTATTATCTAGCTGCGCTATTGTGATGCCGTGAAGGGAGTAAAGAATAAATTAATTATAATTAAAAGTGGAAATTTGTTTTGTTTTATTGGACTGAACGTGTGTTTGATCTCTGACACAGATAATAATTGAGAAGCAATTGTTAGCAAGCAAAAAACATTATTTTAAATTTGCGACATAGTTTTATACAGTCTTCGTAAAGAAGGTATTCTTTCTTCAGGAAAACTCTACGATTGCTTCTGCGTAAAGCGGATTCAGGAGCCACCGAAAAAGCGGCTTTACGAGTAGCTGGATAAACTTTGCCGGCACATATTGTCTTGCGGCCCTATCCTAACTGGATTAACTCAAAGACAAGCAGGAAAGATCGTTACTGCTTGGCAGCTTACGCGTATCTAATGCAAATTGTGGAACTTGGCGGAAGCTTTTCGTGGAAATATTCTTTTCAATAGTAATCCTATTGTCGGCACTTTGAGTGGTTTGTTAGATGTAGCCGCTTTTACAAGTAAATACATTTTTGACAAATCCATTCAAATATGCAAAATTTATATAATTGCGTTGTCTATATAGGATAACTCCAGAATAGATGACCATAGTGGTTTTCTTTTCTTTATTTCTACAAAAATTATCTTATTTTTCAATAAAATGATGTTAAAAAATAGATTAATATTATTTTAATATTTTCTTTCATGAAACATTGTTTTTTAAAAAAATACCTTAAAATTAACGTAAATGTAAACGAAAAAGAGGGAAGAAATGATTTTAGACTAAAATTAGTCCTAAGCCTATTTTTTAAATTCTTAGAAAAACGATTTTGACAAAAGTTGTTAATTGTCTTTTAGACCCTTTTCTTTTCACTTTTCACGAGTAGGTATTACTTGCTATTTTAAGTATTATATATCGATTTGAAAGAAGCTTGCGGATCTATTCGGGAATAAGGTAAATGTACCAATGAGTAACCATGTTCCAGTACCTGACTATTGACGCAAATATGAATCGATCATTTACAGTTGCAATTGATTGAGAAAACTTTAATCTTCTCAAATATTTCGCATCATATTTGTCATATACGGTCTTATTGATCTTAGCCGGTTATTTATTGGTACATTTACCTTATATACGCGGGACAAACAAAACACATGACAAATGTGAAACATGAAGAAACGAAGAGACATAAAGACAAATTTTAGCATTTTGTAAGGATGCATCGGCAAAAAGCAAAGGAGATTCTCTGAATCCTATTTATTTAGCCCGCCCACGAAAAAGTCCTCACTCCATGACGAACCGCCGAGATTTAGGTGCACATGCTTCTTTTCCGCATTGCTAGTCATTTAGCCAAGGTTACTTACCTTGCAAATTTGCTTAAATATAAATAATTCAAGTTACGTGTATGCAAATTATTTCATACAAAACTTATAATAAATATATAATAATTAATAATACTTATATATTATAATACTTATAATAAATATAATAATTAAAAATACAAAAAAAATATAAAACTTTTATCTTATCCACTCTGAATTGATCAATATACTGTCTGCTCGTTTAGCTTATTTAAGTGCATCTAATATATTTTCTCAACTTAAAAGGTACAACTCGAAGCTATCCTCGAAAGAAATCCTTGAAGCTATCCTTGGAAGAAATGCAGCAGTTTAGATAGATGTCTTCTTCGATTCATCGTTTCATCATCATGTAAGAATGCATTCATTACAACTCTAAAGCCTAAAACTTCATTATTATTTTTTGCCTATCTTTTCATAATCTCCGCTTCTCGTGTGCTCGTCTGCTCATTATTCACATGTAGCTAGAATTAAAATTTGCGTTCATTAAATTTAAATTCGATAAGTAACTATTACTTATCGTCATATTGGCTGTACAATATTCTTCATCAAGAGAAAGAATTTGTTTTTTCTTATCAATCGTTACTATCATTCAATCGAGTGCAAGTGCACTTCGGAAATCTGTTCTGGATTCTATCATGAACTATAAGTCGCCTAAAATTGTTGCACAATTAACGTTAGGACGAAGAACTCTTAACTTCAAGGAGTCAGTTGATGTTTATGTTCGTGGTATCTTTTTCACTAGTGACCACCAACGTCGTTAGGGACGTGACAAATGGTAGGTTCCAGAAACACTCATCGCGTCATTATGAATATGCGACACAATGCTTCAAACTCCAGGAGATCACCGTTTTTCATCCCCTTTGCCCCTCGCATGGAAAATCACCTTTCTAACGCGGCCAATGCGCGGCAATGCCTATTATTTTGTTCCCTTGTCGATGCTCACGTAACAGACAATTTTACGACACTGAAAAATGTTATTTTGCAGGTACCAAACTAAGGCAATAGATGAATTTGTTGAACAATGCACTTGATGTAATGTTCGTTTCGACATCCTTCACGCAAAAGCATTATCTTGAGCATTATCAGACCAATGACCTTACAGATACAGAGGAAAGTTACCGTTGCTGTGAATTATTGTCTTAAAAGAGCTTGCAGGGCAGCTTGGAACTAATGAATGAACAGTATCCCGCCGTTTGAAAGCAATGAGAAAAATCCAGAAAGCAGAAAGATGGCTTTAATAATATATTTAGCAAGCATACAGGCACATGTATATACATATGCATGTATGTTGTATGTCAAAGTATAATGTTACAATATTATGTCAAAGTATATAATGCTATGTTATTTTTTTGAAATAGAACTTTTTAAAGTTCATATTATATGCAATGATACTAAGAACTTTTTTGTGATACGTGACATATGACTTCAAAGTTAATCCGCGGATCATCAGATTTTCTCGATTTGATCTGATCTCATCTGGCACAAGACATTTCTCGCAGTTTTCGCAGTTGACCGAATCCCATCGAAGAAACGTTCCCGCAAAATCGAGGTGTCACGATCCAGCGGATTGGGTTCCGTGCGTGCTCTCGAACTTTGAACCCTTCCGCTCTTTCTTTTCACATCAGTGACGGCGTCCATTCTTCGAGGTTTTAGATCAAATAGCTAATCTCCCGCGGTCCGACTATGGAAACTGGCGACAGAGGTGATCTGCGTGGTGATCGCGTTAAACTCCCAGCAAGGAAAAAAAAGGGAAGAGCGACGAAAAAGTCTCCCCGCGCTCGATGAGAAAGTCAAGACTGGCTCAAAACTCTGAACCCGAAACCATCGACTTTCGGGATCGCGTGGTACCCCCTAATGCGATTTGCCAGACTTGAAAGGTTAAGCAGAACCGACATGTTAATCCACGTAGACTACCCGGAGACTACAATATTTTTTGAGAATATAGTTCTATGTAGCTCATGATAGCATGTATGTAATAAAATAAGTTCTTATTTAATACATAGACTGAATCTGGAAAATAATTATTTTTTAAAAACATAGATTCATTTATCGATTATTATTTTCGTTATTTTGTAATATTTATTTTTATGCCACATATATTTTAATTATTAGAATATTTGCATTAATATTTGATTACATTATTTGTAAGAATGATTGACTTTTTTAAATGAAGCTTTTTCTAAAATTGCATCATATATTTACTTGTGACTGTAATTTTTTATATTAATGATATAGCAAAATTTTTCTAAATATTATACCATAAAGGAATAAATATAAATTTTTAATAATAAGATATTAATAGAAAAATATAATAGCATACTGCAATGCGCAAAATATAATTTTGAGAGAAACTCAAAAATGTCTTGCGAACAAATGCCGAAACTGTCAATGACTACCGAAACTTCACAAGTCACAAAGCTGTCCGACACGGTACAGTGATCTACATATCTGTCAACGCGTTGGTCGACATAACAATATCCCTGCAAAATTCCTGAATCCTGAATTCTCGGATTAGAGTCGGACTTTTGTCACGTCTAATCTGGATTACTGGAGCCAGACGGTTCCATGCCGTGTAAAAATAATAACAGTTAGTGGGAGGCTTGAATAGCACGAGGGTGGTCTGTTGTCCGAGTCATCAAACACAGAGCCGCGCCGACTTTTGTCGGAATTACAGAACTTTTATGTGTCCTTTCAATGATAGTCTGGGGACCAATCATGAGAATCAATATCATCACAATCAGGTGAATCTTTTTGAATTTCGGGTTAAAAATTCATAACCCTTTTTCTACCTCGTCTAACATATTTAAACTACATATTTAAGGGGATTATGCAAGTTATCATGTTAGAATAAGATATAAAGTACATTCGTAAACTTAAAAGAGAAAGAGAGAGAGAGCTGATATTTTTATTTTAAGATAATAATTGCTAATTTTTGGAGCCGAACTTAACAAACAATTTTGCATAAGTGATTCGTTCAACATACATTATACTTGTAGTTTGTTCTTATTATTTATATATTTTATTATTATGTTTATTATCAGTTTTATGATTTTGGTTTTAGTGCAAATTATATAAAAAAGAACTTGTGTAAAAATAAATCTTTTAAATCAGAGATACAGAGACACACAAACAAAATTTTCTCAAATTATTAAAACGAATTATGAAATAGAATAATAAGCGAATTCAGACTTTTAACCTGAGCAGGTTGAATCGATACCGGTATACTACCCACAAGTCCAGTCTGTGGGCCACACTAGACACTTAGTCTTGATAAAGATGATTAACAGACAAAGCACTCAAAACGAGACGACTCGTTAAGGCTATGAAGCGATTGGTTCTAATGCAGCCGCCTTGACGAAAGAAAGGCAATATTTGCACGCACAAAAGATGGATCATAGAATGTCGTCCGACTAACTGATTCAATTCACTCAACGTCCGGCAACTTCTGCGTATTCGATCGTGATGTCAGTCACGCTGTTGCACTCTGGCCCACACATGACTATTTGTTATAATCCAAATAAGATAGAAATTCTGAAAGTTCCATAGACACGGAAGAAACCGTGAAAATGATAAAACTAACATTGTTGCCATTGTACGAGATCTTATTCCCGGCTCACCCCTCGCTCGTTCGATCGCATTGTCGATACTCGCGAGAGCACACACGGCGCAGGTGTTGAAATTTTAACGAGCCTTGTTAACGATGCCCTGTTAATTCTTAACAAGATATTCATCGTCCTCAAGCGAGACGCTATAACCGGGGCGAAGGGAAGGGGTGAAATATCGATCGTTATAGATATGCTTTTCTTCCGAGGAATTAATTCGAGGATGTGAACAACCCTTCGCGTCCAGCAAAAATATTGAAGTCGAAAATCGCAACTGTGCAAGACGACATAAAAATGTTGCCGTGTCACTCCGCCCCCCGCTTATATGCGCGCAATATAAATCCGGTAGCTACAGAGGACTCGCTATAAGGTTTCGCCTTTCGCTTCTCGGAGGCGTCGATAATTGGCGTTCGGTTACATCGATAAAGGGATAGTGTGACGCTGGTTTTTTCCGCGGGTTTATGTCCAAGTATATCGTCACATTCGCGGCCGGTGTCAATATTTATAGCGCATCATTAGTTCCCGGACGGATCATCTTTACTCTCCGCGATATCGGAGATTTTCTTCAAATTAACACGTCCTTGGTAAAGTGAAGAAATGTTCATTAATTTTTAAGAACATAAAAGAGATGATATTTCTGGTACTTTGGTTCGTAATCTAGCTTAATATATTATATCTAAAAATTGCCAATTTTTTTATATTACTGCTTCATTTTTTAAATTTTGAAATAATGATTTTTCAAGATTCTAATTGTTCAACTATTTAATATCTTTGTTAAGAAGTGTATCAATAATATGCTTAAATATATAAGTTTATTTTATTTCATTGCACCGCTATGAATGAGTGTTATGCTCATGTATGTTGCGGCAGCTGGGGTGGGCGATCGATTTAGAATCAAAATTGCCATAAGGCTATCGGGACAGTGTGTTTTTGTAACAAACGCGAGGGTCTCTGGACGGCCTCGTAATCCGATACATGTACACATAGTAGATGATATTCCAAGAGATCTGTTTTCCTTCATCCGCTTCGGCACAACGGAGCACTGTCTTCGATGCCCTGGGCGCTAATCTGTACGAGTTACGAAGAGAGACACACGTAGAAGAATAGCTTTATAGGACCCAAAGGAATCGCGAGCTCATCAAATTCTGTCTTGCATTTCTGTATTGCATTCAGGCATATGGCTCTCTCTGTCTCTTTTTCTCTCTTATTCTCAACATCTGGAATGATGCATGGACTTTCGTTCACTAAAATTTAATTGTATGCTTAATATATCTATTATTCTTAATAAATTAATTATTTAAATCTATTTGTTACTATTATTTCATTTAGTTGGTAACGTATCATTTAATAACATAATGTAAAAATATAAGGATTATTCACCTCTTTTTGACGTTGTTAATATTATCGATTTAATTCGTCCGACATGGATCATATAAAAACCGTTTAGGATCCGGACTTTAAATTCTCACACTGATCAAGAAGAAGAATTTTATTAAAAATATTTATTCCAGTTTCATAAAATACGTAAAATAAAAGTAGTACTATTCGTTACTTTATAGTAGTTGCCTCAATGTAATAGGTTCAATGCCTCCTTGCGGGAGATCTCCGCGCCTCGTCCTTCGCAAAAGTGGCAAATTCGCACCTGCCGATTCGTTCGGCTGGTGAACACCTGGAAATTAGAGCATCGGTGGAATTCATTCGATGGTGCTCCGTATGCTCGTTTCGGTGGTTCGCATCCCTCGCACGCGGCATCTATTACACGACCCCTGAGGAGCTCGGAGTGATGGATTCGTCCGGAATAACCAGTGGAGAAGGTGCGAAAGCACAACTCCCGGGGCGTGAATACGCGGATGATTGGATAAAGAAGAAGCCACCGCGCGAGAGAGATGAGTTGGTTTTGTACGATTTTCGCCTTCTATGAAGTCGGCCGACACAATGACCGCGCCGTGCGAATATACACACCCATCGTCCGCCAACCCTCGAGAAAGGAGTCTTTCAGAGATATAACTGGCCTCCGGTTCTCAATGGCGGACGTATGACACCGAGAAGAAGCGGGGAATAAAGTCGTCAGAATCACGAAAGGACGATGGCGGTAGACCAAACAGGAAATCATTTGCTGTACACATTGTGGTGGGTGTGATACTTTTCTCGTTAGATACTTCTGAGTTGAGCTGCGGAGAAATAAAAACGCGTGTGCCAGTGTGTGTGTACTTTCTATCAATTGCATCATTAACGCTTGATTTTCGTCCAAATTAAAAAAAAATATTTATCTTCGTCAATAGTAGATTAGGAATTAATCTCAAACATTTTTCATTGAATAAAGATAAATATATACAAGATTCAAAACTGATAATCTACGTTATTCGCATTTTTTTATGAAGCAGATCTACGTAATAGGTATATTTATTTGTTAATACAGTTGTGTCGTATGGATGTAGCAACGGACTAATCATTCAGATAAATGCACTCGCTGTTTTCTCTTAAGCGGCATACTAATCTCGTTAAACAGGATTTACGTTCGTCGGGTCTCTGCTTCGACGAAGCGTCTCGAGTCAAGTAGCAATCGGCGACGAGTGTTTTACCGACCATAAGTTAAAAGAGTGACATGTAAATAAACCGAAACACGCTGGTTTACACGAGCATGGTTAGTTAACGGAATTTGCTCGCATTACCGGGAATTTTACGTGAATCTCGATGAAATGCTGTAGTAGCTCATTGATGATAAACGGACATTTGCTTCACAATGAAATGATTCATAAAAATATTTTATAAATCTATCGTTATTATATATGCAAACTATCAAACAATATCTTAATCTCTCAAATATTTAATTAAAAGATCAAATAGCGTACTCGTGAAATTAAAATGTGCTTTTATTCTCTGCATAATCTAAATTTTAAAAAATATACATATTTATTATAAATAAAATATACATATTTTTTAAATTACATGTATAAAATTATGCAAAAAATAATATGTTTCAAATAACATGAAAATCTACATAATGATTATTCGCAAAAAGTAGTATAAAATCTTATTATAAAATTCAGAGCAATCAATGATAAAGATTGCGTGCTAATCATACTTTTAGCACTTACGGCATTCCCGATAAATTAAACTTTCATTGAGAAACTACTGAGAACAAGGCATACGTTTTGTCGATCAGCAGTTGTCTCCAGTTCTTCATCTTCCCCTGCGAGAGAGGGTCCCTTTGAAAGCCCCGTCACTTCACCCACGCTACTACTCTCGCACCACCGTTTCGTGCGTGCGACGACGAGCGCGCGTGTGCGAAAGCCCAAAAAATATTCCCGGCCGCGATGCGGGTTTACGTTTGTAAGCCGCGGCTGGTGGCGGCGGCGGTTCAAAGCGAAGCGCGCGTGTTTGGCTAACATCTCTAAAACAAAGTGTAAACTAACTAGACGTCCATTCGGTGTTTACACAACGCCGAGGAGCCAGGGAGTCGAGGAGCCGCCGTGCGAGAGAAACGAGACTTCCCCAGTGTAACAACATTCATGCACTTTTTTATCATTCGCCCTTTATGCGCTTTATCTCGATGCTCTCGGCCGCAGATTATGTCTAGCATTGAGTCCGATCCGAGTACGGATCGTGAGTTCCAATGTAGTCAGATCAGATTTACGAGGATCTTTGCGTACCACATTGCACGCAAACCGATTTGACAATGAGAAACGGTCTGGAATAAAATCCTCTCGCTGATTTCTCGAAAAATATCTTCACCAACAGGACACCAAACACTGCACTGGCAAGAAAGCGTGCATTTTACTATATTTGATGTATTATCTTCATGTACCATATTCTCGTGAGGTAAGCGAGATGGTTCATCGCGGTCTCATCTGTTCCGATCAATCATGATCGGTCAGTTAGGGAAAAATATTTCGAGATGCAAGGGGCAAGTTTTCTCGTAAAAGGGGAGCGCTGGTGCGTGTCAGTTGGTGGGCCGATTAGAAACGTCAGAGATTCCTGGAAACACGCAAAACCGGCGGTATCCGAATGGACGATTTCTGACGGAGAAAGAGGGAACGATCGGACCGAGCAGCTTGCTGCCAGCCTGAGGATAAACAAACTACTTGGGCAAACTATGGTGAGCAGTGTACTACTCTTTGATGCTGCGTGCTTGATTAATTCCAGTAGGCGAGATGATCCACGGTGGCCGCCGATCACTTCGCGGCACGATTGGAACGCAAATTTACGCGTAAATTTATCACTCGTTTCATCAATATTCTTTGCACCACTTTGATTCATAGGCGTCGTAGATATTTCCGGTAGTATCAGTAAACATCGAGAGATAAGGTCGGCGATTTGTATCATCTACGGCTTCCGTCTAGAGAGGGGGCGAGAAGGGGAATTTTAAACTAGAACACACTTGCAGTTTTCGTATACCTAAACTTTTTGTTCACAAGAAAATCTAAGTTTCTTTTTTATGAATTTTACAATAAATTTTACAATAAAATCTAAATTTCTTTTTTCTTTCTGTGCAAGTCGTTTTATGATATTTTGTACATCAACTTTAATCTCCAAATAAACATTTATAATAGTTAACCCTAATAATGTACCTTTCTGCATACTGGATTTCAGCCACGATTTTTGGATTTTACTTATGCCTCCTCTCTTCTCCCTTTCCCAAATCTACGCCCTTGTGCAGCAGCGGTATATAATAAATAAGTAGGTGCATACAGTTGCACATGTGCATACGCATAATTATCTTGTAATAGCGCTCGGTATTTTTCACAAAAATCATTACTTATCCAAAAAGAAATGAGACGGATATGCGTTTAATTAAGTAACGCTAATTTTTTACTCTGGTCATCGTTTCTTGATGTTTTGTTACATGCAGTTCGCGGTAAAACTGGCTCCACGCTGAGAAAGGTCGTAACTTTTTTACAGATGATGTCCTTCGGACGACACGCGCAACATAGAGATACTTACCGGGTATCCATTTTGGTCCAAATAATCAGCTCTGGTTGCCAATGTCAAAGGCATTTTGGCTCGTGACTGAACATCCGGAGGTCATAGAGAAACCTTCGCCCTCTTTCTGTCCCTCACCACAGCAGGAAGCGAAGATTGCCTGTATCTTTTTCTGACACTTTTGCGTCTCAAATAACAGTTTGCACATCATGAATCTGGTACCGCTGTGTCAAGCTGCTTTAATCATCAATAGACGATCCACAGATTTAATAATGTTGCAAGTTTTACTAACAATATTTACTTTACTAGCTAGAATATAAGAGAATTAGCTGCGGGAAGAAAATCATGTCTAGGAACAAAGATCATATAGAGTTTCAGGTAACGTTATGATAAATGCCTTTTCTTCTTATTTACATGTTCGTACCTTTCTACTAAATTATTCGCATTATGTTGGGTCAGTTGAAAAATTCGACTCGATTCACACATGTAATGCGGCACACATATACAATACAGGTAACAATGTTGGTAATGTCTATGTCATAGACAATATCTAATCATAGACAACGATAGTGATTGATGAATAATTTGTTTCTACTGACTGCAATAAAATAAAATTTGACGCAAAAAGTGAACAGAACTTTTTGACTGATTCAGTAATATTTTTTGGGAATTATCAATATATTCTATTCATAAATATATTTATATATTGATAATTCTCAAAAAATCTATTGAATCAGTCATTTTTCATAGAAATTAATATTTATGAACATGTTCTTAATTATAATTTCCATTTCTTCAATATAGTAAAAAAATCATGTATGTATACGATGCATATAATAATGAAACTTGATAAAATACAGAATAATAGTCATGCCATACGCACTGGTGCGATAATTATTTGTTAGATATCCGCGGAACGTTGCGTGTTTGCGGCAAATATTTTCTCGCTCGCACCTTGACTACTGTCGAGTAGAGTTGCTTCCTGATTTTCTCCCTTTCCACCATCGCAGCAGGAAACGAAGAAACGTCGAGTCCCGAACCGTGGGGGACGAAGACGCCCCTTTGTGCCCCGATGAGAGACGTTCATGTATCCCGAAATTGCGCGTTAACACATCAGCCTGTCGTGACCGCTTGATGTCTTTACGAGCGCTTGCCGAGAGCTTCCTCTGTGAATCAGGCGCAGCAGGATCAAGGATACGACTGCAAAGGATATAGATTTCTTTCTTTTCTCAACGCTTCGATTATTCGACCCATTGCGTGACGTTCAAAGCGATTCGCTTCATGTTTCACAGCATGTCATGCGCAGAAACAAGTCAGCAATAATGACATTATTTCATCGTTGCCATATTACCAGTTGTGTAAATGGACCTTGTTACACAAAGAGATAGAAACTGGAGAATTTTTATTATTTAGGAAATATACTCTCGCAATGGTGTGTAATGATGCTTATTTATGGTAAATCATGCTGCGGTCACATATGTAATAAGTTGCTACTAAACTCTCTTGGTATCTTTTATAAGTCAGTGAATTCTGTAAATGCGTAATTCTACAACATAAAAATTTTGATATTATTGTATTTATCGAGAGTAAACAGAAGGAGCTAAAAAGAGGTTTTTTTCTAAAAAAAATATCCCTATTATTTAAAATCATTTAAAAATTGTCTTTTAAATTATTATTAAAATTATACAGCTGAAGAGCAACGTCAGCCTATCATCTCGCGTTTGTTAGAAGAAGGAACAATTTATATAATAAAAGTCGCACAATAGTGATTGTAGTAAGTAAAGGGCGTAATGTTTCAAAGTCAAGTCGCATGCGAGTAAGAAGATACGTACATTCGTGGGAGATTTTTCCCAGGCAGGGGAGATTCGTCGATTCAACGGCAATCAGAAGGTATTCAGAGCGAGCTACGGATGCAAATCGTGGTTACAATGTTCTTCCCTGCGCGTTCCGCGCGATCCCTCTTGTACGTCAAGCGATGATGTATCATCGCCAAGAAAAACTCTTCTGAAGATCTGCCTGCCTGAGATTCATCTTGTGTCTCCCGAGTCGAGAAATTAGCCGTGCCTACTGTATCGTATTGAACAAGTCGCAATAGACCATGCAACCGCGAGTAAAGACGCATGAAATGCAGCAAGAGAGATCCTACTCACACATATAATCGCAAACACAGAATCGATTAATTAATAGGATTGATTTATTTTAACGGACGCAACAAAGCGCAATATTTGCTATCAATCAAGTAATGAATACATTGAATTTTTTTAGAGTGTTCCAGATATATTTTCAATGATGTGTATCGAGTAAATAATTCCGTGTGCTGTTATATAATAAATGAAATTTAACGAGCACTGTAGATGCTCGCGAGTGTTTGCGTTGTCGTAACTCAAACGCGGATCATGACATTATTTCATTGATTACCGGTATAGATTCTTCCGCGATTTTATTTTCGGCGCTAATTGGAAATTAAAAGAATCCTTCATTCAAGTTAATATCATTTCTAAGTCATTGTTTTTCTATGTATTGCCTGTCTTAATCCTCTTAATATTCTGTTTCTAAATTTACGCACTACATATGCCATACGGAGCTCAAATAATCATACAATTTTGAAGTGCGTCTGTTAGGTTTCGAATGCTATTTAGAGATTACAATCATAATTTATTATTTTGTAGCCGCGATTATAAATACGCCAAAATATCCTCTTATGATACACTCAACAGGAATCAAAAATAAAGTATCCGCCCGTCGAAAACGCAAAAGGCACAGCCAAAATTACCGAGAGAAACGACCCTCACCCTCTGTGGAATTTACTTTTTAACGGCTTCCAAACCTGTTCGCGTGTGAGGAAACCCCTCTCCGTTAGTAGACCGGAACCGATATATAACACGCGTGTTCCGAATGTGTTTTACATTTCGTCGCCGACGGGACAAATCCCTTAGATCTACGACCGCATCTCCGTAACGAAGACGACACGGCCCACCTTGCGTAGAAAACGAGACGTCTGTTTCGGGCATAGCATTTACAATTTTTCGGGCTTCGATAATATATTAAGAAGGATCATCCTTGTAAAGAAATAGGATCAGTTAGCACTTACAAGCTCCAAGAATCGGAAGTGCTAGCAATTTGTAAAGTTTATCGCTGATTAAGACGACACAAAATTAAAAGTCGGAATTGATATAGATTTATTAAATGCTTTTATAAATTTTTCTATTGGTAATCTATTGCAATAAAAATGATTTTGCAACGAAACTGTAAACAAAGAACGAAAGTTATCTAATTATAATTAATTTTGTTAAATTTAATTGACGTTTTTATTATATTTTGTTGTTTAGTTGTTTTTTATTTATATATTATCTGTTCCTATTTAAATCAAGATATAATTATACAAAATGACTATTAGTATAAAAACAGTATTATGTAATTCTTTTCTGGCTATAATCATATAATAAATCATGTTTACTGATCCAATTTTGTGGAGATAGAAACCGACTGGTTATTGGTTGCTATTCTCTCGTTCTCGTAGCAAAAGAACAGCTAGAAGAACACGGATAAAGAGATAAAAAGACACGGTTGGTTTTTAGAGTAAACATGCTTCGATATAAATACATGAAATGGTGGCTAATTAGTTTGTGCAAGTCAGTTTTAACGTCTGGAATTTAACGCAATTCAGTATATCTTTCTTTTTTGTCAGATGTATTCTTTTTCGACTAATTGCCATACGCATCCAATCCGGTCTGATGCCAAACCGACGACAATGTACACATCTTTAAGCATCTTGATTTAACAATTTCCTACGATCTTTCTTCTTACGATATTGCATTGTAACAAATAATATGAAGAGGCTCTGAAATAAAAAATCAACTTTTTATATAAATTGAATTCTCTAAGAACTTATATATCTTTCTGAGAGACAGTTAGGTAAGGATAATATGCAAACAGCTTTATATTGAACAAATGTAAATAACAAAAGTCCGAACGTTCGTGTTCTGTGTTCGGATTTAATCAAGACAATCTAATAAAATCGCAGTTTCGTAGATACAACGAGTTAAATGCATAGATCGTTATGAGTTTGCGTGATAAATACACGAGATATATGTACTAAATAGATGATCAGGAGAATTTATCGGTTCGGAGCTAAAGCGGATTTGCTCTCTTATCTGAATTTATTTGCAGTTTTTCCACGAACGTATAATGGGTTAACGGTCCACTCGTTTGTCCGCGTCTCTATCGCATGCTTATGCTGCGCACACAGGCCACGCGCGGAGCTTTACACCCTCGCACAATGCGAGCCTCGGCCTCGTTAAGGGGATCAGCTGCGTGGCATTGTCGCCGCTAACAAGCGCTAAATAGAGCACCGAGTGAAATCGTGTGGACCCACGGTGTGTCCACACAGAGACAGTCCATTGCATCGTCCACACAAATAATACAGTCGGATACGTACATGGATATACGCGCGTGCGCGCGCGCACGTGTAAGCTCCTGTTCGCCGCGACAGTGATTGTGCATCGCGTTTCTCTCGACTCGTTGCAAAAAGCGCTGCAGTCGGGGCTGCTAAATGAAAAAAAAAACACATCGCGAAATCGGTGATTTCAGTACTTAATCATGCAAGAGAGAGAGAGAGAGAGAGAAAGGCGCGACAGTCGCGTAACGATTGCGCGCGATGACTGCGAAAATTCGCCGCATGTGACTGGCCTCGCAGGCCTCGCATTGTGCTGTCTGTTTGTTAAACGGGGAGGAAAAAAAGACGAGAGGTATGTAACTACGAAAAGGAACGGCGGGGCGTCTCAGGGATGCATCGCCCTGCAGTGTTACACTGTATACAAGGGATGATGTGCAGCGCGATGGGGGTGAGAGGCAGGACGGGGTTGTTAAGTTGTCCGACAGATGTATCACCACGTGAATCCACCCTCCCTCCCGGATAACCGGCTCCCCCCGGCGGACTCGTATTTTCGCGTCTCGAAATCCAATTCCGTGCTCGCATGCATCGCCGGTGTGGCGCGCGCACGCACGCGATACGCACAATTTCGCGATAATGATCCCCGAGACGGGAGGTCTGTCTCGCGCCGTAATTGACCCGAAGAGGGGTGACGCGTCCGACTTTTACACTCCCCCCGCCTTCCCTCTCGTCCTTTCCACGGCAGCTTTTGTCGGCACGGCACGTCCGCATTTTTTTATCGCGATAATGAGATATTCCAAATGTTATCGTGATCGGTCTGTCTCGCTTCTACCGTGCGAGCACTGCAAAGGATATGGTGTGAATGCACGATAGATGCATCTGTAATTTTCATATTTGGAGGTAGCTCGTTGAGATATAAATTAATTGGTCCATCGCATTGGTCTATTCTAGATCTAGTATTCTGTGTATTCTAATTCTAGATTAATAATATTATCGATATACTATTATATTAAACTAAACTATTTATCTTTAATCAAAGATTATTTTTACGAACGTCAATTGAACGCCAGTTGAAGTTATAAACCTGTTTAACACGTGTAGATGAGAAAAAAACAGATACTTTGTTTATGTGCATTACATATTTTGAAAAATAATTCTGTGGAGATAGTAAGAGGAATGCAAAATATACCTTTTGCAATAATTTCTCTCTCGGATTAGTCTTTTAGTAATATGAAAAGATCATAAAAAACGTAAGATTCGTGACGGTCCAAGAATAGCTTCCCCGAAAAAGAGAACATTCTACCTTAAACCACGTTGACTATCGCACAATCAGATTCTAATAGGGAATAATGGCGGCCGCTTTTACCTTATTCTGGGCCCAGCGCGTTTCCTGGCGCGCGTCCTGGCACAAACACGAAAAGCGAAGTACACGGAATCGAAAGAATCGTAAGAATGGCCGCGCGCACGCCCCATTATAGGACGCAAAACTGGCCGCCTCTCGAGTGATCCATAACAAACGTGCCTTCCGCACCTGTCCACCCTCCGTCTCCCTCCCCGCATGACCATTACGCCGACAGAAAGAGAGAGAGAAAGATCCGAGGGCCTAACGAGCTTTTGACGCGCGGACCGTTTTTCCAGGGCGGAATATCGTTTTCGGCGTGCCGTTCGTGCGTGACTTCGCAGACTTTCATAGAGGTCTGCCATGATACGCAGGAACGAGGCTGCCCTCGTTTATCCTGAAACGATACACGGACGATGCCAGAAAAATTGAGCAGTCAGGGAATCCAAGACTGAAGGGACACACATTAGAGACACGCACTTTTCAGATCGAAATTTCATGTCACTTCATTGTACTGAAACCCACAGAATCGCTTTTTTCTTGTCTCTTTTTTGACGGAAATTCAGAATCACATTATCGCTAAATATCGGACAAGGATACGAATTATATTGCTTCAGTTCGACCGCGAGAACACGTAGCATCAGGCATCAGTTTTTTTGGTGCCTCGGAGAACGGCATGCTCGGGGATGATGCTTTTGAATAAGGATACAGGTGCGCGCAGTCATCGGTTTCGTGACGGCTCTCGGTTCTCCACTTTCCGGCAGGCTCGCGCTTATAAGACGACTGGCGGATCAAATTTTACGATCGATTTCCTGTCGTGCGAGAAATAACGAGAGTGCCGCGATCGGCTACGCGGTTGATTTATTGGAATTAGAGGAGTGTTCAAAGCCGATCGCGGCTCGTAAACGAGTCGGGGTCTCGTGGAAAATAAGTCGTAAATGTCCGAAGATTAACACATTGTGGCACTTGGCCCACTCAGGATCGTTAAACTTAATGCCTACCCGTGTTGTGGTCGAAGAAATGAACGCTATTCTCAAGATTTGGCAAACCAGAAACGCCTGCGTGCATCCGCGTACAAATTTATCGGGGGGACTATTTCGATACAATCGCCGAAGGAATGCTAACGTCTGCTCTTTTTCCCTTTATTATCGGCTGAAATTTTCTGGGCTTTCTGATTTATCGTAATTCTTGGAAATTTTAATATTAACTTAATTCGTCTTGATATTTGAATTTCCTTTTAAAATCGATATTTTGTTAAAAGAAGAAAACGTTTTTGAAATAAGTACATTAAGTATATACTATAAATTATGTGACTGTGTAAAATTCAGCTAAAATTATTGTACAGATATGTCGATATAAAAGGATATGAATGAGAACATTTTACATAGCTTATGTGCTTTGCCGTACGGAGGTAGTCCATATAAAAAGCTCGTTTCACGCATCCTTTAAACCGAAAATGTAGCTAGAAACGGCCTTTAAAACCCCATTAACTGAACTCAAAATTTAGGGCTCGTAAAATGAACCCAAGCGTTACTATCTTAATGGGATTCGACTAGTCGTAAAAGACACGCAGCGACGTGCGGAATATTACAAATAAACGAAACAGTGGAAGCGCACACGCTCTAACGCATTTGCGACGTGAAACATAGCTGCATTTCGTCCTATTATGTTATTCCTGGAAACACCAATCTCAATCCAACCCCGGCCGCGCTTTTCCAGGACAATTAACGTGATTATCGCTCGCTCGTCCGAGCGTGGAAAAACGGAGGTATGTCCTACGGGGGTGATTTTAATGCAAAAATAACAGGGTCCTCGTGGGTGCTAACGATTCGGAGAAGCACGCATCATTGGCATCCTCCCTTGCCCATGTCCCATGTCCCATGCGCGTAGTTGCAACTGCAGTAACAGTCGCGTGGCCCTTTGCCCGTCTCTTTACTGTTTTAGCCGCGGGATACTGGGTGGCCACGTGCCGCCGACCTCGACAAGTTTTGCACGTATAATCGGAACTTATATGTAACTGCTGCGTCACCGTGTGAGGAATGTGTCAGCTTCAGGAAATGTTAGCAAGATAAAAATAGACAGTTATGCATATAAAAATAAATTTTTCCTAGTTAAGCTTTATCTGACAAGCTTTTGTGTGGACGCAAACTTCTGCATTGATATAATATGTATTATTGTGTATTTTCTTTACTCAAGAGTTTAATAATTTAACTTTTAACAATTCTTTAATCTGACAACAAGATTCGAACGTCGCAAACAAGGATACATACACATTTATCACAAGGTGTATTTCCTTATATCGTCTCTTGGTCATTATTTCCTCGCAGATCCGACGAGAGAACGAGCCAGTTCCACGGCAAGGAAGACGCGTGTCCAGAGGAGATTCTCGCGAGAGACATCAAAATAGAAGAGAGACGGCGACCCTCGATGCGCCCACGTGTCCGACGTGGACGTGGACGTCGACGATGTCATTAAACTCCTCGTTACGCGGACCCGAGTCCAAACTAACTCCCGGCCTTCCGGGGTAACTCTCTCTCGTTGCAGACCGTAGCCAGACCTACCCAGCCAACGACAACCAGACCTTACAGACGGAGCCGCGTCTCGTGATTGGTTACATTACCGATACGCGCGTCTCGTGTCACGGCGATGCTGTTACAGCAGTCGCGGTGAAAGCCTCTCGCATACCCCGGAGAATACCCTCCTCCTACATCCACACCTTCGTCGAGGAAAACAACATCGTGGAAACCGTCCGCAAGAGTGCGAATGGCGAAACGGCGCTGCGAAATTTGGTTCTGAAATCGGTTACGTTTGCCGTGAGAGATATGATGAATGAAAGGGTGTCTGTATGTAGTTTGCCATGATAATAAAGCTGTATAAATACGATTGAATGCTTTCAAGCTTTAGTCATTGATGGATATCAGATTGAATCGTGTATCCATTTTCGTGCAAGTATATTAATGTGTATATATTAATAAAGTGTATGTCGAAAAGAATAACAAATTATAAAAACAAATAAAGTTAAGTATATTAATAAAATGTAATTAGCAAAAATAACAGATTGTGAAAATAAGAAATATTAAAAACGTGTTCTTAATCTTTAAATTTTACTGAGAGTAACTATTAACAACAGAGGGAAGAGTTTTTACAATTTGATCCGAATTTGGTCACCATACTAGTCCCATCGGGAGGAAATAAATTAACTACAAGAAAGACTGAAAGTTAAGTGCCACAATCGCAGGAAAAGAATATTTCTTGTGTCTGTGCGAGAAAAAAATCGGTGTTCTTCTTAGAACAAACGAGGGGCACGCTTGCGCCACGGGGGGCGAGTGGGTTATGTACCGCGCTTGGGAATTGACCGGTCCGGATGTCGTATTTTCTACGCGCGGCGTGTTCTCGCCCTCGTTGTTGGGGCTGCGTGTCCCGATTGCACTCGATACACGCGTAACACGACGCACGTGCTTTGCCACCCCTGGTCCTCCGCCGTCCGTTCCCCTCTCCGTTTCCCAATCGGCACTCTTTCTCTCACTGCAGTAAATGATTTGTCTCTTTGCGGCTTCCGAAACAGCTACGACTTCATGTAGGACTGCCGTTCGTCATCCCCGACTATTGTCCCTCGAAATCGACGGCCGATGAGTGCGGAATAGTTCTCATCTTGGGGTGCTCTCCCCCCCTGAGCGAATAGTTTTCAAAACAATATTTTGTCCCGCTACAATAATAGCAAACGTAACAGAATTTTATTTTTTACTCTACAAAAACAAGGGGAACATAAAAAGTATCGATTTTTTTATATATGAGAGGTGAATGTCTAATCTGATTATTTTCGCAGAGCGATCAGATCTGAAAGATTAAAGAATTGTGACGGTGACGCAGCAATTATATCTCACTAATTATTTGCGCCACCAGCACGCCGCTTTCTTCTTGGCAGATATGAAAACAGATTCGGGCGCTTATTTTCGCAGCGAAGCGCGGAAGCCGTGCACGAGGCTGCCCTGTTTTCTCGGCTTTGTGAACCGGCTGTTTCGCCAGCCGGTTGCCTCACTACCTCGTTATCGTCCTTTTTCCCCGTTGCTGAAACAAGAAGCTGGCATCAGGACGTCGTTATAACGCGAGGCGTCCACTTTTCCGCACCCCCTGACCGCTGCGTCGGCCGTCGGACATGGTCCTTGCGTGCTGCAAATAAAGCTCTCCTGGAAACAAACAAGGATGAGCCCCGACCGAACAAATTGACACCCCCACGGTGCACATACGGCGCGCGAACCACGGTGTCTTGTTTCCTGACTCGAGGATGTTGATCCACTTTAGTTTTCTAGTTTATTGACTGCAGAGATTCCGTACAGCTCGTTTCTATTTGAGGAGCCAAGTATCGTGGATGGATGGAGGGTCAAGTATCGTGGAGCGTGAGTGAAAGACTTTTGCGAACTGTCAGGAGATGCACGTTGTATAAAATACTGCGTAATAATATTAATGTTCTAGATTTATTTGTATATTATACTCTCACATGATTACTTTTTGATAAGACATTACATACATTGAGCATCAATCGCATTTTAGTGAAATGTTATCTAAGATTAAGCTCTTTATTGCCGTTTTCCAGACGGTCTCAAAAAATTAATAAATTATATCGTTATGCATGATATAATACAAAAGCATAGGCGGAATCACTTAGTGACGTACAATGAAGTCGCTCTAATTGAACACCCGTCAATTTCCGACTTTGATTCGGAACCGAGGGAACATCAGCGATCCGAAAGAGATCGCCCTTCGGGAAAGCGCCTCCAGGGGCGATATCGATCGAGAGTTTCGGAAGGAGAGCGTCGCATCGGCCAGCGTCGGCTGACAGAGATATAATGTACGTTTATTAAGTGGTAGTCACGTGGCATGTAGTGATACAATGATATCAGTTTTGTACCCGGACACGATTCGCCACGTGTCACCCGACGTGAACCCAGCGTTCTCGCTTTATTACGACAACGATACCCACACCCCTGCCGATATCACCAGCCGATCGTAATCGCGTTTGGCTTCTGCCATTCACACAGGACTCATCGTCAGAGTCATAAGAGTAAATCTCAGTGCAACGCGTCTGAAGGAGGTGCAAGTCAAGCGTCACGTCAATTTTGTTTGGGAAAAATTAGGAAAAGAAGCATCGAGCATAAAAATCTGCACCTTTCGAATCGTTTCCGTCATCACTATATTATATACTGTGTACTTATATATAATAAAACTTGATTTTTTGTTGGTCGACGAAGTAATGACTCGCTAATTACCCGAATATTTCATCTATCCATTTAATGTTTTTATTCTGAGATTGATTGATTGTGAAAGTTCTCAATACTTTCCGATGAAAAGCAAAATGCGAAGCCTGAAGTCAATGGTCAGGCCTCTATGCAGGATCTATGCGGCAGAAAAGTAGCGAAGAGAAAGCTTGTGCTGATCCTAATCGTACGTCGCGCACCATTGCCTCATAAAGCCATGCTTTATAATTTACTATTCTGATGACCTGCAATGCAACGTGTGCGGTGTGGGGTATATTTGACGCAGTTATACGACTTTCAATAGTAGTATCCGCAGATTTTCCAAATATTATACTGCCGAATAATTGTTTGGACGTGTTATTGATCCACAGAGAGGTTAACGGTAATAAGTATCTGCCGCAACGGTAATAAATCTTTTCTAAGTACCTTTCTTAGATACTTAAAATGTTCGATATTATATAGGTTTATACCTACTCTTATGGGTGTATAAATATAAAGGTTTATATATCAACACTGAGTTGATAGAAATTAATAGAAACTATTATTATTCATAGCATTTTGGATCCTCTTACATTGTTGATTTATGAATTTAGCTTAAAATTATTTAAACTCAGAACGTTTGCATGTCAAAATATTATAAAATTCTTTCCGCACGAAGTAACTTATATTATAGAACATATGCTAATGTTTCACTGATTTACTAAGCAAAAAAACGTATGTTATTTACTCTTCTACTATACAATAGTTTAATAAAGTATAACACACAGTTCATATCATGTGTGTATGTATGAAATCTTTAAAAAGAAAACCATTTCGTTATACGATTCTCGTATCTTTCTATACTAATACACAAAATGATGAAATTATTATTGGATTATGTTTTCTCACTGAAGCGGTAATGGCTTTATTTTATTCCGTATTTCTTCGCTTTCGTGAGCAGATCCCACGATCACCCGAACCGTGCCCGCATCTTGACATCCGCCGGTCCACCGTTTAGCAATAATTTACTCGGCTCATGGCCACGAAATAGCGTCGAAAAAGGCCCCGCGGACTGAACGGTGTGGTCGTTGACACCGCAATGACGATCCGAGTCCCACGGGTATATTGTTGTCCAATAACACGTCTGTATTTACACGTCGCGAGTTGAAATTGCGCGCCGACGGCGTAAATGCACCCGTATGAGAGCCGGAACCGGCGTGAATGACACCGATAAGTACCTTCTTCCACTGCCTGTTGCCCATCCTCGAAACGAGTGTCTTGATTCAATATCAAATACACTATAGCTAATCTTGTTTGGTATGATAAGATTAAGTCTAATGTGCTTGAAGCGTGATTAGAAAGGGAAAATTGTCTGTCACAATCATCTTTGTTCCCCTATATTTAAAGTGCACATTGTTGCCTAGATTGTTGCAGTCTATAAATTTATAAATATATTGTATAGAAAATGGCATGGAATACTGATGTGTAATCTCCTTTATTTTAGAAAGTTATGCTGTAGCTTTGAAGTACCTTTAATATTTATCCAAAGTATCTTTTATTTATTAAATGAGGTATTAGATTAATATTTTTATAAGATTAATATATTTAATAAGATTAATACTTGCTTAAAAGATTCAAGAGAAAGACCGGGATCACGGAAGATTTATAAGAGTATTTGTACAATGCACAAGCAGTAAATAGCATTGTGTACGACGGAGAGGATCAGCTCCTTGCCCCTTTAAAAATGTTTTCTTACATTATCTCGAAAATTTTTTGTCGCCTTAGCAGTACCGCCTCCTACTCAAAAAGCTTTTAACCCTTCGCGTCGATCGAAAAACCGCATTTATCTTCGCGCCCAATCCCATACTCCTTCGTGAAAAAAATTCCGGCGTTCGAAATTTATCAATTGCTCCTCATGAGCCGCGGAAGCCGCCAGCAGTTTCGTCGTCGTTTCTTCTAAGCGCAACGAGAAAAGCGTTATTCAGGTTGGCAGACATTGACGGATTCGTCGGGCAAGTCACATTAACGCATGCCACCTGAAAAATCGTCGGATTAGTTCGTAAACCTTTGTGAACTCGACACGACTCTGTTCGCCCTTTCGAATCGAGTTCCATCTGAGATTCCATTAGTTGTGCGTTCAGACAGTATATGTTATATTATGTATTTTATATTGTATATATCGTATTTTACATGCATATACCTAAGAATTTCTCTTCTTTATGAAATTAGAATGTTGCATTTGTAGTGCGCAAAGTAGAGAACTTTTCCATACACTTTTATGCACATCTATAGATTTATACATGCATCGTATATAATTTAATGCAGAGAGAATGCAGTTAAACGTGTAATTTAATATTTGATGTGTTTAACATAAATGAAGAACTTTCCAACGGAATGATTAATAGTTATTGGCTGAATAAGAGAAATTTTATTTGACTTCGCTTAATGTAGTCGAATGGCAGTGAGATTGTCCTGAAATCGCATCATTCAAAGTTGTTCATCCTTTATTTTGAAAATACCCAAATTTTCATCTATTAAGCCTTGTTGAATGCTGTCCTATTTCTGCACAAAACAAATGTATGTAAAACGCGTGCTGCGAAGAAAGGGAGAATTTGGTGAAAAAGAAAAGTGACTTCCTCCTGTCTGGTTTACTGAGAAGATATTTCTTTTTTCAGATTCACTCGTGACTAATCGTCGTCTGCTACTGGAATCCTCTAGTATTGACGACCGAGTAACCCGGATACTTCACGGACGCCCAAACGCTACTATTATTCTCCCGCTCCGGGAGTATCCTCAGCACCCTTCTTGCTCCTCATGCGAAATACCATAGATCGGTTACTGGATTGTTCGATTTCGCTCTTTCAGCGGTGATTTACGGATGTTTAAATTACTAACTACTGGTGCAAATAAATTATCTACACACACATTTGTACATATACCACCGAGATGAAAGGGGACAGAGAAAATAAAAGATGGAAACGGGGATGGTATCGTTGGTGCGAGTACAAGAGAGATCAAGTCTTCTCCAGCTTCTGAATCCAGCTTCTTGTAAAGAAGAAAACAAGGAACTGAATCCAAACAGTGCGCTGACCAATGGAACAAGCAGTAACCCCCGTCGTGACATGCCACAACAATTTTTCTGTTCACGATGTAGGTTACCAATGCAACTTCTTTTGGTCCCTTGACCCAGTGTTTTACTGCCGTACGATGTAAATCAATTCTTATGCCCTGGGAATGTGGTTCTATTCTCTTCTTTGACAACAGTCCTCTTTGAAAATTCCTCATGTCCTGCTAGTCACGCTTTTCGTCTTCGTTTTTCCCACCGCTGGGAATCTATCGAGTTTTTGCATGAATAAAATAGGTCATCTCGGAGCACTTGCTCATTGTTATGAGATTTGGTAACTATTTTATTGAATATGTAGATATAACGCCCATATATTTTTTATTTTAAAACGCTCTAGCTCAATAGAGTAAGTTGAACAACGAAAGAGATAAATATATAAAATAAAAGCTGAAATAGTTTTTGATAAACTTAATAATTGCTATAAAATTATTGTAGAATTGCTGTAAAGATGTGATAATTGATGTAAAATCTATATTTTCTTTATATAACTATATTTTCATTGTTTTATTTATTGCGGATTAATAAATATGGATTAATAAATAGATGGATAAATAATAGAATGTTATTAGTAATGTTTGAATGAATGAAATTATCAATCGTTTGCTTTAATCAAAGTAATCTCTTTGGTTTAACAATCTCTTTTTAATAATGGTAATCATTTTCTATCATTCAGCATTCAGATTCTTAAATGCATTTACCTTTATCTTTTCTTGTAATTTGTCTAATATTTTCAAGAAATCCTCTATTGGCGCTTATCATTCTCAAGTAAAGTATTATATGCGAACGCGACGTGTATTCGTGTTTTATGTGAACAACTTTCTTCAATTTTTTCCTTATATTATCAACTTTTGCATCGAATTCTATTTCGAATTCAGTTTCGCGATAAATCCAGTCATCTTAATCGATACTGTAATGATAAAACAGAATTCCAAATCGATGGAATTGAAAACATAAAGAACTTTGGTTTTCTCGAAAGAGAAATCGCGGTTGGGAGTCCAAGGCAAGGGGTAATGTTTCGTAAAACGGTATTGGTGTAAGTCGATCTCTCGAAATCCCAGGCCGCAACGTGGGTCGCCACGATACCGTCATATACTTTTATAGGAGGCAACAAAATAGCTACTGTGTTTCTCGGTTTGGGCCTTCTTGTTGCGCTTATGGCAACACGCTAAATTCTCGAAAACGTGAAAACCTTTACAGCCATGCGTGTGGTAAACCAGGAACCGTTTCGGGTGCCACCGCAGCTCTATGAACAGTACGGCGGTGAAAAGTTTTTACTGGTAGTTTGGAAAATTCGGTAAACACCAAACGAGCCAGAAGTGATAAATCATCTACCTTTAATTTTTTCCCTTAAGATATCGTTTTTTATTGAGGTATCGTCTGTCTTAGCATTTACGATGGGCTTTATGCTGTGTGTCGTGATCGCTACTCGTGGTTTTCGGTCAAGGATCGCTATGTGAATGGTATTTTTCCTTGTTATAATCGTTTTTTGCTAATACATGAGTATTTCGTAAAGAAACTCTTCATCGATTCTTGAAACAGCTGATCAAATGCAATTGTACTTATTTATACATAGAATTTGTACATAGAAATTTTGTTTGCATTTCCGATAATACTCTTGTTCTAAAAATACTTGTATAAGCCATATTTGAATTATTTTCAATATATTACATATACATTACTGAATTTTGTACTGTAAACTGTATACTGTTTTGTTTATGTAGACTTCAAGAATTACACAATTGTACAGCGCAGATTGGACCACAGACGCGATGTTATTATCTCATCTATGAATCAATTTTGAACTTGAGATCCTTCTATTTAAGCAATTGATCTTGCCAATGCATTTATAACACTATTTTGTCATCATATAGACATTATAAAATATTATAAGAGCTACACTCAGATTCCTACATCCTATACAAATATAAGAATTTAACAGAAAAAGACGCTATATACTGTTTGAAATATTGAGAAAAGAAAACAGGGAGCCGACTTTCGAAGCCGCAGGCAAAACGCGTGGCTCACCGAGCGCCTGGAAGCGGGCTCGGGGTGTTTAAATCGGTTCTAAGAGAGGGCACCGTAAATTTCGAGGCGCAGCGGGGTTGTAAAAGCACGCGTTGGGTACGTACAACAAAAGCTGTCTAGCGAGATAGGCGTGCTACCGATCCGCGGGGGGTGACTAGTCGCGCGCATGGCACGGCACAAAATGTCGTGCGCGCACCCCCTTCTCACAAGAGACAAGTCCGTCGAGATGTCACAAGAGAAAGTTGTAACAATGTATCCTGTTGATTATCCTTTCCGAGCCCACCCAGAGAATCTTTACATAACATTTGTGTGCAGTTCTCAATATGTATACACACACACAGTCCAGACTCTAATGCGTTGGTACCGAAAAAATATTAGAATACAAAACATCTTATTTCTTTTTATTCAAAATACAATACAATTTTGGATGATTATAGCTGTAATGTCAAGCTTCATAATGCATTCATTAAAAAATGGTGCAGCAAAAAAATTTTTAAAAACAGTCACACCAGAGCCTGGTCGGACCGTATATAGTTTTAATCGCCGTACTAAAATATATTTATTTTACTCTAGCATATATTTTTTTTAATTGTGTCTAATACAAAATTTAGCAGTGTTTCTTTTCATTTCTAATTCGTACGATAATACCGTTTTATGATAGCGAACAAAAAAATTAGAATATTTATTACATATTACAATAACATTCAAGAAAGGTTTATTAATTTATGTAATTATCATTTAAGCTAATGGTTTAAGGTAGGCATTTATTAGGAAATGCGAAAAAGAATAATATTCTCCATGAATAGCTAGGAAATAGCTTGGAAATAGCTATGATGTTTTATTGTGTTATCCAAAGATTACGCAGCAATCATTAGCTATCTTTTCATAATAAATCTGCACGAGAGACCCCGCAGGTGCTCGAGTATGGTTTGTGTGTGTGTAATCAAGTTAAAAATTTATATAAAACACTGTCGGGCGCGGCATGGATGATCGGCGAAGGGTGGATGTGACATAAACTCGGTTACATAAAACAGATGCTAGGAACGAAGGAAGCCCCTGGGCACCCCTATACTGTACTCTCGCGAGCACGGAGAAGCCCCTACGAGAAATCTTT
The DNA here is from genome assembly GCF_003672135.1 of Ooceraea biroi. Classification (NCBI taxonomy): domain Eukaryota; kingdom Metazoa; phylum Arthropoda; class Insecta; order Hymenoptera; family Formicidae; genus Ooceraea; species Ooceraea biroi. The sequence goes on from NC_039510.1 coordinate 10,781,658, forward strand.
ACATATGCATGGACCACCAGTGATACCATACAAATCCACGACCCAGGCAATAACGCACTGGCGTTCTCTTAATCCGCGTCATAACACGAGTATCGATATTACTATATTACAAGCACGATATACGGCTAGTGATGCAAAACTCCGCGATTATAAATTTATCAATATAACGAGAAGATCTTTATTGATGTGAGCAATTGTGAATAATGTGCATTTTAATATGTCGTGAATTTATATAAATATATTCCCTTTTTACGAAAGAAAATTCTTCCATAGTGAAGTCTCCTGACTATCCATCGTTGGATGATTTTATATTAATTTTTATAAAAATTGATATAAAATTTTATAAATGTTGTTTTTAAATCTTTCAACCAAATTTCGATGAAATCTGATTTAGCTCAAGAAAAATTTTCGAAGAAAAGCATATATGAGTTATCATTTCCAAAGTAGATGGTTCATATGTTTCTCTTGTACACGATGAAATCTCCAACGATTTATTAAGATCAGCTTCCGGTATATGCGAAGGATCAAGATAATCCTTCCTTCCTTAAAGCTCAGCCGTCAACCATACCGCGAACGTTTTTGACCTAATGACCACTGGTTGTGGCCAACACGGGCAGGGAAATACGATCGGCAACAATAAATTCTAAAGTCGAAGAGAACTTTCACCTTGAGACCGTCTACTTTAGGAACTCAGACAACCTGAACTTAACGTTTTACGGTAACAATCATAGAGAATAGGAAGACATTTCATTGAACTGGTACGATTTATTTGACAAATATTTTCGAGACGCATTATACGGTTTAACCAAAATATTTATGTTTGTAAACTGGTACCGCTTTTCTTCAACGCAAACGTTTCATTGTTCATTATCATATAATGCATCATGAGGCTAATTTTGTTTGCTAACAAATATAATTATTGTTTACCGCAAGTCGTTGCAGGATTGTAAAAAATATTTAAATATATCATGATTGATTATTTTTTATCAGGATTATTATTCTGCGTTGCAGAGAGAAGGTATTTTGTGCAGTAAATTCATTTAACATCCGTTTAATAGTATCTCTCCGATGCATGAGGGGCAACTGCACATATCACACAATAAACATGGGAGACCTCATGACAATAATTCGTGAGATTGAATGGCTCAGCGGGCACGCGGCGCTTTTCAATGGGACACTCCAGCGCCTGCCATGATATTATGCCTAAATGCGAAACTCTGTATTTAATCTATATCGAGAACACGCAATCCGTACGAAAATTATATGTTCTGTGTGCATAACTTTTTGTTATTTTATATCTACGCATACAACAGAGATCTATTAATCTACACACAGACAAATACTTGTCTAAATACTTGTTGGCTATTTTTTTACGACGTAAAGGATGAACTTTTAGATACGTGATAATATATACAGCGTAAATAAAATATAAAAATATATATGAACAAAAAATTAAAATAAGAACATAAAAATTATATAATTGTGATGTGAATATTTTATATAAATACTTTACACATGTGCGAAAGATATTTTACATTCAATCATATCTATTCAATCATAGACGAAAGGAAATTAGTGGACATTGTATCCCGCTGACATTCCGTCAATCCTTGCCGTACTTCCGCTCGCCCTATTTTATTTTGCGCTTACGGTTGCAGATCAACTGACATGTCGACGAATCGCGGCTCCACACTGCGAGACTGTCAATTAGGAATCTGTCGGGCGTTCCCCGATATCTGCTGAATCGCCATTTGCACGGCTGTTTGCAAAATGTCAAAGCTGATAGTCGCGCGCAATCTCGAAACCCACGATGTCGAATTTACTTACGTCAAGTGTTTCCTTGCGTACGCTGTTTAACACTTTGATCACGTGCGATTACGAATATCACGCTAGTGAAGCGCGTTTTAGATAGATTTACACGTATAATGTAGTACAATAGAAGCAATAGTGTTATAAGAGATCAAAACTAACGAGCCGATATTTTTAGGAAAGGATGCAGAAAATGCAAAAAAAAAGAGTAAACATATAATGGATGTAAAAAATGGAAAAATAAAAAGGAATAATTTTTTATTTAGGGATTCCCGTATTTAAGGAATGCAATCTATGAAGAAATAACCGGATTAGAGGATTAAATGACTTTTTGCAATTGTTGCAAAACTATTGCTTCAGTATTTTTATTGTATCAAATAAAAACTAACGAAAGTGAGTAAACATGATATATCGATTGGATACATCGTTGCAACAGTTGGCTAAAAGGATATATACGAACTAAACAGGAGGATATTGCATAAGTTTGATCGGATAGCGATGATATTATTTAACAAACAAGCCGGATGGTGGACTTACGAGAGTACTGTTACCAGTAATCTCCGGCATCGTCTTTAACACAGCCGTACGCGGTGCAAGTCTATTCTCTGGTAATTAAGAGATTAAACGCTGTTGTCTGACACTGTGCCTGCCTCCCGTTCCTCCTCCCATTTCTTGTCCTTACGGCAACTGCATACGAGCGCTTCTTATCCCGATCGCGTTACAGAACGAACACGAAACACCTTATGCAAGCAAAGTCCTCGTGTCGTAAAAGTGTTCGTAAAAATATCTTGTTCTCCATAACAGAACTTTCTCAATAAGAAATAACACATTGCAAGCATAGACACATAGCATGACACATGCACAGCAAAAATATTTGTTTAATTCAATAGTTTTGTCCATTCAAATTTTTGTGTTAATTTAATATAATGCGAATATGTCAAATAACATTAATGTTTGTTATTAATGTTGGAAACACGTGTATCGCGCGGTATATCTTGGCAGGTGTTACAAACGCTCGGCAGCTCGCGCGGCTTAAAACGTTTCGGGGGAATATTTAGGAAACTGTGATAGCTCACTTTGTATGATTCCGATCCTTGATGATTTTGTTTTTCGAAACGCTCGTTTTAGTCAAGTATTTATTGTACTCGATTTTCCTAGCGCTTAATGCGCGTGATGCGCAAATCTACATATGGAAGCATCTACTACCACAAAAATTAAACAAATCGCACTGATTTTAATATCAAAGCGCCCACCACCTTAAGTATCTTTTTTTATTTATCACTCACCAAAACTGCGCAGCAACTCGGAATCTGCGTTTGAAACAGAAATCATCCAATTAGATTCAGGTAAGAAAAATGTATGCAAAATTATATTAATAATCTCTTTGAGATCTTAACCTCCAAAGTTTGATTCACTCAATAGACGCATAATATTATACGTAATAATTTAATTATACTAATTTATTTCGTATTTCGTTAACAAAATATTTCGTCCAGAGATATTTCGCGAGCAGTTGCAGTGCCGATTCTCTCTCGAAGCTTCGAAGGCGATGCGAAGTGCGTGCCAAATCACGCTGATCAATATCGCATCGATGATCAGTAGTATCGCATGCATCACAAATAATAAATAAATAGTCAATCGTATGAATAATGCATATATTTACTTACCACGGATCGTTCCGATCCGATGACCTTCTCGTCGTGCTCCATTCACGTTCGATCCAAGAAACAGTCGATCCGACATTGTAATTGCCACAGTCGCACTCGCGACGCTCATTTCGTTCGCGACAAATAATCAACGCGATCTCGATCGATAATCACATCACGCGGCACTCCCGGTACTCGTTGCACTCGCAACACTCATGAGACGAGCGAAAGAACGCGAAACGCGACGAAGAATCGTTCATATTGCATCCGATACTGCGTGAACTTGGCTAGCTCGGAAAAGCGAAGTCGCTTCGCGACAACTTCACGACGCGCCGCGAATCCTGCCGTTAATCGCCGCCATGATTCGGCTAATCGCTGCCGTTTCGCTTCGAAATTATTATACCTCGACTCGAAAATCCACTGAAATCATCGAATGATAGATAACCACGAAACTTTCGTACAGTTTTCACGATCGTTCACGCGCGAGAATCGCGGACGCAACGGTAAAAAGGCGCGAAAAGCGGAAGGCGATTTCGGGAAGCCGCTGTTCTAGCGCCACGTCTCGCGGCCGACTTCGCGACAGGGACTACGCGAGTCATATTAATTATTAATGACGCATTCGAAAGGGCAATTACGCCGTGATATCAATGCAATCATCGTCGACTGACGTGCCAGCGAAACTAAATTACGTGATAACAATTAATCGAGGATAATTGCATCGGATTATTAAATGTTGGAGGATACAGACTAGTCGAGGTTCGCTATTTGAACCACCTGTTCATTTTGAAGTACCTCCCCTTCCGCTTTCTTCTCCAGTTCGAACTTCGAACTATCTCGCGCTGCATCGCGACGTTTCGGAGCAGCGCTCGAGCTTGTTTCGCGATCTTTAACTGCGTCCGCGCCTCACGCATGCCGATCACCGATCGCGAGTGCCGAGTCGCGTGGGAAGACGTCGCGGAGCATCGCGGATCACCGCGGAGCGCGAGATCGTGATCGAACGAGGCCGTTCGATACCCGTGACCGTGGCCCTTTGCCATCCGCCATACCTACAGGTAGGAAAATATTAAACCTATGATAAGAAAGGATACATCGCGATTCATGATATTAATCTTATTTGACAAGAATCTAATAAAAATGAGCGAATAAAAGATATTGAGAATTGAAATTATTATTTTCAAAGCTGCCTTGTTTGAATAGGAAATGCACGTACGAAACCGACATTTACAGTTTTCGGTAGGTGCCTCGAATTGTTAAAAACTGCATACAGCAGCGCGTGCTTTCTACATCAAGATCTTAGCTCGCAAATCACGGAAAACCCGATTCCTCGATACCTGACAATCCGAAAGGTAGACCATGCCGTCGATCTCTCGATCGGTACGAACGAACGAGCACGCATGTATATGCGGCCGTGCACGACGGGCAGGACACGTCTCGAATATTTTACCCCGGGAGTTTTTCCTCTTTAATTGATTCAATCGGCGAAAAACACGGCGAGACCGGCTTCAACCCCCTCGGGGGTTTCCGTCCCCTTCCTCCGCCGCGTCGTCCGCGCTTCCGACAGCCAACCGCTGTAACGAGACGCCAGAACCAACCCCCTTCCGAATAGAAACGCCAACCCCTCTTCGCGGTTAGTCTCTCGCCCGTTCCTTTTCCTCGCTTACCGCTCGTCGCGGTTATCCCTCCCCGCGTTTCGACCCCTTTGTTCTTTTCGCTCTTATCGCCTCCTTTTCCTCCGATGTTTTCCTTCGCACGCGGATCCTCGCGGACTCTCCGTCTTTTTCCTCTTTGCGCAATTAAACGCTTGTTACGTTTCCGGCCTTGTCCGTTTCATCTCGATTTTCTATTTTCATTACGATCGTGTTTCCTTCTCGTTATCGCCTCTTTGTTTCATTTTATGTACTGCGCTGAGCGTACCGCTTCGCAGAATTCTCTCTTCGATTTTTTGTTTCTTCGCGCAATTAGCCCCAACGAATACAAATTATTCTACTATGGGGTATTAATTAATCTAGCGATAGTTGGGACATTAACTTATTTTATAATCTTACTTATCATTATCATTTTTACGTATAATATTTTTTCTATTTGTTTTTTGTCAATCTATATCTGCACATCTACATGTATATTAATAAAATTTACATTTACTAACATTGAGAAAAAGTGCGTTAACTTTTGCCGCAATTATTTTGACGTTCTGCCTTATTTCATATTTTATCCTTCCTTATTTTATTTTCTTTGGTACGCATCTTTCATAATTCGCAAACTATTCTGTCTTAGTTTAACCCCCGTCAGCGCAGGAACACCCTTGACTGTGTAGCGCGATATAATACGGAAACATTTATACACAGTCGCTGAGAGGTGAATAGTTCCCGTCGTTTATACGAAGCTAGTCCTCTTCGAAGAGGGTACGGGGCGTGTGTCGGGAGATGGAAAGGGGTAGTTGTGTCACGGGACGTGCGGGGGAAGTTTCTGCGGGTGCGGCGGAAACTCTCGCGGATTTTCCGTTTGTTATTTTAATTAGAGCCTTCGGGGCCCGCTCTTAACGAGTGCTTGGCTCTCGTCCGCGTTTATTGTATCCTTCTGAAACGATGGTTGTGTCGTATTGTTGGATTCGTGTTGGTAGATCGCGAAAATGCGCACTCAGCCTGTTCCTCGTTTATTTATGCCCCGCAAAATAATTGTGTGACGCCTTATTGCGGCGTCAATAGGGTATCGTGATTAAATTAAATTCGTCATTGTAATTGTAATCTACCAAATGCGAAATTAATTTTATAATTAATCTTTTTATTTGTACCTTTTATTTTATTTTTTATTATCATATTAGAATTAAATCGTGTTAAAATAAGATTATATTATATTTACATAAGATTTCTATATACATACATGATAAGAAGATAATTGATGTATACAACAGAGCAAGCAATACTAACAAAACTTTATGACTTGTAAAAATATATTTTTCTAATATGTTTATTGTGAAATCTTTATGCCTCTTATTTAGATTTTAGATTCAGATACGTCTTTTTTTAGTAAAATATTTGAATAGAAAAAGGGCGAAGGAAATTTTTTATCAGATTTTTCGCAGCATTTTCAAGCAACCATTTAATTTTTTCCGAATAAAGACATTTCGTTTCTTCCGTTAAAATGACAGTCTTTTGCTCGTTTTAAGTCACCGTTAAAAAGAGTTCTAGTATCGTAAAAATTTTCGTTAGAGTCACTTTTTACTCAGTTAGTCAGAAGAAAAGTATAGGACCGTAATTCTTTGTCAAGGATTTTTTCCCGTTATGCAAAAAATTGTAGTAACGAACGGCGCAGGAACGTCCTCAGCACAATATTTTCCCAAAATCGGGTGGACACGTTGTAAAACTCCGTTACTCAAAAACTTGACTTCCAGATTTTTATGAATTGACTATTTTGTCCCGGTACTTTCTTGTATCTTCTTCTTATACCATTCGGTACCTTCTTTTTTTAGTTCTCTCTATTATAAAAAAGGGATTCCGTATATCATTTGTTTTACGACGTGACTCGCGAAAAAATTCGATGTTCTTTTTACGGAACAATTTTTTGTTTTTCTTTTTCGAATGTAATCTCATTTCAAATTCATGTTTATATTTTTATTTTTAAGAAACATATTCAAAATCATATGAGCGGGATGATAAAAGAAAGATGTATTTATATAAATAACTAGTATAAATAATTATAATTATAATAAAAATATGTATCTGATTTAATGAAATATAACAAAATGTGTGTTGATTACTCAGAAAATATGTTTATTAAACTTAAGATAAAAATTTTACATGTAGCAATATTTCTTTTAGCGAAGAAATTTTTACTTAATCACGAAGCTGTGTCACAGCTAATATTGATAACTTATTGTACGCCGAATATTTTGAAATCGGATATTTTAATTTGTAAATAGTGCACAATATTCTGATTACTCGGTGTAATTCAATTAAGTCGGTGTTGCACACAAGGTTCAGAAGAGCCGCTTTTAATAACCCGGATGCAGATGCCTCCACCTAGCAGTGTCGTATTCGGATCTAAAGGTTCAAACCAGCGTAATCCGCAAGGTAATTCCTCTCTTCAAGTCCTTTAACCCCATCTGTACACCATCACGTATCCTATTACCTTTCCTTTGCACTGTCGTGTTCTTTTGAAAGGCGACCTCGTGTCTCCATACGAGGTGGCAGAAAGGGTCGATTTGAAGAACTATATTAAAAGTAAATTCGATGGAAAAATTTTTATTGGATTTTTATGTCATATATACATAAAAAACAGTGTAGAAACGTTGTATATATGTATATCGACATATCTTAACATTTAAAAAATTTTTATATTTATAAGTAATAAAAAAGTATAGACGGTGGTAGGTTTAGTTAAAATAAAATCATAATAAAACGGTCCAGTATATGAAAATATATATAAATATAAAATGCATTTAATTTATTATTAACGCAATTCTACGTGAAATCGTAGAATAGTAAAAATAGTTTATATAAATAAGATATTATATAAAAACATTTTTAGTTCATAAAGGAAATAGTGAAGTGTTGTCTGATAAAGGGGAAAAAGTATAGGAAAACAAGCAAGAAGAAGAAATCGAAGAATTGATTTTGGAAAATATTTGGCTTTGTTAACAAAAGATGCTCCATGTTTTGATATTGGCAATTTACTTATGAAAGAACAAGAAACAAAAAACAAGGAGCTCGCGTTGACGAAACGATTAAAAGATTTTCACGGATCGCTCATAGCTCGTCCATCAGGAAATGAGAGAGCCAAGAATCCTCGAGGATTAACAGTAAAGTTAATGCCACATCAATAGCACGCTCTTGCATGCTATGGAGGGAACAACAACGACCATCTGGCGTTGGAGCGCGGATAGTCGAAGCCGGGAATCGAACCCGGATCTTTCGCTTTCCTGGGACTGCTCTAGTCCACATGAGCTCCCGAACCTCCCAAAAATTTTGAGAACATGTGCATCTCTAAACTCATAACCAAGAGTAAAGCAGAGGACAAGATTAGGTCCTTGATATCGTACAAAAGAATTTTTCATTTGGCGCAACCAATGAAAAGATCAATTAAAAAAACTCATTCATTCCGTCGGTACAGACGATTTCAGCTTCCCTTTAATACCGACTATTGAATACCGGCCATAGTAAAGAAGATTTTCACTCGTGCTATTGTCGCTACGCGTCGCTGCTGTTGAGGATACCGGCAGTGAATATCGGAACGCAGCCTTTATGTGGAACGTACTCTGTGTTGTGTAATATATGTAGTATTCCATAGTACTCTGCTAAATACTATACTAAAAATTCTGGCAAGAATTCACATCTTAAACAACAAATATGCGTGCGAGAATGTTAAATATGAAATTTTACAGTGTGATTAATAAATCGATCTGACATTAACGCATGGGTCTAACGTAATATTTCTTTGGCCAGTTGCTCCTACAAGTGCTCACCATGCATGTACCAAAGTTACAACTTGTTTTTCTGAGGCAGTTCAAGCGAGTCGCCAAAGTTCAAACTATCAATAATATCAATAATAATAATGCCTATTTTATTACATCATCAAGTACTTTATTTCATACCATACATAGCGACTATGGTGCATTTTCTTGTACAAGCAATGCACAAGATTTGGCTCGTAGCAGTCAGCAGCCAACATTATTGAAAAATCTCAGTGCTGGACGATACAGTTCAGGAGTACGGAATAATTGCTTCCGTATGTCTCATCCTGGGATTATTTCTCATGCGATATTGTATAACAGAAGGAAACACGTGGAACGTAAAACTGGTCACAGTCTCTGTTACAACAGCATTAGGCATCTTTCCACTGGAGGTACTGATTCTGTTGTTCAAGCTGCAGCTCCAGTGCAATACAGTGGCATCTTCAAAATGCTGTCAGAAAGCACGCCTGTTAAAGTTGCACAAGATTCCCTATTGTGGATTCATGACTATACAGCTTTACCATGGTGGTTAGTTGTTATACTTACCACCATTATGATACGAACAACAGTGACTTTGCCACTATCTTTCTATCAGGTAAATCTGTGTATTATTTTATTGTTATATCTATATGTTCGCTATTATCACAGATGTACTATGAATTATTATTCTTTATAAATTTATTCTAAAAAATAATCAATTATTGCTTTTTATTTTATCTTTTTTAGTTATTGCAATATGTGTCTTACTATATTTCTTTTTTACATTTTATGCTTATCTCAATAATATTTTCAGCAATGTATAATTGCCAAATTAGAAAACCTCAAACCAGAGATGAATAACATAGTTAAGGAGCTGAAGATAGAAACACGTTATGGGATGCAGAAATATAACTGGCCTAAGCCAGTCGCTAGACGTCTGTACAATCATTCTGTAGGTAATGATTTGATTTATTCACGTTATATTTTTAGTAGCAATAAGATTTATAATGTATGGCCTTTAAGTACCTGTACAGCCAACTTATTTCATTGCAGGTGAAGAAACAATGGAACGAATTAATCATCCGAGAGAACTGTCATCCAGCTAAAGCTACTATCTTGGTACTAGTGCAGTTACCCTTATGGATATCGTTGTCAATGTCGATTAGAAATTTATGTTACATGTTACCTAAGCAGGATGCCAGTAAGTCTAATGAAGTTTAAATGCTTAAGAAAGAAGTATGTTTCATACATATTATTTTGACTAGCTGCTTACGGTATCCACCAGGAGTTTACGAGTGATGGATTTCTTTGGTTCATGGATTTGACTGTGCCAGATCCATTTATACTTCCCATACTAATGGGATTGTTCAATCTAGCTATTATTGAAGTGAGTTTCTAGTGGTCTCCTTGTGACAGATATTAAAACTAAAATATTTAATTATACACTAGTATATTATTTATATATAAATTTGATTTTATGTCGTCCCGCAGATAAATTATATGAGTAGGCTACAAGTGCAAACGAAATGGAAAAAATACTTAACTTATTTCTTCAGAATTGTTACAATTGGCCTGATACCGATTGCTATGTATGTACCATCGGTAAGTAATAGCCATTAGAAAAATAATGTTACACAAAATTCATATTTACATTATAAAGCTATAAGTTGCTTCATTTTTACAGTGTGTGAGCTTGTATTGGACAACTAGCAGTGCATTTGGTCTTTTACAAAATTTGCTGTTGTTATCTCCTAAGTTACGTCGGTTCGCAAGAGTGCCGATAACTGCATCCGAATCACAGAATCCGTATATGATGCTGCGTGAAAAGATAACAGCCAGATGTCGCTTTAGAAAAAACGTCGAAGTTTCATCAAAGATCTAAATATAGTTTTAGGTCTTTATGAGTTAATCTTTTGTACAACAAAATATCTTGTACAATTATTAAATACGGATTAATTTTGCGAAGTTTTTTTGTTTTATAAATTTACAATGTTTACGATAATTCTGAAATATATGTTCTGATACAATGTCAGAGCGTAATTTTTAGTAATTATATGATAATAATTTAACATTCTTCAAATTAATCTTAAACAAATCTTTTTAATATTCGTGTTTTTATTTGTGCACTGCTTACTTATAAAGTTTGAAAGTATTTTTTTATTTTCAAAGTATTACAATAGTCGAATTAACTAATTGTTGGAAAAAATCGTATCAGTAATTCTGAATCATCTGATCAAATAATATAAAAAGGGCACGTGGAGGAATGCAATGTGTGAAACAACATAATAGACGGTTATCACATTTAAGTGTTTTAATACTTTTTAATATTTCACGATATCAAGAAATAGTTATTCAAGCGTTCTCGCTAAAATCGTATAAATACGCTTTTAGCAAGTATAAATAAGCGTAAGCAGCGAATAAATAAATTGCTGTTGCAATAGCAGGTGCATTTTTCTCTTTTGAGTGTTGCCACTAATGCGTTTGAGAAACGTTTCACTTATTTCACCTTTACCCTTTTGCATGACCGAAGATAACGAATGTACAAGAAACGTAACAGGAAAAACGTATAGTGCGTTTGATAGCAACAGATCATTTGCCTAATATGTAATGTTTAGATATCGCAATACTTTTGTATATAAAGTGGATTTCTAGACGACGCAAGGCAATCGAGTTGAGTGAAACGACGATCGACACGGTCAAAGAAGAATATTCACGATGAAGTCTTGTGTAGTTCTGCTGTGCTTCATATTGTGCACAGCACCGTTTGTGATGTCACAATCACAAGTAAGTACTCTCACTTTACGAACACTTACTGATAGAAAGTCCGGGATTATTAGCGTCAATGAGAGTCAATCGGTTATAAAATAGCAGCAAATGCTCTTAGCGAAAATTGAAAAAATCTCATTTAGGGTAAAATATCTCTTGCATTTCTCATACACGTGTGAGAAATGCAGGAGATATTTTCTCGATCAACTTTTTTTTGTATTACGCATTATATATTTGTAAATATCTTTTAGTCGTTATGGCTTACATAATATGTTACAGTAAGGATATAAATACAATCATGCATAAAATATTTATAAAATTCTACAAGTCATGGTACTTAAATTAATTTTATTCTATTTTATTTATTCTTTTATTATTTTATTTATTCTACAAGTCATGGTATTTGAATTAATTTTATTTTATTGATTACAAAATAAAGAAGAATTTCGTTACTTTTTGAACTGATTGCACTCAGCTGTTATATCATCGAAAACTGATTTTTTTCATAAATAGTCCTTCGTTGTATCTTTCATAAAATATATATTTTACTTCCGCTTCCATATATAAGCAAGTGCTTCCTTTATTCACATGACCTATTCTCTCTTCTTTGTCATGGCTAAAAGCTAATAGAATGATTTATTCATTTATAGGCATACGTACTGCCCTATCCGGGCGATTGCAGCAAGTATCAACAATGCGACCAAAGCGGTTGCTTTGTTATGAGTTGTGGTAGAGGAACAGAATTTAATCCGGCTATAGGCACTTGCGATTATCCTCTAAGAGACCGTTCAGGATGCAGTAATCGTGGATGAAAACTTTGATTCAAGTTTGACTAGAAGCGTGAAGATACGTGAAGATATTTGTAATCTTGAAGTTTGTCCAATTCTGCTTAAACATATGGACATTATTACAATGTGTAAATAAAGTCAAGTTATTAGATTAGTTAAAGTTGTACATTTTCTTATATTATCAAGGTACCATACTATTTTTGCATCGTTTTCTCTTTCTTTTCTTTCTCACTCTGCGTATATCACCAAAATTGTTAAAATATTCTCAATTTATGCCAGTTCTATAGAAAAAGTATCGTGTAAAAGAAATTGATCGAACTTATCAACAGTCTCGAACAATTTTAAGAGTATACAATTTTTCTAACTGTAATACTTGTAATAGAATTTTTATTTTGGCATTGTATCGCATGAGATACACAGCTGTTGATTTAAGATTTACTGAATCGCATCATTAGAAATAAAGCAAATTGTGCAAGCTATTTTAGCAAGTAGACTATAATAATCGGTTGCGGTTGCGGAAATACAATCTCTTCAGCAACGGGAGCAGTGACAGTAGTGCACTAAACTATCATCATCGCTCACGATTGTATCAGTGCAATGCAATGACCAGTGGCAGTAGGCAACGATCAAACGGTGTCCGACGAGTGGATGCGGAAAGAGGAACACGCCAGTGTGTACACGATCTTCGTTTACACACCGAGCATATAATCGATTTTTCGCAATAGTGGACGAACTGATACTCGACACAACGTATGCCAGGAAAAACGCAGTTTCCGCAGTGACGATCGGCGTTAGCGAAATTCTGATCACGTCACGGTGTGCCCTGTAAATAAAATACCACGTTCGTGTAACTGCGGCTGAAGAGATCTCCAGAATTGTACGAGGATGTCGTTCCGATTGCTGCTCCTGCTGCTTTTGATGTACTGTTGTCATCTTACTACTGCTGTCAAGAGATTGAGAGAGGTGAGCACATGGTATTTGCATGGTTTCTCTCTGTGTGGCGATTTTAGAAGCAATAATCGCTCATTTAAGATTCATTCATGTGTATATTTCTAAATATTAGTTTTTTTATTCTCTTGCTAGATGACATGTTAAGTTATTGGGGAACGATGACGTGGAACTTAATTGATTCTTTGCTTCAATTCTAGTTCAAGGAAAAGGCAAAAGAATCACTTAACTAAGATTGAGTTCAATTAATGTGCCATGTGAGCATTTATGAAATGTCGTCACGAACATGTGCTCCGTTCTGAATGAATTCTATGAATTCTACAAGTTAGAAATGCGCTAGGGAGCAATATGATATAATTAAAGATATAACATAATAACGAGTTTTTGTACAGGAAACTATCAGATTAATGCTAAATTAAAACAAATCAAGTAATAAATAATGGACTGCACAAATGTGCATTTTCATCAAAGCACGAATCTTTCTTCAACAGAGAGACGGGTCTATATTGTTCATATAATAATTAATGTACAATGTTTCACACACGCTATTATTTTCAAGATTATTGTATATTATCTTTTCTTCGCAGGATGGCAAGTCTTACACGGTGTCGGCATATCCAGGAGACTGCAGCAAGTACGTGATGTGCAGTGGCGGCAAGTGCAAGCTGGAGGCTTGCGAGTCGACTTACGTCTTCGATCCGGTCACTTCCACCTGCACGCACCGAGCACGTGGATACATCAAGTGCGACTTCAAGCTATCGCGGAAACTGTAAACTGTTAACGCATTCACCGCCATGACGGTCACCGATGACCGACATGCAATAAATGCGTTACAACACGCAATTACTTATATCTGCAAGAGATAATGACTGTTTATTAATAACAGACAAGCATAATGGACAAATTTTGCATTTATTAACAAATGAATACTTTTATTCATTAAAATAACAAATTTTATTCATTAAAAAATATGGATTACATGGATTATATGGATATATTATGATTAATCTTAATAAGGTGAAAAATCAGCTAAATTGCGTTTGGTGATGATGAATGCGTTAATCGCGCACAAAGCTGAGATCGCTGATGTATCATAAATATGTTCCCTCTCCGCGATTATGAGATTCCGAAGGGGTTCAATAAAACGCCGGATGAAACAGCAATCCCGTTCATTTGCCATTCACATGTTGCTCGTGAATGCTCTCCCCGAGTCGGTCCCTTTATAAGGTCCGCTGGTGATGCATCATCAACGAGCAGAAGTTTGCTCACGCAGCGTCAATTGGCAAATAGTTCTGTTTGCAGCCGCTCGTTCGTTGCGTCGTCACACGCACGTCGGCATTTTTTTCGTCTCAAACAAGTGTGCGTGAGCGTCATCGAGAATTTTCTCTTGCTCTGTATCTCTCTCTCTCTCTCTCTTTCCTTCCCTCCTCTTTCTCTCTTACGCTCTCCCCGCTCTATTATCTGCGTCTTTTACGTGTTGCCGTTTTTCCCCACTACGGCATTCATCAGGCTGGGACGAACTTCGACCTCTTCGGCTGATAACCCTCCGATTCCCGTGAACTAGAGCGTTTGTTTTCCCCGGTATCGGCTTCTGCGTAAACTGGCGGCGATCAGCAATCGCCACGATTTTACGAGGAGCCGAGGATCAGTATAGTACGATGCTTGGTGTATCGTGGTACCATCGAAGATGTCGCCGTGTTTTAACAGTTTTCTCACCGTGCTCTGCCTCGTGGCTGTCGTCGTTCCTTCCTCCGCGGTACGTGATGGGATCATTTGTTAAAGAATAATTCTCGGTGGCATGTATAAGCCACTGTAGCTGCCTCCTTCTTCGCCCAAGAAACAACCCTACGTTCGAAATAATAGCTTCAATGTGGAATTTGGATTAGACTGCGAATCATCTACGTTGGAATGTACAGCAGACGAATTCGCAGTGTTGCAAAATTATCATTGTTTTATTATTTTTATGTTGTGAAGTTGATTTGTGTCTACTAATGATATAAATATGGAAATGCGAACTCGCAAAATAAAATTTATGATCTTTCTGATTGATCTTCTGCATAATTAATAGTGTGTAAAATATGTTGATGTACATTTAATACGTTTGATACAATTAATGTGAATTTGGAATTAAGAAAAGCAAACGTAGAATGGAAAAATATGTGATTTATTAGGTAAAGGCTGAACACGATAACATATACACACGTTTCATTATATGTATATTTATTCTTAACTTGAATCTGTTTATCATAGCACAAGAATATTAACATAATCGCTTAATTAACGTTTATTTTATCTCAGTTTACGCATACATTTTTATAAATTATAGAACACTATTTTTAACATACGTGCATACTTGCGGTTTGTATTCTTTCAAAAGTATGTCATTTAAATATCTGTTACTGTTGTTAGATCTTATCAGAATCTTACTCAAATATTCATGATCCAATTTTATCCTAATGCAAAGTACATAACGTAATCTAAAATAAACAGTCTTTATTGTATGTATTTTGACGAAGACGATAACCGAAAAAAATAGAAGTGACATTAAAGTCACACGTGGTTGATTATATTAATCGTTATTTAAATTTTAATTCGTAAACTGAACACGCATTTATACATTTACCAAGAAAGTTAAGATAGAAGTGGTTGTTTATACATTAATTAACAATTAATTTTTTTACATTATTAACATTAATAACAATTGTTTATATATTAATATCTCTATGAATCACACGTTGAATACAGAACTGCAGAGACAACAGAATTAATTTAATATATCAGTTTTTTATATGAATACTATTAATATATTACCCAGATAGCACAAAAGTACCAGAAATGTTCTAAGAACGTCCTACGAACGTTTGAACATTCTTTGAACGTTCTTAGATTGTCTCTGGAACTTTTGTGTTATCTGGGTAATAGTATTAATATTAAAAAGTATGTTCGCATTGCACATAAAGTAGATGAAATAAATGACAAAACTGTTTCAGGAAATTGGAGTATCATTTGATTTATGCATTTAATAGAAACGCGTGTTTAATGCGAAATAGTTTCACGATATTTTGACATGTGCCATTAATTATCTAACGTTCTGTATAATTAAAGAGAAATTACGTCATTAACTTGATATTCCTAATGAGAGTAATGCTATACTAATTTCACATGATACATTATCACAATGAATGATTTATCTATTAGCCCTAGAAATACAATACCAACGCAAATAGAGGAATAAATAAATAACTAAATGCATGACTAAAAACAAATTAAATATGTAAATGAATACATTGAAATATATGTATGTAAATCTGAAATAACAATTTGAAATAACAATTTTGTTTCATTTTCATTAATCTCTAAAAGTTAAAATCAAGCTTCAATTTCTTCTGTCAATTTCTACTATCGCAGATCTATGATCCGAGAGTGACTACGAAACCGCCAGAACGTCGTGAATCAGTGCTTCCTTGGCATTCGATCGACAAGGAGAATGTATCGCGCATTCAAACGGGGTCTCGTTCTTTACAATGGCAGCAACCGCAAGACAATACTTCGTCCAAGCTTGGCAGAAAGGGTTGGTCTCCTTGGCGCAAGACTGGGGGTAGTGGAATCGAACAAAGAACACAGATTGATACTCCAGATTACGTTCGTGAGCAAGCTTCCGCGGAAATTCCTGACCAAGAGCGTGACGTCAAATTCGATAAGCTTGGACAACAGGAAAACTGGAAACCTTCTCTTGAATGTAGCGAATTAATAGAGTCTGATAAAAATAATGGGCGTTTTAAAGATAAATCAAAATACGAAAGATGCGGTCGGCCTCAAAATGAGATTGACTTCGAGCAAAAGCTATTGCCGAGAACTGATAATATTAAAGAAACGCATGTACAACGTGAGAACGATGATTTGTACGAGGGCATGGCTATTGATAGCACGGTAATTTTTAAAAAATATTTAAATAAAACTTTTTATACATTTAAACGTTATGCAAATATATTCTAAATTATTTAGTCTTAGTTTGTGCTTTATCTAATTTTGATAAGCCTTCACATGAAATATTTCAGGCAAGAAAGAGAGAGTAGTTCAGTTCATATTTTTTAAATTTTTAATCAAAATGCACAATTTGGTATTAATTTTGTGACGTTTCTTAAATGTTTGTATTATAATATATGAGAAATAATTGTAAGCTAATTAAGTAACTGCATGAAGAATATAATTTTTCTATACATTATTTTTTGTCTTTTTTATGTAGAAACCACGAAAGGAAAATATACTCCTTTCACAAAAGCCACAGCACAAAGTTGCAGGATATGATTCTCAATTGGGTGTTCAATGTCCTACTCTGGATTCCACAGGACAATTTGTTTATCCGCCAGATTGCAAGTTTTTTGTTAATTGCTGGAACGGCCGCGCATTTCTTCAGCCATGTGCTCCCGGCACCTTGTTTAATCCTGATACTCTGGAATGTGATTTTCCGCACAAAGTCAAATGCTACGAGAGTGAATCCGCCTCTCTCAGAGAGCCATTAAGCTCCGAATCTCAAATTAATAAAAAGCTACAAAGACTGCAAGTGCGTTTTATTAATATTATATTATTTTGTAATTACTTTTAAACTAAAGTTTAATTTTACTTCTTTAATTTATTGATGGCCCTTGTTATGTTTGTTTAAAAACTCAGTTTCTGTATTTTTTATTTTCGCAACTAACAGGAACCAAAATGTCCAACTTCTTTTACGGGTTTGTTGCCACATCATGGAGATTGCACAAAATTTTTACAATGCGCGCATGGTGCAACTTATATTATGAATTGCGGCCCTGGAACAGTTTTCAATCCCGCTATTGGAGTATGCGATTGGCCACACAACGTAAAGGGTTGCGAAGGTAATAATAAATGATTTATTTTTTGTATCTTTTTTCATATACAGGGTGAGGCACCTAAAATAGGCCACCTGAATATCTCGGCTGTTATTGGTGATAGAAAAAAATGTGTCAGACCAAACTTGTATAGTTTCGAGGGACACAATTTGTTCTAAATAGTTTTTTATTAGGTGGACGCGTAGAGGTAATATGAAGGTCAACTTCGTTTTTTTAAATAGTATAATATGTTTTTTTATGTACCATCTAGTAGAGCGTTTGAAGATGCGCACATTGATCTATGGGTCAAAATCATTCAAGGTCACTGAAGGCCAACTGCAAGGGAAAATAATTTACTTTATATTGCCTAGAGTTCTCTGCTATTAAAAATACTGTAAACTCAGAAATGAAAAAGTGCTAGCCCTTAGAAATTTTTTCTTTTTCCGCGAAGTTCTGAGTTGTTGATATCTATAGTTTTTATATTGCCTAGAGTTCTCTGCCATTGAAAATACCGTAAACTCAGAAATGAAAAAGTTCTAGCACTTAGAAATTTTAGCCTTCAATGACCTTGAATGATTTTGACCCGTAGATCAATGTGCGCATCTTCAAACGCTCTACTAGATGGTACGTAAAAAAACATATTATACTATTTAAAAAAACGAAGTTGACCTTCATATTACCTCTACGCGTCCACCTAATAAAAAACTATTTAGAACAAATTATGTATCCCTCGAAACCATGCAAGTTTGGTCTGACACATTTTTTTCTATCACTAATAACAGCCGAGATATTCAGGTGGCCTGTTTTAGGTGCCTCACCCTATATTATAACATTGGTTTTTTGAGATAATAATTTATTAATGCAAAAAGACATGGATTTAAATCTGTTTTACACTACACAGATACCTTTAAATCTAATGAGGATGACAGAGTACTTATACCTCCACATCCGATTTCTGGACATGATAAATCGACATATACCGAAATCAAGAAAATTACATGTCCTGCGGACTTCACTGGATTATTGCCGCATCCGGAAACGTGTAAAAAATTCCTCCAATGTGCAAACGGTGTTACTTATGTGATGGATTGTAGTCCTGGAACTGCTTTCAATCCTATTACGACGGTTTGTGACTGGCCGTACAACGTGCCTAGTTGTAAAACAGGTGGCCATTAATGAATATATACCAATAAATAAAATAAACAATTAATCATCAAAGTTCTCTCAAAATATCTTTACGATCATTTACATGAATAATACGATATTACGGCCATTTTTTTGGCAAAAATGAAATATATTTAATCAAAGATTGTGGAAACAATTGAGATTCAATTTTATAATTATAGATAAATTCGGTGGTGGAGTACACAGAGCAGGGAGTGATACTTGGTCACCATCTACTGATGTTAGAAGTACCACGTCGAGTTCAGGCCGATACAATCCCACTGATTCGCATGGTGTTCTTCGACCAGAGACCAGTACAACGATTCGACCATATAGACCAACATGGAAACCATTAACGACAACTCCGAATTCACGTTCAATACCAACAAGGACCATAATGCCACCTTATTTTCATTCCACGCGTCCCACTTATTACCATGATCGTTACGGTCATTTTCGCGAAGGAAGTCAGTACGAAGGTCACAGGCCGACTCATCCGAAATGGAAACCGACAAGTGAAAATTCCAGGCTTCCTTCCGACAGCAGTCGCAAATTTCCGGGTCATTCAAGTAGCAAGCAATGGACAGGAGGAAATCGGGGAACTGATCAAGATTCGCAAGGAACTTACCATTTCGAACATACAGAAGGATTATGGCCACCTGAGCGTGGAAATCAAGATCACGAGCGTGATTCCGAACATTATCCACCTGGCCATCATTACCATCATCATCACCATCATCATCACTATCATGGACCACCAGTAAATCCTCCAGCAAATCCAAATTGGAACTCAGGTAATCCCATGGCAACCACCGGTGATCGAAGATACAATGAAGGACCCTATCAAGGATACACTCCGAACGTGGATGACACGCGCTGGCACCCTGATCACAATCATCATCGTTATCCTCATCAGGATGGCCACCATCATTTTGGACATGCTGCGCCAGCTGGAACAGATCAGAGGCAATTTCCACCGCACTTCCCTTCCGGAAGACATGACGAAGATAATGTTCACGGTGTGCATAACGATACGCGATACGGTATCGACGGTAATTTACCAGCAAATCGACCGGACGGTTATGACCTCTTACCGAACAGGCAAGATTACGGCAGGACAAGTCCTGGACTTCATTATCCTAGTTTCAATCGCACTTCTTCGCCCGCTGGAAATGTTTTCCTAAATAGTACCGATAAATTTCCTGGAAGCCAGCATCGGACCCAGGAGGGGTCGCGACAAGATAGAGTATCATTTCCTAGGCCAGGACAAGAACATACTACTTGGAATCAGCCAGATGGATCTGCTTTCAAGCCGAGTACTTGGCATGATCAGCAAAATCGACAACAAGTAGAAACCGATCTGTGGGATCGAGGTAATTAAAAATTAATATTAAACTTCTTTGTTATTTCAATAAATATTTCAATATTTTTATTTATTACAATCAATATTTTTTATCAATCAGGATTATAATCAATATGTTATTTGTGCGTTATTGTTATATAAAAATGGTTTGATTATTATCACATAATATTACTTTATCTTTAATTACAATTAAAAATATTTACTGATATATTATAGTTATACAGCAAATCAATAGTATTGTTTACAGTAATTGATATAAAGTTGCGAAATTTATTGGCGCATATTTGCATGCGGTATGGATTAACTTTGCAAACTGTTGTATGCTTGAGGTTTGTTGTATCAACGCAGCATATCATTCAACAAACGATGCAAAATGTATATAACAGGATAGTGGTGCTTTTTAATGGTCATATCGCATGCACTTTAAACGCACGCATGGAAATTATTTGCAAGCTAATGCATTTTATAATAATATTTTAATGGTGGTCAACTGAGTATGTATGCTTATAATGGCATAATTTGCATATTATAATAAAGAAAAAAAAATATATATATTTATACCTTGCTTTTTTGTGCTCAATAGAGTGCACATACAAGATATTGTTACGTATATATTGAAATAAAACTCTTATTTTTCCAATTATTGAGTATGAAAGCTTCATGTTTTGTAGGCACAACCAGTCCAGCCAATAAAGTGCATCAATGGCAATCCGGAATTAATATTGATCAACAGAGCACAGCTGACAGAGAGGCGGATATAAAAATGACGCAGTGGCCATCCAAGACAAATGTTTTTCCAGACCCAAAGAAGAAAGTAGATTTAGGTTTGTAAGCGAATTAAAATCTTTTTTTGAGATTATTCTTTAAAATTATTTGACGATAAATAAATATTGAACGTAAAATTATATATGTATTAATTATTTGTGATAATATATTACTACATTAATTATTGGTATATTTTACTTATAACATATTTTATAATTTGTCACAGGAACTAAGAATGCGACACAACATCCGAACACAAATCTTTATCCGCATGGAATATACGTCAATGTAAATGGCATACAAGGTCATTACATCACAAAGGAAATTGAGGATAATCAGGGACGCTCAAAAATTCAGCCACCGCATGATGCTTCCCATCAGAAACCTGTCAGCTGGAATAACACTTTTAATAGTATGTCTAAATTATTATGCTACTAATGCACTTTGTTTTATTGTGACTTTTATTACCGAGGGTTAATGAGAATAATATCAATTTTCCATTTGTAGTAACTTCTTTTTTTAAAGCACAAAGTTATTTTTAATATTAATTCTTATCATATTATTAATTGTCGCTAATTAAGTCTTACATCTTTTTACATCATGCAGTTCATTATCTTAATGTTGATTTGATTTAGTAAAAGTATTTATTATTCGTCAGTATTTGTTATAAATTTGCAAATGGTTATTATGTTAATCATCAAACTTACTTAATACACTTAAGTTCCTCTGCTTTTGCATTAACAATAAACAAATTCAAATTTATCGTAAAATTTTAAGTGCTAATTAGTTGCTAATTAAACGATGACAATCGAAATTGAGTATTGAATTTATCCGGCAGAAAATCGGCTTCATATTGGGCGGAAGCACTGATTTAATGCTAGTTGAACTCGCTCATACGAATTGGAATCTGTTTATTACTGCTGGAGGCCTGATTTAAAGGCAGTCATTAATATGATAAGCAGTAGTGGTCATTATGTACTAGAATTGTATAGTGGAAACTGCATTATCATTCTATCGATTGTTTAAAGCTTAGTAATTTCATGGTATTTCAGTGATAGCAGCATGTACATTTAGCAATTCACATCAAAACGTATTGCCAACTAAAATTTTTCCTTTGATAGGTACTGATAGAGATCATTCACCATTTCATGTCATCATAACGGCGACGTCCGTGACGCCCACGATGACCCAACATTTTCCATCTAAACAACCTGAATTATCAAGGAGAGGAAGAGATTTTGGAAATAGTACGCATGAGAAAGAGCTACCTACCCTCCGTAACACGAACGTTTTTAATACATCTAGTGTTCCAGTTGAACAAGATGAGTATTGGAGTAATACAGATGCGACGGATGTGGAGGACCTGGAATTCCCGGAAGTCGTCGAACCCGACATAGATGATGAGGTGGATATATTGGATGATAAAAATGTTTGGAAGCCTAGGTTAATTTTCGAAAATAAGACGGAGACCACGACCGCTCCATCGGTCATTATGAGAATCGGACCGAAGAATCTCGACGTGGAACTTTTTAATATCGAGGCGGCACCGTTTCAGAAAGGTAGGTTGAGGATTCAATTTGGTACAGATGTGTTCTTATCTGTGAAATCAATGCTTCTAGAAATGGTAAGTCATCTTTTAATTGTTTTCTTGAGCGCATGGCTTTCTTCGTAAGTGGCTTTTTATGTAGTGCTGTGAAATATGTAATGTTGAAATAAATTGTCTGCTATAAACGAAGCTTTTGCAAGGAATATAACGAAATATTGTTTTTCTGTTGCAAGAAATACTATTTCTTGAAAGAAAATATGGTAAATAAGAATTTAGAGTCAATTTAAACTTAACTGCATTTGAAAATAGATAGTTGTCTATCCAACCTTGAATCTGTAATTTAGCTTGAATTTGTTCAGCTTTTGCATGATTTTAATTAATTTTGTGCATTAACATAATACATTAATATAATGCATTAACATAAACAAATGTATTTGTATAATTTATGTAACATTAACGTATAGCGACATTAAAGTATAAAAATTATAGTATAAATATAGATCTTAATATTATATAATATTTCAATCAAAAACACGATAATAGCATAAATTAATGAATAAAGAATTTGTTATTTTTTTTTGTAGAGGAACCTCCATTTCCAATTTATTTTGTGCAGCCGGTGCAACCGTTAACTCATTCGAAAAAATCCGTTCGACCAACACCTATATCTGGCCAGGTGAGAATATTTACATATAAAGAAAAGTTAAAAAATTTAAATTTTAATATAATGATATATGTATATAATGATAATATGTATTATTCTATTTACAGGTGATTCGCTTGAGGGGTGGTTCTGGTCCTAATAATGGTTATGTCGAGGTGCAAGGTGTACAGCCCGGTTGGGGCATTGTATGCGATTCCAGAAATAGTTGGACGTTGAAAGAAGCTCATCTTTTGTGTAAACAACTCGGTTACATCAGGTACACAAAAATATACATATACAGGGTGAGGCACTTAAAACAGGCCACCTGAATATCTCAGCTGTTATTAGTGATAGAAAAAAATGTGTCAGACCAAACTTGCATGGTTTCGAGGGACACAATTTGTTCTAAATAGTTTTTTATTAGGTGGATGCGTAGAGGTAATATGAAGGTCAACTTCGTTTTTTTAAATAGTATATGTTTTTTTACGTACCATCTAGTAGAGCGTTTGAAGATGCGCACATTGATCTACGGGTCAAAATCATTCAAGGTCACTGAAGGCCAACTGCAAGGGAAAATAATTTACTTTATATTGCCTAGAGTTCTCTGCTATTAAAAATACTGTAAACTCAGAAATGAAAAAGTGCTAGCCCTTAGAAATTTTTTCTTTTTCCGCGAAGTTCTGAGTTGTTGATATCTATAGTTTTTATATTGCCTAGAGTTCTCTGCTATTAAAAATACTGTAAACTTAGAAATGAAAAAGTGCTAGCCCTTAGAAATTTTTTCTTTTTCCGCGAAGTTCTGAGTTGTTGATATCTATAGTTTTTATATTGCCTAGAGTTCTCTGCCATTGAAAATACCGTAAACTCAGAAATGAAAAAGTTCTAGCACTTAGAAATTTTAGCCTTCAGTGACCTTGAATGATTTTGACCCGTAGATCAATGTGCGCATCTTCAAACGCTCTACTAGATGGTACGTAAAAAAACAAATACCATTTAAAAAAACGAAGTTGACCTTCATATTACCTCTACGCGTCCACCTAATAAAAAACTATTTAGAACAAATTATGTGTCCCTCAAAACCATGCAAGTTTGGTCTGACACATTTTTTTCTATCACTAATAACAGCCGAGATATTCAGGTGGCCTGTTTTAGGTGCCTCACCCTGTATATGTATAAAATATGAAATATATATGTATAAAATTATATCTTTAATGTAATATTAAATATTTTATGTAAATTTACCTAAATTTTTAAGATGATTTTTAAGATTACGATATAAATCTGCTATATAAATTCCTTATCTTGATAATTTAATGAAACAATTGCTTCATCTCATGCACATTCATGTATTATTATAAATTTTGTTTTCATAATATATTATTTATAGTTGCAGTAAAGTATTAGTCAGTGATGAATATATGAATATTTATAGATATAAATATTGCATAGATTTCTTTGATTATAGAGGTGCTGAAATGGCCTGGCAAGGTAGAAGTAATCGCATCGGAATGCCGACTTGGATTGCTGCAAATACCGTAACGTGTCTCGGCAACGAAACTAAATTTCAGTCATGCAAGTAAGTTGTTAAAAATTTATAAATTTTCTTCGCTTTATTAAATTAAAAGAAATAGTTAAATAATAAAAATTTACGTTTTCCGCACAATAGTAGAGCAAAATATCTATTATTATTATCTTTTTTGTTTCCTGAATTTGTACCTATCTTTTATTTTTGTAATCTTTCTTGTAAGAAGCATTTTTCTTATTCATTATTTTAATGCAACTTATGTTTCCATAAAAAGCAAACAGAGCATTCTCCTAAAATGTCGTATGCAAATTACGGTAATACAGATTCACGCATAAAGAGGAGTGCCGCGTGGAGAGAGATGCAATTGGCGTGCGATGCAACCCCAATCGTATTGCGCATTGTCGTAAGGACGAAGTACCGCATGAGGGACACTGCTATCACTTGGCTGAACCTGATAGCGGCCTCAATCATGCCGAGGCATTGGAACACTGCACACGACGGAATGCACGGCTCATCGACATCACTAGCCAGGCGGAAAACAACTTCGTGTCGGAGTGGCTGTTGCAATCGCATCCGGAAGTTAGCTCGATCATGACTTCCGGCTTCGGTTTCACTACTATGAATCGCACCTTATGGCTTTGGAGTGATTCCGCCCGTGCCAAATTCAAGTACGATTCGAATGATATTAGAGCGTTTTATGTATATTTAATATATCAATATAATTAAAATCTAAAATTAATCTAATTAATCTCAAGGCAACAATATAATTGTATGCAAGAGATTTTATTTGTGCTTCATGAAAGTTTGAATGATTTTAAGAATTCATTTTTCTTCCCAATTGTTTACTTTCAACGCTAAACTTTTCGTTAGATTTACAAAATGGTGGCCTGGATGGATGAATGATACGATGCAGCCACCTTGGGTAGGCTCTCGTCCTCTTTGTATCCTAATGAAACGAAAGTTTCCTTGTCATGAACAATCTGAGTCGATTTGCAATACAGATTATTTCTTCTGGGACGTTGAGGACTGTGCAACTTCATCAAAAGGGCATTCTTTCATTTGCAAGAGACCTTACGACAATATTGGTACAGAATTATTATTAATTTAAGTTTATATTATTAAATTTTATTGTATTTTGCTTTGAGTTTTGAAATAATAACGTAAATTGATATTTTACATAGCGATAAATATTTTTGAAAAAAAAACAATTCTCGATTCTCTTATCGTTTGTTCAGGTTGCGTTTACGGGAAAGGAAATCAATACACTGGTACAGCCAACGTAACATTATCAGGAAAGAAGTGTCTTCCGTGGGCCAGTGATAGAATCGCACATCAGTTACGCGTGACTGTAAAGTCACTTATATGCCACTGGAAATACATAAAATTTACAATTTATTGGATCTGAAAACATAATTCCGTTTCTCTTACATCGCAGGTTGTTAACTCAGAAGTTCGGGAGAAGCTAAAGATGCACAACTACTGCAGAAATCCTAATCCGGCGAGAGAATCGAGACCGTGGTGCTTCACGGAAGATGGGAGGCACGAATATTGCGATATCCCCGCTTGTGGAAATATCGGTGCGAAATTTGAAGATTCGGCTAAATATGTGTGTGTAACTGTGTGGTAATATAAATATAGCTAATTCTTTTTTTAGATCCAAAACGGTCGATGCTGTCTGGCCAGTGTAAACCTAAACATTTCGAATGTACGCCAGGAGAGTGTATTCCGTCCCCATGGGTCTGCGATGGGGAGGAGGTGAGTTACAATCGATTTTATTTGCACACACATGCAACACGTACGCGACATAAAATAAAATGGTTGCAATATTTATGCAATTTCTGTGAATTTTTGGTAACTTCCACAAGCCAATTCAGTTTGCGTGCGATTTTTAATTTTTAGAATACGCAAAGTAGCTTATAATGAATATACTTAAAGTTTTAAACTTCCACGAAACTTTTAACAAGTCAAGTTTTTAATTATTCATTTTCCTGATGTAAAACAGTTTATTTGTTCTAGAACACAAATAACAATTTTAAGCATTTTTATAATTGTTTACGCGATAAAATATGCTCACTTAAGCGTACTTCCTGGATGAATTTTATTTGAATAAGTATTAACAACAACACTATTATACTTATTACAATATTTAACGTAATGTAATTTAGGACTGCACAAACGGGGCTGATGAAAGGAATTGCATGGTGGATCTCAATCTGTTTGAAAAATCGGCAAAGCATAAACTTGAGGGCTACGATGTGGAGAAATGGTTGAACACTCCGTTGAAAACCTGCGCCTTAAGATGCAAAGAAGCTGATTTCACGTGTCGCTCGTTTAGTCACAAGTTCGTCGAAATAATTTTTATATTTATTAATCCACGAATGGTTACGTTTAGATAAAGCTTTGGTTTATTATTTAAAATAACAGATATATAGTTTATAATCCTAGTATAAGAATAAGATAGCTTTTGCTCTATCCTATTGCTATCAGTCATACCAGTTTTATCTCTTTGTATAATTTACAAATGATTATATTGTACATTCCGTTTCAGATCGGACGGCAACATATGTTTATTAAGCGACAGCAATATTGGCTTAACTGGTGCGCTTAAGCCTGACAAGCAATTTGATTATTACGAAATGCGAGAGAGGAGCGTGGACTGCGACAACATGTATATTTGTAGTAATCACAAATGCATAAATCAAACACAAGTCTGCGACGGCAAAAATGACTGCAATGATCGCAGCGACGAGAGTATCTGCACTATTGAGAATCTTGATTACGATATTCGTTTGGCTGGTGCGAATAATACTAATGAGGGTCGAATCGAAGTTAAAAGTAAGTTCCAAGTATTAACAATTAGCAATACATATTAGCAATATTTTTAATGCCTCATTCTACATGTGATTAAAATATTTTTAAAAATATTTATTTAATATTTTGTCTGTTAATAAATATGCATAGACTGATCTAAATATATTTTTACGAAAAAAATTGTGACACAGAGATGAGATTAATAGTTTTAGAAGTCAGATACAGGCTCTTTGTCTCTCCTTGCGGCTCCGCTATCTAAATTTAAGCAATTTGTGTGTCGGACAGTTCTAGGATACTGGGGTCAGGTATGTGATGACGGCTTTGGTATGATCAATGCCGACGTCATCTGCAAAGAGCTTGGTTTCATTCATGGAGCACTGGAAGTTAGACCAGGCGGGTTCTACGGAAACCTCGACCCACCCACGAGATTTATGGTGGATCAGTTAAAGTGTCGCGGAAACGAGACTACACTACGGGAATGCGATTTTAACGGGTAGGAAAAATGCTTATTTGATGTCTTAATCATAAGATCGGCCCATGTATCGATCACATTCAACCACTACGGATTACCTAAGATAAACTGACGGTTGAATCTTTTGGGTTTTAGATGGGGAGTTCACAATTGTCAACCGGAAGAAGCTGTCGGCATCGTGTGCAAGATCGAGGTCGATACTTGTCAGGAAGGTTACTGGAAGTGCGACAATAGTTCAACCTGCATACCAACTCCGTTCATTTGCGACGAGGTGACCGATTGTCCAGACGGCTCCGACGAGAGTTCGGAACATTGTGATGTAAGTTAGGTGGAAGTCGAAAATAGACCAGTGGATCTTCATACGACCGCGCTTTCAGGCACCGTTCGAGTTGCGCTTGGCAAATGGTAGCAATCCCATGCAAGGAAGGGTGGAAGTACGTCATCATGGCGTGTGGGGTACCGTGTGCGACGACGACTTCACGAATGCCACGGCGGCGGTCATTTGCAGATCCTTGGGATACGGTGGGATCGCAATCGCCAAGAAAGATGGTTTCTTTGGGCCCGGTCAAGGTCCGATATGGCTCGATGAGGTATTACATTTCGACATTTACTTTTGGATTTTAAATCTTGTAAAATATTTTCCCCGCTTTGAGGTTTCTTTTTTTTATTTTCTCTTTTTTTATTTCATTTATCTATTATTCGTAATTAATAAATAAGAATGACAATCATTACTGCTTTTATTATTTATCTGTTTAAGAAACTATTATAATTTCTTTGAGACAATGTTTCTTGTTTTGCAATAGGTTTTCTGCCACGGAAACGAGTCGCAACTATATCGGTGCGAACACAATCACTGGGGCCAACATAATTGCGATCATAACGAGGACGCAGGTGTGATTTGCTCACCCGGAAATATTAACAATACCGAGGTAAATCAAAATAAATCTTATATTATGTAATATATTGTAGTTTTCCAGAATGTAAATTATTTTATTTATTATTATTACTGTTTTATTTATTTATTAGATTGCTTTTGAGGTAAATAATGAATATTTATTAAATCCGAAATGTTTGTGAGAGAAATTATACCGTTATCATTTGTGATATAACTAATTATTTGAAAATTGTATTGTAATATGTGATTCTCTTAATATATATAACAATTTCATCTATTTCTCAATTGTGATTTTTCGTTTTATCGAGCAGATTTATTGGACAGACAACTCGGAATTTACGGAACGAAGTATCGACGAACTACTTCCGACACACTGTGGACAGCGTGCCAAAGATTTTGACGATGACGACGATCTAATATTTCAGAAAGTAGTGCATGGCTCTATTGCGCCGAAGGGCACCTATCCCTGGCAGGTACTAATCATATTACAAAGCTTTTCACGTTTAATGAAAGTTTTAGAAAAGATTACCTTCATACTGTCTGTCATCTTTAATGTTAAATTAAATATCGTATTAAATGTGCAGTAAGATGTAATATAATGTAATAGTATAATAGATTATTGAACAAAATTTAGGCCAGTATACGAGTCCGGGGGCACAGCCGATCAAACCACTGGTGCGGCGCGATCGTTATATCACCTCTGCATGTTCTAACAGCGGCGCATTGTCTGGAAGGTTACAACAAGGGCACATACTTCGTTCGCGCGGGAGATTATAATACGGATGTGAGTCGATGATTACGGCATCCGCCGAAAATTTCTATCCTTCAAATGATAATTTGTATATCGCGTTCAACAGATAGACGAGGGCACGGAAGCGGAGGCGAATATCGAGGATTACTACGTGCACGAGGAATTCCGCAAAGGTCACAGGATGAACAATGACATCGCTCTGGTTCTACTTAAGGGTCGCGGCATCCCACTTGGCAAAGATATCATGCCAATTTGCTTGCCGTTCGAGAACACCGAGTACTCGCCTGGGCTCAATTGCACGATCAGCGGGTTCGGCAGCATCGAGACGGGAAAGACGGGTAAGAAATGTCAGAGAGGATTACTTTAAGCTTGATTCGGAGGATAAATCGAACTGTTGTATCTCTTGCAGCGAAGGATTTACGGTACGGTTGGGTGCCCTTGTTGGACCAGTCAATTTGCCGGGCTAGTTACGTTTATGGCGAAGGTGCCATAAGCGAAGGGATGATGTGCGCCGGATACCTCGAAGAGGGTAATATTGATACGTGTGAAGGCGACTCCGGAGGTCCTCTGGCGTGTTATCACAACGGTATGGTTAATTAAATTCATTGATTAAAGCAGTCGATAAATCGATCGAATAAAGAATCGACTACATACATTACAATTTTGTTTTCTATCATATAAAATACAGCCATATAATATATTAATATAATCATAGAAGAGTTAACGCGGCAAAGTTGATAAAAAGTTTCAAAAGTTTGATATCTAAAGTGCAATATGTAGTCCTTTGTGATCTTTTCTAAATCAGAACTTGAAATTAATTTTAATTCTGATGAATGCTAACATCGATAATGTCATTTTACGTTCTGAAGCTGAATTAGTATTTACAGTAATATTACTCTCTGTTAAAATCTACATTCTCTTTTATGTTAGGATCCTTCACCTTATATGGGATAACCAGTTGGGGTCAGCATTGCGGTAAAGCGAACAAGCCTGGAGTCTACGTCCGTGTAGCGCATTATCGTCAATGGATCGATAAAAAAATTAGAGAATCATTAGCAGGTAGATAGAACGTCATAATCATTGAATTTTTTTATCACATACATATACACACACACGCGTCACATATGCATGTAAAACATTTCTATATTAATTGTACATATACGTTTACTAAAAATGTATTTTTACTCTGGTACAGGCCAATGTACATTAACGATAATTGCGAGTTACAATTTTATATCACATCACCTGTAAATATAATAATAATTATTAGATATACTTACTCTGACATATGACTTGGTTCTTTTTATTAATAAATTTCAGAAATTGTTTCTTTTTTCTGTTGCTAATCCGCATATTGTATAGTACGCATAGTACTCATATGCATACTTGGATATAAAATAATTGTCAAAATAAAATATAAATATCGATGACAATAATTGATGGCAGGGATAATAAGCATGATCGGAAGTAATTCTGTTAATTTGCAGTTTATTTCGTAAGACATCTTCGTTTCTACAGTAATTGTAATTGCTGCTTTTCTGTCGCTGTTACATGATTGAGCCTATTTTATGTACAATAGTCCCAACATATCTGACCTGATTCCAATCCAAGGTAACAACACAACGGATGGCTTTTATACAAATTGAATACAAAACATGTGCAATCGAGAACGAAACGATGCGTTTACAGTATAAACTTACACATAGCTCGATTACATTATTACAATGCATAGATTTAGACTGATCAGACGAAAGCTAAGGTTTCTTATTGTTCGCTTATCCAATTACTTCTTTTAGTATTGTGCCTTTTAAAACACAATAAAAAATATACTCGTAAAGATACGAAAATTACAAGAACATTAATCGATTTATAAAACAGCACGATATCAAAAGCTTGATTTAACAAAAAGTTTAAAGAGGTTCGCAGACTTTGACTTGAAAATTGTACCGGAAGTCGCGATCATCAGTTGATTGCAGATGACTATCGATCTCTAAAATCGAAATGTTTTCGTTCATCAGAAATTTTGTAATTTCAATATGAAGTGACACATAATAAAAATCGATATAAATAAAATTTTATAAAACTAATAAAATTTGAGAAATAAAACTATGGCAAGCTGTAATATTCAGGAATAATAAACGGTGTTAATTGCTTTATAAAGCATATTAATGTATATCTCAATATTTTCGCGTAAGAATCTAAAGATGATCGTTACTTTCGAGATGATTCTCGTAGAACTGAAAGTCGAACATTTGTCCTTCCGAGTGTATATTACATCGACTCCTGCTATGCTTATGAACATTTGCGAACAAAAAGAAACTTACAGATCACACTATAGGCATGACTGTTGAAGTTTTCTTGTCGGCAAGAAATTATACCTGCGATCGCGAGTTTTGTCGCATTAATACACTTGACATGCCATTTTTTTCCAACGTGTATATACGAAGGAAAGTGAAGTAGAAAATATTAAATACATCAATCGCATTTGCTACAAGACGGCAAACAAAAAGCGACTTGCCCGCGGAATTCTACAAAGGAGATATCCTATCTACGTTGCATGATGCAATTATAATCTTACATCACTTAAGGGAATGTCGATCAAGAATACGCTCTCAGCGCGGAAATTAATATTAAATCTAACTCGAATACGCGCTTAATTTAGGCATAAAGTGGTCCGAGTCTGTATCGCCGAGAAATATCATAATATCGCTATGATACATGAGAAAGCAATGATGATAAAATTCGATAATACTCAAGAAATATCTCAAAATGTGCATCACTGATTTTGGAAAATTCTACGTATTAACAATATTACGAAGTATATCAAAAGCATTTTACAATCTCTCATCTCTATACTGCAACGCATATAAATTAATCTAAAATAAAATTGTACTTATTATAAAGCATGATTAATAAAACATGAATAAGAAAATGCAGGGAGAGAGGAAAGACTGTCACAAGAGCAAATAAAATTATTGATGTATCAATACATATATACAAACATGAAAAATCAAACGTCAAAGGATGCTTCAAAGAAATGCTTTGACGCATTCGCAACGCACGTTGGTTGACGGAGTCAAGCCTCGCGCATAGATATTCATAAAAACAATTTCTTAAAAAAATAAAGCGGAAAATCTGTCCTATTAATGACACAAATTCGGGCCAAACTAACAATCTAATGACTAGATGATTAAGCAAGACTTACCATCGTCTTCCAATCAATCGCTCAAGGATGAACGTACGTACATACTTAAAGTTGCGTTAGGCAATCTCGGATTGACGACCGATCGACGATCGCGGTCACTGATAATAATCATAGACTCCGATGCGGTGCAGAACCGCTTCCGTTTTTTGCCGTCACCTAAATTCGGTTGCGGCGACCTATACTTTAGATCTAAGTAACGTACAGATACGTATATAGTTATATATACACACACGACTTTCTTCTTATGTACAGAATTGTTAATTATAGAACGTCACTAGTATCGTCGAACGCGAGGAGAAAGGTCCGCTGTGGCGACGGGGGGAGAGGGTTGATCGTTAGGGGTTGAAACGGTGTGAGCGTGGAGGAATATCCGGGAAATGATTTGCTCGATTATGGGAACGGCTTCGCATCGTATAATGCGTCGTTCACGACGACGATATTTTCTCGCTTGGCAAACTCATTGCGTTTGTGTCTGTTAGAAAAATCGTACAAAATAGCGTGGTAGAAAATCCGTCGTTGAGATGACGCTGCGTGAGGAGCGACAAATGAACGGGGATTTGATTCCGAGCGCATTAACAGAGATCGAGCAAGGGTGATCGAGGGGATTGGGGGATTCGTGAACACGGATGGCCGTATGATCACGATATAACGCTACGAATATTGACAATGTAACACGCGCGCCGCTTAAGGTGGTACAGCATAATTAGCCTTACTGTTAATCATTGATTTACGATAACGTGCATGTAATCGTCGGTAATCGTGGTGATCTGTTACTACTAATGGAAAATTGCCGCGAGAACTGCGCGATCAGATCGCGTGCGAATTTTGTGAAGGAATAAACCGATGGTGATCCGGTTAATAATGCTGGACGAAGATAGTCGTATCAAACATGTGTAAAATGGCAAGTAAAAAATGACGGACTATACCGAACACTTATAAATTTGTAAAACTGTTAAAAATGGCATCCCAGTAATAACGAGTTTTGACGTACGATTGTATACGTATTTCACCTAACAATTACATATTATTATATTAATATATATATATCATATATCACATATAAAATTTGTCAAAATATTTATAATGAGAAAACGTACGTTTTGAAATGTGACATGAGAGCATTCAATAGCCGAGAGGACTCAATAAGTCAAGTATTTCATAATAAATACATATCAAATGTATGTAAAATCGACTGATGAAAAACACATGGGAAACATGGATAATCACATTTCATTAATGGTTCATGCACAGATCGATGATTATCAATGGTTTATCCCAATGACACATCGAGATGAATATTCTTTACGATGACCTGATTCGCGCAGAATTCGCGGAATTTGTCGTTTCGATCGATAAGATATACTTTCTTTGTTACGTAATCTTTCTGTACACTTCGTGCTAAGTGCATTTCATATCCGCTTGTCACCTCTTGCTTCCCGTGCCGAGAGAAAAATGCAATTAAAATCTTCGTAATCTCGCCAAAATATACCTTACTTGAATGACAGGGAGAAAAGGAAAAAAATAGAGATTATTTCAAGCTCCTCTCGGTGAACGCATGAAAAATGTAACGGAAAGTATTTCCATCAACCGGGAGGGAATCGTAACCGACTATTTCTGACAAACACTATCGATCGTTTCGGTGACCGCGAGAAGAAATTAGAGCGGATATAGAATTCTTATTAAAGAGCAAATGGGAATGAGCGAGATGGTGGTAGAACCAAAGGAATGGGAGAGGTTTTATTCCGTAAATGTGTTATCGTTTCGGGGGAAATCGTAAAATGTTATTACACAACATCGTCGTGTCTTCCATCTACGTGTATGTGGCCCTTTCAACTAAACGAGATCGCGATTTGGAACGCGTTTCAATTTGCATGCAATTTTTCTCTCGGGCCGCGAAGTCGTGACCCAGTGAACGAAATTCGAAACAGCTCGTTTTGTTTCCCTCCTCCTTCGATCGTGCCATCGCAATTTCCCGGCATTTCGTCGTGCCGTAGGCAAAGTTTACGTACCCAGGAGGAACGAACTCTTGGTCCCTATAACTGTTCGGAAACACATATGTTATCTTTTCTTGAATTATTTATCCAGGCAAGTATCTGGCTAAATATAGAAAGAAACGAATATTTTGTCAGTTATATTACGGCAGATTCGTATCCGCAATTTTTGCGGACATATCGGTTTTTTTACGGGAGGAATTTCACGATCTCACGGGAAATAGTGACGCACGCGTTAAGAACACGTCTCGTTTAATACAGTCCAATATCTCGTAACATATTTCATAGATTGTAATTTTTTTGTGTTTAATACATCTCGGTTACTGCTTTCGATCGAAGGCACGGCACACCACATTCACGTCCACATTAATCACGTTAATTAACACCGAGTCCGTTTGAAAAAGTCGATTTGTTAATTTTTGATAATAAATTTACTTTTCCGACACTCGCGAGTGCTCTGAGACAATCGTGAGTATATTTTACTGCTAAATTCGTTATACGGCTTACAATTACTCACTCGTTAATTAAATCACATTGATAAATATTGACGGAAAGCGGACATATTTACCCAGGCGCAGTAATTTTCGGAAGCCTGCGTCACGTTATAATTCGCGAGAACGATAGCCACAACGCGTCGAAATATTTTCGACATATATTTGCGAGGAATTCTATAGAAAATAAACAACATAGAGCCTATCACAACCAAATTATCTCGAATTTACGCAATATCGGGCGTAAGAACGATAACTAATTTACGCAATCGTTCGGGAGCTATTAATTATACATTTACGTGCGTCACAAAAGAAACGAAAAAGTCACGATCAGCCGACTATCATTCATCGTACGAGCACGCGTGATTGATTGAACGCATGGAAAACGGAGGATTCACGATTCACATCGCTTCGCCGACATTCTCGACTTCTCCGTCGTCCTCATCTCGATTGACCATCCTCGCGATTAGTTTCTCATCCTCTTAAGTACGTGCACGACGATTTCCCTTTTTACGACCTATCTCCCGAGCTTACCGCGCGGGCTTACTCTACAGGAACGACCCTACTTCTCACACCTAGGAGCCTGTTAGCGTATATCAAAAGGGCTATGTACAAAAGGTGGTATCCGCCGACCACGTCTCCCTCGAACGGGTCCGTGGCTGCTCCCGTCTCGCGCGCGAGCCTGTCTAGGGGTAAAAAGGGGAAAAGTCTTCTGGTTTTCGCTCGAGGGAGGAGTGATCAACGTGTCGAAGGCTTAGGAACTATACTTACGGCTACGCGACATTGTCGAGCGAATTTCACAGTCGTCCATTCGGCGTGCTTAACTCGATATTCGCGCCATGTCGAACCACGGGGGGTCCCCAGCTAACTGAGATGGTCGGAGCCTCGTATTCAGTGCCCACGGATACTAGTCAAAATCGGTCGAACTGTACAATCTCATTAATTGACGATTCGCATTTCAACGTTGATTGCTTTGTTTAGGCGCAATCGCTCGGTTGGCGTCTCATCGGCCGCGAATTTTGAATGGACTCATCTCACGCGACTGCACCGCATAAATAGTGTTCTTTTCCGTTTTACGAGCGGCAAATGTTAACAAGATACGTGCCCATCAGAATGAAAAAATTCAAAGTATCCGATATTTTTAAATTGCTTTCAGCAAACTATATCGAATAAAAATAACAATCGAAGGAGATGCAACGCAAGAGTTAGCAATGATTGTACAGGTCGATTGAATGACATCTGGATGAGAATTGTTTCTGACTTCGCATAAATTCGCAAGACACAAATACCTAATCTCAGGTCGCTCCGGTAATACTTTAGTCCGCTGTCTCTCTTCCACTTACTCTTCATCTCTTCTCCTCAACGTCATCGCGGATAAACTAGCTACGATTACGAATATATATTAATATTTATAAATGTATCTTCTCGTATATCTATATCAATACCGTTCCCACTCGGCATGTTTCGGCATAGCTCGCTTTCACTGGGTGTTCATCTCGGATCTGTTAACACATAATTGCAGAATTTTCATTCTTTGCACAGTGCGATCGAGTGCAACTGAGTTTTCGAAATTGTCGACCAAACGCGTATGACAACCGCGGATTTTTTAATTTCCGCGGAGTTCATTTATCCTGCCAGCAATTATAGTAATACAGCAATCCATGAAATTAATATATCGCGAAATTGAATACAGTACAGACTGTCGTGTCAAATCCCGTCGAGAGATTATAGATTGGATTATACTGAAATTATACGATATTATACGGCGAATGCTTGACGTACGTGTCGAAATTGGTATCATCTAGGGATCCAATCAAATTTCATTGCGTTACATTGCAGCGAAAATTTTGTTCCAGCTATTGATGGTAGCGCAATTTCGCTGCGCCCGGTCCATGGTTTTTAGTATTTCAGATAAACTCTCAATTATTTAAAAAATAATTCTTATTATTTCAAATATGATAATAAAATATGGTAAGGTATCTTTACGGTGTACTCACTTTAAAGCTTTATAACGTTCTTTCTCCGGATTGTTGTCGGGCGGCTCGCACTCGAAAGACGCTAGCGCAAGTGCTGCAGCAAAGAAAGAAGGACGGGAATTCAGAATGCCGAACAATTTCACGTTTTCACATTTCAACAATGAAATGAAATGGATATTGCTTACTGTTTTCCGTCAGCACGGGGCTCGCCTGGAGGAAGGCAATGACGCGCGGATTCTTCTCGAACGGACAGGCAACTTGTTTCCACACGATGAATTCGGTCACCTGTTTCGCCAGCTGCCAGAACTTCTCGAAGTTGATGTGACCATTTGGCAGTCTGCAAACGCATAACTGAACTTGAGCAGCAAGGATTAATTAGCGAGAAAGCGTATCGCGCTTAGACGCGTGCATTGTACTTGACACGCCGTGAATCGATAATCTCGATCTCTGTAATAATGTCAACGAAACTGCTTTGATATCTGTTTGTGAGACATATAATTACCAGATATACCAGATATATCTAGAAACAATATCAGATTAACCATCTATTTCGTTATTAAATTTAGCACAACCATACAAATCGTTCATATTAAAAATGTAATTGTTTAATTCATAAAAATATACATTATTAATATTGAGATTATTATTATAATTTGAAAATTTATTTTTTGAACGAACAAATGTAAGATTAAGCGTTTTACATTTGTTTCATGCAATAATCATAGTATATGCAGTTATGTGATATTTGTTCTTTATAAGCTAGATTTATTACATATAACATTAGAAATATTATTGATTTCTTCGCACAATGTCTATAATTTCAATTACACTGCAAAAGCATATGAATAGATCATAGATACATTTGATGAAAGGCTATTACTCACTTGTTGCTGCAACCCTCGTTGAGGAAGTAAAGGTCCTTGACGAGAAGGCTGAAGAAGGGCACTACGATTCGCTGACGTTCGTCTGTAGCACCAGCACTACGCCACATTGCGGCCTTCAACGTGCTGCGATAGCTGCTGAAATTACTGCTCGGATCCATTTGATGCTCCAAAATCGAGAATTTAGCAGATTGCACTTTCGACCACTAAAAGCCAAAAAAAGGAGCTTGTCTTATGCCTATATCGCACACTGGCCAAACAAGATTATAAATTTATTTATTGAAAGCGTAGGTACAATACTCGAAACTATAACTCGAAACTATAGTAACATTATTATAGTAAAAAGTATTCTAAAAAGAAACCTTATATGACATAAAGCACGTTCTTTAATCTTTAATATCTATTAATCGTGGCAGAATACAAATCTGTTGATATCTGTGGGACTCAAGTTCAATTTGCAGTTTCCTTCAATTCAATCTCGTTCCTTAATCTAATTTGATGCGAAGAATAGACTTCGTTCGCTTAAAAGTGCTGCTGACAATCGATAGATAATGTCTGCATTCGTTTCAAGCTTTAGAATCAAAATAAAATCCAAACCTTTTCTTTTCTGTCTTTTAATCTTTCTATTTCCTACCATAATAAACTTTTCGCTGTTGTTACTTATTTATTCATTTTCTTTTTGATGTTTCTACTTTTTTTCTTTCCTTTTCTTTAGAATTTCTCTCTATCATGTCATTAATGATAAGATAAAGTAATGTTATACGCGGTAACTGCTAACTGATAATTAATTTTTATAACTGTTATATAACTTTCATTTCTTAAATTTTATTTTGTTCTTTACATAGACCATTGTTAAAAAATTTTATGTAAATTTTGCAATTGTTAGAATTTTAATAATTCTAGCAATTGCAAAAAACAAGTTTTTTTATTTTTTAGATTTCACGATTATCATTTTTGAAAAATTATGTTATTCGAGATGACAGACAGTTCAGATCAGGACTCATGTTTAATATGTAGAAATAATCTTTTTATTTTGTGAAATCTTGTTTTTCTGTCTTTCTGTAGAGGCTTTGACTTTTGATCCTGTCTCGCAGGTGCCTGATCCCTAGAGAATACTTTCTGCCCGTCTTGGAGGCCATTTTTCTTGGCCCGACTCGATTCGACTTCACCGGAAACGCTCGTCTAGAGCAAAAACAGTAGCAATCGGGGACTCCTGCCAGATCCGGTAAATTGAAACTGGATGCGACGGAAAGGATGTCGGAATACGATCGTGTGGAAGGAATGGAATCTACTTTCCAGAAAAAGACTGGCGAAAAAATGTGGCTAGAACGAGACATAGGAGATGAAAGTAATCAAGAATTTTTTCCGAAAAAACAAACATTTTCTCTGATAAGAAAATCTGAAACTCGTGGAGTTTGATTAATTATTAATTACGTATCCATACATATCATATGTGCTGTGAAAAGAGCAAAATTGAACTAGCAAATATAATTTCACATGAAGAAATATTTTGGAAACTTTATTATTTGATGCCAAAGAGATTAATTTTTCTTCATCTACTTTATTCAAGTGCTTTCTCTTATCTGTGAATTTATCTTTACTTCCGGTTGTTGCTTGAAGATTTGCAACTTACGGAAACTCAATTTAAAGCTATTTTTTTCCACACTTGTTTTGCTAGGCAAAAGAATCTCATCATCGGGGGCGAGCAGGATTAAGTAAGTTATTCTTCGGGTATAAAACGTAAGGATGACGCACGATGGAAAGCGGAACGGTGAACAAACGTAATTAGCTTTTTGAAAAGCGGAAGGTCTTCTCCACGAGCGAAGACGAAGATGTCTTTTGCAGATTATCTGCCTAGTAAATTAATCCTCGCCGCTGCAATATCCTGCACTGACGTCATGCCTTGCATCCGAGTCGCGTATTTGATGGAAAAAAATTAAGTTGTAAAATGGTAAAAGGTTGTTTTTCGGTAAAATTAATTAAATTTGACAGTATCAATTTATCTATACGTAAAAATCAGACATAGGAAAGAGAAAAAATAGAATATGAACAAATACACACAAGTAGCATATTTGGACGACAGTAAATATCTCCCGCTAAATGTATTTTTCGAATTGGATAGAAATATCGTGAAAACATATAGCTACTACAAATTTTGTCGCTCTTTCTCTTTTTTCCATGATTGTGCGGGATATAACATTGTTCAAATATATTCTCTTTATTATTTTTTTCCCTTTTTTAGGAGTTTCTACTGAAAATAAAGCAATAGAATATCTATTAGCTTTCCAAACAAGATGTTAATAATATGAAAATAAAAAGTAAAGCAAATATAACTGATGATTCGAAGCAATATCCTGCTTATATCTGTTTTAAATATTTCTGCATGGATGGATAGCCAATATCGCAAATATACATAAATTACTAACACAATTTAAGAGTATAGTACTTAATATTAGGAAGATAACATCGTAATGAGAATAATTAAAACAGAAACGACCAATTCTATTAGAGACGTAATT
Organism: Ooceraea biroi; assembly: GCF_003672135.1. Classification (NCBI taxonomy): domain Eukaryota; kingdom Metazoa; phylum Arthropoda; class Insecta; order Hymenoptera; family Formicidae; genus Ooceraea; species Ooceraea biroi. Next base: position 10,822,888 of record NC_039510.1, read on the forward strand.
TTTCTGGATATAAAATTGTTGTCTGGATATAATATTATCAGTTGGTATGAAAACACTGGTTAATTGCTAGCGATCTAACTACCGCGAAGGGTATCACGCATCACTCTCGCGATAGTATTCTGGATGAAACTCAAGTCGCAAGTTATCACAAAAGTAGAGGATGTTAAATTTTCATTAACGAAAATTACTGAGCGAATTTTCCGCGCCCCTGACATGTTCGTTGATAGTTCCAGCAATTATTTCGCCTGCTTTCTATATAAATCAGCTGGTCCGGTCAAATGAACTTTGCATAGCACGAGACGCACATATCAAACGTTAGCGAAGAGAGAGATAGAAAGGGGGAGGGAAGAAAAAGAGATTGTATGCGCGCCGAACGGTTGGTTAAACTCGTAATTGAAAACGAGGAAAAAGCTTTCCATAGTCCGATATTTCTCGCGACTCGATTCCCGGCTCAGTTATATTACTGGAAAGAGAATGAGTATATTTCTTGTTACGAAATACGCGCAGCATTCCGCACATTTTTTGTTTTATGTTCCAGAATAAAGAGAAATTATTCAACATTGAACACAGATCTTGGTTTCCAATGATTTTGATAACTCAGAAATTTTTACTTCAAATTTAGCAACAGACTCGTAATACATTACTGAATGTTAATACTAAAATATAACAATATACAATACTTGAACGTTATTATAGTGTTGTTTATGTCTTCGTCGAGAAGATCTTCGAGGGAATGTTGTTTTCAAAACGCTGCATGCTTCTTGTGCATTCAGAGAATCGCGTGGTTATTCGTGTGGTTCCGGACTGTTTTTCTTTGTCGAAATGAAAAGCTTCAGATGAGTTTCGGAGCGATACGAAGAAAGAAAACGAGAACGCAGTGCACGACACGATAACAATCTGTGGAGCATCTTCTCTCGACGCCTTCGAACCGGGAACTCTGCGAACGATACGTGCTTCGATTATTTTTTTCATCAACGTCAAGGGATGTAAAATTCGCGGCGTTTCCGCTCTTCCATTTTCGCGCATGTCCGTCACGGACGCGTTTGTTCCTTCCATCGGCGTATTTCGTTTCACATCGAAACGGAGTAATATTGGAGTCGTTTCTCTCCTATTTTGGCGAGTTATAAAATTACGCAAGCAGGATTTGAATTTAATGATATAACATCGGTGGTGCGACGAGGGGTGCACGGAATTGCTAGGACAATGACGTGGATGGCAATGCGGACGCAAGGAATATAGCGCGCTGGTTCGCCATTGTTTCCTTCCAATCCGAATTTCTCGTCGTTTGTTTGCGAACTGTTAACGGGAGATCTGGAGACAATGTCCTGCGCTTTAATAAGCTTCTCATTAGCTAAGCGGCGACGGTGAACCGCGATAATTAATTGAGATATCACATATAATAAGCGATTATGCGATTATCATATTATTTTTAATATTGAAATATAACGGCAGAAAATTTTAATCGCTTATATTCGCCGTTATTAATATAAATCGTTTTTTAATCATGATAAATCATCTTCTAATTCGAATATCTCGCATAGATAGTATCTTGGAAATTAATTGCTACCATTATTCAAAATTATTATATTATTTTCTTCTTTCCTTGCCAAATTTATTTTACCTTAAATTTGCTATTATAATACTGCAATCAAAGAATTATCTATGCATGGGGCTAATAAATACTAAATGATTTCAATCCAACGATTTCAATCTTGGATAATTCTTTCTCTTTGGGAACGACCTTCTGCAGATATTTTAGATTCAAGATAAAACTTACTGGACGCTTGGACAAGTGGATGCTTGGCTCTGCCATTAATCGGATAAATATTAAATATACGTGGGAGCTTTCGAAAGCTGTCCGGGCGAACGTTCTGTCAGAAGCGACAACTGGATTAAAGGCATTCCTGGACGGAGTGCACCCGTGTGGAAATCGAGAATACGTAATGACGCGAGTCCTCCCATGGGCGTGGAACGCTGGTCGGGCAATTAGCTAATTCCCAACGAGACGAAAGGAACGGCAATGGCGTGGGACAACGTTGCCGAGCAACGCCGTTTGACTTGAAACTTTTTAATTAACCCAGATCGCGGGCCGCATTTCGGGTCTTTCCTGCGGCGCCACGGCTAACCGCGAGAAGAAAAATTCAATCAAGCCAATTTGACCGCGCACCCTTCGCTTTCTTTTCGCCGACAGCGATGTCCTAACAGTCCCCTCATCTTGTTCGTGACGCGTCAAAAAAATATCTACAACTAGAAATTATTAATATGAATCTTTTTTGTATGTGAAAAAAGAGATTAATATGAATTATTATACGGGATAATTTACATTATATAAAATGTTACAAATGGATTCTTCATTGAAATTTCGGACGAAAGATTTCATTTCCTCTGCATAAATGTTATATCAGGCAAAATTGAAATAAAATTGAAATAAATATTTAATATTGAAAACAAGTTACCATGTGACAACCATAAAATGACAAATTCATTACCTCGCAGGTAACAGAAATCAGTCCAGTACATGTAACACGCGCACTGTTTTATTATTATTATTATTTTAATATTATTATTATTTTATTAGCAATATTTTATTTTAGAAGAAATCTAAAAAAGAACATGATGCAAGGAATATTAAAATAAAATTTCTCTCTCCTTGAGATTGAATATACCAGATTTCTACAATGCAAATTTAATTTTATATGTAATGTTAAATCTATAAACATATGGTAAATGGTAAATCTTTAAATTTGTAATAATGGTCCTGACTCGAGCTGATTACACGTGGATAAGCGCGATTAGGATGGCTCTCTCAGGGTGGCTCTTTTCCTCCATGGAGAAACAGCACGGAAATTTGGCTCCCGGCGTTTTGTCACGCTCAATGTTGAGCGTCACAGCATGCCACGCTCGATTTACGAGATTACAGGGCGCTTATTGCTCCGACGTGCAATCCCGCGAAGGGGTGTAAACGAGCGGGGAACGCCGGGGCCATGTCGCTCCGCCATTATCTCCCCGACATTGCGCTCTAGCGCGAAAAATGCGTCGGCGCTAACCGTCCTGCGGATTTTCACACTTTTCGTATATGCTTCCGCGTGATCAAAAAATTGGAAGATATATGCGCACATTGTCCCGAACATCTACGTGCGAATATAAAAAAAAACGTATCGATGCCGGTTTCAATTTGCCGAGCGTAATTCGCGCGGAACTCGTCTCTGGCAAAATTGTAATAAAATCTATCCAGAGAAATATTCTATTAATTCTATATATGTATGTTATATTATAACAATTGCAAACAATACACGTAATATTAAACGTAATGATAAACTTTATTCATTTCGCGTGGCACATAACAGATATAAGAATCTCTATACATGTATATTCAGTTTTAATTCGGAATTTAGAATTTAGAATAATCATAAATGTTACTTATGCTGTCGATCGAAAATGTTTGTTAATACGCTTACCGTTTTCTTCAAGCGAGATATTGGAGACATGTTGAGGCCAGCGATAATCGCCATCAGAGAATTAAAGTTACCAATGTTAAAGCACTCTCGGGCGGTCTCGATCCAATATTCGACAACACGTACGCGTTGCTTCTTCTTCGCATGCTGAAAAAGTATCGAGAAAATACATAGAGTTATGATATATCTAATACTCGAATCAAATTTGCGATATAGATATCTAATACTCAAATCAAATTTTGGAGAAATGTGAAAAATATATATTTTGATTTTATCGGAAAAAAATTTCGATGTTTTTCAATATAGAAACAAAACAGATATGCAGAAAGTATGCAAGAATATTCATACGTGAATATTGTTGTTAAAGTGATATTTACCTTGCAGACTTCCGTCGCTACAAAGTAGCTCAGTCTATTAAACCATTGAACGTACGATTCGAGATTCCGGGTTTTCTTCATATCTTTGAAGGACGTTTCTAAATGCGGTGATTCCTGGTGGAATAATTAAATGGTTCTTACATTGTTCTTAAAAAATGTTTAAAATAACATCAAGCAAAGTAATTGCAATTTTCTTTAGAAATATACTCACTTTGGCGAAAGCCTGCACGAATTCCTCGGGCCCGATATAAGAGAGCCTTTCGAGTTCCACGTGAGTCAATTGTTGTGCCAGCACGGTGGCTGATGGACAGAGTTCGGTGATGTCCACCTGAAACAGAAAATAATAGTTCTGAATTGCAGTGATTGGAATTGAAACCCAAAGAAAAAAAGCTGTCTTGTTTATAAAAATTAAATTATTGTTTTTAACATATGATCGATTATTATAATTCGCATAATAAACTATGTTCAAATAAATGAAATATGTTCAAATCAAGCAGTGTATTATTTTGTAATATTTTATCTAAATGAATGCCGCATGCACAAAGGTTGCAAGAGAAGTGGTTGAACAAAGCATTACACGTGAAAAGGAAAACTCGTCGAAGATTGGTGCAACAAATGAGCATTTACGACCGCTTGCCGTGTCGCTTTCGGCTTCTTCGACTTTTCGATCTCCGTTTCTGGAGGGACTTCGGTCTTTCAGGGCTTCGATTTCTTTGCTCGTCCTCGCTCGCTTTATTCCATTTGATTCTCCGACGACATTCGCCTCAATGCCGCATCTCAAAGGACGATATGCAGCAGAGAAAGGAAGGAAAAAAAAGGAAAAACGAAAGAAAAGAGAGAATAGAATTTGTGTACACCTCCTTCGCACACACAAGTTTTCACCCTTTACGAGTGTGCGCGTGTATACATGCACGCTTTGACAGCTTTTGGGCTTTACAAGGAGCGGTAGAGGATGATAAATATATGTGTTTCCCGAGTGCGGTGCAAAGGAAAGGAAAGACGTCATCGAAAGGCGATGAATAAAATCACTGGGCCGCGTGATCCGTTTAGGAGGAAATGGCACTCCGAGACGGACTTCCCTCTATCGAATTATGTCGCAGATCGTATTATCGAAGTGCCGGTCCACAGAAGTGGACAGAGACTAACTAACAGGAAAAGAAGAAATTGCATTGACGAGAGTGCCGGTAAAAGAGCAAATTCAAGGATTCTCGCGCGGGGAAGGAAGGGAGTTTCGGTTCGAAATGTAAAAGATAGCGCGCAACTACCTCCGATAGTTCGAAACAGAGAAGAATGGAAATACATTTTCAGGTGGAGAAAAGACACTCGCAAAAAGAGGACACACGATGCTTTGTGATAGGTAAAGCGAACATTCCTCTCTGGTTAACGTTATTCTTTGTAATTGGCGCGGGCGTAAAGAAACAAATTCCCTGCACGCCACCGGCGAAACAAAGAGTAGAGACGCGAGTACAGAGAATAAACGCGCATAGAATTACGGTGGAAACTGAGTTCCATCGTCGGTTCAGCGGAGACAAAAGTAGAAGTTTCCGTCGAAAAAGTTGCGGTTCGAAACTTTTTTCCCAAAGACTGTAGTTATGGCTTCTTCCTTCTTCTAAAGCCAAGCATAAGGAGGCAACGAGCTTATTTTGATATTACGTTAAAATTCCTTGATTGCGGATCAGCTCGTCGTTGGAGAACGCAGCGAGATACTACTATTCGGTCATTCGTCGTTGATTGTGCTGCAATTTTTAAAATCGCTGCTATCGGTTATCGAACAGCGATCTTGTTTCGCTTTTATGACTAATTACGATAATGTAATCAGTACAGGCCACGACAAGCAGAATTAGTTCGCAGCGGTTTACTGGGACAAAGTCGTTGAAAAGACCTAATCGGTTGGCGGTCTCGGACCGGAGGCGAAGTTCGGAGTTGTCCGGAGATTTGCCAGAGAGCGATAATGCCCGGAGCAATACCCAAAGAAGCGTTGCTGCGAGATATGCAAGTGTACATAGTTTTGCTACTGTGCACGCAAGATCGTGCCGTGAGATTCCTGTGATTTCTTGCACCGTATGATTAGTGGTAAATTTCCCGCAGTCACGTAGTGGAATTATTTCAGTGAAAACAAAAAGAATGCACCAAATTTGGAATAAATCTTCGATTAAAAACGCAAGATAACTTCTGTGCCATATCAATCCTTTTGAATTAATTCAGAGAGACATATAATAAAAAATGTGCTTCTGATTTTATTTCAATTGTGAATTATTAATTATTAATTATTAATGTCGATCATTTCCTGCAACAACAAAGAGCTTGGAAGTCATTGATACTGATAATTAAATATTATAATTAATTGATTAATATTAAACGAAATTTTCTTTTGTTACGCATAATGATAATAATGAGCTCCTGCATCTGACGTAATTGGCTTAAACAGTGAGGTTTGCATATATGATTTAATTAATGAACAATTTGCTAGTATAGATCGTGCTAATGGAGGATGTTATACAGTGTAGAGAAAGAAGGAACAATTATAAAGCCATTTCTTCGCTTCGGAAATTGCTAATCCTCATCGAGAAGCGAATGCAGCGAAGTCAATTTCGAGATAAAGCAAAGCGAGTATCTAGCTCGTAGTAAAAAGTGGCGGCACATCCTCTCATAAAGTCTCGTTTGAGGAGAACTGAACTCGTTCTCGAATCGACGGATAAAATAAATTGAAAGTTAAAACGAAATTTCTAACGACGAAAGACGAAGAGAGCGCGGTCGTGCTCCCGAGGTGTTTCTGCCAGCTCTCGATATAGGATGCACTTAGAAATTACCCGATAGGAAGAAAACAAATATCGAAAACTCATTATTGGTCTCGTAAGTCTACTTCTCGTCTCGGGCGAAAAGACGTGATCTTTTTTCTGAAGGTGAAAGGTGCGACACGTAACGAACGACGTTCGATGAAAGTACGACAAACTCATAATTCAACTCCTCGTTCCGGATTGTTTGTATCGTTGCTACGTCGATCTATAAGTCGCTGATATAGTTCGAGATTCGCGAGTAAATACAAGTAAAAATACAAGAGCAAAGCCCTTAAATTAAGCGTGGCACGACTTCTCGCGTTTCCTAATTAAACAACGTGCAACACCGAAGGACCGCCTCTTACGAACAACGATGAACGTCGCATCATAGTTTATGAAACGAATAAAAATCCTCCAAGGGGTAGACCCCCGACTGAAAGTTTCAGTAAAAAAATGAAGCAGCAGGGAGCGGATTGGGAGAGAAAAAAATACGGTATTAAGGCCGAATTATTGGTCTCGAGAGTTATAACTTGTTTCTACGTGGAGTTGCCGGCGCCGTGGCACGTACAGAACGAGTTGAAAAAGCGCGGCGAAGCGAACTTGTGGTTTAATAAGCCGGAGCTTTGCGAGAGCTTGACCTGATCCTGCCGTCCTGCCTTTTCTTCTTAATGCTTCCTTCTTTTTATCTACCTATCTATCTACGCACGCACCCTCTCGTCTATCCTGTAACCGGGACAAGTAATCTCCACGCAAATTAAGATACATTAAAGGAGTCATCGAAGCAATTGCGACGAAATGGCCTCTGCGGCTCTTTCTCATGTACGAGACTCTTCCGATGAGTTGGAACAATAAAAGAATTCCAACGCGAATATCACCATCCGAAGAAATTTATTAAAGCAAATTGCAATTGCATGTTTGATTATTAGGTGAATAACTAAGTAATCCTGGTCTAGCTGGCGATGAATCAAACTAAACATATTTATGAAAACACAACATAGTTTCTCGTGCATTAAGTTTATAGAAAACAGATAACGTTTTAAAAAACAAAAAACAAAATTCTCTAAAACGTGCTACATTAAGTTGTATTTAGACACTATTTAAACGTGACTTAGTTAATGATCTAATTTACACATTATATACACATATAGATATACAGGGTGTTTCCTAAGTAAGTAGACAAACTGAAGGAGGATATTCCTTGGCTTATTTTAAGAAGAAAAGGTCATATAAACATATGTCCTAAACTGCTTTGTTTTCCAAAAAAAGTACATCACTGTTTTCGTTCACTTTTCGGATAGCGTGCTTTTGCAGTACGAGTCAACAAATTTCAACAGATCTCAGAAATCGCATAATAGATGGATGTGAAAGAATACGTAACACTCCAGGTATTTTTGAGCGTGTACGTTAATCAATGGAAAGGAGAGTTGAGGCGTGTATCATGGCTGCAGGTGGACATTTTCAGCAGTTACTGTGATGTTATTATTTTTCTCTTTAGTTACTATTTTCTTTTTCGTTATAATTTTTCTTTTTGGGTACTATTGTTTTTCATTTGTTTCATTTGCAATAACACAAACTGTTCTATAATAAACGAAAAGTGAACGAAAACAGTAATGTACTTTTTTTTGGAAAACAAAGCAGTTTAGGACATATGTTTATATGACCTTTTCTTCTTAAAATAAGCCAAGGAATATCCTCCTTAAGTTTGTCTACTTACTTAGGAAACACCCTGTATAGATATATACATACATATACTTTATTATTATATATTTTGATAAGTGGATAGTTCAAAGGAACATGCTTTTGTCAAAGCCAAAGGTTGTTCATGCCAAATATTTGAAAAATACGGTAAAAGATAGTACCATAAAGGGGAATATATCGCCAAAATTTTATTATCGTATATTTATTACATATTCTTCTTCTGCATATTATATATCGATGCACCAATGTATAATAATGAAGCGTTTACAAAAGCTTGCGTTTTCATACGTGGAAAATTGCGGGATTGCCTTATTTTCCTGTGGAAATTTAGCGGCATTTGCCACACCGTCGGCAAATATCGCGTTCGCTTTAATATTCTTCGGAGCGAACTCTAGCCAGAAATTCTATCTCGCGGGTCTAATGGAAATTTTCGTTTTAAACATACGGATCCAACTTTACTCCCCGTCCCCGCACGTAAGTAACAGTTATTTCGTATTCATGGCAGAATTATTGCGTGCGTAAGTTCAGCATAGATTCTCCCAACTCGTCGTTTACATTGTGCTACGTTAGTGTCTAGGCAGGATAATTCGATTTTTGGGCAAGTTCCAAATCTTTCAATATAAATAACATTCATAAATGATTATGAAATTGTGACACAATAAATGTAAGGAGACTTAGAACCGTGAAAAATTTTATATTGCTTAAAAGCGTTCTTCTATAGTATTATTTATTAAATACAAAAGCAATCTCTCCGAGAAATAATTTGTTGATAACAAATTTGTAAGATAAAATTTGACAGCTGATAAAATTTGATTTTATGTGTTCATCTTATTTTACGATAATAAAATTCTAACAAAATTGATAAAATAAAAGCAGGAACGTGTCTCATAAAACACCAACGGAAGATTGGTGGTGTTGCGGTGTATACACCTTGGAAAATGGCTCGGTGGATTGTTATATTGTGCAAACATTGTGATCATCCCAACACATAATCATCACGCTCTATCGTAATTTCTCGCACGTTTACGCGAAATGACCCATGCAGCGTCCGTAAAGGGATGCGCGGCTACACAATTTCGTACTGATTAGCCGCGCGCACGACACACCCCGGTCGCTATATTTAACTAATTAATGCACCTGCAAATTACCTATTAGCGGGTGTTACAAGCGGCGGTAGATAGGTGCGCGATAATCAAATTAACGAAATGGTTAACGTCTCCCGGCATGGGAACCCCGTTAGACTAACCGTGCAAAGTGCACGCGCGCATGAACGTTCAAGTTTCGATCGATGTATATGATGTTTTTGCGCATATAAACATGTGTGACACACATGGACATGAAGAATGGGAATACCGATATTCGCGAAATGTAATATTAATTGTGCGTGGAATGAACGAAAGTGAAGGAGAGAGATAGAGAGAGAAACAGAGAGAGAAGGGAAAGGAGAATGCACAAAGGGTGGAGTGTTATCCAAAGGGAGAATATTATCGCTTCATTATGCTAAAAGTCCTCGAAGGGTCGATGCGATTACGGTAAACCGAGTAAGCGTGCTTCGCAACACGGCAAGTCGGATTACGAGAGTATAAATCCATATTGAAATTCGGAACTATGAAACGTTCGGGTCAATGTGCGATCAACCAAGCACTACAATCCTTTTTCCCAATAAGCCGCGATATTAGATTGCGATTATAAAATCGGTTAACGCAATTTGCAAAAATAATCTCACTTGCAAATATTTTTGCAGATATAGATGTAATTAGCATCGAGATTTAATTACGAGCTCGTGATGTCGTTTATAATGCATATTGATATATACGCCCGCGAGTTTGATTCATACAAATAAACAGTTGCCACTCGAATCGAATAGGAAATATCAATTACTACGTATTATTGTAGTTAATAATAAAAAACATGTGGCTTTATTTACGCGAGTGCGTTATTCAGGTCGGTGATATTATTTCGTTCAACGAATTGTTGTAATCTCTATATTTTCTTTATATCAGAAATTAGAATTGTTAATTTCTAGATTTAATGATACTTTTCCTTTCGCATTCATTCATATTCATAACTTAACTCTCATAATAATTATCATACATATCATAATACATCCAGTCTACAATTCATCCATCAAACCGTCTAAATAAAATTTGCATGAAGAAACTGTACCGTAACAAGGTAAGCAGCTAAGCATATCATTCCAGTTCCTGTCTTTCCTTTTTTCGGGCGGAAACAGGGGTATCGTCGTACGCAAACTTCGCACGCGTTAAGGAGATCGGCGGTGTTTGCAGTTCGGAAAACGTCGCGTTAAGCCACTAACTAAGCCGAGGCGGGACAGCGAAATGCAAGCTGACGGCCGCAAATGGGCGCTTGTAGCGGAACTCACGAACCTGTGTAAGCTGCTCCGTCGCTGCCTCGGTCGCCAGTCTGGCCAGGCCCTCCTCGTACCTTTCCAGGGCCGTAAGTCGTAGCAGCAAGTTTTGCAGCAACCCTGAAACTTCCTGCCTGGCCGCGGCGTCGACCGCAGCGACTTTCTGCGTGATGGACCTGACGTGACCCATCACCCTCTCGTCCCGGAAGTCGTACGGGAATGTTTCCGTCCATTCCGCCAGCAGCTGCACCAACCGCGGCACGAACCGATGTAGTCGTTCCTGAAATATGTAGCCGGGTTTCCCATTTTTCTCATTTTATCTGTTTCCGATGACGAAGGTGATTTCTGTGTCATCGCGCGAAATTTACCTCGGCATGGGGCGGGTGAAATGGTGGGGACGCGAGGCAGAATATTGGTCTCACATCGTAACTACATTATTAATCCAAATCTTGGTATAGAAGAAGCAGATCGAACTAAGCCAGAATATTTATACAACGCAGGAATGCGCTGATTTATACTTTATACGATAAAAAATGGCCGTAGCGACTAGCTTCTAAACTTTCATAATATATCGCATTTATATAAACAAGGAAATATATTGCGAGCTTATACATTGCACAGGAATCCCTCAACACCAATAAGAATTTTAATGAAAAGAGAAACGCTAAATAATCATGGGTTCGTTAGAAGAGAGAAAACGATCTAGCTCGCTTGATAAGATGCTAGATAGGAACTGGGAAAAGAGCCATGGAGTTTTTTTGCGCCATTTTTATTTCGCGGTAGACGAAAGGTTGGTTAGATGGAAGGTTGAGAGAAGAGGATACGAGAGTGCATAACTCTCTGATGGAACGATAATACACTTCTTCGTGGATGCATGGTGTCGGTAAAGGGCTTCATGCCGGTTCGCACAGATCAGAAGTACACTGGTACTCACCTTACCGCCCTCCCCATTCAGATTCTGCTGATGCTCGCAGAGAGCGCAAACCTCGCCCAAAAGCTCGTGCGGCTTGATGAAGAGTCTAGCGCTCAGCAAAAAGGCGAAGAGGTACGCCCGATCGGGATAATATTCCTCCGTAGGCACCATATGCTGTACCAACGCTTCGAGCGAGCCTGAGACGAGGTTGCCGTCTCGATACACCAAAGCCTGAAACAGTATACGATTCAACCTGAGTGTGGTAATGCGATAACAGACGCTGTGAACTTCCTCGCAATGGATATCGTGTAATGACACAAATCAGACGAATAATGTAATTCTCAAGAGATCGTTAAAATATCTTGCATGACCGTTTCTGTCATTCTCTATTAATGACTATTTGAGGAAACGTGACATTTAAAATAGCTTTGCTGAATTACAATGTTTATCAAAATGATTTTTATTTATTCCGCTGATTCTTTATGGATTTAACAAATATTTCAAAAATTAAAATCTTGATATTTATAAAACGTTGACTTCGTATTATTGCAGAGGATTTAATCTTCTCTTCTGACACGTGTATTTTGGATTGTCTCTTGTCGACTGTATGATCATGAATTTCTCTATCTACTCATATGTCATGATAATTTAACGTTTCTATTAAAGCTATATGCATTAGTTAATGGTGATGTGTAGGACTTAGTTACATGATGTTTACGTAGATATATCACGAGCTGACGAGCTATAGTCTAAAAGCTCTGAAATTTTTCCGTCGCGTCCACATAACGTCTCCAGTATGTGGGACTTTCACGAGTTGATACGTGCATGGAATGTAGAACCTGCTTGGTAGATATTGCCGAATACCTCCACGGAACACGCTTTTGAGTTAGCTCGTTTCGAAGTTGGCGAAATGCTAAATCTGCGCATCACCAAAGTTGCACTCACAACCGAGGTAAGCTCTAACAAGCAGTACGGAATTCAAATTGGATTCCAACTTAAACTTATCGCGTCTTAATGCAGTAATGACGAGGTAATATTTCCGCCATGAACGACCGTCGAGTTCTCGGTGCATCCGATTACCGATTACGATAATCGGCGATATCACTTTAAAATTTACAACTTACCTAAATCTGCGCTTAACATTCGATATTTGGTATATATGAATAATGTTATAACACTTAATATAATCATTTATTACACGTAATATTTTACTAGTAATCGGCACGCTGAACTAACATTTGGAAATATACCTAATTAATATATTTCGTGAACGTAAGCCATAATTAATTATCATAAACCGATAAAAAGAAGCTTTTCTCTTTTGCACGTTACATATTATAGTTACATGTACCTATTTTCATGTACTACTATCCACATGATAGTATAGCTCAGTCATGTGCTACTATTGCAGTAATTACATGTAATTATTTTTGCACATTACATGTACAGTTTCATTGCGATGGGTTTTGAAAGCAGTCGGATAACTGGTAAACTTGCATGATAGATAGAATCCATAGAGGATTCAAATGGCTTAAGCTTAACTCCGTTAATGCAGCATCGACGAGATAGTATTTTCACCCTAACTCGCGAGAACGATGCTAAAACTTTCTGCACCAACAGCCGGTTGGGATATACGAGTTAATGTGAAAGTGTGAACATCCACCCCGTTCATGCAACACTATTCTAAATTTCCGTCTAAAGCCCTCCACTTGATTAAAGATAATTTTATTATCTCAATAATGCATTCGTTTTCGCAATTTGTTTTAGTACAAAACGTTTCCAAGAGGAACACTGAAGTGTTCGTTAGCATTACCCCGTCGTAAAAGCATTGCATTACCTCCAGAAGAAAAGCAGCAAGTGGAATCAATTTCATTTCGTCTTTTTGACGTTGTAGAAACTCTTACGTTTCCTTATCTCCATTTTAACAAAAATTTCATATGGAATCTTTCTATTAGAGAGCACGTGGAGTACACTTTTTCAGACTGGTTTTTACGCTTATAAGTTTTCTTTTTTATTAATCTCTCTTCTTCATTCTTTGGTGTTCTCTACTGAGCCACTGAGTCTGGAAATTAATGATGTGGTACATTGTTGTCCACCGAATTTTATGGAATACCGAATGGATGAGATCTTTTGTGTAGTGTTCACATCTCTGAGACACGAATATCACTGAAAATCTTTGCTCGTAATCGTTTTCTAATAAATACCATTGCTCTCGCTTTATTCGAGCTTTAGCATTTTATGATGGAGGATGAATATTGTTAAACTAGGGCTTTACGTCGCTTTGAGAAGTTTTAGGTTCAATTAGTTTATTGAAACAGAAGACGGGAGGTCGTAACGGTACGGTACTATTACGAAGTTTCCACGGGTCGTAAAGCGTCTCCATCCGTGCCACCTATTTCCCGTTAACTGCAAGTAACAAAGTGAATATCCTGCTGTTGTTCCCGGTTTCTCTTTTCCATGTTCCCGATCCGGGTTACGTATGTTTTCGGAAAGGAAGTAAACGCAACTCCGCGGTCATGCAACTTCGCCATAAATCCCAAGTCAGGTTTAAGAAAGAAAAATGAAGATAGAAGATAAAATTAGCGGTTTACCTACTGTAAGAAAGAGAATTACTCAAGGAACATATAGGAAAGCCTCTGTATCTGGACAAATAAAGCGATGACAAGACCAGGAAATGGTGTAAAAGATTAAGAAAAATGATAATATTATAATATTATTCTGGAAACCTAGAACATCATTCTAGATAAAGCAAGACGAAGAAATAATAGAGAAACACGAAATAGATATATATGCTCAGTACCTGAAACAAAGAAGAAAAGGCAAGGAAATGCGCGATATGGAAACTATATATTATTTTACAGTGAAAAAGGAAGAAAGAAAGAGCAAAATAGAGAGACAGCTAGATATCAATCTCTGAAGAGAAATAATGAACCAATAGAAGAACTGATGTTGAAGTACAAGACGCAGTCCTACGATAAGAGGAAGAAGAAGAAGAAAAAGAGAAGCAGCTTTAATCAAGTCACGAAGTCAATCCTCCAGCTTTATTTCTGTCTCCTCTTTCTTCTCCATTCTTTTGGAAATTATATAGTATCTCACATCGTGCAACAGTTAGTTCTTAAACAAGTCTTTTAGCTCGTTATTGTACAGAATCATTCTGACAAAATTTTATTATTCCATCTTTGCATCAATAAATAAAAGGCACTTCTATTTAAATTCGTATATATTCATCTTTATTACTTTTTCTACATTAAAATAGATGATGTGATTGATGCTCGATGGAGGCTTCATAGTTACTTCATAATAAACTCTTTCTTCTTTATTCTTTTTGCATTTTCTTCATTAAGTATGACGATAAAAGTGTAATAACTGACTTTTCATGGTCAAAAAAAGTTTCTGAGGACATCCTCCGATAATAAAGTATACATACATTGTATAAGACGACGCAATTAGGTGGCAACTTATCAAGGAGCCGTGAACAAAAGGTCCTTACGTGAGGAAAATCGAACAAGATAAAAAGTTAACTAGAGTACTTCTGTTAAAACGGCAAAGCTGTTCTCGTAAAAACTAATCGTACGATTGATGAAAAATGAGAAGATCCAAGAAAAACGGAATAAAGTTTCTCCCAGGTTGACGGAAAGTTTAACTTACTTTTATTTAAAAAAAAAAGAGAGAAAGAAATGGAAGAAGTACATAGCTGTTAAAGTCACACGGGACAGACATGCAAGAGCCTAACGAACAAAGTGCGGGAACATTCTGCACGCGAGATTAATCAGACCAAAAAAGGAAAAGAGCACGGCGGTACCCTGAGAGGTTCCTTTGTACTTTGAATAAAGCTTTTAACATTCGCGATATAACTCCGCTTATATTGCGTGACTTATTAATGAGATGATAAAATGCATGAAACACTGTAGCTGACGGAAAATATTGTGTCGGAAATATGCAAGCAAAGTAACTCTTAGAACGTATGTTAAATACGTACAATATTTAATGAAAATGTTAGTACTGGTACTTGTCGAAATATTATAATGTTACAAATATTTAATAACAATTCTCTACCTTTAATATGAATTCAAATTTTCGTAACTTGAAAAATTACTTGAAGTATATGTTTTATACAAGAAGTTTGGAAAATAGCTAGTATTCTTCAAAGGAGATTACGTAGATAAAATCAAATTCTATTAGCATTGTTCAAAGATAAAGGCAACTAATTAAACTTTCTGTTATAAATCGTACATGGCGTAGATAGCATCACGATGAAGAAAGATAAAGATTGTCGCTAAAATTGATTCCACTAAAACTTTAAAGTAATCGCTGTTAAGTAGTGCAAAGAGCGAGTTCACTAGCCAAATTTAGAATGTAACTATAGAGAATTATTCATAGAAAGAAGCTTTAACAGTCTATTCTACTTGAAAATGGATAAAAGAGCGAAAGAGTATTTAAGCGTAAGCTACCAAGTCGGGTGTTTTCTCGACTTGTGCGAAATGAATTTTGTCAAGGAAGGAATCGTTGCTGCATCAAAAAGAAGAGAACTTGCCGATCATTTACATGCGTTGCATTGGATTGGACGGAAGATTATAATGCAAAGTTCGTCGGTTTCTTCGTGAGATCGAGGGACGGTAAAGGAACGGGATCTGAAATGAGGACGAGTTTATATATGGTTTACTTCCTTGATTTATGATCCCAGCATGTTGTTTGCAGCGCAAGCGTAGCCCCTTCTTTCCCTTCACCCGCATCCCTGGTAGTGTAACATTCTTCGTACCCAGGATCTGGATGTCCTGGGATTATGCGAGCATTACGAAGCGTATTTAGCATAGTATTACATCGCTGAAATGTTATCCTTTGTAGTGACTGCATATACCGAGCGCAAACCATCTTACGGAATAATCCGATAGTCCGAAGACGAAGAATCCAAGATATCTGGGAGTGCCGTTGATTGAAAGAGGAAACGCGATCTTGTTCTCCGGGAATTACGTATCGTGTAAGACAACGTCTTATCATAATAACGAATTTTCACTCTAAAGTACGAAATAATCCTTCCCACTATCAAGCTTCGCAAACTGTCGCGCCGACACATCGCTGAGGGTTTTTCGTCGATAGAAATACTCAGCCGATGCAAGATTCTTTCATTGGGTAACATCAGTTGTACGAAAATGTATTATACAATATGATTTTGCACAATTTCTACGTGAAAGAATTTTTCGTGGATTTACACGCCGCGCCGTAAGTTTGCGTCGCTTTATGCGCCGTCTCCTTGTTTTAATTGTCTCCCATCTAAATGTCTGGCGCTCCGCTTCTCGCCATTTATTTCTGCCTTAATTAGAAACGTCCGATCTTCTTCACCCACGTGCTTATCACTCTTATCAAACGCTACTGCGTTATAATGCCAGTAATTCGCATGCGCGCACCCGTGCACTTGAAGGGTTTAATAAAGCGGATTCGCGGCCACTTCTGAATGCAAGTATGAAACGTTTCACCAACGTTTTTCGTGATATAGCCGAAGAAAAATGCATAATGCTGGCCAGATAGGAAATAACGGAGGTGGAAGAGGAAAGGGTTGCGAGAATTCAAAGCCCCCGCGCGCTACTGAGCGCTCCTTTGTTATACCGCGTCAGGCCTTCCTTTTCTCTTCTATCCTTTTCAACCCCGCCACATTCTCTTTTCCCCTTTCGACAAACGCGCTTCCACCCGTCTCCACTCCTCCGCATTGGTCGGCTGCGGTTTTTATGTATCCGGCTTAATAAAACGCTCGGTGCACTCTCTCACACCGTTACACATGGCGAGCACCCACCTACGTGTAACTGCTTTTTTCTAGTGCTTTTTGTCGCACGAAGACGTGAAATATGTCGAATGCTTTTAGCTCTTTATAAATCAGGCAAATTCCCTGAAGTGCGAAATGTTTTTGTGCGCTTAATATTAATGGACCAATCGATTTGCTAGTAATTCGCGATCGTGTTGAGAAATGTATCTGAAAATAAAGCTCCTGCATACCTATAAAATAAAATATTTCTATCTTCTTCAATTTTTCATTCTGTTTTCATGAAAAACAAAGGTATTTTATAAGAATTCTTCACGGGAAGGAAGTGTGTAAGAGCGGAAAGAAAGAAAGAAGAAGAAAAAGAAAAGCAGCATCTAACAAGCAAGAATAAAAAGTCGATCGCACGTAATTACGACGACACGATTTGAATATTAAGCTCGTCCTTCTGCTTCGTCCTGTATACCTCATTTCCGATTCTTGATTACGTTTTTATATAGTACCTAGTGTCCATTAAGTTACAGAATCTCAAGACGAAAAAAGAATGTCTCGATGCGAACAGCGTAAGAAGTATTCCTCCCCACAACTCGGTTCCTTTATTACGCGACATTAACGCTCGTCGCAGATGGCCCGGGAGAAATTAAAGAAATTTGCATAATCGCGATACACCGCGCGTATTGTTACTCGCAACTTCAGCCAGACGTTTCGCTAATCTACCTTTTAATTAAGCAAATATGCGAGCGTCGGCGTTAGCGGATGTACCGTATGCATCTTCATAAGATTTCTCGTTGCTTTGCTTGCGCGGAGCAGCAAACAACAAACAACAACGATTTTTTTCCTCTTTTTCTTTATCTTTTTTCCGAGGGAAGATGAACCGTTACGAAGGCACAGGACAGACAGAAGAAGAGAATAAGCAAGACTTGAAAAGCCGCATCGGATGTTTACGAATAATCGTTTCGTTTAGCGACAGCTTTGTATTAATGCTCGGTTTTTGCGAAAGATCTCGAAATTGGTCTAACTTGGGATAAGACAGGGAATAAATTGGCCGCATAATGGCAACGGAATTGGTTCTTTACCACAGAGAATTGCTACAAGACACGCAGGATAGATCCTGACGCTTGCGATTCGTCTGCGTCGCGCTTAAACGCATTCGCAGTAGATCTGGAAAAATCGTCAATCGATCTAGAAAAAGCGCAAAAGAGTTTCGATTTAGAGAACGACTAATCCTCGGAAGAATAATTCTTTCTTGTATAGCAATAACTATTAAGGAGAACATTTCATGCTTACAAAATATTGAGTCAACCGGAAAGTCCGTATGGATTTTTGTAGCAAAATTTAAATGCAAAACTTTATAGTAAGAATTCATGCAAAGTTTTGTATTTGAATTTTGCTAAAATAATTCGCACGGATTTGATGGTAATACAAACTTTTGTATTAAGAATCAATACAAAGTTTTGCGTTTGAATTTTGCTAAACAATTTCGCATGAATTATTCAATCAATAATAACTTGTTAGAATATATGTATATAAGAATATATAATAAGAAACTTTACGCTTCATCGCTATTACGTAATATTTTATATCTTTATGTACTTTACATAAGTTTATATATAAATTATAACACAAAACTCTCTCTCTCTCTCTCTCTTTTAACGAACCAGTAAGTCAATTATGAAAAGTTATAGTAATTATTACTATGGAAAACATAATTTAGAATGTCGAAGTTTACAATAACGGTCTACGTTTTGTTATTCAAGTTTGAAGTAATTTATCATATTGTGCTTGTTGCGAGCGTTATTTAATTTTACAATTAACAATCACTCGATACGTTTAACATATTCTGGAAGGACGACGCGGAAACAGCTCGCAGGCGGACAGTAAAGTGAATCAGAGCGTGCTTTATGGAACGCAAGCGCGAAAGGTGAAGAATAGTGGTGTTTCCCGCCTTTTTTCTTTCCACGCGAAAAAATTCGGATCGCAATTACGGAATTAGTTCTTCTCCTCAGAGACGCACGATCCAGCGATTTCAAACAAAACAACGGAATACCGTGCTATTTGCGAATGTCGACGTCTAATTTTCCACTCTCGCGATTGTGGTGACTATTCGCGCGGCGAGGAAGCAACACGAAGCGACTGCAAATGATTTTTCCGAGTAGGAAACGTGCAAACAGGAAACGTTTTCGATTTGAGGACGACATATAAGGAGCATATATGCGCATACATGTAGACATTGCTGTTTCGTAGCTTTCACGCAGATGCTCAAATTTGTACTCTTGTAAAGGCTCTTCAAATAACTCCAATTTTGATTTAATATTTAATTTGCAGTAAAATGTTCTCCGCGGCATATGCAGAGATATTATTCTATATATTATATGCTCTAAAATATAATACAGAAAGAGAGAGATATTAAATAATAGAAGATTACAAAATTTATTATTAAAAAATATGCATGTATTTAAATTCTTTATATTATTAAAAAAGGACAGGAAATGTTTCACACTGCTAATACGATTATTATTAAAATGAAAAATTTCATTGTATAACTATACAAATAAAAAAAGAACAAAAGCAATTTAATCAGGCAATTATTCTATAGGGTACATTAAAAGCTATTCTATTTAAATTTGTAATTAAAGAACACACACATATATCTGCGTGTTGTAATCAACCATCACCTTTAACTCTCTCTTCCCAGAACTTTTGAACTCTTTTCTTTTTAGATAGATTTCCATTTCAAGTATATGTGATACACATCGCGTTTATTTGTATTCTTGTAGCGGGACACAAAGAAAAATGCATTGCGATTTCTGAAAGCTATAAGTTACACACATCGACATTTGAATATGCGAGATATAAATATTCCAGATCCCTATATCCCGCGTTTCCAATTTCACTTCTGTCATATAAGCGTGCAGAGATGAATACGTAAATATACGTAAGGATAGCCATGAGGGGTGAGACGTTCCGATATATCGGAACATCCGGGAAACGGGACAACGAGCCACATAGCGCGATAAAACGTACCTGACTTCATCTGGCCTGCCACGAGTTTCGGTGGCATCGAAACTCACGTCCCACCGCGTTTCGATTATAAACTGCTAGACGAGCGCGGCAAACGACGTAAGCATCGTCGATTTCGCTGGCGCATGTAAATCGATAGACATCGAAAAAATTGCGAAAAATCCGGGACCAGGATGGAAAAGAGGAAGAGCACGGAGAGAATGGGAAAAGCGATGTCAAAAAAAAATTGTTCACGCCCGTCGTAACGCCGACATTTCGGAGCGATGAACAATCACGATGGGTGTGAGCTTTTGCGAAAGCTCGATTAAAACTACCCATGAGGCCAAATGAATAATATCGACGTAGCGATCCATTTGGAGCTTGCAAAGATAGCTTCGTTACTTGCGCGCGCACGTTACGTGCAAGGAATCACGTTCGCTTGAAATGTCAGTTTACTCAACATTAAGTCTCGTTTCAGCTGTTTCAGTTAATTAACAAACGTAATTGAGAGTAAGAAAAATTTTGAAAATTTAAACAAACGTCGAAGACACTCGGAAAAAGAAATTTACAGGACAAAAAGGCTAACAGGATAAAAATATAATTCTATACTAATAATAATAATATAATAAAATAATAATAATATTCTATGTAAGAATCAATTTTCAATCTTTTAAAAATTTACATAAAATGTAATATGTGTATTTTCTTTAGAATTTAATGTTTCTTTCACATTTATTACTTGCATTGATGTCGTGCAAGTAATGAATGTGAAAAAAATCAAAGATGTAGAATATAATGATGAAAGTATTGTTTTGGGGAGGAATATAATAATAATGGTGATGTCTGACGATGTATTGATGGAATCCCATATACATCGTTAGATCACATCCGCGGATGACCAGTCGATTCCATCCCCATTCGCGGCTCTTTGTCCAATGCTCGCTCATGGATTCAACCCTCATCCACCCTTTGCCACCCGTCGCTCCACTCTTCGGGGCTCGGCGAAGCGGGTGGAGGGACGCAGATAACGGTTTTAATTCCGTACGAATGGATCGACGTGTGAAAAAACGGTAGGGAGGATCGTCGGAGAGGCGGATTGATGGACTGCCGGGAACAATGGTTAACTTCGGAAGTAATCGCTTAATTCCGGAATTCGAGCTAGCTCCCACTGTCCGGTTAGATCCCGTATTGCACGCTCCGGATCTTGCTCAGTTTCCCTTTCCTCCCTTTTAGCCGTATTTTATTATGCGCCAACGCAGTGTTTGCGTTAATCCTCTCGCACGGGTCATCTTCTTCCGCGTAACGAAGAAAGCTAGAGGAGGAAACCAGGAACTTGCTCAACCGTTTAATTGCATCGACCGTTAACGCGGCTTTCATTTTGCCGGCGATAACTTCCCGCAGAATTACTATTACTTAACTTCTACGTGTACGCAAACCGAGAAAATTCAAGATTCATGCACGAACTACACGCGGCGTGTCTGAACTCGAAATAAAATTATGAAAATGTAGTACCCCTCACGTCGGACAATTTAGGTCGCGCGTAATCACGGTGATTTCCCGTGACATACCCTTCTTTAGTGACTTCTTTCTTCCTTTTCTCTTTATTCATCCTACATGTCCCGCGATACGCAGCAATAAAGGGATCTTAAGAATTAAACTAGAACGAAGTAAACAATAGTACCCGGCACGACGAATAGCCGCTTCGCCGGTCGGTTCTTTCGCCATGACGAAACTTCTGTCGCTGTGGCACATTTACGAGGAACTTTTCTGAAAGTTATCGACGAAGGAAGCCGACAGTCTGTTCCATTTGCACTCCGTCGCCGGACGAGGCTGTTTTGCCTGGCGAAATTCATTACCGCAGTCACGAACGATTAAGAACCTTCGTCGAGCAGACTATTAGGAATTGCTCGTACAATCGTTCGTTCAGATATATACACAGATGTAATCGATGTTTCTTGCTCCAGTGCATACTTACGAGCTCCGTGTCTATGCCGGCGCCGTCCCGGATGTTCTCGTGATCGGCACCGGCGCCATTGACCATTCCAGCAGCCGAAGTGGTACCGCTCGCGCCTGCTTTTCCACCAGCACCTCCGGCTGGTGTTTGCGGTAAGCTCTGAAAAGCAAAAAACCAAAAAAGAGAAATCAATTTTAGGCGAATGACATTCGCACATATCCGATTAAACGGACGAGCTCATTCGCGCTACAGATAAAAATCGCAGCTGTATAATTCCGCAATATTCGCAAATATTCGCTAATACTCGTAACCGTTTCGCGCACGTTAAACACCAGACGACTGCGATTACGTAATATATTGATTCGAGAGCGATTGTGTCACCGCGATGAACGATTCAGCGAATTTACGCGGCCGTTGGGAGTTCGATAACGCGACGTGGCCCGATTTGTTTTCCGGCCGAAATCCACGCTGAAATCTCGCCTCAATTTCGCCTCAGTGAGATCGTTCCTTTTATTCGCAACGTCTTGAAGCTTTTCTCGAACTCCTCCTTGCTGCGTTCTATAGCGGGCAACGAGGCTGCCTCACCACGAGCGCCGGCTTTTACGAGGGGGATTAGATGGTGTAAAGGATGGTCGTAAAGGGAAATTTCGCTGAACGTATTTGCCCTGATCGTCCTGGCCGGGGTGAGAAAAATAGCCGCCGAGACAAAGCAATTTGTATGCACCGGGGAAATGTGTACGCGCGCGACAACATTATGTACCAGCAACTTCACCGCGTTTCGCATTAATAGAACGGGAGTTTCGCGGCGACTGCGACGGCTCTCCCGACGAAGGGGATTACCGCGTGGTCTTTAAATCAATTTCGCCGGCGTGATAGAACTCTTCGAGTTCGCGGTATCAGGATTGATCGCCTGCCATCCGCGCCCCCGGATAAGGGCGAAGCACGAAAACTATTCGCGTAACATCCGACCGACGCGCGTTCTCGGTGACGGGTGGTAATTTTTGAATAATCTACCTGCGGGCGTGTCTCGCGAGACGAAATGCGCGGCATTGTTAGCTAAGTAAGATTGATACGTTTTTAGTCTTCTCCCTTTTTTTTAGATCGAGTCTATTCATTCAGAAATTCGTTGACACGCTAAGACGCGACCCTCATATTTCACACTTTCGAAAGTTTTGAAAGATATCAATATCTTCGAACTTTCGAATTCTAAGATATCTTCATGCGATAATTTATGACATATCAGTTTCGCGATGTTTTGTAATAAAATTTTTGTTGGGTCAGTAGATCAGCTTTTATTCATTTTCAAGGACATTGTGACATAATTACATGTTTGATTTTAGTTTGTGCATCATGAGGATATAAATATTGTTTATATTTCTCCATATTATTCTTATATACTTGATGTAATATTTATATTTTAAAGCATCGCATTACAAAGCAACATTCAAATACCAAGAAGCATTGTAATATAAAGTGTGGATAAATAATTAAAAACGCTAGCTCTTCGTGAGATTGTAAGTAACAAAGAAAATTGCACATAATCAAGAAATGATACATTGCAATATTTTGCAAATTGCAGTATTGATCACGAGCAATATTGACCGTATTTCACATCCTGAAAGCCGAACGCAAACTAATAAAGAAAATAGAAAGGGAGAGACAAATTTACTCTCTATGAAAGAAACTTGCATTAAAAATGCTTTCAGGAGCGAATTGGCTAACCGATAAAGCAATATTATATGGTACTCCTAATGGCATGGGGCTTTGTACGCTCAAGTGGCACGGGCAAGATCTCGCGGGTAAAACAACGAGTAAGAACGTTTTTCGTCGGGCGAACTCCGAAGGTGGGATCGGCTATGAGAGAGTCACGGTTAGCCAGTGTGCCTCCACTCTCCGACTCTATCATTTCCCGGCGGCATCGTCATGTTTCGTGTATTGGTAATAGCGCAAAGTGCTCTTCTCGGAGTAATAGTGGCCCGAAGACGACCCTTTAAGCGACGTTCAGCACTTTACGATCGCTCTTTATAAGTACGTCTCACTCTGGTCGGTGTGAGCGCGCGCGTACATCCCTTGCCGTAATCTCCTCGAACACCAGTGAACCGATTCGCTTTTCGCGGTTTGGGAGAAAGAAAGCAGCCGGAGAGTGTGTACGAGGCGGAAATTTGCCCAGAGAGGCAGTCGCCGCGCGACCGCAGCGTTTTTATTTTCATAGCCGATAGAACGATGATTAAAGAGAAAGTAATTCCCGTCTCCTGATCGATCTTGTGGATACAACGTACAGGCGTCCTCGTTAGCTTTAGTAATAAGTTTTGGATTGTCAGCTCAATTTTAATTAAATCCTCTTATGGCTATTGCAGTTTGATAGAGAGTTAAATAATTTCGCGCTACATTTAATAACACAAAAAAGTATATTTTATTTATTAGTACACTGTTTTATTTATTAGTATACTGCCTTCTTTTCTGCATTATTGCTTCGCAACGACTTACATTTTTGTTTTGTTTTGTTAAAAACAACGATAACTGAAAGAGTTGTAATTCCTGTTCTTTGATTGATTCTTGCAAAATGTAAACATCTTCGTTGCCGCAATTAATAGTAGATTCTTCGCTCCATAAGATTTCGGTTCTAACGTTGCTAAATTGAATTGCTCCATTTTCAAAATGCGTATCTATCCATCATTCTGAGATTAAAGAAATGCATCAGTAATTATTCTTTTATTAAACAAACAGATAAACAGTAGCGGTACACGGAGAAAATCTGGGATTCACAGTAATAAGCGGTGAAAATACAGATTATAGGAATTGCTGGATACACAATTTATATACACATCCGTGTAGTTTACCCCGTGGAAATTGCGGGATATGCAGCTGGATTAATAAAAGGACAAATAATGTCTGCAGATGATTACAACAACATCCATCTCTCCTGGGTTTGTTCATTATTTTTCCATCACGTTTTTACACTTTCTCATTTTTCATTTCACTTCCGGCCGATAGGCAATTTTCAAATTTCCTAGAGAAACTGCCGAGCACGAAGTAAGGCCATAATGAAGCCAGCTTCTCCGCGACATCTTATATCGGCGCGAACCATCTCGGTCTTATCGATGAGCAACGAGCAGAAGGGAAAAGAAGGATGGCGCTTCGCAGTCACGGCGCGCATGAGAATTCTTCTAAAACTGAATTTCCTCCCAAAGACCATAAAGTGCACCATAAAAGAGCAACTAACGCGGTTCCGAGAGTTCGCGCGTAGTTGAAAGTGCAAAAGAGACCGTGCTCTGAAGTAGAACGCAACATGAGTGGAAAGAGATTTTGATTTTTGAACAAAGGATTTTTGATATTTAAAGAGAATAACTTGACTTGACTTGATCAGTAGTTATCGAACATTCGATTCGAACGATTGTTCACAAAACTGACAGTATTTAAGTAATTGAAAATGATAAAAACTGTTTCGAAAAAATAGATAATAGCAAAAGTCTGAAATGAATGTCGTTAATCATGATTTGTGAATAATGAGAAGCTACACGATAGTACACTTTATCATCATTCATAATCGTTTGGAATTATTATATCATTCTGCATTCTCGTTTATTTATTTCAGTACTCATTCTCGATCGCAACATGCATTATAAATAATTCAGCCTGTCCCTGGAAAACAGGGAATCGCGTACCGTTTTTCTCTTTTTTATCGTAATTATAATATAAAGAGTTCTATAAATACAACGATTCAATTATTCGTTATACCGGAGTAATTATTCAGGCTCACCCCATTAATCCATAAACGCCCTTCAGTTCCTCGGCGCGGCGGTCTCGCGACGTCTGATTATTTGCCGACTCGAGCTACTGCGCGCGTATATCACGTCTCGTGGCAACTCCCTTCTCGGAATATTTCTATGCGCGATACTGATCGTACGTTTTCCGAGAGGAAGCGAAGACCCAAATAGAGGAAACCTGCGGGGGAGGAAGTCAAGTTTCCGGATCGAAGATCGACCTATCGCGGTCTAGACGGAGTGCCAATACGTGTAATCCGCCACCTGTACCGTGGCGCAGATATATACACAGCAGCATGCACATATATAATTCCTCAAGAGGATGCAATCGAACGGACCTTAGTAGTCAGTCGTGGATAAAAATAAATGGATACCACCTCGTATGAAAATTACATCATGCGCGAAGATCGCCCAAATTGTGATGGGCATAAAGCGAACGGAGCGGTTAAAGGATGCTTGACCACTCCGCAGATCAAAGTATATATTCATTCTATAAACCCGCGAATATTGCATAAAGCATTCTCTTGGAAGATTGAAAATGCTGTGAATTTTATGTCCTCACGTTTTCCTTCGTCTGATGTGGGGATAAGTCGCGGGTACCCGTGATATATTTTCAGAGAGCACGAGTTCTCATAGTGAGGTGACGTGCACACGGAGAAATGCTTAATTTATCGTACGTCATAAATTTGGTTTTTATTGTTTTAGACGGTTCAATATTTGGCGCGAACAGGGAGGTGGCTCGAGTGCCGTAAATCTCGTTTACGTCGTGAGCTGTGGGACGCGTACAAGAGACGCGTTGCATTTTATTTTAAGCATAAGCGCATGGCTTTATTTTCATCGTAAGAGCATTTTATTCACTGAGCAACCGCCGAGTCAAGCGCCGGAACGGAAGGCGGAAGAAAACGCGCCGAAGGAAAACTTCCGAAAACGCGACGTTATTGATTATTTAATGCACCCGAGTGTTTAAGCCGAGAAAACGATATTCTGTATGCTTTGTCAAGACTGGTTCCCGTAAACCTGCCTCAAAAGCCTTTGCCGTGACGGGAAGCGAAGAAGGCAGGTGCACGCGTACTCGCGAGAGCACCGAAAGCATCGACAAAGGACGCGAAGGTGCCAGCTACAGCAAAGGCGAGTAAAATGTGAGGGAGTGTGAGAGGTGCTGAGAGAAAGGGAGATATTACAGAGTCGGAATGCTTGGCTGTTATTACTCGAGAAACTCAGGAATTTCTCCATTATTTAAGGAAGCCCAATACGTGTTCCGACAAAAGGTAAAATATTTCGCCTACGAGGCAGGATAGCCGAACAAATATTATGCATTACAATGGAATAACTTATATATATATATATATATATATATATATATATAAGTTTATATATATACACACACACATGTGGAATCAATAAAAAAGAAGAAATAATTGGACTTTATTTTAATCAATCAAATTCAATCAGCGGAAGTTATTAATTTTAGCAATGTCGATAATATTTGGAATAAACCAATATCGATATATTTCAATGAATAACTTAAACTTTTATTTCGTGTATAGTATTTTGTGAAGATAAAGTTTATTGATATATTTTTGTAGCGTCAAATATGAATAAAGCGTATTGCATATGTAATATTTGCATAGGATGCATATTCTGAATAAAGCAATATAGAAATTGCTTTGACATATTGGATTTGAGCTTCTAGTTGTAATGCAGTGTCTCAAAGCGAAAACTTTTCAGAACAAAAGAAGAGGAGATCTCTGTATTCCTTTATTATTGAAGGTAATGGGTCTGCGCGGAGTTTGTGCGCTACATAAATACATAACGTTAGGTACCAGAATAAGAAACTACAGTTGCATGATGTATGATCCTAGTTTAAAAATGATAAATCCCCAAAATTGCACAACACGGTAATGTATACGTCATATGCACGTATCAAATAGGTTTCTCCTAATTGGCGAGCGTAGATCGCACGAGGACGTTGAAAAATTCGGACTAAAATTCGCTATTCATGGCGCTATACACAAATACATAACGAGAGAACGAAACTCGTATAATAAAAGCTGCTTATTCCGTAGGATATCGGCGATATCATAGCAAACAGGCGTGTATATACGCGGGGGAAACCTTTCTCCCGAATAAAAAGACTCCGACAAAGTGAAAAGCAGGACAAGAGCCGGCGAATAGGAGGATTAGGCGGCCATGCGTATGAGACATTCTCGTCCCTGAACACTCGCGAGGGCACGATCCGGAAGCTCTCCGGAACGACTATAACGATTTTCACAGTAAACATTTGCCCATAGCTTACGCTTGCTCCTGCGGCTCAAGTTAAATTGCCTTCAAAATTGCATCTCCGTGGGCGACGCGCGCTGCGAGAGAACTCGAGCGAAGAGTATCGCCGCGGATCACTTGCATAAATTTCAGCCCTAAGCCCTGGCCGAACTCGCGCAACGGCAGTCGCACGTGTAATTAAGCGATAATAATGATAAGGAACGTTTTCAACGAGCAACGAACGTGGAAGCGGTCGGATTTTTGCGTGATCCGCGCGCGGACGGTGTTGATTTTCCGCACACGCTCCATCTTCCTCAACGGTGAATTCCGTGATGATGAGGAAGAGAACAACGACCGAGATTTATCGTTCCTTTCCTAACGCTAATATTTTATGTGAATTTATTCGGAAATAATAGGTGCGGCCGACTGTGGATATGTTCGAAGAGACATTACTATATACTATGATAAACGTTCTTTATTTTCACGGCAATCGAATGAATAGTTTGAAAAAACGGCGTCTATGCTTTTTTCAAACAGACTGTAATTGCAATTCTACGGTCCAGTTGAATTGCGATTTCTGTCATCCGGAAAGATGCGAAGGATGTGAAGCATCAGTTCATACTCATGCTTTCTCTTGCGGTAACTGTGCCAAAAGTGTAATCACTTATCCAGACCATATCATGATGGCCCAGTGAGCAACCTAGGTACACTCTATTTGCGGCAGCATGGTTGGAATTCCAGCCAGCGCATCTCGGTTTTTCGGCATAGCATATGTATCCACGTGCATAGTCCATCGATAAAGCGGAGATCCGTGCCAAGATTATCCGAGAAATTTAGCAATTTGGAGATTGATACATCCATTTCCGCTCGCGCTCAAAACGCATTCAGACGAAACATCTGTTTTTTTTTAAGTGGTTTTTACTCAGAAATCGAGAAATCTTGATAATTTCACTTTGGGATGAGAAATACGGATACGCGGAAAATTCATTCGAGATCTGGACGAAATTACTTTTGTTTCGCTTTTGATTTTATTCTTGTTACAATCCAATCATCTACTTGACTAATAATTACTCAGGAGGCAGTAAATTTGGCGGCAATGCTATTCACCACGAATTAGGCGCAGCCAGTGTGCATCGATAGAATCCGGCGATGCGTAAATCGCAGCATAGTACGGACACGTGCAAGAGAAAGAGAAAACGCGAGGCCGAGCATAATGGCTTTCCAATGTACCGTGCGGGGTGCGGAGCGAAACACTGGCGTGAAATATTTATCGCTAAGCAGTCGAGATAATGCACGCGCAAACTGGAATTTACTTGGTGCAGCCATTGAGAAGGGCGTTGCCAGTCCTTTACTCCGCTTTCAAGATCGCTTTATGTTAATCCGCATAATCCCGCGACAATGAGTATCACGTTATTCACGTCTCTCGCGAAAAACATCTCTGCCCGCATATTATCCCGCGAATTTATGTAATTGGATTTTTATGACAATTTCATTTGTGCTACTTACGACACGCGTCACATCGAGTTCACGTTCGTGTTTCAGTAGTTCAGCAAAATACGTGACATACCGCAGATAAACGTAAAAAACTATTTTCATCAAACAATCCGTGCGCGCGTGGAGAGTCCGGCCGGAATTAAACAACTTTTCATGAAATCACTGAGCAGCTGCAGTAAGGGAATTATTCATATGTATTTCTCGTTTTTTTACACCCTCCGTCATCGCGACCTGATGGATCCTGGTGGGATAGGATTCGCATAGCTGCTACTGTATTTATTCGTTTTGCTGGAAGTTCCTTATGCTACCTCGCTTCGAGGGTAACGTTTAGTTGCTCGGTATTTATTACCCCGCGCATCTCTCTCTCATTTTGCTATTCTCTCTCGACTCTCGACGGTAAAGATGGTGCGCATTAATCTGCTTAACGTTCGCGGTACGTACACTTCTTTTAGTTTACAAGCTAAATTTAAGGATAAAGTCTCTCCCGACTTGGAGAATAATAAACGGACAACGTCGAGTGTGTATTATGCAAAGCATTCCATAAGTCGTTTTACCCTATGGCGATGAGTTTGTCACTTTCCATAAATCACTGGAATGCCTTCCTTAATAAAGTTATAAAGCGTCATTTATTCTCCTCTCGCATCTAATCTATTCGTAATTACAAGGTGAGTTTGTTGCAAGGTGATTTTATTTATTACATCATAATTGCGTTACATTCTTACACCACTGTTCACACGTTTCCAATTTGTCGACATTTTTTGTTTGATAACGAAATAAGCGATAAATTTCGTACGTATTGTGTACGCTATTTATATATTGGGTTGGCCAAAAAGTAATTGTGTTTTTTTTCCAATAGATGGACATACATATCTTGAAATGTAACTAACTTCATTCTAAACCGCAAATTCATTATGTAGGTTAACAACTCACAGTTCAAGCTTGTTTTAGAAAAAGAAAGTACACGATTTCGTTAACAATTGTTTGTTTGCCGTCGATTTCAAAATGGAAAATCAAAAAGAACATTTTCGTCATATTTTGTTTTATTACTTCCGAAAAGGGAAAAACGCTGTGCAAGCTCATAAAAAATTATGTGATGTATATAGCGAAGATGCTTTAAAACTGCGGCAGTGTCAAAATTGGTTTACTAAATTTCGATCTGGAGATTTTAATGTGAAAGATGCACCACGCTCAGGAAGGCCAATCGAAATTGATGATGACAAAATAAAGGCACTGATCGATTCCAATCGACGTTTAACGACACGAAAGATTGCTAAGAATCTTAACATATCGAAATCGAGTGTTGAGAACCATTTAAAACGACTTGGATACATTAGTAAGCTCGATATTTGGGTACCACATGAGCTCAAAGAAATTCATCTCACTAAGCGTATTGACATCTACGATTCTCTTTTGAGACGTGAGGAAAATGATCGATTTTTGAAACGTATGATAACAGGCGACGAAAAATGGATCGTCTACAACAACGTCAAACGAAAAAGATCGTGGAGCAAGCGTGATAAACCTACTCAAAGCACTTCAAAAGCAGATATTCACCAAAGAAAGATTATGCTGTCAGTCTGGTGGGACTTTAAAGGTATTGTGTATTTTGAGTTGCTTGCAAGAAATCAAACCATTAATTCAGACGTATACTGTCGTCAACTGGATAAATTAAATGATGCCATCAAACAGAAACGTCGAAAATTGGTGAATCGCAAAGGTGTTGTGTTTCACCATGATAACGCTAGACCACACACAAGTTTGGTCACTCGTGAAAAATTGTTGCAGCTTGGATGGGATGTGTTACCACATCCACCATATTCGCCAGACCTGGCACCATCAGATTACTATTTGTTTCGTTCTTTGCAAAACGCCTTGAATGGTAAAACCTTTACTGCTGATGAGGATATCAAATCGTTCGTGGAATTGTTTTTTGCTGAAAAAGATAAGAACTTTTTTGAGCGCGGAATCTTGAAGTTGCCTGAAAAATGGCAAAAGATAATCAAACAAAATGGACAATATATTGTTTAATAAAGTTTTTGTTTCCCATGAAAAATTCGCCTTTTATTTATATAAAAAAAAACGCAATTACTTTTTGGCCAACCCAATAATTATGTATTTATACGCGGTTATAAATATTTATTTGTTTACATTTTCCCTCTACATACGAGATATATAATATAAAAGATAATATTCTAAAAGATTATGTCTCTTTTGCAATTGCAAGAGAGTAAACAAGATGACTTATCATCGAATAGTTTCGATAAATGATTAAAGATTTCAGAGTCAAAGACGAAGAAATCAAAAGATACGAACGACAGCAAAGAGTAATATATTCTCGTGGAAGAGAACAGGCAGGAAAAAGAAGGAAAAATCTGTAGTAAGTCGGATTGCAGAATGAAAGCTTGTGGATAAAGATATAGAATAGAAGCAGAGAGCCGTGGATCATAAGTGTGAAAGGAAGAGTGCACGGAAGTGTCGGATGAAAGGAAAGGAGTAAGAGAGATATTAGAGGAGGTGGAAAAACGGAAGAGAGAGAGAAAGAGACAGGAACAGTAAAATACTATCGAAGAATACCAAGAGAGAATACGATTGTTGGCGGGACCATGAGGATAAGAAAAGAGAGAAGAAATAGAGACAGAGATAGAGGCAAAGATAGAGGCAGAGATAAAGCAAAGATAGAAGCAGAGATAAAAGTAAACGCCAAGGTAGATGCCGAGCTAAACGCCATAGGTAAATGCCTGAGGTAGACGCCAGAGGTAGACGCCAAAAGAGGTGCGGTAATTTATTCCAATTTTTGTCTTCTTTTGTGCCTTCTCAAACTCGATGAATATTCATAGCGAGAGACTGGTGTCATTCACGTATGCATGTGCCCGTCTATCTACGTCTTCATTAATCTGCTATGTCCGTCTTTCTTCCCATTATCGCAGCTGTGGTACATCACACTGCGCTGAAAACGATCGATCAATACAAATTTTTGGTTTTTTATCCATGAAAATTCGGGATAAACTTGTTCAGTGTTTTCAATGTATTTCATAGTAAATAAAAAAACGTGATATTGCAATCTGCTGTCATGTAAGATCAGTTAGATATCTGCTAATATTAGATTATATTGTTAGCAGGGATTTTGAACAATAGTGTAAATCTATTTATTGATTTGGACTACGGGGAAATGATGACATGCTGTGGCATGATGCAGAAGGTGCAGTGCAACATTAAAGAGACGATCCTACTAATTAACTCAGGGTAGCAACAAAGCCTCATTTGGGACTAACCATCCGTATCGGATAATTCGGCGAACAGAACATTATCGATGATCGATCGTTATAGACCCTCTTGTGCGATAATGCGATAATAAACTAACACAAGTCTGTTGTGCCGTTTATTATCAGTCATGTTTTACCTGCGTAACAAATGTGAACAGAAACAGAAATTAAAAATTGCCCAATAATTTCATAATGCGGCGATGTTGATGGATACAATCTCAAATTGTATTACTATTCTAGCTATACTACATTTTGAAAATTTTATTTTGTTAATCTCGCAAACGCGAAAATAAGTAACCTGAATACAAAATTTCCATTATTTATGCAAAACCAGTTATACCGAAATATCCTAAAATTGCATTTAAATCTCTTTACATTCCACTGGTTTTGCATCTCGAAAAACATGAAATAGAGGGACTTTAAAAAAAGAGATAACTGAATGATCTCCGAAAGATGTTATTTCGTGAGATGCGAGATGAAAAATGGTTCGTCATAAACGGTGAGCTTAAAAGGGGAGGATATTTCTTGCGAGATAAGATGAAAGAGATTGTTGTAGAACTCATGTATCCCTAGGAACGACACGTAACCATTGTAATTACGATCTCGTGTACTCTCCGGAATTAGTTCTATCTGTCAAAATGTGTCTGACGGCATCTCGCCAAAAGTAGATGTTCACGCGATGAAATTAATTCGCGTAACTTGAATCGCGGTAGAACGAACACTGGAATGTATGTCAGGCAAAGTGTTACTCCGCAAAAAAATGCGCACGTGCCACGTAATTCGACAAGAACTTTTATGATTTATGGATCATTCACAGCGGAAGCTCGCGCAGCGAGTTTGATTCGTCGCATCACTGAAATTCCGCAGCGCGCGTTTTACTGGATTCGCGAAATTTTACATCGCGTACCTACTCTCGCGGTGTGATCGCGCTTTGAAAAACAGACAATTACATTAAAACCGCCGAGTCATGGTGTGAGAAGAATACTTTCGCGAATGCGGATTAAAGTAAGAATGAGCTGGCGGGGGAGCAAGCATAAGAAACGACGACGCTCCGAGTACGATGGAGCAACCTCAGTGGTATATCATTCCGACGGGCACATGAAATGAAAAATGAGTCCTTATAAACGTGAGTCTTGAGAGGAGATAGGGCCGGAAAGCTTCACGTCGCGTTACTGAAGACGAGGAAGTCGACCACCAGCGCGACGAGCTACAACGCCGCGCCATCCGTTTCATTAATAATTACAGCTTGTGTACCCGCGAAAATTACTCCCTTTATCCACCCTCGACGAGTACCCGTCCTTGCTCTTGCACGTCCCATCCTGTTTTCTTCCCCGATTCATCCCCTCGGCAGTCCGCGTTGCGCCGTGCGCTCGCTGCAACGCATCTCGTCTTCATCCGGCTTGCGGAACTTTCCTGACGCTTTATGCACCGTTGCGTGCCGCGAAATGATAATTTCTAATAATGCTCGCGATGCTGGAAGTCTCCTGCTAACAGGGAGTTAAGATATTTTTAAGATAGTTACATTAGCCGTTGATTTTGCTAAAAAGTACAAGAAGGCTAACGTGCGCTTCAAAGTGAAAAATAGGAACCAGCATCGGAAGGTAGCAAAGTAAGAGACTCTATATTATATCAAGCAGTCGAAGAATGGCAACGTAAAGGAGGATCGCGCAAGATAAATTATGCTGAAAAGTATTTCCAACGGACATTCACAAGTACACCATCGAGTCGTACGGAATGCTACAGAATAATGTTTAACGACGTTGTTATTTCGCTTTTATACCATTTTTATGGTTCTGGAAGTTGCGGCGCTTTTAATGAGAAACTCGGAAACACATTGCGGCCGGAATTAATGGATTCCTAGTATACGTTTCTCGGCGCTGTACGTTTATCGCATTGCGAATTCAGAACACAGCCGGGAGACGTTCGTCTTGTCGTCCGTTCGCTGGAGACAGATACGAGGCTGCGCCAGTCGAGTAATATCCGTCGTCTACGAAGAAAGGCACCCCCGTCGTGCTGTAAGCCGCGATATGCGGAATCGCGCAGTAGCAGCAGGTGCGAATTAAGGAGCTGAAGTTCAACGCGGACGTC
The DNA here is from genome assembly GCF_003672135.1 of Ooceraea biroi. Lineage (NCBI taxonomy): Eukaryota > Metazoa > Arthropoda > Insecta > Hymenoptera > Formicidae > Ooceraea > Ooceraea biroi. The sequence continues at coordinate 10,858,050 of NC_039510.1, forward strand.
TACTTCTCGGATCGGGCGTATGCGTATGCAGATTTTCCCCTCGCGCGCGGGTTTAATTAATTTATTCTAGACTGCACCCTCTTTTCTACGTGTATCACTTCTTTATTCTTTAATTTAAATATTTTGCAGGCTTAATATGGAAAATGAAAATCACCGATAGTAAAAATTATTATAAATAAGAAGAGAACACTAAAATAAAAGTAAATAATAATAATATGAAATTAATTAAAAATTAAGTAAATAATAATAATACGAAATTAATTAGATATTTTCAAGACTATATACTTTTTTATGTTGAAACGCGACAAATTTTACAAACTTCTTGTAGAATACACGTTCTTCAATTGATCGATTTTGATGTATCGGTAGATGTATGTAGATATTTCAAACGGTATATGCTGTCGAGATACATGTATATAGGTACACGTTCCGGCTGTTATGGTGAAAAGGTCGTCGAGTTGCGCGACCCAGAAGTGACTCTTGCTATCTTAATGGGGTTTCGGGACGTTAAAAGCTCTCCGCCCCTGCACACGTACCCTTCCTTCCTTTCACGGACTAGCGCGGCGAATGATTTCCGGCGGATCGGGTATTCGTCGCGTCGTAGAAATCAATCGGAAATGTCGAGACGTTAATTCGATTCCCGTGGGTTTACGGCGCGGCCAGTCACGATCGAACGGAACGTCATTTCCTTTACCGTACGTTATTAATAAAAAAAGTAAATTGCTATCGATCAAGTGGAAACTGTACATGACCGTATTGGATGCTCCTTATTACATGAATTCTTCATAAAGTTTCTTACGAAACGTATAAAATGTGTACAAATTTTTGAGTAATGAGAAGGATATACAGGGTGAGGCACCTAAAACAGGCCACCTGAATATCTCGGCTGTTATTGGTGATAGAAAAAAATGTGTCAGACCAAACTTGCATGGTTTCGAGGGACACATAATTTGTTCTAAATAATTTTTTATTAGGTGAACGCGTAGAGGTCATATGAAGGTCAACTTCGTTTTTTTAAATGGTGTGATATGTTTTTTTACGTACCATCTAGTAGAGCGTTTGAAGATGCGCACATTGATCTACGGGTCAAAATCATTCAAGGTCACTAAAGGCCAACTGCAAGGGAAAATAATTTACTTTATATTGCCTAGAGTTCTCTGCTATTGAAAATACCGTAAATTCGGAAATGAAAAAGTTCTAGCCCTTAGAAATTTTTTCTTTTTCCGCGAAGTTCTGAGTTGTTGATATCTATAATTTTTATATTGCCTAGAGTTCTCTGCTATTAAAAATACTGTAAACTCAAAAATGAAAAAGTTCTAGCCCTTAGAAATTTTTTCTTTTCCGAGAAGTTCTGAGTTGTTGATATCTATATTTTTTATATTGCCTAGAGTTCTCTGCTATTGAAAATACCGTAAACTCAGAAATGAAAAAGTTCTAGCACTTAGAAATATTAGCCTTCAGTGACCTTGAATGATTTTGACTCGTAGATCAATGTGCGCATCTTCAAACGCTCTACTAGATGGTACGTAAAAAAACATATCACACCATTTAAAAAAACGAAGTTGACCTTCATATGACCTCTACGCGTTCACCTAATAAAAAATTATTTAGAACAAATTATGTGTCCCTCGAAACCATGCAAGTTTGGTCTAACACATTTTTTTCTATCACCAATAACAGCCGAGATATTCAGGTGGCCTGTTTTAGGTGCCTCACCCTGTATATTATATATAACTAATTCTTTGCATTTGCAAACGTTTTATTTAAAAAGAACTTTTGCGATCATAACATATAATTTATAGAATTTATATAATTACGACCGATTTAAAAAATTCATGTAATAGCAAAAATCAAGATTATATTTGCATATAAATTGTGATCTATATTATCACAAAACATTTCTTATGCACACAAAGATTTTACAACACGTTTTGTAATGTTTAACAACGTTAATAACGTTTGCACAATAGATGAAAATAACTTAATAATTTGTAACCTGGATTTGTACATGCGTGCCTATTTAATCTACATCCTGTGATCTCTGAACAAAGCGATTACTCGTTGACGTTTGGGATTATGGATGCTGGAATTAGTTACACCTGAGTGTCGATATGCGGCAAAGCTTTATCGGGATCAACGGACTTAATCCCGCATGAAGTTTACTGCGCGTAGAAGATATACGGAATTTCACTAACATCTTCAGATCATACGTATCGGAAACTGAGAAAAATGATGAAGACAACTAATCTGTACATGCATGTATGCGTTTCACGAAATTGGGCTCTTAAAACCTCCCATTTCATTTCGGGATAAAAAACGTAGAGAAGACAGAAATAGAGACAGTTGGGTGAATGGCAGGATTTAAATCGTCGGCTAGTAATACGTCTTTGGAAGGGCGTGGATTTAAGCGTCCCTTCCTGCAATTCTCCGTCATTTCAGCTTCCATACTCGTTGACGTTTCATCGAAGATGCGTTATGCGGGCACAATAAATTGGGGTGTATGACGAGAATCGCGCGATTATTCCTGTTAATTATCTCCCCGTCATTATTATATCACTGTCCCACGTTGATCTGAAACTCAAATAATACTGTTACATACGCAAATAATAACATTTGGTTACGCTCGATAATATTCCCATTAGAATTATTTTGCTATTGCTTTATCCACGTTAATTGAATAGATATCTGGTATGATATAAATTGTTCCCGGATTACATGGAAACATTCATCTCTGCCGCGTTAAATTTATAACAAATTATCGATTCTAAATAACAATCACTGCACCGTAGCAACAATTGCAACCAACATATTAAATTGACACTATTTTGTTGCTTCATTCGCTATCTTTCATCTTCTAAATAAGCCAAAATCACGTATTAACGAAATTCCAGGTGAATTCCGGACTCGATGGCGCAAGGAGAAGGCTGCATCGCTGTGTTGTCCGAAAATCATCGTCAACGTAAACGTAACCGTAAACATATTCGAATGCTGTCCACTGTAGGGGATGGCGCGATGCCAGCCGGGGAAGTTTTGCCGCCGCAATTGTACGGGCGCCGAAACTACGCGGGTAGAGAAACGGAATGGGCGCGGACAGACGCAGAAAACTCGTCCGGACGCACACAAGCACGTTACATACGGTTCCGCCGGCGGAACGCGTCCTGTACCGAGAACCCGTGCAACGGCCCTGGGAAAAGAGGCCACCGAGAGAGAATTTTCGCCCGACGTCCAAGTTCCGCGAATGATCGCGTCCAAAGTTCGTGATGGATTGCAATAGTTACAGGCTGCGACCCAGCCAGCACGTATTCCCTCCTTTCCCCGTTCCTGAAGGAATTTCGTATTGATTCGACTTGGGCGAAAATTTAAATCGAGCACTGCACTCGTCATTTTGGACGACGCCGTCGTCCGATAAGCGGAAAATGAAATTTTCCTTCCGAGTAAGATCGACCCGAAATTAAAGGGGAGAGTCTGTCTTTGAGGCTGCCTCGGCCGTGGTGCTGTTAAGGAAGGGTGATCAGGGATGATTACTAAGGGCGCGCTTAATTTAATATGTAAGATTAATATCGCTTAGGCCAGCAGCGATTTCTATCAAAGCAACGAACGCTCGGCGCGCCAGCTTAAAGGAAGCGCAATTTCCTCGACGCTCGTTGAAGATTTGCATTCCGCGGGCAGGGTGCACTTTTCTTTTATAAGCTTCTTAAATTAGTGCCCGTACCTAGATGGAAACTACCGCAAGCGAACAAAGGCAGTCGCGAGTAGTTTCGGCGGGATGAATGTTCAAGAGGTCAAAGTTCATTTTGGGGCTAAGCCGTCGGAGTGTCTCACAGACGCAACGGCTCAATCGAATTGGCAGATCGAAAGAGCCTAATGAGGCGAGAGAGGAAGAGACAGCAGAAAAAAGGATGAAGACGGTAATGCAAACTATAGAGGATTAAATAAATAATTAAACGAGAATATGTGTGTTGTAAGCATGCACAATCCGTGTAGTTAAGAATCAATTTAGTTATAACTCAGGGAAAGCCAGTTAAGAATTATAAATCAAAAATTGTAATAATAATTGCATAGACATTTAGATAGATTATGCCTTTTATTTAGCGTTAATTGTAATCTTCTACAATATGCGTAATTATATGCGGAGATAAAGTCTGTAAGTAGATGTGTGCAAAATAGCTAAATAAAATTAGATAAATAAAATATGAAGTTAGATCAAATCAGGTTAGATGAAATCAGAGTTACATACACAAGTTTGATCTTTTATATTTTAAAGGGATGTCGAGATGTAACAAGATAGAGGCAGAGAGAGAAACACAGGCAGGAAGGAAATATTCCTTCTCAAAATAGAGCAATGCTTGTGATACGTAGTATCACGTGAAGGATTTGAAGCTGAAGTGAACATAATCCATAATTCATAAGACCTACTTTGCATACAATCTCAAGTCTAAAGCAAACCGTACCAATTACCAACAAGTTGCTTCATTTCAATTCGAAATTCTTTCTACGTTAAGGTATAATATGATTCCTCAAGTTCGTTGAACTGATTCACAAATATAAATATTTTATATAAATTTCCACTTTGATATCTCGGCAAATACCTATTTACCTTCAAATATCTTTCTAATAAGTTACCTGTATATTTCTACAAGTACTTTCTCGCAGGTAACGTTGTCAAAATTTGTTAATAAGATCTTTCTCGCGGGTAGTACGTCCGCGAGAACTCGCTTAGCTCCATTAAAGCTCCGCGTCTTGGATAATAACTCTTTCACCCCAAGAACATATTTCTGCCAGCGCATCTCTGCCAGACAGAGAAGCCGCTGCAAATTATGACGTAGATTCAGGGTAAACGAGTAGCCCCAGGCGGAAGGTATACCTACCCTCGGTGACTGATAGACTCAGACGCGATGACGGACGTACGATCATGTGCGAATAGATATTTCGCCGGGTAAGCCATGGGTAAGTGCCTCCGTGCGAGCGTACGTGTGTACTTGGCGCATGGTGGTACACCGAACGCGTGGTGCACGTTCAATTGGTAGTTCGCATCGTGACTATCAAGCGTGTGTCACGTGTATACACGTGGTAGGGATCCGATCCTCGTGGGCATGTGCATATGCGTCTCTACGTATGTGCATTTGATGTTCCGCCGCGGATTGTCGTGTCTGCAAGAGAATGCGCGTGGTATGCCGCGAGTAAATGGAGCTAGAAACAAGTCGGAGACCTTTGTCGCCATGGAATTGAGCTAAATCGCTACAAGACGGATCATAAATATCTCAGAATAATGTTATACGCGCGCAACGGCCTTCCTTAGGACGAGCAGCATCACGACTTGCTTGGTGGATTCCTGCATGCTTGCTGTGTATTACGTCGCGAACCAATAACGGCAGTAGACAGTTGCTGCAGCTGTGTTACGGTGTTACCGATAATGGCGAATCTTGCGAAGTTGACTGCTCCAAATCGATCGAACATGATGGGCAACCATAACGGTGTGTACCTAACACGATATATTCTCGAAATTCGCTTAATTAAAGTCATATATGTCATGCAATCTATTTTTTTCATTAACAGTAGACGTCAGTTGGAAAGATGGATAGTTTTAATCAATACTGCAAGCGAAGAAAAAATTGCAGAGATTCAAAAAGTCATCAATTCTGTTAAATGACATCTATGATCTATCTCGAATTCGTGAAATTGATAGCGCCATACAATTCTTTCTCTCAATGTAAAAAGAGGGGAGGTTCTTGCTAGATGCAAGAGAACCGATAAAACATTATTATTACGATGCTTCCAAGAAATATTGTTCTAAGGTCTATTTTTTTTTAACTTATTCCGTGCGCGCTGAGAGAGCAGCGGTACCTTTCATTCTGAATCGATTTCACGTAATAAGAATAACATGATTATTGATTAAGTCAGATACGTTAATATGTAGGGCAATATCGAAAGTCATAAAGGTAGATCCTTATATTCCATATTAATGTAATATAATATTCGTTTCTCCAAATGTCTTTGAGCAATAATAACTTGATGAAACGTAGTAAAGTGCCTGAATGTGTAATCCGCAACGTAACCAGTTGTGTCGGGGTGGATTCTCGCTTTTCATCAATTGATGCAAGCTAAACGACAAGATGTACGCGCGAAGTACTGAACACTGTCTCCAAGAATCGGTATCTGGGCCAAGGACGGCCTATTGCACTCGACATAGTTGCATACCACGCGCGCAGGGTGCAATTAATGGTGCAATTTAGCTGGGGTCGAGAGGTACTCTCGTCGTTCGCCAGAGCGATACGGCCGAGGCCGAGAAGGAGAGAGAGAGAGAGAGAAAGATAGACGAGCAAGTCGGAGGATAAGGGGCAAGCAAAGCCGATGGTATGCTGGTTTGGAGGAAAAAGGCAGGAGGAGAATGCGAGCGGAGCAAAATAATTTTGCCAGGATAAAAACGAGGCCAACGTCACGTGTAAGCCGTAGCCGGAACGATACCTCTCTCGAGAACACGTCAACCCTTCCGCGCTCTTCTCCCGTTTTCGTATACCTTCTCGGCAAGGATTGCTCTCTCATCGTTTGCCAATTGATTTTTTCGAGGACCCAAGATTTCGCCTCTCCTCCGAGATTGAATTCAATGGAGATCACGGATACTTGATGTTTAATTAAATCTGATCTAAAGTGGAATAATTTGTGTAATTATTGTTCACTTGATATAATAATCTTGTGACAATATTATTCGTTGAACAGATTACGTAAGTGGTTTATCAAATAATATATATTTTTATATAATTTTAATAGTCTTTATTAAGTAATTAAGTAATTTATTAACACTTAATTATACTATAGGAAATATAAAATAAAGTAAAATTATTTCAAAAAACTTTGCCTTTAAGATTGAAATTCTAATTTTTAATTTCTTGGGATTAATGATTATGGATTTTATTTGTATAATATCTTAATTATGACTTGCAAGATTTCGCATGAAAAACAAAGAAGCAGTGATAAACTCTGCATAATTGTGGATAACAGTAATGAAAAGAGATTTCCTGACCGTGATTTTGTACAGAGAACAGATTCGAGATAAACATGGGTTTTGCATGTAAAACGTTGGCGCTGGCACGATAAGGGAGTGAGTTTGGTTATAGCCCGCCACCGACATTTAACATCCTTTCGGTTGCTCCAGAACGGTTTCCGACGTATCCTCGGCAGGGTACTGGCTTTCTACATTATTCAACAGCGTCCTTAACCACTATCTGGAATTTTGTCGGTGGCATCAGGTGCCGATGAAACTTTTCACGTGGGATTTCGTAGTAAGCGTTGACAGCAGCTGCGAGCATTCCGTGAAAATTCCCAACTTTTTCCGCGTTCTCTTTTGACGTTTCCTCTCAGAGTAAACGTAATCGGATGAAAAAATCCGTCTGTTAATTCTTTTTTATAATAGAACATGGAATGTTTCGTTGTGCTTGGATTAAATTCAACGAAACGATACGAAATTTTCAAGTTTTCTTACAAACCAAACAAAATATAACATCAATCGAGTAAATCTCAACGTACTAATCGATTAAATCATTCAAATCAGCACGTCCCTTTAGAAAACTTCGAGCTGTTGTAGTCGAGCGTACTCAAGGGTCTTCTGCCTTTTCTTCAGTAATCGTGCCCTCGCAGCCTGCCCCAAGTGTCTGCCAACCCTTTCGAACGTGAAGAATGCGTCTCGTCCGTGGATTATACCTCGGCGAGTTGCGCGTGCTCGAGTACGCGTCGCGCCGTTCCTTCCCGCTTCGTGTCTCGCAATCTCCTTGTAATTGGAGCCTCTCGCATCATCCCCCGCGTTGCTCCGCGATTTCCTTGTGATTGAAACGACGCGACGCGCCGTGTACACGACGCGCTGTTTGGAATTCACGAGCAAAATTGGTTCTCGCGCATGTATTACTTACGAAGCAGCGCAATCACGCACTCATTCGCGACCGAGTCTACCTCATCGTTGCATTGTCAAATAGAACTTGTCAAGCTTAGATTATAGATTGATAGATGAGAGATCTTACAGTATACTCTGTCAGAGTCATAAATGATTTAAAAGAATGATACACAGAAAATGCTTCTGAAAGTAATAATTAAATCTTCGATTTAGAGATTGTTTTATTACAGAATAAAAGTACCCTTTAAGTCAAGAACACAGTTAATTATTGTATAATTTCGCATTATGATTTAATATCCAAGTTATTCGATTGAAGTCTATTTAACTGTTTTTTTTCATACTTAAAGTTAAATTTGTTTACTTCGTGTTTCGTGTGCATGACTGGAGATTTGCATGGGCTGCAATCACTTTCATGGCTATTTTAAAGAACTGCTTTCGAACACTGCTACTTGGATAAAAGTTCATGTTTGAATTAGTTTCATGTTACTTTTGTTCCAGAGTTAAAATTATAGATGATTATTGGAGAGCACAGGGGAACGAAGTTTCGAATGTACTCAAAGACTCCGATTTGTTTGCTATACAAAATTTTTCTTATAATAATAAATAACGCGTTGATTTTTGCAGCGATACAATAATAAAAATATCAACTTTTTGTAAAAATTCAATTTTTATTACATGACATGTATGATATAAGTAAAACAAGTTTAATTTATTAATCTTTACACTTGCAGAATCGCAATAGCATCGCATTAAGAAAAGGAATCATATAGGTATGTATAAAGTTGGACGCAAAGTATTAAAATCTTGTAGTGAAGTCATTTTTGAGAAATCACTTTTACGAGTGTGACGGATGATCGTGCTACGGGTGGGAAAATGTAGATCGTCGTCAAAATGGCAGTGGAATCACTGGGACCTCGTAGGAAACAGCGGCACGTGCCACATCAAATTGTGACAATGAGCATCGTTTGTCTCCTTGAGGTACGAAGCTCCGAGATGTGTAAAAGCGTCGCGTTGTTTTCTAGACGACGGAAAAGAGAAGATGGAAAGAACCCAAGACGAATGGATACGTTTAATAGAAACCGGCTCGAGAATGGTGCGAGAACGGTTTGTTGGATCCATTAGACCCTCTTCCGTGCATTCGACGATTCATAGAATAAAGCAACGTCGATTAATTCACGCACATCTCTCCAATCTTTTTTTCTCTCCAAATTTTTTTCTCTTCGAAAAGACATCGCCGGCCCATGATGGATCGTGCACACATTCCTTGTCTGATTTTCTTGAATCTTACTTTGATCTTTGACCAGTAGAAGGAAAATCGACGCGATTAATCACACTGGTCGCCTTTATTTCATAGCTCGCTGCAATAAAAATTTTACATTGCCGCAAAACAGATCATTAATCCGGCAGGTCGTTCGGTGATAGAAATGGCCGTTGTCCGAAACTGTAAACATTTACGGGCGGAAAAGCTAAACCTGTCCAGGCACGTTAAAAAATTGATGTTGACTTACTGCCCTCGTCGCGCAGCTGGAAGCTGGATTCTCTTTTGACAGCAGTGGCTTAATGCAAATTTCACGGGACGACTGGTGTTATAAAAGCCGCGGTTTAGATATCAATTTATCACCGCTTTTTGCTCGGTAATATCGCATTATTTCCCACCCTTTCTGGGGTCCTCGCGGCCGGCAACAATGGCGATGGGCAATCAATAGCACTCACAACCCGCCTCTCTCTTTCGCGCACCACTCTCTGCACTCCCTCAACTTCCCCAACCCCGACCCCTTTGCACGTCGCATCGTTCAGCCCGGAGGGAACTTTTGGTCATTTTTCATCCTCGTGTCCTATCGACGGCCGACATTACAGTATGAAGACTGACGTGTACGCCATCGATGTGCGAGCTATGCACGCATTACTGCTTCCATTCTTCGTATTAACCTGGGAAAATACGAGAGGGAGAGAGAGAGGGGGGGAGAGAGGGGGGAGGGGAAGAGAGAGAGAGAGAGAGGCCGATGTTTACGAAAACACCGCGGGATGGATAGGCGCGAGCTAATTTCATAAGGGAATTTCCGTGTGGGCTCATCTGTTCCATTTTTAAATCTTCTCTGGGTATTCACTGATTCAAACGAGTTTGATTTCATCGCATATATGTAAAAATTCAAGAGATGTACATATAGCTACTGTATTTTATACTCTATCAAAATCTTAACGGATTATGTTATCTATAATATTATGAAAATTACTCAAAATTATTACGCATGAAGAAAAAATATAATTTTGTTATAATTAAGTTATGAAGAAAAACTATAAAGATAGTGCATCGGATAAGTTAATAAATTGCAAAGCCGCACGTTCCACTTAAAGTTCCTGTCATACCGAACAAGCATAAGAGTCTCGAGCTCTTGCCTTGCCTTGCTTGTCTTGCCTTGAAAAAGATGAGAACGATACTTTTCAAGCGCGCGCCAAAGTGAGTCTTAAACTTCTGCCAAGCTCATATCTCACGAATTATGAAGCCGACACGTGGTAGCGTCATAGGTGGTGGCTGGGAAGGCGAGGAGGCGCTTCGTGATATCACAGAGAGAGCCCAGGGGTGGTTCATGCAATAAAGAGCAAGGGCGCATATAAGCCGCGGCTGTTAGTTCGCAGCCTGGTCACGACATGGGTGGGTTGTGGCATGAGGCGGTTTTCACATAGGACAGGCTAGTCCGGAGACTGGAGAGACTGCATTATGCATCCAAAAGTGGCTGGCTACACCCAGCTGCGATTGGACTCCTAATGCTATCCGCGCATAGGGGCACGCTTCCTCGCTTCGTCGTGAAATATTCCACGAAGGTTTTGGGTGTGGAAAAGCGTCCGGTCTCTCCGGTTTTCCATCTGATCGTCGATCAAAGATATAGCCATTGCTCGATACGACGCGAATTTCATTTCTGTCGATCAGAGACAAAAGAAAAGTTGCATTTCTCTTTGTTATCGATATGTTTATCGAGTGTTCTACGTTCCCAGTAAATAAAGATCTTATGGTATTACGTTAGTGATTTCAATTCTTTTTCTAAATATTATATTAAGTTATTAAGTAATCAGAGTCGCGTCTGGATGAATTACAACTCAATGTTTTAAAGCGATGTTTTGAAGAATTTGGTCGTTTAGTTGTTTGGAAGGTTGCTTGTTCTACTATAAAATTAACATACGACAAGCTATGTTGTGCTATCATAAATATGTGCATATTTAGTTTGTTTGATTCATTGCCATCTAGACACGACTCGAATCACTTAGTTAATGACCTAATACCTCGGCGTCTTATGAATAATCTTGTGATGCAGCTGTCACACTGTGCGATTGTAAGAAAGATTGTTCGCTATCACCGCGATATTAATTCTGCGAACGTACGCCACACCTTAAGTCCCAAATCTACTGGCAGGATCAAATTTAATTTGCACTCACTTCGTGCTGTACTTTCAGATTCAAACCACTCGTCGATGAACGAGAAAGTCAAAGAGCATGAAGTTTCTCGGTGTCGATGGCGTGTTCAGCGAAAAGAGAAAGAATCGAATCAAGCACCAGGGAAAGAGAAATCGAAGGATGAACAAGTTGAAGCGGGCGAGAGGACATCAGGATGAGAGGACCGCGGGCAAAGATCCTCTCTGTGCAGTCGTGCGTAATTATTCGAGGGCATGTACAGGAACCGTCATGGTACCGTCGACAGATCCTGTCGGCGCCACCACTCGACAGGCTCAACCTCCAAGTCCTGTGATTCGATTCGAGCCAGCGACCCAAATCGCTCCTGACATTCGCTGGCGATATACGCGAGACGAGAGCCTGCCGAAGTATCGTCGTGAGTTCGCCATTCCTAACGTCGGCTGATCTTTATTTCTAGCAGTCTTTTCGCATCACCGGCTACAACAGACGTATCGAGCTTCACCAGGCTTCGTACCAAGTCACCACCAGCATGATTTCACCATCGAGAAGTTAATGCAATCGGTTCATGTCTGATGAACCTAACTCATAAGTTTTTCCTTCGTGTGTGTGTGACTGCGAATACAGAAATACTGAAACGAATCATCTTCGTTTGAGCAGCTGTACAAGCTTCCCGCGTATAAGAAAATTTATATTATTATACAATAGCGAATCAGAGACCTAAAAAATAACTAGCAACAATAAATCATCTCCTGTTACTAAATGATAGATGCAGATGCATTTATTTTGCGAGAGGATTGATATCATATACGTAATCTGGAAATTTTAACAAGAAATCTAGAATAAAACATGTAACGCGTATTTTACTGTAGAACTGTCGCTAAAAAAGGTAAAATATCACAGCATCGAGTAAATATCAAGACTATAATGTTTTGGACGACACGCGACGCAATTGCGAATAAAATAAAATCGCGGAAGCAGATTTATTCGTTTACGGTCTGAAGCGATGCTCCACGACCGTTCGCAATCGCATAGGCAATAAAAATAACTCGCGTATTCAGCCAGTGATTTGTCTCTGGTACGATTCGGCACTTCTCACCTGCTACCAATTTCGTTGGCTAGCCGACGGTCATTCTTTTCGCGCTTGTTTTGTTTTTATGATCCTTCTTGCAGCAGTTGCAGCTGCGCGTTGCTAATGCGCCAAAATCACCACGAAAATCGTCGGAAATGCATAAATAATGCGTACATGATAATGATGCTGATTATGTGTGTTGCAGGAGCAATATCGCGAGAGACTAAAATAACATTTACTCGCTAATAAATGATGAGGTAATAAACTGTAGTAGCTTACTTATTTATGCAGCGCAAACGGTGTGTATATTAATAGCGCGCGCCAATTATATTTATTTAATCAGCAAACATTTGTGAACTGATACGGAAGAAGAATAATTTTTTTCTTTCAGAAATGGTAGCGTTTCCATATCCTGATTTTCATCTGCATATATTATCGATATCTATATCTATATATATATATATATATATATATATATATAAACTAGTTTTCAATTTACTGTAAATTAGTTAATAAAGTAACTATTTGTAATTATGATGCAAGCTACAAGAATGTATGTTGCTCTAGGACATGGGAACATAATCAATCGAATCGCCTCGGGCCAAAGGGATTTGGTCGCAATCTCGTTGATGGTCAGCGCGGTCATTACGTTGAGTAAAGGAATCGAATTAATTCATGCCCGAAGGTGTTTCGCTCTGATTTAAAGTGGATCGTGAGGTCACACACGGTAAATTGTTCTTATTACTCTCGGATTAACACGAGCTTAAAGAGTCGACTAATTCGCATATGCGAGCAGGATAAAGATACCGCACAAGTGTCATGAAGAATATCGTAATGGATACAGAGAACGGTAATACTATAAAAAATGCACAATGTGCCTTTAGACTATAAATTATATTAAATTTTCAATTCTGGTGTACACGTTCTCACGTTCACACGGAACGGCGGTGTTTCTGCTCGTTAATTTTACTCATTGGTAATTAAAAAATATATACGTGTGTGAGTGCGACGCAATTAATCGTTTCAGCTTATAAATTTTTATCACGCGGAAAATAGCGGAATACGCTATGATGCGCAAACGCCATATAGAATTCATCGGAACTGGCACACTGGTGTGTCTGAATTTTAATCGAGCTCTGTTAATTTATTTACGCGAATACCATGGCAACCATTGCGAATTATGAATTCTCGCGGCTCATGGCTAAATCTATAATAAAACAGATTGAAGATCGTGATCCACGATTCCATCGCGCGCGCAATTACGTGCGAAATTTAATGAACCGTTCCGGTTGATAGCGTGCATGCTGACAGACCGGACATTCATTACGGCGAGGGAAAATAGGAAAAAGATCAGACAACGGAAGAAGTGATATCGAAGCGAGAGGTTTATATCGGCATACGCAGGAGGCGAACGAATGAGTAGATGGGCGACGAGATGGGCGACGAAGCGGGAAAAGCTTCTGCGGCTGAAAGCGTTCTGCGCTTTTCAATATCGCTGGTCACAAATCTTTCTTCCACGCCGTGGGAAAAAGCTGCCGAAGCCGACATCGTGAAGTGAAGTTTGACAGAAAGTCCGAAGAATACAAGAGGTTGTATTATATGTCTTTCCATGCAAGAATTACGCGAGAGTTACGCACGATTCTGTAAACAAATCGCGGATAAAAAAAAACATTAATATCACTTTTCATTTTCAATTAGTATTAACAAATACACTAATACAAGATAATTTTAAGTGATCTTGTACCATATTTCCGCGCTATGCGGTAAGCGAGATGAATGATATTGCCATTAAATAATAAATCACGAAAATATTATATTATTTATTAATTGCGTATTTTAATAAAACTTCCGGCTTGTCAATATTCCTACGTAAGACAACTACCAATTTGATATACATAATGAAACTTCACGTTCGACGATAATGTATGTGACCAATCCTCTTAGTATGGATATTGTGTCCCTTAGGTTACAGCTGGAACCACTTTAACAGGCAGTTATATATTCTCTCATCGTTATAGATGCTCGCGAGTATATGTGTAACTCACGACGGCAGAATTTGATTTATTCATGCCTTTAGTGCTTTCACGAACATACGTCCGCACGTTGAAGAGAGATTGCAAGTAAGATTTGCAAGAGTACATTGTATTACTGGACGATTTAATCTTAAGTCTGTATTAAAACTCCATGGAATTACCATCTGGCTTTTAATTTCACTTTGCCTGCAAAGGTTTTGTAGCTCCGACATGATTCTAGCATGGCTGGTCGCAATCACGTAGCAATATACTCTCCAGCTCGTCAGCTTTTTAGCTTGTTTACCGAATTCATTATCCAGAATTATTTCTCAGAATGTAATTTTCTACTCTTTACATCTGTTTTACATCTTATTTATCTGCCTAAAATATTTCGTAATGAAGACCGTACTTACTGATTGATCCTCAATATCCGATAATGTTGTTACATTTATGTGATGCTAAACAGGATAATTAAAGCGTAGCGACACGTGATCTGACTATCAAATAAATCCTTTCCATTAACGTAACGTGCATTTGCGAAATTCAGCATGGTAAACCGATTTACAGAAATGGCATCTCCTCGTAGCTGTTATATTGCCGCTTAACTGAACGTTCTTGGCTAATTCAATTAGAGTCAGTATTAGGCGATGCCGCAGAGGGATGATACAAGAATTAGCCAACCTGGAAGGAAGGAGAGAGGATAGCAGATCGTATTAAGGAGAAGCACTGAGTTACTCGACGTTTCCTTAAGTCGCTTGTGACATTCAACCGCTCCGCTACTGAACGTAATATGATAAGGGAGACTTTAGCGCTTAAGGCGATACATCATATCATTGGAAAGTACGATGATGGTCTTATATGCCGTTACAATAATTTCGTCCTTTCCTCATCGGAACACTGTATATTTACTGCACATGTATACTAATTGTTTGGTAGGATTCCATGGAACAAAATTCAAGTTTCACTTTCTCCAATCATATTGAACTTTTACACTTTAATTTATAAATAAACACATTGTTTAACATTTCACGTATGTGTATAATATTGTACATTTGAAAATTTTGTAAAAGTTTAGATACACGTATCTGAATAAAAATTAACAAAACGATTTCTTGTATCTGCAATTATATTTCTTATGCAGGAAAAATCATACTTTTCTTGAATTTTCTTCATTCATCTTTCAATAAATGTCATGTAAGAAAATTATATTCTTCTTATCTTTATACTTTTTATCCTGAATTTTACGTAAAAGCTCATATTCTGTCTAAGAGTAATCTTCGACTCTTAAGCGGGATCATCCGCCTTGCAAATAAAGCTCTGCGAAGCGTGTACGGAGGGCAAGGATAGATACTTCCTGTAAGTCGGAGGAACGCGGAACGCCTGGGATTCTCATCCTCATACGCGAGTACGCGAAAAGTAAAATCAAAGCTGGCAGAATAAAAAATCAAAGTCGGCAGCAATGAGGCAGCGTCGCGGGGAGGTCAAGGACTTTCTCTCTCTTTCTCTCTCACCGCTTTGACGTCGAAAGTACGTCTAGCATATTTCGTTCCGGTGTGCATCGCCGCGTTCTTCCGGTATCCCGCGAAAGCACCACAACGAACGAAACTACTGAAATATTCACGATAAAGAAAAGGCACCTCTGAAGTCGTGAACTACGTACGTTCAGCTTCCTGCGGTTTCGCTATCCGTGCTATGCCTGGCGAATGAAAAGGCTCACTCGACGCTGACCCCGGTATCTTAGTCGGGAAAAATCCAAATATTCCCTAAGTCGGATTTCCGCCTCTTTAACTTAACCCCCGTGCATCCCCGTGCTTGCACTCGTAATATTTCATGCCGCGAGCGCATCGCTCCGCTGCAGCGAGAAAGCTTGAAACATCGACATGACGTTCCGGTTCAATGCATATTTCAAGTGAATTCCAAGCCAAATAAAATGTCGCGTTTAATTTTTATTATATAATTTTAATATATATTATAAGAAAGTACGGCAATACAGAACGTTGGCACTATATGTCTGAATCACGTTCTTCGTTTACAATGTTTTAACTCATATTAAAGATATAACTTTCCAAGCATAAAACAGAATAGAATTACATAAAAGAATGATATATTTAATCTACAGACCATCTCTCTCTCACGGATGACAACAATAGTCGACGTTAAAGGCGAAAGAGCTAAGAAAAGTCATCGCAAAGTGATTTATAATCGGCGACGATTCGATCAATTCGCGTTTCAACTCCGCGAAATCGGCATGTTCTGTCGGTGGGGTAGTCGGCGAGTGCGCTTCTCCCGAAGAGCCTCAGAGAAAATTTATGAATCCCTACCGGTGCGGTCTCGCGACACGACGATTCGTCGCAGGCCCCGCAGTCACCACCCACCCTCGTGTAGCGCCCTTAACGTTATTGGGGAAACGATCTACGGTAAATTCTCCGAGAGCACGTCGCAGCGAAACGGTTCGTCGCGGAATAAAAAGCACGTGCCTCGGCTCGTTGCTGCGATATCTATGATTCCATCGGCTACGTTTCTCCGTGCATGGGAGTACTATAGTTCGTTATGGCGCGCCCGGCCGAGAAGTGCTTTTCAGCCCCCGCCTCGTTTTCCTAAATCGGTCGGTACGACGAGCGCCCGAGCGTCGCGGAAATTCGTATTTATCTTCATAAATATAGCGATCCAAATGAATCCCGCAGCTGAGTGCGGAATTAGTGCGGCGCGGAGAGAGCGTTCGGCATAAACAAAGCTCTCGAGGAACTCATCCGCGATAAGCGATGCGCTGCATACGCCAGATGGTGAATATATTCATTGTTATTTTTACATTCTACCGCGGAGTTTTATCGCGGGGCTGGTTTGCATTTTAGTGCGGACTTGGTTTGCGTCAGCGTGCGGCACGTCGTTCCACTCTCATCCCATTTTCCCGGGAGACGACAAAGGAAGACGAAGTCGTGACGCGTTGTGTCTCCAATTTTCCGTCTGAGCATTCGTTGTATCCAGTAGTGCAGGCAAACAGTTAAGCAAACGTCGGAACAAGTTGTCCGGTTAAGGCAAGCAGTTCGTTACAAAGGTTTCTAAAGATACTACGGTAAACGACGTTTTTGCGTCCTCGAATTTGCACACTTGGGTCCTTCGTGTGCATCATATAAAAACTGCACTGCAAGAATCTCGCGCTAACGAGATTAATAAACGAAAAATTTAAATCTGGTAATTAAAGAATGATTTATAGAAACAACAAATTTATTACTTGTTGTTGAATATTATTACAATATATATATTTGCACTGAAGAAATTTTATAGAGAGTAGCAATTAGAAAAATGCATGTAGAATATTTAATCTTCTAAAAGCTTAATTAATTAACACATTAATTTCATTATTGGATTATACATCTTGCTGGAATAATTATGAAAATTAGCAGAATTATGAAATTTTTTACATGTATTTTTAATCCTTGTAAAATAACGGGAATTTTCCTTTCTCTTCATACGCTACCATTTATTTTATGTTGCTGTGTAGAAAATTTATGTGCAATCTCATCAAACATTTGTAATGCCGCGTATAAAAATATAAAAACTAAAGCATATAAATAAAAATTATTGTAGTAAAAATGTTATAACAGTATTATCTCTCTCAAAAACGGCAACGTACTATAAATTCTTAGTTGAAAACGATCCGATAAATTCAGAGGAATGGACTCGTGGGCGAGCTTAAGCCACGATTCAATTCCAATCGAATCAAATTGCGGTGTTAATTATCTTCCCACTTCGCGTATCTCGATTATTCCATCGAGTTATCTCCAATTGAATTTCGGTTATCGAAACCTGAGGGTTTGCCTATATCAAAGTTAGTATTAAAATGCAAATTTTAAGAAAAACGTGTTTTTTGTATCCGATAAACTCTTTTTGTATCCACAATATACGATATATTAATAATCGTATCATCAGTTGTCTCACGTGTATACTATGTGTTTGCATTATATTTGCATTATTCCGTTATTACTCTATAACGCGCGTTTGGTTATCGTGTTTGGTTTTAGCATTGTTATTATGTGCAAATTTTATAATAAATTATAATCGCGTGCATATTATCATGTATTATAATGACATGTTACGAGAATATACGAACTCGAATATTTGAATGAACTTTTCGCCGTGTGATGTGTAACTGTATCGATATTTATCTAACTTGCAAATTTCGATATTAATGCAAAAATGTTGCTTGCAAAAATAGATCGTACATTGAAAAAGATGAAAGTGGTCCATCATCTTCCCGAAGAGCTTTTCAATCTAACATTCAGCTGCGGAATGTTTGCTTACGCGTTCACACATTTGCATCTCATATAGCGATCGCTTGTTATACAAATTTCTCCTGCAGCGTCTTTACGCTTTATTCACTTCCGTAAAGAAATGACTTGCGTCCGGACGTTGCTGTACTTATCGATGCGACGACGACGCGAACGACAACCACGATGTCGACAACGACAACGACGGCGACGGAGACGGAGACGACGGCGACGGAGACGGAGACGGAGACGACGACGACGACGACGACCATGACGGCGACAACGGCAACGACGGGACGGGAGATGGGTTGGACTTCGTTTTTGTTCCACCCTTCGCGCCGGCTTTATTTCCTGGACGTTTCCTTCTGTCGTCCAGTCACGTTTCCCGGAGACACTTGTCTCGACAAAACGCACAACCCGTGACGGCGGCATGACGAGGAGAGTCGGAGCAACGTGTAACGAGATCGATTTCGCTCCAGTCGTACTATCTAAACGGGAAATAAAGGAATCTCTGGACAAAACACGAGATCGCGCGAGCGAATAGGACTTTGAAATGCGAGACGTCGCCAGTTGATCGATTGGACCACATGAGACATGAATGATTTTTTGTGGAAAAAGAAAACGTTATTCTGCGTCTGTAAAAGATTGCTTAGATTTATGCAAGCAAACCGATGTATATAAGTCTTATCGTTTCTGCTAGAGATTAAATTGTAAAGATTAATATAGAATGTCACTTACATTTCCAGTCTCAAAATAAAAGTCAAGGAGTATCTTACCTGAAACATAAAAACACGATTGATTATAAACAGATGTTCTGCAGAGTTTCATAAATAACAATGAAAACTAAAATATTTTATTCGAAGATACTATCGTACTAGATTTTTAATATTTGTAAAGTATAGATTGGAGATATAGACACAATGCAATATGCGACAGTTTCGCGGAAATAGGTGCTGCAATAAAATTTATGTTATAATTAATGAAGCAAAACGTGTAATATTGAAATGATAATTTAAACGCTTTTATCTTTCTAAATGTTGAGTTGCAACATATATATTTGTTTAGTATTTTTAATAACGAATATATGTTATATCCCAATAAATATTGATGCGAGTTGCGAACACTTTGCTTCTTCAAGTCGGTGCCTCATGATTATTAATGACCATTATTGTATACGATAAAGCATCGATTATTCCTACTCTTTGTTGTATCCTAAAATTGTTTCGCCCTCCGTCAAGGGAGGCAAACAGCAAGACAAGGGTGCCTTTTATCTTCCGAGGCGCACCCTCGGAAAATAAAAGCCAGTGAAGAAAAGTTTTGGTCGTAAGATGTCATAAGTCTTACTGCGCAGATACGTGATATTATTTCAGGAGTTAGGATTTAAATAAAAGTTGAGAGAGTCGCTTTGCGAGATGCGAGCGTTTTGCGAGGGAAAACAGTGATATCACCAATTTATATTATGCATACACATACACACACACACACAATGCTTACACATATCTACTAGTCGATGAAAATGTCCCCAATAATATTCAGAGACGGAAATCTCGATGAATGTATAGGTGACGCATTACGAGACATGCATCATTATGAATAATAATGCAATATTGAATGGACCATTGTCCATTGTGAGACGAGAGAATTGGCAGTTAATTGCAATGCCGTGTAGTAATATTAATGTTACAGACATAGTAATGGATATAAAATAAAGCAGCAACTTTTGACGACGTGACAGTTGAGATTACTTACCATTACGCGCGAGTATAATGCGCTGTATATTACATTATGCGGGTATGCGAGTATAAAAAATGGAGTAATGTTTGTTTTCACAAGGAATGCACGTTTTGTTTAGTACCTACCTAGTATCCTGCCTCTAATTAAATGAGAATCCTACAGCAGGAATTTACTAAAGATATTAGATAAACTCGTTAAAGTGAAATTCTCTCTCTCCGGGTATATCTCCCTCTCTAATTAATCCATTCAAGTTGCGCCGAGTTTCTTATGAGCAGACGTAACGGTCGACTCTTGTGTTTCTCCGTTGGCATAATTTATTTCGCGAACTGTATTTACATAAAATGCATTAAAAATACATCTGCTGCTGCCGGCTGTGCCGTTTAAAGTGTGCGTACGCATCATCCGATTCCAATGCCGCGATTCGATCCGGTCCGAAAATATTGGACGGGCGCGCGGATCAGAAAAAGGCACGTTGGAAAACGTGTTAGCAACAGAACGGCGCTTATGGATCGTTCTTCATGGGCAAACGATATTTAAAGATCAAGGAAACGGTCCCGCCAGGAAACGATGCGCGCCGATCGAGTGCGAATAACGAATGAATATCTAACGACGTTTTACGATCCAATATGTGACCGCGCGTTAAAATGCGCGATGCATAACGCCCGTGCGTGCCGCCATCAAACGCCGCTCGCAATCGCTTTATCTACTTGCATATTGCCCGATTGCCGTCGTCTAATCGCCGCTGAGGCAACAAAAACGACAAACCGAGCGAATCAGATCTGCCGGCGCAGGAATTTTTCCGGCGGGCGCGCGTACGTGACCGCGGGATTAAATTGCCTCAATTTCGGACCAATCCTAAATCTCTCGTTCATCAAGAACGAGAGAGAAGAGAAAGAGAAAGAGAGAGGGAGACACGTAGATATAATTGTGTTTTCGGAGAGATGTAATCTCTCATGAGCTGCTACAGTTCGTTCCACCGGCGGGATAGGGCCATATATCAGAGTCGTAAAAATTTGATAGACAAAATAGCGGCGCCATTGTTCGCCGTCTGCATTTAATTCTCTCGAACTCGTAAATGTGCGGCGTACCTGGAAGGGTGCATCTACCTGAGGGGTGGCCCGTTACGACGACGCATAAATCCCGTCTCCCCTTGCGGAGCTTAGCCTCATAAAATTTATGATAAAGAGCGCGGGTAGCTGTTGACGATGCCTACATGCGGCAACAGCCCTTTACTGTGGCAGAGTCGTTCTTTCGGTACCGCATTTTCGTACTCGCTAAAGACCGATTACGGACCTATTCGAGCTATTCGAGCGAACAACAAACTGCAGATACATCGCGCGTGTTAGCCGGCAGCGCGTTTTTATGACGAAACTCATGCAGTGTGGCGGCCGCGCTGCTGAAATCGCTTTGTGATTCATGAACTACCACGAACTACGCCGCTAAAAGCTACCTGATGGCTATCAAAGCGGAATAGACTCTCTCCTCCGTACGGACCTTATCCGTCGTTGATAACGCATTTCCGATACGTCGTTACGGTAAAATAATGCCTGACTGGCCGAGGATCATAAAAACCGTCATCTCGCGGATTAAGCGAGCTACAATATTAACGCATCATAATTTCTTTACTGCGCCGTAAAAAGGACACGATAAAGTTCTATTTACTGCTCTTATATTATAGTTGGATGTATAGGGCCGCGCGCGCTGAGAAACACGGATTTATCGAAAATTTATCCCTTATTATTTGCGTTTTCAAGTATTCGTTTTTCATTAGGAAATTATCGAGCGATCTTGCCATTGTGCCGCCGTTACAACGTCATCATTAATAGACATCAACAACGTTATTAATAGCTTTCGTGCATCCATTATTAGCGAGATTAAAAACCGGCCGTTGCCGGTATCGAAACGATATCTGTTTACGTGTTACAAGCATCGCAGTCGAGTGCACTGGATATAATTAGAAGCGACGCGATTCAGCCCTCTTCATGTTCTCGCGCGCGCTTGTTACGGGGTGGCGTTATTAACCCCCGTTACTCTTCGGCCGTAAAACGGCGCGCGTGCTCGTGCGCAATGTCAAAAACCCTTTGCTACTTACTGCTAGAGAGCGATTATCGTGCACTTTCGACCGGACTGTGAAATTTATCGAGCGTGTCGCGTATTGCACGCGCTTTTACGGAGTTTCGCGCGCGAGCTGGTACGCTCGTACGTAAAAACGAAAACGCACCGAGCGAGAGAACAAATTCTAGATCGTGCGTTGAGACGTCGAAGAAACATTGTCGGTGAACGCGATCGAAGCAACCCGAGAGCACGTACCGTGCTTCCGCGGCAAACCAGTCGTAAAGCATCGACCGTTTGTCCATGTAAACCTGTGGAGCCGTGTAAGATTAACGTTCTACGCGTTACGTGCTGCAAATGTTCATTCGAACCGGTTTGCTGATCGATTGCCTGATATTTTTTGATACGTTAAACGTTTGATACGACAGGACACGCGCGATCAGACCATCGAACACTCGACAGTGACAGCGGGACGTTACGCGCTTAGCTGATTTGAAATTCGGAGAGGGAGACAAGTTCTCCCCTTTCCCGCTTCTAAAAGAATATCTACACGGGGATATTAAATTTTCGAAGAACTTGTAATGTCTTGAATTAATCAGTTCTCGGATTCCCTGGAACGTCGTTAAATCTAAAAACTTGCGTGATGCGTGAACTTTTAAAGCGATTAGAATTGCTTTGCAAATAAGTGCATTTACCTCGCTGTTTTTATGTTTCATTGCATATTTGTATGCAGAATGTTTCAAAGTTTAAATGATAAATCTTTTTAGACTTTGGTTTCAATTTTTAGTGAGGAGCTTTATATATATCGATTAAAATATCGTAAATATATTATTTGAATTGTATGACTCGCACAAGCATTGATTATATTATACTCGTCTTCGGCGTACTTGAAACGTGCGATCGAAAGCAACGGAAAAGAGCATACATGGAATGTACAATGTATAAGATTGTGACAAGAGCTGGATCGATTCGCGAATACCTTTAGAATTACAATCGGGATTTCTCGGAAATCGGTATAAAAACATTCTATATTACGTACATCCTTTTGCAATCTGTTTGCAGGTCGCATTGATCGTACGTTACGCACTGCGAAAAGGAAATGACAAGGTCATATGCTTCGAGGTACCATCAAAAATTACGAAATGAAACTGTTTGGTTCGCCGACTTCGACATATTAAAATCAAAGGCCACACTGCGCGCAGTTATAGCTTGTAGCTTACGTAATTTAATTGAGTCGTGTGCAACGTTGCATGTAAAATGATGCTTCGAAGATTAGTGCGATTGAAGCGCGTTATGTATGTTCGATATACATTGTTGTAATAATAAGCATATTGTAATATGCATAATTATTTTTAATAAAATTATGTATAGAAAATATTTTCAATTAAATAATTTCATTTCTGTATCTCTTCAAAGAGCTTGCTCTACCTATTTTATCTACTTTATTGATATTAATTTAAATAAAAAAAGGTTTTAAACTGTAAAAGTATCTATAAATAATTTATACAATTTATTGCAAATACATAGAAATCGGTTAGATACATAATTATATATATATATATATATATATATGTCCTAACTTATATTAAGGACGATACGAAAATACATTGCCTTTCAACAAACATTGCGATTGCGAAAAACAGGAAGCACAAGATATTGCAGAAAAGCTCATAATTGAAAAAAATACTATAGAATTCAGGTCAAGTAGCACCGCAGGAAGAATTAACCGATTGTCGATAATATCACGGCGTTTGCAGACTTAGCCTTAGCAATATGTATATACGAATACATGAATTAATACGAATTAATATGAATATACGTAATATCAAATATGTGTAATACGTATAATAATCAAAATAGTCACAAAATTGCAAAGAAGTAAGATGCGTACCTGGCAACGATGATACACCAATTGCACTCTCACTGTACATATACCTTAACCTTAACCAGGTTAAGCCGTCCACCCGCGCAAGGCGCGGTGTGGAAATACTCAAAGAGGAATTTCGCTGATTTCCGGGCACACAGAAATGGTTCAGCCGCGGATATCGAAATCCGGATATTTGCATGCGATAATGATTCATTTCTTAATGTTAGACGACATGAATTACAAGAAAAAAGCGAACGATTACCAACGATCTGTATACGCGATTCCCGCCATGATGCGATTCGCGATTAGCCGCCGCTGCCGCGAGATCGAGATATATCGATCTGTGAGATTGCGATTCTCGAACACAGTCTTGACGGTCGCGGCGGTTAACGGAATCGTGCTCGGACGTGCCGCGTTTTCGCGCTCTCGTTAACGTGGAAAAATCGCGTTTCTACTATCGCGGAGGCTGAAATCACGCGCAAAAGTCGACGCGTGCTCCCGAGATACTCGAGTTTCCGACGCAGGTCGGTGTTAACGCGTTAAATTTCTATGCAATCGCGCTATCGAGCGTTACTAGCTAATAACGCCATATTGGGCATATCTTTTCGATTGCCCGAATTATTTCGCGTGTCGGAAACGCAACTTGGCGATGGAATTCGCTCGTTTTCAATCGGTGTATCGATTGTGTCGTGATATTTCGATTTGCGGTTGTCGGCACGCACCGCGCACGCACGGGAGCAATATTTACATCTCGCATCGCTCGCGAGTGGCCGATTCGGCGTAAAGGCGCCCATGCGCTTTTTAATGCGCTCATTAATCGCGCGCGTAAAAGCAATCGAGCGTCGCGTCATCGAGTGAACTGTGCCGCATCAACTGCCGGCAGCAATCGGTCGAGCACGCCGACGATCCGCAGCTTCGTTCGGTTGTACGACGCAGCGTCCAGTGGATGTGGCGAAGTCATTTGATTGTTCGAAGGTAAATCGTGCAAATTTCTCCAATTTTCCGCCATCTTGTCGAATGCAATAGCAAAAGCGTGTTGATGTCATTTTTTCGTTCGATTTCAGTCAGAAGAAAAGCTGAGAAGCAGAGAAAATGCGGCGTAATTTTGGAAGCTGAATCTGCGTTCTGGAAAACGTCGGAGACGGACGGCGCATGCGCAGCGACCGGTGAGTCGATCCATTTGTTACTTTTGCGTTTAATTATTGTTGATTGAATGATTGATGCATCGATTGTCGCCACTGATCGCATTGCATGAACGTTGTAATCAAGTATAATTATAAATTTTCTATAATATTAAATAATTTTGAAAAACACATAGTACATCAATATTCTGATATTTCCTGAATGCTATTTGACTAGATATATCATACTACAATCTCTAAAAGCATGAAGCATCGATCCAACATACACTGCGCTCAATACAAAATTCTTTCGTCTTCCGCGGAATATTCTCCGCAAAAGCTTTCACATAGTAAAACTTGCCGCACAGATAGCAAGAACTAAAAGCTACGACGCTGCAATTCGCGATGTGCGAAATTAACGAGGAGCAGAAGCGAGACCGCGTCGTTACAGTGTGGATCGTGAAATCGATGGAGTCGACGAGAATGCATGGCGGAGAAACGGAAAAATCGCAAGGTCTGCGATTACTGATGCAAAATCAAGATAACCTTTTTCCGATTTCAATTCCGGTCGCGTTATAGAAAGACGAAACTTTCCTAATTTCGAATTCGCGAATACGGCGCAGCCGCTGTTTATTGAAATGCGTCGAGCCATTTGCACACATTCATGGTGGCGCTCATTCCAGGCTTTTGCATAATCGACTGAAAAGATAAAAGATTATGGAGAATAATACGAAATGATATGCCTCTTATATGCCTAAAGCTATTTGTATCATGTTTTATTAATAATGGCCGTTATTTCAGGCGCGATTTCCCTTTATTCGATAAACGAAATAAACGCAAAGAGGATCTCGCGATAATCTGCGATGTGGCGGGAAAAAGGGGAGGAGAGGGAAGGAAAGGGATGGAGAGGAAGAGGAAGCGGGCTGCGTTTAATACATTTTTTTCGTACGTGCGTATTTAACTGGGCCATTCATTACGAATGGCTGGATTTAATCTGGCGCACTCTCGCCGAGAGGGACAAGGAGAGAGGAGAGCGATCCTCCTCATCCGAGGTCCGCCACGCCGATAATAAATGTCCGCGGTATAACGTACGCATTGTTGCGATAACGCGCGTGATCGGAAGTGGAAGCACGTTCCAGCATATTCGCGCAGGCACTGTGCCGATAATAATACTTCTTTGCAACGAGTTCCGCCAACCAGAGGAAACGGGATGGCGGCCCCCCGCAGCCGGAGGAAAAGTTTCCCCATAAATCTGCGATTCTAAGGCCATTGTCCATTCAGGGCCGTACACATCGTCTGCCTCTGGACACACGGTATCGCGGAGCAGCCTTTATGCCCGATGAAATATACCGCTGCCGAAAAGATAGCAGACGAAGTAACCGGTCGAAGTTTCTAAAATTCCCATTCTCATGAAGCAAGTGTTTTTTGAGACACTGCGCTTTTCTGCTTACGAAGTCGTTAAACTGGGAATGCGTGTTCAGGGATTTTGAATTTAATAAAATCTTGATAAATATAAGTCATAGAATGTTGTGAGATATTTCTTTAATTGAAGACTTTTGAGAAATAAATTTACAAAGTTTTGTTTTTCTTGCTAGCATTTCTGTAATGCTTATGTATATGATATAGAAATTTTTAGAGAGAAAGGAGAAAAATAAAATTTCGTGGAAAGTGTGAAGGGAAATATTATAAAACGATATAAAGCGTAAAGAGCAGGGAAATATCAAATTCTTCCTGATAATAAATCCTATTATGATACATATGGAACAAAATGTCAGAATTTGTCAGCGAAAGTCGGTAAACGGTAATAAAAACGCGGGAAAGATAAATGCGATTGTATTATTTATTACGAAGATCACAAATATATTCCGAGGTGGAATATATTCCGGAAGATATCATGAATTTGGGGAAATTTTCATGAAGCCGTTGGGAAGGTTTATCTTCAGGTATCTGACAACACCGTATAACTCCAGTTTTCGCGAAAGACAGATGTGAATGGGTAAGAGAGAAATTTGTGCATCACTCGCGAAGCACAGACATTTTTCCAAGGAATTTATGCTCCTCCATAATAAAAACTATACTTTGTACTTACATATTTTATATTTTATATATTATATTTTATATGTAGCTTGTGCAAATAATCGTCGTGTGGAATTAACAGCGTCGCGGATTGGTAAATTCAGAGCTTAGCTGAATAGCACACAATCGGACACAAATACCGTGTTAAAGGATTAAGTACTCCTCTACGATTCGCAATCCAGTTAATACAAAAAGTGCCGCACCTGTTCGCTTCGTTCTTTTGCCGTGGCTAAAAGCTGGGAACATCACTCGGCGGCGGGCGAAAGCTGCGTTTTGCGGCTAGTAAAATCGTCGAGCAGCCGTGCTGCGCGGCTCGGCCTTTAAAAAAAGATTTTATCTCGTTCATTGATGCGAACGCGATCGGCGGAAATGCGGCGCGCACGGCAAGGTGTGAGAAAAGTTTCGCTTTGCGTTTGGATCGTCCATCTGCACTCACGCTACACGGCAATAAAACAAAACCGGCGCATATCGTCGGCGATTCATGCGGGAAATCTGGCGTATTGGCGAACGAGCGTATTAGCGTGGTCATTCGGCCGTATCGCGAAGGAGTCGATAGCTCCGTTATTAAATCCTGTCCTGCAAGTGGTCGATAAAATATTCGCGCCCGATACAGGATATGACAGCTCTCAACCTTCGACCGCATATGTGCGCGGTTATTTTATATCTCGACCAATGTGTCAGATTGTCACCCGCACTTTCGTAATTTTATGCACCTACTTCTATGTGTGTTTCGCGTTTTCCAAATTAATTTTCTTATCTTTCAGATTTGCGCTTAGCGATTTAATAGTTCAGCGGATTTTCTAGTTTTTTTTTTATTGAAGAACGTGCTAATCTTTTTTAATGCATCCTGAAAAAAAAGTACAAAGGCTTTCAATTGCAGAATCAGATTTTCCAGGATTGCTATTTTTATTTACGTGATTTAGTATGCTATTATTCCCAACGCCTCATTTATATGCAGAACGTTTACATTGGCGAAATATTCGCGTGAGGGCAGATTGCGAGGCATTTCGACATGGCGTGATGTTTCGTTATCACAGGCAGCAGGGTTCGAAGACGCGAATCGCTTCCATTTCCGCTACGAGTGTTACTGTGTAAATCCCTCCTTTATTGTGACAGACTCGACGGTGCGCGTGATTCCATACGCAATGCATTTCTGATAGTCTGCAAGTTTGAATTACGACGGTAAGGGAACAGGATCAAGACCATTGAGATCGGATCCGTGATGCCCAAGTGTAACTAACCGCTTCTGCATCTCTTGATGCTACGACATACCTGTCCTACTCTGTACTGATTTTATATTTATCCATCTTTTGCAATTTCATGCTCTTCATGCTCCAGAATTTTTCTACATTTTTTTATTTCCCTTGCGCGCCTTCAATCTTATCCTTTTCATATTCTCATTTTGATCCATGCCTGCGTTAGGTCGTTCGTAATCATTCAGTCAATATAATATGATCAATATAAACTGAATCGCTATTATTTCATAGAAAATTTCACTTGAGAATCTATGAATAAAACGGTATAAAATTATTCTCAATGTTCTCAGCGGGAGAAAGCAATATTCTCGAACGATTTCCAAAGAAATATTCGCTCAAGCGGTATTCTCTTTATACATTTATATTTTTCTGAATATTAAACGCGTGCAAACGTTATCGTTAGATATAGGTTACCAAAGAGAAACCAAATTAAAAAGCAAAAGAGAAACAAACGTTTTAAAAATTCAATATAAGAAATAAAAGAGAAATCGATGCGAATAACGGTTTCCTATGAAAATGCATGGTTTCCAGGATATTTGCTGAATATAGAATATTTTTGTAAGATGGAAAAATTTTTGAATCCTTGAGAAAAGAATCCCAACAAGTTCTCCAAGTGCCATTCCGTTTTATTCAATTCATTCGTAATATGCGTGACAAGAGAAACTAATAGACGGTCAGAAGTAGCAAACTACGAAGTAAGCAAATAATTCAGGACGCCTTGAAGGCCAAAGTAATAACTTCAGATTTAATGACGAATCGTTAATTTTCAAAAAGCGCAATATTATTAAATAAAGAAACTACAACAACTCGAGGTATGCGACTAATGTCGTTCGTCAGGGTTCCCTGCGTGCTCGCAGTTTCGGGCACCTTTGTGCGAGATGTCGCGAACAATAAGTACGCCGAGCGGCTGCTTGAAAACTGTAACTGAGTTAAGAGAAACTCCTTAACTGAATTCCACGGTTAAATACCGACTTTCGTCTTAACCCTCGACCACGGTGTTCCTAATTAAATTAAAATTTCCGCGAAAGTCCAACGTGGTTATGGCGCCGCAACGGAGTTTATCGCTCGACGTGGCGCGCCGACATTCGCCATCTGCTGTTGGAAATCTTTTGACTGTGCTAGCCAACTGGCGTGCTTCATAAATCCGTCTTGTATTTTTTTTAGCATCATACGGAGTATGTGACGCAGTGATTTCGAGGTGCGGAAAAATTACGCAAGGCACGCGCGTCACGGAAAAACCCGCGGAGAAATTCGCAATTATTATTTATCCGCTGCTACTGTTGCAACTAAATATTGCCGAATAAACGAGAGTTTCTTGTAAATGGGACGATGATAATGCGCTATCAAGACGATTTCATCTCGGAAACGTATCGGACCGGCTTATTACCGATCCTAAACCGGTCGTTACGCTATAACGAATGAGACTCTTCTGCTCGCGACGTAGGTTTATCCTGATAGATACTTGGTGGAAGAAGCGTGAGATTTTTCGAACAGCGACAGTGGGTTGGGAGTCCAGGGAAAAGGGAAAATGGTTGAAGGGTAGTAGATTCGCAGGAGGAATCAATGGCCGATGCGGGTCACGTAGGGTGCTACAGGATTCAGTTGGTGACACGGTAGGCTTGGTGAACGATAAAGTTATACTTTCAGAATAATGGAGTCATCCTTAGGACCGTAAAGGAAGTACGCAATTCCGCAAATCGCTACGAGCGCAATGGATTCCGTTCCATCTTGTGGCCGGCATTACATTAAAATAAAACAAACGGATGGATCAATGTATCCTCCTAGTTCATAGAGGTCCGAGATAGTAAATGGAAGGAATACAGCAGGAGTGCTGTGGAAGAGCCCACGAGAAGAATTATTAATGAGCAACGATGTATATCGAGATGGCCACTGCGTGCACTTATTAGATTGAAGTGTACCATCTATCTCCTTAGTACTCGTTATTTTCCAAGAGACGTTTCTTTGTGGCGTCTTGGCAGACCATCCATTATGTCAAATGTGAAACAATCAATATTCATTCGGACCACCGCCATTTATAATACAAATCAAACGAACCATTTTTCCAGCGGATGATGTACTTGTCTGCCTCGCCTCCAATCGATCAAGCTTTCATGTTTAGTTTTTCTATTCGTACGTTCCTATTTATCTCTATCTTGATCTAGCATTATTATGTCTTGCTTATCTATACTATATTTACTAAATAATCCGGATCGCGTCTAGATAGATGAATCAAACTAAACACATATTTACGACAGCATAATATAGCTTGTTGTATATTAATTTTAGAGCAGAGTTGACAAAAAGCAAAAAACAAAATTCTCTAAAACATCATTACAATATCTATATTGTCTAGACGTGACTTGGATTACTTAGTTAATTATCTAATTAAGTAGTATTGTTCATATTTGTACTTTTCCTTTCAATGTTTCTGATTGAATTATTTCTATTAATAATCTCCATTTATTCCTCGCAATTGAGTTGTATTTTAATTGTACCTATATTGGCAATCATCAATTAATAAATGGTAAATATTACGAACTGATAAATACCATGAATAAAATTGCGTGAAGTTTATTTGATGATAACCGTTACATCTTCGATAGCTGAACAATGCAATATTGAAAGCCGATCTTTAATGTCGCTCGGAAACTTCGTACTTTCACAGATATCGATTTTTTCACAAGAAGTATTTAAATGCCTTTTACAGTTCGTTACATCTCCTAAAAGAGGATTATCGTCCGCTTTTGTAAATTATTTCCGCGATCTGTTGCAATTAATTTTGATTTGATTATCGAGAAAACAACGGAAAATAAGCGCAGAAGGGAGTTAGACAAAGGATGCGAACGACGGGAGGAGGTCCAAGAGTCATTGCACGGCTACCATGGAGAAAAACAATTTTACTTTTCCTATTAGTAAACTCTTCAAGAGGTACAAAGCCCGCGAGCAGTCCCAAGTAAAGCGATGAAGAAAGCGCGCCGACGCGAGCAAGAAAAAAGAAAGCGCAAGTACACAGGAGGTTGCGAGTAGGTGTAAAGCGGGGTTGAAAAAGCGACGGCGTTGGAGGGGAAGACAAATTTTATTACCGCATTTGTAAGCAGGGCGTATCGCTCTTGCGAATTCGCCCAATAATACGGAACGATTTGTTTTTCGACGCCGTGAGTAGCGTCTAAGGAAGGCAGCGGAGTGCAGCGTGAGAAATAGAATGCATATCGATCAAGCGGAATGAGCGTCTTTGGGAAGAGAACATGGGTCCGCGCGGTGTTAACTTGTACGAACGATTAATCTTGTCGCACGCTGCCGCGACATCGATATGCATCAGGCAGAGAATTTATATCAAACAGGCCCGCGCGCACAGACTGGATATCTCTGATCAAACGCACTTGTATTTAATCACCATCTGCATGGATGGTCAAGGGAATTATAACGTTGCGCGCAATTCCACTTGACGCCGGTATCAGATATTTAATGAGAAATAATATATGCAGCTCAAATAGAATTTTTGAGAAACTTTTATTTAATTCCAATCTAAACAAACTTTGTCACGGAGAATTCGCGAATGCAAAATATTCAAGTGTGTGTATATCGCATATAAAATAGATAAGCTATATCAATAAAATATACATTGGAAGAAGATAATGATTAGTAGCATTTTGAAGGAAGTCAATAAAATTTATTCTGACTGACGCACTGACTCTTAACACGACGTTATTAATACGAAAAGACACACGTTTCGCTTTATTACTTATTATTGCGCACTGCAGCTGTGCTCCACTGAGCATGTTTGTTTCACCAACTATTTGTCCTCCGTGTTACGTCAGGAATGGAGTGTAAAGTTGCAGACGTTTGGCGCATACAAATGCAGCAGCGTATTTTCCACGAATGCGCCCATAACACGTCCTCGACACACGCTGCACTTGATGTTTCCACGGAATAACGAAAGTGCGCGCATTTCACCGATGCGTCTCGTGCACATCGTCGAGTACTCGTTTCATCGCCGATTTCGCGCACACCAATGAAACAGCATTGCAGCCTCCTGAAGGTCTGCCCTCACGCGTCCTCTCTCGAGCACCACGATTTTCGGCGATCTCCCGGAACCCCGGAAGCTCCGGGTCCCTTATCCCGTCGTGATGTATACCGCGATCCGTGAAAGTTTCATGCACCATTGGGCGAGAACGGAGGAGTGCGGGGAAAAACGATGAGCGCGTATTTGTTTCCGGGCCCGGGCGAGAGACGTGAATTATTTGGTCGAGGTTGTAGGTCGTTGAGTTAGGTCGTGAGTAGGATTTTCTCCATCTTTTCGAGGCATTGTCCCCGGTGTGAGGGGTGCATCTGCAGTGCAATCACATTAGGTGCATCCCTTCGCTTGGACCGCGAGCGCGAGCCGAGCGTTCGCTCCTTTTCCCACGTGTCTACCCTCGGAGCACGTGTCGATTGCGAAAGACAGCGGGGTATCCATTTTCTGCAGGCCGCAACATCCGCGGTGAGACTCTTTCGTCCCGAGGAACGAAACGAAATGAAACGAAACGAAACCGCCAGTCGTAGCCGTGACAATACGGTACACTTCGACAAGGACGACGTCGTAAAAGCGCACAATGGGACGGCTGATTGGCTACTCGAACGGAAATACGCGCTTGGAAAAACGTCCCCGGGAAAATGATAAGACCATATCGGTCGCGTAATGCCGCCCGAGACGGGAAGATTTGCGCCGGAGATATTGTTATCGCGACGGCTATGATGGGACGACCGTCGCGATGCAGGGGGTGAAAGAAAACGCACCCCGCCGTCTTCTCGTTTCCATTTTAAATCTTAACTAGAGACACCTATCTGTATCTCCTGAATATTTCAATGCGCTCCTGCACATTGTAAATTTTAATTCATTTCATCGATCTGCTGTTGACAAATTCTCTCTATCTTTTTCTCTTTTAATACACGCTATAACTTGCGATTTAAATAAAAGTTGTACATTTGTTTAATTAAATTAAAAAACATTTGTTTAATTAAAGTTGTCATTCGTTCGATTGATTATTTGCGTATTTACGCGCTTCGTATTTTTGCGCTATAATTTACGTTATACGTGCGCGAGCAAGCTGAAAGAAGCGAAAATACACAAGAACAATATATCATTAATCGCAACAGTTGAAAGAAGAACAGTTACACAATATGTAATCGCGAATGGTCTACACTTCTCGATGTGCAATTACATGAAGTGCGAAGGAAGTCACGAAGAGTTTCGACGGAAAAGAGTACCTTCCGTATTCCGGAACTCCTTCGTTTCGATCCTTTTCGAGAATGCTCTCCTCGTTACGTGCGAAAGGTACCTCTCGAAAGGGTAAGAGAGCCAGTGCCGTCAGCATTTTCAGACACTCAGACTCCGTTACTCGAGTAAGGTTTCTCTTCTCGTGCGCGTGTCCCCCTATTTTTCTCCGTCTCGCACCGTCGTACCGCCTCATTGCGATCAGCTTCACTACCACCTTCGTGATCACGGTGGGAGGGCAAACAACCCATGATGGTGATTGCGTTCTCCGCATAGAAGTGATATGCCCTTAACTATGTATTTAGTGCGAAAAGGTCGCTAAATATCGCTTGGATTTTCTGGACATTCTTCCTCGATTCTGTTATTTGTATAATTCATTGTATAGATTGATTTCGGATGTTATTGCACAACAAAAGAATAAGAATCTAACGAACTATTGAATAATTACAGCTCCATCAAAATAACTGTTACTTTTAAAGAGCTTATTACAATTTGTAGTCAAGAGAATTAACTCTCAAGAAAAATAAATGGTTTTTTACTAGAAAAGCCGAAAAAAGAAATATATTACCTACCAGAGAGAAGAGAGAAGAGTGCACTTCCGGATCAATGTGTAAATATATTGTGTAGAGAGTGAAGCGGAAACAGTATTGCACATTTGGCAGCAGGGATTTATCGCTTGAGAGATTTGCCGATTATAAAATTGCTTCATTCAAAAAAAGAAAGAAAAAAGAAATAAAACGAGGCATATCTACCCGTTATATTTCCCAACGATCCACTCAAGACTTCATGGCGAAATGAGGGTTTCTGCAGGAACTGCAATCCCCTCTCTTTCTCGTTAAACGCGCTTCCATCCAAAGTCGGTTTAAATAATTTAGCGTTCATTCCCCTTGAATGAAGTTCGATCAAGTTGCGAGCTGTAAAGCTCTTTAACGCTCCGAAGTTCCACTCCCCATATATCCGTCATCACCATGGAAAGTCGACGCGTCATGACGGCCGCCGTGGGCCCCCGATCGATTCTTTTAATGCACTTTGTCCGACTTAAGGAGCAACGTCCCTTCCGCCAATCGCGCGTCGAACGCTGCATTAAAGTCGTATTAAACGAGCCGAGTTTTCGTCACGCGTAATAAAATTGCACCACGCTCATCCGGTAGCTGCGAAATTCTTTGTGACTTAATTAAAGTTCCACCGAACGCGCGCGCGATCGTTCCACCGGGAACAGTTCACAATGAGTCCTCGTCGTTGCCTTCATTATTTCCTTCGACGACTGGCCTTTGTGAGCGAAATAAAGCTCGATCTGCTTCCCTTTGCCAACCGCGTACTATCATCAAGGCTCGCGTCTCGTGGAATGCCGTGACGCAAAAGGCTCTCCGTCGTGGCGTCACTAGCCAGCTAGAAGGGGGCTAATGGGTTGACGAAGTTTTCATTAATGTCGTAGATCGTATCGTGAGAAACACGGGGTTTAGTGGCGAGGAAAGTTCACGCCAGCGTCTCACACACCAGCCACCAGCGTGCGTTTCTGATAGAAGATTTTCCGTTACGTGAAAACGTGACCCGGGGATGGCGGTGACTCGGGAAAGGAGGTTTGCCGTGCATACCAAAACCGTATTCGACGTAATTACGACACCCTGCATAATTCCCATCCTGCGAAACAAGTACGAAAAAGGGACACCTCGCGCGATATCGCACACGAACGCGTGCAATCTGCAATCCTCGCCGCGTGATAATGCAAAACGGCAGGACATTACCCCTTACGACGTGTCTGGGCTGAAACGCAGCGGGTTTCTATGCAAATAGCGCGATTTTCGTGCCGCGGCGAGGGAAAGATTTTTCGCGGCATTATCATAATGCAATTTTTCGTAACAAAGCTAACGTCTCCGTATGCGCGCGCGCGCACCGTGAAACAAGAAGACGTTATTCTCCATCCGCCCTTTCCGCGAACAGCCCGCGCAATTTGCCAGCCACGCAAAATATGAAGGGACACATTGGTTCGCCTCTCTCGGGGTGTCTTATGAATTACAAATTCATTTAACGGCATTACTCCGTCCCTTTACTCGGTAGGATTGCGTCGCCCGCGCTCGTAAACACGGTGACACCGGGCTCGTATATTATCCGTCCACCCCCTTCAGCAAACCTCCGGCACCACTGTCGTGTTGCAGTACACGAAGCCGTACCATTTGTTCGTGCATTTTTCCTTTCCTCTCGGCGCGCCTGGATCGGGACGTTAAGCGCGATCGCAAGTCGTAAAAATCTCATGACGCGGTGTTGCGCAGAAAACTTGTAGCCACACCTGAAACGTCAAACTTTACTCGATGTACGTTTTTTTTCTTTTTCTTTTCTTCTTTACATGAATGCCTCGTTGACGCGAACGAGACAAGAACTCGACGACAAGAACCGCAATAAAGGGCGGAATTTGATCGCGGCAGCGCGACCATGCAAAAGACTAAATAACAGACTTTGACATCCGAAGAAATGGAACGTGATTTTTTCTGATTTGATCTATTAATTTACATGTACTTCAACGATGTTGAAATTTCATTCGACACGATTTGATCTATTAATTTACACGTACTTCAATGATGTTGAAATTCCATTCGACACGATTTGAAAACGTTCATTCGCCGTTCAGCTTCCTCGCGTTAAAAAAAGTAAACTCGCAGACAATCGCAGACAATCTCGAACCAGCAGATCAATTTCGCGGAGAACAAAACAATATCGGAACTTGTCTAATATCTCAAGTTCTCCCAGGCGCAATAAATCTACCCTTTCCTGCGTCTTTCGTATTTCCTTCGTTCTAGCACATAAACAAGCCATTTATTCGTTTCTTCGTTGCAGCGTGTTACAGCCTCCGCCTCGTTCGAACGAGGACGTTAAATGATCGCGAGTCGTAAAGCTCGGTTCCTTTGGCCGACTTTTCGCGTTTTCACCACCGTGTTTTTCCACCAGGAAAATTTCCATGCGCGAGCAGACGCATGGGAAATCGGGCGTACCGCATTAAATTCATGCTGATACTTCCGCTTTGAACGTCCGAACGCTTCGTAATTTTGACATGAATAACGGTATCGCGCTTTCATCATTACACTCTGATTACTTGTATCGCGGAACGTAATCCTACGTACTATGCGTATGTTTCACGTCGAAAATATTACGGAATATGTATGTTTAACGAAACTCACGTGAAACTGGCGTGAAATTCGCGCTAATGCTTCTTGTTTCACGCGTATTAATTTACATGAGCTTACGCGGCTTGCTTGTACTTCGTAATAATGCATGTGTTTACAGTAAATTTCGTAGTTGCATTACTCGTTGGGATCTGAAAAATAGACGGATGGATACGGTGTTAGAATAAAATAGCACAATGGAGAACTTTAACTTCACAAATTGTTAATCTAATATACTGAAACGTTCCCGTCATACCTTCAATACAAAAATGTGTAATTTTCTGTATAATTCTCAACGTGTTGACGCTTGTTGGTGTATACGTATGCTCGAATTGATATTCATATTGCAAACAGAAACGGGAATCGACTAGCTGTGTGGAGAACTGAAAACGTAATATGTAGTAATATTATTACAAAAACTATGATATCTTTATTGGTAATAAAATATATGAATGATAAATTGATAAGAGATCCAAACATAAATATAATAAAAAATTAAATGAAGGAAAATGCAATTAGCAATAGCAAAGCTGAAAATATTTTATGTTGTAAATTAAATAACAATTAATTATAGTAATTACTGACATATTAGATTTATTAGGAATAAAAGGAATAAATAATCGTATAGATGAGAAGATACTCAAATGTATATTTTCATAGAAATAAAAAAGTAAAAGTATATTTTACGTAGAAGTGATATCACTAACATTTACCACTTTTTAAAAATAGTTGATTCGAATAAAGATTATGGTAAAAGTGTGATCTTTTCTAACTTCTTGCTTTAGTCTAGACTGCACATCAACTATAGCCAAGACAAACTGCGATGTAAGCTCTTCGGATAGACCACGGGTAGTCCTAAGGGAATCTTTATTTATAGTGCCCTTCAGCGGGGCAAATGAGGCAATTAACACAAAGTGACACTAACTTTGATTTCCCATTTACGAATTCCCAGGTACAGAACAACATTTAACGTAAAACTGGGCTAATTTAAGAAGATGCAAACGATAGTTTCTATCGTAAATACATGCAAAGATGGTGATAAATTAAGATAATCGTTTCAATTTTAAGGGTTTTTAAGTAAATTCTCACGGCGAAAATACAAAAATAATAACTGATTCTAAAACTTAATATTGAAATAGGGGGTCTACCGCACTTCAAAAAAGTGTACACCTATTGCCGAAAACGGTAATAAGTTCCGCATTTCTGCAGGTATTACCTTTGTTTCCTATATTGCCCAAATATTGCTTTTATTACCATTATTAATTAAGTATTACCGTTACATTGCCGTTATTGCTAAATATTGTGCATATATTTCCTTATTTCTGAAGCTATTGCTTTCTATTTTCAAGAAAAAGGGAGTTAGAAGAGTATGAAAATCTGCATTTTAAATATGAAAGAATCAAAATTAAAAAATTTATTAGTCCTTAGAATGGAGCAAACATAAAATAACATAAAATAAAATATTATAATAACATATATAATAACATAACATATTTTATGTTAAAGAAATAATATTTCTTTTATAATAACAAACCAAAATTTTTTACATTAAATATTAATATTTAATGTAAAACACATAACATAAAATAAAATATTATAATAACATATATAATAACATAAAATATGTTATGTTATTATATATGTTATTATAATATTTTATTTTATGTTATTTTGTGTTTGCTCCATTCTAAGGACTAATAAATTTTTTAATTTTGATTCTTTCATATTTAAAATGCAGATTTTCATACTCTTCTAACTCCCTTTTTCTTGAAAATAGAAAGCAATAGCTTCAGAAATAAGGAAATATATGCACAATATTTAGCAATAACGGCAATGTAACGGTAATACTTAATTAATAATGGTAATAAAAGCAATATTTGGGCAATATAGGAAACAAAGGTAATAATTGCAGAAATGTGCCAGTCGCGACAGAATGTGTCGTAGAATCCTGAATCTTTTGTAGGAATCAAGTTTTATGTATACATTCATGGAGATCACCTTTTTTACTGTGACAGTTATACTATATATACTATAAAGTAAACTATGGTTAAATATTAAATATTAAAATAATATCTGATTATTTACCCATTTTGACAAGAGAGAACATCAAACTCTTACTAGAACTGAACTGAACTCACTTATTTGAACTCAATTTATCAAGAAATTATTAAGCACAGTTGCGAACTGTAGTAAGCACAGAAATGATAGTGAGGATATTTGCGCGCCGGCTCGTGCTTGTTTAGCTATTTCTGTTGTATTGCTTATTTATTTCCTGTTTATTTCCTCTATTGCTGCTTTATTATACACTATTATTTTTTATTTCCGTCTATTGCCTACTATTGCTTTTTTGCCCAATATTGCCGCTTATTTCCCAATATTGTGTAGTTATTTCCTTGTTATTGTTATGTATTGCTCAAAATTTGTACACCTATTGCCGAGTGCGGTAGACCTCCTGTATTGAAACGACTAAATTGGTCACTGACCAACAAGTATCTCAACATCAATAATTTATAAAACACATTTTTATATATTTTAAATAAATATTAACAATATTATTCACAAAAGTAATGATACATTCTTTTTATCGTTAAATATTTCTTGGAATTGGTCTTTTCGCAACTTCGATCATTTCAAGATTAGAGTAGTAATTTAATTAGTTTAATATAGTATATTCCTCCAATATTGAAATAAAATACGCAAATTTGCATGAAGCTTGCAATTAAAATAAAGAGAAAAAGTAATTGTTAACGAATAGTAACGAGAAACAGCGTGTTAAATTGTGAAAAAGAACTATGCGGAAAATTTATGAGGGTCTTCCACAAATAGAACTCTTTTAGATAAACAATATTACGAAGTTGGTAAGAAGAATAATACCAAAATAATGTTGGACGGCAAAAAGACTTTCAAGGAACTCATTTCAGTTTTACATACATCTGCTGCAAAATTATGCAACGAAGAGATTTCTTTTTGACATATTTTTCCTGACGGTACATCTTACAATTTTTATTAATTCGGATATTAATTCTAGGATACTACTACAATAATTACAAGAGCGCACCTAATCTATCAAAATATGTAAAAATTTCACTGTAATTTGTAGTGCATTTTGATTAATGTTGTACAATAAAATGAGATCAGACATTTAGAGAACAAACGGAACGAAGGGTAGTAGAAAGAAGTAAGAATAAAACGGCAATTTAATGGACGGAATATCACGTGTACAAGACACACAGATTAATTTAGAATGTAAATTACCGTCAATGTAAGACTGCCGTGAAAAAATCTTTTGCGTAAGCGTATTACCCACCCTCACGTTCATCCGCTTCCGCGAGCTTCCGCATTTCATTTGCTTCGCTTTACGTTCGTAAGATAGAGAAATCTACGATGACACAAAATGCACTTTGGAAGAGGAACGAAGTTTCTTGCGCAATTTATTTTTCAAACGTAATAACGTTGTGCAATGGTAATAAGAAGCGAGGTCAAAGAAGACGCGCAAATTATTTTACGACAAGGGATTAAGTGTTTCTCTTTACAACGAAAAGCACCAGCGGATATTATTACTTATTCTAAAAACTTGCTTTTTGAAGAAAGTCACTTGAAAGTAAAGCTGCGTGTTATTAGAATGTCTTTTCTTAGATAAAGATTAGAAAAAGATGATAGAAATTTGCGGACCAATGCGAACTAATTAAAAAAATACTTTATTCAAAAAACGTGATACTGCAGATTAGCGTCCTCTCAAGTCATTCTTCTCTCATGACTTTAAATTAGAATTCAAGATTTGTTTTCCAGAATCTTTTTCGACAAACGTATGTAAATGCAGGAAAGGATCGTACATACAAATATTTTAATTTTCGCGGCTTTAAATTCACGTTACGTCGTTCGAACAATTTTGGTGTAGGTTGCTTCTTTTTCCTGCTCTCTCCACTACTAGTAAATATCATTGATTAAACATTATTCACACGAATAAATTTTCAAATTACCTTGTTCGAGCGAACGCCAGTAATTAATTTCCGTTTCTTCGTGATCGCATACCGAAGATTCCTTCCGCCCCGTTACGCTGATGATGCATCGAGAGGGCTCAACCCAGAAGATAGAAAGGAAGAGCGAGAGAAAGTGGTGAAAGAGAGAGAACCGGGCGTCACGAAAGTGGAGAAAATTCTCGGTAGCAAAATAATATTTTCTTTGAAATTGACTGCATCACCAGGGGTCGGCTTTTCCCAGATGACAATTTTTTTCCTTCCTTCGCGATATCTTGAGGCGAAGCGAATACGATATTAATCACGGTTCAATGGCACGAACGTCTGAAATGCCCGCGTCGAGAAACGCCGAGCCAATCGGGCTGAAAGCATCCTCTCTGGACGAGATGGTTCCCACTGGTCCTTGTCGTCCGGCGATGCGTGCACGCTAAAGTGGATATTACGCGCGCATCCGCGTGGAGCACGCACATGATTTCGAGCTATGCGTGTTACGTGCATACGTATGGATACGTATATGTGTACATCTGTATATGTGTGTGCATGTTATCCGGACACGTCGCATCTATACGTGGATAAATTCCGTGAGACGTAATTCTATGATCAAGATCTGACGGCAGCTGCGATTCATTCATTTGTTTAAATGTTCGGAAAAACGCACAAACGCGCCCATTTATGTGATCAACTGATCAATTATACCGTATTGTCGAGAGTACACACACCAATTACCACATCATCACATCGACGTTGTTACATTATTTACACTATCACGGATTGCCGCTGGATAATTGCCGTGTGAACATGTACACTACTGGTATTGATCAATAAAAGTAATGGTCCATGAAACTGGACGCACACCAGCACAGTGAAACAATATAGAACAAAATGTTTTTGTTTTATCGTATTTCAGATTGCCTTTTTTCTGCATTTCAACAACCGACGTAAAATACAAAAGCATAATTGCAAAACATAAAACGCTACTGACCAAGTTAAATTAAAAAAGTAAAACCCTTTTAAAGCAATAAAATATAATCGGGTATATTTAATAAAAACTGTCCTGAAGAATAATCGCAATATCACATCTAGCTGAGAAGCAAAAATGTTTCACAATATTATCGGATGTTTAACGAAACGTTTAACAGAAAATTGCAGTTTTATTGTAGGCGAACTATTCGGCTGGAAATACAGAACAAATGCAAACAAAAGATTCTTACGTTTCAACAGAAACGTTACAATCTAAAATAAAAGCGTTCTCGTATTAAACAGTTTCGTATACTATAAGCGAGCAAACATAGGCGAACAAATATGAAGATCAAAACCTGCAACATATAGCGGGAGTGAGATAATTAACGAAGCGACGTGAATATTATTATTCGTGCAAATAGGAACCGCGCAAACTAACGTTTCGCAAAATATATGATGTACAAATATGCGACAGCGGAGTCAAAACGTGTGAGTGCATAATGAGAAAACATATACAAGTTCGTCTTCGTCGACGCATGAGTATCGCTCGTGAAACAGAAATATTGGCATATTGCGGGCAATTGCGACAATGCGCGCGCGCGTGCGTGGACAAACAGATCAAAAGGCCGGACGACGTAATGAGGATAATGATCTGCACCGCGCTCGTCGAGTGCGGAAAAAGGTGGTGGCCGGCGCTCAGGAAGATCCCTGGCAGTACAGATAATAAATTGGTCTGTTAGGGGTGATCCCCTCGTTTGCGGCGTCGCGTGTGTATCTCGGAGGAAGGCGCGACCGAGCGCATATTTCAACTTGTTCCCTGGTTGTGTTATGACAGTCTGAGTAATGGGTGGAGGAGTACGACGTGGCCGCGGCACCTCCGGCTTCTCTTCAGCGATAATAAAGCCTGGCATTCCCCGGGCAATAAAGATCCGCCATGCAAATTTGCCCGCATATTTTTCTATAATGGTATATTGCGCCTGCCGCCTGCTACACGCCAGCCGCACTCCCCGGGGACTCGATGAATTAATCCCCCAGGGAATGGACGCCCGGAGAGCGCGCGATGAGGGTGCTGAAGTCGTTTGTGTTCCCGATATCTTCCGCGCGCAAGGAGTGCCCGCAAAAGCAACGGCACACGTCATACGTGCGGTGTTTAGATGTATATCGTTTTATTATTGATCGTAGTAATTGTTGATCGTTCAATTCATTTTAGACCGATCGATGAAGCGTAAAAGAAAAAGGAAATAATTCGTTAGAGAATTTAAAATTCTCAATCAAACGATGTAACATTTAAACATTAATTCATGAATATTGATGTAGCGATAATCAAAGATAGCTTTATCTTACGATTGACATTGAATACGGTTCAAGATATACACCAAGACATGCCTCAGGATCGATAGTCTTGTACCTGGGAATGATAAATGGCTTGTTTGAGAGACTATATAGAATGATCTAGTGCGCGTTACGAATAGAATGCCCCCTGTCCGATTTAACGTTGCACGTTACGCTTTACGAAACATCTTATTAATCGTTAACATGGTGACATGGCTAACCACTCTGCTCAGAACCACCTAAACACGAAGAGCTTTCACGAGCGAAGTTGAGGGTCGGAAGTGCCCGATTTTACGCGAAATAGCCATTCACAGTTCAGACTAGACGAGTAATTTATCATGCAAAGACTGATCCGTCGTCTGTCTTCCGACCTAAATCACGAAATAATTTTAAAATCGATAAATGGTACCACAAATTAAGTATTTTTCAGAGAAGATGGAAAGTCGCTCTTATCATTTTTGTTTATTTCAATGCATGTGTATGTGTGTGTGATATCTGAATAAAATGGTTCCTCATTAATTCAATATTGTACATATTTTTGCGTAGGAACAGAATGAAAATTTTAATTATTATTTAATTACCACATTTAATTAATATTTAATTAATGGACGTGTATCAATTGCGCGATGAGATTATAAAATTGGTTAATATTACTATTCACATTCATTATTATTTCATACAATCATAAAATTATTAGCATGCAGTCGTCCGCATGGGACACGAACGCAGAACTGATATAAATGAGAAAACACGTGTATCACGAAGCGA
Source organism: Ooceraea biroi (assembly GCF_003672135.1). Classification (NCBI taxonomy): domain Eukaryota; kingdom Metazoa; phylum Arthropoda; class Insecta; order Hymenoptera; family Formicidae; genus Ooceraea; species Ooceraea biroi. The sequence goes on from NC_039510.1 coordinate 10,902,247, forward strand.
ACAAGGCAAACCGTATAATTAATAATAATCGGGTGCAACGATGAAAAAAAAGAAAGTACGATAACGAGCATTCGTTATCTGGGTGAAGCATAACGTCTGCACGGAGTCGCAAGGTCGAATATGCGAGTGCACGAAGTCCCTTGCCACTGCAATTTATCAGGCAGTTTGACGTGTCTATTAACCTCTCTCCTCCCCGGTAGACCCTAATTTCCGATAGCAGTGCACGGCCTTTCCCTGACATTCACCCAGCCTTCTGATAGCCTCTCCTCGCTTTTTCACCCCTCGGTAGGTAACGTCGGCAGCCCTTCCGCTGCCGCTGAGAAATCCTCTCGTGCCTTCTTAATAACCACTTTTCTTATCATTGTGTTGTGCAAACAAACGCCATGGTGACGCCCGCAAGAATTGCCTGCTTTTCTTTAACGTTTTTGCTGCTTTTCTTTGCTTAATATGCTTCTTTTTCCTTTTTCTTTTTCCTTCGCGTGAACTGATCGTATTGTTTAAACTCAGTGCTATAAAATATGGATGCAATTATTTGAAATATTTAATTGTAAACAGAACTGCTCTTATGCCATCTCGTTCAAATGTGAACATCAAATTAATATCGTTGAATATATTGCGGAGATATTTGATCGATCCGTGTCGATCCTTTTAGCAAAATTCAAACGCAAAATTCTGTACTAAGAATTAATGCAACGTTTTGCATTACGAGAAGATTCGTGTGGATTTTTTCTAAGGTTTAGACACAAACCTTTGTAATATTAATGTTTAATATAAAGTTTTGCGTTTGCATTTTATTAAAAAGATCGGAGTTTCCAATTGATCCAATATATTAATGTTCAATATTTCAGTCTTTAAAACCAAAACTGAAAAGCAAAGAGTAATATGACAAAGATATGTTTTTAACAAAGTAAAATAGAATTTGTAACAATCATTGTAATGTTATTCATTAGCGTTCAGTTTTGTCATGTTACTTTGGTTATTGTTCATCAAGATTCCTCATGTGATTTCATCTTGTCTGTAAGTTTTCAAGTAATGAAAAGAAAAGCGTAAAAGTTAAGAACTTCCGAGAAGTTTTGTAATGAATTTCATGAATGCGCCAGTATGTTTGTACGAATAGCGTTCGACGCGCAAATATATTCAAATCATTCTACGTTTTCTTCTTTTTCATGTCGCATTTCCAAGCTCGAAATAACATTATGGATCGCCTGCTCACGTCATCCGTTTCTTATTCGCGGCCGGAATACTACGTTGAATCGAGATTCAGGACTCGCCCTATGTGTAGAAAGCATTCATCTAGCGCGGTTTATCGATCGACCTTTCTCCCTCAAGAATTCATTGTTATAAGATTGAAGTTGAAATAAACTCGTAATTATGGACGGAGGCCGTAAAAGTCGATGTGTTCTCTTCACGATATAAAAATAATTGAATTAACTACATCATCTTGTATGGTTTTAGTCATTAGTGATTACCTCTTCGAAATTTCACTGTCATTTTATCTGCCACAAAATTTCACAATATAATAAATTAAATTATCCATCGGCGAGAATATAAAATAATTTTTAAAGTTTCTGAAAAATTTGTGAAATTTTTCAGTATCACAGAAAGAGTTGAAAATACAGCTTTCATTATCAAAGCAAATCGCTCGCTTGAGTTATCATATCATGTTATTCACATTCCAAGCTCTGTCGCAACGAGGAAAAATTGACCAGTCAGTTTAATGAAACTTCGAAACCGCTCGTTGTATAAATGGTCATTGAAAACATTGTAAAAACGTCCTTTAGATAATATTCACCATTTAATATAATCAATATCAAATATTTACGATTCATCTTTCTTAAAAAAAAAGTAAAAAATACTTAGACTGTCCAACTAATTTCGAGCATGAGCTATCATAATGTTTTCATGCAATATATTGTAAATGAAGATAAAATAGAGTATCTTTTGTATAATATATATTAATATAATATAATATAAAAGACGAAATTCATTCATACATGGACGGAGCACATGAAAATTCACGCGTCATCCATATATGGATGACGGGGTAGTCTAAATGTTAACAGAAAAGTTTGTTTCAAAATAGCGACAACAGAAAATTCAAGCACATCTCGTCTCTCGGCTCTTATCGAAAGAGTATCCATTTGTCATCGTGTCTAGCTGGAAGATCGATCGTCACAGGTCCACGCTTATGTTGATCCGAAATAGCTTTATATCTATTGACACTTTGACAAGGGTATAATACGAGAGTCACAACTTGTATTATTAAAAGAACATTATAAAAATGTAATTCATGACTAATAAAAGGATATACTGTTTCATCATGCAACTGTAATTCCACGTTCTAGAACATTACCACCGTTTATGGTAAAAAACATGAATGACTTATAATATTTGATTGATACAAATAATTTTACATTATGTGTGCATAATCCTCGACATGTCGCGAATAATAATCACGATAAGCGTCATTGTTATTCGAATGGCAGGTTGTCCTCGTTCTACCAAACAATAGTGCTGCAAGTAATTGCGGCAAATTAATGGGATCGAGTATAAACTCCAGGATGCGTGGGACGGTTTTCATTTATGACGCATTTCATTACTCCGGTTGGCATTTCAATGGTCGCCGCAACCACGAGTAAAAATAACATTCATCAGATTTTGGAAGTTATATTTGCAGTCCCCCGCAGCATCGAGATTTTTGTCCCATGCAATCGCGCACCTGCGTTTTCATTGTGCGACGATGCTTTCGAGTAACAGCAAATATTTACGATACAACTCATAAAACTGACCGATGAGAAACAGGATCAGCCATTCTTGATTTTAGTCGACACGCAATTGCTCGTAACAGATTTTTTGGATTACGATTTTTGTGCCTGTGCCCAATAATGAACCGACTTCCACCTCGTTTATCTCTTTCCCTCCATTTTTTTCTATAACGAAAGCACGCATATATAAAATATGAATTGCAAAATTCAGTTCTACATGATGAAAGAGCGCGCAACCGATCATGCACATTGATTTACAACGCTCAGGATGCGTATTTTAGGGATATCTCCGCAAAACGAGATAAATCCAACAATTCATATATAGAAATATCTAGTCTGTGGTTCAGTACAATATAAATTAATAAAACATGAACAGCGTGATCTGTTGGTTTTGTACGGAGAAACTCGTGCATGCGGTCAACTAATATCAATGCGGATACTAATACGATGTGATTTAATACTAATTCACTGAGAGAGATCTACTTTCTTCATAGTTTTATGAAAAATATTGTACAAAAAGTGATACCAATGTTTGATTAGAATCTTAATGAGCTGAAATTTAATAAATTAACAAACTGAATAAAATATCGAGTGAGTAAGCGTTCAAGTTTCAAGCAAACCACTAAAAAACATCATCAAAAAACGTTAATAAAAATTGTCTTGGTTGCAGTAGCTATTTTAATATACTCCAAAACATTCCTAAAAATATTGATAATTGAACTGAAATTACTCATTAAAAAGTTCGCAAAACCGTAAAACAATTTTAAACTCGAAACGCATCTGTGCGTGATATAACAATGAAAGTAATAATTTCGAAGAAAAAAGCATTCCTCGTCCGCTTTTGCACCAACGACATCAATGTTTGAAATTGAACGCCGGCGGTAGATTAAAAATCCTGTTGACGTCGTGGCGTCGTTTTTCACGGTGGTACGACATCGATAAAACGAAGTGGAGAGGAAGTTGGCCCTTGGGCAGGATGAAACAGATTTCTCTCGACCGATATTTTCTCAAGAATGAACGGGGATATAAAGGATGAAGCGATGATTATGAGAGAATTGGAGCACGAACGGATCAATAAACCAAAATAAAGTCGACGGTTATTCGCACATAAGTCCTAGTTTTTAAAATTAGCGTACAAGATTCGAAACACTGCACTCGCAGTGAAGTCATGCTTCTTCATAAAGAATATAAATGAAAGCTTAGAATAGAATTATTTGCTTGTAATAAAATCAGTTTTTCAGAACTATCTTAATTTAGTTTCCTTTTATGTAAACCAGTTTTCACATGAACGTATACATATTCCGCAAATGTAGATAAAAATGGCTAGATATTAATTACTTTCCAGTAACTTTTGTTTTGTTTCGAGTTAATAAACGAAGATCCCATTATTCATTAGCTGCAAGCAATCGAAAGTTTCTAGAGTTCTAGAGTTTTCTAATTTCCTGAACACTTCACGCTGTGGTAGTGCATCAGCATTAGCGCAGTAATGTCGAATCCTTTAATTAGTTGATGTTCTTTGGTCAGTTAAAGGAACGAAAAGGAAAAGAAATGACTGACAGAAAGATGAACTATCATCTCAGCAATTTGCTCTGTGTGAACTTCTATCTTCTGTATTAAATTAGCAGATATTGACCAGACCAGCATTCGCATCGTTTCCTGTACATCACAACGTGTACAGAGTATGGTACTGTCAATTATTTCTCGTTAATAGTGTTCGCTCTTGTCCTCAAAATAGAGATTGGGTTCAGAAGGGATTATGGAAGATTGCAAGCAATAATGCAGAAACGTATTTACAAGAATTTTCCAGTTTTACAAGTTTTCCAGATATCATTTTCACACGCTTGATTGAAAATTTCGTACATTTAAACTGTTTTTCTCGTTGCAAATAAATATTCGAAACACGTTTATTCAAATTGGAAATAAAATGTGAAATACAGAAATAATTTACATGGATAAAAATATTGCGTTACCTGCTGTCGGAAATAACGAGAATAATATTTGTAAAAATAAATAAAATAACTGACCAATCGCGATGCAGAAGGAAAGTTCGACTAATCGGATCGAATCCCAATGCTATTATTTTCATCGATCTCTCTTCACATTTGTCTGTATGCATTAATATATCTGCATGGATTTTTAGTAAGTTCAATTACTTTCGTCACTCCGCTCGATGAAGGGATTGCTGAAGGAAAGACTCTCCTGTACCGGAGAAATTTAGAGAAACTTTTATTGAGTTAGCAGATTCCTAAAGTTCCTCGCATCACTCTTCGCATATCTCTTCGCAAGCAGAACTCGTAACATTCGTTCCGGAACTCGTCCGAATAAAGTCCACCAACAGACGATGTGGACGAGGCAATCTGACACTATCGGCGTCAGGAATCGGGATAGAGCTTTGTGCAGCACTACAGTAGGATGCTTCGGGAGATAATGGCGAAACTTTGCACGCGACCGAGCCTTGTTGCCGTAAGATGAAGCTACTCGTTGTATCGCCATCAGGTATCGTAATGTACCTCGCGTTGGTTGTCTCGTTCGTCGCATTCTCGCACCAATGTATGAGACGCCATCGAGCCCAGGGCTCTGATACCGTTAACTAAGTTGCACTCGACTTGATTATAATGACTTGTCTTCAAAGCGAGCTACCCGAAGGCCGTATCTGCTGCGAGCAACGCGCGACGCGCTCTCAAAGGAACTCTCCTCTGCCACGGTCGCTATCAATCTCGTTCACACCTCTACGCAATTGTTGCGGCCACTCGCATGTTACACACATACGACGCCGTGATCTGCATACCGAGCCAGTGGTTGCACTCTAGCAAGATAGAGAATGGTAATTATGAAAAATTAGCTCTCTCTCTCTCTCTGTAGTTTCCACCGTTTCCACTACATCACGAACTAGCGATTGTTTTTATTAACATATTTTCCGTAAAAGTATACGTGAGAAGTAATGCTGAATATTTCTTGTCAAAAAATAATTCTTTTTATAATATGTGTATAATACATTTATACTCTCTGTTCTTACAGATTATCATGAGAATTATCAGGAATAAAGTAATATTAAAAAATTGAGCAAAATTTATTTACTTGCTTTATTGAATTTGTAATATTGTGTTCGATTTGATTATATTTAGATTTCTTTATATTATTTATGTCGAGAAGTATAATAATAATTGCATTATGTTAATTTTTATGCTTTTATAGATATAATAACTATTGTTATACTTTTTTGTACTTTGTAAATTATAATTCGAATTTTCCTCTCTTTGTATTTTGTGAACTTGCAGCTTACGTTTTCTGCATTGCATGCGTTCTATTATCACAAACGAGATCTCATCGAAAAATAAATGTTACTGTTTTTGTGTTGTATGCTCTTTTACTTTATGAAAGACATATTCACGGTGTGTCCTGAAAATGGAATATACGCATTCGCATCTGGAAACTACGTGTTTAATTTGGTTGCACATTCTGATGTAAAAATACATAACGAACGAAAGTGTACGTGTCAACCATTTGCAAAATTCTTTTTTTACCGCAGAAATAAAAATTTCCATTTTGACTGGAAAGCTTGAAGAATGATGCATTGCTGGAGTGGAGAAATGTAAATCACATATGAGCGGTGTTTACACACGCAACAGCCAGCAACAGCGAGAAATAAAAATAACGGATAGCTACGCGAGTGCATATAAAAGCAGATAATGAAGTAGTTTTGCAATAAGATTACAGATGCAACTCTCTTTCAAACACGCTTATCATCAACGAGAACAATAATTATGTTAATGAAAATAAAAATTATACTAAACAATAATAATAATAATAACTTTTTATTCTAATACAAAATGTTTTATATTACGCATTAATATAGTTAAGTGATATAAATGTAAGAAGTAATAAAATATTAGTGATAAGTAATAGTAAAAATAATAATAGTATATAATAATAAAAGAAAGTAATCGAAAGAAAATAATAAAAATTTAATGGGTGACTTAACTGAAGACACATTTAATTCCATTTTGTCATATTAAATTTGAAGAATGTATGTAACAAAAGCGAATATAATATTCAGAATTTTCATTTTTAATAAATTTCCAGAGGTAGGATTTGCTTCTGTGCAAATTTAATTTAGTGTGGCGTAGATTATTATTATATTTCATATTAAATATGAATAAATGATTCAAGTAATGATCCCCATTAAATATTCGTTAGAATCGATGCTGAATCACCGAAGAATGTACCATTATTAAAAGTTATCGCAACAATAGGAGGTTTTTTGCATCTATTCTATATATAATAATATGCTCGAGATACGTTTCGCTAACAAATATACCTGTAACTAATATACTGTTTCTCCATCCTCATATGCGGTACGTGTCTGCTACCAGTTTCAAACTCATTTTGTTCCGGGTACAACAATGAAACTCTTCAGGGACACGAGCCAATTAAGCATCCGCGACGTTTTTTCGCGTAAAGTCCGCGAGCGTGCAATTTTCCATTGTTTGTGCATCATTCGATAAACTTTTGCATTGCTCAACGAACTTTTGCTCGGACATCCGATCGTTTACGGGTTTCAGGAGGAATTGCCGGCGCTTTTTGGTTTGTGAGTTCGACCGACGAACTTCCAAGAGAGTAGGTACCGCATCGGAGGAAAATTTTCGCCGACAACGTCGTCGCCGACCTGAAACTTTTTCCGCCAGCCGACGACGGTAAGAAACGTCGGGACGATTTATCGGTGGGCTTTAGAACTCGTTATTATCCTCTTACTACTTCGATTCCACTCTGTTATCGGCGTAACTGCAACGTAGCAGCGACGATAACGAGAAAGACGGACGTACAGCGCTTTTGATACCCCATTAGTCGTTGCCTCTTTTTCTCCTCAATCGTTGTTTGATATATTTCTCTGTACAATCATCGCGTATCAAGTGTATCGAGTGTTGTTCACTATTAGTCAACATAACGCAACATCAACATTGCAAGAGACCCTTTCATTTGCCATTTTCGACACAATCGTTAAAATGATATTTTTTCCAAATAGTCATATCAATCATTTACAGATAAATCGTGTTCTTTATTTCGTGCAACGTATACTTATAAAGACATTAACGTCTATATGAATATAACGTTTATGTAACAATGCCGCGTCTGAATACGTCGAGCGTCGGCAGGTTCACCGCGTTAATTGGTCTTATGTAATTTATCTGGAACGGCCGTTTAGTCTCGTCATTTTTAACCGAGTTTAGATCTTCCGACGCAGAATTGATGCGTTCGCGTTGTATCCACCGTAGCTAAATCCAGGTGAGTAATTAACGAGTCAGCAATTAACTCCGTCGATGTTCTGATCAGCCCGGAACGCCAATATATCATCCACGTAGGTGGTATATCATATTCGTTTACATACGCGCTAACACTGGACCGTTACAATAAATTCAAGCAACTTTTGCCAGCGTAATATTACCTCCCTGAATAACTTTGGTCTTTACATGAGCAAGTAATTTGCATTTAAGCAAGTTTTTCTTATACCTTTCATGAAACTTTCGCGGAAATTAACTGTTATTTCATTATTTTATTAAGGTTTGTGTGAAACTCCTTCGAGTTTTAACGATCAAGTTAACTTATATGAAAGTCTATTACGTTACGTATATTATTTATATAAGTTTTAGGCGATTAAATATTAAAGAGTATAAATACTAAGAAATAATATACTTTAATAGTATAAACAGACTGCGAACCTTGTTCTTTAAGTAATAAACTTGAACAACAATTACTTTAACGTCCCGATTTCGAGCTTAATGGCTGAGGTAATTAATTATGAAAATCGATAAAAGATAAAGGGCAGGTAGACATCGTTCAACAGCTCGTTTCTCGCTAAAGAGAAGTAGAAATTTCGCTTCGTACGATGTGAAGTTACATGACAGTCTGGTACACCGTATATATCCGCTCCGCCGAAGGAACCGGCGACGAGAAACGTGATTTCTCGTGATCTGTGTCCATTGTGCCCAGGACGCTATTGTGAGAGCTTCCAGCTCTCATATGAGCCTATCTTCTCAGTGCTTTACCACATAGTACATGCACAGGTACGCGCGCCACATGCGGGATGTTTTTGATTCGACGTTACTCGGCGAGGAAACTGGTTCCTCCAAAGTACGGCAAAAATGCGCCACGGTATTTCACCGTATGGTTCGCGCGCGAATTCCTACTTTTATATGGTCCCTAAATCGTGGATTAAGCCCGACAATCGTGCCGCGTGTCGCAATTTGTCTTTAGAGTCAATTTCGCGCGACGATAAATCTGGAAATGCGGTGATGAAGTAGGGAAATTGTTCCGCTCTACGGACGTGCGTATCGTCTGAACAATACTGAAGACATATTTTTTAATTGTGCTCATGTTACATATTACAGTAAGTTAACTATACATTTGTATGTATTGTGTACCTAATTGTACGCTTTTATTACTGTATATTTACTGTATATATATATATATATATATTGTATGCTATATTGTATATACTTACCTGTGCATTTTTTAAATGTGTTATTTTATTATTCGAGTTCAACAAATTAAGTCTCAAAAATTTATTTGGTGTCACAATTACACGAGAGAGTGATATCATTAACGTTAACGTTCTCTTTTCGCTATACCAATTTCCGAAACACCCTATAAATGATTGAGTACATAGCAGCAATGTGTGTACATGGACACACATATACCTACACAGTTTCGCGTACGCACACATAGAAAGAAGATTTCACTCTTTTGCGAGAAAACGCAAGAAAGAGGTGAAAAGGGACGAAAAGAAAGGCAAGCGGCAGAGGGTAGCGGCAGCCGCCAGGGACCGGATATCCCATCGACCGACCTGTCTGTTTCGGCTTAAAACTTGTATACCCTCGGTGCAGCACACTCGTGCAGTTTCTGACGTACACGAGCGGCTTCGGCGAGTACTCGTGCGAGTAGCGTAACGTTTCGGTAGCAAAACGATCTATGATGTTGACGTTCCACGATGCGCCAACAGAATGTAATGTCTTATACTTGTAACGTCGAGCGATTGTACGTGAAACGGCTGTTTCCAAAATATAATATCGGGACCGTACAACATGAAATTACCGGAAGTAACATATATGTAAGCTCAATAAACTCTAAGAGAAATCCAACACAGAAAAGTGCTAAATTAAAATAACATTTCTCAGTGATAATAAAATAATAAAATAATATAATTACAATAAAATGTTCCTTGAACAATATTCTAACTACCGCCAATTTCAATTATCCACTGAAAAAGCTTCGACGAAGCAGAATATTGAAACGTTCGTGAATATTACTATATTATAAAATAAATGAAAGAAATATACGCACACCGACAACCGTGACTATCAAATATTATTTGCATATATAATATTAATAAAATATTAATAAAATATGTATTTTAATTTGTTATTCATTTGAGTTATGCTGTTGAATAAAAATGTCATACATATCTTACATATACTTTTAATGCAACGTTCTTTGATACACTCTTTCACATTTCTGACATAGACAATGTGGCTGGTAATAACATTAGTAAATGAATACATTTTTATATTTCCACGAGAAGAAGAAGAGCATTTTTCCATTTTCCTATGCGCTGTTCGCGCACGCTTTTTATTAATATTGTTACAAGTTTGCGTTTTCACTTCTGCATTCGAATATGGTACATTTTTATCTGACTGAAACCGATATTCATTAGATGTGTTGTTTTAACGATGTATTTTCACTGTCGTGGCGTTCCGCGTAACACGAGCAGTCACTAGTTTTCAACATGACACACCGTTGCAAACGCAGTTGCGTTGAATTTTATTCTGCGTTTCGCGCTTTCAGCTCACATTGCTCTTTCTCTTCATAGGAAAACTTGCATATAAAGCTTAGGGAAATAAAGAATTCGCCAATATATGATAGTAGATCACGAATAAGTCGCATTGCAACGTTATACCGTTGTGTGGTTGCGTCCCAAATATTTATATAAAAATATTTTTAAACTGCATTCATCACAGATACGTCAAATAATATCTGCACGTTGGAAAAGATATTACACTAACACACTTAAACAGTAAACAGCAATTGGTTTATTTATCATAAACATTTTAGCACACAAAGATCCGTAAAGTACTTTTGCTAAATATAGTGAAAATAGGCGCTTTTGGTTTCACATTTACAACTTGATTTACTGTGTAAAACTGGTCCATTTATCTAACTGTTTGCGCAAAGTGCAAGGCACGTTTTTTACGGCAATTGGGACAGTTCCCGCGTGTATTTTCGCGAGAGATATGCATGGGAAACTGTTGACCGTGCGCAAATTCCGATCGCACGAAACGCGCGCGATAGAATTCTGACAGAAGCTTTTTTCCTCGGGTCGTCATTACGTAAAATCGAAAGCGTTTAGTAGAGCGCGGGTTTCGGTGGGTTGAGTGAAATAAAGGAACAAATGGGATCCGGTGTTCGTGTCGTGAAATTCTCTCGTTCGTGGGATAAAGATCGTGGCCTTTTGATCTGCGTTTGAATCGCGGATAAAGTCCACCGACCCTTCGTACAAAAGCCCATCCGCGAGAAAGTCCTGCGCTTGCAGAAATCTCTCCTTCGGACCGTCTATCAAATTCGACTGCCCGAGTGAATTGTCCTCCGCCCAAGCATAGAAATCACGATAATTCGTATGAATGAATGTTAAGAGACCCGAATCTGTAATCGAATAATAATGCGAATAAAATGCATCGACGATTGCAAAACAAATAGTTGCAAGATAAAGTACTAAATAATTTTCGCTGTCTCACTCTCAACTCAATCATTTTTTATTATCCTTCCGGTTGTGCACGTCGTTCAGTCGAGGGGCGGGCGTTAAGGGTCGCGAAAATGAAAATTCAATTAGCGGAGGTTGTCGTCTTGGAACGGTGCGATTCAAATTAATTGCCTCGGAGCCCGCGCTAATCGCATTCCTTAAAAAAAGGGCACTCCTCTTTGAACGCGAAAGGCGTGGAACTTTTTCGTTGATCTTGCAGCCATCGCAAAAAGTGTCAGTACTTCATTAAAAACTCGCGATGAAATAACGGAGGTAATCGACGGAAGCTGGGATTGACGTCACGGGAAGACGTATGGCGTGCTTGCTCGTGCAACGATTTTCGCGTTACAGTGTGGTTACATTCGCGTGAACGAAGGCGACGACAAAGGTAGTGATAATAATGGCGAACGTATCGACGTGCAATGTGTCAAACGGCGTTTAATTAAAAGTTTCGATATCAGGCGGCTAGTATTCCGCTATCTATTGTACGGGCAGTACAGATTCACTTTGATGTGTCATAATGTAGGGAAATGTAGGGTGACGCGGATGTTATTACGCATGTCGCATTACGGGTCAAAGGATCGATATCATTTATCTGCTAATTACAGACGTTTCACGCCGTCATTCAATGTTTAATGTTCGTATTGTTTCGCGAGGCGTGCAATTTATATTTCGCGTGGTACAAATTCACCTTCCAAGCCGTATAATCCATGTATGCGCATCTCAAATACTACGCTGCTGCTATAACACGCGTATGTAATTGCCATTATACAATAATTCATGAAATAATGTGATATATATCCTTGTGAAATGTTGACAGTAGCGTGGATCAACAATATTTCCGATTAATGTCTGTGAGAAGTTTATTCTTTGATTGTGTATTTACTTGTGTGCTATAATATTGGACGAGCAGTATATTCTTTCATGCACAAAGCATATCAAAAAGCTAATGTTTATTAAATACTACAATATGCTACATAATAAATTTCTTAACGAGAAGCAGCAACGTGTTGCCATTTCATGTTCGCGGATTTAACACCAAGAAACGGCGGTGCTATAGCTCTTCTCGATCAGCACGGATGAACCCGGGACCTGATAGGATCCCTATTTCGGCTTTACGAGGCATCCTGCTGGCTCTCCGGAGTCCGCGATCGCTGACCTCGCCTGGGAGATTAATTTCCACCGAGCATCTGTGTTATTTCCATCGAGAATTCCGAGACGAGTTTATCAGAGAGTCCGTGACGCGGTGTAAATTAACTCTAGCGGCGATCGATCTCCAGTTTCGGTCTAGTGGCCTCTATAACTACATTAGCGCACGCAAATTCAGCTATGCGCCTCTCCCCTTACCGATCTTTTAATAAGTGCACCCTCTGCGCTTATGATCGTCGTTCCGCACAAAGCGGGGAGCATCCGCCCGCTGGGGACCGGTGCGTTCGACATTCGCCGTTAATCGAATTCCAAGATACACGTAAGCGTAATTACGAGAGAACTTTTCGACGGGCATGAAACTGTACGCAAATTCGATCAGGCTCGACAATCGAGTCCTCCGTATTCGCGGCGGTGCTCTGACCGACGCGGCGACGAAAGTTTGTCGATTAGAAACGCGTTCTGGAGTTACCAGCGAGCGATATCGAGACGCCGCATCGATAATAGTCGGAGTTGATACTTCAATTGCGCGGGATCTGCGAGGAATTCAGTCGTACTTTGTGGATCATAGAATCAAAATGCAAGTCGGCGTTCTTCCGCATAATTCGCGCTCGCTGCTCGAATAGCGCGCGTGGTTCCGCTCGAAAGTTCGCTGTACCGAGCGATTGGATTGTATCGGCATCTCATTCAATTTTCTCGTACTCGTCAGTATAGTCACGCTTTTATAAGCTGTTAAATAGAATGATTTGATACCACGTATGAGCATAAATTCTCGTTGGATGCCTTATTGAAGAGGTATTGATAGCTTTGTCAAACGAGCTAATTCTAACACGACGTAGTAATACGTCAGCTTTAAGCCCTTCGCATTGAAAAGTTTGAATAAAATTAAAATTCCTACATTCTACGAACTGTATACTTGAACTGCAGTTATAAACTCTCAGAACTTCATTGAAGCAGTAAACTGGACGTTTTTCCAATATATACTTTGGTTCGCGGACGCTGCAATCGAGATATTGATAAGCCAAGGAGATTTTATCGAAACATCAATACATTAAGTTCTTTACACGTGTAAGAAAGTTACCTCGTAAATTTTATTCAGTAAACTATGCAGTCCAATTCACGAAGGACGGCGTTTGAAGATTGAGATACTTGAAGATCGTCAATAGCTATCAATTTCAAATCAGCTCGGAACAAATACTCTAAATTCTAATACACACTTGAACACCTGCTTTCATTGACGTACCTTGTGCTTGGTCTTGTGCCGATGATAGTGATTGGGCCGGGGGTGTTCGATGACGACATGTTCGGTGGTGGTGGGACCAAGAGTAGGGGTGTAAATCCGCGAGGTCCGCGACGGATGATTACGCGATGGCTGCGCTGGCTGCGGGGTTGTCGCCCTTCTGGGCGAGCGCTGCTCTTTTTGGGCCTCATGGCATCGACAGACCCCGCCACCATCGCTGCTGCTGCTGCCATTTCCGCCACCGTTACCGCCACCACCACCGCCACCCCCGATGAGGCCACCGCCGCTTAGAGCCGCCGCAGTCAGCTTGCTGGCGTAGTAGTACATCGCGCACATTTATCCGGCGAGAGCTCAACACCACGGCTCGATCGCCACCTCACTGCTGTCATCACTGACGTTAGCGATGACGATCGGCGGTGCGTTTAGCGCGATAGCTGCTCGTGAGATCGTTGGGACTACGTCGAGCGCGAGTTACGAGGACGCGGGAGCCAAGTCGATCGGATTCGGTCTCATCGGTGGTGCTCCTCGCTCTTCTTCTTCCTGTGCTTCCGCTATGACGGCGACGACGACGACGACGACAACGGTATCGACGTTTCCTCAGACGTGAACTTTGACGTAGCCGTTGAAATATCGTTCGATCGCACTAAAATTCCATGCGATGCACCACCGTGAAGATGAGCTCCGTGTGTGGACGATGCTCGGTACTCGGTAACGCCGAGAAACTTGCTTGGGAACTTTGCGTGTGTTGAGATTCTTGGTGATATGATTCCTACTCTCCGCGTTCTTCCGATGCCTCGGAAGATCTCGCAATATCTTTGGCAGAATTGACGGTTTTGGATGGATATCAACGATGCGAGTTTATTTTACGATTAGGTTGTTTAATAATATTATACTTTAATAAGTCTTTCTATTGTAAGATAATGTAGATATATGGAGAATCCAATATATATGTGTACATACAAAGTACTATCGACAGTTTTCACTTGGGTATCGAGTCACATGAACTTTCAAAAGGCACGATTGGTAATATTTTATTACAGTTTGTTATTTAAGTTTAAGTTGTTACGAATCGCTGATCTATTTCACTGAAACTGCAGACGAAAGATATTTAATATTTTCCACGATTCAAAATTCAAATTCGTCATAAAGGTCGGTCATATTTCGATCGATATCAGAAAGTCGGTGGAAAGAAATATTTAAAATATGTGCATGTATTACCACACACAATTCTGCATTTCTAATTAATATATCTGCAGCAATATGTTAATTCTCATAGTAAAGTATGACTTTCTTTAATTTTCATCTCGGAGATTATACCGAGTAACATATAGATCGGAAATATATGGAAACCATTACAATTCAGACCGTGTAGTCCCAGCAGAACATTAGATATTCTTCATGATACATGGTCTCTAGAGCCCAGAAAGAACTTCAAATAAGAAAGTCCCGGTTGGAATATAGACAAAGGAAACTTCGATGGCTAAGGAAAGTGCAATAGCATTTCAAGCATAAGAAAAGATGGTTCTCTTCCATTTTTCATTTTTCGCGTGAATGCAGCATCCTCAAAATATTCACCTTGGTAACCCCTTTCAATCTTTGATGCCCGTTCTTCGATACGATCATGTGGACACGTTTGTTTCTTCGTACAGAAAAATGGAACAAGCGGAGTGATAATAAGAGACTAACGAAATAAATTGCCGTAGCAGAGGCTTTCGCTTGATATCATGGAAGGAAGGTTGGAGGGAAAGAGGTGTTTATTACGCATGTCCACCGCGCGCATCCTCACGTGCTCCTGTATGACTGTATCTACGAGGGTACCTTTGCACGTGTGCGTGTGCAGGCACACCGACTTCGTCCATTGCTAAAATCCTCGTAAATCTTCCCTTCTATAAAAGTCGAACGAATTGCTGGCACACGAAGCGGCGAGCATTAAAACGTTGCTGAAAATTCAACCGTCCTCGTCCGCCGTGCATCGCGTACTTCCTCATACGCTTTTGTGCTTTTGTATGTATATGTATGTATGTGTCCTGAACTCAACAAAAACTATGGCTGGCTAGACACGTTATTGAAAATCATGTGGCAAGAATCCGCCGCGACAATGAGCGTCGAAATTATCCAAGCGCTCGGTATTACGGAAATGGAAAATAATAAAAAAGAAAATGTATGTGGAAAGAAAAGAGGTTTACCGAGGTTTATCACGTTCGGAAAGAATGGAAAAATATGCGATGTGTACCGACTCTTTTCATTAAAAATTGAAGATATTTTGGAGAGTAATCGATATACATTAAATTAATAAGACTTGTCGCAGATGAAAAATGTGATTATAAAAAAAGATTCGAGATTTTCTGAGAATCGTGTGATAGCTTGCCAGCGATTTGCCAATATGCCGATCAGTCCATTTCGTATATCAATTATACAGCATTTGTGTCATTGATGTCCGTATATAGTAAGGATGTTAGTGATGCAGCTTCGGGGAAAGAGAGAGCGAGAGAGACACAGAGGGAAAGAGGAATAGCGATTGAGAGGATACGAGAGTTAGCTGGGTCTCTCGGAGGAGATTCGAGGGTTCATTGAGTTATCGAGAGGTTACTATTAATTAGCGTTGAATTTGCGTGGCTGCGGGCGCTGAATCGGATAGCTCGCTTGGACACAAATTGATCCTGTAATTCCTGTAGTGTGCATTGAAAAAAAATTACGGGAGACGATTAAGGACGGTTCAATTAAGCATAAAAATAATTCGTGTAGAACGAAGAGAAAGAAAGAGAGAGAGCTTTCGGTGAAAGCTGATTACCAGGCATTAAGTACTTTGCTTCGCTGGCTGAAAAACAGCGTATTCTTAATTGCATTACTACGCCGGTACATATGACCAGAAGGGGGAGAAGGAAAGAAAAATATTGCACGGAGACAACACATTTCTCTCGGTGGCGAATAATTGCGCGATCGATAGCAGTAACAATAACCGCATTAACCGCGTTACAAATGCACGCAGCGCGTCAGTGCGTGAATTATGTCGATATGCCAGCGGATAAATGTCAAAACAGGGTGAAACGATGCGCGCTCCCGCGGGACTTCCGGTATCACTTCGTGCGCGCGCCCGCGCCACGTCAATCTTAGCGCGAGAGGGGAAGTACGCGCGCTTTAGCGCCGATCTCGTCGTTCTAACGGCGCTGATTAGTTAATCGAAGTATTCGCGCTGCTCGGTAATGATTATCCATTCGATCGCGGTGCGTATTCAAATTTATTAGCCACGCTTCGGCTGTTTGCGAACGCTTCGCCGCGCGCCGTTCATCCGCGCTCGTCAATGCGTGCGTGCGTGCGCTCGATTTTACTAATTAGCGCAACACGTTGGAACAGCCCCGCGCACACGCCAGTAACGAACTATTCGCTACTCACGTACTTGTCGGGGTGGCTGCGGGAAGGGTAAATCCCGATCCGTGCAGCGCGGATTTACGTGAGGGTGTACGTCCAGAAATTCGACTATACCAACGCGGACGCCATTTCGGGTTCCGGGCACGTTTCGTGCATGCGACGATACTTGTTATCGCTCCCGGCCCCTTTAATAAGCCGATATCGCGCGCGGTAAAACAAATAAAAGTTATACCGCGCGCGTTAATGTTATTTCATTATGGGAGGCCGAGTAAATGCCACGCAGCTTGAATAAGTTATAACGATGTCGCGACGCGTCACGTTCGCTGACAGTCTTTCGTAAATGGCATGTACATCGCGACGCTGACGTCGTGTTACCGTATTGTTGCGTTACGGTGTTTCGACAAGTTCACCGTACGCAAGCGAGAAAAAGCCGGCGAACAATTTCAAGCTCTGCTGCATTATGGCGTCGCGATTAACGGATTAACATCAAAGGTTGTTATATTCCTTTCGTCAATACAAATTCAGATACTATTATAGTATAGATTAAAATGAAAAATTGTTGTCAACATTGCGGCATTAGAATTGCGTTTTGTTGTTACATAAAATTCTGTGTCCAATTTTCGGGAATATATAAAAGATAAATAAATAATGTAAAAGCAGTGAATAAATAATATTCTAAGATATCAGATCTTTGAAACATGTTGCTATCTCTAAAAAGTAGATTAAAGTTTTTATATTTTTTAAAAATAAATTCTATAATTTTAGAACTTTAATCTCAACTTGTTTGAAATCAAGATATACTCAATTATTGTAAAATTTAGCAAAATCATGCTATATGAAATATGCAAACGTGCAAACATATTGTGTGTGTGTGTTCATGCACTTGTGTAATTATTATTACATGGTAAATTTATTCTGATTGCAAAATAAATTACTTTTGTAATTGACTATGTCCCATCACAAGTACAAATTTAGCTTTCGAATATTGCGTTGCAACCATCCTACCGATGAATAGAGATGTTGTTGACAAACTATTAAAATGTAATTGAATTATATTTGCGATTGCTAGTTTTTGAGAGCAAAAGAGCACCAGCTGCATTTTAAGAGTATTTTAGATTGCGTTTTAATTTTTAATAGTTTTATTGAAAACTACAGGAAAACTCTTTTCGCGCAAAATAGGGACTGACAGCTGCTTTTGCACAAAAGTAATTTGAAAGGCCTTTGTATTTTGTTCATAACAAAAATACTAAGGTGGATAATTATGATTCAGAATCTAATAATCATAAAATATATTTTATTATAAGTTTATAGAGATAAAATATGGGAGAGGAGAAAGAAAAAGAGAGATTACACTCTCTTAATATCTCCATGTATTTTTTGTGAAATAATACCTGTAAATATTATACACACTCATCAATTTTTACGTTGCAATTCTTTGCATTGCCGCGTGAAGCAGAGCCAGTTTCGTATTCCGGATGTTTATCCATTCGCACCTAATTATTTCTGCACGAGTCAACCTGAATCGGTTGGCCGCCGTGATGCAAATTAGAAGAATGCAATTGGCCGATGAACCCATCGGGCAAGAAAATTCTATAAACGAGAAAAGAATTCCTTTAGGGACGAAAAATTCGTCCTTACGAATGGCATGCTTGCGCGACCACGTGAATGAGATAGCGCCGAAATTTTTCCACCATAAAGACTGGAGTACTTTATCCCTTCATCGTGACTACAATAAATTACATAAGAGAATCTAGAGCAAATTCGAATAGAAAACGGACTAAGCTCTTGCTACAAAGACACTGAATTTATGTGGCTCGAGAAATAGAATCATTCAATAAACACATTATACATTTGCGTTATGAAAGGAGATATTGTATATCTCTTGAAATACAGAATTATATACGAAATTAATCGAAACCTTTCACATTATCTAACAATTATCAACGTGAAATCTCGCGATTGTGCAATTCATCACGTTACGATATCCGTTGTTAATTACACGGCTCAAATTACATGTGGCAAATTATTTCGATTTGTAATTAACGGGACGAGACAGACATCACTGCGCAACGATTATTCATGATGGTGTAAGATACATTAAAGGGAAATCTTGGATGAGCTGGAAGGATAATACCGGAGAAACCTGCGGCTCGTGCCTCGACGATAAAGGAAAGGGCGCCGAGGATAAACACGATGAGGTTGTCTCAGTCAATATTGAAGTTTCGTGTCCTGTTCGTGGCTCGGCCGCTTCTATTTTGGACCCTTCCAGGACGCCATTTCCAAGTATCGCTACTGGTCCTTCGGATCCTGAATCATGCCGTGAATAGCCAGTGAAATTATCGATTCTAGAGATTATATTATAGTCCAACAAAATTGTTATGCTTATCAAAAGGGGACGAAGGCATGTATACGTATGTATAACTCGAAATTATTATCTTATCATCCGTTTACTCCCTTCTGTCATTATAACATCTCGATGCTTTAAATTTACGACAAATTTTTCCCATTTTTAATCATAAGTTTAATTATATTTTAAGTGTTAGACAAACAACAATTTACAATGATATATCTGGAATCGATTTGACTATTGAGCTGACAAAAACAGCGATATGTTTAGTATATGAATCAAATGTTTTACTCGCGCAACAAAATTTGCCACCTACTGCAGCATTCGGCTCGCTCTTTCTCTTCTTCTCTCCTTCTCATGTAACTTTAGGACCAGTTAGCAGAGTAACTCAACAAGAAACAAAGTATCGACCCTCCTCGAGAAACACTCCATTGTACGCTAAGTGTAGCCTAGACTCTCCACCATTTAATCTTTACGAGACCGTAAAAGCGTTTACTGTTGCAGGACGGACGTTTCCCTCTTCTTACAAACATTTTTACCATACTTTCAATCATCCCGTTGACATAGACGGTGGCACCGAAGACACCGAATGTAACCCGGAAGAAACATAGCTCTTTTATAGGGCCATGGTAAGGGCCGTGGCAAGGTTTACTGCGCAACATGAATGTACTAAACTTTATCCGTCTTAAAACTTCTCCGTCTTTACTACGTCGTCATTCATTTCGTGTCTTTTACGTAGTTATTTATTTTTATGCGTCGCCTGATCTGATTTACTCCGCCTTCAAGCTGAATTTGTGTGTTAGATAAAATACCGTCGATTTCATGTATTATATATTTTATGTATATTTCAGATATTCCAGAAACGTCTCACTTGTCTCGATTTCTTTCCTGTTACGATCTTGTATGCTTTTAATGGCACTGACCAAAAACAAAAAGTCCGCAAATGGTTACCTGCTCTCGTTCGTCCATTAATCCCTTTTCAGGAACATATCACATGTCATGCAATCGGAAATGCAATCGTGCGAGGGATTCTCGCCGAAAGGGACATTAAAATCATATTCATCGTGATTGAACTACGGTGTCATACGTGAACGAAAAAAGAATCATGAATCGACGCGATGCTTTCAGCGGATAAATCCTATTGTTTGTGCCTTTGTTACGATTCGTCGAATATTTCATTTTATTTTATTAATTCTATTTCAAATTATGTTCAATGTACATTGAACATAATTTCTTTTGTTGCGAATGTGTATCCATTCATATAGAACGTGATATAATCTGTGCTTCCGCAAGTTCAATTTCACTCAAGAATAATCGTCGCGATCCTTGAATATGTTCCCCGTATATCTTTGCCGAATAGGACATACAAAGTTTTCGATGCGATGGATTGCAGCAAGTCAAACGGATTGCAGCTACGCAAACTTCGGCTACCTCGCACATTCGAATTTTGCAAGCGAAGGTCAAGTGTCAGTCGTAGTCGCCTACTATCTGAAACGGGCAAAGTTCGTCGCGAGCAGTTTCGCCGTTGAATGCGGATGTACAGGTTCTGCTCTAATCTTGAGAATTTCCTCGCCAATAATCCCGAGAATTTCACGAATTCTCATTTAGCCAAATTCGCGTTTCGCAGTAACTTCGTCGGATCATTCCATAATCTTGTTAAGGCATATTGCATTAAGCGATTTCGCGAATGCGCAGCGGCGGATTTACGACGACGGGGAAAACCATAATGGAAGTCGCAATAAAAAATCTATTTGCTTTGTCAATCGAACGCCCGCCGGCCGCCTTGGCTGGCGCAATTTTCGATATGTTGGATTTTCCGAGATTTATCTTCTCTTGTTTACGAGCCGACATTGTGACAACGTTAAAATTTCCTTCGGCAGTGTTGAGTTGCGCGAGACTATAGAACAGATCAATAAGTGTATGAACTAGTCCACGTAAAGATTCGTGTTTCAATTTTCTCGCGAATAATTGCGACGTCGTAAAATTATAATACTGACGACGTACGAAATGGGATCTTAAATCTACCGTTACGGTGCCTCCGTTTTCCGCGATAGCGAAGTTACGAGTTAATTGAGTGCGCGATTTGTTAGAGCGATCGGAGGAGCACGCGATTGTTATAGCTCACGTATTGAATATAGCGAGTATCATTTGACGTCAATTTAATTCCGCTATAATTCGAATACGTAATGCAACCTGGCGCGGATTTAATTTTGCGAAATATGGATAGGATGTATCGCGTGCGTAACGGATCACATTTTAAATAACGTATTGTTGAATGCGCATTGCAAACTTCCCTTCGAATGTGAACGAGTGCGCCCGTCAAGAAGAAACAGAACGCTGCGTTTCATGTCGTGGAAAATCGAGGCTGCCGATAATATCGGGTGAACGGCGGATCGATATTCCTGTTGGAATACTGACGGCTGGGATATTTGGGCATCGAAAAGCATCCTTAGAATAGAGGCACGCTGGTGCAGTTGGTGGAGCGATTAAACGGAATTTCGATGAACGACGACCGACGGCCAGAATCATCCTGTTGTAGCTTCCCTCTCTTTCTCTATCCCTTTCTCGAGATCTCCCTGTCTCTCTTTCTCTCTCCTCTTACGAGCCGCGGTTGCATATGGCGTCTGGTCGTCTGGCGGATGCTTTCGTCCTCCACCGGCATACCGGAAGTCTCAACGGGCTGCATCACTGTGGTCGAGAGAAATGGAGAGAGCGGTATATATCATGTGTAAGTCAGCGCTGCATACGTGTCTCATAAACGAGCACGGTCGTGTCTATATGTGTGGATAATGCTAAAGCCCAAAATAATCTCGCGAGTTGCATCGGCCTCGATATGCATATGTAAAAGCTGCAAATATTAGAGACGAGAAGTGCCGTCCTGAATCTTTACACACCGGAACAATCGAGTATTAAGCGCTATCCAGACAAAAAAAAACCGTTGCTTCTTCTAATTATAAAAGCGAGGGAAGAAGTACCTTCCAAAAACGAGAATAGTAATCAAAGAAATAATTTCCGATATACGCGATACAGAGTGTCATCAAACTGACATGGTCGTTTAATGCACATACGTTACATAATTGCTCGGTCTCACGATTGTGCATTCGATCAATTGGTTGAAAAACACGTCCACTTCTTCAGCGTCGCTCGACAAACAGGATTCCAATGAAGGCTGAACGTGATTTAATAAACGCGTGACTCGTTAATGAAATCAATCATCCACTTGGCAATGGACGCCGAAGCTTAATCTCTGGATAGCTTAATGCGACCGATAATAAAATATTGTTATATTGACAATCGTGAGTGTCGTTTCATCGCGCGATCACCGAGCTTTCGTAAAATGCATTTTTCTTTTTAAGAAGCGTACGCGCGTTATCTCTTCGAGCGAGAGAGCGTAAAGTGGAGAACTCAGAATCAGGGTAGGTATAATTCTGCAGGTTTGTCCCGGACTGACATAACTAACATCGACGACTGTACGGGGCTATGGACGTTGGGAAAGCCATTAGCGTCCAAAGCAGTCCACCAACCCTGTTCGTTCCCTGTTCCCTTTCGAGCTCCCTCTGTCCACCTCATTCTACCTTCATCTCGCAGCTGCGACGCCGGACAGCATCTTTGCATAACGAATAACGATGGCGCTCCTTTCGCATATTTTATTCCTGCATTTTAATGTGTGACACTTAAATATCTGAGATATTTTTAATTTCTCAAGAACTTGAATTTAAATCGGCTCTCTGCAACCGACTTGTTTCAGGCTTTTTTAATGATGCGAGGAAAACTAAATATAAGGTCGAATTAAGTAAACTGCATATGAAACAGAGAGAAAAAGAGATATATTCTTTTGTGAGAGTTATACAAAACAAAACGACTCAGAAAGGGAATTGCTCGCTAAACTCCGCTATGTAGATTACGATTTCAGCAGAAAATATCCGGTTTTCTAGGAATAGGATTTCAAACTTATTCACAAAAGTCGTTAGAGATGGAAACAAGATTACTATTATATTCAATTTGAATCGAATTCAATACTCATGGTATCACGTATCACGTCGATTGTTAAGCGCACCAGAATTAATCCGAAGCGCGCTAACATAACGACCTTACCGCGGCTTATCTGGGAATTAAATCGATCCCAAGTTCGCAGTTGCTGAAGATATGGCTGTGATACCGACGCCACGAGCGGAAAGATCACAATCTCTAACACAGAACCGCTCGATCGTGGAAAGGAAACACACAACCGGCCTGCTGGTTTCAGTTCGGCTGTTCAACCACTTCCGGATAGGAAGTAGCGCATGTTACAGAGGTCGAACGCTACTTCCATCTACTTTCAATAGACATCATTGCACGTTTGGCATATTGTTGCCCTCGATTGGCCGAACGGCCAGCCACCCATCCCTCTCCCACGGTATCTCTTGCATTTTGCAACGTCCGTACGCTCGGGGCGTTTCTCCGCGATGCGATTTTGTTATTTTGTTTACACCGGAGCGAATAGAAACAGCGGACTTTATTGGCCCGTTCAGGAAATGTTCAGGTTATTTGAAATGTTGCAGGAACTTTTACGAAGAAGAAATACGCCCGCGATGTTGATCCACCGTTGCTCCGCACGATCGAATATGCGCGGTGGTTTCAACTTGCTGAAAGCAGCAGTTGTTGGAGTTGCGTCAGCGACGGGTCAACGTTTCCTCGGCATGCCTAGATTTGCTGAGTGGCTCAATCAAATTGATTCCCTAGTTTATTTAGTTACGGGATGGGAAGTGCATCGATAACCGATGTTTCACTATAATGTGTCTCGTCGGTGTGTATAAATTAGATCAGCAGTTTTCGGGATCAGAAATTTCACCGGAAAATTGGATATCATGCTGGCGAGTGAAGACGAATTTCATTATCGTGTTGCACGGTCCAACGATCGCTTGCTTGAAATATCGGGGATTATTACGTTTCTTTGTTTTTATGAGTCTCAGAGAGCACAGATAGAATTGGAGAAAGTGCATTTCAATATTATAAATACACAAAATGTTTTCGCCATTAAATATTTATTCATGATAACGGTAATTGATGTTAAAGCATATCCCTCAGTTTGTGCAGTATCGAAAATTAGATTTACTTTAATCCCTGTTCCGGGGATACGGGGAGATTTTTTTGAAAAGCGTCTCTCTCGATAGATTTCGCGCAGTACTCGATATAGTAACGTAGCCGAATGTGTAGATTTCAAAATGAAAGTGATCGAAGCAAAGAGATGTAACGGCTGGTTATTGAAACAGAGTAATGGAGGAAATTCTTTTCGCGTACGCAACTGTATTGACAAATTGAATTGTCGATTTTTGATATTCTCAAAATTCGTAACAAATTCCATTCCTTGTTTTCACGCGGCTTTGCACGCTGTTGCACTGCAAACTATATATGCATGATATGTATATATATATATAATATGTATATACATGTACATATGTATATATACACACACATATATGTATATATATGTGTATATATATATATGTATATGTATACATACACATATAGTTGCAAAGACTGAATTAATCGAATATACGATCTCGCAATTCTAATCTCAGTGTGTTTCCGCATTGTGAAATGCATTGGCGGTGCGTAATGCCATTGTTTGACTCTACGGCGAGAGAGGATATACGCGAGTATAATTCTGCAATTTCGAACGGTCGTTCCGATTCTATGTTACCGTGATGCTTCCACAAACTGCGTCGCAAAGCGACTGAATCGGCGAGATAATCCGCACGCTGTACATTCGGCCTGAAATTTAAGAGAGGCTGCGTATTTTTGCAAAATACGATTTCTCGACAGCACCTGCCGATGAATCGCCAATTGCTTCTCGTAGCTTTGGACACGCGACTGGAATGGGCAAACAGGATGGACGCCTTTCGAAGTGAAGTAATAAATAATGCAAAATCGGGATTAATATCGTGCCACGTACGTGACGAAGTTTGCGTGTAACTTTCGCAACAGACTATGCCCGCAACGTCGACAGATGGCGGCGAGCCGCTCGTCTATACCGTTCCTTTCGTAATATATTCCGTCCTTTGGCCTGTCGGACCGCATGTTGTTATAAAACGCAGGAGCGACGGCTGCGTTTATCGTGAATTTTAGTTACGAAGCCGTCAAGTTTTCGGGACCTGTCTCCCCCCTCGTTCCTATACCCCATGCCATCCCTTTCGTAACACGCGTGCGAGGAATCGTGGGTGAAACTATTCGAGTTTATGCATGCGGGGTACATAACTCTTCGCGATATCGTCCCAAGAATGGATGCTGCAACCAAGAATATTAACTAAGAATGTTAACTAAAAATATTAACAAGACTATTTTAATGATATTGATAACTAGCCGTTGAGTCAACACAGATATTTAAAAACTATTGACTGAGATTTAGACCAGATTAGATTCTCATTTAATTATATGCGTGCTGTATTACTACAGCAGGAGAAAATTAATATTTAAATGTAATTAATATTTAAATATAAAGACGTAAGAGAGAGAGAGAAAAATAATTTATATATTTTTGATATTTTTAATTCGAAATGTTGTATATTCTCAGACAAAGCTGATGCATATAGTTAAGATGATTTCTTCCTTATCTTAATTATATAAAAGTATAAGAAGCAACATTCGTTTTATTGATATTTTATTGATAAAAGAAAAATATCATTGATATTGTGTGAGCTAAATATGATATATATTTGAAAACATTATAAGCAATGAACAATACGGGTAGCTTTTAAGTGATTTCATATCTCGCAGGAATCCATTCTTTCATACAATTTGAAAAATTCGTAAAAGAAACCTTTCACTACGAAAGTAGGATCAGTAGAATAGAGATAACCATAAAATTTTCTTTGGCAGCAGCATATTATACTTTCGAGAGTTTCAAGCATTAAACTTCAAAGGTTTCTACCCAAAATTGGCGTGATATCGTTCTCTGCCTCGAGAAAAATAAATTTCTACATGTCCGCTGAATCGGTATGGAAATTTTGCGGGGAGAAAGAGAGAGAAACGAATAACAAATTCAATAAATCGTAAATCGATATAAAAAAACACTGTTATTTGCAATTGTAGCCTACAAATTATACAGATATTGCGATAAATATTTTTAGTTAATGGCTTATATTTTCTTATAGCAAAAGCGGATAAATTCAATGGCACTTCTAAAAGAAAAATGAAAACTTTAAAAGATTTCGCAAGATCCGGAATAATTTACAATGAAATCTAGCTTTCGAATTCCAAGATTAATCAAATTATTTTTTTCTTAAATTTTGAAAACATGATTTCAAACGTTTTGTAATCCAAATAAAATAAAACTAAGTAAAACGGATACAAGCAATTTTCTTTTAAATTATGTGAACAATATTGAGATACTTTATAGTTAAACGTTGTCTACAAAAAAGTGCAAATAACCTATATCCAGAAGATTATTTTTTCTTTTTAAATTAAATGCTAGATTTACATCACAATATGCTTAGCTATTTTAATCATGCCCGAACAATCGATTATCGATCACATCAAAAATTTACTGCGTTCCGAATGTTTATTTATACGCGCTTTGTTGATGTAATTGAATGTATCACAATACGATTTCGCATGATCCAACCGTGCATCAAATCATACAATATCTCGATAGACTTTCTGATTTCATGACCGTACTTTGTTTTTGTACAATGGCGTTTTACAACGTGACAGGGCGTATTTTGCCACCACTGTAAATTATTCGGTTCTCTTTGTATGCAATGCAATTCACGAGGCGTGAAATCCACCAAAAATATAATAAAGCGACTCTTTCGCGTTACATCCGTCATCCTGTGACTCTAGTCGAAACATTGTATTCTGGTTCCATTACTGCGCGCTATCTAAAAATTCGCATATTTAAATGTATATTTTATGTTACCATCATGGAGCTTTCGCCATCGCCTGTTTTCCACTTCACACGTTGTTTAATCGAGATTCATTTATTCGTTTTCAAAATCAGTGTATGCTGCATACACTGTACATGTTATGGATAAATTATAATATTTATCGTAATGAGAAAGATTCTGTTATAATGACAGAACATGAAATTTTATTGAAATCTTCATTGAAATAATATCCAAACATTCATACAAATCAATGTAAGAATTTTCGAGTTTCGAGTGCCTATTACTTTGAATGTCTTTCCATCCTGATTTGATCGAATTCTCATTAGCCGCGTAACTTTTGTTTTCCGTGCAGGAAGCTGCGGCGGGTGATTTCCGTTCGTACGAGCAAACTTGTTGCTTATGTATCGGACGACTTCCGGAGAGTTTGGAGTCGTTCCAAGGTATGTAGACAGTTGGCTGTACGTGCGTATCCTGAGGGAGTTGCGAGTTAGGTGGTTACAGTCAACATCGCATGGCGATAGACATTTATATTGTAAACATTTGATATTATAAAATATATGCATAAATACACACGTCGAATAATAGGCATATTATGCCATAATCAGTAAAAGTATTGGAGCGTTTTGACCGTGGAACTATTATGGCAAAAGAATTTTATCGATTAATTATAATATAAAGCAGGGTATTATATCCGGCGGATATTAATTCAATTGAAATTTCCATGTCATTATCTCCTCGCGTCATTAGTTTCCATATATTATTAATTATTATTGTAAATATGATTTAAATTACCTGTAAAATCGGTTTGTAGCTATGATACATCAGTTATAAAATATTCTTTATGTCTCTCTCATAGAGAATATTCTTGTGTTAATTAAATGTCTGATGAGTTAGAATATGTTACTGGTGTAAATAACTTATATATCCAATGACACCGCTCTTTCGAGTAATAAGATGAAAGTTTCGTACATTAAAAAATTGCGCCGCTTCATTCAAAAAGCGGCATTCGGCAAATTGGATGAGTTGTCCGAAGTCGTAAAATTTCTGCCGAATCGCAGCAATTATGCAATCGCTCGTAATCCCCATAAGTCGATAATACCTTCGCGAGTGTAAAAGCTCTGCTCGTTCGGTTTTGGACATCCATATGGCTTCTACCTTCTAAACGATAATGCATGCGCTATTACAGGTGTGCGTACGTACGCAAACACAGTTCGTATTTATCGATATGTGCCGGGAGAGTACCTAGGAATCGCACACATCAATGTAATACCGTTATATAATTCGCTTCGATCCACCATTTCAATATTTGATTTAACTGATTACACGGGATGTTTGGGAAGGTTGGAAATTTATAGTGGCTCGGAATGCGATGTTATCACGCGCGATTGCTGTTTTTTCTACAGCAATTACAACAATAACGTGACGTCTTTCGTTTTGCACGCAAAATTGCGATATAATACAATACGTCGCGGATGATTCTTGTAGGCTTGACTCTCATATTTCTGAACATAAAGATTAATCGATATACACCGTGCGCCGCGCGATTTGATAAAATACACACTCATGGAATTAACTCATGGAATTACCTCATGGGATTGCCTGATGATTGATGCTTAATTCTCAAAGTTTCCATAATGATCCTTCCAATCCATTTTGCCTGCCGAATCATTTCACTCCATTATGCGTTTCATTATTACGGATGCGATGAGAATTATTCATCCTTTCGGATATTAGGAAATATTTGAACATTTCGACAGTAATGCTAAATCCGCATTATTACGGCAAATTATTTCGAACAAGCGGAATCAAGCGCAGTGCGCTTCCACGCATACCTCGTTTCCGGCATTTCGAGCAAGGCGTTTCCAAATTCGATTGAAGAAATCGCGTCATGTTGCACGCGCATTGCGCACACAGACTGCAATTGCGCCGGCACTCGCCGGGGATGGTCCTTCTTTTTTAAGGGCCGCGTAAATTCACAGTTATATGAGAAGATCGTTAAGGACGTATCGACTATCGTTCTGCTGTCGATTCTGCTGAATGTGTCGTTGCAAGACGACACGGCCGGTCAGTCTGTTTCCCCCGCAGGCCTGCGCTTTGCGGTTTACGCTGTCAAAGCCTTTCCCTACGGAGTGTGCACTGTCACCATGCAGCCTCGTTTGCAGAGGCTTGATATCGTGTCGCGTCAGCCGTACCGGCCCTTTAACCGTAAACCAAGTAGAGCTACCGAGCTTATCTGGTGCGCCTTGGAATTACGACGAGTCGTGAGACGATGAGGGGAGAACGTGGGAAAGGCAGCCATCGAGATAATTATCCGCCTTAAAAGTATGTTTTCATCGCGAGATGGGATTTTGAAGGGTGCACTTTCTTTCTCTCTTTCTCTCCTTCTTTGAAACGAGACGGCGCGTGTCTTTGTAGGGCAAGCCGCTTCTCCTTCGGATATTAACCGAATTAGCAGAAAGAAAAGGGACCGCACTTCGGCGCAATGTCCTTAATGGACATCTCAATGCAAGCGGAAGATCGGTGCTTTGCATCCTGTCGCCACCGAGACGGAGCTTACGCCTCGCGTGCAACCGCGTGACTCGCGTATTTCGTTTTTTTCCCTGCACTTTTTCTTGGCACGGTTTTTTTCTCACGCCGGTAATTACGCACTGGCTGTAAACGACTTGCGGGTAAGTTGCCGGGCGCGCGAAGAAAAAATCCGTCGCTAAACGCATCTCCTGGCATCGTAAATGCACACGTGCGTCTGTAGGGCAGCCTTTAATAAAAAGATTAATATCGCGGAATAAGAGTAAAACGATGTCCGTGGTGGCGTGATAAAGTGCCGCGCGGCTAAACAGGAAAATAGTAAAAACCAAGTCAGACGGGGCGCGGCGGGGGCAGGCGCGGCTTTATCGAATCGTGCGACGCGTTTACGTGCGCGCAGATACGCCAGGGGTGGCCGCATTATTTGTATCTTATCGCACGTACGCGTTACCGGCACACGCGTGCACACATCGCGAACGAATCGCACGAGGTTGCGCTTCGAAGTAAAGCTTCGCGTACACACATCGGATTCGGTCGCGGAACGGCCCGGTGCACTTTTAATTAAAGTCGCCGGGGGTGTGCCTTAACGGTCCAATCCGTGTCGTAAACCGTTACCGCGGGAGTATACGTCCCGTTTTTACGTTCGTTCGCCCTCGTGCGTCTTTCCTCTCCGTTAAAGTCGCTGCCTGATAGCGGGCTTACGATGCAGCTGATAATCTTTGTGCCGATAATGTCTCGCGTGCGTTGCGCTCCTCGTATGTTATTACCCGTGAGGATAATGCCTTAAAGATTTTATTTCGCGTGATGGAAATGGTTTGCCTTGCGGTGTGAAGTAACTCGATACAACGACCAATATTTGTATCGCCAATCATGTACTAATGACTTGATACGAGTATATTATTAAAGTATACGTCGTGGACATGAAACTAAAGTCTGTCAACTGGAAGATTTATGGTTTTTTAAAGCGTTGCACTTTTATTTTTTGACATTAAGTATTTTGTAAAATCAATTCTTCATAGACACGATTTTTTCATTGGATGTGCAATATTGTTGATATTCATTGGCAGAACGTAAATCTCTGTTGAACAGGAACAAATTTTATCAAACAGCAGATAACTAGTGAATATAAAGTAATGTGCTATTCATGGTAAAGCATTTTCACCGGGCCATGTCATACGTCCGTATCAAATATTAATTACGGGTTTTTCTCACATCATTTTCGCGTGGGGCGTATCGTATCGGGAAGTACTAAATGGAAACAAACTGGCGGAGGCAGTAAATAACATTGTCGATAACGGGTGCTCGATAATATGTGACTGTGAATGAAAAGCTTCACTTCCGGGGAGATTAAATGAGAATAAAATATGATAACGCCCTCCCGTTGATTCGATCAGGAAAAAATCATTAATTGTGGATTGCGAAGATTGAAATAGAGAAAAATTTGAAAAATTTTTAATGCGCTTTAATAATGCGTTTGTGGAGATTAAACGTGTCCGCGGATGTGTATGACGTATACTTATCGTGGCATATAGAATATTGAGCTGTATATTATAATTGTTAATGCTGTATCGATCGGTAGACGCAAAATAATTAATTTCTGTCATGCGTGTACAGTTTGACCTGGCTTTAACAAAGACAATGTGGCTTAAATTGAAGCTCTATTATATTATCTCAGTATATAAGTTCCATATATAGTTTAGTCTATGATTCCATTTATTCATGTATCTGTCTATTTAAACGAAGCTTAAAACGAAATTTAATATATATATATATAAGTACAGAGAGAGAGAGAGAGAGAGAGAAAGAGTATAGAGAAAGGGAACAGGATACATAACTTTGTAACTCCTCCGAAGGAACTCTTTATATACGTGCGCATGTGTGTGTATATGTGTATTTTTCTGATATAGCTTCGAAGGAATTATAAAATATCCTTTCTTTATTCCCTTTCTTTACTCTGTACTCTTATATAATTGAGAATCAAATGCCTCGCATTTATTTATGCGGAAAATAAATTAACACATTTGGGTCGTTTATACGCATTTGTTAAAATAATTTCTATAAATTACTCTTCCGCAATAAGCTCTCTCTCTCTTATTTTTTATATAGAAAATGAGCTTTCGCACAAAATAATATTCATTGAACGAGAAGCATTGAAATTGCTTATTATAATTAATACAATATTGTCACACATTCACTATGATACAAAGATATCAATTTTTTTCAGATATGCAATTTTTCAATTTCATTAAAAGACAGTGTTCTATATATTTCATTCAGTAAAAAACAAGTTTTACGTATAGCAAAAGAATAGTACTGTAAAATATCATAATAAAAAAAATTAATTATTCAATAACACATAGATTTTTGGATCTCCACATAAATGTACAGACAATACTTACAAGACTGCTCAAATTGATTCTTTGTTTCATTCTTTTTTCACTCTTTTAAATAAGGAAATTCTAGAAATATACCAGTAATGCATACTTCTCAAATAAAATGCAAGAATCGTTAAGCATCGAGAGATCCACAAAGTTGTCGGTATAAATCTATTTCCTCCGTCGAGTTTCGGGTTCGAATAAGACATCTTAGCATATAGCGAGCCTCTCAGGATCAGTCGATGCGGGGGTCGCATCTAGGGTTGCAAGGCGGTTACATACGCTAGTACGACTGGTTGTATGTTAATGCTAATTTATTCAGAACGCCGAGCCGATCTACGGGCGAACATTGAACGAACTCATAAAATGGGCTCGACTTTACGTGCGCATACCATGCATTACGGCTAACGCACACGCATCAAATCTCTTTTGATTTCCAGTTCGAAGGGGATGCAAATCTCCGGCGACACCCTACGCGAGTCATCCTCGTAAGTCAAAAACAAATTGTTACGCGGTCGATGCGGTCGACATCAGCGCGGTTTGTCGCGCTCCCCACTAGCTGAATTTCTTTTCCACCCTCTCGTTTCCCAGGTTTTCACTTTGAATACTGAATATAGTTGGGGTAGGTTTATATTCACGCTCGTTGATTTCAGCAGGATGGAGCGAAAACGATTTTATTTTCGTTCTTATGTGCCGTGAGTGGAGCCGAAATTGTTGATCGATTTAATATTTAACTCTCTTCCTCGCTCATCCTACCTATTTACTTTCCCTTTTTTTTGAGACAGCTCATTTTTTTGTTCCTTATCTGAACATAATTTGATATTCCATATTATAATTCATTTTATGTGCCATATAATTGCAAAGGGAATTAAAAACACCGAACGTTGCCGCAAAACAATTTAATGGCACGTCGGATATTAGGAAGAGTACAATTTTCGACGAACAAGTGGATACATTTAAATTAACGATTAATCTAATTGTAAGATTATTACAGCGTTAAAGCTTTGTATTGAGTGGAGAAAATGGTCACGAAGCAAGGAGAACCTTAACAAGTTCTTAGTTCCTTAAGGATTAATTTCCCTTTTTAATTCAAATATCGAATTACGAATTTGCGGAAAACACGCGGGAACGTCGCGTCGTGTTTTCGCGGACAATACGAAACTTGGACGTGCAATTAAAATGTCTGGCTGGATCGACTGAACATTGGTTGTCTTCGGTGGCCAATCGATATTCGTTAAGACCGACAATCGGAGCCACCAACCGTCGCCGCGATTGCGGTAGGACGGTGTTAAAATGCAGTCTGCTAAGAAATGAGTTGACAAAGGAACGCGCGGCTAAGGCGCGCGCAGGGAGGGTTGAAGGGAGATAGACGCGGGTAGAGAAATGAGAACGGGAGGGAGATAAATAAGATTCGAGACGGGTGAAACAGCTCGTCATTCAAGCTGCACGCTGTGTTTCCTGTGACAACGAAGGGAGGTAGTCGAAGTGGGTAGTCGATGGGGTTGAAGCGACGGTAGCTGGTGATGATACCGACACAGAAAGAGAGAAAGGGGGAGAGAGATAAAGACTTTGAGGGAGAGAAAGATGGAAAGAGGAAGAGAGGGTTTGTTCTTCAACGAGCGTCGGCTGCATTTCAAGCAGGACTAACTCCTTGCCCCTCGGGGTCTCTTGTTGGAGTATTAAGTCGATGGCAGCTTCTCCATCGCGCGACTTTTCCTTTCCTGATCTCTCTTCCCTTACATCACCCCCCAACATTCTCCACGCACTCTTTCACTTCTTTCACATATCACAAACGCGTTTGCCTCTTCCTTGCAAATCGCGTCGTTGTTGTCATCGTTGTCGGTCGCAATATCGGATACGTCTCAGCCTTGTCAAAACGCAAATGATCAAGGTAATAAAGCGCCAGTGAACCATAAAAGGCGGGAAGGCATCGCTCGTCAGAGACGAAAAGAAGTCGCGCAATAATGGCGGCTGCAAGGCACCGTGCAAAGTTTTATCGTATATCGACACGAAAGTTCAAAGAGAGATAGCGATTGTAGAAAGCACATCGCGACGAGGTCGCAGCTAAAAGGAACAACGATCTATTAAAGCGGTGCAGTCGCATACACGATCTGTCAATTTATTCTTCATTTCCCGTTGTTAACAAAAAGAAATACATCATTCACCGGGCAAATTATGAGAAGTTCGCTCTCTGAAGAATATAAAGCGTTGGTACAGTAGATTTTTTGTTTTAATTAATTGAATTTGCTGTATTTCTGTAATGATTATAAAATGCAATTTTGACAGAAATATCGTTAGACAAGATGTGAGAATAAAGGAAATCGATATGCTATCTAAGCTGCTCATGTGTTTCATAACTTGCAAATACGTGTCATTACGCAAGAGTTAAGTATACGGTTCAGTATAGCATAGAATATATCAAAAGTTCGGTACTTCCTTCAAGTTAGCAAGTCCCATGATCAACTCGAGATTTACATTTTCTTAGCAAAAATTTAATTATATCATTAATAATGGCAGCTACTAATAACGATTAAATAATAAATTAATCATGAATTAAAATGTTCAATATTCTTTAGAATACTTATCACAATTTTTAAGTAGGTCGTCATCGTATATCGTAATTAGATATTATAAAATCCGGTAAATCGAGGCATATAATTATTTTACATATGATTCTATTATACTAATAAATCAATTATGAGAGTCAAAGGTTCAAACGCTAGGAAAATATATTTTTTAATAACGTGAGTTATGGGCAAAATTTTTCATGAAATTGTATAATGATCACGAAGGTTAAATGTTGGATTTTAAATAGCACTAAATTTTTCATTGTGAGAATTATTTTACACATTTTACACATTCCTCGAATACAATTGAAATTTTATAAATTGTTCACATTCCCTCACAGTACAAAACTTTTATCCGAAGTAATGCACTAATTCTTTCATTTGTGATATGCGTTCCGACTACCAAGCAGTGAGAGCATCAAACGCTGTTACGTTCAAACATTAACTTAATTTAATAAAGTGTCTTGTGCAAATTCGTGGTACCATGAATCACAGGTATTACACTATTACACTATTACACTATTACAGGAGAGGAGGAGAGTGCGAGTTTGCTTATAACAGGCTTATAACAGAATTGCTGTAATTTCCCAGATTACTAAAATATATTGAGAAATTATACGAAAGTATTGAGTCTTTATGGAGTGCATTTCATTAATTAGAATTTCTATAGAATCATTCGTTATAGAACGCGCTAGATTATAGCATTATAATATTTAATGAGGCAAATCCGTTGAATGTGCAAAATTACGTTTCATCAACGGAGTGATTGCCAAAGAAACAGAAATAATCTGTATCGACGTTGCACTTTGTTACACAAATTCTGTTACATGAAAAACGAGTTTATTCTACGTTTTTCGCATCGTTTTTGAGATTCAAACTGTCACACTTGCGCCTGTGTTAGAAGGAATTTACCATCGCATACGTTTCGTCAAAAATAAGCACGGCGAGCATTCTCGCGAAGATTACTTTCGCTGCTATTGATCACAGCGTTAGTACACTTCCGACAAAAGTGACGGACGACAAATTAAATCCCGCCAGCAATTGCGCAAGTAATTAATTCAGTTACGATTTCGAGCCGAGACCGACCTTTACGAGAATTCACTCTTGCTGCTTCGCTTGCTTATCAATTCTTTCGGCGTATCTCTCCCTGTTTATCCTTCGTTTTCATATCTTTCACTCTCACCCTCTCTGACAGTTCCTGACGAGAACAACATTCAGAGAGAACACTTTCAGTAACATTCGTCACGATTTCTCTCCGGAATTTCCTTTGTACATAGGAGATCACTGTCGGACCGAGGTGCTCGACCTGCGACGTGCGCGCGCGAGGAAAGGAACAATCTCACAGAACTGTGATCGTCGCGAAAGGTCGCGTTACCCTAAAGCGATCGAGAGACCGAGATGAAACTTCGACGACGAACTGGAACGGATTCGCGCACTCGCGAGGGTGCGTTCGCGACGAGTACGCACAGACTTTCCCGCCAGTGTGCGCGAAGGCTGCGACCATTTCCGGTTTCCTCCGGAGAAGAGCGAAACGGGACTGAGCGTCTCGCGGCCACCCCATCCGGAGGGTTACCACCCTCGGCAATGGGGCTGTGGCCCATCGCGCCTGCGTTACGCTCCTGCGCGCGTATAACCACCCCCGTGTCTCTCTTTCTCCCGTCCCGCGCGTAGCTGTTCCGCTCGTCTCTCTTTGTTCAATGGCCCGCATTTTTTCGTGCTCGCGTAGTCGACGGAGATCCTCGACATTTCGAGGCGCGCGGCATGCCCCTAAGTGGCCGCCATTGGGGGTGTAAATCGCGGATAATTGGCAATGATCGGCAAGATAGCGCTGTGTTAACGGTGACGCGTTAACTCCGCGGTGATTTTTCCCAACAAATTGACAGAGGGTAGTGTTGTACGTCTCATCGAAGCGGTATCAGAAACAGGAGTTTAGATTCGTCTTATAAACAGCAGCTTTTTAAAGTGCGTTATGCCCTCGTAAAAACGATACCTAATATGACGAAACGTCGCGTAAGAAGTCTCATTTATAATCACACTTTAATAATAATAAATTAAACATGCTTTAATAACGAATAAATCGAGATATTTTTTAATGCTTGAGTGCAGTTTTTATGTTGAAATAATGCTTCAAGATTAAATCGTTCAGATACTCAATACTTCCAAGAGCACATTTTTAATAATATGTGATAAAATTTTATCAATCTCCAATTAATTCCTTGCCTCGTAATAAGTGACGCTCGTACTACAGGCTAAAACTGAAAAACACGAATGTGACTCTCGATTGCTACATTTAACATGAGCGCTGTTTAATCGATGCAAAAAGGACAGTTTGATTTTTTGTAATAATGTCTATTGAATCTGATTGTCAACTGAATAATTAACTTTGGCTCGCGGAACGATGGGAAAAATTGAGAGGCAACGGATTGGAGCAAATACCTTACAATTTCGATGAGACTGGAAAACAGTCAATAATTACAATTACTGCTAAGTTGAAAATGAAAGATGCATTCAAAGCGACACGGTATCATGCGGAATCAACGTCACGTGAACGGGTTAATATTCGCCCCGTCTTGCATTGCTGTCCCTCGTGCAAGGTTTGTAACCACGCGACGTGCATTCTCGGCATCGAGTTAGCATAACGGTTGACCTATACGGTACGGCGGGTCTGTCACGAGAGAGCGATTAACATAACAAACGCATAATAATAGCCCGTCGCCTACATACCTCTCTCTCTCCACTCTACTATCATCCGTTCTATCACTCTCAATCTCAAATCGCTCGACTTACAATAGACGCGCGCACGCACCGAGATGCTGCAGCAGTGAATCTCGCAGTGTTCCCTTTGTTTGACTACCATTTCCTTTCGCATCGTCCGTATCTTCGTTACAAATTATCGGAGCCCTAATTTCCACGGCGTGTATTCATGTTTTCGATATTCGCATCCATCGCAACCCTTGCGGCGGTCGAAGTGATTAATTAGCGGATAAGCTTGAATGCATAGATATGACAAGAATAGACCGAGCGTGAGGCGCGAAACCTGATCGCGAGATCAGATAGAAAAAGACGGAAAGTAGGTATCTTTTCTCTTTCTGTTACACTCCACTCTTCTTTTGTTAGAGAGAGAAAGCTACATAGCACCTGCTTTCCGTCCTTTTCTATCTGATGTTCACTACCAAGTAAAGAATCTATGGACCAGCTTGAGCTAACTTCAAGAAACAAGCGAACGACAAGATATCAGGGTAGTTTGATCCGAAAAGGTGTTCTTTAGAATATTGATTTGAAAAGAATGTGAATTTAAGGTATTCATATAAATCTGTAGTTTTAAGAATAGATTTATAATTAATGTAATATATAATAATTTTGATG
This sequence comes from Ooceraea biroi, assembly GCF_003672135.1. Taxonomy (NCBI): domain Eukaryota; kingdom Metazoa; phylum Arthropoda; class Insecta; order Hymenoptera; family Formicidae; genus Ooceraea; species Ooceraea biroi. The sequence goes on from NC_039510.1 coordinate 10,940,601, forward strand.
AACTGCATATTGATGTTGATGTGTCTTCTATTATTTAATTCGATTATCTCTATAGTTCGAAATTCGTGATGTACATTAGAAAACAGTAATAATAATTCAATCAACGTAAAAATGCGAATTGATATAATTCTGATATAATTACATGCAACATAAATATAGCATAAAATGTACCGACAACAAGCGCGCATCATTAAGTTAATATTGAATCAAACGAATAAATTTAATCTGATGCATGACCGAATACGTAAACACAAAATATATCGTGCGATAATATCGGTGACATTAAATACTACATGTTATCGAGTTTACGTCAAAAGAAGATATCGCTTACCGGGATCCGTTAATACGGGTGAATGGTAAGGGCAGTCCCGTTACTTTACGTTAATTTATACGGTATCATCAATCGGGCCAAGCTAATTGTTAGGTTGTCGACGTGGCATTGTCGCGGCAAAAATTTGTAAAAGGATTGAAGGGGTGTAGGGGAAAATTGCGTGCGGAGATCCTCTCTTACGCGGCGGAAAATTGTGATAAAGCTATATGAACCGAGGATGAAAATTTTGCCTCACCGACGCCGGTGATTCGTCGACGCTCGTTGGCGAGACTGGGATAATTGGCCGGTGATCCGAGCCCGCGATATCCGCGGTTATTAACCCTGAGCTAATGCGATTTCGTAACCATACGAGGGAACCAATCACGTGACGCCCGTTCCCTTGACATGCACGTCAGAAAGCCCTTCATAATCACACGTCATGCGAGAAAAAAACGGCAAATGCCACGGCAAAAATCGATCAATCCGCCATGCAGTTACACGTACGTTGACTCTGACTCTGCTTCCGTTTTTCACAATTTTACGCTTTACTTGTTATGTAATTGTTTACGATCAAATGTGTTGCATGTACTGTGTAATATTATTTCGTATCTCGCCGAATTTTTTTTCATTTGTTACGCGATATGAACGTTATACATAATGTAGTAACGTGCGTTCCCAAGAGAAATTATCCTAAGTAGGTTTTATGCGATTTAACAAGAAAACAGAATTATTCGCTAATTCTAATTGATTATCTCTGAACAGATTATTTCGCTGTGTTTAATATTCATATCTCTAAGAGTTTAATATTTATATCTCTAAGAGATAAAACTTAGATAATAGTTCAGTACTTATATTCGTTCCAAATATTATCCTACAAACATGTGTTATACAGAATTAAATACAAAATTTAAAAAAAAATTATTTTATTCTAATATGAAAATTATTTTGATGATACAAAGTCTCATTATCTTCGATTTTATAAAAAAGACATCGAGACACATACTTTCCAGTAGTGCGACACGAAACCACTTGGTTCCCTTAATATAAATGTCGTGGAAATAGTCTCCACGTTACACGGCACAGTGTAATTATTACCGCAATCATTGCCTACTTATGCCGCAAGAGAGATGTAGTTACTGCTAATGCCACCTGCAAAGTGGCAAAATTAAGGGTAGTACAGGCGATGCACGAGGTTCGCCAATTCGGTGGAGGATTCTGGTGTTCCCGCCACGGGGGAGCAATGTAACCAATTCCGCGACTCGTGTCGAGCAGTAACGCGGTCAAAAGTTGACTGCAAAAGCGGCCGGCCAGCTAACGCGGTTGCTAGAAATTGCTGAACTACGCTCGCCTAAGTAGCGATGCCGAGACATTACGGCTCGTCGCGATGAATTAGAAGTTACGTCGTGAATTCCAATGTGCGCCGTGCGTGCGTTTGTTGTGTCCTGCAGCTTTCCGTTCGCGTATTCCGCGTATGACGTGAAATTACCGGGCAAAACCATAACGAGACACGACGTTAAATCGGTATTAGTTAAGGTCCGTGTTAATTATAATCCCGGGATAGCTATTTGCCATCCCGGGATGTATCGCGAGGCAGTATAAAGATATCTCTCAGTCTATCCATTCCATCCTAGATCACAGATGCACTATGAAAAAGAAACTCTAAAGAGAAAGCCAAAGTTAGTCAGGATTAGTGCTAATGTTCATCAGTGCAATGTCACGGTTCAGTTTACTGCGAAACAAGATGTGCCATCCTAAAACCAGGCACGCGGAATATACCAGCGGTTTATAGCGTAGATTAATCCAAATAACTCGCGAGGTGCTTAAAAGACAGCCTTGTACAGGAGAGTAGAAATTTACAATTTTCATCACTCGCAATTTCTCAGGACAAAATTTTTGCGCTTTCTCGCACGACCCGGACTAGTTGCACTTTAGTTACAGTCAAGCATATATGTCATAACCGTAAATATTACGCGGCACGAAAAACACTTTACACATTTCTAAGGGAAGTGTTTCAAGATGGTACAAAGCGATCTTCGTTTCCTCGAGTCGACGGCTCCATCGATTCTTTCGTCCGGGAAACACAACATCGGATCGTATAACGAAAGCTGTAACAGTACTGTGCTGCATCCACAGATAGAGAGGAAACTTGCGAAAGATCGTTGCAGCCGCATCATAATTCTGCGCTACATTACGCACATTATCTACCGGTGAAGTAATCCGATGGATTTTAATTAACGTATCGAAATATGTGAATATTTATGATATTTGTGCCGATTTAGAGAAAATGATACCAATGCGGTTTACATATTGCAACACTATAAATATTTAATTAGTATAATTGAAATTCTAGATGAAAACGGTTGCACGCTGAATATCATATTTGCTAATTATATGCATAATTTCCTTCATTATTCAAAGTTGGAAATTCTTTCGCTTTTTATGCAATCTTTTGTTTACTCGTATTTTTCTCGGTGACAGAAACGTTAACATTATCATTAACGTAAAGTGTAATTACATTGCTAAGCCACATAATTGCCCCCCTAAATAAATAATTTACGAAGAAAGGAAATTGCGCATTTAAATACCTACATTAAAAGAAAACTTTAATTATAACTTGCCGCAAATGGAACTATTGCGTAAAATATTCAGAAAAAAGTTTTCCCCTTTTTGGTAACTTTCCGTGGTTTGCAATGCAATCTCAACCTTTTCGTTGTCGCACCGGAACTGAGTACTTGCGCGGTAATACTTGTTGTAAGTTAAACTTCACGGAGAGAAAAATATGCGGCAATTTCCTTTGTTTAGATTTAATTTTCAGTTTGGATACATGCCAAGGAATCGCAGCTTTAACTCTATACTACGCTGAAAAGCACGTGGCTCAAGACGTAGCCGTGATGCATTATAGCGAGGCAAGCTATTTTTTAATATAAAACTACGTACATTGAAAAAGTTCTTTAACATGCAACAAAAAATGCAAAAAATGTTTTCTTCCGTTCGATTTTGTAACGTTTAAGATGAATGAGCACTTTCGTCATCGTTGAAAATATCGTCGCGCGAAATTCATTACGCTGTATGGACCGATACCCGATAAATGTCCTCTAAAATGATCCCGATGAAGCTGACCGATCGGATAAATGAAGAAGGTGGTGTCGACGTCTCTTTCTCGTTGTCGCTTTTTCCGTATCTCCGCTTTGCGAAGCGATAACGCGCGAGAACATAAAACCTTTAACGACACGAGGTAGTAAAGAAAAGCTCAGAAAACTCATCGATGTTCAGAACGGCAAACTGTAATTAACTTCGACCTTTTTCGAGACTTCAGACCTCGGCTTTCTTGTTCACGGCATCACAAGTGTACGAAAGGAATTGTTCGTGATATAATGAAAAATTATTTAAAAATTACCGAATGTGATACCATTGTATGTTACTTATTGATTTGTATATTTGTAATAACATTATTATTTAATAAAGACTTGTTAAAACATCATGCATGAATAAAACATAACGCATGAATAAAATACACAAAAAATGTAATGACAATTGTTTAATATAATATAAAATTGATGGCTTTTATCTGATTTAATGCTAATGGATTAAAATTTACAGTTATTCGGGACTTACATTTATATAAATTATAATTTTTACAAATTATAATATTTGTATATTATCAATGCAATCGTTTTTCACCGAAAGCGTTTTTAAAAAATAAGCAAAGATACACAGAATAAATTTTATTCGGGAAACATTAAGACATTAATGATGAGGAAATTCCTTTTAGACAAGCTATAGACGTGGCTCTTCGATTTCAAAAGTATCGCCGATGAAAGTACTCTAACTGGACGCGAAGAGCATCTACTGGCGATGCGAAAGTGGAAATCCCTTAATCCCGAAGGAACGCTGCTTCTCCGGTGGGACATTTTGTCAACCTATGACGAGACAATCTTCGGGCAACGTATGCGCCACTCAGCCTTTGGCCTGTCACAGCTATGCTCGGAAATATCAAGGGTTTCACCACACCGGACACACCCATGAAATGAGAAATATGTCGACCGCAATTTACGCCGCAATTTAATGTGCGTTTAAGCGAATTTAAAGGAGTTAATTGCGCGGCAAATGCAACGTACGCTAAAAGGTAATGCGAAAATTAATGTGCTTTTCTCTTTCCATCCATGACACATAAATTAATAAAGCGAATCTAGAGATGATCAAGAGGGATGTCGCGTAATTGTAGAAATAGGAATCACGTGCCATTAAACGCACGATGAAAGCATTTTAATAAGTTCACGCGACGTCAAGTATTGTTAATAACTATAGAAAGTCTTTTATAATTGAGCAGTTTCTACTGCAATAGAATTATGTCAAAACTGTGTAATTCGTGTATGAATTGCCTCCTCTCCTTCCTAGTTAATCTTTTTCTAGTTTGTTAATTAAAATACGCAATATTGCTAAATAACTTACAAAAAGTCCTATATATTCACGTGCTTTTTCTTTCTCCCTTGTAAATGAACCATATATCTCATGTTTCAGAAGTTAAATGACCCCTTGACGGAAGGGAATATGTCGCTTTTACGTTTGAAAAGCGGGACGTTCCTTCCATTAGACTTATGACGCCCATCTCGAGCGAGAGATGCGTCGATGGTCCACACAACTCGATTCGTTTTCGTTTCATAAATCCGTCCGTAGATTTGTTCCACGTAGGACGTGGATGCCGCGTATACATTATCACCCTGCACACAGGAGTGGCGTGCGGCGCGTCTATACGCGGATAACTTATGGGTCCCATAGCGAGTCGTAGATCCCATGGACGCAGACGTACTGCGATCATTATCTGTGAATTTATGGCAGCAGTCACACTCGCGTTTCGCGTTTTCGAACGTCGTCGTGTTAAAAGAGATTGAGCATGATGTACTCGGAGAGTCTGTCTTATTTTAGTAGCTATGGGGAGTTGATGGAGACATCATCCTAGATTTTCCCGCAACAACGCTGCTTTTATGTCTTTCATTATGTATTTTTTTCGTAATTTTTTTCTCCATCGTTTTTCTAATCGCTGATTATGTTTAATGATTAAGTTCCGGTAAGAGTACAATACATTGCAACAAAGTGAAAAGTAATTAGCAATAGTGATTAGCAATAGCTTGACAATTATAAAATTTAATCTTATAGAATACGATTTATTTGAAATGTATAAAATGTGTTGTATATCAAATATTAAGACTATTTTGTCGAAACATTTACGTTGATTGTTTTTTGAACGGCAAAGAATGGATGAGATTTGAGTGTACCTTATCAATTGCGAGTATCTCTGGGCACCATAGAGACCGCCTGCGAAGTTAGTAGCCTGGTCACGCGGACTCCAAGTTCCTTCCCCGTTCTGCGCTACCTTCGTACTACTAGAGGTGGAAGGTCACGGTAAGCAAAGGTCGGAAGTGTGCGAGAAAGGTAGGCGAGGGAATAAGAGAGCAAACATTTGGTTCGCGACAAGAATTCACAATGCTACTCGGCGTTGCTCGTAGCCGCAATGTTACGTTGCTTCGTATATTGTACCTTGAAGAAAAACTGCGTTTGTCCCACGGAGTTAAGGCGCTGTGTTGTGCGGTCCAGCACAGTCGGAAGTACCGCGTTACGGTATTTCCGACATTGTCACAGTCGAAATATTATACGGTCGCGAACGTGTGAAATTGCGTTTATACGGCGGAAGATATTCAGCTTAGGACGCAAGACATGTATCAAGCTTGTACGAAAACACGAAGTGTTTCATCTGAAATGCCGTTTGCTTTTGGAGAGTGTAAGTTTATATGCGCATGTGTAGTCTGTTGAATCCTATATTATATCCGTTTCTAAAACAGATAAAAGCATCTTTAAATCTGCCGAAATTTTCTTTTTATAAAATTATTCTTGATCATAGTAAGTATATTATACGAGAGTTCTAGCGATAACGACGATAATTTACGTTTTACATTGTTTATGAACAGAATTTATTTATTCATAGTATGTGAGTCCGCACATTAGCGTGAACGTCCAAATTGTAGTTTAAATGTGTTCATGCCAGAGGTATATTTGGGGATCCATTTAGCGTCAAATTCACTCACATTTAACTGTATGAATGCATTTTCGAGAGATCACCATTGGTATCATTAAATAATTTATACTGTGTTTAATTGCTCAATTTATTTGGCCAGATACACGTGACGCAGCTTATTTCATCTCTAAATTATTTGTGAAGTATTATTTTACATATTTAAATGGAAACATAAATGCACCAGGCAATCTTGCACGCATCTATCATATTATTCGTGGTATATTTTCACGAAATTGTGTTAAAACAATAACGAAAAATGTTATTAAAAATTTGTATTTTTAATTTTCGTCAACTTTCAACAAGGAATGCGCAAAGTTTTATACATGGAAAAAGGAGACTGTGCTATTGCCTTCTTATGGCAAAATTCCATCATCCGTTAAAGAGCTACGCGAAAAAAATATCAAGAAAGAACAAAACTTTGAGAAGAATTTCTTCATTATTAGCAAATCTGACCTTATTTGGTGTTTTATATTGTGCTCGTCTTATAAATTTCATTTCGAATCAATAAAGCTTTGCTTCTTTCCGTTTTATAAATAGGTAAATTTTATAAATAGATCGTACAATATTTATGATTTATAATTAAATGACGAGACGTCAACGATTAATGCGGAAGCTACCTCAAGTCGATCCATTGAAATTATCAAGATCTTTATTGCAAAATATCGCTTATACGCTTTTTTATCTTATGTACCTTATTCTGTTCATTGCATTAATGAATAATCTTTTCAATTACGATTAGTTTGAGCTTATCAGAGTACAAAATGGCCAGAGCCTGTGCCAGCTATAATTCAACATGAAGACAGATCAGTCAGGGCTCAAATTCCATAAATACTGAAACAATCTATCGGCCGATCGGCCATAATTTGATGCTCTCACAGGATATTCCGACTTTCACGTAAATTCTCAATCACGTGCAATTAGAGGAAAATACATGATTACATAGGAGAAATAAAATAAAATAAAAGAACGTACATTGTGCCAAATGACTCGTAGCGTGTACAAATGTAATTTAAAGCTGTCCGAATACTACTCGTTTCATTTTATCGGTTGGTGCACACGTAATTTGCAGCGAAGCCGCGCTACTAAAATCAACGTTCACCGATTATGTAAGTCCTCGCGCCCGATCGATCGTAAGGCAAAAGAGGAACTGTGCGAGCTGCAGATTGCTGAAATTAATTGATATCGATTAACGGGACACAATAGCACTTCGGTCACGAGACATGTAGGAACCGAACACTTCGTTGAGCAAATTTACGAGATGCACGACACACAGGAACAATTAACGGCAAGAGAAAGAAGGAAAAGCGAGAAACGCTGAATCGAATCGGGAGTGCAGCGTTCTAGAAGAGTGAGAATTACACGTAGTTGGAAGGTCTTCGCTCGGGGGCGAAAAGGCGACATGATTGCTCTGACGATCCGTACATCCGTCGCTTTCGAACTTGGTCCACCGTTAAATATGGCAACCGACGGTCCGGACGACTAATGTGATTGCTGGCAGACTGTTACCGGACGCTAAAAGCACCGTGTCGTAAACTCTACGCTTCGCTTGCGAAGAGAGGAGAGAAAGAGAGACAGGAGGGCGGGAGGGAGCACAGGGAGAGCATCGTGTAACCGAGCATGGATGCGCGTGCCTACTGGTTGCCTGGTTACCGTACTTCCTCCACCATATTACCGCAAATTTGTTTGGTATAAATTTCGAATCGAACGAAGAGTACTCAATGCGAATGCACGCTCTCCAAACGCATCCGCTAGTAAACAAGTTGCTTTAGAGATGTTTCATCGTGTTTTCGCAGGTCCGAAAGCTACCGGAAAAAAAGGGGAATCCGAACAGCTACGGTGCTAATTTTGGAATGTACGATGAATCCCGTGCTCCACCGCATATTTCCTATAACATTGACTAAGAAATTCGGTATAATGAGGCTTCTTGCATGGCAGGTGTCTAATTTTCCATAAAAGTTTATATAAATTTATATAAATATTTTTCATAAATTCTATAAAAAGATTAAATTTTCAAGTTTATAGAAGAAGAAGTGTTCCTGAAATTTAATATGTGGGCTTTACGCCTGCTATTTTACCTATTTAAATGTACCTCATCGATACTTCATAGGTATTTGATTAAGACGTAAATAATTACTCAAATAATTGGAATATAGACAAGCTTTTTGCAAATAACAGGGTATTTCGAAATAATAAGATCTCGAGGTAGAAAACTTTAATAATGACTGGCTTGTAGCTGCTTTTCAGCTGACGTGCAGCAATTAAAAGCCGACATTGAAATGTTTGCACAGAAATACAGCGAGATAAATAGACAACGTGCGTTGATTTATTTGTGACGAAATCGAAGGTTACTACGGTGAATGGCCTTTCTCGTGCAATACATTCTCTTCAATAGAGATTAAGCTCGATATTAACCAGAAACCCTATATCACAGGATGTTTTGGTATTTCAGAAGGTTACTCGAATCAACCGTCGCTCTTTGAACGTATAATTCGCGGTTGAATTCTGGTTGGATACATGCCGTGGAATTTCCAAAGCAAATTCTCATGCAGCTTCAAGAAACCATAGTACAGTGGTTACAAGAGAACTGTATTTGTATTCGGAACGAGTTCTTATCGATCGATCTATCGAATTTGAAGTACCTACGTTCAATTACGAAGACATGAAGGCAAGTAACGAAATGGTAAACGATAATATTTATTTCTTCGCAATTTGCAGAATTGCTTGATATATTGCACGACAACTAATGGACCATACTTAATGTTTCGGGTCTACTGGGGTATGTCCCGAGAAAAGCGTTTAAAATAAATTTAATGTTGTACTTTATTAAAAAGAAGGACGTAATATATATAATTTATATTTCATACAAATCCACCATAAAAAGAACTCGTCAGAAACAAATAAACATCGAAATTACATTTTATGCATATATTTATACTCTACTGAGTATCAGCGAATTGAAAAATCTTAACATAAGTGCCCTGACTGGATTCCGTTTCGAAACAGTTAACAACGCAATGATTGCGCTACGAATTCACTGTAGGTTCATAAATACGGATTCATTCGTAATCCCCGGTGTATCCGAACGTTTTCTCCTGATGTCGATGGGTGACTTATGGAAGCTGCGGGTTAATTCGATTACCGCAGTACAGCGATCGGGGAGAACTCTTTGTCGAGCGATTCTTATCCTGTCTAGAGACTTCTTCCGATGTCACTGCTGCGACATTGACGTCGCGTCTCATAGGTCGTAAATTTTCCGAGCTTTAACCGTTGTTACGTCGTGTAATTCAAGAGACGTAGAAACGTGACGCACAAATAGATAGTCGCAAGAAGATAGGCGTGAAAGTTGCTCACTCATAGGTATAATACGAACTAACGATCCTGCTCGTCGCATTAAATATTTTGCGATTCGATAAACTGTCGATACATGCGCGGGAGGTGGTGCATGAAACTTTGATTACACGAACGTACACGTAACTGTTTTTTTTAACGAGGTATCAACGTTAGTATCGAAAAGCTGATGCGATTTGAACTGAAACGTCGCCGGATTTACGGAGATGCAACCGTCAGCCGTAAAAAATTATTTTCCCCGTTGTCCGAGTCATGAAAATAAGGTCTCCGAAAGGGTTCATACGCTCATACGATTGTAATATCGCTTTATGATTGACATTGTCATTATCCAAAGCCGCGATCGTCTTAAAGAAAGTTACTCGAAAGTAGGTCCGCAGTTGAATGACTTTCGGAGCGCGCGTGCCGACGAGGGATCGTAAAAGACTTTTACGTACCACTCGAAACGATGGGGCGTAATCTGCGACGAGTTTTCCCGCTACTTCGATCTTTATTATGCCGGAAAACTCTCACGATACTTACGACTGTACGCGTGTTCGGGAATACGAGTTTACACAGTAAACGCGCGAACGCGCGCGCATTTTTCATTATGAAATCGTGCTTTCTCGCACATTACATTCTGATGCACACATACAATGATGACACTTTCGTGCAGATTTGAATTATAGATCTCACAGAGAGCAGAATTTGTTATTTAATTAAAATTACGAATAAAAATTGCTAAGAGATCTTCATAAGATAAAGCCGCAAGAGCTATGAAAATACATTTCTGTATATAGACAATGCCAAATAATATGATATAATATATAATATTATAAAGCTTATAAAATTTAAACTTTACTTTTTTTTTTAAATATCGTGCAATTTAGAAATAATAAAGTTTTAGTAAATAGAAAAAAACTGGAAATAAAGAAACAAGTAGTGAGCATTATTGCTATCTACTCTCTACGCATTAATCTTTTTAAATTGTCGTCTGTTATGAAAAGTGATTTTTAATTATTTAATGAAATCATTAATTACACACCAAGATAGTTTAACATGAAGATTATACGTAATTGTATCGTTCTGAAGATCGCGCTTTTAATACAAAACATTAATTAATCGAATGATGACGTGAACGATTAAATAGATGATGCAATGTAACGATGTCTTATAACGGTAATGTAAATTTCGCGAGACACCAAGTGATTTACAATCAAATCTCATTAAAAGTTCAACTCGAATGTCATTAAACATAATTCTGAGGATAAATGCGTTTTGTCTTAAATGACGGAATAGCAAATCTGGTATAAGGCTGGAAGCGAGCCTGCCCGACCTTTGTTTCATGCCACTAATGATTTCGCTCATTAGGCAACGTTACTTAGCGAAACGGCGTGCAATCGAGCTTAATTAATTACATTTACCACCTTCGATTATTCTCCTGATTTCCGTGCGACACTATTCTTCACACTACTTCAATGTCGATTATTAAAAACATTAAGAATCGAAAAATCGTAACCGTTAGAAAACAAATTGCTAAAACGTTTTGCAATAAATGTGTCAAATATACAATTATGACACATCATTATGATAATCATCTTCGCAAAAATATTTTTTCAAAATTGATTCTACGTCTCCCGAAATGTCAGAATTTGATACATCCGGATATTGTTCGAGGACAACTCGTGTCTCGCCGGGATTGTTCTGATAAAATCTCGACGGGGGCTGCAAAAGAGGATGTACAGGACGACAAGCTTTAATTACCAGAGTTCTTTCGTCCCTATACAGCGATATACAGCAAACGCCTGGAACTGATCCTGGCCGTTTAGCGCGATCGATCCCGACGCCGGCGCTGGACGGAAAAGTCGGAGATTCGAGTACATAGGATCGTTAAATCCCCGACCTCATCGACGACTTAACCGCCCTCGAAGGTGGAAGAGATAGTGGCCATTCACTGGGCCGAATTAACTCCTCGCGCAGACTGTTTCGATGGCGGTAGACGGCGGCAAAGGAGAAGCCGGGGCGACATTTTCCATTAAACTTTTCCCGCGTTCGTCACCTCGTCATCGTAACTTTCAGCCGCGACCGTCGGTTTATTTTAATCTTTTAAACCGACCGCGTATTTGATAGGAATCACGGAAGCCTCCAAACCATTCGCGATACTTCGCTGCACAGGCGGATTTTTATTTTATTTCAAGCATTTTTTCATGAGTTACACGCAGCAAACAATAAAAATTTAATGGCGGAAATTATGCTGTTCATCGTGGCGATGCAAACTTAGTGGTTCGTTTTATTCGACGCATATACGATGAGATTCATAAAATATGACGCGTATAATTAAAAATTCAATTTTATGCGGCAATACTTCATTCAAGAGAGAACAGAATCGCTACATTGAATTATATCGATGAAAGAAATTGCGGCGAGGAGTTTCAATCAACGAGACTGTTATCGAAGATGAGTCGGGACTCGGCCGATTGCGATCTTCGTAAAAAGAATCCATTTCGATAAATAAGGATTGTCATTAGGTTGAGTCGTACAGAGAAGACAGGGACATAAAAATGATGCAATTAATCGCGAGAGTCCTCAGACTACTCGAAATCCTTGGTAAGAAGCCCGTTGAGGAAATCACCTTATGTCCTGTCTGCTATCACGGCAGAAACTGAACCTTCATAAGACCCGGGAGATTTTCTTTTGTTATTTAGAATTATACTAACGCCCGTACGATGAGGAATAACAAACCTCATCACGCTGTATAAAAGATACGGCTCGGAGAAAATTTTCGGGAACGGTGCAGATGAGACCAGGGATTGGATATGACAGGACAGCATGCGTAAGCCCGTTGACAAAGGGCCGCGAAAATCACCTTACTGTCTTTGTGTGACTAAAGGGTGGCGATGAGGGGGCGGGAGGAAGAACGGAGCAGCGTAGGGTCGTTAACGTTGAGGTAGGACAGGTCTGAGCTTTCCCTGGCCACGTCCGTCGGTCTTCGTTCGTCCTCTACTTTGTCCCCCTTCCCGATCTTGCGAGAACCTACGGGAGAGAATGCTGGGATCCAGAAGCCGGAGGAAGATAGAGGAAGACCAACAAGAACAGACCCGTGATTTAGAGCACGACTGCACTGCGCTTCTTACGAAAGGAGTACGGCGCATGAGGAAGGGAGCAGGGTAGTTGAGGAGATCAGGGGATGAGAGAGAAAGAGAAACGGAAAAAGGAGAGAAAGAAGCGATAAAAGAAGAAGTGTAAGAGAGAGATGGATGAGTACGGAAGACTATGTAGGGGAATGATGAAAAAGGAGAAACGCCAAGAAGAACTGCGTTGCGTTTTCTTTTCAGATAAGAGAAGATACGTAAGGAGAGAAAAAACAAAAAGAGAGACGAGCCAATTGAAAAGGAAGAAGATCATTGTGAAGGAAGGGACGTACAATGAGGAGAAACTAAAAAAGGGAGGAACGTGTGAAGTCCTGTCCTTTCATAGGAAAGTGTAACGTTAAAGCCACCATACAAGATACTTTTTCTGAAGATAGCAAGGAGAGGCATTAAGGAGACAGACAGTGAAAGACAAACTCCGAGCGTAAGAGCATATCGCACTTTGTGTTGTCTGCATCTATACCTACTCGTTTTTATTTATTTGGACGAAAAAATCATGTTCACACTGCATATGAAAAGAAGATTCACTGCGTAATGCAGTTATACCGAATAATTCAGAAATGATCAGTGAACGCATACATCTCGTAGAACTTGCGTAATTAGAATTAAAGATCTTGGCGCGAATTTCATCCAAATAGCTATACAGTTTTCAAAAAGCAATTCCGGATCGCCAAAAGAAAGAAGCAACAAATTTTCAAAGAGCTTGCAAGGAAAATTTCATTCAAGGTGTTATCCTTTCTCTCTATTAGGATCTCTTTCTATTTGAGTCTGTATTATGATCCTAACGAGGGAAACTCAATATTTTCAATGCTGAAATTAATATTATAACTTCATTGCATGCATCGATATCGGATATTCCTCTATTTAAGCACGCGAATTTACATTAATCAGGGGAGTCAACAAAAGATTTTGCAAGAAAACGTGATCTTCTTTGAACGAGCTTTATACGCTGCAGATGTCTAACAAGAAAATTACGTCGGATTACGTCTCGTCGTTCCTTTCGCTCGAATGTTCGAGCGGGAAACCAGATACAGTGTGCCAGCTTGAAATCTGTGTCGGTCGTTAAAAGACTCCAATTACCGACCGGAATTCCGAACTCTCGAAAAGACGAACGCGTACGAACGTGCGAGCGAGAGAGCTTGCCTCCGGTAAAGCTGTTCGCTCTCGTAACTGTTAAATTACTGAATCTTCCCCATGTGGCATATTTCACTCTTTTCTCTTACATTTGTTCCGTCGTTCCTTTCATCCTTCCGTTGATGTTATCCTCTCAGCGAAGCGTTCTAACGCGGAAAAGGAAAAGCTCCAAAGGAGAGCGAATTTCGTCATTCGCAAAATGTTTTCTGCAAATCTCCCAATTATTAACTCGGACACGTATATGTAATGCTTTCACCGACTGTTTTCAGAGTCACGTGCGAATCGTGACAAGTCAAAAGCGCGGAGGAATCTTACGTTGCGCGGAATTTGTAATATTAAACTTGTGAACATGTATACTTGATGCATGCGTGAGTTGGAGGCGCGCGCAAATATCCCGAAGCAACGTGAGGTACGTTACGCGTTCGCGTAAATTTAAGCGCATGATATTTCGGAAACACAGCCAGCAGAGCAGAAACGTAATTCCGAGAGTGCAAATGTAGGCCGTACGATATATCTGCGTCAGGTAGACCAATGTCCTGCTCCACCCATCATGAATCAACCGCTGTATTGCGGCTACTTTGGATTGTTCCCCCAGCTTCGGAACACGTCCGATTACTCGCTTGCTACGATCTCGCTATCGATTTTTCCTAAATTTCCCTATGTTGCACGACGGACACTGACAATGTTGCACGATCGGCTTATCACGGCTAGTCACATAAATTCGCGGATGCCTCTCCGCGTGATATCTGCGACAAAAGCCAGCGTAGCTTCAATCGTAATTCCACCTACGAATTTTGTCCCTTGGAAAAAAATGGCATGTTTTTATAAGATTTTTAATTAAAGCTCGATCGTCATTCTCGTGAACCTTCGTGCCAGTTTTCTCGGACTAAGGTCGCAATTGCATCGCATCGCAAAGTGGCGGATATTGCTCGCTCCAGTCCGCAGAGAAGACTGTCCCTTCTTCGTGCGAGCTTTTTGCGAGAGGCGGACTTATGGCCGAGTCCTGTCACGCGCGATAAGTTTATTTAGTTCTATGAAAGAAACACCGCGCGAGAGATACAAGGGTTCGCGAAAATACCCTACTTGACGCATCCGCGGTTCCTGAAAGCTTATTGCGCCGGCCGGGAATGGGCGAGCGAAACAATTAAGGGATACGCGAGCGGGATATCGCTAGCGATACGATCTCATCGAGGAGTTGGCTCCGGGCCCTTAACGTTTCCGTCGATTAACCAACCAATTGACGAACAAAGGAAAGATTGCCTCCAAGCAGGACCTAGAGTTTCCAATCAACTATAGATCGATGAGCCAAGAAGGCTTCCTTTGGTTTGCGCGTCACGTTTGTGCCATTGAGATTTATTAGCGCCGATGAACGTGGCCATCGATGATGATAGCTCATTATGACAGAACATAGTGTAACAAGATGCGAGCATGCACCTGAGACACTCGGAGTTTCATGTATATACTATATATACATATAAATCTTTCTTCTTTTTTTTATAAAGATATACCTACCTTCCTCTTGCGCACATATACAGACATATTCCTTTTTCCTTAAAACATGAGAATAATACGGACGGATTAAGTAAAATAACTATATTCTAATGAATTAATAAATATAATGTATTTTGATTGATAAATTTAAGCGATTTGATACTTTAGAGTTTTCCAAATACTGCATTATCCTGTAGATAAAACTAATTACGAAAAGAATAACGAGTAACGGCAATGTACATGTAACGTTATTCTTTATAGGTGATAAGAATATTTCTTACGAAATGTTGAGTAAAACATTCTCTCTTTCTCTTTTACTGACTTTTCTCTCGGTTAAATCATCGCACCAATCGTCGCCAAGATTCAGAAGAGAAAAACACCATCGAAGCAACGGGGAGAATCGGAGAAAGTTCTTTGAAATTAAACGCCTCGAACGAGACCTTACTAATTTCCTTTTTGCGCCTCGTCCGCCTTCAGGTTTGACGCTCATCGATCTCTCATACCGGCCACATTTCTATCGATTCAATCCCGTCTGTTCGCCGCGAAAAAGTTCGCCGTGCTTAAGGAGGAAAAGAAACGGGCAGTAAGCGAGATAGCCGGGAAAAGGAGAGAGACAGAGAGAGAAGGAGAACCGACGAGCCAACCCCGGCAAAAAGAGACGACATAGAAAATTTCGGTGGTAACTGGCGGAAAAGGGAGGCTGGGGAGGTGCAAGGGAATCGCTGGCGGGAAATGTAGAAAAGTGGAACGCCTCGCGCTGTCGACGAGCGGTTCCGTGTGCCAGCCAGAAATATACTATCGACCAGGCGTGCGCGCCAGGACGTGCGTGCTTGTGCGCGCGTACCGCCTGGAGTAACGCGTGTGCACACGCGGACCAACAGGGGTGGGTTTTGCGGTGCAGCCGCAGCGCACCGCACCGCAAAACTTTCACAATTTTCGCCGGGATCGATAGATTCGCCTTGATATATTATTCGAGGCCGTCGTGACGCGGCACGAAAAGAGACTTCGCGCGCGCACGCGAGAACACGAGGACGCCGCGTCGCCCAGCGTCGCGACGCCTCCTGGTGATGCCATCTTCTCCACCCCGCGCGTTTCTCGGGAATTCAATTCCATCCGTTATGTACCGACGACATGATCGCGCCTCTGCACGGTTCCGTACACACGAGTCAGACGAAGAACTGATCGATGGAAAGATCTCAGGCGCAACGCCCGCGACTGGAGAGAAATTTCGGGTGTCGCGATTTAAGTTACGTTGCCGTACTTTGGACAGGGTGAAAAATCTGGCGGCCGTAGCTGCCGATCGATCGCCTCGGGATTGCGAGCGGTCCCCGCCGAAAGAAAATACCCGGTTTCGCGATGCAAGTTAGGGACGCTTTGAATTTTAGATTGTTCTCGGAAGCGATTGTGAAACTGATCCGCAGAAAGGGGAATGAAATCGGCGACTGGGGCGGAGCCCAGTTTCATAATCATTTTACAGCCCTTTTAATATTAAAAGTGGTTTTAACTTATATTGCTACCGAGACCACTTAACTACGGCTCAAGTTACGACAAATTTCGAAGTCTATCTACGTGGCGCGACCGCGTTAAATTTTCACCAATTAAAAACGTTGAAAAATTTTATCGCTATTATTTGCGAGTAAGAACATTTCACAGCGCAAAGTACTTCTCTTTTTCTCATTTTTATTTCAACTTACCACTACTGAGAAAATCATTTATTGGATGAAGAGAATTGCCGAGCCGCAATCACTCGCGCAAAAGTGTCAGAGCATGATGGAATCTCGCAGTAATGGATGCTCCACGAGTTTCGCGCTACAAATCGATCAGAATAATTCCAATCGACGCTCGAACGCAGTTAGCGAATTGCGGCCAGGTCGTAGGATGATTCATGACGGGTAATTTCACAGTCACGTAACGGCCATGGCGTCACGGAGCATCGTAATTCAAAATTATAAGCGAACGTATCGCCTGAATCTGGGACGAGCCCGCGATAAGTTAGATCGACCGAAAGCAGATCACATGGGGGATCGCCTCCAGAGACAGTCCTCGACCCAGTCACGTTTAATCACTCAAGTTTCTTAATTAGTAGTGCCCTTGAGTATGTGGTGCCTTCACATGTCAGTTACCTTATGCCATTGTTCAGAAAACAGCGACACAATTTTCAATGCTGGAAAGTTCCGGCGAAGTTAGCTTTTCAGGATATTAATCCACGGGAAACAAAAGACTATTCATATTAAATTTGCATTAACACGAGCTTGAATATACTATATCAACCTTCAACTAATAGCGACATTCCTATCGTATCGCTTATTGCTAATAAATCAATGATAATTTATTTTGCGGAATGTGAGAGATGCAACAATTTAATCCTCGGAGGCAACAATTGTCACTTCTTAACAAACTATTGCTATTTGCAAAAATTACAGTGGCATAATACGTATACAAATATGATAGAACGTCCCAAATGATAGAACAATTAGCAGCGGACGTTGAAATGCCTGCAATTCGTCCACAATATTGCGCTACAACCCGGCGAGATCAACTCGTTACATATCGGTGCAGTTCAATTAGCGAAACAATTACAAAAGTTCCAACGTTACACCGTGCTTGTATCGAAATGGAAATTGCCTCGTATCTCACACAGCCGAGTTGTATTTTTTCAAACAACTTCATTGTCGACTAGCCCAATCGCCCGTAATCTAGCTCGTATTCACGGATTTGCATATATAAGAGGCCCGCCGCTCAAATATCAGTGAAATGCAGCGAAAAATAGTCCGTTGCACAAACGAATAAAAATATTATTTACATTGCTGAAAAGTCAATCCGAAATGGTGTTTTCTCGACGGAAACAATGCCGCGCGACCACGTGAAACGGGGACCAACTCACTATCGACCCGTACAATGCAATTAGCAAAGTGCCAGGAACATTACTCATTACATATTGTCGACGTCGCCGACATTCGGCCGACGAGTACGCACGACTAATGATTGAAAATCTGACGGGATTTCGTCTGGAACGATCGTCGTCGCCGAGGCAGCTCGTTAGCGTAAACGCCGGCGATAAAATATAAGTCTTGCAATGAGAGGTTGGCAATAAGGAGCTTAATAATTCTGCTAATTACATATAATGTCTCATTCCTCGATCCTTCGGTGCCCCTATTTCTTCCAATATATGCTATTGATGACCTATGCTACTGCATCGATGCATTTTTTTATATTCCTGAAAATTATATTTGCTACTTCTGTTTCATGTTCACAAAGCGATTCAAGAGATTTCACATTCATATATACGTGCAATATGGAACAGAAATATACTCCCAAACTGGAATATATAATGAAACTAGTATACCTACTAAAAACTAGTGGAAACTACAGTAATCCTATCGTCTCTTCGAAAACATTTTACAGGTATATCTTTAATTGCAATGAGAATATTTTATTTTCAAAGTAATTAATTTATATATTTTTATAATCTTGAAATAGACGTCATGCATCATACATGTGCGTAAAATTTATTTTGAGAATTTAACCAAGCTTAATATAGATGAATTAATAAACAAAAGATCGATTAGTTGATTGCGAGCGGATAGTTACTTTTGCCCTTCGAGCTAAATGCTGATTACCATAAATAAAAACTAAAACCATTCCGTTTGTATAGTTTTACCAGAAGAGTCATCAGTTGAGTAAAACTTCCTTAAGAATTGATATCATAAAATATGTACGCGAACTCTTGAGAAAGATTTATTCAAAGTTTGCTTTATGCGGTACAGTACTGTGTGTACTTTACGTACAACGAAATGTTCAGCATTCAATGCATTCGACGAGCTCTCCGCTGGATTTCGAGAAAGCGGAAGCAACCTAGCAAGAAGAATCGCTCGGATACCCAGTACGGTGGTAATGGATACAGTAGGGATAATCTTATAAGGGCTGACCACCTCGTGAGATTTTCAAGAGGTAAAAGCCCTCTGCGCACCTAAAGTATAAATAAATTCGATAAAACGATCGTAGCGCACTGCTAGCGCTTTTTCACATAAAAAGTAGTAAGTTTCTTTTCGCGAGTTGAAGAAACATCGTTTTTAAAATGATCAAATACAATCTGAAAAATGACGATGAAATAGTATTACAAGAAATGGTATTACTCGAACGTTTTTCCAATTATTTTCGCATTGGCGAGAGTTAGTCTCGAATTTTTCCAACGACACGTGTAAAAGAATTCAATTTTCGCAATGTATAAATCTTTTCATCGTTAACAAGTGAAATATTATTTGGAAAAAATAGCATTATTAATTAGAAACTGAATCGACTGTCTTAATAAATGTTTCTAGCACTTATTCTTACGTATTATTTGATAAAATTTTCAACATCTTAACATGTCGAGCCGCTAGAAAATACTAACTCAGACAATGCCTGCACAAACCATTGTTACATCGTTATAGAAAGTCGTAAAACGGTAATAAATAAAACGAGACACAAAGAAATGAAGAAAATTACAAGATAGATGTTAAATGTGACAGAATTCACAGATAGTTAATGAAGAAGTGCACTTGAAAGTTTATCATCATTTTGGATAGTCAGAAGCGAAGTTGGAAATCCATTTTCCATATATCTCGTTGTGCCGCGTACCAAAGTTATCGACTGATTACCAAAGCTTCTTCATTGTTATCTCGATAGTCTACCATATTAAGAGAATTTTTCCTGTTATTGCCAAGGTAAGAACATACAGCTCGGGCAACAAGGACTTCTGCTCCTTGCAGATATAAGATTGCCAATGTAGTTAAAAAACAAAAATAAAATAAAACGGAAGGTCCTAGTTTAGATATTTTATCGGGAAAGTACCAAACCAATCTTGCGGAAAAGCACGAGAAATAAAGCGTGCAACAAGAAAAAGGATAGGACCGGGTGAGAAAAAGTAGTAAAGAGACAGCGAGTAATACTTCCGGTAACTCCAGCGATTATTGGCAATTCAAAGTTCTGACAAGCAGTTAGAGGAGAAAAATACGCTTCTTTTCACAGGGATTTCCGAATTCCCGCGAATACATAGCGAAACTTGTTGCGGCAGGTCTCATGCCACGAGATGAAACCGAAGAGGGATAAGAAGAGGGAAAGCAAAAAGATTACAGCAGTTAGTAGTAGAAGAAGACAACGCGAAGAAAGACGAAGGGAAGAATGAACAGAAAGATAGACCAAAGCAGGACTCGCGAGTAGTCGGTGAAAGGACTTGTTCGGAAGTTTATCATTACTTTGTACTCTCGGTACATCGGAACTCCGCGTCCCCGCAACGGGCTTGCATTCGATACCCGCCAGCTAATATCATTTTAAAACCAAAGTTCTCCGCGCAAACTTTTGTTTATTATTTTCTTGTTTCCCTGTAGCGAGCTATGCTAGCCGACTAGCCGCGGGGCGGCGACGAGGAGGATGCGAGAGGTTGCTCTTCCAATCGAACTTTCTTTATCCAGCCTCGCCTTAGGCGAATTATTTCCCTTTTTCCCCTCGCCCTGTCGGCTGTTCGAACAGTATTGAGAGAGTGGTCGAATAGAAGTCGGGAAAGAAATAAAATGTCCTCACTGGCCGATCCCCGCACACGTACACGCATACATACGCACGCTCCATCACTTTATTAACCGGATATTTTCCCATCGGGATAAAAACGCCTGATTGAATTGCGAGTAATTGCGAGCTTCTGACCGCGATGTAGTTGAAGTGAACGGCATTCGTTTGTACAATGGTCCGCATTATGTGTCCGAAATATTTCTGGACAGTAATTCAGACTGCACGTATTGCCCGACTACTTTTTTTATGAGTCAC
Source organism: Ooceraea biroi (assembly GCF_003672135.1). NCBI lineage: Eukaryota > Metazoa > Arthropoda > Insecta > Hymenoptera > Formicidae > Ooceraea > Ooceraea biroi. The sequence continues at coordinate 10,961,884 of NC_039510.1, forward strand.
GCAAAAATATTTCACAGACAAAACTTGCGCATGAATAACAGATGTGAATAATTAATATAATCGAGTATTTCGCATATTTTACTGTATGCTGTGAAGAGAGAGCATCTTAGATTACAGCAAACATTAACGGTTAATTAAACTGTTTTATTTTTGTACATAACGTAATATTTCTGTATGCAACATTTTTGTATAATGCAGCCATGATAAATTAACGAAGGTTAAAGTGTACTCGCGGAGTAAAGGCTGGTTCAAACTCAACCGCAAAGTATTCCTCAAAGTTGTATTTATCGGTGAATAGATTAAGATTATGCTCGTGGGTGTAATGGAAGGTCGGCGGTTTCAGGCTGCACTCAGTCCCATGAGATGAATGAGGCGGACAGATAAGTGGAGAGAAACCCGGAGAGAGGTTTCTTTGGGTAAGATAAAGGGTCGAAAGGGGTGGACCAGTATTCTGCATGATCGCTTCATTAACCTGTATTGTCTCGTAGTTGCACTGTTTAAGCTTACCTTTCTTATCGTGTAAAATAAGAAAGATATCGTGCCAAACCAAGTAACGAAATAAATCGAATATTCGCATATTTCGGATTCACATATTATGCACTTTATCGCACATTGCTGTACGTTTGCGTAATAATATTTTGTCGATAATCACATGAGACTCCAATATTATCAGAAAATATTTATTTCCAATTATAAATAAATCATCTTGGAAATATGACATAAAAGTGTGTTTATATTCTCGTAACGTAATTAAATATCAAAATTATTATATCAAAATCGATACACTAATGTACTGCATCTCATGTATTATTTTGTTTTCATTGCACGTGAAATAAAGTTTTATATCGACCACATATTAAGTTTAGAATATTTACATTCTAAAATATATTATTATATATTATATATTAATATATACATCAGAGTATATTTATTTTCTGTACTAACTGAGATAAATATTTAATGATTTAATATGTTTAACATGTGTTTTATGGTTCAAGCTGTATTCTCTTGTGTCAACTTAATTACAGGCAAGTTATTAACGGTTACAACTAACTCTCTCTCAATAAAAAGAAAAACTAAAAATGAGCAAACGCACAATGCCCTATATCTTTTATCATAATGCATGACACATGCTTCTTCTATATTATATAATATTTATCGGCACCTATATTATCCATATACTTGAAAACATAATTCAGAGTAACTCTTGTTGTATCCCAAGAGACAAAAGAGACAAATTCGATAGAGGGGATGAGAGTGAACAACGAGGGGGTGGATTTCTATCGATGGCGCGGTACGTCACGGCCAAGCGACGAGCTCGCCGTGCACCGGATGATCGGTTCATTTCCGATCGTTGCCCACAATCAACAATACACCCCTGGACATTCTAGATTCCAGATCTGTCGGCATGGTCAGCTCCGTGAACCGTTTATCTGGCCGTGCATAGAGAGGTGAACGCGCGTGCGCGTCTGCTTGTGAACATGCACACACGCTCGTAAGGACACGTGGCTGTGTGCAGGCGAGGATGTGCAAGTGAGGGTCGCCATTGCGGCGTAGAATCTGACTCCACTTCGCTGCAATGGAGCTTGTTATCTCTGTTGTACCGGCACGGCTGATGTACCATTTATTGCCCGTGGAGCAACAACGCTACTCGAACCATTCTGGCCGACTAACGCATTAGAATCATAGACTACTTGAAAGGGAGAAAAGGGTTGAACGGTGCGAGGTGTTATGTCGTTCTGTAACGCGAGGAGTTTTCTGTATTAATATAAAGTTGGAGAGAATGTAAGTGATGGTACGAAACGAGTGATTTCTTGTAAAAGATTAGATTTAATGGACTTGAATGATATATTTCTGTATAAGATTACAGCTATCGGTATATTTAAGTAAAAGGATATTCGTCCTATATTAAAATTAATTCTCGAATATTATTCTTAAATAATTATGCTTGAGTTCACGATGGTGCTTATTTGTTTATATTAAATTGTGATGTTAATATTTAAATATTTATCCGTTTAAATAAGCATTCAGAAATTCTTTTTGCGATGATTTTCAGATTTATTTGAAAATTGAGCTATAGAGAGGAATTTAACATACAATAGTATAACGTATACATATACATATATATATATATATATATATATATATATATAGAATTCGAAAGACACCGATATAAACCCTTTATTCCATTCTCTAGTTTTCCATTTATATAATAAAATTTATATAATAAAATTACAGCGCACAAATGTAAAAAATGTAAAAATTTAGTTATTACTGAGTTATTGCCTTCGCTCTAAATTGTATTATCGCTCAGATAAAGTAAAAATTGATAGTGCGTCAGAGGATTAATCACGATCGTGTTGCATTCATACGAGTGCACTGGCAGAACGTTTAAATGAATTTCGTTCGACCTATCTGTGTATCAGTAGCACGATAACCGTTATCGATATTACGTCAAAACGGTCGAACGAGAGAGTTAAAAATGTAACGTATTCGCGTACAACGTAATAGCACTTGACGGACTGGAGGAGCCACTTGCCGTTTTTCAGAGATAGCTCTAACGGAATAACCAAAATATCTGCCTCATCTCGTTGCATAATAGGCAAGTTCATTGATGTCAATCAAATTTTTCAAGAGATGGCAATATGTCATAAATTCAACCTGTATATTAGCGATTTTTGACACGATTTAACAAAGAGGAAATAACGATAGGTAAATTGTAAAAAGAACGATAAGAAATGTAGCTACTCGACTTTCCATTGAGATGAAACGATTTGACAATTGTAATAAAAAGACATTTGCGGCAATGCTTGCGCATTCGTTTGAGTAAGCTTTAATTAGAGAAATCCTAATTTAAGGTGACAGGTTGAAGCATGTCGAGGTCGGGAGTCTTGTGTGTCTGAGCGCGTTTGACAAATTGACGGTAGACCTTTACCATGGTTCGTTAGCCAAAACTACAGAAGTACCTTCCATTAATGACATGAAATAGCATAAGCAGATAAGTATATTTGTCATAATAAAAAGCAGGATTAAATCTGTCTTCATTTTAAAATATTTATAGTAATATATTTACAATATATTTACAAGTATTTAAAAATCGAGCCAGACATGTAATTTGAGAACGATTCAATTCAAAGTTGGAAATTCAACGGAAATTCTTAGTGCAAATTTTTTGCAAGTATAATTTCAATGGCGTGTGTAGCGGTTTTTTTCATAGTCGACGGTGTGATTGCATTACGTATACATGAACCACACAGCACAAAAAGAATGTATAGAAAACGCTGGAATATTCTTACTTAACATTTTAGACACGTACGGTCTTGTTTTAATTCTATGTCGTATTCAACTAAAAAACTAGATTATGCAGATAATATGGAAGCAAATTAGCAATTTATACTTAAAATCTTATTATTGCTGATTCTTAAGATCATTTTTTACGTAAAATGATTGTAAAACGCACAACGACATTGTATTAAAGTGGAAGTAAAGTAATTTTCAATTTCGTGTATATATTATATATTTTAATAACATTGTCAGTATGCGATAGTAATAAAATATAAAATGTCTTTGAAAAATGACTTTAAACTTTGTTACTAATATTATACTGCTTACGTTGTTAAACCAAATATGAGCACAGAGTTGTAAAGTACTTTCTTCTTACTTGGATAACGCGATCATGGGCGCAATAAAATTTTAAATATGACAGATGTTATAAAATTCTTCTTCATTATTAATTCAATAGAAAAGATATATTATAAAGTTCTTCTTCATTATTGATTTAATAGAAAAGCTGAACTTTCTGCGTTTTGAGAATTAAAGCATCCAGTATCATGCTTTGACACGACATGTTTAAATATTTTAACATTTATTGTCTCTAGCATCTTGTTAACCATCTGATGAAACTTTGGTCTGCAAACAGAAAACCTGGTGGCATTTGAAAACGCATTTTCACGAGGACAATACTTTTCCGACATACAAAAAATGCTTGGCGAGGAACAGTGCGTCATCGTTTTTACCGTATGAGATGTTTGTGCAGATTTAACAGATCACGTTTGCGACATCGATCCTGGCCCTACATCCAACAGGTTCACGAAGTTTTTAAACTGGTTATATATTGACGGATTGTAAACTGCGTTTATTTATGAGTAGCTTTTTTGAACAATGTATTTTTAATAGTAACCGTAAACGAACGGATAAAATTGTTACATGCAAAAGCTGTACTGATTGTCACCTTCCAGTTTTATGACACGACAAAATCCTATCAAATAAAGCACTTACATAGTAAAGAGATATTTTTAAATTAACGGTTAGTAAGACACTATATAAAGAAAATTTATAAAGAGGACACAAATTACATATGTTAAAAGAGAAAATATTTGTTATCCATATTTGTTATCCATTTAAAGTAAATAATAATCGGAAAAAGAGATGGATAGGTAATTTACACATTAATTATCGATATAATAAAATATTCACGAGAAATTCTATACAGAGTTCCGATAAGCTCCACATAAGAGAGTTTCCTTAAAAAGTTCCACCCACCGCGTCGCAAGTTTCCGAGCATGAAAGTCAGCGTGAAATTTTTCAGAAACCCGCCGTATATAAAGCGGAAGAAACAAAAGCAGAACGAACCGTTAAGCCACGAGACGATGGAACGGCGAAAAAGAGGGGAGGAGGGGGATTTGAAGATGAATGGAGAACGCGGGAGGGTGCAAGGAAAAAAGAAAAGCTCTATTAAGGAGGACCCCTTTCGTTCACGGTGTCGCGTCGACCGGGCGATGGTAGGAAAAGTTGCAGAAGAAGAAGAGGAGGAAGAAGAGGGATGGCCGCGAGGGGATGAGCGGGACGGCCGGAATAAGAATGGTACGGGGAATTTTTCGCGTTGAAAGGATTATGGCGAGCCCCATGCCGGGCTCAAAGAAGCGCACGCGATAATCGGCGACATAATTTTCCGCTGCGTCGTGTTCTTTCGTCCACTGCTTTCCCTGCTCGAACGACAAAACGTTTTCCCGACGCGCTTGACGTTCTTGTCGCGCGATCGAGCGTATAAATGTTAAATCACGGAATGACACGGGGACTTGAAACGCTTCGATCGCGCATATCAGACGTCGAATTTCAAGCGATTACTATCGATCTCACATTCACTGCAACAGTAAATGAAACAGTATTCCGGATGTTGGAATACCTGGCATTATTGTCATTATCACTGATGCACCAATTTATTGTACATGTTAGGAAATGTTTAAATGAATGACGTAATTCTTGCAGCAGTTTGAGTGTACGTCGCGCAGCGATAATGACAAAATGCGCGCTCAGAAATAACCACCGCGACAATTCCATCGCATCGCTCTCGCTAAAAATGTGGAATCCGCACTCGGCAGAGAGATCGGCGATATTAAAGATATAGCTATATGCAACCGGAAGGGGGGCATATTCGGCACACAGATATTTCCACGTTGCATAAGACATAAGCTCCGCTCTTTTCCGCGTCCTTCCGCCGCGCTCAGTTCATCGTCCTTCCGTCCCTCCTCTCCCTCTGCTTAGCGCTTGAAAAGCGCAAACCTCATATCGTACGTCGGCAAATATTCATAAGTTAAATATCGCCTCTCCGCGGGAGGTAAGGACTCGTGATATAACATCGACGGTATTACGTTCCTCGTGGCGGCGAACTTCCGTGCGTACGAGCTCGCGCTGTTCCGCGCGCGCGGAAACGGCCGTGTCGCCGTTCTGCCTAAGATGACTTAGGCGAGACAACTTCGGCATTTTATCCACGTCGTCTCGGCGTCTGGCGGATGTCAAGGCTGCCTTCCCGAGTTGGGTGTGAAACACGTTGCGAAATGACGTTATTACGGGCGAGATTCCAAGACGGTGAAAAAGGAAGCGGGAAAAACGATTGGCGAGACGAGCAGAGATTTATCCTCATAAGTCGCTTGAACCATTTGACCCTCGAAAGTTCGCGCTAATTGATATGTATGTAGGTAATGAAGAGAGATATACCTTACATATTTCTCGTGACGTTTAGGAAAGGGAATGTTATCAAATGTAACAATTTTTCATAAAAATCATAATTTAGTAAGTGATTCGTTGTAATTTTATTATTTCGATAATCTTTTAATTGTACAGTTTATTTAGAGGCAGATAGCTTTATTCTTTTGTTTTGAATGTTTTGGATAATCAAAAATATCTTTTTATATGAAATATTTTTTTACATGAGATATTTTAAGAATATTTCTCTCCCCTGTGTATAATTAAAATTTAAACAATTTTAAATCACTAGAACAAAGAAATAATATGTGCATACCTGCAGTAGTATCTTCTTTTAAAACAGATTTATTTGATATTGGAAAATATGGAAACAATTTTCTTTTTATTCTTTTCTTTTAATTCTTCAACCTCAATTCTAAAAATGTCCGATACATGACCAATATTTTTATGAAAAATATCGTGGAAAAATAAAGCTATATGCACAATTTACTCCAGTGGATTGTTGCAAGATTAGTTTGATAATATTGGTACCGTATATCAGTTTCGCATATTCACATTTATTTGTTCAAGTTTCGTAAATTTAGAAGAATTTAAAATCAAGATCAAATTTTTTCGCAAGCTCCTGGAAATTGCGGAACCATTCGCAACACGATGGAAGAGACGAGCTGATGTTCCATCACGAATTGTGACGAAACTTCCAAGAAGTGACAAAATAGACAAAGTTACTTGCACCTCTGAGATGAGATTGTTGTCCCTCGAGATCGGATCGAGCATTTGAAATTTCCGCGAGATCATTCGTTTGTAAAACTTTATATTTCATCTCTTTTATGTAATCCAGAGATTTTTCTATTTTAAAGTATTCCTTATTCTATTATTTTTATGTACATACTTAGATAAATATTAAATAAATATTTTGCGCAATTATGTTGTGTATAGTATAAACATATAAATAGCTTTGCCACAAAATCTATACATTTAAGAAAAAGAATGAGATAAGCCTTGATTAAACTTGAAGAGTATCTTTGAAAACTACAAATAGCTTACATATGTCATATCATTTTGCACAAAATCTAATAAATGTTCTTCGTTACATATAACTGTTCCGAACATTTATTCTGCGGTTATCTTTCTCGTCATATTTCCTATCCTGATCTGCAAATATACTATTCTATGTCAATACGTCGATAGAAGTATTCGACTATGAACGCGTCTATCAACGCAAACAGTAGGCAGTTACAATATTTATCCGCGGCAACTATGCTTTCGTGCTGATATAACTTGACTGGTCCGGACTAATTTCGTCTATCGTAACTACAGCGAATCTACGAGACCGCGAAATATCTGCCGCATATCGCGGCAAACAGTTGCAAAACTTGTACAAAACGCTGGCAAACGGGAGAAGTTGCTCCGCACTTCAGAATGAGATTATTTCTGGAGTTCAGTGTGGACCTCCGGAAGTGCAACGAAGCAATTCTGTACCTGGATTCGGCCTCATGTGAGAGATAGGGAACTATAGTGAGAACGAGTAGAAGATTGTATCGATTATTCGGTTATGATGGGTCGCCCGAGCTAATTTAAAACAATTCGACATTTTTACAATGTATTCTAATATATTATATAATAATTATAAATAGCTCTAAAGCTTGCATGTGCGACTATCAGATCGCGTAACAATTCCGCTAAAAATTTGCTATGTTAGCAAATAGCTGGGCAATTGTTCGCCAACGATCAGATCACTATCGGTTTCGATATCCTGGAACGTCCGGACCGTCATTGCTGTTAGTCCTCGCCTTAGTCCTCATCACTCTGATAGGGGATTGAACAAAGACTTGGAATCGAATGGCGAAATTATCCTGCTTCGTATACCTGCCATTGGAAAGACAATCGACTCATGGCTAGAAGAGCTCTGTTGCAAGTTCTATGCTTATACTCGCAACCTCTGGGCTCTATTGCATCAATCGGATTGAATCCCATTGGAATTCATCTTCAAACGCATATAACTTATCTTTCAAGGAAACGCTAAACGTAAAATATATTTTTATCGCGAAACGTACATGTTATTGGTCTCTCGTTCTAAATTTATATAAAATTGCTTGCTGTCGTGTTTGCTCTTTATGCGTTTTTTATATTATTTTATTTTACCTTTTATGTTTTTCTTTTTTGTCAGTTTATCTGTAGATTCTATTTTTTACTAGTACTTTTCTAGACTTGTTTAACTTTCAATAAAACGCGATAATTGCATTACGAATAATCTGACGCGAAAAATAGCACAAGAATAGAACAGAAGTACAAAGAATATGATAATGAGAGTAAGATAGAAGAACAAGCAAACTTGAATATCTCAGAATTTCAGCAATGGGGTAACTTTTGGCGAAAGTGGAGTCGATTATTTTAATGCATGGGGAAACAATGATACACTTGGGAAGAGTTTAAGGAGCCAGGAGATAAACAAGACAACGAAGGGTAGAAACCCTCGTCCTCGTTTATGATTCCATTACATTGCCGGTCTGTCCCTTTGGTCCTAGAAAGGGTCGATCGAGGATGTTATCTACGATTTTGTGGATCAAAGCAACGGAGTTGCACAGTCAGGGATTTCATAGTGGATATCGTAATGGTGTGTGATTTAACGACTAAGCCCGAAGAAAAGTCCAGTAACAATTGCTAGAACGATACTGGCTGAAATAATGCATACGCGACGACTGAAGAAAATATTACACAGAGTTTACAAAGGAAATATTGCAGAGCTTTAACAGATTGCTTTAATACTGCAGATTTTTACATGTATTCAAGTCATCGTATCGAAAGTGTACGTACATGAGGAAATTAAATTCTACAAAAACTGCAGAACACAAACTTTCGACAATTCACGTACGAATTAAAAAGAAGCAACTCACAAAAGCAGATAATTAATAAAAATCTCGTAAAGCAATTTTCGTCGACGAAATATTGATTTAGCGTTCAAGGAAATATCGCCGAATATAATGTAACAGGAGCGAATCGTGACGAAAGAGGAAGCCTCGAAATGAAGGCACGTGATTAATAAACTCGAGAATGTAATTTCACTAAAAGCTGCGGTAACGAGCTAGCGGAGACGATTACCAAATTTTGTATCAGTCTGAAACCTGCGAAGTCAGCGTTTCCGATTTTCGGTCTAATTAATTCTGGATTACGAATACATTAGCGTTCTGCTCGTACGTTTAATAACCTAATACTTAAAATAAGTCTACGTTCTTATTTATGAAAAATGTATTTGTTTTATTTATTTCAATCATTATTGTAAGTGAATAATAATGCATGCCGTTTGCGAACATGCATAATAACGTGGAAATATTGTTTGTCAATCAAATCCAAAACTATCTATACATAATTCTTATAGAATTAATTAAGTGTAGAAATTAATTGTAGAAATTAATTATGCTCCAGAATAGGTAATAAAAAGCAATTTCTTAAGAAAATTAAGCTTATTAGAGTGAGAGGAAAAAGGAAAAATTTAAAAAGATCAAAGGCATAATGAGAAGATTTGCAGCTACAAAAGAAAAAGAATTATGTAAAAGAAAAGAATTAATACTTAATTGATTGCCCAAGAAAAATGTAATGCAAATGTACTCAATGAAATACCACTCGTTTCTTCCTCTTTAACAATAAGGCTCAAATATAATACATATCGACGTAAAGACTAATCTCTTAATAGCACTTTTCTTCTGAAAAAAGCGAACAAATGATAGATAGCAACATTAAAATAATCGACGTAGTCGAATCAAATCGTCTGTGTTTTTCGCGTGATATGACGAAATAACGACAAACGCGGATTTCTCTATCTAGTCGCTCGTGATTTTCTCAGGGTGCAAAAGATACCTCTCGGCCGGTAGGTATCGCACGGGAGTGCACGGAATTCTTCCCCTGTCACGAAAGTTCCGCTTGCTGTGCAAGCTGCGGAACCGTCGCGTCGTCACTTGTACCGCACACCTTCATACCTCGTGGTTTGAGGAATATCGGTTTTCAATTTGCATTCTCCCAATAGCTGGTCATGCATCATTCCAAAGTTGCGAACCATCGCGAACGTGCGCCATGAAGCAGACCCACCCACTTGGTACTATGGCGCCGGGTCTCCAGTGAAAAAGAACGAGACGATAACGCTTGCAAAAACAAAGTCTCGACCAGCAAGACCAAAAGTACGAAGGCGAATGACGAACTCGATCCAGAAGCGAATTGCGCTTCAGAGAACCGGTCGATAAATATTTGATGGCGTCTGAAAGCAAGTTAATATTGTAGACGTGCTCGCGTACTTTTGGAAAAGCACTCACAGGTATCGTATTCGGTGCTCGATCGATTAGACGCGCGTGCACATATGTGTGATCAACGGGACAATCGTGATTTTGTACGTGTATTTTATTCCCCTTAAGCCGTGAAACGTTTCCGGAAAATTATAGATATCGGGAAACAATAAGAATCTTTTCTTCATTTCTCAAGAGATCTTCTAGTATAAGATATATAATATTGTGAGATATAAATTGTCTAGCATTGTAGTTCTTTATAGCATAAGTTTCTTTCTCTCTTACTGTCTCTCTCTAGTGTTTGACATGTGAACTGGAAGCTTTACGAGCTAACACTAATTTTGAACTCGGTGTCACGAAAAAGTATTTATGAATCGGTCCCCAGAAAGACAAAAGAAGTGCTAGACGCAACACTCGGGGATCAATGGAGTTTAACCACTTTGTTCTGGGTAGAGTTAATAATGAAGCGGGACTGAGGTACCTCTTCCATCCTGGTTCTTGCGATGGCGAAACTTTGGCCTCGGATTCTCGGCGAAAGTTTCGCGCTGTTGCGGGAGTTGTAAGACGTGCACAAAAAGTTTTTATGCTGATAGACCGTGATAATCAAACGTATCATATTAGGTTCAGCTAACCGATATGATGCTTGCAACGTCACTTTTAAGAATTATGCGAGAATTGCAAGAATAATTATATATCGATCGCGCGTTCTTTTAATTATACGATTAACATGATTAGAAGAAGATAATGAAAACTTATATAAAAATACTGAAAGGTAATAAGTATACAAATACAATTCACGTTTTCCTTCTAAACATTCCAATTTATTTGAATATAAAGTTGTCAACTTCTATTTGATTGTTTCTCGAATGTCATTATTGGCGTGTACTGAAAAATTGGCGCGTACTGTAAATTTGACAGTGAAATCGACGCTATATTTGGCGAAAATTTCGTATACGCAAAACTGTGACTGAAAAATCACGGTTTAACTTCAGTGTAAAATCAACGTAGATAGAACTGTTAAACTGTGGTAGATTGTTCGTTGAAGTGCGCTTCAGCGGCCATTTAACGTGATAGTTGGCGAGCGCTCATCGAATCGGTCTTTATTTATCGGCCCAGCGGAAAATCGTTTCGTACCGCGGCACGTCGAAAAGCTTTGGAAGGTGGAAGCACGTTTGAGAGGAAATTAGATCGGGCAATTTCCGTGTCCACCAGCGGCATGGTTGGTGAGGATGGGGTCGAATGTCGAGGCGACAGGATGTCGAGAGAAGGTATAGGTTGCACGACGTGCAGCTAACCATCTCGTATTTATTTGAATGGTTGAATGGTTGTGTGCGAAATTAGACCGTTTGAAAGGATTAAATTAGATTGTGTTTAACTAATGGCGCAGACCGAGAAAAAATTAAATGAGAGGAAAAAGAAAGAGAGAGAAAAAGAGAGAGTATTACTGGAGATTGTATTACTGGTTAGGCGGATATTTGGGTTCCTGGCGGAATATGCTTTAAATTCCCGTCACATGTGGCATCCAGCTTTAGCCGTTTTCCTCTAAACGCGAAAAAGCCCACGCGGAATATCCGTTCTATTTAAAAATGACAGAATTATACGGATCGCATCGACACTCGAATATCAATGAAGATACTGTATCCTTATCGACAAAAATTCCAGCAAAGAACTAAAGCTTACTACAAGGACCAGCGATAAAGAAGACTCGCGATGACATCGCATGTGGAAGTCTTTCCTCCCCATATTATCGTGATCATAATGTCTCGGATGCGATGTAGAACAACTTATTTCCCCTTCGCCCTCATCAGCAGGCCCTCGAAAATCGTCGGGCCGATGATTAAGCGAGCGGCCCAGAAGCGGAGGCTCGTGCGTAAGCTGTGACACCTAACCATGCGCGCATCCCAGACAGGGTAATTAATCTAGAGCCCATCGGGCGCGGCCACCGGCACCACCACCGTCGTCGCGGGCAGGGGTGGCAGAAGTGGCAGCGGTGGTGGTGGTGACAAATTACCTGGACGCGAGCGGCGTCCGCGTCGCGGATGCAGTTGGTACGAGCTGCCCGGCACGCTTGGCAGGTACAGTTGGCGTACCATTGCGGTGTGTACCAGTCGCGATCCTCCAACGGCGAACCCGCGAGCGGAACTTCCGGCCGCGTATCACGCGCGAACAAAACGAGTTGCGCGGATATTCGTTCCCATGAACGTGATTCCGCCGATAGCCAAGCCCGAGTTCCAGGGGGTAAATAAAGGGACGAATAGGTCCAACTACGCGAGATTGGCCGACTATTATTTAGCTGATGCGTTAGCTCAATCAAATTAAAAAAAAAGAAAACGATTTTTTCACAAGCGGTTTCCGCGTGATTTTAAACGTAAGAAGTAAGTCTCTGGGAAAGTTTCCGATGAATGTGAACGACAAATGTAGATAAAAGTGCAGTTTTTTTTTAAACTGCATTTTTTCAAACTGTAATTTTCCTATGGAGATTCACTGCAGCCGTCGATTTGTTTGCTTGTCGGGCCGTATGACAAATGATCACAGAAGCGGTAAAAGTTACAGAGTTGTAAAATCTGCGTGCTATTTCATCTAACTATTTCATGTAACAGAATGGGTTAGTTTTCATATAAAGTTCAAATTTATCCAATGGACATTGAACAATGTATCTTGCACAAAGAACGAAGAAAGATATTGCTTCCGTAAACTTTTATTTATGACGCGTATTCTTGATTAGAATCTAGCCGTATATCGCTATCGATCCGCTGGTTGTCTCTTTCATCTTTCATCCTTCAAAAACATGTCAAACGGAGATTGACAAGCATAAAGACAAATTTGTATACAAACTATTCTCAATATTGAATATAAAATATGGCATAAAGTTCCAAAAATATATTTGAGAAATGCTTGCTAAGAATTTAAACGTTTAGGCTGATTTATTCAAATAGTATTTTTGTAACAATCGAGATCTTATGATTTAATGATTAAATGATTTGTCAAGATAAAATGATAACAATTAACGTTCATCTAACAACTATTTCTAACTTACCAAAAAACAACCGGCGTGTGCTTTATTCGATTATTTTCCATGCATAGATAAGTTATTGTCAAGTGACTCGTAAATTAAATTAATTGCAAGGCGTTATACGAAGAGACAACGATGCTGCATGGAACAAACGGAGCGATATTGGTGGAAATGTTAGCAACCATGTGGCACAGTTTCTGGGTTAACACCGACCGTTTCAAGCAGAGATTATGCAAATTCGTCCCGATATCCGCCCGAAAAGCCCGCCAGCCGGGCACAAACGACACGACCGAGTGCCGAAACGAAGATATCTTTGTATATAGTGGCGATCAGCGGCGGTGCTTCAAGAATAAAATAACACATACATAACCGTCCTTAATCGGAGAGTCTGCTCATAAAATTTTATCGAACTTGAGAAAAACGGATCGAGACCGTGAGGATGAGATTAAAGGCCCGCCAGGAGGTCTCTTCGATCCGATTGAATCCCCGGAAGGATATCGGGATACCGTGAAAGAACTAGAAGACTTGCGTTTCCTACGAAAAGATGGGTATGATACTTGTAACATCTTTTGTTCGTGTTCGATATAACCGAAAGTTTTCACCGCCGCGGAAAAAGCTATTGCAACTTGAAGCGATCCGAAAAACGTTCGAAACTCGGTGCCTGCGCTCTCATCACGAGGAAAAGCATCTGGCGGAAAATCGCTGCGGGCTATTAAGGCTCGAAAGTGATTAATTTGCAGAATCAATTGAAAAGAAAACAGAAAGGAAGACGAGGGGAAAAATAAATCGCGCAGAAAATTCTCCGTCCGGGATACCGTGCGGGGGTTGCGTTGGCGCGCGCGCGCGTGCGACCATGGCGCGTCATCGGTATCTTTTAACGATGGCACTAAAAGCTCCAACAGATCGTTAGAACAAGTATCGGGTGCAGCACGTTCGCGGCTGGCGTAAGCTTTACCGGTCGTTGCGTCGGCATTTCACCGCATTAAACGCGCCAGCTCTCGCGACTAACGATAACCTTTCAACGATGACTGCGTTCCGGCCGAGTGCTTCCGGTTCGTATAAGCGCGCGATACATCTACGTAACACACGCTCGCACAGCTGGCGAACGCTCCAGTGCGCAACGTATGACACCGCACCCTCCGTCAGACTCGATTTATCACTCGCTTGTACTACCATCGGTCCTGCTGTTGCTACGACTAGACTAGTTATTCGTAATTACTCGCGTGATGGGGAAGCTCGTTTCTCAAAGTAGATGAATAGACTGACGGATGGAGAAGTTATATCTTTCCCACGAGACACGACGCTACGTGCTGACGTTACGCGAATTCTTTATGTACAAACGGCGTTTCCGCTCACGCGAGGAGCAACGAGCAAAGAGCGGACGTCATGAGCACTCCGCGAGCTAATTTATCTCCGGAACCAACGCGGAACCTGAAGATCTGAAAAATTTATTAATATTGTAATATATCGATGCATTGATGTACACGACATTCTCCATTAAAGATGAGTGTAAGGAAAAAAAGGAAATAATGCAGAGAAATATAATAAATATTGTACAACTGCGCGAGAAATCTTAAAGCAAAAAGTTTTCATGTGATTTGTACAAAGGTGATAATGGAAACGCGAAAAACATGCATGAGACTCTAAACTCCAATAACGATGAAATAGGGTGAAAAATATAAACGGGCGTAACGTTAGAATTGTAAAATAAACACGTCACGTTCCAGTCATATTTTCCTTGAGCCCTTGAGCCCATTTCGAAATTCAGAATTACAGCGTCCTCGAAATAAACGGTTCATGTTATCGCAGCCTGTGTGCACTCGAAACATATCAAGCTAAAAATGAAATTATAAAAATTTCGTGAAATACACTACAACGGTCAACTGAGATATCGCGACGAAAATTGGGAGGAATATAATCGGACTTTCGGCCAACGATATGGCGCTCATCAGGAACAACTTGCAAATGAGTATCGCGATGACGAGGCCGAGGGTAATCGCCCGTTAAATGATCGCGCTCGCCACGCGCGAAAGGACCGTGATAGCGCGTGTGATAAAGCACGCTCGCTCGAGGGTTGCAGCCCCATCGATCTTCTCTCCTAAACTGCTTTTTATTTCTTGCCGATCCTGTCATTCCTGGATGTACGACACAATTTGTCGATCGATACCCTGACAAATGGGAGACAAACTCTAGTCACGCTGAGACAGGGTATTGGACTACCTTACTGATAACAACTAAAACTTTCCTGTTAAAGCATCTACGACACGCTACACGATACTCGGAAGCGGTGTACGTTATTAGTGTCGCGCACAGCATGCGTATGGAGAACAGTCATCCCTCTTTCTTCCCCTCCTTCCTCTCTCTCTCTCTCTTTCTCTCTCTCTCTCTCTCTCTCTCTCTCTCTTCCCCTTTCCCATCTCATTTCGGCCAACTCCCTATCACGTCACGCAGCATCGCTGCGCCACGGTCCTCTCCCCGGCTCCCTATCGATGGTACAATATGTACGGTACATTGTAATCTATGGGCAGGCTAGCGCCTAGGTCGCCGCCGGCAATGATGATATCAAATGCAGTGATTGACGCTCCGTTCGCCGTAGCCGCAATCCCATACCCCGTGGCCAGGCAAGCGCGCGACCATCATCGCCATCCCCATCGCGCCGCCATCACCGTACGCCTGCAGTCGCATCGTGCGCGCAACGACGTGGAGAGGCTGGATTATCCCGGCGCGTGTGCGCGCGCGATTAAATCCGAACGACCCGCTGAACCTTCGTTCGCGCGAGCGTGAAACGAATCTACGTCCAGAACGCGAGTTTCACGCTGGCCCGGTGACACGAGTGCGTTAAGTGGAGTATCGATTCTACTCCGTTCGATGCCCGGTCAAAAACTGATCACCGCCATCACCGGCTATATTCGTCCTATTCGCTGTTTGCTAACGCGTTCCTGATTCTGGGTCAACCGCAATCGATCACGAGGGCTTCACGTTACCGCCGTTAAAAGGCGAGGCTCATGATTCTGTATCTCGGTATAAATGACCAATGTGCGTGGTCATCTGCTCGAACACGTTCACAACGCGGGACAACAACGGACGTTTCCCTCGAATCTTCTTTGAAGAATCGCTCTTTGCTGTTCAGTGATAAGAGATGCACGGGTTCGTCGATTCGACCGAAGCAAATATCTTCTCGCATTTTTACGTTCGAGAGTGCGCTGCAGCACTCTCGAAAGGTTCCTGTGAATTCCCTCCGATCACGCAAAGAGAAGGAAGACAAAAATCGGGAAATGGCCATCTCTCTTTTCGAGGTAGTCAAGGTTAAATAAAAATCGACGAGATTTGCACAAAAGCTAGCTGGACTGTGCCGCTTCCGACGTCCCGCGAATTTATATCGCTTGCGCGAGAATTTACAGGCGCACGACTACCCCAGCAGGGTGCATATTTTTTTCTCGCATGCTCTCCTCCATCCCCCGGCCCAATCGGACCATTGTCCGCGCGCGATAGCGCCGAGAACATATCGGCGCATCGATCTCTCGTTCGTCCGTTTATTATGCGATAAAAGCATGGGACAGCAATGTGTACGAAGGAAAGGCTCGTAACTCTCGTTACATTTTCGACACGTTTCCGCGTGATTTGATTTAAACGCTAATCTGGTCCGTGCGTTGTCGCTAATCATCGACGTTCGCTAATCTGCGTCGTTATTGGGGGACGCTTTTTTTCGGGGGGGGGGGGGATGTTATAGTTCGAGCGGCGTTTCTGTTATTAAGGTTAGACGAAAACAATTTCGCCAACGACCATCGCCAACACACACACAATTGCAAGCGTCTCACTGCGATGATAAAACTAACAAGTGCTTTCTTTTTTTCAGCCAACCATTTTCGGGACAGCAGCCTCGGACCTGAATAGCGCAACGTAAATTTAGATTAGATTAGATTGGAATCTAATCTAATCTAATCTAACTTCACGTTGCGCTATTTTTCGCAAGAAAATTTCGAAACAAAACGTTTAAGATTGTCAGCGTAAGTGTGTATCTCACCTTCCGGCTATTTCCATCCTTGGGATTCAGGTCCGAGGCTGCTGTCCCGAAAATGGTTGGCTGAAAAAAAGAAAACACTTGTTAGTTTTACCATCGCAATGAGACGCTTGAAATTGTGTGTGTGTGTGTGTGTGTGTGTGTGTGTGTGTGTGTGTGTGTGTGTGTTGGCGATGGTCGTTGGCGAAATTGTTTTCGTCTAAAAACGGTTATATCGAAGAATTAATTACGGCGGGCGGGCTGACTGCTATTCATACGCTGAAAATTATTACCGGCTGCTTTATTGCGGAATACATACTAATCGCTCCGTTAAGCAGATTCTAGTCTGACATGTCATATTTCTTCGAGACAAACCTCGAACATTTCACGAACTCCGTCGAGACCAGGGATCGTTAAAGATACTCAATTGTGTTATTAAAGGCGATAGACATTTCCCGCGGATGTGGAAGGCGACGAGCGAGGGTGAAATCACAGGCGCGCAGGCTGCCTCCCCGTGACGGCGTCCGCGTCTCGCAACTCGGGGGTGTGCTGGATCGTCACGGATTTACATGTTCACGCGCTGTGATTACATTCGCGACACGGAAATACACCGCGCATTTTCGCCGCGATGCGTTCAGCGTGATGGAAGAGCAAGCACGACGGCGTTTCCCGCGCCGCGATGCAACGCGATTAATACGGAACTGGCCGCGTAATTTCGTTTCTGGATTCTAGTATAACGCAGCCGGACCGCGTCACACTTTCGCAGGAAAAAAGGGAAATCCCGCGCGGACAGAAAGAACCGTACGAGCACCGTGGCCGGTACATCTGAAAAGCAGCGCCGCTCTACTTTCGGCCACACTATTTAATTGCACGCGCATCCCCCTGCCGCCCCTGCACGAACGCAATTTATTAGCGCACCGGGAATACTTTGGAGCGCGCGCGTTGCTGCGCGTCGCGGACGGGTAATTAATCGCAGCCTCTGTTAATGCATCTGTATTAATGTGCATGCCAATTATACGTACATATACATATATAGGGGTTGATGGTGCCCCAATGTAATATATATCGTGGTAGGAGTTATAAATCCGCCGTAAATTATGGGGCCGGGTAATTTTCAGTGCAGTTTCAAACGACTCGTGAACGGTACGAATCGGTATTTTATCGTCGTGAATGTAAAACGTAAAATTACGCGCTATGCATCTACACATACAAGTGCAGAGTTTAATATGTCAGTTTTCTGTTCACAAATGACAATTAGAATGATGCTGATATTATTTTTTTAGCTGTCTTAATCATTAATGGAGTTGCATTATTTTTTTATATTTAGATATGAATAACGATACTTGGGAAAACATTCAAATACCGTAAAAAATTACCTTACGTAAAATTATGTTTACAAGAACTTTAATTTCTTGAAAAACTTTAGTTAACATGAAATTATTTTATTATATAAATATAATAGTTCTTATATATTATTCTTATAAATATATATAAATTATGCTTTAAATTTTTATATATCCCAGACAACAGAGACAGCCAATGCACGTATTTATATTTTGTTGAATACTTTCTATTTGCTGAGAAATTCTCTCTTTCTCTTTCCTTTTCTTCCTTTTTTCCCAATTAATTGTCTAATGTAGAGTTCCATGGAGCATATTGCCGCTGGCATTTTGTCCTCACGTGACTGCAATTTTCCCTTTGCAACCCTGTGCAACGAGATTTTGTCGACGATTCATCGTCGGCGATTCATCGTCGGCGCGCAAAGCGCTTTTCTCTCGCGGTCGCACGAAGATCTTCCATGTCACGAAAATAGCGTCAGTTGCGAGGGATTCCTTTATCCTTGCAAGTATAGATATGAACGAGATTGTCGCGTGGTGTCAGACGAAAATAAGAGCGGGAAAAACGCCGGAGAGGAGAGCGACGGTGTAGGGTTGAAAGGAAGAATGAAAGCATGCGCCGAGCGAAGCAAACGAATTCAATGAAAGATTTCTGTCATATTTACTAGCAGTAAATATCGTTGATGGGAGAGTACTGACGCTTGTTTGTTCATGAATAAATAAATGTCTCGCTTGCCTCTCGTTTTCATATCCGCACATGATAAGTAGAGAGCACATACGCAAGTTTCGTAGATGTAGCAGATAAATGGAACGACTTGTATCGCATTATATTTTATGTCGGGTAGAAGGCCCGACAGTGTGTGCACACACGATACATATAATGCGATAGAAACGACAAGATATATAATATAAAATATGCGATATGCGAACGCGTCGATCACGGCGTAATCAAAATAACACGTATGCGATACGAAAACGAAGCGGCAACTCACCGCAATCAAAGGAAAACGAAACCAAGCAAAACGATCGTAAATCACTCTTCGAAAGAGTGCGGCACGCGCCTTTGTAGACGGATCGCGGCGTCGAGATCAACGATGCCGCGAGTCTCGTGGCCTCTCAGACTTTTCGACAAAGCCGCCTATGACACACGTTTTAGGTTAGAACGATCCAATGAAATCACCCGGGGTGTTTCTTTCGGGGCGGTCTTTACCCCTTCTCGAAATTAGGAAAAGAGGCTCAGACAATGGGACAGGAGGCGATCAGAAGCAGAAGCTTTTCGACTAGTAGAACAGAAAGATCTCCGGATCGTTACAGTTCGCGTGCCGTAACAGTCTTCATACGAGAGGTTCGTTGCCGTTTCGTGTTTCGTCAAGTTACTTGTGCGCTCTCAAAAAACATTACACAAGTGCGTGACCCAGTCGGCTCAGGGGCTACATGCCTCCTAGGCGTTGCTGATCCAAGCGACGACAATTCACGAGTGCGTAACCTGGTCGGCTTAGGGGCTACATGCCTCCTAGGCGTTGCCGATCTAAGCGACAATAGCATTACAGTGAGATATACGAAAAAGACGTTGTTACACAAAAGTGCAATAAACACAAAACGTTAAACGAAACTGCAGTGTGTATTTCAACCAATAGATACTGATCCCTGACATTTTAAATAGATTAATTCTCTTGAAACTCTTCATATCAACTGTGGACTTTCTCGGTGTTGAACATACTGTTTGTCTAAAACTTTTTTTTTCATGAAACTGTACAAATTAAAAAGTGTGGTTTCGTACAACTCATCTTTGTGCTTCTTATCGAGTTTTCTCTTTAATATTGCGATAACATTAATTTGCAGACTTTTATGTCCGCATGATACTTATTTTCCACGAATTTCTACATCAAGATAGCAAATTCGTCAGACTCTTTGATGAGTATAAACTCCCATGAAGTCAATTAGCCTCGTTTAACTGTAGGTAGTTATTAGTACGTTCAGCAACACTTTGACGTAATTACGCGATATGAGCTTGTATAGACGGAGCAATTTAGAACTTTAGAGCGTTAGGAAGTCTTTTTAGTGACAGTGTTACCATAAAGTACAGATATATTAAGGAAACATGAGGTACCTGCCTTAATCTAGCTGCTCTACTCGTCAAATTTGCGCATGAGACTATCAACTCACACAATTACAGTTCAAATGTACTTTATAATTGTACTTAGCATCTTTTATTCACTAGATTCCAGAATCAACATGTGCGTATGAATGTATGTTAGTAATAGTGTATAATACATTAGAAAATTACCATTTGTTTGCCACTACACACGTACTTACTTTATATCAATTTATAACATGCAGAAATCAATTAATTATCCCGACGCAATCGAATTTTGCAACGGTATCTCTTTCACACGTTTACCCAGGTCAAACAATTTTCTCGTCGGAATTCACGTTACTCTAACGCTTGACGAGTATCGATTAGCAGAAAGTGCACAGCCGGACAATGCTGGAGTGGCGCAAAGATGAGGGCATTCTCTGAGGATTCCGATCATAGAGATGGATCATAAAAGCCGCCATTGTCTGCCGAGGTCCTCCATTCTCGCAATCGCGCGTCTGGCCGAATTATCTTTATCTTTTCCGTCTAGTAACGACTCGGTATGCCCAGGAATTAGAGTGGTAAACGTTGGGAGTGGTAGAGCCTTTTTAGCACCGTCGATGAAAAATACCCTGTGGGCGTCGTGACGATAACGTCGCGTGGGTAGCACACGCGCGCGACAATAGTACGACCATAACGCTAAGAGCTACCTTTATGATCCAGAGCGCAGAAATCGGATAAGCCGACATGAAGTAATGAGTTTCCTAAAATTGCAGCTACGAATGAAATGTCCATTGGTGCTTACCAACGGACCAACCTGGCTTACAGAGGATAAAATAACCATTAGATTAACATTATTGTTACTTATTTTACGAATTTGCCGTCGATTCTGAGATATCTTAAAATTAGTAAAATTGGACAAAAGTTTGTTCTATAATATAATATTTAAGTAAATTAATATGGTACAAAAAAATATATTCAAGTAAATTGTGGAAAAGTTACTCAAACGGCTGAATAACGTCTTGCTTAAGGGGATGCTGGAGCTGCTAGTGAACTTCTTCGCGATGGTGCTGCCATCGCACAATATTTGCACAATAAAATGCTTTTTACAAAAATTTGGCAATTTGTACGCACAAAATCGCAGTTTCGCAAGGTGGGGACACAATTAAAGAATATGAGGATGCTTGTCGAAGTGATTTTAGAAGCGTAATAAAAGAGAAATCTATACAATCCTGTTAGAATCCTGTATTCTGACAAATTGCCAAATTTTTGTAAAAAGCATTTTATTGTGCAAATATTGTGCGATGGCAGCACCATCGCGAAGAAGTTCACTAGCAGCTCCAGCATCCCCTTAAGCGATGGAAGTAGTCGGCAAGTACAATATAATTCGTGCAAGCGTCAGAAACGAAAATGCACCACTGGTTATAATCTAACCGGTCGAAAGATGTTTCTGCAGTTTAATGTGATGCACATTATATACTGAGCAGCAGAAAGGAAAGGAAGAAAAACAAACAGAGAAAACGAAATTAAAGAATTGGATGATAATGATAATGATATAATGATAACTGAATGTGATCATCATTAATTTTCTTTTAACAGTTACCATAATCCATAGTATTTCTATGTTCTTAACACATTGACGATCATCAGTAATTGACATATAATATAATAAATTGAGACAGGAGAATGTTATAACATATAATTATTTACATTTACAAGATAATGAGTGTTCAATAACGACAAAAAAAATAGATGTGCATAGCACACTTGTAAACAACTTAATAGTTTTACCAGTGAAATAAATTAAATAAAATAATAAATTAAAATTAAATATATAGAAATGATTATATAAACAAATTATGGTGAATCTTAATAATCCAGTTGGCACGAATAGAAAGTCAGCTAAATTACACTTGACGGTGAATGCATTAATTAAATTTCAAGCGTCTCACTGCGATGATAAAACTAACATGTGCTTTCTTTTTTTCAGCCAACCATTTTCGGGACAGCAACCTCGGACCTGAATCCCAAGGATGGGAATAGCCGGGAGGTGAGTGTTATACTTTAAAATTCTTCTTTATCACCTTACCGCCTGCATAATGACTATCGTTCCAAGAGGAAGCGATTTAAAGGGCGGTAACTGGGAGTAAGGGGACTCCCCTGTCAGGCAACGTCTGATCCCGAGAGGGATTTTCATCTCTTCGTGCTACATCACCCTGGAGATCCTTCCGTGAACCTTAATGAGTAAAAATTGCTGCTAAGTCGCTCCGCACTAAACGTTCCGAAATAGAGCGGCTGGCTGCTCTAATTAAAAGTAACAGCGCTACAGCAAGTGGTCCCGGCAGTTCTACTTCTGCGGGTAGAACCTGACGTATTAATTCCTGCAAACTTTCCCTTTTCCAGCCGCTTACGTAGCATCTCTCGTAATCGCGTAATTATATATAATGAGCGCGTATAAGTATGCCACTACTATGGCGGGATTGCGATGAACTTAACGCAACGCGACGCGACGCGACGCGACATAAAGTAACGTAAAACCTAAAACACATTGTTTTATATGCGGCTAATTACGATCGACTTTACGTAACGTGACATGAGGTACCAAAACTTAACGCGATCATTGAAACGAAGTTTTCTATTAGGTTATGTCCATCACCAAACTGTATTCTTTTCCGAAAAATCTCTTTCACGCCAACAGTTCGTAAGCGTTTCTTCTTCCGCAAAAGATATAAATATCCAGCCAAAATTAAATTAACAAATTGGTAATGTCTCCCAGCAGAATTCATTTTTACGGCACGTTACGACGATCGTAATTTCACAGATATATCTCATACGTTAAGTTTACGTTATGTCACTTTACGTCCCGTCGCGTCGCGTTGCGTTAAGTTCATCGTAATCCCGCCATTAACTGTCCGAAACTGGCGGCAAACATTGCATTTCGTGCAAAATTGTCGGGGCGTAGCGCGGTCGCGTAAAACTAAGAATTACAAAATGTCGCTATAAAATCACGGCGCCTCGTAAATTCAGGAATGACATCTCGTTCGATAGTTTCAGTTTCGCCATTAACTGTCCCGGACCGACAAAGTACATCGGCCATCGTTGTGTCTGACAAGGAAGGTATCCCAGGTGTCCCTCTCCGATTTTAGTGAAACTTGGTGCGTTTATAGAGGGGGTCAAAATATTCGATCCATGTTTTTTTTTATTGGCAACGAAACATGTTTAAGGGGTGAAATCAACCCTCGAAAATCGATGAAATTTTCGGTTATAACTTCTGAACGAAGCATAATAGCGCAAGTTTGTAAATATACAAAATATACAGAATTTCGAAAGCTATCTACCGACATAAAACTTAATTTTTTTGCATAAAAAAATACGAGTTCTAGAACTCAACTTTTTTATTTTTCCACTAATAAACATGAAAGTTTTTCTAGTGAAGAGATTTTATTTATAAGAAAACGTGTAATAACGCATTTTTGTTCCTACATGTTAGAAAACATCGAAAATATATTTTAACTATGCATGAGTAGCGAACTTGCAAGCTGCAGTGGCGCCGCACGCCGACCATGTTGCGCGTATTATCATTAGCGAATACGAATTCACTGTGTGCATTAATTGCATGATGGTCAAGTTATTAAACAGTGAAATATTCGAAAAGGCGAAAAAAATTAAACCAAGATATAGAGTAATTGAAATTCAATACGCAATAACGTATTAGAAAAAAGAGTTTGCGAAGTCTACAGAGTTTTAAGTTTTTACGGACTAAACGAAAAACATATTAACAAGAAATCTTTTCTTCGCCAGGGAGTTCTAAATTTCAGATGCATATTTTAATCGCGACATTGGCAATATCTGATGGTCGGATATAAAAAAAATAAAAAAAAATATATTCGACCATCAGATATTGCCAGTGTCGCGATTAAAATATGCATCTGAAAAACATATTATTATGCCATAGTAAATTCCGCCGTGATGAATGTCTTTATTGGCCACCTATAGCTTTATTGCGTATTAACATGCTTCGTTCAGAAGTTATAGCCGAAAAACGAAAATTTCATCGATTTTCGAGGGTTGATTTCATCCCTTAAACATGTTTCGTTGCCAATAAAAAAAACACGGATCGAATATTTTAACCTCCTCTACAAACCCACCAAGTTTCATTAAAATCGGAGAGGGACACCTGGGATACCTTCCTTGTGAGTAGAATAAATAAAGTAACAGTAAAGCGTAAGGTAACATGGACACACATTATGATCACGATAAATTCAAAATGCATACAAACACCGGATAAAACATCCATTTAATCCTAAAATGGATGTTAATATAAAATCGGCTGTTAAATAATATAAATTACTCTTCGTTCATAATAAAATATTATATTATAAATACTTATTTTCATTTTTATATTTCTGTTTTAATCTTAATTAGTTGTCAATATTTATTTTATACAATTTAATAAGTTCGATTTCAAGCCATATTTCTATAGTGTAAATGTAAATTCTGCACAGTTAATAATAGGTTCAGCGGTATTACACTCTTGTAATATGCTAAAATGGTTGCTGAAATAATGACAATGTTAATTTACTGAAAATTATATCATGTATATCATCACGATTATTCGGTTGCTCGCGGTCGAATCATTTCGCAACGCTAATTTCGATAAAATTATTACATCCGATCTCATTAGACAATTTGCGCATTTAACGCGCCACATATTTTACACGATTACTGTTTACAAATTTCAGCGTCGAGTTGCATTGGCAGTGAACCGCCGTTACCGATTCACTCGCTTAATTTCAGATCGGCCGAGCTGCAGTAAATATTTTATGAGGCTTAATGAAAACCGTCAACGCGACGGCAGCCCTAATAAATAAAGCAGCTTTTTACACTCTGCTGGTGATACGGGTGGCCGTACTCCTCGAGTTTTAATACACCGTCCGTTGCAACGTAATTAAATACGAAGTGACTCTCCGAATTTTCATGTGTGCATACAAGCCAAATACGTGTGGACGCATATTTATGATCTTATACGACGATAAAAAAGAAATATCACGCACCATTTCAATAGCCATCTTATATCAATTTGCGCTCGTAGTAATAAACACAGTCCTTTGCTATTGTTAGACAACAATTGTCCGCGAATTTGTTTCATAAGTTCAATTGTCCGCGACAAGCATCATCATGTATTAGAAGATAACCAGTTTGACTAGTAGTTCTTATAAGTAACGCAATGCGCGCGTGGTAAGAAACTGCCAAGAGCTTATATCGTCATGACAGTAGTTCGTTTTCTCGTATTCGCGTTCGCACTCGCGATTGGCATTAATCTTACAAGTTCAGGTAACTGTCATATTGTTCACTTTAAAATTATCTTGAACAATTTAATTTATCACTATCTTCTAAATCCTTCACTTATTGTTAGACAAATTTTATTTGAAGAAATATATAGATAATAAACTTTGAGTGAAGCATTTAGCAAATAATTTATTAATATATATATGATTAAAAATATCTTGATCAGTTCCTTTTGATTGAATTTTATTACACGCAAATATAAGAATGATTTGACAGAAAAGCAATTCGTTTCTATTTGATTGTGAATCAATCTTAATTCGCATGTATGATTTCGCGTGTAAGTATATTTTTGTGCGTGTAAAATGAATAATTTTTCATAACAAATTAGGTAATCAAAAATTAAAATAATATGAAAAAATTTTTGTAAAATTTTAAAAACACTTACTTGACAGAATTAAATATGTTGTATTTCAATACAAATTTTTATTTGTGACTTTGTAGTGCCATTGCATCGTAGAATGATCTCCCGACAATCTCTTCATAAAGGTTAGTGAATTTATTAATAATTTTAGTATTCCCAATACTTAATTAACAATTTTCTATTCATTAATTCATCAAAAAATCGTAATATTTTATTCTTGATTCTGCTCAGTGTAATACTACAGAAACAATGAATAATTAAACATTAAATATGAAAAAATTATATCAAAAAAGCTGTTATAGTTTATAGTACATAAAATAATATACGCATTTTCTACGGATAATTATACTTCTCTCATACGCATGAAATATGTCTTGTGAAATTTTGTACAAGTACATTTGAAATTTTTACGAATTATGTCTACTGTTCATAAAATTTAAATTACAATTTATCTCTGTGTAACAGTATACTGATCCGTTAGTCCTTCATTCCCAAGCACGACATTACTGAAAGTCTACGTGTTTTTAATTTATTTAGGCTCAATGAGTGTCATTACAATGAAATTCAATTTAAATTTGCAGGGTTCCCTGCATAGCGGGGATAGAAAGTTTGCTTCCGCAAAATCGAGTGTCACCAACAGCAGCAGAGCAGAAACTTCCGATATCTCGCTAAAAAATCGAGGCAGCAAAATTACTTGGCTATCCTAACGCGCAAGGATAGCCTCTCTCTCTCTTTCTCTCTTCGATCATAGTAAATAAACAAATAAGAAGGTTATTCTCGGAATTAAATTTATTTCAAAAACTTTACGAGGAGTTAGTGTTTCTTTTCCCTATTAAACTTGCGTAAGTAATAATGTATATGAACTTATATAAGTGATGTAAAATATTAAGTTAAATTTAAGAAAGCTAAACACTGTGTGGAATTAAGAATAAAATCATATTATTTCATCATTACAATATTGAGAATTATCGAGTGTTTAGATTCATTTAAATCTATTAACAACTTTAATAGATTTTCCTATGTTCTCTGTATTAAATATTCGTATATTTCTAATATTTAAAATAGATGTTACGTAAAGTTTCAATATCGTATAAAGTTGAATAAAAAAATTTTAATAAATTTCGATAAATTGACATATTTATAATGGGAATGAATGAAGAATTTAAATATTATTAATATCAAATACAATATTATTTCAACATTAAAATATTTCCGAATAAGATGTATAATAAAATTCTATAAATTTTCATCCAGCGATGTGTAGATATTCGTCACCGGATTGGCAAATGGAGTTCAACGTTACCTTAGATTGGATACATCCCAACGAAATTTTTGTAAAACACCAGCTTCGTGCAATGATTATCAGAATTCAGAAGATGATGGCAGAAATTGAGATGATCAAATTCAGGAATAGGTCGCTATGGGATTGTCGAGTCTATAAAAACCCACTCAAGGAAATTGTTATCGATATCGAGGATCCCGCCGAAATCGAAAAACTGATAGCGAAAGACAAGAAACGGCGTCGTGACTGGCATAAACCCACATTGTCTTACGGCAGGAATTACAAAGAGGATTCTCTTGAAAATCAAAATGCATCCGACGAACAAGATGCTATACGAAACATCAACTTGAACTCTGTGGAACCATTCCAGCGTTCATTGGGATACGATTATAAAATAGAAAAGGATTTACTGAAATCTAATGACAATACTACTTCTGAAATAAATATCAATGATTGCGTTGACTTAAAAAAAAGAAAAAATGAAAAGAATAATATCATTATGAGCAAACCTAGAAGAGAAACTTCAAACGAAGAAAGTAATTATTATAGTGATTCATATATATACTCACTTCCTTTGAAATCCTTGAAAAAAACGAAAAAAACATATTTCGCATCAGACCCAGATTTAAATGTAAGTGACTTTAAATACAAATTAAAGAACAATTATCGTAAAGAGAACGCTTTTGAGAATAATATTGAAATGAAGAGCAAAAGTTCATCGTCCGAGGAACTTATACCATCTGATGAATCTGAACTAAACCAAGAAGACGAAAGAACAAATAAAAATTGGAATTGGAATATAAACGCAAATGTAAATACTGCCAGTAATAAACATGGAAATTGGGAAAAATTCGTAGAAAAGATATCAAGAACCAATATTAATTCACATATGGATGTGAATTCGGACTTATCAACCAAAAACTCAAACCCCAACCGCATCCCAACTTTTGACAGTAAATCTGAAGAGATTTCCCTAGGTAGTAATTCTACAGAGATATATCAAATCGATGGAGATGGAAAGGATCATCATAATTCCAAAGATTTTCTACATTCAGGCACAGAAGACGAAGAAGCTTCGACTAAAGATAATCGTACCAATTGGCAAACGAATTTTGACGTTTTGAAGCTGGAGAACGCGGAGAAGAATAATGAAACTGATCTTCAATGTTACTGTACATCAGAAACAAATCTTATCAATGTCGAGCGAAAGGATGACAATGAAATTTTATCATCTAATGAATCGAAAGAAAGTATCCTTGAGCAACTTAATTCTAACGAGACGGTGACTGCAAATAAAGATAGCGTAGAACTTAAGAAAGATGATGATCTTAAGAAAATGAACAATAAACGTATCGATACCATCTATAATTTACGCGACGATTTAAGATTCTCTGCCACGAAAACATCACCAAGTACTAAAGATCTTCCTTCGGAACATTTGCTTACTAATAAAAATGTCAGTGTCACTGAAAATGGGAACGAGTTGATTAGGCCAGAACATCACAGAGAAAAAACAAGCACAAGTGCACCACAACGTTTCAACAAAATGGATGGAAATGGAACAAATGTTCAAAATGGATCGAAAATTTATAAGAAACAATCAAATTTGATGGACGTTCTGCTTGGCGGCTTCGATGAAATTTTGTCAACTAATATTTCGCGTGCTTCCTCTTAAAATTCCAATAGTCAACTGATTGAGATGAAAAATAATAGAAAACATATTTTTGAAGTTTAGCATTTTTAACATATAATAGACGAAGAAGTATCTTAAACATTATCTCAATGCAAAAGCAATACTCATGCTAAAACTTTTCACGTTTATTAATAGATAAATTATATTCTATTGTAATATTTTGTGACATCGCACAGCAAAAATAGTCTTGGTAAATAAAAAAGCATCTTGCCGCTTTTCAATCGATCAGTTTCCGTCGACGTGATTATATGTATTTTATTGCTACCTTGAAAACATCTAGAACAGATCTTTCAATAAAAGATAAATGATAAAAAATATATGTGTTTTCTGTTTTCGACAAGTT
Organism: Ooceraea biroi; assembly: GCF_003672135.1. NCBI lineage: Eukaryota > Metazoa > Arthropoda > Insecta > Hymenoptera > Formicidae > Ooceraea > Ooceraea biroi. Next base: position 10,991,598 of record NC_039510.1, read on the forward strand.
CTAGAATGATTAGAGATGGAAAGAAAGAGTTTTCGCATTAGGACTTGCTCATGGACAATAGATTTAGCCCTACTATTTCAATCAATTACATGTATTATATGTTGCCGGTCAGAATAGTTACTATACCATCAACCATAGTACCGTCTGTTCATGCATATGACATTTGTTTTCTACCTGCTGTCACCATTCGTTCATGTATCGGATTCATACGGTGAGCATCCACAATTTTGCGGTTTGTACAACACTTTAACATTCAACAAAAAAGCAGTTCCACATTATTTGCGAAAGGAGCAAGGAATGTAGCATATACCATTAATAACAATATCGATAATATAATATGAGATGTAATACAAGTAATAATGATGCAAATGTGTGATGTAGTGTTTTTTTATTTTAAAAGTAATTGATAAATTTAGCAGATGTTATAAAGATAATTAATGTAACAACTGTTGTTTTTTCACTACACGTATTTATTTTATTGAACTAATATTTAGTCCCGCATTTCAAATTCAAATATTAGATTGAATCAGATACTGAGTTTAATTAAATGATTTTAATGAACCAATTTCGCTAATTTATTTATCCACAGTCATCGAGTTAAATAGAACGGAAGTTTTTGTACGTAGGAGCAAAACATTAATACATATTGACACATATTATTTGAACAAAGTATTCTTTAATGAGTTTATCATGATTCTCATTTCGATATACATAACATATCCACAACAAACAATATGATTGAACCGTAGTCTTTATAAAATTTTACATTGAATCAATTAATTTCTGTAAAGGAATTTTCAGAACAGATTATTTTAAAATAATTTCAATATAGTTACATCACACATAGATCACTTAAAATAATCGCATTATCAGCAACCTAACACCGCTATTATTCTCGCAAATTTCTGGTTAATATTGCTGTCCGCTTGCTCTCAATAAATCTACACGCATATATTACATAGAACGTAGATTACACGATTTTAGACGAGAGTAATTTACATTGCAAACACGTAATGTACATGCATGCGCATGTAAGTGTGAAAAGGATCAGCGGAAGTAACACGACACAATTCACCGTGTCAATTCTACTTGCAGCTACGGCGTAATTTGCGACGTAACAGTCAGGTACGACAAACCGGAACAAAAAAAACAAGCTGAATGGATTCGAACGGTATAACTGGAGTAACATGGAATCCTTATCTCTATCCGCTCCGGCGAATCGGTCAATGATCGCAATAGCGATTCCAGAAAAAGACCGGAAAGGGACTGGCACTTTTCTTGCTTCCACAGTAACATCTCCCGCTCATCTCTTCTCACTGTCTTTTTATGTCGCTGCGCTGTTATCAAGACGAATCACATCCAATACGGCCGAGAATATCGACCGACGCGGTGTCGAGATTCCGCTGATTATCCGATGCACTCGCGATAATTTAATTGAACTCTTACCTCGTCACGTTTGGATCGCGATTGAAATCGCCATTTTCGCGCTGGCACCTTAATCAAATCGTTCATCGCAGGTATGATCAATACCAAGTAACTATCTGAAAATGTGTTAGTTGGAGATGCGGTAAATTATAAACGCGTGTTTGGGCATTTCGCTTCCTTCGCGCGCGCGAACTGGGCGGTAGAAATGTGCAAAGTATGCTAAGTGTATCTTCCAACTTTGCACTTTCTCGCTGTCTTTAAATATATTAATTTGATTCTATTTAACTTTTGCTGCATTAACTGTATATTAGATAATTAGAAGGATCTTATGATAAACTAACTATTTTCGACATTGTCAACTATAATACATGCTCGTACGTATATATTAATATAAAGTATTATTATATAAGTATACCTAATGTAATAAATGTAAGACATAAATATTGCTAAATAATAATTATTCTAAAAGTTTCGTCATGCGATAAGGAAAGCTCATTTGCTCGTCGGTTTTGCAGATCTTTTCAAACAATTAAGTTAAACGCTGACGTCAACTTCGCGGATAGACTTGAATCCGTTCGAAATGGACGGCATCGATTTTCTATTTCCGGTACGGATCGTATCGCGCGATCGTAACGTGCCAGCCAAAGTCGCGGGACGTTTCGCATAAAAGTCGTGGCCGAATGCAATCTCCGAGCAGCGATAAAGGCCACCGGATACTTTCAGCTCGTTATATCGATCCACTCAAAATACGGTGCTAACTTCGTAGATTACAGTTTACTCGGTGTCGTAGCCCGGCGTCAAAGGGCAAAGTTGCTTTTTCTCCAACACAAAAGCTGGTGCACCCGAAATCTAATTCTCCGTCAGCAGAGAGGGAGAGAGAGAACGGGACATCCTGTGCGTCACGAAATAAATTAAATTCTGCTAAAAGTGTCGCCCATTGGCGAGTTAATGCGGACTATAATTTCCTTTCCGTTCTTAATTTACCTCAAAATCGCACGAGTTTTATACTAAACGGCCTTTATTAGTATCATAAATCTTGTTAACGCTCTCCACTTTGTCATGAACTTGACCATGCGTCTATAAACTACATCTTTTTATACTTTCTTGTCGATTAAATGTCTCTTTTTTTATCTCTTTTGTGCTTTTTAGATCTTTCTCTGGATAAAATTAAAATCAGAATTTGAATTTCTTCATAAGGATTAATTTAAAAAATTGACGCGACCAGTTATGTTACCGTGAATGAGAAAAATCATGCGTTGAGAGTCAAATTCGTTTCTTCGATTTTATCGAGTATAAAATCGATTCTGACCGAAGTCAACTCTATATCCGGGGATGAGCAGCACCGTGACATCAAAGTGATTCGATCGCCAGAATTCCCCCGCGAAACTAAATGTACACACGAAAGAGAAAACGACGACAAATGGCCGCGGTGACGTGCATCCGTATGCGCGTGTACGCGACCGTATGCGTCTGGCAGTTGACGAATCAAAAGTAAACACCGGCAAATGGACTCCACACGACGACGGCTCTCGTAACGCTTTACTGCGCTTTTATCTTTTCAATTACCAGCCGTGCCTCGCCAGCAATTAAATATCGTTAAACTGTGCCCGATTGCGGCACGAGAGCGTGAAGCTTCGCGGATCTGTCGAAGCGACTCGTTTCATCGTACCTTTACGAGCTAACACGCGTTAGCTGATCTCCCCTCATTCACGTTTATCGCCTTCATATTTTAGCCCGCGAACAATCATTATATTGCCGCTATATTTAGCCAATAATATTTTTAATTAATAGTTGATATATAAATCAGTATGGTCATTACATTTTAACGAACTAAAGTCGAAGCAATAATTGGTAATTAACAATATTCGGAAAAGAAAAGAATTGTATTACGAAGAACTGATAAATATAATTAAAAATGCTAGTAATAAATGAGTACTCGAATTGTAAATAGAAAATGTAGTTGTATTAGTGGACAAGTACTCATGCTGCTATTAAGATGATGACTAAAGTTTGATAACCGTTTGCGTAGCTTTAGTGCGAAACTAATGTATCTCCGAGTTTGACAAACGAGAAAGCTAGGAATGGTAACGCATGGAGAGAAACGTTAAGTGACTCTTTGACAGAAGAACTTGACGCTTTGAGTGGTTCAGTTCGTTTCATATAATGTTATCTGTTTGGATAGTAAGCAAGTAGACGATTAAATCTCTCCCTTTAAGGGCCGCCTATCTAACGTTTGTCTTGCTTGCAGATTACACCAACTTGAGACCGTGCAAGAAGAACGTGGCAGTTTCAAAGCACAGAAACAACAGTGGTTACCGAATTACAACTGGAGACCACTTGACAAGAACTATGACCTGAGGTATTCCGGTAAACCACGGTCATTCGCTACTATTGATAATGCAAAATGTCCAGAACGACCCCTTCTCTGTCTTTTATTGCATATTTCGCATTTATATTAAATAAATAATGATATAAATTTAGAAAGCATTGGCCGCTTACTTTGAAGTTTAAATTTAAATAAATCGAAGGTTCTCTGCTATCGTCTTTTAGAAAGAATATCAAGAGGTGATTTTACCTGTGTAAAATAATAATTTTAAATTGCAAATAAATAAATCTTTGCACAGTGCGTAAAAATGGATCATTGCAAACGAAGTTACGTGAAATCCGATCGTTTCAGCAACAAAGAATCAACGAAGAAAAAAACCAGGATGGAATTTACAAAACTCGAGGATTGGGGACAAAGAATGGCGGATCCATGGATAAAGAAAATGCAGGAGATAAGCCGACAGGAGAGAGAAAAATGGGCAGCGTACAAAAGAAAGGAGAGCGGGAAACTCGCCCTCGACAGTGTCGAAGAAACTACGAAAACGAACAGACTCGCGAACAATGAATTGATCAGCATAGGAATATAAAGAAATCACTTCTTTCCAAGAGAACAGTAAACTAATGTGTATACATACGATCAAAACGAAATATAATGTCGCTATCCTCATATCTCGATGTGAAATACCTATTCAAAATGATAAAAATACCATTATATTTTACAAACGTATAAAATGATAAAAAAAAGTTTGTAACACTTAATATCGTTATATTTTACATTACAAATAATGTTCTTCGGAAAAGATAAAGTCTAATATGATAAAGATACGAAGGAAGTTTCAAAAGTTCCTCGAAAGTTACACGGCACCACTCAACATACCCTAATCCCTGAAAAGTTTACAAATATACGTAGCTGTAAAAAAACTCTGAAAAAAATGAGAACTTAAATCATAGAAATTGTTCGGTGGAACTTCCTAAGAAGAAATATTTGGGGAACAATCTAGCTTCCCCTTGAGATGACAGCGAGGACAGTAAGGGAGATGACAAGAAGACCGTAACGGGGTGAATTCGTTGGTGCGGAAGGAGGAGATGATGCGGAGAGAGCTGGAAGAGGAAAGAGGAAGAGAAGAGGACGCGACAGGAAAACCGCTGAATCACGGAGGATCGTTTCATCCTGGTAGATGGGGCATAAGCGTCTCGTAGCCGCCGCGAATTTTTGAAGGACGTATCCCGAAGATCGATGCATCGGAAAAATAAGGAGCAAACAGGGGATGAGGAAGACGGAGATGGAAGAAACCATCAAACTAGTCGCTGGTGGACACCAGCGTCTCCTCACCTCCAAAGAAATTTCTCGAGAGCATCTCGATGCCGACCGAAAATACGAAACTGGACTCTCGGCCGTAAAAATGAGGTCAAGGCCGGAAGAAAGGATCGAAGGATCTTCAAAAGATCTAGAAAAATTTTCGAAAATGATAACTTCTCATGTAAAATTTTTATGCTTCATATTCAAGGGAAATTACAGATTTCTCCATGAGAATGAGAAATCTGTAATTGCTATATAACTATAAATCAATACACGATGGAACATGATAAATAATTATCATAATCGGTCTATTAACGCAATATGTTGACACCCATGATGTCACATTATCATATTAGCTAATTTAGCACTTTGTATTATGTAACTTTAACTGTAGTTTACTTGTCCACGTTAATGTACAAATTATATATGTTCGCATTTGGCACTGTATACGTATTTGGTCTCCTGTTTCACTTCTTCTTTTATGGTTGCACGTATGTTTCCTTGTCACGACACGTTATCCGCTGCAACAAGAAATGTAAAAGTCGTCGAAGGAAAACATACAAGAAGTAAAATGTCGTTTTACTAGAATAAGTTCCGCAAAAAATCATCCACGAGAAAGAAATTCTCGAACATGGCAATAAATCTGTTCATAATGTTAGTGTGATGGACTGCATCGTAAAGTTTCTCATTACGCATAATAGCACCGTCGTAATATTTGCACAAATACTTCACAATTAATACCTGCTTTTATTTCCTGTAATATTTAACATTTTATGCATACTTACGTATTTGTTTATGTACAAAAGCACCAACAAACACTTGTGTAAATTAACCAACTTTTCTCATCTTTTATGCAGAGCTTGTACCATAAGTAAATATCAAGCGACAAAAGAGTAAGTTAGTGATAGCATAAAAATAATAAATACGAGAAATATAGTGGAAATGATGATTAAATGATAAATTAGACAATTTTTTATGTTTAATCTCCGATGAATCAGTTATTCTTCCGGCATTCAAGGCATGATATTAGAGAATGATTCTACACATTTTGGCGATGCATTATTCGCACGTAATTATGATATATGGCCAGCGGGCGAGTGTCTAGTCATTACGAAAATGTTCGCCGCCTGAGATTTTGTCGGTGATGAAAGAAGATTATAATAACGTCACAAATAACTTTAAAATACTTTTACATTAAAAATAGAAAAAAATGGAAGTTCTACAAAAATCGAAGATAATAATCCTTTTGAGGTAAAGCGAATTCACCCGCGAAAAGATCACTAGCGCTCGCTGGAAATCGTGACGGAAATAAATCCGACATTAAATTAACAATCTTCACCATTGTCTGAAATGTTAGACTGCGATTCATCTTTTATTCAAAGGCACAAATTTGCGGTTGCGAGTGAGCAAACGTGACAGCAGAGCTTTTACGTGAACTAACAAAAGGGATCGACTGTAGGATGACGATTGAATAGCATTATAGACTTTAGCACAAAAAATTATTAATCGTTTTAGTGCAAAAATTAATTCATTCAAGATATCCGTTTCTGTTACCCACAAACTTTTTACCCGATGTTTTGTTATGTTTATTACGCGCGCGTTGGGTGCCTCTGTGTGTGTGTGTGTGTGCGCGCGCGCGCGCGTGTGTGTGTATGAGTGTATGTGCGTGCGTGTGTGTGTAATGCCGTTGTCGTACATACGAGTATAAACTATTTTTGTGAAGTTAGTTTTATGAAGAACACACACACACTCATACACGCACGCACGCACGCACGCACACACACACACACACACACACAAAAGAAGTGTAAATCCGACCATGCAACCTCCACGCGGTACACCTTGGGTAATTCTAATGCCGGCGGTGCTGTGTAACCTTCAAGCCTATAAGTCAAAAATTACATAAGAGAAAAAAATTTATTATAACGTTTCGAAAAGCTCTCGAACTAAGCTACAAGAATATGTAATAAAAAATAGGGGTTTCCATTTAAGATTTTTATGTTGACCATGACCGGGCTTCCCAAGGTCATACCAAGGTCAAATAGATATCATCATCTAATAGATTTTTTTAAGCCCTATGTTTTTTGTTTGAAACATTTTTCCACTAAATCATTATTTTCCAAGATCTTTAACCGTTCCGGAACTTTTTGCCAGCACTGTATATAGTTTTGCTAACTCTATAGTAATATTAATCGATATTCTTATTTCTGTAAATTGCATAAACGAATTTCTTATGTGCGAAAAATGCGTGACTACTATCAATTATTTAAATTAAACAATATTCTCAACTTTTCTGATCCAGAGTTTCTCTACAAAAAAAGGAATTCAGAGTAATGGTGGAACACTGGTCTGACTATATTATAGAGCTTGACTTGTACAGCAGTCATTACCTTGACACGTAAATTACTTAATTGTTCGTCGTAACCAAAGAGAGTAACGTTTGTGGAAACTATAAAGGAATGGTGAAAGGGAAACGAGTCATGGACGAGACAGACGAGATGAAGCAAGCGAAAGGGTAGCTGACGATTCCGGGCCAGCAGGAAACTCTCGGTTTTCGCGCAAAAAGTTTTTACTGTCACCCGAACGCTCTTCGATTAAAATTACACAGAAGCCCTTTTCATGACTCGGTCGTAACTAGTGCACTTTTATATAATATATATTTGACGTTAAGAAATTATGTTGTACAGGAAAAGAACAAGGAATTAAAAGCATTAAAAGCTAATACAATCAACAACATGGTAGTATACGCAACAGTTCTTCTCTTACAATAAATTCCTCAAGAATTTACATTGCAAAGTTGGGTCGAAGAGTCTCATAGTTCCTATTGCACGTAAACTGAGCTGAAGGATACGAAACTTATCATGTTCTAAAAATATTTGTCGTATCTAACAAAATTATACATCATCACAAGCAGATGAGTAAACTTGACGCCATTCTGCACGCGAAAAATTCGCGAAAGGAATTCGTTGAGCAAATAAAAAAGATTGGAAGGAACCGGCAAATTATTCGGGGATGTATCGTTGCCACAGCGCGCAGAGAAAGAGTGAAATGGAGCGTCAGTGGAAATGCTGAAGGAATCATCGCTTTATGCCATGCTACAGAATAAATAGAACTTCCTTCGCCGTCAAACTTCGATCGTAAAGAAGGAGTTGCGATACCGCGTTTTGCCATTGCGCAGGGCAGCTTCTCCTAAAATATGTTTTCGAGATCGAATGTCGGTGATTCGCGTTTTACGTCGCGCCTCGCCAATTGCGCCTGAACATAGTTCGTCTAATGCAACGAATTTATATACGCCGAGTATAAACATTCGGAAAGTAACATCGCGTGTCGTGAATTAATGCAAGTTACGTATCTTTCGAATAGAATAACACAATTATTAAGTAAAAGCAATAATTGTAACGTGTAGAAAAATAACAATGCCTGCAATAATTTTGTTGGGAATAGGACGTGGATGCTAGACAAGATGTATTATACATCACAATTTAAATTTCACTCGTGAAAGATGTCGTCGATAACTGCACGCTTGAAATCAATTTCGAGAGTTTCGGGAACCAGATGACCTGTATATAAGTAGAGATTGCTATTGAATGGTTTTACGAGTATTCTATTTACAGTCGAGAAGAGCACCAACCTAGAATGGCTCGCGAGATAAAACGGTCGATTCAGAGCGGATCGAATATAACAGATCGAAGTACAATTACGAACTCGTTGGGGACGATTTGATCTTTTCTATTTCACTAATGTTCATTCGCGTTAAATCAAAACAATTCTCCAAATCATATTTCGCGAGAACATATTAAATAATACATTTCCATTAACGTATGAAATATGAGAGAGAATTGTATATTAAAATTACCGTTAAGATCCAAGTTAAATTGTACTTATCACTGTTTCAGAAAAATGAATAAATACCTACGACATACAAATACAAATGAATCTTCAACAAATAACACAATTTCTTTCTCGGGAGCGAGCAACATAACTCGCCTCTCGAAATAGACGTTCGACGCCATAGTACAGAGATCCATCCAAACTGCGCATGCTATATTCATAACTATGTCGGAGCAGAGGCGAGCAAACAACTCGCTTTGGAGGCTCACAGCCGTCTTGTACAACAATGGGGAATGCAATTATACTTGGTTAAAAAAAGGGAAAAAAGGGAATAAAAAAATGATGCTGTTGGCATGCCCACTAGGGGTTGGCCCACATACGCGGGCCAATTATGACGACTTGCGCGCGACATTAACCACTCGCCTTTGCGTTTTAACGCGATAATTGCACTGCAAACGATCGTTTCTCATTTCCCCACAGCATGGTCGCTATTCGCTTCGGAAAAACAAACATCACATTCACCGACAATGACCCGCCATTCTCGTGGCATTATACTCTGTAATGGACATAGAACGCAAATCTCGTATGATTTGACTCGTTGATTGACATGGAGCAATGTTGCATTGCTGGTCAATCAGAATTCAACGTTATTGAGCCATACACCATGGTGAAACTAACAATACCCATCCTTAATAAACACGATTACGTAAAGATCGCTGATCGAGAACAATAGAAAAATCAAGAATTGCGAGAAACATTGTTAAAAAAAGCGCATAATAATTTATATAAGATTCGATGAATAATTAATTAATTAATAGAATCATAATACAAAGATATTAATATATAGTTATTATTAATATATATAGTTATTATGATCAAGTCTCAGTTTAAATATATGATAGAGGAAAGTCCCTGATTATGAGATACCATATCGATTTTGCCGAATGTAAGGAAATCTATAGGCAGAATTTTAAAATGTAATACGTTATCTTGAAGAGAATTTAATAAGTTTTAAGTTGGTGAAATGAAAAATCTAATTTAAATATTATTTTTTCTGAAAATTAAAAAAATTTGAAAAAAGAGCTTTACGCAGGATCGAGAAAGTGTGCTCCTAATATAAGATACATCGAGAAATCGGTGTTAAAAGTGCAAAATACATCAGTATTGCAATTAAAAAACTTTATTAGATAGTTTTATAAAAATACTGCTGCTACAACCTTTGCCAAATCTTCACGATTCCACTGTCGACGCTTCCTCGTTTCTCTAACCTCCATAGTCAGATTCTATAAAAATTAAATACACAAAACTGCGTAATATAAATTCGTATTAACTTTTCTTTAACCTTAAGTAGTATTTTCTTTCTTTTTATTACACTGCATAATCTTCATATTCGAGCAATAATTATCTCATATTAAGAGTACCCTGAATATCTCATTATACGAGCCACACGTCTAGCGGTTCCGCGATCATGAAATCTCACCTCTACAATTAAGCAATTCAACAAATTGCGTATTTTCCTGTTACTACGATTCTACTCTATCATTGCATACTGAATTTATTGCCAACCATTTCTTTATTATATAATAAACAAAGTTTAAAGACTTACCTCAAGTTCCTTTGACATGTTCACAATTTCACAAACTTTTTCTTGCAAAGGCTAAACGCAATAACGAACAATGAATTTTTCACTAAATACATTTTACACCAAGAGTAATAAATTCATGGTGGAACTAACAGATGGTGCTCACTAGTTTAGCAGAAACCCCATTATCTCATATTAGGAGCATATCTCATAATAGGGGATTCTCCTCTATGCATAATAAAAAATAAAATTTTAATACCAAAGATAAATTAATGACAAAATTATTATTTTTCATAAGTTTAAAACTATAAAAATTTTACATTTATCCTATAATCTCAGAGATACATATTGTCGACATAAATAATATCACAATTAGCATACGGTCTCAGTAAAAACTTGAGAGGGAAAAAAAACGTAAAAAGCAGGCTTAATTAACTCTCTCCGGGAGAGAGTGATTTGCGTCTACGTTTGTACGCTTACAACCGTATCTACATCCCACTTCTGCACCTATTGTAGACCAGCCATTATCGGGACGCTTTGCACGTTTGTCCGTGAACGCACCTGCGGCAGTGAGCACGCGATAATAATCGTATCTTGCGTGTGCGTCTGGTAATGCTTCGGTCTGTAATTACATCTGGCAAACGATCGATTCCTATAACACATCCCATAATATCGCATCATTACATCATTACGTTAACAACCAAGACGCATATCATGTCAAAGGCATACTAAATGTTACGTCAGAATATAATGATATAGGAAATCGTGTCGAAAATTGGTTCAATTTAGCGATTTTATAGATATTAACAATGTATGCAATTTCTCGATGAAAATTTCACTTTGAATGTAACAAGATACTTTTGCAATTAATGTTTACACACGATAACACGATTGTATCAATGTTATTGAAGAATTTTAATTTATCTCATAGGATACAAAAACTTTAACGTAAAATAAATCGTGTAGTAAGCTATCGCATATTCGTAATTTAAAGCTTGTTAAACAAAACGAAAAAAATTATTTCAGATTATATTCGTCGATAATCGTAATAAAACATATTCCAAAAGGAAAGATTCTTAATTTTTGATTAACATATAAGATCATAGTCGCTAGCGGTGCTTCAAGCAAGACGCGCAGAATTTCGGCTTTAATGTCAAACTGGACAAACGCGCATGCCGCAGGTATGAATCGGGCTCATATTCCGGCGTTCATACTACGAGCTAAGTTAAGCTCGTCTGCCTTCGCGTGGGTTACCACCGTATGAAACAATCGGCTCGCATCTTAATTACGCGGCCATAATTTAGCAGTCGGCGCGTCCTCGAGCAGGCATTCGACTCACGCGAAATGTATGCGGGTCTGCGGATTATAGTTCGTCCTGCGAGCGGCGATTACGGCAAACAATGCCGGCGATATCGAGTGCCACGACAACTACCGTTCGCAGTGCACTCGGTTCTCTAATATACGCGGAAACGCGCCACTGCGCTTTGCCTTCAAACGTGAGGATAACGACGAGTTAACGGGCATCGTTCACTAACTTACGCGGTGAATCGTTTATTTTCAATTGCACGATAGCGTCTTCCAGAACGATGCGGCTTACATCCGCATGTAGCACGATGCTGAGTTTTCTTAATTGTGAGGATAAGTTTGTTCGTCATCGCACAACCGGAAGAGAACGGAAATGGAAGGTTTCGCCTCCAAAAGCAGCCTTCGCTCTTTCGAAAATAAATTGCTTACTCAGGACTTACTCGGAGGAGATTAACACTTTTCCGCTGAAATTATCACGACTCTTTTCTTGCTACAATGCTAAATGGTTTGAAAAGATAAACTTACATATTTGCCTTTCTGATTCTCTCTAAAAGTATGTCAGCAAGATGATATTAAATATTTTCAGCACCAGAAAATACTACTTTCGTTAAACGACACTTTTGATCGCGTGATAAACGTTTCTAGACCCAAAAAGTTCAGTTTAATTATAAAGTGAAAGAAGGGTTAGAGAAATGACCAATTTAATGCTGCAGATCAATAAGTAAATCAATAATAGATCAATAAATCGTTACAAACAACACTTACCCACAATGCATAACCGACCAGACACGTGAGAAACGCTATCATAATTCCATACATCGTAGGTAAAGTATCCTGAACGCATTCTCCTTTCTCCATGTTGATTTCTTTTCAACGTCAATGTCCACACAGCAATAAGATAAGTCCTGTTAATTTCGATCGACTGACCACTCTAGCACCGAATATTCTTCGTCAAGAAGGAACATTCGCTCTGACTAAATAGGAAGCCCATTGTTCGGTAAGGATATATCGATATCCGGTGCAACTATTTGTTGGAAAACGTTCGACGAGGAAACGAGAAAACACGAATAGCTGCTAGCGAGGGTAAAAGAAGGGCGAGGGAAACGGTGGAGGAGAAAGAAACAAGACGGCTCTTATTGAATTCGTGAGGATAAGATTTATGGTGGTTGCCTATCGAACGTCAATTTTTAACGCGGAATATATTGGATCAGTCACGAGGTCATGACACGAGTATCCCTTCACGGATTACGCAACGGATTACTAAATTTTTGCGTTCCAGAAAAACTAACTCTCTATGCAATCGCGTTGCACAGTCACGGAATTTTGAAGCTTGCGCTGATCAGGTATTAAAGACTCCGAGTTACCGGTGAAAGAGGAACGGTAACTAAGGACCGAATTTGCTCCAGTTTCGATCGAGCAATCACCATTTCAAAGTTTATGAGATTACGTAAATGTTAGTTTGCGAAATCGGATAATCACGCGAAATTTCATTGGAACTTGCAGTTTCTAGTGCATCTTATTTTTTCATTTTATACTTGACGCATGTAAATTGTTGAAACTGATAAATTATCATGTACATTTGCCGACCATGCACATTTATCACGTTTCACGTAAACTCCTTTCCGCGTAACCAGTTACGCAGGCAGCAAAAATACAGTACGAGGCGAAATAAAAAAAATAACATAATTTTCGTAATTACTCATGCATTTCTGACAAATGAAGAGTCGCTCTTTGCACTCGCATATATCTCGCATTTTGGAGAGTTAAGACTCGTCTCTACTGACGTGCTTGTTAACTGAGCGGACAAAAGATCGACGCGTTGGGGATGAACGAGCCAGACCGTGCCAGTTAAGGATTAAGACCGATTAAATCGCAACGACCCGTCTGCGCCGTTTCGTATCAACGACGCGACGCTGCGAGCCGTTTTCAACGATGAAGTCGTCCCCAGGCATCCATCTCGGAGAATCGTCGGTGACATCGAAGAGAAAAGCTCTCTCTCTCTCTGTCTCTCTCTATCTCTGTCGACATTTGAAAGTTCACTCGGCGGCGGAGACGGATGGCAGGGTTTCGTATCTCGTTTGATCGCCGGTCGATCACCGTCACCGAGTTCGCGAGGGAAAACGCGAGCTTGGAGAACCGAGGTGGAAATTCCACCTTGAACGAGACACGGGCGGCCACTGGTTTCTAGTTTTGGCTAGCGTTTCTGGTAGCTCCCAGAAACGCGCTGGACGCGGAAACGCGTATTAATAGTACGGGAGAAACGGAATCCGGGTGGTCAGAGCTGGCGGCGAAGAGGAACGACAGACAGACAGACGGACACCGACAACGCTTGTCGATAGACGTGCAAGATGTCCGTGGTCAAGATGGATTCAGCACCGATCCATTTGCCCTAACGAATGTACGAACGTATCGATCAGCGGCGTTCCGAAGGGCGCCGGAAGTATCGATCGCAGGGCTCTTGGCAGGATGTAAGTGCAGGGTACACGATGTGTTTTGACCACTTGACAGCGTGGTCCGTTCGACGCTGTAATTTGTGTGTTCATGCAAATAGAAAGCTCATTTCGCGCGCAAACACAGAATATTATGTAAATGTGTGAATATACGATACAACTGGACGCGAGTGGTTCGGTTATCGAATTACTTTGTCGGATCATTGACACGGTGCGTTTTGATGAAAACGTGATCCCAACGCTAGCGGGATAATCGCAGCAAATGTCGATGGGAGAATACGCGAAAAAATAAGTGACATGTCGACGGCAATTTCAAATCCAATTACAATAGACTATCGACATGGCCATTTACTGTTGTGGCTACTCTATCATGACCAGTTCAATCATAAAGTGAGATATTACCTGTCGTAGTGATAATATTTGTAACGACTCATTTAGTGTTCATTGTTTTAGGATGCGTTTGCTGCGTATCTATGCATTATTCATATCTTTACTACTATTATTCATATCTTTACTAACTTTTAATTAACAAGCATTTAAAGGCGGATCGAAAATTATCTGTTCAATTCAAGTTTTTCGTTATTATATAAAATAATAATCATATAGTGACGATTATTTGTATCTCGTAAAATATAAAATACAAAAGTTAGTTATTACATGTCACCAAGTTCTCCACAAATTCATGCAAAAAATCATGCGAGGTTCGTTGGCGTGACACGAAAATTCCCTTCAGTCGCAGCTTTCTATAGCCAAAAGATGGTCTTGTGAGCTAGAGATCGACGTTCGCGCATAAAATGCAATTTGGCGGATGTCAGGCCGTTGTGGTCACCACCGCTCTATCGTTGCTGTTGCCGGTACTACCTGGCAAGGGCGTAACAAAATTTAATTGGATTTATCGATCGGTTTTCTCATTCCCATTTCCCGCACGTCCCGGACGCAAGCGTCCCGTTGCCAACCGACCGTTGACGCCGTTGCATCGGTACTGAACCGCGCGAAAATCCGCGAACGTACCGGCAATCGACAATCGACGTCGTAAGCCCGACGACCGATGATTTTCCTCTCGTTTCACCACAGACAACGTGTGCCTATAAAGACCGTGCAAACGCCGACGTGTATGCCAATAGTCTGGCCCGGCTCTCGTCGTGTAACAAGTGCGTTATTCGCTTACCAATCTAACTGTCCTACCGTAAATTTGTCCGAACATCGTTCGTGCGACGATTGAAAAAATACGTACATTTATTCAAAGTGTATGCACGCAGGTTTTCAAAAATTAGCATTATTTTAGTTTTACAGTTTCTATTACTTCGATTTTTTGACATAGTTCTCAATTTGATCATGTGTAAAAAAGTTAGTTGAAAATGTACGAAAGAGGGAGACAGAGAAAAAGTCAAAATATAACAGCTCTTGTAAATGGCTGAGAGAAAGATCAATAAGATGAATATCTCAGTATGTATCTGTTTATGCGACAGTATCATGACACGAGCACGTATCTCAAAAAGAAATGTAAGGAATGTCAAGTTGTCAGAATGGGTATGCTGCACGAATCTGAAGACCAAATGAAGTTCCTATATAAGGTCGCCGACTAGGCTGATCACGTTTCAACTACTGTCATGTTTCTGACAGTTCAAAGTTCGAGAGCTGTCACGTGTTTTCGTAATATGCTTAACTTAGACATGTCGTTGAAAGAACCAATAATAATATGATGTACGATTTACAGATGAGTGAAACAACATGTACATTCAGTGAATAAAAAATAAAATATTGGAAGAACTAGTGCAAAGTGTAACTGAAGATAATGAAATGTAAAACATAATGAGTCATATTAAAATAACTTAACGCTATCCTATAATAGCTTAAGATTCATATCCTAATTATACAGCCTAATAAATATAGATATTAGTAAAAATAAAAGATATAATAAAATAAAAATGATAATGCTCTTTAAAAATATAAATGCAATTCTTTTTTTGTTTCTTTTTAGTTGATGCAATGTTTAGCTATTTTTTGCAAATATACTTGAAAGATAGATGTATAGTATAAAATAAACAATATTTTAACATATCTAAATTTCCAATTATAAATATAGATAAGCCCTTACTTAACGATTATTGAAAAAGCAGTTTCTAACTTATCTGTTGAAGGTAGAGAAAGGAAATAACCAAAGACTGTTTTATCAGCAACTGGCACTGTATCATCTATAGCTAGTGATGCTATGAGAACTGCAGAAGATAAAACAGATCTCTGCATACTAAACTGAAGCTGTTGCATACTATATGTATACTTGAAGACGGCTTACCGACTGAAAAAGAAATATACACAATGCAAAAATAATACGTCAGCTAAATTTTATAATTAGTTAATTTAATTTTATAAACATGCACGAATATCTTACTTCAAAATCTGGAAAACATATGTTCCTAATAAAAAGAACAAATTTGAGAACTTTTGTAAAATCATGATAAATAAAAGAATTACATTTTTCAAAAATAATAAAAGAAGACACAAAAGAAATCAATTCTTTAAGAAATTAAAGTGATGCAACAGAAAATTCCTAGATATATTATTACGATTATATCGATACATTATCACTTGCATAGCTACTGATAATACCGAGACGCGAACTAGCTCTCTCTATTAGCCACCTACTTTTTACCTACCATCGACTCGCGTCTGAATTTTAACGGAAAAACCTGGTCATTAAGTCACGTACCCCAGATGACAAACGAGTGCATTGAGTTTTTCGTAACAACGGCGTTATTATTCTAAAAGAGCTTTTTACCACGTGCGCTTGAGCGATCATAAAGTTCCATGCTTTTAAGGAAGGATATTAAGTGCTTGCATCATTGTATAAAATATCCACGAAGTAAAACGACTAAGAATTATTAGAGATGCAAAATGATCCAAGTGCATCAACCCCCATTAAATTCTGCGAGGAAAACGATGGAATAGAGGAAATAATGATGGGAGCACACAAGAGTGGATATCAAAGTATGCAAAGCTTACATGATGATCTCTTACGATCTCGTTTCAAGAAAGGAATCTTCTATTTCCTTGCAAAGAATGCAATGTAGTTTACCATTAGTAGAAAGAACATCTTGTCTACATCGGTGTGCTTGGTAAGAATGAACGCAAAATGGAAAAGGAATAAAAACTTTGAGGAATGAGAATGTGAAAGAATTTCTTCGGCGAAAAGATACCTGTCAGATTAAGCAATTCTTCTCGAATATTAGATTTCCAAAATAACTCGTCAGCATAAATGAACCTTCATGTTTCCGAACGTACTTCTGCAGATTTTTCGACTAAAGATTCGGATTTCCCCTCGCGCCCGTCGAAAGATTGTCGATCTCAAGATTTTTAGCTTACCGCCGACGTTGTTGTCCGAACACCAGGAACTTTCTCCCTTCCGAGGCCAGTGAGTCCTGCCAGGCATCTCCTGGCGCATTCGGGATCGTTGTCCTCGCAGATGGGGCATCCCGCGGTGGAGGCGCCGCCTCGCTCTCTCAGGACGTGATTGCTGCTGGTGTTGGTTGTGTAGCCTTGGTCCGAGCTGGCGTTCGAGTTTGGCCTGGAGTCGTCCGAGCTGTCGAATGGCTTAATGTTCCGCGGCCGATGGATGATTCCCACCGGCTCCCATATCTCGCTGGTCGACGACGCGTAATAATTATTCTCCTTGGTCTCGCGACTCCTCTCGTCAACGACCTTACCACCACGAGCGACGGTGACCTCTTCCTTCGTCACGATGGACGATTTCACGCTCAAGGATGTCTCGAGTCGCACCGGGGCCCTTCAGAACCATAATTTACGAGGTAGCAGCGTGGATCTTGCGCGAAACATGTTCTCGCAATAGATTATAGATTCGTGCACAATATTGATAATCATACTAAGCTTAATCGTAATCACAAACGGTGTTGCAAAAACATGTGATTCGAAATTCACGTGTATCTTACTACAATGAGTATTATAAGTACAGCTTGAAATAAATCGTATCGTAAAGTTATCGTAATAAACGTGATAAAATACAGAATTTAATGCACGCAACAAGTCTTACGTAATACGTTAAGGTAAGATTGTAGAAACGGATATATGATATTTAACCGGAAAGGAATACAAAAGTATGATATAACGAGTAAATTTCTATGCATAGGCGAGGATCCACAATGCTACCTTAGAATCCCAGCCTTGACGAGAATCTGGTTGAGAAGATCGCACGGTGGGACCTGGCCAGTTATCATGGCTTCTCGTATAGCGACTCCGTCCGGCCCCTCCAGGGGGATCGGTACACCGTTTATCAGCAGGACTTCCTCCTCTCTCACGCAAGACTTTTTCTCGCAGTCTACAACCTTGACACCGGGCCCGAGTATAGACTCCACCGTGGATTGGATCTCGTGGTCGTCCATCCCTAAGAACGTAGCCTTTCTCGTATTCGCTGTTTCTTTTATCATTTTGTTGACACCTCGTGCGAATTTGGCAAAAATATTTAAATATTGTTTACATTCTTATTTTAATTTATCGATTTAATACGTGAATTGTTTAAAAGCTTAAAATTTATATTAAAATTTGCAAAGATCTTTTAATCTCCATTTTAAACAATGCTTTTGCTTTAATAAATGTTTAAGAAAAAGAAACTTGAAATATTTAATCATTTTTTAAACATTTGTTTTTGTAATGTGTTTTTGTGTGTGTGTGGTAGAAATTATTTATATGAAGATTTATATTTATATATATGTACGCGAGAGTTTATAAATATATATATATATATAAAATAATGATATATAATAACATATATTATATTATATAAATATTAACATTCGAGTAGTGATTTGTACAATCCCGCAAGCACCTGCGTATGTGCGTGCGTCATTTGCCCACCTGAAGAAGCTTAGCTTGACGAAACCTGACCGGAACCGACGATATGACACACCTGCATCGACTCTCTAAAAGTTGTTCTAAAGTGCTGCAGTGATGTTCCAAAAGTTTTCCCAGAATGATCGTCACGTACCGCTTTCGCAAATTGAAACGATTCCGCGATCAGTGCAGTAACAGCTTTACAAATTGATCAAGAGATTCGACTGCGTAATCGTTTTATACACTCCACGCGTCGCGACAATCGCGACGGACAAATAGAAAATATTTCATCTTGCGGAGATTAATCTTCGTTTATTAAAATTGTCGGACGGGACGCAGTCATTGTCAGCCTTATTAAATTACATCTGCTGTCATTTGAAAGCCATTTGATTTTTCACGAGAATATCTCTTCCTGACGCTGACGCGACGATATCCCATACTTTCACCCTTTTATGATATATCAGCGCGGATGCGTGCGAGCATACGTCCGCTATATACGGACAATACTTTCTCGAGTAGTCGATAATCAGCTAACGAGTACGTTGCAACATAAATCAAGAACTTTGCCAGCAACGTAGGTCATGAACAAAGTAGAGAGCGCCGGTGGTCGATGATGCGAGAAATGCATTACTCCAATGCACTGTGCGGCGCCTCCCCGCGTACATAGATAAATGCAACACTGCATGATTTACATCTCGAAGAGAGAACGGTGTCCGGAAAGACGAAAGACGAGCTCGGATGAGCACGAAGCGCGAAGCCATAAATGCATTTCTGTTTTGATTCTTAAGTACATTCTTTAAACGAGCAGACCGGCTAGAAGGATGACGCGGGGGATGACGTCGAAGGGGGAGACTTACCCGCCTGAGAGAGAGAAAGCTACAAGATGTACGAGCGGCAGTGTAAACGGCGACGATGGTTTCGCGATAGACGAGCAAATGTTTGCGATGCAGTACTAAACGAGCGTCTAGCAACGAGGAACTTTCGCGCTAAAACGACGTACATGTGTAAATCGAGATATTTCGGCAATCTTTACGCGCGCTGACAATCGAATTGATGCGACGTGATTATGATTGTCTACCGAATATTGATTGAACAACGTACCTTTATATCTGCGCCAGAATACGCGCGTATTTGTTAACCGGAATGATAACGGAATCGGATCTACTTCCGATTAAAAAAAACTAAACGATTCGATAGATAGTACTGGAAACGACCTATTTCCGTCTCTGACTTTTTTTACAAACATTGTGCGCTGTTTGATCGATAAAGCTATTCTGTTTTCTACACTGATACCCAAAATTGATGAATCAATAACGGCGTTATTGATTATTGAAGAAGCAGAAATATAGTTGCAGAAAGATTGTTACAAATAAGCTTTTTGCAAGTGACTATCTTTAGAACATCCTGAATAGTTATAAAAAATATTATAATTTATAATACGCCCAATTCCACATTTAGCAGCAAACAATGCAACATCAGTTCTAAAATGCAGCATACTTCCGGTTGCATTTAGACTAAATTGTACTTGCTAATTAATGACATACAGTATTACGCATACATAATTAATGCCGGCGTAATGGCAATCGTGGCAAAGTCTCGCTGTCGCGTCAGCGATAAAATGTGAGAAAGTAATGCGGTAAGTATGATTGAAGATTGCATTGCACTTGGTCACTCCAGGGAACCTCGAGAGCTTCGAGAGCTATTTGCGAAGACGTCGCGTCGTCTCTGCATCCTTCGCATGTCTGCACGCATCTGCATAAACGTAGACGTGAGCACGCATGAAGCTTTCTAAACCGAGGATACAACCTATTTCCGTACGAGAGTGCTGATCGTTAACACCGTGTAGACCTGCTAAATAGAAGATTAAAGAATTGTTTCTTGAACCATACATTGCTCGGAATGTGCCTTTTTCTACGTTTAATTACAAAATACATTATTTAAATAGTATTATTTTATTTCATTATTTTATTTTATTGTCTAAGCGCACTTTTGTTACATAAAAAAAATGCATTAAAAGCAAGTTAATAATAATTAAACTTGCTGGATATCTATATTAGATATATTTATTATTGTGTTGATGCAGGTAATAATACTTGTACTCGAATAGTGTTAATTGCAGCTAGTTTCGATAATGGTACGCGATAAGAACTTCGTTCGCACGCATAAGAATCCCATACACGATTAAACACTCATACAGAGTACTCGGTGATAATGACGTTTTAATGACGCTGAATTCACAGTGCACAGAAAAAAGTACCTCTCTTCACGTAAGACGCGAAACAATTTCCCCCACAGATTAGGATGAGAATCACAGACGTTACGAATGGTATAACACAGTTTTATTTTCGTGGCTCA
The DNA here is from genome assembly GCF_003672135.1 of Ooceraea biroi. NCBI lineage: Eukaryota > Metazoa > Arthropoda > Insecta > Hymenoptera > Formicidae > Ooceraea > Ooceraea biroi. The sequence goes on from NC_039510.1 coordinate 11,013,016, forward strand.
TTGAGCGGGTATAATGAGCTCAATTAAGGAGCTAATTGAATCTGGGTAGGTGGGAAACGGAACGAAGTCGTTGTCCAAAGGTGTGCACGGCCTGCGATGCCGGACGTCGCCTCAATTGCTAGGTAGAACCGGCGACGGCTCTATTTTTAGCGCTAACAAGACTAACATAGTTAGACGCCCGAGGAAAAATATACGAAGGCGACGGGGTGCACGCCACTGGAAGAGCCACGAGCGTTTACTCGCGGGAAGAGATGGCTAATTAATTGCTGGTGTCGCTGCCAATTAAATGGTGAGCTTCACGGGAACGCATTAGCCACGGTGGACTCGCGGGCGGACGTAAGTCCGTTAGATAAATTCGCGAAAACTTCATGGCGATTTTTCCTGGACGGAATTCGCAGTCGGCGTAATTAACGAGAGCTTCTCTTCTCTTTGGCCTCTTCCACCTCTTTTCCCTTCCCTCTCTGCTCCCCCTTCCATACGCCCTTTGCCGAAATCGAACTTGTGTCAGCGAACGGTAATTGCGAACCGGTTTTAATCTCTTCGCGCTGCGATAAATACGAGCCGTTCGTTCTCCGGCCATTTTGCCGAAACCAATTTTAGAGATTTAAGTGATCCCAAAGTGTCTGACTGATTAATCGAGTGAAAGATTCAATGAAGATCGAACGGCGCTGTGTGCGCGACGATGCAATCAAGTCGCGCGCGGACAACCTGAGCGTGGACGCGCTAGGGGCAATTAATTAGCTACTAGCGGACTAATTAAGGCACGAAATGGAATGTCTGCGCACAGCATACGTCGCAGCCATCGGGCGTCGTCGTTTGACGGATTTAATCGTGATCGCTCGACTGACTTTTGTCACGTAAACACGAGTTAAGCGAGCTCGCGCACGGCGCGACCGGAGATCCTGCGCCGATAAAGAGCGTGTAAGCCGGGATTGTGTGTAAATCACGAACGATGTGCGTTATTACAAAACCTGCAGTACGGACCGACACGCGAGATGTTACACGCATCTCATAGATCCACTGGCGATAGCTCTGTTACACTAGGGGGGCAATAATTGTAACGCAAAGTCTTCACGGTCAGTGTCGGTATATGTAGGTACCGCGTGTAACGTTTACGCTACCTTAAAAATTCCCATATGATACAGCTGACGAAATAAATGGTATAACGTGTAACAAACATTGCAGGAATTCGTAATAAAGTGTTGAGAAATTTACGGATATCGGCGAGAAATATTTAGATAAAATATTTTAGCTCGCACGTGAAGAAAGATAATTTGAAAGATAACTTTAGAGCCGATTTAATAACTGTAGAACATAATTTTTCGCATTATATGAGAAAATCAGTTCTGAAATTGCTTGATAACTTGTACTCTTTCGTGAGATAAAATATCAGAGATGTTAATTAAAACGTTTGGGCGTTCTCGTTATCCATCGCCGTTAATAAACTTCTGTTACAAATGGTTCTGTCATTTTACGTATTTGTAATAATTATCACTGTCCGTGTGTGCGGATCGCGTGATCATAAATTACGAATTGTGCGAGTTCTTGGGTTGCGTAGCAGCTCGTGAGGCGCGATGAGAAGGGCGAATGCGCACCTGCCCTTGTATTAGGAATTAATTAATATGTCACGCTAAGTGCCTGAATTTTCTGATAGCTCTCGAACAATTTATCATCGTGCATCCAATCAGTGATCAGTTTCGTTAATGAAATCGTTATTCTAAACAAAAAACTACGTTCTCATAATGGTAAATAACACATTAAATTGGCATAACGTGTTCATCGTTGAATTTTGTATTTATTCCAGTGCATTCTTGCAATATAAAATAAAAAACCATAAAATCTAGCATTGAATTTCACAGACTGTTACGAATGACATTTTGATGACATGTACATATGTCAGCGAGAAAAGAAATAAACGCAATATGTTACAATTCACACGATACTATTCATTCATCAATCTTGTGCTGCATCACACGCATGGCACAATTCTATAATATTTCATTAATATAATAGAATAGCTAACGAGAGGTAGCAACTATTTGCTGCATATATATTAGAGATTTCACAAATCGACGATATATTATCTCTTTGATCCGTTACAACATATAAGTTTATCCAACCGTTTCATGGATTAGTATAATGTGTAATCACCTTCGGTTACATTTATGTGCGTGATATGTTATTCGTGCATTTGCCCTTTTCATGCTCGATTCGTGCTTCTCTTAATGATGCATTCTGGAATTATTGACAGATCCGCTAAAATTATAACATACAATGATCTAGCAGAGAATTAATCCACACAATAACTTGAATATGTAACATCACGTGGCTATATCTGTAATATGTTATAGCAAATCAAAGTAAAAACTTTAAACCGACTGAACACACGCAATGCAAAAAATAGTATAATACTTAAATCTGTGACAACTGATGTTATCAACGATTCGCTCCTCCTTTCTTGTAAATGCATCGCGACATCCAAGCGTCAAGCTGAGAAGGATACGAAGGATAGATTTGCATTGCAGAGTAAAATTAGTTACGTAAAAAGCGGCCGCGAAGAAAATTTGCAATGTTAACGAGGCTGATCATCACATTTCCGACGGGCCAGAAGCCTACTCCTCGTTTGCACATTAATTCGGTTGAGCTTAAGTCCGAGCCGTTACTTTACCTTTACTCAAGCTTTTTGTTTCATTCTTTCGGTTTTTCTTTTTAATTCTCCGCACAAGTTTTGCAACTTTCTCCAATATTAAATTATATAATAGCATTATGTACTCTTGCATTTACATATCCGGCTTATGATATTTATGTCTTAAATAAACATAAATAAGTGTATAATAGAAGTATTTTAATTATATCAATATGATAAAAGTACATTTATTGCACTATATGTTGTCAATATATTTCTAACATCAAATGCAGGTAAATGTAAATTTATCACGAAACGCACTCAGTCGAAATATCTCAAACAATATTAATGCATCTTGTATAGACTAATATTGACTAATGTTTTATTGATATTGGTTAATTGCTTGAATTTGATATTTTGAATATTACAAATGTTCCTTCAATATTTTGAAAGTGTGCTTATTTTGTAAGTTTTGTACGGTAATGCTTTGGCGTCAAAAGCACGTGCTAATTTCCGTGTATGTTCATGCTGCAGTGCAATCTAAGTCAAAATTCAATTACTTTAGCAGCAGCAAACTATCCTAACCGGTTTGAAACTCGTTCGAATTGGGAAACATAGCTGCAAGGATACTGATGTTAAGTAAAGTTTATAAAGCGGCTATTTACCTTTGAAATTCTAAAACAATGGATTACAACTGACTCGTTCCTGTAGGCATAACCTTGTTTTGTCGGATAATGCGTTAATCTTATTGTTTGACGTGTTGTTAGTGCGCAAATAAAGGTAATTGCGGAAGAGCAAAAGACTGACAGCTGCAAACGTTAAAATTTCAAGTGTATACACTTGAATTTTGAACTATTGACAAAACATGTTTATTGAAGAATAATTTTACACGCATCAATAGAAAATTTACAAAATTTACAATCAATAGAAAAGTTACAAAAGAACATTAATTAAGAAAATTAATTTCGCGTAATAACGCGGATAGTGAAACCTGCATAGTCGAATATTTTAATACTTATACAAACTGAAACAACAATGCCTCATTCAAATGAAAAAAAAAAGAGATAAGTATCGCATCTCGATATCTAGGTGCATTTGTTTGTTAAACAGCAATATGCTAAAGAGCAATCAAGATGAGTAATTTTAAACGTGTTAAGTAATTCGTGTCAAGTACGAGCGACGGGAATTATAGGAGCAACGCATTTGAGCAACCATCTTACGGGATGTAATGTATTTGAGGCAGTTAAGATAATCATGAATAATATGAAGAAGGGACTTCTGCCCATTTTGACGAGCCTGGAGACTACAAAGATATGTTTTGGGCATGGAGATATGTTTGATTCGTAAAATGCTAATGCTATGCGACGAATATGATCCAAAATAATTAAAATTCTCCGATAAAACTTATTGAAAACGTTAAATAATTAAGCAAATTATGCTTTATGTTTAATTTCTAATGCGTTAGTTTTATACATTAAGTACTTTTCTTCAACATAATTGTATGAGGATCACAATTTTGATATTTATGAATGTCTTCTTAATACAAGACTTGTGTAATGATTTAATTAAGAGCAATAGTAATTTTTTTGTCACAGCAAAAAATTGTTCTTATGATATATTCTTTCAAATCTCTATACATTTATAATCTTCCTTCTTTTCTTCTCCATTATGCCAAATGATCTTTTCTTTGTATTCTTTTCAACGTTTTTACTGCAAACGTGCACTACTTTCGACTTCCTTTTCTCTTACTATTCAAATTTCTTCTCTTTTATATTATAAATTTGATTATTAAGATTAATATTAAGAGGCATGACAACGTATGTCTCCTCTTTACATACGATAAGAGAGAAATGAAAGAAAGAGAAAAGTACTCGAATAGAAAAAAACATTTTTGTTTCTATATTCCAACTCGTTTCTGTCAACATTTCCCAATACGCGTTTTCAACAAACGAAGGAAAAATTTCTCAAACAACAATGTATGATGTTTTTTTTGTGCACTTTACTATTACTTTTTTCTCTCTCTTTCTCAGCATAGACGCGACATTGCTGCCAGTCGGTACGCGTGTGCAAGCGTATCGCGTAAACAGGGGAGCGAGTACAAACAGCACCTACGTGATCGCAATGCATGGAAGCTTATTTCACCGTTTTTATGATTCCCTTGCATCCGCCAGAACGAAGATACCGGTGTAAGATGCATAAACAGCTACGTAATTTCTGGCTGTCGTCTACTCCATTGCGATAATATTGAGTTGATCGGAAATAAAGGCAAATTTTGCCATACCAAGCTGCAAAATAGCGCAAGACGTTAGATAAAAATAACAACAATTCTGCATTAACCAAATTAAGATTAAAAATCTCATTCCACGTCGTCTCTCTTGCAGTTTTCTCTTGTAGGTAAATCATGCGACACAATCGAGTGTAATGTTATCAATAATTATCTTTAAATAAAAGAATTGTATAACATGCTTATGAGTAAGAGTTCTAATAGTTATCTGCCCGCACAGTAGTAATAATATCAGCGATGCTTTTAAATTCCGCCATATTTCTCGCACACACAATCTGCTCGTATATTAGCGCAACCCTTTGCCGCCGTGAACTTCTAAATCGATACTCTCGACAAACCTCCCCATTACATTAGCACATGCACCGGACTGGCATTGAGGATACCAGTCTGCATATAAGTGCCACCCTATGTACCGCACGCATCCCTTCAAAAATTTCCCCTTTGCAGAATAATACGAACACGATGATAGATGTACCGTTATTCGTCTCGGAGCGATTCGGAACTCTCCAATATCCATGTATATGAATCGGGAGAAAGAAAAAGAGGAGACGAGGGAGAAAGAGAGATGGGTTGTACAAGATGTATAAGCTGTACAAATGGAACGAGAACCCTTTTATCATATATTCATGTTACGTGAAAGAACATTTGTTTTATCAGAGGGGGAGTTTCAATTTGCAATTTCAGAATCTCTTTCACATAGTTCGCGGTGTCTCCTGATCCATATAATGCGTATTATATCGAACAATTTATGCGCCTCCTGTCAAAACGAGAGAACAGTTGTAAATTAACAAGAGGGAGAAACAATCGGCACAATACAGAATTATATTTTGAACGAAAAAGAGCGTACAATAAACTGAAGTATACGAATGCGAAATATGAAGTGAATAAAATCGCGTGAACATAAAGCTATAATTATGAACATTGGCATTGTGTGCCTGGTACCACTAACAAAGACCATAAAATCGACCAGATAATTAATACAGAATGGTTTATAACAAATCACACTACAGTCGTATCAATATACGTTTTACAATCCTTTCTAACTAATTTCGCTCGACGCCGCTGTTTTCGGTTGTCAATTAAGTCAACGAAACAAAAGACTTAATTTACAATGTGGCACGATTGTCGCGATAAGTAACCGGCCGAATGCTGAAATTACGGCAATTTACAGCGGCAGTAATCGTCGAATTGCGGTAGGAATACGTTTCCTGCAGAAACGCTCGCAATAGTCGCCGTTATCGCCGCTTCTACGCCATTGGTTAGCCCGATTTAATAGAGATCTCGGCGTGGAGCGCGTTAAAGCAGCCAAATTACTGTGATAAATTACCACGGTAGGGGATCATAATTATCGCCTCACTCCGGTATAACGAGGAATCCTCGGAAGCGAAACGTGTCCGTGGAGATCTCTCTCGACGACGCCAATGAATTTCGCCATTTCTACGCCGCTGACCGATTCGCCGGGACATAGGGGAGAACTCGCGGATACGAGTCCCTGCAAGAAGTATCCGCTCTACCAAATATGGCCTGTGCGCATTTGACGAGCCTACTTTCCGCGCAATCGATAGTCGGCGTCCCTTTTTGCGGACGCTAAAATCACAGTCCCCGGCGTCGCCGTGGCGGGATGACGCGACGAACGACAAATGGTACGTTTCCTTTTATATCCGATGCGATTAAGCAAAAAGAAACGAATTTATTTTAAAGACCAGCACACGTCATATACATATGTGCTCGGTACTCGGTGATTTTCATTTGAAATTGTAAAATGGTACGTCGTATGTACACTCTCCGGAGATAGTAAATTTTTTAACTTGATTAAATTTAAATTAATTTAAATTAATGTAGCTTTTTGTAATATCCTTATGAATAATTTAAATTAATGTAACTTTTTCTAACATCATCATGAATTAATTTTGGAAATCGTAATTAAGATATAACTGGCTAAAGATCGGTATTTAAAAAAACTTTAATTTCTCAATTTTTAATTTATGCCAGTTTTAATTTATGTCAATCCTCTGTTACATAATGGAGAAACGATGTACGCATTCTTCATATGCGTTGATATTCGCAGATGCGTGAATAATTCTTTCCACATTATTGATAATCGCTTACTCTCTCGCAGGACTTTTGCACTCTATCTCTATATTACGCGATCGCTAGCTGTCAATAGCTTGTACGCGCCGATGATATCGTGATCTTGTCTCGACGACACGGCAGACGATTCTCTTCTTTTTTTATATTTTTAGTCACGTGCGCGCGAACGAGTCTCACATTGGATCGTCGATCCTCGAGTTACACTCGCGTTCACGTACCATTGAACCTCATAATGCGTGCACATCAACTCGGCTGCACCCGCCTTGATGCACCCTGCTCGGGAACACTCTGCCGCGCCACACAGTTTTTCGCATGCGTAAATAAAACAGCACAGGGGGTGAGAATCGTTCCGACGGCTGTTGTCCTCGGCATAAGGAGCAAAAGACAGCAGACAGTGACTGACACCGCAACGAGAATTAAATCTGACCCATATTCCGGAATTATGAGCACGTAATTACGCGTCACTAATCTCCCCGCAAAGCAATGCGGAAAGAAACTTCGCACCTTCCCTTTTTTGTTCGTTTTTCTTTTTTATCTCTCTGGTAAACTCTCTGAGTCTCGTGAAGAAAGTTATTTTTCAGGTGGATAAGGTAAAAACATGTGAAGGAAGTACGGTGGATCTCTTAATCTTTCATGGAAGGCGTTAGAGGATGGTTTACGAGTCTGCGTGATGAAACTGTCTGCATAGATCAATCTTTTTTAAGATATCTTTGCGAAAATATGCAATTTCAGGGAATAAGTCTCTGGAATGTCGTTATTATAATGTTACACTTTCTCTTGCGGATTTCCGGCTTACCTCGTTATTGAAATTGTCGTCGCCGAGAGCTCTTTGCCAATCGAGAGCCTTGGCAACCACGGCGCAGTGGTTGAAATTGGTCCAAGGTTTAGAAAGTGCAGCGTGGGGCCACAGAATAGGCTTTATTTTCCTCCACGAGTTAGCTGCGTCGAAGCTGACTCGCTCTCACATACGATCGTTATCGCTCGCGTTTCTCCTGGGACACTTCATATCGGCACGCCTTAATGCGTTTCAGGTAAACGCAATGTGAGTATAATGATATCAACCTTGATCGCAGTCATGCTTTACTGATCGAGATCGTAGAATTAGATGCAATTACAAATCAAGTTTATTCTTGTGTGAACGGTACCTAGCCACCGTAAAGACATAGAAATGCAAAGACTTCGATCCTTTTTTGCAATACTAATGTTTTTTGGACAAATAACGGGAAATATTGATAAATGCAAACTTTTTCGATAAATATAGGAAGAAGAAATACGATGTTTGTAATTCATATAATTGTCGACACTCTAAATTAATTCTTCACGTATCTCAGATTATCATGTGCGATGCAGACTTTATTAGCCGGCTGGAAGATTCAGCCAAGTACTCTCGCTTTTACTGACTCCAAAAACAATACAAAACAAATTTGATGCAGCTTGATTGCTCGTAAACGGCAGCCTGGCGACGTTCGAGCGAGAGATAGCGAACGTAGAATGTAAAATGAAACGAGCGACATTGCGACAGGAAGAAAGAGTGCATGAGAGACGATGCACGCACGTGCTCATGAGTAATCGGCCAAAATCGGTCCGTTGATTCCGGACAGGAAACGGGCCCGGCTTCACGCTCGTTGCTCAGATAGCATCAATGAAAATTGCAATGGTCTCGCAACGGCGAAACGTTCCAATTTCGCGGAGAGAAAGAGATACGACGAACCGGGTGCACTCCTCAATGACTCACAAATCAATGAAACGGTAGTACGTTTCCTTCGTTTTAAAGTGTCTCGCTCTTATCTATATTCTTCTTTGTTGGCGCTATCTTAGCGGCGCGCCGATATTGCTTCGATGTCGCGGAGATCTATAGCTTGAGAAAAATTGCCCGGACGTTAAAGGCACTATCCAATCTCCGGGCAGCATCCAATCGCCTCAAACGCAAACTTGGGAGGACGGTTTAGATTCAATATCATGTAAATGGTGGCGCGCGCGCGCGGGAGGCCGTCGGCCATTTCGGCGAGAAACCAATCGGCTGTGTCGTCATGCTCGAAAACACGCAATTAAATTACGACCGTGCGCCACTTCAAAGAACAAAGCAACACGCCGACCGGCTGCTGTTGTTAATTTCGAAATCAATTCGCTATCGCGCGACAGGATTTGCAATACCCTACGCGGATACTTGATCGAGACCGACGCAACGACCAAGGACTCGACGGCATAATCGCTCTCGTTAGAAGGAATACAATACGAACAGCTTCCTGTGACACTCCTGTATCACGACCTGTATTCCGATTGCAAACTTAAATTGGGCTTTGCCAAGCCTTATTTAATCGCGAAACATTATAAAAATATATAAACATTATATCTGTCTGTACAGCTAAAATAAAATGTAATCAACTAAAGCGAGATAGTATTTTATGTTTTTATTTTGAAAGAGATTATTGTTCTATGTTAGACAAGATTTAATAATAACTGGAATAATTATACATTAATAATTAATAATTATAATAGTTATATTGAAGTTAAATAACCTAAGATTATAATCATTAATCTAAACGATTCTCTGATTTTATATGGCTCATTGTTTTGCAACGCATTTAGAAATTTTATTTATAAATTCTTTGGACAATCTGAAATTTTCTTATCGGAAACTTGAGTAAATACTCTTTCTTATATTCTTTCTTTACATACTTCATAATAAATTACATGAAAGGTTTCAATGAATAAGCTTCAAGCTAAAGTTCTTTCAAGATAAAATTTACGTAAAATTAAAGAGAAATAAAATTTTATCTATGTTTTTAAACTGCTTGTAATTAAAAACTTTACATCCCTTTATATCCGTTTTTACAAGAAAAATATGAATTTCAATTGCAGAAAAAATTCACAAGCGATATTTTATCAGACGCATCGCAGCGCGACATCCCGTGTAATAGCATACAAAACTTTCATCACGTTACTCTAATAAAACCTATGGTATCACGGTATTAAACGTTAGTGTCGCTATTCATGACATAAAACCGGCCGAGAAGATATATGTACAAACACGTCGTATTTTCGATCTTAAACATCTCGTTCCGGCTGGAAGCATTCCGATCTCTAGGACTCAGACATGCGGAAAGAAAACACCGACGATAAAGGAGACTGCAGTTCATGAAGCGGAAAGAGGTCCCCGCTAACCAGAAGACTTCATAGCCATATCGCGCCATGAGGTTCGCGTAATGACTCGATTCGCGCTTACCCTATACGTGACTCGATTTACCCGCATGATTACGCTTACGATACGAGCTAGGATAACCGGTGTGAACCTGGCGCCTGACTTTAACGAAATGAAAATTTTCGGCCTATTTCGTTTGTACCTCGTTTGTACCTGTTTGTACCATCGTTCGTTTCGTTTGTACCTCAACAGTTTAAAAGTTATAAGGGGTCAAACAATAGCCAGCACCCGACTAAAAGATATCCGAATTTTAATAATGCCATTCGAAAGAGCATCGTTTGTACCTTCAGGAACCATCGTTTAAATCGTTTGTACCTCAACGGAACCGGAAGTACAGGCTTTTCACAAAATAGGTCCAAGAGGTATCTTCGTCAATTTTTGAGATATCGCAAAACGGCTAAAGGCATTCAAAAGAGCATCATTTGTACCTTCAGAATCCACCATTTAAATCATTTGTACCTCAAAGGAACCGGAAGTACAAACTTTTAAAATTTTGAAAAAAATAAGTCCAAGAGGTATCTTCGTCAATTTTCGAGATATTCGAAAACGGCCAACGGCGGTCGAAAGAGCTCGGATAGCGCCTGTTTGTACCTCCGTTCAAATCGTTTGTACCTCCAAGGAACGAAGTACAGCATTTTCAATGTAAAACAAATAGTTGTTCGTACCTCCATTGTTTGTAGAGATATCCGAAAATGCCCAACCCTTTGAGGTACAAACGATTTGAACGGAGGCACAAACAGGCGCTATCCGAGCTCTTTCGACCGCCGTTGGCCGTTTTCGAATATCTCGAAAATTGACGAAGATACCTCTTGGACTTATTTTTTTCAAAATTTTAAAAGTTTGTACTTCCGGTTCCTTTGAGGTACAAACGATTTAAATGGTGGATTCTGAAGGTACAAATGATGCTCTTTTGAATGCCTTTAGCCGTTTTGCGATATCTCAAAAATTGACGAAGATACCTCTTGGACCTATTTTTTGAAAAGCCTGTACTTCCTGTTCCGTTGAGGTACAAATGATTTAAACGATGGTTCCTGAAGGTACAAACGATGCTCTTTCGAATGGCATTATTAAAATTCGGATATCTTTTAGTCGGGTGCTGGCTATTGTTTGACCCCTTATAACTTTTAAACTGTTGAGGTACAAACGAAACGAACGATGGTACAAACAGGTACAAACAAGGTACAAACGAAATAGGCCGAAAATTTTCATTTCGTTAAAGTCAGGTGCCAGGTTCACACCGGTGCCAGGATAGGACACAAAAGAGAATTCACGAGAATAGACAACCATTTAAACGCACACTGTAGTTAAACATGGTGAAGAAACTCCATTACCCAATTATTTTACGCTTACTCTATTCCTTACGCATTCTCTCTATTTACTATTAATACCAAACAATTTAGATCTTGGTACTATACAATGGAAGTACTCATTGCGCACGTATATTGATAAGAAATACTCTTTCTTATATTCTTTCTTTACATACTTCATAATAAATTACATGAAAGGTTTCAATGAATAATGAATTGTTAATAAGTGACGATGAAATTTATATATTTTAATTTTAATTTATTAATCAGATCATTTAATAATTCTGATAATGTCTTATTGTGACATATGACAAGTTAATATATGTACGTACGTAGATATGGCAGTCTGCGCTTATTTGATACGTGACTCAATTTATTCGTGTGATTTTCCTGGCATGTATTCCTTATAACCGGCGCATCGTGTATAGGAGAAATGGTATATCGTACACGACAGAAGTGAGAATTCCCCGCGATACCAGCATTTCTGGTTCAAGAGACCGAGACATTATGATTGTCAGTGACTAATTCGAATTCGAATTACACGTCTCAGCACGCACAGCCACGTACTTCGATTAAGTCGCATTGTGCTTAGAAAAGAAGAAAACAAAGAAAATTAAGTATTTTTAAACGATCATAAAATACATACCTGGCATATCTAAATAACAATGATGATGATAATAACTTTGTCAACATAACTTTGAATAGACATTCAAAATATCTGTGCCCCATTGTGCTATTCCATAAAATGTAGCAAAATTAAAGATTAATATATTATCGCAATATGATATTAGAAAACTTCATTACGATTTAGTACACGAAAACTATAATAAATTATATAATTTTATATAAAACTTATATATTAAAAATATATAATATGATATCGAAATTTTATAGCAAAGTCTAGTGAGTCTGAGAAACATATAGTTTGTAATTCTCTCTCACTTAAGGCTCTTAACTTTCCTCTTGCATTACCGAAGTATATGTCATGATAAGATCTGAAGATATAAGAGACATTAAAGAAAAACGAAAGTCGACGATAACGTTATCGTATTGCTTGCTACATTTTACTTCAGAAGTTCGAAAATACATAATGTTATACTTATATATATATATCATATTATCAATGGCAGATTTGTGCTTGCCAATCTAACGAAAGAAGGAGATATTGTCACTGATTAAACAATTTATACACATACGACAATAATACAATTTTATTTTTACTTTTCATTTTTCTTTGTTTTCATCTTTTAATTTTCCTTTATACCGCACAATACGTATTGGAATATTATTCACTCGAAATATAATTTTATTAAAATAATAAAATATATAGAATAAAATATAAAACAAGACACAAAATAATACTGGTAAAATGAATTTCTAAATATAAAATTTATAAAAATTGATACACAAAATTCCATTTGCTCTCATGGAAATCTACTCAAACTATAAATTCTTTTGGTTGAACAACATATGATGAATAGATTATTTGACTAAACGTGGGAAAGTTGCATACCAAGATAGCGTAATATGAGCACGGAGCCTGTTGTACATTGTACGATTGCACTTAACAAGTGCTTCAACAGCCGGCTTAACCGGTGCTATTAACGAACTTCTCGTCAGGCACGTAAACGTTCTAATAATTAGTTGCAAGGTGTCGCAATTAGACGCCATATGTACATCGAAGAAACGAATAATTTTTTCCTCCGTCGAGGACAATCTCTTCGCGTCGCTAATTTTAATCTCGGTAAATGTTCGTGTTCAACTTGGCTACGATTACTTCCGACTAGTTGTCAGGGAACAAAGAATTAATTAGTCCCGCGTTAACTTGATTTATTCGCAACGCCGCGTTCTTTCTCGTGTTTCAATTTTCCAGGGAAACTCGCGCCTTCGCTTGTGACGAGCCTGGAATGGCGGAGGTATCGATCCCGCGGGAATCGCGTATGCGCGCATCAAGTCTTGCCGAGGTGAATAAACAAACGAGGAAATACATGAATAACGCGTCTAGCTCGAGAAAATTCGCAACCGTAATAATTCTGCTCTGTGGTAAAGCCAATTACATAAAATATTTCCCTAAATTCACGCAGATAATATTATCTTTAACATTTAAGTATACGTATCTCAAGCAAAAAACAGTTAAAAAGCTGTGTATCCGTGATTAAATTAATTCACTGATTAAAAATGCTCTTTGACAGATTAATGAGAGCGATTAAGAAAGTAACCCATTAGAATCAATCATCGCCAAGGGCGACGGAACAAACACGAGAGGAATTATTCTACTTTATTACACAGACAGCATTCAAAGGATTACCAATAAAAACTCAGAGGAAAGTGGAAATGGCAGTTTGATTAAAGTGTATTCATTCTTTATGTGGAAGAGTTCGCATGCTCTTCCGAATAAAATGAGAAATAATTTCAGAAATTCAAACGCGAGACCTTAAAATAATGTTGCACAATGTTTTTCTTTGACTGAGAAAAAAATAGCATGACTAATTGTGGTCGAATTGAGATATAAATTTCACATCAGTAAAGAATATCAAAACGCGTAAAATCTGAAAAAGATTTTTAAAAGTAAGTAATACATTTTTTAGTTAACACGAAATATATAATAATTGCTCGAATGCAATTTCGCGTGAAGAAAGAAGCTCTTCTTGAGATATATACATAATTATCCCAGACTGTAACAACGCGGATCAAAAGATGAAAAAGAAGAAGAAGAAGAAGAAGACTCCTAGTCAATTTAGTAGGAGGAAAATAATTCCTCACGCACAAAAGAGTGACCCTTTCAAATGAAAAGAAACGTGATTGCGAAAACAGAAAAATAGAAAAAATGCTCGAAAAATCAGATCTTTGAAGAAAATAAGCACCTGATAAAGATAATAAGTTATTTCAGACTAAAAAATTTCTTGATAATGTATATCGATTAAAAATATGTTACTGACAAGGCAAATAAAAAAAGATCTAATAGTCTTTTAAAATATCATAGAAGTCACATGCCATTTTCTGATGGTCCGTGAAGCACGATGACAGATATAATGTTTTATGAAGCAAACAGACGGAAAGAAACGATTTTGCAAACAACAGGATTTACACAGGAGAGTGCGGGATGCTTTCTTGAATGGAGGAGCTTGGCAGAAAATCGATCCACGGCGAACAGCAAGCTGCGAGAGGTTTTTTACAAGACGGCTGCGAACAATGCAAGTTGGATTAAGCTCAAAGAATAAGCTCTTCAATGAAGGCTGTATCCTCACTTATGTCCGTACGGCGTTCGATATAAAGCTCTTTTGAGCGTGCACAATGGACGGAGCCAGGGAATCCCGACGAGTTTTAAGAGACGAAGCTTCGCTTCGCGAAAAGGAAAGTTAGATAGACAATCGCATCTGCCGCTACTTACGCTACGTAACTTGCGCATTTCAAGTTCCATGAAGTATGTAAATACGCCATCGCACGTCGGTGCGAATACAATGCGTAATTCATGAAGTCTGCACGTGTGCGTAAAAACTCTCGCGAAACTAATCAAGCAACTTAATTAAACAAGCAGTACGCGATTAAATATCGAAACTGTGGTGTAACGAAAACCAAAGGTGTGCGCCGCTACACGCGCAAAATTATCGAAATTTCTCGTTTAATGATAATTAACCTACTGTAATCACTATTACTATTAATTTCTCGAGGTAAAACGCATGATATATTAAAATACTAAAACGCAATCGCAGGACTTTTCGCTACTGGAACCACGAAATTGCGTTACTGGAACTGTTATATTCTACGCGGAGGCTTTACCGAAATTTCAAAAAGATTGGTGGGTAATCGTCGAAAATATGTCGAATGCATCTGTGGAGCCGCATAGAGATCGACCACACGAGCGGTCGGAGCGGTCGAAAACGATTTAGCGGCTGACCACACACCGCGAGCGAACCCTCTGCTCATGGCTGCGATTGCATCCACGCGCATTTACGTACGTAGGATCGATATCGCACGAAAAAATAACGAAGGTCGGATCGCTGTCTGTGTTCTTATAGCATTCGCGCGTCCGCAACACGTGATCACAATGCAAAATTCTGAAATTATCACTTTTCATGTTGATGGATAGTGAATCCGAGTTGAATGGCGAGGACTTGTATCCGGGATCAATAAGGTGCACTTGCGACTGGTAACTGGGAATAAACTAAAAAGATTGTGCGGTACAACCGAAAAGCATCACGTAAGCAAAACTTAATGCGTAGTGGCGTTCGTTGTTCTAACTAATAATCTTTGTGCTACAAAATACTATAGAGTAAAGTGGGGTAATTTGCATAGCGGGGAAATTTGAATAATAGTAAGCATTTATGAGAATTTCAGAGAAATATAAGACGCCATGTTTTATGTTTGAGGTTAGCAACAAAGAAGATACAACATAAAACATGGCGTCTTATATTTCTCTGAAATTCTCGTAAATGCTTACTATTATTCAAATTTCCCCGCTATTCAAATTACCCCGCTTTACTCTATATTATACAATATAAATATAGAGTATCGCTATTTTGGAATTAAAAAATACACAAAAGAAATATGGGAAATTCTTGAATGTTCTCATAGCAGAAAAGGATGACAAAATTCCAAGGAAAATCTCGCGATTTATCTTGCTCCAGTAAAAGACACGTTGCTGTCCAGCATATGGAAATATCATGTCTGATCATATCGCTAATGGAAAGCGCTAATTGGCTCGTTAATAATGATACGAGAGGTACCGCAAGCCGGTCAAGAGACAGAAACCAACATGGTACAGAACTATACGAGCAGGGGAACGCCCGATGCCGCCCGAGGGTGGAGAACCAGAGCAGCGTATTTAAGCGTGATTAAGCCGCGCAATATCGGGCTTTCGGTCACAAAGGGAATTTCGCTGGCTATAGCCGCCTCTAGCTCAACGTCATCGTGGAACCATAACATTAATTAACGTCCGACGGAAAAGACTAACACGATGTCCGATCAAAAGCCTCGTCTCACCTGTCTGCGTCGCTTCATTGTTCACTTTTTGTTCCGTTTCCCATGTACGTACTCTTGTTACGGACAAAATTTCAATCGAGAAAGTGAATAATTCAACTGCATATAAAAACGATGACGTAACACTTTAGTTACAGAAACACGCAAATTTCGATTTTTATGCCATCGTATGTCAGCTTTGTGATAAATGATTTTAATTTCTTTGTTGAACTAATGTAGTAATTGATTTTACTAAAGTCTTCTATCTTCTATCTTTAAGTAATCAATGAAATGCTAGTATAAAAACTAGTTTCGGAATGAAACTTTAATTTTTAAGAGATGTCACAAAACGCAATAAACATAATGTAGATTCACCTTTACTTTCAATTTTCAGCAGTTCAGTCAAGTATATAACGACGATCTTAAGGAAAGAAATTTCCGTGATATCTTGAAATTCACTTGAGTCGCGGTTTCAAAGGAACGACAAGACAAAGGGAAATGGCGAGAGTTAACTATCTATCGCGCGAACGAACCATTGAAATTCTCTCCGTTAACGTCGATCAAAGCACGTAGGAAGTCACGTAGTCCAACTAAGGAATTTCTGGAAAATTTTGAAATTCTTAAAATATGATCACCTTGCCCTTGAAATTGAAAGATACAATTCGTTCGAAACGTTTCACTATTAATTAAAATTAAAGTTTAAGCAATTCTAAGCTAACAATAAGCTGAAATCACTATATAATAACAATTTCCAAATAACGAAATACGCATAGAAATAAATAGAGAAATGTCGCATAGAGTATTCAGGCAATTTATTTAAAAAAATTTTAATAATAAATCTGCATGAATTTGCACAAAATGTAAATACTAAATATCAATCTTTTTTGACGATAACTTTAAATAAGCATAAACGTTTACATGACTAAAAAATGCACCTTCAAAATATGTTAAAATATTAATATATATTTCATATTAATATTTCTTTTTTTTAATATCGATGAACATTGATTTTCACACATCAATGATTAATATCGATGTGGAATAAATATCGTTACTCCAAAAGCAACGATAATTATTTTGAGTTCTCGCACAAATTTATCAAAGGAAATAAAAAGAGTAGCAGCCACGATGGAAAGATATCGTTGGCTGCGAATAAAATTTACCGAGCTGTAACGAGCCAACAGTGCGTGTAAAAATTCTCGTGTTTCAATCTGGTGCGATCGAATTAAATAAATTTTTACGGCCTTCATTTTCATGAACTACTGTCGGTGCCAATTCCGGTGCGCATCTTTTACGTGATCGCACCTCGTAAATTGTGGTCCAACGAGAATAGGAAGAAAGAAGGAGGATGCAGTGACCATAGGGGGAGGAAAGTCGAATTCGTTGATGACATAAGCGCAATCACGCCGATTAAACGAATTTGTGCCGAGGTTACTCGTACGTTTATGTCATCGCGCTCGCAATGATACTATCCGATTAATTGCATCGTCAAGCAGCCAACGAGCGTCCAACATAACGAACACTTTCAATAATCTTCAAATCTAAATGCAGATTATTTCAGTAAAACGTTTACAATATTAATAAATTAATATAAATCAGAATATTAATTAATATGGAATTTATATCATGTAATTAATTAATTAATATCATTAATAATATTGCTTATAACTCATATTACAATTAATAATCTAAACAATAATATTATGTTACGCAACATATAATGTCTATGATGTCTATGCCTATAGAGTTCAGAGTTTCTTTTCCGTATTGCTACTTGATTCTACCGAACTGAACAATATAATAAAAGATAACTATTCATCTTAATAAAATCACATAATAGCCTACTACAACGAACGACTGGTGTGTTACAGCAAGAAAAATTACTACACGTTGGGCGCTGGAACGACTGCCATTAACTTTCGTTATGTTTTGTTCTAATCAGTCGGAGAACCACTAGAATTCCTTGATGTTCCAAACACGAGTATCGTCTCGCGATATACGTTCTTCGTAACGTGACCCTCGCCAATCTCCCCAATGCCATAGCTTAACTCGAAAGATCGCCCTACACAGCCTACATGACTCATCAAACGAGTCATCCGTCGCCTATATCGAAGCCATACGCGATATTCACAATCATCAATTTTATTCTCTACCTTGAGCAGTATAAAACGAAGATATGTCTCTATAATCTAATCCCAACATGCTTTATGGCATAATATAATGTTGAACAGGTATAATAGCTTAATGAATACGTTTATTTAAATCTTTGTATTATTGTCATGTCAAATATGTATACGTGATAAAAAATTACCTACTACTCTATTTTGACAATAACAAAAGTATGTGCTAATTACTTTTAATACTTCAAATGACTCTTTCTGAAAAGAAAGCTAGAAAAAATCTAGAATTTAATAAATCGAGCGCTCTTAACGATTAAATACAAATTTCGATTTTCGAGAAGTTTTTAATTAATCCAGAGAAAGATAAAGATAATATAAAGAACCGCAAAACCGTAATGTCAATATTTTCTGTTTAGTCACTGCAGTTAACGCATTTGCGTGATCGTGCTCCCCACTCGTCATGGATCCCATCGTTTTCCTGTTGGATGACTCACGTTCTCCAAGGGGTGGAAAAGCACCCCTGGAAACGCGTTTATTCGGTCGGAAACGCGGGGTTAGGTAGAGCGCTATCCACTTAAGGGAGACGGGAGAAGAAGAGGATGGCACCATCGTCATAGCGAAGCATTATCCATCGACCTCGAGGGCTTCATAAAAGCTCCTTCAGTCTCTTCCATGAAACTTTACGCGAAATCGCGACGCTGGTCAAAAAAGCGGTGACGTTGGCAGTGCCGCCACTTTGTGATGATGCTTTAAAAATGCGAATGATAAGAGCACTCGTAGCCTCATGTGCCTTTAACGTGGCTTACTACTACTACTCCTGACTGACGTTAGCACGAAAAATGAGAAGGATAACGTTGTACTGTGTCACTAATATTTCGAATTATTCTGCCGAGTCGAGCGAGAAATCGAGTATTTTTAATTGCTGTGTTTCTCAAGGATCTCTCTTTCCTAGCGTCGTGTTGCATTGCCTCATATTACCTCGTGTTGTAATATATAAGCACATAATTAGCACATAATTTAGACTAGTTTTATCGGAACGTTAAAATAAAATTTTAACGTACTCATATAAAATGTGACGTGAAACACGACGACATTGTACTAGCGCTCGAGAATGTAGAGATGACAAGTGTCATATAAAGTATTAGTACACACATATGCTCCATATAAGAACAGAAATATTTATAATACGATCAATACAAAACTTAGTTGTACATCAAAATATTACGGAAGTGCGCTATTACTTCGTCGCAGCAAAGAATTCGTATCATGCCGGAAGTCATTTAAGCGCGACCTTCCTTCCTATGGCGGAAGGGTGTTCTCTGTAAAACGATATTCCATTTATGTGCTATTTATATGCAGAGAGCATTAGGCTTCTATGGGGGATTAGTCCCGCGAAGAAGCACTTCGAGAAAAGCCTGCGGAACGTTTTAATCGCGTGGAAGGCAAATGCTGCAATCGTTTCGTAGTTTCGATCGTGCTCAGCCCATAAATTTCCGCGAACTGGAGGAAGGCGTGCAACAGGTCAAGAATTTACCAGGCTTGGCACAGACCGCCGAATGTCTAGACACGCGTCTCATTCCTCGACGCGTAACAACGAAAAGCCATTGACCTCGGAAAAGTCGTTCGTCAATTACCAGAAGGGCTTCTAGCACTTTTCGAAATATCTTGGCGCCACAGCGACGACTTTTCAGGAAAACCGAGAATAAATATCTCTAACGAAATTTTGATAAGAGCACAAGTCTGCGCAGATATTGTATCACTTACGACTATCTGTAAAGCAACATTGATACTTTCGTAGCGCTTACAATGCGAGTGCGTCTCTTCTTAAATAGGAATATATCATCATAAACGCGAAATAAGTTTTGAAATAAGTTTCGTAGTGCCTAGATTAAAAAGGAGCTTTCAGCAAACTTTCAACAAGTGTTTGCATGTGAACGTTAATAAAAAGAAGAGAGATAATAGTAAAAAGAATAAATGATAAGGGAATATAGGGAAAGTCCGCGACGAAGAAAACTCGTCCGAGTTGCAGACTTGCAGCGAGTGAATTTACTGGGGGATGAAAATTGAATTTCTTCACTTCAGTCTCAGCCGACTAACACCGTGTTGCATGTCTGTGTGTGCGTGCGTGTGTGTATGTCGAGTGTGTCTGTTTCATGTCAATCTGTACCTTATGCATCGTATGCCTGCCACGAAAATGCCAAAATGCTGTACAATTTCATGCAAAAGCAATGCGGCTTAAGGAAAAATACGCAAATTCGTGATTATTCGCACCGATACGTCAGTTCAACTGCGCTTAGTGAACGTATATTACGTTTTCATCCAACTTCCTCAATTTCCGACGCAATCACTGAATTCGCGCGATTGTCATTGACGCGACAATTCACGCAGATCGCATTACAAAGAGAAACAACGCGAAAGTAGAACAAGAACAATGTCAAATGATGATTTTCATAAAGAAATATATAAAAGGAACATTATCAAAAAAAGTAATGAACATAGCAATAGTTTTAAACATTCGAAAAAAATAAAAAGGATATAAATAAAAACAATATGTGCGATGATATGACTCGGCTATATTAATCCTCTATATATATATGATTGCCTTAATGCCATGATAGCGCACATATATAGCACACGCACGCGCGAAATGGACACCAAATGTTCCCAGATGTGTAAAAAGATACACTCATGTTCTTGGCCCGTGTCACGAGCTCAAATTTTTTGCCGACGTCGGATCTGACGTAATCCGTAAGCTATAGTCTTCCGCTACATCTGAGATGTTCCTCGAATTTCTCTGTTTTTTTTCAACATTCGACTCCACCCATCGCTCCTTGTTCATACATCAGCGTAAAAATAATTTTTCATTCGATAAAAATATAGTACTCATTTCGTGATTATTATTTTGATATTTTTTAATACATTACTTTACGCTTTTAATTTAAACTTATTTTCTGAACTTTAACATTGACTTTTACAAGAAAATCTATAAAATCTATATAGCTATAAATTATATATTATTTAATTATATATTGTATATAAAACCAATTAAATCTTAAATATTTTTCACAAATGCTTGTGTTTTAAAAAATGAAAAAAAAACATACACTAATTTCATTAAAAGCTGTTATCTGCAGTTTCAAAAATAAATTAAATTAAATTAAATTAAATTAAGAAAGAAGATACGTGATCACATATATCGCGTATGTTGCATAATATCTTTGCTTTATATAGGCAGCGACCGAATTCGCCGTAAAATAAAAGTGCTTACTCAATCCATGATAATACGGCTCAAAGGATTGCCGCGTATAAAACAAATAATCCGTTCACACGATGGATTTTTTTCTCTAAACCAAGGACGAAGGAGATAAATTAAACGGTGCGTTTACGTATGTTCTCTCAGAGCTACGTTTATTCGTGGCAGTGGCGTTAAGGTGATTAGGAACAGCTTCTCGTTAATTAATCGAGACACTCACACTCACAGGCGTCAATCCGCGAGATGTTTACTGATTAAACTGCCATCCCAACAAATGAACGAGATGAACGCGTTTCGGGATCATTAGACGAACGTTCCGGGACATTATTAATGTCGACGTCGGTACGTGGGAACGAGTTGTTCATTTCACTTCGGCGAGGCTCTCCTCGTTTTTCCTTACTGAAAAACGCCTGTGCACTCTGGTGCAAGCTATCGATCGACTGGAATGTCTCGTTCCAATTTCGGCGTTACACGATTTCACGATCCGAATTCCTGACAGTGCGTGTTGCGTTAAAAACTTTACTGGTCACGATTATTAAATCGTTAGCGTCTATTGAAAACAACACCGATAGATAACCGACTCAAGGAAATCCATATCGCGATTCCGCGTCAAAGTATTTAAATTCTAACCCGAGACTGTCATATGCTATTATAGGATGTCAATATCAATATGCTTCTATGTAAAATTGCATAAATCCTATATAACATTTCTTTTATAATCAAATATTATAATCAAATATATGTATCATATTTCATCAATTATTTCGACAAAAATTATATCCGCTTTTTTCAAAAATTTGATTATCAAGGATTAACCGTTTAAGGAGGAGTGTATATGTAATCAGATCAACTTCGCTTTATTCATAAAATTTCGATCCTAAAAGATAATTTCTCAATAGACATGTAATACAGGTTAGAGAAAAGCTATTGTAATTAGGAACCCGTATTTAACTTTTTCTTCTTATAGGTTTAATAGTATTTGTACCGAGGTATAATCATTAAATTTCCTGGGCCATTGAATCCAATCGAATCAGTGCCCATAATTGCGCTCGTAACCGTACGATTCTGGCAATTCTCGTAATCGTGCAACTGTTTCCTTACTGCTATCTACTCCCTGCAATCCTCCCCATAGAAGGAAAGCGCTCGTTAAAGTTCGCATTGCTTGGAATGTTCCTTACGGATTTTTTTCTGCGAGAAGACTTTCGATAACAACAGCCGGCGTTCTCATAGAAAAATAAATCATTCATCGTCTCCTTGAACTCGAGCGAAACTAGCGGATAAAATTTCCGGAAAGGGAATTACGTAAGCAGCATTGATCTTCTCGCGGAACCTACGGTTCCACTTAAATCCACACTACGCACATATATCGGTAAGGAAATGGAATCTGCTATCAGAACTCGGTAATATAACGGAAAAAAGAGGTCGGTGTAGAAAATACGCGCAGCATACGATGGAAGCGGGCGAAGATGATCGACGTCGCGGATTTTCTTTCAATCGACGAGAGCGAATCGAGAAGACGACTTTCCGCTCAGCGTTTTTCCGGACCGCACCTGGATATAAAGCGGCGCACTCTCCGAAATTACCGGGACCCACCGCGGAGTTTCGCCCTCCGGACGTTTCCGAAGATTCATGAATTATGTAGATAGATCATGGCGTGTGTGGGAGGAGCGTCTGCAAGCCAGCAGCACGATCATCCACCGAACGTTTCTGGTCGCTCGGTAGGATGTTGTTTGCCGGTGATGGGTTTGATGGATGAATCCGCGCTATAGACCCGCTCCAAAGGAGGAGGGTGGGGAGAGTGACACTTCTATCCACTCTATCAAGCCACCATAGTCATCGCACAGTCTCGTCATTCGATCAGGCTTTCGTATTATTCGTAATTATGCATCGCATTTGCGTGCGCGCGCATTTCCGGAAATGCTTCTATCAGATTTTGTGCGTGTGCATAAACGTGTCGATTTTCCAGATTTTGATATCGAGTTATCCATACCGGAATTTGAAAACTCGTAACATTATGTCTCTTAAATGTCAATATAATTTAAATATCACCATAAATAGTGACATTTTATGAATATTAATAAATGTAATGATAAAAAAAGGATTCTATACTGTTTTACTAATTGCATACCGTTCTGTATTTATTAAAAAGATGCCAAGATTAATTACGGTAAAATACCAACAATTCAAATTTAATACAAGTAATATTTGCAGATTTGGAACTTAAAGGTGCTTATATGTGATGCTATGTACATGTTCTACAATTTATAATCTAGAACTGTAGGGGAGCATCTTGCTGCTTGTTCTCGAATGTACACGTACTATCAGATGCATGTTGTGGAGTAACATTATTCGAGGAAACAGCTTGATGAAGCTTTGCTAGATAATGTATTCATGAGCCAGCCTAATAATTCACGAACAGAAGACATACGAGACTTAATATACATTTGTAAACTCTAAACTATATAATAATGTGCAAACTGGTGTTGATTCATTTAATTCATTTATGCGCTCATTAACATAATGAATATGCATACATGCATAGAAACTTATTCTGTTCTAAAATTAAATTTTTGTAAAAATGAAGAAAAAAGGAAGTAAATAAAACTTCAAAAAAACATCCTAAAGAAATAGATTAAAAAATAATTAAATTAAAATTTAAGTTACAATAATATAACTATAATAAAACTATAAATCAAGAAGATATTATAGAATACTAATTAGTTTTTAAAAGAAAGTGGAAGGATTAATAATGATAATTCGAATCGTTCCGCAGATTCAGCACACAATCCGTAGATATAAGTTGACTCAATTTAATAAAATTGCGATAGAGAATTGCTATGTCAGATCTTTCATGGGAATTGTCAATATGGAAGAGAGATATCGTTTTTCGATTATTTTGTGGTAACCTTTTCAAGGTATCACTGATCGAATAGATGCGAAAGAGCACACGATGTTCCCGAGAGAGAAGGAGAGAAAAAGAGAGAGTATAGCACCATAGAGAAATTCAATATCCCGGTTGTCGCTATCGATTTTGGGACGAGATCGAATGCAATGATGCACTCGGAATAATGGGATAAATAATATACCAACCGACTAGGCTCTAAACATAAAATACACATAAAATGTGCCATACGCAAACATATAAAACATGACGAGAAATTGATGGAAAACACACATACATATACATACATTTCTCACTAGAATAATTAAAATTTTATCCTGAACAATCTTACAACATCCCGTTTGGCAGTCACAAATAAAATGTTTAAAATACAGACGAGATCTACTGCATCTTTTTTTATCACCTTATAAAAAAATTAATAACTTGTTACCACGTAATATTATTGTCTATCAATGGAGAATTAATTGACTGTTACATACATAGGTTGTCAAAAATGCGAAATTGGATAAAATTGCATGAAGAGAAGCAGTTATCTTTCCAAATAACATTTATCCGACAAAAATAAAATTTATTCGACAAAATATTATCAATCGAGGTAGCCATTTAATGAAATAATATAAAATATTCATAAAGATTCATAAAGAATAAGAGAACAGACCTCCTGTCTGTCAGCATCGGTCATGGATGAAAATTGCGCAACTCGTGACGAAATGGCGAGAATCGCCAGACCTCTCCTCTCCTGCGGTATCGATCTCATTTCTGCCCCTGCCCGCTTTTACCCCTTTGTACATCTCCCTTTGCAGACCGGCCTCTCTCCCTCCGGTCCGGACCAGGCTCTCTCATCCTCTTCCTTTTCGCGACTGGGTAAAATCCTCGACGACTCCTACCGACAACGAAACGTTTTCGACGATTTTCCATGCTCTGACGTTTTATACGGAGCCAAGGAACGTTCCGAAAACAGCATGACGAGAGGTGAGCACCCTGTCCCCTCTCACCACCCTTTTCATGTTTTTGAAATGCGCACGTAGCCGGCGGGTTGACAGAAACAAGATTACTCGGCGATGCGGTAAAATAAATATATTTACTTCTTGTAAGGGGAAAGAAGAGAGGAAGAGAGGCAGAGATTGTTTCTTCGGATGTACGAACTTGAGAGCAATTTCGTGTGCAATTTTTGCTCTCTGTTCACGTAGAGGGAGAGTGAACTCACCATCGATATTCCGGAGTTCAATAGAATACAATAAAATTTTATTGCGCCGTAGGGCAGTACCGATGTCCAGAAAAAAACAATCGTGGTTATGAAAACCCATGTACGTTACGTGGCGATAGTAACCCATTACACAAAAGGTGGATTGCACAATGCACAATGGAAAATTATTCATCTTGTTACGCGATCAAGTTAATGTGAACCTCTAAACAAGAGGAGCTGCCTTGAAAATACACTATGGTTACTCATGTAATCGCACAAACATGCATGTACGTATAGTCGCATGTTTTTCTCCCCTATTCTTATTGACGATATTTCTCCTCGTCCGAGACACGTAAATAATGGGGAAAGAAACAAAGCATGGGTCTAGACTGCGTTTCCTTGACCATCTTCTCGTACTAAGATAATCGATCGTGCAGATGAGTCATCCCTCTTGCGAGAATTTCTGCGCGGCAGGAGATGCAATAGTCGAGGGTTCGTGAATAGCAAGAATAGACACAGGTCGTGACAAGAATATCGCGAAATAACTGAAAATTAGGATTAACAATGCAGTAACTTCTAATGACGTCATCGTTGCATAATTTTAACACATTCAAAATTTTTGAACGTATAACAACGTAAAATGTGATTGAATGATGTGTATTCTGTAAAATCTTTAGAGTGATTAATATTTAGTTAATAAATTTAATTAATATAGAGAACTGATAATTAATGTTCCATAAAATAATTAAAAGTAACGCTTAATAATAATTATTATTTAATTATTGTTTATAATTTAATGAAATGTTAATATTTCGTAAAATGTCAATAATTTTCAACTTTAATATAATTTTATGCACTAGACACCAAAAACCCCGTCACAATGGCGCCATATGGCATCACGGACTGCATCGTGTCAAAAGATAAACGAGCTAAACTTTAAAATTCACGGCAGAGCGGCAGCTGTTATTACTGAATAATTACACTTGCGCTGGAAAATCACGACTGTGACAAAGTCGCGAAAATTCGAATACAAAGCTGGTCCTCTGCGCAAGCTTCCGGAAACGACTTAACATCCACCGGAAGCTTCTGGCAAGCTCGTTCACTCGTTTCCGCCGTTAAACGAGGTCATGCCTTACATTCTCATTCTCCATTCCATTCTCGTTATTAGAACAGACTCTCTCTATATATATTCTGCATATTCTGATTAATAAAAAAATATTTAATTTATCTTCTATCTGCATTATATCAATACATAGTAATAGAAAAATATAAAAATTTAATTTCCAGTTTTTAAAGTAATTATGTGCCCACTATTATAAAATTGTAAAAATATGCAGAATATAATAAATATGCAAAATAATAAATATGCAAAAATGCTCCAACAGGTTAATAAAATAATAAGCAGATAATAATTAATGGCAAATAATAAAATAATAAGTTGACTGATAATTAGGTCTTTCCCACCACATAT
Organism: Ooceraea biroi; assembly: GCF_003672135.1. NCBI lineage: Eukaryota > Metazoa > Arthropoda > Insecta > Hymenoptera > Formicidae > Ooceraea > Ooceraea biroi. The sequence goes on from NC_039510.1 coordinate 11,040,417, forward strand.
AAACAGTATCGCTATTTCCTCGTAACGCAGACCGATCTTTTCACCGCGTATGCATGTATAACGAGAGCACTGGTATAAACCGGGATCATTTCGAAACGTTCGCGATGCACGTAAACCGTCCGTTGCCAACAAAATGGCTCGCGTGACACGGTATCGTGCACTTGTACTCAAACGAGACGGGACGACTTTCACTCAGTGTTTCTTCCGCCTTCGGGCTTTCATAGTAAAGCGAAAAGCTCGTTGCGCGACCAGCAGCGGAGATATTCAGCTTCTGCTCGGTCGCCGAATGGCCACAGATTGGTCCTTTTCCATAAAGAGCAACATCTCCAGTTTCACGGCCTTTGTGCGTGCGTACGCTCGCGAATGCACCAACCCCTTTCCCAACACGCGATTCTTCCACTTTGACAACCCTCGGACAACTGTCTCACTGTATCTTTCTCTCTCTTCTGTAAGCCTACAACGTGATGTTACGGATGCAACTGCGAGCCTGTTCACGAACGTCACTACGTCGTCGTGCTCTCACGCGATAAGAGCACAAACGTGCGCTAGAAGCGGAGATGGCCGTCTCGCAACGAATGCATGGCACGACAAAGGAAGCAAGACAGGAATTGCCTCGCGATCGATAGCACGTTCATCGGTGGTTCCGCTAATTTCGTCCCGTCTCGTCTCGTTACTTGCTACTACAGTTGACGGGATAGCACGATAAGAAAAAAACAGCGAGAAGAAACACGCGCAAAAGTTTCTTGTTTGTTGCGCCGCTTGTTTGTCCTGCATTCGCGCAACTCGAACGCGAAATATTCGGAATATGCACCGTGAACCGTGATGCAACATTGCGCCAGAATGACCCTTGGAGAAACTTCCGAGATTGATCTTGTTTAAACGTAAGAAAATTCTTACAGGGAAATCTCAGTCTCGAGAGGTTTCCAAGCGCGGTACTTTCGATCCGACAAGTATAATAATTTCGCGATTAGTTTCAGCAGTCTGAGTCAGTGAATTACCCAGAGAAAACAATATTATACGAAAGAAAGGAAAACATCACGAGCTAATTCGACCGCAACGTTTCTTTTGGTCGACGCGTGTTGTCGAGCGTAAGACTGCTTCTATGCCCGTTTTGCCATGTCGTGCATTCACGTTTTATTGTATACCGTGGAGGATCCAAGTGAGGCGTCTGTACGAAAAAAAAAAGAAAGAAGTCAGTGTCTATTATATACTGGAATAAACGAGAGTCGCTACGTTGCATCAGCAGGCAAAGGCAGTCTCGCACGAAGACGCCGAGAGAGCCAGTTTCTGAACGTAAACCCGACTCGGCCTGGCGCACTCAGAAAATGTTGTATCTGATCCCCTGTACTTCGACTCTATAATACCCCCAAGAATCGGAAATACTACGGACTTATCTCCACGTTATCAGCCATGAACGAGGAACCACGAGGAGGTGAGGCAATAAAATTCTGGAAAACACGTACCCATTCTTACTCGATGGTACGAAGCCCGAAAAAAATATCGTAATAACATGTATTAACCAGCGACAACCGAGTACATCATCCTGATACACCTTGGAACAATGTAAAAACGTGAGAAAATCAAAATGCACGCGAAATTTTCACACGGCTAGAGCTCGAGATAACGCCCCCGGTCTATTAAAACTTACATGGATTTTCATTCCACGAGGAAAAATAACTTCCTGCCTGCAGGAAATGAGCGTTCCGAGCAAAATGATGAAACGAGAAAAAGCGGGAGTGAAAATGAGAACGAGGAAGATTGTAAGAAACGACGAAAATGCAGGATGCCGAAGAGAGAAAACGTGAAAATCGTAGACGGACTGACCTACCGTCCCATTTCGTCGCGGATTTGAAAATCGATCTTCCTCCAGTTTGCTAAACTGGTTCGATCGTTTGATCGGAAACCAGTTTACGCGATGTGCCCGCCGACGATCCGTCTCGCTCGTCTGCACGCTTGTGCGTGCGCGTGCACACGACATCCTAGATTTGAAATCCGATTATGCGCCCACAAGAAAAGGAATCGTCGAAACAGAGCAAACAAACGAGCTGTGGTTAAAACCGGTAGTTCCTCGGTTCGTTTCCTTGGTGCGTGGGTAAATGCGCTTATAGTCGGTCAGCAATGCAAAAATGCAATAGTAAGCAGAAAGAATGTGTCCAATCAAAAAGATTCTAAATTTGTACTGCATCATGAAAAGTTTACTAAATTATGTATAAAATTCATGTACAGCAAGATATAAAATAAGAAAACATTTCTTAGAGTTTCACAGAATAATTCGCACAAAATAAGCATATCTTCTGAATTTTTCGATAATCTTACGTAATTTCGAATACAATTCTATTATATAGTTATATATGTATATAACTTCTTTGTATATTAATATTTATTTGTATAATAAAAATTTAATTTGTATAGTAATTATGTAAAATAATTTAACATACGGATTATGGAGAAAGACATGATGTAAAACAAAAACTATAAGAATTCATCGAACAATCAAATTACGTTGACAAAAGTCACAATCTAACAAAAAGACAGAGAGGGGAATCCACAACGGTAAACAACCTCTATAATATGTAGGAACTACAAGTGGGCGTGTATAGACGCGGTCGATACTCTTAGAGAACGGCATAGAGGTAGGAAACAAGCACAACTACCGTTTGTACTTACCTGCGTAGGAGCAACAATATCCTTCTACGTGCAAGGAAAAATTGGATGGCGTCGTCGGTGGTCCTTGACAATGAACTAATTTTCGGATTACAGAATTGAATCAAATCTAAAGCAGGAAAAAAGTCGGTGTGAAAAAGGAAAACGAGAGAACACACTGTATAATGTGAGTGAAATTGCAACCAAATTAAATTTCTTAGTTTTCAATCATCACTGCTCAGAAAGAAAATTCAAAGCAACTTTCTACTTAATAAACTAGTATTTATTAAAAACCATATATTAAGCTTGGCTTATATTTCTAATATTTATTATAATTATTCCTTTATTTTTATTTTATTTAATTTTACTGTAAATATTTTAAAAATATTATCATCAAAATTTTAATCTTCCTCATCTAAAGTGTAATATTAAGTGGATTATATATATATATATATATAGAGAGAGAGAGAGAGAGATTCAATATAATATCGTATCTTATTTCTACAGATATTGCGCATAAGAACGCCTTATAATTTAATTACTAAGATCGTATCGTCAGCTTATCGACAGTCAAAGTTATTAAGAATCAAGTAGAAGCATAGTCTTAGGAAAAAATAGAGTAGTCAAGATCAGAAATTTTAAAACTTTTTAAATGGAGATACCAAGTTCTTAATAAAAACTTAATAAAAACTTTCATATCCCTATAATATTAGAAAACCTATTATATTAGACTAATATACTTTTAAATCATAAATAGCAGAGTAATTTGTGATCTTCGCATGTCTGTGTCCTTATGGTCGTGTGCCCATAAACGTTTCCTATAGTCCCTACTAGACATAAAGAAATCACTGACCTCGAAATATAAACGCGAATTCGTGGACGGTGATGTTCCTACGACTTGCGTGGGCATGAAAATTCTCTACTACTTTTTTAACGTTGATCTCGTAGGCGGTTTACATTAATTCTGCTGAAGTTCTGCCGAAGAATAACAGCTCTCAACAGTTCTCTTTCATACTATGCCTCGTTACTTTTATATAATTTATCATATGATGACAAATCTGATTGTGAGTTTTATTCTTAGACAAGTGGATGTGATTATATGAAAAAATTTGAAAATCTTACATACATTAATTTAAAATGCGTAAAAAATAATGTGATAACTTTACACAATATATCACTGAAGAATACGCTAACTTTAAGGCGTAAAAATTTTCAGGCAATTTTGTATGCCCTTGCCATCTTTAGTATGAAAGCATATTTAGACACTTGTCAGAACATTCTATTTGGAATACCGCGGTAGAGACACACATGACTGCATGGAAAATACAACTAGTAAAAGAACAGATAGAACATATGAGGCAGAGGAAGTAGACGGAGGAGTCACGACGCCTTACATAATAGTTGGCAGTTGGCACAGTTCTCGCACACAGACTGTCGCTTATTCACATGCGAAATTTGCGTGTGAGACGAGAAGGGCGCATTCACGCGCAATTGGCCCTGCAAAACGAGTCAGGAGTTCGCAATATTTTGTATCACTCTTTTGTCCCTCATTCGGCAATCACATAAAACATGTCTTATGCTGTTTCTTAAATAAAATTTATTGATTTCACAACACTGCATTATACGCATATTCATAAATGTAAAATTTATAAATTAAATATATTATTGAAAATTAAAACGCCGCGATATATAATATGTTGATATGTTAATGTAACATTTGCGATTTTAATGTAAAGATATTATTAGAAATATAAAAATACAAAGAGAATTATTTCAATTAATGCTGTATTCGGTGTTCCAATTCTGCAAAGAATTCCGAAACAGATGCTAAAACATCTGTCTCCTTTTTCTTTGAGAACTATTTATAAGATTTCGGAATCTCTCACGTATAACAGCTTCGGAATGGGACATACGGTGTGTAATGAAACGTCCGGATATAATCATTAGCACCATAACGGGAGTCCTTATCAACCACTATAAAATTGATCGAAGTCGACTTGAACATCATTACGATACAACGATAATTCTATCAAGATAGCATCGAGTTCCAATGAAGACAGAAGCCACGGGAAGAAAGCGATGCCAAATTGAGGCCGACGCTCTCCGGACGTACATCCAAGAACCGCCAGCTAATTGTACATAATCGATAATAATCGAATCTCGGGCGGGACTTGAAACGAGGCGGCGCGCCAAAGTGGCCGGTATAAATAATCTCGTGCGCCTCCAGAGGTTGCCGATCCCCGATGCAGGGTAACGAATCAACCACGGCGCAAGCAAACACGTAAATGTTGCGCGTACATGCTCGTGCAACTTGTACGAGCACGACGAGCAAGTACACCGAAAATAGACGCCACGTCTCTCTCCATTTGGCTCTCAAAGAACGGGATTCGAGAGTTTGTCTATCTTGGCGAACACATATATCCAGACTGAAAGAACGGCAGTTTCTGGAGACTCGTAAAACTCCGGTCCACTCCGGCGATTACTTGCTAAGGATTTCTTCCCGCGTTCTCAGGAGAAAGCCAAAGGAACCTCGTTAAACGACTAATTAAATCGTTCCAGTTCACCGGGCAACTTCTCTTTCTTCAAGCTGTTAGACGTAGAGCTCGCGAAGCTACGATTTCTTACATGTTCGTGACGAGAAAACGAGTTCTTCTTCGCGATTTATGTGTATGGCGATTTCCAAAATTAATCCGGGCGTAATTAATGTAAGATCGTGTCTGTAGCACGATAAGACTGAAGTAAATGTAAGAAACAGAAAATTGCACAAACAAAACGAAAAAATCTTTTCAATAGTATCATACGATTATGTATAAAATTCTGGAGTACGATTCCATTTCACAGGTGATTACGATGTGTGAGGAAGAATTAGCGTTATTTCGTCGTATATGAGTATATCATGATACTAGGTCCACAAGTATCTAAACTCATTGTAAATGAAGAACAGAAGCAACGCGTTTAGGTATATACATTAATTCTGGGTAACAGCCAAAAGTGTGTTAGCTTCATCTAGAGCCAACTTGATTTATCCAGCGATTGATTAATTAAATCTTATGATTTAAGTCGACAAGGCGCGCTTCCTTTAGAACAAAACGATACCGCAACCAGATAAATTCCCCGCGGCATACGGAAGGCACGTAACGCGGGGAATATCAAACGCTGAGGCTTCATTTTCAGAACAATTGCTCCTTTACGCCGTCGAAATTAATTATCACGGAAGTGTGCCGCAAATATGCGCTAACAACGCGTCGGGAAGTGCAAGAACTTATACAACGACTGACGTAAACCAAAGCAACAGCTACTTGGACTCGATCGAGGATTAGTAAATGGTCAATAAAGTTACACATGAAGCATCTCATAAAATATAAAACATTATGACGCAGGAAGCGAATTTAGAAGACATGTGGGCGCATCTGGATGAATATTAGCAATATAGCAATATTCATATACAGCAACGACACGTAAATAATACGGTGCAGACAAAGTAATGAAACAAAACTGAATGAAACCGACACATGGCGGAAAACTCGAATATGGGCGCATGGAAGTCGAATCATCCCACAGGACTATTGCTTCACTGTCGCTCCATTGAAGCGGACAATAGTTTTCTCTCATATTCTCTCGAAGGATTGTAACTTTTAACGAGACTTGGAGGCCAGGTCAAAAAGGATAAGACTTCGACGTGGCAGGTACGTTGACAACAAAAGGGAGGAATTATATGATTTCGTGGGTGCAAGAAGGACAAAAACAAATGCACGATCGGTGGGTCGAGAGGAGTCGTTATAAAGAGGATTCCGTGAGACAAAGGACTTCGAGCATCTTGACCTGACTCGTGTAAGTAATTGTTTGGTTCCTCCTCTTGTATCTATCTATCTTTTTTTGCAATTCGTTATATTCTAACAAATAATACTAATTGTGAGCCAACTATTGCGGAATGCTTGTAAGATAATGATACACGTATGCCATTAACCGAACATTACTGTTGATACATTTTCAAGCATTGATTAGAAATTAAAAAATTGTCGGGAAATTCATACTTGGGAAATCAGACAATAAAAGTAAATAAAATAAGAAATGAGAGAGTCCCAAGGAATGCATAATTTTTTTGACACGTCGTTATTATCGTATTGAGTTGATTGGAAAGTGTGGATTTTTTGGCAAAAATTCGAACGTGAAACTTTGTATTAAGAATTAAACTTTTCGGTTAACCCAATAATTATTAATTTTAAACAAAGTTATAAGTAAAGATAGATTCCATTTTCTTATAATAGCATTCTAATCGGTTTTTATATCTCAACACTGTTTCCTAGAAATTAACGCAGACACCAAGTTTATGTTCTCGTCTATGAAGAACTCCATTTAAAAAGCTTACTGCAAAGAAGATTCTCATTTCGTCCAATTCAAACACTCCTCAATTTCAAAACTTCCTAATTGTCAATATATCTTTAATCTAGTTAGTCAGAAGAACGAAAAGTTCGGACATATCTCGTTTAAGAATAACACGTCCTTTTTACTTTTTGCTTGACGTAATTGTCAAGCCTTGTAGTATTCACTCGCCGAGTTGCCAATATTATGTAGTTCAACTCCAATAAAGCGCAGATGCACGATATTGTTCGGTAATTTGCGTATATAAACACACCCGCAAATGTTCCGCATTCTCTCTGTACATTCAATAAACATTTACATCTGTTCTGCAAACTTGGACAAAATTTCATTAAACATTACGCGCTCTTCCTCGTCGCGTTACGTGACGTGACAGCTAACGAAGTGACCGGAGTGAGCGCAGTTTTCGGCAAATTTTAACGAGTATTCCGGAATTCTGGAACTGTTTTTTTTTGGCATCGTAACATTCGAATTTCAAACAGCATAAAACAATTATTCTTGGTTGCTTACGATTTAGTGAGTGTCACGCGAGTTTGTGAATCTAGCGTTTTGCGTTCAATTGCGAAGTTTGCGTAGCAGTTGTAAATTTGTTTTGCAATGTCAAGTGTTTGTCGACATTTTGGCTCGATCGTCGGAATTTTCGTCACGGTGCTTTGTTTCATTTCGTCTCGTTGTGTGGTTGGGCCAGGATCGTCGCTTTGCAATCTCACTTTTAGCGTCGCTTTGCCGCACGCACAGAACGATATACATATACCCGTACCCTTTTTCTTCCGTAAATTTAACGTGCGGCTCCGCCACGTTACGTAATCCCCCTAGGCGTTATATCGCATGTATGATGTAACGGTGCGGATAAACGTGTGCAAATATCGGCGCTATTTGTGTTATATCGTTTATTAAATGGAAAATCTCTGTCGTGCTTTCCCGTCATGATAAATTTATGAAAAATTACCTCTGATAAGCATTTCTAGATCATTTCTTTCTTGTCACAACTTACATCATGTATCGCAATCCGGATATAGTCATACGATTTATTTACAACATAAACTGATACAGAATTAATAAGTCTTTGCATAATTTCTCAATATGTAAAAAAGATTAATGACATTTAATGACAATTTAAATAACAAAATACAATTGTTTTATTAATTATTCATTTATTAAGATACTGTCACAAAACGATTCTTTTCCTCAGAGATTTCTATATAAAGAATAATTTAATTTAATCTTCTTTCTAATCATCATTTTTATGCAAACTATGTTGACATTTTTTCACCTATATTAATATCAGAGGATTGTAATGCCGTTATATTATCAACGTACTCCCCCAATGATTAATAAACATTACGAATATGAGATTTTATACAAGATCGATTTACATAGTCAATTTACAAATATAAGTCACAAGAAAATTACGTAACGAAAGTCTTCGTGTAAGCGGGCTTGTAAGCAACACAATCCACCGAGATTAGTGGTCCGTGTAAAGACTCATGAGTCATTACCCTGACACCAATATCCACTACAGCAAATGCAAAACCAACGCGAATCAAAAGGAATCAACCAGTTCCTTAAAAGTGCACACAGAAGGTATGCAGAATAATAGGAAAAAACATTCTGAAAGATCTTCCTAGGACATTTCTAGAGGTAATAGAATATGTCATGTTTCGAAACGATAAGCTGCGTCTTCATTCAATACCGATTTCGTGTTACGGAGCTGGAAGACCTATTGACAGACGAATCCACGCATGCTCCCGAGCCTGGTTCCTTTCTGAGCGAACTGTACCACCGGTTGGGTCGGTCCTGTGCCCCATGAAAGGGCCTCTCGAAACCAGTACCCTACGGCAGTGACGAATTAGCGCCGTGCTACATTCTCTGCGCAAAACTTTCGAGACCGCACCGTCTTACTAAATTACAAACAAATTACCACTCTGCGGACTGGCTCGTACATCCGCATCGTGTGATTTCCAGTGATTCGATCACAACGGGACCGCGTGAGAAGACGAATGAGGCAGGCAGCGAACAGCTCGCCGAATCTGCACTTGCAATCGGTGGCACCGTGGCATTTATAATGCTTGCAAAATAAACCGTTTTGTTCATCCGCTCTTTGGCAGAGGATCTCGATAACTTGAGATATTACATTACATCTTGCAAAACATAAATTGTAGCTATATATTTTAATTACAAATCGACTCTTCAAAAATCGCGAGTTTCTCTTGATTATAGATTTTGCAATAAATTGCATGTTTTTAATAATTTAATTAGACACGTTTTTTCGAGAAGATGTTAATTTTTCATTCACCCGTTCAACCAAACATCTTTTTTCTTTATCTCGAGAAGGCTAAATATGTCCACATACGATAATTCTTTATCTCTTACAACGAAACCTCATCATTATTATATAAATTCCAATATTTTATAGTTCTGCGCCTTTTGCGACAATTTGTATAATATATGCACAGTAAAGATAATAGAATTTATATCCATTTTTGTTATAAATATTTCTACTCTAACATTCATTCGTACGAAGGATGATTCATAGCTGTTCAACTATACTCTACCACAAACATATATTCACGTTTACAAGGCAAACAGATTATCGATTTAAGACGAATGTTAAGATATCAAGAGTTTCGACTAAGAACACCCATTATCGATTGCACGAACATATCGCAGTAGAATGACAAAACGACAGAGATAAAAGATCACGATTCCAAATATACGATAAGAAAATGCGTGTAATAAATCAGGAAAGCGGTACGCGCAAGAATGGATTACGTAAATCCAGACATAAACGACAAGGCAGATTGACGTTAAATGATTATTAAAAATCCCGACGCCTAATAGCTGCCACGTTCGATTGCGAATGGGATTGACCTTGATCTCTCTCCTGCACACGCGAGATATTCATAGGCAGCCTCGATTATTAAGAAGCTTCTATTGAACTGCATAGAACTGAACGCTCATGGTCGTATCTATGCGTCGCAACCTTTCCAGAAAACAAAATACCGCTTGTTCTCAATATATGAATACATTCGCGACTAATACTGATCGCACGATTATTCATCGAGCTAACTATGAATCAGCTGAAATCGACCTTAATAAATCTACTCAAGTTACTCAGTTAATTCATGATATAATTAAAACATAAGTTACCGAAACGTTAGAAAATGTGAAATATTTTCATCATTTTGAGTATTTCTAATTTTTACACAAAATTATTAAAATTAACAAAATTTCTCTGTTTATTTTTTCTATAATTTTTCTTTTTTGAGAAAAATGCAATTTCTTGTATATGATCAATATTGAATGAATACATATTCGAGAAAAATATTTTACATTGCATACTTATTCGCGTTTCGTAGTTACCTTGTCACGTGCGCAAATTGTCACGCAGCTGCAAGCAAATGGCGATCGTAAAAGCGTACGCATAAGAGTCGATATAATCTTAACACTCCAGCTAATCAGGAGACTCACATGACACATGAGAAATATCACGTAATGTAAAAACGATACGGGTACAACAAAAAGTAATGTATATGGCATAGATAATAGATGCGGTATATGATGATATTGGAAAGTTAAAACAATTAAATGAACGTAACAAGTACACTTACCTGTAATACAATATAATATAGTTATTCTAGAAAATCCGATATTGATTTCATATGAAATTAATTTCATGCTAACATAATATGTCATCACAATATTCAACACATTATTAAACATTTTACGTATCAGTTATTATATTATTAATACTTTTAATAATACTTTTGTGAAACATATTTTATTAATATAGAAGTATTGCTTTATATAATATTCTTTGCGAAATAACATGTAAAAATATAAATGAAAAAATATAAATGGAATCATTTCGGTAAAATTCATTTAATTTAACGTCGATATCATTCATTTCGGTAGTTTCTTTACTTATGAAATCTGTATGTAAAGAATGTTATAATTTTTAATAATTTACAAAATTTTTTCTCAATGTCAACATCGCATTTATTATATATAAAATATATCAGTAAAAATCGTATATTGTATAAATCTATCTAATCTATCTAATTAATCTAATTCTAATTAAGAAAATTATATTATTTATTATATAAAACTGAACTTTCACTATTTACAAAATAAATAATCTAAATTGTTACGTTCAATAATTGTAATGTTTTATTTATTAAGAAATCGTAATTACAATGCAATGCTATGAAAAATGTCAAAATTTCTAGTTGATTTTAACACAGTTATTGAATACAAAGACAGTCTAAACAATCCACGCATATATTCCCCTCACTATTGATCGAACTGGTCTCCACCATGGCGCGAGGGAGGCGGTTTAACTAATTTTCTCCACATCCGCACCAACCTCGTTTCATCTATATGCTGGATGACATCGACTCGCAGATAGATTGAATGCACCCTTATTATATTATGCGAGATCAGCGCGAGAATAAAAACTACAACAAAATAATATATGGCTGCTATCGTACACATTCATTATTCGCTCGGACAATACAATGGGGTTAATACCGCGCGAGCACGAGCGACATTTGTGCCAATCGTATGTTCCGATTAAACTTTCCGATTAGCCTGCCAGAGTTTTCACGTGTCTCGGAAAATGTGCGCTGCAGTTTGAATGAAGCGAACAAAGTACGCTATAATAATACGTATAGTCCGCTCAACTTCATTGTTAACTCCACTGCCATCGTGAACAAGATATGAATCTAAATTAAAATTTACGTATATATTATCTTTGCAAGAGACATTACATACATGTAATTTAAAATTCATGTAATATATAAAAAGATATATCGTTATTAAATATATCATATACACATATACCCTATGTTTAACAAAGAATTCTTTGACATCGAAAATATAAGTGTGCATTACTAAAACTTACAAAACTGCAATAGCGAAAAATATAATTACCACAAATAACATGACAAATATATAACATTATAATCCTATAACACAAACTGAAATGATATATGCAGATGTATAACAAAAATACAAGCAGACGGGCAAAAGAGAAATATAGACAACAAAATGAGAGCGAACACTTAATGTAGCGTTTCCCAAAAGTTGATTAAGTCGACATGAGGAGGAATAGGCGGAAAGGGCTAAAATTAAAAGAGTACAGGCAGATGTGCGAGTTACGATGGGGTTTGTCTAATGCTTAACATACATAGCGCGCTTCGTCCAGGTGATTTCGAGCTCTACCTTGACACCGGGTATTATTCAACGAACAAAAGTGGCGCGAGAGAGAAAAATGAAGGGTGGCCTGCAGAGAGCCATACGGCGCGTCCCGAAATTATTAATTATGCTTGTCGTGCATGGACATCCATGTGTATCCGGATATCCGTGGCTGGCGTATGCTTGAGGCCATTTCGATCCCGCCATCCAAAAAAAAAAGCATGGCATACATTGCAGGGAAATTACACCCGTTATTTTTTTTCGCCATTGCGGTCTCGCCCGGAAAAAAGTGCGTGAATGTAACCTGCAATTTCCGACACGAACATCGACGCGGGATTTGTTGTCGATTCGGCAACAAAGCGCTTCGTAAATTTTTGAAATGCTCGATTTCAGGATCGAGCTGTGAATGTGACACGGAATAGATTAATACAGGCGTATAGCGTACTTTGATCTGGTTTCGCATCGTTATATTATCGCAAATGAATCATATGTATCCGATGACATCGCGTTGCTTGGAATGTCGAATGTGTCGAAACAGAGAATGTCATGAATATTATTAAAATAATGTTTGTTATCAACATTTAATATAATATCCGTTTGACAAACAAAACCGCAGATGTTATAAAGCAGTTTATAAAGATATGATCAGACATAAGCTATTTTAATGAATTAAAATGTAATGATTGATTAACTTAGTTTATACATAAATGTTTTCATCGTGTGCAGAGATTTGTGTGTATGTACGTGTTGTTTTAATTTTATTGAATCTGAGATATTTTTTGTTTAATTTTTATATGGAAATAAATCTATTTTGTATTTATTTTATGAAAATACAATTTTTAAAGCAAAGCTATTATATTATATTAAAGGAATCGTATTAATTATTATTTAAAAAATGTCAATGAATCTGTTTCGATTTAATAGAAATAAAGTCGTATGCTTTTATTGTTTATATAAGTTTATATTATAATTATTAAATATTATTATATAAACTGACCATAATAGAGAGAGGATCGCAATTAACTTGTAATTATTATACATATTATATATGTCCATAATTCGCACGAAATGTTTCTAAAATGTAATATATCTCTAATAATAATTATATGGATATATGAGTAAATAAAGCGATATTTTTCCCCACAGAAAATTAAACAGTATCTATTGTTTATATTCATTAGTTTTAACTGTATTATAAATAATATTAATTTAATGATATAATACCCTTTGAGATAAAATTAGTTAATCAATTATGTGCATATGTAATATTAATCTACTCCGTTAAGGCTATTACATCTATATGAATTCAATTATGAAATTAATAATCTTAAAATAATCTGACAAATATATTATCTATTTATCCATAAAATCTATTTAGAGAATTATTAAACATTTCTGTACTTCTTATCAACTATTAGCACAATAATCGACATACGCACACGTTGGTTGATATATCTACGACGTAGCATTTTCATATAATTATCAAATTTCCGAAATAATAATAATAAAGAGTGTTCAATTAACTAAGAATTGTTTTGTTTATAGAACGATCATCCACGACATATCTAACAGAGACTAATCTTTAATAACGACCGATAAAATATCGACTGCAAAATGCAGGATGTAAATCTTTGACAGCGAACGGAAGAATTACTGACCTGATTTTCGCATAATGGATTGTCGAAGTATCGCTTCCGTAACGTTGTGATAAAAGTGAACGGACGCGGAATCGCGATCCGCTTTCTCTTTCGACACGATCGTTAAGTCTATAAGCTTGAACGATGAATTACGTTTCAATTGACAGCGATTGTTCGATGGTTGATTTCGCAACGTGAAGATGATCCGAGTTACCACAATCATCATCATCATCATTGCGGATCGTCGATCAAGAACAGCTGCAGTTACATTGTTTGCAAGCGTGCGAAAAAAATGATTCGATAGATCTTTTAATGTATCTTTACAGCCAACAATAAAGATGGAAAAATATAAAATCTCGTCTGAATGTAATAATTTCAAGCTTTCTCTTCAAGCGATACGCTTAAAATAAACGCGCCAACTCCGCCCTTAACGATCACGCGAATCATTCCTCATATCGTAAAAGAAATTACGAGATAATTAAGCGTGACTATGTCGACGAGTGACGGTACATCCGCTCCGAAACGCGTGTGCAACCTACCGACGACTGGCGACGTCGCGACTACAGCCATTAACATCATAAAACCTTGCAAAAGTATCTTATCTTTATTATAACTAATTTATATAATCTTGCAACTATGAATATGAAAATATAGCTAACAATATCAAGGAAATAGGATACGAGAATAATTAAAATAAAAATAAAACCGCAAATTGAATATACGATATTAAAATTCCCTTTTCTCTTTTACTATTCGGTGCACCGCGTAATCTCTCAAATTTCATTTTGCATTATAACGGCATTTGCGTGGAAAGCATTTCTGCGTACCGGGGATTCAGCCGCAATTTCCGATCGATCAATTTCCAAACTCGCTTTAAAAAACGCATTCGGTCACGTAGAACGCGCGGGTGCGCTCATGGTCGCTTCTGCATTTAGGTCATCCTTGCGTTCGACGTGATGGATTCCGTCTCTCCACGGTTTGCACGGCAGGCGAATGTTAAGAGGATCTTAACGGCTAAACGCGTAATACGCTCGCACGCAGGCATGCGCGCATAATTTTATACGCAGTATCGAGTCGATCTCGTGACGAACGGCGCTGATACGAGTCGTGTACGATCGTGTATGGCAAAAAACGTACGCGTAAAGAACAGGTGCGCACGATCTGCAATGATACGCGATCTGCGACGAACGGACGCGTGCTACGACGTCGAACTTGCCAGACGTGTGCGTTTGCCAAGGCAGGTGAGCTATGAAAAAAATCGTCTCGATTTCGCCGAAGCTCCATAACTGCGAAAGAAATAATCAGGCGAAACCTTGAAAATCTCGAGGCATAAACACGCGCAGGCGAAGCGAGCGATTCTCCTTTTTTCGTTTACTTCGTGCATACGCTTCCGCCAGATTCATCCATCATGCGTTAGAGGTATAAACAAATATTCCAGTTAAATGCAGAAAAATTACAGATAAAAGAGGATATTGAGTCTATAGTAAATCGTAGCGAAAAAAACAGCATAGCGTTGTAACAAAGTTGTAAAAAAGAACTTTTCTGAAATGATATAGCAATAATTGCGCGAATTCCATCGGGAGCTTCGACGTATATCGTGCATGAATTATGAGCTCACCATAAATATAATAGTCGTGGGATGTTCTCGCAGTTTCCTTGAAGGATGCGTGGATACGTATGATACAAGTGCAAGAATGAAGTAGCAATTGTGGTAACAAAATACGGAGACACTTGGAAACAAACATTCTATATGCAGTGCACTTTTTGCAAAATGAAAAACGCGTGGGCTTTTCAAACATCAGTACACCACCAAACAAGGACAAATGTGCGACTGTGTTGAAAAGTACCAACAGTGTGACGTTGATGACACGTGTCGTGTCGTGTCATCAACGAGAATCAACATTTTTCAAAGGTGCGGTAGTACACATACAAATGCCATTTCCGATTACTATCATGATGACAGAAATAGCAAAAGTATTCAAAATATTGGGAATGCATCGCACATTTGCGTCATTTTACACAGTTACCAAACTATACTATTGTATCTACATAATTAAGCGAAACTAAAATATATCAATCGTGTTTTAAAAGACATTATCCAAAAATTATTAATCTTTTTGCAAATAATACCAGGCGAAATTATGAATGCCAGGAAAGGCGAAATTCGCTTAAACAATATAAATAAATCGCGGATTCGCGCCAGCCAGTACTAATCGAAAAGAAGCGCAACGTGTTCGACGGACGTAACGATCCCACAAATCGCTAAAATAAAATCGTATAAATAACGCCTCGATGCAAGGTGTATTCGCTCCAAAACGCGCGCAACTCCCACGGTCATCGAAACACGCGCGAGCGAGCGAGCGAGCGAGAGAAAGAGACAGAACGAAAGCAACGCAACTCCATTTTGGAGCAGTGACTCGGAGCGCCCCGACAACAAAACCAAATTTCGATACACCCACTGCGTTCTCATTTTGCACTCCGTATGAACAACGACCGAGTAATCGGACGCGCATCCACGATCCTCGCCGGTAGAGCGTGAGCGGTCACGTGACATACCTACCTGCGTTTCGGAGCGTTGCAGGTTCGAACTCTTCAGCGGTTAACTTCTCGCCGGACCTCGCTTCCAGTAATCCAAAGAGCATACAGACCACACTTGACGAGCACACGCTTTCCTCACTCCGCGCGCACACTCATCGGCAAACAGCCGGCGATGCGAATGAAAAGCACGGGCCGACGATTTCCCGGGAACGCGGAAACCCGTACGCGAGAGGCAAGATCTCCGGGAGACGAGAACGTCGGATAGCGAATTCGGCGACACGCGCGCCCGCGACGAAATTACGCCGCGCACCGGAGATTCGAAATTCGGGAATCACGCGGGTATCGGCGGTGTGAACACCGCGACGGGTCGCGGCGGCACGACTTGACCGGGACGTCGCGATCGTGACATTAATGTGAATATTCGCGAAAAATACGGGCTCACGCGGGCACACATACACAAGACGAGCGAGATGAGAACGACACGACCCTCACTACGCGAGCGCTCGCGGCGGACTGACAAGTGACAGCCGTGACCCGCGCAGCTCCACGCGCCGTGCCCCCTCCCCCGCTGCCGGCCGGCTTCTCTTCGCGGGCATCCGCTCCAAACGCACGATCACGTTAGATGCTCCGGGTGCAAGTTCCTGCGGCTTCCTTCCTTTTAATTCATCTTGCCTACGAAATATTACTATCACGTTTCACACCGACATCTCACGGGAATTTATGAACGTTGCCGTGAGACGAGACGGTTGATGCACGGAGCAAGGGGGATATTTAACATTGAATTATTAAGGATTTTTTATTGTATATTGTTATCCGTTTATTTGGAGATTTCACGAAATGTATCAAGTGTATTGTGCTGCAAGTTTTATCTGTTTCCCACTCGGTTGGATCTAATGTTTATAGCTGTGGAATAGAATTCATTTGGATGCGAGATTTAGAGATTGCCACGCTCCTCTTTCTGACGCATTGTTATGAAGATTTGCCTCTGTTTATTGTATCACACAATCCATGTTTTATCTGTTTTCACTCTTGACAGCAAAATCTAATGTAATAACATGCAATGCTAAGAAGAAAGCGAATAAAAGATTCAAAATCGTAAATGTAATTCTTTTTTTACTTAGTTTTACTTTCTCTCGAGTTTTCTTTTATTATCGCAATTCAATATTAATCTTTCTTATTCATTATATTTGTTATAATAATATAAGTAAAAAAATTATTTTATGTGAAAGATATTTAAATAGAAGATATAAGTCTGTGGAAGATATTATATTATTATTATATCAACGAAAAATAAAATTATTATGTCAAAATGATATGCATTTCCGAGATTATTAAAAATTCCATGTTCAACTTATTTTATATATGCGATATCTTTTCTGTATTATACCATAAGCAATACATGGATACGAGATTATTGGAAATTCCAGCGTTTCCATACTCAAATGTTGTCATATAGTTAGCGTTTCGTGGAATGTCACATGTTTATAGCTCGCATAATCCGCGTTCCACATACCTCGCTTTACACATGTTTTAACTTTCATAATACATGTAACTTAGAGTGCAATAAATACGTCATTAATTTTCTATGAATAGTAAAGATTTTTCTTCAAATTTCGATTAAATAATGCTAATTCTATTTTTTTTCTGTGATGTATTGTTTAAATCATGTAATATATAGTTTATAATCTAATTATGTATGTATATTAAAATATAATTGCAATTATATTTAGTTATATAAAACATACGCCAGCAACTATAAAAACTTAGTATTTTAATTATTTAAAATACAAACATCTTATCCTAATGGCAAAGTGCACTTTATATCTTGTTGTTTCAACATTTTTCGAAGAATAATAAGTGAACATTTTTAATTAACTTTAAAATTTCTTAGGCGCCATGTTGATAAAAACTGATGCGAAACCGTGACTCATGGATATGCTAAGGGAAACGGACGATTATACCTTCTACGCGAAAGAGGATGAACATAGTATGATAATTTTAAATATATGCGCATAATAGATGTAAGATAAGCATCACATGATTTTAGTTTCTATTTTATTTGACGTGGCTACGTAGTTGCAACGCGCGTTTCGAATAATGCAAAAGAATCGGACAAGCGTGATAATTATCTTTACGCTACTATAGTATCGTAAAAATAGCAAAAACGTAATATCATATTTCTGCGCAACAATGCACCATAACAATAATAATCGTATGTATTTAAAAATTTATGTATAATAAAGACACATTGTTTTTACTTTATACATATTAATATGTGTATAAGAATAAATAATTGCTCATTTCCCCAACTTCACTTAAAGAGCACTTGAAATTATTCTAAATTAGAACTAAATTTTTAATTTAAAAAAAAGATTTAACAAATGTTTAAAATAATTCATCATAAAATAGATTCGGCTTTTGGTCTTTATAATATAAAAATAATACATTATTCTCATTAACTGAGAATCCTCAAAGATAATATTTTTGCCTATATAATTGCTTTCTCATCATATAATAATTTAATATATAAATATATACTTAAATATATAATTTATACCTATTATAAATTCGATTATCTCTCTTGTTTAGAGCAAGAATAAAACGTCCGAGAAATACTGAGTTATCGGCGCGGAAAGGTCGATCTTTTAACTTTGAAGCTATTCTCTGTCAGAAAATGCATTGGACGTCGGTACGGAAGGTACCGTTTCTGCTCGCTGTAATCATCAGCGAAACGCAGATCTTGCTCGTATTTCCTGCTTTATTCCTAATCGCGAGATGGCAACGTCAGAATGAATCCGATCTATTCCGATGTAAATTTGTTTCTGATAAACTTAGATACAAATCTCTCGCTTACCCTCTGATCCGTCCTTCCTCTCCCGTCTGCAACAGATAAACTTTAAATTGCCGCAAATTAAGTCAAAGGCGCGACTAATCTTTGCTCTTTTGCTATCTCTTCAAGTTCACATTGAATTACAACATTATTGCCGTAGTAAATAAAATTTGTCGATGTAAATGCAAATGAAATTACACTACTAGTTTGCATCCTTTTTGCATATTCATTCAAATCGTAAACCATATCGGAGTGCAAGTCACGGTTTGCATTTTCAAGTTCGATTATGGGGCTAAGAATACGAAGGATGAAACTGGCGTAAAATGAGCTAAAGATGCGATCGGTGTGTCGGTTGATCTCGTTCGATGACGTCTCGCCCTGACTACTGCAAAGTAAATTTAAACAATACATTCCCGTGACCAGTAACTTTAGCGATATTGTCGCCGGCAGTCTTTCAAGACAATACACTGGGGACTATGTTGCTTCCGGCAAAATTCGATATCGAAGCAAACTCGATTTAAGCCCGGGACCCTTGACTTCGTGCTCCTCGGCTATCGTTCCGGGTAAAGCGAGAACCATTTTAACCCGGAAAGGTCGAACTATAAATCCTCAATGATGTCTATGATCGTGGCAGACAGACAAGAAGAACGATTAAACTCTTAAAGGTCCAGACGGTTCCGTCGTGGTGAACTCTTACTTTTCTCCATTTCAGTTTCCGCTCAATCGCAATGGCCTCCGACGTTTCTCATGTCAATAAAATATTAGTCATAGACATTCGCTAAGCTATTCTCTGCAAAGAAAGCCGCTCTTATTTGAACATATAAATCCAGTTATAATTTGCCTCCATTGTGCTGCGACCTTAATGCCGACGAAATACTGTTTACCGCTTATTGTCTCAAGAAAGCACAATGAATATTTTACTTATTACAGCGCATGAGATATCTCAGTTTTAATACTTGTATCACTTTCTAAACGCAAATGTAGTCAGTCAAGCATTGACTATTATAGTTGTCGCTGAACGATATACCTCATAATTAATATTTTTTATTTTCATTTAGTCATAGACTTGAAATTAGCTGTTACTCGGAATAGTTTCTTACATTCGCCATTGACACCACCTCCAGATGCAAACAAATTAGCGTAAAAAATTACCACTTGAGCGGGCAATTAAGTCGGAGAACCGAGGAAATGTAACTTGCACCTAGATCTCTTCTATGAAGACGAAAAGAGAAAAGATGGAGAGTGCTAAACGATGAAAGAAGGGACAAGTACTCGTATAAAACACAGAATTACGCTAGTGGCAGAATCAAGCCAGTGGTAGATGGTACAATGATAACGGAGCTAGTGGTATTAAGTTCTTCCACAGACATTCAAGATGACAACAAAGAGAAGAGCGCTGCTTTATTAATTTTTCACACTGCGCGCATATTTTCGGTCCAAACGCAGCTTTTGAAATCTTGCAACTCTTGTTGACGGTGAATGACAAAGATACGTGAATTTTCATGAACATTAATGTACAAAAATATATTAATGACTTTCACGTCATTCTCACATTATCAAGTTTTTATTAACGAGAATCTTTAACAAAATTAGGAAATATTAATTCATCAGCTTATAGCAAATCTGCTATTTTTATTAGGAGAATATTGAATTTCACACATTCAGCATTTTCTCGTAATATACTCGTAATAGCTCAAGCTTAGGAACGATCGATGTAGGATATTATGCAAAGATTGCACATAACATCTCTTCTCGATCTTCGAGCCGCAGTCGCATCACCAAAAGCGTCCCACGATCTTCGATTCCATTCTATTTACATGGTCTCTTTTAGCCGATATCTTCAACCTACTTCTGATCCTCTCTGCTCAATGCACGAGCCGGAATATTGGAGTTTTCGGTCACTGCTCGATTTTAACTGTACCATCACCATATCTACGCGCTGAATCCAGACGCCTGTTCCGGTGGGTGGAGATGCTGTGGAGCTGAAAATGGAGGAACAGGAAGATGGACAGGGATAGGCAGAAAAAGATGTGTGGATAAACGCGCGGAGTAGCGGCCCTAGAAAAAAAAACGAAAGGCCATTTCATACGGGACAAACCGCGAAGAGGATGAGACGGTATCCATCGCCGGAGGAGACGGATAGCATGGGGAGATGAGGAGAAACGGCAAGCAAACGAAGCCCTTTTGACTTTCTGGGTCAGCAAAGTTGATTACTCGGCACCCTGCGGCCGAAAGCCCAGCACCCAAGCCTCTTAACTTTCCGTCACAGCGCAAACAAGCATAGGGCGTGCAAGATCTCCTTATGCCATTCTGCCTTACCAGGAGTGACGGAAACGCGAGTAATCGATGAGGAGAACGATACTATAATCCTTTAATTAAAATAGATACACATCATTACTAAAAACGCAATTTACTGTAAAAAGACGTGCCGTAAAAAGACGATTCAAAGACGAAATAGTATGTTAAACAGCAGCTGCAGACATACATTCTTGCACACCCGAATGAAAGATTTTCGATCACTTAGACTGTATTCGAGAGAATAAGACTTTCTGCAATATTCTAATTCACATGTAAAAAATGTCTTTATTAAATTATAATTGAATCATGTGTTGCAACAAGTAAGCAATCTTCGTGCCTATGAAATCGAAAATGGTTTCCGTGTCGAAATTAAATTTATTAATATTTAGCGCATCCACAGAATGAAACAGTCGGGCGAGATTTACTCGGAGTGCTATTGTTGCACATTCCAAGAACTATTCCGCCGCTGTCGCGGCGTGTTCTCTTCTGAGACGAGGTCGGTTCTTGACCGCAGTCACGTCATCCTAGCCAGTCTCAGCGCAGTCAGTGCATGTGCATTTGCGACTAGTTAAGTTATTTCAAGTGACGGTAGCTCGTAATCTAGGCGAGCTGCACCTTGTCGCTCCCAACCGCAACCGGCGTTACCACGCGCGCGCTGGCATTATTTATTAATCCGAAAATTTATGACCACGGAGATTCCGGTTTCGTCGCTTTCCCGCCGGAATATCGAGCGCGTTTTACAGCCACCTGTGTGCAACCAATAACGCGTGTATGCGTGCACGCGCGATAGCGCGTAAATACAATATCGGACTTTTATATGAATTCGCGCAGGATCGTATTGAAATATATGTACAAGCATTATTCACGATTTCGGTACATTTTTCACGTTTACTGTATGGAGTGAAGTACATTGAGGGCTTTCAGGCATGCATAAAAGGTTTGTAACAAATATGTAGAGTCTGTCACATATATAGATTATATTCAAAATTATAATACTCTATAATTTTTTAAAACTAACTGCACAAATAATGCCGGACATAGTGGTGGAATATACTTATAGAAATACCTTTCTCCACCCCTTGAAGTACCAATGTCATCTAAGAACTTCTTACTTTAACTCCGATAAATGACTCTTCAAACTTTCCTCAGATCGAATATCCATTTCTGGAGAACTTGAAATGTCATTCTCTTGACAAGAAGAACAGTCTCATGTATTGCATTAAACGAAAAATTTCTATTCAAAGTAACATTGATACAGGGTATGTATGCCCTCCTGCTTCTCCATTGCTCACCCTCGATATTTGATTCGGGTTTTTTCTTCTCGTCTGTCTGGCGGTACATCGCCAGACGAGGTAGAGATCGACAGTTGAGCATAATAATACTGCAGAGCTGTCCTTTGTGCTCCTCTATCTTTCGACTTGAGTTCCGTCTGTCCGTTTTGCACAACTCCTCATTTCCTTCCGCGACAATCCGTCTAATCGCCATCATCTTTCGTGAAACAAAAACTACGGGAGGAAGGAAAAGATTTCGAGTTTCCTTAAGTGGAACAGGGTGGCTGTGATAAAAACGTCATTCTTTCTTTGTCTTTTATTTAGCTGTCTTCTTTGATGTTATTCAAAATCTGCGATGTTATCGATCGAATTGAACTATGATCATGAAGAAAGAAAAGAAAATGAAGATCTTTAACGAAGAAGATCTTTCCGAAAGTTACGCGTAAATTACAACGTAATAAAAAGAATTTTTTTACTATGAATAGTAAAACAATATTCTAGCAAATGATATACATTTCTCAGATATTGCTTTGTCTTTTTCGCAAGATGTGAGGGTATTTTTTTAAGAACGAAGATACATAGAAACTGTCGATTAGCTGACACACGGATTGCAATCCTTCTCTCCTATTCATTCGCAAAAGTGGCTATAAAATCGTTTTTCCAGCAGCTCTTGTGAACCCTTTTGGCACTATGCATCTATCGAAGGACATTCGCACGTCGTGAAAGAAACAATTCGACTATCCGCTTGTATCGCTATGGGCCATCTGGAGCTTCCACTATCTACGCGAAAATTGATCGTATAAAAGACATTCCTGAAAGTCCAACAAAAATTCTCTTCGTCGTCCAGCGATCCTACAGTCTCGTATGAAATTTATATGAAGCAGTTTGCCAAATAATCGAGAGGATAAATATGCACATGGAAAACACGCTTGTTACGCGAAATAAATATGATTTCCTTGAATTTCTACATTATTATTCTTAACGCACTGTTTACAACAGTAATACAAATCTAATCATTTTATATAAGATATATTTTTTATAAATTTCCGAGAAAGTATTTTATCATTTTATCTGATTAATTAATGAGAATTTATTACAATTCTATGTCTATATGATATGTTATACAGGGTGGCTCATTTTAATTTATACAGTCGATTTTTTAAAAAACTAAAAGAGATACGAAAAAATGTTTCAGACAGACATGTCACGATTTCGAGGGGGACATAAGATGATACCATTGGTTTGACCTTGAATGGTCGTTTGAAGGTCACGCGAAGATCACTTTCAATTTCTTAAATTGAAACCCCAACTTTTTATTGCAGATTCTTATTCTCCATCGAAAAGTAAGTAACTTTTGTCTGAAACATTTTTCCGAAAAATGTCATCTTATGTCCTTAAAATATCCTCAAAACTCATCTTGAAAATCATTTTAAGGACATAAGATGACATTTTTCGGAAAAATGTTTCAGACAAAAGTTACTTACTTTTCGATGGAGAATAAGAATCTGCAATAAAAAGTTGGGGTTTCAATTTAAGAAATTGAAAGTGATCTTCGCGTGACCTTCAAACGACCATTCAAGGTCAAACCAATGGTATCATCTTATGTCCCCCTTGAAATCGTGACATGTCTGTCTGAAACATTTTTTCGTATCTCTTTTAGTTTTTTAAAAAATCGACTGTATAAATTTAAATGGGCCACCCTGTATATGCATTATGGTCCTATCAATCATATACAGGGTGAGGCATCTAAAACAGGCCACCTGAATATCGCGGTTGTTATTGGTGATAGAAAAAAATGTGTCAGACCAAACTTGCATGGTTCCGAGGGACACATAATTTGTTCTAAATAGTTTTTTATTAGGTGGATGCGTAGAGATCATATGAAGGTCAGCTTCGTTTTTTTAAATGGTATGATATGTTTTTTTTACGTACCATCTAGTAGAGCGTTTGAAGATGCGCAAATTTTTTCTTTCCCGAGAAGTTCTGAGTTGATGATATCATTATTTTTTATATTGCCTAGAGTTCTCTGCTATTGAAAATACCGTAAATTCAGAAATGGAAAAGTTCTAGCCCTTAGAAATTTTTTCTTTTCCGAGAAGTTCTGAGTTGATATCATTATTTTTTATATTGCCTAGAGTTCTCTGCTATTAACAATACCGTAAATTCAGAAATGGAAAAGTTCTAGCCATTAGAAATTTTTTCTTTTTCCGAGAAGTTCTGAGTCGTTGATATCTATATTTTTTATATTGTCTAGAGTTCTCTGCTATTGAAAATACCGTAAACTCAGAAATGAAAAAGTTCTAGCACTTAGAAATTTTAGCCTTCAGTGACCTTGAATGATTTTGACCCGTAGATCAATGTGCATCTTCAAACGCTCTATTAGATGGTACATAAAAAAACATATCATACCATTTAAAAAAACGAAGCTGACCTTCATATGACCTCTACGCGTCCACCTAATAAAAAATTATTTAGAACAAATTATGTGTCCCTCGAAACCATGCAAGTTTGGTCTGACACATTTTTTTTCTATCACCAATAACAGCCGAGATATTCAGGTGGCCTGTTTTAGGTGCCTCACCCTATATAATCATGAAATACTGTATTTACAAATGTTGTATTGTGTAGCCTGACTAGCAAGTAGACTAACAAATATTCAATATAACATAAGCTATTTACTCAAAACGAAATTTTTTGTGACTTCACAAATACATATCGCGAAGAGTGATATTTCTCATAACTAATTTAATTAAACGAATAATATATACAATTCTTATATTTCCATTAATCTAACATATTTTTAAATAACACGATAATGCCATAATAGAACAGATCGTGTTGAATATTTGGTAAATGCTCATGCATTCAAATAAGCTATCGTAAGCCGATGCAATTAGCATTATCCGTTCATCTGCTTTGATTGACTATAAGCCTGTTCTATATCCATATAATATATTACCGCAGTAGTTTATCGTCTTTTGCCTAAGTTAATTTTGCATTGCGCCATGTTTAGAGTAATTGCACTTAAATCAAGTAAATAAAACTTACAATAAAAGAGAGCGAATTACATAAAATCAGTTCTAAAAACTGTTCAAAACCTGTTAATGTAAAATATTTGTGCGGTAGATATTCAATGTGCAATTTGTAGTAAAACTGTGATGTCAAGTGACGTAAGGTAAAGAACGATGAGCTCTGGTTAAACGGAACCATCGCTCTAGTGTGAATTACGCTTGTCCAGAAAAGCTATTCGACGGAAAACGTACCGTGACCGATACCACTCGGGTTTTCTCTTCAGCATGTGAAAAAGCGACGAAAAGAGTCCGAAAAGGGAGTCGATGGACAGCAGACAAAGAATAAGAAGCGGGAAATAGAAGAGCGAAAACGCGGTTTGAAACTCAGAACACAGCAAAATAAAAACCGGGAATTCGGGCACCAGGAAAACGTCTTGGGAAGAAGCAATAAGGACGTCTGGAAAAGACGGCTGGGAATTCTTTCGTGAGTAGGAAATATTTAATCCTTCGATAAAGACGATAATCATCAGACTGAGATAAAAGCTAAATCTTACGACGTGAAACAATTTATTATGGATCAGTTCCCATTTTCTTTCTCCTTTATAGCGAATTATGCAAAGTAAATTGCAAAGTTTTTTTTAAGCTTTTTTATTAGTTTAAACAATTTTCTAAACAATCTCCGAATTTTTATAAGCAGATATTTAAATTTAAGGATAAAAGCGATATAAAAACTTATCTGATCAGAGAAATGGGACTAATAAAAATTTGATTTTGTATAATATATATAACATAAGCAGACGACGTAACTACTTTTGATGATACATGGAAATTTTATCGCATCAAATTTACAGAAAATATTTGTCAGATGAAACGAATTTCCGATATCTAGGTGAATTCAGACAGTTTTTCCGCTTAGTCTACGATGTGGAGGCGTAAGCGGATATGCCCGCAAATGGATTTGCTACAAGTTTAAGTGCAACTCGAGTAGTTTCAAGAAAATATATCTGATAGATCCGGAGCTAAAAATTTCTTACTTCTTGTACCGTACGTAGTATACTTCTTGTACCATATATGTATAGCAAATAGTCTAATGCAAAATGTGGACTATCTGTTTCATAAATCTTTAATAAAACGAAGTTGAAAATAAATTACCAAACTTTTGCATTAGAAGTACGATTAAATGTTTTAAATAATTACAGGAAGAACGTTACACATAATAATTACGTCACAAAGGAAGCTCGATAACATTGATGATTTATAGCACACGGTTGCTCTAAATTATAATAATTATATTTGTCAGTGCAGTCGTACGGCATACCCAGCTGTTGCTATCCCTGTTATTAACTGCTAATCAATTTTTTACCTGTTCGTTGTTTCACTGGCTCATTTCTAGAGACATCTACGCATTCGAATGATAACGACATATGACGATTCGCGGGTCGATGATGACTCACTGCGATTACACTATAAAAACTGTTGATGTCTTTTAACTTTCAGCTTGATCGCTGCAGTCGATAAAGCTTATACCTTCGCACTTTCATCTTCGCTATTTTTACCCACGATAAAATATCGTTTCTTGTTTAAGTGGAGAACAAAATACGGAAGGAAATAACAACTTGAAGCTGTATTCAGTAGCGCGCGAACGTCATTTCGATTTCAAGATGATAATTCAAGTCCAACCGTTTGCAGCTAGTAAACATTTTATTTGTGCGCGTGATATGTGATAGAAAAATAATAAAAATGTGATTATAAAATGTATAGTCAGACTTCCTCAGATCTGACTTCTTTAAAACGAGAAGATGCTTGAAATAAAGAAGACAAGAATCAGACAATTTGTTAAATTGGAAATGGAAAAAGGTAGAAGACAAGATTCCAAATGGTTCGTCGCCAATCGCGATAGTTACTGCAGTCAAAGTTAGCTGGCGATTGTGCGAAGTTTGTTTCAATGCTGAAAATACCTTCACGCCTGGTTACGTCACTGACTGAGTAGAAATCGACGAAAGATACATTTTCTCAATCACGACAAAGTTTTTCTCACGGCGGACAGGAACGAAGTTCAGTTGTACTTTTCTACACAAGTTCCGCAGCGAAGATATAGGGCGTGCATGGAGTGCAGAGATCCAACATTGAGCTCTACACCAAAGTGCTATACTCTGTAATAACTAATATATGTATGAATCAGAGCTCAGAAGCTCTGTCTATATATAATATATTCGCTGCGTTTGAATCACAGTCTCTCAATCGCGCAAAAACAAATCGTGGTGCAGACAGAGTTTACGAACCTTTATTTGCGACATGTAATTGATAATAATGCTCGGCGTTTTTATTGATAGTGAACTTTCAAAGTAACAGGAAAGTTTTCTAATTCTTGTAATCGAAAAGTACTTTTCGCCAAAGCGCAGGATCTTGCCAGCTACGGTCGGGAACAAAGTTTCGCTCTGTATAACGTATTTCCGAAGTTTACTCTGTGTCGTGCGAGATTTTGCGGCTTCAAGGGACACGAGGACACGAGCTCAAACTTGAGCAACGTTTCGTGAATTTTGAAATGTACGTTCTTGCATCCTTAATACCCTACAAAGAGAGACGGAGACAGTGGCGACGGCTTTCGTCGTTCTGCTGGTTTATTACAACGGTCTCGGCCGTTGTAGCTTGAGATTTATCTTTCCCGCGACCGGCAACTGCGGCTACTTCGCAAAATACAGCGAAAGGAACGAGCGTGTTACAAAATGAATGCGCCGCGGAAGGAAGAAAAGATTGTACATTCGTTTCTTAAAGTTCTTGCCATTTAGAATGGGAGAGGAGAGATCAGAAAAGTTAAATATACAGAAAAACATACAGAAACCGCTGTACATTTCCTCATAGCAAGAGATCGGAATGTAGGTATCAAGCGAAACAAGACTACGAGCTCCTGAAAAATTAGCTGCTATCAAGTAAAGAGTGGAAATTTGTTCTGCTCTGATAATTTTCAACGAATTGTATCATAAACTAACAAGAAGATGGGCGATCTATTTGTCAGAGTTTTTCGAAAAGCGAAAGTGAAGAAATTGTTATTCACGTTAACGTTCAATGAGAAAATTGATAAATGATCAGCAAACAATTCAGCACATATTCTCCATGCTGCAGAAGAGATTCTCACAAAAGAAACAAATTTTATTCTGGCGATCGATGTGTTGGCAAAACCGTGAGAAGAGTTGTTTGTGACGCAAACAGGTTTACAAAAGCAAATGCTTTACTACAGGACTTGCACTAGATAGATAGATACAAAAAGTCCCGTTAAAACATGTATTCCTTCATGCTCGCTCCAAGAAGGAAATAACTCTATCGGCAGCGCGCTGTAAGAAGCTAAGTTTCTTGAATATTTCATCGCTGTTTCTCAATACGCTGAAAAGACGTAGAAACAAACATAGCGCACTATTTACTCGCCTGTAGTTTTTACAATGATATAAAGTGGCGTACAACGATATTTCTCGAGAAAGGAGCCCTAAACACGAGCTACTTGTGACATATCTGCAGGTAATCCTATACATATCCAATCTACGCGTAATGGTATAAACAGGAAATTATAAAGTTAGTCACTTAAAGTAAACTAGCTCTGAACTCTGACGAAATTCAACAAGGGAAGTTACATAATATGTTAAGTTTGTGAGATCAAGAAAATGCAACATCGACACGTTCAACATGCACGTAAAGTGAAACACTTATGTAAGTTAATTAATTGATACAGCAACTTCCGCGCTTTTGCCTTGTGTGCAACCGCGGAGCACCGGTTTGAAAGGTCCATGACAAAACTTGTTTGCCTGACATTTCATGAGACGAACAGAGTGCAGTTGTCGTCAAGAGACAACTCCATCACAGGATACGGCCGCGGAAATAGCTCTGATTTGTGCGTATACACGGCGAGTTATGAACCGAACGCAAAATACAATCCGCGGTTTCCGCAACTTCGTATTCTCTCAGAATAGTTTGAGTTTCATTCCGAAGATACGTGTGACTTGCCGGGAAACAGTTCTGGGTAAACATTCAAGAAGCGTTTCGATCGCCTTAACTTCGATGCCGATCCGCAGCCAAGATTAAATTCGCAGTTCTGAAGTTCTCTTCCAGCTGCGATCTTGCATGCAGGGACGATCGCCAAATGTACAAGCTCGAGCGTAATACAGGAAACCTCAACGGTCCCTCGCACTCCGCGAAATTATATCCCACGTATCCCATTTACTTGCATGCTATGAAATGATCGAGGATAAGCAGCGCAACGCACATAGAGAAGAAGAGGGAGGCAAGTGCTTCCAGAGAAGGGTGAATTACCAGGGGGGCAAAATGCCGCTATAGCGGCACTCGGCGAGCTTGTGAGAAGGTCGCGTAGCTATTTGTAATTGTAATTAGCAAGCCGGCTAATTCATTACGTCGCCAAGAAATATACGACGCGCCCCGCGTACTGCTTAACTAGGAGGATGGGGAATTCAACAAGAGAAAGCACACAGATACTAATCATTGCAAATGTCGTATGCGATGAATCATCGTATATCGCTACAGCATACGCAAGGAGATGTAATAACGAGAGAAGTAGGACATTGTAACTGCGTCAACACAAAGAAAGAAAAATATAGAAAAAGGAATACAAGAAAATGCAAAAGCCTGGTAGCAGTTCTTGCAGAGATTTTAAGTACATTTTTAAATTAAACACACGATGTTCTCTTTTAAACAATTTCTTCATACGTAGACTGTAAAAGCAACTTATAATAGATTTTGTTTTATAAAAACCGTTAAGAAATTAATTTTTTTTATTTGAAATCAATATCAAACATACTAAAGTTATATTCGAAAAAAATTAACAGAAAAAACAACCAATCAAATTTTAACTACTAAACAATTATATTATTAGAAACTGAATTAGCTAGATTAATAAAAACAGTTTGAGAAAGTGCAAGAAGTTAAACACTTAATATGTATAATTTTATAAAAGTAGAGATGTACTTTCTGAAGAATTTTAAGTAAAATTAGGCTCCTTTTATTCTAACAAAATAAGACAAGAATCAGCGATTTTAGATCGGAAAGTCTCGAACTAACGAGCTGAGTCGCTTTTGAAATTCGAACGTAACGAGCTGAGTCGAGATGCGAAGTCTGGGTGAGCGTCAGGGAACAGAATGAGATAAATTTGCGGGATCATGAAACATTCTGGACGGCTGGAGAACGTCGCCGTTGTCATCAGGGAAAAAATACTGCGACAGGTGCATCGCACGAAAAATAGGAGAACGTGTCAACGGAACTAGAGTCAGCGAGTATGTTTAACCGCCGCTGTTCTTAATCTGCATGGTTTATCTCCCGGGTCTATCCTGTATATTGTAGACACTTTACATCCTTTGGGACTGCGTTAACAGCACGGCGCTGTGTCCTAACTTTCAGTGAACAAATCAGTTGGGAATGTTCAAGAGGGATTCAACAAATAGTAATTCGTCTCATTGTCGTTGAGATGGAAATGGAAAAAAATCTATACAGTGTTGTGAATTATATATAACTAGAAAAAGAAAATTATGAAATTGCTTATATCTCATTTTAAGACTTTTCCGTATTTGCAACACATCAAGATAACCAACAACTACCCAAGCATTCTACTAAACTTTAAATAGTTTCTGCAATACGCCCAATTTTAGTTTACTTCGAAGTAACGAGGCAACTTGTGCACAAAATGCTGCCTTATATTTGATTCGGTAATATAAATTTTAAATTGCTAGATGAGGAAGAAAAGAGCACAGTTTCTTTTATGTTGCTTATATAATAAAAGTCGATATAAATAGACCGCGGCTCTCTTTTCATTCGTTACATGATAAATTCGTATGAAAAACGAATAATAACTTTAATACTTTTAACTTATTTTCTTAATGTTTATGTCTTATACAATTACAAATACATAAATTATCTATTTTGAAAGTTTAAACTCTGTTTCAACTACTTTAATTATAAAAAGGTCTTATTATAAAAAATTATAGAAAAGAAACACGATAAAGTGAAAAGAAGAAAACGGCATCTTGTTAATAATATTGCAAATATATTATTTGTATAATATATTTGCAATATTATTAACTATAACAGCACAATCATAAGAATGCATTAATATCGATAATTTCCTGGAGCATTGTTTTATCTTTGCAAATGAAGATACAGATTGCGTAAATACATGTAAATCTATTGATGCATTTCTCACTCCTGTATACTTCTGTACATGTACAGATATAGCGTCTTATGTATGCCGATGGTACAACCTCCAGGGCACAATCTTATCCCACCAACTAGTTAAATTAGACTGCGGGATCCGGTCTCCAACCTACGGCGGTTACCAATCGCACACGATGCAACGCGCATCGATCTATATCGTAGTTTATAAAGTGCATCGGGCATGAGATGTATCGCGAAATGGAAGTTTAAATGCCACGTGCTTCACGTGCACAAAAATTAATATAGGAAGACGTGTCGTGTATGTTTAACGTATACAAATGTATAATTATCGTTACATGAAATTTTTCGTAAAAATGTTCCACGTTGAATAAATATACAAAAGCAAGATCGTGCTATATAGTTATCGCGCATATCCTATACGGATCATGTTTCCGACAGAAATATACAGAATCAAATTACATGTAGTAATTAATAATATTAATGCCTAATATCAATTATAATGCAATTAATACGGTGAAATACGAGAACGAAGAGGATGATGTAAACGTTGTATGGACGACGTTTACAACTGACCTATTGTGAAATTCCTTTACTACGTATTTCCTTGCTGAATGAAACGTGCGCCTTGGATCTCGCAAAGAGAGAAAAGTACGCGCGTTCCCTTCCCGCACCCTCAAGAAGCTCTTTTCCACGAGGATAGTCCTCCCGGCGAGTTGCCTCGACGAGCAATCTCACGAAATTGCACCGCGCGATTTCACGTCGTTCCGTCGACGTTACCGTTCGCATTCCCAACGTTCCCTTTTTCCTAGTCCTTCGACTTTCATTTGACTGACAGAAGGGGATAGCACGGCAGGATGAAAAAGTACATAAGGAGAAGAGCGGTGGACAAAAAGATCTAAAGTTAGGGGGGAAGAAGAAAAATAATAAAAATGAATTTCTTCATTTTGCTATGCTGACGTTATAAATAATAAAAGATAGTCCCGGAAGTAATTAATTGATTTATTATAGTAGCTATAAATATGGACGTATAACGTTATTTCAATTCCAATTTTATGAAGAGTTTTATAATAAGTTCTTTAAGATAAAATGCGCAATTAAGCACACGTTACTTGTCTTTTTAATGATTTCTAAAACAGATAGATGAACATTGTAATTTTCTGTTTCCCCATTTCCGTCGTTCTCGCAGAAAAGTAGTTCCGGTGGGGATCAAACTCGAAAGTAAGCTTTCGTGTAGCAAACTGTACATCACCGAGCCAAGTATGTCAGTTAATGGCTCCACCCGTTCATATGCATGTGCAGTGTACTCCAGTTGATCATAACTCACATGCCCAGATTACGTAAAAGTTTATAAAGAATTCTATGCTCTCTGTCTATATTTAAAGCCAATTTTTAGTTCATGTAGTTTCTTTTCCTTCATGAATATATAAGTAGTCTATATCCATCTAGATAAGGATCAACTTTGGTATACTGTATTGAAATGCATGTTATTACGCGAAATACTCTTGATGTCTTCTTAAAAAAATAAAAAATGTGCAATATTTGAAAAAAGATGAGCAAACAACTAGCATTACACTAATCTTTCAACAAAACTACTAGAATAATAATCATCATTTTTCTTTAATCTAATAAATACAGGCGCTTAAGATTTGCACAGAAGCAAAAAATCATAAGGATCATTAGAGCATAAAAATTAATAAAGCACTCACCCGTGCTTTTGACGTCTGCTTCAGTCCGATGGCTGATTGGCTGCGATTACTCTGCAAGAAAAGACAAAAGCCTTCGTTATCGAAACGACGTTAAACTGATCATTGTCATTAAACGAATATTCGCCAAACGATATCGTCCATGTCGCTCCGTACCGGCATTTTCAGTCCGGAAAGTGAAGAGACGAACCGCGTTAAATCGTCATCGTGAAATACGCCATCAAAATACAAACGCGCGCGAGGCTACTCGCGTTTCGGTATCGGTGATATCTATCTATATTGTACTTTAAGCGTACATTTATGACAGCGATCAGCTGAAAGCACGTCGCTCAGACGGACGGACGGACAGGCAGAACGGTCAAATTCAAAACGCGCGTTTCCGACATTCGATCCGGCGCGCGATCTCCGCCGGATGGCAGGAAGAATCTATCTTCGCTAGAAAACAGGTCGCGGGGGTGGATAGAGGGGATGCGCGCAGGATCTGGATCGTTTGCTTCCCTTTATGGCGTTCGGCGGGCTATTTCCGGGTCGCAAATAAATCCGCTTCGGGTGCGTCAAAGCGCCGTTTTGCGCGATATCGCCGCGGGTAGCGATACAAAACGATAAAACGGTAAATCACGGTGAAAACGTCGGTCCGGCCGGTATCGTCGCGGACGCTCCGTCATTGCCCGGAAATGCGTAAATCTTAATTGGCCTGTCGGGACTGTGGTCGCGCGACGCGAAGTAAACTGTGCCGCACGAGAACGGCGGCTGTCCGGGGCGAGCCGGGCGAATTAACCCCCACGTTCAGAACTTATTCCGGCAGGAATGACAAAGCGGCTGAAACAGAATCACGTATCTCGGCGATTTAATTAAGCCGTCCCGCTCTCTCGCCGTATATCCCGGCGTTGATTAAGCTGTTTTCGGCGAATGCCAATACGCATTTTTATCCGCGCTGATTGCCGCTGCATTTCCAACGGTTCGCTGGGTCATCCCTTTCACGAATGTCCACTGAAACGTCACAAAGCCTATCTCGCCATTTTTCGATTTCCGCGCTAGCTTTCCCTCGCGCGATTTCACTTTTATACAACGGCAAATTCGGAATGTAAATTTTTTAAATAAATATTATCATGCGACTCTTTTTTAGTCAGGTCGCGCGTTTTATGTCACATTCGCGTTGTACTATTTTATTTTATAATATTTGCACTTACAATATTTTTCTTCCCCGCGTGATGAGATAATCATAAAAAGAAAAACAAATTTATGTACACTGCATAAACAAAATATGCGATTCGCAAAAAGACATATGGTACATATACTATGCATATTTATTTAATATATTTATTTAATTTCCTGATCTGCAATTTCTAATCCAGGATAACTATAATAAATGCAGAAGGACTAAAAGCTGTCAGTATTATTCCTGTTAATCATATAAAAAGAAAAATCGATAATATAAAAACTCTCTTTTATAGAAATACATTTAGTCAATAAAATTTTCAGCAGTCTGATATCAAAAGACCCGATGACGGCTAAAGTAATCTTTTCGAGATTAAATTTTCATCTTGTGATTAAAAGAGCAAAATAGAACTGCTGCCAAGAAAAGTATTTCTATTAAAGAAAACGTTTTCTTATTAAGCAGAGACAGAGATTCGTGTGCAGTCTCTTACGGATTCAAGATACCCAATGCTTCTGCGACTTAATGCTTACTGAAACTTTTTTCTTAAGTACATCGAAAAATCCTGAGTGTAATCTGCACCAGGCATATTGATCACGTCGAGTTAGTAATTAAAATATCCTCGGAATGTAACTTCCTGTAGCGTTCGGAACGGAAACGGGAACGTGGTATGGCCCGTCAGTTTCGACGTAGTCGATGCCACGCCGACAATAATTAGCGCGCATTTAGCGGCATTTCGCTTGTCCAAAATCAGCTAACAGATATACTGAGAAACAAACGAGCTTTGTACGAGACGTGATAATTAAGCGGTTTATCTCGATTAATTACGGATAATTACGGTTGGCAATTAGTCCAATTGCTGCGACTGTCCGATGCAGCATGAGTGGCCGGGTTGCACTCTTCAACATTGCCCCCGTCGCCCGCAATTGTAGTCGACGAAACCGCGACAACTACACGCTCGCCCTTAGTGCCGATGCTCTCACGGATTTTCCTGGTCGCTCTGAATCTCGAAAATTGCCTCGTAAACCAAGTACGCCGAGTTGGAATCGAGCTTGAGCGTTTCCCCAGTTACATTTCCGCTTGGTACCGTCGCCCAATTTAAATCGTCATCTACATTTTATGACGCAATAAGCAACCGACGGGCGTAAATTACGCCGCCGAATATCCGTTTGACTTTCATCTCGCTATGGATGCGGAGACTTGAGATTCCCGATCAATCATCGCCTCGTGGTTACTCCGTAAAAATTGTATCGTCAAGCTTACGCGTCTTGGATTGCCCGATAATGGGGATTGCAGAGCGCACAACAAAACTTTCGAGTGGAAGAAATTAAACTTGGCAGAGCTTGGACGTCGCTCTCTCTCCGACGCCGAATTTGGCAGTAACGTCGGCCGGGCCATTACTGTATTCGTAATTACTCCAGGTTTTCCATCGCGCTTGCTTTACACCACGCCATGGATATAATATTCTAAAGCGAATTGACCTACTTCCAGTAATTGCGGACCGTCCAGCTTTCTTAACCTGCCCATTCCTCCAACTTCCGTCCGCGCGTCTCCTGTCATTTTTATTTCACCCTTTTCGCGCTCCTTCTTCCATCTACTTAACCGTCGGAGATGCGGCTCACGGTAAAGGCATTACAAAGCCGAAGGAAAAAAATGTGGAAAGAGTCGAGAAGGGATGAAAAGGGGACGTACAAACAATGAGGCAGGAACTTTGACGAAAAATCGCAGCCGTCTGATCGCAGCCAAACGCCATCCTGCATCGCGCTCCATCGACCGAACTTTTTCTTCTCGCTTACGAGCCTCCGCCTCGCGCGAGAAGTTTCGACGGGCGTTTGCAGGCGAATTTATCGGCGTCGCGGTCTATTAACTCGTAATGGCATTAAGTCGACCTGCCGATACCCGATATGCCGTAAAATTATTTTCTGTTTGAGCGCGTTACAGACCACGCGACAGCTTCGCGCGGACTGCTTAAATAGCGGTGAGCTTAATAACGATCGTAATCCATGATTAGATATGATTAATGAACTTAATTAATATGTAAAGCGAGATATATATCGAACGAATGAAAATAATCATTTCAAAAGCAAATGACATAAGTACAAGTTAGTTTAGCTGAATGATAAAAGAAAATGAAAAGTATACATATGTTGAATGAATGCATAATTCTTTTATAATTTTCTCGCTGATTTGATATCTTCTATGATATTTTATATTTTATTTTTTAATCGCGATCACGATATCCTTTATTTGGTTATTAATAATGAAAATTCGAGAATGAGAAAATATCAGATGCATTCAACGGCTTTATTCTATCATGTTTATTTTAAAATTAGCCTCTTCATCATATAAGAAAATTTCTACTTGAGAAGAAGCAATAAGCAGTAAATAAGGAATAATATGGGAATAATCCTATATTATTATTCTTTATTTGTAATTTTTTTATTGCTTTCTCTTATTGTCATTGTTCTTGCTCCGGATTAAGAAGATACGGAATCTCATATCTGAAGTATTAAGAATAATAACAATTTAAACCAGGAGAGATATATCCTCCAGAAGGAAAAATATACAAAAATTTCCATAGAGAAATTTTATATGTTGATATAACGATAAGAATTAAGTTGAATAAATTTGCATATATGTATCGTATACTAAATAATCATAATATTATTTTGATAGCGATTAGTCATCCTAAACTAATACTCGATATCACTCCATTGTCTTAGCTCAATTTTATTTTCACAGGAAACCTCTATATTGTTCCATCATCAGCAATTCGGTTACATAACAAAATTTTGTCTACGTAAATTTCTTGAGTATTACTTCCAAATGAAATTCATCGCTGATCGATTGACGAACGAGGATTGGTTAGCGTAGATCGCTACTATTAATTCAACCTTGAGCAACCAGCACCTGAATTGAAAACAAATCAATCCGGCGGAATGAAATGTGGTACGAGAGCTCCGGGTATCAGAACGCTTGGGAAAATTCATTGGCGGGTCACGTACAAAGGAAACGGGAATTCCATTTCGCGGAGGAAGCCTCTGCCGTCTCCGATGTGCTATTCGGATAATTATTCAGTGCGCTTTGGGCAGCTGTGATCGCAAAAAGAGGATAATATTCGATTCCGAGCGGGAGAGGGACGCGTTCGCGTGCTCATATTCGCGCGCACTGTTTAATACCAATTTGTCCAGCACAACTCGCTTTGTCTCTCTCAAATTTTATATACTTCGATTGTCCGTTATAATACTTTAATAATCCATAGTTTTCATAAAATGTAAAGCTTAATAAAGCAACATTTCAATTTCATATTTCAATACGCGTATCAAATCGAAATGCACGAATATCGCAGCAGATGTAAAAGGATACGGACATGATAATTTATTACTACTGAGTACAGCCGGTAATTTTTCAGAGTAATAGCTCTTTCGCTGGAAATTAAATAGAAATTGCACGATAATTGGGAATATTGACGGGCGAACGGTGTAACGGCAGGAAGACAATCGATCTCCGATTAATTATATGTGTATTCGTGTCTACGACCTGAGCTGAATGTCGGTCAGTTAATCAATGAAAATCATAATTCTGTTTCATCTATCCCATCCATTTCGCAATTTATGCATTGAAACTATTTTCTCCTTCACGTATTCACATGCTTTTAACTCGCACAGTTACATCGCAGAAAATCGGCACATTGGAATATATTTGCAATCTTGTTACCATGGGAAAATCAATAGTCGTTAATTATTTCGGTACAACCTACTTTTTCTTCGGTGACTACGATATTGTCTTTCTATTTTTAATTACGTCTGGCGCATGTTGGTTAGTGCTTTCATCTCAAGTCTGCAGTAACCGAAGTACCGGCGAACTTTTGATTGTAAATTTCAGCGCAAGAGCGCATAGACATTAATGGAACGATGTTCGTCCGTTCTTGCATATGCTTGCATATTAGAACAGAAATTCTAAATTCTACTTTGTGACGTCAAAAATGTCTTTCTATTAGTATCTCCTATATATATCGCCTATTGCTTTCTTATGCAGAACTAAGATAAAAGATAAAATGCAGAGTATTTCGTTCTGGAGCGTTTTTAATATAATTTTATTAGTAATGCCTTGCACTGTAAATATTTGTCGCAAGCATGAGCGCTGCCAAGCTTCTTAGTGAAATCTCCTTCTTATATACTTTACATACTGAAATAAGGACTGTAAATCTTATGAAATGGCAGAAGAAAAGTCTCACTATTTATTCTGTCTAGCACGTTATGTTTCTCTTACTCAGATTAAATTAATTCTGAGACAATATAATTCTTTTAAAAAATAGGTAAAAACATATTTTCTTATTATATGTTTTACTTGTTATATTATATTATTTATTATATAATAAATTATATCATATATTTTTTATATTTTTCTTTATGTAAAATATTGCATGTGATGCAGAAATAATGTAAATTTAGTAAATTATATTATGTTATTTTTCTGAAAAACATATTGCCAACTTTAACATTCGATACTTTACTGCAGTTTAATAAAATTACAATTAAATAGAATTTATAATAGAATAAATCAATCTTTTCATATAAAAACATACAATGTATGTATGTGACAAAATGAATTTGTACAATACATCGAATATCTCAATTGTAGATGATCATCATATAATTTCATCAGAAATGCGCTATGTGAAATTCATGAATTGATTCATGATTATACAGTGGTGAATAATGAAGAAAATTATCGTAAATTTCATAGGATGTATAGAAAATTTTATATAACTCGATCTACATTGCAAAAATGGATCATGTATTAATCACATTAACTATCGCAATGGAGGACTAACAAGTAAACCTACGGAAGTGTCACTCTCCGATTTTTATGAAATTTGGATATGTTATAATACATGAAAAACTAAGGGACACGTATTTTTTTTTAGCGGCGGAAAAACATTTAGGGGGTGAAACGACCCCCCAAAATGGGGGGTAAAATGGAAAAATTGCGATATCTTTGAGACCAGTGAAGCGATTTTAATGATTTTTGGTATGAAAGTATCTTTCGATAGAAGACGAAAATCGGCCTAGGTATGTTGGAAGGGGAGTGAAAATTAGGGGGTGAACTACCCCTAAAGTGACCAATTTCTTGCTGCAAAAAATCAGTTTTGATCTGATCGAAGTAAAATCTATTAAAACTTCAAGAGGAAAGCTAATTAAGGAACACGTATTTTTTTGTTTTGTTTCATATAAATATTTGGGGGGTAAACAATCCCTAAATTGCCGCGTTCGTTTGGCATTGCGCATGAAACACCTTGTGAAACTATATTTTTTAACTGTTCGATCTTTTTAATATATTGGTTTTTTAAGTCGCTGAATCCGAATCTGAAATCAGATTTTCAAAATGCAATATGGCGGATCCAATATGGCGGACGAAAACTCGAAAAATTACTTGAATAGACAGTAACTCGACATGCGACTTTCAAAATACAATAAAATCAACTTTTGACATTTATTGTTAGTTATGTGAAGTGAATTAAACATGTTAAAAATATTAATCGTTTATAACAAAATTGTTTAAACAATGTAGCTAAAAAATGAAATGAAAAATGATTAGAGTGAGTCCCCTTGCCTCTCACTATTCTCTGTAAGTGTGTCAGAACACGATTCATTGTTAGAACGCTTATGTACAGGTAACGAAAGATTTTTTTGTTATTTCAATTTTATTCTTTTTTTTGTCGTTTTAATTTTTTTTGTGTTTTTATTTCATTAATTTTTTTATTATTACTTTTATTTTATAAATGGCTGATTTGACAATTAAATCATTTTTTGAAAGTTTTGCATACATGATATTCGTTAAAAAAATCCGTTCTAAATAAAACCATTCCTGTTGGTACAACGGGGATGATTCAACCCCTAGATGTCTTTTTCTTTCGACCTTGGAAGAATTTTATTAGGTATTTTTCAGATAATGTCATTTTACACAATTATGACATAAATTTGCACCATTGAAATAACGTCATTAAATTGCAATCGCTGATACACAATCAGTTTTCTTCTCCTCGATTTCAAAATCTTATTAAATACTCATGGTATAAAAGTGGGTATATAAAAGAAAAACCGTTGGAGTTTGATAATCCCGTTGATTTCTGTTTTAAAACTTGTGAGACGTCTTGCGGGTTCTGCAATGTGTGTGCAGTAATAAGATGTGCTTGGTGCAAAGAATCTTTGTGCATAATACATTTTTTTAACGAATATCATGTATGCAAAACTTTCAAAAAATGATTTAATTGTCAAATCAGCCATTTATAAAATAAAAGTAATAATAAAAAAATTAATGAAATAAAAACACAAAAAAAATTAAAACGACAAAAAAAAGAATAAAATTGAAATAACAAAAAAATCTTTCGTTACCTGTACATAAGCGTTCTAACAATGAATCGTGTTCTGACACACTTACAGAGAATAGTGAGAGGCAAGGGGACTCACTCTAATCATTTTTCATTTCATTTTTTAGCTACATTGTTTAAACAATTTTGTTATAAACGATTAATATTTTTAACATGTTTAATTCACTTCACATAACTAACAATAAATGTCAAAAGTTGATTTTATTGTATTTTGAAAGTCGCATGTCGAGTTACTGTCTATTCAAGTAATTTTTCGAGTTTTCGTCCGCCATATTGGATCCGCCATATTGCATTTTGAAAATCTGATTTCAGATTCGGATTCAGCGACTTAAAAAACCAATATATTAAAAAGATCGAACAGTTAAAAAATATAGTTTCACAAGGTGTTTCATGCGCAATGCCAAACGAACGCGGCAATTTAGGGATTGTTTACCCCCCAAATATTTATATGAAACAAAACAAAAAAATACGTGTTCCTTAATTAGCTTTCCTCTTGAAGTTTTAATAGATTTTACTTCGATCAGATCAAAACTGATTTTTTGCAGCAAGAAATTGGTCACTTTAGGGGTAGTTCACCCCCTAATTTTCACTCCCCTTCCAACATACCTAGGCCGATTTTCGTCTTCTATCGAAAGATACTTTCATACCAAAAATCATTAAAATCGCTTCACTGGTCTCAAAGATATCGCAATTTTTCCATTTTACCCCCCATTTTGGGGGGTCGTTTCACCCCCTAAATATGTTTTTTCGCCGCTAAAAAAAATACGTGTCCCTTAGTTTTTCATGTATTATAACATATCCAAATTTCATAAAAATCGGAGAGTGACACTTCCGTAGGTTTACTTGTAAGCGTCTTTCGAAAAAAATCAACGTGAAATAAGTGTTCTTGCACGGAAGACAATGGATACATTGTTAATTATCCTCGCGCGAATCGACACGGCCTCGGTTTTGATCAGATTTTAATCCTGACTAATCCATTTCGTGCTCTGGTGCTCACGATTGCGCGTGCCAACCCGTTGTTTCGGACTGCGGTTCCGCAATTGTAATTAGCGTTTTCGTTACGCCACCCATTCCTAGTGATATCGTCGATTTCCCACGAGCGCACGCGGAAAACAAATTAGTCGGTGATCGCGAAAGATTGCGGTTATTGCTGACTGCATAATTAATACACGGCTGACCAAAAAAAAAGATATTTCATCGCGACGCGAACGTGACAATTATAAAACGTTCATTATTCGCCAAATGTAATAATATGTCAATCCGCACGTATATTTCGATATGCGAATAAATTAAAAGCATTAACTCACGTTCACGTATTCCATTTTCTGTCTAGCATAACGGTCGAAATACATTTCGATTGTATAAATAATAATTTATAATAATGTGTTAATGATATTATGTTAATAACAATGTGTTAGTGAAACTATTATAAAAATATATTAATCTTACGATTTGCCAGCAATTCCAGAATTTCCTATGGTTCTGTATGCACATATGCATTTGTGTATAATAGAATGTATATCTTACAATCAGATTACTACTGCTTGTGTTGTTATTTCGCAATATTACATTGCGTTTTATCAAATTTGATAATATTCATGTTGTATATATTGTCAAATTTGATAATATTCATGCTGTGTGTATTGTTAACTAAACGGTGACGCTATTTAGTTTTCGCTGCGCAACAGTACGCAATTCCTGTGCAATTACTTTGATTTATTACGGGACGTTGCAAACGTTTTTTTGCAGCGACATTATTCGTGAATTAATGTCTACGGTTGCAGTGCATAGTAAAAACAAACGCAACAAAATTTTTTAAAGATTTCAAAGTCAGATTTCAAACTAAAGCAATTATTAAGAAAAACTGTGATAAATTAAATTTTTAATTTGAAGAAATGAAAATAGAAATAAATAGAAATAAATTTGATATTTATTATTATGGAATGGCAGATCAGATATCAATCATGACAGAAGATTCAGAGAAAAAGAAACTTATTTGTAAGCGGAAATGAGAAAATAAAAACAGGTGTCTATTCACTACAGCGGCAAGAATAACCGGTTTAAATAAAAATTTCGCTCATTCTTGAATATTACACACTCCATACCGTTATTATTTTCTCCTCTACTACTCCGTAAAATGAGATAACTTTTATTCCTGTATACGTCGCATTAAATCTGCTTAAATCGTCCATGCCGCTTGTTTTACCAACCGAGAATTTTATACTCATGTATTAACGCAAGCTCACGTTTTCTGGCTCAAAGACGATGGCAAACCTGAAAACCAGAATATCTCGACATTGTTGACAATATTTGTTACACCGCTTAGGATTCTACTAGAAATCTCGTGGTTTCGCGGAGATAATCTTTTAAAGGGGTCATGGCAATTACATTGCTACGAGGAGAGGCTCAGCGCAACGGCAACGAGAAATTTTCTCGTGGAATTACCGGCGGTTACGATTGCGCGGACGTGCTCGCGAAACCCGTGTATTGAAGTAAAATCACCGTCCCCTCTAACGAGAAAGGGTTGTCGGTGGTCAGGAAATAAAGGCGCACGTATCGATCGCATCAATTACGATAAAGGCTCGAATTATACGCATGGCTGTCCGTGAAACTGCGCGCAGAAAGAAACCAGAGCGCCAGCTAATCCGCGCGCAGGGAAACGTTCGATTCGCTGTAATCGGAGATGCGGAATCAAATCAATAGCGGATGAAAAATTTTCACCATGGATACGCGGATTAAAAACATGCGTCAGGCTTTCTTTTTCTACCTTCCCTGCACGCCTACTCGTCGTTTCGGCGGCGCGATTCCCGTAAATATCCCATAGCGCATAAACCGAGATCGTTAGTCTCAATTTGTAAGCACCGCGCTAAGTGGCGGCGGAAAGTTACGTCGGGAATTTTGCGAAAACTCCATAGCGGATACCTGCGGATTTGTAAAAGCTCGCGCCAGAACCGGCTAGCAGAACGATCGCGCAGAACGCCCCGACGAAACAAAAGCAGAACGAGACGGCTTCGCGCAAAAGGACCGACATTGTTTTGGGTTCTGGAGCTTCGCAAAAAGAAGTTTATGAACGTTATATGCACGCGCCGCCTCTGAATGATGAAAACGCGTGCGTACGTACGTGCGTACCAGAGGCAGAGCGAGAGCTCGACTCCCTCTCGAAATTTCAGCATATCGAGTGACGCGCATCGCGAATTCACGGTGTCGGGAAGCTCTATGGGTGCGCGACAGTAGATTTCGGTTATTGGTCGACCGTTTACACCGACATTTTTTCGCGGATTTC
This sequence comes from Ooceraea biroi, assembly GCF_003672135.1. Classification (NCBI taxonomy): domain Eukaryota; kingdom Metazoa; phylum Arthropoda; class Insecta; order Hymenoptera; family Formicidae; genus Ooceraea; species Ooceraea biroi. The sequence goes on from NC_039510.1 coordinate 11,084,928, forward strand.
TCGCGATACATCCAACATATTGATCCCGTTTGATTCCGCGCCACGTGCTCTTTTACACGTGCATTCTCTCTCTCTCTCTTTCTCTCTCTCTCTCTCTCTCTCTCTATTTTTATCTCATTTTCTTCCTCTCTGCTCGGGAAACAATTTCAGTATAAAGGTACACGATCAAACTGCGTTGTAATCATGCTAGACTTACCTGACACATTTTAAAGTCATGTAATTTAACAATCAGCTTTGCTCGTCCCCAATTTTTTTAATCACAGCCTGAGGAATAGAGGAGATCACGTGCGCCGTCAAATTCCAGGCCGCTTACAAAGTCCCGAATAGTTCATCGTAAAGGGAGATACGCTGTAAACGGGTTATCGAAGCGTTCCCGTTTTTACCAGGAAGGTAAAGGGGGTTTATTGACTGTCCTTGGCTGATGTCGCGTCCCTTTTGTCTCCTCCACCTTTTTCATTCTCTCGCGACGCCGATGTACACGACATACGGGGCCGCCGCTCATATTTAATTCATGATAGGCCGTTATTCATAACATTTCTCGACTTAATTCGCCTCCCTTAGCCGAAAAGTACAAGTTTAGGGCGTGCCGGAACAATTTCGTCCGTTCCAATTTCGGCGCGGTTAAGGCCCATTAAATCATCGTACCCCTCCCCTTCCTCCGACTTTCGCCACCAAGTATTTCGTTCGTTACCAACCGACCCCCGCTACATCGATCCTGTATGCAAACTAACTTATGTACGAACCAACATGCGTATTTTATTTACGAGTAGTTGATTATTCTTTTATCATTCTGCGAAAAAGAATGCGCCGCAATGCATGCATATGCATATCTCGTGTGAGAAGTAAATAAATATAAATGTTTCTGCAGTGTGTATGTCTTTCGATAACGGAACAATAAACAATTTTCGCACGATTCCGCGAAAAGGTATTGAAATCTACACGTAGGCATGTGCGTTATTCGAAGAATAGTAAAACCAGATTTATATGTCAGCGGATGAAACAAGGCTCTGTAAATAAATTCCTGAAAAAAATTTCCGAATTTTGAAAAGCTCGCACCTCGCTTTCATCGAATCGAGCGTGAAACGAAATACTTGGTCGAGAGATGAATGTATCAAGCTGGTATAGAATTTCCATTTGTTGGCGACCCGAGAAGCAGGAAGCGTTGACATCGTGCGTGAGTATGGCGAGGGTGGTGAGGTGGAATGTTAGACTGAAATGAGGGTATGGGAGGAATTCGGCAGAGAGAGAGAGAGAGAGAGAGAGAGAGAGAGAGAATGGCTTGATGCGTTCTCGATCTAGCTTGAGAAATACGCAATTCGCGTACATGTGTTTAAATTCCATAATACGACGTAATAATACGCAATTAGCTCGTGTTGCAGCGAATGATTAGATGAACAGCAATTAACAACAATTTATCGTCGCTTGTTACTCATACAAGATATTGTTACAGATTTTAATCAGTAAAACTGATTAAAAACAAGTAGAATTATGTAAATGATAACAGAGTGACAATTTCATTCTTGAAATACGACAGTTCTACATAATGTAACATTTTTCACAGCCAGAGAGTGCGGATTCTCTTTATTTTCTCATTGTTCAGCTCGCGCGATTCGAAGAGAATATTTATTCTCTCAGGTAAGCAAACGTCGAAGCTTTTCATACACGACCGAATCGCCATCATAACCCAATTTTGCAAGTGCGACTTCAACGTAGATATAACCGCAATGGCAAATATCACGAGAAAATATCATTTTCGAACGCCATTATAAGTAGAAAATATTTTAGAAAGTAAATATCATAAAACAGTTTAAACTTTTATTTATGTATAAAATCATTCTTTATCTGTTTCTCGTAGATTAAGGCAATTATGCTTCCGCTTCATCGCATAAGAAGATTACCTTGTTTCTTAGATATATCTGTTCTTAATCAATAATTTATAAAAACCCTCCCGTACAGCGATAAAAATTTTTCTTTTCATGATCGAATACTAAATCGCGAGTAATATTCTTAGATTTGCTAAAACACCAGTCATTGATAAAAAATCAGATTTGCATATGATATTTTTGTAATAAGTTTTTTCCTTTAATTCCCTCTTTTTCATCAGCCGTTAGTAACATCGGAAACTTGTAAGAAAGACGTGCACGTATGTCCCGCAAACGAGGTACAACCGTACATGAAGAAATCTGTATTCGCTATTCGAAACACGTTCACACGAGCAAGCGAGTAACGTTGCCGTCAGACGACGCTGGAGCGTCGCGTTTTATGGCCGCGACAGGAACGTCGAGACTGCAAACGCCCGGGCTCGAAAGTAGAACGAAAGGTACACAGAGCTCGTAACGAAGTTTTCAAAGACAACATCGAGTCTGATATCTAACGAGTTCATTCCACTCGGCTGTCGCGACAAAAACTGCAAGTGGAGATCTCTATCTGCCTGCATCGTCCAGATCTCGCCTCCATCAACCTCGCAATCTCCTCGGCCGCAAGCCGAGCTCGTATTCTCCAACATACTGGATAACATAAAAGGAGCTTTCGTCGTATTACTCGCCCAAAGACCGTTGGCTCTAACCAGCAGAAAATCTGCACATTAACGTGGACCGCTTTTATACTGTAATCTGAGAATTTGCGATTCTCATTAACAAAGTTTTGATTATACTTTATGTCTACCTTCGATGTATTATAAATCACTGATTAGAATAATATCGATAATTCGAATCCGCGAAATTCTGTCTTTATACAAACACAGAAAGATATATTTGTGCGCTTCTGTACAATAAAAAATTGCGGATTATCAACGCGAATACTTATATAACAAAAACTTCTTAACAAATAAGTATTCTTTTTTTCAAATATTACCTCGGCTTCCGGTGACTGCATTATCAAGGATGTCCGGGGTGGTTTTTCGGGCGGTATTTTCTTCAGTGTGCCGGTGAAAGAGCTGGCAGGTAAACCAGCACTTGTCGCTGAAGCACCCTCGTGGCTCTCGATCTGGCACTGAAGTCGATGAAACTGGGAAAACGAAGTACGCGACGCGTCGGCCCGATCGAATTGCGGGAGGCACGGTAACGGCATCTGCGACATGTTTGGTATCTGAATGGAATTTGGATCGGAAGCGTCGTGCTGTACGCGGGACGTCAGTTTCTCGCATACAGCCGATTGGCAGGCTTGAAGGGTGGCGCCCTGTGGGTACGAAGTAGTCAGGAGTGTTTGATGGAGGCCGTGCACGGATTGATGGTTGTGCGTTGGACAAGCTTTATCGGATACCTGATCCTGATGATTTGGTAAGGGGCTCACCTGAGCCTGATGAGTGTCGCCTGTGATTGGGAGTTGTGCAAAATCACTGGATATCTTATGGCACTTGTCGTTCAATTGACTTTGATTTTGCAAACTTTGCAACCGCGCTTGCAAATCGGTCTGCTGGTGTTGAAATTGTGTTACTTTGTCCAGTATTTGATTTTGATTCTGAAGACATTGCAACTTGGCCTGGAGATCACTCTGCTGACGCTCGAATTGGCTCAATTTCTCGGAGATTAAATCAAGACTCTGTTGATTCTGTAGTTGCTGTTGCTGAGCCTGAAGAGAATCTGTTTTCTCGATCTGATTCTCCAAAGTAGTCTGCAAGCATTCCGTCTGACTCTTGCTGTGAGTGAGCAAGTTGGAGGAAATAGCATGGCTTTTACGGTGACTGTGAATTATGTGATCAACCTGTTCAATCGGTTTGCTGATATTCGTCTCGCCAAAATCAGTCACCACAGTCAGCACGGTCTTTGTGTCCAATTTTGCCTCACTAAGAGCTGGATACTGGTGGCAAAGATTCGGACTGGCTCTCTGCGATGAAGCGGTACTGGCTACTGATCCCAGGTTTACCACAGAACCCGTGATAGGCTGTTCATCAAAATCTTTCCTTGAGAGTTCCATGTGCTTTGTCAGATCAGCGCTCACGTGTCTCAGATGTCGACGTTGCTCCATTATAGTGCTCTGGCTGATATTAGGGACTGGTTGAAAGGCCGATTGAGACATTCTCGAATCTTTCCGATCATCCGGTGGATGAATCGACCTGAGATCTCTTCTTTCCTCTGATGGATTGCGAGAACGAGGACTCGTCGTGAATATTGGACCTTGTATCATGCTCCTCTCGTGTTCTTGCCGTTGACGTTGTTCTGCCCAGATTGCCAGCTCTTGCCGCGTCTTTTCAAAATTCTGACTGACAAAAGACGGACTTTTCTGTCCGGCACGGTCAGCGGATGTTTCGCGAATCGGTACAAACGGCATGGGTGATCTCCTCACGTCCTCTATTCTCTTACCCTCAAGATTCATGGGTGATCTCCGATGTTCTTCAAAGTAATCCGATCGTCTGTTCTCTGGAGGAATAGCATTCCTCTGATTCGGGCTCACGTTACCCCATTCAGGCTTTCTGTCGGTACCTATGCTCTTTCTATTTTCTTGTCTATCGAAAGTCATCGGCGACACACGCAGACCTACGTCCAATCTCCTCTGCTCTGCCGGGAACTGATTAGTCTCGACCCTTTTCGCGTCTACTACAGTAGTTTTCCTCCCCGATACAATATCTTGATTATTATCGCCCGGAAACGTAAAGGTTATTGTATCGTTGCGCCTCTGGAAGCTGGTAGTCACATCCACTGATATGGATTTCCTATGCTCTGATCTAGACACGTACAAGCCGCACTCCGTCGCGATAGTGTCCATCAGTTTCTCTCTGCCCGACTGATCGCCATTCGTATCCACATATAGGCCGTCTTGCCTTGTTCTTGGATTTTGATTAATTGTAGTCAAGTATCTTCTATCCGATCCGTCCGGACCAATTGGCGCTCCCGTCATTATAATGGCGCCATCGCTACGATGAATCGGATCTTGTTGGGGAGTCGAGGTCGGTTCGTACTTCGCTTTCTGCAACGCCGGTACGTCAACGCTCGCGGACTTCCGGTGTCCAGGATCGTGAGTGGTGATCTTGGAATTGCCACGAGGTGGTACCATTGGTTTCGGTCCACGGCAAGGTCGTTCCGTCTGAATAGCAATCCCGTGCGCCACGTTCTGGGCGATTGGCTGGATGATCGGTTGCGTCTGGTACTGACTGATCTCTTGCGAAAACCTCTGCGGATTCGGCGATTGCTGACCAGGGTATTGCTGCGTGGGATAGATACCAGCGTGTGGATTGTATGGCACGGCGTTCATTACCGTTTGCGGGTACTGACTGTAAGGATATTGCGGTTGCGTGCCGAACTGAGCATAACTCGGTGGCTGCGGCACGACAATGCCCGAATAGTATGGTGGCTGGGGACTGGCGGACTGCGAGGGTATTTGCGAACCGTGTTGAACTGTCACATATTGACCCTGTCCGGTGAACATCGGATTCGTCGCGCCACTCTGACCATAGAGACTCGGATCCCGATACGTGACATCCCTCGTCACGTAACCAGCTCTGTCGGAGTATTGCGACTGAGGATAGATCTGCGACCTGACCTCGTACTGTCCACGTATCTGCGAGTACTGACTTTGATCGTAATCAGGAGCGAACTGTGGCTGCGCCTGCACTGGTACCGTCTGCGTGCTAGTCTGGGACACGTGCTGGGCCCTCTCAACGTTGCTCTTATCTTGGCCGTATTGCGGAGGTGGTAATTGACCAGTTGGAGGGTGCTTATCCTCTGGTAATCCTACAGACTGCCTTCTTCCTGAGGGATATTGCGCTGTTGGATGAGCAGATTGTTGTTGCTGCGAAGCTTGCTGCGGTTGCTGATCCTGAACTTGCCCTGCAGTTGGAGCATGCTGTATTCTTTCTTGGGTGAATCTTTCGTAATCCATCGTTCGATTTTCAAAGCCGTTGGAAAGATCTTGCTTTGCGATGTCAGCGAATGGTTCAGCGCGACCATTCTGGCAAGTCATCTGCTGATTGTCCGTCGTTTGTCCGACCTGGTTCTGCCCTTGAGCGTCGCTCAGTCCACCCGATCCGGACTGCGACATGTTGGTGGCCCCCACCGACGGTCGTCCGCCGATGTAGCCAAGGATTTGCCCCAATCCACACACTGTGACGATTTAACAAGTGACTTTGTCAGAAAGATTTAAACGCTTCGAATGCTGCGACTGCAGGTTGCGTTTCTGCTCCTTTTCGTTCGTCTCAAATCAGTTCGAGACATGTAAACATTAATCTTGCAATCGAAGATTTCGATGTTTTTAAAAAATTATCTTTTGAGCAATTTCTAGGTTTTCTTTTTGTATTTTTCAATGATTAATTAGAAGGTATATATATATATATATATATATATATATATAAAAGATATTATTGTTTATATGGAATAAAAGAAGATTGTTGTAAATTGATCTTTTGATAATTGTATCTTTCTTCTTCTTGTTTCGTAAATTGGTTATTATTGTCTATAAAATAACCAGTACTATTCGATCCTCATAATATTATATGATGAATGCTGTAATGAGAAGTAATCGATAAGAGTCGCTGATTCTATGTAATGTTCCTCGTTGCAGTCGATTTGTTCGCTGATACCTTCCACGACGAAACGGGATTATGGCGGCGAACTGTTTCTCTTTCTTATTTCTCCACCCTGTTCCGTAAACACTGGATACTGAGAACGATGTCGTTACATACGAGAGTTATCTCTTTTTCTTCAATCTCACTTTGTCCGTTATAAGAGTACTCTCCAGAATGGCAGTTTGAAAAAGCTCCTTCTTCCAGTAGCAACGTTTTTCATCGTTTCTCGATTTATGACATTATGCGCGTACGTTTCTGTGTGTATATTTTTGCGGTATATCTTTAATATTATATTATTACAAATGTAGACTTTTGATTATCTCGATATTAATTGAAAACGCAGTGACTTTATGTAAATTTTTCCAAACGTTATATCTGGTTGTAATCTGATTTTGATTCTTTACCCATACTCCTCTGTACATCATTTGATTGCACTGCCTTGATTTCCTCGAACTGTCTAAAAACAAATTTCTTTTTGCTCGTCGGCGACTTTAACTAGTCGTTAATTCTTGACCAGGATGATGAAAACAGTCTGATCACATAAACTTCACGAGAACATTACTTCGGTAATATTTCCGTTGTCTCTGATAATAAAGTCTGTGTGCTCTTCCATTTCCTGCATATTTTTGCGTGAAGTTTGCATCAAGCTTATTCGACTCCAATCCAACTTATCTGAAAACATACAATTTTAAAATGCATCGCATATTTTTCTATATGTCCGCACATCGATTTTTGCTCTCAGTTAATCAAAGTAAAATATAAGTTCGCTTGTTTTAAAGCATATTATATTCTGATCAATTGTCTTTACCACGTGAAAAGGAGAGTAATCCCTTCTTACTTAAATATTATTATTAAAAAATTATTAATAAAAAAGTTTCCATTCAATAATTTGTTCATAGTATACCTTCATTAATAAACCATGTTATTATCTATTTATATTTCTCCGAGGAAATAGATAAATTTAAATAAAAAGTATAATATATTAACAAAACTAGAAAAATATCAAATATTCAAGTAGATAATTATAAGCATGATATAACAATTAAAATAACAATACACAACAATTTTTACTATTTTATTGAAGTAATTTTATTTTTTATAAAAAATGTCTATTTCAATGAGTATATTTATTAAAATATATACAGGGTGAGCACCTAAAACAGGCCACCTGAATATCTCGGCTGTTACTGGTGATAGAAAAAACTGTGTCAGACCAAACTTGCATGGTTTCGAGGGACACATAATTTGGTCTAAATAGTTTTTATTAGGTGGACGCGTAGAGGTCATATGAAGGTCAACTTCGTTTTTTTAAATGATATGATATGTCTTTTTACGTACTATCTAGTAGAGCGTTTGAAGATGCGCACATTGATCTACGGGTCAAAATCATTCAAGGTCACTGAAGGCCAACTGCAAGGGAAAATAATTTACTTTATATTGCCTAGAGTTCTCTGCTATTAAAAATACTGTAAACTCAGAAATGAAAAAGTTCTAGCCCTTAGAAATTTTTTCTTTTTCCGCGAAGTTCTGAGTTGTTGTTATCATTATTTTTTATATTGCCTAGAGTTCCCTGCTATTGAAAATACCGTAAATTCAGAAATGAAAACGTTCTCGAGTTTAAAAGTTTTTTCTTCTCAGAGGAGTTCTGAGTTGTTGTTATCATTATTTTTTATATTGCCTAGAGTTCTCTGTTATTAAAAATACCGTAACTTCAGAAATGAAAAAGTTCTAGCACTTAGAAATTTTAGCCTTCAGTGACCTTGAATGATTTTGACCCGTAGATCAATGTGCGCATCTTCAAACGCTCTACTAGATGGTACGTAAAAAAACATATCATACCATTTAAAAAAACGAAGTTGACCTTCATATGCCCTCTACGCGTCCACCTAATAAAAAACTATTCAGACCAAATTATGTGTCCCTCGAAACCATGCAAGTTTGGTCTGACACATTTTTTTCTATCACCAGTAACAGCCGAGATATTCAGGTGGCCTATTTTAGGTGCCTCACCCTGTATAGTAATTAAGTTGTATTTATTTTATTTAAATTTTATTGATACTTAATCAAGAGCTACTAACGCCTAAACATATAACAATATTAATACAAAAGTAAAGAATACAAGGAAGAGATAACTGCACGAATTTCCTATTCTACGATTTATTTTATCCCGAAAAAAACAGAGAATTGTTTCTCCGATTTCCCAAGTGTCTCATGATCATCGTACTTCCTACGAACAGTGCTATCTTTTACTGCCAGAAAGTTAGTTCGCAGAAAATGGCTACGATGAAAAGTTCTCATTGGTTTGCAGCTAACCGATGAAATATTAGTAATAGTAAAGTACTGAAAATCTTTTTCTCTTGTCAACTTGTATAGAATGATCAAGAACGTTGTACAACTTGTGTTCTACATTTCGCAGTTCTGAAATTGCTTCCTTAAATTAAAATAAATGACGTAACTCTTCAGTATATCTTGACTCACACTTATACTTCATTTAATTTGAAATATTAAAGTGGAACTTGAGCGATATTAGCTTAACTGCGTAACTGGTTTCACTTCGAAATTAAGTAGGAAGTAATATAAAATCTTTCAAATGTTTTTGTTTGTACATTTTACATATGAGTGTTACATACATGTGTTAAATATTTGTGTTTGAATAATATTTCGATCGTATTATTCGAATAATGGATATGCTGCGTTTCTGGGAGGAACATTTGTAGATCGCAAAAGCTATTATAAGGAAGACAAAAAGACGTGTATTACATTTTTCAGAAATAAATAGCACTTACAACCTCTTTCATGTACCTCGTAAACAGCCTAATACCTTGTACACTTAACGATAAATGTTCTTGCTCGTGTCGGCTAAAACCATTACTTACGTACGGTCACGATTAGGCGATAAAACGTTTCCTCGCCACACCGTTGTGATTGAATGCCTCTGATAAGCTCTTTTCTCTTATTTTTAACATTTCAAATATAGTGATACATTTACAATTTTTTTTAGATGCTCCATTAGATGCTATTTTTCTTTAGATATTATGTATATATTACCAAAAAAAGTGTTTTGTGACACAAAAATATTTCACATAGAAAGAAGCGGTTTTACAATTTATTATACGCGCGTATAGGAAGTTATTGTCTTTATCACGCACGTCGTATATCCTGCAACTTGTCCTGCTCCAAATGCACAATACATGTACATGTACGCATATCAATGCATCATCATACATTCGCGCACATTTACCACGCTGCTAGTACATCGAAGGTCTAAGCGTTCTCGGGGTAGATATCGCACCCCATGCATATCTGCACGTGTTCGCATTCTCTCGAAATGCATTCATATGTATGCGTACGCTTATAGATCCTTAATATTCCTACTCTGCTATGTATAGAGCTCTACGCGTTTGTACTTATACGCAAGAAGCAAGCGCACGTGAACAGATATCTTTGACGGCGAATACATAAGGGGTAGCTCCAAGTTACCGTCTATCCCTTCTTACTAATGCATCCGAGTGACATTTTTCCAAGCTTTCATTCTTTGTACAAGAAAATACAAAATTTAACTAAATTTGTACATAAGAAATGTTAGTATAATGTTAAGATGTGCCGAGTAATTGATTTATGTAAATTTTCAAAAATTAAGACAATGAATGGTGATTTTGGATCACCCTATGTAGATGCAAGCTTGGTGCATGAGGTGATTTGCGCGAGAATAGCGAGAATAACGTCTGATGTTAGAAGCACGTTCCATACGACGTCAAACTACCTCGAGAATTCCGTTTTCGCGAGTTATTCGTCAGCGATAGCAATCGTGGATCTGTTCTCTGAGGACGAATCGGGTTACTGCGTCAAATTGCGTCGGCGAACGCAATTTAGACGCGAACTGCGCTGTGCATCGCGTAAAATGTACATATTAAACTTTATTGACTATGACAAATCATTATTTCAAAACATTAACAAATGGAGATGATACTGTGCTTCTGTTGTCAGTTAAATTGTATTATAAATTGTATTATAAATTGATATATTTTCTATTTTATATTTTGCATATTTTCTATTAAATTTGCATGAAAGAAATTTATTTGATAGATTAATACTCTTACAAATCAAACTGCATCAAAATAAATTATACAATCTTAATATTACTACTTTTTTCAATGCATTCTTAATATTAATTCTTTGTTTAATAAAATTTATTGAGTTGATCCCTTGCTAGTAACAAAGTACTAATTTAATCCACACGTATGATTTCGCGGAAATAATTAATCACTTAATAAAAAATATTTACTTTATTCGCGAAATTTCTAAATAGAAGCAAATGCAGGATTTATGTATTTTAAAATATACGAGGTGAAAACTTTTCATATGGTTGTTACGTATTACTATCCGTTATGCTGTATATTTCTCGTTTTGATATTCGTAAATAATTCAAATCATACTTTACACTCTATCTATCCGAAAAAGTTTCGTAATACTCCACGCGAGTATACAAACACACACATCTACACAATGAAAGTTTGGAAATATGTAGAAGCGAGCTGCAATAGGGATCCTTCATCCCGGAGGAATGGATCACATTCACTGGATTCAGATCAACAGCTAAGATTAATGGACGAACTCTAAAACTAACTTCATGTACAAGCCGAATTGCCAAATCGGGTCGACGATTGGCGTACTCGGAGAAACAAACGATCGACCGACTCCGCAACTACCTGCTCTAGATCACGTAATGCGATCTCTAAGTTGGATTGAAAGATATGTCTGCTGAGAGATACGAATTCAATACGCAATCTACTGTTTTGCAGGACCAGTGATCCAAAAGTACTCAGACTAAACGTAACAAAATAAACGAAACTTTCAATTAATAATATCAGAGCTTGTTAAGAGAAACATTAAGCTACGCGAACAGAATATCTCGGTACACCAATGTTAGTTTAATGTAAATTTCACAAAATGTTGCACAAAACGTAGTTAAAGCGGATTCGAAAGTCTGTTCTGTTCCAACTATTCTAACTTGTGCTTTTGATGGGAATAAATAATGTTTGCGCGTTTCAACGACAGCAAATGAGATGTTTATTTTAAAATTAATACTCGTATGATTGTGAGGCATTACAACTGTGGCAAAACTCAAATACGGAAAAGCTGGCAGTAATATCATTTTATTAATGTTTTCAATTCTAAACTTACGGAATATATACATATGAAATATACTATACAATTAATCTATTTTTCATCACCTTGTTATATTTGAATGAATTTTAAATATAAGTTGAAGAAATTATCTTGTTATTGAATGTATTTGAATGAATAATCTTATCTTAATATAAGCAGTCAAATCTTTTCAGAAAATTATTTTCGAGACCTCGGAAGTGTCGGAAATATATTGAATTCTTAAAAAAGTAACGAATGAAAACAAAAGATAGAGGATCCGCAATAGTCGAGAAACTTCGCCGCGTGCGTTTGATATTTCCAATCGACGGCACGTCACAAGTATTTTCGCGACTGTCTGCATCGATTAATTTCAAGTTTTTATCAATCTAGCCTAGCGACTGACCCAAATGCGAAACTACGAAAGTTCGTATTCCAGCATAAAAGCCGACCGCGATTCCGGACTTTTTCAGCAGGCTTCATTTCGCCCAGGTTAATCGAATCCTCGAGGCGATGCGATTGGCGGGCGACCAAATTTCGCTAATTATCGTATCGAACGACGGAGTTGGTGGTGCGACCTGAAAATTCCTTATGCAGGCATAGTTCGATTACGGCGATCATGTTAATTTCCGTGGGAGTCGCGTAAAAAATATCGAACTAGAAGAACAAAGTGGCATCGAAACGTTGCATTCCTATTCCAGACCCACGAGCTACCGAAAATCAGGAGTCTCCCTCTGTACTTCGATTCCAGGCATATCCTCGACCTAGCCGTGAAAAAGGGGTATTGAGGGAATGGGCGAATAGGTAATATTCGTGCATCATCTCACGCGCGAACGTGTGCGAGATATGCTCCACTCGACGAAGCGAAACGACGGACGCGATAAGTCGCCGAGTAATCTAGAGCGGAATGAAAATTCCGCGATTTTCCAAGATCGCTTACGACGAACTGCAATACGGATCAAAGATAGCGACGCCGTTTTCCGAACTTGCGCGAAGATCGACCTTCTGAGATGAACCTGTGCTAATTTACGGAATGCGAGTATACCTATAGCTCGTATTTTCTTGCTGAGAAAAAGCCAAGGTATTTTATATTATATTCGTATGCAGATTGATGGGACAATTTATGCGAAACAAGAAGCGCTCTCTGATTTTTATGACGGTAGAAATCGCATGCCGTGCTCTCCACCGTCTTCGGCGACGTATTTTTCTTTTCTTTCGTAGTAACCCTAGTTAACCCAAGGTTTCCTAATTTCCATATTTATCAAAAGCTGAAAGTTTTCTACGTTAACTTGGTTCCAAACTCGGAAACTCCCTGCAGGCCAACGGAAGCCCCGCCGTTGGAACTGTCTTGTTCCGCTGTCACCACATGAAAATTAAGGAGGATGGATGATAGCATTATTTCCCCAACTTTATACCACCGTTTAATTATAGTTTGACAATAGATTATGCATATTCCATATGTATTAAATCAAGAAAAGAGAGGGGGAAAAGAGAAGTGAGCGAAGTTGCACAACAAATAACGGCAAAACACTTTAAACTTGGAATAAATTTGAAATTAAAATAACTTACAATACATTGTGCTGTTATATTGGTAAATACAACTGCATATTTCATGTACTTTTTGAGGAAAAGGTAAAGCAGCAGTTAAATAACTTTTACAAGGAAATAATATCTTTAATCATATTTGACGTTAACCACAATAAATTATAATAATATAAGAATATCTCTAATATTTCTTTAATGTGTATTCCAGTGTTTAATAAAAATTATGTCTATTCGCGTTTACACAAATATAAAAATGCAAATAAGTTCTAAAATAGCTTTTACTTCAAAAAGATTTCATTTATTGTAATAGGACAGCGAAAGGTTTTAGATAAAAATTAATACTGTTTATCTTCTTGATTTTTTGCCAACAATTGTCTACACCATCATACGGGCTCGTGCGAAAATTTCGCCAAGAAGGCTGCAGAGAGGATGCTAAGACTTGGAAAAATTACCGTTCCGATGTTAAGCACTCCCAGGAGTCCGTAATATATGGAGTGAGCGCATGGAGACTGTAAAACTGTTCTTTACGCAAGAGATGCTTTTTTTCTCTTGAATGTGAACGTGTAAAGAAGATAAATAGCGGAATAGCAACAATAGCGTTGATTATTATGTCAGAGACAAGAACAAGTCAGTGAAATGGATTGTTACCTCTCATAATTTCCTATTTGCAAGGAACGCCTGGAGGATTTGTGGTAATCATCGAGAAGAAAGAGAATTACGAGAGTTTGTGGCGCGATGCACATGCAACAAAACTGAAGCGCTAATTAGAACTTGGAGTACAAGCTATGCGACAAAAGCGCGGCTTAACAATGAAAAACGCGCCTAAGAAGCATGAATGTTTGCCCAAGCTGATTTCGTTATGCCCACTAAATAAGTGAAACAAGATCTTCTTCTCCTTAGTTACTCCTTTCGTTTTTACCTCCTTTTGTTTCTCAATCTTTTTCCCCCTCTCTCCCTCTCTCTCTCTCTCTTTCTCTTTCACCAAAAAAGGTAGCAAGAAGCTCGCTCCAGAATAATTCAACGACTACAAACTTTCTTATTTCGTAAAAGCTGTCCACCAAGAAATTATAATATCACAGTTTTATTATCCTACGACATTATATTGTAGCAGCATCTTGTGATTTAATAATTTCTTGACATTTAATCTACCACGCAATTAAACAGTTTGTAATGCTGCAATCATTGTTTCATATTGGTAAAGAATGGAATGGGCAATGAGAAATCCGTTAGGGAGAATTTCGACACCGAAATAGCCCGCTTCGATTTTGCTGATGGATGTACTGTCGCTTAATACGGAACGAACGGCCATATTTCATTTCACGACGTATGGACAGCTGAAGTTTGTACTTTCCGCAACTTTTAATCAATGTCAATCGGCGCGGTCGACGAACTGATTCGAGGATGATCGATCCATTACGGCAACGAATCGCGGAATACCTCGAGCGCAGTGGACCTATTGACGGGGCATTGTCACTATTGCAGGTAATCATCCAGCGATCGTAGGATAATTTCATCGGAGATCGAGTTATCTCGAAGTAGCGACATAGGTTTATAGGATTAAAGGGCAACCGCGTACATTTCGCACGTAGCATGTATTGCGCGTTTACATAGCTGCATTTTAGAAAGCGACGAATTTCTATGTATTTCTAGTAGTTTGTAATATAATTTTATAATAATAAATTGCAATCCGCAATAAATTATAATCGACTAAATGGATTAAACATAATTATTGTTATAGTATTATCATTGTAATACGATAGGATATATATGTAACGCAATATACATCTCTTATGGATTCAATCAATATTACAACGATTGTAGCAAAAAAGTAGCATGTAGCATATCAAATGCTGAAATAATAGGAATGATTTAATATAATATATTATAATATAATGCGATTTTAATATAAATATTCAATATAAATTAGGAATCCCTCAATTTGTGCTATTATGTATCGGTCCTCAGGGAAATTAACGTTCAGGTAATTGATATTTGGATAATTAACGTTCTATCGTACAGGGATTACTTTTATTTAAAGTATAATATCAAAATCTGATTCTATATTTATACGAAACACCTATTATGTCAATATTGCACAACTTGCTTTAAATTTCCTGAACTGTATAATTCTATTTCCTCACCACTAATTATCATAAATTACAAAATTCATAGATTTAATTTAGAATTTAGATTAACATGTACACATAACGTCGAGATCTTCTTCAAAGTTGTTCCTTCTTGTTCAGCAAATTCCAGCACGTGGATGAAGTACTTCGCTATGATAAAACTGGATATACTTAATTACAAGCAGAACAGAAACGGTTTCTAAATTGTTGTAACGTCGGCTTAAATCTGCTGAGCTGGTACAGAAATACGTGAGCAGCATCTCAGGTAAATACATATACTTTGCGAAATGACCGCCGAATAAAATGTAGCCTGCCACCCTTCTCGTCTAGCTTTTCTCTGTTACGGACACGTGCGTTCTCGTGAATGCGTGTGTATGTATACGTGTGTATGTATGTGTGTCTAATTTATCCTTCTGCGCGTCTGGTGCGGATTATACTGCATAATTACACTGCGGAAAAAATTCTAACAGAATAAAACGGTGTTGTTTGCAATACTACCTTTATGGTACTGTCAAGACCCTAAAATATTTATGAGCCAAATTCAGATTAGTTAATGATAATTACAATCTTCTCTCTAATGAAATACATCAATTTTTGTTAAAGTGATGAAATTAAAAGTATACAATTATATTGTATTTCGAGAGTTGAAACGATGGATTCGTGGATTATGGATAAGGTACAAAGACACATTGCCTTAGATAATAGACAGCACGATTCCCGCGCAATATCCCGTGGGTAGGTATTCCTTTTATTTGCGCCGCATCGATTTAATCGATGTTTAAATTTGAATCCAATTGCTCCGGTGCCACCGGTTTCAGGTCGGCGCGCGTCTGCAACTGGGGCTCGTATCTGTCCGCAAAATGAAGTTAATAAAAACGAAATTCACGGGAACGATCGCGTCACCAGGGGGAATTCCGTACGTTACGGCACTGGTGGGGCAATTTTTGCCTTTTATAGTTCGCAACGGCAATTTCTTCCCGTTAGAGCGGCACATTTTATTTACATCCACGGCCGTACGACACTCTGGAATTCCACGGCGGATGAATCGAACGATAAATTGTAGAGCTCCGGGCGAAATTTACGGATAGCTATGCGGCGAGATGAAGTCGTCGATTTTCCTTGCAACCCTGCGTCCGGAATTCCGAACCCGATTATGATTAAAAAAATACAGGGCAAGTTGCGGATCGTGGCGGTGGCAGAGGTACATCGCTGCGAGCCTTTAATTTAAGCCATACACAATCGTGTATATTGGTCACGTGTTTTATCTCACGATCGTTTATATTCGATTTGCCTACCAGAATTACAAATCTTCGGAGCAACCCTGCGCCCGCGCGCGTGCGACGTAATTTGTTTCGGGCGACGGATCGGTATCGATCGATCCCATCGGTCCACCATTACTTACGCTCGCTTAACGTTTACGCTTAGCATACATGAATACCATAATTGTGCCTGGATCCCTCTTCAGCAACGGTCCGAGTGGCGCATGTTACGAAAGAATAATGAAAACGACATGCTGCTCGGCTTCAACAATAGGCAAAAGGCACTAACGCCAGTTACTACCGAGTGTAATGAAAGCTGCATAGAAAGACGTTGGGCGGATTCTACGTCCCATACACCTTCGGCTTCGTGAGTTTCAGGCTCAGTTATTATACATGGGATGTACGCGGTTTCGCTAGAATAGAAAAGGTTTTCCATATCTTGAAACATGCTCGCTCAGAAAAAGAAAATGGATGGAGAGAAAGAGAATATTAAAGAAATATCGCTCGCTGGGGGGAGGGGGGGAGAGGTATATCAAACGCACTTTTGTAAACGTTTTCATCCCCTCGTAGAGGCGCTTCTTCAAGGGAAGAGATTAAGTGATGAACTGTATCAAATGAAATGTAAATATTCATGTAGTTAAGAGAAACGCTGGAAAGCCGTGTAGGGGAAAGTGTAATGGCGCTGTTGTTATCACTGACTCGTAAATAATTCGCACATTCGCAAATATGTATCAAATTCAGCAGTATTTTTATGAGTTGCCTTGCAAAACGTTTGGAAAATTTTTATACTCTTCCACGTTATTATTATATTCTCTCTCTTCTATGCGTATAATGAAGGTGATAAAAATGAACCTCACGCACACAGCGCACGGTTAATGAATATTGTTCGAAAATTTACTAAAGCTTTATTGAATTTTCTTTAATACACATAAGTGCGTATAGTAAAAGGCATACCATTTTCATTAAAGCTTGTAATTTTGTTTTACATTATTAAAGAAGATGAAAAACTCCGTACGGAATGGAATAAAATATTTAATAAAATTTTCAGATTAAATTAATTACCTAGCTCACTAAGTGTACCTACTAAAATATTCTATGCCAAAGCTATGATAATATTTATATATAAAATCACATTTGCATATATTATTCGTAATCAGAACCGCGTACAGAAAGCCTCATTTCTTTTTACGTAATCCATCTGTAACATCTCTTTGTCTTCTCAAGAACGTTGCGTTCCTGTCCTGGTTTCTCCTTGTTAGAACATTTCAACGTTCAATGCAGCACCCAGTTACAACGCGAAGTCGATTCATGATTACGTCGTTGTCAGACCAATAAGTTTAACGTGAACACGCTCACATAGCTTCTTCGCAGGAAGTGGTCATTCAAAGATTATAATATGATGCGAGAGCATCTCGTTTGGTAGCGTCTTGACGAACCTCTCGACGAACAATCGGCAGTTCTGTCGTGTCCTTCTCGCAGCTGATCTTACGAAAATATTTCGGCAATAATTTAATCCCAGCGCGACACATCTCGGAGAGCAACGAGGCGACTCATGAATAAGAATCTTGGCAGGATTCAGGTATCAAGGGATTTCACGAAAATACGCGGACCTTGAAGATAAATGGATGGGCGAATCGAAGGGGAAACCTCCCACTGGAGCGGCCACGGTCAGATTCATTAAGGAACGCTAAGATTAGCGTCGTTGGAAAATTCGCCGAGTTCGTGCGTGGACTTTTCGGGATTACCGGGAGAATTACGGGCTCGAGAAGAAATATCGCAGGACTGTGGTGGCGAACCGTTATAATTATCGACTCGAGATGCGGAATTTTTCGGTCGAACTTTGCGCGTCGGCGCGGTAACAAGTATGAGTTGCGAGCGCACCGATGTATGTGTTATTTTATTTAAATCCGATGAACTGATCACAAACGATTCCAATAAACTGTCTTTTGTAGCAGCATTATCGATGAGTAATTTACAATTATGTACGTATATTGATGCAGCAACGATTAAACATTTCTTCTTGTTTCTTTTGCTTTTCCTGCTTCTCTATTCTGGCAAAAGCATATCCAGAATGATACGTATAACGTATGATACAAAGTAATACGTATAATGCATTTCATTCATAGACACAAGCATAACGTAACGAATATATTGAACGCGTCTGTGGAAAAAGCTCTCACACAAACAATAATTTAGGTAGCGAAACGTACATTAATAGCACCGCCACGTGTGCCACGAAACAAACACATACATTTCGCAAAAAAAGAGCCGCACGTACACGTGAAAGGCAACTAATTTTCCATGTGCCGTGACCAGCGTAAATAAGAAGATTTTTAATTTTAACCTCGCTGCTCCGCAACGGATGATTATTGTTCTTTCTTTATAAGACTTTACGTAAACTTTATGCGTTAAATGACGCAATAATTTCTGAGGAATTCGTAGTGATGGAAGAGTTAGCAAAGAGAAGGGCTTCAACAAGCAACTCAAGGAAAATATGATGCTCAAATGCATAAAAGTTTTAATTCCCAAAGAGCATGATTTCGACGGGAAAATAGGAAAGTACTTTCATGGCAGAAATATGAAATCGTGATGAAAAGAGAAATCCGGCACCGAAACAAGCGGCAGGGATAACGTCGAATATTTTCAGCCGCTTTTAAGAGAAATGATATGGTAGCTTAGCACGAATATTTTTGAAAAGAAAAAAGTGCGTATATCCAGGAATTTATCAATATTTTGAACAGATTTTGTGCCATTTTCGTGAACTCGAAATTTGATGCAAATGCATATGCAATTCACGTGTCTCTCGTTTGTAGTTGTTCTTTAATGTCTCAAATATAGATTCTCAAGATAGAACAGATTAAATACACGTTGTTATCTAGCTTGACAAATGGATAATTGCAAATTATCAGGTTGCATAGGGAGTTTACGTGTCTTTCTTTACGTAAGTGGAGACTTTGATAACGGATATTTGTTCCTGCAAATGTAACTGATGTTAAGTAAAGTGCACAGCTTTTGTCATCGCGATGTTGCACAGATCGTAAACACGTATAGCATGATGCCGATCGTAAGTGTAATTGTAATGTAGACATTGTGGTGAACCCGAACCTGCACGCTGACCCAAGCATCAGTGCCACTTGGAAATTCTGCCTCAGGTTGCTTGCCAAGAAAACACATTGTGATGTGCGTTCGCAGACGTTCAAGTCCTATGTAAACAAAGAAGCAGCGGTTTTCTTCCTCGGCAATGATTAACAATATATCGAGGATCTATTACGGGAGCCCTTCAATAAAGCTACTACTAATTCGTATTTAATTAATAAATGTTGGTATGCTAAAGTAATCGTAAAACTACGTACAGTTCAATCCAACAATCTCACGGTCCAAGATAAAGATTACCTTAAATCGTTTAATTTTTAAGTCTTTTTCATAAATTACATATATATATATTACTTAATCTTTACATTATCATTATCACTTTTAGTGAATTTATTTTTATTTAGTCTTTTTTAAATTTTACTTATATTAAATTTTAGAATTTCTGTTCTTTTTATTTTGCACATGCAACTATTGAAATCGAGAGTTGACGCAAACAAACCAGTTTGCATTTACGCTTCGTGCAAACTGGTTTAGACTTTCCTTTTATTTTATTTTTTTTGTATCATTACAAAAATTAGAGATAAAGGTTTTTTGTGTAGAGAAACGCTATTGTGAAAACTGCTGAAAGAATTTTATCGAGATTCAATGATTGTATAACAGAGAATATCAGAACATTTTCGGAATACTCTCACTAATATGCACTTTGTAGGTTCACGCTTGCGATACAATTTCGCCATTTACATGGGCTATTTACTACGCCGCAATATATACGTCCTCCGTTACATTAATGTACAAAGCAACTCAGTATTCCATCTCGCGCTTGTCGTCAGATGCATCAGAAAACCAGAAATTTGAAGTAAATTACGTTAACGCGCATTTTAGCAGACGCATTTGCTTTCTCATTCGTTTCGCATCGATAAAACGATCCTTTTACACGCGGAAGCGGGAAAGACAGATATCCATTAATTTATATTATAAAAATGTGCCATGTTTTACATATAAGGGCGTAATCGGACACTTAACATTATCACATGTCGTTACAATTGAAAAACAATGCGCTTGAATGTCGATAGAGTGTTTTAAGATTAATAAAACAACTCACACCTACTGATTACCAATATATGGATAGGAAATATTTATTATCAATGGTAATGCAATTTATTCTTGTAACTATTCGTTGCGTTACCGTCACCAAAGTAATCAACGATTAAATCAGCGTGACGTTTAAATTGGTTCGTTTAACGACACGGTTTATTCAATTACTGATTAATTTTACGTATTAATCTTTTTGCATCAATGAGCAATTCCCTTTCGCATTTTTAACGAAGCTGTAATACATCAAAGCATTCCAATTTAACGTAGCATTGTAATATAATATCTGCCGGAATCGAACAGCTTAATGGCACTGTGTCTAATACGACAATGATCTAAAATGATTATATGCATTGAGCTATAGACAACCAAGCACAAAGCTATGTTTCTGACAATCATGATCAACGGCATGAAGCAATTTGACAGAATGACATCTGGCATTTTCCTGATAATGGATTTATAACGTATAGACATATTATATTTGTATGTATATGTAAGGCAATTAGAAGGAAATATAGACATTTGTTATTTAACACGATTCTTGAACTCCAAATTTTTCATGAATTACATAAATTTTTACATGTTATACATGTGAAAAAACTATATTAGCATTCATAAATAAGTGTGCTTGCTTTTCTAAAATAAAAGAGAGAGAGATTAAGTTTTCAGATAATAATCTTCATTTTACTCTGTAAAATACTTAACGTCTTTAAATGCTGCTTTTTTAATTATTTTATCATATTTATTTTTTCAACCAAACGTAAAAATGTTGGAGCGTAAATTCGTTGTTTTTAATATTTCAACGAACGTGAAACATGTCATTCACTTAATTTGTAATTCTCTTAATTAACCGCATAATTAAAAAACGCATAATTACGCATTAAAAATATTAATTCTGTTATAACTGAAAACAGAAACTCCTTTTAAGCAGAAGATTTAAAAACAAGATTTATAACAGATAGTTACAAATATAAAAAGATAAAATTTTAGATAGTAATTCTTAATGTAATATATAGCACACACACATTCGGACTATCAGAATGACAAATTAAATTTCAAATGTCGAAGGATACACCACTTCTACATCTTGCTTACTAATCGATAGTTCAATAACTCACGTTATATTATAATTATGCGAGGCCCGTTAATGCCACGATCGTGGTCATATGGGATTTCGAAATGTGCTGCCGTTGTTAAAACTGAATTCCATTATGTTATACTATCCAAAACATGAATGCACGATGATGCTATCTCATGTATAAACGGCTTATTATACTAATGTTTCCATCCATCTCATTTTACTTTCACGATTGTTAGTATTATAACATAATATTATATAACACGTTTAATTAGTTAGTTTAATTAATGAAGATAAGCATTGACTTAACGACTTACTTTACGAGATTTTGGCATATTTTTCAATTAATGTAACTAAGATAATAAAAAATGAATGCATTTACCTACACGTCTCATATATACGTATCATATCTACAAAAATGTATAAATAATTCATGTCTTCGCTACAAATGTAATGAGGATTTTTGCGAGAAAATATAATGAGTGTCCCTAATTTCATCAAAACTTTTGATACCGCGATTAGTATTCACTAGTGCGTCCGAACAATCTTATCATTTAATCTGCGAGAGAGACTCAAATGACTCTTCTAAGTAAGAACTTTGTTTCGAAATTAGCGAGACAGCAAATATTAAAATTTAATTATTCTTTGATTATATGCAAGTCACATCAAAACAATGAATCATTTAAATGACAATTTATGTTCTGCAATATGTATATGGTAAACATATGTAATATACAAATAAATGAGTTATCTCAAAACTACAATAAGACAGAAAAATTATGTAAATAGCAATAAACATATAAAATGCGAAAGTAATAACGATCAAAATGATCTTGAAGACAATCAAGTTAGTGACTGTAATTGCAATGACTTTATAATCACACATTATGGTTATTGAAATTGTTATTCCGGATTGAGTTTATTATACGTGACAACCGCAATTAACATTCCAAATAAAATGTGGTAACTCCATGAATATGCAAGAAAGACGGAAATACAACGGAACAATTTCAAGTTATACATATGTTGAAATACATTACAATTTGCATTTTAAACGATTTTAGTAGCAATTGAGAGAATTCTATTTTTATTTCGCCAATTCATTTTAAGACTTTATTTTACGAATAATGACATTATTTGTCACGTGAAGACAGAGTTTACTTTCGAGCGATATCCGTAAAAGCTAAAACAAAGAAAGAAATCCATTCTTTCCGAGTCGAACCTTATTAACTTGAGAAAGAAGGGATTACTCTCGAGGCGAGCTTACGTTTTGGATTAATTAAGTTACAACTCTGTGAAAAGAAATTGCACTTCCTTCGTGAGAAGTTCATCGATGTGTATTGCAGACCGAAGACCGAATACTACATTCCTTATTCGCGTTTAAAACCGCGAACGCATCACAGAATCCAATAAGAAATTTGTCGTCCTCTATCGAATCGTATCTGTTAACTTTATGCAAATTTATGAAAATGAGATTGCGAGATTGATGCTGAGCGTGTCACGTGCGCTTGTTATAAAAACCGATGAAGCGTTTGATGTGAATGAAATGCGATATCACGGCGCCCCGGCAGAATTCGCAAATGAAATCGATTTGATTTGGCACGACGTAGGCTGACAAGACTGTTAAATAATAACCCACCCTAGAATTCACAGCTGCACGAATGCGCAAAAGTTCAGCTTGAAAACGCGAATTTCCGAAATAACGCGAATAGCAGCGGATATGCTGGAAATTGCGGGTCGGCCAGTTATTTAGCGATTACAACGATATATATAATCCGCGAATGAAATTATCGTACATTATATATCGTTTCGGCCGGGATCTCTTCGTCTCGTGTATGTCGGCAATTCCAGCAATTTCGTGCCTCGGCGGTTCTCCGCGGCATCAAAATCATACCTCGATATGACAGTACACTTCATGACTTCTCGAATCCAACGTGCTCACTAACGAGATTATTGCACCCCTACATCCGGTAGCTTCAAGTACATGGATTATACGTACACGCGCACATGCGCGTCGTCAAATTCGCTCTTACACCCTTCGCACCCCCCCGTAAGCTCTTCGAAAACTTTGCCTACGAGCTGAGCTAGGGTTCGGTTGGTAAACTCCGCGTTAATTTCATGCAGATTCAGAGGGGTTGGCAGGAGAGAGTAGCTGTGAGCGAGGCTTAATCCCTCGCGGTGTTGCACGCGCAGCAGTGACATGTCCATGGAATACCCAGTTACCACTCTCGGCCATCGTCCGAGCTACCGATTGCTCGTATAAAGCAATTTTCTTTCTCGAGAGACTGCTCGCGGCAAGATGCATCGGTTCATATCAACAGCGAGAATAATCTCATTTACGAGGTGGATGTAACGACTACATGAGAGTTACATCGTGAACGCTCGTGATGAAAGGCGCTAATAGACCGGATGCGAAATCCGGAAGGGATATATTAGAGATGTATTATAAATTCATTGGCGACTTTAAAATTTCTTTAAAATTCAGTATTGTTCGTGTTATGGAAGAAAAGAATAGCGCGCAGCTATGAGAGAGATTAAGAAGCTGCATCTCGAATTAGAATCCCGCTTATTGTTAGTGAATTGATTATCGAACTTCATTATGGAACTGCGTTAGATGATGACCATATCAAATTCAATGGTAATTATACACCGTCGTTCATGAAATTTTGCATCGTTGCTATGTCAATACGAGCGCATTTGCAAATAAATAATTGCGATGTAACATGAAATTGATGGCGCGTAAGAGTATCGAATTGCACGATTAATAAGTGCTTGAAGTTTCACGAGACGATTGTTTATTGGCATTATCCTTAAAAGGTTTACGTTGTAAACTGCACATCCTAACGGAAACCTGCAGCGATGCAGCGTTTCTCAGATGAGAGGGATAAACCGAGATATCGTAATAATGCAAATATTTTCCGAAAGCACCGGGAAAATATATCCTGAAAGAAAATATTTTTGAAATAACAACACCGGAGAATGCTGAGTGCAAAATTTACAGTTATTTATCCGACTTTAGCGAAGTCGGAAGTCTTGTAAGCGTCACGTTAAACTCCAGGAATGAAGCTCGATTCCGCAGAATTATTCGTAACTCGGGGGAAATAATTTGTCGACGGTTGACATATGCGAGTAATATTAAACAGATGTTTGCACGACGTGATAAACTGTCGCATAAATTCACCGGTTCCGATCATAGTTATGACCCATCCAAGCGGATCGTAGCCAACACTTGTGCATTAACGCGTTATGCAATCTTTGCATAAAGTAATACGCTAATTATTAGACAAAGATCTCCCAATCCGCTATTAGGATACCAAAATGTCGATGATTGTGAATAAAGCTATAATTTTGACTACCACACTGCATTTTAGTCTGCTAGATACTGCGGCAACCGCAGTTTAATTGTGTATTCTGCAGCCATTCGGCCATTACGTTTTCGGCATGATTCGAGATCAAATTAAGTACTTCAAACCGAATTTGCGCAAACTTCTGAAACAGTTTCACTGGAACTTCTTTCAACGTAACCGAAAAGAGGATTAAAGTAGATTCGCTTACCTCAACTTCAATTATGATTTATGAGAGCGAATGAAAAAGTAGAAACAAAAATTTTCCATTTCCATATCTTTAAAATGAGTATGATAGATTTCCATTTCCTTGATAATACGACGCAGCGAGCACTTACAAAAAATTCATTGAATTTAATACCTGCGACGAGAGGGAAGAAAGAATCTTTAAACTCGTGGAGATAAATTGTTCGTAAAGCTGCATTGTTCCATCTTCGCACGCATCTAATCCTTCATTTAAAAAGTGTGTACAGAATATGACAAATGGCGAACAATATTTTGCATCATATGCATGCTTTTCGCGGTGCGGCGTTACTTTTCGGAATTATGTTCCTCTTTGCGCTATTATTGCTCGTTAAAGTTGCCGTATTAAACTGCTACCTTTAAACTCCGAGTAATCAGTCGGCGGACTTAATCGTGTCTGCGCAAGTGCATTATTCTGCTTTAAGCCCTCGCTTCTAACCAGAGACGCGGCGTTTCGCTAATAGAATCTCCACCCCGGCAGACGCGATATTTGTGCGCTGCGATACATCGCCGGTCGTTAATCGTGAATCCGGTAGCTTGCAGCTACAGCCCCTGCAACTATTGCCTCCTACTCCTCCCCCGCGTCGCGCGTCACTGTATATTTATTAGCGAGCGACAGAGATGTTTGCGATAGAGTATGCAGCTAGAATGGAAGATCGCATCGCTCGAACAACGGGGTCGATCGAGACACGAAGCGGACTGCACTAATTATACGAGAGGTTGTTGTCGACATTCTATTTCTCAGCCTCTTGTCGGTTTTCCGAATCATAGTTATCAATTTTTTGATAACTATGATTAATAATGACATCAGAAAAATTATGATAAACAAAATTAACAATTGTACTTCTAACTAATACTTCTAACTGATTTAAAAAATTATTTGTCGATATTTATTTTCGTTGGGTCTGAAATTATTAAAAGTTTAATATATTCTGTGATTTTCTCCCAAATGTTAATGAAAGAGAATTGTGGATAAAGAATATTTAATTTTTGCATAAAATTTTCACGAGAACAAAATACATTATTGTGTATAACTCACTTGAAGAGGATGGTTATTCATCCGGATATGAATATATCCGGTCTATTTGATGCAAAGCACGAAAAGAGAAAAACAATCAATGCAATCAAAGATAGATATTCCCGAATAAATGTGGAAACTCGTCATGTACGCTATCGACTTGGTTAGTTAGATCACCCTCGAAACGGGACTCAAAACGATTGGTCGAGCGCGAGTGAATCGTTAACAAAACATTTGCTTTTCGCAAAACAACCCGACTGTGTACGGCGTCAAACGTATTAATACTGCTCGAATGCTTTCGATGTTCGTTGCAACAGCGTATAACAATTGTTTGTATTCTGTGTTAATACGGATTACTTTGTTAAAATACAATAACATATCACTCTTATAAAATTTATAAAGTGTAATTGCCATATCCAATATCAATGAGTATCATAGCTATGAGAAGAACCGATAAATCATTTTCAAAAAGAGACTTCAGAAGTGCGCCAAATCAAAAGTATCAGTTTTTACATTTAGAAAGAACAAAACTTATATTTATCGATAGTTGAAAATCATAATCTTGACATACATAATATAATCTCCTTACACTATTATTCTAAAAAATATGTAAATCAATATGAAACTAAAACAATCAAGAGAATAATCCCGAAATCACTAATTTAGTCGTTGTTATTCGCAGTTATCGATTACGCACAATACGATGCAGTTTTGTATGGTTTTCTTGCGAACAAGAGCTGAGCTCCAAATGAAATATAAAAGCATAAATATAATATAAAAGCCCATCTAGAAAGTATTTTACGTCGATACGGCCTTCTCTGCATCGTTCGCATCGCAGAGAAACGCCTCTGACTTCAGACAAAGGGCCGCGAGTATGAAGAGGCAGAAAGGTAGAAGTAGCAGAGAGAAGAAAACTCATCGACTCAAAAAGTATTTTATGCTTTGATATACCATGGCGCGCGATCAATGCGCATGTTTATTCCAAACAGTCGCAATGTGCAAATCGCAATAAACGGGAAAAATCCGAAAAAACTTTACTGCAAAGCGATATACGCAGTATTCATTCTTTTTTATTTGAACTCACCTGAATGTATCTTTGTCGTTAGATCAAGCAGAGGATCAACGCGGTTCTCGACTTCTGCCTTTATACTACTCAAGCCCTGAGCTCCTCTTGCGGAACAGGAATTCTTTATTTATGCAAGCGTAAAGCTGACATGCACACGTATATAAAAAAGAAATTTTCATTCCGCGAGGAAAGTTTATGAATATATCTCGCTAGCAGCACTTTTTTATTCCTTTTTCCGTTGCGGTGAAGCGTGAATACAAGTGAATCGATGTCCGTACGCATTTAGCACGGCACGGTCGTTAGACGACGAGATAAGGTCCTGGGAGGTGATAAATTATACATGCGATATATTCTATCATGAATTATTTATGCAACGTCATATGTGTAACTACATATGGTTTTTATTGTCTTACGTTCGCGCGAGCACGCGAGCGATTTGTGCACCACGGCATTTCAGCTCCCGATCACCACAAAATCAACCCCCGAGTTCACTGCGTTTGCATGCGACCATTCAAGCACGGTGCCCATTAAAGAATCCAGATTAAACAACGCGTCGATGGTCATTAGCCTTCACCCTGCCGTAAATGCAAAATCACGATTAACAGCTGCAAAACTGGAATGCCCGATAACCATCTTTATCGGCGAGCGGTAGTAAACACGTTAATGGAGCCGCGATCAATGGAGAACTTAAAATTGACGATGGAAAATGTCGATCGAGGTGCAGCGCGGCGGCTCGCTTGAATCGCAGAAAATTTCGGGGCGCAATAATACGAGCGGTCGTACGTCCTCTATGACGAGCAGGCACGGAATTTCCTAGAAATTTTGAGATGGAATGGGAAATGGGAAGCCTGGAATTCGCGACGAATGCGTGCGGACATCCGTCTTTGACCGTTTCCTAGCTGGACTACGTCTACTTGGTATTCACGACGGAACAAGCTCAATTCTGCAGACAGAATTTGATGCATGGACAGTTTAATGCCGATTTTCAGCATGTCCACAGTCCCGCGACAGATGCACCCTCCATGCGAAATTCTACGCGGACTCGTTCGTGTTGTTAACATTACGTTCTGCGAATAATGATTGAAAATTGATAGTTTATCGAGACGCTCTTTCCAGAAAAGAATACGCAATAGCATTATTTTTTGCGAAGTTTAAAAATTCTCGGAAAACACTAACGACATCAACGTAAAGTTTGTAACACATGGATGAGATTAAATTAAAAGGTTTTATCTCTCTTCATTTTTTACAATTTAATTTTCGGGATATTGAAAATTTTCGTTATAAATGTGTTTCGTCACAGAATGAAAATTAAACTAAAATACGAATTTTCAAGAGTTTGCAAAATTTGGCCAATAGATGTTTGTCAAATATTTCATTAAAAAGTAGAACACCAATGAAAGCTATATGTCAAAAGTAATATTGTAAATTGATAAATTAATGAATATTTTTCCTGTAAATGTAGAACATAGAATGCTTTTTTCTACTGCAACTCGAAATGCTATTTTTGTTACTTAAATGATATTGAAATTTTATTTTTTAATTCTTTGTTACTTTTGTTATTTCTTTTAAAATACGTTAAAAATTATGAAAATTTATCGCCAAAGCTTCCATATTTTTCAAACATTGCAACAGATATTATATTTTTATATCATTTATAAACGTATAATAATGGATGTAAAATCAAGTAATAAATGTATTCACGCGTAAACCCAGATCAACCGATTAATCTTTACAACGCTGACTTCACAAAAAACCATATCTGATGAAACCTTGATGCATAGACGTTTGATGAAGCATTGGTTATTTTTGCGTTATCGTGATTTCTAAAAATCTACATGAAATCGATAACTATATTATCTTCACAATTTCGTGTATATATAATCAAACTATTTTATTATAATAGACCGCAATATATATTATACAAACGCGGTCATAAATAAATTTGCTTTTAAAACATAATTGTGCGAAAAATGTATATAAATTTTTTCCATTGGAATAGTTAATGCTTTAGTATTTAATTCAAAGATACGATTAAAAAATGGAAACTAAATGATTTAATATTGTCTAGTGATTCCATTTCCTCATTGCAAAATTTGCAAGTTCAATATTATTTGACGTTTCTATTGTTTGCTCGACCGTACTTATATACATACGCATACTAATATATGCCCAGACCTGTATATATATATATATATATATATATATATATCAATAATGTATATGTATTACTGACCATATTTCGTGAGCAGTCACGACCATTGCATGCGTTATATGTTATGGATCCGAGACGATTCTGTGCGCGAAATACTAGAGGTCCAGAGGTACTTCATCGGAAGTTTATACCAGCATCTATTACTGCCGCAACAGCAGGGGATTCAAATTTACCATCTGACTGTGCCAACATGATTATTTAATGATAACGGCTGACGCGTTGAGCTCTCGAAGTACCAAACCCTTGTTCATAACATGCTTGCAACCTATGTTTCCTCGGAAACTGAACGCGACGAAGTTTATGTCGTAGACTACTAATGCGGAAGTTAGATCATTCCGATGGAGTTCGAAACTCACGCGTCAATTCGTTCATTTTTTATTTCGTGTAGTCTTCCTAATTATTTGTTTCACATCGCCATGTTCTTAAAAGAATCATCTATAAATCCATATTTTATATGTATATTACACGCATACACACATTCTTTTTCTTAACAAACATTTTATATAGAACAAGAGACACCTCTATGTGAGAAAAAAGTATCGCATCGATTATTTTGCGTTCCCATTTCCATTAGTTGGAGCGTCTAAATCTGAATTATACTGCCACCTTAATTAAAACTAAAGTATTTATGCAGCCCGATATTGGAGAATGAAAAATTATTCGTTACAGGAAAAACGAGCCGTTGGGGTTAATTAATGATGTCCGAAGACCAACCGAGAAACTTTCGATCGAGAAATTTTTCCCTGCCATCTTCTCTTCTCCATCACACTTTCACCTCCGTTTTTTTCTTTTCCGCCCGAAAAACGTCCGAGTTACAGGCGATTATTTCTCCGAAGAAGCGTGCGAGCGTGCAACGAGCGTCAATCGATCACAAAAGCACTTTGCAAATGCAGTTTACGCAGCGATCGTCATTTTAATGTTTTTGTCAGCGTTTGATGAAATTCCTCGTGTAACACACCGTCTGTTCTACCGCTCTCTTGTCGAGTTAACAAAACAAATATTTCCTGAATCAAGTTACGCCAGCTGCGCCCGAGTTTGCACTATTCCGATTAGTTAAGCCGGCTATGCTTGTTGTATCTCCCTTCGCGTGTCATACATACCTCAGCATTCGATTCAGTCGCGATTACTAGGATCTTTGTGAGCAACAATCGCAATTTTTCACAAGTTTCTTTTAAACCTGCCCTATACGTATTTTACTGGACTGTATTAATCTGACAGTAACGAGAACAAGAAAGAAACTGTATTAATCTGACAGTAATGAAAAGAAGAAAGAATTCTATTGATAAAGTAGACTCCGTGAGATTGTAAAAGATTTATTCAGAACACCCAACGTTTTACTGATAAAACATTTAACAGATGTATTATCTGTACGTGTAGTTGTGAGAGAAATTGTATGTGATGGTGTGATTTATTCAGACATTCAATTTTCTACTGGTAAAAATTTTAATAAATGTATTAGTTGTGTGTAAGTATAGTCGTGAGAGAGATGTACATGAGAGAGATTGCATGACAAATAATCTTTTAATTAACATTATCATTTTAACGCAATGTATCATGTATATATATTTAATTTCGCGATATATTGATTGTTTGGTTTTATATTTCTTATTTTATATATGTATGTCCACTATAAATGCAATTTATTACTTTAATACTTTTATGCACTTTGGCAATGTTCTTATTGAAAACGTATCAAATGAACTCATAAATGTTTGATTTGTTATTTAATAATACAAAAGGCTATTCGTTACGTGTTTTTCCACTATGAAGGAAAATCCACAACAGATAAATATCTCGGGGACGTAATTTTCGTCCAATCGGAACGGAGAATCGCGTGATCTACGTGCCCTACGTGATCAAGAGAGATTGGTCGTTTAAAAATTTAGGACACCGCGGATATTTAGAAATAATTAATGGATGCAGGAGAAACCGTGCGGCTTCCTGTTTGCACAGATCGGACATTCGCCGCGAGACAGAACGGATGTTCCTGCAGATTGTCTGGCAAATTGAATCGCAGCAGATCGGAAATACCGATGAATTCGCATGTGAAACTCTCGCCTAATCGCAACCGCCATTTATCCGCCTGGAGCGAAGCGCGAAACCTCATCGATATTGTCGACGCCAGCGGCTCGAATTTATCGAAGCTGCATCCTGACGCGGTCTGGGCCGCTATCGCGAGCAAAAAGTGCCGATTGTAAAGCTAATGACACGGAAAACCAGCAGGAGAAACGAGTGGTCTTATCTCTGCGCGCGCGTTCATAAATACAGGGAATTCCGATAGGTAGATATCGATGTACACACGAAGCAGGAGAATATTTTCTAGGACACGCGATGGTTAATCGCATCCATTTAACTTTATACCGTTTAATGGCGCCGTTAAATCTCATAATAATCGATTCACATCCTATCCCGATCATTCCGTCTACTTTATTTCGCGTAGCAGCAAGTGAGTATGTATGGAGAGCTCCATAACGACCCTCCTATGTACATACGCGTGCTTTTTCTATTTAATCTCTCGACAAGCCGAATAACCGCCTCGGGATTTTACTTTCATAATTTAACAAGCGCAAGAAACTTTTCTGTACGTGCCGCAAAATCAACTATGGTGCAAAACATGAGGGTACACGAGTGTGTTTTTCGTCGCACGAACACGTCTGATCATTTGTAGTGCTTTTTCACTACTGTACTTAATCCTCGAAAAAACAACAAGCAGGCAATTCACGTTGGATTATGCTCAACCATACCAAAACGGAAATAATTTAGATTGTAGTAACTATAATATAGCTCAAATTTCACGAAACCTTATGTATATATGCAATTATAAATATTTGCGTTAATATTCCGCGTGATTTAGTATCTGCGTATTATTAATGTAAGCCAGCAAGGTAACCAGAGATATTAAGCTTGTATTAATACAACAAATAAAATCTCTGATCAGTCTATATTACATTAATCTATTGATCGCTTATGTATATGTATGATCATGCTGTTTTGTAGTTAGCTTTAGTTGATATCTATTAACTTCTACTACTACTGTGCATCAACACAGTATAGTATAAAACTATAATTGTTAACTGAGTGTATCATATTATAACCAACTTTGGTTACATTTATATCACAATTAGTTTTATTTATACATTATTAGAATAATGTTATAATTATGATCCTGTATATTCTTGTTTCTCTCTCTCTCTCTCTCTCTCGCATCTCTTTATCGCGAACACATTTCTCAAATATCCCATAAATTTTTGCTATTGTTCTCGCTGCGATGTCATTAAAGCCCCGAACACAATGCAAGGAACAGGCAATAAGAATAGGGAATAGGATCGTCTGTTTCATTTCAGCGCACAGATTCTACTGTGCGCTGAAATGAAACAGACGATCCTATTCCCTATTCTTATTGCCTGTTCCTTGCATTGTGTTCGGGGCTTAAGGCGTCACGATTCCTCTACTAATGTTCGAAGCGGCAATTAGCCAGATCTCTCTTTCAATTAAAAAATGCGCTTTAATAAAGCCGGTCGACGGTGCACACTTTTACCGTTCTCTTTTTTCCGCCATAACCGCAGCGTAATTAACTTGTCAGTTACTTTTGCGACAATGATAGCTGACGACCGGTCGACGATCGAGGCTCCGAATCTTTGTAATAAAGTATCACGAAGAGACGGTTCTCTACGTGTCTAACAAGTAAGTAACGGTTCACGCTACCGATACGGAGGTCACTTTTCTTGCAGTAATGTTAATTTATGGATGCCATCGCAAAAGCATGACGTTACCACCGCGTAAACCGAGTGATTCTATGATAGCGAACTCGGTGCCGCTCTGCACCATAGTGATAATATTCTAATCGGCGCTTGTGCTCGTTTAACGCTAAAGTTACTCCGGGTTATGATAAAACGACTCCGTGCTTTTCCGACGCGTCGCGACGCCAGGAATTTGCGAAACAGGCGACGTACACGCGACGCAAACACAACTGCACGCGCGCGCGTACCGTAGTTTAATTTCGTGGAACGCAGAGCGGGGAAGAGTGTTTTAATTTAAATTTTAACCGAATTTGATTGACGCGATGGAAAAGGCTTGAGAGCGGCGCGAGAGGCTGAATCCTCTGTATTGTCGCATTCAGTTTTTGACTGTACAAATAAATTGACGTACACTTGAATATTCAACGACGTAGTCAGAAAAGACATGAGACATGTATATTAATTCTGAAAATGATATAAATGATCTGCCATCGTTGCTTTGATAGGTGTATTCGTAAGAAATCAGCTGTTGTTCGTGAAGAACAGAACCATGCATATGAAATGTCAATATAGGAAAACAATTTTTGGTCTAATGACAATATTTTTTTAATTAATGGAAGTTCACTAATTACTGGCAGGGCACTTCTGTGGAATTATTCATACGTAGTGCATTCATATTATGTGCTAATGTTTATCGGGCAATTCGTAATTAAGTGGGTTTTTAAATAATTAGAATATTGAAATTCGATACATTCTCTTCAAATTGCATAGTAGGTATATCTATTCATAACAATAAGAAAAAAAATTTCGATCCAATTGAACGGAAATATGGGAAATAAAAATGCCCACCGCACGATAATTGTATCGTTAATCATTTCGGTGAAACGTGATAATTAACAACACAATATGAGTGCAACCATTGACAACGTTTCGGTCGGGAACAGTCAATTTGAACTACCAGCTGATTAATTAAATCAGTTAATTCGATCAAGGTATCCAATTAAAACTGAAAGAGCAATATCTAACGCACGATAAATCAATTATTGGCAATTAACGGTGATATGTGCGTGATAACATCTAGCAAAACTACACACGGGAATGCACACAAATAAAGTGTTGCGACATTATAAAGTGGCTCTCGCTACATCGCGCAGCGGCACATTAATTTATGGTGAAAGCACCCTGTCGTGCGTCCGTCGATAATAGGGGTGAGGGGAAAGGAACAAGCGATATGCTGTGACGATACGTGCGAATGCGTAATGAGCGTCGCATCATGACGGAACACTTCCTCCAATCTTTATTGCTCAAGTCCTCTATTCGCGTGACGAGAGAGAGAAGCTTAATAAAGTGTTATCCGTACTATAATGGTGCACATGCTAAAGAGAAAGCCATGTGAAATAAAATCCGGCATTTAAGATCGTAAATATCCGGACGCAATATTGCGAAAACTGACGACGATGTTAAACGCAACGAAATCTGATGGTTTGCAAATTGCGAGAATCCGCAATTTCCTACACAATCGCATATCAACCACGAATATCATGAGCACCACGGAATATGCGAGCTCAAGGCTCACAGCATGTATTTTAATGTTTTCCATTCTGTAAACACAAATGCTGTAATAATAACACGGACTCGCAATATTGCGCTCTGCAAATTAATACTACGAACTGCTATTATTTTCTTCCAAGATACCGGATACGACAAACTGTAATTCACTTCAAGCTCCACAAGTGCACAGTAGAAGAGTCGAATAAAATTTTATCAGAAAGAACTCTGATTCGTATAACTGAATTGTTTATCTTATAGATGAAAAATTTCCATAGGAGACACTTTGTCTCCTGAAAATAAACTATCTTAAAATTTGGTATAACTTTTTTATAACGTAACGGTAGTCAATTGTCGTAATGAAGATATGGTGTTATTTTATTTGCAAATTTTATTGTAGACTGAACGCCTTATTGTTTGTAAAACGATTTCGTCCTCGGGAAAACGTAAATCTGATAATAAATTTCACAGAGGAGGTCACGTATTATGCGCGGCGTTTGGTGCTAAACGTCGACCCTTGTTGTTCGCTATTGCGTCTCCGCTATTTGAGGGTAGCTGACCGGGGCCAAAAACTTTCCCGTAATCACGGCTCGAGCTGTACAAAGTTCATGATAGTCTGATAACATCCACATGTTATCCACGTCAACTGCTCAATAAAGTCGAAAAGTGCAGATTGAATGTCACGGCTAGGATGGATAAGCATAAAAAAAGCGTAAAATGTGTCCGCGTGAAATGAAGCGTAGTGATGATTTTGCTACCACGAGAGATTGAACATTCTCGTCCTCCAGCGAGCGCTGATAGCAGCTGATTCACGATGCGAATCAAGAGAGAGAAAGAGAGAAGAGAACGGAACGCATACATCAACGATACTAGATGCCAGTTGGCAAAGCATGCGCTTGAGAGTATACGTATAAATTTCTGTAAGACTTCCCGCGGGATGAGTGATCGATGAGGTGCTCGCAACTCGAATATAAACCGCCACCTTCCCCACATTTTTTGAGATTTCGGAGCACGCGTGTGTATAATACAGGCGCATCCTTTGCTCGCGAGAGTGTACACGTACGGGATACACCCATTTGCATCCGCGGAATCAGATTTCAATGTTGTTTTACAAAGCTGCCGGCTACTGAAACTGTCCGAATAAGCGGCGCCGCAAACGCGAACGAGCCGGAAAGTGGACGTTCTCCACTTGGACGATTTTCGTGAAAACCAGTGTACGGTCCAGCTTTTCATTCTAAGCCGCGATAAATGCATAATAATAACGTGACAGCGCATGCGAACGCTTTTTGAAACAGTCACTCTCCGCTCGCAATGAATTTCGATGTCTCTTGATTTGCACCGGTACGCGGGTTGTTAAATAAAATAACTCGCTTACTGCGTTTTATTTATACCAGAGTAAAATTTTCGGTGGAAATTTCGGTACACGCTACTGCATACTTCAGTTGAATTGCAGTGCATTAAAGAGAGTTGCATCCGTTCTAATAAATTATACTTAAGCTTAACTGCGCGCTCAGATCAACTCACGTGTTGAAGCGAAATGCACGTCACTTTCTGTCCTTTTGCTATGCATCTAAGATAGATGCTATCATTATGACTGCGCAGCATCAAAGCTGCTTCGTGAAATGCAACATCTTTAAATGTGCAAAATGAATCAATGTGCCAAGATCAGATTTCAAGTGAGTCATAGTTATAAACATCAATGACGACAAGATAAATTTGCTTTTTGAAACGTATATGTATATCAAAATATTATTTTTGCTTAGCAACAAATATCTGCAAACTCGTTTAATACATCATATATTTAAAAAGAAGTACAATTACTTTCAGATAACCAATTAAGTAAAATTTCATGTCTTTTTTCGCTCTGATAATTACTTTTATATAATTATTTTTACAGAAATAAAATTTATTTAAATTTATATATTTCATGAGATAGTCTTTCCTATTAATTACTGTTTGCAAGAAAAATAATACTTTGAAATATTATTGCAAACAATATTTATTTGAATAAATTAATATTTGAAATATTAGTTACGTTACATTTTAAATACTGAATGTTCTTGCAGAGAAACTCTTTGCTTGTGCTTTTACACAGAAGTATTTTTATACTGCCCCCCAGCTGTAGACAAACGGAAGGATACCTCGCCCGCAGGAAACTTCGACAGAGCAAAGCGCGATACAAATCTACACGAAACGCGTGTCCCCGCGTTTCTTTCTTGCACGGTATAACATACGTGCGGCATAACAGCTTTTCCCATAACGAGAAAGTAATGCGCCGGGGAAACGGGGGATGATGCTGCAGAACTATCTCCTCGTCGTCTTTTTCTTTTTCCGGCGAACGGTTTGCTTCGCTTATACGCTACACCAAGCACGGAATATATTAAATCGTCGACCCTGTCCTCTAATTGAATCCTCGCGGGTGTAGCGGGCACAAGAAACCACCGGAATACAGACTACAACGAGCCGCGCATAAAGGGAGGCTTGTAATTTTCTAGCCCGAAGATCTTAACTTGCGATATTCCTTTTCGTTACGTGCACGCAAGAATATCTCCGGGGACGAGCATTTTCGAGTTATCCAAGCGCGGATAAGGTCGGTAACTCCATTACGGTGTACTGGAGAAATTATATATGCACAAGTCCGAGAAGATCTCATATACTTGTTTCGACTGTCAAACGCGAGCAACAGCACCAGGAAATGGAATAAGCGACGAAGGAACGGCAATTTTCTCGATGCATCCGATTGTATCTCACCGAGAAAAGGAAAAGAGAGAAGGAAAGAGAAACATAATCCTCTCTGAAGAGACATAGATTTATGGCTGAATGCGCAAGTCCAATTTATCGCATGATGATACGAAACGAAACTATTTCGGGATATTAACGTAAAGATTCGGAATGCAATATTTTTGGTGTGTACAGACTGTAGGGTATCCCAATAACCCCATGGTCGAACACGACCATGGAGCACTTTCGCTGCCAAATACGAGCACCACGCCATGTAGATGGTAAAAGCATCTCACTGCAGAAAGTGCAGTCGTATCTTTTCCAAGATATC
Organism: Ooceraea biroi; assembly: GCF_003672135.1. NCBI lineage: Eukaryota > Metazoa > Arthropoda > Insecta > Hymenoptera > Formicidae > Ooceraea > Ooceraea biroi. The sequence continues at coordinate 11,122,985 of NC_039510.1, forward strand.
ATAGCGCATTTTTTAGGAGATCCTGGATGTACCGGAGGTGGATCCGGGTGGATTCGCCACCGCGTTCACGGCAGTAAATTTTGTTTGCAGGTCAAGCGAGTGCGCGCGTCCGACATTATATACGAAATCTTGTGAAGCGTATCGGAAATGTGCCCGCGGAACGAAATGAAACTCCAGGCTATGCCTAGGAAGCCATAAGAAACGGAGAATGCAACGACGTGAGAGTAAATGGGGAAATAATACGTTTCCCGCGAGAGACTGTGCAACGTGGTGTTGCCTTTGGTGTCTCAGTAGAAGAGACCTGCGCGTTTCCGACTAATTTATAGCAACAATATTCCTTTTGATTCTGAAAGATTCAGGTCAAAGAAAATTATGTCACGGAAAATTATGTGACTTTTCTCGAGAAAGTCGCATCTTTCTCATATCGCATCAACATGAACATATATCTATTTAGACAGTAGGCAACTTACACGTTGGAAACTGCGCGAAAAGAGTAAAAATGTTGCTACATTATTTTGTTAATACACTGTGTCTTATGTATCTTGATTTTATTGTCAACATAACGTTTCTTAAAATAATGACAGTTTTATAAAAAGGATTATTACATATTGGAAAATGTTGTTCGATTCAAATTATTGTACAACTTGAAATTTGTTCCTTCTATACTATTACCTTTGTAAAATTGTTATCTTGTGTAAAGTGTTCGGATAACTAAGTAAATTGCTACGCGTGTTTCCAGGTTAAGCACGTATTACAGTCATTACATATGAATTACACTTTGCATCCTCACGTTTCATGCTAAAATTGAAAAGCTTTAGTACATATGTGTTAGTAAAACACAGACAGACGTGCCCAAACACGCTTACGAGTTCACTTATGTATGCGAAACCGACTAAACCGCTCAATATGATCTGTGCGTCGAAATTAGATATCAATGCTGATCAATATCAAACCACTAAATAAAGTTCTTTTATCAATGCTGTTACCGTAACAAGCTCACAACTTGTTCTTTAGCGTTACATGTAACCGCAAGATTCGCCAACCATCCATAATGATGGTAAACCGTACGCACCACAAACATGTGCAACTATACATTTACATTATATAACAGGACCGCCACTTTTGGGAGATGCGTTGAAAGTTGATTAAGTGTCGCGCGAACTGTATTCGCCCTTTTTCATGTAGGACATTATTTTGGATTTACAGCCGCGCCGACAAAAAACTCTATTCCTTCGTCTGAGCATTATGATATATCCGTAAAATATGCAGGTACAACCCGAGTCTATGAAGAGATTATCTCCGAATTCAGCATGTGTGAATGCAACGCGTGTATTTCCGATCGAAAAACGATCGCGTCTTTCGTGAATCGTACTCCCATTATTCTCTTGCGCCTTCGACGTGCTAGCGACTATGCTCGTTACGATCTACGGCTGGCACGAAATGTACGAGTGATATCAACGGAATTAAATCCGGCCTCGAAAAGCTTCTCTTGCGAATTCAATATTGAACTCATGCTGACCACGATGATAAAGTCGATAAATTGATGACGCAGATAACTACTAGTTGATGTAAACCTTGTTACTTCTCTTTAACCATTACATCGATATGGCCTACTTGATTAAAGCCCGTCCGCATACCGAATTAATAAGCAACAATTTCGGTTTAATCTAGAAGTGTGATTGACACGCATCAGATTTCTAGAGAGAGAGAGAGAGAGAGAGAGCTTGCACAGATTAAAATACTTTTGTTTAAAATAAACAATTAATCATACATGATAGATTTGGTTAAAACATGGTTAAAACATGAAATTACCTTTCTCATAAATATCATTTTAATATTTATTTGTGTAAACAATAATTTTGATGTGCGTACAATGAAATTAGATTGAATTCAGAACACAATATTATGCATTTACAAGAAGTTCTCATATCAAGTCAAATTGTGAGAAGAAAATTATCTTATTTCGAAAATGGCTGTTATAGTAAAGTATTTAATATCGGCACTATACAAAATCTCTGAAATTTTTCGCGATCGCATTCATGAAGCCGATGTAACGACATCGGTGAATTCGCGAGCATATAACTGAGCGGCCGCATCGGATTTCCACGTTTCTATTTCGCTATCGCTTTTTGTGCGCCGGCCATTGTAATCCAGCAGATCGCCTGTGTATGGCAGCGTGCTGCGCTCAGGCTTATTGATGTCGACTTCCGGTACAGGCTGTTGAATCGCTGCTCGTTGCGCACCCAGCGGCTACGGCTACGAGCAAGAGGGAGGAAGCGCATCAAGCCCCAATTACGGATAATCAATTTTCACCGACGACATCTTCGAGCGCGAACGGCTTTAATTAGAGACGTGGATGCTCCTTTCTGTTACGAATGCTGCCGCGATTTGACCCGATGACCCCACCCCGAGCAAACGGCAGTGCAGACCTTCCGAGGCCGCGTGTCACACGCGGTGATTTCAAATAAAGCGTTAGGTACGGATGTTCGCACGTCCTCGAAACGCACGATCGATAAACCAAACGCGATATAACTGCCTTCCATCTCTCGTTTTATATATATTGCATATATATATATGTATTAATCTGCAGGGAATATCCTCTAGACCTACCGACGCAAGCGTGTACATTTTGTATTAAGCTCATGTTTTCGCGTTGTCGCTGATGTATCTTGCCATTTCGCGACGCGCGAATAATTTTCGGCCGATAATTGTTTCCTAGGATGCGATAAATTATACGCCTTTATAAACGTGCTTCTTATCTCGGCGATCTTATTTCTTATTGTTGTCAGCGTCATCGGCGTTATCGACCAATTAACGGGGTAATGAAAATTGAACGATGGAACTAGGACCAGCTCAAAACAAAATATATCTTTGCATAAATTCATGATAAAAGCTCCAGCTAATTAGCCGGACACATCTATTAACGTTTATGAATATTTCACGTTTAGTTCCATTAAATAATTGTTTTTCGCTGCGCATGTAGCATTCTGATGCCGATGAAAGTATAATATATAATAATTTAATTAATAAATAATAATTTATTAATCTCGAAAATATATAAGCAGAAATGGAATGCTAAATAATATAAGAAATCACTGAAATTTAACGATATGTATACAATGAAAATCACGCGTCTGCCACAAGTCATTAGTGTCCAAGTACTGACTACTCGATGTGTATACATTTACACAAATGGCTAAAGAGGCAGTTGATTCTATTCTTCCATATCATACATGAGCTGCGGTGAACGCTTTTTCAATACTTTTGTTAAAAGCTCGACAGAAACAACAATGTAACTATGTGCAGCTTATCAAAACTCGCGTCTCCACCGCATTTGGCTTTCGTACAGTGGTAATCCTGGAGACAATCCGTGATGCACGGAATAATTTGGACAACTCGAGAAAAGTATTCAAAGCAAGAGCGCAACTCCAGCGAATCCACGAGAGCACGTAACTCTTCTTCTTACATCTCTGACTTTGCAGTAATCTCGTATACTTTCGCAGAATGGTTGTTGTGCTTGTTCGTCGGTTTTCTATTATTCACGTTGCTCGAAACAACGATATGTCGATACGAATTGATTTGCGCGTAAAAGAATACTCTCCACACGTTTGCGTTCTTCTATTGATCATGGGGAAGGAACCCCGTAAGTCGATGCTGCTCACAGGTTCCAATCCTGGCGGGTGGTTAATTGAACGCGTCAATGCTTGCGGAGGTGGTTTCGTGCTTACGTAAACAAGAGCTTTCTCACCCTCGCCCGAGACACGCAAGGCTCGTCGCCCGAAATCGTGTTTAGGCATCGCATACGAGATCAATGCTATACGGTGCTTCAAACTGTTGGAAAATATTCTCTCATACTGACAGTCGATTCTTTATTGCCAATAATTCTGTCATTTTGCTATTTACACGCAGCATAAATAATACTAATAATTATTTAATAGTGGAATAGTCAAAAAGTTCGGTTTGATTTTTGCGTCAAATTGTATTTTATTGCATTCAGTAGAAACAAATTATCCATCAATCAAGTAAGCATTAGTAATTTATGATCATAGACAATAATTACTCGATTGATGAATAATTTATGATTATGAATAATTTATTTCTATTCAATGCAAACAAAATTTGACGTAAAAATCGAACTGAACTTTTTGAATAACCTAATATAAAAAGATGCAAATGTCTAAAAACTAAAAAGTTTAGAATAACGTTGCTAAATTGTTGTCCTTAATTTTATTGTTAAATAATACTAAATATATATAGGAATTTAATGTAGATTATTAATAAGTTATCAAGAGCTTAATTAAGAACATTAAATATTTAGCGTTTTGAAAAAAATGATTTGCATGTTCTGAAAGAAATTACAAATTCTAAATTTTTTAAATCAATTTTTCAAATTATTTCCAATTAAAAAGATTTTTTAATTGGCTTGAATAATATTAAAGCCAAATTATTAAAGACGATGGTGTAAATGCAAAAATTAGTAGAGTTAACTAGACCGCTTCATGCCGAAGGCGTAGCTGTACTCATGAATTAACTTCTGCGTAACAGCAGTTAAACATTAAAACGATTTTGAATAAAAAGTGAGTTTTATTAATCGATTATAATCGACGTCAGTGATTAATTTCTAAAGAAAATTTTGAGAACATTTTTCAGTATATAGAAAGCCTATTGATCAATGTCACAAGAGCGTTGAAAAATAACAGAATGTTCTATAGGTAGCTGAGCTATTAGATTTAATCAAGCTTCCATTACATGGCATGTAGCAATACCAACGAGTAGCAGTTATTAATAACAAGCGACCAACGAATGGACAACGAACAATAACTTCTCTTTTCATCGAAAAATTGACACAGATTGACAATGTACGAGCAATTATATTTGTGCCTCTTCAAACTTCTAAGAATTCCCTTCGGATTCTTCTAATCTTTGCTTTTTCTTTTTCTATCAACTTATCGAATGTCTCTCAAAATTATATTTGATTTTGTCAATCAAGATACCGTCGACCCTCTTCAGAAAAGACAGAAAAGTTTGAACATCAGCCGTGCTTGAGACTCGCAAACTTTAACGAAATTTTATGAGCGTCGTCTCCGTTCAAGATAACGTAAGTCAGTAACACGATCTTTGGACGGAAACTTTTCAAGAATTACTCTCCTTTTTATCGCGGCAGGTTGAGAAAGGTCTGATTAGCCAAGATCCATTTGTGTTCGTCTTGACGACGAGTTTGCACGGGCTCCTTCGTGGAACTTACCAGTCCACGCTCCGTACGCAAGCGAACCGATCAATTCTCGCTTTAAGGGATGTTTCACGTGCTCGTCGTGTCGACGAAGGGCGCGATCCACGACGTTTGTACAGGGTAATCCAAAACTGATCGATCGCACCAGACGACCCTGGCGATTGATCCGAACGTACCGTATCGGCGAAAACTCGATTCACTAACACTGCGCTTATTTTCGCTGTCACTTCACACAAACCAGCCGATTTGATCTCTCACTTCATCACAAAGCTCTTCGCATCTTGATTTTGATAAATCCACCCACTTTCGACGACACGCAGAACTCGCCCCTATCCCTGCGGCGAGCTCCGATATGTATCTTCGACGACACCCACACTTATCGATCAATCACACTAGCTGCCAAACGATTTAACACGCACGTTACATCTGAATGAGTTTAGTGTCACTTTATGCAATCACGTTTCGCTTGACTAAATTCACGACTGATGATTTCCGGATGTACTTCCCTGTCAAGGCAAATCGCCCGAAAAACCACGTGACGTTTCTCTACGGTGACGATTTTTCTCGGATGACACACGAGATCAGTCATGCAAGGAATTTACCCTCACACGGTGTCCCCGTGAAGTTTCCACCTTCCAAAAGCGTCCACGCTTTGATCAAGTTTCTCTTAACAGACGCCTCCTCCGCCTCGTCGATCGCCAACCCCAAGGATAGTTGCAACCCCGTGGCGGACCCTAACCACAACGTCTTCCGTCCGTTTTCATATTTTAGCGGGTTCTCTTGTGCCTGATCTTGGCGAATGACATGCGACACGGTCACTACGTAGCCACGAGATCACAAGTGCACGTCGCGATAGGATCACCACGTTCGCCGTAGCTACGTTCGTAGGGTAGCCACGTGGTGCACGACGGAAACGTGCCGCTGATCGCGAACGCTGATCGCCGCGAGGATAAGCACGGAATCGTCTGGACGCGCCGCAAATCAGTCCGTAGGGGCCCGGGTTCCCCGCACGGCCACAGGGTCGAACCGCGCGCGCCCAGCCGGACAACCGGTTCGATCGGTTCGGCCTGCTGGTTCGAGGGAAGTTCGACGGCAAAACCCCCGGCGAACTACGGCGCTCGCTCCAGAACGAACGACGCCCTGTTGTCGTCGCGGCACGGGGTGAACGCACGACTTTGCGGACGACGATCCGCACCCTCCACCGCCCAGAAACTACCTTCCACCACTGCCACCACCATCACCATCACCACCACCACCACCGCCGCCGCCGCCGTTGCCGCTGTCGCTGGCGCCGCCGCCGCCGCTACCGACGTCACCCACCTCCACCGGCGCGCTCACGATCACCACCTCCCTTCTCGTCCGCCACCACCATCAGCGACTCCAACGCCGGCGGAAGCCTCGACGCAAACGTGACGAGGGTGGAGGATGAAGCTGGTGTGGAGGTTGCCTCTGTGTGGGAAAATCCTTCCCTACGAGCGTCGCGAGCATCCTTACACCAGCAGCGGGTTCAACATGGGCGTGCGAAAGGTGCACGAGGGGTGAATACCGTGAAACGAACGTGAGGGGTGTTCGCGCGAAGGAGAAACTTTTGGCGTACCAGCATGAACCGGAAGTCTCGCTGGGTGCTATTAGTGATTACGAGTGCGGTCCCACACCTTAGCGAGAGTTCCGTCTGTTCTCCGTGAAGACATTTCCACTTGGCTTGGACGCATAGGATGTAATCATGGCTTAGCGCAGATCGTAGTCTCAAGTAATGGCATTATCTTGGCGTCAATATCGGCTGAAAATCGTCACCGTTTGAGCATACTGTTACGCTATCGAGCATGTTGGCGTCTCGCGCCAATATCATACAGGAAGCCCGATATCGACGTCACGCGGAACGTTGATGTATTATGAATACAGACATAGATAACCGCGCGTTGCTGCAACCTCCCGCAAAATCATGGACCACCACGTACTCGATCAGCGAAACCAGCAGTGTGCGTGAACGCACACGTATGGACGCACTACCACCAGTCGGCCGATCGCATCTACCGACACTTTCACGTGTGCGATTACGTCTACAAACTCCACCGAGGTCCTCATACATCCACGTTACCACTACACCACCAATATCCCTCGCTACCACCGATAGAGCTTCCAGCAACACCGTCGCATTTTCCCCACCCCATATAGCGTCAAGACAAGGACGCGGGAACCACTCCCACATAGAAATGCCTATGTGTTGAGATCCTGCCACAGCGTTCTCGCGCAGTGGTTCTCCTCGCGCAGGTCAGAAACTTCGTGACGGTTGACGGGGATGGTAGGGTGCCGGGGGTGGAATCGCGACGATATATACACATCCGCCCATTTCTCTGTCTCTCGTTCTTCCCCTCTTTCTCGTTCTCTCTCTGTCTCTCTTTTTCTCTTTCATTCTCTTTCCCCGTTCATCCCTCTGCAGCTGGCAGCTTCTCGCCGTGTTTACGGGGTATCTCGACAGAGGCGCCACCAAGGGGTTGGGTGGTCACGGCTGGAAGTTCCGACGTCGATCGAATCCCCAATTGGGTGGGAGGCGTGAGCGCTAAGGGTCGCTTGGCCGTGCCGAATGGTACAGGTGGAGGTTAAAGGGAAATATCGAATCCTCCACGCTGGCATACTCTCCGCGAACCCCCTTCGCGATAACGGTGCTATGTTGCCGTTACGCGCGCTTGTGAATGGAGACGAAGGTGGACCGCTTCCAGGAGAGGGTCGCGACTGGTGCCTTCCGGCGATCGGCCGAGGAAAAAGTCCTTAATGGCCATTCCGACCGGTGACCCGAGAAACTCTTTCGATGTAGCAGAAAAATCGGGGATCGCGTCTTGAGAGCAGTTGCGAGATCAGCTAAACGGTAAATCGTTCCTTACTCCTTTGAAGGCGGAAAGTTACTTTCATCTAACTTTGATAATAAGTATCAAAAGGCATAGGTAAATTGATAAAAGATAAGATAAAATTTCTACGTCTGGTGTAGTCATCTTTTCATTATTTTCGATGTATATAGCCACAGACCGTTGCTAACGGCTGTCTTTTATATTTACTTATGTCTTTGGTCATAAAAGCTTATTCGTTAAAAATTTAAGCTTTGGAAAGATCGAAAGATAAATAACGTCGAGCGTAAAAAAATTCGAGCACCGCGGAACATTTAGCGGTACATATGTGTATACTTGATTAGCCAATCCCCGAATTTCGATTTTGCAAACGAGTTGTACTGATAGATCCCTATCACGGTCGAAACGTTCAAGAAAAGTTCGGTGAATCAATGAAACCGCGATTATGTGCTTACCAAAACGAGAGAAGGCATGGAAAAGAAAAAAATAGGGTTCCAAGGTAAATTGGCGAAGTTAATGAAAAAGGAACAAGCGTAGCGCATTCGTGACAGAGTGAATCAAGCTTCAGGATTGTATTTTCCTTTGTTTATTCGCGCTCGCGCGCACTCTTTTCTGTCGTTTTTTTTCCGTCGACGACGGAATGGAACAGAGAGTGTATGCCAGTAGAACAGGTCGCTGCTCGGTCGGACGGATTTGGATCGGCTATGTGCATAGAGCAGAGTGACAATAACAAAATTCCGTTCGCTGGTAACTCATATAGCCAGGAGATCACAAAGAGCTTACTACCGTTGTATGGAGCAGCATATATGTGTGCCAAGTCCCGTGTGGTCGGAAACTGGCGGCTCGATCAATCTTCCGTGGTGTTTTCACGCGTACTTGAGTCATCGGCATTATTTCATTGTCATAATGTGGTAGGTAACGACGATAAATTAGAATTGCTCCGTTTTCGGCCCGTAAAACAAATGTATCACTAGCGAATTCGCACGCATGGATATGAATTAACTATTTAGACATTCAACTGTGCCAATTCGCTGGAGTGACCGCAGTTTGCTGTATCAACATTTCAGATCATTTAATTTGCAGCTCGATGAGTTTCAATAACCGTGAGCCCTCCGCTCATTCAAGCTTGTATCGCTTCAACTGTATTTTTTTATGCGGATATTACATTTCACGTGTGTATGCGTGTCCTTGTTTCTCATAAACTTTTATGCGTATTGGTAAAATAAAATTAACTGCTAGCAACTTGACAGAAAGAGTAAATTGTTAACATCAACAAGCAGAGCTATCAATGCACTTGATCGAAAAAAAAGAATAAATATTAAAATTGTTAATCTAGATTCGCGTATAATGGAGACAATATTTCCTCGTTTATAAATTTAACCAAAAATCCTAGGGAAAAAGAATTTCATAATCAATATTTACTGAATAAAATTTTATTCGTGATTGTTCATTGTCCCATGAGAAAGAAAAACAAAATATTACTCGCGGTCCAGTCGCCAGCGTGTCTGCATTTATTTCGATGCTGCTATCATCCGTATCATTATTAATGAACACCGTTAATATTCTCACGTTACATGCACGAGTGACTAATTGCCCGGGCGACTGTGCACGCATCGATCATTAAACTGTCACAAAGTTGATTATGTAGAGTGTCCTAGACCTTCGACCGCACCATTTAGCCGATGCCTGCAATTCGATGTCCTGGTTACATGCGACCTCAAACTATCAAACCTTTTGCCTAGATGAGCGTACCTTTCCAGCTCTTTTTCGTGGCTTTGAATCGCATCATCTACGCCCCCTCCTCACCCCCCCCCTTCTTCCTTACCTACCTTCCTACCGACGTCTGCTACGCACCCTATACTGAGATACGACTTGTTAGTCGCGCAAGTTCTTTTGTGCCTGCATAATTTAGCGAGGTTCGCGTCACGTGCGAACCCCGCTCGTTTTTTATTTCGCGATCGTAGAGCCCCGTGAGAGCGTTTTATCCGAATGATAAGAACGATGGTAGCGCGCGGAGTTGAGCGATGTACGTTCAATTACAAGATTTTTTGCGCATGTCGGAGTTTAGGGAGAAACGCTCGCCGGTTAAACTGAAATCGTTTTGGTTTAGCTATAACGAGATTCTTGATTCAAGAAAAAAGTTGGAGAATTAAAAAGGTTGAAGAACTTTTCTGATAATCCTGTAATTGCGCGATGCAGATATAACTATTAAGCAGTGAGCATGTTGGCGTTTTTCCTTCTACTGTTCTAAAGATTTAATTATTTAAGAATATAAATAATTTATAGCTTAGATTAAATTTTAATAATAGATTTAATAAATTAATAAATTTAATAATTTAATAATCATATGCAAAATCGATGTGCAATTGCATTCTCTACAAAACAAATTTTATAAATCATGATTAATACTATTATCAAACCCGTATAAAAAGTTTTATTAGATTCGGAAAAAAAGTCTCTACCGCAGCAACTTTTCGTCGTTCATATCCATTCAGCTGAGTAACTTACTAAAAAAATTCCAACGGAGTCGTAATACTATTAACAGAGCTGATTGTTTTTTTACATATGGATTTTAGTAATAGAAATATGTTACATATGTGCGTATTCCTTTAAAGGGATGTTTCGGATATTCACTAAACTCTATTAAAGTCATGTTAACGAAAGCGTGCGAGGATATGTATCAAATAAGACAGGGATTTCCGGGAATATAACGACACATCGAATTCCTGAATAGATTCATGAGCGTTAAACCGCGTGTCGATATTAATACCTTAGTGGCCCGCATCAGGCTCGATCTCGTTTCCGCTCTTTCGGGAGTCACCTTCAAAGATGCCCGAGGGCAGAAATTCAACGGAGTCATGGTAAAACCAAGAGAAATCCTTTGGCAACGAATAACTACTCACGGACGCGGAAAACTCGTTAGAGCGAGGAATACCGTCTCGTTTCGTGGGCTTACCGGAAGTGGGTTTTAACGGAAGCTGAAAACTTACGAGTTCAGATACACGGCAACCCTTGTAATCTTCGACGAGACGCCGTAACGAAGCACTGAACATAAAAGGACACTAGTTAATCAAATTAATATGCTTCATACTTTCAGAAGAGCACCAACGAGCAATTTGTAAACTATTAAACTATCTATTAATCATTATTTCATTATTCGATATTGTCATAGCTCGAATAATAAATGAAGAAAGCGTCATTATTGAATCTGATTATTTCATCACGAATTTGTGTAAATCGACTACAAGTTATAACGAGAAAAATTGATCCCACGATAAAAATCTCCTTCTGCTTACAAATTTTTTTTATTTAACATTTATTTCACTTTTTGCGAATACTAAATGCACAATTATGATTCTTTCTTTCCCTGATTCTATTGTAATATTTCAGTAATAATACTATTCAAATTCTTTGAATGCAATGAACGGTTGATTCAAGCGACGGGAAATAAGCGAATTTTCTAGGAAAATGATTTTCTTCCAAGAGAAGGATAATCGCGCGGAAGCGATCTTTCGGACGCGAATAGCCACGGGCAGATCCTTTCAGGTAACAAGGAAATCGCAATAAGTCCTGCTCGTCATGTAGTTTCCTCCGTACTGCAGAGACTGCGCGATACGATCCAGCAAAAAGCTATCTTCTAATAAACTTCGTGACAAAGCAACGGCATGCGATGCAAAACAGGAATGCCTTGTTCTATACATATGCCCGTCGACTTTTCGTGCATTACGTAAAGGCACCAATACACACGCGTACAACCAAGAAGTTCGTAATAGAGCATTAAAGTAGAGAGAGCTGCCATCACGAAACGATTTTATAATTATCTCGAAGTGACGATGCGATTAACGACAAATTAAAATCATTTTGCAAAGTGGCGTTTTTGTTCACAAATATTTATGTTAATGCAACGATTTATGTTAACGCGCTCTGAAGCGAATAAATGAGTCTCACGGAATAAATAAATAACGATATCGCAATGTAACTTGATATAGATATTTAATTATAAAATACGTACATACATTTCTTATGGTAAAGCAAATTTGTGGTATGCGAGTGAGATAGGAATCAAAAGAAACATAATGCGATGGCATAGAAAGAAACATTAACGAATACAACGACCGAATGAAGTTGGAGTTTGGAGGGAAACGCTCAATTCTCGGGGTAATTGTTTTCTTTCTTCTTATTATTTCCCATATCGCGTGCTCTTTCGTTCGCCGAGGCGAGCTGGATTTTTTCGCACGTGATAGCGCGGTCGAGTTCCTTTAGCGTGTCGCACAATGCCAGAGCACGAAAGAACGCGGGGAAGTTGGGGGTGAGGAAAAAGGGAAAGTGCCATCCCAACCCTTGACGCAAGAACCAGGAATGTCAGGCTCGCCATGTCCTTCGATTCCTGCGTGCACCCTTGTCGTCTCGTGCGCACTCTTCCACCCGTGCGAGACCCTCGAGCGAGTAAAAGTACTTCGCACGTAAAGTACTTCTGGAACTCCGCGAACTCCAAAAAGTTGGCCGCTTCGCTGCTCGAATGACACTTCACCGTCGATTGGTAAGCGCCTAATGTTCAAGTGAGCGATACGGCCGAGTTTCCAAAGGTTAAAGGGCAATTACGAAAAGTCTTTAATAGGGGCGAAGACGGCTGGATAAAGTAGCGGCGTGAGGCGACACGAAGAGCATATTTTAGAGATATATATATTGATACTAATTAAACTTTATTGATTAAATTTATTGTTTTAGTTCCGTATTATCCCCACGAAGGTATCGAATACTTTTTGGCATTTAGATTAAAATCTGTATTTTATATTTTATATATTATAAGTAATAAAAATTACGTTGTATTGTCATACTTTTTTAATAATATTTTATTCTTCTTAAGTGAAATTTTAACGATCGAATTTTGAAATATTCTTTAGAATATTTTGAGAAAGTAGATATTTTGTCGATTTAATTTCTCGTCACAAAGTACATTATCCATCATAGTATCCTGGAAGTTGCTGTAAGTAAGAGGATCACGCGAAGCCACAGAAGAGAATTGATTTCAAAGTAATATACCGCAAAATTTAATTTAAAATCGACGGAACTTCGCTTATAGTTCGAGAGCAGGATATTAGCAGGACAATAATTTGATTATTTAACAATTATTTAACAAAATCAAATCGATAGAATTCGCAAAAAAATCGTTTTAATAATGCACTGAGGTGTCACTAAACTATTTTAAAGTATCAATAACGTACAAATTTGTTATTTAACTGTAAAACTGTAGATATTAATTTAATAGATCTACATAGTCACATTTCTCGCTATTTTTTCCCAATTACAATTCCCCAACACCATCAATATTATTAACACGGTCTTTCAGAGAGAACTCATCCGTTAAGTATATTTAAATAAAATAAAAGCGATGGTATGCGTGTCAATGTACTCGTCAAAGGACCGTAAAGGCATATAATAAAATTTTTTATGGCCTGAAAAACGAACGAAAAACACGAAATTCACTGATTCAACGTGCAGTGTTTGAGTGGCCGCAGTGGTTACGCAATTCAAAATTTAGGTTATCCTCACACGTACCTCAAAACGATTCTACTCGAAGCGGGGGTTGCAGAATTCTTTGTAACAGCCACGGCATCTCTCCGCCTTGTTTAAGTCACCGCTTATTGTTAGATACGCACTTGGAAACCACCAACAGATCGCAGCCGTCACTTTTAAGAGCAATAAGGTTGCCTGTCCGTCATAGCGGACGTGAAGTTTCGGTTATATAGCGACGCCATTGTTACGGCGCTTCGCGGCGCAACAAACTTAACAAAACTCGTGGAAACTTCCGATGAAGTTTGCGCGACTGCCACAAAGAAAGTTGGCAGCGCGAGCGATTCGGTGACCACCCTTTTGCTTCACGTTAATGCCGGCCTTTACGCTTAATGAACCCTTTACGGAACAAGTGCGTTGACGCCATTGGTTACATTTGAATCGAGATAAATGCAACGTTGCACGCACTAATGCACCCCCGTTAACCTTAAAACTCACGCGGCCACGAAGTCTTCGTGTTTTAATGTACTAATCACTTCCGCTTACTTATTAAAACTTGCTCTCAGCGCGGCAAGCTCGATACGCAAACTTCTTAATATCCGAGCACATAATTAATCGCGGTCGGATATAAACAAAAGTAAATTGCGCCGGACGCCCGGAACGCTTGATGTAACTATATCAAGTGCAATACGAGCAAGAGTAGCTCTTACTCGATACTTTGCGAAGATCTTCCTCGCAAATTTAATGTAAGGTAAATAAAGAAGTACTTACCTCTCGCTTGATGTAATCGCGGTTCTCTTGGAATGCGTAACTGTCCATAGTTTTCTTCCCGAACTGCTCTAATTAGGTGCTCTAGAAGTGCAGTGTAATGTACAGACTGCGCATGCGCAACTGCTGATTTACTGTGCAAACGGCAAAATCAAGCACTCAACAATGTGCAATGGGATTCTCCCAAGTCCATCATGGTCTGCCGTAATCTATTGGTGAAATCGCCTGTGTGAAAGCTTTCGCATTGGAAACCTCAGATTAGATTCATCGTTGCACTTGCCTGATTGTTATTCTTGCTGGCTGTAGCTTCTTTGTCATGTATCCCTCGCCGACTATACACTTTCTGCACGCACGCTTGCACTGTGATACGATATTCTTTTATTAACGAATTTACAGTGACGTAATAATTGCAATTGTTTAATTTATTAACTTTTGTTAGACATTTATCCATCAAAAACGGAATTTATGAATTTATTTACCGATTATAGACCAAGCGATTTTTACGTCGCACTTTGCTTTACTTGCAAAAGAAAACGCGAAAAATAAGTTATCAGCAAAATTTATCAAAATGATAATTATGAACTGAGTGAAGCTCTTATTCTCGATTGTCTCGGAACACAATGACAAAGTTTACCGTTGCACAATCTTGAAGAATTTAACTCTCCCTTTGTCTCTTAGTAGGTTGAAATTTAATTTTTATAATTAAAAATATAATATTTACAATTTAATTTTTTAATTAAACTAATTACAATTTTCTCTTGAGTAAAAATTCACCGTTGATATGATTAAATGATACTTATTTTTTAATTTATTTAATCATTTGGATTTTACATCCACATTTATATAAATTAGAGGTAGCAGTTCTCAAAATAATATTTATAAATTATATTTATATTTCAATCATTGTGAAAAATGCCACATATTTCAAGAATATAACTTTTTAAGATGTCCAAATATTACATGAAAACTTTATGTTGATTGCTTAAAAAAGTTGCGACAATGTAATTTTTCTCCAAGTCTTTGAAGTCTGAATTCTCATTTTCCGGGGCTTGCATGTCATCCACGAAAAATGATCGCCTTAAAATAGTATTCATCGATATGTATATATCTGTCTACAAACTCTTCAAAACTGCTCAAACTCCTCGACATACTCTTTAACACACTTCAATAACTTTCTCACTACAAAATTCCAGGAAATCGGTCGAGACTCGTTCGTCATCGTTTCAAGATGTAATCAACGTCGCAGTTTCATTCTTCGAGAATTTTTCACCTCCATCCGTACGACCATGATTAATCGCTATTTTATTCTATTCGCTATGCTGCTGGTGTCGGCGTGTAAAGAAGGGGGTTGCTAGTGTGGAAGAAAACAGACGAAAGTAACTAAAGAGGAAAGAAAATCCATCGTCTCCATGCACTCACCGATGCAGGACGTGTCTTCCATCTTCGTTAATATATTCCAGCCCAGGAGTGGTACTCGTATCTTCTCAAGCAACGGGATAAATTATCTGAACAAGGCATAAGTTATCTTTGAGCAATCTTGCACTTCTCAAGCAATGATAAATATCAATTGAATCGTTAATTGATCAAGTTATTATCTATCGTTATATAAGATAATATAATTATTAAATTATAGTGTAAGTGAAACTTTTCTTCTTCTTTGAACTTCTCGTTAATTACAAGGAACGAAACGTGCAATAAATTACTCGTACAGTAAATTGAAAGGATTTATCTGTTTTCTTCACTTCTTCACTAGTAATTGTTTAACAAAAAATAATGCGTCGAAAGTAAGAACGCGCAACAAATGCTTTATTTAAACTCACTTATTGGTATTATACTTTTCATTATGTTCGCTGTCGTGTTTCGTCGCATAATGTCAGTCAGATCTTTCTATTACGCTAACAATACCGGTTTGTATTACAAAATTTAGAATTTATGTTTATAACGGTAACTATATATACATTATGTTATTATATATACATTATGTTAATATGCCTATGCGAGATAATTTTGAATAATACAAATTGCCATGAAAATAAAGAAGAATACGATACAAACTCCTGCAGCCGATTATTTATTGATGCGTCGGAATATCGTAGTTCTTTGCAATTTCGTTAATAAGTATTTCTGGTTTCTCTTGATTATTTTTCAACGCTTGGTCACTGTATTGAGTAGCATATCAAATCTAAGTACACAAAAAAGAAAGGTAACCTTTTCACAACTTGTGTTCGATCCAATTCCCATTCACTAATTAATTGAATGTAATTTTTAACGAGTATTTTGCATGAGCCGGCAGAGTCTTTTTAAAACACTTCATGTAGCAATTCCCATTACTGCAACAATTGAAAAGTGGAAAGCGTAAAAGAAAAAATAAAAACACATGATACTTTATGCCATAAAAAACAGAAGTACCTGTTTGAAATTTGCTGGCAACTAAACGAATAGTCTCTTTTTTGCATTTGTGAGAGATAAATGGAAACTTTTGTACTTCACTTATACCTATATGCTAAACTTTTACAAATATTCATAGACATGTCGATTCATAATTAAATTAAATTCCTGAATATGTAATGGTCAAAATAACGAAAAAGACTTTCGTCAAGAGAAGAGACAACTCGGATAGATTAAAATTCATACAACTATCAATTTTTTTCATGAATCTATATCACATTTTCATGTGTTCCACCGTCAGTTGCACAGTTCGTTATACTTCCTTGGATTTAGTAGAGAAATAAAACATATAATCTTGCATAAATTAGTTTGAATTAATTTTATATTAGTTTTAGATCTAGTCTCCAATATATTATAACAAAAAGATATTAAATCAGGCAGATGTGAATACTTGACGTATAATATAACAAAACTTGAAGATAATAGTGAAACCGAATATCTGTAATGTCAATCTACCTGGATGTCACTGGAAGTTCCGCTCCACAAAGTCGTTCATTGTTCGCAACCATAAGTAGTGTATGTACGTATGTGATGAAATTGCGAACGGGGTTACTACGGAAGCATCCACCGAGAAACGGGAATGATGCGACGTATGCTATTGATTCGTTTACCAGTCTTGCTTATTAATCATGCTCTCTCGCGAATAATTTCATTCGACAAGCACGAATTCGCGATTTCTCCAGATCTCGAAGCGAAGATCTCCTCACAGTATCGCATGTGCAATCAGCCAAAATCAGATTTGCATATATATCCGAACCCGGATAATCGCGTGTATGCAATCTCAATGATGTCATGTCCTCTCAATTTTCGTGGCCGACATGGTCATCGCGACTGAACGGGCATACGATATTCGTTAATTGACGCTCGTTACCAGGTAAATATCGGTGATCGGTTTCGAAAATTGTCGGGCAGTTCCGAAGCGACAGCCGGGGGATCACGATCGGTGATACCGAGCAGCACATACGGCCACAACGAACAAGTTCAATCAGCACGCAGGGAGCAAACCGGGTTTGTATACGGTCCCTGCCTCGTACTTCGAATCCAATATACGATATCTCGATCCATAAACCAGACTCAAACGTAGAACTAGACGAGGCAATTACGGCGAGCCGTGCGGTCTTTGCGAGTGCGGCGCGAGAGAGATGATAAAATACATCGGGATATTGTTAACTTCCTCCCTCGCCCGTATCTCGAACCCTGCATCTATCCCCTCTCCTGCTCCGGATTAAATAATATTTATAATATTTCAAATAAGTCAAAAATACAGCAATAAGAAAAATTCATTGTTATTACTATCAATAACGAAAAACTCTTAAATGTAAAATATAAAATTCTCTCTTCATTACTTGTACACTACGTGCACAATATAATATCATGAATAAGAGAAAATTATGAGTATGATTAAAAATATGAATATGAAATGAGATATCATATATAGTTAGAACGAATATTAAATTTTCATCAGAACATTACATCATTCTAATAGTTTTTTAATCGTGCCATTTACTTTCCTGCATTTCGAGGACCATGCCTTTGAAGCTATAAAAATCTTTTATAGCTTCAATTCTTTTATTTTTAACAAAAATATTTAACTCTATTTGAATTAATTTTGAATTAGCTGTATATGTAACTATGTTGAACTGAAATGTGATTTCTTTCTTCACAGTGCTTGACAATAATGTCGTTCCGATCATTCTCCTTCAATTAGGATTTCTTTGCTATCGCAAAACACATGTCCAGATTTTTAAAATATTTTACTATCTATAGGAATTACATTATATTCTCTCTTTGTGTGTATGTGGGTGTGCACTGTGTGAATGTAGGGCAAAAGTCACACGCATACTTTTCGTTTCCACATCGTCTCACAATAATTCTCTGTCTCGATCACTTCTGTATTACTTCCTGTTCTGCGGTCTGCCTTCATGCACCCGTTCCCCCGTTTATCGTCGTTCCACCACGTTTCTGATTTCGTCTCCGTTTCCCGCGTCCCCGTATCTCCGACCTCATCCCGCTGTCGCTCGGAGTCGGTTTCCAGAGACAGCGAAGGGATATACCGGAGAGTTAAGCCAGACCGTAATAATTTTGAATTCGGTTAACCCAGCTTCGGCACCTCAGCAACCTTCTCGCCCCTATTTCCTAAATGCCGACTGCACCGCTCTCCCATCACGATGGAGGGTGTAAACTACTGCGCGCACTGCGATAGCCGCGGTAAATCATCAACCCCGATAAGCCGGCATGCTCCTCCCGGGGCATTAGCTTAATATCGTTACGCTGATTCGATTGTTTGGCACATCGCAATTTACCAGAAAGATACAACGTCGCAGATTGCGCGAGGCAAGTGCCCAAGTGCTGTCGGTAGACAATATTTTGCTTCGATTTGATCTAATTTACAGGATGAAGCGACTATTGAAAGCTGCCAAGATAATTGAATAGCTGTGATTTGCAGTTTACACTATTGACAAGATGCTCAATTCGTAATAGCAAGTCGCGGTAAAATGCTTCTTTTTTTAAATCAAGGAGACTGTATAACTTGGAACTTTTATTTTCTCGAAGTCGCCGTCGCGTGCGTCAATTTAATGATACATGTTAAATGCAATTAATAGGAAAATATTAATGCTTTATGTTGTCGACATGGATGGAAATAGAGACTAAATCAAACCAATAATTCAAGCCGAAGTGACCAGCAGCAAAAAGCGCTTCTCGTTGCATCGCGTTTCACCACTCGGAGATTTATAATGTTCCTGTCCCGAGCGTGGCTTAAAGCCTGGGATTTTTAATTAAATCGAAATCCGCGGTCGAGCCAATCCATTAAAGCACCACAGGGAGGAAATGCTGGTAGGACAGGTTAACATGAAAGAGAAGAAAAAATTCTAGAAAGTGCTCATACCGAGTAAAAACACGCCACTTGCTCTGCAACTAAGTAATTGAGCAAGCAATTTTGCGATGTCAATTGCCACTCGATCTTGAAGAAAATAATTGACAATTTTTGTTGAAGAATTTTGAATCGAAAATTTCGAGCACGTAACAATATGATAAATATATACGTACATATATATTATTGCAGACAAGCACAATTCCTCCAAATGTTATCTTATGTAAGATGACAATAATTTCTTTTCGCAAGTAAAAAGTAAAATAAATGTTTTATATTTGTTTAAAAGTCACGCGCGCGCATCTCTCTTCCTCTCTCTCTCTCTCTCTTCCTATGTATCTGACATGTTATAATAATTAAGACTTTCCCCATTTAATCTGTTTTAAAAAATTCATATGCAAAATAAGTATGTATAAATATAAAAATATATTGTAAATGTATATTATTTTACACGTAAAATTTATTGTATCAATAACAGACACTACCACTATTAAGTTGGAGAAAACAATTCTGGTATTTTTACAAAAATACACTGTTATCAATAAAAATTCGCTACGTGAAATGGCGCTTAACAATTTTTAACAAATATTCAAAACAAATGGAGGAAACATCCCCTGCGCAATAGTCATATGATGCGGCATATGTGCACATCTGCATTTCGCATAGGCATGCCTAAAAGGGTACACGAAACTCGATTAGAAATCGGCATTTTGCGCCAAAGCATTGCGCGAATGAATCATTTTCACGCTCTGAGAAAACTTGTGAGTAACTCGAGTGAATAGAAGAGCAGCGGCGTTGCACGCGAATGATTATCATTACTGCAATCATGTCCCAACGTTCGTCTTTCACCGCAAGCTTTTCCGACAAATGATAAAGTCATTTGCGCGAGCAATTGCGGGGGAGAAGCCATGAATTCAAATTGCTGCCACGAATTTTTAATTAAGAAGGAACGCCATCACGGATAAGCACGGAAACAGAGCATCCTTGCAGAAAATACAATCGCGTCGTTAGAACTTCTCACCTTTTCCAAGCGCTTCCGCCTTTTTCCACGGCGTCGTTTATAGCCAGAACAACTTGCTCGGAATGCTTGCAACAGCAATCGGCGATACGCTCCTATTTCTCAACAGACACAATGAAACGAAACTCACTTGATGTCTTTCCCGATCTCATTGTTATATTCCTCGTTATCGCGACAGTCGCGCGCAGCACTCGGGTGATTTTTCTCGTTTTCTGTATTGCAACGTTGTTAAAATTGATTTCCACATTTACTGCGTTTACTGGAGGATACGACATGGCGGAACTTGTTCTATATAGTTTGCGATACTTGCAGTTTAACATTCCGAGTCCTGTTTAAAAGTTTCTGAGAAGGTTGCGCACAGGTACGAGTGCAGGTTGTTACGAAAAGACTCACTTCCGTTTTTATCAGTTTTTATGTCTTTTTTTCTTTTTCTTCTTCTCCTGCGATATCGCTACGACATTTTCATTTATTTCAATGCACACAAAAAAGCGCGATATCATGAATAATTACGTTTAGCGTATGCTTTATTTTATCAAACTACGTAATGTTTTTGCTACAAATATTTGACATTAATATGTTCTCCTTTTCCACGCTAGGGAAAGGAACAAAGAGAGAAAAGAGAGAACTTTTCTATCTGGATGTCTAATTTTCATACCAGTTCAGACAATGGCAATGTGATTTAGTGATAAAGCATCAGATTTGTAATCACGAGGAACCAGTTCAAGTCCCCATTTAGTCGCAGAAATTTTATTCGAAATTGCGTCCTTTATACATCGAGTGGGAAGACTCGAGTATGGAAAACTGATATCTCCATCTTTCGAAAGAGACGTTAAATCGCTGTGCTAGCCTCTTCCCATCCAATAGCTTCATGAACTTCATTAAGGTGCTGGAAGCAAATCCCTTACACCCGAAACCTGAAATAATTAAATGAAAAAGAAGACACCCGGACGGTCAAACCGAGATGAGTGGGCAATTCTTCTTTCTATGCAAATTTCAACAATGGAAAGTAAAAAACGAAGAAAGGAAAGAATCTAAGAATTAATGCGAAATTTAATAATTAAGTGTGTTCACACATCCATGTGTCTTTTCCTATTTTCATTTAATCATTTTAAATTTTGGGTGTATAAAAGATTAGTCTGTAACATCTTAATGAAATTCATAAAGCTGCTAGATGAGGAGGAGGTAACACAACAGTTTACCAACTATATGTGGACCAGCGGTTTAACATCTCGAAAAGGAAGGGGATGAACTAAGAAGAAGAAGAAGAAGAGTAATCTGATTTTTAATTTAATCTATTTTTAATCTACTCTACTTGAGCAGACTTGATAATCAGTCGCACATACTTTCTATTACATTGTAGTAAAAAGTTTATCAGATAACTATTTTCTTTCATAATTTTACAATATTTAATTTTTAATGTTTTGATACCTATCTAAATCTTTTTATTGAAATTCTGTTTTAAGTAAAATCCATTCAAGAGTATGAGCATGGAATAATGATATACGCTATTTAAACCATTTTAATGCGTGAAAAGTTTTATATAAAACTTTATTCGTTTATACTGAAATTAAATTATACATGACTCTGTATTAAAGCAAATGGATTTTATTTTTCATTTATCCTATTGTATTAATTTATCCTATTATAGATATGTGGGTAGGTTGAAAGAAAAAAATATGATTCTTGCATGGTTACGTGTGTAATCCGTTCTATTTATTAACATTTTCAACACATATCGAGTTACAGCGAATTTAAAAAGTGTAATATACTACATTCGAAACTTTTCTCTCGATTTTGCAGAACATGATCGAAAAATAGAGCATGATAAATGTATGAGGAAAATTTGGTTGAAATCGGAATAAAACACTATCCCTGACAGTCATCGATACTATGCTGAATGTGAATTTCCGCTTCGTGAACAGCAAAAATGCAAAATTGTGTCATATGAAAACAATCCACCAAAGGACTTTGCTTCGAAGTGATACTTCAAACATATCGATTTTTGCGTATCTCGAAGAAATTCGACAAGTTTCGGGCACACCAAAGGAAACGACTATTCTTACGGCAACAATTCTATTGAAGAGTATCGTAATTTTCAAGCTAGCAGGAATGCATAATGTTCAGTTAAAATTACATAATTAATTATTAATTATTATATGTAGCGAGAAGCAATTAACTTTTAAGCTAAAAGAAAAATAATTTTTATGAAGCAAGCTTTCTTTGATTTATGGAAAAAATTAAAATAATAGCATACCTTTTTCATTACGTGATATGTTACATTATCATTTACATTAATATTTCGAAATTTTATATAAAATTGTTTTTATGACATATGTTATCAATTTCTCATAAATCGGACAACGAATAAAATTCTTACTGCAACAGAGATCATCCAAATGATAACAATAAAAATACACCAGATAAACATAAGTGCTCTTATGCCGCATTTGCGTAATAAGGTCACCTGTTACATCACTTGTTACGTTGCATGCATGACGCTGACAAATCGCGCGCGAAAAGTGGTTTTTCCATTTACGCTTGCCCCGTCCATTTTAATAAACTATGTCGAATAATCATCGTCAACTCGCACTGTGCCATGAATGCGAAGCGATACGATATCGAATTATTAATCGATTCCCTTGTTAATACAATTTCATCACACAGTTTAGCGTTCCATTATCGAGACACGTAGTTTTTCTTCTATTGTATGTTAACATTCGACATGATATGTTTTTATCTTAATAACAGTTCTATATTATATTACAATATAACAATATATCAATAACGTAATATATATGCTCGTATATATTTATTTTCTAATAATATGGCCCAATTAACATCGCAAGTATCAAGCATTATCCATGGAAAATACACGGAAAACTCGCATGTGTGAATAATATGTACAAACACAATCATGAAAATTAGTGAATAATTTCAATATTATAGTTATTAGTAGTAATTGCTCGATTTAATATTTCATCGAGTGAGCAGGGTGCATGAGTTACCGTGAGCGTAAATGTGGCGCGAAACCTATGTTGCAGGATACCTTAAGGGCGCGAACACCGTGCTTCTGCATATATCTCAAAGGAGGTAGGGCTCTATATGCGAACCTTGACTTGCAAATTAGTTTATTATTTTCGCACTCGAGATAACCGTATCGTCACCTACCTTTAGAGACGTACGACGAGGTAATGCGCCTGACCCACAGGCGAAGTACAGCCCTGTAATTGGACACCGCTAATGCATCCCACCCCCGTTCGTCGAACGTGGATGGAATAAGGTAGCTGCGACGAAGTCGACCGCGGAACGGAAACTACGAGAGGAGGACAAAGACGACGCGGGAGGAAAAGCCTCCTGCTGGTGCGATGAGTGTCGTTATTTAGTTTGATCGTGCGACCGATCTATTCTCCTCTACCACGGCTGGTATCTTCCATCTCGATTCGTCGCGACGCTCCGATGGCGCCTCGTCCAGTTTTCCCGCTCAGTCATGTCTCTCTTGCCTTCGCTCTTGATTTTTCCGACAACGTCCAACCGTTTTCACATGGTTTCCTCGCCGCATGATGCACTCGGCTGCATTTCCATTCGCATCTACGTCGACCGCTTCACGGTTTAGCATTTTTATTTTCCGCGAGGCTTCTCCTTTCTCTCGTCCATTCGAAGCTAGCTCTGCTCGTTCCGTCGACTATAATGCGCACGCGTTTTCTCATACTTGTCTCTTCACCCTCCTGTCCTATTTGCCCCTTCCTTCCATTGCCATGCCTTCTATCTCCCCGGCGTTTACTTCCCGTTTCCAAACCGAATCCCCATTCTTTGGTATCTACTTGAACGTGAAGCACAACCGTGCCCACTTCAAACCGCGATGACCTAGATACGACCTTATCGCTCGATCCTATAACGCGTCGTTCTATCGTACCCTGCCTCTCTCTCCGACTCAGATTCCGCAGCTTCGGAGAGCTTTAATTTCTCTCGCAGCTCAAAGATGCTAAGCTCGAGATAGGATCGACGACCCTCGAACGTTTCAAGGGTTCGCAATGGTACCCGGCACGGCCATATTTCGTTCTTGCGAGAGAGCGCGATAATCCAGCCAAACTTTCATTTACCGAAGATGGTACTCAATTCGAGCTCGAAGACAAAGAGGGAGGACAAGGAGAGAGGAGTGGCCTCGATAAATGGCACCAAAGAAATTGAATCTATTACACGGCAGATTCGACGATGAAACGCCGAAGGGGTTTATCCTGTTCCGCGCCACTATTCTCCAAAGTCGAATGTTCTTTTCGGCCACCCTTTCGCGCTCCTCCATGGATAACAAAAAACTCGATAGGATCGCTCATTATACAGCGTATAAATCCAACATCACGTCACATTGACCTCTTATTGAAAAATTCCACGTGCAGAGATGAAAACCCAGGTACTTTACGCGTGATCGTACCACCGGTAGAATCGAAGCGAGGTGTGCTTGATTTTCGATTATATTTTCAGCCCTGCGACTTACGAGACTCTTGTACATGTAATTGCACAAGAGCATCACAGCATAAATTGAGGATTTCAACCAGAGTGACGCGCGTCCGACAGTTTACAGTAAATCAAATAACTGGCACCAGCAAGCTAAAAAGTTTGACGTTAAACGGATTTCTGGCGCGACGATAACCAAGGCTTCGTTTACCAAAGGATGAGACGAGCCTGGATGTAGGGAGAAATAGAAATTGAATATATTACAACCCCGAAGCGTCGCCGTACAAGGCCAAAGCGCAGGGTCGTCTATCTTACTGATTTTCTTTGCAAACTCGCTCGCTCCTTAGGCGATGCATTCACATCGCCTCTGAGCTCAGAATATTGCCAGCTATATGGCGTTTATTACTGACGAATAAATCACTTGTGAATTTCATGCAGGCTTGTTTATTTTATATGTGATTTTATGCATATCATGTATATTGGTACGATTTATTTAACATAACATAATTAATATTTATATATTAAATGTAAAATGTATTTAGTCAATCAGAATGTCTAACGAAAATACATTAGTTATTTATTATTTTCTTGTTTGTGATTACTTTTGTCTGACTTCATCGAGATTTTATTAATCTCGATTTAAGTAATTTATATTGTTAGGCGTATTTTCGTCTTTGCCGATTGATAAAAATAAAATCTCCTCAAAGTTACACCGATATTTACCTTTAATTGGAAATTCATCAAAGTTGTATAATTTATGAAAAATATAAAATTTCAAAGAAAAAAAGTATTTTTCGATATTAAAAGCCTTTTATAACTCATATATTTTTTACATACATTTTTTAAAAAGAAATATGTTAATATCTGCAAGTAAACATATATTCGAAAAAATATAAATGAATGATTACGAAGTACAGTAAATATCACAAAAGCATTTATTTGAAGTGGTTTTATAAAATCGACGATATTCAATCAGAAATTAATTTATAAAGTTAGTTTCGAAAAAAATATGTATTTCCAATTTTCGGTTTGTACTACATCACACTTTGTAAAAATATGAAAAAAAAGATTCGTGAATGTTTCCTTGTTAACAGAATAACGAAAATGGAAAAAGGTGCGAAAATTTAAAAAGTTTGTCTTATACAAAAATCATCGTAAATAGATACTCTTGCATTATTATTCATTATATACCAACGGTATCGTTAGCGTTACAGTTTCCACGAAGTTCACTTTGAAAGAAAGAACATAATTATGACGGTGACGATGGGAATGCGTAACAAGGAACTATGTTAATGCATTGCAAGAGCTAATTATCGGCACAAATAAGTAAGAAAAGAGCATACCCGGCGACTTGTATTAGCCTCTTATGAATTTCTTGTGTTAAAATTATTTAATGAAAGGAATAAAGCGACATGAACGTCGTTTGAAAGTCCGACGATGCAAAGCGGAACAGGGGCCAGGTAGGTAGTCTATTATGTACTGAGTCTAATAACAGCTTACGGGAGCTTACTAAAGCTTCCTGAGAGCTCCTGGAAGCAAAGTGATTGTTACAGATATCGAACGTGGCAACAAAGAGGTAGGACCAATGAGATTCCAGGAAAAAACTCCCTTCGATCCTCTCTTTTTCTAGTAATTTCTGCGAACAAGAGTAACATTCCCTTTTACATTATCATTGCGCAAAAATCTGTAAGATTTTCTTAATTAATCAATTAATTAGCGACTCGTAAAAAAAGAATAAAGATAAGCAGCAGCAATGGTTGTTAAATTGTTTTAATCACTTAAATTGCTCTAAAATTGTAAAAACGAGAAATAATATGTAAAATTCGTATAGATAATATATAATTCATACTGCAGTAGCATGTGCATCAATAAAATTCGTAAAATATTAGTAATAACTATCACAACATACGAGAAAAATAAAAAATAAAATAAGAAAAACATAGCTTTAGTCCAGTATGTAACTTACACTTAAATTCGAGTTAAGTTCATTACGAGTAAGCATCTTTTTACAGTTACTTACTATCTATTGCCATAAATCAAATAAAGCAAAAAATAATGATTCCAATATAGAGATTATTATTAATATTTCGAGATTATTATCCACTATTAGATAATTTTCATATCCATTTCGTAATAAGTTTTTATCAATGAGATTTTAAGACGTCAGAAAATAAGCACTGATATGTTTGCTGAATAAAACGATATTAATATCGTCAACAAATGCTATCTTCTTTATTTTCCATCACAAACATGTATGCCTTGTGCGAATTCTGTGATTAAGTGAGAATATCGCAGAAGATAGAAAATTAATGTATGTATTGTGTAATTATTCTCGATATAAAATTTCGCACGCACATTTGATTACAATATTTTCTGCACAATGAAACAACATTTATATATAAAAATTATTAAATAAATTAAATTATTAAATAATAGTGATATGATCACGTAACAAAATTAATGTATTTGCATCTGATAATAATTAAAACTTTAACGTTTTAGTAATTATTTATTGCCATTCTTATTAAAAATTTCCATTCTCATTATCATTAAACAATAGTATTATTTAATAGAAAATATAAAATGTGTATTAATGAAAAAATTAAAATAACCTTATGTAAAATAAAAATGTTATAAAGTTACGTACTTATATCTTCGTTGATTTCATCATTTTTAATAAATGATTTAGCATACAGCAGTTAGATAAATATTGTATTCATTCGATATTTATTGTTAGTCGCTCGATTCTGATAATTATTAATATACTCAATTTGTGTTTATTTCTTTATTGCATTCTTTATTGTTTAAAAGTACATTATCAATTCAGTAAAAAGATCATATTTCCCTTTCACATTTGCGAAAATAGAGAATTCATTATACCACCATGGCATAGTAAATAATAAATAGTAAATCAAGTTATATAATTTTAGATTGCATATTTGTCAAGTAATAAATATTAAATAACTAAGAAATATAGCTACGACATATATGTACATATACATAAAGTATTAATTATTAATTATTATTATTAAGTATTATTTCATAATTTTTTTCCATCAATAATTGCATTTTAAATTGCAGTATTATTATAAATATGTGCAGTTTGATGTATTACATAAATATAAAAAAAATGTGCCATTTATGTATAATCGATTCCCATATAATGCGGTTTCGTATAATATCGATTCGTATAACGAAGAATAACAACAGTGTTCATAGAAAACAAATTTTTACTACAAGTAACATTTGATCGACACATTAGTAGAAAAAATTAATCGGTACTTTAGTAGAAAAGTAAACTTAAGTTTATAGCTCTTAAGAGCAAGCTGTGAAAAATAAGTTTATATACATGAAAAGAGTTAAAACATACATTAAAACTGATTACTTGCACTAAATAAAAACAAAACCGTATTTGGGATTTATTTGGACAGCAACATTTCTGTTAAACGGAAGTAATTATTCTGCAATTAAGAAAAAAGAATTATGGAAAACTTTTTTCTCTCTCTCTCTCTCTCTTTCTTCCTCTCTCACACACACAACTTAAAAATGTGATAACTTTTCACAAATCATTCAATACTTCTTATGTAATTTTTATTTTAAAATATTAATTATTGAAAAGATCTATTAAGTACACAGCATAGAATTATTTTTCCTAAAAATCAAGATTAAGAATAGAATTATTTTTTCGAAAATCGAAGAATTAAAACCTATTACGTGTTATAAATTGAGCCTGATAAGATTAACAACATCTTTATATCATGCGAGTTATGTATCAAAAACAATAACCACAGTACGCAATGTTACCTGACACCGAATTAATAAAGTATAAACCTATCAGGATACAACTACTTGAAATACGACTACTCTGAAACATGAATTATTCTAAGATCCAGCAAGTAACAACTTAGCGCGCGCGCGCGTGCGTGTGTGCGTGCGTGCGTGCGTGCGTGTGTGTGTGTGTGTGCGCGCGCGCGTGTGTGTGCGTGCGTACGCGCGTGTGTGTGTAGTTTGCTTCGCAGTATTTAATGAAACGATCTTAGCGCAAGACGCAAATGAAATAGTAATTTTTATTAAATATTTTGTGATAGTGATATGAAATGAAGTTCGTAAAGGAATATGACGCCGATGCATATCGTATCTTATTTAATAACAAAAGTAAAGTGACGTCAATGTAATAAAGTTTGTTTTGCTGATACATAAGATTAATCTCTACTTATCAATAAATTAAAATCGCATTAATTTCATTCCAAATAAGTAATAAATTCATTAAATATTAGTGCAACAACAATTAATTGTCCACACAAAGTCTGTTCAAAAGTACAGTTTATCACGCATACTTGACCTCACTGCTTGACCATCGTCTACCATATTTTCAAGTTTGTCCAACAAATATTGTCAAAACATGCTTCGTGGCTGCGTCGCACTCGGTCTATTAGTTATTATTCTATATTGACAACGTATTTGCCTTATATTATCCAGCGGCTTTATTCTGCTCGTTGCGCTGTTTTGACGCACGCATGAAATAAAAAAAAAGAAAGAATATATGCAAGTACTCATCGATGCAAACCATCATAGAAACTGTAGTAGCGCTTCAAAGAAAGCTTATTTAGCATTTTGTTGGGAAAATAATATGAGCACTACTGCTTTTAACTCAAATATTGATAAAGTCGCTATCGAAGATCAATTATCGTCACTAACGAATGATGTAAACGTGCCGGATGCAATGCTTTTTTACCATTATGAAACAATATAAAGCCGACATACGTCACCGAAGTTGTTCACATGAATCATATCCGTTGCTTACGAAAGTATTATAAATATAGTCAAGCCAAATAACTTCTTACGCAACTTCAACGATGCTCTCAAGTTTAATCAATATTTAACTTTGGAAAGACGTTGGACATACTTCTGGTTTCCGTTGTCGATAAAACACTTGACTGATATTTATCCAAGCGCCTCGCTCTCGACGCAGTCGACGATTCAAGTACATCAGAATCCCGAGACCTTCACACCATCGGGAATGCGAAAGATCCTCTCTTCCGGTGGAAGCTCGCCGATTTTGTACCGGTCCAACATCGTCCTAGCGACAGCGGAGTGCCCAGTGCCAATGAATGCCAAGGTGGCGTCTCGACCAGCATATTCCAGAAGAACGTCCTGACCACCCGGATGATTGCTTAGGAATTCCGTACAGTCGTACACGTAATCGTAGATTACCAGCCAGCAATCATCGAGTGCGTCGTGCCAAGCGACCTCGTCCAGAGTGATTACCTGAGTATCGTCGCGTGATTTTTCCCTGTTTGACCTCAACCTGCACCTTCGTTCCCTGACGCCGTCGTTCTTCTCCAAGACATCGTTACACTCGACTTGCAGGAAGTCCTCCTTCGACGATTTCACATCTCCCAATTCGAGGGAGCAGAAGCCCAGACTCAGAAGGTCCATGTTGCTACGGGTCTTGGAAACGCTAGCTCTGCAACATAACCGAGTATTGTCTTTGACTGGAACTTGACTGTAAATTAACATCGAGCACGTCATTCCTGCTCGTATATATATGTAAAGTGTGTTTAATTGCGATTAATTCAAGAGGCTTTATCAAAATGCGTCTCAATATCGTAAGTATAAAAGTCATATCAAATGTATAATAGTTACTGTTTATTAATCTTTTATCTTACTAAACTGAGATCTTTGGTCTGTAAGATAACATGATTTACAATAAAAATTATGCATGACTAGTAAACAATTATCGAAAAGCTAAAGAATCATCTTGTTTTATCTAAGACTTTACTATGCCTGTGATGACTTAATTTGAAATAAACTTTGTTTAACAGCAATACGCTGATTATTATCTTAGTTATTGGTTTTTTAATTTGGTTGATCTTAGCTTTATGATGCAATCTTCACGTGATATAAGAACATTGATGAATGATACAGTTTGCATTTGCACAAAATACATATAAATGTAGTTATACATGCAGAATGAGAGATTCTTTTGTATTAATATATCAGAAATTATTTCATAAATAAAAATTTAAAACACATAAGTGATACGAGAATAATCTAGTAATAAAAAAGCAATTATAAATATATAAATGTATTTTTAATATTTTTGTAAACTATATATATAATTTTCCTAAATTTATATATATATATATATATATATATTAAAATCAAAACATTCAGAGAATTCAGTTTTGAAACTTTTTTGATTTTGCATTTTGCAATCAACATGGAATCAATCATGTTCATTTATCTCATACACTTATATGTTTAAAAAACAAAACACAATTAATTTTCCTTCATAATTTTTTTCAAGCGAAAGAATGTAATAATGTACCACTACGATAAAAAAACCAATATAGGCTACTGCAAAGAATTATGTGCAAGTATACCACTGATTTCGGAAAATTCGTTACTGAAGGTTTTGAAAATGTGAACACGCGAGCACTAGAGATACTATTACAGAAATAACGGAACAACATATAATGATAAACTGCCTAATTTATTCGGCAATTGTTAAATAATCTTAAGCACCACGTATCCAGGAAATCGTTACACAAAGTGCACGTACAGCAAGCGTTTGTGCCGACGTTGTCTATCAAGAGACATCGCGCAGCGTACTGAGAACTGAGCACCGTAAACAGAAATCAATTCCCTACGGGAAAGGAAAGTAATTCTATTACTTGAAATCTGAAACCTCGTTGAAACCTGACGCGTGCCGCACGAGGTATCTTCTTGATCATGCACTGTTGCGGTAGTGAAACGTGTTGCTTGGTCCCATGTAGAACGCGCGTGTAATCCGCGCGTGCAGAACTAGTCGCACTCCAAAGGAAAATCTCCTCTTCCTCCAACCGGAAGCGGATGCTGACGCTGGCCAAAGAGGGGATGAAAGCAAACGAGAGACGCAGTTCGACAAGATTCCCAGTCAATTTGAAATGAAGATCATTGGAGGACGCGTAAGGTGCACTGTGAGGTGTAAAACTTGTCGCTCCAAAATTACCCGTTTTTTTGGTGATTCCCGACCTTAATTTCTCACAAAGATTCAAAACAGTTTGATCTCTTGCCCGCACTCGCGATTCAGAGAGAACCGTTTCGGTACTGCAGCGATTCTACCGCGTGCGCAAGTATCACTTGACGATTTTATTTGCTGGTACCGCGCAGTTTTATATGACTTTTTTTCTCGCACAATGATAAGCACCGGTCTTGCGTTACGCTTTCGTCAAGCAAACCATTGCGAAAGGAAGTAGAAGTTCTCGAGATAACCGCCACCTATTTGCAACGACAGGCATCTCAGATCTCATTTGCAATTGATTAAATACTCAATCGCAAATCGCAGTTACATCACACGCTGCTGCATGTTAATAGGAGCTATGTTTCCATATCGACCAATATCACGAGAGTCAAGAAGTGCTGTTCAAAATATGTCTAAAAATACTTATTCGGAGAGTCGTCTAATCTTATTTGTACAGATATGATTGTTGCGGATCGACGTTAAAGAAAATTTCAATCAATTAAAATAAAACATTGTTGTGTCAGCTTCAGCGTGTGCTTAGCAAACCATGATAAACGATTTTGTTAAAATGTGATAAGCGCAAGATTTCTCCGGTGTAAAGTTAATATCCTTAAATAGAATTCTTCTTTTTACATTTTCATATCTTGTTATTGATACGATTAATTACTTTGTAATGATATTTTGATTTTTGCAAATAAACGCAGATTAATTAAATATAAACTGTTATACGTAAACTTTGACCAGCTGCTGATACAGTGGGAAATGTGCAGCAAGCGTGCCGCTATCAATCAAGTCCAAAAATGAATCTTGTTAGATATCTATTAAAAATAGTGGATTGTAACATATATTCCTTTTCTTAATCGTTTTAATAATATAGGTTGCAATATATATTAAAAACGCTAAACAAACGGAACAAATATACGTTTACAACCCAACAGAATTATCTTCATCAAACGAGTTTGTTGAAGCGCCAGGAGAAGGCGACAAATTTCATCGTATCATTGCACGGTACAACAAAACATCAGATAAGGCAGATACATACATAGGACTTGATAAGTAACAAGTTCACAGCAGGAATCATTTCAATCATCATGTCGCATCACAATGTAAGCAAAAACATGAGGAACACTTTGACACAGCAAATACATTTAAAAAGTGTGTATAGTTCCCGCATACATGGTATTTGCGAGAATGCTTGGTACCCCATAGGTCGATACGATCGCGGAGGTGCGAAACTTCGCTGGTTTTCAGTTGAGCGCCGCGTC
This sequence comes from Ooceraea biroi, assembly GCF_003672135.1. Classification (NCBI taxonomy): domain Eukaryota; kingdom Metazoa; phylum Arthropoda; class Insecta; order Hymenoptera; family Formicidae; genus Ooceraea; species Ooceraea biroi. The sequence goes on from NC_039510.1 coordinate 11,156,401, forward strand.
GGGGCGTCACGACGCGGCGCGGATATGCGTCCACTGAGCCGGCGCGACGACGCCGGGCGCCGCGACGCCGCGGTTATCGCGACGGCGCGGCCAGCCGTGGCGGCGGCGCACCGCGGGACTGATAGTCGCAATCATGCCACCCTGACCTCACGCACATTCCCGTAAGCACGGTGCGTGTGTCGACGTCGCAAGGAGAAGATCTCTCTCGTGCATCCGTGGCGAGGAAAAGGTGGATCTTTATCGCGACAATTTCAACGTCGACAACGACGGCGGCGACGGGGACGACGACGCGACGACAACGACGACGACAAAAGTGACGTCGGCGACGGCATCTCCGACGCGTACGCGCACGGCCGAGCGGGGAGGATCGACGTCGCACGGGAAGACCGGCCGGTCGGAAACGACTCGCCCGTTCTGGTACCATCGTCTACCCTCTCACCCCCGTGGACGACGTCGACGTCCGTGCGTGCGCGAGCGAGACGGAGCGGTACACGCTCGCGAAGGATCGTCATCGTGAAATCTAGCCGTAGTGTCCGCGCACGTGTGAAAGAAAATTTTACCCTCGGGAGGCCGTTTGTGCACGGCTGCACCCGCGGTGAAGAGCGGAAGATTCCAAAAAAAGACCTCGTGAGACGAACCGATTGCAACGTGTTCGTGAAAATGCTGTTGCCGACAAACGCCTATAAGGCGGAAACGTGTGCGAGCACCAGATCGATTGTCCTCGAGCGCGTTCGATGATCGAGAAAACGTTCCGAGAACTCGTCTTCTCGCGTACGGGAAACGCGGTGGAAGCGAGAGACGCGAAAGCACGTACGCCGCGCGTACGTACATGTGTGTGTAGAAGCTGTTGTCCTCATGACACATATTAGAAATAGGGGTGCCCGTGCACTTGCGTGCACCGCTACCGCACCGCGTGAAAGCATTCGGCTACGACGCGGAGAGCCGGCGCACGCGACGCTCGAAAGCGCGTTTCTCCCGACATTCTGTCAGCCAAGGACACCCTTGACGTCGGCGACGACGATCGCAAGCGGTACGCGCACGTTGAGAGAACACGCTTGTGCATCCGGGTGTCGCACGTGTGTCCGAAAAGGATTTTGAAAAAAGCGACGAGGTGCGGGGCGACGCCGCCGGCGCAGCACGTCGCACGTGTTACTCGGCCGAGCCGGATCGATCGCCCGGAAGTGTGCTCGAGCCAGAAGCTGCGTGGTGATTATGCGTCTTATTCGCGACGTGCGGATTCTCGTGGATGCGATTTTTCTGCCTGACAAAAAAAGAATGAGCGACACCGTAGCGACCCTCGCAATATCCGCGCGAGCTTCTGCGAGCCTCTCGACGTGAGCTGACTCGTGTATCTTTCTGTGTCGATTCGCTCTTTCGTTAGAGTTCTCTGGTGATAACAGTGAATCAGTTGCATACGTTAGGGGTGTACATAATATTACGTGGGCATATATTATATACTCCGTAAATTGGTGAGCAAATATTTGATAACGTTCAGACTGCATTAGGCAAGCATTCGTCGTTGGTGGTTTATTGTCTCTCATGATTATTATTTAGTTTTATTTATTTTGCATTATTTAATATGTGCTCGATTTCGACTTTGTGTAAGCTCGAATTGATGCGTATTGTGTGTAAAACGTCTCCAGATTTCGAGAGATAGCTATTCGACAGTATCAAGTAATTTCCAGGCTTTGGTTTTTTTTTCTACAATCAGTTGAATGCTTTTCAAAATTGCGTCGTAAAAAGATTATGTGCTCAAAAGGGAAAAATGTTAAACTTTTTAATTAAGAATCTGTTTTTTCGTGCACCCGCGTGCAACTAATTGAATCTGGAACACGCTCTCGTTTCAAGCGCGTCTGCTCTATTTCGACGAGATTCCTCGATCGTGAGTCTCGTCACTCCAATAAAATTCGTGAGACGATGACTCGCCAGGAACCCTCTTCAATCGTGACATTAAATGGAAACAAAAACAAAAGTTGGAATACTATTTGCTAAACGAATAGGATTCGCTTTCTACATCGGTCATTATTATCGCGCGTTATTACGCGATTGAATAATACCCGTGCGTCATCGCGATAAGAAATAATCGTTCCTAATTCAGACGCGAATTTAGACCGTCTCGGATAATGTCGCATTAATTATTTCGGCAGTTTGCGCTTTTAGTATTTCTTTTCCTGTTGCGTCCGTTCGCGATTTGGCTTCGCCGCCCCGACTGTGTACACGCGGTCTCACAATAAACAGACAAATCGTGCCATTCGTCGAGGCTGTCCTGCTGGCACAGTCGCGTCACCTTTTCGGGCAACAGATCCGCGCAAAGTACAACGATAGCTCGCATGGCGCCTCATGGTTACGTCGGAGATAGCTCTTTCCTCCGAGGGCGCAATCAACGAGAGCGCAGCTCGGCCGTCACTTTTCGTTGGCGCCATTATTAATAGCGGGCAGGCATCGATTAATTGATTTATTTTATAAAAAAGAATGACACGCGTCGCTAAATAATCGCAACGTCCCGCCTCGTCCCGGCTTCATTCGCCATCAATAGAGCGTAGCGAACCCTGCGATAACGTCAGACACGTACGGATCATCGACTTTGACTCGCCTCGCTCTGTCCAACCCTGTCCACCCCCCCCCCCCGGCCGACACACTCGCTGGACGGAGCCTAGTTTGTGTATCTGACGTCCGCGCGGGAGTAACTGACCGATATCATTGCGTCGCTACACGCGTCCCATTAAAAATGCAGTCCCATAGAGACACAGTGAGTCTATAGTTATACATATGTATATACATGTGTATTCGCGTGGCCGCGTGTACCGGGCGCCGCGCCGTCGTACCCCTCTTTTCTTCACCGATCGAACACCTCGCCAACGTGCTCCCCCGTTTCGCCGCTTTCCCTTAAATCGCACTGCTGAACCGCGAAGGCGCCTTTGACGCCAGTCAGAGGGAATCATACGCTTCTTTGTATCATTAGTTCTTCTCGATTCTATCGACGCCTTGCACTCGCGTCCGTTTTCACTTGATCAAATCGACGGTTCCCGAAATCTCGATACTCCAGCGACTCGCCATCCCTCCATCCCTAGCCAAGCTAGGGTACGCTCTCGGCTAGATGATTTCGTTGGCGAACGAGACACGTTTCGGATGACCGTGAAATTCGTGAGCCCTTCTACCCTCAAGGGATGGTATTGGCGAGCGGTAGCAAGAGGACCGATCAGCGATCGTCTCGAGCCACTTCGGGCCACTCTGATCGCGCGTCCCGCGAATCCTCGATGATTTTCCGCGGCGGTGCGAGGATTCCTACTATTTATAAATGGTCGAAACCCGGTCGCGTTGGCGAACGGCTCGAGTCGGCGGAGCTGCTGCCGCCGCAGCCGCCTCGTGTGGGGAACAATTCGCCACCCCATGGTAAAAATAGAAGCTCCTAGCCAGCTAGCCGAACTCGAGGCTAGAGCTTGAGGCGCGCGCGGCACCGCTCTAGCCGCGCTAGAGCGGACGTACGCACGGGCGGATGTACGTTTCGGCGGCGCACCGCCGCAACCCGACCCCCTGTACCTGTGCGGATGCTGACGATGATGCTGATGCTGCCGATGTCGTGTACCGAGCTAGAACCTCGTCGTCCGCCGTCGTCGACGTGAAGAAAGTGCGCGCGCGCGCCCGCGCGCGTCCATCGCGTATGTGCGTGCCTGTTGTTCTGTGTGTGTGTGTGTGTGTGTGTGTGTGTGTGTGTGTGTGTATGCTTGTGTATGTGTATATGCGTGCCGAGATCTCGCAACGACGGCTCCGTTCTGCCTTCCTCCTCGTCTTACTTGCACTTCGCTCGAGGATAGATTCGGTATCCATTTGAGCACTTTCAAGCACCGCCGTACGATCAGCTCCCCCGTGGATCTTAGTCATCGATCCACCGTAGGCAGATCTCTTTGTGGATGACTCATCAGCGAATTCGATCGAATATTCGCTTTCCGAAGAAAGCGCGAAATCGGAAGAGAGAAACGTTTGCGAGCGAGTAGCCGTCGAGAAACGAGAGATCGAGCGAGAGAGAAAGAGAGAGAACGAGAGCGAGAGAAAGAGAACGAGAGAGTAAGAAGAAGCGGGCGAGATGAAGACGGAGAAGAGAAAGAGAGGGCGAGTAAGAGAGAGAGAGAGCCACATTCCGAGCGGATCACGGATGCTTATAGAAGCGTTGCGTAACGACGTCAGGCGGACAGCGAAACCGCGATTCCGCGTCGGGCTCGTCGTCTAGTTTCGACGACTTCGAAGGAAAACCCGGTGCGTCTCCCCCGGGGCTCCTCGCGAATCCCAGGGCGGCATCCTACGGTGATCGTCGATATAAACGTCAAGTGCTTCCGAGTGCCGTGCGCGAGCTGCTGGATGCACGTCTCGGTTCCTCGGCAACTCTCGGCGAAGTGGGATCCCGTCTCGATTCACGATTGCAAACGGTTCTGTGGCAGTATATGTGCGTGTGTATGTGTACGAATGAGTGAGGGGAAGGAAAGGGGTTCGACCGGGTTGAGAGCAGAGCGAGGTGGCCCGAGGTGTGTTGTCTCGGAGTAGTAGTGCTGGTGATTGAGAGGATTAAAGATGAGGATGAGAAAAGAGAAATAGGAAGTATCCTGAGGGAGAGCTCAGCCACACCGGGTGTATCGATTCCGAACTCGCGACTTTCAGAGATTCGCGGCATTCTCGCGAGACTCTCGCGATTTCTCGGCGCCGCAGGAGGAACCGAGAAACGTTCTACGCTCGGAGAGACGTAGATTCGTGCTCGCCACGTTCGCGCGCTCGCACGTCGGTTCCTCGAAGTCGAACTAAAATTAAACCCGGCCCGGCGAGGCTCGCTGATTCTTTTCTCACGTCCGGCTTCTCTCGCGGATTGCGTCGCGATGACAGCCGGGCCTTGAGGGCACGGGTTTGGGTTTGCGGTCCGGGGATCGGCGTGCGCGGTTTAATCGGTCGATCGAGCAATCGGCAGTACGCGGAATTACGCTCGTACTTCCGCCGTAATAATCCCTCTAGAACGGCGACTTGGCCGGCGCGTACTACCGCTCGTGTCCCGCCACGTCTCGCATCGACGTCGACGATCGATCCGCGATCGTTACGACGGATCGACGCTTGATTCTACGGTGCTATTGTAGAGATCTCGTGGAGGCGGGCGTGAGAAGGCGGCGGCGAAGGCGACGAAGGCGACTGCGGCGTCGGAAGAGAAGGTGGAGGAGAATGGAGCGATATCCAGGGCAAGACGCGTGCGGACGTTACTGACGAGCGAGTACGAACACGATCAAAACGACGACGACGATCACGACGAGGACGAAGACGAGGGAGACGAAAAAATTGAAGCGGAGGAGGAAGAGGAGAAGAAGAAGGAGGAGGAGACGAGGGACGAGGGAAGTGTGAAAACGAACGACAGTGCCCGCGGTAGCCGCGAGAGATGCAGCAACAACCACACTCCGGCCAGCAATCGTCCGGAGCACCAAACGGGGTGGCGGGAGGTGCCCAATTGCCACCGCAAACAGGTGGTATAAGCCCGGCGCAACCTGGCGCGACCGGCACCGCCACCGCGGCGTCTAATCGCGCGCAGGTCAACGGGGGTAGATTCGATTTCGACGATGGCGGGACCTACTGCGGCGGCTGGGAGGACGGCAAGGCCCATGGTCATGGTGTGTGCACCGGGCCCAAGGGTCAGGGAGCCTACTCCGGCAGCTGGCACTTTGGCTTCGAGGTATCCGGCGTCTACACCTGGCCTAGGTAAGCAATTGATTATTAGTGAAATTACTGATACGATTGATACTTGTTGGAATTGCTCGCTGCATCGTGCACATACTTGTTTCTGAAACGCTCCAGAAATAGTTATTATCTTTAACGCTGTTCTTTTTTTATCTTTAGCTTTTCCACAATATGCTATTATCGCATCAAGGGCGCAGCTTACGCGATGGATAGGATTAGCTAGGAATACGATACGAATTTCAGAGTGCATGCGCAATTCACTATCCGTTGGACTGCTCGTCTGCGCTTTGCGGAAATGATTTAGTCTTGTACTTTCTTCGCGTTGGAGTACCTTCGGGTTCGCATAAAGACTGTTGCTTCTCCGGCTTCTGAAGGATTAATTATATTGAGCTCGTTTACACCGTGATAAATGATACGATTTTTACGAGCTAATTATCCAATATTACGTTACCGTTACCACAGTCGTTTCATGTCAACAATGTTGCTCGCGTCACGGAGCAGACGGGCACCTAACGTTACACTGTGTCGAGGTAACTTGAATCTAATGAAACTATTTCGAGAAACTTACGCTCGGCAAGTAGAGAATTGGACATTTCATTGACGGTTTAATGCCGAATCCACGTCAAATTCACGAGACGCGTGGCGTCGTGCGGCGCGAGATGAGCGAATGGCGGACCTTGACACGTATATATACCCGGTGTATACCTGGGAGAGAATCTCTCTCTTTCTCTCTTCCGATCCTGCGAAACTAGGTCACCGAGTGCAAGGACAACGAGATCAGGTCACCGGGATTCAAGCCGTCAGGACCTAGTTCAGGGCCGCGAAGAACAATTGTCGAAATTTTCGAGGATAATCGCGGACGGTGACGATCGACATTCGCGTTTGGGTTAAAGGTGAAACTTGCTTAAATCCCTTCAGCGAATCAATTCGAATAATATTTCCTTTACAGTTGTAGTTCTAATTTCGATAAAAGGATTTACAAAATGTATACGCAAGTAAATTTATCGGAACTCAGCTATAAAAAATGCAACATCCAAGATCGTTAAATGCACCGCGTTTCTCTAACGACGACGTTATCAGCGAAAAATATTCCGAGCCGTTTGCTTCCGTGAAGTTAAGCGAATATAATAACGGTAGTATGTGTGTGCAATATATCCTTGAATTATTGATCAGCCGCGTGTTCGGGCTTCTTTGTTTAAAATTAAATGAAAAACAAGTTTTTATTAACAAAGAGATCTCAGTTGATTTCGGAATACTGAACAAAATAATGATAAAAATATCATGTTTGCATCGCAAAATCCAGTTTTGCGGAAAAAATGTATCAAGTCACACGTAACGATCAGTCACAAATTGTACATTATCCGCATGCATTTATTCACATGAAATGGAAATCCCCGCAACAGACCTAACGATCATAATTAGAGTTTCTGAATTACACATGCAACATGACGTTGTTAAGTAAAATTAATAACATCGAGATAAAACACAATAATATTGTTCACTTGAAATATGTATAAATTAAACTATTAAACTCGTTAAAATATTAGCTGCAATATCTTAATGTATGCATAGCTAAGATATATATACACACATTCGATATAGATATTGTACATATGTATAAGTACTGATAAGAATTTATTTATTTTGTTGTATGCATACGTGTTAATCAATTCGAGACTATTTTCTCGGATTTTAAGTTCCTTTTGAACGTAAGTCTATTCCTTGTTGCCGTGGTTTCCGAGTTGGGCAATGAAACACAACGGAAGGGACGAGATAAAGAAGAGAAAACGAGATGAGCTCATGAAACGTTTCTTCTTACCGACCACGTATCTAGACCGACAGAATTCATCATTTTGTTTCCGCGTGAACTGGAGCAAGGTCCTCGACCACATTTTCCTAGTAACATTTTCCGAGATAGCTTCATTTATGAACATGATGGTATTCGAAAACGAAGCAAAACATTTGTAGATTGAGTTGTCAACCTCTTTCTTTAAATTTCTTACATTATATTACAAGAATATCCGCTCCACCAAAGAGTTTTCATCTATTTCCATCTTGCAACGAGCAAAATCGTGTCGCCAAGAATTTCACGCAAGGGGGGTCGTATTATAATATTAGAATTATTTATTACAGAAATTTGACTTAGATGTAAGATTATTTAACTGTGAATCATGTTTCGTAACATTTGTTCTTCAAGATAAAACGTATTTCTTTTATTCATTTTTAAGATTTACGTTGCACGAATATAATTTCAGTGTTATCGCATTCCTAGTTGCATTCATAATTAGAGAATTTTGTGCGAGAAAGAAAGAGAAAAAGATATTTTGCGCATCGTCAAGGAATAACATAATTAACATGGATTACAACGTGGATTACAGTCCACATGAATAACACAATTTTTGTCACGCAATAACTTATCGTTACTGCGAGAGAAATATTTCCCATTTACATATTACTTTAATCTTTTATTTACACATTTAACAATCATCTGCATGAATCCTTTTAATCAAGATCAGCTCTATTCTCTTTCAATAAATTTATTTGGAAAACTTTCGAAGTCTCTTTGATTAACAGAAAAAATTATTAAAAATAGATATAATTATTCAGTAATAATAATTTCGAAGCACATTTGATGCTACATTCAGAAGAAGAGGACCGATTTTCTTCTGTTATGATTTATGCATCCAACAATGTGGGTGCAGCGCCGTCATCGTTGCCAATAGCAACGTACTTTACAGTTAACGTACCCACGTTAATTAGACGAATTTCCAGATAATTTACGTAGGCAGGTAGCACAAATGGCAACATGATTCCCGGAGTGTAACACCTAAAGATATTTCTTCGCGACGGAATTGTCTTATATTTAAGCTTTGCAGAAAGCTGTTTACTAGGAGATTAAATCATTCGCAAACTGTATTTCAGCGGGTCAGCTTACGAAGGACAATGGCAGAACGGCAAAAGACATGGCTTGGGCATGGAGACTCGTGGTCGTTGGCTTTATCGGGGAGAGTGGACTCAAGGCTTCAAGGGTCGTTACGGAGTCCGGCAATCCACTACCTCCACAGCAAGATACGAAGGTACATGGTCCAGCGGCCTCCAGGACGGATACGGCTCCGAGACTTACGCCGACAGCGGTGAGCATCAACTCTCTATCTCATTGCTTATTTTAATGTTTAATTCATCCTGCTCATATTGGTTACCGTTAGGAAGCGAATGACTGACGAATTATTTATTTATTAATTCTATGCCACCAATCTACTTCCTGACCCATGCTTTATAAATATTAAATATCTTAAATATTATATGTTATTGGGTCTATCAAAAAATTCTATTCGATTTTTGCGTCAAATTTTATTTTGAACTGCATTCAGTAGAATCGAATTGCATTCAGTAGAAATAAATAATTCATCAAATAATTATCATCGTTGTCTATGATCATAGATTACCGATGATTACTTGGTTGATGAATAATTTGCTTCTACTCAATTTCTAACCAGTGCCAAATTGGATAGAGAAAGAAAGTAATTATAATAGCAATATCTTCTTTTGTTTCTAAAGTAAATAGAGAGCGTTCCTTAAAATTGGATGACCTATTTCAGAAACATCCTTTATATAAGCGGATAGAAGCTCCTTTGCGACATGGCTCGTTTGTATCGATTAGTAATACAGTTGACACATGAATGCCAATTTAACGAATCAGCTGTACGGTCGTGCAGAGTTCGGCTCTATTGATTTCGCATTAAACGTGATCACCATTACTAATGGATAATTCCACTCACAAACGAAATATTAGTCCGATGTTAAAAATGCGTCAGAAATTCTATCTCGCACTCAAGTCAGCTTATGAAGCTAAACGTCGTCAGTAAATAAATCACAAAGTTCTTTTAGTAAAGCCGCGCGGTGGAAGCTGACTTGACTGAACACGATAAATAAACAAAGCCAGAAACAGATATGGCAGGGCGTGTCATCGATTTCACATTATCTCAGCGAGATATTTAGTTGCATCAAAATTAATGATCGACAATGGCGTAATCGAGATGCCTATAAAAGTTGATGCAATATTTACAAAATAAGCACCGTCCTTGTCTCAAATATTTCTGTTCAGAGAAAAGTGTTGAATAAAATATCACATAGATAAAAAATATCAATACATATTTATCACAAATATGGGCGGTATGTATTATGCAAAAGGGATCAATTATGCCATTGCCTCTGGTATATATTTTTGTAAACCGATCAATCGCGGCAAAGCATTGGTTTAGACGGTTATTGTAAACGAAGCATGAGGCGGATATGATCGCAACAGACGATGCCATCCAATCAATATCGTTTCCAGCGAAAAGTCTTCTCGAGAGTAGCAGATTGATGGTACTGCTGCGCAACGAATGCGACGTTTCTGAAAATCGATGCGACCTTCGATAGCTTCTTGCCTCGCTTTCCAGTCCTTATGGCCCGTTCATTAGCCTTTTTCTCCCTGGAGGGACATTTTCCTCTTGCGTGGTGCAGTCGCTCAGTCTTGAATCTCGCCCACCATCCGGCACAAGCAGCGTCGCGAAATTCAATACGTCGTTTTGAACATCATTAACCGAGCCCATCCATAAATTCTCTGCTTATCAATTTCCCATCTCCCGTTATCAATTTTATTTAAATTGCCGCAGGATATATTAGTCGACAACAAACACTGGTTGTTATCGCTCCAGTTGCGAGCAAGTGAGCGGATAAACGAGTCATGTCGCACTCTAACCGGTGAGAAAGTAGGACTATTGTCAGCCGATCGATCATCGCTGGTAAAACGTTATGAAGTATTCACGCGCTATCTAGCATAAAAGAAAGAGCGAGAGAGAGAGAGACTGCGACGTTGCACGTCCGTATGCGAATGGCATAAAATATTGCCGGTACATTAATTAACGCGACATCGTCTTCAGGCCGGTCGTTTTTCTCGAGGGTTGAACTGTATCTCACTCGGAATGTTAGAGTTACGCCCAGATGTTTGGATCTCAGCGTGTTGTGAAAGGATCACGAGTAAACCAAATGGAAAATCTCCTCGTAATTTTGTGCGGCGAGTTTTGCTGTTACTCATCGCGGCAACCGAATACTTCGAAGCTGCACACAAACCGAGAGATGATATCCTGAGAGCCGCATATTACACGGGCAGATTATTGGACGCAAGCTAGACGCCTAACGATCGACGATACCCGGTAATATTCCCGCCAAGTTCCTTCGTGGTGACGTCTCTCCGCAGCATCTCGATTAGTAATCTCCGAGATCTCGCGACTTCGTGCGGAGGACCGACGGAATTCAGAAACTGGAAATGCTCTGACACGGCCACGTCACGATGAACACGCGTGCGTACATTATGCCGGCCGAAAATAGCACATCCGATCGCACGACGGGAATCAGTCGACTCGATATTTATCGAGCACCGCAAGTTAGCCGATTAGTGTTTTAGCGTGAATTTATTTTTAATAAATCATCATACATATGTTGAGTCCTTAGTCGCTTCGGTATTCCGTACATCTATCTAATTTAAGCTCGATTGTCACGTAAAAATATGGGGTTGTCTCTGGATACATCTGTCCATTAGATACATTTGTCCTGAAACATGGCCCTATTAACCGCGATCACTATAATTTCCTGAAGATAAACCGGCCCACAACCTGAAAATGCGGGCAGCTTAATCGTTCGTGGTCTAAATAAAGCGCTGAGGAGTATCGAGCAGAATGAAATGCAATAAAACTTATCCGTGCTGCCGACCACACTCTCTCCTCTTCTTCATTCTCTTTTAAACGTGTTCCATCTCTTTCTGCTTTTTGCAGTGAAGATAAGTGAAGTGCCGGTGCTATTTTGACGCGGATCAAATTGGTAAAAAAGCCGTAGCAATTTTTTATCACAAATCGACCGGATGTCGGGACGTTTATCATAAGCACGTATATAGATGGAGCATGTTTGATATGTAATGTTATTTTTTTTAAAGTAATTATGCAACATCATACGCGATACAAAAACTAGGAAAATAATGTGAGTTACGTCATAGCTAGGAAAATTCAAAAAGATGTGCTTTTATTGCAAAGTAAAAAGATTGGTAAATGAGCTCGACAAGTTTATTTTAGTACCTTTTTCGAAGCTACAATTAAAGAGAATTAAAGAGAAATAATTTATCTCTTGCAAGATAAATGAAGACAATGTGATAATGTTCTTTCTGAGAAAAGATTAAAAGATATATTATTAAATTATTTTAATGTATCTTATAGTAGATACATTGTTCTTTTATATTTTATATATTTTTTATATTCATCACTTTGCTATGAGCGGATTCTCCTTAGCTGTAATTCTCAAAAGGACGAGCTCGTCAAGCTCATTAGCTCAACTATTTTATGTAATGTGGCATATCTCTGACGTAAGCAAATGCGATACCTTTTATTTGCGATAACGCAAAAGAACTATTTCCTTTTATTTTTTATACATTTTTAATAAAATAATTATCGTCATCTTTTTTTACTTTTCATACTTGCTTTTTGCCGTTTTTAATTTATCCTAAAAGATTAATTTCACAGATTTTAAATTTACGTGTACCAAATCGAATTAAAAGATTGATTGGTACGTGGTATAGACAAAAATATAAAAGATACATGCATAAATGAGTAATAATTATTAACCGCATTTTGTCATTGTGTCCTTTTTTGAAACAGACATAAAAATTATTCATATTTATAAAATAATGTAAAATATATTGGATACTACATAATATCTGTAGGTGTAAGTTTTGTTTAGATCTTTTCTCTTGAAAAATTTTCAAGAATTGAGATTTCATCCGCCTTGACATCATTGTGCAATGATGATGATGCGATATACATAAGACGAAGAAGATTGGGATTGATCAAGGTGCAGCACGTGTATGCGCACCGCATGGAAAAGGGCGAGTCCACGTAAACACGACGAGAATTCCCACCTACCTTGGAAGGCGCACCCAACTTTTCCGCGAAAGCCCCGGTTGGTTCACCTCCTGGTTTGAACCTCTCCGTTACGGGTCAAGGTCGCCCACGGTTTACCCATCACCACCCGCCGCTTCTACCGGCATTCGTGCAGCTTCTACGACGAAATAAAATCTACCCACCCTCTCCCGCTCGCGCACCAGTCGCGGTCATCGTTGCGGCGCTCTGGTTTCTTTCATGCCGACCTCGAGATTCCATTACATTAACGTGGACATCAGTTAGCTGTAGTCTCCAAATTTATTTCGCTCTCTTGATTCCTTTCCGAGATCTGCCGTAATATTTTCCACACGAATTACTCCTTGTCATCGTACAAGTAACTTGTTCCTCTTTTTTTCTATGTTATGTGTACGCATAATAGGTATTAGAAATAAATCCAAATACGTTTTATGGGATTTCATTTCCATGCAGTGTGCACAAGGATTGTTATGTTAATGAAAAAAGAGCAAAATTGCAAGAGAAGAGGATGGGAAAGGATTAAACGTCAGCATTATATTTAAATCGAGAAGTTTGCTTTTGTTGATCGGAGCTCTTTGATGAATGTACAGTCAATTGTGTTTGAATGATCTTGATCAAGAGCGGATTACCGAGCAGATGCTCTATATATAGAGCAAAAATGCTCTTTGACAACCAGTCAAAATAGGAAAAGAAAGGTCAATTAGAATCTGTGCGCGGGAGTATATATCCTCTATGTACTCCCACATATTTTCAGCACGTGTGACTATCTTTTTTAAACACACGAAATGCGACACGTAAAGCGGCATGCAAACACTACAATCGCGTAAACATCGGGAATCTATATTTCACTATGTATGTTTCACGTCGATATGATCGTATCGACAGTGCGTCATTTAAATGCCAGGTTTATATTTTAATGTTTGAACGAAGTTCTAAAAATTGACTTATTTTTATACTTAAACAATGCACATATGTATATTTTACGTCATGAAGTTTCATAATTTTTGATAAATTATCGAATAAAAATCGCAAAATATAAAGTTCGACGCCTATCGCTTACAATTGAACGCGTCATTTTGCAATGCGTCGCACAAATTATAATAATTATTACGTGATTGTAATATTATACGCTTCATAATTACTTGAATAAAATTTTCGTTGTAACGCATTGTAATCCGCATCTGACAAAAATAAATCGAAATTCATATAATCACGAAATATTCTAGCTGCCGCAACGTTCATGTGTCTTCGTTATTTATTCGAAAAGAATCTGCCCTTAATCACAAAAAACAGTGCACAATAATGCACGCTCGAGTCGCGAGTTTTCAAGAATAATTTCTTGTCGGAATGATTTATTTCCTCGGAAGGTCGGAGAAGAACCAGGCATTTTAGCTGCAAATTAAGACACTCGCGTGTTCTTAACGATTTGAAAAATATACGAAACGTCTGGTGCACGAGTCTGCGGAATTACCTCCAGCTTGACAAACGTCACCCTATCGGTGCCATGCACCACGACGGAGAGGAGCAACCGTTGAGATTTATCGGTGCCGAGACTCGGGGATTACGCGCAATTATCGTCCTTAATTAAAGATCCGAAGGCTGAAAGTATTCGTGGCATTCGTAATATAACAAGTATTGTGTTCCGGAACGCGTGCGGCTTACGAGCAAGAGCGTACAAGGTCGCAAACATTGGTCTTCTTCATCATAGACCACCATGTATCTTTTCTTTCTCACTACTCGCTGCTCGCTGCGATCTAAGAGGATCGCGCGGACACGTGTAGCGCTTAGAAATGAGCCTCTCAGACTGGGTGTCTCATAAGTATATATTCCGCAACTGTACGTCTCGCGTTGCCATTTTCGTGTTCCGTGTTTATCGCAATGCATCATCCGTACAATTTCTCTGAAACGCTCTATGAATGGACGAAAGTAACGGATGACTCATCCTCCCTCCCTCCCTGCGGGAGGATCGAAAATATAAAATGATCTCGCCATCGTTTCCGCGGCTTGAATATATACACAGAGAGTGACTGCGCTGTTGCACATGTTTCACAAGGAAATGATTTATAAGCGCGGGCATACTTTTTCTTTCGCGCGGACTGCCCTGGTGCTTCTTCCATCCGTGTCTTCGTCACGTATGTATCGTTCGTCTTGAGCTTCTTGATCGAGTTAAGGCACTTTCCGAACGCTATTCCATTTCACCCGTGGCACGTGGCCCGAGGCATTTATTTATAAATACCGACGCCGACGCGTGCGCGCCGGTGCGAGCGCGCGAGAACGCACTGTCGATCGCGTGCGGAGGAAAGAGAGGGTAGATATGCATCACACATAGATGTGCAACAACACATCGATACTTCAACCCCTGCCGCCCTCCCATATCAATCTCCAGACCCTCGTGCTTAATAGACTTCTTGAAGCATCCACGCCTTCCCGATAAATCGCCCGTGACTTAGCCGCGATTTTACACGATACGATGCGCGCTTTCATCCTCGAAAGCCTGCGCACGCGCGCGTGTCGCGCGAAAATTATTGGAACGGCCGTAACCGACGGTACTACGAAATAATTTATGGGCCGATGATTATTTCGGAAGAATGGCGAACGCCCGCAACGAGTCGCGCGGCACGATGCGACGACGGTGGGGATTTAATTAGAGCGTAACGGAGAAAGACACCGCCGCAAAAGAAAGGAACGTCGGGAAAATAAATCGATATCTTGGCACGAGGACAACCGATATCGTGCTGTGACTTAATAAAAAGACAAATTGTCCTACATCCACGTGGCCCTTTTGCTCCCGAGTCGTAAAGGACATCCTGTTGCGAGACGAATATGTTTACAGTGTCCCACATCGGGCTCTTCACGATTATAGTTCATCATTATAGCCCGTAATACGTTCTATAACGATCGCCGGAGAAAAGGATAATATAACGGCACCCTCAGGACCATGCAACCCAGTTACATCGCGGTAGTCGCCGTCCGGTAGCGTGTCGCATAATTAAGCGAGACACGTTGCATAAGTGGCCAAGCCGTCATACCTGATGAGAGAACAACGACGTCTCGTTCTGCGTCGTTCGTATAAAAAACAAGAAGGACACAGAAAGTTAAACAATTTCGACCACACATAATAAAAGGCCGCGTAATCTACTTTTTTTCGCCCCCGTCGGCACGAGCTTGCTGCAACCCTTTATGCAAATAGCGACGTATATGGGATAGCTGTTAATATTATACCGGCGTGGGTTACCTTGATGAACCACTTTTACCCACTTTATACTCGGCTCGGTTATTCCTGATTTTTCCTGGCGTCGCAGGCCTTACGTTACACAATCTGTCGCTGATCGCGTGTAAAAAGCCCGTCATGAATTTTAAACCGCGTCTAATTAGTGCCAGGGACAGTTGGGAATCTAGGAACTGCGGCGTAGGGATTAACCGCGCCTCAGTCGACTTTCTGAGAAGATAAAAAACCGGACACAAGAATAACGTATTCTCCCCGATAGTAACTTGAAATTAATTTTTAATGAAAATTTCATGATACGTTATGCATATTTTATAATTTGCGGAGAGAGCAGGGCTTTAGGTATAATGTTTCACTTTACGATCTATCCGTGTATCAGTATTTCAGAAATACCTTCGAAAATTGCAGCATAGAGTCAATCAATGACGAAGTTCGTTATCGCACCAACGCTCTGCAACCCGATATACGGCTGTGTAATCGCACGTAACGTGCTTGGATCGAAGTCGCACACAACATACGCAGCGACGCACGAATTTTGCAATCAATAAGAGAGTGACCGGTCGTTTCTTGAAACAAATGGGGCTTAAATGATACGGACATTATCCAGCGCAAATTACACCCCAAACGCGAACGAAATTGAAGACGAGTTTCTTGCTGTGTACTTGTTAAAACCAATGTGTACCTTGTTCATTCCGCATCCACATCAACAATCGCAAGAATAATTCGTGCCCTTAGTCCCAAATCATAAAATTCTCGGAACGATTTAAGGGACCCGGTATATCCTGTTTATGGGATGTATATGATACTACAGGAGACAGGTAGATGAATGCGGAGACGAAGACCTGTTTTTAGGGACACGCTTTCTGTATAATCCCTGCCACCCCGTCAGGAGTGTGTGTGTATCCAGGTGAAAGAATGTATCTAAAAAAACAGCCGAGATGACCGACAATTTCGTTAGGGTGGTTTGCGACGATCTGGTGGCGGCTGCGGACCGAAATACGCTCGCACGGCCAATTCTCACCAACACCGAGATGTGCCGTGATGCACGTGTAACCAACCACTATCTCGGAAGATGGCCGCGCTATTTCAGGCGGGCTAGCCAGTGCCATGTAACGAAACAGGAGCGTACGGTGGACTTGGTTCACCCTGTAGATTGTTCTTGCGGTCGTTTTGCCCCGCTTGATTAGCCGCAAGACTCGGTCGTCCGTAATTTACCAATATGTTTTAGAGGCAGAGGCGGACGCAACGATGGATGACGAGCAGACGCTGAACGGTAAATTCCGAAACGCCAACTTCGCCGACGCTTATTTTTGACGATAGATATCGACAAGCAGAAACCGCGCTCCAACTGGAGATTAAAGCCTCCTGTTTCGCGCTTCCTACATGACAGACATATGCCAGGGTGACCGGAACTCATTCCATGTTAAGCCCGGCCATCCCGACCTATACTGTGAGTGGTCTACCGGGAAATGAAAAAATTCGTGGGGACTATCGATCGCTCCATGCGCGTGGTAGTAAATATAATAAATGCAGAAACGTCCGCAACTCGACGCAATTCGCAAAACAGCGCGCCGTGTGCGCGAGGACATTATAGATATTTAAATAGACATTGTTAGACAATCGGACTAACAAGACATCTACGGAGCGGATCATGAGTAATTCACGCGATCGATCCGGTCGAAGGGAACTTTCGCGGCGGCACGCATCACTGCAGGAAGATGACTCGTGCGATAAATTAACTTGCGAAACTGATCGTTTATTTAAGCGAACTCACCTCTGCAAGAACGCTGTGGAAAATCGCCGCGCAAATTCGTGTGGTGAGAATTAGAAGCTCGACAATAATTAATCTGGGTCGTTGCTGACGAGTACGCGAATCGATACATGATGGCGCGATCCACTTTTCCGCAGTACTACGTAGTGCTATCCGGTTAAAGTCTCTCTTGGATTCCACGGCGTCTCGACGTAACGTCGAAAGATCCGCTCGAAATTCGTTAAGCTGCTTAGGAATCGACAAGGTTTTTCATGCCGGATTGATCATATCTACGCAAAAAAACAAACTCGAACTGACCTCGATAATAAAAGTGGTCCGTATAAAATAGCTGATATCTCTTGGTACTGAATCGATCTACAAATTCGGGCAATGAAATGGACAATTAGAAATGTTCTTATCACGCAAACATTTGCGAATAAAATTATTACGTATGCATTTATGGAACGTCACGTTAAAGCGATATTACGATATGAAACATTCTTTTACAAAAGCATGTTTCCAAAGCATAAACAGAGAGAGAGAGAGAGAAAGAGAGAGAGAGACAAAGTAGTTAAGCAATTGGAAAAAAGCAACTATCTTCGTGTAAGAATTGAGAAAAATGGCTTAGAAGGCACTCCCTGGGGAAAGACACTGATAACTTCTCTTGCGTCATAAAAATAATTGACACGCAATAGAGAGCACAATAGAGAGAGGGCGAGAGAGGAACTAGTGGGAGCCTTTCTGAGAAATCGCGAGTAAAAACTCATTATTCGGCTCGGTTCATAATGTAAAAACCTTTCGTTGCCATGAATACTCGAGGAACGTAATATTTGAACATTGAAGCGTTTACACCCACAGACTACACGTACCCACACACACATGCTCGTATGCTTTTCACGATGGCATGCGTGCAAGGTACGGCTCGCGGCCGTGCCTAAAAATTAATTGACAACGTACGGTATGCATTCAGACTGGCACCGTTGCCGTCGCGATGGCAATTTCGAGGGTTCGTGTACATTGGCGTCTTGCGAACGCCGGGAATCACCGCGTGACCCACTTGCTTAAACGCTAACGAAATAATATTCCGGCATCTCGGAGAGGGGAGACGCCTGGCGTCGCCATATATAGGGTATCTCGCCAATACTGACGACAGACTTTTTGACAAATTTTATTTGCCGGCAATTCTGCCACATTTGAAAATTTCATCAAGAAATTTCAAATCAAGGAAGAGCTTTTCCTAATTTTTTTACTATTAATTTGACATGTATTCATATTATCAACCTAAACAAAGATAAATTTCTGACACTCGCCGTTTGACGTTCTCAAAACTTCATGACTTGACTCTTAAAAATTATTAACTTTATTAAAATAATAAGAATAACTAAAATAATTTTAAAACATGTATTATTAACACGAGTAGTGATAGTGGTTGAACACCTTGTATGCATTCGCGTCTGTATTGTGGGGGGGACCGAGAAAAGCGTGATGCAGCGCATCCCGACGCAAACCCAAACGTCGACGCGTTGCCGCGGTGCATTCGAGCGACTTGGTCTGCATGCCAATAAACGTCGCCGGCCGAAACTTTTCTCTACCAGCGCAATACCTTGTCCAGAGACAGGCCATTCAATGCGGAATGGAATAATGCTCTTTTGAAAGAATAGCCTATGGCTTTTAACGTGTAAAGTGGAACGCCAAAGTGGCGTACCGTTAATAAGTTCTCTTGTATATGATGAATGGAAGGATGACAACGATAACATATAATAAATAAATATTGACACCTATACACGCGCATTGCTTATTAAAAATATATGCTTGATGAACTGTAATCGCTATGTAACGGCGTGTCATTGACTTGTTCTAGCTATGTAAAGCCTGTATCACGATTTATAGTCTTCTTCATACTACTGTTATTTCAACAAAATATGCATCAGTTCTTTTCAACAGTTCTTCATCGATTCGGCATTCGTACGTTCTCCGAAAAAAGCACACACGCACTGAACGCATTCCATCCCTGAGTGGTGTGCACGTAACCGCTCGCCTCGTATGTCGTGACTCACGCGAGCATTTTGAAACACGGTCACGTTTTGGCAAAAACAATATGCCTTACTATCGAGTGCAGGCAACCCCGGGAATTTGTCGTAATCAACGGATGTGCAACTTCCGATTCCTGAAGTGCGCCGGCGAATTTCTCGTGCCTCGCATTTCCGCTCGACTATGCCGAAAATATTCACTCTTGCCATGTCTATGCTGCTACTGAAGAACCGCGTCTTGATCTTAACAATTGTTTGAAAACAAGTATTTTAAACTCGCGGAATGTATATAAATTATATATACATATTTCTCTGAGAGAGCGTTGTATCTTCCCTTCAGTTTCTATTTCTGTTACGTTATGTCGATGATTTACAGGTACTTATCAAGGCCAATGGCTTCGCGGCATGCGACATGGATACGGGGTGAGGGCGAGCGCGCCGTTTGGTTTGGCGAGCCACTACAAACCACCAAAGCAAGTGAGAGCGTCCTTGACGTCGTTAAGGAGCGCCGACGGAGGACCAGCAGTAGCCCCGACGCCGGAACCAACCGACAGGAGGGATCGTCGAGTAGACGACAGCCGAGGAGGATTCGTCCTGAAAGCCAGGAGCGATGATCCTCCAGCCCGGAGAAAGAGCCTTACCGAAAAGTCCTTGAAGAAAGGCATACTCTCGGTAAGCTGCCTCTCTCGCTCTCTCACGAGAAACGAAGGAAATTATTCATGTCACACACAGAAATTGAAGCGTTACCTAAAAGACATTCTCTCGTTGCAGGGTCTTAAGATACGGAAGCAAAGAAGCACGGGGGATCTGGAAAAGCGTGGCACTGGCGGCAGTATTAGGAGTAATGCCAGCTCGGCGTCGTGGATGTCGACGGAGAGCTCGCAAAGTCAAGCCTCGGCGTCGGTTCATACAGACAGTAATGCGTCTTTTGTCATCGAGGTAAGTGTACTTGCCTCTCCCAGCTTCTTTACAACCCAACGAGACTAATCGGATTTTAATTTCGTTCTCCACGCCCATTAAATCTACTTAAACTGATCTCACATTAAGACGTGTACTTAACTTCACAGAATAGTGGCTTCAAAATAATTAAAATAATCGAAATCATTCAAACGCACGATGTCGATTTGCAGGACGAGCAGATGGACGCGTCGGTGACCGAGACGTATCTTGGCGAGTGGAAAAACGACAAGAGAACCGGCTTCGGGATATCCGAGAGAAGTGACGGGCTGCGATATGAGGGCGAGTGGTTCAACAATCGCAAGTACGGTTACGGCGTGACGACGTTCCGGGACGGCAGCAAGGAGGAAGGAAAATACAAGAACAACGTTCTTATCACCAGCCAGAAGAAGAAGCATCTCTTCTTGATCAGGTCCGCTAAGTTCCGCGAGAGGATAGAAGCGGCGGTGAACGCCGCGCAGAGGGCGAGCAAGATTGCCCTGCAGAAAGCCGACATTGCCATCTCCAGGACAGCGACAGCGCGAGGAAAGGCTGAACTAGCGGATATCGCCGCAGAACACGCTAGAGAAGATTCCGAGTTGGCGCAACAAACAGCTCGGCAGTTTGCACCGGACTTCCGGCAACCGGGCTTGGAAAGGTTGCGAAACAGGGAGATACCGAAGTACGTGCCACCACCACAAGATATGGTACCCGGCAAGAGTATTCTGCACAAAACGACCAGTGTGGATCACCCTGGCGGCGTTACACCGGTCAAGAGTGTCTCGTCGACCGTCGATTCTACGACGACGACAACGACGACGACGACGATAACGAACACGACGTCGGTGATAAATACCACCGCCAGCAGCGTGATGCAGGCGATACGTAGGGCCAGTATGAAGCCGCTGCCGCAGAACCAGTTGTCGCCGACGCAAAACCAGATACCGAATCAGATGCCGCACCAAGTGTCCATGAACCAGCTGAACGCGCAGAATCCGTATCAGCAGTATCCGCAGAACGTGTCGCAGAACCCGGCTCCGGCGAGCCAGTACACGAGCCAGTATCCGAACAGTATATCGAATCAGTACCAACCGAATCAATACAGCCAGCAGAATCAGTTCGCCCAGGGCAGTCCATATCAGTCGCAGTATCAGTCGGCTAATCCATCGCAGGTTGATCAGTACTCCGGTTATCAGCAACAGCAGCAACAGCCACAACAGCAACAGCAACCAATCGGGCCGCACGGCTTCCAAAATTTGCAGGCTTATCCCAGTCAGCAGGTGACTCTGCTCGCGGTTTTGTGCTTCAAGTCTTTTCGTCCTTCCCGTCCTTTGCTGGCTCTCTCGCGTGCGCAACAGCTTGCCACGTCGCAATATCTCGATTGCCGTTTTTACGATTTACAGAACGCTTTTGTGTGCCTACGCCAATGCCGTGTCTCTTTCTGTTTCTTTCTAGATCTTGTATCCGCATCTGCCGGTTATGTACGATCCAATGACATTCGCCCAAATGAATCAATTTGGAGCGCAGCTTTATGGTGTAAGCAACTCAACGAATTTCTCCGTGCGAGTTTGGTTTCACCTGCGAGCTTTAACGCGCGCTTAACGGTATCGCGATGCTAATAACTTATCGTTATCCACACAGCAACTAACAAAATTTTGTTACCTCCGTGCTGTTCTGAGCGGTGTGATGACTAGATAAACTAGAGCACAAGTAACATACGCTTTCAGATAGTAAAACTCATTGTAGAACTCGATGATTCGATTAGCTCCCACATCATGTTTTTTCAATGATAACTTCGTTGCCCGATAAGCCTGCAGAATTTTGGTAATCTTTAATGACGCACGTTGAATGTTGAAATAAATACAAAATTCCTCGATAATCTATCTTTCACTACACACACCCAAACAATCAGAATTATTTATTATGCACTGCTTATCTTAGAGACATAGATATTCCAAAAGCACAAAATGTGATAATTTCTTAGAAAGAAAGCGAACAATTAACTTCTCACAATGAATAGTGCCCACTCGCGCACTTCTGTGATTAAAGTAGATTTGTAAACTCTTTCGAGAGACAGCTAGAACAACATGAAATTGATTTTAGACGGCACTACCAAACCAATATGGACCTGGCCAGACGAATCAGTACATTTCACAGTCGATGTACACGCAGCAACAATACCAGCCTGATGGTATCATAGATGCAGCGAGACCACCGAGTTCCACGAGTTTACGAAGAAATAGTAGAATCCTGAATCCTCAGGATCGACCTGGTACTATCGGTCAAACGTTAAACGACAGGTTCGATGTATCTTCTTTATATACCAATATATGTAAGAATTTAAAAATGCCTTGAAATTTCTAAAAAATTCTCTGCGTAATCTCTTGATAACTGCCTTGAAATTATACTCGAGAGAAATTTCGGTTACAAAAAGTTTTTGCTAATATTGAAGCTTTCTCAAGTCTCTACGTGTAAAATTATAATTATGCGTTAAGTTGAAATTCAAACAATTTATTGTGCTCGGCAGGTTGGATCACTACAAGAGGCCACCTAGTCGTGACAGTTCCGTAGATCGTTATGCCAGAGCGCATTCCCGGTTGACTGGATCGAGACAGCCATCCGTTGACAAAACCATATCTAATCCACCCTCGGACATGCTTGACAGGTAAGTCACATATGAACAGCATATTATCCAATTAAAGAAAAAAAATATGTTTCAATAAAAATATAATTTATCAACCACACAGATATACAGTATTCCATCCTATCGTCTTGTTGAAAGTCTTACACTATGAAAAGTTTCCAGAAAATGTACAAATCTAGAATTTTAGACTCTAGAACTACACATTTTCATTCTCTTGTTTGCTGAAAATAATTGTCTTGTGTAACCGACAGATCGACGAGAGCCCCGAGTATGATCCGCGGGGGAACGCCATTGAACGGTTCCGTAGTAGGTAGCGGCGCCGCGACGCCGACGTATACGGCGCCAACTCCCAACCAGTTCGAAGGGGCTCTTCTGAAGAATCGTGGCCTTGGACAAGACATTCTGCCGAGTCCTGGGCAGCCTAAGCGTACCGAGAGCCTTTACGTAGCTCAGACTCGCGGTCCGTCCATTTCCGGGGGCGGCGGTGGCGGTGGTGGTGGTGGTGGTGGTGGCGGCGGCGGCGGCGGCGGCGGCGGTGGCGGTGGCGTCATGCCGAAGGTGAGTCCTTACTTTCTCACATTTGCTCCCCACGACATGTGTATATATATATATACGTGTACGTGTGCACCCATATATCCGTCTGTTGCACCAACGACATCTTGATACTTACGTCATCCGCGTCAAAAAAGTTACAAATATATCGATTCTACGTCAATCTGTAGAGAGTTCCGGTTGATGCAGTTCTGGTTTTAAAATTATCGATGCACGTTGATTCGCTATGAATTAATTAGATATATTAATGATTTAGACCGAAATAAACAATTATATCTCTCTCAGAAATTGAGGGGAATTTTAGTATTCCGTGTAAGAATTTTTTAGCATCAATTAATTTTAGATAAATTTAGCTTTATGTATTTATTATTATTGCATTTATTGCAGTTTCAAGTCGTACGTAGCATTGATAGTTTTAGAGGATAAATGCTTTAGAGAATAAATGTACTCTCTTTTCAATAGCAATTTTTATTGTTCCTCGTTAAACACAAATCACGATGATCATTTTTCAAGCAAATGTTAATTTCCTACGCGAATATATTTTCTTAATCGGTTTTCTATAAATTATAAAAATGCGGAAACTAATGCAATTCGGTGAAATAATTTATTCAGTATTCGCTTTGCCAAGAAATGAATCAGGACTTATTTCCAGTATCAGCATTAAAAATAACTTCGACAATCATTATGTGTTAAACAAGATAACAATCGTTCGATGTTACGTCAATCTTTTAATGATTCCCAAGAAGATGTCGCACGTAGACGCATCGAACGATACTAGATAAGATCTTTCATCACAGCAGACACGAAAGCAGCAGATAATAAACAGAATTAATAGAGAATTTGATAATACGTAAGAAGTGTACATTTGAAGTTCCAATTAAACATTAATTTCATAGATCTCATGTATATTATTATGGAGATTTAAACAAAACGTGTAATAATTATGTATAATAATAGTTCTAACTATTCATGAATAATAACATGAGCAATTACTTATAATATTCAGTAATTGTATTGCATAATGATACAATGAAGTGATTAGATATTCTCTTAACATTATGTAAAGTACATTACATTAATTTCGTATGCTGCTGCGAATACAATTAAGCAATCATTCCGGAATCGTGTTCATAATTCAGATATATAATTATCCAGAGTCCATGTGTTCTTTACATTTTTTACTAAAATATATTTCTTGCACCTCGCCTGCGTTCTCGACGCACCCCCATACTTTCCCCATTTTTTCTCGTTCGGATTTCTCTTGCCATTTACCTCTCTTATCTAGCCTACCTTGTTCTACCTCTACTTGTATTTTCTCTTCTCTGTCTCTATTTGTCTGTCTGTGTAACTGTGTGGCGTTTTGTGCTGTGTTCTGTGCATGCCATCCCAGGACGCAGGCCGGACGGTCCCCGCCTTCGCCGCAACGTCAAAGGGCCGCGCAACCCTATAAGTATAAGTATCAAATATGTATAAAAACAGAGCGATGGCATACAATTGCGTTGCGTTTCGAGTTTCGAGCAAACCGGCTGAAAATCATAATCCGATCCCGAGCCGCTTCCGCCCAATACCAACAAACCCCGGCGTTGAATTAAGTTCCGATAACAGCCTCCTGTCTCGGAGGCAGTTTTTTGAATATTAGCGTTGCTGAAATCGACTTCGCGGGAATCGACGATATTTTTCGATAAATCTACGTGTTTTTCGTATGTTATCCAGACTAATACGCAGCAGAGTCGAACAGCCAGCCTGAACGTTGTGCCCGAACAATAAAATTGTGATCAATGTTTGCGCAGACTTGCGCGCGGAGTCGTATTTATTTGGTCCTCAATTGCATTTTCGCGATATGCGCATTTGTTCGATGTACAATGAAAACATGAGGCAGGTTTCCAGTTCGGGGCCTTAAAAGAAAGAGGGGAGGGTTTTTTAATAACGATTATTTTGAGGAAACTCATTGGTGCTATGTTATGGGGTTTGATGAGATGAAAACACTTGTACCTGGTGTAGATTGCTATTAACTGCTAATTGTTAACTTCACCGCGATGTCAAACAAAAAAGAGACACTCATTGATAGACTAGCGATCAAGGGAAACGCATTCGAGACAAGTGATGCATATTTATGAGACATACTTATTTTTCTATAATGACTGTGAGTATAACAAACGACGTTGCCTATTCGAACGATCTATTTACTGTCGACCCAATCATTGATGTTAATTCTGAATTGAATTTGGCTAATAAGAACCTTGTTGTTACACAACAGAGTTCTAAAGTGCACGAAGATAATGTGTCCCGTTTAATTCGCTGCAAAAGATAACACCGCTATGATAAAGAGAACATAATTCATTCTAGGATTAAATAAACGGTGATTGAAGCCGAAAAGAATAGTAAAGCTTAAAGGTTTCGAGATATCTTAGATCGTGTTTCGTCTTGGTTGAGAAAGAGAATCGTTATTGAGAAATCAAGAAACATTATTGAGAAACAGAATTATATACGCAATTTGTTGCAGACCTCACAATATGCGCTCGAAAATGCAGATTGGCAACGACAATGTCTCGCCTCGTCGTACCGATTCGAAATATGATCTATAACGCTCGTTAGGTAACATGTGAGAGCATCGACGGACCAGTCAACGAACAATAAGATGTAACACTATACAGTTCCTTTCAGCAGGAAGAAGCAACTAAATGCCCTCCGATATTTACTTTTCCGTTCCACTCGATACATTGTATCAAGTAAAGCGAGAGATTATTAAGTCAGAAGAATGCGAGAATATAGCTACACACCGAGTATAAACGGAGATGTCTGTGTAATGTATATATGTACAATGTGTGTATATGTAGAGAGAAATACACTTGCACGGAACCGACTCTAATTGTAAGTAAGTCTAAAACCGGAATAACATGTGAGTCGGTTCCTCACTTTGTGTAAAATGACGGAGGAGTGAATGACTCCAGTCATTCAATCAATTCTGCTACACGTTACGTGTGACATCCCGTTTCTTGCGAAACTGTCCAAAACTGTTGAAAGTTAGGATTTACGTGACTTGCATGCGCACATGTACAAACGCGCCACACACACACACACACACACACACACACACACACACACACACACACACACACACACACACACATATGTGCCAAGCTAATGCCGGCACACACATCCATTAACAGCGCTAATTGACGGAAGGTAAGCCTATAGCGCGCGGCGTGGAGGCGGGGACCATTTTACTCTTCGATTCTGTTTTAACCTTCTTTAACCATATTTTAAGTCTCTTTCAAAACCACCCTCCCGCCCCTGTCGAACCTAGTCGCTAGTCACCCTTCCTAGATTAACCGCCTAGATTACTCGACCGATCAATACTGCTCAATTTGTACTGTCGGATATTGCTAATTTAGTTTCATCTCTCTGTGTTCACATTATCGCAACTTGAATAATTTGTGTCGACTTATTACAGATTACTGTCGCTAATGAGACTATTTATTATCTTCTATTAATTGCTAAGCCTTCCGGCGAGTTTTACGAGAAACTCGTTCTCTCTTATTCACCACCTCCACGCCGTTTTTTCCTGTCTTTTTTTTCTTTTTTTTTAAAGTTGTTTTCTCTGACGCATGCTTGTACGATATTATGAATTTGAATCTACATAGCGCCATAGTGTACAAAGATTTGTCAAAACGAAAGTAATCACGGAGGAGAGACGTTCGATACATAAAACGAGAGCCTTTAAGCACGCAGGATCCTAATTAGATCTATGATCTTAATCGTCATTGCCCCGATATAGTGTATATATCCGTGTTATATCGTGCCGTGTGTTACTTGTTTCACGTCGCGCATACATACAAACCATCGCGCAGAATAATTTGTCGTCCAATGTTAACTTAAAGACAGAGGAAGATACGTGCCGAGTGCAGAAGCTTATTTTATATATATGAGAGAAATAAACGCTCAAAACGAGAGAGAAAGAAAGAAAGAACTGAAAATACGAACTTTCTACGACCGCTTGTGTTAAGTATATTTGTATACCGTCTATTCTTTATATATGAAGATCTCCAGATTACATGCCGAAAGCATTCCATACGAATAAGGCTAATACTTGAATTTATATGCCGATATTATGGCGAAATTATGGACGATAATAACATATTAAGAGAAGACCATCGATGATGGACTTTGCCAATGATACCTGCAACTGTGAGCCTAATTTTTAAACGGTGTATATAAACAGAATATAAAATGATGAATTCTAATTTCGATTAGAAATTATTAAGAAATTATCGCACAAACACATACGTGACGGAATACTCTTCGAGGTTTAATTAAACTATAAAGTAGTACTCGCTATTTTCATACAGGGTCAATTTAAAAATTTTTAATACACGTGCGTTCAGTCACAAGACAATAACGCCACTTGCGCAAAAAAAAAACAAGAGAGGATATATAATTTGTGTGCGAATCCGCATAAAATGCAATAATTGTGCACAAATTCTGAATGCAACATTCCCAAACAGTTGAATTCTCAAATCATTAAGCAACCCATGTGTTCATATGATCACTCTCTCGCTTATAATGAATCTTAATTAGCATTGTTACGCGATTGTTCGAAAAGAGAGAAAATGGAAGTTAAGAGAACATTTTGTTACCGTAAGAATCATCATACTTTCCCTCATCTCGCTAACGTGCCAATCTTGCAGGAAATGCTGTTTTGTTTGACATTATGTGAGAGTTGTAGATATTTAAAAAGTCGAAAAATGTTTTTTATGTTAGATTTAGCGTGATGCACAATTATTTGTAGATAGGATGGTCGTAGTAGTAGATGGGAATAGATAATACGTACATTCGATAAATTTCTAGATTGCATTCCACAGAGAATTGAGAAATCCTAACGTAAAACTTATATTGATTTCGATTGACCAAACATCGACGTTGCAAGCGTTATTTCGATGTATTGAATGTATTTATGTATATCATGTATAAGCTGTTATTGATGACAAATTAAAGAGCATCGCGTAAACCGGACTTCGTGCTGTCTCTGTTTATTACTGTTTTTCCAAACGAGGTGATAATTCTTAAATAATAATTACGTTTGCCAAAGTTTATGTACAGCGAAAAAAATACGATAAATCGGAGATTAAAAAATAAGTAATGCTTTTTAATGCTTGCTAAAGTATATGTATATTCTATTACAATACACACAATAAGATGTCAATATTTTAAAATTTAATCGCACCGCGATACGACTACAGATGGCGTATTCAAACGGAAATGCAGACAATATGGAGATTTACGAAAGAATAATCGCAAACAATGAAGACTGTGCAATTGTATGCGTTCCGTGAATGAGGTCATGGAAATTCTGACGTTAATATTAATTCCCTCATTATCATTTCTTACAATTTGTCAAATCTTATTTAAAGTGTAATTGTACTTCTATAATTATTCATGTAATATGCAAAAATATTGTCAAAAGTCAACGTTTAAAATATTAACATCTTACAAAACGTTTATCATTATTCGCTATTGTTTATTGTTACATTAATCCAATTGAGGCGTGGGTGGGTAACTTTGTGAAAGTGTACAATTGTCATAAACAATAGAATAATATTACATTTGTTATCACTAATTAAAGGTTCTGTTCTATTGATTAATTTACGCTGTAACATATGATAATTAAATCGGACTAAAAGATTGATGTGACAAGGGACCTAAATAATCTCGTTATTAGAGAAACTAACAAATATCAATGTCAATCGAATTATTCCGGCAAATACGATTAACTAAACTATAACAGAGCGAGGTGCTTGCGCACCACGATAAATGATGGACACAGAAATCGTAAATATTGTAAGTAGGTTGGGCTTCTTGGCGCAAGAAAATCTCGAAATTCTCGTCGTATTTACTTGCATACCAAACGCATGAGTCAAGGTAACTCGAGTTTAGACTTCGGTTTAATTTGCGCGAGACAACCTCGCACGGCAAATCAATTAACACGTTGCGCGTAACAAACAAACTGAGGCTCCTTTACGATTCCGCTGAAATTTGGAGACCAATAAAAGAAGAAGCAATCAAATGTAATTCACTATCGAAGCATCAGTGTATCGAGGACCATCTTGTGCCAAATTTCAAGATTCGAGAGTCTCCGATGCGACAGTCACCACTATAAATCGGTCGCGTAAATCACAGAGATGCAAGGATCGACAGGGTTTTGGCAGCGTCCCGACGCAGATCTTCGCGAGCGTCTCGAAGTTATTTCGAAGATAGTGGGGCGTCGCTCTATTTCGGTCGTAGCAGCCAGGGCCGTTCAGTCTGCGGCCCGGCTTCCTTACCAGGAGGCCGCGGATCCGTAATTCACACTTCGACTTGCCCCTTTTGTGCGCCGAGAACCGTCGAAAAATGCCCGAAAGATAAGCACGAATGGGTTTCAGCTTCGAATACGAACGCACATTCGCGCGGCTTCAGAGAGCACTTCCGGCCGAGAAAGAGAACGAAAGAGAGAGATGTGAACGGAAGCGCCAGCTGGCTATGGTTTCCGGGAGAAACCCCGAGCCCAAGGATTGTACCGATAGTGTTGCACCGACGACTGTTTGGTTTCACATCGATGTGTCAGAGTGACAATGTAATGAAAATTTAATGACTAACCGTGAGACCTGATTGCAGTGCAACAAAACATAGTTTACTTGCTCGCAAACAATAATCGATTACGCGACAATAATTGAAGAAGATTGTTTGCATCGTCAATAAACGCATCAAGCGACAATAGAATTCAACGACGCAGACTGTAAGTTTATCTCGATTTACGAAAACAAATTTGTTAAACCAATAAAAACAGCATATACATATATTTCATGCATTAGACCAAGAAGACAAACAGAAGAAACGTTGAGAGAACTTGCAAACGTATCCAAAAAATCTGCTTAATAATAATAATAATAATAAATTCCGAACGAGCGGAGGTAATTGTCTTCTTCGCAGGTGTTTGAGAACTTGAGAACTTAAAGCAGTGTTTGAGAGTGTTGCAAGAGTCACTGTGAAAACAGACATGTTTTGGATCGAGCCCGACGAGGAGGAGGAGGCGTTGCTATGCAGCCCTGCTCTGATGGCCAGGCGGGCCTCGGAGTCCTGGATCGTTGCACCTCCCGTGGAGGTACGCCGGCCAAGGCCGCGTTTCTCATCCCTCTAACACAAGTTAAATAAGCGTGAAAGTCGCACCTGAGGTGGGCATCCACCGGTGACCCACTGCAGAGATTTTCTTTTTACGGAAGAAAGCACGGCGTTGTGAGAAAGCAGGGAAAAAACAGCGTAACAGATAACGAACAGGGATATATTTGTTCGCCATTTATTATTAAAAAAAGTATTATTAAAAACACTAACTAAAAAAACGGTGATTTGTTAGGGATTACAGGCGGAATTAGCTGTGCTTAGCAATAAGGCATGCTTCAAATCGGAGGAACACGAGAGCTTATTAGTAAAATATTAGATTGTAACATATATTCGTCTCGTTTTCTTAGTGTTTTTAATAATACGGATTGTAACATATATTCGTTATTAAAAACTCTAAGAAAACGGGATGAATATATGTTACACTCCAATAGTAAGACGCGCAATAACCGAGTAGCCGCCAGCAGGGTCAGTGGTTCAGCAAATGCGACGCAGTTACGGAAATAAGGCACGTGTCCTTTTTAACCGCTGCCCTTATTAAAAAGATCGCACGTAAGAGATAAGGGCAGCTGCTACGTAAAACTATTCAGCGTGAAGCAAGAAGCTCTTTATAATGTTGCGATCTAATATGCGTGACACTTCCATGTCGCCACGGTCGCGATGCGAGATAGAACGTACGCAATTATGCAATCTTTGGCGCGCGCCAAATGACCATCGCGTTTTGGAATGTCTCGCGACAATTGCGGAAACGCGTGCAGAATTTTCTCACACGAACAGAGTGGCAGTATTACGCACGAATTCTCGGACTAACAGAATAGAAGCAACAATGTAATTCTCGGCTCTAGCTAACTAGTTATTTTTGCATTACTTTTTCACTGAATATGTAAATTGATAATGGATATGTTCTTCCTTTGTATTCGTATTCCTTTGTATTTCCTTTGTATTGTTTTTTACTGTATTACTCTTCGAGACCTTCGATCAGTTTTATTCAGACCTGCACTAGGAATGCACCTCGAAGGTCGACGCGACAAATCATTTTTAACAGGGTCAGATATCCAGTCCTTACACCGTTAGTTTTAAAACTCGAAATTTTGACTCCTGGATGAATTTGAAACGATCCCAAAAACCTTCACGCTCGAATCCCACTTTTTTTCTCGCCGCCCGTTACTCGCACGAAATGCCAACAATTAACAAAACACGTAATCTGGGAAATTCGATGCCTTACTAACACGATCGTGCAACTCATGGTAACGACCTCGGACCGATTTCGTGAAGAACGTTGCTAAGTTCCAAATTTTGCTTAAAATATTCCGTAATCACTCTGCTGTGATTCTTCCTGTGATGATTCAGATCAGCTTATTTTATCCTCAACAAATTATTACTCACATATATGTATATGTATTACACATATCTCACTAAATTATGATAATAATGATATATTCGAATATGTCAAGGAATTAATATACATACATATTCACGAAACCGATCCTTGAACTCTCTCTCGAAAATAGGTGTTTAACTCTGTTAAATGTTTTAAACTAAATTAACCAATTCCTCACCTCGATCGATTGATTAGTATTACCTTTGCCCTATCAAGAGTATACGCAAAATTATTGTTACCTAGTGGTAGCACCATTTTTCTTTCGACTGTATATTCGTATATTTGATATAAAAATTACATAAAAAATTAAGCAGTGTAGCAATGTACACAGTATTGTCAAACATGTGTGCTTGTCGCTTCGAGGCCCATCTCTCTCTCTTTGTTTCTCGTTTATTTCTTTCGTACAGGCGATGCCGGTGGCGGCAATGCCTGCCCTTCAACGAAAGAAGTCACTGCCGGACGTGGCGCAGCCGATCCACCTCAGAGCCACGGCGCCATTGTCGAGGGAAGAAGTCAGCATCCTGAGCAGTCTCAGGAGAGAAGAGATCCGCAGGCAGATTGACGAGAGCGAGAGACTCAGGGCTAATCCGCTTTTGTACCTAGTCAGTCCTCAAGTTAAGGTGAGTACCACTCAAATCTATCGAAATTGCTGACAAACAGCGTAGCAAATCGATGGCTTGGCGTCTTTGCCGATCGCTCAAAAGACAAGAGAATAGAATGGAACTTGGCAGAGCGTTACAGTCTATTTCGAGTCCTGCGTCTTGACCCGGACGCAAAAATATGAGACGTACTACGCAGAAAGCGACACTGCGGGATTGCAATGTTTCCTCGAGATTTTCTCGAAATCAAGCTTCACGCTTGATATATTTACAATGAAAGAATAAAAATTATTCTGGCAAGATTACTGCATACAACATTCATAATGCAATAAATTATAGGTACATACAATTAAACGTTGCAGATTGCAATACGTTTATTGAACGAAACGAAGCAGTAGCACTACGCTAACAATATCGCGCGCGGAAACAATTTTGTTTATATAAGTCATCGATATGAATCATTTGCGTCCTTGCCGAATTCTTGGCTCTTATTCCGAGCGGCACGACGTGGCAAACAGCGCGCATGCGATTGAAGGAAAACATTAATGATATCCCGTGCTTTCAGGACTGGTTCTCTCGACAGCAGCTGGTGATGCTGGTGCTCTTCATCAACATATCTCTAGCTTTGATGTTCTTCAAGCTGCTGACGTAGCAGCCAGCCGACAATCGGGTTCACGGACTTGTGCTGGACGTGACCTGAGATCCGGCGGCGTCGCGACGCCTTTGGTCGTCACCGAATCAGAATTTTGATGGAAAACGACGGAGGATATATGGCCGCACCAAGAATCGCTGGAAATGACTTTCACGAGCGATTCACTCGGTCTTACGCGTCGCGTGGGCTTCACGAGAGACAAAGGAGGATATTTGGATTGGGACCGACGCGAGGAGAGGATTCAAAGAGGATCAACGTCGACAAGGATCTTGTTGCGTAGAGGCGATCATAATCGATCTCCAAATAATCGCGAGAATCCGAGTAGACGAGAGCAACGGAGGGAGCAATCGAGACGAGAACGTTCTTCTGAGATACAGGTATCGCAGAGATCTGCGATACTGCTAAATTCACGATTGTAAATTAAAAAGGGCTTAAGCGTCAGAAATACGAAGAGAATTTAGGAGTAATACGAACTTTCGAGTGGCTTACGGAGACAAAATCTAATAATCTGCCCATGATAAAATTTTTTGCAGTACGAAAATTTGACGCTTGAATCCCTTTTTAATTGGCAGAGCTTAGTATTTTGGAAAATCTTTGGGAAAAAAAAGATGAAACTCCTGAGCGCAGTTTGTTCTTCGCGCAAGGAGACATCGACAACACATTTTTTGGAAATGAGCGCGTTGCGCACATCCAACGCCTGTGTATCATATATACCTATTTTTACACTAAATATTTTAATATTACTTGTAAAAAAAGGAGTAGGTCGATCGTACCTGATGCGGTACGCGCGTACGAATCCTTCTCTTCATTAGTCATAATTATTCTTTTTGGGCGATCAGCTCGAGTGCAGTGACAGCGACGATCGAAGTCGATCGATTTTTGGACAAGTTAGCTTATATGCCCAAAGATATGTCGAGCACTTTTCTCGACGATTCTCAAGAATTAAGGCTGACGTTGTTTGATTTAAGGCGACTTGTAAAGTCGAATTATCCGAATCGTGTTTTAACTATTTTCCTAAACGTAGCGATTGTAATCTAGCAATGATCGTAATTGTAGCCGTAATTGATGCCGACGCGTGCAACGTAAAGGATAAATTCATGAACGCGTATCCGAGCATTTATAGTGTTCCAAGACGATTACTCGTAAATCGTAATCGTGAATTTGTAAGTCGTAAGCTTGCCGTAAAGTTGTCGTAAAGAAGAAATGTAGAAGGTTCGTAGTCATCTAACTTTGACGAGATCCGCGGAATTATAGTTACAATTACTGTCGTTGAGAGAGAATACGACGAGCGAGATTTGAATTCTTCGTCGTACCGCCTCTCCTCTCGATCACGGAATTGTCCAGCGAGCCAATAGTAAAATGTGTCGATACGATATTAAGCCGCGCACAAGTTGCGAGAAATGTTTTCGTTACGAATATACGACTTCGCATTTGATGAGAGATCGAAGGTCGCACGTTTCTAATCGTCGACGCAAAAAATCGACGTTGTTTTTTCCGAGGCTTTGTACATTCTGCGTCTACGAATGATATTAACTTTGAAATTGCGAATGACTCATATCACGATAATCAAATCGCGTGCGCTCGTGATAAGATCGTTCATTTAAGACGCAAAAACGCGATTTCCATAAGTGAGGCGACTTTTGTGCGAAAACTAGAAGCAGATTAAGTACGATTTCGCTTTCGATGAAATTTCGTAGGAATATTTTGGAAAGAGAAAATTATCTCTAGCATAAACTATAATATTTGATTCACGATATCTGCAATTGCGTTTATCTGTATTCTACAAAAAAAACGCACAAACGCGAGAATTAGCTTTTACCTTATGTTTTCTCGTCCGCGAAACGTTTGCGACGAATCGATGATCGGCCTTGCTGCACTCGAACAATCGCATTTTTCTAGCCTCGAGGGCATAGCTTGTATATCTCTAGATAAATTTGTAAATAATCTTGTAAACGTCGATTGCGCAGAATTTGTCCACACTACGCGATACCGTTCTCGCGCTCTCGATACAAGTTTGGCCGAAAAGCGAGGAACGAATTCATGTCGAGGTCATCTTTTGTCTCGTTCTTTTTTCATAGCAGAACTAAGCTTCCTATCCTGCTTTAACAGTGCCAATGACATAGCCAGCGTACTTCCGCGAGAGTAAATTTGATTAGCGGTACAACCGAAAATCCCACTTCGAGCGCGAGCACGCGATGCGAAGTGGCTCGAAGATAAGATAAAGCGATCGAGATGCAACGGGACGATATTTTCGATGCGATCCGCATATAAAGAGCATAAGAAAACAAGAACACTCATCCGCTATTTGTTTCAAGGCGGACCGTTTTCTTGGGTATGTCGGACAAATAAGATCGCTAGATTCGTATTGTTGGGTTTACGTTTGACACTTATTACACGACACTTTGTGCTTGACAGTAATACAGTAATTTAAATACCAAAAGAATTGTTTCGGACATTACACTACTAAATACGAGAATGCTGTGCAATAAAGGGATGCTGAACTGAGAGATATCTGTCGGATAGAAATGTCAAACGTAAACTCAGTTTACCTAAAGGCGAATGCGAGCCTCCTCACTTTAGGGAGGTGAAATCGAAAAGAGGCGCAAAATGTTGTCGAATAATTCTGAATTGCAAGGACTGAATTTTGAAGGAAGGACGGCTTTTTGTCACGAAGCGCATTCGCATAGATACAATATCTATTATCGTACGCACATTCGCAATTGCGGAGTCTCATGTATTGTATATATATTTAAATAATTAGCTAGTATCAAAGAGGAGTTACAGAGAATTTGATATTGGGTATCGTCGGAGAAGCATCCATGAGAAAAAGATGAGGCGATATAATCGGAATGAAGACCAAAGGGAAGTAGGAGAATCATTTTTGTCACCATATCACTGATCAAACAAAATGTACGATTTATAATTTTATTTATCGAGAATGGGAAAAATGATTTCGCGATTTATGGTGCTACATCATGTGTACATACATATATACGCGTACATACGATCGCATGTATATTTTACTTATCTGTTGATTATTATCGCAATTAGCGCGCATATCCCATTATTATTGTATATTATTATTATGATTATCATTAAATGGGTTATTATTATTATTATATATCATTACTATTATTACTATTGCTACTATTACTATCGTTATTATTATTATTATTACCGCATTATCATCATCATCATACCAAATACTGCAGTACTTAAAACACGGACGTGAGAGAAATTTTGGTACTTTGGAAAACACGCGACACTAGAACCGGAGGCCCATTGTCATTGTTAATTTGCGCAAGCAGTGATTCAATAAACTTGTATCATAACTAATAAACAGCTCTGTTATTGGTATTACTTCGTTTCCTTGTGCCAATCAAGCAGTTGTTGTTTGCACCGTTGGAGCAAAAGTGGTAAAAAAAATGCGATGTGGGCGAGGTCGCGGACGATAGTCGCTAATTATATATCGGCATAGCTGCTGTTTTTCACTATTTCAAATACATGTGCGACACATAAGCATCGTAAACGTGCAATCGCTTTCCGAGATACGGGAGAAATCAGAAGGAAATCGCGCGAGCAGCAATCTATGCACTGAACGTGCAACGCACTAATCGCATCCGTTAAAGTAAATGTTTTCTTACACGTGCGTGGCGTATGTTTACTGCAAACCGCGGCTTGCGAATCTGCGTAGTTACCGAAGGCGCTTTCTCAGGTTGTAAACAGATTGTTACAAGTTTGGAACGGCATTTTCGATTATACATAGCGCGAATGTAGATACAACGAATATAGCGAAAGTAGATCGAGCAATTTCGCAAAAATGCTAATCTTGAACGAGAAAAATGAGAAGAGAGGTTTTCGGAGATTACAGCAAATCCGGAAATACAAAGTTGCCAGAAAATATTTCGTTAAAATATTTCAAGGAGCATCTTGAAAGTAAAAGTATTCTTCGTCGTTTCAAATCGAAGCCAGTTACGAGTTTTGCATGTCAATGATCGGTATGGCAAAATCAGAAACCTATCGAGAAGCATGTGTGGTAATGCATCCTTCCACTCTACATAATCCACGTGTCGTCGTTTTCTCTGCGATCGCGCGATGTTGCGTCACACATAAAGCAAGACTGCGGCTGTAATGCACGCCGTCTATTACCGGTGTCAACGTCATTCGAGCAGCGAATGTCAAGTGAAACGTGGTCGATTGGCGAACGGTAATGACATAGCGCGTGTGCGCTTGAAAAAAGATGAGGAATATCAATGTCAGCTGCAGGCATTATCGATAAATGAGACCCGAGGTGACTCACTAGTACATGTGTATATCGTGATAAATTAATCATGACGTTAGGTAAAAGGATCAACAAGAGCCAGATCGCAGATTGTAGTGCGCAAATATTTATGTCAATATATAAGTAATATGATGATCGCTTTCATAGCGATCGTCAATCATTTCGTTCTGTTTTGATCCCTCGAATCTCCGTAAATAGAAAATTAATCAAAAAGAATAAAACATACACATATATGCAATATATTTTAAAAAATGCTATAACTCTCGAAAAAACCGTGTAATTCTTAAAAGAAAAATCAGAAGGTAGAAAACAAAAAGCTTAAATCTTGACAAATCTATATAATG
Organism: Ooceraea biroi; assembly: GCF_003672135.1. Lineage (NCBI taxonomy): Eukaryota > Metazoa > Arthropoda > Insecta > Hymenoptera > Formicidae > Ooceraea > Ooceraea biroi. The sequence goes on from NC_039510.1 coordinate 11,194,602, forward strand.
CCGAGAAATAAGCAAGTCAAACAATTTTGTATCGTCAATTTTGTATATTAAAATACTTAAATCATATTTCTGTGTGTGCGTGTCTTCTAATAAATATTAATTTCAAATAATCACGTTAGTAGTCAGAGACTAGACATTTCGTTCAATATTTAGCGGGCATTACACAAAATGTGCAGCTGTTACTTCGAAAAAGAATAAATAAGTTCTAACCAAAAGAGAATCAAAATCTGACGCTAAACAAAGAAATCGAATAATCTTAAGAACTGTTTGCACTTTGTGCCTGATGATTCAAGAAATCTTTCGTTTGACAAAAGGATCGCTTTATCATGACGTATGATCGGTCAGTCGATGATAATGTCATGAGATGAAAAAAAAGAGTGCGGTCCAATTTTAACCGTTGTACAAGCGGACTGGACAGGTGTTGCAATCGTAATCGACCAGCGAGTGCAATGACTGAGACGAGACACAACTGGAAGAGATGGATCCAATCGGTTCCTAGGCACGTCGTTAGCTCGGCATCGTCTTAGCCAAGGCACCTACGCAATGACGACAAGTGGTTTCTAATTTTAGACGATCTTCGTTTACCGACATACATATAGGCAGACATTATCGTTCGCGCTAAGATTCGGGCTACAATTTATTAGAGTCTGCGTGCTAACGTCGACACCGACTTAAATAAGCAGCTTTTACAAACAAAAGCGACGGCATTTTTCGGTTTTGTTCTCATAAATAGACATTTGGGAAACATAGGCATTTGAAATCAATTGCAAAAGAATGTTTACGTAATCATCGAAGCTGTGCATATTCAACCGAGTTAAGCTAACAGAAATGGGAACGTATTCCTGAAAAGTACAAGTGGTCAACAAAGAGTTCATCCAGAGTGTTCTAACTGACCCACATTCTCCGTTTTTTGTTTGGCTAGACTAGACGAGAACGAGTCCGGCCGAAGCCGTCTACTGCGCAAACGATTTTTGAGAGGACTAAGGTCGCCCGAGATAATCTCCATATCCGCTCGCGCCATCTCTTAAATATTTGACGGCGGCGGTCTGCGAAATCGTCTAGGAACGCGATACGGATCTTATCGCATCGTATAACGTAGCGATTCGTAGAAATAACGTGGAAAGTGAGATCGGGCGCAATGTACTTTCTACGGCGCACATACATGTGCGACACACTCCTTATCTCTTATCTCCCCCGATTCTTTTTCACTATGCTATATTGTCGCCGTGAAAGAGTCTGCACACCACCGACACCACGCGAACGAACGATAAAAGACGCGGCCGATAACCCAAGCAAGAATAGGACTCCAACCGTAACTACGACACAGTAGCGTAACGAGGGTGAATAATAGCATCAGAAAAGAAACGCAACTAATAAAAAGAAGACTCATCCATCATAATGAGCCTCGATACTGAAGACGATTGGAGCACCGCAAAGTTTGAGATTGCCTCTTTTCTGATCGCAAATATATAATAAAAATACATAATAGAGACATTATGTCGTCGACTAGCGTGGTTTCTTTTTCGTTTCGCATTCATACAACGGCGCTTGCATTGTAAAATAATCCGGCATTTTCTGGGTCATTAACCGCAGTATCGATCGTGTCGGTACTTCGCCTCGAGGAAACGTCACGCGAGCCAACCACTCATCAACCTTATACTAAATCCATTTCTAGCTTAAAGCGCACAAAGGTAAAAAAACACAGTGTATTTAATTAATAAATGCGTAAATTCACTATATTACATCCAATTATAAAGTACAAGTTCCGCAGAAATAAAGTAAAATATTGCTGAACAAATATGCACGGTCTTTTACGCGCAACAAAATCAATCGTGAAAATGCGACTACCTTACTTCTAGCATAGCAACAAGAGCAGCTGAAATTCCAATTTTAACATTTTTTTAGGCTATCTAAAAACGACTAAATTCTTTTAAGTTCAAGATTTCGTTTAGTAACAGTGCGTGCACAAGGTTCAAATATAGCAACTGGCGAGATTAGGCAAGCTCGCAATTACGGCACAATGACGCGTACGCCAATGATCAAACGGATCAAGAGCGTACATGTATAATATGAGCGCCACGCACGACGTGCACGTGCGTGAGCTGACCTCGCTCTGTCCACGCACCTCTCGCATGGCTCTCCGGCGAATCGCGTGCTACAGCACAGCTGAGCTGAAACCTTCATCCGGGAGATGGAGGGGTGACGATGGAGTTAGAGACGTGAGTAAACCTCATGCGTGCTCTGTATGTGATCGCATCACCGGCGCCGCGTGCTGTTCCTGAGAGCAGCTTTCATTTCCACGAGCAGAGACGCAGAAATTGCTCGTGCCTTCTCCTCGTCCCTCCGCGCGCGCCGTTACTCTCGATCATCCTTTCTCCTAAAGAGCGAATTAATCGCACGACGCTCCTCCGCGGCGCGGTTCGCACGCTCGGATTTCCTTCTGTTTGGCGCGCCGCAATCGCGATCGCCAAACAGAACAAAGCACCATCCGGATTTGCCTAGCTTTCGCGCCTCGTCCCCCCGGCTGGAGAATCCCTCTGTCCAATTTATTGTTAGTTCTGCTGACTGGAGCGAGTAAACATTACCCACTTACCCGTTTCCTTTTACGTTACACGCTCGCTCTCACAGTGTTATCTCGTCTCAAGTGTTAATATTTATTATTCGCGAGTCCCGGAGAGAATGCTTCATCCAAGGTTATCATCGTACGATCGCAGAAATTTGTCAGGCATGATGAAACACGCGGGCACGTTGCGTTCGCAGAAATGGATCCTGTTTTGCGTATCGGTCAACGCACCATCTCTGGTGAACCTAAGAAAAAAATAAAAATCTGAAAAATTAATTGAACTTTACATATGTGGAGAAGTTAAGACATGACTAAAGGATCAGAGGCTTTTAATAGGCTTATTCCACGTAATTTGTTCGGGACTTGCTGAAATCCACGTGAGTGACAAGCTTCACTTCCGCGAGTGCATTTCCAAGGGGGGAAATGATCGTTAATAATCGTCGATGACCGTGGTGGTCTCGCTCGAGGGCAAATTGGTTGAAATTGGTACAGCCCTGGGGGAACCGATCTTCGTTTCATTCATTTGCGTCAAATTAAATTCGCGTCACCGTCGCGCTTATCTTGCGACGTAAACGATGATATCGCGATAACTGACTGACACGCATCTTGGAGGATTAACAACAATACGCGCTTTCGTGTGCGCGATCAGGTGCCGTGCTGATCAGTGACATTTGCGAAACGTACGTTGGTGTGAACAACAAGAGTTGAGCGTTCTGACTCACGAGTTTATCGAGACATCGCGACGCGAAAATATCGCGGCGAGTCTGCTGCCTGCTGGAGAAATATAAATTACGTCATCAACATTGCGCATCATTGCACACTGAATTTCTGCGTCTTTTGCGTGTAAATTTCTACGATACGCGTCGCACTTGTTTGCCACGATATTTGACGCGTATGATTTATGATAGCGTTCCACGTGTGAATCGACGAATCGCTCATCGTGCTTTCGGCATGCACTTTGCTACTATCGAGAAGAAAATTATTTCATCCGCCGAGAGCCCACTTTCGACGTCTGTGAAGTATATGATTGCACATTATTACGTGCACGGGTCTCCCCGTATCTCTCATTTAGCATGAGCTCGACATCCTTATCAGCTGCCACGTGCACGTGCAATTACGAAGCGAAGATCGGCCGTTACTGCGTCGGAATTACTCGCGGCGCAGTAAGCCGCGCTTACACGGTCGAATTAAAATTCACTATGTCTAGCTAAGCTTGTCATTGTATTGTAATTATGCGTGAGTCGTTCGCGCCGTCAAGTGCGTCGCGCAAGCATCGCCGCGATCGCGTTGGATTTCGTCGGATCGGCTTAACGGTGTTTCGACAGGGTGGTTCACTTTTACTCTAGATTGTCCTTGACTCGTGTTTAGCAGAAGGAAAAAGACCTTGGCGTATATATTTCTCAGTTTTCTACAGACTCCGTATTGGAAGTTCATCGCTGTAAACCTTACAAAGAAATTGCATCAGATCGAGTTCTAAAAATAAGTTTCCAAAGAAACTACGCTCGATAATCGGTGAAAATCACGGTCCTTTTATGGAAATACAGTAACACAAAGGAGAGCTTGTTTCTCACTCATCGCGTCGCATTCGTTATCTCCGCGAATCGAAAGTATTTCTGCAGCGTAAGCACGCGTGAGTGTGCGCGCGCGCTTCTTGCCTACCACGTTTACGCTCTTTGCCTTCTAACCCGGAGACGCGCCGCTAAATCTGCTCTCGCTTCGCTCGCTTACAACATCGCTCGGCGTCGCCTCCAGCTCAGAGGTGTCGTCGAACTTCGCGCAATTCGTGCAAACGATTACGAGCGATCCCTCGTCGAGAGTCGCGTTATTTTCGGAAGTAACGACGTATTCTCGGACCCGGAGGCATCTCCCTCGGGTCCGCGTTCTGCGTTGTACGTGCGAGGGAGAAAAAGGGAGTGTTCCTCGCCCGAGAGCGTCGAGAGCGGATACGGGAAGCGCAGATATCGATCGCGCGGCCAAGAGTAAACAAAACGTAACGCGTAGCCGTAGCGTCTTACCGCTTCTCGTGGTCGCTCGAAAGCCTCGGCATCGCGACGATACCTTTCATTCATTGTGCGTTCCGGCATACGCTTTGTTGTTAGCGACGCGAATCCGCACACGGCGAGAACAATGACAGCCGCATCATCCCGAGGTCGCGCAGGCGCGGTAGAACGATCGAACAGCTGTAGCAGCGCCGTCAGATCGGGACGCGTCGCGACGCGCATGAAATTGCGTGTTCGAACCTGTCGCAACAGCGCGACTCCCCCTCCCTCTTCCGTTTTGAACGCATCTTTAGCGTTGAATATGCCGGCAAATTTAAATTTTTAATTTTGTTTTTAAGCCATGACCGTGTGCAATGTTGCCTAAATCTGAGAACATTTAAATAAATAAAGATTCAAATACGAAACTGCGATATGAGCTTCGGGCGTATTGAGTTGCACGGATAAAGTGTCTGATTTAGATTATTTGTATCTATATAAGTTCTGATAGAAATTTAATATGTATATTTGATATGATAAATACGGCATATGAAAACAACATTGCTATTTCGATCGTTGTTTGGTGAACTCGGCATTAGCGCACCAAGTTACATTATTATCACAACAGGAGAATGACGCATGCGCTTGTGGCGCTGGTGTGATCAACTTACAGGACCGACGTCTTACACGGGGTTACGTTTCAAATGCGATGCATGAATTTACAATTATCAGACAATTAATTGTGTTTATAATATGACTACACTTGACTGCTTTCCCTCATGAAATTTCACATAAAAGTGATATTTCAATTTATTCTCAATTCTGTATAGAGCGTTTTAGGCAAAATGTTATAATATCTATTTTTTCTGGAAAACTTTAAGATATATTTAAGATTACAGGTATTGTCAAAATAGTTTGTTCATCAATAAAATCCTCTCTCGCCTTTTCTTGTTTACATATAAATTCGATTCGAAATATTTTGCTCCATAATGCACTTAAACATATGAAAAATTTTTCCTAATTACCTGTACCACCATATTATGCTCATAGTTTCGACTTTAGATTTTGATTTTACGATTGTATGAAAAATAAGATATTTACCGTTAATGGTTCAAGAACCAAATTCCAACCTCGAAGTATACGGACTTGCGTTAGCCATTGGCCCGACTGCGTCAAGCGCCACGGGTCGCAGTGGCAGCGACTGGAATCTCTCTCCCCACTACACCCGCTATCGTTCGGACGTTCTGTCCGCCGTGCTCGGCTGCATTCGGCCCGCCGCTCGGCAGTAAACAGCTGGCGGTGCTCTGCGTCGGTGTGAAGCGTCGAACGGGATTTCGTGGAGCTGGTCCGCTCGGCTCCCTTCCCTGTTCCTTTCCCCGTTCACGATCGTCCTGTCCTAGAGAACCCCGACCGATACAAGACGCGTTGACGACCGCTACTCAGACAGTGTACGGTACATCGTCGTCATGAACTGAAGCGGGAGCGACATCCTGGTATCCGCGTCACTCATCTTCGTCTATTCGTCGGTGACGAACTCGAGCGCGCAGCGTCGTCGCTGTAGAAAACCCGCGGGGAAAGCGGAGACTCCTTTGTCCGACGGTGCGTCGGTTCTGCGCATAGAGCGACGGTGCGCCCGCGGCGCAGCATTGTTTGTGTCGTGCAGTGCGGTTGGTTCGGTGCTCTCGTCGCGTTCCTCTCCCTCGTTCGCTCTTTTCCCTCGCGAGTTCTCCGAGAGTACGGAGATACAAAGAGTCGTGGTGCTTCGTCCTGTAAATTCGCACCGAGCCGCGAGGAGAATCCTGGCGATACGACGCCGAGACCGTCTCGAAGCGATGACGGTGTCGCCTGCATCGTGAAGCGTACGAGCGAGAAAGAGACGGCCTGAAGTGAGCGGAGAGTGCGGCGGACGCAGTGGCTGGCGTAACGCGGCGCGCGAGTGCTTTGTTTTGCCGAGCAGCTGATTCGAACGGCTACACCGCGACGCGTCTCGACGGAATCGGCCGTTCGCTCGCGCACACATCGGCGCTCTGTTACGTACGCGCGCCGCCGGAAAATCGTCCATTACCCCGAGGAAAAGTGCGCCACCCTTCGTAACGCTCGCACGAGGAATTCCAAAGCGTCGTCCCGTGTCGGGGGCAGCGTTCAGGACCCGCCAACTGACTCGACGCTAAAACACACACAGCGGGCACGTTGTGTGGCACAGCCGAGCCAACCTATCGTCAAATCGATCGCCGACAGAGTTGTGCTCCGTCAGAGAAATTCCCGTGAGCTTTCGCAACGTGGGACGAAAATCAGTCGGAAAAATCGTTCGCACACGGCACGCGGAAATTGTAAGCAGTGAAATTGTAAGTTTTACGGAGCGCGCTGATTTTCCCCGGAGCTTCGCGGGAAACCGCAAGAAAGCAAGAACCGTGGCGTGAAACGTATAAATCCCTGTGCTCTTGGTGCATTCGGAGCGGCGGCGCTCGCCGGAACGAGCTCGGTGACGTAAACTACGTGCACGTACATGCCGGAGTGCTGCGTGCGGTGCCGTCGCGTTATGACATAAGACACGGAACGCGGCCACGATCGACCGGCGTTCGCCTCGTTCCTGCCCGGAGTTCTCGAGCGAGAGACATTTCGCTGTTTACTCGGAGCGAGTGATCTCTCCGCAGCGACGAGGAAGAACAAAGAAATCGGCACCGGTCGAGGAGGCACGAAGGGAATTCTCCTGACGATTTGACGGCTGACGGACCTGGAGATCGTCCCGGTGCGATCGTTTGCCGACGGATCTGGATGATAGGACGCGACGTGGTGCGACTGTCACGTAGCGGAGCCTCGTCTCGGGACCGACGTCGAGGATTGCGTTGATCGATGCGGCATAGTCTCAGGGGGGCCGTCCTCGCGAACGACCGGGAACGTGGGGTACGGCCCCGATCGAGCTGACTAGGGGAACCGTCGAGGTCTCCCGCTGCTGACACGGGGCCCACGGCGGACGGAGAGGCCCACGGCGGACGTACCTGGTCGTAGCAGCTTTATCCTTTTTGTCTTTGTCGCCACACCAGCGCTCTACCGGTTTCAAGATGTTGTACATATTTCACGTCGACACCGGCACCACCATCACCTTCGACATCAAGCTGGCCCTGCAAAGGTAAGCTACCTGATGCGCTTTCAAGTTGGGTTTCCAGGTATTTTGTGTTTACGTTCGTCTTTTGAGGGTAACAAAGCGTGGACGGAAGGGAAAGTTGCAAGTTGGATAACTGACAATGAGACGCGGATGATCTGCAGCGCACGTGTTGCGCTTTATTGCGCCACGAATTAAAATTGCTGCGTTATTATTTTATTGCTGTGATTACTTTACTTTGCGATGATACGTAATGCGATCAATATTGCATCTTCTTTGCTTATTATTTCTGCATACGGTTTTTATTTGCTAACACCACGCGTGACACTGAGTGTGAACTCGTTCAGATATATACGCGCCCGTTAGATTTCTCCGTCGTTACTTGTGTCGGCTTACGATGATTCAAGAGGACACTGTATTCAAGGTACATTTTTATCTGGAAAAACAAAGTTATTGCTGTTAAATATTTTGATAAACACGCTAATTTGCGCTTCTATTATCTTGGCTTGACACGTGTCGTTGAGAATGTATCAGCAACAATGTTCGAAAAGTACATAAAGTACCTGCTTAAGCACCGGAATTTCTAGTAAAACGTTTACTCGCGTTATGTAAGGAGCTTTGTACAGTAGCTTTGCATCGACGGAATTAGCTTGCACGTCGATACTTAGCAACATATGCGTATTAACAACCGCGCGATACTTAGCGACTCCGCGCATCTACGCGTCTAGCGTAGAATCCAAGGATCCGTGCCGAAGGTTAACAAATTGCAAAAGCGAGGCAATGACAAACGTGGGCGAGACCCAGAGACCGTCGGATCGCCCGGCGAAAACGCTTCGAAAACGCCTCTTGTCGACTCTGAAACTTTCCCAAGGTGGTTCCGGAGTAGCGCACCGCAGACTCGCGCCGAAAATAATATGCAGCGAAATCGGCGCGACGCGGCGCACGTGGGTGCGAGTTGACTCGTGTCGCGCACGAGTTTGACCCGACGGCAAACTCGGCCAAGCTCTTTTAGCGCGCATGATGCAAACGTACGCCGTTCTTTCGATATTAGCGCTGTTGCTCGAACGAGCGCTCGTCTTTAATCCTTTGACTATGAAGACTCACAGGCCAGTATTCATAGTCCGTTCTTGTATTAAGGTCGTCGTAAATATCATCTTAAGATGTCGCTTAGCCAATCAGATGACTGTTTAGTATCTAGAAGATATACTTAGAAGACTATCTCGTTGTAAGAATGAACTATGAATATCGCTCATAGAGCGTCCCGCAAATATCCCGCGATGTTAATTTTAATTATAGATTTTTAGACTGACTCGAGCAAAAGTAGTTGTAATAAATTTGAATGACGCTCGATATTTTCGCAGAGATGCCAAACTTGAAAATTATCACGTAAATTTTCATTAAAATTAAAACATCTCTCGGAGATGATATTTCAGCAAAGAAATATGTAATAAAAACACGACTTGAGTGAATAATCGATTAAACTTGACGTATTTATATTTATACTTGATTTTTAAGACGGTAGGCGTTTATCGCGATCGTTATCGATTAAAGATCGAGACAGTACTTTCGAACGCACAATTTCCACACGTTAATGTGTGACAAACGACGTATTTACGGATAACACTGTCGTATCGGCGCATTAAATGCGTCGGAAACGCATTATACTGCGCCTCGCGCGGCGCAGCAACTTTCCGAGCGCGATTATGCGCTTTTAAGAAATGCACGCGCGGTAGTGTGACGCATGCACTGAAAATATATCATTGGCCCACAGCACGTTAGCTGTTCTATATCTTGTGCCACGCGTGCCGAATCGCGTCGTCGTACCGTCTGCTCGGCCAAGCTTTTAATGCGCAGCGTTCTAAGGGATCGACGGATCACGAGGCTCTCTCTTCGCATTCGAGCGATCTGACGTGACGTCAAGGGATCAATTGAGCAAAAAACTGCCGACGATGACGTTTGAAGATGCATGAGAGAGAGAGATTCTGTAATGACAGTACAATGCAACCTCTGTGATTTGAGTCAAGCAACGCCGTTCTCAATTTGTTCCTCGTCGCGATATCTGGCGCGGACGCGCTTTTTCTCTCGTTCGTCGCGCGCGACGATTTCTCCGCGCGCGCCTAATCTCTATTTCTCTATCGACACGCTCGTTCTCGAGCGCATCGATACTCGTGGATTAAGATAAGCGAGCACGAACCCGGTCATCGTCCCCGATCGTCGCAGCAATTAACGATCTGTGTCAATTCGCGAGGGCGCCCCCGTCCCGATTTGCTTTTATATTCTCCGCGTCTGCCTCAGTAATCATGGCTGCGCGGTTAAGCGTGAATGAGTAAATACACTGCGGCCTAATTGCAGCGTCACGATTAAACGCGCGAGACTAGATGATCTCGTCGCAAGTACACGTCGGCGTCGCCAGCACACCGGCCGCCGAGGGTAACACGCCGGTGTTTCCCTCGGCTAGCTTTACTCTGTTTACGTGGTCGATAAGGATATCTGCGCATTGCGAGTGAAAATCACGCGAGCCAGTGGTTGACAATATTTTATCAGTGTTAGTCGACGTAAACGTGTTTATTTTGTTATTTATCTTTATTTTATTATTTATTACTTTGGCGTATACTCTCCTCGCACAGAAAATTGACGTTAGTGCATTTGCAATTATGTCTACGTCTTCAAACAGACATTTTCATGCATTTTCATCCGCGGCCTTTTGATATTTTGACACATTCTGACATCATACGGCGATAATAAAAACGGCCTTGTAATATTTCCGCTCTTATCTGATATTAATTAATAATTCATTCGCCTTCGTAATCCATGTGCCTCATCCTTTCCTCGGGAGGCGATACGCGGGCGCTGAACTTGGAGCGCAAAGATACGGGAAACCCGCGAAATATAACTGGTACGTAGACACGTAGTCGCGAGCATCGTTGCGTGCGCTCGTGAAACACGAAGCGCGCCGTGACGCGCGTAACCATCGACGACACGCAGTCTCGAGGTGCAGCGCGGCGCACGGCCGAACGTGCCGCAACCTTCTATAGCGTGACCACAAGTGACTGGCGATATTCTCTCGCTTCGCGAAAACGGTTTCTCGCGGCAGCGTGCGCGCTTAAAAGTGTGCGCGCGCCAAGCGCTTTCGAGCGGCGCGGTTTAATCTCCGATCTGTAATTTCAGCATTGAATCGCTCGGTAATGACAGCTCGCAAATATACTGATTCGGTTTCTCGCCGCTCGAGAAAAACTGACGGTGCATCGCGTGAGAAGCGACAGTACGCCGGCAACGGCCGGAATTTTACTTTCGGGACACACTGTACAGCTGAGTCTCCTACAATCCAAGGAAGGCGGAGCGAGATAATTGCCTTCGCGCTCGCGCGCGCGAGCGCGGTACGAGCGAAATCTCGCGCGACGTTTTAACTCGTGTCAGCGGCGCGACTGCGAATCGTCGTTTTCTCGTAATTAATGCGTCGCGCATCTCGCCTTCTCCTCACTATACAGACAAAGAACGCCTTATCCGTTAGTTAACCTTGCACGGGGTGTTAACGATGCCTGGCGTATCGCTCCAATTCCTTTTAAGCGTCATTTATGACCACTATATTTGAACAAGCCGAGACTTTGGGTTTCTTAAAGCATCGTAAAGTAAAAACACAGGTCGATCGTGACTAAGATCGCACGTTGAACGATCACAATGCAAGCAAAAGAAGACTTTAAATTTATTATTTTTTTATTATATTTATAATTATGTATATTGGGGATTGAAGCCACAAAAACGGTTAGTACGATTTAATACGATGTTACAATTTATTACGAGTTTATTATAACTATTATTGCGAAGTAACACAGATACATGGACTTAAAAGTCTGTATGTTGAGTGCGATTACGCAAACATTCATGAGCAACGTAATTGCATCAGCTTTTTTCTCGTCTTTTTTTCTTCATTCACCTGTCAATGTTTTTTACTTCGGTGCACTCGGCCTGCATATAGTTGATAGAGTGGTAGTTGAATTATTCAGATGCAGATTTTCCAGGCTCGTTTACCGTCAATTCTTTAAGTAAGACGGACGATATGATCATCCATTTAAAAAATTAATGACAATTCTCAACCACGTTACGTCGGAATTTACTTAATGTTCCGTGATTTTCCTTATACAAGTGCGATTTATCTTGCGTGCCATTATTACGACAATCGCAATTCTATCATGTTGGAGCACTTGTAATATGAACAATGTATTATATGCACGCGCGTGCGATAGTTTTCTTTTCTCCGTCTTTTTATTGCGGCATATCCAACGATGAAATTTCTCATTATTCGACAATTATGATTACGCTATGAGCTGTTCAGAGAAACCAGCTTACACAGCCTAATCACCTTTGAACTGAACAGTGCCTCCTTATTTGCTAGATATGCTTTTGATTTACTGAAGCAGAAGAAAACTTTCGACACAGAGAGAAACGCGAAATATTATTTTTTAATGTTTAATATTTTTATTCAAACTTATAGCTACAAACCGTATAGAAATCGATAACGTAAACTGTGAACTGTAAATACACTCATTTATATTTACAAGGAATAAAAAGATTCTACAAGTTTTTCGATTTTTAGTTAAATGTTTTCTTCTTTCAACTTCAACTGTACTTGTGGGTCATATATAAAAGAATTTTCTTAAACTTGCAACTGTTTTCTATTCTGAGAATTATCTCATATTAAGTCATTAACTATTAAGTCATTAACTAAGTAATCCGAGTCGCATCTACATGGCGACTCAATGTAACGATGTTTTGAAGAATGTTGTTTGTCTTTTTTTTTAATTTTTGCCTATCCTATTAATAAAGTTAATATACGACAAGATATATTGTGCTGTCATAAATATGTATTTAGTTTGATTCATCATTATTTAGACGATCCAGACTTAGTTAATAACCTAATAAGAGGGGAAGGACCTGCGCAGTAATCTTGGTATGCAACTCGATCTTTAACACTGAAAAATCTCTTCCGAACAAAAGATCTTCGTTCTGTAATCTCGAAGTATAGATGTTATTTATCAATCACTCATGTGTAATTGACTTTTCTGTGCAGTGTCAGCCAGCTGATGGAGGCAATCGAGAGGGAATGTGGCGTGGTGGCAGCGCATCAGGTGCTGCTCATGAGTGGAGGCGAGTGCCTGGAACCGAATGCACGCGTGTGTTCCTACTCGGCTGGAACCGACACGAACCCGATCTATCTGTTCAGCAAGGCTGCCATTGAGAGCACCCTTCCACCCACGCCGAGTATAGATTACGGTTCCGGTGAGTAGCAAACTTCTCTTTCCCTATCTACGACTTTCGTTATGCGAGGCGCAGAGGTAGATGTAAATTTCGTAATGGCACGCGAACGTTGGTTTGTACAAATTTTTAAATTTACGTCGACTGCATGATCGTAACAAAAAGTAATCTACGCCGCTACGAGAGATTTAATGGGATAAGTATCATTATTAATTTAACATTCATGATGCAATGAAAAAGGAATCTAATCAGGTGTTCATAAGATTGTGATGTTAAGAGCTAGTGAATGCATTATCACCTCTATACACATGGCAGTATCTAAAGCAGCGTCTGTCAGCGACGAACCGGTTCTCCTCGTAAGCTCTGCGATAAATTCGAGAACTCACTCGAGATGCTCGATAGCGACGTACGAACGACGTATGGATCTCTCTATGGACGACGTACTGATCTCTCAATTTTCACGTCTTCATTTCGACAGTGCACAGTGTGCAAATGATTACTTTCGACCGCGAAGATTGCCAAAGTCCAACTGGTTGAGCGTCATGCCGGAACTAATGGTGGTTCTTATCGGCGACTCGCAGAAAAAAGAGTCGGAAGTGATATCAACGCCGTAATATCGGTCTCCGTTTACTTGGGATATGTGAAAAGTTATCCAACGATAACTTTTGGCACTTTGATGTATACTGTATCTTCTTGTTTTTGTAAACATCTCATAAATCTTCGCCGTAATGAAAGAAGGAGAGAGAAAGAGAGAAAGATAAAGAAAGAGAAGGATTAAGAGGAGACGGCACGCGATGCTCTTTTTCGAGAGAAATGCGCTTCTACTCCCATCCCGTTATCCTTAATTTCCCGGGGTTCACTTGGGCTCGGTAATACGCGCGTTGTCCTATTTTATACTTTCTTTTATTCACTTCTTTGTTTTGTACCGTTAGATTACCGTGTCCGCGACTTGCTTCATTACTGTGATCGTACTCTCTTTCTCTCTCTCTCTCTCTCTCTCTCTCTCTTTCTCCGATCGCACGTACGTACGGTCGAAGCGCGAGCTATGATTTAGCAGCACACATACTCCTGCGGTGGGTCGCGTTTCTAGACCGCTCGTGATTCGACCGCAAATCACACCCATCGCGAGAGCCAAGGCGCACTATCGGACATGAAGAAACTAGCTACGGGTCATTTGCGGCTGTTCGCAAGAACAGGGATCTAGAATCGGCAGAATCTTTTTGCATAGATCACGCGTCGAGTCGTCCTATTTCGCGTTGTCTCGGAAGTCACGTTTCTCCAATCGCGAACTCCACTTGATTACGCAAAAGATGCTGGATTCATTCCAGTTAATTACACATATCGAGTTAATTATACCGATCATTCTCTTACTATCGTGCATCATTTTCAGTGAGTGAACAGGATAGCGGGAGGAGTGCAGGAAGGACTTGATTATTTACCAGGCTCTCCGTTATGCCATTAATTACCACTAGAATGTAGAACAACGGAGGCGCACTATGCATCCAATAGAACATCTATTTCGCCGTAAAGACTTCGCGACTGTCGGCTGGGTCATAGATACCGTCGCCGCGAGACTTTGGCCTGCGTGGTTAACGAGCCTCGTGATCAACTCGTTCGACCTGATTCTGTTATCCACGGGATAACCATCTGATTCTGCTTCCCGGCAGCGCGTGAGTAATTGCATCTCCGATGTGACATCAGGAACACCGAGTTCCCGTTGCATAAAACGCGAAACTGGGGCGCTTAGGCGGCGTGACGCTTTTCCGCGAGTCATAAAGCTGGTCGACGTTACTTCCTGAAGTCGCGACGTCCAGTTGAGAAAACACCCGAGGCAGTTTTAATTCTGTCGATCGCGCGCACGCGAATTGTCACGGAAGCTCTTCCTGGCGCGATGTAGCTGCGCGTACACTTACCTCTCGCGGCAACCGGAAACGAGGTGACGCGTACGTTGAATTATCGCAGACGTACGTAAAGCCGATCGAATTATTGTACAGCGTGTACGGATGACGGTAGAGCTCGACGCGAATATATATGGTATTTACAAGCTGACTTATGGACCAGCGGATCCGGTATTCGACTTTTATTTATTTACGCAACTACAAGTCCGGATTGTTAACGTTATTAATTTCACTGAACGAACACGCGCGATTAATCATAGTCAGTTTTTATGCCGACTGAAATATGATGTAACGAATATTGGAAGCGTAATTTATTAATGTGTATTTAACTCTGAAAGAAAGAAAGAGAGAGAAAGAAAGAATGAAGACGAAATTAGACTCAGGGTTGTCTATCTTCTGAAAAGATAACGAAAGGGATTGGTCGTTGTTTTAAAACGTTTTAAAACATGGCCATGAACGTATCCGAACTCACAATGCACACTGCGAATAGAACTTTTTATCGGGAATCGAAGACACCAATGTGACGTTGGAATTGTCAGCTGATTAGAGACCTCACGAGAGTGCCTCCGTCATCGATCGCAAAATATGACGAAAGAAGAGCTAACATATCTCTGTACTAGTTAGTAGTCAGTTTTATGTCCGGTTTATACCGTAACGCCATTTTCTCTTTCTGAAAGATGAAATCGAGTCTGGAGTCATGTTAAAATAAAAAAGGCATTTTACGTTATCTGTCTGTATTTTTAATGAGTCGATTATCTCATATAAATATCTCATATAAATCTGTATTTTTTCCTAATCATTGAATTGAATTTGCACCTCCCTCTCACCTCCGATTTCTGGTCAACTGATTCTCGTTCGTGGCACGGGACACAAAATTGCATTTGTTATAAAGAGTAGCTTTGACAACGCGAGATATTTTACGCGGTAAAATACCTACATTTATCTTCAGGTATGGCGGATGTTGTGGTTTTTATTGACCCTAACTAAAGTTTTATCGCAGACTGAACGATATGGTGCTTTGCGTTTTGATGTCAAATTTCCGTGCTGGAAGGAAGTACGTGAACTTGTGGAATCATGTATCGTTGAACGAACAGCCGATAAATGATAAATAATGATGAATGATATTTATGTTAAATTATAATTCAGTAGATTAATGGAAGTCCACAAATACCGCAGTGATATAACGATGTATCCTTGTGTTTATCATTTCGCTTTTGTATTATTGCATGTTCAAACATTGAACATGAACATTGAACATTAAAATTGCTTATTTTCGAAAATACATTTTTAAATATAGCGTTGTAACTATCTGGCCGTGACATGATAATTTCGTCTTTTATTAATAACATCGTACGACATGCAGTCTCTACTTGCGATACGTAATATCACTGCATTACGAAGATTACACCATGAGAAGATTTGTATCCAGGCAACGCAAAAACAGTCAACGCTCGGCGATAACTTTGATTCGAAGTCGACGATCTCTTGCAGTCCGTTCATCTTTCTTTTACTTATTAAAATGATCGCATCCCAAAATACATTCTACAACAGTGCAATGATTGAGACTATCACAGTTCGCAAATGCATAAATTGCAGAAAGTATAATTTGTAAATTCCTCGAGCAATTCCCACGAAAATATCGATTAATCTACCTCATTTCCATTTTTATTCCCCGGGCGGGAGGCAATGATTCGCAACAAATTTAATTTGCAAAGTTTAATTTGATATTAGATTCCGAGAAAGAGAGAGAGAAAGAAAGAGAGCAACTTAACCCGGAAACAAGCGCAGCAGGTCATCGTGATTCGAACTATCATTATTTTCACTCCGTGTATGCCGAGCACGTATAAAGTTGATAGCGTAGCTATACGATAAATTATCACCTAGAACGAATAGATTATTGTTTCTGGTCTCTCACCGTTTTTTAAATAAATAGTAATAAGACGGTTTCGATACATTCTTAACGCAATAATCCTCAACTTGAATCGTGCGTGTGTCGCATAAAATGCAGCACAGCCAATGCCGTGATGGAATCGCGTGCAGGGGTTGCTGCGGTTCGCGGGCGAAATTGTTATTTCGGAGAGTAATATTCGGAAATTGATCGCAGTAGCACACGAAACGTCTGAGAACATTTCCACGTCGGTTTTACTTGATCGAGAGATGGTCGATGGAGATCTGACGGGATCTTGGACAGAACCGCGGGAAACAATAATCGCGCATATGTATGCGCCTGTGCTCTGGTCATGCACACGAATATTTGCTCGCGTGTCGGTACACGGGAATTACCATAATCACGTATACATATTGCAGGGTCCTCCGTGCGACAACATTACCTCGGCGGTGCGAGTGCGCGAGCGCATGAGTGTGCGGTGAATAAATATATTACCGCCTGCATCCCATCGATGACGTCACGACCGCGTACAGGGTGACCTAAAAAACGTTGGAAGTATTTAAAAGCACGTAATACTCGCGGAAGACAATTCTAAATTGCAATTGCAAGCTAGAACCAGGAAGGAAAGTGACAGAAAGCGCGACTTTAATTTTCGCCGGAAGTCCAAATCGGATAGTGGTACTCAACAGTGCGAAAGCGTCCAATTTTTAATTTAAAAAGATACAAAAAATGCGCCGATAATGGATACTGATTAGTATTGACGAGAGGTAATAAATATAATATAGATCAACTAATGCGTGACGCTGTATCTTGCACTTTTGTCGAATTTCATGTTTCTCACATAATTTGCATATCAAAATTGATTTGTTCTCTGTACGTTGATTGGACGTTTTTGCTATTTCTACTGCTACATAATCTCAAGTTATTCGAAGTTCTTTTTAGATCACCCTATATAATTGTTGAGTGGTGAACATATTGCTCACCCATTTGCCCAAAGCGACGAATACCCCGATGAGCAAACACACGCGTAGAATCGATATTGTCAGCTTATCGTATGACTTTAACACCGTTTTCAGTGTAAGTGCATCTACTGTTGAACGATTTCTACTTGTATTCAAACTTGCAATCAATTTAATTTTATATGAATGATGGCGTACCAAGCTAGTTTGTCGTTTTATAATAATGCACAGCTGCATTTCATGAGCATCATCATTAACGGCGGATATACAATAATTGCGCGCGTATGTGCGTACAATGCTAATATTATTCCGCCTAATCCCTGGATAGCCTTCATATCATCGACTTTTAAATCGTATTAATTAGCATTAAGTGTTAGCGAACGGATCTAAATTTCCGAGATGTATATAACTGCAAATAAATATTTAATAATTGCATACGCGTCGCTCCCGTGGCTTCCGCTATAATATTTCGTATTGTTTAATGTGCGGTTCTACGAAATGCAATTTTGCAATGATAGATTGCACTTAGAACTAATGTATCTCCTGTAATTATAAAATTTTACGCAGCGTGATTTTCTACTATTTTGTGAGATCTATGTGCGCACCATTAAAATGACGATTACATAAGACGTGCAAATTAAAAATATCGCAGCAAGCATCATGTTGCACATAATTGAAATGTATGCTAGGTTTTGGAAATAATCACAATTCGAGTGTACGAGTGAGCAGATACGCTTACGACGCGAGCGACTTGCTGTGCTCACTAAATGATAAATGCCTCGCAACAAGTACCTGCTGTTTCTATGTGTAGGAGCGCGTGTCGTAATCACTTCTGGGTACGCATGAGAGTGTGCGTGCATGTTTGCAACACTATATTGCAGCCAGAGTCCTTAGTGGTTCTTATTTCCCGCGTGTTGCGACAGACCGACCAACGCGCTCGGCGAGGCTTTCCGCGTAATGTCGCGGCGAGTCCTTTGATGTCTTTGGATCGTATGGTATAATCATTACGATAATTTGATAAGCACACGCACTTTGCGACCAGCTTGGATAATTGCTTGGCAGAAGCCGAGTTATGATGCGGAGCGTGTGGATGATGATCACGATCAGCTGATCGTTCGTTTCACGGATTGCCTTGAAATCTTAATTTTAATCCCTTATCTCACAGCAACGAATGACACTGTTGCAGATTATAAGTCAAAATTGAAAAACACGAGCGAGACTCGTAATGGCTATGGACACTATTTAGCTGTTGGATCCATGCTGAAGATATGTTTATTTATGTTCTGTAAATTCTATTTATTAGATCATTAACTTATATTACTTAGTTAAGGACCTAATAATAATAGTACTATTTCTTCATTCTATTTTTTATAAGAATATATATTGGATCTGGTCATTGACATAGATAAACAAAATAGCAGATACTTATCCGAATACACAAATTAATGGTCAACTTTGGTTTATATAAGAATGAAAATAGATAAAAAGAAAATAAATAAAAATCGTAAGGCGTTAAGGAGGATTCTTCCGTTGAATGTGAAAATATGCGACTCGAATCGCATGCCACTTTCCTATTTCATCACACGGTACTCCCACGGTCCGACTTTCGTCCATTTCGTATTTAATGCAATCTTGTTAATCAGGAAAAACTTACTACGAAGAAGGATCGTTAACATGTCTTTCCTATCGCGATGGAGCGCGAGCGAAAGTTAAAGATCGGTTCAAGATCGGAGCTTCTGAAGGGATTATAATGAGAATCGGCTTTCTTGCGGCTGACACGCTGACTTGGAGTGGTACACAGTTCGTGGCTCTCTGACGGTTGTTTTATTCTTGGGAACGGCCAGCGAGTGCGAGCGGTGCAACCATGCCATTTTCTGTGTATCGCTCGGCTAGAGCGTAGCCTGCAATTATCGTGTGAACGAGGCCGAGCCTCGCCGATAGCTTTGTTTCGTACCTTAATGGCGACTCTTTAGAGATTCCGTGAAGTGCACGAGAATCGTTCGAATTCACCACGATGAGATGACCCTCGATCAAGAGACGTGATCAAACGAAAACTCGACAAGAAGGAAGACATTCTCGAACGCCTCAATCCTTCGCGACCCATATTGCGGCTCATACTTGGGCTTTTTCCGAAATGGAGAAACAATCACTGGCGGGGGAAAGCGGAACAACATTAATATAAATTTTATTTTTTTGAAAGCTATATCCGTCCCGTGTTTACTCATGTTCGGCTCGATTGCTTCATCATAAAACGCTTGGAGTACCATCGGCATATCTCCTTTAAATATTGAGAGCAGGCACCGCCGAAAAGGGAACGCGATAACATTGGGACGACTTAGGGAGCTGAAATATCGAGGATATCGATATCGGGATGGATGTACCCAACCTTGCACTGATGCTCCGAAAATATATATAATGTCTTTTAGATGTGACGCCAAAGTCGGCTTGTTTCGTCGCGAACCAGCCGCGCCATTTATTTAATGCGTTTTTAACACGATTTCTCCGCACTTTATTCGTGTCGGCATTTGCTCTCTTGCTTCCCGTCACAGGCCATCACGTCTGATTTTTCTTTTTTCGGCACATTTACACTGTGTGCTTCAACACCGCGTGCAATTGCCGTGCGAACGAGGTCGCGACTTAGCTGGCAGCCTTCGATGTTGCAGTCAACGGTGCATCTCCATGTCCTAACTTCACGTGTAATGTAGCGAGCGAGATACTCTCCTGAGGTTCTAAGCACGAGCTGCAAGTGGATGCACTTTATAACGTCCCATCGAGACCGCAAGCACGCGATACATTATTTCACACTTTGACAGCTGCCATTGCTCGGAGCAGTCGCAGATTACAAAAATCAGCAGAATCAAATTCATTCTGTATTTCCCTCGGGGCGTTCTCGTATAAACGTATTAAAAGCTGCCGAGAAGCTGTGTCCAGGCGTAATACAAGTCACCACAAGCCCAGGAACTACTTGAAATTCCATTATATGTAAAGTTTCATGGAGGCGAGCTCTATAAAAAATACGATCGATGAAATGACACGTGCGGTATAGCAGACCTACAAGACTCCTCCAAGTAGTCCATACATCGCTGTTCTTGCCCCTGTCACATTTCTGTCAGATTTCCAAGATCTCTGCTTTCGATTTACCATGACAGTTTCAAGGGGAGAGGAAAAGAGGGTGCCTTGAGGCCGAGCGAAATCTTCCATACACAAAACGATCGAGATCGTCAGTTCAATAACCCATCATGATTTATGCCACATTGTATTTCAGACTTGATACCGTTTCTTTGTACTTTTTTTTCACAATAACGCTTATTGTCGCGAGTAATCTCTCGCGAGTCGATTATCTCCTTCGTGAAAGTTGAAGGAACGCCTCGGTGAAGAACAGCAATACGATCATGTACTCGAGTAGATTATAGCAAAGAAAAATATGTTTTGTGTCCGACACACACGCACACATACACACAATTGTTTCCCCACGAAGTTTCTATCAAACTTTTCCTCCGATTATTGATTTAGCGTGCATATAGAGAAACGCGGGACAAGCGCATCTTCCAGCGGATACCAATTCCGCTAAAAAAAGAGAGGAAAAAGTGCACTATAAATTTATATTACAATTTCTAAATGCGTTTATCGAGTCTTTTAAATTGCTCTTAAATTGCTTGAAAAGCGGCAATAAAATATTCGTTGGAAACGCTAATGCCACATTACACGCACAGTGATCCGAGCAAAAAAGATCCTCAAGTTGGTGAAATTGTCGATGTGGATGATGCAAGCGAATGGAATAAAGTTGTAAGCCGACTTTCAGCTGACAAGATGGGAAGAGCAAAGAGCGCATTGAATTCTTCCTCCGATCTTTTTAACACGTAAATTGCGACGTGTACAGGAAATAAATAAAACTGGAGACGTGTATGAAAGATAATTATCGCTGTCAAAGGTTATCGCGGATTCCTTCCAGATACAAGATCCCGTTTATTGACCCTTACGTCGCGCGTGTACTGCATAATTCGCGAGTAGTGCATCACTGTTGAAAGACACGATGAGCAATACAATAACGTTCTATCCGATGCACGTGTCATTCCTGTTCGTGACGTTTTCCGGTTGAACTTTCGGATACGATAGCGTCACGGTGTCTCGCCGCCGATTGTCCAGTTCTGCATAACAATGGCATTTTTTGCACTTGCAAATCAGTAGGGTCACTCGGACGGCGATCTAGAAATCCAGACCGGTCACGCATACATTATCATGAAGTATGATAGAGAACACGTACGTGAAGTATTGTCTATATTAGATAAATGCTGATTATACGTAATCAGAACTGTGTCATGATCTTTTTTGACCGTTCTATTTATTCTGATACGGTTTTGTTACGTTTATTCTGATATTCCGCTCGACTTGTCGATCGTCCTCGACGTGTCTTTTTTTTACCTGCGCTTGCCAACACGCATGTACGCACGCACGGATTAATAATCTTGTTTGGACGTGCTCAGAGCGCAGTTCGCTTCTTGGATTCATCGCTTCTAAAGTGTGACGTAAGGTCGCCGAAGCGATGTGTGTCGTACCGACCTTGAATTTTCATCGCGTGCCAAGATTACGCTCTCTGACGTGTCTCATCGATCAATTATACACTGCCGCTCGGTTTGCTCTCCAATCCGCTACATAATTTCCGCCCGGTCGCAACAAGCTCGTTAACTTTCGCGTTAACGTTATCGTCGCGTAAGAGGGGAATGCTTTTTTAACTGTATCTGTTGTGCTCGTGCGAGATCAGACGTAGCATAATCAGTAACGGGTTGGAGTTCCGAACTCGAACTCGAGCCGCTTGTGCCATAGAGTCCCGTTCACGTCTCCACTTTATGAGTTCGGTGGAGCCTTATGAAATCCTCGAGTTTATTTGCCAGGTTGTTGGATTTCGATCATGTATCGATTCTCGCTCAAGCGTAGCGCAGTTCGCGTTTGCGATAGTGAAGGAGATAAAAAAAACATCTCCGCCAAGTTAAAATTGAGGTTGCACAGGTACGGGATAAGCGTGACTTTCTCTAATCCACATTCCTAGAGGGGGAATATATTGTTCGGTACTTTTCTCGCGGTATTACACGCGCAATTTATACCGCGCGCACTGTCGAAAAGAATCCTGGAATTTTTATACAATGTACCGCTTATACTGCTATTATCGTGTTTATCGTTAGAAAAGCTTCAGAATGACGATTATAGTCTAACAGAGTCTAGCTATAAAACTTTCATGTTACCTATAATAATTAAGATATTTGCAAAGAAACTTGAAGAGAAAAACTTGAATTTAATTCTTTGTTTGTCAGATGTCGATCTCCAGACTCAAATCGATGCCTCGCTGGCGATGCCAGCCACTTATCAGACTCTCTGTGCACGAGCCCATCTTGCCCAACAATGTTGCGGCCTAGCGCGAGAACAGACGAGGATCTGCGAGAGGCTGGTTCACGACCAGCACCTTCAACAGCAGGGTTGGGCGGCGGTGGTCGCGAATCTCGAGGACATCACAGTAATGTTTCAATCCCGAACCGCGCAATTCGAACAGGCCTTTGTCTTGTATCTCAACGAGAGACAACGACATATGGATCTACTTGACAAGTAAGTGAGATCGGATGAGATCTCTGTTGCATACATCTCATTGTTATATTTTATTTATTTATCGAGTCGATATGAATATCGCTACTGATTAAACTCTGTTATACTTTATAAATTTTTTCTTAATTTCTGCTTATCGTTAGATTAATATAACATAATGCGAGAAAGATAGTGAAATTTACGAGAAAGTTACTTAATGCAATTGTATTCTTTATAATTGAAACAAATTTGTAAAACTGGTTCTTCTTTAGTCGCACGTTATGCAGGTGTTGCATAACATGTAAGATATTTCAGTAATTACTTTAATTACAATGAAATATAATTATCATTGAATCCACAATTTAATTACTACAGCTTTGATTATCATGCTTAACCGCCTCAATTACCATTGAATATACTGTTAATGAATAATTACATAACCCGATCGCTGTAATTTCATCCAAAGATATGTATGTCGAAATCGATCACAATATTTGTCAACTATATAAACAGACACTCAGATTTACATTCTTTTTATACTAAAAAGGAGCAAAGTTTTATATGAGTAAAATAAACGTGAATGTTAATTACAGTTTCAGCGCTGATCTTGGTACACTCGCGAAAATTCCTATTCTGCCAGCCCTCAGAGCTCAAGCCGAAGGCTTGTTAAGTCCAGATGATCAACCCAGTCAATCATCCGAGCCTGCAGCAGAGGGCAACGGGGAAGTGCTAAGTCTGCTTCGATGGATTTCTGCTAAGGACAATCAAAGTAGCTTGGAGCAAGTGGCAGATCAGTGCTCGCGCGGTTTGGAGCAATTCGATGAACGATTAATGGAGACTTTAAAGGCCGAGGTAAACGCGGCCATCGACAACGCCAAGAAGCAGGACATGAAAGAAATTAAGGGTCTAAGCGAGAGGCTGTACGCCTTAGAGCAATTGATGTATCAGGCTAGGAGGATCGTTCACGAGCAGGGCGAACTTACTCAAGGCTTTCTGCAGAACCAGAGTCGCGCCAGTAATTTGGGCGACGCTAGCGTTCTGCCTGATCTCTGCACCTCCCATCGACGGCAGTTACTTGTCATGCTGCAGAATCACAATCAGTTGCGTGACATTCGTCGCAGATGCACCAAAGCAAAGGAAGAACTTTCGATGAACATCTACCATCGCCTGAAGTGGATCATGTACGTAGAGAATAAGATGGTGGAAGTGGGTAACAAGCTGATCATATATCACGAGAGCTTGAAGCGGCTGAGAAGACATCTGGAGGTGCTACAGCAAATCCACTTGGCTCCGCAAATGTACATAAGCGCGGTAATTGAAGTAGTTCGCAGACGGACATTCTCTCAGGCGTTTCTTGTGTGGGCCAGCAACTTGGCATGCCAACTACTGACGGTCCACAGCGAAGAGCTGGCGCGCAGGCGAGAATTTCAGAGCAAGTTCGACGGCCACTTCTTGAACACCCTTTTTCCGGGTCTGGAAGACACGCCACCGCCCTTTGCGACGCAGGCGCCCTCCGTTTTCGACAACGGACTGCCTAAGGTAGATTTATGGCAGATTTCAGATAAATGTATGAATATTTGGTACTGTGTACCAAAATTAATAAAAAATTAATAAAAATATATTCGGATATCTTATTTTTAATACTTTGTTTATAGCTTACAGCGGATGACATGGAATCGCTGAGATCGCAACTTCCAGACTTGGCGCTTACAATCTCTACGCCGGATTTGAATAGCATCACGCAATTCTTCTTATCCAAAAGCTTCACCGACGGCAACAAGGAGAAAGACGCCACGTCAGTGAGCACCGATATTCCATCGAAGGAACATGAGCGTACTAGAGCGCCAATGTTGTCCGATAGGTGAGTCTTCAAGTAGCTCGTTACATTGCCGTCTTTCTAAAATAGATCACCTTGAACGCGTAGTGTGTCAATTTTTAGAGGTGGCTTCGAATCCGAAACTGATACGGAGGAATTCGAGAAGATTGGTCAGGCCGGCGTGGATATGTCCAAACCCGGCGTGTTCGATGGGACGAAACAGAAGCGGCAGAAGCAATTGGAGGTTTGTGCCTCTCGAAGCGTGTCCCCCGCTTCCTCGACCTCGACTAACGTCTCCCCGCTAAACTCGAAAGTCGCGGACCTAACGACGCGTTTATCCACATCGAGCGAACCCGGCTCTTTCCAATTCCCTAGCCTGTCCGCCGCGAGTGAACGTCCGGCGCAGCTGAGTCCTCTGACCGAGTGTGTGGAGAACGGCGCTGCCGACTCTTCCGTCTGCTTGCTCCATAGAGGCCTCTCGAACTACCGTGACGTCCTGCCGCTTGAAGAGCCGCATTCCCTGAGTCCAAATCCTCCCTCCTTGCCACGGTCCTCCGTCATGTGCGACGGCCAGCACCAACAGCATCAGCACCCGCTGTCCGGTAGCGGCGGCAGCAGTCCCTCTGTCGGCGTCGGCGCTACCGACTTCATGGGTACCGAGTTTTACATGGACGAATCCCTGCCGAGCAGCCTCAGCGAACATCCCGCCGACGGCCAGCATCAGGCTATCGTGTCCCTTCTTCAGGTACTGGACGACTTCCAGCTCGCTAACAGACAACCCTCGTAGTCGTAGTCGTGAAACGTTTCGTGAACTATCATCCTCGTCATTTTCATTATTACCTCTTAAGCTCCTCTTAAACTCTACCCTCCTCTGTCCTGCATTGAGATATCGAAAGTGTTGCTCGGTACTCCGTGAAACGTAGCTTATTCGCTTCTGTTCTCTATGATTTCTAGGTACTTTCGTTATCATTATTTTTATATTCGTTAGTGAGCTATTTAGCGCTGATTGTATGCAACTAGATCCTGTGAAACGTGAGTATATATCGTTGCTTGTGTTCCACGACCAAACTAACCGAAATCCAAATTTGTTGCGCTGTCCCTGATTTCTGTATCGTTTGCACAAACACAGTGGCATCTGACAGTAGACCCGCGTGTGTCGAGCGCGTATATGCGCGTACGCGCATGTATTCTATATGCGTGCATCTTGGTTTTTTACAGGATAGCTGGCGTCGCACTCGTTTCCCAATCCCTTGGCCCACATATCCTTTCAGAACCCATTTAGCCGCGAATTTAACTACACGATCGCTTTCACAAAGACGTGCGTTCCAAATTAAATTGATTGTAATTTTGCGTGTCGCGTGAGTCGGGTGTTCGTGGCACAAAAATAACAAGGAAAAATTGGAGTTTCCTTCCGCGCGAATTCTCCTTGACTACTCGCTCGCGAGTGTCGAAGACAATTCGTCCTAGCTTATGAAACTTTGAGGATGTTCACTAGAATATCTCTAGTGTTCCTCATTTCAGGAGAATCTCGGTAACACACGTGAGGAGGTGGAAAGATTGCGGTCCATTCTGAAGACCATGAAGGCAGTCGTGTGCGAGGAACTGAGCTCGCTTCGGAACGAATTGTCAATTCTGCGAGATCGATCCAACGAGGGCAAAAGTGACCTCACTGATATAAAGGAGCGCGTCCGAGTAGCATTGTCTCTGTACTCGCAGGAGTGCGATCGGCGCCTTCAAGAACGCGAGCAAGAAGTTACAATCGAGCACGAGTTGAAGATGGCCGATGTGAAGAAGCTAATGCAGGAGGATTGCAGAAATCGCGAGGAAGAGATCCGCACGCTGAAAGGCAACCTTATGGAAAAAGAGATGGAATTGGCGGAACACGGCCGACTAGTGGCTACGATGCGTCAGAAACTCGAAGATGAACAGATTGAGAAGAATAACTTACAGACTCGTTTACATCAGCAGCTCGAGAATTACTCGAGGATACTGGAGCAAGCACGTATAGACAAGGAAGAGGCTGTGAAGCAGACAAATGACGAGAGGTTCCTCGAGATTACCTCTCTCACAAATTCTTTGACGCAATGTCAGAAACGAATCCAGGAATTGGAAGAGAATCTGGCCACCGCTCGCAGCGATCAAGAGAGAATGGTGAAAGAAGCAACCGATAAGTTCCAGGTAGAATATAAGGCGGAATTGGAAACCATTCGGAGTCGCTTCAAACTTATGGCTGCTTCTACCATGGAGAGGAGTCCCAGCGATTCTAGTCTAGAGAAGATTGAAGTGAGTAATTTCTTACTATTTCTCTTAGTACTCGCTACGTTGTTTTTGAAGATGGAGTGGAAGATAATAAACAAGAGTATTAATATTTTAATTTAAAAAATAATCTTTTTCAGCGGACCGATGTCATCGAACTTGCAAATCACGAGGCGATTCTGGCGCAGACGAAGGAAGATATGAAAGTAGAGAATGCTATGGCAATACGTACCGCTGTCGAGAAGGAGAGAGCTGATTGCATGGCGAAATTAGATAACGAATTAAGTTTGGCAAGAGAAGTCGTCGTGGAGAAGAACAAAGAGATAGAGATATATAGGATGAGAACAGCCGCGTTAATCGAACAGGGCAAGCGCTACAAGAATATGATAGATCAATTGATCGGAGAACTCGAATCGAAATCGGAGATACGGCAAACATTGAAGGAGAAGGTACCGTATTATTTAAATAATACATGGAATAATTTAAAAAAGAAGTTTAAGCGACAGAATTCCATAAAAATATATGATTATTCTGTACATGATTGATTCTTTCTTATTATACCTTTTTCTTCCATACAGATGAAAAGTCTTGAATCGGACAAAGGATGGTTGGAGAGTAAAGAGACTGCAGAGAAGATAATGCGAACGGTTCTGGAACATAACGAAAATATGTATCCCCTCGAATCTGGAATGTGTAAAGGCCCGCGGTACGATCGATTGGACACCAGTCAAGTCGATCTTGAGGAAGTCTTTAAAGATCTGGAGTCGGAAAAGTACGAAGTTGAAGTCTCAGAATCGAAAAAAGTGCGATTGGAGACCGATAACGACGATCTGGCGCGGTTATCCAGACGACTTGAGGCACTCGATAATGATAACAAGAGACTATCCTGCGAATTAAATTCGATACGTGCGAGTAAGGTGGCAGCTGAAGCGAAAGTAGAGGCATTGGTGACGGATAAAATCCGTTTAGAAATCGAGTTACTGAAGGAGCAAACCAAAAGAGTGTTCAATATTGATTCGTCGGTGTTGTCCTTGGAGAATCGCGATAAGGAGATGAATGCGTCGGTCGCGGTGGTTGCAGATGCGAGTTCCGCCAGTCGGGACGCAGCTACCAGTCCAGAACCGAGTCGAGGATCATCTTCCAAATCGATATGCTTCCACCCCTCCCATTCCTCATATATACATAAGAAAGTCGCGGAAAAAGTGACGAAGATGGTGCAACTGGGGATCGTCACAGTCACTAGCTGCAATCCGGGCGACATAGTACTCGTGGTCTGGGATACTGTGCACTGCAATTACGCCGTGTACCAGGAGTCTACAACTCTGTATTTCCTTCACTCGGACTGCGTGGACGCACTGGATGTGGGAATGAATCCGAACGGCTCGCGGAAGTGCGTTCTCGCCGAAGTAATTGATAAGGAGTATTGTCACGCGAGAAAAGTAAGATTCTTGTTAATTAGTATTTAACGCTACGTCAAATGACGTTGCATATTATTAAACACCGACGTTAAATGATACATTTGCAATAATAAAAAACTAATTATCTTGTCACTCCTTTGCAGCATGAGAACCGGTATCACGTCCCGCGTGGCACGAAATTCTACAGAGTACGCGCCAAGCCACGAGATGGGCGCGCACTGGTCGACAAAACGGGCTCGATGTCGAAGAGTCAACTACCGTAATTTTATGTTCAAACTACGCGTCGAGAATCCCTTGATTCTTGCCTAGTACATGCGCTGTGATCGAGGGTTTGCGTCGGCAGGCCGCGTTCGTAGGACCTGCAATCCGAAACGCAAATCTCGAACTTACGTCTCCGCAACCATCCGGAAACCTCGAATCTAGGCCAAAACCTGCCAGAGCCTCTAGATGCATCCTTGATATCGACGAACTTAGGTCCACGGAAAGAGGTATGCGCAAGTTGGTAACACGAAATGAAACGGAAGGATGCGCCGGCGTTTTATTGTGATATAAGTAATTTTTAAACGAATGAAACATATTTGCCGAATGCTGTGGTGTAGCTGTGAAGCGTAACGATATTTGTATTCTTCGATTTTTCCTTTTTTCATAAACACAGAAGAAAACAAAGGAACGTGAGTGTCATCGACGACTCTCTCTCTCTTTCAATAATTCAATAAGTTGATCAGTATGCGAAAGAAAGGGAAACGGAAAGATTGTTCAGCTTCAATGTTAGACGCGCGATGCGGGAAGATGAAGGCATGTCCTTGGACAGTGTTCAACTTCGTCTCTCCGCATTCGGATAATTACCTTTGCACCACGTGAAACAAGGAAACGTAGTTGTAAGTTTTACAAAACCGTGAGGTATTGCGTCGGAAAAGAATGTGTTATATATACATATATAATATTTATATGTATATATGTGTGTATATATATATATATATATATTATATGTACATATATAATCACATTACGTAACATAGACAATGCGTATAAATATGTTGTACGAGGCGTGCAATATCCGCGTACGAAAATCTTCATAGGTCCTAAGGCGGATTACGATTTTGTAAAGTGAAAACTGTCTCGTGCAAACGTGTTGTGCAATTTCGCAGTTATACCTAATACATTAGGTTATTTATACGCGAAGAGATCGTGCTGCACGGCAATTGCATATTTTCGAGGATTTCCTTTAACGATGCTTTGCGTCAGTTTTCGCCACCAATCGCCTTTCCACTTTTTACAGTAGGGATATACTTTCATTTTTCTCCTCTCTTAGTACTCTGCGCGATCTCTTTCTAGTATCAACGAGTTCGAGAGATAAGTAAACGTAGCTGCTCCATTGAAAGGGACAAAGGCTACCAAGTACTTCTCGATCTTCTTACTTTGTATGCAATTTTCAAACGTTGATTCAACGGCAATGCCCATTTGAGAGTCGACGAGAGGCGCACTCTGCGTAGAGAACGAATTTTATAAGTGTATACGCATGTATATATATCCTTTTCTATTGTTTAACCGATGTCTCCACGTGAGTATACTCACCGCCTCGTATGAGCAGTCGCTTGCAGTGGATTACCTGTAAAAGTCCCTTTAGTTGCATTATCGTGTATCATTAAACACCACTGTTCTCGTTTTCCGTGACGCGTAAACCACTCATAGTACAGTACAATAGCTGTGATTGTTAGCTTCGCATTCTCACCTATACTTAGTCGTTAATTAAACTTAATTCCTTGCGGTATCGAGCGATGATCTGTTCTTTATCTGGTCAAGGATAAAAGCACGGCGCAAACGATATCTTCTTTCCTTTCTTAAAAAAAAAACAAGAATAAAACAAAAGAAAAAAAATGTGCAGAACCAATCTTTGATCTTCGAAGGACAAAGATCATCGTTCGTTCGCGACATTTTCGAATTGGTGCAAACTCGGAGTGCCGTAACAGGCGGTTTGCAAAATATGCTGATACGTAAGATAAACGATTCAGTAGACTATTAAGCTATCTCGAGCTCCTCTCGAGGAAACGCATTCGCTTTGAGCGTATCGCAAAATAGTAGCTGATAATTAGTATTTTCTCTTTGACTCTGAATGCACGCGTACATCGCACATACACGCGCGCAAGACGATGGATTTTTAACACGGATCCCCGAAGACGGACTGGCAAAAGTTACCCTCCTGTCACCGAAGCGCCGTTTCTCTCTTCACCGTCGTCGTCATCGTTCACCGCGCGAAATCGCACACGGAGAAAACCATGATTTATGTTAAAAAAAGACATTGACAATAGTAATATGTTTTATTGCTAGACGATGATGAGAAACTATTAAATCTAATTTTTTTTTAGAATTGATCTCCGTGTGCGAATTCCATGTCGGATCACATGTGCACGGTTCCTATTATATATTTTTTCATAGATTCGATAGCGCGATAGGGGAAGCTCAACGCACTGAAATTTTCCAGACACATAAGCCTCTAGATACTGCATTGCTTCGAACTGAATATTGTTCGGTAAAGCTGACTCACACTTGACTTGTTCGTGCTCTCTCTTTTTTTTAGATGTATTTATAAATTCGCAACACCAACTGCATGGTCGTCAAGAAAATGCAAAAGACGCAAAGCCAATGTTTGGAAATAAAGATAGCGTATTGTATTTTTGCAGAAAAGAAGAAAGATAGAACGCGTTTGCATATGCGCATCCTGTATTTCTATTTTCGTAAAGCTGAGTTGTCATCGAAGATTGAATAATTTTCAAGCTACATCTGAAGCTTATCGAAGAACAAATCGATTCAAAAGGATTATCTTAAGGAGAGAAAGGAATTCGTTTCTATAAACATGTGTACAGAAGATCATGCATGTATATTTACATACGACATAATATTATCAATTTGCACTTGCTCGAGGATTGGCGAGAAACATTTAACTTCAACGTCAAAAAGCGGTCAACGTTATTGTTTATGTTTTCGCTGAGAATCTCGAAGCTTTGTGCAATTTTGATGTCATTCTTTTGCACTGTGACACAAGACAAAATGCGATTTTTAAATGCGAAATCGAAGATACCTTTAACGAACAATTTTTTGCTCGAAATTTCTATATTTCAATATTCTTATCTCAATTTCAGTAAATTAAAAATTTGGATATTAAAGCAATGTGCTTGTATATCATCTAAATGTATCGTTCATTGCAGTCCTTATATAGATTTGACCAAGGGACAATCGCTGGAAATTTAGATTTACTCCACGACTTTGATTGAAACTTCTCAGAGAAGTACAAAGAAGCAGGATTATCGAGTGTTTCATTATCAAATTTATTGCTGCAGGAATTGTGATTAGTGAATAATTAGAGAATTGTGGAAAGGAATTGCGCCAGATATCAGGATCGGATTTATGAAAAGAACAAGATATGAGGTAAAGAGACGTCGGTATTATTTTTGTAATTCTAATTTAGTGAGGTTTGCTTTTCTTGTATGCCTAAAGACGTAATCATAGAAATATGTATTTGGCTAAGATGCGTTTTTTCTAATGACTAAATTCGTAAGTCTGGTGTTGTGAAATTAAATTAGACTATAATACGATTTGTTTGGAATTAATATGTAAGAATGAAAAAGTCGGGATCGAGCCAATTTTTGATTAATAAGCTGATTTTTACTGAAATGAATAAAAAAAAATAAACTGCGAAGTATGTTACATTAAAGTGAAATTATCTTTCATAATTATCACAGATAGAAGATTATGTCACAATGGCGGAAGATCAACCGTCGATCGAGGCAACGATATCGTTTTAATTGAGAGTTTATAAGTCATCATCAAGATCATGCGATGATCATATGCATAATCTATAAACTTGGCTGCAATAATTCATCACGATTTCAGACACGAAAGCAGAATCATTCTCTCTTTCACGTAGATACATAGGAATCTCAACGCCGAAGGGACTCGTTGAAATCCCGTCAGCGCGCGCTCTTTTCTCTTTCTTTTTTTTTTCTCATTTTTTTCTCTTGGTAACACCTTCCTGACAACACATCATTTATATAGGACTCTCGTCCTCGCCAGCCTGCGATTGTGCGAACGAGCTTCGCAATCGTTTCGTTTGTGTGTCCTATTATGTTTGCCGCTCGCAAAACGCTCTCGTAAGAACTCTCTCATAAAAGATAAGTAAAGATATTGCGCATGTGTAATCGAGAAAGTGTAATGCATAGGCATAATAATATAATAATATTGCGTAATACACATAACAATTGTGATCGTGAGAGTATCTGTTACGAATAAATCAGTTATAAATAAATGATGTAACTTTTTTCCAAGCTAGATTGACTCGATTCTGTCTTTTATTTCCGGTCCTCGAATCTGCAATCAACCTGACCTGAAATTGAGAGCGAAATGTGTTCGAACACAAATTGGTTACGAGTAGATCAATAAATCTGTTGTTTCGGAGAAGAAAGTGCAACTATCTTATATTTATTTATATGATACAAATGAGTATAGCACAACGGCAGAATGTGTTCTAATGAGGAATGTAACTGTGCGAGTCCTGGGAACACCCTGGCAATAAGCTCGACGTATCCTCGTCCGTGGAGCTGCACAGCATCCCGACTAACGTGTAATCCACGAAGGGTGGCAGGTCTATGTCGGTGGCAACCTGGTCACCGTAATTGTTCACCGTTCCATGAGCTGGTCCAGCGTTCATCATCTGCGGCACCCGTTCGAGAATCTCGCAGGTGTAATGGCAGCGGTCGTTGATGGAATAGAAGAACGGTTCGGGGCTATTTTGTGATTGCACCGTTGTTTCCATCACACCCGAGTTGTGGAACAATCTCTCCGCAGCTTCCGGCGCTTCCTGGCTGCCGTAGTCGCCTTGGAGCCTGTTGTCCAGATTCATCCTGGTCGAGTCTTGATGAGCGACACGATTATGCGGTTGATTTTTGGGGTCGCCGTGCTCGAACATCTGATGATGATATCCATCAAAAGGATACGGCTTGTCTTCGGGGCTACGAGCGTGTCGCGATATGTCCTGCAGATCCTCGCTCTTCGACCTCTGATAGACACTGTATTCCACTCTGCTTGCCAGCGACGGCTGACAATTGTTCTTGTAGCAGTCGACTTCTCTGCGTGATGGTAACAGTTCCTCCTCCTTGACTTCAAAACTGTCCAAGTGTAGTCTGTTCTCCTGTTGAGCCTGGGGCCAGTAAGACTGTTCGTGTTCGTTCTTCGCGCTTCCCTCGACGAAACCTTTTTGACTCTGCGATCTGGAATAATTCTGGTAACTCAGAGCGTCGTTCACAGGTGGATTTTGATTCTTCTCCTGGACGTAATGGTGTATCCTTTTGGAAGAGAAACTGTTGGAGACTTTTTCGGGCTCGAAACCAGCGAATTGGAGCCTCTCATCTTGAGGCACACTTAGGTGGCTGCTACTTGAATCCTCGCTGAGAAACTGGTTCCAATAGGCCTGATCTTGATTCTGCTGCTTCATCTCATACTTAATGGTGCCGCTACCGAGATCGAGCAAGGTCGGTGGCGAGCGAGCCACGTCTTGGGCATTTGAAGGGAAATCCGGCCTCAGAGGTTGATCCAGCTGAAAGATCTCTTCCGGTTGGAACAGATCACCGGTGAAAGGTGGAAAATCGCCATAAGACGCCTCCTGAGGAATCTGATTTGGGAGACAATAGCCAACTGTATTTTCTTGCGGCGGAGCGTCTTGCAGCCAATAAGGTCCGTCTGTTGGAGGCAACTGTTGAGAATATGTCGTCGTCTGGTGATGATGAGATTGCGGGTAAGATGATACGTTCGTTTGCAGCGAGCATATGCACTCGAAGGGTGGACAAGAGCATGAGTACCCTAAAATAACATCAAGAAAATAATTTATTTTATATTATTCGTAATTTTCTCTCTCTTAAACACACGATTAAATCTGTGTAGATTGCTGCGCAGACTGTATGATAATATATTTAGCCAAAAGTTAAAAATTCATAATATCTTCTATAGAAATTCGTAACATTTTCAGATTATGTTAAGATGGTTAATTTTTTTAAAGTATCACGGATTTGTATAATTTTCAATCAAATAAATATGAGAATATAGTATATTTTTTTAGTGCTTTTCGCTGTAAAACAAAAGAAAAATTATTTTTATTATGCTACATAAAGTATCAACGTAAAAAAATTTTAATTTTGAAAATTCTTAATATTTAAAACGGAACGATTATAAATTGCTTCTAGTACATTTTATATTCTAAAACTCCGCGATAGTTACTTTATGTTGGTAACTATTCGCATATAATAGATGCATAACCTGAAGTTGTCAAATACAATTCATTGTATTTCATGGCGTTCAAACGTGCGTACGAAGAGTGGTGATTATCAGGAGTACATCAGAAGTTTAAATTCTAAATACTTTCGCGTCAGATTAGTCTGATTATTCTCTCGTTTTTATATTTATTTTTATATTTATCGTAAGACAAGAGGCTGGTCTCTCACATAACGTTCTATTGCTAAACTCTACGTAGGAGTTACGACTGACGGCATCGCGAAAATGACGATCGTCGCGTAATTTAAACAAGTGCGCGTTTAACAATTGTTTATCTAAAGATTTCATTTAAGATTTAGAGATTAGATTCCTCATTATTTGTTCCGAATTATAACAAATAACCTGTAATTTGTTTAATCAAGCAAGTATTTCAGGCTGAAGTTTGCTACGAATGCTCTATTTCACAGGTAGATGCGCAATCGACGAGTTTGTGTAGTAACGCGCAACGGACGTCATTCGGTTGCATTCGCGCGATTGTCGGGAATATTGATGTGATCAAGTGTGTTAAACGGGACATTTTTGCGACAATGTTCCTCTAATATATCGTGTACCGCGTGTGTTAACAAGTATTGAAAGTGTCAGTAAAGAGAGGTTGCTAATAAAGTGTCGGTTTAACGTAGTGTCTAACGCAGTGTGTGAAATAGCGTAACATCGATATGTGAAGTTGAACTGCCGCCGTTGGAACGATTAGCGAAACATCGCAGTGTTTCGTGAGTACCTGTTTACTTGTTCATGAACATGCGACTAACTTTAATTTGGTCTTAAATTGTTTTGAAGCATCTCGCGTGCATGATGTCGCGACTAACCTAAAACGTGCCGTTCTCGATGCATTCGATTTTCTCGCGCCTTTTCTAATGCACATTCCATCTGATATTTTAAGTATATCGATAAAAGACAAAATAATAACCTTTGTCGGAGATTAACGGTGGCGGTTGCGTTGTTCTCGATGGCTGTTCGATGCTATCTGTACTGGGTCTTTTAGTTCCTCTTAACGACATTAACTACAAAAATAAATATATTGATTTAATAATTTATTCATTAAATGTAATATCTTATTAATTGCAGAAAGAGGTACAGTTGAAGATTGCAGAATTCGAGTTAAATTTCTCTGTATCGGCAAGTTTTTCTTTATTTAAATTTATCTAACTTTTTATCTAAATTTACAGCTAAATATTATTCGATTATATTAATTATTTTACATTATTCCGTGACATACAATTATATAATATTAAATTACAAAACAACCAAGATCGGGATAAATATTTTATACAACATTTTTATAAAAAAAAGACATAAGTATATATTCTACGATCTCTCTTTGTCAAACTTGAAATTACGAATTACCTTAGAGCCTAGTGCTGCCTCTCTCGCTAAAAGAACTGCCAGTCCTCTGACCCTTCGGCCAGCTCCTACGCTTCTTCTCGCCTCTGATGTAGATTTTGCTTCCGGTCGTGGATGATCGTGTTGGCCTTTAGCTTGAAAAAAGATCGCGTGATCCGTGTGTCGCCAAAAATGTGTCACCGGGTAACCGCAATGCCCGCGACATGATAATATTTCCAAGCGACCGGTGCATTGTCTATTGGGACACGGTTTTCCCTGTTGCTTCTTTCTCGCCTGCGGACAAAGTTGAAGTGCATGTAAGCAGGAGAACATCGGTTTTGACATGTATTGTTGCAAATTTGTGTCTTTATTTAATTGCCAAATCCTATACGTTTAAAAAGTAAAGCTTTTTCGATTTCTTATGTTTGCTCACTTCGAATCAAAATAATTTTTAAATTGTGTTAGATATGTATGTTACTATAAAAACGATATTGATAGTGACTCTTAAATGAGAACCTAATTCAAAATTCTTAAACAAAAATCTGATGAGCAAATTACATAGATAAGTGATTCAGAAAGGAGGATTGCCTTGTTTGTGTTGTTAGCTTGCATGCAAAAGTTAAAGCAGATTGACTGGAACTTGCAGACGCGACCGATCCGTCGTAGCAAGCAGACAGAGTTTTGCATCGCGAAATGCAACAAGAATGTCGGCGAGAACGCGTGCGACTATCGCGCGAACGCAATTTACATTTATTATCGGGTCGAGATTTATGTTTATCGTTCCGTTATGCGCTTCGCTCACCTTATCGCAGATCGCCGGTCGGAGGTGAACCCTTCCACCGCCGGGCAGTATGCACTCCAGAGAGCACACCAGAACGCCCAGACAACTCTTCTTGAGGATGCTCACGTTATGATTGTTGGTGTTCCTCATCGCCCAACCGGAGGCATGCCTTCTCGCTTCCTCGCAATCCGGTCCGTAGACTCTCCTCACGTGTCCGTCCGCCCATTCGCACCAAGGATCGTATTCCACTACCTGAAGCAAAATCGTATCATTGAGATCGTGTTTGCGAGGACGCGACTTTATTGAATCTCTCCGCTTCAATTTTTCCTTTTCGTTCTCAAACCTAGCGACCTCACAAAACGCTTTAGATTCATCATCGATGAAATAAACATAACGAATGTAACTTGAAAGGTAGACTTACTCTCGGGACATTTGAATCGTTTATGTCCCACTCCTGATGAGGATGTTGCTGTTGCTGGTTGCCGGCGACAGTCGCTGACATCGTCGGCGACCCCACGCGACTCCTAAACAATAAAATAGATTCATTTCTCAATACGTTTCTTCTCTTAAATTCTAAGTCCTGCGTCGTTCATTATTTCAACGCATTGATATTCCTGTTTCGCAAAAATATGGAAATGGATCATTGCAGCCAGATCCTCGACCTTGAAATGCTATGTCGTAGTTGTCTCCCTCCTTTCCCGCCGAATCGAATTCGAGGTCTAATTTAGTGTTACGCAATTGCGGTCGTGCCACGAGTCCGGCAGCTGCGAGATAAAATCCCAATTTATGGCACGTACACGATCGTACTTCGCGCCATACTTATGGGAGCTCGTGGGTGGCACGGCATGACATGGAGCACGCTCAGCCTCTTTCCGGAATCCTTATATCCGTAAGTTGCAATCGAGGTGCGAAAGATTGATCTTTGATAGTCGGAATAAAACCATTCTCGAAATTTGTCATCAGACACCGTTCTCGCGCGATCGCACCTCTGCCTCTACCAGTGATCGAACATCTAACACATTTCATAAAATAATAACAGACAAATCTGTTACATTGGAAAATCCATCTGTCGTTGTTCTATGAATCCTTATTAACGGAAAGATCCTTCTGTTTCATTTTTACTCGTACGAAGCATGACAGTTTTAATGTCAGTTTCTTGTTAAGAGAGATCCGACATTAGTCGATCTATGCGAAAATCAGCAAGGGAAATCGTGCGAAAGAGTCGGCATTCGATTAATCCCGTCGCGTGTATTAACAAGGACGAGTATATCGGCTAATCTCTCGCGGATGCGCCCCAATATTTTCTTGCCCGAGTCTTGAACTGCGGTACAAGAAACACTTGTACATAAATCCTCTTATAAGTATATCTCCTCGCGTCAGCTCGCAAACCAGCTTCTGCCTTTCCCCCGTTGACATTAAAGTCTACGCTTATGATCTGTAGCGGCATTACGGTATGCGAGGATTTCTCGCCGAGTTAAGCGAGTATGCAACGGTCTCTCGATCGTATATTACACCTCAAATAGATTTTTCAGAACTGTGAAAATTCTCTGAAAGAGGCTTGGAAATGCGCAAGACATTATACGTGATTAATGTATTGATGAGTGTTCTCCGTTAATAGCATATAAACATGAATTAAAATCGATTAATTTTCATTCTTCTTCCGTAAAAATATTTCTACGGTTTAAAATGTAAAAAGAGCCAAGATGATTTGATCTCCTAAAGTACTCCTAAAAGTAGTAGAAGGATCGATAGATCGATAGGAAAAGCGACGTACGACTCCTAATTCTACTTCTCCCGACTTGACTAATTTACGTATCGCGGATCCGCAGGCGGACTTATATTTACTCGCTCGAATTTACTTGTCGCGTATGTTTGTTGGGGGCGGCATTTCGAAAGGGTTTCTTCCTACGGGGCTTGTACAGGTTACGCGTTAGGTGCGTGCACGCATCGTTTCCGTCGGTTTTATCGAGTCGCGCTCGTAGCTGGACGTTTACGATCCTGAAACACCTACTCGAGAACGCCTCATCGCCCGGAGGTCCCGTCCTCAACGACGCGGACCACCTCGTGAACCTTTTTCACGCTGACATGATCGCTGTCACGAGAAGCTGCGATTCCAATTGCCACGATTACGATGGCCGCCAATCGTGCAAAGCACATTTATTGCGCCCTCCGATTCGACATGCCGGCTTTTATCGCTTCAGATATTTCGTCTAGATTTCCAATGGCGATTATTCGCGCTATTACCCGTAGCATCGTAGAAACGATTGGTGACACAACTTCTTTTATTGTACTCTATCTCGTGCTTGTCGCGTATATCTAAAATCATTTTATTTGTATACTTTATTAGTTAAAGGATATATCAGAAATTATATATCAATATATTGTTAAATCGTTCAATATTGTTTATTCAATATTAATTCAGTATCGATTATGAACGAATTGTGAAATGAATTCTATCTGATGAACACGAGAAAAACAACCAAGTTTTAATTAATATATATTTTTATATATATTAATTTAGAATTTATTATATAAATATATATGTATATATAATAATTAGAGGAAGGTAAATTCGTTGCGCGCATTATATCTGCATATCTATTAGCTGTCGTTCCCACAATATCGATCAGTGATATCGATGCGCCGCGAAGAGGAAGCGGCTCCTTTATCCCGCGTTCTATTCTGGAGGCGATAATTCTGTCATTCTTTTTCGATGGTTCGTTATGCATAGCAAGAAGAAGCAGGCACGCGAAACGCGTTTACTGTATATTACGTCGACGCCTCTCTCCCTATCTCTTTCTTTCTCCCGGCAAAGGTAGAATTGAGCTGAGAGGATGACAGAGAGGACACGAGAGGGAGGACGAGGACAGCGCTAACGGAGAAAAGAGCCAGCTTAGGTGAATGATTGCCCGGATCGGTGATAAAGTCATCGCCTTTAGCACCGAGTAAGATGATACATCGGCGGACGATGCTGCGCCGAGATTGTCCGGAGTCGAAGACGTACGCACACACGCGTGAACACACGCGTGCATCCTGGAGCACTGTGATTCGTGAGAGGAAGAGGTAAAAGAAGAATCAGAGGAAGAGAGAGAGAGAGAGAGAGAAGGGAAATGTCTTGGTCGCTCTTTCTCCGTGGTATGGGTGCGTTCAGAATTTCAGATATTAAGGTAGATACGCGCCACGACGAGGCCACTAAATATCACGAAGGGCACACTGTGAAAAGGAAGAAATTTCTCGCTCTCTCCCCTCGTTCCTTTCTATTTCCCTCTTTGCCTCTCTTGCTTCTGATTTCTCTCTCATTTCCTCCCCCTCCCTCCTCCACCTCGTTCGTTACTACCTTCGGTATCCGTATGCCTGTTCCTGTTCCTAGCCGGGCTACGTTTGGATCTTTCCGCGAGATTAGCTCGCGGAGTTAATCTCGCGCTTCTAAACAAGTTAATTCCCCGCGCTTTTGATTCGAGTTATTGCTCGTGTTGCCATCCGGAAACACGACGCCGATAGTTACGTTAGCCGGATCGTAATTTCACGCTTCGTTTATATTAGTTTTTCATAATTAACTTTTTGCCGCGCATAATGTTACAAAAAACTGAATATAATATTTTTATGCAATTCTTGCGTATAAACACACATCCGATTAATTATCGTAATGGTTCTTGAGCATTCAGCAAGATACCTTCAAACTTCAAAGAAACATGTAACTCAACGATCAGAGGAAATACAATTTTTTGTTTCTACTGTTCTAATATATATATATATATATTTAGTTTAATTAAAAGTCAATAATTCCTAGAAACGGTATAATTTTAGTGAGCTTGTCAGCCTCTCTATTATTTTATTATCCTCCGATTATAAAATCGCTCATTTCTCGAAAAAAACGTTTAATGGTCAGCCTATTAACAGCTTGAAAAATCATGTCGCGTTAACGATGCTTATTTTTCTTTGCACTGAGACCACTAAACCCACGCGGTATTCGACACCCACGCAATGTTGTCTCTTCGAATCTTTGCTCACAATCGACACAAGTCAGATTACCCGATTTATATTCAACGTAACTCTGCGAGATAATCGAAGTGTCCGGTGATATCCATCATTCAGTTCGCGAAGGACTCGAACGACTAAAATAGACTGCATCTGAATTCGGATCACAAGACACACAGCTAGTAAAATAAAACATCGCAAGGTGAATTGATGATTTATTCTTATGCGCCATTTTAATGTAGATTGCGTCTGTCTCATTGATCAGTTTGCATATTTTAGCGGTTTGTATGTTGAATTGATAGTTTGCCGCGCATGGACGATTGCGTGAGGGATATTTTTTAATTTAACTCGAAGTAGATTCCAGGTTCTGTATAAAACATACTTAACATAATTATTTATAAAAAAATTTTACAAAAACAGCATTTTAAAATTCTACCTGATTCGAAGTACATTCGACAATATTACGGAATGATTTTTTCATACAGATCGACACTGATAAAACTGGTTATTAGCACTTTATGTTCAATTAGTTGTTTGCACGGATCTGATATCAATCTTCGCGATATCTGCCTGTTTACAGACGTAAAGTTTTCACGCGTAATCTCGAATAGCAGAATGGAGCAGCTGGGAGATGGTGCAAAAAGCTTGGTAAAACGCGTTGTGGCTCAATGAAACGCGATAGAACGAAAGAAAACCGGTCAGGCTGGATTTTTATAAATCCGGCTTTTTGTCGATTCCATACGCCGTTCGAGAGCATATTCAGACCGCGTTGATTCTGAGAGAGAGAGAGGACAAATGATGAGTCGATGAGAGAATAAAGGATGCACATCAGTTGGGTCAGTTTCGCATGCCAAATTTAGAGAAGCACGTGGGTCGCCTTATGATTATATAGGACATTCATTCACAATTAGTGTCAAAACTTAATTTTACTATATTACTAGATTCATGACATTTTACTCGAAAATTCTTGATAATGCACTATACGATTTTATCAATAACATCTCGATTATCAAAACTGATATCGTTCAATTACGATATATTTTGTAATAAATTCATTTGATCAATAATGTGATAACAAGAAAATCAGAAAACAGGACAGCTCTTCTGGAGGTAGATTCAAGATTCGAAATGTCATTTTGCCCCTTCCTGAATAACATCATTGAATTAATACCGGGTAAACTGTCAGCTTCCATTCGACTGCCGCGACATAAAAGGATTCACGAGGGAGGAGGGACTCGCGAAGGG
Organism: Ooceraea biroi; assembly: GCF_003672135.1. Lineage (NCBI taxonomy): Eukaryota > Metazoa > Arthropoda > Insecta > Hymenoptera > Formicidae > Ooceraea > Ooceraea biroi. Next base: position 11,236,951 of record NC_039510.1, read on the forward strand.
GGCCGCGAGTTCAAAGGGTTCCTCGGAGTGGCTGACAGGGAGAGAGCGTTCTCGAGATTCGAGATAAAGGAGGATCGTCTTACCCGCGGACATTCGTTTAATCTGTCTTCGAGGTGTTAGGCTGTGATCAATGGCGGGGCGGCAGTACATCCTTAATCGGGTTTTCACGAACCGTCGAGGTGGCCGCCCCTTCTTCGATTTGGATTTCTCGACTATTCCTTTATCACGACTAGCACATAGAATCTATCATAGATAATGCTCAGATCGAACAAAAGTAATGCAATGCAATTAAAAAAAAGGATACTAAAAGTCCTTCCTAACATGTTTAGAAATAACAGAAGTATTTAAGTGTTTCAAGATATTCTACTATTAAAGTCAATTTGTACACGAATTTGTAATTGTTTTGTAGTTATTCAATGTCACTGTTGCACATAAGAATTGCATTAAAGTCAAATCATAAACGAGACAAGCGCGCAGTTGTTCAGTTGAGAGTATTTCATTTACTTCTCGTTTATTCGTAATAAGTTTTCATATATTCGTATCGCTATTACTGCTCTTTTAACTATTTATCTCGATAAATATTTTTAATAACGATCTTTATCTTCTAATTGTCATCTATCAATGAATAATTTAATATAAGAAAAAATAAAGGAAATATGCGAGAAGTATTTTCATAAATTATAAAATGTATAAATTATATATCGAACAAGCTATCTCTCCCGCGCACAAATGGTGTATGGCTCGATGAAGCGCGCATGTGTAAACGAAGGATTTCTAGAACACCCCGCGTCCAATCAGACGCTGTGATAACGCCCACACACCAATGGGGACCCGCAGAACGCCCATTGATTAGATACTAGCAGAATTTCTCTCGCTACTTGAAGGAAGAGAAATCGATGCCAAACATAAAAGTTACTAATTTTATGCATTTATATCAAACCAGCAGCTGAACCTTACGTTCGGTAAAGTTTAGTGCATTTTAATTTCACACGAAGAACGAATCCTGTGAATTTGTATACAAAATTTTTAAAGTCCTGATTAAAATTCCTCATATTTGTTTTAGTATACGAAGGACAGACAAAATTTTAACCATAAACATAATTTTCCAATGTATATTGCAATTGGGAACATTGTTCCCTTGATCATCTTCATTCCCTTCATCGAATTTATAGGAATATAGATTTGATTAATGATGAGTTCTGATGGCGGATACTTACAGAACTACCATAGTCGATGCTGTTTCGTAATTTATATTTCGGTGCTTTGGTAGCCAGTCACGATGGACGATTCGCGATCACTACGAACGTCCTTCCGGCGATTTATCACAACTGCGAAATGCGCCACTTCCGATCACCGATGGAACACGAGGAGTCTGCACTTCACCACGGTTTAGAAACGGTTCCTTGGAACAAATTGAGATTTCCAGACATTTCCGTCACCGTCGCGATGTCATGGAAAACAACCAGTTTCTTTAGAATTTATAGTTTTGACAGTCGGCCAGTTTACGAAAATTTGTAGATTCATATTGCTATTTGTCAAATTTCCAAAAGATCTTAACGTGTTTGTCTTAATATCTTTGACTAAATCTTTTTTTCTAATGAGAAATAAATTAGTCGTGGTTTTCGTGGGCGTCTGCGGTGTGTCGATCGATTTTTGACGTTTGCTTCAATGTGAACAGGTGTACGATGCGTGCCGATGCGTGCGGCACGACGTCGCTGCGTGAACTGAGACAGCTTCACCACGGTGCAAACTAGCTGGGTGCCAGGCACGTTTTGCCTGCCAGATCGCGAGTGCACCGTGGTTGCCACCGTATGTCGACAGGCACCGCCTATGGGAGTGGCCGTGGCTAACCAATCGCCGACTATTTCCCCTTTGAGGGTGTCTAATCGACGATAGCAACCCCTCTCAATCCACGGAGGGATCGATCATCAGAGGTTCCTCCCTGTGGCAACGGGATTTCTGCCAAACTCCGTGGTCCAAGGCTCCACCGGTGCTCGGTTCCGATATATCAAAATTTGCACCGAAAATAGTCGAGATTACTCTTCTTTGTTCAAATTTGTCATTGCTTCTTTTTTTTTGTATTCTTGATCCAGAAATATTAGGAATATAACAATATATGTTTGTGCAGATAAGCTTATTTTTTAGAAAATGAATAGATTTATATTATTAGTAGAATTATATTATTAGTAGAATTTTTCATTTTTCATGCATTTGAATTTTGTTTAGTAAAGATAACTACTTGCGTTTATACAAATAATAAATCTGAGTTACATTTACAATTATTCAAAAGATGTTTAATATTTGAGTATCTGAGATATTTCAAAACTTCATTGAACAAGTACGTAATATTCAAAATTCTTTGATATTACTCATCGTGAAGGAATTGAGTGTTAATTGATTAATCGTGTGACGGTGGCCTAAGTTTGTAATCAGCTGGCGAGAGGGTGTCCCTCGCAGGAACCTCCTACTTCCTACATTCTCTATCCCTTTGCCTTCCCCAACCCCAGGTACCCGCATCCAAGACAACGGCCCGTTACGCTTCGATCGAACTCGAACCCACGACGCAAACATATCTGCCGAGGTGAACGCGTCCTCGGAATTGTGAAGTTGCGATCTCAACCCAGAAAGAGGACATAGAACAGGCACCGTGTCTGCCGCGAATGTATCGTAACTTTTCGAAAGCTAGAACACCCGTTTCGACATTGTCTATTCTCTCTCTGTCGTTTGTTTTAAAGCTTTCTGTAAATCGCGCACCGATGCAGGCGCATCAGGTTGCATTCAAAATCTTTCTCTCACATTAGATAACGCGAAAAGAGATTTTAAGACTTCATAATAGTTTCTGTATTTTTCGATGTAGTTTCGAAGTAGTTTTTAACATATATTTTAACATAGTTTACCAGAATGTAAATTTTTCCATTCTCATGTAAAACGAATTTTATCATATCTGATGATCCACTTCCGCGTTTTGCTCACACGTGCGATTTAACGCGCGTACTCTAACACGTGTAACGTCCTTAGCGTTACTTCCTATCCACGTGTACACAGGTGTACATGAGACCGCTATTAAGTTATAAAGAAATGTTTCGGTTTCTTAGTCCTAACTTTAGATTAATATAATGCAGAAACTAAATTTTATAAATTAAGAAATAAGAACTATTTAAATCAATTATCTCTGCCAGAAACCAGCTTCATTTATCTTATCACTATAAAACGATTTGAGTTTCTATGTCTTTTGATATACAGCATGTTTAAAATATGTAAAAGTGATCAGATGCTACCTTTGCACTTTTCAAACGCTACATTCCAACTTGAAATAAAAATAATTTCTGAAAGCTAAAATATCGCTGCTGTATAGCGTTTTATAATCTGATGATACTCTCTCTTTTTCTCTCTCACCCTTCGCATTCTCTGCAAAATCTTTAAACATTGGAACGAGCGAGATATCAAGCGCAGAAGGAGGCAGAGAGCCAGCGGTAGGGTTGGGGGAGAGAGAGACACAGTTTGAGGCTGTTTAAACACAGAGGGTGTGCAATCAGGAGTGTCTGCTGCCGCGCGAGCGAGCGAGCGAGCGAACGACTGAGCGGATCAAAGGATAAACGTTGATGGGTTGGGGTGGCTGATAGCGAGCTGATTTGATTGTCGGCCTCCGCTATTGTCCCCGAAACTGGCCTATTGTACGCCTCCGTGACAGTACACTCTGGTTATTTGCACACAGGTACCGAGCGTGTACTGGCGAGTGCGTTCCTGTGCATGACACTATCTCCCAGCCGCGACGTCGCGCTCCGTTTCTACGTAATAAATGCGCCGCGAGATCGCACAGTGCCGGCGACCGCTCTCTCTTCTCTCCCATCTCCCGAGACAATTATTGTGAATTATTGTGAAAAAAAGGAGACCCCGCGCCCATTAGAATCTTTACGAGCTTTTCCTGGCGAGCTGTTGAAACGCCTTGTCGCTTTATCGCGAAATTTTCTTGCCCTTGATGAAATATGAGTTCTTGATTTCTTCTAAAATTTTAGAGAGAAAATAATTGATTGTAGCCAGAGGTAGTATTTGGCTGTTACAATTGTTATTATTTATTGGTTGATATGCCTGATAATTGATAAATCTTGTAAGCAGTTGTGAAGTGGTAGCTTCGGAAAGGACAAATTTTCGGGCTTATCCGCGCATCTGCCTCGCATTTGCATACAATACAGTCGCGTGCCTCAGCCAACAGTGTGTAGGAGGAGCCCCCTCTCTTAGACTTTATGTATTCCGTCACCTGTCAACCACGTGTGCGCGTCATCATACATAATGTTCACTTAACAGCCCTTGATTTTTCAACGTTTATACGAGTATGGAGCAGTTAAATAATTTATTCCATTTATTACATTTCTGTGATGAGTATAATGCAATGAGTACAAGGGATGTCTTCTACATTTTAATTTTTTTTAAATCTCTATCACTCGTATCTTTGATGCAGTTTCATCTACATTTCCGATGGTTGCTTCTCTCAGCGACCTTTTACCTGATTGAAAGCCAGATGATGAGAACGTAACGTTGGCAACCCGCTCACGTCTCTGGGCTCGTGCCGGCTGCTTCCGGTTTTTCAAAGCGATGCTACCTTCTGGGGTCGTGATCTGATCTGATGTGAACTTCATAATCCATTCAACACGAGTCAATCCTCTGCACTGTGTGAATCGAATTTGGGATTACAAACACGCTCGATTGAAATCTCATTTTTATAACATGTACAAAACTTTATGTTTATTGCTGTCACATTTCTCGGAGATTAATAACAATTATCAAAAGATCAAATTTCGAAGATAAAGTATAATACAGCGTGAGGCACCTAAAATAGGCCACCTGAATATCTCGGCTGTTATTGGTGATAGAAAAAAATGTGTCAGACCAAACGTGCATGGTTTCGAGGGACACATAATTTGTTCTAAATAGTTTTTCATTAGGTGGACGCGTAGAGGTAATATGAAGGTCAACTTCGTTTTTTTAAATAGTATAATATGTTTTTTTATGTACCATCTAGTAGAGCGTTTGAAGATGCGCACATTGATCTATGGGTCAAAATCATTCAAGGTCACTGAAGGCCAACTGCAAGGGAAAATAATTTACTTTATATTGCCTAGAGTTCTCTGCTATTAAAAATACTGTAAACTCAGAAATGAAAAAGTTATAGCCCTTAGAAATTTTTTCTTTCTCCGCGAAGTTCTGAGTTGTTGTTATCTATATTTTTTATATTGCCTAGAGTTCTCTGCTATTGAAAATACCGTAAACTCAGAAATGAAAAAGTTCTAGCACTTAGAAATTTTAACCTTCAGTGACCTTGAATGATTTTGACCCGTAGATCAATGTGCGCATCTTCAAACGCTCTACTAGATGGTACGTAAAAAAACATACCATTTAAAAAAACGAAGTTGACCTTCATATGACCTCTACGCGTCCATCTAATAAAAAACTATTTAGAACAAATTATGTGTCCCTCGAAACCATGCAAGTTTGGTCTGACACATTTTTTTCTATCACCAATAACAGCCGAGATATTCAGGTGGCCTGTTTTAGGTGCCTCACCCTGTATATAAAAAATAAGAATCATACTTGAATGCAATGAAAATATTATTTTTCGTTTATTTTGCGCTGTTGTTTTAAACAGCGATTTTTGTCGCAAATTATGAAAACATTAGAGGCTTCATGGCGTGTCCTCAAAAAAGTTGATATCTATTGTCCCCATGTTTAACCGATGTCACCCCGGAAAACGCGCCCTTTAGATCGAGAAAAAAACCACCCCTCTATCTGTCCCTAGGGCATCGTGACATATGCTTTGGTACGACCTATGGTGAGGAGTCTTCGTAATCGCCGGCCAATCATCTTCCACCTCAGCAGGAAGCGCGTGCGTAAAAGGGGTGACTTCGAGGAGGCGGAAAGAACTCGTCATTTCTTTGTGACTGCCTCTGTCTCAAATTAATTTCTATAAAGCCTTCACGATTTGTCGGCCAAGACAATTCTTACAGGACAGCGATGCCTGGAATGATTCACGAAAAAGACCCTAATGATTCCTCTCTTCTCATTTAATTACGTAATTGATATTTAGATACGTAGTTCACACGACTGGTACCTGGCCTTACCGTAGGCTCTCTGCTCTCCCACATTCATCACAGCGTATCGAGAATGTTCTCTGTCGTCGAGATAAGGATATGATTTCGGAGTTTAGCTTCCTGATCAATAGCGCTTTTTATCTGTGAGAAAGAGGGTGGTGATTATTGAGTAAGATCTGCATTTTTAATGAGAAAAATCAAACGTCCGATTAAGTTATACATAACGTTGATATTATGGACCTTGAGGTCCAGCTTGTTTTTTATTAGATAGTATAGAGATTATTAAATAGTATAGAGAGGGACTTACATAGGCAGTTTCAAGATTTAAGTACCGCGTGTAGATTTCCCTTTGGAAACGAAGGACTCCCGGCCTCTTTCATTGTGTATCAATTGAGTCTCGTTTAAGCAGGGGGTGGTAGCTTAAATTGATTTAAATTGGTCTCGAAGAGCGCGCCCGCTCTCGTGGAGCGACGAAAAAGGCAGGAAAAAATGTTTCGCTCCTATCGCCGAGTCGAATCTTTCCATGATACGGGAGCATTTATACGCTTCTTACCTGTCTCTCTTCATGGCTCACCATTATACATTTTTTAGATGAATTTCATCGTGTATCGTTGATGTCACGGACTCCGATTAGGGCACCCGTATGCGCTCAGCTGCGAATTCACGATAGGCATGCACGCGCTATATCACGCACATGAGTCTTTATAGGTCAGTTATCGTGCGCAGGATCTTTGACTTCACGATTTCGAGGTTTTTTTCTTGTCCTTTCTTCCTTGGATTCATTTCTCGAACGAGGCCGATTGAGACTGCGACACATCTAAAAATACACACCACTGCAATGTGATTGAGTGGTTCCACGATTTTTCTTCCATTCAACGAAACTCAATTCATCGTTTTTATAGTGAGATCTGATACTTTTTCATGGGCTAATTGTGTGGAAAATAATCAATCATCAAATTTTTATTAGATAGATGTAGTAGTAAATAATAATTGATATTAATACTGATTATGCACTTGGCATGGGAATAAAAAAAGTTGGACATTATCATCACGCTCGATTTAAGATACTTTTTAGGTCATTTAAGTCATTTGTAAAAAACTAACCCTTCATTTAAAGACTGTCTCTTCCGTCGTTTTGTTCGGACGCACGCGGGCATTACGACGCAATGGTTTGTGCATAAATTAAAACGTTTACTCGACCCTTTGAGTCCGAAAATGGCCGACACCCTGTGGGGAAGATCCTTCGCAACGGAAACTAGGCACGCGCGGCTGATATAAATTTTGCAATTTTTAAAAACCACCCTTTTATATGAAGGACGGACAATCTCTATATATCCGGTTTAATTTCATAAAATACGCGTTACGTAACTTATAAATAAGCGAATTACAGAATGGATTCATGTAGTGACCCAAAATATTGAAATACCAAATGTAGAATATTGTTTCTCAATGCTCGAAGTCAGATCTCCAAAGTCTTGATGCTTCTCCTATTTGTACTTCGTAAATCCCTGTAACTTTATACGATGGGTATCGCAAAAGGGGTTATCAACAAATGTGTTCAAACATATAGGGTGTCACCAGACGCGAAAGGGACCCGGCTAAGACCAACCAACCCCTCGTGTCAATAATCAACCCTGTAATCCTTTCAGTAAAAGAGATCCAGCTGATGCGCTTGTAACCGTTGAGAATCGATTCACAAATGACTTCTTAATTTAATAATCGCAGTCTACGTTCTAAAGCAACGCTAGAGTCATTAAAATCTTCTAAGTTATTGCCGAGAGTTGATATTAATGAGTTTTTCTATGTGATAATTATGTATATTTTGTTGATATATTATAATTTATTCTTATTTTATTTATTTGATCTTTTTATAAAAATATTAATCAACTTATTACAGAAGGAACAATTATTAATAATATTAAATACAAAGTTACGATATAATATCTCTATTTGCAATGTGCCTTAAAATCAACAATAGGGCCTAACAAGCGTTCTCATGATGGATCGCAGGCATTCTTCCTTTAAACGTAGGCACGAGCCATGACTCGACAAAGACAGACAGGAAACGTGCGGTTCAGCGAAAAGGTTCGAATTCTCGGCACGGGGCGAAATCAATCCGGAAGCTGCACGGCAATTGCACCCACGCTATTCGCGATAATAGTTTACTGTCCCAAACGTGAAGTCCGAATTCAAAAGTTAAGCCAAACGGACAGGCAGAGCTGAGTTTCCAAAAGTTATTGCCACTACATCATGTCTCGACACGAGAAACCCCGAAAATGGTTCTCAAAAAGCTGCCGCAAAGAGTCAGTCCCATCAGAATCTCCTAGTTTTGTTCGCTTTTGGCACGCGCCCCTTTTGGACAAGAACTGCTCGACTTTATTCACGTCGGCTCTATGAATGGCCGATCGCGGTCTATTAAAGTGAAATGATTATCTTCCGTACTGACAGACCGAGCAGATTTCTGTAGAGGGATGATGTAGATGGTTGCCTGCCCGTAATTCTATATGGGAGCATGTTTTATACGGAGCGAAAAGAGCATGTGCGATACTAGAGCTCGTGATAATTCTATAGCATTATTAACTTAGTCTGTAAACCATCCCGTGACGTTTTAGAAGCTGTTTTCCAAATGCAGATGCAGTTCTCCTGCGTCTACATTTTGTTCGCGTAAATTTAGTTACTAATTTATCTCTGTTTTGCCCTTTTTAATTGTAAGTTGTACAGGCTATATTTGATATATGAAATTCTTAAATTTATTACAAAAATTATTATATTAATAATTATATAATATGATATAAGGATGTTATTAGTATTATTATTAGTATTATTAGTTATTATGCACTTATTACTGATTCTCAGATTGCTAATGGTCAATTTTACGGTTTTAGATAATTTTTTAATAAAGTAATGAGATTTAAGGTATCACATAGTGAGAGAGCAAGATAAATTTCGCAACATTCAATGTACCTACCGCGAAACCCTATCTTTATCAACGATGTATTAAAAGCTTCATAAAGGGGCTTGTCAAACGGCAATCATCCCCTATTATATAACGTCACTCCCCTCGCGACGCTCCACCACCGCCGTTGACTCGTGTGAACTCTGCGGAAAAGATAGGAAGATAGCGGAAATCTGGTTGGGAAATAATGCGTGGTTCACAGAAGAAGAGGTAAACTGATCGGTCATGTCATGCCTTATTGGCTCGTCAAGCCGCCCACATCATGCGCTCAAAGCTTTCGTTTTCGCGTGGCGACTTTCTTTCCGTAGCCTCCCACGATGTTCTCCCCAAATCCGTAGATCGGAAACGATGCAAAACAGGCATATTCAACAATTCGTGGTTCCTGCAAACATAAGCTTGATTACAAAATTCCAAACTTGAATATAATGCCAATAAAAAGTAGCTGAATTAGAAGGAATAAAATAAATGTGTGTAGCAATAAAAAAAAACCTGCATTTTATGTTGAAATTGCATCGTCGACGTTTTTATTCTTTAAAGACCATGAAAATCACGTGCTCCCTAGATCTGTTGGATCGCTTGCGGAAAAACATCACTTTGCAGGACGCATCGACGCGTCCTGTTATCAGGATATCACCGTTTAACGATGCGGTGCATGACGGCGGAAGGACCACCTGGCGTTTGCAACCACGTGGCAGATCTAGTGGACACGTGTCCACCATGCATGTCCTTCGAAAAGCGCCGCTCGTGCCATTCTCCCGTGGAAACGTCGCTTTATAATCCCCTCGAAAATATTATCACCATGTAGGCACCATTATCTCTCAGCAGCTAATCACCATTCAGAGCAACAAACGAATATTTTCTCATGATCACATTAGCTGGAGAAAAGGTATCGATGATTAGATGATTATTATTACAATCGTAATAACAACTGCAATTAAAAATGCCTAAAACGCAAAAGACGTATAAAGACGCTTGGAAATAAACGTGTTAATTTCTAAATTGATATTATAACATTTGAAGAAATAGTTTGGCAGATAATTGGACGTATATGAGCGATACATTGGCAAGCGTCCTACGTTATATGCGAATGCATCTTCGAGCGTCCAAATAAACCAATATTTTTCCCATGGATATACATAAACGATTCTTACGACGAGGGTTGCACTTCACTGACAGCATGGGGGTACGGGTGCGCCACGTACATACCCCATGCTGTGTGGAGCAATACGCTACCAGTCCGAAAGCAGCCCCATAAACATCCCGCGCTCGTTTTACTTGGAGCTCGAGTGCGCTCGTGTGAATGCGCCGCTCGAGTGTCTCGCGAATCGAATCGTTACTACTTCAACAAACTGTTAACAGTCGTACGGGACAATTTATGGAATAGCAGACAGCGCGAATAATAATTCTGAGAGCAGCGTGCAATGGCTCTAATTGTGGTTTCCTTTACCTTTTTTTAAACGTCTCCTTTTTGACGATAAAGCATCTTTATCGCCGCGCGATATAAATCAAAAGTAATCTCTAAGAAAATATAAGATTTTATAAATCGTTAAGTTGAAACATCCGATTCCCGATTTTGTGGAGACAGTCGACAGATTATTAAAGGGTTGTCAAGTTTGGGAACCGGTAATACGAAAGACAAGGAGATCAGTGATCTATTAGTTTGTAGGGAGACGAGGAAACATTGACTGGTGAGGACGACGACAGCTCGAACCCTCCGTCTGACCTTCGATACGGATGCCAGCGGTACAAATGAACGGAATTAAGGGGCTTTTAGAGGCGTACGCGCACACACACGCCCGTCGCATTCAGCAGGGGTAGATAACTCCCGGGAGAGAATCACGAGGGGGCGAGAGCGGGGACACAACGGAGAGGGAACGTTCGAGGGGTGCTCTTTGATTGGTGTGGGAAGATTCACCGCCAGTTAAGCTTTGCCACTGACTGCTCCTGCTAGGGAATTTCCCGACGTAACACCCACGCGCACCACAAAGGAAACGCGAAGGGTGGCCGCGTATATTCTCTAATTGACGATTATTATCCTACCGCTGTTATTTACTTACGTTACTTTGCTAAAACTATCTCTCGAGACTTCGAGTTTCCTCGACGCTCCATACATGTTAATTTTCCGCGAACTCCGGAACTCTAGAATTTACCGACGTTTATATATAGGTACAGGAAAATCCAAGATTTCATCATTGAATCCCGTAAACGTACTACAGTTTCGATGCAAACTTCCGATTTCTCGATAATCGTAGGGGACCGCGGCATTACCGATTCATTGGAGGTTGAATAATCGAGAGGGGTCGCTTCAAGTAGCGTTTATCTAGCGGGTGTCATAAACACGCCCCTTCCGTCGCGGTCGTCTCAGTCGTGGCTCCCCATTGTCTTCTCGACACAAAGCCACAATATCTTAGCATCATGCCCAGTGATGCAACGGCTCGGCCGAGGAATTGCACCAAGTCGGGCGGTTTGTAGTCGCGGTTGAAGATGTTTATCTTGCGGTAGCCGGCCTGGAATGATGTGCCTTCAGTCCTATACATATCTTGAGCACAACGCATTTAGGAATAAACGCTCGGCTCCACCTCAGATCTCCATCTAGGGATGGACACCAATTGACGCAGTTAAAAGGACTACCCTAATCGAGAACCAGATCCGCAGTTAGGGTCTTAAAGCAGCGTGGCGGGCAATCTTCCCTTAATCCGTTTATTACTCTCGTTATAAACGCCGGCGTAGCGTATTAGCTCGCTGAATGAAATTTTTATTAGACATTCCCAATTTGTCATTCGTAATTCGACATGATTCGTTCGATGTTTCGAGTTTATCATGTTTAATATCAACGACGCGAAGAACATCCGGTGGATCATTTAGATCGCATTGCTACAACGATTACAGAATCGATAAGCTATCATCGCTCGCTAATAATACGTCTGCATTGCGTTATTTTGTCGCTTTTCACCGTCGCGCGTGTGCCCGTACCAGCAAGGTATGACGCTGGATGTCCCGGAATTTAGTCGAGCCATATGCCGATGAATCTACCCCCTGTGAAGTGGCGAGCGGTCTCCACTCACCGTGAAGAATTTATTCACTGCCTGTGCTAATTTGCTTAACCGTCATGACGCGCGCCTGCTCGATGCGCGTTCGAGGTTTCGTATCGGCTTGTTCGTCGTCTTAAGCCGTTGTTCTGCCATACCACTTCCTGCCGATCCTCGAGATCGTGCTTGGCACACAATATCCATTGCTCTCTTTTGTTTCGTCCTTTCCTAGCGATGTGGTCTCGAGAGCTCGGAGCACTCTTGGAACCTCGATTCTTCTTCGCTTTCGTTTTTCCTGCAATTTTATGTGAAACGATACTGTCTCTAACGCTACTTTGATACTGGATTACACGTGATTGATTAAATAAAATTTATTAATATTACTAAATCGCTGGAACCTTATAAGCTTCATCAATGAAGCGGAATATATCCGAAAGGCTGAAAGTCCGACTCATCTGTTCTAATAAGAGCAAATCGAGTTAGTTCAAGTTTCGTGTACATATTCATTTAATTCGTGCCTCTCATAATCGAGCAGAAGAAGCCGCATTAAGAGGTGAATCATAGGTTAACGCAACGCGGGTCTACACTTTCTCTCTTTCTCTCTTTCTGTCTCTCTTCTTTTCTCCGCGTCGTGATAATTGCAGCCTGGATCAGAGGACGGCAGCGCAGAGGGAGGAGATGCGGGGAGGCGGTAAGGGAAAGATAGATTTCGTGCGATACGTTTGTTCCCTCGTGCCACGACGCAATTTGTGGAAGTAACGATTGTGTAATTGCCCTTTTTTTAGGGGTAGCCTAAAAATCGCGTGTCGCGTGAAACGTTTTCACGCTACTAACGTAACTGAGGCCCCGACGGCTTTTCGAGAAGTTAATTGTCCTTCCGCTTATTCGTTCTGACGTTATTTTTAGCTTTCTGGTTAAGCATGCATCAATGAACAATATCGACAAGCGTTAACAAAAACTCGTGCATGTAATCGACGAGCGAAAATTCGCTCGATCAAGGCTTCTCGTTGTCAGTCATCACGCGCGGAATCACATCTGATGGTTCCGCCGTAGGACCATATTGCCACCCTCGCATCTGCCGTAAATACCTTTCTAATTTATGCCATTTTAAACGCTCGACACCCCCTTCGATGATGTGCATGAGTCCTCGTGCAAAGTACGCCGAAAAAACTTGGCATACGTTCTGATACTGTACCAGGGACAGAACTACGGGCTGTGCAGGGGAGGCGCGATGGCACCAGTTGCTCGACACCATAATCGCTGCAATTACGTATGGAAATTCCTGATTCATCCGATCATGTTCGATAACAGCCCTGCTTTTCACGTGAATTGCCAACGCTTCGCTGCTCACGGCCCAATTCTCACCCATCCAATTGCTCAGCTTCAATCGTTACAAATTCGCGAAAGAATGCGGTTTAGCTTAGAAAAGTGATCGATCACCTTACACGTAACAGCTAGCGAGAGAATTTGTTAATTCTTGATACCGAACTATCAGTCTTAGGGCATGTACGGTTTTTTCGCGGTGTATTTTTCATTATCGTTGCACTTTTACATACGTTTCGGTACGATGCATCAATAGAAAGATGATCTTGAGTGGGGCCTGAAAAGGGGCCTCTTTCCAAGGGATCCTTTGTGCAAAGACATGTCTGTCGCGACGCTGCGCGAGACAGGGTTGGGGGTTTTCGGTTACCACCGCTGTGTGTGGCGCCTCAGGTGTCTTCGATCCTTTTCATAGGCAAATATGCGATTCATAGCTTCCATAGTAATAATTCACCGCGATGGCAGCACACCCTCAAGAAGAAATATAATTTGAAGTTGTAACAATATTAATTTTTAATTATATCGTACTGTCAAAGCAATTCCAAAGTGTTCCAAGTTTTATTTGTCGAAAGTTATCAGGTAAAGGACGACGACCCCGTTCACGAGGAACCGATAAATAATTATCGACTATTAACAAGGAAAATATCGTACACAGAAGTCATAATTACAAGTGCGCACGCGTTTCTGCTTCGGCCGAGCAGGTGATGCACGAAGCGAAATAGATAATGGCTGAAACAAATACGCAATGATTATAACATACGGGCTGATTATCTGCTCTGGACTTTCCGTATTTAGCTTTTACCGCGCGCGCGTTTCCTGTATCGCTTACTCATTAGCGATATTTCTCTTGCCAATTCATCTTTGTACTTTTACAGTACGCTAATGTCACTGCGAATAAAATATTATATCTTCCACTTCATTATATTGTAAAATATCGTAGAATATGTATAGAGTGAAGTGCATTTACAATGATTATATTCCACGAAATACATTAATTCTTTAATGACTATTTTTTATTGAATTGATTTATTTTTTCTTCATATCAGCCGATTTTATAGTTTGAAAATTCCGGCGAAAATTTCAGAGCACGCATGAAGCTAAAGTAAATGATTCGAATGATGAGTAACAGCTTTATGGAACGATTAATCCCCCGTCTGGTACATTTTCAACGTCATTAAAGCGTCGTTTAGAATCATAAACGCATCGAGCGCCATTGTGACCGTACACAGTCACCCTTCGTTCATTAGACGCAGAGCGACGCCGTACGCGACGCCCTTTATATTTCGGCACGAGTTTACTTACATATAGCCCGCGCCTCCGCATCAGCGCAATATGCCTCGGAATGCATTCGCTATGCTCCTGCAGCATCATCCCCGTATTTTTGGAATCATCGCGTACGCGCGCGCGGGGGTTCCTCGACTCGATGGTCCATATGCGAGTGCAGGAACCTGATGTCATCGAAACGTTTCGATGCACTCCGATGCGTCGTATTTTGGTGGCCGTCGATCGACTTCCTGCGTAAAACATCCCCGTCATCACTGAGTAATATATATCTATCAAAGTGGTAGAGTCACGTTTTCATAATGGCGCGTGTCATTAAACTATTACGATAAAAGTGACTTTCTTCGTTCGAAATATGAATTAACATTAGAAAAGTTATATGTGGTGTCTTCATACTTATAAAATTACTGAAAAAGCTTGAACAACTAACAGAACTTTTGTTAGTTTTCGCAATTAACAGAATCAAAAGCTGCTATAATATCGTAGCGGATACTATATCTTACATTGTTATACATATTTTATAGCAAATAACTGTGTACTAAATTTTTACTGCTAACCCTCGACGCTTTCAATAAGTGTCGAGCGTTAGCAGTAAAAAGCGACATGAAAATCCGATAACTTTTCGCATGTTAGATACGGCAGATGCAATGACAAGTACACTTTATCTTCAGCACCTGTCCGTGCATTATAAGCGCAAATAGATGGCTATCCTTCTGCGCGCTTATAATCACGCTTGCGACTTTCTCGTGCCAGCATTCATCAATTCGATTTGGGACACAAAGACTCGAATAATCAATTACACGTTGCGTCATCATCCAAATCTTACTTTAAATTATCGCGTCTTTTATAATAGATGCATAAATTTTCTTACACTTGAGTTTTAAATACATATATTTTTTATTAGTTGTACATCATCGAAAGGAAAAGAAATAGAGTAGGCGAAGAGGTATCGATCACAGTGTTCAATTTTCAGATCGTATAGAGCACAATGACGACGCGCGTCGTGAAAAGACGTGCGGGGAGCCACACAGAGAGAAAGAGAGAGAGAGAAAGATCGGGCACGTCCCTTTTTAGTGCGTATTTAGCGCTGGTATTCAGTTTCGCACAATAAAGCGCTTTGTGGGGTATCCGCTTACCCGGGGCACATCGTGCGCGTGCCAAAATGAAAAAACCGCAAAACAGCGCCGCGAGCCCTTTGTACGGCCCTGCCTCCCCTATGTGTTTTGCGATCGGTACAGGACAACGTTGCTCCGATTCACCCTCCACCCTCTCCGTGTCCTCTCTGTTTCACGCTCTTCTAATTTGACGTGCATCTCTTTTTGCGCCCGTAATTACGATTAACGCCACCGTAAGCCTTGGTATTTCGGGTTGCACTGAGCCAACGTTCTTTTTAAAACCGCAGCCGGATCCTCGCATGCATCTGCTGGGTTTTCCAAGGAAAATGATCCAAACAACCGGCGAGAGGGTGAAATCTCCTTGGCGATAACATCTCTTTCGTGAATAGGGGAAGCCCATCGGGATTCAACGCGCAGCGCGGCGTTAAAGCGGGGAGACGTCGCGCGGCGAACCGCGAGTAGTCGTTAAGGGGTGGATTTTTGACTCGAGCGTGGCGCGCGCGCGCTTGGTCGTCACCGCGAAGAGGAAGCTTCCCGCCCGTGCGTTCTACATCCTCCTCCCCTGTCTCCGTCTGTCCTCTTACCTTGGTTTTACGGTTCTGATATTTTTATCCGCCGGCGACGGTGCCGGTGACACCGTGAGCAGGTGCTAGGCCCAGTGTGGTAGTCTATTTGCGTTGTCTGTCCCCTGGCCGTTTGCACGGCCGATGAGTGCGCCTGCTCGCGTGCGCGCTCGCGTGTGCGTAAGCGCCGTTTTGTGTATTTGAGACACGTCGGTGGAGGACCGCGCGATGCGGGCTCATTACCGGCACGAGCCAAAGCGCGCCATCGAGCTATCGGCTCGACGTGACGCGCTACCGTCTAGCAAATTGTTTCTAACGGCGACGAGCGCGTTCGCCTCGGCAGCTAGGTATATGTATATCGTATCTCCTGTTTCGCCGTGTCCTCGATCCGCGAACGTGTGGTCTCCCAATATTCTCCCGAATGACAAGTGCTCCCGTTCTCGTTGGCGGCGCGATCCGGGTCGATCGATCGACCAACGAAGAAAAGAGGACGGAGATGGGCGAGCATTCATTGATGTTTCAGCTCTGCGCACGATTCATCCCCTATCATGATCGATTTTTATTTATCTGATCTTTACCGCTACGAATTTCCTATATATTCTTTTTTGTTCATCCGAATGAGATGTTAATGAAAGCCTGTAAGCAAGGTCTATAAGAAAGTCTCGAGTCGAGTCCTGTCTTCATCGTCATTCTGTGATCCAACTTAAGTTAAGGACTCGATGCGCTTGGATTGCGCTGCTTACTTCGGCAAACAGATCGTTGTCACTGAAAAAAAAGATTCCAAGGAGAGTAATCGATTGTTAATTCAGTGGCGGAGTCCTCGCCGACTTAATTGCTATCAGCGTGTTCTCCGCGAATAATTAGTACGCGAATGTACAACGCGTTTCTCCGCGTCGTACAAGGCCGCGACGATAAAAGGTATTTCGAAGATTTATTGGTCGAGTTAAGCACGAACAATTTGTTTATCATAATCGTAATAATTCTTCGCTGCGCATTTAGCATTATTTTCTCGTGTCTTTATTACTGCTTACTACATTACTTTACTTTTATCGCTGCGTGCCGCCACTCCTTATTAGTAATTACATTTTTGCAGCGCGTTATTATAAATTACTGCGATAATCGTAACGACACAGGATCTGAAACTGCTCTCACGCCGCGCCTTCAAACCGGCTTGCGAATTAGATGTGGGTTAGGGATCCCAAGGCCGCCGCCACGACTCGTTCCTCTCGATCCTTCAGTCTTGCCCGTCTTTTTCCTCTCATTGCGCGGCTGCTCTCGTGCGTCCGCCATCTCCGTCTGGTCTGCTTGGCCGTATTGGCTCGTTCCTCCTTGGACCCATCGGAGGAGCAGCGTGCGTCTCCCAGCGTTTCTGCTAACACCGGTTTGTGGTGGTCGCGTGCCGAGGCCCCCTCCGCGCGAAGCGGATCCAAGTACTCATCTCTCGAGGCAATCCTGTCGATAAACGACCTTGATTCTCCACGAAAAAAAGATCTTCAGGTGCAAATATATCGATCCTCGATCTCGATTTTTACCGCAGTCGAGGCTCTCCTCTTAGAACCCGTGATTCTATCTGCTTTCTTTCAATGTGCAATGAAACGGACAAAATAATCTGTCATTACAATCGTGAAAATGTGTTCTT
Source organism: Ooceraea biroi (assembly GCF_003672135.1). NCBI lineage: Eukaryota > Metazoa > Arthropoda > Insecta > Hymenoptera > Formicidae > Ooceraea > Ooceraea biroi. The sequence continues at coordinate 11,254,940 of NC_039510.1, forward strand.
AAAAAATTCTATATTCCAGAATTTCCGCTTTGTTATTTATCTTTGTTATTTGAAAGTGATGTTATGACGTTTTGATATCGCGCACGTTGTCATGGAGGTGAATACACGTCTGAGGGATGTTCGATTATCTGATCAGGTTGAACTGCGGGGGGGCGACCACCGTCGTCTTCTCGACCAACGCGATCGTAACTCCTTAGAAAATAAATAACGCGTAATCGTTGGTGTCATCTGCGGCCGCTGTCGATCTCGAGAATAGTCGCATCTGCTTGCGGCTGAAAATTCGTAGTAATGTGATAACTATATAGTTTTCGGACGTGCTTGAGTAACCTTCTTGAAAAGAATGCATCTCCCTTCAGTGTAATCGAAAATCCTCAGCTCGATTCTCCTTTAATCAGGAACTAGCAGTGCATGTTTGCATTTTACTTTATAATCAGTAATTTGTGAAATATCGACGAGAGTTTTGGACTGCAATACGCATCGAAGACGACTAGACTTGCAGAGGAAGAGATATACCAAAACAAGTGCAGATCAGTAGAAGCGAGATTAGAATCAACCTGTGCACGCTCTTGCACTTGCTCTTTATTCGCGGCTTAATAGAGCCGTCTCGGGAGCCAGAACAGTCGCTGCACGTCTAGATCGCCACGGCAGGTGGTGGCCGTAAGAAATTCGTGTAATTGCCGTTGACATTTCATAATTACGAAGTACCGAGCTAAATTGCCGGTGCTCGTAAATCCCATGAAAAACCAAAGCTGATCCCACGTCGCGGCGAGCACGAAGCCTTATCGAAGATTACTGTGGGCGTCATTACGGACACATCCTCGTGTTCCTTCGAGAGGTTCTCCATGAACGGCGCGAATGCACCTCTCAAACGAGGAACGAATACGACCGTGGATCGCTCCCGTGGATCTCGGATAATCGATGTTGGACGGACCATTTTGTACGGGTGACCACCGTGGAATTTCACCAGGGTCAAAAGTACCACGCAGAGAGAGAGAGAAAGAGAGAAAGCACAGTGGAAATGGGAGGATGCGCCCATGCACGGATTCCCGCGGAGACATCGAGCGTCGAGATTGTAATAAATCAAACACGTTAGTTGGAAGCACCTTGAACGGAGGAGAAGGATAGGAGGAAAGTAAGAAGGAGCCGAGACACGAGAAAAGGCACGCTCTGTTGTGACAGCGGATGATAATTTGTTCGGGCGTTCCGGCAGATCGCGAGATTTAGGCACAAAGATCTTTCTGGCTTCTTCACGCAATGGTCTCTCCGTGGAGCCTCGGGGCAGATCTCCACTGCGGCAGGTTCCTCCTCGGAAATAATAAGCCTCGCATCTGTCCGCCATTCGTTGCTTTTCTAGTGTCTCTTTCTGTCTCGGTCTTTTTTTACTCTTGAGGAATACGTCTGTATAGGTGGATAAAATGATGGGTGGCGTTTATAATTATGGAGAGAAAATAATCATCATTCGATTACACACGTTTATTACAATATTGCAATCATGTTAAACCGGTAAACTACTTTTAGTAATGATAGAGCACGATATTGCAACGACCGGATATCTTATTTTATTAAAAGTACGTAAATATTCTTTTGTAAATAATTATTATTATCATTTCTCATTCATAAGACTAGAATAGAAAATGTCACTGTGACTAGTTCATCTAGTAACAAAAATGATACATTTACTTCACAATTTCTGACAATTTAATAAAATATGTATGTGTATTCAATACACATATATCCTGCTTTGAATAATTGTTGAATAATTGTTGAATAACTGATAATAAATAACGAACAAACAAATTCCTCTTCAACACGCTGGCAGTTTATTAATTCAAAAGTGACAACGTTTCGACCACGACCTGGTCCTTTTCACGTGTTATATGTCTTAATCTAAAAATACGAAATGCACAATATATAAGATAATGAATAACAAATGCAATATAAACCATTATGGTACGCAAGAATACAAAATTCACCAACTTACTGCCTGAGAAAGACACAAAATCGCACGAAATAACTAAGAGACAAAGCAGACCGATCGCAGTGAGACAAGCACGCGAGTGACAATAGACAACAACATCAGGGAGGAAGCGAGATGTTTTTCAGAATCTGATCATATATGGGTATCATAAATTAACGAAAATTGTGTTAATATCTTACATCAGAAAAAACATCTTAGGAAACGCGAAATAGATGATATTTATCAAAAAGCAGAACAACTCCATAAATTTGCAGAAGGACACTGAGTGTCTACCCAGTATATATGATCAGATTCTGAAAAACATCTCGCTTCCTCCCTGATGTTGTCTATTGTCACTCGCGTGCTTGTTCTCACTGCGATCGGTCTGCTTTGTCTCTTAGTTATTTCGTGCGATTTTGTGTCTTTCTCAGGCAGTAAGTTGGTGAATTTTGTATTCTTGCGTACCATAATGGTTTGTATTGCATTTGTTATTCATTATCTTATATATTGTGCATTTCGTATTTTTAGATTAAGACATATAACACGTGAAAAGGACCAGGTCGTGGTCGAAACGTTGTGTCACTTTTGAATTAATAAACTGCCAGCGTGTTGAAGAGGAATTTGTTTGTTCGTTGTACTTTCTGGCTGACCGAAAGATTTCTGTTATTCCGATAATAAATAATTCTTAATGTGAAATGAGCAATACAAATCATATTTGTGGTTTCCTAGCGTAATTACTGGACGGCGCCAGGTGAATATGCTTTGCAAAAATTCTTGCAGACTGTGCTTGCACGCACCTATCTTGCCCATGGCACTCGCACGCGCGTGCACGCGGCTAGAAAAATGTCGCAGCTGCAAAACAGACCGGAAAAAGGATGAAAAGAAACAAGAGGAAAAGAGAGAGAGAACGGAGTAACGTTTAACTGTTAAGTTCATCACGCTGACCATGAACGAAATGTAATTATAGCAATTAAGATCCCGCACTATAGATCATTATATCTATCATTTAATTTACATTTACGCATACCAATGGTATTGACACGTAGGAAGAAATGCATTTATCTGTTTATCAAAATAGATTCCAAATAGATTTAATGATCGAATTAGTCCAGAAAAGCTTGTAAAATAGTTTGCTAATGGGAAAAATTCTGTTACGTCCTGCTATTGTTCCGTTTTCAATGAAAACTTTTCATGGACCCAGTAATGCTACTCCCATCGCGGTTTCTCTCTCTCTTATTACAAGACCTCACGAATATACGCGTTGCATCGAGTTGCGTGTAAAAAACGGGAGAAAGAAAGAGAAAGGGGGAGAAAGAAAAAAAAGAAGAAAGCCATGCACTTGCCTTATCTGATCCCACGTTTCACGACAGATTAATGTGGGATCGAGCCGTGATCAAGCACAGCGAAGAAGTCACTGCGCCTTTTATTGCTCGCGTGATGGATCACTAATATGGGACTTGCCACACGCACGCGGGACCAAACGATCATTGTCCGAGGTCTTTCCAGCGCGTACGACGCGACTCTCGATATTCTTTTCTCCATCACCCCCATCCACATATGCCGAAAGAAGTCACTCTGAAAGAAGTCGCTTCGTCGCTTCCTCGAAATCGCGGATTCCCAGGCGATTATATCTGTACGAAGAGTTAGATCCAAACACGAACGACGGCCATTGTCCGTTACCCTATATCAGAAGAATTTCTTCTCCCTTTCCTCGTTGTGTCCCCTGCACCCTGCTCTATCGAGAAGAAGAAAGAAGAAGAGAGCCCCCCTTTTCGCTCCTCTTCTCGTCACAAGAAGTCAATGGCTTCAGGGCCCGCGCCGAGCGGAGACCCGATCTGAATGAAGACCTCAAGCCCGGGCCAAAAGAGGGGGGCAGGAAGCTCTCCATCGGGTAGATCGGCCGCACTCAAAACCGACTACAAAACGTTTTATTTACGCAGTTCTGAGGGGAGAGGGGTTTCCCTTCGTTTCGACGGATCTCCCTCATCTTGCTCGTCTTCTTCACGGGCATCGTTCCGCTTTCTCACACATCGCTCTTTTCGGGGTCCGTGAATCTCTCTCGCACCGTCTGAAGGAAATCGCAAGGTGCTACACGAGCGACCTGAATTTGGGACTTTTGCAACAAGTGCTACTGTACGATCAGTCACCGGTCGATCTTGTATCTCGTTCGCTTTCAAACGCGGCACAACATAGAGATTCTCGTAGTTCTCTTTCTCTCTCTTTCTCTCTTCATTCAGTTTTTCCATAATCTTGGTCGCCGCTCTTTGAGAATATCAAATGCACTCGTTTGGCGGAATCGAAGTAATCAGCTTGCGCATTGCAAGAACAACGATGAGATTCCTCTCGCGATAGCTTAATGTCCGCCTTTTTCTTTCGGGCAAGTGCACGCGTCTGCGTTTGTAATTGACGATAATTGGCTGACCGCGTGTTTACGGGAAGATATTACGAGTTGTTCGAAGATGCGCTAAGAGAGATGCGACATTAAATGATAGTCAGGAGTTGTCTGGCGAGCATATCTGGCGAGTATATTAATATTAGATTTCTGCGCATGAAATGTTTATAGAAGCAGATACTATACACCGTATATTCATTTGCGAAGCCATATTTGAAAAATGCATTTACTCGCGTCGTTAAGTCTCGTTAAGCCAACTGCATGTCGATATGCGCGGAAGGATGAATCGCGAAGGCGAAGGCGGCGAGACAGTTCAAAAAAATCGAATTTACGAGTGATGCGCAAGTAAGCACCAGCTGTTCATTCGAAATTAAATGCCAGTTTAATGTTGCACGGCATAAATATGAGCATTCGCGCCCTTGACAAGCGTGTTCGATCTCTTCATGCTTATAAATGACCAGCTCGTTTTAAAGCACAGCGTCCATCTTTTCGGATAATCTTCCGCATTTGCTAAAGCAGTTTTTATGATGCAGTAAAAGATCCTGTGGCTTAGAATTCTAATATCGATATTTGATAATTATATCCTAAATTCCCCTTAAGCGCTGATATTATGATGCATTTTAAATCAATTTCACCATCTCGATCTTATAAGCAGCGATAATTGCTTTTCGAGTAGCGCTACGGATCGGCATTCGATTCACGGCTGTTATTAAAGAACGCGCGTGCACTGGATGATTACAAGGGGGGAAACGAAGAGAAATAAGAGGTCAGCGAGAAGAAGGTGGGACCAAGGCGCGATCGTTCGCGCGCGCGATGACACGAATATGCACGCGTGCACGCACACGGACACTGGAGATGCGAGAGCCGAGAAGGTCGATTGAGCGACCTTCGTTCGTCAACGATCTCTACAACGAAAAGTAGCAGCATCCTTAGTTCTTATAAATTTACAAAACTTCATCTGAAACAATTCGCGATTCTCGGTGTCGATAAATTATGTCGTTAAAAAAAGAAAATTAGAATATTGAATAATATTAATAAAATTTTGAATGATATTGTATTACATTGAATTGCAGTAATATAGTATTGAATAATATAATATAAAAATATTTATTATTATACACGTAATAATTTACGACGCTGTTCTTCGATGGATTCAATAATTAATGAAAGCAGATGTTATTAATTGCATCTCTGCCACACGTTCCCTGTAATCTCCAACAATGTCACGACGACGATGTGGGAGTATCGTCAAACGTGATGCAATTTCAGAGCTGCGAAAAACATCCTTTTGTACAGCAAATCCATGTGGCACAGGCTTGCACGTTTAAAAGGATTTTCATTGCGGAGTAAAGGGTTTTGGACGGGTCGCTTTTCACGGGCATGAGAGCGGCAGGTCACATATCCATTGTGGCAAAAGCTTAATGTCGTTACGTGGAGTCGCAATGTTATACGAGCGCATTATGGCGACACGGCGTTCGATGGGTAGCCTCACGACCACAATGCATACGTTGCATCGATATTCATAGGGAGAGACAGTCTACCCTCCTCGCAACCCCCTTGCCGAGGCAAAAGGCGCGTGTTCCTCGTCCAGGTGATACCAGACTGGTTGCCAGACCGCCGTTGCTCGTCCGTCCGTTTTCCTTCGTCCTTCTCGTTCGCTTCCTCTCGTTTACTCCTTCGCGCACTACGCCCACGGGAACATATGTTTACGAACAATGAAACTTCGACAAGGGTGCACTCTCGAAAAACCAACAAACCTCAGTGATCGCGCCTCCACAATTCGACAGCTCGTTCGATTCCTTCTTCGCATCCCCATTTTGCTCCTTATTTTAAAACTGAATTTTATATTATCTTACGTCCTCAAATTTATAGATATCTGAGAACGTCAGACTATTGTACTTTCTGCAAAAATATTGGATGTATGTCGAAATGTTAAGTCAAAGTCGAAAAAATAAATCATTTATTTTTTCTAGTTTGACAGAAAAATTCTGCAGACATCCGTGACAAAAGATCGCTGTCTGATTATCGTGACGTCGTTAAGGACAATCGAGAATTCGGATGGTCTCTCGATTTATCGGTGAACGTACGTTTCTTATCGAAGAACCAGTGATCCCTGGGGTTGGCCACCGATAGCTCTTTTATCCCTCGCCGTTAATCCCCCCTTAAGCCGCGATAAAGACCACCCTTAAAGATCAAGTAATCGCCCAACGGTGTCCGCGTTGCTCTTAATTATTGGAGCCTATGAATCTTATTGTCTATATCTGAATGTATAAATCTTATCGACGAAATAATTCACTGTTGCAACAACGACATAATTTAGCCTACAGTACTCGTGATTATCGACATATGTGTTCCCGATACACCCTGTAGAAATCCTTAGTAGCAGTCACTGGTTACATGACACAAGTTGAAGGCTAAGGGAGACTTTTGGCATTGAGTTGCAGCGCGTTGCGTAGCATGGTAATTTCCAGATGAATAATTTCGCGAGCGTAGAGATCATAATGAGGAAACAGTCAGCGGAATCACAGGTTGAAAGGTTAAACCCGACGAAACGCGCACTACAGTCTGCGCGATCCCGACGGTTCGCAAGAATAGGTATAATCTGACGAAACACGCAAAGCTGAAGAGATGTGCGAACGAATCGGGCATTCCCCGTAAACGCATCTGCTCGCCTCGTAATCGCGAAAAATTCTGCCGCGGAAAAAAGCCGGCAGCTGCAAACCGCCTCATCATGCGGCACACGCCGAACATTTATTAACTCGCGCACAGTGCGCTTTTACGCCTATTTCAATCTATATCTATACGCCTCTGATCGCCGTATAATTGCCTTCCCCTTCGCGCATAATTATACACGCAAATCACTGTCACCGCAAAGCCAGTCATTGTAAATTCACGAGGATTGCATAAGCTGCAGACTTTCCAGAAGAAGCCTGCTAGTCAATCCTTTTGAAATTAATCGATCAAGTCACGATAGGTTTTAATCGTGTTGCAGGTGTCTAAAGTCTCAGACATGGGTGCATATGGTTGAATATACTGATATTAGATATGATTGAATATAGAAGAATGAAACGTGAGGACTCGCGTGAACTAAAAAATATAAAGATTCAAATAATAATAAATAGGATACATATAGCTTTTCCTCCCTCTCCTCTCTCCTCCGGCACTCTTGTCTCACCGGTATATCTTTTTGCCAGCCGCGTATAATTAGAATCCGACATGAATACGACGCACGTAAAGGCTGATAGGGCGCAACGTCGTAGCTCGCATATAGTAAAATGGATTGCGAAGACAACGATCTGCGAGCATAATGATAATTTATGAACTGGCCGCAACTGGTTGATTGCTTCGCCATTGGGAATGCGGCAAAAGAGAGTTAAGTGCTCTATTAAGACGTGCGATCCAATCGTAGGCGATGGAAGAAAGGCGAGAAGCCGACTACGAGCGCAAAGTGAACGCTCGGCGAGATCGATGATTTCTTTGCCAGATTAAATTCTCTCGTTCTGGCGGAATCTGCCAAAGAAAATTGGATTCGTTTGATTCCGCGTCTATTTCTCGCGTCATTTTCTTGAATTATTGTAGAATCGACAATCAGACGCGCGACGTGACGATTACCATTTCGTAGAATGAAGGAAATACAATCGAAGACAGGCAATTTCAACAAACGAAACGTTTTCTCACCTGAGTGATAATAAAACTTTACGAGTCACAATATCTGCTATCTGAATGCGTCACTACAAATCGTTAGGAAATATCTTTGGAGGAGATATATTAAACCTTTTCGTTATGTGCATGCATGCAATATCTTTTCTATCATTATGTACAATTTGACAATAGAGAGAGAGAGAGAGAGAGAGAGAGAAATATAAAAATTGATATTTTTTATTGAAAAGCATATTGCTTTATCCATAGCATTTTTGCGAAGCTATCACGTACTTGATAAGACGAGATAAAGGACCTTCTACCAGAGTAATATGAAATAACAAGCTTCTCATTTTCACTTAATTGGCTGACTCGTCGATCAAACCAGTTTCCCCGGTATAACTGACCTACACTTAACACGTCCGGGGGCTGCGACACGCGTAAACGCGACTTGAAGAAATAGTTGTGCCAGTTCCGTCGTCCAATTTGCCTCGAGTGCATCACTGTCAAGTCGTCGAAGTCTTTATAGTGCAATTACACTCCTTCGAATTAGATTTCGACTTTTGTTTGTCCTTTTCTGTCGTATTATATTATATTATATATGTTTTATTCTTCTTCTAGCGAGCTTAATTTTTTTCTATTTAAATTTCCTTCGATTTTCAGTTATCTTTCTTGCACAAGCCTTGTCCTTAACTGCTTCCTGTTCGTCATTTTCTCCATTCGCCAGTATCCTTGAGATACCACGTTCGGTTCTTTTCCTTTTCGGTTTAACCGTGAAAACATTTGACGTGTAATAAAGCGTCGCGTCGAGAGAGTAGACGCAGAGATCTTATTTAGCCTCAAGCGCTGTGGCCTGTTATTAAAGGAATGCAGAATTTAAGGGAAACGAAAGTGCTCGTTAAGTGATTACGCGCTGAAGACGCATCAAATTGGCATGTAATACCTTTGCACGAAACCATTTTCTTCGGTGATCGGTCACCTTGAAATCGGCGCGTTCTTTCGAGAGATTTTAATTAAATCGTAATTTACTGAGAAACGTAATTTTGCGACACGTCGTTCATGAATGTGGCTCGACATTATTATATTGCATTATGCAATTAAATTAAGAATGTGTATTTGAAATGTATCCAATATTAGAAATAAAGCTTTCATAACAAATTGATATCTCATTTCTCACTTGAACTGAACGTTTAAACGTCACGTGATGACAGTCGCTTTAGTAAGAGACTTTCCCAAGCTCATGCTTAAGTCAAGTACCGCACGTCAAACCCTCTTTATAGTGTGTGAACACGGCGGTCGCTACAATAACGTTGTCCGATCCCTCGAAAACCGCGGCGCGATTCAAGTAGTCTCGATAAGTGCACTTCGAACGATCAATCGTTCGCGCCTAAGTTGGAAATATTAGGAAATTTCGTGCAGTTTAAAAGTTAAAAATCTTTTTTTCGTTTTAAGCCAGGCTATTCCAAAATCTCAATTTAAAAAATTGTGATTTCTCATACGTGTTATTGTTTTATTTAATTAACGTGGAATCATTAAATGTTGAAAGAGTTCTTTCTACAATTAGAGTTCTGACTTGGAGTTACCTTTTCTAACTTTTTCTGTTCGAAATTTGTACGTTAGTCAATCCCCATGGCTTTGCAGTCATGTTCCCCACTGTTTGGACAAATTTGATGTTATCTTCGAAAATCGCCTTGAATGCACCAAGACGTGAATAAAAGAGCGATGAGAGATCCGATCTCTCGGCGTCATTGATCGAAAACCTCGACTGTTACAATTTTCTGAATAGGAGTTTCTCGAACGTCGTCAATTCACTGCGGATTCGTGGCATTTACGTCTTATACGATCACTGAATACCTGACATATCGGATTTCGAAGATTCCTGACCTCCAGAAAACTAGTTGACATGCGACAGGTATTTTCCACGCTCGATTGGCATTTTAGCCACGAATAATATTTAGTTTCGATCAAATTCAAATCGAGGGGAATATTTGTAGGAACGAATAAGATTATCACGGTATTGAAACTCATAGAATTTCGTAGCTAATCGTGCCTCTCTGGTTTCACCCCTACTTTTTAGCTTGATAAACCGGAAGTCAAGAAATTCGAGATACAATATATTTTAAGGTACGAGTGATTTTAATGCTTTCATCATGCCTACGACATTTCCACATGCATCTTTGTGAAAAAGTAGACAGTTTTCTTCATGTTCACGAAAGCAGAAGAGATTATCACCCGATGAGATATACATTTGCATGCAATCTCACAAAGATTTACACGATTCGTCGTAACCTTCTTCGTTGCGTCTCCAACCGACATTTTGAGGACGCACTGACGACGCGTGTTGGTTATATACGGGCTATTTGAGGGCTGGCGAGGGCATTCTCAGGGGTGTTTCTTCACTGCGCTCGTTGCACAATGTAACACTATCCCCCTTTGTAAGAGCGCAGCCTTGGAGTGTCTTTAATGCGAAACCGAGCGCGAGCGTACTTGTACGCCCCTGCATTATTTTTTCATGAATAATCCCGTTATGAACATCTAAGAGGCCGGAACCATAAGATAATAGTCCACTTTGTTCGCATGCACGCCCGACATTCGTTAAAGTAGTCTTATAAACATTTCTTTAATTAACCTAATAACATTTGCATAAAATCATTCTAAATATCATAAATACCATTATTATTGATTAACTTGCATCACATTATTTCACATATACCTTAATACTCGTTGAACCTCATCCCCTGGTCGCTCGTTAGTATTCATTGTCCCGGAATTCTTATTATTTGCAGAAACGTTTGCATTCGTGTCACACAAGCTATGGAAATTTATGTGAGACTTATTATTTCCATTTTCGTCACAGCATAAGCTTTTTACGTGAATCGAACATAATTCTTGCCCGTAGCTTCCGTCCATGTAGCCTTACTTACACATTCAACTATAGAAATTTCCGCTCATACAATTAGTTTTGTAATCTAGAATATTTTGAAGACATAAATCTGGTTATTTGGAGGCGGCTAATTGCCGCGGTCGTTCTCTCGACGGTTTTCCAACAGAGCGACCACGAATTCGCGTTGAATTTCGTTACAATCGAACGTTTTGCAGTAAGGGGTGTGTTCACAATAAGTCCCTGAAGTGTCTTTAGCGCGTACAGTAGCGCGCTGTTCAATGGTCGGTGCTCACAAATGCGCAGCAGGGTGTCCGGCTCTCTCGAGATTCGCCATTTCGATATGAATGTCGGTGATCGGGAGAGAAATTAATGTCTGCTTTGCTACGGGCCCGAACTGGTCCTCGCGGCCAATACTTAATCCCGTAGGTCAGGATTTAATATGTTTATTGCTGTGAGAATGTCGGCCTCGGATAGGTAGTAGATTTTTATCTGCCATCGCGCCTTTTAACTCGTCTCGTAACATTTGACAACGACTGAGAAGCAAATCCGAATCCTCCGTTGTTCTTCATTTGCCTTTCGTCTCGAGATCTAATGACGTTCCTTTCAATGTCGCGATTTTTCAGATCGCACCCAGTACAGCACATAGATCACCTGTTATTTATGCAGTCGATCGGTTTTTTTATTGGCAAATGCCATTAATGCAAAGGAGAATGAATGGGGAAAAACCAATTTGCCGATAATTGATTTATTCCATATCAGCGGAATCAATTAAATTGCTGAATGATTCTTCGTGAAATTTATCTTTCGATCTGTTAGAATATAATACGTATACAATAATATAATGTTTTATCATGTTTTATAAAATGCTTATCTGCAAGTTTTTGATTAATTATAGTATGATTACATTTGAACGCATCTTTGAATCAATTGTATTAAATCTTGTTTTTTATTATTTGCGTATTAATTATATTAAAATTAATTATTTGCTTCTAATATTTATTAAATATTATAATTAAAATTTGATATCGTTTTTAAACAGACATTACTTTTTTATGAATTATTATATTACGTAAGAATATTTGTAAATTGTTTAAGATAAAAAGTTATCTTTTATATGCATATTGACCGGAGAAAGTATCACAAAAAAGTTCTATAAATAATCAAATCAGCGACAATTTTTAATTTTTAATAATTAATTATTATAGTTCTACCGGTAGGTACGGTCTCTAATAAAAGTCTGCTTTATGCGTATACTGAAGTCATCTGTTGGGTAGAAAACGTATTAAAATTAGGGTGTCTATAAAATATCTAATCCAAACTGTATTACATAACAAAGAGTGAGTGTAAATAATTATTTCGTTCAATTGTTCTACCCGTTTCCGTGAGAAGGCATTTAATTAAAGTGAATATATATCATAAAAATAAATGTTACAACAAAATATAATAAGTATATGTACCAAAGCTATCTTAACTATTCTTTATATATTATATTATATTACTTATACAATTCATTCACATATTTCTTCCAATTTAGAATAAAATAAAATGTCAAAGGCAAACAAACTCTTTCAACAGCAAGAACTTGCATCGATCGCCAACAAGTCAAGAGTTCAAGAAAAGCGTATCGACATACCGATAGTCGACAATAAAGAATTCAGGTGCAATATCTTCTCAACTGCTTGCCGCATTTATATTTTATTATTGCAAGCATGTATTGAATTAAATACATATAAATTCATATGCATTCAGCATGTAATCAATCTTGTCTTACACGTAATATCTAGAATGGATTTAATATCACGCATCGAAAATGTTACGCTGAAGATAATAGAACAACTGTCTACTGGAAGACCACCACGTATATCATACTCCAGCAAGCAGAGCGTTACCGTAGAATCCAGCTTGCCTCAAGAAAACGTTTATCCAGGATACTCACAATCAACCGATACTGAACGAGATACAATGTCCTTCGATTCTTCATCAGATACAATGTCCTTCAATTCTCCATCAGATTTCGATGAAGAACAAGATACAGACGAAGAAGACGATACTCAATGTTCGGGAGAAACGACCGTTGACTTCGCAAGGAAACGCAGCAGGAACAAATTTACCTTAATGGCGATGATAATGGCTGAGGCTCATTATTTGTTGTTAACGAATACGACCAAAACGAGACGATCGTTTTACTATGATTTGAAGAACGAAACAACCGAATATTTGGTACCTAATCAGATATATGTTGATCGTGCATTGAACAGCGTTGCTAATTTATTGGAATGTGCACCATGGAATCTGCGTAAGTTTGTCGCACAAATACTACGATATTTATTATAATTAGAAAGAATCAAAAGTTACTTAAAAGTGATTAAATATAGAAGAAGGAATAACGAACTGATTAAGTAACATAATAATTGATACATAAAAAATAAAAGAGAAAAGTAACTTAAAGTCTTTCCAGAACTGCTCGCAACGAACAAGGGCTTGGTGGCAGGAAACATAACTATTACGCTAGTCGATAGTCAAGTCATCAATTGTTCTATACCAGAAGGTGTGGAGATCCCACAGATCATTTCGAATGTAACTTCCATTAGCGTAAAAGCCAATTTCGTCTTGGTTATTGAGAAGGACGCTGCTTTCCAAAAGTTGCTTCAGGAAAATTGCCCTCGCGTTCTAAATTGCATTCTAGTGACGGGGAAGGGCTATCCGGACGTAAGCACGAGAATGTTGGTTAAAATGTTATCCGAAAAAATGGATCTCCCGATTTACATAGTCGTAGATGCGGATCCTTTCGGCGTGGAAATCATGCTAATTTATCGGTAGTTTAACCAGAATCACCATCATTTTGTATTGAAATTTTTCCTATGCCAAGGCATAACTGTGCATGTAAAATATAAATATTCTTTAATCTTATTATAATTTTTTTCTTTAATATAAAACGTAATATGAATTAATATGGTAACTTATATTTCTCAAACATTTCACGATATTAATTTTTATCCGCAAACGTGCTATGCTTTCATTATGGTGGTGCTATGTTGGAATGTTTTCCGCAGCTTTGGCTCATCAGCTCTTTCTAAAGAAAACGAGAGCTTGGCTTGCCATAACGCGCGCTGGCTTGGAATCCATCCCTCGGAATTGATTGATTTAGGAGCGAAAACAATCTCGCTCACTGAAGCCGATCTCGCGAAATTGAGATCCATCGAAGGCCGGTCTTACGTAAACGAGGCTATATCGAAGCAGCTGAGCATATTGCGGAATGGCAAGGCAGAAATAGAGGCGATATCTTCCTTCGCGAAGAACTTCCTTACGGGAACATATTTACCTTATAAAATAGACAGTCATGATCATATTTAAGACATCATCTCTTTGATACATTTTTTTAATTAATTCTCGGCAGAAAATATGTCGTTGAAATTAACTCTGTAAAATTAAAGTTGCGTTCTCTTATGAAAAAAATGCAAATAAGGAAAATTGTTAAAGCTTTATTAATAAATATGAATATGCGTTACTTCAAACGACGTTGCATTCCTTCGGTTGAACAATTTTCTCGGATAAGCTTTCGTTGCTGTCTTCCAGCGTTATAAGCTGTGGACTTTTATGAAACGAACCCAGATATATAATACTACTATCGGATGACCGTCTCGATGTAGTAGATTTGATTAAATCTGTCGTCGTTTTTACCTCACGTAGACTTTTCGAACGTGTCTCATACGGATGTTCGTGAACCCTCGAATTTGAAATTTCAAATATTTTTCGAATACTACATATTAGAGAGAATGATATCCTTAAATATTTTAAGCAAATTATTACCTATTATTTTTAGAATAATTGGTAATTCTGTGCTGGTAGGAATTTTCTTGTCTCAAATCGTTTGAGAAAATTGTACGTTTCCTTTTTCTTCTTGGACGAAAAACCATAATTTCTCAAGCCTGCAACATCGACATCGTTCTCTTAATCCACATGTGCTGTTGAATTGAACATGAATTAACCATGCAAGACGCATTAAGGAAAAATTGAAAAAATTTACTTTCAGATAATGTAACAGTTTATTGAAAACACTTTATTCGCCCGATGTCCGGGCCGAGCCTCGCTGATATTAAAAAACGCAGAGTCTTAATAACATGATTATCTCGTGGATGTTACGTGGAAGATAACTTGGACGATATCAGCGAAATCGGCGACACGTTAAATCCATATACGAGGTTAGACACGATCTCGAAGATCGATCGACCTTAATTTCTTGTCAATCTATCGATTCACAATAAATTAGATTTGAAAATTTCTCCAACAAATTCTCTCCAATAAATTCTGATAAATAGTTATATAACATAAAATTATAAAGACATCAAGTGGAAGAATGTAAGTTGTGGAATAATATTGGTAATCTTATTGTTGTGCAAATAATTTATAAATATCTAAATATTATTTTATATCATAATAAATCACTGATGGAAGCAAATGATTATCTTTTTCTGACGAAATTTCCTTCTTTAGTGAATAAATGAAAGAAAATTCTGATCAATTCCAATTATAGTTCTTGTAAATATATTGCGTAGTTTTTGAAACATTATAGGTAGTTCGAGCGGTTGATTGGCCGATTTCGTGGATATTTCTGTGCAGGTCCGTGCGAATATCGCCAAAAATCGAGTAGAAATACCTTCAGTATCCGGTCCGCGCTATGAATCAAAGGCGAGAATCGATCATGCAGTCCGAACGACATCCATGGTTCTTATGGAATGCATCATCGAGTATTCGATGAAATAGATATAAAAAACAATCTTTCGAGATAGCCGGACACGATTCCGAGCGAGCACAGACTCATTTGAAGCTACAAATCGTTGGAAAAAAAGATGATTATTTATCGTGCCAATTTGCTCTGTGTCGCTGGCATGATCGATCGTCAAATGATTGAAGATTGTAGTTTCTTATGCATCAATTACGATATCTGCGCGTAAATATAGATAAAAATTTGTAAATTATTCAAGTGAAGTCATTTTAACAGTTATTAACTTTTACGGAAAGAACATCGATTATTTATCTTTTCTATGAGAAGTCGACAAATATACATTTTTTATTTAAATTGCTCGGCATTGACGCAAATTTTGACGATCGATCGACCTATACAACGAACGTACTTAATTCTCATGGATTTGTTTGTGCGTTCGCACGGGCCCAATTCTTATATCGAGTTCCGCGTGAATTATTTGTTTCTTTTAATAATGTTGCGTGTACATGCGTAGGTGTATGTGTGTGTATTTATGCTCATATGAGTGTATCTTTTTATTTGCTTTTTATGTTTTTTTTCTTTTAGCCTAGCGGCGATAATACGTTACCAAAAGCTATAGATACCCTTATGCGCTGCTACCAAGGTTTCTTTGTTGCGATTAACTTCATAATACGCATGCTGGTTGCGTGCCTCTGCCTTCGTGATAATTTTTTTCCGATGTCCTATGCTTACATTTAATTTGCCTCACTTTCTGCCATTATTATATTTAATAATTGATTGTGATTTACACATGCACACATACACACACGCGCGCTTTCTCTCGCTTTCTCGTTTTCAATCACTCTACCTGTATTTTTCCCTCCCTCCCTTCCTTCCTTCAACCCTGCTGCACTCTCGCTTTTCCGGTTTCAGCCAATCGATCAATCATTCTACGTTTCTTGGATCGTACAATTCGCGTTTCGATCACTCGCGTCATATTTATTTGAGGATAAATTGAAGCGGTATTGTTGACGACAAACATTTTGTTTCGCTACAATACGATCATTCATTTACCGCGAAATGGAGGAAAAATCACATTAAACGTAATTCTAATTACTTATTACATGTAATATTGTGCGTTACTTTGAGTATATTTAAAAAAGATCTTTTGTTGAATGAAAGAAAATAATATTTATAAATAAAAGCAGATCTACTTCTCTCGCATTCGTTAAAAAGCACAATCAGATAATTTGTCAAAGCCATTTCCTCCATTACGCGTTATATCTTTGTACTTTCTACAGTCGACAGCGGGCACATCGTCTCGATCTAAAAAACGACTCCTTTCGCGTCTACTTTTATTCTCGCAAATATCGCTCCCGCGAGGTCTCCTCGGCCGCGACAACCCAGCAATACAAGCTTTGCATCACGGTTTACAATACGCACGTACCACAGCGATCATTCACGAGTACTCATTAAAATTATTAAGTAGTTTTCTTTTCTCTCCGTTTCTATTTATTATTGTTTGATTAGTTGCACTAGCCTTGATTGTCGGCATTTAAGGGCTGCTGGTCATGCAGCGTACACATGGCGACGTGCGACACTTCCTTGTTCGAGCGCGCCTTTTCTCTAATTAACATCCACGGACTCGCAATTTCTTTTCAGACAACAACTAGAAATTATACTGACACGATCTCGAACATTATCTGCGATTTGATAAAGTCTTTGTAACGGAGCTAGTTTCTGGTATACGAGTATATTCCAGAATCGCAATCAAGTTAATGAAAAATCACTTCCGCTCGCGACTTATATCACAAATATAATTATTTTTAAAGTATTTTGAAGGAATAAGAGAGTAAGCGTCAAATGGTGACTATGATTTAGGAGATCCATTTCATGGATATATAAAAGACATAAAAAGATTTTCCAAATTTATACTTTTTAAAGACAAATAAAAAGTTGTGATATCAAATCGCAGGATAATAATTTCCGAAAGTTCGACATTCCGATTTTCGTAATACATATATCGTGTGAAATATATCGTAAAAATATCAACACTCTTTGCCACAGATATTTTCGAGACGTTTACGAGTCCTATTAATTTTCGATGACATCGCGATCATGAAGTTTCCGAGCACTCTACAATGAGTGGAACAGCAAAGACGATCATCATGCGCGTCAATAAACGCATACAATGTCTCGTCATGCCTCGTCTTCTACCATTCCACTTAAAAGTACTTGGAAGCCTCAGCGTCGAGTGTCGATCGCAGCTGATCGATAATAGCTAATCGTGACGATTGTAAGTATAATATATCGTCTGTTTAGCATAGTCGTTCATCCATTCGGAATCGATCAATGTATCTCGAAGGGATATATGAGTCTGATACTCGCACCTTCGACGAGATTGAAATTCGCTCATGCTCCGACAAGCATGTCTTCGTGAACTTTGTCAGTCAATCTGATTCGGAAACGGACCTATGATATCGCACGTTCTTTGAGTCGCTCGCGATTTTCGTAGGCGCGGGACCTCGTCGAAGGAGCTTCATTCAAAGGACATTCCTCGTGGGTGTATATATATGTACAAATATTCAAAATTTAAATGAGTAGGATACGAGGAAAAGGGCGGTGGATTGAGATGGGGATACATAGGGATCTGTGTGGAACAACTCTCTTACGCGTATAACATTATGATACATAGAACTAGGTGTCAAGCTGTACAACACAAAATTTACAGTAGTCATCTCCGATGCTATATATAATGGTGAGTATGTCGATGCCTCTGGACGAACGTCACCGCATATAGGCGTAGATACTTTTCCTCGTATAAAATCGAGGAGGCACCAGTGACGTAGCTAAAAAAAAAGAACGTGAGACGGAAGTTTGCAAACTCTTCTTGCGAATTACAAACGTAATTCAGTTCGAATGTTCAGATCGTCGTTTCTCGATTCCGCCGTAAAAGTAATCGAAATAAAAGTAATTGCTTTTCGCTGCTCGTCAATATCGAGGTACTCGTTGCTCGTGTAGTGCAATTCGATAAACGCCGTGTGCGAAGTGAGACGCAAAGAAAAACGCGAGTTTGCAGACTCCCGATAAGCTCTGTACGTTGAAATGTGATTCAATTCGTAGTAATCTCATGTTCATTCGCTTTACGAAATCTCAGGCCCGTTCTGTATGAGCGCCTTTTGGGACTTGGAACACAGCAAAACGTTAATGACGAGCTTGCAAACACTCGACGTCGATTTCACGACGCCGTCCCGATGGCGCTATACGGACGACGCGAGTTTGCAAGCCGTCGATAAGCTCCGCACGTATAGTAATTCGGTCTGCGCGTTCGAACACGCGCCTCATTTTCTCCTCAGCTACTCAAAATTCGCTCGAAATCGATCTCACGGCAAGTACGCGCCTCCGGCGTTTGTCCCTTCAGTACTTTTGCGACATGCGTCATCACCGAACAAATCGCGCGCGCTTATGCGAACGAGATACTCTCATATTCGATGAGGATGCACATTATCTGACGTATTGTGTTGGTATCAATATATCAAATCTGCACGAAAGAACGCAGGCGACGCGTTCGATAATTTACAAAAGTACTGCTAGACAGAAGGAATACGTCATTCCTTGTTCTCATCGGCTATTCTTCGTAATTTCTGAATTCTCTCGTGACCTCGTGACGTACATGTGCGTCACTAGATGCGTGTGCAGAGAGAAAAGTAAGCGACTTCCCCATAGCAAAGAGCGAAGCGAGTGGTAAACAACGACATTGCTCGTACAAACGCCGCTTTGCTCTGACTTCGTTAATTCTCATTCTGTCAATCTCTTCTGTCCGCGTAAATTCGCATACGCGCGTCAAACGGCGTCTCAGCTCTTTTCTTTTTTTCTCCTTTTTCCTCGATTCTTCTCGGACAAACGGCCGTTTCCACTTTTCTCGTTCCGCCACATTTCCAACCAGCAGCCTGATTTATTTCACGACTCAGGCTCTAAACGAGCTTCCCGGAGACCATCCTGCAATTCATGAGTGTAACTGCCGTGATGTCGAGGACGAGTCTCCGTATTAAAGTCCGTTCTGGATGTATCGGAAATAGGCGCACTAGAGACAACAAAGGATTCTTCGGCTTGAGGCACTAGGAGGCATCCAGGGCGAGGCACTCGGCGAGAAAGTCCTCCATGGAACGATAAGCGTGTTCGAGCACACCCGTCAGGGCATGATCTTCGTCCGCGTAACTCTGTTACCAAGAAGAAAGCGAATTAGATGGAGCACTTTTCGAGATTACTCTGCATCTCATTCTGTTTTTGCGTCCTCACCTGATATCTAAAGATGACTCCCGCTTCGGACAAAGCCTTGGCGAAGGCAACGCCGTGCGTGTAAGGCGCTGTGAGGTCAGCTAGACCATGAAGAAGGTAAAGACTGTGACTGGGTACCAATCTCGCCCGCTGCGTGAGATCAGCCTCTACGTAACCCTTGTAGTTCTCAGCTGGAGAACCGAGGACTCGTTCCGTGAACGCGGAATCTGTATGTTCGAGAAAGAAGCGATTAGTCATGTTTCTCTCATTAAATAACGATAACGAGTGTTACACGATGTACATGATGTAAACATTTAAGACATCTATCTATCAAAGTCAAACAGGATATCGAGTTGCATAAAATATTCCAAATTTACGTACTATAATACATCCAATCGGCAATCGGGTTCACCGCGACGCCGCATTTGAAGACGTTCTCCTGACTCCCGAGAACCATGGCGGTCACATAGCCACCGTAGCCCCATCCCCAGACGCCGACTCTGGTGACGTCGAGATACTTGTGCGTCTTCAGAAGGTGTCTCAGCACGGTAAGCTGATCCTGCACCTCGACGCCGCCTATCCTCCTGAAGAGATCCTTCTTCCCCTGACCTCGGGCACCGCGTACGTCCAATCTTACGTACACCACGTCGTTGTGACTCGACATGTACGTTCCCCAGTCTATCCGGAACTTGTCCGTGACTGTCTCGCTACCGGGACGACCATTCACTTCGACGAGCACGGGAAACGCCGCGTCCCTGAGCTCCTCCCGCCACGAGGGAGGCAGCAGCAGCTGCACCTGCGCTCGCCAGCCTTGAGGTAATGGCACCTATCGATCGTTTATAGTCATCAGTATAAAATCGATGGAGATAAAGAAGATCTTGAGATCGAATTTGAGGCAAGGTCAGATATTTACCTCAAAGTTTCGTTTGGTAGGCAGTGCCAGCTCCGACAGCTTGTCCGCGCGTTGGAGTCTCGTATCGTATAACACGCGGACCATCTTGTGCGAAGACATCATGTGCACAGCAGCGAGAGGAAGGCCAGGACCCTCGCAGTGCAATACGTAGTAACCCTGCGTGTTGTCATCGACAGGTGGACTAACAGAAGCGCCGAAATGTGTGCAATTCGTGTAATAGAATCTGCAATGTAGTGCAATTTAATTTTAGCAAGTTAATATTTTAGGTATTTTAGGAATAAGCATTAAATGCTTGTTTATTTTATACATGTATTATATAACGATATTGACAGCCATTTGTCTAGCATATATGTTTTACGCACAAACTAGGAAATGTCACTTACCTACTGCTCCAAAGAACTTCTCCGAGATCGCACGTGACGCACAATGGCTCGAAATGACGAGGATCTTCCGCGGTGGGATCGCGTACCACGTAAAGATGCCTCTGACCAGGTCTCTTCTCTCTGGTTCCCAAGTAGTACACGAGGTGCGCCTTAGTATCCCACGCTAAGATCTCGCTTACCTGTTTAAAGATATGTACGATTCAACATTCTCGTAATTATTTCGTGTATCTCATAATATATTTAAAAACTGCTTACCTCGTAACGACCATGCGACAGCACCGCTATTCTCTGCTGCGTGAGCGTAACATGTTTTATATGCGTGAAATGCTCCTTGTCGCCTTCCTGCACCGCGGCGAGCAACAGGAAGCTATCGCCGTTCGGAGCGAAGAGAGGATGCGGTTGTGCGTCCAGCCACAGTCCTTCGGGTGCCCTCTCCGAGTGGGTCTCTTCGCATTCCCACGCGGGAGCGCGGCAGGCCGACACTAGTGATAGATTCTGCATCCTCGTCATCCACACGACGGCAATCTGCGAAGCGTCTTCGCCAACCCACCCAGCTGATATCAGATAATAATCCCTAAAAATAGTTGTGAGAATGAATTTTAATGCAAGTTTATATATAAGCTAATAAGCAAAGATAGCTGAACCATCTGTGTCATTTCTCAGCCTGTTAACACTGATTTTATATTTGTGAAAATAAGGTTCAGTTATTTACTTAGCAGAATGTCAAAAGCTCG
The DNA here is from genome assembly GCF_003672135.1 of Ooceraea biroi. Classification (NCBI taxonomy): domain Eukaryota; kingdom Metazoa; phylum Arthropoda; class Insecta; order Hymenoptera; family Formicidae; genus Ooceraea; species Ooceraea biroi. The sequence goes on from NC_039510.1 coordinate 11,276,825, forward strand.
TCGATAATTTAACTTACTGTCCATCCAAAACGGGGGGCGGTTTCAGCTTCGTTTTTATCGGCCACGTGACGTTTCCGATACCACTGTAATTCGCTAGACTCACGTTTGCAACATCCATGACCCACAATTCCACTTCTGGATTAGGCGAGCCCGGCGTTGGATACCTGACTGATCTGGAAGGCGGGAAGGAGCCTCTTCTGGACGCTCCCAGGGGACTCGAACTGCCTCCATCTTGACCCAACTGTGTACCGAACCAAGGGAATTGCAACGCGCTCACGCGAGTGTCGTTGAACGTGGCGTAGAGGATATGCGTTCCGTCCGGACTGGGCCATGTCGCTTGTGGTCTCGGCATCACTTCTTCTTGATACAGCCAATCGGGCACACCGTTGTAGATCACTCCAGGCTCGCCAGTATCGGTCAAACGAACGTCCTCCGCAGCAGGCGTCATTCTCAAGTAAATGTCGTTGTCGGAGATCATCAGGAGGCCGGACGTATTGCCCAACCAGGCCGCGTATTGCAGTCGCGTCTGATGCATGCGTCGTGATGCTTGCAAGCGAAGGGGTGTGTGATGGCTACAAATGGAGAATCATATAGATGAATACATGATAAAAATTTTGTTCACGGAGAGATTTTAATTGGTCAACTAATAATATTTTCTCCGATATATCGAGTATAACTTTAGAGAGATTAAATTTAATATTATATTTAAAAACAATAATGAAAAAGTTGAAATAGATATTCACCAGAACTACTTTCGTATTTTGATAATTCTCGTTTTAACGGATTATGAGAAATTACTTTATTTGATTATACTATTGCCGGATTTATTATTTTTCGCCTCTAATTATACTCGTAATGATTTACATGTTTTTTAAAAAATACTGACAGCTATAGGCACTTACTCGTTCGTGACATCGTAGACGGTGTAATGAGCAGTGAATGTGTTCCGAAAGACCTGCAAGATTCATGTGTCATGAAAAATATAAAGTAGTCGAGCTGCGGAAGAGCTTCAAACAGATCGATGTGTTTTCGATGGCGATAATCGGTTTCTAACTGCTACCAAATTGCACCACATCGTATTACACGCCCAAACATTATCGATAAGCCACAGATCAGAAAGTTAGGATGCAGCTGCCGCGCGAAAAACTTTCCCCGAGAGACTTTACTCACGTTTAAGCTACTTACCGGCTTGACATTGTGCCTGAACAGTACGTAACGCAAGTCGGAGCTGCACTCGTAGCCCTGAACGTTTAGTTGTCTCTGAAAGCAAAATAACTTGCATGTAACAGTACTCGCGATCACACATAACGAAAACATGAAGTAAACAACGTAATAAATTTTAATTATTGTACGAAATCCATTACTCTCTGTCTGTGTCTATCAGATGGCTCATAGATACTCGTCAGCCCACATCCTCTACGTTAGCTCCAAACTCATTGCATATACCGCGAAGTATAGATTCACTTTGGCATATTAATGAAAGTATTCTACTTTCCGTGACATTTCCTAAAATATGGCACGGTAAATTTTATCGGCGCAACAAGATTAATAAACTAAAAGAGAAGGATATTTCTTATAGTCTACAGAGGATTAAATAGACTCGCAATCATCTGTCGTCGCGTTTTTTGTTTAGTCAATTTTGTTATCTAAGATTGATAGAAAATGTGAATTCTTCGCAAGTATCACTAAGTTCGTCACAATGCGCCATTGCGTGCAAATATTACGTGCAAATATATCGCGGCTAGTAGTCGATACTCGTATCCGATAGAGTGGTGAGACGGGTCAGACGCGGCGTATCCTGGTGGACGCCGGATCGGATCAATGCGCCGTATACACTCGTCTATACATCAGTCGGCAGTCCGGGAGGGAAAAAGAACGCGAATTTGGAACTTGTCCAGAGAACCGAGTGGACCGGTTCTCTTGCGCACGCACACTTATCGTGCCAGTTTCACCGGGATCAATCACTCTTCCACTCTTTCTGCTCCTCCATAATCCCTTTATGAAGCGCAGTACCGCAGTACCTGGAATATCTCACATTTACTTTCGCTCTCAATTTCAGTTCCGAGTAAACCGTAGAATTCACCCATTTCATCTCATATAGTAGTCTAATTTCTTCTTCTGTTTGTTTTACACGATACTTTGCAAAGCATACTAACTTCATTCGCCGATGAGCGAAGAGCGAAGATAATCTTCGATAAGGAGTCCTATCTGTTCCATATAATTTTGGAGCATATACCTGCATTTGTGCAATTGGCACGTATTTATCTGGTGCGAATGCGAGATTCGAGTCTCCAATTAATCGTAAATGAATGCGACAATAGCTTGGCTGATCAGTAGATTAGATAAGAAATCGAGGAAGGTAAGATACCTGGATGCATCACTAATGCGGGAATATTCATACTATATTTGATGATTTAGGGATTTGTCGAAATCTGGTGGAAATAATGACCCCTTGGCCGAGTAGTTCAGATCGAGCGAGGATTATCGGATCGTAAATGAATTTGGTCGGATCAGTATTTCGTTCTAAAAATACGGCAAATCGAATATTTCCATTTGAAATGTACCGTCCGATTTTCATTGGTGGGACATATATTATAGAAATTCAATCAGGATTAATTTATTTAACATAAAATGCGAATTAATTAACGTAAATTAACGACTGATTCGGAAGAAATTTGAACCTCCCTTAATAATTAATAAGAATAATTTTGTGTTTGATTATCGACACACAATTAGAATAACGCAAATTTACAATGATTAAATATGAGACACATATCTAAGTGTTGCATAATCTAATAAAATTATATTTACAAATCCCTAAATTATATAAGTAGTCATGATGAAGTTACATGCTATTCTATCTCTTACATCATGTGTTTTGCAGTTTCGATTGTTATATAATCTACAAACGGATTTTCGACGTAATTAATGGTGCACTGATTACGCAATCGTTTGATAAATGTTCAATCGCAAGCACCGTAATTAGTCCACCAGTCATTAATCAAATTATGAATTCAAGTTAAGTTAAGCGCTCTTTATACTCGACGTCCAGATCTGTGTGCGCCCAGTTAATCTTTATTCATTATCGTTTGCCATAATTCATATCTATATACCCGATTACCATGGTATAATAAATTTGATATTTTATATTTAGCGTTCTGTTAAATATGTTCTTTCGCTTCGGTTGCGTAACAGAAAATTTTTCAATTAACGAGTGCAGTTTTTTTTCACAACTTTTGCAGGGCAAATCTACGAGTGAAAAGAGCGAAAATTTATCTCCATGGCAACGCAATAATATGCGCCTCTACAGACGAGTACGTCAACGGCACCACAAGTGTCATCAGCAAGTTTATACGGTTCGAGTACAAAGAACATACCGGCATGCATATATACGTACAAGCGTATGATTAGAGACTAAAAGCGACACGATATTGTTGCGGGTGTCCAGGAGAGTGAGGGAACCGTCGTCGGCTTGGTAGACGAACTTTTCATGGGATATCCAGGTCGGTGGTAACCTGTGTGGTGTCAGGTCATCACGAAGGCACTCGTCCAACGTAAGACGCCTGCCGCTCCAGTATAGGAGCTCGTCGACGTACCTGTAATTTCATCACTAGATAATGACCTGTATGGAAGGCTGTTAAGTGGAAGTCAGGAGGGCGAACTTTGCCATTGTAATTTTGTAACTCAATAGTGCGCGCGCGCGACTCATTTTTTGACTCTATGAATAACAAGCGGATATTTAATATAGATAACTCGATTTTTAATTTTCTATGAACTTACGAATCTACAAATTATAGTTGATATAATTATAAGTATAATTATTAAATTATATTAAAGTATAAAATGAGAAGAATAAAGAAAAATGAAGAAGTGAACTTACCCGAGCAGATAGATTGCCGTGACGATGCCAGCGATAACGAAGCCGATGACCAGCAGTGAGAAAACTATGCTCCGCCAGTTGTGGCCACCTTCCGCGTACGTTAAATCCTGTGGAAGAAGACATCCTCCCACGTAATTATCGGTCGATTGGCGAGTTCAATCGGCGAGCTACAGTGCAGAAGCGAATTGGTACAAGAGAGCATGCAAGTTTCAAGTCGAGAGGAAAGAGAGAGGATCAAAAAGTAGATAGGTCGAGAGGCTAATTAGAAAGATCGAATATCGACGAAAAACGATCACTAAAAATAGAAAGACACATCCAGAATTCTGTGTTCTCCATTGAGTTTGCCGTGAAAGTGTAAATGTAACGAGAATAATTGGGATAGATCCTTCACGCACCTACGTAGTGCAGGTATGTTCAGTACGCTGCACTATACACTATACATTTTGTACGCTGGCATGTTTTACGTCATATAGTATTACTGCAACGTAAATTACGGTAAATTCTACAATTTCAGGGAATGTATACTGCTGCTTCGTAATTTTCCCATGCACGTGTCAAAACATGTTTCTTTCATTGCAAAGTTGAATGCGTCGTCGTGTTACATGGGTTTTCCTTAATCAATGGAGTCTAAGAAACAGAAGCGTGTCAGATATGCATAATAAGGCTTTTCGCTCGACAACGCGTATTGCCTTGTGAGGAACTTGCATCAGACAAGCTCAGTAGATGTAGTCTGGTCGGAATACAAAGGAATTTTTTTTCCATTGCCGAACTTTTTATGCTTTTATCGCGCGGATCACAATTTCCGGGATGATTCGTCGTCGACTTCGTTTCCTTCGCCGGTGCAAGCCCGCATACAGTTCTTTCTCCGTATCGACGAAATTTCTTTTGAGAAAATCATTTACCCAATCAGACCTTTATTATCGTACACGAAATTCTCCCGATCTTATCGGATTCCGAAATATCTTGGACAGTCGTACGCGAGTCTTTCTCTTTTATTCTGATAAAATCGCGATACAGTAATCACAGCGTGCACAACTTTGCGCAACACGCGCGCTTTCGCATTTGTGCATCGTATTGACATTCTAACTTCGAGTTTGTAATAGAAATGTGTGCAATGTTTCTGTCGCAGCTTATTATCGATCTCTCTCGGGCTGTTAATCGGTGAAGAAGTTATCGGCGACAGTTACGTGTCCAACTTTGGATTATTCTCGCAATCCGGCGAGAATACCGTATTCCTCACTACAGTAATGGGCTTTATTCTTGCAGATCGTAAAAACGCTTTTGGGGTCGCGCGCTTCGATCGTGTTGCCATCCAGAATATCACGGTTTTCGTTCGCTCTCATGAAATATGTCACTTGCTGCGTTATGTATATTGCATACGGAATATGTCGGCACGGACGTCTTGTCCGGCGGTATCAGGCCGGGTAGCACGTGCGAGCCGTGTAATACAAATGAGTCGCACTGGATTCTGTGACGCATGAGCTATTGAACGTGTGGATCGAGGATGTATGTACCTGTTAGAACAACCCCGCACGTGTTTCTGCACGCGAGTTTGCTCACTTCGGGTAAACACGAAACCGCCACCCCCGATACTCGTCGATCAGGCGTTCATTCTCGGTGCAAGGAGACGTGAGCGTAAGTAATTTCCCGGTCGATCTAGTGAGCTATCTTAATCCCGAAATTGACAAAGTATTATCCCCCATCAGTGTCGAGAACGATGTAAAATTTTCTTCTATTTTCTTATCTATACTTTGTAGTGAAATATAATCACAGGTGTGCGTCATAACTATAGACTGCCGTTCGTGATCGATAGCTCCGTGTCTGGAAAATAAATGAAACGAATCATATTCTCTCGATCGCCTGGTTTTCAGGAACGATGTAACCGATTTCCAACACAGTTTTAAACTACCCCGGTTTAAATCTACCCCGTTGAAACGACCCCCGTCGCATCTCGGATACCACCGATAATGATATCGCTCCATGCAACGAGACAAGCGATCGACTGCCACACCGATTGCCCGACATTGTGCCACGGTAATCGCTTTCGGACGACTTGTTTATCCGGATAAATAATCGCCGATCTCTCCTTGAAACGATCCTCCATTGCTTCCGTCATCCACCCCCCAGACCTATTCTTTCTTTCCGTCCCATCGATCGATTTGTCGCTACTGCGGTTGCTTTGAATTCAAAACGCATCGCCTCGTGCACGTGTGCAGTGAAATAGGGTGACTATAAATTCGCTCTGAAACACGATGGCGTTCGATTTCACGAGCCGGTATCTACATCATGAGGTGTTGCACGATGTAAACATTATTTCGCGAAAATTTTACGCGGTAATATTGGATAGTGGAATGTTTAATGTTTCATAACATACATACAGTAGACGCATATCAAATGGTATTCCATGATTGCAGCTCACGGTGAGATCAGAGCATTAATATAAATAGTATGTTGCACGTGTCGAATCATGGTAACGATTTTATTATCATAGAAAGATCTACAGTAGCATAATGTAGAAATTCATAGATATTTAGATGATAATAAATTTATAGTATGCACTATATGGCTTATGTGCATATATATGTATGGTTGTTTCTAGATACGATAATGCTTTCAATATCTCTTCCAACTTTTTAAATGTTCGATTCTCATTTTAATCGATCACGTCTGTCCCGCAGGTTCGGAAATTTCTAGCCAACTGGCGGGTGGCCAAATATGGTGAGTGAATCAGTTTACTTGAATTTTTGGGGAATTTACTGCGATGATATAACATTGTAAATTAAATTTTCATGAAATTATTAAACTTTATCAAGTGATGAGAGCGGACAGAATAGCCAATTGTTAAAACATTGTCCAATTGATGCATTACTATACCACGTTATCATTGCGATGAGTTAGTCGAACAAGAACTCGAAACGGTTTGTGGGATACACTTGCTTATGCACGTCGCATATCGGGCGCGCCGAATATGCAACTGGGATTAATTCGAAGGAAATATCTGCAGCGATCGCGCGGTAATCCGACATGACGGTTTTCGAGTATTCCACCGTGGCGTGTAGTCAACTGCAACGGTATGATAGATAAGGTTTTCGCACACGAATGCGTCAAAATAGCACGTTTATCGATGCACATGTTTGCGGTCGCTATGTGTTCTGTTCATTTCCACCATTTTATATTTTATATAATATTATAGAACAAGAAATGCGTACAAAAGGGGACTTTCTCTGGTTACTCCGCTGCATTAAATCTTAGTAATTACTTATTACTAAGCATTAATTATTACTAAGCATTAATTACTAATAACATTAATTCTCGATCAACCATCTCGCAACGATTTTATCTTTTTATGAAATCTATACATAGCAATGCTCACAGGCCACAGGTATATAAAAAAGTATATAAACTGATAATATTAATGACTTTAATGAACATTATAAAAATACACATTAATATTATACGTGTACATGTTTATACATATAATATGATACATGTATAGATTATTACGACGAATAATAAAATTGTTTCTTTCGTAACGACAAGTTATCATCGTTAGTAATAAAATTTATGCAATCTGCAATTTTGTTGATATTATACTATCGCGTTCAAGCTGCTCCAATATTTTCTACGAGGTTCCTCCCCTCCCCTATGCTGTTTCTGAAAATTTAATAAATTCCGACACGATTTCGGACCCATTGCTTTGTCATCGGATAACTAAGTACGCACACGGGATGCGGTCGTTGCTACAATTACGGCATCGATAATGTCACATGATAGCGTCGGTTGCCGCATGCGATGACATTTCAAGTGAAGTTGAACTTCCAAACTGCAACTTCATATAGAATCATAGCTTTATGTCATTTCAGAGAAACCGGTAGATTACGAGTGAAATTCATCGTATTATATCACGAGAATGTCGTTGATGATCGATAAGCGATAGGATACGACTGGAATACGGGAAATTTCACGGCGAGTGATTGGCGCATAACAATGCAGCTATTATGAAACAACGATAGAGAAGCGAGAAAATTGGAGCACAGTAGGATGTATTCAAGCTCTATCGCTGCCAGACTCCGCGTCGCTTCTACATGGCAAGAGTGCTTCGCATTTTTGCGCGTTTTAGCCTGCCGGTGTCTGGTGGAAGTTATTTACGATGTACTTGGGAATGTTACGTGAATCTCGAGCGTCCTCTGAAACCGCCAGAGCGCGGAGACAATCGCAGGCGTCTTCCTCTCTCTCTTGCAAAACGACCGCTTACGAGAGCGGCGTTTTGCGATTACAAGGATACAGTAAGCGTAACCACGACAATCGAGGTAATTGCAGAATGTGGCGAGGCGAGAAACGGGATTGAAGTCAAGTGCAGTCCAGATCGTAAAAGTGATGATGCTTATCTTCTGAAAGACTGGAGGTGTTAGCCATGGCTCGTTGCCGATTCGGTCCACCGCAAAATCCTCCGTTTGTCCGTCACGAACAATCGTCGATACTGCGCACGACTGTCGTATATCGTGGATTTATGGTGGCACAAATCACGTTTCACCCGACACCAATAATTAATACATCCGTTCAAGAGGTACAGATGCGCCGGCCAGACTGCCGAGCGCGTTTCTGCCAAGTATTTCAGCCTACCCCGTCGCCCACCTTCCGACTCTCCCTCTCTGTCTATCCTCTACATATACGCGTATACATGTGCCCGTGAATACATATATTTAAAACACGTAAACAGCCGCGCATATGCACACGCGTCATTACGCCACGTGTCAAAATATCGCGCGGCCGATCGGCGCGCTCGAGCGACACATCGCTCGCGATCGATCCGCGACCCGTGAAAATGATCGAACGATAATACGTGAACGACGTCAATCAACGGCACTCTCGTGAACCTAATCACATGGATCGATCCTCATTTATGTACTCCCGCGGCTGCCGGCATCGACAGTTCCGTCCTGCGGGACTAACAGCGTCAGACTAACCGTCGCACGCCTCGTGGCGTGGCATGAGATTCTCTTGAGAACGGAAGAACGCCTCTACCTCTCGTCGTTTTGCTCGTTCTGCCTTAGCCGGACAGGAAGTTCAAAGGGGTGCACACGTACGCGAAGCCGCATCACGTACGACCCTCTCGGGGTCACGGGATCAGTCGTGCAAAAGGGCCGATAATCGAGCGTAAGCAAGCTGCGCCGAGCAACGCCGGTCGACTTAGCTTTATCGCGGCAAAATTTCTCTCGGCAGTTTATTCGGCAGCGTAGAATGCGCTAGCGAATACCGTCAAATCGCCCGTGGGGTCAGGTCATTAATTCCCAGCGCACGCACTTAGCATTACTTAGTTGCGAATAATTTCCGCGGGAGTTTCGACGCATTGACAAATGGGGCAAAGCGGTTTTAGATGCGGCAGCAGTCTCGCAGCTACGGAGACGGAAGTCAAACTCTGGAGGATACCTACGTGTCCGCCGCGGTACAATAATGGGTCTAGCAGGAAGTAGCGTGTGCTAAACTTACGAAACTGCAGCTAGAACCAGTTCCAGCGCGGCTGCGGCGGCTTTTCCTCGGGGGCGTAATGGTTTTCCGCCCGCGCGTTCGTTCCAATTAGAGCGACGCCGCGTATTTTAGCCGTTAAACATTTTAGTGGGACTCGTTTCCGTGTCATCCAAGGGCTTATCGCCTTTGAGGCGACAACGCGCATATGGACGTGCAAGTGTGCTCCGAAATTTGAGCGACCGCTTGACCCTTCAGCCGGAAATTTGCCGAAAGTTCCCATGATTCCGAGAAACAATGTTACATACAAGCAGATACCGGTTACGAGCGAAACGTTCGAGTGAAATGGCGTTGTTGGTTTTGCGGCAGTCGCTTCGTATTAGGACTCGCTCGTGTAAGCTTGCCGAACGTCCATGTTACGTGTGTGTGTATGCGCACGTGCAAATCAAAGGGGTAAAACGTAGTCAGCATACACCGCCACTGTTTCCCGTTCTTTTAGATTCCTACCCGCTTCCCCATGGATTCGTGGCGTTACCAGGTAGTCCGATAATCGAGTTATACTATGTTTGTGTGTACCGACGACTAACAAGACTGTTCTCCGTCCTGTCGTCGGGATCTCTCACCCCACGTTCCCGCGTACCCTCTTGTCTTCTCCTCCTGTTTTCCGCTCGTCGATATAGCGGGTGATAAATCTATTTACACGTGTAGATATCGCTTGAATTTCGCGAGAAAATTGCATATCGATGAGAGGATCGTCAGGCTGATCGATCGAAGCGCCTTATTAAATTACTCAGGAGTAAGTAACCCCTTTTCTAAAAAAAAAAGTGGAATCGCTAAGAAGAACCAAATTCGATGAGAGTCTAAAGAGAATAATTGCGCTATTAGTTTAAGTTACCTGACGTTGAAGAGACTGTCTTTGGTCAATTACGAAGTGTTTGTAGGCGTTGTAGATGTTCATGGACGATTATTTATGATCTCTTTGTTTTAAATGTTATAAGAAATTTCCAAACAGTGTTAAGAATGAATTATTTATCTGTTTTCCTTGACGATGACTCGTGTATTTGAATTTTCAAGAATTCTCGTCAAAGAGCGGACCGTGCTAACCGGAAGGTGCTTTACCTCACCACGGTTCTTTCCCCCAATCGACTCATAGAGCCAGGAAGTAAAAGTCAAAGGTGAACAAAGAACGAGCGGACGCGATTCGTGAAATTGTGCCGGTAATTCTGTTAATGGATCGCCGCGATAAGTGCGATAGTAGTCATTAATGCATAGCTGTTATATGAAACACGTTTCTTTTACGAGAATGTGTTCAATCGAAATCTTTCTCGCCGCAACTTTTTCCCTTCTGCACAACCAATTAAGGGCACGGCATTGAAATGTGCTGTTACAATCGATAAGCATCTCGTTAAAAATAATATTATTGCAGAACCGTGATTTTATAAAGCTGTATTGCAGTTGCATGCAGCTGTCTTTATGAGAAGAGAATTTTATAAAAGAACTGTATTGTTTAAGCGTTCAAGCAATTGTCGCGAAAATTAATATCCATAAATGTATGTATAAAATGTAATTACGTATATTTTATCATTTGTAAAACACAACACGTGATATTAAAGAGATTGCTGTATAATACGCAATGAAAGTCATATAAATAATATTCGAAATAGCTAATAATAAACTTTTTGGAATTTTCTCAGTTTCTGATAAACAAGAGTAAAACGTAGAAGCAATTTTGATATAATCAAGGAAATACTATAATAGAACTGATTTTCGCGTCTATTTTACTGCTTTCAACGAGCTTGAAAGAGTCTTTCTTGAAAGTAAGGACATCGTCGGAAGTAAGGACATCGTCGTCTTTGTTCCGGCTGACTGGTTAATTTAAATATAATTAAACTACTTCGTATAAACGAGGGAGCAGATGAGAATATAGCGGATAGATGGCGGACGAACTTCAGCAACACTTTCTTGGGAGTCTCAAGTACTCATAAACCAGAGCGAAAGGGCCGTCTAGCAAAGAAAGCGTTTTACGTAACAAAGACGTGCTCCGGAGAAGCGCGTGCGGATTGTCCACTTTTGCGACTTCGTAAACGCGGTGTCTTCATCCATGTGACAGCGCAATTAATGATTGTACGTCACAATTAATTGTCACGTTGTTATTCCCCCGGCTTAACTGACTTTGTACCGACTTATACGAGTTGTTATACGCCCTTTTTACGCCATGCTTGATGAGAAGTTGACACGGTTGAGTTAATGAGACTTTTATACGAACGCTCGTCAAGATGTTTTTCATGCTCTATCTAGATAAGACACGAACATACATCGTGAACAATGTAATCGCCAATTCAAAATTCAGATATGCACAGTCAAACATTTCATGTGTGGATATCTAACAATTGCTCGACAATTCGCGACGGTGACCATTACGTCGACAGGGTACTCGTTATACTCAGTTTCACCACGCATAGTTGGTACACAATATAACTACCTTATTCCTACTATTACGCTGAGTGGTCACTAATGTATCTATCGACGTTTAACGTGGGTCATTCTACCACACCTGCCAGCGTGTGTGCCTCGAGAGGTTTAATCGATGAATCGTCCCTCAAACCTAACATTAGTCTAAGGGACTATGTACAAATGCAACACACACACACACACACACACATTATGACAACGGCTAGAGTTTCGTGCCGAACATTATTCTTAGAGTTCTGAATCATCAGACAAAATGCAACATCTAGACTTTCATTATTAAACACATCACCTTGAAGCATCTGTAGATAGGATCATCACATCTAGTGAGGCTAATGGAATCTACGAAGGACTCGCAAGACCTAACTCTATACATTCACAAGTCTCTCACGTGATTATATATAAACAATCCAATACAATCACTTGTAATGACGATCAATCAATTTTTGGTTCTCAGTCTAGTGCATGGGGTAATATTTCTAACTATCATAGTACGGGTGATTAATTTGTTTTCTTGCCTACAGGCAGAGTTTAATTTTTTGTGAAAAGTCGTAAATTAATAACCGGCAATGTACCGTATAACGTCAGGTCAGGATCCATCGATGGTACACCTACATGCATCTGAACCTGATCACACAGTCGACGGCAAGGACTCGACGATTGGGAGAGGGACAACATGGTGAGTTGGCTGAGCGATTTACCTCTTTTACCTGGGCTGACTTTGAACGGGGATCGGCGACCTGGACGGTCTCATCGGGAGGCAGCCGCCAGGAGTTCCTCTCGATGTTAACGCTGGCGTTCATAGCGGCCTCCTCCTCCGCCTCCCGTGTCCTTCGTCGGTCTCAGCCACTTCGTCCTTGCACAATCGTTTCCCCAAGGTCCCCAGGGTAACCCCCGGGCCACTCCTGGGGCCGAGGTTTTACTGCACCAATCCACAGTTCCTCACCTGAAAAGAAAATTGGATCTGATAAATTTATACAGAAAAATATAAAGTACGAACGGACGGCGAATTCTTTTATTCGTTTATCATGGGAATTACCATCGATTAACGACCGCTTCGCCATAATTTTTCAGCAGAATTTAATATCCGCGCAATGCGATTAATCAACACTCGAAATTCCACGGATAAGTTGTAGCGCTTAATTCGCAATTTGCATCGAAGGAGAAGGAGCACGTTTTCGTTTCGCTATCCCAGTTATTGTGTACTTTTTTGTGCAACAAAGTTGCAGCCCGGTGAATCCAGTAACTGAAACGTGGATCGCGATAACGAAGTACCGATCTCGGTTCCTGAGAATTTATGGAGCGTGAAAGAAATACAAAGGAGTTGGAAGAAACGGGCGTTACAGCCCGATCGAGGACGATCGAACGTTTCGTTTCTGTTTTGTCGTTACGCAGATAGTACTACTAAAGCTCAGAATAAAACTACTTTTATAGAAACGCATCAATCTCGATTAATTTTCTCTTGATTACTTAAATCAATAAAATAAGCATTGTTGCGAAATAGTTCTCATGGCATAATTAACGTGTGGGTTACGTGTAAATTTTCATTCTCGATTTTATATATTGTTTCATAAATTATCATGTCTTCAAAATGTAACATAGTGCACTACTGTTCTCTCAATCGAAAGTTGACATAAATATTTCTGCTAATCACTAACGCTTCTCAGTTCAAACATCGTTGACGAGTATCGACACGCTAGTAACAGCGCAAAGGTGTCGGAAGGAAGAATTCCCGCGAGAGGGGGCGAAGTGGAGGCCGTTGTCCTGAGGGTTGTCGTGGGGGATGTAGGGGTAGCGTGCTAGCTCCACGTGTGACGTCAGAAGGATTACGTCAGTGCGGCAGACTGTGTGGGTACAGCTTCTCGGTGATGGTGGAGATGGCCGCGCTGCGGAAGGGACTACGGGAGAGGGTGGAGCGGTCGCGAGCGAGCGAGAGCTCGCGCGGTGAGTGGGGTGGGAAGGGGGCGAGGAGGGTTGAACGAGAGGGATGGAAGAGAGGGCTCGCGAATGCCGCATGGAGGACGCGGCTGACGCAAAATAAGGTCGGCTACCCCGGATCCATCCCCGGATTTCATTCATCAGTCACAGTTGAACGTGGCTCGCGCGAGCTCTAACGGGATTAATCCTCCGCGGTTGTCTGCACGATTAAAACGACAGCAGAAGCGCAGTATGTCGATATCGGTGATTCCTCCTCAATTTGTCAAACTGAAGCGGAATTTCCAAAAGCACCAATTAAAGTCCGCTGTTTGGCGCAGTCGTCAAGGTGGTCACGTCAAATGTGTGTGTCGATTATCGTAGGCAACATGGCGATAAATTAATGGCCGCGGGGTTAGTAGTTAGTAGTTAGGAAGAAATTATTCGTCACCTCGAGAGAGAGAAGGAAAGAGAAGAAGAGAGAGAGATTAATTTTCTAGTCATAGTGACGTAAATCATTTGAGTTGAGCGAAATTTTATAATAGATCTAAATCTTCCAGCTTGGTCACATGTTTACTTTAATGTAATATGATAGAACTAGACCAATTCATCTCTCATTTTTATTTTTATTCTATATATGCCCGTATCAGTATCATAAATCAATTCCAGATTTCCGTTCTGCAAAAAAGAACCATAAGAAACTCGCACTGAGTAATCGAATTCTCACTGCGAGCACCGCGATAGATCCGCTATATCGCAAAGCTCTCCCGACCTTTTGTAAATGCATCCTCCTTCGTTGACGAGCCATGTGGCGCCAAATTGGCTCGTAAAGAATTTCTACGATATCTTTGCCATCCTCCTTATTCGAACAATTGACAGATATATGCGTTAATAAAAGTTTCTAAATTGCGAACTAGCCATCAAAGTACGATGGCTTTTCCGTAAAATAAAAGAGAGAAGAAACAAAAACTTGTATTTCAATTTATCTTATTACATGAATTTCTTCTTACCAAACGCTAAAGCTATTCTGTGCAACAAATTTTGCAATTGTGCAACAAAGTATTTCTCGATCGAGCGTGTATTGCATTCTCTAAGGGTGAAATTCATCGTGACTTATCCTCATTGCTCTTTGAAGCAAGATCATTATCCCCAAGCAGGAAGACCGGACAATTACGCTTCTTCACTCTGCAAAAAATTCAAAGCTCGGAGGTACCTTTAATTTTGCCTCCTTGTTTGTCACCTCTTTGCGAGGGACAGTTACGAAAAAGATGTAGAGAGCATGTCTGCACGAGGGAAATATCTCTCAGGTATTACAAAAATCGATACCTGCACTGAACTGCTTCTCACCGACGTCTCCACCTGAGTTTTATAATATTTTCATGTTGCATTCGCATCGTCAACACCGATATCAAAAATCTTCCTCTCGAGGCGGAATTACGCGAGAAGTCAGAAAGCATCAATTCATCACTTTCGGTTGACAGATATCTCGTATACACACACATTTATTCGAATTCATGACGTCGTATGAGACTCATTGTCAGCTATTTACCTACATGTCGGGTACATTACATTTTGCGATGCAGGATTAGCGTTTTTAATTATTCCGCAGCGCGAAATTGTGCACATTTTTACAGACATCGTAATAACGCATGCATTTTTTCAGGTCTTTTATTTCAAAATTAATGAGTGGTTGAAAATTGTGCAGTTTCTCTCAGTTGAAATTTCGTTGATATTTCGCGCAATTGTTGTTTACGAAAATGTTCAATTTACCGAAAGACCGTGAAAAACTTTTGTAATAGTATAGTATTGCCATAATAAATCCACGGGGAATATAATTCATGAGATCGTTATTAGTATTTTATCGCTTTGTTAACGGACTTACGTAATTTGAATCAGAAAATGCCATGTGTGTAAATATTATATTCAATGGTAGATTACTCTTCATTACCCCTAAAAGAAATTGATGTCGCAAGATATTGTGAAATAAGAGTATATATTTTTTGTGATAGTTTGCCGCTCGATTTCTTTCAATGCGCGGAAGAACGAATGGCATCCACGTTTCTCTAGCCAAATTCCAGAATCGTTTATCGGTGACGGAGACGTGACGCTTAAATCAACAGACGTATTGACGCGAATAAAGCGAGCGTATAAACGATATTGCGTGCCGAGTTACCTCAACGACGACGTACAAATACGATACCACTATCCATCTAAAGTTTGCTATCGCGTATCCCATGCACGTGCAGACTTATGTACAGCAAATATCTGTTTGCTGGATATGCTACACGATGCAGCATCATTCTTCTCTTTTATCATAAAGAATTTGCATCTCTGAACGCACTTGAAGATGACACGCTATATAATTTAAAAAGGAACACTGTGAGGAACAAACAAAGCGTCTGTTTCTGTTTCTGAAAGGGCTTAGGTCGATTTTGTCTTACAAGAATTTCGTTTGCTTCAACTGCTGGCAACTCTGATGCAGAGCATATATATACATTTTCCTGTGCGAATCGCACGTGCACACCATGTCAGAGATATCTAGCTACATGAAATTGCATTAATATACGGGATACGACCACCAGATGTGCCCAGAACAAGTCCAGATCTCGACGGACCTTACTCACTTGAACACGCTTAACGTCACCGGACTTCACTAGACCTTGCCAGACCTCGCTGGATCTCGTGAGATATTGCTCGACCTCGCTCGATATCACGAAGTTAGCCAACCAACAATATCAAATATGTAGACACGATGCATAATATGTCTCGAGTATGGCCAAGATTGATGCAACTTCGATAAATGCGGTGTGACTAAGCATCTCTGATGCTGCGTGTACATGTGCTGTCACGAGAGACTGATATTATATCGCTCTACAGTCGTATCACGTCGTCACTCTTGTATCTGCAAGTAAATGTCGGAGCGGAATATCGGAATTAAAAATGTGTCTTTATGTTTACAATTATGATTTACACTTGATTGTTGAAATTCATTTTCCAGTCGCAGTTTAAAGCTGAAAAGTAGCGTTCGTCGAATGGTTATCACTGATTAAATTGCTAGATTATTCGTGCCGACCTTATTGGAATACCAGCTTGCAAGTTTTATTAGAATACAAGCAGACGCTGCGAGATATACATCCATGAATTTTGCATGCTTATCTCTTGGCGGCTAGAACAAATCAACGTACATACACGAACGTATTTCGAAAGACGAAGATATCTGATTTCTTTCTTATTAAGCAAGGACTTTATGTTTCAACGGATCAATATCCCAAGGAATCTTCAGCATTCCTAGCTACAAAATATTTAAAAAAAACACGCAAACACGAATGTTGTTATGCGGAATTGCTGTTGTATCCATAACGTTATTGTACGTGTTCGCGAAAGTGTCTTCTGAGGATTTCTGCATGAATCCGAAGCATGAAGAACTCGTTCCAGAACCCATTATCGAGTCAGAATCACGTCGAACGAAATATTCCGGGCTATATTGGCCGTGGAATACTTGTAACCTTATTCCAACCAAAACTCCAGAGTAAAGAGGACTTGGTATTGCTTCCCCTGAGGGAACCGATGTCTCATAAATAACGCCACATTCGCCCGATCGCGATGCAAACGCGCGCGTATACATGGAATACGTAGCGCAGTGTCCACTCCCCAAAGTTAACTCTTTCAACTGCCAATAATCAATGATCGCTTACGCGGAAACGCAGTTTGAAAACAAAGCCATTTGTCTGTCTCTAAACGAAAGGAATGCGCATTGGTCGAGGATCGACAGTGCGAAAAACGATAACTGATGCGCCGGAATGAAGCCAGCTTGCACTTTGACGCCGATGATGATCCCGGATTTGCTGTCTCTTTTTGCTTCCCCTGGGAAAACGTGAGTCGCCTCTAACAAAATTGATGGTTCAATTTCGTCAGCACGTTTCAGAATGCGTATGCCGAATGGTTTGACAAAGATCTGGCTCCCAATTGGGCAGCACACTTTTTTATGAATATGGCATCTTTCCTCAGATTTGATTTGTTGCGACACTGTCCACGTCTTTAGGATCCTGCGATATTAAACATCTTGATAGCTAGAATTAAATTTTGTAATAAATTAAATCCGTGTCGAATACGATCTTGTGTGCAATTTAAGATTCTTATGAAGCATTCTGTATTACTATGGAATTCGTTTGTCATCGGTCATTAATATAATACGATATATTTATTAAATAATAAAATACAATTTGTTGATATGGTAGATTGAATGAAGACATAAGATATTAAGATATTAAAAAACAACGAGCTCTGTGCATGCTAAAGCGGGATCAAGGTTGCAAAGAAGAATGACATGACGTTGATGAATGGCATACCGCGCTGTGAATATCGTAAATATCGATTTACACGCGGACACTTAAACAAAATTGTAAAATGTCTTATGATATTCTTTTATAATTACCACGATAATGATTTAACATCTTTACAACAATTTTTTCCTATTTCATATTTTTCTGATTTTAATTTAGCTTCGTTATTCTGTCAAAAGTTATAAATAAATAAGATTTGCGGTATCTGAAAATTAAATAAGGCACGATTATAAACGAATAAGCGTAATGGAACGACGTAATTAGCAGTGTACACATTTAACGTAAAAGAATAAGTTCGAGCAAGAGAGAACCTATTCTTTTTATTGCCTTGCAATCGATTACGTACGGGGAACAGATTTATCGTCCGGACTTGCAATCGCGAATCCAGAAGACAAATAATTACTTGGGTGTAATAAAACCAAGCGAAATTAGTGGACCAAGCAAGGATCGTACTGTAAAAATTTCGAACGCTCTCAACCTAGAAGGGAAAAAGAGTTACCGTACATAGAACCGATTATAGTAGAATTGTTTGAATCAGTGTTGCATGAAAATTTTCAATTCTCAAATTTTTTAAGTGTGCTCGAGGACACACTCAAAACAACTTGTTATGCAGTATTAATTAACAGTACATTCAATAGAGTTTTTTTAACCTTAATTTGAGTTTCACCAAGACGAATAGGTTTTGAACACACGCCTTATCTACCGCAAGTAATCCACAGAGAAGACCGATCGCCGCGAATCCGCAGTAATCGCGTTATTGTCTCCTGAAACTACCTGTTGTATCCACATTCAACCAATCGATTTGCTGGAGAGCGAATTCGCTTAACGACCGTATTAAGGTCGATCTAGCGCGATCAGAACATCGGCATTCACTGGCAATACCGGGATATCCAAATATCTGATCAGTATTCATCGAACTGCTCGACTTACCTAAGAGATCATTTTCGCGTATCCGCGGATAACACCAAATATCGATGTGTGAGCGGCTGGATAATGCGCGGTGAGGAGATATAACTCACGTACTTGGATACGTGGCAACTGCAAGAAAGTACTTAGGAATTCTTGAGGTTTTGCGCACTTCGCCAAACACTCGGAATTGTTATTCGTGTCACGGAGGTCGACGGAAAGTCTGCAGAGATGTGCGAAAACGGCGGCGCGCGTCTTTGCGCACAACACCGAAATAAAGCGGGGACCGAGCTGGCTTGTAACCAAAACGGTTAATCTCGCACATCGCGCCACACCGATCTGTTCGACGGTTACAAATCCGTTGGGGAATATGCAACCGTACCACGTAGCATGCAACCGTGCTTGCGAATCGATCTCCTCCGCATGTATGATAACCTTCCGTACTCCATTTATCAAGTTAAAATCTGTAGAGTTCTATTTTATCATAAAATTGATCAGGAAACTTCTACTTCTTGAATGAGATTTTTCCACGATCCATGATATCGTTATGAAGGTATTAATTGCGATATGATCGATATGGCGCTATATCATAATATGGGATTATACCGCGACACATCCAACGATGTACTTGGGAAATAAAGTATTATTGAGGTACAAATATATGGAGGGATGAGATTGCTCATAAAATCCGAGACACTGGGTGAGATAAGGCTCAATTTTACGAGCATATTTTATGTATAGATACAAATTGTGATAAAATTTTCTAGCAGCCGATGGTGTCTATATTTAATACGACTGAACTCGGAGATTGTATACGTTTCCAGTATCCGTAGCCCAGTTTGCAGCAAACGATGCCTCTGCAAGCACGGCGCATTAATCGATACAAAACTGTAATCTGATAATGTGGTACATGCAAAATATCCGCTTTCTATTTCAAAGTACGTCAAAAACGTCAACTGAGAATCATCTAAAAGCTCGAATACCAGCTTTCGCTATCTCTTGAGCAAATAACTAGAAAAGAAGCAAGAATAAGAAGCACATGGGAAATTTGCTGACGCTGCACGTCGACTCGTTATAACAACAGAATTCGGAAAAAGGATTTCCTTCCTCGACCGGGTTGTTCTCCTTGGAATAATTGCTCGCCCCGTTGTCCCGCGGGGGTGGAAAAATCTGTAGGAACAAACAATCGCATTTCCGTGCGCGTTTACGCGAGCCGCCCTCGCGGCTCTATATTGCTCCTCGCGAATCGCCATCGTTGCAGGAAAAAGCCCCGACGAGAAAATCAGTGCACCGTTTCCGTCGTCGTGTCCGGAAAGTTTAATCCTCCGTGCAGCCACCCTGCAGGAATTCAGCTTAACCCTCTACGTGCCGCACGAATCCTCCTCTCTGCTTCGCGAGGGTAGCGATATTCTGCGCGGCTTCCGCGGAAATCCGCCTGCGTCCCGGTGCATTTTCAGCATTTCGCAATGGACCACCGATGTAGCTCGCTAGCGGTCGCGGACCATCCGAAGTTTCATCCTCCCTCGAGTCGAGTGTTCTCGTCTCAGAAACTTTGAGCTCTTCTCTTTTTCTTTCTATATGTGTATATACATATATATGTTTATGTGTATGGTGTATGTATGTATGTGTAGCCTTTCGTCAAATGGTCCTTTCCAGATTGATTCTGACGAATAACTCGAGATCAGATCCTTTATTTTTCAATCGGTCTCTTTACTTGCTACTCGCTACTTCCAATCGTGGATTTTTATTTTCAAGTGGCAGCCTCTTGTCATTCCTACTGTAGGGATTTGGTCCTAGCACGGAATCGAGTTCTTCTCCCTTCTAATTTGGTCCACGTAAAAATCCTGTCACGATCCGGTATTAAGGAACTTTCTACGTCGTCTTTCAATCTCTCTTCAAACTACGAATGTCCACAAAAGTCAGTTTTATATTTACTCTTTAATTATAAATTATAACTATTCAAATTATAAAAACTATTTAAATATTTAATGCTTAAATATTTGAATAAATATTTAATAAGAATTTCCTAATTAGTATAAACCACTTTAAAAGTATCTAAATCTTCCAATATTACGTAAAATACTTTGAAAACAAATATCCTTCCTAAGAAAAATATTCAAAACCAAAATACTCCTCGCAAAACAAACAAAGAACCGCATCTCGCCGAGTCCACAGTTTTACAAAGAAAGACCACATTAAATTTCAAAGATCGATAGCTACGAAGCGACGCCGAAAACATGAGATCGAGGTATATGTGGAGCAATGCGCGCAGTTATTTACGGGATTGACAGACACGACTGCAACGGATTTGAGCGCGTCTGGAGCTCTAGGCTCGATCTGGGGATGCAAATTTAATTTTCACAGTCGTTGCTCTTCACCGTCGAGCACAGTAAAGCCGTTTGATTGAGAATACACCCCGCACCTACTCACACTCCAGCAGTTTCTGCTGCGCGAGTAAAAATCCGTTCATTTCGTTGAACAGCGAATTTCTGCGCATCTCGGACAAACGTCGGGACAACGCAGAACGCAGTAATCCATTTAGCGGTACATTTGCTCCGCAGTGTCCATAATAATTCAAACGGCATTGTCGGCCATCCCGATGCAAACGCACGTGTTGCGTCGCGTTTATCGACCATCTTCCGCGTGGACGAGTCCGCGGTGCGCGCGTGGACGAACGCAAAAAATATACATCGCGCTGTTTTATTCCCATTAATGTGGTCGCCATGTGCGGTGTGCCCCGGGGGTGGCTCGCTGACCAGCCGGTTCGCGGCGAAAAAAACAGATTGGGAAAATATTTTCCCGACCGAATGATAAAATTTCCAGGGCAACGCGTGAGCCGTGCGATCGGCATCTCCTCCTCTCCCTCCCGCGCGATATTAATTAATTACCATTCCAGTAATAAATGGCGATCACGAGAGATGAGATAAACTCGATTGTCCTGATAATGTTCTCCGCAGGAACGATAATGCACGGCGAACACCGATACTGATGCGTGTAAGTTCTTTTTTCCGTTATCGGTGCTGCGGTGTTCCTTTCTATTGCGTGCCACCCTCATCGAGAATTTCTAATTTCCGAAAGAGGAGAAAGAGATTAAATTGGAGTTTTTATTAACAGTACATTTATGGCTTCGAGGCTGTAAAAGTACTTTAAGAATAAAATTTAATGCGAATGTACATTTCCGAGAACAGTTTTGTTTAACGTACCCATTTTTTTCTTTTCACTGAGCAATGAGTACTGTTGGATAATCGGATAAACTCACCGTTTAAACATACCGCGTTTGCGATAAATTTACAATGGAATTTATTTATACGGATAAAACACAAAAATATGACTTTTCTCGTAATGTTCAGATTCTTACTGTTCCGTGAATAAATGTCCCTGTCGGCTAAAATTTGTGCGAGATGATTTTCCATTCCAGTTGCAATTAGTTTATTGATAAAGTTATTAAATTTTTTCTTTTATCGGATATTATCGGAAAATGGTTTATATTATATAATGTTGCTTATATGTGCATGCATTAACCTAATATGTTCGACCATCCACCAAAAAGCGGATATTGAACATTCCGACGAGCTTAAAACACGTGACGTAATACGATGTTTATGGCATCGTCGCATGCGTTTTATGACGACAGCGTTTTCCGTTTGTATCAGCTCAAGAAGAGGTAGTTCTAGCATTCACTGTGGCCTACCCTGTATATTTATGATGTTTGACTTTTGCCGGTACACAAAAGGACGACAAATACGATCGTGGGAGGCTGGAATTCCCTTCGATTTTGAACATGGCTCTCTGCCAAGAGAGATCGGGAACTGTGTCTCTTGAAGTCCTTCCTCCTCCCCTGTTCTCTCCCATTCCAGTCGTCTAAAATCAGCCGGAGCGGAGCTAAAAATTTCGTAGAGGCACGAGGTATATCGAGCGAAAAAAAAGAAAAAAAACGAGAACACACGAGAAAAAATACAACGCATCGCTCGGACTTTCTATGTAGATTTATTAACGTTGCCTCCTGCATACCGTAAATTCCGCAGCAGATCTGGAAATTGTTTGGAGCCTATGAATACCTGTAATGTGTTAACGATTTTAATGATATCTCTGCTTCTCGTGTTTTTACAGGCAGATAACAAATCACATGCCAAGATAAATGTTACAAGACATTGCGTCGATGCAAAATCCCATGAATTTTCAATATGTTCCAATTAAAAAGATTTAATAAACAAGTACTGTTACAATTTACTACCGCGTATTAATTAATCGCAGGTGAAGCCCATTTTAATCGCTCACGCGACACACGATAAATTTTTATTTCATAATAAATCACGAAATTATATCAAACGCGCGAATTTGCGAAAAGCGTTTGTCTTTTTATAACTTTTTAATATATTTATTAGCTCTTTTATGATGAATTTAAATGAAATGTATGTACACAAACACACAAACGCATGCTGTCGCAATTCTATTATGTTGAAATTTAGTTCATTATATCTTTATTTTTTAATATCTTCTTCTGATTAATCTTCCATTCATTTTTTTTTCGACGTAACACAGGAAGCGTAATTAATTAATGAAGAACTAATTATATAATTTCCTCGTTGCTACTGAAAATGCACGAGGGAAATAGGAGAAGAGAGGGAGCGAAAACAACGGGATAAAGATTGCCGAGAGGAATATATACTATCATGCAAAATCTCATTCTTCCGACCTCACCACCGACCGCTCTATCCTTGCCCTTGTCGTGCTGCATAGGATATAAGCAAAGGGGGGAACGCATCAGCGAGAAGAAAGTGCGCTGCAGAAAAAAGGGTACGCGCTACAATGCTGGCGATACTCGGGATTCTCGGATTTCCGCGGAATGCGATGCGCAAAGCTCTCCGCTCGTGCGGAATTTTCTGAGCCCGCGTACACGCGTGGTACTTGAATGCCCATAATTTCGTGCCTGGAATTAATTTGTGGCTGTAAGCGAGAATGTGCGCGCCGCCAGCGGAACAGATTTTGTCGCTCACAGAGCGACACAGAGTAACACACGGTCACCGGATGACCGAAAAGTGGAATCCCAGTTCCGGCCATGTTCGATGAGCCAATAGTGATTTACTTCGAAATTTCGAATCTGCGCTTCGCGACCCATCCAGAAATCCAATTCAGAAATCCAATATTAATAATCGCGTGATTGTATTGCACTTGGATAATACAGTTAATGATCAAACAATACGAAGGACCTATTATTGTTATAATGCGAAACGGAATTTTAACAACAAATTTTGGATTACGCTTGTTTGTTTCGTATTTACGACAATTTTGCTTCCGCATAAGGAGATTTCTGCGAGAAAAATATCAAGTATCCAAAAGTAATCTGACTACTGTCTGCTCGAAGAGTTCCATCGCGCGAAATTCTTCACGAAGCATTTCCAGAACAACATCCTTCACGTCGCAACGAAGTCGACGTTCGGCAGTGATTAATTTCTTTCTTTCCCGGCACATTTTGCACGCGAATGGAGATTTTCGCAATATTCTTCCTCTCTCATTTCCCTTTCGTTACGAGCTACCTCCAGGCTGTGCCTTCATGCCCATTAATCCGTTAGTTCTTTTGATGCCGATGTCGACGAAGGAACTCGCTGCCGACAGATTTTTTTCTCATTCGAGCGTTGATACCCTCCTGGATTAAGCATTGTGCAAAAGTTAACGAGACGGGATTTAAAGGCTAATGAAGCCGGCAGTATCATTAATCCAACGGTAACCGCAGATTCCAAGCTTCTTCAATCACCGTTTCTTGTCCATTTACAATGCAATGTGTTCTATTGTCAGATCATTTTGATGATTCTTGAAGCAAATATAATATAAAACATAATGCGATTCACATTTTATCTTACGAAATTGATTATATAAAGTAATTTGTGAAACTATTAGTGAACACATAATAAATAATGTAATATTGATTAATACACATTATATAATAATATAACGATAAAACGTCAGTTGTATGTACCTACATATATGCGCACATAATGGGCTAAAATTATATTAATCACCAAATAATAGGCGATTGTGGTTATATAATATTGTCACTACCAAAATATTTGTAAATTAATATACAATAATCGTTACAGACTAATCGTTAACGGTACATATGTATCAAATATATGCTTAAATTATGCGGCTTACTATGGTGGTACATTCTGCTCCAGCATGCTATTATTATTAATTTTAATATTTTAACAATAAAATACCCTTGATAGCTAAATCCAACAAGTCTCATTCAAATTGCATGAGCAATATCGTCCGCGATATTTCCTTCCGATTCAACTAGAAATGTAATGTACACTCGATCTCCTCGCAGATAAAATTCGTGATTAACCTTGCGTGAAGATTTTGCCACTCGTCAAGTACAAGAGACAAGAACAAAATGCTGGCATCGTTACAATTGTAAAAGCCACAATAGACACACAGAAGAAAGACACGAATAAAAAAGTCGTTATAGTCGTTCGTCGTGAAAAGTACCGAAGGTGTTGCTTTGAGGGTGGTACAAATTCTGCAAAGCCCCCGCATTTCCTTTATACTCGAAAATCGTTTCCTCTGTACAGCGAGGAAACATTTCAAATTTCCTGGCGGCCGTACGTTGTAATCGAGCGATCGGCTAAAGTGGATGTTACCCTGCACACGGCAGACCTCGTTTATACAGCCACCCTCTTACTGCTCGGACTTGCTGCGCGAGTACCGGATGACTCTAAACGCGAAGAGGCGACCATCAGCGAATTACCGTCGACAATGACGATGCTCCGTCGAAGTTAAGAATCCTCGTAGCCACGCTATTATCGCGCCATTATTACGCGCGACGGACCTGTCGTTAGGATTGATTGTTACGGCATACCCGCGCACCCCGAGTTATTCGATGCAATTACGAGAAATTTATCTCACCACCAGCGTTCTCCATTTACGTCAGCGCGAAAATTTACGCAACTCCCGGCTAAACTCCCGCATAAATAAGGTGGCTCGGTCTATGCGCTCCCGGCGACTTAAGAATATTCCGAAGCGTTTTCCTTTTTTCCCTTCATTTGCCTTTTACTCTCGTCACTCGTTGCGACATTAATTTCGTGTGTTGTCATAAACGATAGAACGATGAGGGTGAAAGCAAATATAGAAGTCAGTACCAGTCGCGTATTCCATAGGGATGGGATATACGTTAAATTAGTCTATAAATTTACAGATTCGTGAACGTTCTCTCTCTTTCTCTCTGTCTCTGTCTCTCTCTCTCTCTCTCTCTCTCTCTCTCTCTCTCTCTCTCTCTCTCTCTTCGGAGGTGTCAAGATTTATGGCTTCGGCATTTCGCGCGACGTGGCTGTTGCGTTCGCGGAATCTGCGAACCCGGTATTCCCCCGTGATTGGTAGGACCCGATCGAATACGTCGCGCGGCCGTAATGAAGTGCCGTATCGGCATCGACGGAAGGCGACGGTGGTTGCGGAGCACGGCGAGCGAAGGATAATATCTGCGGCTGGAGTTTGAGCGCGGTCAGGCGCGTGATTAATTGCCCGAGTCTCTCGAAACGCTGACTAAAGGCCCGTTCCGCATCCGCAGGTCTGGCACGTCGACCGACGGCGCGAAATTAATAACGAGCACCGTAGATGAAAGGTAGGCTTAAAGAGTTTCCAGATACCACACCCTGACCCTGGTCGCTATGCAACCCCGTTCCCTGAAGACTCGTCATCCGTCATGGCTACGTGTCAGCGATTTCTGCCGGGGATTGTAATCTGATGCCTCGTTTCCCGTGACGAGAACACGAGAGCGAGACGCTTTTATCGTCGATCATTATACCGGCAATACGCTAGCTGCTAGTTAGAACGCTAGTTGGAACCCTACCTAGGATTTCCTTTGGCGAAGTACTTCAGATTTTTCAGTTTTGTTATCATGTTATCAAGGCGCGTGATCGTGTGTACAGAAAATCACTGTACATTTTATAATACATGCAGAATCTCAACACGACGAACGCGTAAAGGTAGAACTAGGCGTGGTGCTTACGAATTCGTGTGTATCCCTGGGCGACTACTCTTTATTCCGTTAAGCAGAACAGGTTTCCCGAAGGATTTCCTAATGTCTTCAATAACTCGCGTGGGTGCAATCTATGTCTCTTTGATCGAGTGATGGACGGTGTGATGCCGGAGTTCACAAGGCGTGAGAAATTTTACCATCCCGAGTATATTTTCGCTGCAACGACCACAGTTAAATCCGGGGCGACGTCGATCGATAGGTATTTATTATTCATTAAAACGTGGCTCGAACGATGTTTATCTTCGCGAGAAGCGATTAAGCGGATCTCGCAACTAGGTATTAATAACTCAGATCACATTCGTCGTCACGTGCTTGGCTCCTCTAATAATACTCATCTGTCCCTACCAGAATGTATTGCGGGCTCACGAGCTTTTACGGCACAAAATGTGCATTTTATCAAACTGCCAGACTAATTGTATCTAAAATGTCACATTCGGTCTATGCAAACTGAAATAGTAATATTAGTATGAGTCAGTAAAAATACAGTGTGTGTCGTTCACATTCTAGCGAAATCCGGCTCGTGTAATAGGTGATTTTATCTGACGCGGAAAGTTTAATTACCAATTATGTAAATCATCCGCCTTCATAGTTGCGTTTTTTATTTCCAAATTTGCTTGCATGCTGATAAAACGCTATCGTGCGCATCTTGCGAGATACGCATTTCATGTCGCATTAAATCCGTCGATGAATAGAGGCTTTTACCGCCGGACCAAGAGGAAAAAAACAGTTAAATGAAAAAGCGGAAAAAGCGACGTCACATCGCCCGGCGTTTGACGGAAAGCCTGATTGTCGGGAAAAGCCAAATGGAGAATCCACTAAACTGCAAGATCAGACAAATCCAAATTGCATTGGGCATTTCGCTTGACGCCTGCTGCAATAAATGCCAATTTGAGAATGTGCGAGTGTACAAAAAGATTATAGTAACATCAGTTTTCGAACTATACATTCGTGCATACAATACATACGTCCGCAATTCCAATTTCAATCCCAATCCCAAAATATGTAACATCTAAGCCCATAATATCTATTAATTGGAATTGAAAACTAATCTTCTCATCGGGAAACCATGGAAGCATCTCAGGTTTTCCTTGCGTGCCACACAGACGCACGTTCGCATACTTTCACTACAACCCACGATGGCTCGCGAATGCTATTTAAACTTTAAGTGTCTTTGTGCTGAAGAGCCTTAAGCACGCTAATTGAAAACAACGAGCCACAAAAGCGGCCACAGGCGGGTTAACTATGGCCGAGGCGAATCGCGTGGCCCACTTGGTCGCGGATCAGAATAGCATGAGATTAGCGATGAAAATTTTCGGAGGGTTCTCTTCTCTTCGGCGGCGCGTCGCGCACGTGAAACGCCGTGAAAAAGTTTCATGACATCCAAGAACAGCACCGCGTCGCGACGGACAGATTTGTCGCCGGTTACCTCGAGGGAAATTCATCTCGCGGAATCGTGATATCGTGAGCTATAATAAGCAGCACGCGCGTCCCAAGGCCGTAATCTTTCCTTCCCTCTTCATTATTGAACAACGTGACGTTCGACGGATCGCGTACTCCGATGAGTATTCAGATTGATCACTCGTTTGTGAGATTATGTCGGATCGCATAGAGAGCCGCGTGCATCGAAGAGATCATCGTGCATACGTATATCATGTCTTATTATCAGCGTTGTCGATGACTGCCAACGTTTAGAAATAATCCTGCAGCTGCGAGCATGTTCTCACGGAGACACGAAGTGTTCTATTTTCGTCAACGAGAATTATAGACAAATTATATTAGTTTCCGAGTATCAGCCAGGGCACAACTTCTGCGGATCGCAAGCTCATAAATGCATTCACTGGCGCACTCAAGTACGTCTCAAGATCGTACGTAAGCGGTCGCATTCAGGACATCTTACTTTATGGAATCTCGATGTATATCCAACTTCGATATCTGGATATTTAGGATATTCAGATCCGGTTGAAACGTTCGTGTAATCAAATACTTGGATGAGTGATGCAGGAAAAACGGTCGCTGCAAGTCAGCGGCGGTGCATAGCTCGAAAACTATTGACCGGCCGTTGCAGTTGCAACTGCATTGGAATTCCTCACGGTCCAGTATGCTCCAAACAATCCTCAGGAATAGCATTGTCCTGACTTTTTGCGAAACTTGACCGGACGGAAGGACATGCGGCACTAGCAGATTCATTGCTGTTACATTTCCCGCTCATATGGCCACTTTTATCGGCTTAAAATCACCGGGAAATGGTCGGCTGTGGCGAGCGGAATGGTTTTATAGATATTTCTCGCGGATTTATATACCACGAATCCACGGAACGGCCATTTATAAAATTCCATACAAACCGGCTTTAATGCGTGCGCGTGTAACAGATTCATGAATTTAATGAATTTAAGATGAATACGCGAGGCAACGATTTTTAAGTGCTCGCCTATTTGCGATTACGTTGATTTTTAATGTCTCATTAAATGTTTAGCAAGCTAATTTATTTACTCGTTAATCCCGCAATGATGCTACTAAAAAATGTGTCAATTTATACGTGAAATTTTATTAACACTTCACTTTCATGAGTTGCGTATTGCGTATTGCACTTTTTTAGGAGACACTCCCGTGAGCAGCGAAACTTACATTCGCGAGAAGGACGGTACACGATTTTCGCGACAAATATTGTGGAAGGAAATGCGTTCTATGTGTTCTTTCTTTTCGTTTTTGGAACAGAGCACTACCGGCTTCAGGCTCGCGACTGAGTAAACACTCGTCTGTCTCATTTTCTGTTCCCTCTCCTTGTGTCCACCGTTTCGTTGCACAGCTCTTCGGTCGTTTCGTTCATCCACCTCCCCCTTTAGTCTGTCTCTTTTCTCCGTTCTCCCTCTCTTTCTCTCTCTTTTTCCCTTTTTCTTAATTTTGATTCTAACCTAGATAACGGAGAAAAATGAAAATCTGACATGCTACACCGAAGAAATAGAGAAAGAAAAAGCAAAAATTTCTGAATTTTATTTTTGAAGCGTTCGGAATAACTAGGAGCACTTTGGCACATTGTTTTCAATCGAACTGGATTCCAAATTGCTGAATGAAAATGCGAAATCGTCTCTCGTGACTTTTGCAGTGTCTTCATTCAACGATATCGCGAAAGTTATTTCATAGATTTTAGAAGTGAAAAATCGAGCGAAATACGGAGAGGAAAAACAGAAAAGAAAACGGGCATTGAAGTAAAGAGTGCTCTAGAAAATACGATTGGTTGAAAAATAATCAAAAGCGTTTTGCCTTTTCACGCAAAATCATAACTGCAATTCCACAGTGTACAGGTACCTATTTTATGTCTCTTTCACAACCTGCGGAATTCAAAAGCGTGGTCTTTTACTTCGACATTTACAAACGTTATTTTGCGAATAATGAGTGAGCGATATTGGATGAAATATCATACATAATAATAATCTCATTTGCTTTTCCTCATTGAATGAACTCTTTACATTTCTTCGATTCCTTGTTCCAGTCTCCGTTAAAGAAAACTATTTATTTTCGTGCTAATATAATATCAATAAATTAAAAGTTAACGTTCATTATCGGTAAACTTCATAATGTGGCGACAAAATCAGTAATTTTATTAAATGCACTTTCAATTTCTTTTGTCGAAATTATTAAGTCGCATCTAATTCAACCTGTTTTTTCATCGTGAGACTCACTCGGTGCGAACCTCTCTTGAAATTTCAAGACGAAGGAGAAACCAAAATGAAAGTTCGCAAGCAACCACCCAAAGTGGAGGTAATATAACTTATGGAAAAGTTAGTCCGCGAGCTGAGATACTTGGGAGACGAGGAATAAATAATATTTCCCGGTTAAAGAACCAAGCGATCGTCGTTCTCGTCAACTACGTCGCATCCAAGTTATAAAACTAAGTTTAGAAATTTATTATTTCTTGCGTATAATTGAAGATATATAATAATTCTCACATCATTAAAATTATCTCTGTGAAGCGGTTTAAATCGCTTTTTTATTGCAAAATAATTGCTCTATGCGAAATAAAGTGACGAATTTTATTTTCGCATCATTTTTGTGGGACCAACGCGGGTCACCAGACTCGAATATCGGGTGTCGCGTTAATGAGATCGCGAGAATTATTTCGGAATAGATCTGGTCACATAGCACGAGTTTCTCGGCTCACGGTAGTCGCTCTTCTAAAATAGACTCGCGCATGCAGTTGCTCGACATTATTTCATTCCAGAAATTGACACCGGCATCAATCTTCTGGCGTAACACATGTAACGTTCACGCCAATGTCACAACTGAAATGATACGTGAAATCAAATTCCTTGCTAGATGAAAAATTTAGAAACGTTTTATTCTATCAGTCACAACCTCTTGGGTGGCGCATGTGCGGATACACGCCAATTCACACGTCTCTGCGATTGTTGTACATATAATAAAATATAAATTATAAACCCAGATAATTATTCAGATTTAATATTTACTTGATACACGTACATCAGTAGTATATAATTTTATTGCAGAAATTGGTTTTTGTCTCTATCGCCCCTGTTAGTAATTACAAATTACGCGGACATTTGTCAACAATATCAAATCACTGATCGCCGCGGCGCTGGAACAATTTTATAAATATTTTCTACAGGTTTACACATATCACAAATGCAAAGATGGAAGTGTCTATTCATAAGTTGACCCGTAGATTAAATCCGTGGGTCAATTACGAAATTCCCAATGTGCTCCGAATGGCATCGCACGCGATGGTACTGGTCGCGAAGCGGAAGCCGGTGCGCGCGTTCTCGAGCACGACAATACTGAATGGACCGCGCGTACCATTCAGCCACGGAACAACGACCGACGCGGGCAGTAGGGTTGCATATAGGGTTAAAGATCGATGTCTCTATTCTCCGGCGCGATACACCGCGAAATTACCTTCCAGGTGAAGCCTGTCGTTTCCATGGAAACCGGAGCTTGCCCGGCTGTCTCTCCTAGGTCAGGGCCGACCTGCCGTTCTCTCCCACTCGATTGCACACACCACCCGTTGAAAAAGAATGTTCGCGCAAAACGGGTGTGTGTTCATCGGTAATGTGCTTACGCGCTTTTATCGCAGACACCGCTTCAGCCGCGCAAGAATGGATCTGGAGAAGCGAAATTGGGAACGCAAGACGGATCTCATGTCTCTCATCTCCAATCACGAAAACGTGGACAAGGAGAGTCACGAGAATCATGTTCGATTTTATTTGGCGCTTTGATTGCGCACTTTGATCTTCACCGCGCGATCGTAAACTGTATCGTTACGATCACCTGCGTTCGAGCAATAACTCGAGCACTCAAACGATAGTGATTCGAGCGGCCGACGTAAAGCGAATTAACTGATCACTCGTTGGATTACGACCGTTGACTTTTCCCCGCCGAGAGCGTGGCTAATTAGCTAATTCGATATGGAGATACGATAGCGGCGAATGTTTATGCCCTTAATGATATGATAATTAGTGTATTAACGCCATCGGGAACCCACTCTCGGCTTGGCACAATGTGGCACAAAATTTTCGTGCAAAATTTTCAAAATCCGTGCAGAACAACGCATCGCGTCCTCGTCATTAATCGCCTTGGCTAATAATTAAAAATCGAAACAGCTACGCGGTAGTGTGCCAAGAATTACCTCGTCGCTGCGCGTTCTGATCGACATTAATTATCCCCCCAGGATTAATGGAACCACCATGACCGCGCTCGGGCGTACCGTAATACTTTCGGCAACGTGGTACTTTGATATTTATTGTCGCCACGCTCCTTCGTCAGATATTTACAATTCTACTTGGCCATGATAGCGTCAAAAGCGTGGAGAGCGGAGCGAGAGTAATAAAAGCAAATGATGATTCACACACCGGTGAATAGGGAGAGTGCGCCGTCTTCCCATACGATATACGTGCGACCGCGAAGATACTCTGTTAACACGAAGGAAAGAATTTCCAGGACGGCATTGGAAGTACTCGAGACGCGCGTCATATCGCGCGACTGCACGCGACACGGTAAAAACGCCCTCGGTACATCTGGATGTAGCGATGTAGGCCAAATATGTCGTCCATCCGACAAATGTACCTTCGAGATAATTTCTAGGCATCTCGAGGATCGACTTTGCCCTTGTGACGTCAGCTCTAATCCTCGCCTTCGCGGAGTATCGTTTCGAGAAGCCGGATTTATGCCCTCCTCACCCTCCCCGTGTCCCAAAGAGAAGCTACCCTTCGGTCGAGATGTGCGTGTTTCCCGGAGGGATCGATAGAGGGACGACCACGCATCTTCTATTTCCTATCTTCTCTTTTTACCCTCCGCCCTCGCAACATATTTCATTATTCGTTCCAACGTCCCGCCTATCCTTCAATTCCCGAGCCATTCAATTCGAGCCATCTCGCACCGTCTCGAGGGAAACGTCCGCCTTTTTAATTACCGTCTTATCGCCCTGTTATGCAAAATTTCTTAAACGAATAATCTGCCAACCCCTTACTTATTCAGTCGCCTTCTTCTTCCCTTCCAATCCGCTTTTTGGAAAGATTCCACCGCGCAGTTTGTTCTCGCAAAGCTGATCAAGTTAGGCCTGATAAGCGATTCACTAAATCACATTTTTTACTTACAGAATTATAGAATTTGCATTACTTTCTGCACTTGAATTATTCGAAACGTATCCTTTCAGGGTGGAATTCGATAACCAAATTCAATTAACGTTTATTATCTTTCTTCTCATATCTTCCTTTATAGTTTTATATTAATCTTGTCATATCTGCGTTTTCCTTTTTCATCTTCTCTTCTTATATCATTTCCGTTATCTTTCAGAAAATCTGGTCCCATTTATGATATAATACGTTTCTTTTCCTCTTCTTCTTTTATATTATAGCATCTATTTCAGAGATCGCGAAATTGTCGATAACTTGTTGGAGATTCCGAGCAAGCTGTCCCATAACGCGTTACACTCTCGTCACAAGAAGTAGAAGTAGAACGGAAAAGACGTTCCGAGGCGTTATATCCTTAGCATCGATGCCATGATTTACTGTAGCTCAATATTGCACTTCGCATTTATGTTTAGTGGATAGTGTCCCTTATGTGTACCCACTTTGAGCCCTGTAACGGCAACGCTTTTCTTGGCGAAGGGAAATAATTCCTCGGTAAGGAATATGTACACACCTGCCGTAAAGCTTTCTCATATATCTCGCCGTAAGTATCTTTTCTTCTTTAGGAAAAAAGTGGAATTGCTTAACACCGTTATACT
Organism: Ooceraea biroi; assembly: GCF_003672135.1. NCBI lineage: Eukaryota > Metazoa > Arthropoda > Insecta > Hymenoptera > Formicidae > Ooceraea > Ooceraea biroi. The sequence goes on from NC_039510.1 coordinate 11,311,078, forward strand.
TTAGGCTGGCAACTACATCTTTCGTAGCTGGCAGTTAATTAATATCGACGTTACGGAGGGCACGTTTTCCACGTTCTCTTGGCGACCTGGTTTCGTTAAACAAATAGCGATCCTCGTGATAGATCGCTAAATGCAAAATAGATCATTGTTTAACTCTCTCTTTGATCGCCTTCGTCTTTTTGTATCACATACGTCCACGTGAGGGCTACACCTACATCACAAACGATGTGTGGCGATTGCACGAAGGTGATGGCAATGTTGGGACGGAAATCTCGATATGCAGATGATGAAGCTTGAATATAGAACGAGGACCTGGGCCAATCCTAGCGAAGGCCCGACTCCTGAAACTTTCCACCCATTGCGCCTTCTTCCTCCTCTTCATCCTTCCAGGTAGAATATTCAATTGCTCATCCCCTCTATTTCGTCGACCAAGCGTGAGTCCGAAATTCAAGTTTCACCCCTGGCCGAACTAAAAGCTGTCCCTTTCTTCTACTTTCTTCTTCGTACTTCGTTTAGAATGCCGAATATTTCCCGTTCTACACTTCGCCGGCTCGACCCCACCGATGTTTCAAACTAGCTGCATTTTTCCAGGTCGTTAACGACTCGACGCGGACTTAACATTTGGTATGCAAATGTCGTACAATTAAAATGTTACAGCGCAGCGGATGAAGAATAAGCATGCTTCGTCGCATTTATCTCGGTCAAAGTTAAAGAACGTAATTGGAACGAGCACACCCTCTCATTATTAAATCTGTCATGAATTTATCAATCTGTATCTTATAATCAGCAATGACCTGTCTCGCATCGCAATCATTTTATTCGCAGAAAAAAAATTGGTGAATCATTCGTTTCCGATGATATAAATTAGCTTTGTTTTGACCTAAAATATATTTTTCGCAGCGGTTATTAACGCCGTTGTCTCATTCTCGGAGCTCGCGGTAAATGTTGCATCCGTGATTATTTGGCAGTCCGGCAAGCGACCGCTGTAAAACAATTATAGCACACAACGTGAGTGGGCATAATCGGTCTGATTACACGCGTGACCGCACAGGATATGCCACCACGCTAATTACATTGTAATATTCCGGCGAATAATTTCGAAGAACACTGTACTCGCTCGCACACGCTCGCACGCGCGACATTGCCTTCACACAATGCTTTGTTGCGTGCAAAACGCTGATTGTACAGTCGTCTTGCACACGTCGGCGTTGTTAAGCTCGTTAAATTCGGATATCGCTGTGCTCGGCAAACCGCGATTTAACCCTCTTTTTTGATGATTCTCCGAAATACAAATCAACCCCCTTGTATCCGGAGAGCATTTTTGTCCCGTCGCGTTAATTACCCGTGGCGTCTGCGCGCTTTACCCTCCGCAGTACGTGTTCCTCTATATAAATGCTAATGATGAGAGCGCGGTTATTCTTTATCCGTCTCGTACGTATCCATTAAATTTATTACCGCGACGATTAAAGATCCGAACGATTGCATCTAAGTTTTTCCTCTCTCTCTCTCTTTCCCCCCCTCTCTTTTCATTCTAGCTGAGATCACATGATTCCAAAGTTGTTTCGAAGGATATCTGAACGAGATCTTTTGAACTTTTCACAAGTGAAGACCACACAATCGGCTTACGCCACGGCCAGGCTTCTTGGTGCTTTTCTCTCGGCAATTGCGGATTTTCGCGGCTTGATGAAAAAGCGAATTCAGCGCGATGGCAAGCAAGCCGGGTAGGCACGGGTGAGAGAACGAGAGTGCTAATAAAGAGTATTACGGGTACTGACTGAAGAGAGCATTTCGGCTTGATTCCCGATGTTCCTGGCAGCGTATCCCGCACAGCCGCGCCGTCGGCGATATTATCCGGCGTAATGACGAGCGCGGATTACGCGGCGCGACCCATTCCGTATCGCGTAACGACTCTTCGATAAGTCGTTTCGGCCGCCGAGACTGCCGCAGGCGAGGTGAAAAAGGGCCACCTCGAAAGAGCCTGAATGAGGACGATTGATGTTTATCGCCGGTTTAAAATCGACGATCTCTCACTGTCAATCTTTTCCTCAATGATGAGAGATAAGCTTTATAACGATCACGAACGGAAGAACGAGAGAAAAGGATATAGGTCCTCGCTTCTCCAGCAGACTTGTTCGAGGTGGAGGCTCGCGAATGGAGAGCACGATATTTTTCAGGCAGTTTTAATTAAAGGTCAGATAGTCCCGATAACCGCCTCTTTATTGTCCTAATAAAAATCGAGAGCGAAGTAGCCGCGGGTCATGGGACCAAGAGCTGCGACCTGTTCTCGGCAGCCGTTAGATAACGAAATATCCCCGTGAAACAAAACGTTCGCCGATGTCCTCGCCGTCGGCTCCTGTCACACGCAGCACATGATTGTACATTTACGTCACGTAGGTAGGATCCCTTCCGCGTCGGTTTCGTCCTTCTCTCATCGTAGACCGGTCTCACGGGTGTCGGTATTGGTGAATATATCTGCAGCGTCAACGTGATCCCCGAAGATATCTGCGCGTCATCGTATCAGGTTTTTGATCTATGTCGATCTTCGAGGATTGGCGATGGTTAGGTTTGTAAAGCGAATGACCGTCTTACGTTATTTGTTTTACGAATCAGCTCGTGCTTACGAGATTGACGAACGTTTTCAGAGATGAATCACGAGCAGATGAAACGACGCTCTTGCGGAACACGTACAGAGGGAGGAAAACACGTTCTGACGCAGATTGACGCAACTAAAAATCCGTATTTCCCGACATGATGCTGCATAGGGCTTATTTTCTCTATCTTTCTTTCTTCATTTTCTTCTTGCTTACAAGCTTGCGTGTACGTATACACAGCTTGCGATATTCGCCGTTGCAAACGTTTTATTATGAACGTGCGTCTTATGAACGCGCGGCGAATGAAAAAAAGCAGTCTGCGAAATTGCGACCGTCGCTACTATTTCAATGTAGAAATACGTTTTATTCGGGATAGAATAAGAATGAGGCTGAGTTATATTTCCATGCCGGGCTTCTCACCTTTCTTCAACGGCTTTTCAGTCTATTTGCTCTGTTCTCTCCTGTTCCCGTTCACCTTTATCGACGTTCTTCATTCGCGTATCTCGCTCTCATTCTTATGCCGCATGCACCTCGTGAAAATCATCAACGATCATCTTCCGATGAGAGAAAAGAACTGTAGAATGTTCTCGTCATGGTCTCATTGTATTGATCTATTGAGCAGAATTTTTATATCGGGTTGTAATATATATTCGTCCTATTTGTTTAGTCTATTTTATAATGAATACCTATATGTTACAACTCAATAGATGTATATATCTGCTTTAATTTTAATTACGTGCATTTTGTATTGTTTTCTATTCGTGCTCGTCTTTCTCGCAAAGATTGCGGTGTTTTCAGAAAAATACTTGAAAGTAATTAAAACTGGTTCTCTCTCGTGTACAAGCTGTCCAATTAACTTGAGACATAGTACAAAGAACTCTTTTACAAAAAATGATCTTTTATGCATCAATCTGTATACAGTCAGAAGAAGGAATTAGCAAAACTTATGTTAAAAATCCGCGCTGAAACGCACTCGTAAAACATACTATCTAATTATCTGTTGCTGATTGGAGTATTTCCCAAACGAAGAGGAGAGGAAAAACACGAAACGAGAAACTGCGGTCGTATTGGTACGGCTATCCATCCTTTTTAACTTCCTCTGGTAATTACTAATGGTTTTTTTCTTTAGCAACTGGCATGTATTCATTTTTGTTCATCATCATACCAATCTCTATTGAATAGTCATCAAATTCTTCTATCAGATGATTACAATGTTTATATAAATATAAAACTTTATAGTATATTTTTATATTACGTTTTATAAAATTCTATATTAATTTTTATATTATATAAATATAAAAAGATACACATTCTTGGCATCATTTCTGCCGTATATATTCGAGAGGAAGCAGTTAGCCGTTTAAATCCTGAGAAGCTTTATCTTTTATCCCCAGCATGTTCTTTTCTTTTCCTGAAACGAACACGTAATATACATTACTACAGAACTATTCCATTTATTTAATTCTTATAATGCTATCTCACCGTGTTTTCTCATGGATAGAAATTCCAAGTAGCACTCAGATTTCGAAGTCGAGGTACGGCTTACCGGAGCACTCGGCCTCCAAAGATCGAAAACGAAGGAAAAGCGCGGAGAAGGTCAGCGTGGCGGACGAATCTTATTTGTGCATTTCCAGACATTGATTTCCATGGCCAGTGGCGACACGTGTGCCACCAACATTGTATTTCCATCGAGGGCGCGAAGGTACATTCGCTATAATGATTCACTCAACATTCACTCCGCGTCTTTCGACCCCGTGTAATCGGCTTACCGAGTCTTTTCTCGCTCCAAATTCGCGTAATATTCGCCGGCTACAGGTCACCGCTCGCGCACAGCTCGATCCACTGATTTAATTCAAACGTACGCGCACGGGACGTGCGATTAATCGAATCGGAGGATGTATCGAATGAAAGGTATTTCTCATCGGTGACACGTCGCTCATCTTGGCTGTCGCGCACGTTGCCACTTTATCGGGGTTAGTGAAAGGGTGAGTACTCCTGGACTGCGGCAAGCTTTCTGCATTAACACACAAGTACGGACTCGCGCGAGACCCAGCTAGAATAGAGGAGTAAATAACCGAGTAATGTGCATTTGCATCGCCAGTCTAAATGTATCACTTGTACACGCGAATCCTATTTAATCATCTACGAGTGCGAATGTAACATTTGCGGCTTCTCGGTGGATCACAACTTCGTGATCAAGACTCGTCCGCGGAAACCTCTGCGAAAAGAGGAATTGGATCGAAATCTATTCTTCGCACGATGCCTATCTGTGTGTATCTTCATTATCCTCACTTAGATCAATGCACTTGGATCTATATTTTTCACGTGAAAGTGGAAGGGTACAGTCCTGCGCCAACTTTGGGAACTTTCACCAAAAATGCGGCAGTTCGCTTGAAGCGAAAGATTAATGAATTCCTGTGTTAATGGAAGCCGAGAGTAGCTTTCGGCATTATCGACTAACGCCGCAATTGGTTCCCTCTTGGTGTATACCGCGACTCCAACAAGCTACCCTGACGCCTATACATGCCGGGCATCTTTTTTCGTGATCGGAGATTTCACTTCGCCATGAATTTAACGCGGAACCGGAAATGAGGACTCCGAAAGGATCGATCGAGGTTTGTTTGCCGAAAGCTCGCACGGAATCCCAGAGACGGCCACATCCGCTCTCTTTCTATCTCTCTCTCCTCCTCCTCTCTCACTCTTTAAATATGTGAGATAACATTGAATGCCGCGCTCATTCTAACGATTTGCCATCGCGCACGCGATACCGCTTGCATCTCGTTTTCGTTGTGCAAACGCGTGGTTATTGGCCGGTATAACGTGCGATTTTCACCCGGAGCAGTCCCGGGAAGCGTTTTCCCCGACAACGCGCACGGAACGTGCCACGAAGCAAATCCTTTCATGAAGGGAGCTTTCCAAGGAAATTAGTTTCAGCTCGAGTTAACTCTGTGAAAGGCTGTTTGAAGTCCTTAATGTAAAATTGAGCGCATATAAAAGTTGCGCGTCTCTTATTTGAATTACAATACGTTGAAACATCTAAAAGCCATCAGAAGCGCAAGTGCACGCAGTCTGAAACACAACCTTTTCTAAGTTTAATCGAGTAAGTCACAGTGTGCTTATAAGACAGCATCGTGCGAAGATGATGACTGTTGAATCTAGACGGGTGATGTTTCGCAAGTTTTAATGAAAAATCGCGATTTCTGCACCTGTTTGTCAAATACTCTCACGCGTGAAAAGTTAGATAAAAGGAAAGTTGTGCAAAATAAAACCTCGTGCGTTTGCTTTGCGTCACGTGGAGCTTTTTAATCAGGTCGCTATTGATGAGGAACGAGAGGAGCCGACAATATAAACCCATCATAGCCAAGCTCAGCAGCCAAATAGAGTAACGTAATTGTTTCTCCCCACTAACGTGCTGGTAATAGCTTAGCCGAGGGCGTATTTTGCCAACTAAAGTTTCTCAGGCACAGTTGAAGTCCGTTAGAATAAGGTGCCGGGAGTTTATTCGGTGCGCGAACTATCGAAGGAGATCCTCGGCTCATTGCTTCTCTTGTATGTGCAATCATTTGTTATTTAACTATGCCGATTAGCAGATTATCCGTTTATCAGAAGTGCAAACACGGTAATAATAACGATGCAGCATTTACCTCGCGAAAATTTATTGTACGTTCGCGATGTCGCAACTGCTTCTGATTAACACGTAGATTGGCGACAGAACTACAATTAGCTGACCAGGCCATGCGCTCGAGGGATGTCCAAGCCGAGCGTCGACAGGAAGGAGGACGAAGAGGAGAAAAGCAAAGGTCGGTACCATGTGTCGCAAGCCACGTCCGCTCGTATTCAGATGAGGAATACGCAAACAACTTCTGAAATTAATCCCTTCATCTAAATGCGCCGAGAAACAGCCGAGCTGATGACTACTGAATCCATGCTTTCTTTCTGCGATCACACGAAATGACGTAATCGTGTTTCTGCTTTAGGAAGTTCTCTGATGAAAGTTCTCTGGAAGAGACACGTGACGCTATTGCACGACTTTATGTACAACAATTGTGTGAGCGAATCAGAAAATAGTTAAGAACGAGAGAACACTTCGCGCGAGTTTAACGAGTTTGTCCTTGCGTATCGCAGCGGATGCCACAGGTGCTCGCGTTGCTTTCCCGCGTCGAGGTATTTCATCACCGTCACATCGAAAGTCGAAAGTCGCAAATATTAGATATTTATGCACCGAGACGAATGCTGAGTCGCCCGCGCGCAGGAATAAATATCGAAAAATCTCCGTGTAGGCGAAATGTTTTAACGTTACCTCTATAAAACGCCGTCGTTTATTTGACCCTCGGGTTTCGGGTGCTCCGTAATGCGCAAATGTAGTTTCCCGTCGAAAACGCAATTCCATTTTCCGCGGCAAGTAACGAATAACGGGAGAGCAATATGAAAGAACACGTTGTATAAATATTTTTAGTGCAACGTACCGTTAAGAATACTCAGATTGTGTTTGCTGTGAGAGAAAGGCCGCGTTTCTGACTAAATTAAATTAATAATATTGCGATTGTCCAGACTTTTTATTTACCTCACGTTCGGCAAGTTCATACATTCCGCGAATCAACGTTTCTGTGATTCTGCATTAATTAAACGAATCATACAAATCGCACGCAAATGTGAACCTGAGAAACCATAGAAACCGCCAATTTTGTATGTAATTGATTCTCTCTGGAGACCATTCATTCGCGTGCACACGTGATGATTAAAAATCGCGCAACACGCCGTATTTTTCTTGGCTACGTGCCTGGCGGCACTTGAAAACCACGGCGGTGCATAAATATTAATCTATTGCATACGTTAATGCACATACACATCGCTGCAGCGGAATACTATTTACAAAACAAATATTTTTGCCCGAAGATTTTGTCAAAACAATACGCACGGCGGCACGCACCAGTAACATTACAACGTCTGATCTTTAAAAAGAAATGATGCCGCTCTTTTGCGTATTAAAGTGCCGTGCTTTCTCGTCCACGTCTCGCAAAATTCTCTGTGTCCGCAAAAGTTTCAGTATACATCGGAAAGCCCTTGAAAGGAATGAATGTTCGCAGGGGGTGGCCTCTCTTTACCGCGCCCTGTTTCGGACTGGAAAGGTGTTTTTAACCATCACGTCGCCACTACCCCAACCAATCTCGTAAGAAGCCAGGCTGTATGCTAATACAGCCTCCGAAAACCGCCGAAGAATTCACCACGGGATCGCAGCTCCGCATCGGGAATTGTCCTGCATGAATACATTTCCCCTTAACATGCTGAGGAGTCAATTCGATTCGAGGTTCTCTCTCGAACAATTCGTCTCGTGGCCGCTCGAAGCGCTTTCATGAGTTTTGCATTAAATGGCAAAACGACTTTGTGCATTGAATGAGCCGTTCCTTTCGCATTTTTGTACAAAACGTCGGTTAATGCTCTTCCGAGATAATTTTATTATCCCCGTGCTGATAATAAAAGATGAGGATGTCATCTTTTGTCAGCTCTTAAATGCTATTACGACCTCCTTCGGATGGTAACGAAATTAAATGAAATTTCCGTCAGAACCGCATGCGGGGAATCCGATTGAATCATGTCCGAATAATCCGCTACAATATTGCAATGCAGCGAGAGCACTACGCATACGATCGATACTGCTGCGTCCGTGCCAGTTGACTGCACGATGCACGTGTATGTATGCACGCAGGGAAGAAATGCGATGTTCAGAGCGAACAATCCTTAGGAAAACCTCGAAGGCCAAATGAAACGTTTCGGGGTGGCAGCGACGTCGCCGTTGTCGTCGTCGGTGGCGAGTTTAACGTGGCCCGCATCCAGGACGACGTTAGAGGCGCCCCGAAACTTCGGTATTCGGAGAAATATCGAATTAGCGATGGATGTGCGGGAGCAGACGCTCCGAATTCTCGTTTCTACCGCCCGACATCTTAACCACGTCGTCCCTTTCCACCCCTGTCGCGGAAGCGCGTCGCCGTTCAAGCGGGCGGACTACTAATTATTCGGAAACGTTGTCGGGAGTAGTCAGTGAGTCTCGACACGGCCTGTCCGCGAATACGCGGCAATACGACCGGCTAATTCGCGTCATGAATGTTAATCACTCGAGATTAATTCGGAATAATGCGCCTGGGGGTTTCCTACTTTGACCCTGGCGGTTGTTCAGACAAGCTTACGCAACGATAAGCGGCACCCGACATCATTTTAACATGCATGCATGTGTGTGGGTGTATGAGAGTGGAATGCGGAGCTTATTATGTAATGAGAAAGTAAAGTGTGTTTTTCTCGATAAGGCGTGTGGTTGGAGAAAAGATAATCGAAATGGGATTCGGGCTTCGTGCATATACGAGAAAATGGAAATGCTAAAGTTGTGACTGATAATATTGCAGTGTGAAGAAATAATAACAACGTTATTATTCCGGCGGAAGTTCTTGCAGTACAAAGTAAAATAATTTCTTAATATTTCAGACTCATCTCTTTTCTTTACGGATACAAGGAAATAAAAATTTTACATATAATAATATGTGATATTAAGTGTTTTCTATTCGTCAATTTTGCAGAATTATTGAAGGAAGATGCAAGATTATTGAGAAATGTGATTTTGTTAATGGCAGAAAAACAAAAGTAATTTAAGGAATGTGAATAATAAATAGTACCCGGGGAATTTATGAAATTAAGGCACAGAATTTGGTGGCTGATAATTGAAAGATCGTCATCAAAAATTTTCTGTATCATTAAAATACTTTATTCTGTCCCGTTCCGTGCTGAAATGAGTCACAGGGTTGCTCGCTAAAATAGCAATAAATTATAACGGTATATGAGTTCTATGGGGGAAAACTGGCGATATGCCGGCAGATTCCTCCGCGCCTCCGGCTTTGTCGACGGCCGCGGGCACGTGTTTCCGGAAAATTAACGGCTACGTGCCTTATCTTCGGGACTTCCCTCTTCACCTTGATATTCTCTCGAAAGAAAATTAGGAACAGAACGAGAGATAAAATGCGGCAGGCGGAAAGGAACGCCCAGCATCCGGAAATCGGAGAAGTCTCGATGCTCCAGCCATTTGCTCGAAAAAATCTTTATATGTCCTGCTATCTTCCTCAGATTGGAAAGATTACGTAGCTCTGGTATTATAATTTCTGAAGACCAAGCTTTACACTAAACATTTAACAACAAACAGATTTTTAGTACACAAATAAAATATTTTATTGTATAAATATTTTATTTTAGTACAATAATGAGAGCTTTTTTGCAGACTATCTGTAATAAACACTTTATGAAGAATACAAGAAGAAGAACAAAATAGTAACATCAGCAACAAATTGAATTGCGAATTTGCAATACTCTTATTTAGAATTAGTTCATCGATTTATTTATTTTATTAGTTTCATCGAATTATTTCATTTCACAACCCGGCGCGACTATAATTGGAGTCCATTACATTGAGCTAAATGAGATTACATCTCGCGATATGTCGCGTAAAAGTACCCACTCTTCGTGGCCTAAAATCTTATTAATCCTATTAAACGGGCGCTCAAGCGTTCTCCAGAAGATATTAAACGAGATAAGTACACGACGGCGCGAGCACAAGGATGTCAAGACGGAGACATGCAATGGGATTTGCGGTCGCCCTGGCCAGTTTGCGACCATAGACACCATGGACATACAACAGGAGCCGTGTCAGAATCGCGATGGGACGATAAAGTCTCTCCTGTCCTCAATTATAAATACCTGTAATTAATCCCGCGTGACTACTCTTACGCTAGGACGTACAATTATTATTTAGTCGCATGGACCGCAGCACTGCGGATGCTGGAATCTGCATCGTCGTGCACAGCTCGAGTTGAGCAACTACAAAGTCAAAAAGCATCATTCAATCATGTATCCAGCTGTAGCACAAGAAACAGCAAAGATGAGTGCACGCATGACGGAGCGAAAGCAATTGTCAGGACATCGAATGGACATCCGGAATCCTTTCCGTGGCTGGGATGAAACTGCCAGACGGATCGATCGGGACGGGCGGTTGCTTTCTAGATTGCCGCTATTCCGCAGAGAAAATGATTTCCGGCATTGAAGCGCGTCGTCGCCTTGCGAGCGTGTCAACAAGGATCGGTATCGGCGAGGAGCGATTTCGCTGGAGGGTAAACACTGGTAAACTGGAATTTCTTGCTGAAAGGGATGAGCGTGCGCCGCGTATGAATGTATATATGTGTGTGTATGTGTGCGACATGATACTTTATCTTCTGGCATTCCCCGCCGCACGACGAATTTATTAGTGTATTACTTTATTCTTCTCCATTTGATCGCCAAATCGCGATAGAGCCACGGGATTGCTGGGGATCGCGTTGCTCGCGTTGCACTTCGACGAATAAATCGTCGAGCGACAGCGAGCGCAACGACACGTTCGCACGCAACACGCGCTGAAACCGCGTGCAAGCGACGGGATATTAATCCCTTGTTCGGCTGAACATATACGCGATGAAACCATCGTGTCATCAGCAGAATTCATTTACCGGCGAGCGCTCCCGGCGCATCCTCCTGCATTCAGTGCGAGATTCCACCGCGAACAAAGCCACCTTCGCTACGCCGGCGCGACGCTTTGTTGGCCGTCGCTTTTGTTTCTCTTTTCGTATTTTCTTCCTTTTTTCCTCTCCCCCTACGAAATCGGAAGCGGCCCGAGAAGCGAGATTCGCTCAAGCAGATCCTGGAGTTTTCGGGAATCTCGCGAAGAATGTGCAACTTCGAATTTCCATGGATCCCTCTCCATGGATAAGGTCTCGGAGTTGTTGCGACGACGAAAACTTCCACCCGCGTGCAGCTGGGTAAGTTCGTTTGCTCCGGAAACGAGTCGGGCACGCGAGAAGGGACGCTCGACGACTGCGAAATGTAATTAATTCGCATACTCGGTGCGGAATCGCGCAACAGCGGGCGAATGCGACGCGATACACGAGAAATGAGAAATGAGGGCATCTCTCTCCTCAGGAACAAACGTCGGCCATTATTCGACACGTTCATTTGATTTCGCGTAAATTCACCTGGCGACAGAGGGTGAATCAGGAATCGTGAGATATTCTTCTACCAGTTTCCTGCCAGCCAGCAAGCAAGCAAGTTTGACGAAAGTGCTAAACGCTGGGTTCGCTCGTCCGCCCCTTCGCTTACTTCCGGCAGCTTGCTCGGCACTGTCAAAGAAGCAACGCTAGTAAGGGCAATAATTTATCATTTTCGTTTCGCGGCAGAGAGTGCAAACGCTCGTTTCCTGCGGACGAAAACTCGACTTTATTCGAACGAACTTGGTGTTTGTCCTGTATATGTGCGCGCGCGTTCTTGCACGTGTGTATATATGTGTGTGCGCGCGTGTGCAACTTGCCCCCGCAAACGGTCCTCCAGTTTTTACTTACTTTATTAACTACGGCGAACCCGAACGACGTCGACACAAATGGTGTTTTAGCCGTTCGTGTGTTAGCGACTGCTAGCGCGAGTTAACGCGATTAATTAGTTAACCACGCTTAGGGGGTGTGGTTTATTTGATTGTTGGGGCCGAGAAACGCGAGCTCTCGATACCGATTTTTCGTGGAATTATTGCATTTCTGATACGTTTCTCCACTCGTGCGTCCACGTGGGAGAACAGCGCAGGCATATAATTTTTTATTTCACTTTTCTATAATAGCTTTATCTTTTACAAAGCGCCGCGTATTAAGGTATCGCAGCTAGATGAACGAAAGCGTTTGCATCCCATTGCATTTCGCAAACGTGCAAAAGGATGTCATATTTCTCCGGCTATTTTACATTCCAACACACAATAATGGACTAGATTAATTCCTTCTAACATGCACCGAGATATTCGCGGCTTAATGCACAATTATACTTTGGAATTTATTACATCGCACGACGAACAGTCGCGATGTAATCCAAAGACGTGCGAGATGTAATCCGGAGATCGTCGCACGAGAAAACACCGTAATGCAACGCGTAAAGCATCACAACATAATTCGCCTAAGCGCGCGAATAATAATGCAGGTGAATAATAAACGAACGAACGGGCGCTAATAAATTGTCTTTCAGCGTAGCATGCTGGGTGTCTGGCGTTCATTATGATAAACGAACAGTTTCAGCGTCGATATCGTCAATTAAAGCCGTTCGGAATATCTGGCTTTTGATCGTAAAAGGATAATTGCCGATAACGGCGTCTGATCAGTATTATTTTAAGTACGTCCGAATTATATGAGAAACCGTTGGTGCGCGCATATGCCGCGGCAAATTGCAGTAAATAATCGATAATTAAGCAGCATTGCTATGCCGCATTGATCAACGTGAAATGAGCGACCGTTATTGAGCGTTGTATGAGTGATTTTCAAGATGCAGCTTTATCACGACGTCTGACTCTGGATACTTTCTCGCTTTCTGCCTCTGTTTCGTGCTCGAAGATCTGGAAATATCCGTTTTCTCTGTTATCGATAACGCCGTTAGTATTCCAGCCGTATCCGATATCGAACACGGAAGCTGCGCTGATATAAAAAAAAAAGAAAAAAAAACGAAAAAAAGGAAGGAAGTCAGATATCCGAAACGTCAGAAATGCGCCTCCGCACTAAAGTTATATCGGATGCGGGAAGAAAAGTCGAAATCCGCGAAAGTCAGATTATTAAATAAAATTATCGCGAGAGTAACGCTTCTGAGCGCGCACATTGTCAGTTGCGAGAGAGTTCCATACGAGGGGACTCTGGAAATTCTCCTCCGGACAATTCACGATCCTGTGCACTCTCGGGAGCTTCGACGATCTCTGATTCAAAAAATGAAAGAATTTGATCAGATCGATCGCAGTGGTCCCTTACCGAGACGCAATTTCACGCGGCTATAAATTATTATCGTTTGTGATTCGCGGTTTGTGGTTTGCGATACTCGTGGTCGTTTTGGTATTCCGGGACGGCATCCTAATATTTCGCAGAAATCCCGCATCCCACGGTGAATTTAAAATTAGGAGAAGGAAAAAAAACTCCAATTATCTCCGAATAGCGATAGAGTCAAAATTCCTATTCCTCGGCGCGTTCGCGCGCCACCCTTAACTTTCTCAAATTCTAATTTGGCCGGCTGGCCTACTTTGCGACGGAAGCAGTGGCTAACTTGGTTGAATCGCGCGAGTACATTGACTCGCAAAATTGAAATTAATGATTTCCTCATGTTGGCACTCACAATATCTGCGTCCGGATCGAGTGCGCGGAGTCCAGTGTCCCAGACCGTCGCCTGTGCGAAAATACGTGCAGATTTAACTTTCCTAGTACCGAGATATTTTTGTAACGCGTAGTACCAGCGGTGTAGCAGTCTCTATTCGCTGTGTTTTCTTCTTTTTCAATTAAATTAGCGTCGATGTATTAAGCACAAAGCTAAATAGCTCCGATGTGAGAACGAGATGAACGATTTGTTTCCATGTTAGCCTTTATACAGATGAAATCGAAAGATTAGAAACTTACGATAGGAAATTAATACATGTGTAAACCGGAAATGCACGTATGACCGACCATACGTTACCACTAGAAACAGCCGAATTCACGAAAACGATTTTATTAAAGGAAATTAGCGCGTCGCCGCGAGAAATTATGGCTCGTGCCGCGATAGTGTCGAATTTCGACATTCCGATTCGATGTCCGATACGAGAGTAACTTTGTCAGTCGCTCGCGGTCACCAAAGTTGAAAACTCGTGTCACTCGATTATCTGGCAATTTCCAGTGTAAGGTGGCACCATAACTCAACTAGTTTAATTAGTTACTTGCACGTAACGTAATTATTGGATGTCATCGTCACGTGTGGGTTTGATACGCTCATTATGGACGCTTTTAATGCATATGCTTTTAGATCTGTGTCAGACGAGAGGTCAAATATTGAAAGAATTGCATGTTGCAATGCGCGGGAAATCGAGAATGTGAAGATTCATGAAATCAACGATAAATATTACGTAGCACCGATCATCGTTACTCCAGCTTTTGTTCCCAGGGTGCAAACAAACTGCAGAGATTTTACGAGCGCAGTCATCTTACTTTGCATTGTCTTGAATGGACGCGAGAAGAAAGAAACGAGCCTACTGTTGTGCTCTCTTGGGAGTCGCGTGTTCCAACGACTCCCAGGCTTTTTCTATCTTGTGCCTCAAGCTGTCTTAAATGTGTCTCACCTCGATAAGTATTATTCCTGAATTTGCAAGATGTTTCATCTCGAGTATCGCAGTGGAAAGCGAGCGAATTGCAGACGGAAATGAACGGCATGGGATGAAATATTTTCTTGCCGAAGATATGCGATATAAAATCGACTCTGTCATTGTATCTAATGATAAATTTCTTTTTATTCAGAGACCTATCTTGTACTTTACTTCTTCCCATGATATTCCCATAATTTTTCAGTAATGCTAAATCCCCAACGCAGCAGGATTTTTTAGGAATGCATTTCGCGAATATTTATTTCGTCTCGTAGAACATGTGAACGTGCTTGGAAAAATACGTTAATTAACATGGTCATTTCTCACGGTGCCACAGATACGAGACTGTATGAATACGCTCTCGTAACAGATATCTATTCTGTCGGCAGAGATTCATCGACATCGAAACCTCGGTGTACCGGCCAAAATTCCTAGAGCATACGGTAATAATAGGATGGTTGGCGTCCACGTCCGCGCACATTGTGCGCTACATCATGTTTGGATTTCCACGTAATTAATGCAGCGTTCGTCGCTGCAAAAGCATCGCGTCGAGATGCATGCGTCGAACAGCCAGCGTCAAATTTCACGACAAACGTACTATATATAATAAAAAGATTTCATTAGGCAAGCTTTTAATTTACATATGCACGACCATGTAATTACTACGTTTAAAAACTGATCCTTTTTATTAATTATTATGTCCGGAAAAAGATGTAAACTGCGATTATTAATAGAATTCCTCCATTTGTCAAGTACAGAAAATGCAGTTGATTGCATAGTATTATATTATATGAAATCCTGAAATAAAATGTTGCGATACTTTCTCGCGGACTAGCTCACGCAAGAATAAGCTTGTTTGTCTGAACTTCAGCAATTTGAATTCTTGCGAAATTAGAGACTAACAAGATCACCGACTATTTCCGTGTGATTCCGTGCGAACAGGAGGGGGGGGGGGGGAGGAATCACGCTAAAGTTCGCGGTATCAGGTCACCGGATGTCTTCACCAGAAGATAACGTCCAAGAGTACAGTCGAAATTTCGTATCATCTAACAATAAACCATAAAGCAACAGGAAGCCGATAGTTTTCGTCGACGCGTCACATCTCCAGACTGACAAGAAGCGACAAATGGTTGTCTTCAAGAACGTGCTATCGTTACTTGCACAAGCTGAAAAATCGTGCTTGTCAAGGCAGAGTTCGATTTTGCTTCATGCAAGACGCATGATTTGTGATCGGAAAAGATTACAGGGAACATATCATCCAGAGATTATTAAATGGATTGCACGTTTTGGGAAAATTTTTAGAAGAAAAAAAAGAGTTCTGAAAAAGCACGGAGAAATGAGATTGGAAAGTCCACCGACTTTACGATTTCACCTTGCATAATCGGATGGGAATATATTGGGAGAATATAATTCATCAAACGATTCCTGAGTCGCGACGTTGAGACTAAGTTTCAAAGTAATCCTCTTGACTTTTATCATGGCGAAGAGAGCGAAACGCGTCTTCCAATCAGCAGTCGCGCGGAATCTGCAGCTGAGAAATCGAGTTCTCTCACGAATAATTGCAACTAAAGATCAAGGAACTGATTAATTATTAAATAAATTTATAGGTTTGTAGAGCGACTAATAAATTTAGATTGCGCATTTTCTCTCGTTCTCTTTTAAGAAATGTGAGGAATAAAGTATTTCGAAGTATTATTAATAATTTAACGAAATCTTCACTGATGATAGAATAGTTTTTCGCTGAATATTCATGTCATTGCCAAGTAGAAATTGTCTTTTATTTATATTTCCGAAGCATTTTCCTGAGTTACGTGTCGTCAGCTCGATGAATGTTATTACTGCTAAGAGCTATATTCCAAGAGGGATGGAAACGCGTACACAGAATATAAAAAATTTCTAAACTACGTATGATTCGACGCCATTCTCAACCGCGAAATATTCACCGAGTCTTTTGCCCCCAAGTAAACCGATCCTTGTATTCGAGTGCTGATTCCATGCACGCAGTTTAGCCTGCGTTCATCCGGAAATCGCACTCCCGATCCCTCGAGCAGGGCGAAGAGAGACACTACGATTTCGAGCGCGTCGATCCTGCGTTCTCGTCCCGTAAGAGTATAAGGACTAGTCACTATTACTGCTGCTTACCTCAACAAAAACGAGCACAAGCCGGTAGCCTCGAAGGACAGGAAGAAGGTAGCTGGATCCTGCTGGCTGCCTCGAGGGAAGCTCGCCCGGGCGGCATGGCTCCCACCTCTTCACCTCGATCCTCCTGGCCGCTGTTGCCCGGCGAAGGGTGTCCTCCGTTCGTCACTAATTCCGGATAAACCGTATTGCCGTTATCGTCGGCAGTTCACAACCTCTGCTTCGCTCTCTCGTAGCCGCGCACTCCGCGTACCATTCGCCAGCGATGCGAATAACAGCGTTAGCACCCCCGCACCAGGAAGTCAGGCCGCGTCTTCCGAGATGGGGACCTCACCGGGTGTCGTCGCACCACGTCGCGCCGCGCCGGCTCTCATCGAGGACGCGGACGCAGCGCGATTCGTTCGATCGTCGACTCGACAAGGACCGCGAAAGAGGAAGAGAGGGAGAGAAAGTCGGCAGGACGTGGTGAAGCACCACGTACAAGGGAACTCGCGATCGGGAAGCGTAACGGCGATGATGACGACGACGACGACGACGACGACGGGAATAACGACGATACCGTGCGGAGTCCGTATGACTGTCGACAGGATCAGAGACGGAGAGAGGAGAGCACGGAGACCTGGGCACAGGACACGATGGCCCGGCCACTGCGCCGGCACTGAGGCTACGCCGCAGCCTCGGCCTCCTGGTACTCCCTCTTCCTCGCTCTCCTCCTTCCATCTCGCTCTTGCTCCACCCGTCTCTCTCCTGCTTCCCGTCTCTGTAATGCTCTTTCACCCCCGCCGCGAATCGCTCTCCTTTTCCCACGCAGTTTCTCGCGCGATCTTTCTCTCGCGCTTGTGCCCGCGCGCGTTGGTTGGTGAATTTGGAGAACCCTCTCCCAGCGTGTGTTTCACAAGCTCCCTCTTTCCTTCCCCCTGTAACGCGTATGTACACCATCCCTCTCGCAATTTAAATCTACTCTACCGTAGTTTTCGGAAATTTATCTGCCATCCCTTTCGCACTGTCGCCTGTTCGCCGTTCTCACTGTCGTCACGTGAGTACCTCTCTTTCTGTTCTATCCGACCTGTTTCGTTCCTCCCTTTATGTACTGTCTCTAATTTGCCCGTGTATCCCTCGAGATCTCGTTTTTCTTGTCTTTTCGCGTATTCTCCTTGTCGTCTCTGAAATTTCGTTTTTCCGACACCATCGTTTTCGCGCGCTTATCGTCTCTTTCCATTTTACTTTCAACTCCCCCACCAATTCCTCCAAATTCTCGCCTTTGCTCTGTCTCACTCTCTCAGTTGGTATCTACATCGTTTTTTAACCACTGTTGCTTTCTCGCTTTCCCTTGTTTGTTCCCTTTCCTGCTACCAAATACATCCTTCCCCTCGGGACCTCTCTCGTCCTCACTTCCTCCCTTGTTTTGATTGTCGTACGTCCTCTCCCAACCTGCACATCCCTTTATCCCTCCCTTCGCGGTTGTTCTGTCTATCCTTCCCTTTCACCTTCCATCGACTCCCACCAGCTACGCGCGATTCCGCCTCTCTCCCTTCAGGATTCCCTATCCTTCTTCCATCCACATCCCCACACCCTGAGTTTCATCCCTTTCGTTTACCCGACGCACTCCCCTCCACTCTTCCAACAGCGCCGCGGTCTTGCGTTCTTTACATCTGCCGCGTTCCACCGCGAAAATCAACCCTGTATCATTGGGGGGTGCATCATCTCTCCATTCTGTCTGACGTAGAGACTGGGCACCGAAGACTTATGTCACGTTCCTAAAGACGCGCAAGATATAGACGTTCAGACTTTTATGTATTCTCTGAAAAGAAAATATGGAGATTGGCGATAAATTTCTAATAATTTACGATAGGATATCAAAAATATATAAAAAAAAAATGTAATTCAAGTTCCTCAAGGAGGCTTAAGAAATATAATAAAAATATAAAAATATAAAAACATACATAATCGCATATTTTAAGAATATTAGATGCAATATATTCTGCAAATATATATACTGTTAATTTATTGTATTACGAATGTAAATTATATGCTCACTTTTTAAAACTTTTATCATTTTTATTTACCAAAATATACACACACTTTCTATCTAAACACTATTAATTATGCTATTATAACCATTATTATAAACATTATTAAAAATAAATACATTTTACATAATAATCTTGTCTTAAGTAGAAAAAGCAATTTAATTAAACTACACATAAATAAACGTTCGTATTTCTTGTTAAATCTGTAAGAAAAAATAAACTAGAGAAATATCATTAAATTCCTTTATATTACCCCCTATAAAAAGACCATTCTGTATAACAGACCATTGTCTAAAGACTCACGTTTACCAAGGTGGAAAAGAAGTCGAAACTCGAATGCAATTCCGCAACATCGTAAAATACCTCGCGTGATCTCGTCGTGTCCGTCTCGTTGTTTTACGCACCCTGCACCCGAGGACGCCCGCAGGGCACATAAACGTCATTGCTTCATTCCATAAATTCATAGAGCGGCGAGGATAAACTCGGTATCGGATACACGTTGCGAGTCACGTGCACCAGTAATACTTATTAAAACTCATACAATGTTCACAGTGTGATTTTGGACACTCTAAATAGTTTTGCTACGTGCGAAATTGTATGCAATCAACATCTTTTCCAGATATTTTACCCGATGAATATTTGCAGTGTCCACATAGAGTACTCTAGCGTGGGTAGACCGCGTTGCCCGCCTGTGCTTGGTTTCGCATGCGAAAACGTTATTATCACGCCGTAATAGGGACGCTAAAAATAGCGGTGCATGTTTCGGACGTATCCTCGCTGGTAGCATACAGGACTCGTCATAGTATCACATGTTCCCGTGCGATACCGTTCAAGAACGTGTCGAGGCCGACCGAGTTCAGCGTGGGACCTCCCTTCGCGGTCACGCAAAATGAAAAGCCACTGCGGTCTAGCCTTATTCAAGGGATATCGATTGGCAGAACAAGAAACGTTGCATGCGCGTCCTTGACTCCGAAAACCTTTCCGTTTCAAGGGCCAAGGTCGGCAGGTGAGAGATTAATCGTCCAGGAAACCTTTCGCGCGCGGTCGTAAGGACAGAGGCCTTCGCTGATCCTTACGAGACAACCTTGTCTGATCGCTAGATAACTTACATAGAAAATGGGGTTTGCAGTTTTTTCTTTCAAGAGAGCACCTTTGCATGACTGCGTTTTATAACAACGTCAAATCAAGTGAGAGATAACGTTTAGATAAATTGAGGGAGAAGGATAATAAAGGAGCAAATTATGCGCGAATACGTAATTTTCCTACCCTCTTTGCTTTATTTATGATCGCGTAATTGCTCGCGTGTATGCATTGCACTTTGCGCGTTTTTAAAAGGCTCTTTTGTTCTCGGCGAACGCGTTCTTATTACTGGCGCAATTTATCTCGGCAAATATGAATAATTTGTAGTTTTTATCTCAATTTTGAGCTCGCCGCAATCACAAAAATCCCACCGTTGCCCCGATCTTGATAATGTTGCCGGTCTGCCGAAATGGGGATGAATCGTCCTACGCTATAAATTCGAGAATGGCGTCGAAGCGCACAAAGGGCAATAACGAGCTTTCGAGAGGCCACAGTGACGGAAATTCGTCTCACGGGCTCGATCGAAATGCAGTTTCGATCTGCGGCAAATTCGAAGTAGATCCGGAACGGATGCGCGCGAACGTACGTCGGTGAGAGGACTTTCCCTCGATGACATTTCGAACGAAGGCCATAGGTCGATTATGCAACGATCGACGCGGTGGGAGTTTCTGCGTAAAATTGCTTCGAGAATGGCTGGCATTTTGGGAAAGTTCTATAACTATGATGGAAACGAGGCTTATTGATACTACGACACGCGTTAAATTATTATGTAAAGCTCTGATTTCGTGACACACATAAAAAACATATATATGCTTACGATAAATAATATGTCAAAAGTGAAATTCCAATTTGTTTTTTTATATAATATTCTATGAATTTCCAATATCGATGTAACAATATCAAATTAAGGGTTTTGACGAATTGTTTTGAGAGAAAATTGCGAACAGTATTGGAAAAACATTAATAACGCAAAACGTTATTTCTTATATTTGTTAGCAATGTTTTCAACCTTAATCAAATAACGAGTTATCATTATCTTCTCTATGAAATACGAGAAAAACACGAGAAAATATAAAAGGGTGTTAAATTAAACCACCACTTTGCGATCCTAGTCGTCTTGGAGTCCACTTCTCAACTATCTAAGGACCACCCTCTCGTTCTTTGAGAAACTTTCGGCAGAAGGACCGTATCTCATTAGTTAGGCGAGCTGCATTCGTCATGTGGACGAAGATCGCTATCCGTCGCCGATAGCATTTATGGACGATGAAAAGCGTAGGCGAATCGGTGATGGCGCGAAGCATTGTTTTTGCTTGGGAGAACTGCATGGCCGACAATGGCCAGCACGCTGATGCCTCCCGCCGTCCCTCGACGATCCCGACAGTGCTACCAGGGATTCCTCCAACGCGGGAAATAGGCTGCTTTCTCTTTGTTTAGATCCTACCCGCGGAGGTGGTCGCAAACTACGCGTAGTTTCCTCTTCTTCGAGCTCGCCGTACAATTCAATCTTAAAGGAAAATCTTCTACCGCCACCGAGAATCGACTTTCATGAGAATTTCTATACTGGCAGTAGACTCACGTCTGCCTGTTTCCGCTGATAAATGCAGGATGGTCCTACGTTTTTCATTTATTTTTCCATTGGCCGATTCATCTTTGGTCTTCCCGATTGCATGCGCTGCACTTCTATGCTTTTCTACAAGAAAACAGGAAACTGAAATTAAATGTCATCTTATGCTAATAGAAAAGAAAATTTCATAGATCAGATATGATCAGATTGTGTATTTCAATTTCAATTCAATGGTATTTTTGGTATTTTTATTTATGATCTTCGTTAGTTGCCAATAAAGTGTCATTCTGAAGTATAATAAAATATTGTTTATAAATTAAATAAAGTCTAAGCTTCAATTATTCGAAGTCGAATTTTGAATCTGTTCGATGCAACTAAAACGAGGAAGGATAATTGTAGGGTTGTAAATCAGTCAACTTGCTTCTCATGTCGTGTCGTGGATTTGCGTGCTAAAGCAACCTTCACGATGTTTTTCGGCTATTAGGGCACTATTTAGGCCATAGGTACATGTATGCGCACGAATATTCGAATATAGAAGGTTTCATCCCAATTCTGGCCGAGGATGAATGTTCAACGTCATTGATCGTTAATATTATTTCTTTATAATCTCGGCGACCTGACTTGATGCGAATATAAGAGAATGGAAATATCGATCTCGCGTTTGTGCGCTTCATTCGCATTATTAATGCACCATTACACGAACAGAACGTTAACGTTACATCCGTATCTGACAATAATATATTTCATTTCGTTATCAGTATCTGATGATAATGAATATTTGTGTTGTTTAATAGCCATGTAACAGAGAAACAAACATCACGAGAAAAGCGGTAATTAAACAATATATTATCATGGATATCAGTGATATCAATACCATAATGGATACTGGGCAGGATTACGTGAGAGAGATCGAAAATAACGATCTAAACATTTATGAAATTCCGATCAAATATCCAAATATCCGAATCTTCTTGATCTTCACTGACCGGGAAGAGTCATGAACTCGATGGAAACTCGCTCTCGGATGTTTGAGTAAACATTTTTCTCCCGGACTGCCGAAGATTCCAGGTCAGCGAGCGAAGTCGCCTCGAAAATTCGCCCATCTTCAGCGCACAAGAATCGCGGGTACGATGGATGGAATGATTAAATTTTCCAAAAATCCCTTTGTCCAAACTGACTAATCGGGTTGGACAGGTGGATGATGGGCAAAAACATAATAGTCAGAAGACAGAAGGACAAGACGCGCAGTGCATTGTATAGCCATATCATATAGAATGGAAGGAAAATAACAAGACTCGTTTCTTCCTGGCTAACAATATAAAAATCCAGGTCACTAAGCCAGCGAGATTGGTCTTCCAACTGGAAATCCAACTGTCACTGAGAACAACGGATCTTGTCAAGTTTCTTCTGAAAAAACGCTTGCTAACGAAATCACGTAATTCTTTTTCTACAGAGAATATAAATGAATAGATTTATTGTTTAATCGCAGACGTCGCTTATATACATACTTGTGGCATTCATCAAATTATTTGATTTAAATGCACGGTAATTTCAACGAGCTCGAGTCGCAATGTCATTTGCGTTGCCGCTTGTCGAACTAACGTGTAACCGACACGAATACCACAACAATTTCATCTAGTTGTCTAAGTTTTATCCGACACATATTGACAAAACCGCGTATTACAGTTTCATGGAAACGCGTTCCACGAGCGAAACTTACTCCGCTCCAAAACGACAGGTTACAAGTGACAAACAATTAACAATCGCTAAATTAACCGTAGTTTACATTTTGCGCTAAATCGCAACAGGAACTTCTGCATATCGTTTACATAAATTCTTTGGTAGGAACTCGTCGAGATCAACAAATGTGAAAATGAATTGAACGATATGTATAATAAATACACATGTTTTAAAAGTATTAAATTAGAAGGTATTTGCATTGTATACGTATGTGTTACTTTGCATGCACACGTCGATATTGTAAAAATTCTATATACGATTAAATTTAATCCATTCAAATATATTGATGGCACCAATGAAAAAATACTATAATAGCAACTTCTTTTTAAGGAACTTACTATTTGTTAACGTTCTTCCGAAAAATTAAATAATACAAGAGTCCGGAATTGCACTCGAATTTGTATGTAGGCACGAAACTTTATTTTTTGTGAAACGGTACATTTTTACATACACGATTCCATCGACTTCAGGCAAAAAATATCGCAAAACACTTCCGTTCACAAATGCACTCGCGATATTTTCCATTGCTGCCGTCGATATTTTTATGATTACGTTGCTTCATGAGTAGAGTCACGTTTACATCTAACAAGTTCTTCGGCGTCATTAACATCGACAGAAACAGAAACTGTTCATTTCCCTACGTCAACATCAACGTAATCAGGAATCTTCTAAACAAGTTCTTGGTCATTTCCGTTTCACGGTGTGTGTGTTTCCGGTATTATGAAGGTGTTTCGTGCGACCGACATCGCCCGCATACTATTCTTTCTATCGACGAACCAGGCGCGAGTCCGGGTCAGCGAGCACGATCCAAGCCAAAGCATTCGTTCCAAAATTTGTCCATTGTGTGATAGAAATGAGGATGCACATTCTGAAGAGAGTGCGCCTCGTCCGTGTACGTGATCTGCTCGAACAGGATGTCACGATACTCCAGAGCCTTGGCGAGCGCCATTGCCTGCTGGTAGTGCACGTTGTCGTCCCCGGTACCGTGTATCAGCAAGAACTTTTTGCCGCGTATTCCCTCTGCTTGTCGCGTGATATCCGTGCGGTTGTAACCAGCCAGGTTATCTTCCGGGGTCGGCAGCCCCATGTACCGTTCGGTGTATATGGAGTCTGTAACGAACCGATGGTGATTTTGAGGATACGTGCTAACTGCGCTCGGGATCCAAAATTAGAAAAACGTGGAAGTTATATGGTCCGTCTTTATAGTATTATACGTGTTAGTGAAAGGAAATTTTAGGGGTGACACTATTCTGTTGCTTTTTATTAATGAAAAGATGATTTGTTGTTAAGTCTAAAGACTCTGTCTTTAATCGACTGAAAAAGTCGAAAACAAAATCGAAATATTCGAATATTGTGCTGCTGTAAATTGACCAGCGCAACTGTAGGAACAATATTGCAAGAAAGGTATTTTTCTTTGCATAATATTAACGTCTTCTTTATGAAATCAATACCGAAACTTTATCATTTCTCAAGATTCTGAAATATTTTGGCAATTTATTATAAGATGTCAATCTGATTGAAATATACGCATTGACAGTCGCATTTTAGCTTTTGCTTGTCTATATAATTTTAATTAAAACAATAAAATCCCCTTTAATTATTAACAATTAATTACCGTAATAAATCCAGGAGGTAACGGGAGCAACAGAGATACCGCACTTGAACACGGAAGCTGTATCCGTGGCGAGCGTCATTCCAGTGGTGAAACCACCGTAACTCCAGCCCCATATACCGGTCCTATTCGCGTCGATCCATTTGTACTGTTTCTGCAGAGCTCTGAGACATGAAAAGGTTTTTATTTCCACCGGTATGTTCGCAAACCGAAAGCGAAGCGATGGCATAACTTTTAACAGTACGCATTACTCACGCAGTAACGGCGATTGTGTCTTCGACCTCCACAGTTCCTACACTCCTATATATCTCGAAGAGCATCTTGCTGCCCTTGTAAGCTGATCCTCGTCCATCGATCCATGCGTAGATAATACGTTTGTTCGTTGTTAGATAATACTCGTAATCGACCTTGAGAACGTCAGTGATCCTGACTGTGTTCGGACCAGCGTAACTGCAAGACAATTACAAAAAAGATATTTTTATTTGTATAATATTAACATCTTCTTTATGACGAAATCAATGCCGAAACTTTACCACTTCTCAAGATCCTGAAATATTTTGACAATTCTTTACCAGATGTCAACTTGATTATTTTCAAAACCACATATTTATATCAAAGAAGTGAGGTTTAGATCTGAAATCTTTTCGAATTTTGAGTTCTTTGAATATATTTTAATATTGAAATAGCGAGAGAGATACGTCAGATAAACGGAAAAATTTTCCAATATGGTTACTAGATATACGACCAGTTTATTTGCTGTAGATTATTGTCTATTTCTGAATCTGAAATAGCATGCAATCAAATATATGCAGAAACTATTTCAAAAGTAAATAAAAAGGCGAACTGAATAGTTTGCACGAATGGTTCTTATCCCGCGCAGTATTTTACCGTGTCCAGTTTTATCGAACTTTGCTCTGCAAACGAATAGCATGAATTTCCAAAGTAACCAAAGCGCTCGATACGTCACAAATGCTTCTTAAGAGAGAAGGGAAAGGTGAAGAGTAAGAACCATTAATGTAATGCGAATCGATCATTGCGAAAGCTCCGACATGAATCGGCCGAACAAACAGATTCGATCAACGGCGATCCTAATTTTAAATGGAGATTGCGAATTCCTTGCGTGCCGATCAATCATGCGCCAATATAATTGCACCGCTATTAACGATGTGTGCGGCAAACGTTATCGTAGATAAACATGAATGTCGGTTCTAATCTGGTTTTGTGAAAAAGATATTATTTTTTCAAAGTTGTTGTTATGCAACATTTATATTCGTGCACTGTATTTGAATCAATAACGTCGTCAACACGATATGTAATACAAAAATATATACAGGGTGAAGCACCTAAAACAGGCTACCTGAATATCTCGGCTGTTATTGGTGATAGAAAAAAATGTGTCAGACCAAACGTGCATGGTTTCGAGGGACACATAATTTGTTCTAAATAGTTTTTTATTAGGTGGACGCGTAAAGGTCATATGAAGGTCAACTTCGTTTTTTTTAATGGTATATGTTTTTTTACGTACCATCTAGTAGAGCGTTTGAAGATGCGCACATTGATCTACGGATCAAAATCATTCAAGGTCACTGAAGGCCAACTGCAAGGGAAAATAATTTACTTTATATTGCCTAGAGTTCTCTGTTATTAAAAATACTGTAAACTTAGAAATGAAAAAGTTATAGCCCTTAGAAATTTTTTCTTTCTCCGCGAAGTTCTGAGTTGTTGTTATCATTATTTTTTATATTGCCTAGAGTTCTCTGCTATTGAAAATACCGTAAATTCAGAAATAAAAAAGTTCTAGCCGTTAGAAATTTTTTCTTTTCCGAGAAGTTCTGAGTTGATGATATCATTATTTTTTATATTGGCTAGAGTTCTCTGCTAATGAAAATACTGTAAATTCAGAAATGAAAAAGTTCTAGCCGTTAGAAATTTTTTCTTCTCAGAGGAGTTCTGAGTTGATATCATTATTTTTTATATTGCCTAGAGTTCTCTGCTATTGAAAATACCGTAAATTCAGAAATGAAAAGGTTCTAGCCGTTAGAAATTTTTTCTTTTCCGAGAAGTTCTGAGTTGTTGATATCTATATTTTTTATATTGCCTAGAGTTCTCTGCTATTGAAAATACCGTAAACTCAGAAATGAAAAAGTTCTAGCACTTAGAAATTTTAACCTTCAGTGACCTTGAATGATTTTGACCCGTAGATCATAATGTGCGCATCTTCAAACGTTCTACTAGATGGTACGTAAAAAAACATATCATACCATTTTAAAAAACGAAGTTGACCTTCATATGACCTCAACGCGTCCACCTAATAAAAAATTATTTAGAACAAATTATGTGTCCCTCGAAACCATGCAAGTTTGGTCTGACACATTTTTTTCTATCACCAATAACAGCCGAGATATTCAGGTGGCCTGTTTTAGGTGCCTCACCCTGTATACTTGGAATAATAAAATTTATTTCTCTGTATTATACTTTGCACATTTTCTTTTAATTTTAATTTTGAAAACAAACCAAAGTTTTAAAAATAAATCTTTTGATAAATATTGCTATAAAAAATTGTTTTGTTCGTATAATGTATTTTATACTATTGCAACAAATATTACCAGTGATTGCAGCAAGGACAAATATAGATTTGTTAAGAATACTATTTTTATTTGCTAAAAATACTTTCGCTGGACTCAAAACATCGAAACAGTAATGATTTTACTACAGCAGTAAAAAGTAGTTGCTAGGTATGGATTATTTTAAATTTTGCAAACAGCAAGTTTATATTCCTAAAAAAGCAAAGTTTAATAAAATTTTATTATTTTATGATACGAAGAAGATAAATTTTAATATCAAAAAATAAATAATAAAAGAGAATGAAATTTTTATCACTTTCGCACAAAACATGCATAACAGTTAATTTTCTTGTCGAAGCTCAAAATTTTTTTTCGTATAATATCGAAGCAATTATGTAATAATTTATGTAAGCAAACTATTTATTTAAGCAAAACTAAAAGGAATCTGAATACTCACACATGCACCAACATGGGATACGACTCGTTCTCGTTGAAATCTGGTGGCAGCAATAATCTGACCCTAGAGTTGTAGCCATTCACAGTAATGTTCATGTCTCTTCTTTGCGGCATCAACCGTTCCAACAAAGCATCTCTTAGCATCGTGTTGTTGTTCCAACCCAAGACAAACTGATGGTCGCTATTGTAAATTCCCACCGTGATTGGGTCAGGTCCAAAGCAGATGAGGGTGTAATACGACCTCAGCCTCGAAAAGGATGCGCTTACATAGGTGCATTTATTTCCTGCAACATTTAATCATCAGCTATAACGTTTCTATAAAGTTGTGAAAGTTGCGAAACAATTCTTGCGCTTCCTACCATGTAATGAAATATTCAGTTGTGTTGCTACAATTCTCTCCACTTTGACGTCGACCTGGTGGTTGGTATATAATTTCCTCTTTCATTTTCGGATATGCACGTATACGGTATCGAGACATGCATAAAATTCTGCCCGCTAGCACGATATATTTTACCGACTCCATCGAGAGAAGCCGGAGGTATAAATTTTTGCACTCTACTTTTTAGCAGTTCGAAATAAATTCCGGCATCATATTTTCACGGATATAAGCTGCATGAACCAAGCATATCAGATCCCCTGTGGACGTAGATTTTTTCGGCGCAAATAGTCCGACGAATTAATCTTCCTCGCGATAGCGCTCTATATCTAGGAACGCAGCTGCCGCCGATTGTCGGAAAAACTTGCGCAAGAAGTAATATTTCAGCCACGGTTTTTATCGCCTCGGCGTTAAGGAGAATCTTTCGGATCTTCTCGCATGGCAATGAGCAGATAAGTTCGTGCCAAGTTCACTCGGAAAATTTGGAAAATTCTTATTTGAATCCGCGAACTGGGGCGGTAAAGTTCTTCCGCATTCTACAAGAATGTGCAGGGAAATTCGGAGCGTTTTCGTGGATCTTCTCGCAAGCCTACACGTGGGTAATACTATAGGTACGTGCACGTGCACGTGTTAAATATGCATGAACGTAACTCGTCGCTTTCGTCAGATGGGATTACTCCCGATGGACTTGCCGTTTTAATTGGAACGTGTACCTATTGCCATTTGGACAAGTTACAAACGCCTCCGGTGACGAGTTCCGAAATTTCTTCGCCGCCTATGGGACGCGCTCAAGCATTCCGAAGTCTCCAGCCTCGTTCAAGAGTTTTCGCGAATTCAAGTAAAACGAACGATCGAGCATTAAGAGTTACAAAGTTTCTCCATGCCTCTTGCATAACTTTAAATGAAATATTCCGCCGACGCTGAACGTTCTCAAAATGTTGGTTACCATGTGTATGCACGCGACGTAAGCTTTCATCATATTGAATTGATGAAAAATGCCAGAAACCATCCCTTTCTTGTCACTGTCTCTTTCTATATCTTCTTTATCTCTTTCTCCGCACGTATTCGCGACGTTCGTGATTTTGAGAACTCACCCTCTGGCGTAAGCAGCGCGCAGGATATGCAAGTCGGCTTCTGGCTCCCGTTCAGAGGTACTGAATACAAATTTCTCTGATTCGGTTCACCCGGCGCCGTGGCGAGATAGTAAACTATCTTCTTCAGGGAATCGACGGCCAGGATCATGTGCACCTCAGAGGGACCGGGCGTTAAATCCACCGGCGAAACAAACTTGCCTCCCTCGTACTCGTACCTAACGATACAACATTACACGAAGTGAACAAGATTACACGAGGAAGACGAAGAGGAATTAGTGAGTCTTCAAAACTTTGACAAAACAACAAAATCGCTAATGTTATTTGCTCAGAATTCTCGAATCAAGATTGCATCAGAAATACAGATATCTTGCGGCGTTTATTCGGCCTCCGAAAGATAATATTTCCATCTGTTTTTTTCTTTTTTTCTCGTGAATTTGTAGAAATATATTTGTGAATTATCTGACTTTACCTGGTTATATGTCGGAATCTACCGGCGCTGATGCCAGAATCTTCCAGACGTAAAAGCAACGCGTGATTGCCGACTTTTATGGGGCGATTAGGCTGAAGCCAACCCTCGGTTTCTTCGTTCGCCAGAATCAGGTTGCTACCACCTTTCGTATCGTACATGATCAGCTGAGATTGGTTCTGCACGCGGTTTGTCCACGTCGCGATCACGTGCGAAGCTTGCCACCAGTTCACAGTAAACAGAACATGGTCACTGCGATAGAAATTCAATAGATCTTATATGAGGAATTGTAAAAATTGATACTGGGATATTTGTTATTAATAATAAAAATTGCTGTATACTTGCCTGCCCACTGCGTCAACGGGCGCTTTCAGGGAGATCGCTTTTGACGACGGATCAGTCAGATCGATCACTGATAAAGATACAGTCGGATTCGGTGTACCCACCTAAAAGTTTATATGAAATAATAAAATTAATTTATATGTATTGATATTGCTATCATTATAATTGTTGAGAATTATTAGATGTTTATAAATTGTATGATATCATTAGTCTTCAAACATTATTTCTTATTTTATAGTTCTTTAGCATTTTCTATAGTTGAATAATTAAACATGCGATTTCATCGTTCAAATAATTTTTAGTACTTTGGTGTCGATAATCAAAGATTTATCCGACTGATAGGAGCTAATAAAACGAAGATATCTTGGACTATTATCGATTTTTACCGATAATAGTCTAATAAGAAACGAAGATAGTCGTGGATTTTCACGAAAGACTACTCTTCTATCAGAACACTTCGACAATTGGATTATCTGCACGTGCCGCCACACACATACACATACGCGCGCGCGCGGAAAATGAATCCATGGTAGAATAAGCTCAAGTTAAGCGAAAGAATGGCAGTGTTTTCAACGGAAATAACCGATTCTGAACCGAATAGAAATGATCAGGCGAATCTTAACACATATAGATTTGCACATTTTATTGATTTATGAATATTATTGCAACAATTTAAATACATTTAATATAAAAAAATTATATTATATAAGGAAATCAATTATTGCTGTCTAACAAAATTATAGTTTCTCAGTTAATAATTTCTTTTCTTTTCACACTTATCAAAATTTAAAAACATTCATGATAATTTCAGAAATAATTATGTGTTTTCATCCTTTTAGATAATATAGAGATTTATCTTTATAGAATGTATAGACGCTTCTAAAATAGTATCATACCTTAGGATATTTTATTTGCACTTCCGTGGGATATTGGTCGTCAAGAGATCCGGGAACGCCATAATGAAGATACACCATGTTTTTTACTACAGTATCGTTGAAGGTTGCAAAAGCTAAATGCTGTCCATCCGGTGAATACCACATCGCGGTCGCAGATCCGAATACTTCCTCTGTAATCATATTTGCGATTATGTGTGTCACTTGTAATTATCTGGCACGAAGAGACACGTATATTTTTCGTAATACATAATTCTTGGAACCAAAATACTTTTCCAAATGAACAATGTTCGTAAAATATTTATAGATATTTCAAATGTCTATGATATATTATACACATGTTATATATTTATTCTGATATAGATTTTACCTTCATAAACCCAATCCGGAATTCCATTGTAAATAATTCCCGGAATGCCAGTTTTTGTCAATCTTCGTACTTCAGTCTGACCATTTTTGAAAGTCATGTAATAAATATCATTATCTTGAACGTAAACTATGTCATTGTTAGTCGGTGACCACATCGCCAACGAGATAGCAGCTCCATTGGCAATGTTTTCATATGTGCTGCAAATATACAGACAATTTTGTCAAAAACACTTTATTGCAATAGAGAGATGACTCAGCTAATTAGTGCCGAAATGTAAATGCATAAAAAAATTTCTATCAAATATCGAGATGATAATCACAAGAATATCAAACATTTTAATTCACTTTGAATTCACACTCTCTCCATTAACGCAATTAAATCGAAAATGGAAACGTTATCGTCATATGTATACAGCGAATAGAGAGCCCATTAAAACTTTTAGAAATTCTATGAACAAACTTTTCTGAAAAAAGGAAAGCGACGAGACACACATATTTCGGGAAATATATTCAATTTAGAACGATAGCATAATAAAGCAACTATTTTTCTGCATACCTAATTCTATCGATAATTAACTGCAATAAGAAAAATTTTATTTTTAGCATTAATATCTTGACAGATATTATTACAAAACCATATAAAAAGATTTGTGTCTTTTTAATCTATCATATAACATGTAATTAACATTCTAAAATTAGTGTACATTGTATTTAAAATCTATTTGTACAAAATAATAATCAGACTGCATCGACATTTCACTTTACTGCTTTATCTAGAATTCGCTGCAGGCAGTAAAGCATTTCAATAAAGCTGAAATGCTTCGTCGAATCGATAATATTATCGGTAGCATTATAAAGTGCATTATAAAATTTTGAATAAACTTACCCACGATTTACATCGTATATCACGTAACTCATAACTTTTGAATGTCTGAACACCTGCGCAAATAATTTATTCTATTATAGATCTGTTCATACATTGCAAGTGAACTACTAAATAATTGACGACTTACTTGTGATGTATTGTAAGTAAAAAGGATATATTGTCTGTCAGCGGACATGACTGCCGTGTCGAATTTGTACGAATTCTAAAACAATTTCACTGTTGAATTTTAACAAAAATATTTGTCGTTCGAACTGTAAACCGAAAAATTTCGGTTTACAAAAATATCGATTTTATTTTGCAAGACATTAAAATAATTCTTCGTATAAATTTTTATGAAATCGTTGAAAGCAGCAAAATAACAAAAACAATCTTTCTGCAACTCGCAAAGCGTATTCCGTTTAATTTTTTAATTGCGTAATCTTTCTACTAATAAAATACTGATTCAAATTTGAAAATTTAAATCACGGTAGAACATCCTTACTGGTAACTTCCATCCATCAAAAATTTGTTTGGTCTTCCCTGTGGCTACGTCGTAAATAACGAGATCGCTGGTA
The DNA here is from genome assembly GCF_003672135.1 of Ooceraea biroi. NCBI lineage: Eukaryota > Metazoa > Arthropoda > Insecta > Hymenoptera > Formicidae > Ooceraea > Ooceraea biroi. Next base: position 11,344,021 of record NC_039510.1, read on the forward strand.
ACGTAGTCCGGAATGATAATTTCCGTATCAGAAATCCACGTGCCGTTGAAGCCATACCCGTAAAAAAGGCGAAGATAAATGTCTTCCAAAGTAAACGGTTTTTTGACATGATCATCAATGTCGCTGACGTGAACATCAGCGTGTGAAACTGCAGACAGATTAATATTAAATTAATGTAACATACCATTAACATAAGCAGAATTTATCGAGAAATCAGTAATACCTGTTTCCGTAGCAATGATCGAATTGCATGCTTGCTCGACATCAGTTGCACTAAACCCTATTATACAGGATCGATTAAATGAACAGACTTACCTGTCCGTGATTGGCCAATGACGAGCAGGTAGCCGCACAGCACCAGAAATCGGAGAATCTGAAAGCATTTCAGATGGTGGTTAAGGACGTAATGTTACCGCAAAACTCGCCTGCCTGTGTCTTCCTCTTACGCGGATTACGTTCACGAAGTATGTATTTAGAGTTTCAAAGAAAGGGGGAGAGAAGTGTGACTGTCACAAAAAAATTCCGAAAATAACTCAAGACGCTGAGGAGACGCGAGGGCGCGAGGAGGTACAACGCGAATGCAAGTGGACATATACAACGGAGACGGTATCATGCTTCTGACAAAACTGCTGAGCATGTATATACTAGCTTGATAATACCTAGGCCAAGACTGAAAACTAGTAAAAAGTCACGAAATTGCTGCTGTCGTGCGAAGTTTCAACTGCGCTCGTGCCTCCGCGAACTCGGGCTTCAGCCTGCGGTAATCGCGAAAAGTTCTGCTTCGTTCCACGGACCATTAACGTCTTTTTTAGCCTGCAAACATTATCTTTATAGGGAAAAAAGATCATTCCCTACTTTTTTTATTTTTCAGAATTGAAACTTCCACAAGAAGTAAAAGATATTAACAGATTATACTTGCGTATAATCGCACGAAAAGCGAGTTATACCAGAAAGCCAAATGTCTTTGTGATCCCAACAAGAAGTGTCGGTAGTTTTAATTAGTTTGCAATTAATAGTTTTCCGTCTTTTATCTAATACTTTTTTATTGCAACGAACAACGAAGAAAAATTGCTCGAGTTAATCAAGATTGGCGTGAATCAATATTGATGCAATGTTTGATCCATTGAACAGAGTTAGCCAACGGATGATCTGGAAGCGGCGATAACCGGTATCGGAAAATACCGATCTTAAAAATTATCATAACGGATTAGTCGGATAACGCATCGTCCCGCATCATTGTGTATTTTCGACGACGGGGAAAAGGGTATGAAAGAGCTTAGGCGGAAGACGATAAATCCAGACTGTTCGCGGACCCTCGAAACTTTTCTATCGGCGGCGCACATCTGACGAAAAGTGCTCTCAAGAACTTATCGATTCGATATGTCGGGACGTTGCGCCCATTCCATGAACGAAATCGAAACAGAAGCAAGTCGGATAAAAGCCCTTACAGATGGAAGATCGAGAGTTCCGATAGAACGATACTTACTTTCGCGGCTATTCCATGGAAACGCATTGCGTGTCAAAGAGATTATAGAAGTTACTAAACAAGGAAAACGTTAGTGGAAACCACGGTCTCTGTCTATCGCTGTTTCGCGGACATTTACAATATCATGTGAAAAGTGTGCGTCGGTGATAAGAAGCAATGTAATCAGTGATAATGACTGCAATCGCCGCTCTTGCCGCAACATAAATCATTTATAAAATCACTGTCCCGGTCACTTTGAATCAAATAAAGGATCCTTCTCCCTATGATTTGGGAAATCGAATACGTCCCAAAAAAATTATTCCCAGCTATTTTCGGGGGACATCCGTTGGTTCATTTATCCCTCCTTAGATCCTTCTCTCTCTGTGCTTCGCGTGACTGCCTTGCGAAATGGAAAAACGCAGCGGGTCCGTTGCGATTAATATAGTTATGGCAGCAAAACTTGTTTCGATTAATCTAATTTCTTTCTGTAACTTTCGTGCGATTCGCGCGGGAAAATAGCAGATATGCTTGTTTCCCCCATTTCTTTTTCTATTTCTTGCGTGTGGTTGAGCAACATACCGTGTGTCTCGCCATGAGGATCGTCGGCCGATCTATGAATCACGGACTTTGGGCAGCAGTCGAAAAAGCCGTTGTTGGTGCGGCGGCCGATCTCGCGAGTGCGCCCGACAGAGACTAATATATCGTGTGCTTTCTCGGCATATTCGCAGCAGTAGCAGGTGCTCCCACCTCTTTCGACAGATCCGGGGCACATTCATGCGTGAGCGCGTATCTTCCGTCGTGCTGCCCTCCTCCTTCCACTTTATTAATTCGCTCTAGTATTTACTGATAAGACCGCGGTCATCTTCTTGCGCTAATGATAAGTCAAGCTAGCCCGCGCGAGGAAGCTCCCTCTGCCTTTCGCAGAAGGATGCGAAAAAGAGAATACGTCGAAATTGCTATTCGGCACATTTGATATCGAGGAAATCAAAAGAAGAATTTATTTACTTACAATTAGTGAATCGAAAAGATAATTTGGTGGCGGATTTTGTAGAATTTTATAATTGATCTGCGGTGGATGTATTGCGTCACACTAAAAAGTCGATAATTAAAATTATTGATCGTCAGCATTCATTTGTGTGTATTTCATTGTTGTGGATTTAATTTATTGGTGCGCATTATGTTTGCATATAGTTTGCGAATTGCGTTTGGAGAATAAAGAGTACACGAACTTGATAATACCAGCTGACTCCTGATAATTTTTCTATGTGTACGTTCCATGAACGTTATTACGCACGATTACGCGTTTCTCAGACGTCACGAATTTTGCTTTATGGTTTTTACCTTTTATTGTTGTTTTACACATCACCTTATCGTGATGATAGTAGCACCGATAAGAGAAAGCGTGACAGAGAATCAAAGAGTCGACGGGCGACAGTGCAGTGTGCTGCATTAATCTCAGCTGAGTATTATTGCCATCACAAGGTCGCCTGTTATTTAACTGCATCAGCACGACAAGCAGTGATTACTAACACGCTTCCATGAGATAAAAGAATTAATATCTGTGCTGTTTAATTAGCACGATATCGCGATGTTTGCTAAGTAAATAGATTTAAAACTGATCAGTTTCATTAAATAAGATTATTTCTTCATTCAAAAGTGCAAGAAGAAATTAGATTAATCAGAAACAGTTTTGCTGGCATAAGCTGATTACAGTAAGAACTAATCGTTATTCCCTTTCTAGTGTAATTGAATGAATCACAATGAAACGAAAGTGCTCATTGCGATGGTGAGTATATTTTTCGCTCCTGTATATTTGCGACCGTGTTTTATAATTGCACTATCGGAACCAGCGGAAAAAACAAAAAAAGTTCTAACGACTTCCACTTATCACGAAATATCATTTGAAAATGTTGTATCGTGCCTGACGTGCACTCCTTCAAATTGTGATGTAGGAACACATTAAGTATTATTAATGTTCTATCGAGGTCTCGATTTTGACTTAATCGTTTTGCGTAAGACCGTTTTCCATATATAATAAAAACAAAGTACCACGTGCACTTTTCGTTTCCTTCAGAATCATATCGTTATCAAAAAAACAAATTCGTGACTTTAATTGCAATAACATCACTGCGATATAAACCTTGAGCCTACAGTTTTATAGTCAGAGACAATTTTATTATCTTTCCTAAATTTTTTCAATTTTTTCTTAATTTCTCTTTTTTAATTGTTTTAAGTGACTTATCCTTAGCGGAATAGAGTCTAACGAATTTTGCATCGCGTCTTTATCCTTCGCGATAATTGAGTTCCAATACCTTGATTGTCACACTTCTCTTCACCGTGCACAAACCATTTCCTACGCTTTGAGGTCAACACGCGATACCAAAAGTGTACTTTTCACTTTACGCAATGTGAATCGTTTCAAAGGATATGATCGTAATTCGTGTAAGATTCAGGGAGATCAATGCCGCAGCCAACGAGGAACAGACCTTCCTCCCATACTGTGGAATATCATTTTATGGCGCGTGACATACTTTGCGAGAAGGACTGCTGTTATCATTATCATAGCCGTGTCTGTCTTGGTCAAGCGCGTCATTTAGCACGTGGATCATATTATCAAATCCCTAGTCGGCAGCAATCAGCCAATCTGATTCGGTTGTAAAATCGCCCGCAGTCTCGTATTACTGGCGATTAAATGAAGGAAACGCTTGAAAAATTGCGACACACCATGATTATATACGAAGCGGAACGATAAGCGAAGAAATTAGATTCCTGGACTATAAATCATTTTCAATATATCGAATCGAGGAAAATAAATATAAATTTGGAAAATTGAAATATATAGAATTAATATAATCATATATGTATTCTATTTATTGTGCATGTATGTCTATATTCCTTTTCTGTTATTTCTATACATTTAACTTTGTATGTACGTTCCTTTTATATACAGGGTGAGGCACCTAAAACAGGCCACCTGAATATCTCGGCTGTTATTGGTGATAGAAAAAAATGTGTCAGACCAAACTTGCATGGTTTCGAGGGACACATAATTTGTTCTAAATAGTTTTTTATTAGGTGGACGCGTAGAGGTCATATGAAGGTCAACTTCGTTTTTTAAAATGGTATGATATGTTTTTTTACGTACCATCTAGTAGAGCGTTTGAAGATGCGCACATTGATCTACGGATCAAAATCATTCAAGGTCACTGAAGGCCAACTGCAAGGGAAAATAATTTACTTTATATTGCCTAGAGTTCTCTGTTATTAAAAATACTGTAAACTTAGAAATGAAAAAGTTATAGCCCTTAGAAATTTTTTCTTTTCCGAGAAGTTCTGAGTTGATGATATTATTTTTTATATTGCCTAGAGTTCTCTGCTATTGAAAATACCGTAAATTCAGAAATGAAAAAGTTCTAGCCCTTAGAAATTTTTTCTTTTCCGAGAAGTTCTGAGTTGTTGATATCTATATTTTTTATATTGCCTAGAGTTCTCTGCTATTGAAAATACCGTAAACTTAGAAATGAAAAAGTTCTAGCACTTAGAAATTTTAGCCTTCAGTGACCTTGAATGATTTTGACCTTAGATCAATGTGCGCATCTTCAAACGCTCTACTAGATGGTACGTAAAAAAACATATCATACCATTTTAAAAAACGAAGTTGACCTTCATATGACCTCTACGCGTCCACCTAATAAAAAACTATTTAGAACAAATTATGTGTCCCTCGAAACCATGCAAGTTTGGTCTGACACATTTTTTTCTATCACCAATAACAGCCGAGATATTCAGGTGGCCTGTTTTAGGTGCCTCACCCTGTATAATTTTATAGAAGATATATAATTTTTAATCTTCGTACTATTTTTAATCTTTGTACTTTGAATTTTCACATGAATTAATATAAAATTAATGTAAAAGTTAAATTTAAACGCATCGACATCAGGATAATATCGTGATGATAATTTTAAAGTTAATCAATGATATTATTTTCGTCGATAGTTGCAATTTTCTTTATTGAAAATCTAGTCTTTTCTCATTCGACATATTAATGTACATTTCTTCATTTTATTAATAGTCTCCATTGATCCTTTATTAACACGTGAAAAAATACAAATTATATTTTGATAACGATAAAATTTAATTGATAATTTTATTTAGTAAATTTTAATTGGAATGGAAAAAGAAAATCAAGAAACTAGCATTTTTCATTTTTTTAAGATCGTCAGGAACTCATCTATTTGGTCATGATTATTTGTAAATGTAAAAGACTATATCATTTCTCGGTCCAAAACGTACGTTCTTCAAATAGTATAAAGCCATTTCTGATGGTACTGCAATATCGGACCCGTGGTAGGATCAAAGCGAACCTGACACTCTCACGAAGTTTCAAAAAGTAATTTAATATTAAACTTGAAGAATGATTTCTCGCCCTTCATAGAAAAAACTATTATAGTATCTCATTAAATAGAAGCTAGTCGCCATCTCGCCTTAATGGCATGAAATACAGGCATTCACTGCTACTTGAGTTACCTACCGTTAAGCCTTGCATTTGCTTTTAACGTGCCTACCAGACGCCAGTCTCGGGACTTTCTTTGGTTCGTGTCACTTGCCAGAGATGGCTCTTAAAATACAGTAAAAGAGTTGATGAGTTCGCGTGAAGAGATATGTTTACATGGATACTTTTATGTACTAATACTTTGTTTATAAAATAATACAAAACGATTCTTAAATATAATTCAATTACATGATTTTTTCACATTAAAGAAAAGTATCGCGTACAATTTCAATGCGTACAATTTAAAAAATAATTCCAATATATCCATGCACATATATGAAAAAAGCTATAATATTTTGAAAAGTATCAAAATCTAAGAGAATTTTCAAACTTGCATCCTTCTCGACTCTCATATCACTTAAACGTCATGAAAATTTCACACATTTGGGAGCGGCAGTGGGAACCACAGTTTTAGACTTTCGGAAGCAACAAAACTTCCTGCGTCATCCCTCGTGCAACCCCGAAGAATATTTCCGACCCTTTCGTGGGCGCGTTTACTATCGATCGAGGCAGGGATATAATGCGTGCTAGTCGCGTTGCCACGGTTCGAGGAATCGTCAGAGGAAGAGAGGAAGACAGCATGAAAGAGGGAACGAGAGAGAAAGGGGGTGCAAAGGCCACCCCTTTCGGTCCGACTATAAGTACCAGTTGCAGTTGGTTCGCGCGGCTTATGAGCGCCCCATGGTCCCACCGGCGCGGTACCATTTTCGCGTTCGCGGAAAAACCACTTGTACTTGGCGCCGAAGTCGTTTCGATCTATGAATAGATCGCGGTTCGCTAGTCGGCATCCATTTCCATCGTGCAACAGCCGCGATCATCGCCCGACCGGAAAGCATCGATCTGCCGAGGGGAAGCCGACGATACAGCACGTGGAACTCGCGGCGACGCGGCATGACGACCTCCAAGTCAAATCACGGCAAGTTCACGAAGAATCTTCGTAATGGCTGGACTCGAAGCGGAAGACCTCAATGATCGACCGGGGTAGACGCGATGTCGCATGGGGTCACCTCGGGAAGCCAGCCACGATGAGGAAAAGCAAGTCGAAGGGAAGCGTCATCGACGACGTCTGCGGATGCTCCGCTCTGTCGGCGATCATCCAGAAGAAAGACTTGAACTCCACTTCGGGTGAGATCATCAGAATTTCTGTTCCCTTTTTTCCGCTTCACGAGTGCTGAGATCTGCGTTTAAGTTTGTTCATGTGAAAGCCTGTATTATTGTATTGTTGATTGTTAATTTATTTCTTTGTATTTTGTAAAACTTGAGAACTCTGCACAGAAAACTCATTTTGAGAAAGTTTACAACTCCAGATGTTCAATCTTCTCTCACAGAACATTGCGTAATATTACTCTTTAAAAAACATCGATTACTGTAGTTGTCTCGTTTTAAGATTATATCGCACGAAATTCAATGATGATGCGTAGCATACTGGAGAGATGCACGGTATATTTAATCCATCCAAACATGGGTGTCGACGTCATTGATTCCAAATCTGTCGGCAAGCTTGCTCCACTCCATCTATTTGCCTGCGATCGATCACGCTTCGATCACGCACGTGTTCTCCAGACGACGGAAACCTAGAGCGATCGATGACGTGCAACTCGATGTGCAAGCGTTTATCCTGCAGCCTTGAATGAGAAAAACGAGCACGTTGATTGTTTGTGATTTCCTCCTGCTCGTAGAGGAGATACCTCTTCGGGGCACTACGATGGAAATACTTCCGGCAATCATCGACGTCTGGCATCTGGATGCCAGATCCTACTTTTGCTTTCTTCTCTCTGAAATCCCATTTACTTCAATGCGCTCTTGTTATCTTCTCTTGCTCCTAACGATTACCGCATTTCCTCTCACGCATCTCGCTGCTTCCTTTCTGTGTCTAACAGCACGTCTCGCCGTTATGCAACTTCGAATAAATATACAGTTAATCGGGGTAACCGATGAGGTAAAAGATGACGTCATCTTTCCTGCGATAAAATTGATAGTTACTGCAAAATGTCACTCCTTTACTTTTTTTTCTCCGTTTGTCTTTCGTATAACGTATACTCATGTAATATTGAACAGTTTCCGATTAAAAACGTGTGCAGTCTAAATCAGTCTGACTGATCTTTGCGTGAATCAGATACGATGATTTATATTTCCTCAGGAAATTATCACTTTGGCAGCGATGAGAGAAACTGTTGCAAGTGTTAAGATCGTGACCAGCGCGGCAAACAATCGGCGCGTGGCGCGCCTTCCCGATCTTGCCTCCTATTTTTCTCTTCTTTGCCATTCCTACGTGCCGCATCTCCTCCATCGGCCCACCACAGCTACCAGCTGGTTTGTTTCTGAATACGTGAACGTCTCTGACCCTTCGCAGAAGCCAGCTCTGAATCTCCAAAGTCAGTCGGCAGTCGGTGGCGCTTACGATTACTTCGATCTCTCACTTCGCCTTTCAGTTGCCATAATTTTTACGTGTTACTTTAAGAAATCCCGCGATCGTTTTAAGCAATGAGCACATATTTATCCGAGAACAATCCAATACGACGGATTGAAGTTACGTGATGTCGTGATGTTGGAGTTATCTCAACGAGCGCCTTAGTCGGGTTCGTCTTAGTTGCCCCACTACCTTGCTGGGGTGCTACTTGCGGGGTCCCCTTGTCTGGACCAGGGCCCTCGGACCCCGGCAGGTGTAAGACAGTGTTTCCATTCACCGCGAGTTGGTGGCGAGGAAAGCAACGGCGGAGACGTTTTTCTTCCGTGAATCGCGTGAACTACGGTGAACGGTGTAACTGACGCGTGATAAATAATTAAATAGTGATAATAGTTTACGACTAGTGATCTCAATTGTTAACGATTTAATCTCAAATAGTGGTAGTTTTGTGATACATTATAAAAACGTAGAAATGTGATGCGAAATCTGAGATAAAGATATGGGTGTGAAGATATACCTACAGAAACTTCTATTGATACCGCAAGAAACTCTCAGATCACAAAATTGGATATAGTTTGAATAAATATTCAGATATATAATTCTATATATCTATTACAATATATTCTGGAAAGAAAACTTGATATCATGGTTTTCTTTGGGAGAAAAGAAAAGCTGGAAGATCGGCGATTGCTGGATAGTATGGATGCCATGAATGGCGCGATTGTCCATCAGATTGACAACGGTAATATTTTCATTGTTGCGTGACGAAATGTCGATCCGTAATGCTTCGCAAATAACACACGGCCGTTTTGCATACATAACGAATAAAATTGGTTTCTGGCGAAATTACCGTCACGCTTCTTCGAAATGGAAGAGAAATATTTTGTTACTTTATGTATACGAGTACGTGTTCTCGATAACGATGCGTATATTTTCCTGAATATCCAGTAGAAATAAATATTACATCGCATTTTTATATATAATAACTATCGTATCTGCCTGCCTCCATCTAAAATTTATCAATGCATCGCAATAACCGGGACTGCATTCCGCAACAAACTAACAAATTAATTAATTCATTTAATTAATGATGACATAACTAACAATATTATTGACGAAACAACGCGCAGCAGTAAGGGGATAAATATAAATTTGTAATGGCATAAATTGCAATAATTACAATACTTTAATTATACAGCACTTTTAGTTTTGGTATCTGTCTGAATAATATTATGCTCATGTGTATACATTACATACATTACATATAATTATTCATGTTAAAATTGTCGATATCAGAGGGAAAAGGGAGGTATGTAGAGAAGAGGTATTATTGACGCAAGAACCAGTAAGCATATCCCATATACGTTGCATTTCCCGTCCATACCTTTATAATGGCATGCATTTATCATTCATGCATTGCATGGTTGACGCGAGCTATTATTACCAGAGTCAAGTGGCTTTTCATCGAACACTCGAGTGTTAAGAGCGTCGCCGGGGAGCATAATCGGTCAATAAGTCGTGCAATTCAAATCGCCTAAAAAAAGCTGCATTTGTCAGAACACAAAGCAATCCAATATTTTCCAAATGTATTTGATCCGTGTGTCTTAAGTGAAAGTTATAAATAAACTCGATGGCTATAGCAGACACGAGAATTGATTAAAATGTTAACCGGTGTAATGCCACTTAAATGGAACGCGATAATAACGTTTAAGTGGCCTTGGCTAGGTATTCCGACCGTACCACTTACAAACTTGCGAATAGAGGAACGTTAATTCAAACGCACTTGGACATGTTGTTTAGCAGCTTCGCACTTTGCGGCTTTCGAGCTTGTTCCAAACAAAATCTAGCCGGCCATAAACATTCGCATATTACTTCCTATCCTATATTCGTGAAGACGAACAGCAGCCCGCTGAAAATTCCTCACTTGCCTCTAAAAAATTAAGTCACCTCACTTATTCTTCGTACTTTAACTTTTATTGCAACTTGATGTGTCCTACATAACTTTTTGTCGATTGTTTCGTACGAATTCAATCGAGCTACAAACTCTTTCATTCATAGAGAAGAGAGGGCTAGTGGGAGAGGGGATAACCAACTGGGGATCATTCTGACCGGATCAATCATCCAGTTTCAGATGCTTTCTAAGGTTCCGCGTTTCTCGCACATCCGATCGCCCACTTCGTTCGAATTCATTTTAAAGCAGTCTATTAAAAAGAAACGGTAAACAATTAACAAAGAAGCGTTTAGTGGCACTCCAGGCTGAGAGCTGAGAAGGATCTCGCGTGACGTGTCGGCCACCTGTAGCTAGCCGAATATTGATCCGGTCGAAAGATGGCCACGCCCGGGTTCACTCTCGCGTCGCTGCGACCCCATTGGCATCCCTTGCTTCTCCCTCGGCACCCTCTTGCAGCTTCTCTCGACCGTTGCTGTCGCGACCGCATGCCGCATGCGGCGATCCGATTGTTGTCTCTGACATCCGAACACGCAGCTGGTTTTGAACGAGTGCACCGTTACTGTTCCAGCCGCGTTCATGCATGTACGTGACAATATCGAGGAGCTGGGCAAGGTCGCCGACGATACGGACCTGCTGTTCCTGAAGGGCCTCCTCGACAGCCCGGTCGTCACGTCCCTCGTAAAGGTGAGTGAGTGCGCGCGTTATCTTCACATCAAAGTGAAGCGAGTGGTCGCCGCGCGGGACTCCGATTGGTCGAGTCCCTTGGGGAGACTCAACACATACAGATATTTTCCATTAGTGTAACGAAGAACCCTGTGAAAAACATTGGCACGTTCATCATCAATGTTGATGTCGTCCTCCACAAGTAAAATGCGAACAATGCAGCACGCTAGATTGAATTGTAGGCAAGAGCGACTTACCTCGGTAATTTTTAATCGTTTCTCACCGCTCGGGGATATAAAAAGTCCCAATGAAAAATGCATCGCGGTCCCAGTTCTCCTTGCTTCTATGCGAGCGGCTTATAAGCGACACGGTTTTCACCGTATATGTGCTGCACACACGGCATTGAGCGCGCCCATGTGCCTCCATGTGCTCGCTAAACGGTGTTTACTACAGTCGCGGAGATTTACGAGGGACGCGCAGATTTACGAGCGGGAGAATCTGCCGCGCGTGCGGCAATAAAAATATTTTTCTAATTCGTATCGCCGAATGCGGGAAATTGAAATTGAAATCGCGCGAGCGCGAGCTGGCGGTTTGCCCGGATGCGCTCCGGTGCCGTTGAACCTGTCTCTCCAAGTGAACGCGAGTCTCTCCTCGAACGTGTTCGCGTATCGATGACACCCCCTCGTGCAGACTGCACTGTCGAAATTCCCTATAACATTTGAAATCGCGTTTGTACATTGGCGTAGCGTGCTGCGGGTCAGTCGCTCGTCTAATCGCGCGGCCACAGCCGCTGCGATAGTCGCATGTGATTAGCGGCTTCGAGGGCGAGCACTATCATCTCGCTGGAATCTAGTCGGCCGGTGTGCTCTGCGATGGGGCAAGAGGCAACTTCGTCGTACAGCCTGGGAATTTCAGAGATTTCGGGAACACGCGCGTCGTATTTTTCCGCGCGCCTTCACGCGCTTGCATCACGCTCGGAGCACTCGCGACACCCACGCTATTTCGGTCGCGACACACTTCTCTATCGCGAAGCGCGAGGAACATCGCGTCGGAACGGCCTTCGACGAAAATATTACCGCCGATGTGGATTGGAAACGTCATTGCGTGACGCAGTGCGATTTTTCCCACGGCGATGGGACATACAATATTAATTACTATGATTCAAGCGACGCTTCCTGTATGAGGCAAAAGATGGTTGTTAAACCCAAACAGAGTCTCAGAACCTGGAGATTAAATCTATTAAAAGAGTAAACTCTCACCGTTAATTGGCAACTAGTCACCGGATCGGTGAGAGTTAATGATTATTAACAGTTTCGCTTATTATTTAAACTTGAGCAACATGATGCTACTGAATGATGCTGGATCACGTTCATTTTCCAAAATTCCCTAGAGCTCTCCCGAATTTTCTGTTTTCTTTTCCTAAAAAAAGCACAATTAAATTAGTTATAATGGGGGTTCTCTTTAAAATATATTGATTCCACTGATGTTTATTCTCTTAATTCGCTTAATTTATCACCGAAGAGAATCCAAAGCGGATCGAAGCGTTCGATGTTTTGTGATCATTATCATTAGTAATTCGACATCTTTACGATCGTTATCGAAACAATCATTAGTTAATACAAATATTGACTCAGCTACGACTGGGAAAATATTACGCACACATGACATCAACTGACTACGCGCTGGCAAGGCGAGCGTTTTTCCCTTGCCGCGTCGGACCCACATTCCGGGGATTCACCCGACACACAGGTAGACCACGTGACAGCAGGTAGCGTCCGTTGACGAGAAGTCGTTAAAGAATCGGCTCACGTTTCCCGCCTTTAGTGGCGAATTGAGCCAACAATGAAAAGTGCTGACGAGCACACAGCGGGGGTGCCTTCTCCCTGGAAAACCAAACCGAGAAATGGCGAAAAGAAACATCCAATTGAGATCTGACTAATTGACTGCTGGAAAACAAGCAGAAGGAGTTGATAAAACAGAAAAGGCAAGGCCGCAAAGAGCCAAAGCCGCAACTCACAAGAATTACTCGAAAGTACTTATCAAAATCACTCTCCGAGGAAAATTATTGGTTGCGATAATTTTCAGTATCGCAACCTGCGAGAGTAGAAAAGTGGGAGAATAAAATAGAGATTTATGGTTGTCAATCGGCGAACTGTACCATTTGCTCTCCTTCTCTCTGTAATGTCGGATAATTGGCTGTGACCCCGTGGGACCTCTTAATTGTACAGGTCATAGGCGTCTCCGGAGAGTCACCGCTTGTGCTCGCAGAAATCCAGGCGCGAGCATGCGTGTCACGACACCACACGCGACTTACGTGCATGTTTGTAAGTCGTAGCATGTATACGGGACGATGTAATTTCAGTTGGGGAGTAGTCGGCTTTGTAATCGCATAAGAGAGAGTGGGAGAAACGCGTACACATGCATTCGTTCGCATGTGTGAGTGACAGGACTGTACTTCAAGGCTTCTATCAAACGTGCAGATTTTCGTGTTGCTGTAGAGTGAAATAAATTGTCCGTGAAATAAATCGAATCCGCTTTCTTCATTCATTTATAAAGGAAATTCCTATATTTATTGCGTTTTAATTTCATTCGCCAATTAATTATACATAAATATATATATATATATATAAATTTACAAATGTAGTAATTATGCATGATGCCATTGACGTCATTTGTAGCTCGACTCCACCAAACTCGCTGAATCTTTAAAACTGTGCCACATTTAGTAATCTAGCACACAGATGCTTTTTTATCGATTACCAAATAATCATAAAATTTCTATGTGCCAGAGGAAAGAGCGAGAGAGAGAAAAGATTTGATGTTGGAATGATAAATTATCTCTCTGAATTTATAAACAATGTATTTAATTCAAATATACCACTGATTATCTGTGAAGCGGCATCTAGAGTAAACGTTTCACTTTTATTGAATTTCATCTCTTACAGTTTACTATGATTAGTACGCATCAAAGCTGTCCTAAAATATCTGCGGGCGTCATTCATGCTGCATTATGATTCTTCGTTTACAAAGCAAACAATTCAAAGGAGTGCGCCTGGTACAACGCCGCAACAATGCGACGAGGTTCTTCATTCCAGACGATGTTCTTGTGACTTTAAACCGCTTTTGAAAGGAGTCACGTTTTACCGGAAATGGGACAACACATTGGAACCTTGCATCTTGATTGCAACCGCCGCGCCGCGCCGTTTCAAACAGGATCACTTATGAGACTTGTAAATGTGGCAACCAGATACCGCCTTAACGATGTTTGCGTCAACGACATTTTGAATTGAAAGTAACAGATATGCGGATGTTCCATATACATTACATTTTTCTTCATAAAAACGAAGTTGAAAGAAAACGAAAGCAATTTATTTTATGATGCAACCGGATATTCTCAAACCGGATTTCGAAATTTTCTCGCAGCCTGTTGCATCCAGGGACTTTAAACTACATATTTCCTCTGACTGATTTTAAATTGACTTTTTTTCCATGAAAAAACATTGAAAATTTTATCACACAAAATCAGCCAAAGTATAATAATTTCATGTAAACGTACTTATTGTTAGTGCGAGACATTATGACAATGATACGTCGCTGACGCGTCGTCTTGCACCAGTCGACGACCTTGGAACTGGTGGCTCCTGGCCGAGCGACTACGCTCCTGGATGAAACGTAGCGGAGTGTAGCACGCCAGGAGAGGAAGGGCCCCCACCTGTTTCAGAACGACAGGCGACTCGCCTGAACGAACTGCCTGCGCGGAGGGAGTCAGCCGACGTCAGTGTAGGCGCGGCAGTTTTCTGACGCTGCTTACCTAAGAGACTGTGTCTCGCGACATACTGAACCGAAGTACCTCCCTTGTCAGCATCTGCGTGCTACTCGCCCCCCGATAGATCGGGTTTCTCTTCGTATCGGCCCTCGGTCTCGACCCTCGCCGATCGATAGCGACGCGGGGGCACCGACACGACGCGCTCAGTCACCAGTTCGCTCGCAGCACCGCGCCACGGCTCTTCCCTCAGGTGAGCGTCATTCCTGCGGAATGCAGAAGGAATATTCATCGAAAGTTACCTGTCAAAGTTAAATATTCGGTTGCTTCATCGCGCCTCCAAGTGGAACGCAACTGTTTGCGGAAAGGTGTGACTGAAGAAACGCGAGGTCCCGTTAGCGACGTAATTCGGGACTTCAAGTGCTCGACAACTACGAGTTGGCCAGGCGATTGGAAGAATCTGTGGGATTAGCTCTAGCCATCGCTAGCCAAAGTAGATCATTAAAAAACGCCAATAAAACGTGCAGTGTCCTTTCGATCATGGAGCAGACGAGGAGTCGACTCACACTTTAGACGGGAAACGAGGGAACTCGTTTACCTCGCCGTTCGCGTTGCATCGTTTCACCCGTGTGCGAAGCGCGCCGTAGAAAAGTGGTTACTCCTAACGGAGGAGATACGGTGTCGCGTTGGCTGTCGGAGAGCGAGCTGCACATCGAACGTGCCGTTTCTCCGGGGGAACGCGTGGAACGCGAGCGATTCGTCTTGCAACAGACCCGCGCTCTCTGCAGCAAAGTGGATAAATAAATGCCGGAGCTTTATAGTCCATAAAGAACCAGCGTGGCTACAGTCGAGTGCGCCTCTGACGTAGCCTCCGGCTAAATCTCTCGGCGTATCCCGACGGGATATCGACGGTGAAATCGTTCGGGGAGAAAATCAATCTCGACATGATCATCAATGATGATCGTGTTGGCTTGACGAATTGCAATGGAATTTAGGGTTCGCGTTTCAGTTTTGCAGCACGCACGTGGGCATGCACGCACGTTAAACATATATAAATTGCATAAGCATTTGAGAGCAAAAAACTCTCAGTCATTGTTTTCGTCGATCATATTAATCATTTGGAAGGCAGCCGAGGAGTTTCGTAACGCCGAGCACGTACAATGATGAGGAAACTCGCATCTAGCACTGGTGACCGGTAAAAGCGCACGCAATGATTGTCGGAGCTCGGCGCCGAGCCTCGATTCGCGAGAGAAAATAATCCGATGAATCACCGAGCTCTCATAATAATCTATATTCACCGTGTACTATGCATCGTGCGATAGGTCGTGTTCATTAAGAATTTCAGCATTGTTCGGATGCGCAAAAGTCCCAAAGGTACCGTCGAAAGAGTGACGTGACCCACTTTTCTAATTACCCATTCATTACGTCGTAACTCTACGTCCTGGACAAGCAGGCGTAGATTGGACCAAGCTTGCGTGTCGATTAAATTAACTCGAGCTCAATCAGATGCCCCCAGCGTCAATATCATTACGCAATTACTGATCATTAATAACACATTAACGACCAGATTTCTCTCCAATTATATTTAATGCGTTAAATATAAGTTTTAAGTATCTATATCCAACAGTCTGTCAGAGCTTTTAAAAAATAGTTTTTTCACAAAGTTAGCTTAAGTTTCATTATTGTGCTGATTCTTTAATTTACGAGAATACATTAATTCTAGCAAGCATAAACTTTTTTAGATTCAACGACGCATTTTTCTTTGCACATTTTTTTCTTCCTTTACGAATTATAATAAAAACTCAGAAAGTACATGCATATATGCAATATCATGCATATTAAAATGAAACTTACTAAATAAATATTATCGCGCCAGAATGGAAGTGAGTTAAGTTTGAAGTGAAGTTAAGTTTGAAGACCTTTGTTAATTTAACAATACTTGGTCTTTTCATTTTCCTCTCGTCGGCCGACAGATAAAGACAAATAGAGAATCTTGCGCACTATTTCATGATGATTTTAGTGCGGAAAGCTGTTCAAACTTTCACGACTGGCAAGAGTCATGGTTTACACGTCTACCTAAATATGGACACTGTAACGGAAGGATACCGCTTGCATAAGTTCAACAATCGGAGAGAAACTAGCAGAATAATATCCCAGTGTTTTATTTCTTGATCTAGAATAAGAAACTGCAAATCTGGACAATATAAAATAAAATAGATATTATTAATCAGCATAATCTAAAATAGCGTGATAAAAAATGAGCGGATAACTATCACAAACGACGATTACTCGGGAAGATCGTGAAGATCGAGAAAGGGTTGTGTCGCGGAGGAATCACGTCTTTAAGGTCCATGAAAAACCAGTTTTTGACGGGTCTTGATTTGAGATCTCTGCGTGCCCAGGTCCAGGAGCGTCTCGAGGATCCGCCAGTGCCTGTGGAACCGGTATGCTCGTCCGTCTGTGACATTGTCGACGAGGTGTGTCACGCCTTCCGAACGTCCAGGAATTCGTGCGCCAGGGAGCTGGTAAATCTTCTCAGCAGCTCGCATCTGAGGGCACTCTTGGAGACACACGACGCAGTGGTGGAACGCAGGGAAGCACCTTGCAGTCCGGATCCTCCCGCGCTGACAATGCCAACGAACAAAAAGGAGGAAATGCCGCCAATTAGGATGATTGGCCTTAGGAGGCAACCGGATGAACCATTGGTAAGTCTGCATAACAATAAATAAAACAATAATAAAAATTGTATCATAATTTAACATCAATTTCATTTTGTAATCAAGAACGAATAATTGATACCAGTTTTAATGTTCACATTCTCCCTTATTGTTTTGATGAGAGATATCGTCTTCTTTTGTAATTTCTTGTTCAATAAGACGAGTATGATTTTAAATATTCAATAAAGAAATGATTGGGATACGAGGAAGCGAGACGTGAGGCTTATTTGGCATGAGATTGGAGAGTTTATCGCGAGAATCTCCATTCTTGAATTAGCTCGCCAGATTCACCCACAAAAAGACGGAAATGCTACTTGCAGTTCATAAATAAGTACGAATGTTTATTTCTCCGGCAGGCATGATTGCCAGTGCCACACGCTTCGGTGATTTTCTGGTATTGCGCGCTTCTTCGAGGTACTCTGCTATACCGAAACGTGGCTAGCAGCGTCCTCGTCGAAAGATTGACGCCTTATTTATTGTTTGTGCAAAAAAAGCCGCAAGCAAAATACACTTTATTCGACTCATCTCGAAAGAGAGCGAGTTTATCTTATATACCGTACGTTTCCAGGGTCTGACGGTGCAGGTCGACGAATCTGGCAACATGATCATCGCCAGGATCCTCGGTGGCAGCACGGCAGCTCGTCAAGAGCTTCTGAGGACGGGCGAGGTAATACTTGAGGTCAACGGCAAGAAAGTTCGAGACCCCGAGGAACTTCAGCAAGCGATCCAGGATGCCAAGGAAAATCTGTCGCTAAAACTGGCTCCAGGTATCGCTCAAGACGGAAACCGACCTCTCAAGTCCACGGTGAGTGCGCGATTTTTCCACCTCGATGCCTCCGGTAATCGTTACGTCTGCCCTCCCGTTTTCACGGCGCTCATTCAAGCATGGAGAAGGACGTCACGTCGTAACCATGGATTAATAAAAATTCTGATGATTTTATTATCAATGCACTTTGTTTGGTTTATCCTTGCAGTGTTACATGCGGGCTCTCTTCGATTATGATCCGTCGGAGGACACGCTCCTGCCTTGTCGAGAGATAGGCCTGCCTTTCCAGAAGGGCGATATTCTACAAATCGTCGATCAAGCCGACCCGAACTGGTGGCAGGCGCGCAGAGTGGAAGGCGAGAGCCTTGGCTCACCCGGTCTGATTCCTTCGCTGGAATTGGAAGAGCGTAGGAAGGCCTTTGTGCCGCCCGAGGCTGATTTCGTCCACAAGATTAGCATTTGCGGCACCAGAATATCGAAGAAGAAAAAGAGAAAGATGTACCAGTCCAAGTCGAACGGTGAATTCGACGGCGCCGAGTTGCTCCTCTACGAGGAGGTCGCCCGGATGCCGCCGTTTAGACGCAAAACTTTGGCCTTAGTCGGACCACGCGGCGTAGGTCGACGGACCCTGAAAAACAGATTGATCAATAGCGACCCCGAAAAGTTCGGCACTATTGTACCTTGTAAGAAACGCTATCGATTTAATTAACCACAACGAGTGAGTAGAAGCAGTTATCGTGCTTAACATAATTTCCTTTTAGTCACATCGAGACCGCCTAGAGTCCTCGAAGAGGACGGGAAAAGCTACTGGTTTACCGATCTCGAGTCCATGGAGACTGATATCAGGGAGCACAGGTTCTTGGAGCACGGCGAACACGGTGGACACCTGTACGGCACGAAATTGGATTCTGTGCGTGAGCTGATAAGGGCCGGCAAGATGTGCGTGCTCGATTGCAGCCCGGCCGCTCTCAAGATCCTCCATAACAGTACGGAGTTCATGCCTTACGTCATATTCATCGCCGCGCCCGGAATGGAGCAGCTCAAGTCTTTGTACGATCTCGGAAGATCAACCGGCGCCAGCAGTCGGAATTTAACGGTATTGTTGCTTGCGTTCTGCGAAAGATTGCCTTACCTACGTATCTGTTCCTATGTCAAGTCTTTGTGACCTTTTCTAGAAGCTCTTTCTATTGCGTTCTGTTGTGTAATGTTAGCAATTTACATGTGACAACTTATTTACACGATTTAGATTCAATCATTTATTTGTTCATATTGGATTTAATTTACATTTACATCAATTTAGTTAATTTGTTGTATCAATTTGATGTTGGCTTCGCTAGTTCGACCGTCAGAGCTCCATCAGGTACAGTTCGAGAAGAGCCAGGACCCTGGAATCCCTCGCATCCTTATACGAGGTTTGTGCGCATGACGTACTTATCTATTCTGTTATCGACTTTTTTTTGATCCCCATATATAATTGTAGTCCTTTCAACGTAGCATGCATTTATAGTATCCTATTTTAGACCATAGGATAGGAAATAGGATAAGAAATTAATCGTATTGCACTATCACATGATCTTGTCAAATTTTATTCCAATTTGATTACAAGAATTTATAAAAATCTCTTAAATTAGCTTTCTCTTGAAGTGATATGATACTCTTTTACGGTATACTGTATTATTATGTATAAAGCAACATTCTTTTAAAATAATAATATATAAAATATTTAAAATAATAATAAAATAATAAATAATAAAATGCGACGATACCATAAATAAGTAATTAATTAATGACCTGTTAATAGGAGGACGATCTGAGATCCACGTTGGAGGAGTCCGCAGCCTTGCAAAGAGCTTACGAGAAGTATATCGATCAGGTGATCGTGAACGAAGACTTCGATCACACGTTCAGGCAGGTGGTCGCAGCTTTGGATGCCTTAGCCACGGAGCATCAATGGGTGCCGGTCAATTGGATCTACTAATTAATTTCCAAGTTCACCATACGATGCCAGAAGAATTAACTTGGAAATTAAGGGCTGCCAGCTTTACGCACGAACGAAGTATCCGTTACTGCCGACGTCGCGCTAAGAACTGCGAGATCACATGACGGAATGATTTTCCGAATTACCAGAATATGGTTCGGTTTGTTGCGCAGCTAAACCAGCAAGGCACGTGTAATCAGAGTACAAAAAATATTACACCTCGTGCCGCATATCGAGCGATATTGGCATTGTCGGCCTAAAGGACTCAAGTCTCGCGAGTCTCATTGCCGTAATTATAATTAAGTACAACATAGCGTCTACGTTATAGTTCGTCATAGGTTTACAAACGGCCCGTTCTGCCTATGAAAAATCTCATCGAATTGTCGTGCATTAACGTAAATCATAATGTATAACGAAGTAAAGTTTTTTAATAGCGCGTTCGCCTTTGAAGCATCAGAATGGCAATGAGGATGGAAGAGAGCCTGTTTAAGGGGACGGAGAAAACAATATTCTTTTATAACGAATAAAGTATCGTATCGCACGTTACATTTTTTACTGCCAATTTCTACAACGACTAATTAAACAATAACGGGTCGATTGATGTGTTAGGCCGCCGTCCAGTTAATTTTAGTTTGTTTTTACTTTAGTTTAGTTTACGATAACCGCGTACATTATATGATTATTTACCAGTACCAATCGAGTATGCGTTCATTATGTCGTATCCCGTTTGCATTCTATTTCGTGTCTCGCATTTTACTGCTCATTTTATACACGCTAAGCATATTCCTGGCATAGAGTGCCTTAATAGCGCAAGCCCGTAATCGGGTCGTTGCGAAGACCTACTATGTCGAGACAGACTCTGCATTCGAATTTTGCGTAAAACTAACATTTTTTAACGCTCTTACGAACAACAAGTAACATGCATACAGACACACATATGTATACGTATATACGTATACATGCTCGCGCGCGCAGATGTTTATAGAGGATAACTATATTTTAATCTACAAATGATTGAAATGGATCACATCTTTTCATGTACGTAAGAAAAAAAAACCAAATATAACTGTATATTGAACTACCGAGACACCTGTCGAAAAAAGCAACGTGATACACAACATGGAATAAAGTTTATTGAGCATTTGTTATGAATTAGAAATAAAATGAGTGGCTTATGATTAATTTTCCTCGTACTTTCCATATTTCCTTGTCGTCCCTTTCAACAGTCCTCCAGGAATATTATTAATTTTAAAGAATAATTCAAACAGTATGAGAAAATGTTCATCATTATAAACAGCAAGCATATATAATTATACATTATCAATTATTTCAATGATCAGTTAATTTAACAACGCACAAGTTTTTCTAAGTAAAACAATTTTCTCATGGACTTGCACGTGAGATCCTTGACCTTATTTTTGCTTTACATTAAAGTTTCTGTCAACAATCGCAGAAACAACTAATTTTACATCGCTGCAACGAAAAGTATTAAATTGACTAATAAAGTCCATTAAGAATTAATACAAAGTTTTTTATATTACCGGAAGACCGGTGCGGATTTTGTTAGCGCAGCGAGTTCACACGCAAAACTTTGTATTATAATATATTAATTCTCGCAGAGAAGCTTTGCGTTTGAATTTTGCCAAGGCGATCGATATGGATTTTCCAGTCAACCTAGCATCTCGGGCAAATCGTCAAGTTAACACGTATAAGAGAACTCGCGAAACGAAAGCTGGCGTCCGCTGGCACAAGAATGATTCACATCCTGATGGATGTGCGGCCGGCGAGCCAATGGCAGTATACCGTCTGCCACGTTTCAAGGTGGCAGGGGCTCGTCACGCGTATGTGGGAAACAGTCGGCGCGCCGTGGCAAGCGCTTCCTGCACGTTGCACCGTGCCGCGAGCCGTCCTCTCCGTCCTCCCCGGCAGACGAGAAAATGCACGTACTACGGCAGCTGGACGTGCACCCGAAAGTACGCGAGGAGGCCGACATTCTCGTGAGGACCTTCAGCGGTGCGATCGGTAAATACGATCGGAGCTTGTTCCCGACGCTCGTCGACTCCGTCGATGCTCGCGTTGAAGCCCTGCGAGAACGAAGCACGAGTCAAGCTCCACGGGAGCTTGACAGAAACATCCGCGTTCTGTCACGTCCGTGAATAAATAAATAATGCTTGTGTGGCGCCGAGCGAGTGACGTCGGCGAGCTAACCTCTGACTTCCCTCATTAGCATCGCACCTAAATATTTTGAAGTTGATATGATGCTCTTTCTCGCTCTCACCGATGTTTCCTTGAACGAGTGTTCAAAATTAACACGCGTTATTTCACTCTCTTCTTGTATTTTCTGCTTCCCGCCTGCTTTTGTGAGCGTCACTCCACAATTGTTTACGTTTTGATATGTCAAGCGCGACTTGATATCGACGAACTGCGATTTCGCGCGATCAGCAGTCGGTTCGCAGCCACTTCACGCCAATGCGAATGACTAGATCTAATGCCTTTTCAGTTACGATCATTAGTACAATCATCATGGGCATACTGTTCATGTCAGAGGTGAACTATTACCTTACACCGACCATGAGCGAGGAGTTATTTGTAGATACGTCCAGGAGTTCCAAATTGAGGATCAATTTGGACATAATAGTCCCCACAATATCTTGCGACCGTAAGTAGAAACTGTAAGTACCGTTGTATACGAGGGACGGAACAGTGCGGTACGTTTCATTTGGACATCTATTGCAGTTTTATCGATAGACGCGATGGACACGACCGGCGAGCAACACTTGCAAATAGAGCACAATATTTTCAAGAGACGACTAGACTTAAACGGTAAACCCATCGAGGACCCACAAAGGACGAGTACGCATAATATTCTGTCATACAACACATAATATCAAATAGTCCAGAGAGTCATGTAGAAAAATGCTTTATTGCAGATATTACAGACACAAAAGCTGTCAGTAAAACTACAGAGAAGGTAACAAAGGGAATTTTTTATAGATATCTCGCGACCATGCACACTTGCAAGCTAGTCGTTATCGGATGGAACGTTTTTACAGGCAGCGGAGGTCGCCTCTACCACAGAAGAGTGTGGGGATTGCTACGGCGCCGGCACGGAGTTGCTAAAGTAGTTTTACCTGCGCATCCAAGCTAAAGCATCAGTCTGAGCAGCGGCTACAAAGTTAAAAACTCTACTTTCAGGTGTTGCAACACCTGCGAGGAGGTGCGGGAAGCTTACAGACTGAAAAAGTGGGCCCCGCCGGAACCCTCCGATATCAAACAGTGCCAAAACGACAAGGCGATGGAAAAAATCAAGCACGCCTTCACGCAAGGCTGCCAAATCTATGGGTATATGGAAGTGAATAGAGTCGGTGGTAGCTTCCACATTGCGCCGGGTAACAGCTTCTCCGTCAATCACGTTCATGGTATGATACCACCCTTTTTTCCTTTTGCAAAGGCACTTCCAGTGTTGTCGCAGAATTCTTAGGTTCTCCTTTTAAGCAACGTCCCTTTTCACGAACGTGTTCTTTAATGCCACAGTGCACGACGTTCAGCCTTACACTACCACTCACTTCAATATGACGCATAAGATTAGGCATTTGAGTTTCGGGCTCAACATCCCTGGGAAGACAAATCCTATGGATGACACCACTGTAGTCGCCATGGAAGGTACGTGTCTCTGATCCTTACAATTATTTTATTAAGAACTCAATGACCTGTTCTTACATTACAAACACAGTTGCAACTCATAAAGCAGCAAGCTCCTCTCAAAGATCACCATGCCGTTTACAGCTTCCGACCACGCACTAGCATCGTATTCCTGTTCCGATAGCCATAAACGTCCCGAACGTACCACCGCCTTGAATCATCACTTTGCCAATATTGCTGAACAATTCTTTTCCCCTCAGTCCGTATCTACGAAATGAAACACTTTATGAATCACACGTTCATGCCACTTGACGTTCATGTGCGTACGCTATTCCTCCTTGGAAGTGATACCTAAACGCGGAGAATCCTCCGAAGAGTACACCGGATACCGCTCCCACACAAAATCCAATTGTAAAACCTAACTTCATCTTGTCGAAACAAGTCGGTCCTTGCTGATAGGCTCCTCCAGGTACCACGGGCATTTTGCAGTCTGCACAAAATAATTATGGACACATTATTCGTTGCATCTTAAGTTACAACTTACAAGAGAACTTTATCTTATTAGATGATCTTGTCAGATGATTAGATAAATTTATCTTCCTGTTAGAAAAAAATTCGTGAATCTTCATCTCGTAAAGAAATTCTCTCGTCTCACATGTAGTGCGAAGATTTACGCAAGGTTTGTTGTTGCATACGTGCGGCAGTGGAAGCTGTTTAAATTGTACGTATACTTACTATTAACGCGTCCGTTATGTAATCTTGTGGCGTTTACGGTCGCTCGGACGTACTTATGTTCGTACTTTCCAACTTGGAAATCTCAATTGCGATCTCGTGCGAGTGCCGGGGATTCTCAATACATCGCACTTATATCGCAACGTCGAGACGGCGCCATGATGATTTCGCGGCGTGATAAAAAAAAAACGACTACGTTGTCTGCTACCTACTTCCGTTACGTGAACGTAACTCTCGACATGGCGTACGTGGCGGGATATACAAACCGTGTGCCGATGCGATACCGGATACAGGAATAAGAATCTCATTTCGTGAAAAATATAAGAATAATGTATTATATTTTTGACGACGTTTAGATAACTTTTACAAGCGATATATAAAAAATAATTATTTACACAAATCACAATTTAAAAAAATCACAATTAGTAAAATTACAAATTTTTTAAATCGCTTCCCTCTTCTCCGCGCAAAACTTAATAATATAATGTCATGGACAATTCTTGGAAAATCCTGCTCATGACTTCAAACCAGTTAAAGTTATATATATTATAATACTCTAAACCAAAAAATAAAATAAAATGAAATCAACAAACTCTCGACTCTTCTATTTATGGAATTATTCTGATTTCAGGCGCTATGATGTTTTACCATTACATCAAGATTGTCCCAACAACGTACGTCCGTGCGGATGGCTCGACCCTGTTCACAAATCAATTCTCTGTGACGCGACACGCAAAGCAAGTGTCAATGGTCACTGGCGAGTCTGGGATGCCGGGTATATTCTTCAGTTACGAGCTCAGTCCACTCATGGTAAAATACACGGAAAAGGCGAAGTCATTCGGGCACTTTGCGACGAACACTTGCGCGATCATCGGCGGTGTGTTCACCGTCGCTGGACTAATTGATTCGTTGCTCTATCATTCAGTACGCGCGATACAGAAGAAGATAGAGCTAGGCAAATACAATTAATACTTGGGCCCAATTGCGATAACACTGATTACCGCTAATCCTGATTCTATTTTTACCCCTTTCGCCAATGCGCTGTTATTTTAAACGTTAATCGACTTTTCGAGATTTTCGTGATACATAAATTTATGATAAGAAACATGAGCTGCTGACAATGAATTGGGATTAGTGTCAATCGCTGATGCAATACAGCCTTAGGTAAATAATTAAGTTACGATTACGAAAAGTATTATTAAGAGTCGCGTTGCATCGTGAGCATCGATTTTTTCACACTGACGACCGAATTTTCTGACACGGATTCTCATTGCACATTATTTAGCATTAATTGTCGATTCTGGTTTTATATTACATATAGCCCTTAAGTGACGTAAAATTCGAGACTACATAGCGATATTTAGCATCATGTGTATAATACAATTCCGAATATTGCTCATTTCTTCGCAGTGCATGGATGTAAAGAAATATAAGTTACGCGGAATACAAGTAATGACGTATGCGTAAGTAATGCGCTGACATTTATCACCTGATCTTTTATCTCAAAGACGACCATGATAATAATGCTGCTCATAACTACTGATTGAGACTAATGACATTAATGTAAAAAAGTCACTTGTATATGATGTGTACATAAATATACAAAAGAGAATTAAACTCTTATGGGAATGGATATGGGAGTGTTGTACTTCCAAAAACTGGATAGCAAGCGCGCTAGGCTACGCGTGTTTGTTAATATTTATTTATCTTTACACTAAAATTAAAAGAGTTTTTGAAACTCATTATAAACCTCGACAGATGTCTTTGCAATATTCTTGCAAAAGTCTACGTCCGTACCACTAATTAAATCTCGTGGCGAAACGTACATCGGTTTGGTAGGATCGTACTGCGCCCGTTTCATCTCTACTAAGAACGAATGCCTTTGCTGCAGCCTAGTTTTCCTGCACAGCAAAATGTGAGGCATTTGCACGACAAAATTACGTTGCAGTTGCATTTCGTTATGTGCATACTCAAACGTGTCTAACAATCTTGTGCGATCTAAAAGCAATTAAAATTACATAGTATCAATTGATTAAATTGTATTATAATGCACCATTAAATTGTCATTAACATCAATCTTGTCTGATCACATCAAGAGATACTTACTTTTTACCCATATTTTTGGGACTTTGATTAACAGCACTTTTGCTTGTCTTGGATCAAACTCCATATCCTCTTTGATGGTCAATGTGTTACTCATCAGGTGTGACATCTTGTACGTTACCACCTTGGGTGCCTTACTCGTCAAGAACCTTACTTCTGAACCATTGAGTTTGAAAGTCGCTTGGAAGTAACCAAGCCGACCGTCTATATCCTTTGTACTGTACAGCAGCCAGTTGGGATTATTGCAGATTATATCCTTTATCAGATCCGTGCTAAACTCGTGCGCCCTCAGGTATCTTATCCTTGTGTGCAGATCATCCATGTCTACTTTCAGGATATGAGGATTCTTTGTAAGAAATTTACCTAGGTAATTGGCAGGAACACCACAATCGTGCAGGAACCTTATATATGGTTGGATGTCCCGTTCAAAGTCAAGGCCCAGAATGAACTTCACCACATCAGGATTCGATTCGAGTTTGTACAAGCTGACACCGAGCTTCACTAGCTGTTGAACCGTGCGGGATTTGTTTGCGTATTTCGCAAAAGTGCAAGTCGGAGTAAGATATGGACCGATGTCAGATATATCCTCGGTGCACCTATCTAAAGGCTCCGGCAATGTTTCATCAATTTCAGAGTCATCGAGAGAATCTTCGTTGGGCACACTGGTGATAATTTGCTGAATACGAGCGACCGGAGTCGCGCTCGCATTATTGTTTAGATTACTGTGAGGCTCCAATGTATAACCTCCATCATCGGTTTTCGTATTCGATAAAATGTTTGATTCAGGAATCATAATGTTGTCTTGACTTTTGTCGGTATCCTTTGGTAAACATTGTCCGAGCCTGGGACTTCTGGATATAAATCGTGTAATTAAATTCGTTGCAACCGGCCGCGTCATTGATACAAGTGAATAGCATCGTTGAAATGGCATATTGAACATTTATAATTTATATAAATGTAAAAGGATTTAAATAAAACCAATAAATTGCTCTCTCTCTCTTTCTCTTTCTGTCTTTAAATTTCTTGTAAACTTCGTCCAAAAATATATATATTTAATAATATTGACAAATATAGGTTATCTTGTACAATCTCGTGATACACATATGCACAGAAGCGCAACTCTATCAAATATTTTCAACTGAATGAAGAGCCATGAGGAATAAGGAAGTTGCTCTACTGGCTATTAATCCATCGACCAAAAAATGTCCAAGGCTCTTTGTTGTACTACCTGTTACATTTCAATTTATTATAATAATATAATGTATAATTGTGTTTGCTGGGATTGTTAATCACAGACACTATGTTTGCACAAGCGTTATTTTTGTAGTACTTTACTCAAATTATCACAAGTTACGATAATTTGAGTAAGTATATGTTTTAAGATGAATACCAGCCTAACGCTAATTATATAATTCGAGTAAATTACTACAGAAATAACATACGCTCGCGTAAACGTAGTGCCTGACAATAATTTGCACTAAGAAAATAAAAAAATAAAACAATCAACTTATAAGTATCATATTGAGTTAACCGGAAAGTCCATGTAGATTTTTTTAGCAAAATTCGTAATACAAATTTTTGTTTAAATTTTGCTAAAAAAAACCATCTCTATGGACTTTTCGATCAACCCAACAGTATACGGTAAATCTAACGAGTCATGTTACGCTTTCTCGTTGAGATAAGTATCGCAAAGCAGGAAACTAAACTCGTCTCGTAGAAAAAAAGAGAACATTATACGTACATACTTTACGATCCAATTAGTCACTAATCAGCGTTACAGAAAACTGCAAAGCAGGAAATCCACATAATTGTATTAACAAATACTTTATTATTTTAAAACGGTTAAACGCGTATTAAATATAAAAGCGGCAAGACAATGCGCTTTGATTTACATCAATATACAACTCAGAAAATGACGCAATACAGCATTCTCGGATCATTCTACATCTCTCGATCTCTCTCTCTCACAAAATTGCAAAGCACGATTCAAAAGGCTATCACTTCGCATTCGTAGAATGCGTATTCACTCGTGCAGATACACACATGCACATCCATAAATGGTCTATTATTATAGTCTAGAGCCTTTATATCTCTTTACAGTAGAGCTGTTATGGTAAAAGTGACATGCCTGCACTACGTTACGTAATATAAGTACATTAATCATACATTAAGAACACTTTGATTCACGACCAGCATCTTAATATAAAAACAGAAATAAATTACCGGAATGTTCCTTAATGATAAGGTAACAATGTTTTCTGCCGCATTATTGCAACTGTGCACGGTCCAATACAATGATCGTTTGTACGACTGATTATATCTCTTATTAATCCATCATCGTTTCCCGTATTTGTTGGAGAATCAGCTTGATTTCGTAAAGTTCAATGCAGCACGATAATCGTAGAGGTACCTTCTAACATGAAAGCTTGACTAGGCAATTCTGACGTCTATTATCATTCTGATTGCACCAAGACAGATTTATATAAAAGCTATATATAATATACATAAGCTTTTTATATATATATATATTTTTTATATAGCAATATATGTATACATAAAAAATTTAATCTTATATATAAAATATATATATACATATATGCAAAATTATGCATACATAGCTCTTTTTTTCCCCTCAAAGTATCAAACTGGTAAACATGTGATCGAGATCAGAGCGATTATCGAATCAATAATGGCCAAGTGTACACAGCATTCCGTGAAACCTAAACTAGAACTTATACAAGTCGATGTAGTCGATATAATCTGCATTTTGTCCTTAAATTAAATAACATATATCCTGTACTGTTTTAGTTCTCCGCGGTATGACTAGATCTCGGAATTTCAATCGTTTTTCTGCCGGACTGCCATTTTGCTATTATTTGTTTCACCGTCCAACTGGCGATTTTTGGCCTGCTGTCGCAGCTGAGCCCTCTTTAGACTTGTCATCAACTGACTGGACTGATAGAGCCAGCTAGCCTGAAAAATTATTTGTGACAACTTGTGATGATCATGCATCATAACTAAATTCTCTAAAATATATTATCAAGGTGAGCTTCAAAATCATGTACAGATTTTGAATATTACTTACCACCATGATCATACAATTTATTAAGATAGGCACAGAAAAAACGATGGATATGAATAAGCCCTTCGAATCAAAATATTGCTGTCTGGAGAATACCCTGTGAATCATCATAATCATTAAAGATTATCAGATTAGAGTGGAAGAAATCCGGAAGAAGAAATTCACTTTGACTCGCGCAACTAATACATACCTCCAATTTGTTGCTGCAACTTCATTAATGCTCTCTGAGAAATAAACCAGGAGTACTGAAACAGAGAAAGTTTGTGGTAACATCACGAAAAAGGCGAGATCACGACAATCACAAGCAAAACACTTACAGAGTACAAGAAACAAAATTATCTGAAAATTTGCATGATTCCTAGTCATTAATGCGGTCATTGTGATGGCAATGTGAAAAGTCAACAGGACAGCCAGCCATGGATCTCTCCAATCAATCTGCAACAATCACGTAGCATTACAAAAGATTTGTTTAATATCAATTTTAATTTGTAGGAAATCAAACAGATGTTATAGTAAAAAGTGATATAACTTTTGAACGACTAGAAAAAATATTATATTTTTATGATTGTCCTTATCTTAGTTATCTGTTAGAGTACTCTTTTGCGATTATATATTTTCACATTGGCAGAGAAACAAGATAAACATAATACTTATTCTCCTAACAATCTATTTACTTATTTGCACAAGTGAGAACGATAGTCCCGTCGTGAAAACGTCGTGAAACACGGAAGTAAAGGAATCATCATGAATAATTTGCACACAATAATTGCTCGAAAACATCTATTCCGAAGGATCAATTATATCTTAATTAATTACAGTGAATATAATTATATTCGTAAAAAAACACGTTTTGGTGCAAAGCGTGCTTGCGAACTGGCGAACGTGACAAAAATAGAATGCTAACGTAATCAACGATTTCAAAAGCGTTTCCGACCTTTTCATTTCCTGCCGCAGGAACGGCAATGAAAACTCGACAAAAATCATCGATCGAAATTTTTTTCTGTTTACATTCCAACTGAATCCTGTTTCTCATTGCACGGGCGATAACAAGATCAACCAGCGTTAATAAGACTGCGAAGAGACTGCTCTTATTCTGACGAAATCTGATATGTTGTTGCATTCCGCATTTGGGCAGAACAACCGGATTTTATTGAAAGTGCAGCGTGGCAATGAGCAAGAGCGCCGATTAAAACTTTGGAGCGCAAAGTTGTTGCACTGTGACGCAAAATGATTTGCAATGTTTGATGATTTCCTGCGCTTCTCCAGCTCATATATAGCAGACTTGTATGTTTCGGTGATACCTCCAGCATTTCATTTCTTTGTTCCCCTCTTTCTTCAGAGTATAAATATGTATTCTCTATGTCATTTCAATTACAAAGAAGGCGCAACTTAAGAAACATTTATTGTTGAAGTATTCTCTCGTATTCTTTCTGAACATGTTTGCAATTCTTTTTTCTTCTCCTTGTTGAGCGCTACTACATTTTATTGCGTAGAGAGCATAGTGTAATTGAGAGAAACAGGCCTGTAAACGAGGAAAATCTGCACTGTGTGTGTCTCGACTTAATGTATTTTGTATTGACAGTGACCTCGGTCATATAATATAGATAAACGAAATAAATACGTAATATATATAGTAAAGAAGCAGCTCTATGGATTCGCGTCTGTTCACCGCGAATGTTTAACGCTGCTGCGTGAAATAACGCCGAAGAAAATCCGCGTATTTTAGATTCCGCCAGACTCGAGACACGGGCACGAGGATTTAATTAACCGCGATATATTTACATAAATCGTGCGCTCCTTTTAGAATGTAGCTCTAGTTTCTAGTCTAGCGTGCGCAAGAAAAAAGAAAAAAAGCTTAGAGTAGTGCGCCGACACACGCGCGCGCAGTCGGTTGGGCCGTCGGTGCGAGCGACGCATACACACGCACACACGCCGCCGAAGGCCAAAAGTTAATCGACAGATAGGAAAAGAGCTGCTGCGTGATCAACAAACTCGTTGACTGGCGGAATGTCCGCGACGCGTAGGCGTAACAGCGGTGGAAGAAGGATGCTGAGAGGACTCACGCTCTGCAGGAAGGGCCAGATACCGTCGATCTCGTCCGTCGCTATAAGAATCGAGTCGTCGGTGGACATGGTGCCTCTCGCGTCACAGGGAGCTTACGGGTGTCGCGGCGATGGCGATTGCAACGATGACGAGGAGACGCCGAAGGAGCGGAAGGTGGAGAACGTGAGCGCATTCGCGAGACGGGAGTCCGCACGCACACCGCTCTCGCGATCACCGGCGCGACTTGGATCTCGCGCAGGACGTACGTCGCATGATCCCGACCTCTGGTAGCCGCGCGTGTCAGGCTCGAGACTCGCAGCACGCGGCCGGCTCCGCGGCGTGTCCTCGCAACACCTGTACGTACCGCGGATCCGTAACCCGACCGATAAAAACGGCCACGCGGAATCATGCGCGAGCCGACGACGGACGAGCGAACGAGCGAGCTAGCTAGCTCTACGGCACATCATCGGCGTCGGTATGCGGATACTCCACATTACGCTGTGCAGCGGAATGATCAGTGGCGATCGTTCGTGCGGAAGAAAAAAAATATACATGCTCACGCGGTGACGGTAACCCGACTTGTCCCTCAACGATCGATCGAACCCAAGGGAGTAACGAGACGAACGCGGCGAACGCACCTTGTCCCGAACCCACTTCTCGCGGAAGAACGACCAGAGAGCGACTCGAATGACAGAACAGGAACGAAAGGACGAACCTAACCTCAAGGAGGAGCGAGCTACTCCGCCGCGCAAGATCCGTCACCGGTAAGTCACGAGGCGTGCCCGTGTTGTTTAAGTAAAGTGGCTCGGGAATTCTTGCATTTTGAGCTCGTTGAATCGATACGAGTTCCCGAGTGGGAACATTCGCACGTTGATCAGCCGCGTTCGAGCGGTGGATCATCACGGGCGCGCCACCGCGCCGGGCCAATCAGCGTCACCTTCACGTCGCCTGATATTCCGCTCGGCCAATCGCCGCTCTTCCTTCATTTCTTTTTTTTGTGATAACGTCGCGTGAAAATCTATAAACTATACGTAAGAAACGATTATTTTTATATTTGAATTGTAATTTTCCGCTGCTACCGATTGCTGTTATTGAAAGTTTCTTTGTAGAAAGAAGATCTCGTATTATGTATAGCAATTTTAAGTTGAGCATTATCATCCTCCGATCATTTAATACTATCTATTCCGATCATTTACTACTATCTATTCCGGCATGTCTTCGAGGAACTGAGCTACTTGGCGAATGTAAAATTGAGCGCGCAATCATTAATGCATGACGTATTGATAAGCATAAATTTTGCATCAGGAATTGGTGCATTACAGGTGATTACTGAAAAACTCTTGTGAGGGTGATATCCATTTTAATAGAAAATTGAATAATGTAATGCGAATTGTTACGTGATCACACACATATATCTATCTCACTTGTAAATATAGGTTCTTATCTCTCTTGTTGATGATTACAGTTTAAAACAAATGCTCGTATAATCATTTTTGTGCGCGAGCACAGATTATCTCCACGTGGGATAAAAAGTGAGCCATTTGAAAAATGAGAACGAGTAGACTGGCGATTTGCATATCGGTAAATAGTATATACTGAATAACGTAACGTGTAAGTCATGTCGCTATGCATACAATAGCATCGCTAATCCATGATCCTTGAAACAAAGTAAACAAGAAATGTACTTCGACGTTTTTTACACCAAGCACACATGCGTCATACACTTTATTGCAAATTCGTTTTGCGTCCGTCATTCGCGAGACCGTCGAATCGACACGGTGGGAAACTCGGTTACCTCTCACGGCGGCCGCGTGAGAAGCAACAATTAAATTGAGCGAAAGCTTGAGAAAGGGCTGGGGAGAGACGCGCGAAATCGACGGGCGGAAAATCGATATCCTGCGGCGGGTATGATTTACAGAACGATCACGAATTACGGGACAGAAAAACCGAAAACGGAAAATAAGCGCGAAGTGATGATCTCGCGGCGGAATTGTCGAGGTCGCAATGACCGGCGACCCTTGAACCCAAGAGCACGCCTGGTAATCATGTTCCCTCGTACGACACACTCGCGTATGCGATGATGCTCCCCACGTGGGGCACTGCAAGTCTTCTACTTCGAACTTATTGGCCAGTCAGTGCCTCGCGCGTGATCCGACGATCGTCTCGTTACTCCTCACCGTCGTAAGCTTGCTCGCATTAGTCTTCCGACAACGCGACAACGTCGATCTTGTGCTTCGACTTTGAATGCCATTCCTCGCTGTAGGCAGAAAGGGGCCAAGGTGAAACGCAAGGTGTACCTGTGGTATGCTACGCAATCTTCTGGATTTCTTGTCTGGTACTTTCGTTAATTCGTATACATACCCGCGTTACATCGTACCTCTCTGTACTTCTCGCGACGAACGAGCGACCGTAGCCGCCAGCCGTAGACAGTAGTCACGGTAGCCACGGCGTACGCTCATTTTCTCTTCATTCCCGTCCCTTTAAGCCCCTTTTGTATCACGCGACCGCTTCAGAGCGATCTCTTCCGCTGCTTACCGAGGACACCGCTCGTTCGGAAGGCCCCCGGTTTCCTCCACGGTAACGCGATCCACCCAGTAGGACTTCTCTCCTAGGGTGAGTAAGCAAGTTTCACGAAACACCCTTACGATCGCTCCTGAGCGTCTATCCGAACGAGATCGATCCGCCGATTTGTCATCATGACTGCTTCTTACGATTGATTACCGAATAAACGGTTGTTGATCATAACGCATCGGATATATACGGGAATGTATTTTTGAAGGTAACGTCGAGCGCGCGGACGGGCAGCCAAGCGGGTACAAACCGTCCGATTCCTCCGATTCGGAGTCTACTACGAAGCCAATCCATCTTGTCGGTTCCTCAAGGACCGCTCGCGCGAAAGAAATGTCGGACGCACAGGTGAGCTTCGTCGTCGGGGAACCCGAGCTCGATCCCGATAGCGGTCCCGATCCTAGCGAGGTGCAAGAAATCGAGGATAGCTTCCCGGACGAAGGCAGCGATTTCAATTATTTGCAGATGCAGAACAATATTGTGCCAGGACCGGGCGAACGCCGCAAGCGTCTCAGGTGATTGTTCCTGTAATTATTAACGAGCAAAATTTCGAGTCTCCGACAGTCTTAAGACAGTATTATGAAGGAAGCTTTCGATTATTTCAGAAGTCTCGTCAATCGACGATGCTCGCATTCGATTTATTGTCCGCGTAAATTTTGAGCATCAGGACAATGTCGCTAGGAATTCTATAACTTTTGTAAATCTATGCAGTTACGTAACACGCGAGCCGTGTGCGCTAGTGCACTTGTAACACATGGAACGGAAAACGACATATTTTCTGTGGTTCTCTCTGACCTTTTTCCCCTTTGATTCCGTGACAATGAACGAACGTTTGAATATTCAAATAGACTTCCATCAAGCGAATCGCACAGGCGGTTTCCTTAAGTTCTTTAAGTATAATATATGTCCTCCGGATATTGCGTTATCGGAAATATTCGTTTTTAGATAATGCGCCAAATATTCGAGTTATGTAATATATTAATTAATACATATAATTACATTAGGATACATCTAATTCTACTTTATTGATTATCTGCTCGCAAGATACTCGTAAACGATTGATAACATAAAATTATTCCCCATTTTTAGAATGAAAAGTTCGTTTTCCTTCTTTTATCCGATTCAGTTTAGAAATCTAATTTACGCGTACGCGTGAAAAATACTAAGGTCTAAGGAGATAATTATATAATAGATACACGCGTAATCCTTTGATTTACGTGAGTTTGTAATCTTTGTTCATCCATTCGAACGTAAGCATGTAATATATACGTTTGCATAAGAAAAACCGAAGGAATGAGACCTTAAGAAAGTCAAAGACCTTTGAATTCCACTTTGACATATAACTGATGATGATTGCATTTTGATTGGCATGAAAATAAGCTCAATAAGCAAATTTCGAAATATCGTATACCAATACTATTAATATAATGCAATTTTGTTGTACTATAGTTCAATCTTACTGTACGCAATAATTACAAGACAAAAGGATGCCATTATCTTCCCGTTTCTTTATTTGTGTTAAAAAAAATGCAATAGCATATTTGTTAATATCATCTGGAAGTAAGAAACTACTTAGGAAACATATACAAAACATGTTACCGGAATTCAAACAAAATCATATCTTTCTAATCCTCATCAGGCATCACATGAGTCTCACGCACGTAAAAGTAGGGGAATCTCGGTGTGCGTCAAGAAAGAAAGTTATTTGGATAGTCAGTAAGAAACTCGTATTGAGCACCCGTCAGTGGATACTCGTCTTTGTAACGGGACGATCGACGCGGCGCCGAAGTGTATCCGTTCACATTTCTCAACTCTTCGTGGAAAGTCGAAGTTCGCGATTTGTTCGAGTAGTCTCCAAATCATACATATCGCTGTGATATAAAAATATTTTCTATAGCGTACTTCTTTTTTCCACAAATATCGTTGTGACAATAATATCATTGTACATCTTATATCTTTAAAGATTTAGTTCTTAGATTATATTTAGATTTAATCATCATTATTCATTGCTATCGTTGTGACGCTTGATGTAAATTGAAAGAATAGTTTTGCATTTTATTTGAACTTGGAAGTTTGTGCGGTTTCGTTTTATTCCTTGAGTATTTGTCGGAAGCAAAATAATTTGTGATACTTGTTTCGCTTATTGTTCTTCATAATGATAATATAATAATGTAGTAACATGTTAAATAATACATATCGAGGTCGCCAATTATGATGATTAACGCTTTTTATCATCGCTGCTTTTATCAAATTTTTCGCATCGTTTGGTGGACTAGAAACCAGGCCAAACATCGGACTAGCTGAAAATTTTAATATCTGCGAAATATTGCACGTATCATTATTCTGGATTTTACTGTTTCGCGTTTACTCATTTTTGGCATTGAACGTGAAGGCAATTGTGTTCGTTTCAACCGGAACCACATAATGAGACGCATAAAAAGATTCGTCTTGGCAGAAAATACAGAGAAGTATCCGAATTGGAAAAATTCGGACAATATATTAGTTCGCTTCTTTGAAAAGAGCACAACGAAAAGTAGTGATGAAAGCATTAAAGAGGAGGACATAGATGAATCGCGAGTGAAAAACCTGTCAACTGTGGGATTAACGTAATTTAATATTTTATTCTGTGAATACACACACACACATGAAATCGTAAGCATTAAGAAATTCATACATTATCCAAACGTATGCGTCGAGAGTAAATCTTTGGTATAAATATTTTAATCGATGAGTAAAATAATGAATAGCTTCAATCAATTATATATCGAAATATATCGAATATATATGTATATGTATATATTTTATATATATATTTATGTAAATATGTATGAATATGTAAGACAAACAGATCGTTTAAAACAAATGTACATTTCTTAATGTCATTTACATATTCAGTGATACAGTTTTACTTGTCAACAACATAAACCAGTATTTATTACTAGAATTTTAAGTAAAATGTCGTGATGTATGAGATAGACGAAATAAACCGAAGGCTAAAGCTATAAAATATCATAAGTGAAACGTCATCATATCGTATTGTGCAAGCTATTTAAGAAATTCGTCCTAATACTCTATTTTCTATACGTCACTCGTGTCTTTGGACGCGTTGATAACATGAGACGTTTTTGCTCGTAATAAATGCAAATCATTGGTTGATATATTTTTTATTTACTGATATAATTCGTGAAATTTTATAATAAATAAATATACCATTGAGCATTATGATACAAACATTTATAAATGTATGCATGTATTATTTGATAGGCCCAGCATGTCGCAGGGTACGGTGATGATTCAAGCACAAAATCGACTACAAGAAAAGGATTTCACTGTTGCGACACCCGAAGAGTTTGTCCATCGTTTCGGAGGCACCAGGGTTATCAACAAGGTAATTCCTCACTAGAGCACGCGTGTGTGTCTCACACTTTGAGCATTCTGAAACTATCAAAGCCATTAGCCAAGGATCGTTTATACAGAGTTTGTGGACTTTTTTTAGGTGCTAATCGCCAACAATGGTATCGCAGCGGTTAAATGTATGCGATCGATTCGACGATGGTCATACGAGATGTTTAAAAACGAGAGAGCCGTGCGCTTCGTGGTGATGGTCACGCCAGAAGATCTAAAGGCCAATGCAGAGTACATCAAAATGGCAGACCAATACGTGCCTGTACCGGGTGGAACCAACAACAACAACTATGCTAATGTAGAACTGATTGTCGATATCGCGTTACGTACTCAGGTCCAAGCAGTTTGGGCCGGATGGGGCCACGCTTCGGAAAATCCTAAATTGCCGGAACTACTCCACAAAAATAACATCTGCTTTATTGGTATAAATATAAAAAAAAACCCGATTAATAAAATAGAAAAGAGAGAAAAAATACGCGCAATTGCGATATCGTCGTAGAAAATTTTCGTGAACTTTGTCAATACCTGCGCGTCGATTATTGCATCTTCGTGCGCTTGTATGTACATTTTCACATTTCTGTGTCTTCTGCTAGGACCATCCGAGAAGGCTATGTGGGCGTTAGGTGACAAAATCGCGTCCAGTATAGTCGCGCAAACGGCGGATGTACCCACTCTTCCTTGGTCAGGTTCGGAATTAAAAGCACATTATAGCGGGAAAAAGATTAAAATATCGTCGGAACTTTTCAAAAAAGGATGCGTCGCCAGCGTGGAAGAATGTCTAGCGGCGGCTAACAAAATCGGCTTTCCAATCATGGTGAAAGCGAGCGAAGGTGGTGGCGGTAAAGGCATTAGGAAGGTCGAAAACGCTGAGGAAATACCCACCTTGTTTAGGTAAATCTTCTTTAATTTTTACAACATAGCAACTCGCAGATAATTCATTTTCATTACAAGAATTTCTAACATTTAGGCAGGTGCAGGCCGAAATACCTGGATCGCCGATATTCATTATGAAGCTAGCTAGGTGCGCTCGTCACTTGGAGGTGCAATTGCTGGCCGATAATTATGGTAACGCGATATCATTGTTCGGACGCGACTGCTCCATTCAAAGAAGACATCAAAAGATCATTGAAGAGGCACCGGCTGTAATCGCCAAACCAGAAGTTTTCGAAGAGATGGAAAAAGTAGGTATATCATTAAATACGTACTGAGCAAAGATTAGATCATGCTATTAATCGTCTGGTATTAAATGATAGGCTGCTGTGAGATTAGCGAAAATGGTGGGATACGTTAGCGCAGGTACCGTCGAGTATCTGTACGACACATCCGGCCGATATTATTTCCTGGAATTGAATCCTCGCCTCCAAGTGGAACATCCTTGTACCGAGATGGTATCGGATGTAAATCTACCGGCGGCCCAATTGCAGATAGCGATGGGCTTACCATTGAATCACATCAAGGATATTCGTCTTTTGTACGGTGAAAGTCCCTGGGGTAATAGCCCGATCGATTTCGATCAACCGCGTCACAAGCCGCAGCCGTGGGGTCACGTTATCGCGGCTAGAATCACTAGCGAAAATCCGGACGAGGGTGAGACTGCTTTCTACTACGCAACATAGTAGTTATAAATAATCTGTATATAAAGTATAACTCGAATTTCAGGCTTCAAGCCAAGTTCCGGTACGGTGCAGGAGTTGAATTTTCGATCGTCCAAGAACGTGTGGGGTTATTTCTCGGTTGGGGCGTCAGGTGGGCTTCACGAGTTCGCAGATTCGCAGTTTGGCCATTGCTTCTCATGGGGTGAAGATCGCAATCAAGCTAGAGAGAATTTAGTCGTAGCTCTGAAAGAATTGAGCATCAGAGGCGATTTCAGAACAACGGTCGAATATTTGATCACGTTGTTGGAAACCGAGTCCTTTCTACAGAATAATATAGATACCGCCTGGCTCGATTTGCTGATCGCGGAACGCGTTCAAAGCGACAAACCGGACGTCTTACTTGCCGTTACGTGTGGAGCGCTTCATATAGCCGACAGAACGATCACAGCTGCTTTTGCTGGTTTCCAAACAGCCTTGGAGAAAGGCCAGATACAAGCCAGCAATGATTTAGATCATGTCGTTGATGTAAGTTTATACTCTAATTTGATAAATGCTGTGTGCAAAATCGTTGAATTTATTCAAGAGTAATTTTATTTTAACGTTGAAAATATTCATAGATTTCTACTGTATATTACAGATTGAGCTTATCAATGATGGATACAAGTATAAAGTACAAGCTGCCAAATCTGGCCCCAACAGCTACTTTCTCGTGATGAATGGTTCTTACAAAGAAGTCGAGATCCATCGCATGTCGGACGGAGGACTGCTGCTCTCGGTGGACGGTGCCAGTTTTACAACTTACATGCGGGAAGAGGTAGATCGTTACAGAATCATCATTGGAAACCAAACGTGTATTTTCGAGAAGGACAATGATCCGTCTCTATTAAGATCACCGTCGGCCGGCAAATTAATCAATTTCTTGGTCGAAGATGGTGGCCATGTTGATGCGGGTCAGGCATATGCCGAAATCGAAGTGATGAAAATGATCATGACCGTGACCGCCAGTGAAGTGGGTAGCGTCTTCTATGTAAAGAGACCGGGTGCTGTATTGGAAGCCGGCACGTTGATCGCGCATCTCGAGCTTGACAATCCATCTTTGGTGACAAAAGCGCAAGAATACTCGGGACAATTCCTCGCAGCAACCACACCCGCTGTACCGGAGAAACTCAATCATCTTCACTCCAAGTATCGAGACGCCCTGGAAAATACTCTGGCTGGCTACTGTTTGCCGGATCCGTATCATCTGCCGCGTTTGCGCGAGTTCATCGAGAAATTCATGTGCTCGCTACGCGATCCTAATCTGCCGCTGCTGGAATTGCAGGAGGTGATCGCGACTATATCGGGCAGGATCCCCATTTCGGTGGAGAAAAAAATTCGCAAGTTAATGTCTTTGTACGAGCGAAACATCACGTCGATCCTCGCTCAGTTCCCTAGTCAACAGATCGCCGCGGTGATCGACGGACACGCGGCGACACTGTCAAAGCGAGCCGAGCGGGATGTGTTCTTCCTAACTACTCAAGCCATCGTGCAATTGGTGCAGAGATACCGAAATGGCATACGCGGTCGAATGAAAACTGCCGTACACGAACTTCTTCGACAGTATTACACGGTCGAAAGTCAATTCCAACAGGGGCACTACGACAAATGCGTATCCGCGCTGATAGAAAAATACAAGGACGATGTGACCACCATAACCGGTATGATCTTTAGTCATAATCAAGTGATGAAGAAGAATATTCTGGTCACTATGCTGATCGATCATCTCTGGACCAACGAGCCCGGTCTTACCGACGAGCTCTCGAGCACACTGACCGAACTGACCAGTCTGAATCGCACGGAACATAGTCGCGTCGCGTTGAGAGCCAGGCAGGTGTTAATCGCCGCCCATCAACCCGCCTATGAGCTCAGACATAATCAAATGGAATCGATATTTCTCTCAGCGGTGGATATGTACGGGCATGATTTCCATCCGGAAAATCTGCAGAAACTCATTCTCTCGGAAACATCCATTTTCGATATACTTCACGATTTCTTCTATCATATGAACCGCGCGGTGTGCAATGCGGCCTTGGAGGTTTACGTGCGACGTGCTTATATCAGCTACGAGCTCACATGTTTGCAACATCTAGAGCTGTCTGGTGAGATTCCATTAGTGTACTTTCAATTTGTTTTGCCCAGCAACCACCCTAATCGTCAGAATCAGTCCCTGGTGGATCACAGAGCTGGCGCAATGGCAGCCTTTCAGGATCTCGAGCAATTCAGCCAATACACCGATGAGATCCTAGATTTGCTGGACGATCTATCGAGTCCTGTGCCGGTAGTGTCAGCGAAGCTGCTGGAGGCGGTGGAAGCTGTTGGTAGTGAGTCGCGACACAGCACATCGATCAACGTGTCTGTGAGCGCGGCAGAGGCACCGGCGGCGGCGACGACAACAGCGGTGACCAATGACGAGTCTGCCGAACCGGTTCACATACTTAGCATTTCAGTTAAAGAGAACGGTACCGAGGACGACGCCACCATGGCAAGGTTGTTTGGAGATTGGTGCGCGAAAAACAAGGACGAGCTGGTGTCTCGCGGTATCCGAAGAGTGACATTCGCCGCGCTCAAACGGAGGCAGTTCCCCAAATTCTTCAGCTTCCGCCAGCGAGACAATTTCGTCGAGGACAGAATCTATCGGCATCTCGAGCCCGGTTGCGCCTTCCAGTTGGAACTGAATCGTATGAGGACCTACGATCTCGAGGCCCTGCCAACATCCAATCAGAAGATGCATCTGTATCTCGGGCAAGCAAAAGTCGCGAAGGGCCAGCAAGTTACGGACTATCGCTTTTTCATTCGCTCGATCATACGGCATTCCGATCTCATCACGAAGGAAGCCAGCTTCGATTATCTCCACAACGAGGGCGAACGCGTTCTGCTCGAAGCCATGGACGAGTTGGAAGTCGCGTTCTCGCATCCGCTAGCGAAGCGCACCGAATGCAATCACATTTTCTTAAACTTCGTGCCTACGGTCATCATGGACCCCAACAGAATAGAAGAGAGCGTAACCAGCATGGTGCTACGTTACGGGCCAAGATTGTGGAAGTTACACGTTCGACAGGCAGAAATCAAGATGACTATCCGGCCAGCTCCGGGAAAACCGACCTCAAACGTGCGTCTTTGCATCGCTAACGACAGCGGCTACAGCATTGATTTGCATCTCTACACGGAAGCTACCGATCCCAAAACGGGTATCATCCGTTTCGAATCTTACCCGCCTACGACAGCGAACGCGACCAATTGGAGGCCTGGTCCCATGCACGGCCTTCCGATCTCCACGCCATATCTGACCAAAGACTATCTTCAAGCAAAGAGATTTCAGGCGCAGAGCGCAGGCACAACTTACGTCTACGACCTACCGGACATGTTCCGGCAGCAGCTTGAAAAATTATGGCACAAATATAAAGAAGAAAGATCAGTGAACGACAATCAAACTCCGATCACGATTCCTAGTCCGGTGATGGATGTTGTAGAGCTGGTGTTAGAGGGAGAACAGCTGGTCGAACAAAAGCGATTGCCAGGCGAGAACGACATCGGCATGATCGCGTGGCGATTGACCTTGTACACCCCGGAATATCCAGACGGTAGGGACATCATACTCATCGCTAACGATTTAACGTTCATGATAGGCTCATTTGGGGTGCGCGAGGATCTGGTATTCTACAGAGCCTCCGAGAAAGCGAGGCAGCTCGGGTGTCCACGAATATACTTCGCCGCAAATTCTGGAGCTCGTATTGGTCTGGCCGAAGAGGTAAAGGCTCTCTTTAGAATCGCATGGGAGGACGAGAACGAGCCGGAGAAAGGTTTTAAATACATATATCTCACTCCGGATGATTACGCGCGCCTGGCACCTTTCAACTCGGTGAAAGCCTCGTTGATCGAGGATCCCGCAGGAGAATCTCGTTACAAGATTACCGACATCATCGGCAAGGATGGTAACGATGTGGGTGTAGAGAATTTGAAATACGCCGGTCTAATCGCGGGGGAAACATCGAGAGCCTACGACCAGATAATTACCATCTCTATAGTATCGTGCCGAGCGATCGGTATCGGTGCTTACTTGTTGCGTCTTGGCCAAAGAGTAATTCAAATTGAAAACTCGCACATCATTCTCACCGGATACAAAGCATTGAATGCTGTGTTGGGACGTGAGGTATATGCCAGTAACAATCAATTGGGAGGCACGCAAATTATGCACAATAACGGAGTGTCCCACGCGACTGATGCTCGAGACCTGGATGGAGTAGCAACTGTCCTAAAGTGGATCAGTTACTTCCCTAAACACAAAGGCGCGCCGTTGCCAATAATATCGCCCGTCCAGGACCCGATCGATCGAGAAATCACTTATATGCCTACGAAAACGGCTTATGATCCGAGATGGATGATAGAAGGCAGGCATTGCAGTGAGTCGAGCACTTGGGAAAGCGGCTTCTTCGACCGCGGCTCGTGGCACGTAAGTCTTAATTTTTCTT
Organism: Ooceraea biroi; assembly: GCF_003672135.1. Classification (NCBI taxonomy): domain Eukaryota; kingdom Metazoa; phylum Arthropoda; class Insecta; order Hymenoptera; family Formicidae; genus Ooceraea; species Ooceraea biroi. Next base: position 11,387,961 of record NC_039510.1, read on the forward strand.
CCTGTATATTATACGTAATTTATACATATTATATCGTTCATTCACATCCGCTGTGCTATTAACATAGGAAATTATGAGACCGTGGGCACAAACGGTGGTCACGGGACGAGCTAGGCTCGGCGGTATACCTTGTGGTATTATTGCTGTTGAGACGAGAACAGTCGAACTGCATTTACCAGCCGATCCAGCCAATCTAGATTCAGAAGCCAAAACTGTATCCCAAGCGGGACAAGTATGGTTCCCAGATAGCGCGTATAAAACTGCACAGGCTATCCAGGATTTCGGAAAGGAAGAATTGCCGCTGTTCATCTTCGCTAATTGGAGAGGCTTCTCTGGTGGTATGAAAGGTAAGTTACACTGTTTAACTACTTACTGTCGTTATTACTTGATTAAATTATTCTTACTCGTATTCACGAATTACTTCATTGTTCTTGCTTATAGATATGTATGAGCAAATTATGAAATTTGGCGCGTACATTGTGGATGGATTACGACAATATTGCAAGCCAGTGTTCGTTTATATTCCGCCAAATGCAGAACTTAGAGGTGGCGCTTGGGCGGTGGTGGATCCCATGATAAACCCTCGTTTTATGGAAATGTTTGCTGACAATACTAGTAAGGGCGGCGTCTTGGAACCTGAGGCTCTTGTGGAAGTCAAATTTCGTCAGAAGGACATTGTGAAGACCATACACAGAATCGATCCAGTTGTACACAAAATAAAAGTAAATATAGTAACTGCCTATGTTTTTATTGTGCTTAAGTAATCGAAGTAATCTGATATGTAACATTCATGCAATACGTGCTTGTAGGAAAAATTGGCGACGGTGAACACAGCGGAGGAACGAACCGAGCTCGAAGCACAGATCAGTAAACGTGAGGAACTTTTGGAACCGATGTATCGTCAAGCTGCCGTTCACTTCGCTGATCTTCATGATACGCCTGAGAGAATGTTTGAGAGAAACACAATTCAGGAGATAATACCGTGGAAAAAGGCACGACGACTATTTTACTGGCGGTTACGGCGCAGACTTTTGGAAGAGGAAATTAAGAACGATATCTTAGCGACGCAGCCTAGTCTCGACGTCAGGCAGGTAGGAGCGATGCTACGACGCTGGTTTATCGAGGACAAGGGCGCGACGGAATCATACTTATGGGATCAAGATGAAGCTGCGGCTTGTTGGCTGGAGGCACAACGTAAAACTGACAACAGTGTTGTATCGCGTAATATAATGTGCGTGAAAAGGGATGCGGTAATAACGCGTATCAAGGAGGCTCTGGAGACCTGTCCGGAAATAAAATTGGATGCGGTATTGGAGATCGCACACAGATTACAGCCGGCCGAACGGGCGGAGTTGCAAAGAACGTTAACGCAGTTAGAAACGAGGCAGGAGCATCACAATGACTCAACAGTTTCGCCCTGAGTACATTGATGTAAGAGAATTTGTTTGATGTCACGTATTCCAGCTTATTAATGATTAATGGACAAATAGTACAATTTATCATCTTCCTGAATGATTCATATCAATTCAAATATTCTGGTATTAAGGATCAATAATCATGCAGGCTATATTGTGAATAATTGGAATATTTCTGAAGATTCACTTTCGTCGAGCTTGATGGAAATTCGAATATTTATTCAGGATGATTCAGGATTATGTCATATATATATTAAAAATAGTAGAATCTCGGTAATTTAAATCTCAGCAAGTTTTACTTTAGAGTCAAATATCTTTAATACCGGTCTTTCTATGCGCTTCATATATTAGCGAAAAAAATATAATATATTTAATATATTTAAATATATATTTCTAAATATATGATAAAATTAAAAAATAAAGAGAAACGCGTCTGTGACGATGAAAAATGGAGAATAGTATATACAAAGGGAGTACAAAGAGTTTTGTCTTCAAATATCGTACGTTTCTTCGGTTACAAATTTCTCGACAAGTTTTAAATTGATTTTTATCTGCAAGAAGATAAAGAATAACTTTAAAGAATACTAAGAATTTTTGTCGGGGCTTTCAAACATCCAAAAACCCAAAAATTTTGATAACCAGAGTCTGAAAGTAAGCTTCGTTATCAAGGCAAATCAATGACATTATTATCTATAAAAATATATCAAAATGCGCGCGTTAAGTTTTTAATTCTTTCTCAATTAATATATTTTTTGTTATAAAAAGAATCAGAATTGTGAGAGTTATATTTATTTCTTAGCCTCTTGTATGTGTATCTGAAAAAACATTTTTTGCTAAGAATAAGATATCAAACATATAGCTTCCCACCTTTTTGGCTTCCTATATGTGTACATCTGAAAAAACATGCGTTACTAAAATACAGCATTCTGTATATAATTACACAGTTACATGTTTGCTGGTATATTTATAATCTATATTTATTTTTTAAAGAGAAACATTGTAATTTAATGTTAAATACAATTGTGCAGTTGTCACACTTCAGTGACATTCTTTCACAATGTGTGTAACAAAAGTATAATAACAATGTATATTCGTGTACAGCATTCATCTCTTTATATATATTTTTTACTGCGTTCAGGATAAATATCTCTTTTTTTCTAAACTTTTTGTCAACCAACTCTTATCGCAAAACTACGGCTAAAACACTTCACTTAAAAATTATTAATTATAATGGAAAAACTTGTAGAATCTTTTATACATGTATTCATTCTAATCAATATCACGTACGATTCTTTTGTATCATCAATGGCACGTTTTTATCACAAGAATCACCATGTCTTTTTATATTTTATACATCTTATAGTAATTACTATGTGGATTATATATATATATTTTTACTTAATCGATTATATACATGTAAACAATCTTGTAAAAAATTTAAAATTCTATATAATTTATATAATAGAAATCTATAGAGAAAATCTTCAAAAAACAGGTATCTGACTACGATGTACATCCGTTAGATCATCATCTAGAGTAAGTAATATCATGAACGAAAAGAACATTGCTAATGCCGAAAGAAAATGCCAAATGTCATGAAAATCAAAGAAGCTCCACAATACACATGGTCTGTTGTATCCGCGAGATTGGGCTGGCGTGAGGTTCCATGATATAGTTTTATTCACAAAGAAGTATAAAGCTGCTCCCCAAAACGTCACGGACAAGACAATATAAATTACAGGAGTAAGAAGAATTCGTTCCCTATGACATAGCTAAAAGAAGAAAAGACTTATTATAGTTAAGAGAATGTACATGAAAATATTTTCAACTTTCACTAGCTTTCTAGAGATGCAAAGAATGTACATACCTTCATCACTATATAGAAGAGAGTGTATAATATTAAATTGGCCATTAATATGTATAATAAAAATGTAGCGAAGTTGTCTTCGTGATACATATTTCCAAACACCGCGAGGCCAATGTTACATAAATTCGCTAGTAGCAGCATCACGAATCTTGCTGGATAAAGCGGCCGCAATAAATGCCATACGCCGCAGCGTGCATCGTGCTTGAGTGTCTGCGGAATAACAGAATAACAAAGTAACTAATGTCTCGCGGCGATACAGAGTATTATGAAGACACACCTGTATTAATCTCCTAAAAACGCTTCTATTAAATTTGCAACGCCCCATGTAATATATTTGTACAGTCAGTAGGAAGTATATCGATAAGTGCAAGATAGTAAATATCACCCAGAAGCAAGTGGAGCCATTTAGTACTCCGATGAGTCCTACGAATATTATGAGAGCCAGAATCCCAAAGGTTACTGGTGCTCTGGCGTTTATGTCAGGATGACGATTTTGATAGATCTTTATCATACATAGCACTGCGATCACATACATGAAGCTAGTGTCTGTAACAAATAAAACGATTAACAAATAAAGGTGTGTGTGCGCACGTGAGATCGAATTGCACTTGAAATATATCACGATTATTTCTACCCACCGAATTGAAAATTGCTGTGGCTAGGACACACGTGGTAACTCGCCGATAATATGCCTTCCATTATTAGCGCGATGCCCATTGCGTAAAACAGGCCGTAGTGTTGCGGTATACCGTAACATTTAGTCTTCTCGTTGTCCGCTTCACTATGCTCTCGAGAATACGTTAGAAATATAAACAACAATCCGAACATGACGTATCCAAAGTTTGAAAACACGTGGTTGAAGTCGGATAGCAGTCCCAGCGGATGTGCGCACAGAAAGTTATAGTAGCACATGTCTTGATTTCCGGTCGTGTGAAGCACACGTTGATACGTTATCGCTAATTGAACGACCGGCAGTGTATAGAATACCGCTACGGTTGCCAGATAATATAAATACAGACGAGATTTGTGACGCAGTATTCTCGGTTCCTTCCGAGCGAGATCGCAAACCGACAGAACGAGCTTTGTTCGTATGACATCCTTATCGGTGAGAGCGTCCTCCATTAAATCTATATCATCCTCGTCCAGCGATGAATCTTCCTCCACGGAATCCCATTGTTTCGGGCTGACCTAAACGTTTCGGTTATTGTAAATGTATTCGACTCGCTACGAATATACATTCGCGGAATGCGCGGGGGAAAAATTATTCATTTTATTCACCTCCCCTACCATCGAAGGGCTGGCTACGTTCTCATCTTGACTTTGCTCGTTCATCGGTTCCTGTTCCAGCGTTCTTCCCTCTCTGATCTTGAATACTATCACAACCGTTACGTAAAATATGCAGAAACATAATACAATTCCCGCCGCTGATGTCGACGCAATGATGTAGTCCCGTTTGGTAATGGTGGGATTTATAATTAACGTAACGTTTTTAGTACGAAGTGGATTGCTACCGGACATCGCAGTCCCATTGCAGTCGGTATCGTCTTCCTTGACAACGAGTACGACGAAAAAACCTAACGGATAAGCCTCTCTCTGAAATAAACATTTCAATGTTATTTTATATCATATAAAATTTTGTGTACGTGCCAATCGCTTGTAAGCTATTATGTATATTATACTACTCACCGGCACTGTGATACCACCTAATCTACTAACGGTTTGCCAGTGTCCAGAAAATTCGATGTTTCGTTCCAAATCAAGTACAGGACACTGCAAGAGAAAAAAAGAGAGATTTAGAAACAGAAATATTAGTTGTTAATTACATCGAGAATTAATTATATCGTATCGTCGTTAACTCACCGATGTATTTTGAACAGACACGGTCATACAGATGTCGCTATCCGATTCGACGCGAACAATAAGGGAAGAAAAATTTTCAACCTGCTTTGAAAAGATGTAACCGTAATATATGGGCTCAGATGGAGAAACTTCCACCGCTACTTCATTTCCGGAACTGCAAAGAATAGTTGTAATTGATGAGGGATCAACTATTTTTTAAATATATTTTCTTCAAGATCTTGTTTAATGTTACATACCTTAAATAAAAGTCTTTTACTTCCGCTACGGTCAAATTAAAGAAAACATTTTCATGACTAGCTGTAGAAATACCAACGATAACAAATTCTGTTTCGTCCTTTGGTGCGTATCGGTAATATTTCGTTGAACATAGAGTTCGACTAGTTTTATTGTACGTTACATAATCAACATTCTTGCTATTGACTAATAAAGGTATCTGCCAAGACAGAATACTTGTTGTTTGGCGCACCACTACTATCAGTGGGAAACTATGAGTTGCATTACTTTCTATTTTTATTCTTGCCGTTTCCAAGGATATCTATAAGTATATATTATAATTTTACCAATTACCAATAAAATAACTCGATAAAATATAAAAATAATTAGTTTCATAAATAATTACATTGCTAGCGGGATATAAAAACATATATTCCATGGTAGCATTTGTAATCTTTGGATAATTTTGTCCATAGTCAGCTTGAATGATGATTGGAGAAAAAGGGGATAACGAAGATGAGGCTCGTACAAGAACCAGTAGTAAGATAATCAATCCTAAAGAATTTTGCATCTTCATTGGGCTTACTGGAAGAAAGGTGAAATAATTTAAAGAAGTCATTCATCGAAAGTGTATAACCATATAAGATATATATTAAATACTGACATCTAGTATTCGATTGATACTAGGCATCGAAAATTGATATTAGAATGAAGATAAACCGAAAATGTCAAAATAAACGATACAGTAAAAAACAATAAAATTACCATTAGCCATTCTTCATGAAACATAAAGCACGTAAATGCATTTCTTTTCTTTTCCACCTAAGTTTTCCACATAAATGAATTAGCTTCTGTATAGTATTCTGTATGGTATTCCTCTGCTTGATTACATCGATGTCATTACGATGTAATTCACGCAGTTAAGGAAATCGAAATGTTTTGAACGCACTAATTTTACTTCACTGCCTTACTCTTGTATCTTCTTCACAAGTAACACGTCAAAGTATTTTAACTTTGCAAAATGCAAAATGCATATATGACACTGCTCTGACAGCTGTATCACGCATAAACATCCGAAGTGTATACACTGTATGCACTGTATACTCAAGTGTATACATCGTATACACAACAGGTAAGGTTAAAGGTTGCGGTTCAGTTGATGCTTCAAATGCTTCAAAACATTTTCTATCCTTTTCCTTCTTTCAAATCCAAAGAAGGAAAGAAAGTATTTTGAAACATTTGAATCAAAAAACATTATCCAATGAGCATGTACAGAGAAGCAATCCACTAATATTTGTTATGTATCTAAACAGTGGCATTTTTTTTATATTAGAAACGTATTTTATATTAAAAATGTATTGGCTACTTTCTACATCGCATTCAATATATCAATGAGTCATAGATTGAGTCATATTACTGATCACAAATACGTTATCAAACAGTTTTGTCAAATTACAAGAACCTTATCGCTATCAGTAATCGATCATCACGTTCAAATCCATCTCGCTTGACGTATGAAACGTTATTATCTCTCATGAAATATTATTATTTATCTTGAACAAATCCAAAACATAAAGCTGGTATCGAAGTGGAACGATAGACCAACAGAGCGCAGCCAATCAACGCACGAAACATTTCAGCAGGCATCATGCGGACGCACTTGCTGCTGCTGCTGCTTCTGTGGTTGAACGCGAAATAAAAAATGGCGGATCCGTGTATTGTTATTACGTGTAGACGATAGTGGTGATTTGTATCTTGGCAGACGAATGTATGTACGAGACATCGCGATCTCGCTTGAAGAAACGTTTCGGTCGGGCGTCTTGGCCGCGTCGCAAACGCGAGACGGCGCTCGTGATACGAAACTCGGAGGAATCTGGTGGTGTCACAACGGTGTAAATAGCAATATACCTGCCTACCGAATTCTTTTGACGTTACGGTGCTATTGGCTGTCCCTTTCTCGCTGCAAAGATAGGAAAGATGAGTCGCAGATTCATCAGGCGGCACAAACGAGCGAGATATTTTTGATAACGTTCTCGTTACCCTCTGTAATGTAAAGCAGATAACGTGGATGCTCGGCCACCGTGAGTACGTGCGCGTTACTTGTGCCTGACGGAGTACCCGATTTCGTTGTTCATCATGGTGCACGGTAACATACCGAATGCATACAAATACAACTTCTGGGCAGAACGGCCCGGAGACGTACAAGAGCCTACGATAGTGGAGCTCACATGCCTGATGCCAAATGGTGTCGTTATACCATTTGAGATCAACCGCAATATTACTCTAGATCAGATCAAGGAGGTAAACATCTTGCTCATAATGTGTGTGTCTTGTGTACATAACAGTGTAAATGATAAATTTATATTTGCGAGATCAAAGTATGCTCTCTTGACTAATGCATGCAAAATATTTTGGATTAAGTAGATGTAGGATTGATATAATAACGCAAAAATATAAGATATTGGTGCTATTTAACAGGATCTTTGGGATGAGGCTAGTAAATATCCCCTTCACGGTACATTGAAGGATGCGCCGTCGTATGTATTCTCGTGCATCAACTCGAACGCAGAGATAGAAGAACTGCGAGATGAAACGAGACGCCTCTGTGATATAAAACCCTTTTGTTCAGTGTTAAAAGTTATAGAACGCGAAGGTATAAAAAGCGATAGGAACTTAGACTCCCAAATTGGTGTCTTAATCGGCAAGGGATTGCACGAGTTCGCCGCCTTAAAGAATTCCGAGGTCAACGACTTCAGATGGAAAATGCGACTGTTGGGAGATGACGTGGCGCTAACTAGGCAAAAGAATTGCTGGATGGAAAAAGTGCATTATCAATTTCCTTCGAGAATAGCGCCATCACCAATTATACCTAAAAACATTGAGAATCGTTTAAAAGATGGAAATATTGTTCTGGTTACTAAATTCGAAAAATCGGAGGTAAGATACATAAACTTATTTCTACCAAACACAAAACTATTATTAGCGCAAAGTAATTTAATGCTGTTTTTGAAGAAATTGAGTCTTTATTACAAGAAAATAAACACATTAATCTTCATTTTCTAATACTTTCCTCCATTTCTTCAAAAAAAAAGAAATACCGAATTAATTTACACACCTAATAATTCAAGGAATTTCCAAACATCAAATGCTATTATTGTTTCAGACTGCGTTTACTTTTCAAATATCGCATACTACTACACCGCCTGAATTGCTCGAAATAATTTTGAATAAAAGAGCAAACACTCTTAATACTCGAGGCGAACAGCCCAACGACTTTATGCTTAAGATTTGCGGACAAGAAGAGTATCTGATTGGTGATAAAATTCCGTTGGTACAATTCAGCTACATACAAGATTGTCTAGCAAAGGATATCACGCCAACGTTGGTTACGCTCAGCAAACAGAGCGTACCAGTGGACCAAGATAACGCTTACGACAATCCAGATGTGGACACGTTGCAACGTACGAAGCCGTCGTCCTCTACGCTAACGTTACGCAAAAAGGGCAAGCATATTTCCGCGTTGAAGCTCGAGGAATCTTTTGTTTTCACTGTAAATGCAATTTCTCGACTTAATAGCGATGCCGCTCATCGTACTGTAGAGGTATGCTTCAGTTTTTCAGAGATCGGAAGTATCAGGATTGGTCTAACGTATTTTTTTTTTATCTTCATGTAGATCGGTCTGCAAGCTGGCCTCTTTCATGGTGGAAAATCCCTCTGCGAAAGTCAAAAAACCAAAGAAATTATCGTAAGTCCTGATGGTAGTTGCGAGTGGGAAGAGACACTGAAATTCGACATTAAAGTCAGAGATATACCGCGGATGGCACGGCTGTGCTTCGTGTTATACGAAATCAGCAAAACTGCGAAAGGTTTAAAGAGCAGAAAACTGGTTAAGGACTCGAAGCAGGAGTTATTCATAAATCCTTTGTGCTGGGCAAATACGACGATATACGACTTCAAGTCCCAGTTAAAGACAGGTGCAATGACATTGTATACGTGGACGTATGCGGAAGATATGCAAAACGACGATCTACTTCATCCCCTAGGGACGGTAGTGTCCAATCCGCACATAGATAGAGCCGCTGCTCTCATGCTAACATTTCCGAAGTAACTACATTTCCTAAAATTTTTACAATTTGTGATAGAAAAATAAGATTTTCACGTTACACCGTTTTTATTTAATGTTTTACAGTTATGGTAAAGATCAGTGTGTTCTCTATCCTACACCGGAAAAAATGGTTGAGTATGCTCAAACGTTACGGGAACAATGTAACGAACGTTCAATCAAAGAGGAATTAAATCAAGAGTCTGACGTCAGTCAACAGTTGGAGCAATTAAGATTACTAGCTGATAGGGATCCGCTGCATGAATTACACGAACAAGAAAAGAAGACGATGTGGGCGTTGAGGCATCATTGTCTTCGTGAAATTCCAACGCTTTTGGCCAAGCTGTTGCAATGCGTAGAGTGGAACGATCATAAGTAAGTAACCGATCGATCGCTTGCAACGTGATTCAGGATCACTGAATAAATTGAGATTTTTATGAATATTTGTAGAGAAGTCGCGGAAGCCACAGCGCTTATACAGCAATGGCCGAAGTTACCGGTAGAGAAGGCTTTGGAGCTGCTGGACTATGCTTACGCCGATCAAAACATCAGAAATTTCGCGGTTTGGTGTCTAAGAGACGTCACTGACGATGATCTCAGTCTTTACCTGCTACAGTTGGCTCAAGCCTTAAAACATGAGAATTATCTAACCTGTCCTCTGACCGAGTTTTTATTAAATCGAGCACTTCAGAACCAGAGGATAGGGCACTATCTATTCTGGCACCTCAGGTTAGCGGCAGCAGCACTTCTTACTTGGTATTATTCGTTTATTTATTATTTCTTTCAATTCTCAACATTTGAAAATCAAATTAGGTCGGAGATGCAGGTTGGCGCTGTGTCCGTTCGCTTCGGTCTTATACTGGAGGCTTACTGCAGAGGAAGTCAACAACACATGCGATCATTATTCAAGCAGATGAAGTGTCTGGATAAATTGAAGAGCGTCTCGGAACAAATAAAGCAAAGGAAGGATCGTAAGGCGGCCCTTCAGGGCTTTCAGGACTTTATTCAGGAGCCACACTGCCAAGAGGCAATATCTGACGTCCTTAATCCTCTTGATCCGAGTTTCAGGTGGAATCATATCAAGTAAGTTCGTTCATTCGATGAATGGTTCCTTCTTCGTTCGTTTCTCGTACTTTTAATCCTTTTTTTTCGCTAGGATCGAAAAGTGTCGACTGATGGACAGTAAGATGCGGCCACTTTGGCTAGTTTTTGAGAACAATGATCCTTTCGGCGACGATATTTATTTGATACTTAAGCACGGGGATGATTTGAGGCAGGACATGCTGACACTACAGATGCTACGTATCATGGATAAGCTCTGGAAGAAGGAGGGTTTAGACTTACGCATGAATCCGTACGGTTGTATCTCTACGGAGAATAGAGTCGGAATGATAGAGGTAGTGTTAAACGCGGAGACAATCGCAAACATTCAGAAGGAAAAGGGCACGTTCTCCGCCACGGCAGCCTTCAGGTAAACAATGTGCCACGTAATATCGATTTAATTCGTCGTATTTGTTAACAAGATTTCATATCATTTTCTGTGTTTACAGGAGAGGTTCTTTGCTGGCCTGGCTGAAAGATCACAATCACACGGAAGCGGCCTTGAATAAAGCCATTGAGGAATTCACTTTGAGTTGCGCGGGTTATTGTGTCGCAACGTACGTTCTCGGGATAGCCGATAGACACTCTGACAATATAATGGTCAAAAAGACCGGACAATTATTTCATGTCGATTTTGGCCACATCTTGGGCCACTTCAAGGAGAAATTCGGATTCAGACGCGAACGAGTACCTTTCGTATTGACCAATGATTTTGTCCACGTTATAAATAAGGGCCAAACGAAAAAGGGGCAGGCCGCGGAATTTCAGAGATTTCAGAATCACTGCGAACAAGCCTTTCTAATTCTACGCCAGCACGGTGGACTTATACTGTCTCTGTTCGCTATGATGATATCTACTGGACTGCCTGAGCTTTCATCAGAGAAAGATCTGAATTATCTTAGGGATACATTGGTACGTATGCAGTTATTGTTATAAAATCAAGAATCGCAGCAGCGTTTCGCATCGAATATACGTATTATGATACAATGACAATACGAATAATATGAAAATAATTTAGTACAATGTAGTCAATTATTTTGTTACTTTGTAATAATTACATTGCAATACACTATATCAGAAATTAGCACCAAGTCTTGACGCGTTAACGGCTGACACACACTTTAATCTTATACATTTAAATATCTTTACAGGTCCTAGAAATGTCCGAGAGCGAGGCACAAAAGCACTTTAGGAGCAAATTCGACGAGGCCCTTTGCAACTCGTGGAAAACGTCGTTGAATTGGGCGTCGCACAATATGTCCAAGAATAACAAGACTACGTGAACAGTGACAATCGCGCAGCGCGACTCATTTCCGAATTAAGGGACGGAGTGCACTTAAAAATGCAATCATAACGTGGCGTAATCGAATATGCCACGTTACCAATGTTGAAATGTATGCTCCGATGTATTTGACGAGCACGTAGCGACGGGCCGTTTGCCTGTTAATTAGTAGACTATGATACGGTTGTAGGACAGACTAGAAACGAAAGCTGCCACTTTCCCCGTGACATTGTCGTCGCGGTTGGAAATCAGCAACTATAACCAGTATACAATTGAGACTGTTTAAGACGCGATCATGCTGTTGCTAAGTATCAGCGGACATCGCACTCGTACTGTCAAGAGGTGGTCTAGAATCGTCGCTCAAGACTCAAATTTATAGATGTAGGATAGGCTCGTACATTTTTAAAGCTCTATCCTATACGCAACGCAAGCAGTCGGTGCTTATGTTCGGTAGTAGATATTTTAAATGAATGAACGTACGGTACGTACCTATATCATTGGACAAGATTTTTTATTAAGTTTTACTTAGTTGAAACTTAGTTTAAGACGGCACTCGTGCAGAATTGCCTCGATCGATCCTGAATCACGATCGTGAATTTTCGTGAAGCTGTTTCAAGTTTCCATTCATCTCCATCTCGAATAAATCTCGTCAAGTCGAGTGTCATTCTCGAAAGATTTATATATCACCGTATATGTCAAAAAGCCTGTAATAATATGCGTGTGAATGTAAGCAAATATAGGCTTGCAACGAAATACGTCGTAAAAATCTTTACTATTCTCGTTGCTATAAATAAATCGATTTATACTTGTATTTGTATGTAGTAGAGATTTTTTGTTACGTTTGATTCATCAAGTATGATACGGAGGAACATGCCGCGCAACGTTATTTAATTCGAAAAGACTTTGAAACATTCTGACAATTGCTTCGATAATGGATGATATGGTCGATTTCATACCATTAGCAATGACAGTGTGATAACTGAAAGCAATATCTATTTTGCAAAACTACACACAAGAGCAACACCGATAAAACTATCATGATTACATTATCAACTTGGGGCAATTGTGACGGAAATAACGATTATTCTGTTTAATTGCAAACACCACCATGTAAGAACCTGTAAATGAATTGCGTAAGCGTGCACTGCCGATTGAAAACCACTTACGTGGCGTACGTCTACGAAGTTCAATTTTTGTTTTTTAAAAAAAAAGTAATGATACTCCGATATTGGTGACAAGCCAAACTTCCCAAGTTTATTATCACGCGTAGTATCGAGTTTGAAGTACCACGGTTATATATATATTACACTGTACGGTATACATATACTATATATGCGAGAGATATATATTTTGATAAATATACCGCAATCCACACATGTTAGCAATAGTTAAATCAGTAGATCCATTCATACTTCAGCGCTGTTCAACACACGATAAGACCGCTACGCTTTTCTGAAACGGCTCTAAAATGCACGACCATAACGCGCGTACGCTCCTCACAATGTAAGATAAGATAATGATCTCTAATACACTAGACAAAAAAAATAAATAATATTTCAGACTGCGTCGTTGTCGCATATTCATATCATCATCCTCTAGCCTAGTACGTCATATCGAAATTGTTCGATGAACGCAAGGACACTTACACGCATAAAGTTATATATATAATACACCGTGTATGTACACCGTGAAATCTCCTGGCGACTTTTTATTTCACTCGTATTAGGTGTTAATCGTGCGAATAGATTTGCGAGACCCCAGACCAGAGCATAGATAGGGCTGCAACGTGCTGCAGCAGGGACCGACGGATGGAGAGGGGCATTCGTCCGACCGATCCACACACCTGTATATCATGCACACACGTACTGTTTCGCACTGTATAACATAGACGTTTCCCTCATCTGTTCTCTCGCGTCGTGTGCAGGTGTACACACGCGATACCGCAATCTCGAGGAAAAGGAACCGAGTTGTTCCCTCGGAGTGCTTAGTGATAGATCGTTTCAGGCAATAATCGCGCCGTTTTCGTACCGCCACTTTCCTCCCGTGATTGAATAACTCTTTTCTTTCTTTTCTCTTTTTTTTTCGTAACTAAATACTAAAATATGTAATTTTATACAACGTACATATACGTCTGTATCAGTTATTATCTGTTGTAAATAAAGTCGATTTTGAAACCTGTACTTCTAATTGCATTTGCTTCAGAGAATTACTGGTGCTACTAGCTCGTCACGAACACGGAAAGATGTTCTACTCGTAATTAGATTAGAGATACGAACTATCACTTTAATCAGTGCACTTGTTGGTCCATTTAAGAGTCTGCAAAGTTGCATCAGATAAGAAAATGACTGCTACGGAGGAAACGGAACCGTTGATATCTGTAACGTCAACATCCTCAGCCAGTAAAACCCAAAGGGCCACTTATCACACGGTTTCTTTCGTAAGTATCAACGAGCTACGTATTTCAATCTTTATGAGTTTTATTTTCCCAGTATGAGGATATCGAGTGACAACGTGCGTTAATGAAACAGTGTTGTATCAGTGATATGTTGAATCGAAAGGAGTTTTAATTATTGTTCACATTTTCTTTGCACACGCGAGTTTATTTTATCTTTTTATTCTCACATGTATATTGCGTCATGTAATATTTTTGAAACTCGATATCGACGACTAACACACTTATGGCTTCACTGGTTTCTACCCTGCTTCTAGTTTAGACATGATCAATAATTTATAGTATGACTATTACTATTACGATTGTCCCAAAATCAAATGTTTTTATTATAAATTATTTGCTTTACTTATAATCGGTTTCCTTCCGACAAATATATGTTCGGATAGACACAATTTTCAAATTAATGATTTAATGTAGCGGACTGTCAATGAATTAATTACATTCATAAACATTATAGGAAAAAGAAGAAAGAAATATATTGTATAATGGAAGCCCGGAGACCTCGTTTAATTTGAAATCGATTTCGAGCCGGTTAACAGGCCTAAATTTCAGTAATGAAATTAATAACAACAGAATTATGTACGCATGGAGTGACGTGAACGTGTACCACAACACAAAAACCGACAGAATTTGGGATCGGCTAATGTTCAGGACCAGAAAATCTGTCGCACAGAAACACATATTGAAAGATGGTAAAAAAAGAAAGAGTTATTTACCTTTTTCTAGTTTTATGATGATTTTGCGAAATCCTTGTTTAAATAGAGCAGTTTCACTTTTATTTCGCAATAAAATCAGGTAATATTTTAGTGTGCGGAGTAGCTTATCCTGGCGAATTGCTCGTAATCATGGGAGCGTCAGGTGCGGGTAAGACGACCTTGCTGAACACATTAACGTTTCGTTTGACACGCGGGGTACTCATGTCCGGTCTGATGGCCGCCAACGGCCAGAGGATATCACCAGGTGTTCTCACTTCGAGGATGGCCTATGTGCAGCAGGATGATCTGTTCGTTGGCACGCTCACCGTGATGGAGCACTTGATGTTCCAAGCAATGGTACGGATGGATCGGCAGATACCTCGCGAGCAGAGGATCAAGCGGGTCAACGAGGTCGTTGACGAGGTAAGCTGTGCCGTTATATTGAATATCGTACTGTAAAGACTTTTTTCATCGATCTGATTTTTTTATCTCTTCTGTAAGTAGCTTGCCCTCTCGAAATGTCGGAACACCGTGATTGGTGTACCCGGCAGGGTGAAGGGTCTCTCAGGAGGCGAAATGAAGAGACTATCCCTCGCGTCCGAGATACTGACCGATCCTCCACTGATGTTTTGCGATGAGCCGACGTCGGGCTTGGATTCCTTCATGGCTCACCAGGTTGTTTCCATTTTGAAAACACTGGCGGGTAAGCAAATCAGTAAAAAAGTTCTGCAAATAAAATTATTCTTATGCCATGGCCAAAAAGAGTCAATAATTAAGGGACAATTCTGAATTCTAGCACGTGGTAAAACGGTCGTTGCTACCTTACATCAACCCTCGTCGGAGCTGTTCGCTTTGTTCGACAAGATTCTGCTGATGGCTGAGGGAAGGATCGCCTTTATGGGATCAACGGAACAAGCTTGTTCTTTCTTTAAGACGTAAGTTTAGTCGTTAAAGTTCTTCGCTTGCTTTTAGATCTTCTGGAAATCACATTTAAACTTATAATATAATTACGTATTTATGAAAAACGCGTAATAAGTTTATAAGCTCTTGCAAACGTTATAGTTTTTACAAACTTAAAATTAAAAACAGTTTGAAATGTTTCAAGTATAGATTGATAAGTGCAACCTTAATAATGTTTACGACGACAATTTATCCCTTTCAGACTTGGTGCCGCCTGTCCTACCAATTACAACCCTGCGGATTACTTCGTACAAATGTTGGCTGTAGTACCAGGACGAGAGTTAGCCTGCAAACAAGCGATCAATACGACATGCGATACCTTTCAGAGAAGCGAATACGGCATGAGGATCGCCTTGGAAGCTGAGACCGTCCATGGCGAGTTCGAGGACTCTCTCAAACGGTTAAAGCACTCTGAGAATCCCTGTCGATCACCTTACAAAGCAAATTGGTACGAGCAATTCCGCGCTGTCCTCTGGCGATCTTGGCTGTCGGTGATCAAGGAACCGATTCTTATTAAAGTTCGGCTGCTACAAACTATCGTACGTTTCCCGCCAATAACAAATATAAATGTTTATGGCATAACTACCAATTTAATTATTTAAAGAAAAAAGGACGAAAAAGATCTTTTCTTTATTTTTGCTCTAAAAGTTGAATAAAACTTTTTAAAATTATTTTCACGAAGTATAAAAATAAGAACAAATCTTGATGATGCATGGCTTAGCCGCGTTTAATAATCATTACGCGAGAAAAGCAGGATTTTTTGATTGTAGATGGTCTCGCTGTTGATCGGCGTCATTTACTTTGGTCAGCAAATGGATCAGGACGGCGTGATGAACATCAATGGCGCTCTGTTCATCTTCCTTACCAATATGACTTTCCAGAACGTCTTTGCCGTGATTAATGTGAGACTTTGAGACGTAATACATAGTAAATTATGAATCGATCGAGCTCTATTTAAAATCCAAGTTTTAAAAAATGTCTGCGCCAATATCTATCCGATTCCATAAAACATCTCTACAGGTATTCTGCGCTGAGTTGCCGATATTTCTTCGCGAGCACAGAAACGGAATGTATCGCACCGACGTTTACTTCATCTGCAAAACGTTAGCGGAAGCACCGATATTCCTGGCGGTTCCACTGATTTTCACCGTCGTCGTTTATCCTATGATCGGTCTGTATCCCGATGTGAAGCATTTCTTCGTCGCGTGTGCTATAGCAGTTCTCGTCGCCAACGTCGCGACTTCATTTGGTAATCGAGACGCAACTTACGAAACGCTTGCGTAATAGAAAATACTTTTTCGAGATAGGCACTTGCTGAATTCTGTCTCTCCTCAGGTTACTTAATATCGTGCATCAGCAATGGAATATCTATGGCTCTTTCCGTCGGTCCTCCGGTGATAATACCATTCCTGCTCTTCGGTGGCTTCTTCCTAAATACGGCGTGAGTATCTCGAATTGTTTTCGTATGAGAATGCTCAAGGTATCGATTGAAGTACTTGACCTTTTGCTTTGTGCTCGACAGGTCCGTACCGTTTTACTTCGAGTGGCTTTCGTATCTCTCCTGGTTTCGTTACGGCAACGAGGCACTTCTGATCAATCAGTGGTCAGACGTGGACTTCATAGCATGTACCAGAAATAACGTGACGTGTCCGAAATCGGGGCACATGATTCTCGAAACTTACAATTTCAGAGAGGATGGCTTTTGGATGGACATCGTCTGCTTGTTCGCGCTTATTGTGGCATTCCGCTTTCTAGCATTCCTCGCGCTACTGTCGAAAACTTATCGTTCGAAGTAGCTTTGCGATTGTCGTTCATCGTGTCACAAATAAAGACTAGATTTGTAAGAAGTTAAAACATCCGTAGGAAATAAAAGATCTGCTTTTTTATAAATATAATCTTGTACATATATATACATTGTATCTCTGTATCTCTGAATAAAAAAAGTTCGAAACGGACAAACATTAGTTCAGACCGATAAGTGGGTCGTAAAGCTGGATTTACGAGCAAGAATCATCGAGTATGATTCATAAATCTTTTTGAGGACATCGATACTGACGCACGCTCACCGCAAAAAGACGATGTAATAGGAACTTGAAAAAGTATGCCTCGAACAAACAACAACGTACGCGGTGCAACTACCACCTACATGCCGGTGTTTCCTGTATCGGGGTTGACCGCTCTTTCGTTTGCATCTAGATATCATTACAAACCGGTTGCTATACATACCGTGTGACCGCATATGCGATATAAGAAACAATCTTGGGAGACCTTCGAGCGCGCCAGAGGAACGCGTTCGTTCCGATCGTACAGATCTCCAGCCGGAGAGCAGCGGGAAATTAACGCTCGCGTCTTGGAAAAAATTGCTCGCGTCCAACAGGTTGTCATTCAGCTGCAAAATGAACAACGAAATATAAGGGGCGAGAAAAAGAAGGTCCCGTTATTGTCGCCATTGTCGTCTGCTGGTTGTCGATCGTTAAAAGCAGCACGCGATGATTCCAATAGTGGAATAAGATCAGCTGGGACTTGTCTGTCTCGTCTGGGGAAGGTGTATGGTTTCGGTTCTCGATTACCATGCGGGGTACGAGCGTTTACTATGACGGGGAAGTAATTTTTCGGGAGCAAGAGAAAGTCTTGAGTGTTCACCAGCTTCTCTGCACCCGCTTCTCGACATTCGCGAATAGGCTATCGATTTGTGAGCGGTGCCGGTGTCGAATTACCGCATTGCTCGGTCGCGGATACTGCTTGCCTTAATCCCGACATCGTGGATTAAATCCAATGCTTTCTCCGAGATGATCAAAATGACTCTGAAAATTAGTGATAATTCAATAAAAATAAATTAATTGATGAAAGATTGCTGACATTGGATATTTGGCTGTGAAGACAAAGACGGAAAGCGAAGAAGGGAAGCAAGCGAGTAAAGTACATCAGGTGCATGCATCGAGCAGTGGTAGCGTTCACGCTGATGAGAAGCGAGCAAGAGCGACGCCCGCAAGAGTCGTGCTTTTAGTGCCAATCTCCGTCAATCTGTCACACCTCGTCGTCAATTTCTCGTCCTTCGTATTATAGACACGTAAAACTTTATAGTGCGAGACAGTGCATCGTTCGTCTATTCCGTTCAAGTTTTCCTATCGGTTGTTTAGAATAATCTGTGCAGTCACTTTGTATCGTGACGATATCGAAAAAATAATAGAGGAAAGAGAAGGAAGAGATGTGTTAATTGATGTTATACATCCAACGAATATTTTAATAATGATCTCAATGTATTTCTTGAAGATTAAATTTGTAAATTTTAAAAGTTACTTAAATTTATTAATACCGTTTTTCTTTTCTCAATGTTGTTGAGTATTTCCAGTAATGTGAAAGCGTAAACAGTGAAAAACATTATTTATTGCTACTAAAACACATGGAAAAATAAGAGATCTATATATTTGTAGTAATTCTAGTGCTGTCAGAATAGCAAAAAAGAAATACGTTTACAAATTTAATTGCGAGATCACATATAACATGCAATCGCATTTAAATATCGCTTCTGTCATGAAATAAGAACACTTCGGAAAGTTCTTTCTCAAGAAAGTAATAAATATTACTATTCACATTTTGGGGTTTTTTTATATATATTAGAGCGAAACGTCGTCAAGTGGAACATTAAATTAGAGCCAGTGCGTCACGATGCTTTCTTGGCAAGACTTGTCGGTTTACGCGATGGACCGGAACCGGTGCACCATACGCAAGCAGCTCATCAATAATGGTATTTAATACATGTTACCTCGGATGTAACAGTCGATGACGAGAATATGATGACACGGTGACATTTACGTTCGATTATCGCTTTTTTAGTCCGAGGCGTGGTACGGCCCGGCGAACTTACTGCGATTTTAGGAGGCAGGTAAATCGTATACAGTCAACTATACAATGTTTGCATGCAGTTCATAATCAGACTTATTTCTTTTCTTCTTCATGTCCACATCGTCCACACGCGACGCAGTGGTGCTGGAAAGAGCTCGCTAATGACAGCACTGGCGTTCCACACGGGATGTAAGTAGGATTCTCGTAATTAGATCTTGAAAAAAGGAAAGATATAAACCTTGTTTCCCGGTTGAATTGGCAGCCGGCGTCGTGGTGCACGGTGATGTTCGCGTGAATGGCGTGCAAACTACCTCCTCGTACATGAGACGTCACAGCGGCTTCATGCACCAGGAGGACATGTTTATAGAGACGATGACGGTGAACGAGCATATCTGGTTTATGGTAAAGCGCAATTTCTTCCCATCTCAAGCATGTACGGTCAGCGTCGTGCTTGCGCATGATACCTTCGACAATTTTTCTCCAGGCCAGAATGAAATTGGACAGAAGAATCCGCACTTCGGACGTTCGACTGAAGATCGATCGTTTGCTGAAAGACGTCGGTCTAATCGATAGATGCAACACTCGCATCGGCGGCGGTGACGACGGCAAGGTTTTATCGGGTGGAGAAAAGAAGAGACTAGCCTTCGCCACCGAAGTGCGTATCTGCATAATTAATCTGCTTTGAACGCACTTGGCTTGGCTCTCATTTTTCCTTTCTTTTTTACATTTTATCTATTCTTATTATAAATCTTATACGTCACGTTATTTTATAATATCCCTTGACTGTATTCTCTTGTGCTTTTAAGAGAATATTATATTTTGCTCTGGGAACAAGATAAAATTAGACCTCGCGTCTAATCGATTTTCTAATTCTCCAATTTTTCCTTCAGCTCCTGACAGATCCTGAAATACTGTTCCTAGACGAACCGACCACCGGACAGGACGCGCATTCAGCCGGTGTCCTCGTGTCGCACATGACTTCTTTTGCGTCGAGGGGTCGTACGATTTTGTGCACTATACACCAACCGAGTTCTACCATCTTCGATAGTTTCCATCGTATAATTCTTCTAGCCAGTGGCAGAGTGGCGTTTGCCGGCACCAGCGCGCAAGCGATACAATTTTTCTCCAGGTGCATTTCATTAATGCGTAAGGTGATTAAAATGGAACGCTATCACAAATTATAAGCTTATTAAATTTACAGCCAGGGTTACGAGTGTCCATACAATTATAATCCGGCTGATTTCCTGGTCGCGACTATCGCGATCGCACCTAACGACGCGAGTGGCAGCGGAAGAGTCGCGCAGAGGATATGCGATGCATTTCTCACGAGCGAAGCGTGCAACGAGATCGACATTATGTTGCAGCAGGAACTTAACATCGCTCGTTCGCAATCCGTAAATGTAAGCAGGCTCATTGTAAAAACGGTTTTATAATTAAAATGGTTTCGCTACACAGACATTTATCACTGTGTTTCAGTCCAAGAAAAATATTAGCGCATCGCGCGCCTTGTAAGTATTTTCTTTCAGCGAAGATAAATAAAGAAAGAAAAACGAATGACTTACGCTCTGACTTTTAATTCAGCAAAGAACCAAGTTGCTGGTTGCGTCTATACTGGCTACTTCATCGCGGTGTTTTGCAGGTTCTGCGGGACCCTTCAGTGCAGATGATCAGGATACTGCAGAAAATGGTGAATAATAGAAAAGTGATATATCTATTAAGGTAACATAAACGATACTAATTCAATGCGAAGAATCGCTCAGCGGAAAGCAGAAAATTGATTAGTCTGATTATTTAAGTACCAGCAAATCCGTAGCGTGTTTGCGACTTTACGATCCCAGACTTTTATGGAGACTAACGATGTGTCACGTTGCAGAGCGTTGCAACAGCCGCCGGGCTGTGTTTTCTAGGCGCTGTCGACTTTGATCAACTGCGTATTCAAGCGACGGAGGGTGCCATTTATCTCCTGGTGTGCGAAAACACATTCTTTCCCATGTATGCGACCTTAGCGTTGATCCCGCAGGAATTGCCGCTTCTTCTTCGAGAGTACAGAGCGGGCATGTATTCCGTCCATCTTTATTACACAGCGCGAATGATATCGCTGGTAACTTCAGTTTTTCTCTCGTTGTAGATGTGTATATACATAATAATATCCATAAAAAATCGTCCCAGCAAACACAAAGTAACAGATAATATACATGTTAGTTATAATTTCCCACTCAACAATGTAATTGTTACATAACACGTATGTTATGTTGTATTTATATTAATGAGTGGAAAATTATAACTAACATGTTATTACCTGTTACTTTGTGTTTGCTGGGGTGTATCCCTCTCACTCCGTGAGAAATGTTTTCCAGATACCGGGTTTATTGGTGGAACCGGTGCTGTTCACCGTGATAATGTATTGGCTAGCGGGCTTGCGTCCCACAATGGACGCTCTCGGTTTGACCATATTGGTGATCATATTCACGATGAATGTATCTACCGCTTGCGGTAAGTCTTATCGCGAGTAGGATTATAACTATCGATTATAATCCATTTATTTGCCTGCGTCCTCTCAGGGTGCTTCTTCTCAGCGATTTTTGAGAACGTGCCACTGGCAATGGCATACTTGGTACCATTTGACAACATTCTCATGATAACTATGGGGCCTTTCATTAAACTGAGGTATTTATAATCATCATGGTAATTCTCTTCTGGATAAATATTGTTACTTCATTGATATAGAATGAGGCCGATCATTAATTAAACATGCTATTCTATTTTTTTATACAACATCCGTTGTATAAAAAACTGTCGCCTCTTTATATCTTAGCTTCTTTATCAATTTTTAAAATTAATATATTTTTTATATGCTTATAAAAAGTTGAAAAAATTTCTCCAAGAGGAATCTTCCTGCTCGATTTTGCATCATAGAGCCCTATTAGCATCCCTTATTAATACTCAATCGATTGCTCGCAGCTCACTGCCTATATACGTTCAATGGATAAGATATTGCTCCTGGCTGCTACACTCGACGGAGGCTCTCACCATTATCCAGTGGAGAGGCGTGCACAATATATGTGAGTTATATCAGTCTGCGAGCGCCGTCTCGCATATTTTTCCGCGAGATGCATAACGGATCTGTTTCGTGTAAACAGCCTGCGAAACGACCGAGTCGGAGCTGCCCTGTTTCACCGAGGGCACCGAGGTGTTGAATCGCTACGACTTCGACGAGAGCAATTTTTGGCCGGATATCGTTCTCATGGTTATCATTTACGTCGTCTTCCACTTACTGGCGTACGTCTCTCTGTGGAAGCGATGCAGATCGAACTAAATCGGCCTTAACTACGAGGCAGCGTTACATAATTAATAATACGACGCACATTTCTGCGAGGGAACACCGTCGGTGCATCATCCTGACTCTTTTAATGACGTGTACAATCATTTTAACTGCTGTTTTTATCAAGCCATTAAAGCAACTCTGAAATTCGCAAAAAAGAAAAGCAGATAATTATTTACCGAATCTAACAGTCATACATAAATGTATCGAGCCAACTATCCTCTAGGGGGAAATGAAATACAAGTGACTCAGACAGTACCGGGCAATGTCCTTTGGAGTCTTATGCGTCATTTCTTTAATTATCAGGTCCATCGGTTGATTTACGGGGCGTTCGATGTTCAAGTCGGTCTTATTATCAGACGGCGTGTTATCGGCGCGACATGCTCTAAATCCTCGGGCATTCTCAATTTCTCAGGCACGGTACTGCTCAAGTCAGTGTGCTCCGAGCTTCGAGGCATCGCTAGCAGGTAGCGCCACGACGAACGCTCGCGCGGTCAGGTTGCCTCCGTCTGGTTGGTGGGAAGCGGATATCGCGAGCCTATCTGGACGGCTGGCGAGAGCGGCCTCTCGGTTACGGAGCAGAGCAAGTCTGGCCATGTTACCAACACGTTGTTGCCATTCCAAGCGCGCCGGATAGCGTGCATTCTTCCCAGTGTCCGCGTACCCGACGAACGTAGCCGCGGATCGCGGATCGATAGTGCGCGACTGACCGGGCTGTCGAGTCTTGTGCGTCATGTGCGTGTGTCCAGTGTCGCGAGGTTGAGCCGTGTGTACGTATCCAGCAGGCACGGACGTCGTGAAGTAAGAGAGACAGACTGCGAGAGAGAGAGAGAGAGAGAGAAAAGGAGAGCAGGCAGCACGCAACGGCGGACAACGGCGCTAGAATGCATCCCGGAGCGGCGGCCGCGGCTCGGCGCCGTTGCGATCGTCATCGTCGTCATCGAGTGATCGTTCACGGGGTTCGCAGGAGCGAGGCCACGTCGGCTTCTCGGCGCAACTCCGTCGGACGCGGATGAGAAGAGGCTCGTCGCGTCTTCGTGGGCCAGCGGAGGCGCTGCGAACGGCTGCGAACAGTGCGCGATATCCCCAGTGCGAGGTACACGACAAGGTATACACGAGAGAGCGACTCGCTGGAGGCATAACCCGACCCCAGGAACACGATTCCACGACTCGGTCTCTCCTCCGATCTGCTCCGATTCGCCGACACCGTCTTCCGTTCCCCTTTCGCACTCGGCACTCTCCGTCACCTCCTCTCCTCGTACGCGATCATTCGCGTACTTACGGCATCCACCGCTGCATCGTGTGCACACCGTTATCGCACACCGACGCGCGTAAAACCCCCTCGTTCACGCTCGCACGAACATGAACGCACATACGGCACATACGGATGTGGCACGTCCACGATTCCGCTCCGAGGGGGCTCCCTCGCCGCGTATTCGGGAAACGCGCCGCCGTGCAGCCTTGCAGCGCACCGATGCCGCTCTCCTTGCGCTCCCATTAAGTTACATCCCGATGCATCCCGCTGGGCGCCGACGTTTCCCCCTCGCGCCCCTTGTGTAAGAACGCAAACGAGCGGAGAAGCTGTACGCGGAATTTTGTCGGTCACTTCAGTGAGAAGCGCGGCTCCTTCTGTCCTCTTTCACGTAGCTTTCCAAGTGAAACACGTACATTTGTCGGCCTGTAAAAAAGAAAAAGCTAGGTCTGATATTCTTCGAAAAATTTATGCAACCGAGCTTCCAGAGGCATTGTCGAGTAAAATTCTTCTCCAGCTCGTTTATGCGTCTGTATGATGTAGGTAGTTATTGTAACTACAAAGAGATTTTATGATTACTCAGATTCATGAAGGAAGATCACAGAAAGAACTATGTGTACACGTGTGTGTCACATCGTTAAACAGGCGTATTCATTCCCTGATCAAAGTCGCTCGGGTACGCAACAACGCAAAGCGCATCTCGTGTGATCCAATTTTCGGAAAGGCGATGTGCGCGCGCGCGCCGATAACTGTTTATCTCAAGCAGTCCATAATGATGGATATCGCCTCGCAATAATAAACGAGCAGCCAAGATCGCATCGTATACATGTACATATGTATGTGTGATGTGTATCTATATATACGTACGTAGAATGCAACGAAGGCACGTGCGTGGCGGCGATTATTACAGCGTTGTTACAAGCTCTCGATCTCACAAAACGACAATATGCTTTCGAGTTTCAGAGCGTGTTCCAAACAACAAACAGGCCCAAACTCCGTATTTTATCGTGACGTATATCTCGATATACGAAACGACATGAAATGACGTATGCATTTTTCAGATATTTGTCCTCAGGTTGCGCTTGAGAACGACTATCTCGTGAAATGCAAGCATTTCGAGTTTCACTTCGAGAAAGCGTCATTGTGAGATTCTCATTTTTATGATCAATTTTGCTTATTATGTTTAACGTCCGGTTCCCGGCGGATCGGGTAATACATTCGTATCGGTTGAAATTATCGTTCGCTGGGAGTGGCTTGCATGTGTGTGTATGTGTTCATACTTTTTTCCTTCAGAATTCAAGATAAGCTCGTGACGATTCGCGTCCCACCCGATACACGTATCAATGATGCGTATCTGTTCGACTCCTATACTCCGTTCACATCAGAGCGCGGCAACAGGCAGCGGCAGGATCGCCGTCGAAATAAATAAGATCACTGGAAATGCAATAATGGAAAAAACTGTTTTTTTCTTTTCGTGAGCGAGTTCCGCGATCAGTTCCCTTCGTTCGGGCGCGCGGTGCAGCTGCAGCATCGAATGGCTTCGTATTTCGATACGCGCGTTGCGGCACGCAACGCTCACCGAGCCCGATCTACGCTGCCTGTTTCCACGTTGCCGTGAAACGTAGTTACCCCGTAGCAGTGCCCGTTGCGAAAAAACTCAACCGCGTCTTCGGGTAATTGCTGGCCGGGTAGTTACCTGAGCGCTACCCGCAGTTTTTGCGGTTCAAGTCGGTTCTTCGTGCGACGCGATTTCACTAGAAAAAAAACAAACGGAAAATCAATACAATTTTCTGTTTCAAGTTTTTGCATTACTGTTTTAATACTAATGTCGACAGTATAATTAGGAGACGTATCTACCGTTAATGTTTCGCGTGAACGTTCGCGCGTTTTCGTTGCCGTTTCGTGCAAACGGCTAATTATGCACACCCGGGTTTCTTCTTATTACTGTTGCGTCTGCAAAATTTACATACAATCGAGTAAAATTTCGCATCGTGCGGCTACTGATGCATCCTAGCAGCTCAAGAGGATCGACCTTAACACCGCGTACACGACTCGCCGTGGATCGATCTCGACTTGCGACAAGAACTTCTTCCGACGCACACACACCCACGGTTACGTGCGTGCGTGCGATGCCTTTCGTTTCTCGCGTGAAACCACGTCAATTCGCCTAATGACGTTAATTCTGCGGATGCCAAGATGTCATTCAAGACAGAAGACTGCTAGCGCGAGGACTCCCGATCATGCGAGGTCGGAGTAGCTGCTCGGACGCAATTTATCGGGCAGATCAGCAGCGAGAAAGCATCGCGGTTACTTGTAAGCGCTTTTGCGGGAATTAAGATTGAATTTACAAAAAGGAAGAGTCTTATATAATCTGTTATTTGTATACAAGCTCAATCTGATCTCCAAGCTTGATAAAATCAGACAAGATCGGTAAGATCAGACTATCTGTGAATTATAAATATTAGATCTTGTACACTTGATGCATCTGATAAATTCTCCGTCGTCGTGTCTTATCCTGTTTTTATCGCACCAACACACACCGAGGTTTTTCCAACGATAAAAACACGATTCATTCCTTGACCCGAATCTCAGACTGTATTTCGAACCGAAAGGATAATTAATACAGTTGTACAAGAATATCTTCGAAGAGAGATACCAAGATAGATTTCTATCAATATCGAATTACATACTTTATTGACTGAAATAGCAGTCTCGACTGTTAATTAATATCAAAGACGGGTCGGCGACTATCAGGCTGCATGGTCCGTATAATAATTAAGCTAATTTGATCCTTTCCCTTAAGCTTACGTTTGTCATGAGATCTCCATCAAATCGCTATAATGTATTCTGACTGGTTTCAGGAAAAGGTGCAATGGCTGACGACCGAAATAACCACCGGGGCTTCATCAGGCAGCCACACGGGGTAAGTAATGTTCATCGCCAACAGATTAAGTCGCCGATTAGCTGGCCGTCATTCTCGGTTCCTCGCGACACAGGATCTCTCTAAAAAAAACGCAGCAGAGATGAGAATATACGCAGACAGGGAACACGACCAGGGCACATTCCGTCGTTGAATCGAGCACGTGTTCCATTGATCCACTCTGCCGTGGAAGCGCGAATTTTTAGATCGCTCTCGAACGGAATGCGTTTCGTTCTGACACTGATGATCGCGCAATCATCTTGAGTGGCGGTTCTTAGTCTCGATAATTGGCGCGGCCCGAACTAATTCCGCGAAAGAACCGCGGCGAAATTCGGTATTTCCCGTTTTCGAGAACGTTTGGCGACGGCGCGTCAGTTTGCGAGAAGTGTCCCACGTGCTCGGTGTCCGAGAAACAAGCGTGATTGTCGTCGCGCGTGTGATTTATCATCCGGATCGCTGACGCAAAGCTGTCGTCGAGACGCATCGCAGCTGCGGTGGCCCGCAGACGACGAAGTGCTCCGAAAATTGACGGATGAAATCACATTTCGCGTAAACCGCACGCCATCCGATTATTCGTCGATTATCGCGCGCGCGCGCGTTCGCGCTCGTTCGTTCACGGGGAGATAAATCAGGACGCGCGGTGGCGTCGAGGATCTTCCTCCCGCGAAGATTTTCGGTAAACCATCTCGTGAGAGTGCTCCGGGAGCGGCAAACCGCACGCGGTGGCAGTTTGCATAAATAAGCAGCTTAAAAATAGTCCACACCGAGTGTTATGCCCCAGAGAGCAAATAAACCCGACTTTAAAATCCTGCAGTAATTTTATATACAAATTTTCGGCTTTCCTCTGCGTTCCTATAAATCCACTGCAACTTGAAAGAAGTCTGCCGAAGCGCGTGCTTTTATGAAGAGCTCTTTTATCTCGAGCTGCAACAGCGTAACGCTTGATTATCAGAGGAACGTCCGTTTCGTAAGGGACTCCACGGGAAACCGAAACTCTTTCGGAACTCGTCTCGAGAATTCGACGTTCGACTTCGCAGCCTGGGTTGCAGCGCGCGCGAGTCGGCATTGTTCCGCCCATGCGTTTAGCGCGCGGAATTTTTTCGCAGCGTTTCGCTCGACGCTCGGCGCTTCTCGCAACGTTGACCCATGGCATAATCATGCACAACACCATTACGCGCGCTCTCTCGCCACAATGCTCGCTCATCGATTGCTTCTCCGATTAGTCCACCCACCATGTATGCCTGAATCTGTCTACGATGACGCAAATCCGGCCGGCACGTCGGAGAGCATCGTGCGTACGCGATCTTATCGAATAAAAAAAGCAGACGCCCCGTTCTCTCGTCGAAGAGAGGGATGCATTCCGTCTTGAAGAAGCGGCTCGAGGAACGCGCCTAAAATTAACGGGAATTAATCAGACCGGCGCCCGGAGGCCTTCGCGGTGGTAGAATCGAACATAAAGATCTTATCGAGCATAAAAAACGCAAAAATCTTAAAAAACCTGTTTGTGCCAGTCTCAGACGTTTCATTCAGTCGCTAGATATAAACTCGTGAGATCGTGAGACGTTTGATGGTTGTACCTTCGCCGACACCCTGTATAAGCGCATATACACGCCTCTCACGATTAACCTAATCGTCGTCCCGAGTACCGGATCATCATTGGATAGAACGAGTGCGTTCTTTACGCGGCAATTTGCGAGTGTCCTCGCTCGGAAGTCACGATCCCTGCCAACAGAAAAGAAGAAAAAGAGACGTTACTCAGGCACGCGGCTCGGACTAGATGTGACCGTCACGCAGCAGTAACTGCTAATCAGCGCGATTCTCTTTCCAGTCTACTTCGTGCCGGGCCGAAATTTCATTTGAATTTAATCGGTACTTTCCTCCCGCTTCTGTTGTTCCTCTTTCCGCCACGAGTTCGCGTTCAGTTGATTTTTCATGTAGAAAGTATAACGCGGTGCAGCTAAAAGGAACACCACTCGCGAGTAAAAAGAACGGCCGACTCGGAGCCGACCGGCTGCGTGCACTCGCGTGCAAAATATCGGTGTAGTCTGTCGCAACTGTGCGCGTTCGCGAAAGCGGCATCGGTCGCTGGCCCTTTCGATCGAAACGGAGCGAGAAACGTCGAAGGCTGTCGTTCCGCAATTCACTTCATTTTAACCGGAGAGCCGTGATCGTCCGACGCGACCGCGGTGCACTCGAACAGGTATCGACTCCGTCCTGCGAACCTGTATCATCGCCAGAACAAAAAGTACAGTGTAACAGCGCGTGAACGATCGGAGGGACAAGAAAATGTACTATATATAATTCTCTGCTTCGGTTTTTCTCACTGCTCGATTTCTCATTCTCGATCGAGGAATTTGTTACACTTCGAGATTATCTTACTTTCAAATCGAAAAAATGAAGGTATTACGATGCTCTGGAGAGTTTTTATTGGTAATGACTGAAATATTTTGAGCTTGATTGATAAATTGTTCGATCGAGAAACGTTTGCTTCAAAGTTTATCATCGTGTTCTGCAGTTGAGGATTCTTGCAATAGATAATTGATATTTTCCATTATTGCTTTCGTGTCGCGTATATAATTTGTTTGCTAATTTTTATTATTTTAATGGAAACCTCGCGTTCGAGGATTTAATTATTTCGCCGCACGTTGCAAGACGGATATCGAATCACGTTTTTCATCGACAAAACCAAAGGAGCCCCCCCTAACTGCGGTTGAGGAATTGGACGACCGGTTTAACTTTCGCGTACGATAAACTTTCGTTTTCGACTGCGAGTGTCGTCTCTCTGTGCTCTCACGTTGTCGCGGATTCACTTGCTTGGATTCGATCGGATCTTTATTAAACGTATCCTCATACGTGGCACGTAGGTTTTTTCTCAAATAAAGTATTTTAGCAGCTTCTGTAGATCGCGCACTTTGCATCAAATTTTATTTTAAAGGGGAGCAAAGTCAAAAGATAAATTCTACATATTATTCTTTCCATATTACCTTTGAGAACTAGACTACTCGTATAAGTAAAAGTGAAGAAAAATATATACTATATGTATAAATTTATCGAATTTTGAGTATTCCGAAAAAGAACATCTGTTTTAAGAAATGAGAGCGCTATCTGACGGGAGCGAGACGATACGTCGTGTCGAGAGGTCGACTTGTCAAACGGTAGCGGTGGGTTGGAATGCGCGTGCCGCGGGCACGGGCTATCAGCGACGGCGGTTGTTTAGTAGGAGGTGACGATAATGATGACGTCGCGGGAGGGAGTATAGTGCGCACATCATGCTTGCGGATTCCCATGGCCGGTTACTGTCGGCAGCAGTTGGCTGCCGCAGCTTGCGGCAGTATCGGCGTGGCCATCGTGCCAGTTATGGCCCGGAATCACGCTCGTGTGTCGTTGCTCGCTGCGATTTTTCCGCGTCCGAGCGCTAAATAATCGCGCGGCGATCCGCGACGACCGCCCGACGAGGCGGTCGTTATCTGACGTTTAACTTGGCAATGAAGACACCGGCGATAATGATAATGATGATGATAACGATGCCGATCGCGACGACAACGAAGACGACGACGACGACGACGACGGTGATTTATTCGTTAGCGCACGCCGCGGTAGATTGCTCTTTTGATCCACGAGAAAACTCGTCCGCGGGTTGGAGAACGCCCGTCGTCTTCCGCGACTGTTCCCTAGCGATGAACTTCACGCTCGATTAATCCACATCGGTAAGTCAACCGATGACACACGGTATGAAACTTAGCCAATTTACGAAGACGCTCCTTGCGGCTTTTATCTTCTCACGGCGAGAAGAAGCTAAAAACGCCGAGCAGCGCTTTTATCGATAAAACCGCTCACGTCATCGAAACGCCGTGGGTTTCAGTTGTAATTTTTGTTTTTCAGGAATAAAAAGTGTACGTATGAATACCGTGACATTGGTAGAACACACTTGCGAAATGACAATCAGTTAAGGAGACGAATGTACTTGTTCGATCACTCTGGAGAATCATTAAGGACCGTGTATCGCGTTACTTGCGTGCGTATAAACGGACAAATTATTTTGATCGTTCTTTGTTGGGACTGACGTTTTACACCGTGCAGCAAAATGAATCTATCGCGAGTAAACGTGAGAGGCTCAATTTCTGGCGTGAAATCCTTTCCCGCCCTTCTGCTGCTTTTCATTCATCCGTCTTGCGGGAGAGCCTTGGCTCGCTCCGCTCTCGGTAGTCCTCTTTTTCATTTTCTTTCAGCGACACGCTACGCCGAGGTCACATCACGATGGAAGCATTCCGCTTTTTAAAACGCGACGCGTTTAAGGCTCGTGCTCGCCTCGATTCGAAGCACGTCCACGACGACGAAAAGGAAGCGGTGGCGCGCTTGAGCGATCCAGGACGCTCGAGATTTCTTTTTTTTTATTTTTAAATCGACGGTTATCGCTTTATATAAACATTGCGAGCTGGATAAGTAATTGTGATAGTATGCATATATGTGCATGTACAATAGTATGCATTATTAATCGCTATTTAATGTTGATAGCAAAAAGAATACAGTAAAAAATTAATTCGGCACACGAAAATGGTAAAAAAGCACGCATAAATTATTCTGATTTTGTTTTCAAGTTACAATCATTTTTTTATTTTTTAATCGTTCCGATTTCGATAATTTTAATTTTTCAGTAATAAGACATTCAGACGCTTGCATTTAAATTCTGAATAATCAATCGGTTTTGTTTCCTTTAGGAAAGTGAATAATTGACACAACACGGAAACGGTTTCAACTCGAGACAGGATGGTCACGAGCGAGATAGAAGATATTGATTTTTCTCATTATATCCGCGTTAAACTCACTTCTACAGTTACATAGTCGGATTAACGCTCTGTCTGGCAGGAGTAAATCATCGTATAAATGTTTGAATGATGAAAGTCCGGTGGGGCTTGTCGCGGGTATTTTCAGCGTTAGAAAAGTTGGGAACAGACTATCGGTCGTCGATCGCAGTCGCTCCTTACGTAAGATCCGCCGTAAAGCGAAATTATATAAGCTATCCGTGCACAGGGAGACATATTGAATGGTATTAGCATTGGTATGAGGAAAACGTTCGCAAATGATGCGCGACGATTGGCGTAAAGCGAGAATAGTCGTCGCGTGGCACGAACGGAAGGGGAATACCTATTATGTCGCGTATTGTGCCGAGGCGTGATACGTGCGATACGTCGCAGAGAGGCCATAAAATCCGCACGAATCAAGAAAGCGAGGCGTATCATCCAGTTGCATGTACTGTTCCTCCTTGTTACATGCGTTCCTTCAATATTATTCAATGTTCGATTTCGTTCACGCTTCGCGTATATTTATCACGCCAGTATATATACGATTATTTTATATAATTCCCGCCTATTTTTTTCTCTATACTGCAATCAGTTGCGCGGATTTTATTCCACAGCGCAATAGAGTCGTTGTCGCCTTTGACAATTGTTAACTTTCTCTTAACGGAAATGTCAAATGCGATATCGCCGTGCGTCGACTGATTTTCAATGAGTACGTAATTAACTGAGCTTAACATTAAATAGCACTCATTGAAATAAATAAATGCGACTTTCGCGAGTGACTCATGACAATATCTCTGCCGAATGGCGAACATGAGCCATAACGCTCGCCGGAACTTGACGTTATCGATGTCGGAACTGCGCACCGCGTCCTCGTCGATGAAGGCGGAAATGGCGAGCGTCGCGGTCAGCGGGGAGAATAACTCCACATCGGGACCCCGTGCGAGCGTTGGCGCGAACCGGTTTGTGCGATCGGCTGACAATTGATTAAAACTTTAGGCAAGGCTGACAGAATTGAGAAGGGACTCTTCAGGCGAACTTCATCAGCGCCTTTATAAAGCTCCGTAGAAGCAGGAAGTATAGAAGCTACGGGTGACATGACGTCCGGTTGACACGACACCGCAGCTGCACATTCGATGAGAGACTCTCTAAACTACGGCAGCGTTTCTCCTGGAGTATCATAATCGTGAACACCGTGGCATGTTTTAAATCAACGGCGCGAGGCTGTAGAGCGTAACGTTGCGACTCGAGGGTGAGGAAATGAGCTCGTTAATGTATTCGCGACCTTGCACGGTGTTCCCTCTTCTCGTGGACGGTTTCAGCGCGCGTACACGCGATTACCTCTCCAGCACCCTCGTCGCTCTTGCTGTCCCCAGGAGCAAGGCATGACGTTGACCACGTAGACCGCGTGTACCGTACAACCATAATACCATTCAACGGGTGTCGATTTGCAGTACGCAGCAACGTTGTTGCGAGACACGCGTGTCCGAAGACGTGTCGAGACGTCGCGCGTACGTGTCCGTGTAATTATTGACCGGGCTCCGCACCGCTCGGTTTGGTGACCCACTTACCGTTGACAACGCCTATTCTCTTCTGACCTACATCGTCGCCGATTCGCTCGGCTGTACGAACTGTTTTCCATACGTACAGGATACATCCGATCGACCGACTTCGCTCGCCCACGAAATGCCGGAAAACTGCGCGCGGCACGGAACAATACCGGGGGATGCAGCCGCCTCGCGTGACAAATCCCGATATTGTCGATTCTCTCTATTGGTCCGCGCTCTGCCGCTCTTTTTCAGCTTGTTTCTCGGCTATCGAACGGACCGGTTGAATGAATGAAGACGTTGCCGATTGAAGTTGCCAAAGGGTACGCTCAATGAACCTGCATGATTATGCACGCGCAAAACGTGTATCCCGTGTACCGGATTAGATAACGCGGAAAACCGCGAAGTACGCTGATCGGTCTTATCTCGCTGCGGGCTCTGTGGTCCAACCCTTAGTTTCACTCTGTCTGCTTTCCGTAATGCAAATAAATATTGCATATCGGAGTACATCTCTCCTCAAATTATTGTTACCTTATGTGCGAGATGAAAAATCCCAAGACGCGTTTGCGGAGCGGAATCTCGGGTGAGCCCTTCACGCGAAGCTCCGTGGGTCCGCTTTTAGAATCTTAAGCTCGATTTTGTCCAACGGTCATAAAAATTCTTCGTGCCTTCCTACCTCCTCTCACTTCCGCAACGTCTTGCGCACGTTTTTACCTCGGGCAACGCGAATTCCTCGTTCGTCTCGATTTTAGGTGCGCATTTCAGCGAACTCGAGCCGCGTACTCCCCTGGCGGTCCGCCAAACTTTACTCAACTCGCTCCGCGAGTGAGCGAGAACGCTCAACATCTCTCCAGCTCGGCCGCCTCCACTTCGGGGTCGGCTTGGAATAATTCTTGGCGGATATCCACGAGTCCGTCTGCCGCGTTTTCGCGCTGCACCGACTTTTCTAGTATTAGCCGGCCTACCCAGACGGTACATATCGCGAGAGTGAGACTGAGATGTAGGGAAAGAGAGGGAGAGAGAGGAAAAAGGGAACTTGATCGATGTTCCGCAAATACACAGTCCGTGTGTGAATTCAGAATTCTATTTCGGTAATTCGAGCCTAATCCGGCCTTCAATATTTGACGACTGTGCGATGTTTGTTAGCTGTTTGATGCTGGTAGCCATTAACAGGCTTGCACGCGTGTGTTAGAGTCTCGCGAAAACGTAAGGCGTATGTATATTTTTGCGATCTGCCCGCTTCGCTCAAGTGTGCTTATCATGAACGTCAAATGATCAAGAACTTGGTGGGACAGATAACGATATCAAATCGC
Source organism: Ooceraea biroi (assembly GCF_003672135.1). Taxonomy (NCBI): domain Eukaryota; kingdom Metazoa; phylum Arthropoda; class Insecta; order Hymenoptera; family Formicidae; genus Ooceraea; species Ooceraea biroi. The sequence goes on from NC_039510.1 coordinate 11,422,907, forward strand.
GATCTGCCAAGTATGATCCGAGGGTAACAAGCAGAGAAAGCGTAAATGGATCGCGAGCGAAACAGCTAGACATTATATGTAGCGATTATTACAGAAGAGCTTCCGTTACTAATCAATTGATCGTATGTAGGTAAGACACTCGTCCCCGCCGCCCCCAGCCCCGGGACCAGGTTCGGGATCCAGTCCAAGTGGCTCGGTTCAGGTATCCTCCAGGTCTGTGCAAAAGGAGAATTCCCCGCCTCGCGGTCCTCGAACTCTCCTGCTCAGGCGCGGTGAGAATGGCTATGGATTCACGCTGCGGCATTTCATCGTCTATCCGCCCGAGTCCTGTTGTGTGAGTATCTCAAGCCGGCAAGTGCACGGTGCACGAGGCAGGTTGTCCGAAGCTGGATGAAGGGGAACGGAAATAAAACGGAATCTTTCGCGATTGTTGCAGATGCTGCCGGGACACGAGCGGACGAAGATCGATGAGCCTATGGACACGATCTTCGTGAAGCAGGTACGTGCGAATTCACCGGCGGCCGAGGCGGGATTGCGCACCGGCGACCGCGTCGTCTCCGTCGACGGAACGCCCACCCGGGGCGAGCAGTACTCCAGTGTGGTGCAACGCATTCATCAAGCGGGACCGTGGCTGCGCCTCCTCGTAGTCTCCAAAGAGGACGACATTTTGCAAAGGGTACGTAGAATTCTCGTAAGATATTTGCATCCAAAAGTTCACTCGCCTAGCCGCACGCCACACGTATTTAATGGCACTGTGCCTGTAACGTGAAAATTATAATATGAATGAGATATATTTATCTGAATCTCTTAGTACTTTGGCGAAACGGCGTACAATCCTGAGACGAATCAACGACCGCGGTTGCGTTCCCCGGAAAGACTGTCACAGAAGCAACGCAGGTCGATCAGCAGCATGATCCCAGGCCCGTCACCGAGAACACGGCAGTCCTGGGTCTGTTCTCTGCCGTCGTCCGAGAGTCCCAATCATCACGACGAGGCGATCTGTAGGAGCCAGCAGACCGCGTATGCGGACAGCAGGATGGCTCCGTCGGCGATGTCAGCGGACTCGCCGCACTGTCGCGCACAAATCGCGCAACCGCTTACGGAATCTCAGATTGCAGCATTGCAGCAGCAACGAAGAGGCGTAACGGAAGCGAGTGCCCTGTACGATTCTTCGGATGATCCCAGGATTTCGGGAAGAAAGCTGCCATTATTGCACGAGGATGTGCAGCCGAGCAGTGCGACGAGCTCGCAGATCTATAGCGGCCGCTCGTCCCAGGACTCACGGTACGATCTGTATGACAGGACACGTCCCGAATCAGTATACTCGCGGCCCAGCAACGAGCAGATTTACGACAGAATCAACGATCCGATCTACGAGCACGTGCGCGTCAACGATCATCATCCGCAGCATCATTACTACCAGCCGTCTCTGCTGCGTTACCCAGTGTCGCAGGCAGAACCGCAGGTACCGATCTACCGGCCGATCAAGAGAATGGTGACACGACGCGCCAGTGAAGGCAGCGGCACTACCAATGATTCCGAGTCAACGAGCTACGGCAGCATCGACGCACTGAGATCAAACGACTCCAGCAGACTGAGCATCGAGTCGCACCGGGATTCATCGCCCGCCGCCAGCAAAGACAGCGTATCCCCCTACGACTCCAACTCGACCCTGACCGGCAATGAGTGCTCCGACGATTCCGTCATCATGAACAGACTGCGCAAGAGCTTCGAGCAGAAAGCGGAGTTCCTGCGTCGGCCGAGTCATCCTATCGGCTGGTCCATCGAGCCGTCGACGTTGTCAAGTTTTAACCAGGCCGCCGTGATCCAGCGAGAGTTCTACGCGAGACCTCAGAAACTGCAAAGACCGGTCTGGCCGCCTGGCCAAAACGAGCATCAGCAAAGGCAGCAGTCTCCCACAAGGAGATCCTCTCAGGAGAGGAATGTCCCTGCTAAGCCTGCCGCGAGTCTACTGAACAAGCCGTCGAATCAAAGCGTGCAGAGGATAAAAGACGTGGATTCCAATTCCGAGTATGCCAAGTCGCGCAACGATCAACAACTCGGAGACAATCAGTCCGTCTCTGGAGATCACTCGTATTCGCCACTCGTCTACGACAACGAGCTTGCGAAAGAACAATACCGTAGCGCGAGTAAGAGCAGTTTCGTCAGCACCCTGTCGAGGATACACGAGAACATCAGCACGAATCAGCAGCAGACGCAGGAAACACGGAACGGCTCTTCGTCGCTGCCGTCTTCGCCAGGTCCGGATAAGAAAGCCGGCGACATGAAGTTTCCGGTGCCGCCGCAAGGCTTGCAGATCGTCTCGAGACGCGCCAAACAGTTCGAATCTGGTCGTTTGCTGAGCGACGAGGATGAACCTGCTGGTGATCGGACGAATCTCTACAAGAGCGAGTTGTCCAGACTGTCGAACAAGAGGAGTGTACCGAACGTGGCTGTGCGAAAACGGGAGTTCGAGTCGAAAGCCGAGAGTCAGGAACCGAGGAGAATACCGGCTAGAGAAACCAAGTCTCTCGAGACTGGTAAGTGCAAACAAAAAACAGCGCAATTTTCCTTTCACTTCCCGATCGATGCTTTAATACTTATAATTGCTATGACTTTCGTCGTTAGAAATTAATTAGAAATCAATCAAAGAAAATGAGTGTTCCTAGATTAATGCTCAGTAAACAAGGTATCGTCGTTTAGGTGCAGTATTGACAGGCAACAGAATAATTCCTATAGGCAGCAAGTATATCCATTGCGCGCCGCCGATCGACTATAAAGAAAGTAAAGGTAGATAAAATCAACAGACTGTACCGAGCTGTGTCTGTGTATTGTCGTTCTTTGTGTCGTCGTGTGTCGTCGATTCGTTTGCATTCTATGTGAACGCGAACGCGAGACGTTAGACTATAGTTGTAAGCTAATTAATACACATTTCTCATTTACTCACTTTTCTCATGTTTTCTAACTGAAGTACAACTTCCGCTTTAAATAAGTTGAATAAATCTATAATTAATCTTAATAATTCATCGTAAATCACATGTAGTCTAAAAAAAGACACGATTTCAAGTTTGCCTCCGCGCAAAAGTAACCGACGTAAAATTACGACGTATCGGAATTTGTCGAAGTTATGCACAAAGGGGATGTTAACTGCCCCCTTGCACTCGATGTTTTTGTTGGCGAGCTTTTTATGACACGTCAGCAATTCAAAATAGCAGCAGCATATTCATGGACGCTTTTATATGGCGACAACAGCACGCCTGCTCTTTTCGTTAATTATTAACAAAGCGCGATAGATGCTTGAGTAAAATGTGGCACGACAATTGTTGTAACGGGAATAACAGTCCCAATATGTGATCGAGCAGATATGCCTACCATGGAGACAGAATCAGTACGTTTGAGAGCGCGCAGTAACAGTGCCGAATCCTGGGAAGCTACGAACGGTCCAGCATCACGCAGTAGCGCCAGGCATACGTGGCAGACTTCGGAAGAGGACTTCGCGGAGAAGCATAGCAGCTCCGAGGACAACAGCAACGTCTCTCGTAAGTAGGATAATTATTCGTAATCGACGAAACTGCAAGTTGGTTAGTCCATTTCGCCGTTACGTGCCTATCTACAGATATACGTCGTTTCTGGCTCATCGGTTTACATAAAGGTCGACCGTAAAGCGTTAATAATCATCCCATTGATTTCTCTTTCAGCGCCAGTCAATGGTTCCTCGCCCAACGGCTCGACCAATAATGCTGTCGTGCTTAGGCGACAGAAGAATGCACAGATCAGTGAGTATTATATACACGTATAAACGTGAGGATATTTTTAACATTACGTGCAGTTATTACGGCGCAAGTATCGGCTATGACGGGGATACTTTTTATCGAAATTAGAAGCACGCGCTCGTACTAGAATCCTTTTTTAATAAAATAACGATACCTCTCCACACGAGTTTTAACATTTACATGAATGTTAAAATAGTTTTCTAATTATACTACTGTTACTGCAATATGTTACTGTAATATATTAAAATTCCGGTGCCTCAACAATTTTCAATATTCTTTCAATTTGATAATAATTTGATGTAATTATTTAACAGGTGATGAGGACCGAGCCACCAGGCGAGTTTCGTATCTAAAGGCGACATGGGGCGAGCGAATGCACGTTGATAGCGATCTGGAGCTCAGCGATTCTGAACCTGTTCACATTCACAGAAGGTAAATGATTTGTCGATACACGTTTCAAAGTCTTCTGATGCCACAGTGACGTTAAAGCATTTGCGAGCCACGGGATTACCGTTTTTTCTCGGACGCATTCTCAAAGAGATTATGTCGAGACGACATCCCACTTTTACACCTCTCGCCTCGTACTCCTTATACACGTGCTCACGCAAGATGAAATAATGAGCAACATGGCAATTACATTATTCGCTCAAAGGTCGTTTACTGTAAGTATACTTCAAAGCTGCAGCTGTTCGTGTCCATGTTTCCAGTGCGCATAGACGATGGCGACCACCGCTATTTCCGAGCGACATAACGCCTCTGCGACGCATCTTCGAGGACATGACACAGGCCGCGTCCTTACATCGAAATTCTCATCATCGGTGAGGGCGGAAAGTTCCTTTTGAAAAAGCACGGGAAAAGTTGCATTATCTGTGCTCCGCGTTTCTTCCTCCAAGCTAATGTACATCCGCTCTCTCGATCCGCTCTCTTCATATCTGTGTTTACGTTTGCGCTGTTCACTTGCCTATAAACAACGGCGAATAATAATCGCGTTGTAATGACGTTAGGAGCATATTACGCATTTCGTGTATCATTCTCTAATGATTTTCTTACGATGTACACTTCATCGTATTTTTATGACATATATTTCGCGGAAAGAAAATGTTATCGTCCGCACAGACAAATTTTCCATACAATACAAGAATTAATTAAGTAAATCAAATGCTATATAAAAAAGATTACACAATATCGAATAAGAAAGCACTTAATAAATTAAATTATTTATTTGAATATCAAATATATATATAAATCAAACGAAGAAACAAAACTTCCGATCGCTGACTTACAAATTTAAATGAAAAAAGAAGATTGGGTTGACTGCAAAAACTATGAAAATGTTGCTACAAGAATCCGCACTAATAAAAAGTGTTGCTTTTATAAAAGATAAATTAAAACTCAATCTAAAACAGATAAAATTAACGAGTAGAAATGTAAATAATGCAAACGAAAATTTAATAAAGACTATAACAAATTAGAAAAACCTGTAAATATAAATGTGAGATCTAAGATAACTCTATAATGAAAATGCTCTTGCAATCTGTACGCGTTAATTGTTCGCTAGTAGCATTAGATAAGATATCCTTCCCTATTATTCCTGCTGTGATAAGGGACGTATGTCCATGATGTCGAGGACACATAAAATGTGACACATCCCTGTTCTAATATTCGTGGCTCCGATTAAAATCATGTTGCTGTCGTCTGTGTTATGCTAGACAATATAGATAGATATGTTACAGTCCTTTCGAATATTCAGCTGATTGTTACTAACGGAATGATACTAATAAATTCAAGATCGATGTAACCGCTGTTTTCAATGTCGTTTTCAATTTAGGAACGAATTGCCAGAATATAGAAATATACAGCTGTAAATATAGCATTATAGCAATGATTTTTCTCTTCGCTATCTACGACTTCACTGAAGATGATATATTGCTATTATTTTATTCTATACTACTCTCTTGAGAGATCTTAATATATTTGCGATTGACAAATTCCAATAGTCTTACTTTTTTCAGCAATAGCATCGCTGTGACGCATAATACATCAAACAGCTGCGATGGAACCGTGAAAGATATCGAACCAGTGGAACGGGAGGGAACCCTTCATGTTAAATTTACAGTGCTCGACGGCAAGGTGAAATATAGAGTCTAATAATGAATTCAGATGCACTAATGCGCATTGAATTAAGTTTTTAGTCATATTTAATGATTTTAGCGATCTACCGATCGTTCCTGGAAGCAAGTATGGGCTGTCCTTCGTGGTCCTATAATATATTTTTACAAGGATCGTCATAGTCAAGTAAATATACATGATGATAATAATTTAATTTAAATTTATTAAATTATTTATTTATCAATAATTAATTTTATTGTATGCCTGAAAATTCAATGCTTTTTCATTCATTTTGTTAAGAACTTGATCTACATTACATATCCAATTACATATATCTTAATTTTGTTTAAAAAGTTTTTTACTTATTTAATTTAATTAATACTCAATTTTGTATATATTGATTAGCGTTTACCATATAAAATATATTAAAAGCATTAATACAATATTTATTTTTATTTTATAGAGTCCCTCGTTAAGCATCGAGAACGAAGCAAATGTAGGACAAAGCGTTGACGTCAGGTGTTCCGTGGTCGATGTCGCCGAGGACTACACAAAGCGGAAACACGTGTTGCGAGTGGCAAATCCTACGGCGGAAGTGCTCTTACAAACGGAGGATGCGGCTTCTATGGCCCTATGGTTAAGGTCACTTCATTCTCACGCCGCCGCAGAAAGATCATCGGTGAGTTAATTATAGAATACTTCTTGCGAAATAAAATTGCTATTCAAAATAGCTGCCATTCCATTTTTTATATGATTTTTATTCACACACAAATCCTTTTTCCATACATATTTCTTAACAAAAAAAATGCATTTATTTATAGGATGCCGTGTCATGTACGTCAAAGCAGCAGGCCGTGCCGCAAACTCCAACGGGCTCAACGACTCCGAATAGCGGTGTTCTTCCGAGTAATAACCAAAGATTAAGCCCGCTGCCGAGCCACAAGGGCATCAAGAAACTAACATCGTTTAGAAATCGATCGCCCACGGGACAATCGCCGGTGAACAAGACCCGTAAGCCAAGTCAAGTAGTGGAGCCCCTACCGTCGCCCAAGTCGAAGACTTGGAAAGGACGAGTGGCGAAACAGTTCAGAAGGATCGGTCAGGCTGGCGGCGCGCCTTCCTCGCCCACGGCGCAACTGCCGCCCGAAGGGGCGACCTTCAAAGTGCCGCTTGAGCTCTGTCCACCATCCTCGTTCTCCGAGTGTGTGCCGCTGATCGTTGAGATGTGCACGAGCATCGTCGAGGCGCGGGGTCTCGAAGTCGTCGGGATTTACCGGGTACCCGGGAACACCGCCGCGATCGCACAGCTCACGGACAGCGTCAACAGGGGATTCGAGAACATAAATCTGCAGGTACTCTTATTTTTTATTTGATAAAATTAAGTTTCTCTGATATACATATGTATTGCTTGAATATCTTTTAATCGAGATTGACTTTCCTTCCAGGATCCGAGATGGAGCGACGTTAACGTGATATCGTCCTTGTTGAAGTCGTTCTTCCGCCAACTTCCCGACTCCCTGCTCACGGCGGAGCTATATCCCATGTTTATTGACGCCGACAAGATAGAGGACCCACAACGAAGGATGACCACGATACGGAAATTATTGCGTGATTTACCGGAGCATCACTTCGAGACGCTCAAGTATTTGATGCAACATCTAAAAAAGATAGTGGAACACAGCGAGATCAACAAGATGGAGGCGAAGAATTTAGCCATCGTTTTCGGGCCAACGCTGGTGCGGGCAAGCGGTTCAAGAGACAATATGATGACCATGGTCACCGACATGTCGCATCAATGTAGAATAGTCGAGAGTCTGTTAAATAATGTACGTTTCATAGTCGAGATAAGACAAATATTTCCTTCGATTTATGTTTTTAACAAGTTTTTATCAACGTGTTTCGGACAGGTCGATTGGTTCTTCTCGGAAGACGATTTAGACGATTTGAGCAGATTGAGTGTCAATTTGAGCCTTCCAATTGATAGCTGTGAAGTTGAGCCAACATCCAATCACAGTCTTCTGTTAAACAACATCCAAAAAGTCGAAGGTACTTTACATAGTTTAATTATTTTTCGGGTTTTCCATCATTATTTGCTTTTTATGACACAAGCGTGAGCTTTATCTCGTTCACTTTTATTTTATAATAAACTATCAGCATACTAAAAGGTAGTTTTTAAGCTTATTGCTATTTCTACTCATTCGCTTTGATACTCGCAGCAATGTATTTATTTTATTTCGCTTTCTTTATTGATAAAACAGGTATGCGCGATATGGCATCCGCCAGGGATATTGTATCTTCGATAATATCCGCAGCTAATAAAAAGATACAAAGAAGACGAAAGAATCAGGACGAAATCGATAACAGTGAACATGACAACGACAAGGTCAGTATCAATTCCCTGCATTATATTCTCCATTAATTCATCATTTTCCATCTTTGCGTAAATATATAATCCAATATTTCATAATTCAGGTCAAATCGAAGCAAGATTCGGAGAGTTTGCCGGTGATTCGGCAAAGCATGGCCTTGAACGAGCGACAGTGTTCCGTCAGCGAAATTGTGCAGATGCACGAGAGCAAAACTCAGTCGAATCACTCAGATCGTGCCGAACCGCGCTCGTTGTCGCTGGACACTAACACCTCTAATGGATCTGCGTCGAATCGAGCAAAGTATGCGAGCCAGGTGATGCACGCGTTGTCCGCGCCGTCAACTGTAGAGCCTCCGAGGTTGTCGAGCGAGGCTAATCTGAGTTCGGCAGAAACGGGCTCCACGGTGTCGAGCGCGTCGAACCAGACCAAGCAAAGCAACGATGAGGTAGCGATTCTGACGTACACTGGCTTGAGCGCGACTACGCAGGAGAGAGTGCGACGGTTCGAGGAAGAGACGAAAGCAATGCTGCAGAGGGATCAGCATCGGCAGAGACTCGAGGCTGAGAAGAGGGAGGAGGAGAGACGAAGGATCGAGATAGAATGGCAATTGGCGAAACGCGAGATGGAGAACGACGATCTGCTCGACAGCATAGTCGACACGACGGTGTCGTCGACTCTTCTATCGGAACGCCTATCAGGACTGAACGAGAGACTTGCCAATGACACATCGCTGATGGACTTGCCCGAAAGGCACAGCAGGTCGCGATCAACCGCGAGACCACCGTTATCGATAGCCGTACAACAACAACCCACGATGCACCAAAAGGCGCAAGCCACCAGTCAGCTGACCAGCATACTAGGAGAGAAGATGAATAACGGCATCATCAAGAAATTCAAGACGGACAAGGATGTAAGCTGATTAAAATTTATTATTAATTTATCTGAAAATATATTTGAAAAGGATATGCTTTTCCTTGATCGATCGATTATCCGTATCTGTTACAGCCGTCGATAGAATCGATTTGCTTGCCGCCAGTTCGATACGGTAGTTTGGATTCCTTGCACGAGGTCCATAATTTTTCACAGTCCTCTCCGTCACCGTCGCAACAACAGCGGGGCGTACCCGGCGATGTCTCTGATGATGGTTAGTACCTTTTGCTTTCTACATGATTTCTACGTGATATCGTGATATGCACTTGGTGCCAGCAATCGATTTCTCTGTGTTGTCCGGTCACATATCGATAATGTGCGATAAATCAATACGTGAAAGTGCATCTGTAAAGCAGTGTGCAACATGCGAACAGAATTCTCTCCTTGTTCTCGTTATATTCGATAGAGATATCTTAATAATTAAGAAACAACACGCGTCGTTAAACTTAATAAGGCATAAAACGATGCTGATAATCCGAGTTCAAGAGATCAAGATTCACATGTACATGTTGTGCATTGTACGTTATATAGTTGGAGATAGGTTTGTGCAAACTGCATGAAAAATAGCGATACACGGCTATAAAGATAATTCAGTGGTATCGCCATTTTTCCAGCATCCCGTGTGTATCCGTACACCGATTCTTAAAGACGTTAAGCGAGACTAAAATGTGTCTTTCGATATAGTAACGTATTAAATGTACGTGAACAAGTGTACTCTATCTTGCTTGTCTCTTTCCGTTCTTACGCGGATATATTTAATTCAACAATTTCACAAGTCCACGTGTATTATTAGAAACAAAAAGAAAAACTCGTACTATTTCGTATTATATATCTGCCTATTTATATTCTCTTTTGTATCTTTTCTCTGTGTAATATCGCTTCTGACGATCGGTGAGTGTAGCAGGATCTTGTTTTCTGCAGTGGACACAGAAGATACTCACTATTAACAAAAAGCTTTCTAGGTACATTTCTCTTCTTACTTGCTTCATACATAAGCGATCTTTTGGATTATTCATATTATATCATTACAAAATGTATGTTAAAAAGAGTCATCATCATCATCATCATCATCATTACAGTACGGAATTCTTTCGATTTTCTTACGATCTAATTGCGTTCGCCATCATCATTGCGCGAACACAGTTCGGAACGTAGCAATTTATTTCGCATATTCTCTAGTATCTGCAGACACGTTTACGACACACACGAGGCTTCTTGCAACGAAAGCAAATTTAATTTTAGAAAATTCGATCTCGTATTTCGCGATCAAGCACACGGAGGGTCGGCCACAAAGAAAGAACACTGGAATAAAAAAAAAGAAGAGTTTTCAGGGTTGTACGACGCGACTTTTGGCCGATCCTCTATTTATACGTTGTTGTCATGTGCTGCATGCCACTCTCCGGCTTTCAGCGTTAAGAAACGCAGATTTATTTCACACGACTGGCTGCTTCTGTGATCTTCAGTGATCTGCTCACATAAATGTGCATATTTTATCAGATATATAATTTTTCATCGCATGCACGTTCTTTGACAATCTGTCGCAAGCTTCGAATAATTCTTCGATCATTGTTTGCCTTATAAAGAGTCATTAGTTATTTTAGAAGAATCACGTCTCGTCATAAGTTACAAGCAATTTTTTAATAATAAGTCCGAAAGCATTTTTCTTTTCATCATCATCGTCACCATCATAAGCCATGTTTCGATGGGGCGAGCGCTCTTATTGTTAGTGGAAAGTAATCTAGTTTCGCACCTTTCTGTCATACATATGTGCATTCCCGGATCGCTCATTTGACTGCTCATCTGCCTGCCTATTCTATCGTTAACGATTGCCTCTGCCAATAAATTATGCTCTTAATTATGAACTTGATTGTCTGCTCGCCTCAGTCTACGACTTTGCGATCAGACACGCCCAAAAAGAATGCGAGTAGAGTTGGCTCGTAAGATGTTATTTCTTCCGAGTTCCTCGGGCTGCAAAGGGACGAGGTATCGATCTGTCAGTACTCAATCGCGAGTGAGAGACGACGTTAATCTTGAACTCAATTCTTCCCGCTCTCAATCTGCTTTATTTTCTTTCTATTTCGTAGCTTTTCGTTACGTACAGTTTACTTTCATCTTACTGTATCGCGCGTGCATATTTATTTCCGTTGAGCATTGGATCGCGCGTCAATGAATCGGCGTTAAACTCAGTTCGAGAGAATGCATCTCGGCTAGAATACAGCTCGCCTAGAGAACCGTAGAAACATACAGTGGGTTCAGACGCAAAGGAGGAAGACGAGAGGAAGAGACGAGAGTTTGCTCTGCCGCGCCGGCCGCAACGAATTATGAACGATGCGAATGACGAACGAATGGTTGAACACCACGTATAGGCACACAGCAAGCCCGGGTTTTTGGTGGTACATATCGTCCCACCTATACGGTACCGCAGGTCCCGGTAGCACCACCCCGAAGACACCGGCCCAGTCGCCAATATCAGTGCCAGTGCCAGTCGCAGCAGTCCCAATGCCAATGTCCATGCACGTGTCCTCAACAGCAACAGCATCAACAGCCGTCGTCGAGCCTGCGCTGGCAGCTGCTGTCGCGTCTGCAGCAGCTTCCGCATCATCGCCGTACCACCCAGGAGACGCACGAACATCATCATCATCATCATCAACAGCGAACAACGAGCCCACCGCCGGGCTCACCGCCGCCAAGACTTTAAACCGATTCCTCCGAGGTAAATTCCCAGGTCCGCGCTGCCAGACCAGAGTCTGTGAACCGTCACATCCAGCATCCGAGATGCGATGCCCGACGAGCTGACAGCTGGCTCACCCGAATGGCTTTATTACACCTTTTCAGTTTCCATACGTCTCACACACTAGTCAAGCACGCGTCCACACATCGTTGTTTGCTACTTCCCTTCAACTAACTATTACTTCCGTTACGTCCGTGCCGTCCATTTCCGTTCACATCCCGTGCGCGTTTATTCCGCTCGCGCGTCATTCCTCGTCGCTATTACCAACGCCGTGGCCGGCGAATAAACGCCGTTAATATCCATGTATACTGTAGTATACTGAATGTATACTGAAGAGAATGTAGACGAATTTTAATGGCTTTCACGCAACGCAAATAACACTGGAGACTGCATTTTGGTTTTTTTTTGTTCCATCACAAATTGCCTTTTTCCGTCGGCAGAAGTGAATGATATCGTCTTTTATTCTTTTTCGCGAATTTCTGCTCAAATGTTTGAGCGTATGGCTATGAGTGAATGAAATCAGTAACACAGTTACGTACTAATTACGAGATTGCTGTAACACGATATTCTATGAATTCTATAGGTAAAAAATATTTTCACGAGAAAAATAGTATTATTTAAAAAAACGAACAATGAACCAGTTATTTGTACCGGATTTTGTTTATGTATTTAATAACGAATATACGGTTTTTTGTGTATATTTAAAAAAATGTACTTTTCAGCTTTCCATTTTTTAGCAATACTACTCGTAGATATTGCTCTGGAAAGCTTTTAATGCGTTTTATTTTTATCTTTTCCTTCAGGCGACGTTTTTGCAAGAGTTGCATTATTCCCGCGATATAAAGATGCATACATGTATTTCTTATCTCGTTTGCTCAATATACTCAAGGATATGTAGTCTTATTTTCATGCTACAGCACTAAACGCTGATGATGCTGATTACGCTGCTATTGCAATTATCGGTATGCATACAGTTGGCGAAACATAATTTTAGTAACAACAACAGTTACAGAGTTATGACGACAGCGATGATAATGATGTTAATAAAAATGAAGATAGAAACATATTAATTTTTTCTAATCTTTTGTAATCGCGTTCACTTGACATCGACAGTGTCTCGATGCTGCCTTTATATAATGTGATTTATTTTCTTATTTTTATTGCAGTTTTTCTTTGCGGCGGTTTTATTTTGCAGGAATGCATTCACGCAAGATTTCACCAGCTGCGATACGCTGTGAAGCGCATACACTTTGACATTCACCATGTTTAGCGATTGCGTCACGAATTATATTCGTTACCACGCAGATATTTGTACTGTTTGCGCTCGATAATAATGACCAAGTAACAACTCGGTGCTTTGAATGTTTTTGGCGTATGAGTTTTGTGTCGAATTTGTGATGTATTTCGCACGACTAACGCAAAGGAATCTCCTATTGCAGGTAGTGACCTTCTGACCAGCCTTACGACCACGTTCGATCGCAAATGGAGGTCTCTCGTCAGTCAGTCATCAAGTCAAACACAGCCTCCTCCGGAATCTACAATCAGCAATAAGAACGACATTACAGAGCAGCAGAAGCAAAAAGCAAACGTCTTTCCGAAATTCAAATATCCATCTGCGGAAACTTATCGCGATCCCAGTCTTCACAAATCACTCGACAAGAATCATCTTTCTCGCTTAAAGGATGTAAGTATCGATAAAGTATCTTCAAACAAAGTCTCGCAAAACAATGTTAACGTTATCATTGTTAATATTATTTTCATTTCGATTGTCACAGGACGCCCCTGAAAAAGACACCGATTCGACGGTGACCAATGACGCGCCGCGTGCCTTGGAAACTGTCACGCCGAATAACGACAAGCAGTCGAGATTGGAAGCGAAAAGTACCTCAAATCACACCACGGAGAAGACGGTGGCAGAGAAGAGGCCGGATTCAAGTGAGAAAGACGAGGATCAGAAGGATACGGACGAGGGTGAAGCCTGTCTGCACGCGGGAAACGCGAAACGTTACGAACTGGCGAGCGAGAAGAGTCTTCAGGAGGGCAAATCAGACATCAATGACATCGATACGAAACCGGAGGATAAAGGCAAGGGCCATCATTACGAGGGCGGTGATTCCAGCTACTCCAACAAGCTGAAAAAATTTGAGAGTTTGACCAGCTCCGAGGTAAGGTCCCGCCTGAAACGCTCGGAGTCCTTGAATAAAAGGACCTCCGAGAATACCACCTCGAGGTTAAAGAGATCAGAGAGCTTGAACAAACACTCGACCGAGCGACTATCACCGCTCAAGCGTTCGGAGAGTTTAAATAAACACTCCGGCGACAGATCGGAGTCACCAGGCAGCAAGCTCAAACGTTCCGAGTCACTGACGAAGACCGAAAAGACTGAGTGCAACATCAGCAAGCGGCGGCAATCGGTACGGAAGGAGAGCGCGACCAAACTGAAGCGGAAGAATGGCATGTCGGAACGGTCGATCAAACGTAGACACACGGTCGGTGGCACCAAGGACTTTGACAAGGTGCACTGGCTTGATAATAAATTGCAGTCCGAGGCCGAGAGGATCATCAAGAGCGACTACAGGCCGAAGAAGAGTCAACTCAGAACCAGCTCGCCCGATCTCAGCACCAATCGAGTGGGTATGACTGATGCGAGCTTTCTGATCGAGGTGAGCTTTCGTGGGCCCAGCAACGTCGTCTTCAACGTGACCAACGCCGCACGGCCGCAATCGCTGCCGGATGCGAATCTCGCGTCCAAGGTGTTCAAGGTGCCGCTCGAGAGTCACGTATAACACGCGCGTGTAAATCGCTCCGCTCTATTCACTTCTAAATAATGCACAGCTGTCATACCTGTCGCCAGTTTTAATATCGATATCACATATAAACCGAGCCATATCAAGTTCGCATTATCTTGCGTTGGACGAAAATAATTGAATTGCGTCTGAGCATCTAAGTTTATACTCGCCGAAAATGCCGACGTTATTCGCCACATCATTATTCACCACTCGCCAACGTGCCAAAGAGCTGTCATCGACCATCGACAATGTCGACAATTTGCTACGAATCGGCTACATTGACGGATTAATCCAAGGAGGTACATCCATCATCACGTTTTCTTATCACAGTACCGTTTCGACCATCGAGCTAGTTTAATTCGTAATGTAATCGCGTAAGAATAACCAGGGGATCTTATTCGGAACGAATTGGAAATGAATTTTCAAAGTGGAATTGGAAATTTCTAGATTAAAATGTCAGAAATATGACTAGACTTCTTCTTATTATTTAAAAAAAAAAAAGTAACAAAGACACTCTTTATCTGAAGGCAGCGGGAATAAAGCTAAGTTGCACTGAAGAAACGTAAGAAAGTTATCTAGCGGTTATATTACACGTGGTATTTGCATTGTGTCAATTATATTATATACATATATTATATATATCATACTTATGACTTGTGATCGTGACATTTTTTGTACATAAGAGATGTATATGCGAATTAATTCAATAGATATTAATTATCTAGAGTGCAAGGGGTGACTATATAAATCTATATATATATTATATCTGTCTTTAAATTTATATTTTAATAATCACTTTACATCGTCGCGGATGTTCCGCGTGCGATAGTGCTCGATCCTCGTGTACGGATTGGTATTGGCTATGTGAAAATGCGTTTATCTTTAAGGCGTGCAACGGAAAGTGATCGTTAGGATAAAAGTTACGAGATTGCGCGTGCATTTTTTGAGCGTAAGATTGTGCCGCGAGCACAAGATCGCCGCGGGCGATCGGTATACATTTGAAAGTTCTTCGAAAGGTAGCGTTAAGGAATTTTTTATGTGAGTTCTCCGATGAAAAGTCTACGATGTGATAAAATCTTTTAATTGATCGCGCGTTTTATCGATACACACATATCGTTGCGTACGTTTGCAGGCGCGCCCGCGTTTGTAATCGTGCTGCGCGAGCACGTTGCACGTACGCGCGTATATACATACATACATTTTTCTATGTGCATTGTGATTGATATTACATTAACGATCAGTTTAAGACCACACTGTTGCGGCATTGTAAATTTTATGACGATAGTAAAAGGCAAGGCGAGACGCAAACGGTGCCGTCGATCACGCGTATTCGATGCCTCGCGCAATGTGAAATTTCCCCGACCCGGAGCAAATCACTGGGACATTACAGTGCGACCAGGATAGGATTTTATCGCTGCCTGGGTCGGGCAGGTTTTCCATAGGCGTGGCTTGTTACAAAAAAAAACTGATAACGTTAAGCGGTGCAACACGTATATGTATACTCCTTTTATCGCTGTAAAATAGTATACTTCTTGAGAATATCTCAGAGATACGCTTGGGCCTCTTATATGGATCATTAGTACTGGATCATTATTAATCGAAATATTTTACATTTTACGCAGAATCCTCTGTCTTTGTCTACCCTTGTAATTTGCGTTTTAGCGATTAGTGCGTTGCGTTGTCTCGAATGTCCAATCGAAGCTATCGATCAAATATTCCGAGGAACTTCACCAAGCGCCGCGAAACTGGAAATTAAACAAGGATACAATACATGAGTCGGTGAAAGAACCATGCGATATATTAATTGCAATTAATTTACCATTGATATGTAGGAGTTACTCTCGGGATTGGCGCAATATATAATTCTTCGTTAAATCTGCGTGTTGAAAAATTCATGTACGTATGTGTAAATACATACCGTGCTGTCGATGCAAGATTTTTGCGCGTACCGTCGCGCGTTATTACTATATTCCCTTTGCGAGTCCGGAGCGACGCACAGTCGTTTAGGTAATTTCACATGTGAACACTATAGTTGCTGTCGCGCGAATCGAGGGATCTGAAGCGTAAAGTAGCAGAGACAATCGATTTGACTATGCTTGTATATAGAAATGTAACTAAATTCTAAGGAACGACGATAAAACGATATTTATTTCGAAATGAATATAGTGATTGTGATCGTGTTATTTATTATTAACCAAGCAAGAGTATGTTCACCGCAAAATTGACAAAAACACTGAACGATATTGTAAATAATAAATATTACTATGAAAGTTTAAGCATTTGCAATATCCCGCCTTACTCGATAAGCGACTAAATTCAGACTCTACAGATGATTAGCTTCAAGCGACGGTGCCCGAACTGATTGGCCGAATCTGTCACGTGACACGGAATTTGGAATGTCGTAATTGTAGCGCATAAATTCAGACTGTTGCTGTGCGCTACTGCGTTTGCAATCAAGCATACAAAGGGAAAAACGAAGCGGCGAAGTTGACACAGCTTAGCTGCGAATCGCAAAGTACCTTGTCCAAATAATTCGTTTCTTCTTGCTGTATAAAATGAATGTGATACAACCTGCTGCGCTGAGAGGACGGCCGAGAGGCGCTTATACGAGAGGGAGAATCGCCTCGATACCAAATGCGCAACGCGCTACAAATATTTTTCCGAAGTATCGTAAGTGCTATCATACTGTGCGTTATCGCGCAAAAATTTCGAATCGCGCACTTACACTTTTAATGATAAACGAAGACTCAGATCAAATGTCGAAAGAATGCAATATGTCTTACGTTTTATTCAATATATTATTTAAACGATGAATTAAATAAATTCCTACAAAAAAAAGAAAATATTGTTTACATGTTTCTGATTCATAAATTGCATCGATCGAAATCGGTTACAAGAATTCGTCCACCATAAATTTTGTCCCGCCGAGTTAAATATATGTTTAATATTAAACGACTTTTTTAACATTCGCCGCTGCGTTCTCGCTACTCGACCTTGAACTCGTCATCCTACACGTGCCGTTTTCTTCGTGCGCGAATGTAGAATTCGATTCTGGTTTCCTGAGACCACCGACGAGCACGGGATCCGGGATAAATTCCAATGCGAATACAAGGACGCCAATTCGCAGAGAGAATTGCGTCTCCACGTCATCCTACCTGCCCAGCACTTCTCGTCATAGCGCGGGGTGAGCTACTCACGCCTACGAATTATTCCTTTTTTCCTGTATATATTATCTACATATCTACGAGTAGATTATACCGTACACTTGTGCATTAATATTTATTAGATCATGCAACCGAACGAGATCGACACCACGCGGCACGTCCAGCAATGCGGAAACTTTGATAGTAATCGGTGAGCAAGAGTTAAATAAAAAAAATGGCCGAGAAGTCTTTTTAGTCCTTTTCGATTTTATTATTATCATAACGTTTACAAACGTTGCATTCGCGAATAGCGTTGACAGCTGGCCGAGGAGACGCCAGTAGTGAAGTCGGTTTGGCAGCGATAGATCTCCAGTACCCATACTTGATTCTCTGTCAAATCAGCGACTGCCAAACGTACGTCAATACCTTGACGAAAATTAATATGCTTGACCCGGTAGAGGTAAGCGATTATCTACATTTCCATCGCATTACATTACGTTACATTAATTTCGCTGTCGTTGATCTCTCGGACAAGTGATTCACGCTTTATTTATCGAAGATACTGATGCCGGAAACGATGTGCCAGCAGCGAGGTCGCGGGAATAAGCTGTACAAATCGATCAAAGAGAAGTTCAATGCGCTCAACATTACGCCGATCTCGCGAATGCACTTCAACGAATCGACTGGCATGGAACGCGTGCGAACTCTCTGTGCCCAGGAATATTCCACGGTGGAATTGATAGTGAAACAAAAGTAACCGCCGCTGGTATTAACGTATCATGTACAAATGACGAGTGCACAGTAATGAACGATCGTGTTTCAATCGTAGATATTACGCTTTAGCCGCCACTGCGGCGTTGCTCAAATACGTGGAATACGTCCAACACGTCGTTTACGCCCCGAGGTCGATGCGAATCGAATTTCAGGGATCACCGAATACCACGATGATTGGTAAAAATAACAATCGTTTAACAAGGTTCAATAGTACTTTCATATAACGAATGACGACTCGATCATCGCGATGATTATTGTTGCACAGACATAGAAAGCGCTCAGAGTCTGGAACTGATCGTCTCGCAGTCCAAGTACTCTATCGTCAGTCTGCTGGGCACTATGGATCGCTGCTTGACTCCCATGGGCAGGAGGCTCCTACGCGCTTCCATTCTCCAGCCTTCTTGCGATGAACGTTTGATCCTTGATCGACAAGCTTGCGTGGCCGAATTGATAGCCAATCGTTCGTTGTGCATTAGCATTCAGGTAGCTGCACGACTGGAACACTTATGTCTAACGAGTAGTGCTCAACAATTTCATTGGACTTGCGATATTTTTGTTTCACAGCCGGCAGTGCAACGCCTTTTCGGCACGGACCGTTTGCTGACATTAGCGACTAAACCACTGTACGTAAATGACATGCAAAATGCAGAGCGAAATTTGAACTACGTGTTGCTTTTGAAAAGCAGTTTGGACGCTATTCCAGAATTGGAGGCGATTCTCGCAACCGGCACTCAACCGTTTTTCGTGAAAATGCGAAAAGTATATGTTTTCCTGGGGCTGATCAATGCATAATTAATAAGAGACATTCAAATATTAAATTTTAATCTTTATTAAATAATTTTTATCGTAACGCTTTTATTGACGTAATTGACATAATGCACTATGTATTAAACTTACAGAATTTAGGAAATTTAGAGTTCCGAGTTATAAAAGATAAAATGTTAACGTTGATAAACACGGACGCAAGATTCGTGAAAGGCTGCGCTTCTTCGAGTCTGGAGCGATGCTTCGCCATACAACCTGGCCTCAACGAATTATTAGACGTCGCTCGGCAAATTTATTGCGAATTAATCAGTGACATGAAAAGTATAAATGCATTATAATAAAGTAATATATTTGAAGTGTATTTAATGCAACAGCGAGATGAAAGATTGCTAATAATTTGCACTTATTTAAATAGAAATAGTGGAGCAATTGGCTGTGAAGCATAGACTTCCATTAACTTTAGAATACAACACAAATTTAGGCTATCACATCAATTCAATCATACCGCGAGGTTCGAACATTGCCATGTCGGAATTGCCAGCGGAATTTATTCAGGCAAGTCATCGTTAATCAATATCGATATCTCACGTGGCTTACAGTTTCATATTTTTATGTAGGTAAGAAAAAACAGGAGGTCCTTCGCGATGACCACGATGGCGTTACTGACATTGAACAAACAGTGCAAAAAAGCGTGCGAGGAAATTTACGTGATGAGTAACACGTGAGTCAATCGTCCGTTTAATTCCTCTCTCTATGTCCATTTCTTTTTTCCCCTTTATCCTCCCAAAAAAAATTATTACATCAAGTGACAATTTGCAGATTGCTCAATATGTTACTGGAGGACATAAGACAACACGTCGGTTGTTTGTTTCAACTGAGTGCTGATGTGGCGGAATTGGATTTAATATTATCATTGGCGCAGATCAGTTCCAATCCAGAATACGTGAGACCGTCATTCGGGACGAAGTTAGAATTGATCAATTCGTTGCATCCGATTATGGAATTATTTAACAGGGATCTTCCAGTACCTAACGACGTGGTGAGCGTTAAGTGTAAAATCACAACAAGTGTTAATGAAACATCATGATAAATTTCTGATATTTTCTTATTTCAATCGCGTCAACGCGCAGAAAGCTTCGTACGCATATAATTTTCACCTGATAACCGGACCAAACATGAGCGGCAAATCTACATACTTGAAACAAATTGTTCTACTTCAAATCATGGCGCAGGTGACAATACGATGCTTTTCAATTAATTGGATCGCTGCATATAAAATATTATTTTCCATGTAATTTTGCAAATATTAAAATATATCGTTGCATAAAGATATTATATGTCACTTTAGCGTGATGTATATAATACTTGATAATTATCGTTAGATTCTTAGAAAGATGTTTACTACGTAAGCTAAAATATGTAGCGATCTAATACATCAATGTCTCGACTAACGCGTTATAGTTACACGCATTTGTCGTAGATCGGTTCGTACGTACCGGCTACGAAAGCGACATTCCGCATCGCAGATCGCATATTTTGTAGAATGAGTTCTCGCGACGACGCTGAACTCAATGCGTCCACCTACGTTCTGGAGGTAAATTATACTCTTTCCCTTCTCCTTTTCTCTTACAAATATCTGTCTCTCTCTCTCTCTCTCTCTTTGGAGCACTATTATTCGAGATTGACTTTCTTCTCCCTAACGTCTCTATTAAAAATGCCAACGGCAATCGCATGCTTTCAAGCAGTCAGTCATCCGAGTAGTACTAACCATACCCAACATTACTCGTTTAACTGCAGTAATCCAACGAGAACAGGTATTTTCAGCGCAGCAAAGGAACTAATTATACCCAACTGCATGATTATGCAATTACCGATTCGTTTATTTCAGATGAAGGAGGTGCAATACATCTTACAGTCCGTCACTCCGAACTCCCTCGTCGTTCTAGACGAGCTCTGCAGACACACCGCAGTCGAGGAGGGGTCGGCTATCGCTTGGTCGATATACGAGAAATTATCACTGACATCCGCGTACACATTTGCCGCAACGCATTTCTTGCACCTGACTGCACTAAGCAACATGTATCACAACATAGAAACGTACGAGATTTTCTGCAGATAATCCACCCAGCAAGAAAATATACGAATACGCATTAATATATCAAGAAAATATTCCTATTTCCTGTTGCGTTATTTAATCATAATATTTCCCTGCTGGTGTTTTCTTAGAAGAGAGAAAATTAAACGTTAGTAACTACGGTTTCAGGCATTACTTCGAGACAAAAAATGCGGAGCCAGAGAACAAAACGAAAGAATTACACCTGATATATACTCATAAATTGATGCCTGGAATAGGATCCACTGATCATTATGGAATTGCTTTAGCGGAAGTGTGCTCTCTACCGAAATGCGTTACAACCAAGGCACGAGAGTATGCATCCAGGCAGTCCACGCAGGTACGAGCAGTTTTTCTATAAATACTCGTTGTTTTATCAAATAATAATACTAAATAAATAATTATTTTGCAATTATTAAGTATTATTAAATATCATTTAAATATTTCATTTTTCCAGAATAATCTCGGCTCTTTCACGAGTTCCCGATCATGGGAGAAATCGTGTTACGATGCGGTCGTTCAATTGCGCGCGCTGTTGGACGATAATAATTTCACTTTTGCGAATGTAATAAATATCATGAAGCAACTGGATCTAAGCAAACAACCCAAGCAACAACCTGCGAAACATGCGCAGGGGCCCGCACAATTCACAAGTGTCCCGCAAAATTCACAAGCATCACGCAAGAGACAGAAATGCGAGGATGATAGAAACCTTGATGCTGTACCAAAAAATAATTTAACGATAGAAACAAACAACAATGCATCGTTAACTGAATTACCAAACCAGACAAATAAGAACGACACGGTGCCAGAAGAAATGGAGTACGAACCAACGCAGATCGTCGATCGCGCGATTGTAGTCGCGCATCCAGCAGACCACGATCTGAAAACAGATTTGCGATTAACAGATAACGTGATTAAATCATTTTCATTGCCAAATGCAAACGTAGCCGATGAAGAAACATCAATTATTTTTAACCCATGCCCTTCTTTCCAATTGACAAAACTTCCGCCGTTGGAATCATTCGATTCGACCACAACAGAGATAAAATCGTTGGCTCAACAATCGGGAAGCATCACCGACGATCCGCTATTTTACGTTCGTACATCCTTCACGGCAACCAGCCAGAAGACGGTAACATTGTCGGAAACCGATAAAGAGAATCAATCACAAGGCGAAGCAAGTTTAACATTCGCTACAAATTCAATAGCGACTTCTTCGTTGATATCCCGCATATCTTCTCAGGGATATCACGATTACTGCCTATCCCAAAAAGACTTTGACATTTCTCAGTCTCAATCAATTTCAAGTGATTTAGCAAGGATTACCGCGCGAGTCAAAGAAGCAGCGATCTTCCGGCAGATCGAGGGCAGCTCTTTCGATGAGGAAGAGTTCCTTAATAGTATTCAACAAGTGCCGTTAAATTTTACGCCTCCTAATGATGAAGACGTAGTAATGACATCTACATAATTTGTTTTATGTATTTTGTTTCATTAATATCCCTGTTAAATCAGTTTATTTTTATTATTATCAGTTAATATCTCTATCAATCATTTGAATAAGATGTTAATTTGTTTGAATCTCACGATGATCAGAATTCAATAAAAAAATGTTAAGAAATGATATTTCTGCATTTTTTCTTTGCGTAAAAATACAAGTGAATTGCCGCCAAGTTCACATTAACGCATGAACATATGATGCGCGACATGAAAATCTCTTCTTTTTGTAGCAAAATTGTCAAGATACGTCAACTCGTGCATTTTCGGGAAAAGAATAAACATAAAAATCATAAGATTTGGTAACTTCATGACGCGAAGAAGATGAACAGGCGATGATGATCATCGAACAGCTGACAATTCTTTTGAATATTCCAAAATCGGAGTATAAAGAATAACCTAGGGAACAATGTCTGATGAATTACTGCCAGAATCGGTAAATTTGATCCTCGACGATTTCGAGACCAGTCTCTGCCTGCCCATCCTCGTGGTCATAATACTCTGCACCGCTCAATTTGTATTTAATCACATTTTCGGCATCGGATACACGATCTATCGAAACGTAAAAAGACCGGTAGCAGAAACAGAGGCGCAAAATAAAGAAGCTGCCAATATGATGAAGAGGCTGAAAGGTGCAATACAGCGTGCCGCTCCTCGCAATAATGCGTAATACGTAATTGTTATATGTCAAAACCTATGTCACCTAAGAGATCACTATGAAAAATCAAAATTTCTTTATCATCACGCTAAATTCATAGATTTATTTAGCATGAGACTTCGTTAATTAACAAAAGTCTCTCTTTTAAATTCGCCAGAGATGCTGATCGCCTTAGGTTTTGGAAAAACCACAACGGAGAATTCGATTTCGATTAAAAATCCAGCGCTCGATAATCAATCACAGGAGGAGTGGGATTATTACGAAGCGATTACCTACTGAATGAAGTAATGAAACCTTTCTCTGCGTCTTAACAAGTAAACTGCATGATAAACAAACAATATCCTTTCTCTTATTTTTATCATGCTATCGCATCTTATCAGCTTCAAATATCCACAAGATAAGACTACAAAACAGAGATAGGTCGCAAGATTTACAATCTGATTAACAGGTCGAAATATCTACTTCAAGATCCTATAATTGATTCGTACCTGATCGTAAACGACAATCTAACGATAATCTAAGAGGAAATGACCGGACGACGTGGATCAAGCGATATCACGTATAGCGTATCTTCACTTTCAATAGATCGCGCTCACAAGCGCGCAGAGACGATTCCGTCCAACAAATAAAGTTGAAGTTTTGAAGCCAGTACAAGTGGAAGTGGGGACTGGTCAAAGACATGGGAATGGGTCAAGGCTGACAGTGCGAAGCTCTCAGCTTCCACGTACGTCAGGAAACTTCTGCAACAAGCTCGATCCAGCCGGTTTGACAATAAGCACGCCTCGGAGATAACTGTCGCAGGAGAACTGTCACGCTAGCGCCCAGTAGACAACATTTTTAACAACTTTCACTTTCCGGAAGGCTCCGCGGATCCTCAAACGTCCAATTAGTCGTGTCCACAGTCGTAAAACAGGAAAAACTGCAGTGTAATATCGTTTCCGCATCCAACGTTTCCGCAATTCCCGAACCTGAGGATCTACGAAACGGCCACGTCCACCCGAGGCGAGACTAACGAGACTCGCAATCTCAATATATTTTGCATCAAGAAGGTCTTGCAATCGCACGTGCTAGAATGTTACGCGTGAAATATTACTTTGTTATTGCGAATGTTTGTGGCACGTTGACACGGCGTCCTCGGGGAAAGATTGCGTTTCCGCGATCGATCGCTCGATCATTATACGCGATTTACATAGTAAACGACGACTGACGTTCGCTATAAATGTGTCATATTAATATACTGCATGTGCGAGATCACGTAGGCATACCGCTGATAATTCTTAGCTCTGGATTTCTCTTACATTGTGAACGAGGCACGCATATATTATCATTATGTTATATATCGATGTGGCTGCTTAGTAGCAGATCAATGCAGACAGCGGCGCGCAAAAAAAAGATGTAACGCGTATTTGATTGTCGTTCGAAGCGCAATAGTCGTATCGACAATCAAATATCGCTTCCGCGATAGAAATGGATAAAAAAAGGATCAATATAAATCGCGAACAACGCACATTGGCTCATAAGTGCCAGATTTCTTATCTGACATTTAGGACGTCCGATAAATTCACTATCTCGTCTTAATACGTTTTCGCTGCATCGATACAGCTATTCATCGATGAAAAACGATTTGTCCCTTGACCCAAATCTCGAGTTGTATTTTCAAACGATAAGAAACGATCGCTTTCTTATTACATTTATCTTGCACAAACGCGGAAAATGAGTCACACAATTTGAATGGGACGTAAGCCTATCATTTAGAATAGACGATAAAAAAGTGTTATCTACACAAATGTTTGAATTTTTGTGGACTATCTGTGCTCTTCACGATTTCTTTGAATAAAGATGGATGTGGAATTCTTCCTGTAATTACATAATTTACATTGGCGATATATAATTTACATGCGATAAACCACGCAGGTTGTAAGCAAACGTAACGTCCTGTTTTGCACTGCAGGAAAAACTACCTCGATAATCAGGAAGCAATGATGAAAATATTACGAATGGTCAGTGCATGTCTTCAATTATACCAAATACATGTATACATACACGGTAAGAACGGACAATACCTTGAGATTATTATAATAAATGTATCTTTCCGAAGCTTTCTTTCTCAAATCTTGAAAAAATTTAGATATGGTATCGAAAAACTTTTGTAAAAGATAAAGTAAAAATACAGTACAGCAGAGTTTTTTAGACATAAAATATTTAGGGATGTTTATGTGTCAACGAAAAATAATTAAATATTACCACAGTCAAATCATAAGTATACAGTGAGAAATAATCACTGTATAATATTTATTCAATTATACACAATATATTTAACTATCCCTTTATATGCAATCTTCTTTGAACTAGCCGTTAATTAAACCGATTATTATCAGATTATCCGATTCCGATGATCTAAGGTCTAAGGGTAAGCAAAATATATGTTAGTTCTATAAACAAAAATATTATCTAAAATTCCTGTCTTTCTTCTTGCTTGCATGCAACTTGTGCATCGCTGCCGATAAAGTTATTTTCGTAGTCGTCAATCAACATTTCAGACACGGAGCCTCCGTGCACTTTTCTCTGGCGGGGTACTCCGTGTCGTACGCGGATTCGCACAATGTAACAGAGTGTCTGCCGTCGCGACACGAATAATCTTTCGATCGCAATCATGGCCGACGTTATGTTTGCCAAGATCGTCCTCCGCACACGATTCACGTGTTCAACAGTATCTTCAGTATAAATACTCGCAGCGAGTCGCGCATCGACGCTAAAACGACTTGTCTCTCCGACACGCGAGTACTCTTCGCGTCGATTAGGTTTGCATCGAAACTTTTTTTTGTAGATCCGCCGCTGTTCACCGGCTTTATTCAATAATGCACCGCGAAGCTCTACGTTGCGATTACGTAATCATCTGTACATACTCTTGAGGGGTGCAGGGCTTCTTTCGTTCTTTTTCTCATCGATTCATCCAACGATCGCGATTTTTCGATAATTTCCGAGGAAACAAATTGCGTGTAATTGAGAAGCTTTAGTAAAGTCTTTTTTATATTTCTCGAAACATATAAGAGAGAAATACATGTAATCACATTTGAAATGTACAAAGTTTAAAACTGAGAAAAAGTCAGAGACATGCTTTTAACATTAACTTTTAACATTATATCTGTGAAGATTGCGATTTTTATATAGCAATATTTATCTTTCTTGCTCTTTCTTAGCACGATTGAAAAAAAATCGTAATCTCTGCAATTAGAAAATTCACTTAAGGAACAAACGCAATATTTACACTGCGAAATGTCTGATATATAATTTCTATAACCGCATGTCCGATTTTACAATCGTATAGAATCATGAATTTCTATCGTCGCGTGACTGCGTTGTTTTACAATTGCAACGAGGCCCGCGAACAACTACTAGACTTGTGCATCGAAGAGAAAGGAACGAGGAGCTACTACGAGCCAAGACGGGACGTCGTCGCGAAGAATGCGTAAACAAGCCGATCCTTGTAGAAACGTGCGAAAATATCTAAAGCGCATTTTAGTTCCCTCTTTGGAATTATGTAACACGATTCTATGCGTCACGCCGAATTTATTTTACGTTCGATGAACTCGCAAGATTCTCACATCGCGCTGCCTTATCGCGCCCTTATCGCACAGCAGCGCAACATCAGATTAAGCATGAAGGTCTTCATTGATCGTCAAAGCCCGCTTGCGCAACATTTTTATTTCGATATCTATTTATACCTACTTAGAGCAAGTTATTACATATACGCATTATAAAATCAGATCGATGAGGTAACGAGATTATTTTACGATAAGATTACCTGTGATGCTCGCGCGCGCGCCACGGATGTAACGCGAAACCACGATGAGCTGTCGCAAAGGCAGTAGAACTATCCGTAGTATTTTTCAAACACGATCGAGCAATCAAACGGCGGTATCAATCGACGGCGGTCACTCCGTTGTCGCCTGGGTCAATGACCGTCTGGTGAAATCCGCGTTGACGAGGTGTGTAATTCGTACTTCCTTAACGGCTGTCGTATCATTATCGACCCAAATAGTAGTTGGAGCCGCTAATAACAGTTGAAAGTTAATCGACATTGACGGAAAAATAATAACTTACGTCCGCGTGATCGAAATACCATTTGTTCGATGCATTTCCCCTCGGCGCCGTGTAACGCCGCGCTGACACCGAGCGATAATTATCGCGAAATGTCGACGGGGATAAAATTGCTCGGGTAAAACGTAAAAACGGTTCGGATGGCTTAAATAAAATCGCGGGGAGACCAGTGCCAGTGGCGTTACGACGCGGAAAAAGACGACAGGCGTAAATAAAGGGTATTACTACGGGTGGCGCAACTCAAAGGGGCTTTACGCGCTTACAGAATCCGAAACCTCTCAAGTACGTTCTTGTTAGCAACCTCTGACCTATTTGCAAAGACACACGGACGCAACACGCCTACCGGATGGACCGGAAGATTTTCTTTTTACAAGAGACGCATGACTGCGGACTCGCGGCAACTCGCTGTTGCGTAACAGTGGCTGTAACAAAGATGAAGGATGTAAAAGGAGAGAACGATTAGACCAATATACTTGTATAGTATTCGCGTCGACGGGTTTTTTTTTCTTCGAAGATGGCAGTCAGACGTGATCATTGATCCATTCTATTATTATCGATCCGCGAAAAACAAACGCACGTGATCCACGCGTTTGAGAGGATCGTCGCAAGACCCGTCGCGTTTCAGCTTTCCCAAGGACTCCGTTTAGCTTCCTCGACTAACAGTCACGATCGCGGTTTCGCACGTACGCGCCTTCGCAACACACGCACGACGCATAAATTACGCGCCCGTACGCTTTGCATACGCTGTATTATAAACATGTAAGCAGGTAAGTGAGCGCACACCGCGATACGTGACGCATGCAAACGCGCGCATCGATTCTGGCGATAGGACGACTTGCTTTCACGAATCGTGACGGCGTCGATTGACCATGTGTGGAGTTGAGAGGTCTTCCTCTTACCTTTTTCCCTTTTCCTTCTAAATATCCATCCATTTTTGGAATACCGTACTTGCGTCCAAGACCAGCCGACTCTTCTCTGAAAAAAGAAAAGACAAAAGAAAAAATAGTAAATTTCTTTTAACGTAGCAAGGCCGTTGACGTGTTGTTGCACAATCAAGTACGCTTGCTTCGCACTTCGGGATCGAGGAAGCCGACGCACTTCTTATGCAGCACGCGGACAAACGGGTGCGTGCGATCATAGATGCGTAAATTACGAGTAACGGAGTTGTCAACTCTATGCTGTTCCAACCCACCCACCCGCACTTCATCGACCATTGTTTGACTTTCCACACCGGCTGCGCGATAGCGACGTTTGTGTCTTCGCTGTCATTTCGCGAGCATCAACGACCGCACTTTGCACGTACGCGAGCGATTATTTCAACGTCCAACGTTCACACGGGTCGATGGGGAATCGAGATACGGGAAGAACAAATAGAAGGTGTGACGGGATCCGCGGTGCAACCGAAGAGAATAATTTTCCTTACGCTGCTAGGCGTTCTTTACACGCACCAGCGAGTTTCATGATGATAGAAAAGAAAATGATTCTCGTTTGCTTTGCATCGTGGATTCTCTCCTGTCTCGCTGTACGCCGAGCAGCACGCGTGAAATGAATGGAATTCACCAGAAGATTTCATAAGCAATAAGAATCTCTTGAGTATTTTTAAAGGCCTTCTACCGATGTGAGGACCAGCCGTAATTTTCGTGTATGCATTACCGGTTGCAGATGACGGTCATAACGCTGGCACAATTCCCGGTTTAACGTATCGTTATAAATATCCGCTCCGTTACTACGTCGTCGTCATTCTCTTCCTCCTCCTCCTCTTCACAATAAACCGTGTGCACGATGTATGCCCTGAGAATCTTGTGACCTGTGTAAAAGTTTGATCATTTTGCCACCGTCGACGGTAATATGAATATCGGTTACGCAAAGAAACCTTCCACTCAAGGCTATTCGTATCATGTATTTAATAGTTACAAGTATTAAGGACATTTTCGTTTCATCTCCATAATGACACAAGTGGCTATACTTTATTCCCTGGTCGAACCACTAAAACTACCAGATGTTGCAGATAACGTCGTCGCGCGTAAAAATACAGTATAACAAATATTCAAAAATAAAAGATAAATGAATGATGTCGCTTGTGCGATGACTCACACGACTGGCGAGCTTATAAAACTTCTTTACGAGAATATAAATGCACGATTCGTTCGCGCGCGCGATAGATTGCGGTTTACTGCGGTTTACTTTTGCGCAGTAAGAACAATATACTAGAATAATAAAAATGTTATGTATCCTGAAACATATCAAACTATTTCTATATCTGTCGATGAAATATAATATTTTATTCTAAAAGAAGCAAACATTTTATACGTTTGATTTTTCGTCCTTTGATTTTGATAATCTGACGTTGGATCTTTTGAAATGGTACGATAAAAACATTTCAAGCATAAATATTCGATACATTATTCATTACAGGAAAGATTATGTAATTCTGTAACGTATTCTTCACACAAATGTCTTTCAAAACCAGAACAGCAAATCGGACAGTTCGTAAAATTCCGAATTCATAAACGTGATCAAGGAATGAGATAGATGCAGACACGTGCGAGTATCTGTTACACTCGTTATGACAGCATTATACAATACTGCGTGCACGCCGCTTCTTGATTTAATCCATATTATCACCTAAATATTGCGATTCGTTTGCCAATTGATAATTCACTCGTGATGTTATCCGTTATTTGCGCACGATGTTAGATGAACAACAAGGTCAGCAAGATAACTCAAAATACTTATCAGTAGAAACGTACACGGTTTTTGGTCGGATACAGAGATATAAAAATTTCATGATTAAAAACGTTGGATATGACGATAACTCTCTTATACATTTTTAATTGGCGTCATTAAGAATAGAAGTTCTTGGCTTTATAAGAATGTAAATATCTATGGTTGTGTAGAGAAAGCATTATATGAGTGACAAACCGAAAAGAAGATTTTTATTCTTCTTTTATATTTTACTTCTAACAAAAAAGTCATAAGGTTTCATCATGTCGGAGGATAATTGCGTTTCCGATTTACCTTCTTCAAGGTCTGCGACGATGACCTTACCGCGTGTGCTCGAGTTTTCGTTTACGCGCGATAACCGCGCGATTCGTCATGTCGCGATACGCATACACACTCATGCTTGCGGAATGCCGTGCGATTCAGGGGCGCAGGATAACGCATGCGACATATCGTATCATAGCAATGTTCTGACCTCGGTTAAAGGTGATTTGTTACATATATGTAAGTGCCTCATTATGCTTTCGCACAACTCGGCGTGTCGGAGATACGCGTGACGCGATAAGCGCAAAAGTGCGCAAAAAGTTACACGTGCCGAGGGGAACGCTCTACACACTCCGGTCGGTCGGTGGAACGAAATCAATTTTGGCGGTTACGACGCAGTCCCATTATTTTTATCCGCACCGGACCGAACCAGTATCTTCCACTTTCTTTCCACCACGTTAAAAAAGCAGATTTTCCGCGCACTCGAGTTTCTGCTGTGGATTTATCGCGTCTAGAGCGAGAGAATGACGACACGAGTGAAGGTCACGATTATTCGCCGAAACGCCCGACGAGGAGAAGACGTGTCCGCACGAGCACGCTCCAGAGAATACAAATTCTATTACGATTTCCGGTCCACCGGTTACCGTTTATAAACTACGAATAAAGTACGAGCAAAATAGCCGGGAAGATCGCAATAATCGTCGCCGTAAAACCGGGTGTTCCAGGCCTTGAACTTTGTGAAATAATTTGATGCTCGAGTCGTCGTCCAGGAGAATCGTTTAATCAAATATCACGTACGAGTTTTAACCTTTGCCTTGATGACATAAATTGTTCGCCAAGTTTTATCTTCCGGCGTATTTATCTGCATCCGGGGATAACTGCACGATGCAAATTGCGTATAATTTTTTTAAAAAACATTTCACTCCGCATGAATTCACTCTTCTCTCTCAAATGCTACAAAAAATATGCAGTCTCTCAATTAATTGTGCATTTGATGAATGAATGGATGAATATGATGGCGTTCACGGAAATTGTAACAAAAATTCTAATAGATCAAAAAGATTTTAAATATATCGATTCATCAAGAAGATTCATGTTAACTCATTATCGTGTATACCAACAAACTTTTCGACAAATAAAGAAAATTTTATGGCGCAAAAAAAGCTCTGCACTGAATACCTCTAAAAACATTGAGAAATAGCGAATTTTAAACAGCAATAAATTTACATTAATGTAAGAATTCTTACATAACTATTTTAAGTAAAAAAGGATTTTTTAAATATGATGTAAATAATAGTCCTTTATTTTGTATACAAAACTAGAAAAAGTAACAAAAATAAATCTCTTCAATCTTCATCTCGCATGCAACACACGTGTTTAGAGGTACACAAATTATAATATCAGACGCTTGCAATTTTGACTCATTTGAGACTTATACAATCTCACAACTGAAAGTGCTTTATAAATATACGTCTCTGAGACACCTTGAATATTCAAAGATATCCAATAATATCTTGGATATCTATAAAGCATATTTATAAAGCAATTTCAGCTGTAAGATTATAACTAACTTACGACGCAAGATAGAGAGAAAAAATGGCAGGATAAGAATCTTAATAGGCCAAGATATATATAGTGCTAATTCGTTGGTTTACGGTTCATCGAAATTTTGCGACTCGAGATACGACGATGAGCAGTCGCCAATGTGATATCCGAGTGATTTGATCTTATCTGTGTCTGCACAGTAAAAAAATATTTGTGTTTTGGGTAGTAAAAAGACATGGCCAAACTGCGGGGCGAGCAAGCGCAGGAATAGTTATATAATACTACGTGTGTGATTTAACCCATCGTACTACGCATCGTGGCGCGCCACGATATCTAATCACAGTTGGCGCTTTCCTCGCAGCGATTCTGCTGAGGGAAAGAGAAGAGATTTACGGCTGACTGCACGCAGGATATTTTACGCGGATAAAAAGGCTGGCGCTGTAGTAGAATTTTCTTTTTAACATCTCTCCTTTAATTTATATAAATATATCTGCGTCTATGCACGGGCATGGGAACAGCAGGAAAAGAACGTAGCGAAAAGCGGAACAGAACGACGAGGCGACAAAGCGGGCTCTGACAGGAGAAAGGAGATGGTGCGGCGTGTCGTCGCGATGCGATAAAGTCAAGGTTTTCCGTGTGGCGTAATGTGGCGCACACGGTGCGATGTACCTTTACGCACAGGTTGATTGTACCCCGAGAATTTCCCCTCGCGAGCGCGCACACACGTTACGGATAATTTTATACAGCCGGTTACGATGCTTACCTTTGACCTAAAGCTTCCGCGCAGACTCCTCTCGCGGTCTGACACGCGAGAAAACACAGGAATAACAGCGTAGCCTTTTTTTTACATAAATAACGGTAAAAATAATGCCATTTGATCTCACGATCGACTGCTGATACATCAGATACTTAATTGTCCTGGAAATGCTAGTTACATTAGCGCTAAGTGCGTTGATTAAAGAACTTGCCGCTTCGAATGCAATCAGATTACGATACTTTCAGAAAACGCATGAAAATAAGGAAAATAATGAATTAATGTGTGTGATTCAAGTATAAAATACGACGTAAAAGTACTTGCATGGAATGTTGAAGACAAATATCAACATTTCGAGATTTACTGCGCAAAAACAGCGGTTTCGGGTCAATCAAGTTCATTGCCTCTTTCACGAGCCCTTTGGTTCCAGAGTGGATAGCAGCAGGTGATAAACGGACCTCAGAAATTACCGAGCGTATAGTTTACGCCGAAATATCTGAAACGAGATGGTTTACTATTGTTGTGTGCTCACTTATCTCTCACGATACACCCTGATAAGAAAATGTATGCGATCGCGAGCAATATTCTTAATGAGCGTAGTAACGCTCCTTACTACGCTCTCCTCGCTGCGTGAAAGCAACAAACAACTGTTTATTCTAGCCGGCGTGGTTTATTCGTGGACGCTAATGCATGTGTAGCCGCTAATAGCAACGATTCCATTGTGAGCGCCCGAGCGTAAAAAAACTCCTTAATAAGAGAACTACGCCGCACGGAAACGTGTAATCCTTTCTCCCTCGGCGATTTTGTTTTCGTGAGTCATTCATTTCGCCGTGCACGACGGAGGAACGAGAGGGAGCGAAGAAGAAAGAGGAAGAGCTACATCGTTCGAGGAATAAAAGGAGAAAGAAAGAGATATTGTCAGTAGGGATTTCAAACCGGTTTTTGCGAGCGACCGGTTACCCGTGGTTGTAGGTGACGATTATTTAATAAAATTTCGTAATTTTCGATAATTCATTACGTTTGTTACGTCCCGACAAGTCTCCTTTTTCTTCCGGATTCCTTTTTTTCATTTAACCGTCATATGCCAATGTCACTGCCTTCAGACAAACTTTCTCTTTTATGATCCATCCCAAAATTCCTTTCCTAACAACCTCTCAAAGGACCAAGGTTGCACGCTTAGTCATCTTCCCCGACATAGCGCCTAACTTACACTTACTTAGACTTACACACGAGATATATTTTTATAGCATTTTAATTATAAGTAAATATTAAGCAGGTCGCGCGTCCTGGAGGCGAAGCGTGACCATATCTCTTGAATTGTTTTCTCATATATCGATATAGTTACTCTCCAAGGTTCGGTTTAAAACGATATGTCTATTGCATAATGTTAACGCACAGATTAACGATACCAATATTTGTATTCCCGTTGTTTAAAAACAAGATAAAATCATATATAAAATACCATAAGTATATATACGTATAAGAATCGTTAGAACTTTCGCGAAGATTCTGTAGGCCAAGAGCGGGGATTTGCGCGGGATCCTCCCTCTCTGTCTATGCCTGTTGCAGCCGTTTTCGAGATCTCCCATTGGCTAAAGGAAAATTCTGTTGCTCACTTTGGTATAAAAGGAACCAACCAAGGTTCCTGGCTCTCTTTTCTTCTCTTCTCTTCCTGGTTCTCCACCGGCTCTCTTTACTCATATCGCGGTTAGAAAGAAGTACAGCAACGAGATCTCCAAAACGGCATCAACGCGATCACAACTCAAGGTTCATATTTACTTCTCCCTCACTCTAAATTCATTCAACATTGTCAATTAATCAACTCGAATAAATCCAATATCTTAGTAATTAACTATCCAATTAGTAATTGAATCTCCGACTCTCACATTCCTTTTCCGACCATTTAAATTATCCTTAAATCGCAAAACGCACACGACTTGAGTCCCTGGGGTAAATTGCTTAAATGCATTGACTCCAAAAACTAAAATATTAACGTTACATCCCGTAACACGTTACTTCGCACAAGCGGATTAAATCGAGGCTTCGGGCATTATGCACACTACTTATTGTCGAGATATCGTGCGTTATCTGGCAAGTTCTTTGAGCAACGCGATACGCGTAATCCAATGATACGAATAGCATCGCAATAAAACTCGATAATACGAGGATAATCTACTCATACATAGCGGATGATTACGAAGTTTACGGTTAATATACGTATATACAGTTAGGAAATTTATCAGTGTTTGACAAGCGACTCTAAACGCGGAGCTAAATCGCCTCGTGCTCCATTAATTAATTATCTACGTTGCGCGATCGTTATTTATGGGGATATATCGGCGATACCGCCTACCCTCCACATTTATCTCTACCCATCGACCGTTATAATTCAACCGAACATTGTTACACAGTCCGAATCATGTTCGCACTATCAAAACTGGCAATCGCTCGAAAATAAACTCCGTCGAATACGCACGTGTGGTCTCGTTAAAAATTTATCTTGGCTGGAGGAATGTTTAACCGGCGGAGATGTAAAAATATGCGTTTCGCTTCGTCGTTGGCGAGTACCAATACGATTGGAGCCAAAAGTTATCGGCACGTTACATACACGCGGTTTTACGACGCGTAAAATAAAATACACGTTTAACAACGTGTGCGCACGTCTACCGTCTACCGTCGCGAGTGTTTCTCGTCGTTTGTGCGCTGCCGCGCAATTGAATAAGTCTGCGATTCTTTCTCGCGCGTATTCCGATGCGTGGGATCGCGAGTCGCTCAGTCGGAAGGTCGCCAGGTTCATAAAACTCGAAGGGGAGAGACGTTTGAAAGAGGAATGGAGAGAAAAACGTCCCTGCGCTTAAGCTCAATTTCGTGGCAATACTTTGCGCTCGTAAACAATATCTTTCAATTTTTATCTTTCTCACAGAGCATTAGATTCAATTCGTAAATTGTTAACTATGAGAAACCGTCGTAAAAACTGCTTCGCGGCGTGGAACTCGAGCCTTTGCTATGAAAAATGCGACGATAATAAGCTACGGCTGGAGGAATTATCACTGGAGGATTGTTAACAGCTTAACGGTGAGTCACTGTTTATATATAAACGCTACGAGAAATTGTCAGTCGCTTTTCGTGACGAAGGCTTTAAGCTCATTCGCACACTTGAGACTATTAAACGCGATATTAAAGCCACACGTGATCGCGCACGGCAAACAGATCGATCTCACGTCGATAATAGAGAAGAGCGATCACCCGATTCGACAAACATCATTATCTTTAAAGATGTTCCTGTGCGTATATGACTCCTCTTATCGAGGCACTTATTGACGGTGGCGCTTATGATGAAACGTTGTTCTCGCTGAGCATCCTTATCGATATCGATGTGCGACTCTTTGCAATTTGCAGGCAAGATCTGACAGATTCCTACCAGAGATACTTGTGTACACATGTGTGTGCGTGCGCGCGTGCACGTAAGCACGCAGAAAAAACGCATTTGTGATTCATCTCGGTAAATATTGCGTTACTCAGATTCTATACAATAATCAAGGCACATGTGCACGTGGCGAGGCGAAGAAAAGGTAAATACCTTCTTTAAAAGTGATTCCTTCATTAGGCAAATCACGTGTCTACAAATATGTCGAAATAAGAGTGAGACCGGCATGTGTGTGTTTGCCGGCCGGCCGGCCGGCGCGGCCGGCTGCCTCGCTGCGTCGTTCCCGCTTACGTAACTCCTTGCGAACTGCACGAACTGTGATCGGTCTCCTTTAAGTTCACCGGGGACGGTACGACGCGGTACGTTCGATCGGCCGCGCGCAAAATAAATCGCGCGGCGCTGTCTGAAATTTTGTTTTCGATCGTTCCCATTGTTTTCGCTCACGCATTCCACCGATTCCACATTCGATCTTCGAAATCCGCCGAGAATCCGTCGCATCTGCAAAAAGATCGCAGAAAAACAGCGGAAATGTTTGCTCTGGGTCACGCAAGTGTGGCAACATCTGCACACCGTCGTCTCAGAATTACTTGTATAAAACTGGTGTCAAACGTTCGTCATGTTTCGTCTCGTTAAATAAAGATGAAAGCAAAATCACGCAATCCTGAAATGTGTATTATTCATAAAAGAGCAAGAGGGAGGGAGAGATAGCGACCGCTATATCCAACATTTATTTAAAATTTTCTACTTAAAGTATTGCGTTTTTTTTTTAATTGAAATCTGTAACTTTACACGAAAGGTTAATGATACATTTTGCACCGATCAAATAGCTTGGTATTGAAAAATTGTGGAAACATGTTGTAACGATGTATAATATAATGCATGTCTAGCAAAAGAGTTCCCTTTTAAGGACATGATACTGATCTAGGAAATTAACTGCGTTCGTATCTAAATAAGTTTCTTTCACTTTCAGACCTTCCGACTATGTTAGGGCATTGTCATAAACTTCCTCGGTCTGTATAACTGTCGTAATACTCTTGCGAGTCGTAAGGACCGCGCGATAACGCTCGTAAAATGAATGAAGTTGACTCCTCCTTTATTGCGCGAGAGAAGATCATTAATCGGATGAACTGTCGTCGGAGCAACCGGTTTTCAGTGACGATTAGTTCGTCGGAATGCGTCGTACTTATTATCGCGCTCGCTCGTGAACTCATGCATACATACGTCGGCGAATTAATCGCGAGCGACACATACCTTTATCACGGTAAACATTACTTACTAACACACATATCGGAATACGAAAAGGCGAACGAGCACGGATAACCACGGGATAAATGCCAGATAAAACATGACGTCTTATGAAATAGCAAATGCCTGTTTCGCGATGCTCCGCAGGCACTGCGCAGTGCGAAATGACACTACTCTGATTACAATACATAAATTAAGTAGCACGCCCTGCTACTTAATGCCGTGCTTCGCTTAAGCATCACGAGATATGAGAGTAACGAATAACAAATCGCGCCGGGTATTACATTATGACTATCAGATGTCAAAAGTAGACACCTATCAATTGACATAATTTCAGCGAGCGCAATTTCCGCAATTTCCGGTCAATCAAACGTACAGATAAATAGGAGGAACGCAAGGTTAAACGGCGAAGTCTTCATTCACGCGCGGACGACTCGGTCGACTCGGCTGAAGCAGAAAAAGAAAGTCGCGTGCGTTTGTGCGTCGGAGTAGTTGGGTCTAGTGGCTGGCCGGGCACGTTTGAAGGACTCCTGCCACGTGCAGGAACCGGTTTGCGCATTCGCGCGACTATTAGGGACGACCGATGGAGCCGGCTATTTTCTTTTTTTTTATACATTTTTAATACGCGCGAGAACCAGAAATCCGAGAGCAATTTTCTCACAGAAGGGAGCGGCTTTTCTAAACTTTGTAGTGGGTCGTTGCGGAAACAGGGTCAGTCAGATTGATCGGCGACCCTTTCGAAATGCGTATACACTTTTCTATGCAGCGTGTGATCGCGAATTTACATTACGCGCGTTGAATCGCATTGCATACGCAATGTTGAGTTGCGAAAAGTTCATGTTTATAAAATGAGATATCTTGTTTTCTTTATCAGCTAATTTAAGAAATGTTCATGTACCGAGACGGGTGTTCGAACGGCTGAATATTCGCTGAATTTTCAGTAATTACAGACATTAAGGCCCTGACGATAAACATGATTAAGACAATGACGTTTTGCAATCAATCCAGCATCCAGCGCGTCGCTCATAAGGTCACGATGAGAACTAATTAGTGGGAGGAGATAAAATACGGACCAAAGATGAATTTCTCGATACCCCGCTGCCAAGAAAGTTGCTCGATCAACGTCCATTGTCGTGGCGCCGGTTGTTCTCCATGTATACAACGGTTACGTAACTCAAGTCGTGGACGTGTGGTATTTTTTGCGATGCCTCGAGACGGTCGTAAACACTCGCAAGACGAAACGAGAGCGAAATACTCGCCGGTGTCGTTTCTCTTCCCGGGCGTTATTGCGCTCTTTCGCCGGCGCCCTTGAAACGGACGCCTGAAATCGTAAGCGTACATGTAGCGTGGCTACTTTTCACCATGCCTAACACGATGATGAGACAGAAAATATATCGCTGTCCCTCTACACTCTTTTAACCGTAACAGACGTGCATGATAATTGTGTCAATTACGAGTCAAGGGCGTATTCTGTGATAGGGGTGTGCAAAGAGTACATCGTACCCGAGTCTGGGGTCCAAAAGGGGGCCCGAGAGTGTCAACTATATATCACATGTTATTTCAGCAGCTCATAGCTTATCTCTAGAACTTTGTGTTCCACACCTTTTGGACCTTGCAAGCTCATGGAATAAAATCGTAGCGGATAAGACAGGATATCAAGAAGGAATGATGGCCCGAAAAAAACTTTGTACTCCCTTGTATAAATTTCTTTCAGAGACTTTGGTCAAGGGCATGGTCAATCTGAGGGTAGATGACTTTGATACACACAAGACTAAACAGATGTCAAGCGACTTAGATAGATATTTATATTTTTCATTATCTCGTGAACGAAATTAAATAACACTGCTCGCTCTCACGCTGACCGTCTCAGTGCACGTGTACTGGGCACGAAGCTGAAGCAGCGAAAGCACAGATAAAACTTATGACGATGCGCATTTTGATCTCGCTCTCTCTCTCTCTCTCCCCCTTTCTTTTTTTTATATGATAAATCAATCGGTTAACTGATATTTTCGCCGTGATTGTGGTACATGACGCAAACGGTAATCTCACGTTACACGAGCGCACGATATCGGTCGGCGCTTAACGCGATAGCGCATTATTTTCGTCCGCGCGTATGCAGATAAGTTGCTGATCGCATCGCGAAAGAGGCTTATCCGTTCTCTATATAGACGCGCGTATGTATTACAACTCATCCCATTGGCACTGTCCTATGTTTACTCAAGGAAGTGCGTCGCCATTTCGTTATGGTAAACAAAGTTCGCTAAACTGGCAACAACAGTGCGTCGCTCGGAACCCCTGTTGCCCCATTGTCTAACCGGGATTACGCAACGATGACGTGTTTTCGCACGCCGACACGAGGCGCCTCTTGCAAATTTAATAATTCCGCGCAGTTCCGCGGTTGACGAACCAGAATAGCATATAGCACATACAGAATGTGTGTGTGTAGACGTATTCGCACATGTTATATAAGCATACACGTATATGTACAGTGTATTAAAAATAAAAAATAAAAAGATTAAGAATTAAAAAAATGTTTTTGAATACATACATAAATTTCAAATGTGAAATGTATACACCTACGCATACTGCGCATTCATCTCTATTGTGTATCGCGTTGTTCCCGAAACCCACCTGGCGATACACGTTTCCGGAAGATGGTATCGCGGATACGCATGCCTGATGAAATAAGGATATCGTTAAATTTCGAGTAAGCGCGCCTGACGAATTAAATGAACGCGAGAGTCGCCCAGAGGAACGAATGACCCTTCTTACGACCGCAGGCTTCTTCTTCCGGAAACAGGACCCAGGCTTCCAGAAGCGGCGTCGTCACGCGGCGGCGACGAGGAGAGATCGCAACGCGACAACTACGACGGCGGGGAGGGGGACGGGGAAGCGCCTGGGTTGTTGAATCGCCAATACTAGTTGCGTAACGATAAATGCTGCTCATGCTAATAAATTGGTGCGATGCCGATCGTATCCTGCCGGCAACAAGTCGCGCGATGTCGCATAATCGAAAAACAACGCGTGTTCGCGCATCACGCGTACTACGCATTGCGCATGGAGCAACGGACGGTATGTACGTGCAAGAGCGTGCGTAACGCACGGCCTAGTGACGCGATTATGCAGTTTCGGATCCGTGACTAACTTCACGTCGCCGCGCACCGGCCGCGTCGTGAAGAGAGTATTCGAAACTACAAGCACGCGACGGCTGTTATAGATAAAGTAATACATGATCATGAGAGTAGTGTACAGAGAATTAAAGCTTGTACCTCTCTACCTCCTTTCCTCTCTCCCTCTCTCTCTTCATTCTTCAGTGAGAGATAAAATACTTTAGCCTGGACTCGCGCGACGTCCCGTAGTCGGACAATCTCCCTCTCTTTGAAACCTCCCAACCCATTCCTACGTGTCCGCTACCGCGACTGCGCGATACGTGTCGGCCGCGGCGTACGTGACCGGAGAGCACCTTGCGCGCGCATCCACGCCGCCGAAAACAAGCAGTCACGCAACCGGCATCGGTCATCCGCCGTCCTTATCTGACTTAACTTCGCGCGCGTCCTGCGACGCGCTGGCGCTGGCGAAAAAACAATAGCGAGCGCAACGCAAATCCTGACGAGCGAGCGGTCCCCCATAGGAAGAGTGGCGACGATCGTCTTTTTTTCAGGGTGAATGTCTACGGCGTAGAAAACGCCATGCGCTCCGTGTTATTACGCGCAAAATGGCGCGGCCGAAGCCGGCAACCGGAGCGAACGCCGCCAGCGATTCTCATCTCGCGCTTACTCGATTTATCTACCTACTCGGGAACTACGTAAATGCACATCGGGTGTCGCGAAATAAAATGAGAAATCAGATGCAACTTCGTGATCGTACGGTCCTTTTTTTATCAATGCAATCAAGCGTAGAAGAGTATAATAATATAATACTGATCAGGCCGTCTGAGAGGAATTTTATCAGGGGATACAAAGTTTCTCTCGGGCCCTTTTTCCTTCATTGTAAGGTCCAGGACCGTGGGCCCAGGTACGACGCACTCCCTGCACCTGCCTATCATGAGCTCTGCTACTGATTATTAGGATTCACGTAGCGGATTGGTCATACTGAAGAGGTCAGTTACCCCTACTCTCGCATGACACCTGCCACCTATGAATTTTAATCAGAATGCATTATCGGTTATGCATCCCGATCGATAGTTATATAACAAGTTACTAGTAACAGCACTATCAACGCTCGGCGAATTCTCCGTGGAGACAAGTATCAATCAATCAATCAATCAATCGAAAGGCGTATGCAAAAACAATCGCGAGCGATAAGAAGGGGGACGAGCCTCCGGGTGCAGTTTCACATCGCGAGCACGATAGGCTAGAAAAATCGCACGTGACGCTTTGCGTCGTGCAGTGACACGTGTGATGTTACGCCGCGTAACAGAGAAGAAGATTCGCAATTTACATCATACGGGCTCCGCTCCGTTAATAAGCGCCGCCGTTTGCATCATACGGCCTTCTGCCCATTGGAGCCCGTGTCTGAGAACCACGTTGCCTACGTGACTCGCAGGGCGTCGACGGAGCCTCGTGATTCGCGGATCGGCGGTGGCGAGAGAGGACCTCTACAGCGGTGGTCTCAGCGGTGGGGAGCCTGGCGCGGGGGCGC
This sequence comes from Ooceraea biroi, assembly GCF_003672135.1. Classification (NCBI taxonomy): domain Eukaryota; kingdom Metazoa; phylum Arthropoda; class Insecta; order Hymenoptera; family Formicidae; genus Ooceraea; species Ooceraea biroi. The sequence continues at coordinate 11,465,256 of NC_039510.1, forward strand.
GGGGAGGGGAGGAACGGACTGTTAGTAAGCAGTGCGGCCATCTTGGTGAGCTCAGTCGGAAACCAACTGCCGAGCAGTGAGGGACGGTGACGAGGTAGAGAGTTCAGATGTGTTAGACGAAGGGTTTTTAATGCGCTTCCGAGCCCGACTGCCGCTACGTGCGAGAGGCTGTGCGATAGCGACGACGGAGCTACGACGACCATCGCGGGACTTTCGCGTACGAGAAGGCCCGGTACATCCGGATAAAAACCTTCTGCGGCGTGAGAGCTGCGTAGGAGCGAGTAGAAGAAGAGGCGGAGGAGGTGGAGGTGGCGGAGAGCAGATCGCGGAGAAGGTTCTGGCGAGAGGCTGACGACGAGCCTCTCATCGACGGCAAGGCTTGGCTGCTCGGTTATTGAGGAGAGGAAGGCACCCCGGCGAAGAAGATCACCGCCGAGAGAGTTGGAAAGAGAGAGAGAGAGAAAGAGAGAGAGAGGGAGAGAGAAAGGGGAAAAATCAGCGCGGAGGATGACCGATTGAGAGAAAGTGCAGTGTCAAAGTCTGTGATAGTATTTATTCAAAAAGCAACAACAGCAACATCATTATCAGCAGTAGCACCTGTGGACGTGTCATCATCGTTCGTGCGAGAAAGAGTACGAACAATCGCGCGCGGAGAGAGAAAGAGAGATAGAGATAGAGATAGGCTTTATATATTTATTTATATCTGTGATATCGACGCTGATATACATCGACCCTCTGCGCGATAGAGAGAAAGAGAAAGAAAGAGAGAGGCGAGCGGCGCGACAGCGAAGATCCAGAGGGAGAGAGAGAGAGAGAAAGAGGAAGATCGCTTCGAAGGAAGATTATATCAGTATCTTAGTGGATAGGCTTTTTTGTATATACGACTGACTCTTTTTTATAATTATTGCTACCGGTGCGAGTTATACGGAAGCGGAAAACGCGCGCTCGGACAGATCTCTCGGACAGCAGTGAACCGACTCTTCGATCTTACGCGGACAATCGCCTACGAGAGCGTCCAGAACACGAGCGAAAACATGGTGGAGAAGATCCTGGAGGAGAGAGAGGACGGCAGTCAGGCAGCCGAACGAGGTAAGAAAAATTCTAGTCCTCTATATTGGATGTCTCGCGACTCGCGACAGCTCAACGACAGCTCCAAGATCAAGAAGTAATTTCAAGTCTTCTTGAAATCTTGTCCTCGTAACAGAACCTGTCAATTTTACATCTTGTCTTTGTGTACATCACTGGTATCTATATTCTGTATCTGACACACCATATCCATTCGTATAATCGTTTCTTCATATCAAATCAATACAATTAAATCTTTATAATTCTACTAAAGTCCATTTGAAATCTGGCTTTCTTTTAAAACAGAATCTGGCTCTGTCATTTGTAATACTTGTTCCGCGATTCCAAAACTTGATCTGCGAGAAGCTGTCCTTCCACGATATCTATCGGTACCTCCACGACATTAGCACCACGAAAAAAGCCTTGTCCATCGGAGGATCTGTCATTGAGATTACGCTCGCGACTTATGAGGCACCTTGCTGTACATGAATATTTATTTTGTAAACCGGCTAACGGAGACGGCGGCAACAGCGGCCATTTTCACCAGTCGATGTCTAACGACCCGGTAACGAATGCCGGGACGAATATTTATTCGCGATCTGCATTTTCGCCGTTGTTGCGGGGTGAGACAGCGGGCGGGAAGGGGAAGTGGATGACTGACGAGTTTCGTGCTCGAGTCATTGATAGGCAAAGCAGAAACGGAGCGACATAAACGTGAAGCAAATATGCTCGTTGCGCTCGCGCGATTTAACGACGCTCGTCGTTCTTTGTCGTGGAGGATCACGTACGAATGGGCCGGCAGGAGAACTTTCTCGAAGCCGGCAAGCGGCATTCATACGCCGGCCGGTGATTACGCAGTGAGCGATTCCCTAGCTCGCGTTCTTGTTGCGAAGACAAAAAGAAAATGTGCTGCGAGTATTTGCCGTTTGACTCATCTGCTTAGACGCCGGCTACGTCGCGTTGCGTGTGTGTATATCGATTGTTTCCTGATAATCGAGGTCACACAACGTTGACACAGTATCCGAATGATTCGAGTAGTCACTTGTGAACATTGTACGCTGTTGATATGCTAGGAAAAATAATAGCAGATACCCGTTCGATGCGATGCGAAGAGGAAGAAAGCGCCGCCGCCGGTTCCACGTCCCAAGAGGAGATGTCCATAAAAGAAGAAGACTCGTTTGACCGTTCATCGGTTTCGACTGCCCACTTCGTCGACGTTCATTCCGTTCGACGAGGGAATTCTGATTCGCGTAAACGCGCGAACAGGTTTCGTCATACGGCAATAGGATCGTGACACGAGGTTCCATTAGCTGCTTCGACCAGCATTATCGTCTCTTTTTCCCCCCCTTTTTTTTCTTTGCATTACGCAAACCGTCTGCTTCGAGAGAGATTCCGTAAGTTTCGACATAATGCGTCGAGTCGGGTTTGCATCGTATTTTCTGCCAGACTCGTTCGATCGATTTACGTGTGATTATTATCGCGAGCAAAAAATAAAAACGATGGAGGTAACGGAGGCGATATCGCGACGATGCGCCGGATTAACAACAAACATTGGGTGCGCGTTTACGTAAACGCTTTCATATCCTGTAGCTCTCCTTTAATCACCTGTCAATTGGACGAGCTGGCCGCTAATTATACCGCACCGAGTCTTCGTTAACTTCTAAAAGCAGGGACTTGGAAAAAAGTCCGCGATGCTGACGTGCTGGCGTCTGAATTATGCAACGCTTGATACGGTCATAACAATAAAAAGGATCGGGTATATGCGCGCTCGAACGTTCGAAATAGCAGGATGGAATAAGCACGCTCGTATATTTACATCTCACTTGTAATCTCTTGATCAATCGTCTTCGGCTTGTTAATGGGATGCGCAAGGTTGTCGACGAATTATCAGTGATCAGTAATCCGCAGTAATTGTTTCCTGCAGAAACATGCGAAAAAGAAAAGAGAATTAAAAAGGAAAAAATAGTATAGGGAAAATGTGCAAGAACGTCGTATTCTTATTTTTGTTCGCGTCTGTGACGCTCGAGAGACAAAGTTACCTCGCCGCGCTCGCGGATTGAATCTCACTGAATCTAATCCCGCTGACGCGTCTCTCCGCGATAATTTTACGCTAATATCTGACGAACTCGCGGAATATATTTTTGGACGGAACAAACGGACGCGCGCGCGCGCTCACACACACACATACAGAGCCAATGGCAGGATCGAGTTTTGCCAACGTCGCTTCCGAGCGACGCGTCGTTGGCACGGCAGATTATTTCGGGGGACGGCGAAAGGGGGACGAAGTGGGTTAGTCGGTATACACGGGGCTGTTCAGGATACGGCGCCGGCGGATCACGACGAAGGGAGAACGAGTAGTCGGTTATAGGGCGACCCAAACAAAGAACGAAGGGAGGAAAGGGTGCCGTGCCGCGCATGTCAGCTTCGCGCGCTGTTAAAGGGAAACACACACGATTCGAAGGACAAAGAGCCGCGTCACGTTCAGCGCACTCCGGCGTCCTTCGCTTGATCATCGTTGAACATCAATACTCGCACGTATGATCATTCAGGAATCCGCATTCATACATTATGAAAAACAGCGGACAAACGACTGCCTGAGCAAGCAAGATTACCAAGAGTCCAAAACGTGTGGTATCGCATCGCAAGATGAGGCGAAGAAATATATAAAAAATAAAGAAGAATATAAAAGACGAGGAGAACGAACAAAGAAGATGCGCTCATGGCAAAGACATGGTGGACGATGCACCATCGCCCAAATATACCCGATGACTTCACGGAGAAAACCGCGGTGGATGTAACGAGGGTGTGCGAAATCGCGGAGCGCAACGCTGACCGTGTTTGTCCGCTGTTGATTGGGCAAGTCCGGCGCGCACGATTACGGTAAGATTGTAGGGAACTGGACAGGCGAGGCGAGTGATGCTCGTCGAACGGAAAAGTTTCGCGGTATGCCGTCGGCACTCCGATCCTCCGCAAGGTTTCCGCGTCACATATGTGCAGCCTCATGTAACGATAGCAGGTAGAAAAACGAGAGTCACGCTCCGCGGCACGTCGCGTGATTACTCCCTTTTGTGCCTGACCCTTTAATTGGGCGGCGGTGTTCGTGCGCGCGGTTTCGTTTCGCCCGTTTAATTTATGTGATCGTTAATGATGCATTATTTACGCGGTCGTGCACCACCTTCACCCGCGCTGATCTCGAAAACGCTCGTTACGAGCACGCACGGCGTTTCTTCGGGTCATCGTGAAACGTCCGACAGATTGAAATAACAAGGGCTGTTTTTATCATATTTTATCTTTTTTTTTGCTATCGTCGATCCGCCACCCTGAAGCGGGATCTACCGATCTCGCGGGAAGATTTTTCCATTGTTGCGCGTCGAATCGGGCACCTGCTTATTTTTTCCCGTCTGGGAAATTGCAGATCTGATCTTGGGGAACGCGAGGACGTTATTATGGCAGTTATTTATGGCAGACGGTGCACATCGATTGCATTTTCTCCGCGGCTTACGTAAGAAAAATCACCGCAGTGTGACGACGATTTTCGCGTAATCACCGGCGCGAGCGCGAGCGCCCGCGCGCCCGCGTGGATAGGATGCTATCGTACGTGCATATCTCGCGTAAGATGGCGGCGTTCCTTTTCTGTGCCAGTCATTGAACTCTCGCGGGTACTCGGTGCGGTGCCGGTCGTTGTGCGGCGTCGGCGGCGACAGCGACGTCGCGCGACGCACGAAAATACATTCCGCTGTGCGCCACCGAAATTATGATGACGGAAATTGTCGCCGGCGGTGCACGCTGAAAGTTAATGATTCCGAATGGAAAAGAAATTGATCCAAGAGGAAGCTTCGGCTCTCTCGAATGGAAACTCGGTGCTTCCGGAAAGAAAGAGAGAGAGAGAGAGAGAAAAAAAAGGAGAGGAGATGAGCTCTTTCTACACAAGATGCGGCGAGTTTTGGAGACAAAGCGGTGTAGGATTGGTCGAAGCATCGCGTATTTATTCTCGGATCACATCATGAAACCCGAAGATGGTTTGACGTGCGAGGCGATAAGACGCTGACAAAGAACGACCAGCCGGCCAGTTCCCGGAATTCGCGTGACGATCAATGAATCCTCCGATGAACTCCGCAACGATTAAGTAACTTTTTGTTTCTTCGCCGGCGCGGCGCATGTTGAGTCAGACTATCGAACGTGGCTCGAACTATATTTGTCGTCGATTAAAGTCATCATCACGTGAGTTAAATATAGCTCGCGTGTAGCCGCGCTGTGAAATCGGGCTGTCTCGGGTGATATTGGCCATCTCTGCTCCGATTCCGCGATACTCGTTTTCCTCGCTCGGCCCGATGTATCTCACGACTCCTCCTCCCTCCTCTCCTCCCCACCGTGGTAATCGATCATTGCGATTATTACAGACAATGGGAGAGGAGCCCGACCGGCTTACAGTTACAGCCGCGTGTTCTCGATCCGGCTCTGATTTCTCCTCGACCCACGCGAGCGACCCGACTGTGTCTGTCTGTCTGTCCATTCTCGAAGGAGTGGCAAAGTCGATTCACTCACACGCTTTATTATTCATCATTGCCGTTGTACATCGAGCGCGCCATAAGAGTCGTCGCGACGCCCTCGCCCACGCGATCGGCGTCTTTGCCGATGACTTTTCCGCATCGTCTATAGTCATGGTTTGAATTTAGAAAGAAGTGCGACTTCTGTATGTCGAATATATCATTATCAGTTTCGCAATATCAATGATTTTCGATTGAGTATTCGTTCCAGATGACTTCGCGATCCATTGCGTCATCATTCACGCACTGTTCGAACTTCTCTCGGGAACTTGGCAAGAACCAGTTTAACGAAATCTGGAGTAGTCTCTGTAGGACACGGAAACTTGTCGCGTACACTTGGTGAGGCATAGACCTGATCGTTGTGCCGCGGAAACATCGCAGAAATAGCGTGACCCCAGCGGCGCGCGATATACATCTCTCGTAAATATATATCTGCGCTGCCGCCGTATATCTCCGTTAACACGAAGATCGTGAATCGCGTACCGGTTACCGGTCTCTCTCTCCGGGGGCTGGCTGCGCCTTCGCGCGCGCCAACCGAGTGAACTTTCCCAGCGCGAGAACAGAGAGGGAAACGCCAAACTACCGCCGACACGACGGGCTCTCGTATCAGCGACCAACAGTCCCATTTTTAGCGGCTGAATTAGAAAGTGCGAAGACAGAACTTGCCTACGTGTACGAACCGCAAGGACTGCAAGGGAACGCTATTCGTTGTCTCCACGTTGAACCATCGAGTTTCACTTCAAGCGAGCTTTTCCGTCGGATCACATCATTCCTCCTCGAGATTTTCATTCCCCGCCGAGGTGTTCGATGTTTGACATCAGCAGCCGTTTGTCGTACTGGAAATCGTGGTGTCAGGTTTAAAAAGACCTTAAAACTGTCGTCACTTGATCCCTATTCTGAAAAACTATTTATTGGATCGGCGCTCAAAGCGTACACGTGTACGAAATGTAATGCGCAACGGAGGAACCGCCAGAACTCTCGAGAAACTACTCCGGCATTGTTGTGCCGGAGTGTACGAGGGAATTATTCCCGTCTTCATTTACCCTCCGGCTAAATCGATTGCACATACGCTTCCCGTTCCTGCCGGGCACAAAAGTTCGGCCGCCTCTACAATCGAGGCACCCCTATGGAACCCCCCGGGCCGGGTTCCCCCTTTCTCGCATTTTATTGCAGGGGAAGTATCCTCGGCAACCGAGATATTCGACCAGTGAGGGACCGATAAAATAACGATTTTCAATGATATTTCTCTCTCTCTGTTGCTTAATCGTTGTCCCTATTATTTTTATTACTTGATGCTTTACACGGCGAATTAGGCTTTCGGTTTTAATGACCGCAGACCAGCGTGACGCACAAACAGTATTACGTAAGTCACACGTACAAACCATAAACGCGTGCGTTATTTTACGATGCGTTGAAAATAGCTAGACGACGACACGTCTATTGATGATAATTATAACGGCGCAAGCATTATTTTAAACCTTTGACCAATGAGAGCGCGGTTATTCATAAAGACAGAGCATCTCATTAAATGCAGAGCTCTTTCCCTGCTTACGTGGCGCGGTAATCTTCCCCCATACATAATAGCACCTTTATATAGTCCGTGCCGCGTCCGTGACGGGCAGCGTCACAATGCAGCGGCGTTAATTGTTATTGTATATTTATTGTGACGCGGGTGATGGGTTAAGCAGCAGATACTCCCGGTAAAAGTCATCGCTGGCCGATAGCGAGCGGGTGGTAACGAGCGTGAACCCGAGTGAGTGACTAACAGCCGCGTCGCGCGATGATACCGCGGCGTTGATAAGACCATAATAATAAACGGTGATAACGAGGAACGCGAGTACCGTCACGTGTGGCGGATCGCAAACTATTTTGTCCGCGAATAAACACAGCTGTTGCGCAACGTCTTCGAGAGTGCACCGTCGAGCGACACACATTTGAATGCTGAAAAATTACCATTATTTTAATCATTATCCATCATTGATCGCAAATCGACAGCGCGTTGTTTGTACTTATCAATGACGGCGATATTGAGGATCAATGAAAGATGAATGATGCGTGTTTAAATTGAATGAGTTGCAAGTTTTTGGACTGATTGTGGATTGATACACGCCTTTTGTGTATTTCAGGCGATGGCACTTGCCGGGATGTAGCCACGACGGGGGAGTCCATGAGTGCGGTGCAGGCCCGTCAGGAAGAGGCGAGACGTAAAAGGCGCAGGAAGAGACGTTCCGGGTCATCTGTGCTGTCCTCTTGCTTCCAAGGTAAATTTGCATCTACATGGATGCATGATGGTAGAAAAAAAAACGCATTACCATGATCTGAAAAGGAATTTCTGCGATTTATATCTTGAATCTGTCACAAGATAAGGTGAAAGAAGGAAGAAGGGAGAGAAAGGAAGGATGAACGAAAGCCGAGTTCTGTAGAAAGAACGAGATTGTGCTTGATCTTTCGATAAGAGAACAGATTTTATGCACTCAGCATGGTGTGACTCCTCTCGCCTGGTGACTTGCAGTTCTCTTCGTAGATACGTGCGACCTTGGGCAAGTTCGGAACGCTCGAGAAACTCACGGCGGAGCGGCGATAATCGATCGCGCAGACGCCCTGAAATTTTGTATAACGCGCGGAAGACACGCCGCTCGTTTATAATCACCGGAAGTGCGTTCTCTTCCCCGCAGTTACCTCTCAAAGAACCGCTTTATCTTTTTTCCATGTTCCGCGATCAGGAGAGTATCAGAATATCAGTCACGATTCGCGACTGAAGAATATCTCTTTTGCAAATCGCTTTTCTATTTGTGACACAGCTGTGTTAATTCCGTATGAAATTTGATTTGGCGAAAAAAATGCCAGTAAATGCGTCAGCTCTCTTGAACGTCTCGTGCACGATTTTACACCTTTGATTTCGATAAACTGATCATCGTTTCCTAAAAGAATGCGAGAACGGAATTAATCCGAGTTGCGCAGCTGACAAATACGGTTATTCGGCCACGGAGTCGTCGCCTGCACGATCGATAGTCCGACTCGCAGGGAGCCACGAAATTCGCTGTACGAGTTTTCGACACGAAACGTTAGTTTACTTCGACTATCTTCGAGTTACGGGATTGTTTACATGTAGCATTATCGTATATCGTTAACAGTTATAAATAATTACTCTTTTTATTTATATAATTATGCATAACACTAAAACATCGGCAGCGTAAACAAAAAATAATTATTCGTAATTGATTGATTGAATGATTAATGATTCGAAGAGGAGTAAAAAGGTTTCACTTTCAATCTCGTTTGATTATTAATGCAGAGTGATTTTATGAAAAACTTTATTGAATTTACTGACTCGGTTAGTTGCGTCATCCGCGTGATCGATTCGAGAGCTCGGGTTCGTTCGAGAACCTTCCACCACGCTGGAACTACATGTATACTATCCCCAAGTCGATAGAACTCGGTCGCGAGTACAGTAGAAGATACACATACAAAATTTCCATTGCATCTTGGTCGATCGCTGGACGAAAACCGATCAGACAGATTTTTTTCCCAAGTCATTCGAAATATCATCATTGGGGAATTATTATCTGTATTATTACGGAGTAATCGGTCTTACAATAGAACGTTACTTTTTTTTAATCTTTCAATGTGAGTCAAGATGACGCTAATCACATTGTGGAACAACGGCCGCTGGATTTTCGGGCTATATTCGTTCTCGCCGGTGTTAAAATTGTATAGAACGACGTAGAGACGTGGAGGCATATTATCGGCTTCTGGTTGCTAGGCGCTGGCGACGCTGCCATGCGCGCGTATCCTACACGTATAATCGGGGCGAAAACTGGAGTGGGAGAGAGAGAAAGAGAGAGTAACCGGGAGGACGCGGGCGAGCGGAGACGCGGCAACGTAGGCGCTCGTAACGTTTTGAACGAGGTAGGGATGGACTGGGGAAGAGATGCGCGGTGAAATGGAGGAGAGGAAAGGAGCCCGTGGATAGCTGGCATGAACTTCCGAGAGAGAGGGAAAATTCGGGGTATGTGCGTCGTAGTTCCACACTCTGATCTCGACCACCCCTCTCGACCTTGACATTGACTGCCCGTCAGAACAGGACACGTCTGCTGTCGCGCGTATACCGCGCGTTTCCAGGCCCAGCCCATTTTAAACCGAAGATAATTGGGCCTTTCGAGCATAAAATTAATCACGATCGGCACGTCTCGAGTTGAGTCACGTGCAACTTTCAATATAGATTTCAATACAAATCAATTTTTCTGCGTATCATCGATGACTCGACTCTGATTCTGAATGACTCAAAAATTAGTAATCGAATTAAGTGATTTTAAATGTTAAGACAGAAGAATCGTTTATTATTTGCGCAGAAAGTTACAATGCAATGCAATAAATACGGCGGAAGAAAGCGTCTTCAATGTGCGCTCTCCAACGCGCTTCGATCGACTCGGTAGCATAGACGTTAGGTCCCCCGTGTCGCTGTAGCGTGATGCCGTACAACGTAATCGCCAATCGCGTGATCGCAGAGCGACGCAATTCCATGTCGAATGAGTATCTCGTATTGATTCACCACGATGAATCCATGCGTGACAGACCTGAGAGTGTTAAACTTGGCATAGCAAGACTGCACTAGTACAGCCTCTACTGTGCCTGCTGCGAATACTGGAGTCACTACATGTACAAGTCGTACGAAAGATCTGCAAAACAAAAGCAATGTTTGTTTCTTCTCGTTCTCTCCCCTTTTCTCTTGCGAAAGATCACGAATATTTCGGAATATTACTTAAAATCGCAAAATCTAGACTGTGATGTCTAATGAAAAGTTCATGCCATTTTTATAGAACTGTACAAATTGACCGGAGAGGTCCTCGGAGAGGGTGCTTACGCGTCGGTCCAGACTTGTACATCCCTCTATACGGACCTCGAGTATGCCGTGAAGATCATTGATAAGATCCCCGGACACGCGCGTGCCAGGGTGTTCAAGGAGGTCGAGACGTTCCACCATTGCCAAGGCCACCCGAACATCATACAGTTGATCGAGTTCTTCGAGGACGAGGAGAAGTTCTACCTCGTATTCGAGAAGGTCAACGGCGGCCAGTTATTGAATAGGATTCAAGAGCGAGTTCACTTCACTGAGAGGGAGGCGAGCCAAATCGTCAAGGAAATTGCGAGCGCGCTCAACTTTCTTCACAAGAAAGGTAATTTTCACGAGATTTTGAAGTAATACTCGCGCAAATTAATGAGGATTATCGCGAATAAGATGGAGATGATAATTTCGCTGTGCGTGCTCAGGGATTGCCCATAGAGATCTCAAACCCGAGAACCTCTTGTGCGTGTATCCGGACAAGTTGACGCCGATCAAGGTATGCGACTTCGATCTTGGATCAGGCATCAAGTTCAACAACTCGCTGTCTAGTCCTGTGGCAACGCCGCAGCTTCTGACGCCGGTGGGCAGCGCCGAGTTCATGGCGCCGGAGGTGGTCGAGGCTTTCATCGGCGAATCCAATTATTACGACAAGCGTTGCGATCTCTGGAGTCTCGGCGTTATCATGTACATACTGCTTTGCGGTTATCCGCCTTTCTATGGAAACTGCGGCGCCGATTGCGGCTGGAGCAGGGGTGAAAATTGTCAGGCCTGTCAGGAAATGCTTTTCACCAGTATTCAGGAGGGCAGATACGACTTTCCCGACAGCGAGTGGAGATGCATCTCCGAGGACGCAAAAGATTTGATCAGAGGCTTGCTCGTCAAGAACGCCCACCAGAGGCTCAGCGCCGATAGTATTCTGAAACATCCCTGGATCAATCCCGGGCCGACTTCCGTCGAGACTGGTGATCGATCACTTACCACGCCTCATATCATAAGGTGAGTTTTCTCGTAGTCTCGTAACTTGTCGTTGTTTCGCATCTTCGCTCAACTTTTATCACTGTAACTTGCAACTGTCACGTTTCTCTTTCCAGGAGGAACAACTCCGCTCGAGAACTCTCAGCTTTCGCTGAGTCTGCAATGGCTGTGAATCGTGTGGTACTTCAGCATTTCTCTCTAAACCTCGAGGATTTGGCGGAAAACCGAGAGCCCAGACTGTCCACGTCGTCAACCGACGACGACAATCATCCGTACGGTCACATTTCCGACTCTAGCAGCGAGCTGTCCGAGAACAGTAAGCACTTCACGACCCATTCCTCCAGCGAGTTCGATGGTACGCGACAAAAGTCATGCTCCGTGCACACCAGCGTCGACCTGAACGACCCTAAGATCATCGGCAAGGATCGCGTCATCGACAAAGACTCGCTGCAGAACTTGTTCGGGCTTTCACCGCCGATCGAGAGTCGTTTGATGCAACGCCGTTTGAAGGCTCGCTCGGATCTGCTTGAACGTCAGACCGGCAAAGCGGTAATTGCGTCACCGAGTGGCTGAGAGGTCGCTATAAAATCCATCACCCTTTCTTGCTACAGTATCACTTGTCTCTTTGTAGTTACACGAGAATACGAACGATGTACAATACTTTTTCCAACGGCTTAGGAAGCTAAACGTAGCGTAAGTCGAGTCTTTGATTCTGCGCGGATAACGAGAACAGGCTCAATCATTTACGATAGTGACGACAGCGATAATAATTGTAAAAGTATTTGCCGCGGGAATAATCGAAAACGTAATATCATCGTTGTCTGTTTTTTTTTCAGTAGCTGTAAGCTTCTTTTGTTTTTAAATTCTCCTTTTTAGCAGACGGTTTGATGATAACCAGATTGTTTTTATTTCCAACGTAAAAGATTTGCATCCCATTCAATTTCAAATTAATTGATAACGCGATAGTTATGACATTATATGTAGCATAACTATTAAAATAATGTGTATAAAGAAAATGTAAAGTGTAAAATATAAAACAGAGATAAGGAAAATGTACGTTCTCCTACAGAACATAAATCTTAATTGTAATGTAACAAAAGTGTGCGCTGTAAACGCATTGAAAACAAAAAAATGTACTTTGCTGTGGTATGTTAGGACGACATTTGTCACAATTTGAGTAAAAAGATAATCATACCGCAGTTTGACCTCGATCATCGACGTTGCGCGCCGCGCGTAATTTTTCTGTCGCATCTTTTGGAAATAAAAGCAAGTCTGATTTCATCCAACATTATATCTCGCTGCGTGTTATTCGTTTGTCACGCAGTTATATGTTGCATTGTACAGTAATACAGAGCTACACAACACGCGCATCGTTGTACCATCATTCATAGATACGTATAGCGGATTTTGAATAATTCATTTATCCACACATCGACATCGCATGCAGCGAATCAACATCGCGGAAAGCATGCCGAAAATAAATCGGATGTACATTGAGGCATCAATCGATGTTTATCATCGTAATCTGATCTTTTTCGATACATGTAACGTACGTTGAAGATACATATGCGCGTTCATGTGTGTAGGTAAATTAAAACGGAAAGAAAAAGGAAAGATATATAAGATCCTCGTAAGATCGTGATAATTTGTGCGCACTCTCGAATGCACGATCAAATTACGTAAATGTCATTTTTACTTTTACTGTTCGTCACGAATTTTTCAAATAAAAAGAAAAAGTCGACAGACGCAACCGATGCAAGGCGAAAAAATGTTCCTTTTATTGCTCTTTTGATGTTTCAAGTATATTCGAGCCATAACATGTTTCTCGAACGGAGCAAACGGGTGAGGGTGCCTCAGCCCACAGGTGCAGATTATAGTTTGCTCATACTAGGTTAATAGAAACGCGATAGATTGTAAGTCAGGAAGATTTCAAACCGAAATTCGGGAGGTAGAAGTTACGGTGGAAGTGGATTACAAAGAGAATGGCCACATGATAAATCTGTTTAGAATTTCTAAATTGTAAAATTGTAAAATGTTTCTATTAATTAGCACGTTACATATTTTTCTAGAATTTTATTGACTAAAAATTGGTCATTTTTAACGTCACTCCATTCACTAATACTTTATGTTTTTTTTTGTATAAATTGTTTATCTTTCTCGAATTTTCTTCATTCTACTTTATAATTCCGCGTAAATTGCACACTTTGATTTGAATAGAAATAAATTGTCGATATTTGTTTTCCTTGCTTTATATTTTAGAACAAACAGGATAAGATGTATAAAAAAAGAAAAAATTTTCTTGCTTTGTTTTTCTATACTGATGCTGTGGACGGATTTTACTCAGGGCAGCTGGGAGAATGCTGCGCATGTTATTCTACATTATACTTGTACAATTTGAGGACGGGAGGAAAATATAAGGAAGATATTTGTAACATTTATCGCAGTCCCTCCAGAGTTAACGCCGGCGTTAATGATATTCATTTCAGGATTTTGAGATCTTCCTTGTAGAACTGTATAACTCTGGAGGAGACGTCTAGGGTGATGTGCGTTTGTACATTATAATTGCATCATTGGAAACTTTCTTAGAAAGTCATTCGCTTGCTGTAGAACATGGCGGATACGGCTTTTATCAACTTCTGTCTTCTTTGTACTTTTTAAGTACCGATAAGATAAAGATTAGTGTTTAGCGCGCGTGGATGAGATTATATATGATAAAAATCCGTGTAAATAAGAAAGCTACGATATATAGAGGTACGGAAAGCAATATACAATGTGGGTGGGCTCTCTTAAAGGGAAATATTGAAGAATATTGGAGGATTGATATGTTTATCGGCCTCTTTGCGCAAGGCCAAAGAATTCTTTACGTCATTAATGAATAATCATCTAGTATATAAAACAAATTATTTTTCTTATCATTGAGAACACACACGTTTCTCTCGCTTATTCTTTTCTTGATTTATCAGCATCTTGCGCGAAGTTCCATGCAAAATAACCCACATTACATGTTAAGCAATTAAGTGTACGCTCGAGAAAAAATCTGCGAAATTGTTCACTACCTTTTCTATTTGGTCCTGAAATAAAGGGACGAAGGAATTTTTCTTACGTCGAGCGTGCGTTTCGAAGAAGCATCAATATAGACTTGGGTGTAAGTGAATGCTTTTTTTTTTTAAATAATATATAGTATAAGAGTGTAAAAGTAGAACGAATGTGAAGTGTGCCGTACAAGAAAAAAAATATAAAAGGAAAAGAAAAAAATACAAATGGCCATATAAGTACACAGATCTGTAAGCGTAACGAGTTTACGATTGAATGATAGAGTGCGAGGGTAAATGTACGCATGTGAGTAAGATATACGTGGCAGAAATTATTAATTGCTAGCCTTTAAGGAAAATAAACCCAGCACCTTGTCGTAAATATGTAGCGTAAGGTACCGCTGAATAATACCGATCGGCTGTCAAATTATTCTTCATTTTCATCCTTTTGTATTTACATATTGTGCTATCTTATATAGCATGAGTAAATCTCGATCTAACATTTTTGTTTATCCACCACGAAACTAGAATATTTCACGATTATTTCACGAAGATTGAAATTGCAATGATGTTTTTTGTACAGTGGCTGGATCGTAGTGTTAAGTTTCGGTGTATCACAGCGGTCGGTTATACATGCTGTGCATATGAATGCAAACATTATCATTTTCATTTACTTCTCAATAACACGAAGGTGTAAGTCTTTTGCTAAGCGGCGGTTGACGAAAGAGAACGTATATTGTAAGACGTTGGTGTCCGCGTCGTGCCAACGCTGTAGCGCAGTAATCCTACGAAGAACGAATCACGATGCGAGAAGAGCGAAATTTCGTTACACTTTTACAAGAAAACAAAAAAAAAACGCGAAAAAAAATAAAAATAATCACGTGTCATATATATTTTAAGTATTACGTGTCCCGTTCCTTTCATGTTTTGTCCGCACACTCTTCGTTGAGTATTCTCCCGCCGCGGTATCCACTTCTCGATTGTTCTTTACCAGAAATTCACATCCGCGATTGATGTACATCTTTCCGAAAAGAGCGCATTTGTTTTTCATGGAAAGAAAAGATTATTAATGCATTATTAATTATCAAATACTAATTCTCGTGTTCAAGATCGTCATCAGATAGTTTTTGATTTCAATGAACATTCAATCCGTTCAAAAAAAAGAGTGTGCGATGAATCGAGCGAATTTCGATCATTTTCCTTGTTCTTGTAATCGTAGTCGATGTATCAATCGGAGGTAAAGTGGTAAGAGAAAACTGGAGAATGTGTAAATAAGATTTATCTAGTAGTATAGTGCCTATATCCTAAAGAAGTAGGTCGGTAGCAAGTAGTGTACCCTTCCCAAAACCTTGTCCCGCATCCTCACAAGTATCAATCTTCCCATCATCCTTCCCTCGCACATAACACGCATCCCTTACATTTCTCACGGCCTTCTCAACTGACGCCATCTCCCTATCCTCGAAATCGAAACATTCCTCTTCTAATCACAGCTTACGCTCACCTATCCCTTTGAATCCTCTATTCTCCTCTCCACATCACAGTCCCTTCTTCCATTTGCGTCCCAAAAAAATTGTTATAAAACGAAAAATGGCCAAAAAATATTTTTTATTTTTCATACCCACTTGTATGTAGGACATATGATATATTTTTTTGACACGGTTGAGGAGACGGAGCTTGATTGCGAAGTAAGAGAGGAGTCGTTGTATTGCATCCCCGTTCGTTTTTTTTTTAGACTTCGCGTTGAAGATATTCATACCACATGCGTGAAAAATGTCGTGGGATGCAATGGCGACTCTTTTATTCTTTGCATTTGGTGCGATATCTTACTGCTTAGTATTAGACATTTTGTAAACCGAAGTTATTCTTCAGTTTTATAAGAGTAAGAGTAAGAAAGGGAGAGAGAGAATGAGAAAGAATGTTCGGGAACATGGGCTAAAGTCCACTCATTTAACGTGCTCACGATAGTACGATTTTCAGTTATATTTTTTTATTAAATATTCAGCATATTTTCTTTTATCTTCTCTAAAAATAAAATAAAAGTTGGAGAACAGTAATTCTTTTATACAAAAATTTTTATTGTGTGATGTTTTGATCACATTGATAAAATAAAATTTTCGAATATTCATGTGTATTCGGCATCTTTTTCAAGTATGTAAATGGGAGCGATTTTCGGCACTTTCTAAATGTTAAAAGTATCACATCGTGAGCACGAGGCGCTAATTTCTCGACTTTATTCATATTTAAGTGGCGCGCGTTTAGCCTAGCGAAACATGTAATGTTGAGACTGGATTATGAACGTACAAAAAGAAAAAACTTTATTATACCTGTAAACGACATATTAATCGCTCCACGATTCAATCAACGCGCATGATCGTCCAGAGAAGCAAGAGTACTTGCAGCGTGATCAGTTCGATTATTAAACAACAATTCCTGCGATTCGAATTGTACAGAAATCTGATCACAGATCGGTAATGGCGTGATTTGAGGAAAAAAAAACTGGTTTGTCATTAATTCCTCATAATTGATCATTAAAATGTATATTTTTTAAGTGAAATATTAAAAAAAAAAACACTTTATTATATATACACTTTCTCCTTCACACACACATCCTTTGACATTGCACTTATTTTTGTTTCTCGATTTGCGCAGCATACAGACTCGCGTTGTTTTACAATTGTCGAACAGAAACATTCACTATTAGATTTGTCTCATCTCATCGTGACAACTTCAAAGACATCACGAATCGATATCGAATAATATATAAGCGAGGAAAAATGTTGAATTTTTTTCATAATTAATTCTCGGAAATCTGGTTTCATTAATCAGTAGAATACAGAATGTTAGATATGGAAGGTGAAGTTGAAACGAAATTAGAAACAAGATGTACCCCATGGGATTTACAAGTTAGTATTTTATTTAGAATTCCGAGGATTAATATCTCGTAATCTCCTTGATAAACGTGTATAATAGTTTAAAAGACAAATCGTAGCCCTAAAAGGACATGTGGGACGTGTATATTACGCAGGTATCTGTGTAAAATTGTGACCATGTCGAAGGGATTTGTTTGGAACTGGAGGAAATAATTTTGACTTCACTTAATCAGAGCGGAAATTTTCACGGAACGAAAGATCGTCCGCAGAGGATTTTCTGAAATTTTCTGAAAACATATTTGACATGGTCGCGATTCTAGATCATATTTCATTTCGTACGTACACACACACCGTCCTTCTTTTCGCGCATCGACGTTCAAGTCGGCCACAAGCGTATACATGAGTACAAATCGCAACCTTTTAATTTTCACGTTGATATACAAGGTGTTTCATGATAGAGTATAAAAGGCTTCGGTAATTTATCGGCAAGATAATCTTTAATGGGAAGATGCCCCATGTAGATCTTATTCTGAAGAATCGCATTTGTACAACATTTTCTTCTTTGAAGTAGCTACTTTACTGGATTGTCGAAGCTCTTTACACTATTTATGGAACATCCTTTACACATCGGCGAACGCGACCGGACGGAAATACACCCGACCGACTCATAGTTATTGAGCTCTCAATTTTCTTCGCTCTCCGAAGAAAACGTCGATTTATCCTCGCCTTCGATTTAATGGAGAGTCGCGATCGCGTTTTATTAGCCTCGGTCGACAACGAAAAGCTCCGTTGAAAGCTGAAGGATATTTTCGGATCAGTTATATCCTATAGAAAAATATTGCGTCAACTTTGAGGATACTATCGAACGAATCGGACACAATCGAATACGGCCAACTATGAGGAACAAAAAGCGAAGAAATCGGTGAGGAGGGTGTGTACACCTCCTATATCCTGAAGAAGCACTGCCGATGCTTTCTGACATAAGCAAAACGATCGAGAACTTTAAACGCGGTATCCTTGAGAGGATTTCAAGTATTTTTCTATAAGGACTCGCGATGCTCTTCGTGATAAAGTCTTACAAAAATTCGTCCTGTATATCAATCAACCCAGCAATCGCGTAAGAATCTACCTTGTTGACCTTTTCCGATGTTTAATTGCAGTTACATGGTTTCGGGATTAACGAGAGATCCGTTGTTGATGAACCTTAAAACTTTACTATAGAAAAGAGAGAATATACAGGTTGTCCCACGCGTAAAATATTACACAAGCTATCGTCTCGGGACGTTTGTTACAAACAGTAACAAAATCTTTTTTAGTGCTTCAGGACTCGCTAAGGACCTTTTACATGAAATATATCACTGCTTGATGCGAAATTAACAGAGACTCTCTTGAGGAATCTACGGCGATATTCCACGTATCACGTAAGACTCTCTGAGCGAATCTCTGTGAGCATGTTATATGTATATTAAAGAACTAAAAATATTAAAAATATCTCTAACGATTGTTACTGTGTTTAACAAGTTCCGAAATTAATATTTTACGTGGGACACCTTGCGTTTATATATATGTCGTCATGGTGATCCTCGAACTTCTGCGTACTATTCAATTACGCGACAACAGTATTGTACTATATTAGTATGCTCACAGTAACTCAGAGTGACTCGCACGACATCATGTAACAATATCGCGATTTTTCTCACATCATTGACATTAATTTCTTTCGCTGCTACGAAGTGAACGAAGCGACGGTGCGGTGAGCCTCATTCGGTTTCACTGTATCGTTCTTCGGCGATAAGATACAAGGTACGAGAACTAGAGGCGATCGCGATACTTGACGACGGTGAGAATTATAAGCGTTACGAAACTGCTGAGTGAGTTTACATAGATACGATTACCGCGTATAGATAGTATGTAAGAGTGTAATGGCTACAACATCCTATAATAACGCGAGGATTTTAAAGGAATGCTTTTTGTATTATACAAGCGATCGACTAAGTGA
Organism: Ooceraea biroi; assembly: GCF_003672135.1. NCBI lineage: Eukaryota > Metazoa > Arthropoda > Insecta > Hymenoptera > Formicidae > Ooceraea > Ooceraea biroi. The sequence goes on from NC_039510.1 coordinate 11,484,590, forward strand.
GAACGAAAAGTACAAGGGACACCGAGAGGGAGGGAGCGAGAGAAAGAGAGCGAGAGTGAGAGCTTGAGCAAGACCAAAACTTTGTCGAGAATGTAGAAGAGACCGAGAGATTTTTCGTTTTCCGAAAACGGCCGTCTCTTCTCTCTCTCTCTCGAGACAGAGATCTACTTCATGCGTCATCATAGACGCCTACACAAATCGGTATGAAGAGATAGCGCGGATATTAATGAAAATAAGGAGGAGGAGGAGCGGTATTAAGACCGATACGAGGAGAACGAGCTGAGTCAAAGTCAAGGAATTTGTAATATCGGTGTGCCAGACTAACCATTATTAGTCGTATAGTTTATTGGAATATATGAATTATTAATGGGAAAGTCGAAAATAAAGAGGAGCAGATATAAAAAATCGAATCGGTCTCGTTATTTCCCGAAACCTGACTTCACTTATAGCTCACTTTTGTGCGTTGTAGCGGAAAAAAGATGACGAATTCGTAAATTTCGTGTAAGCGCTTTTCAGGACACGTTTGTTACTCGTTGTCGTTTGTCGTTCGTGCTTATCATTATACGGTGTATTTTGCAGACGATATCGATCAAATACGGTAACCCCGTGCGTCGTGCACTGTCCTCGACACGCAGTTTCAATTCGCCGGAGTGTTTAGTTCAGTATTCTCGAGGACAAGGAAGTTTCGTCATACCGAAAATATGTCTGCGCAAACGGATTCGAGATGCGACTCGAGACCGGTAACGTCGAAGAGATCGGAGAAGCCACCATTTAAACTGTGTTTCTCGAAAAAACAGTACATCGGTAGATCTGATATCTGCGTATCGAAGACGAATGGTATATGTACACACAGAGTATTTCAGAATCCTCAAATTATCCAGAATTCTGAATCTTTTCAAGCGCAGTTTCTGTAAAAGTAAAAATCAGCTTTGCCTTAAAATTTGTGTTTCACTTCTTAAAACAAGAAGCTACGTATCACAAATTAGCGAGATTCCAAATATTAATATACGATAGATGTTTTAGTGAATAACATTTGATTTTTTATTTAAGCTGAATTATATTTAGCGAGAAAGTTTAAGTATATTAAATTAATATAATAAAATATGAATAGTATCAAGTATAGTGTCTGCAATATCGTGTTCCGTATATTAAAGCTGCGGACTGAGCGTAATACGATCTGAATAAATGCGCAAAATGCAAATAAATTACAGCAGATTTCGTTACACCGAAATTCTACTCGAGGGAGCTCGAGGACACGCGGAATGCGAACGTAAACGACACGCTCGAGAGAATCGCTGCGGAGCAGAAAAGAAATCCGAGAGATTTGTACCAGTCGCCATTATTGACTAGCCACACGTAATTTTTCTTTCTCGATGACATATTCGTCGATTTAACGGTTATTGACCGTCCTAACGGCCAGCTTTTACTATTTTCAGTTACGGTTGGTGGCACGATCGAGGAATACGCCCGAAGGATCCGCGATTTACTTTTCACAAGAGAACGTCGGACTTGGTAAGCTTCCAGATGAAAATCTACGCCGTGGATCGAAAAATGAAAGGTCTCAAGCCATAAGCACGCAACGTAATTCAATTAACTGCTTCGTCATTGCCAAGTACTCGGTGTGGACTTGTAAGCATTTTGTATTGCTGAAGTAACATTGTAATTCAATGATCTGTTTTAGTATCATCTAATAACTCGATATATGTAGTCTGACTATCACAATAATATATATTTTCTTTCTATTCTTATCTGTATCTTTACTTGCACGAACAAATGCAACCTTTTATTTGATAACTGAAGAGAGAGAGAGATTTAATTACATATGATTACTCAGTATAAATAATAAAAAAGCAAGAAAAATACAAAATAAATAACTCAAGTAACGGAATTAAAGAATCAAGTACAATTAAAGATAATTAATGAAACTAATAATTGTGACAATATTGCTCCGTACAATACCAGTATATTGTGCAGTTTCAGGTTGTGTAGACTCATTAGTCTCAGATCACTGTTGTTTCACGTTTTGTATTGGAATTTACTAGGATACCCGCATTTTCAACTAGATATGTCGATGAAACATTATTAAAACTTATACGCGTACGTAAGACATTACGTATCTTATCAGCTCGTAGAATCGCATCGCACAAAATTCGTCGTTAAAAAGGCGCGAAATCACGATCACGACGCGACGAGAAAGCGCGCCAACAAAGCAGTATCGTGTACTCCGCATGCGCGAGCGCGCGTTCTCGCCGTTCGCGCGCAATCGACTCATCGATATATCGCTGCGTTCCCGCCATTCTAACGAGCGACCAATCGGCAGCCTTGGAGCTACCCCGTTACGGCAACGATCGTGGCGAATCCTAGTTTAGTACGCGGTTGCCAGTGAGCGATCGATGGGACGAGTCGGCGTTGACGGCGGTGAGGTTAGAATACGTATTATTCCGCCAAAAATGAATTCTGGCGTAGCCGAACACGCGCGACTCAACAAGGAGCCTTGCCTGCGGAAATCCAAAGAATTTTCACCGCCTGAGAGGTAATGCAAGCTTTTTTGCACAAGATATCTGTAGATCTTTTGGTTATTGGTCTTTCTTACCTGTTGCTTCTGGGAGAGAGGTAGAGGGGATATGAGCAGGTGTATGCCCGCGCACGCTCATTCGCTCGCTCGTTCTTTCGCAGGTAAGGTTAAAACCAACCCCTAAGTACGCACGTATTCCCAGTTCTTAAAAAGACGCTCCGAATAGTTCCGAAAGTATGCTGAAAAATTAATCATTGTGCTCCTTTGCTACTTCAGATCGAATACTCGATATTATATTATTGTGGCCGAGTGTTGAGACTATTTTAGCACAATAATGCTCTGAAATTGCCATGCTTCTCAGATATGGCGTTTTGTTCATTTTTTTTTCTTGTTTTCACAATAACTTATTAATTAATTGTGATATTTTATAGACTTTCTAATCCGAATCTGTTAGTTTTGGGTTTTACGAATTTGTACAAAACATACTGCATGGTTTATGGTAATATTGTTTAATATATCATGACTAATATGTATATAAAAGATGAATATTTGATGGACATATTTGTCATGTCATATGTATGTGTTGTAACCCAAAATATTTATCTTTCTCTTTCCTTTGGTATTTGGTTTCTTTGACTGTTGACAGTCAACTATACCAGTTAATAATCGGGAATAATAAAGGAGAATACATACATATATAATGAATCAAGATTTATCTCTGTCATCACCCTGGTGGAGCAGGTTCATAATAATTTGTTCATTGATTTGTAATATACATATGAAGCACATAATTGATAGATATTCATTATACATAGAGGAATATCGTCTTATGTTCACAGCAAACGATTACATTTGGATGATGGTTGCAATAACAATTTAAATAGTACATTGAACAATGAGTCTCAAAATACACGCTGGTCTTATTCTGGAGATGTCAGTCTTTTAGAACCTGAAGTTCTAAAAGATATGGGCGTTGGCTTATTAGAGGAAAATATAATAAATTGTGGAAGTACAAAAAAATTACAATCTGATGAATGCACCGTTTTGTCAGCGTGTTTAGATAATAAACAAAGATTATTGGCGAATAGAGTTGGTAGCTTTGAATTCGAGCAGGAGATTTCTACAAGTTCTAGTTCTGAAATTAATGCAGAAAGGTTTGTGATAAAAGGACGTTATTTAAAAAATTTGAGATTTTGTTTTTTAATAAATTAATTTATTTCATAGAATACAGCAAGATTTGGATGATTTAGAGGATTTGGCTGGGTTTAGCAATACAGAGAATGAATCTGGTTATTCTTCAAGAATGGAAGCTGAACAATTTGGAGATTTGAAGGAAAATTTGGCTAAAGAAAAGATAGATTCCCTCGGCAAAAATATGCAAGAACGTTTAGAGCAGTTTTATTTATATAAAAGGAAAAAAAAGTCTGTAGGTGAAGGTGAAAATAAGTTCAACAAGTTGTCGGATGAAATCATTTTGATGATATTAAAATGGTTACCTAAGAAGTCTCTGGTAAGGATCGTGGATAAAATCTCTTGATATGAATATAATATTTTTAGCTAATAATTGAAGATACATTATTTATTTTATGGATTTATTTTAGGTACGTTGTATGTTAGTATGTAAACGTTGGAATCGGATAGCTCGCGATGAAGTATTATGGACTAGACTAGATTTGGGTGGTAAAGTGTTAGGCGAAGGTACATTAGGGCACATATTACCACGAGGAGTACAAATTCTAAGACTGGCGCAAGCAGAAATTGCGGACCCCGTTTTCTGTCACGGCAGTACAGTCCTAAGCGACTCTTACATCAGTAAATTACAATTTCTGGATTTGTCTATGGCAGTGATATCGCCAAACGGTTTAGCCGCGTTGTTATCGAAATGTAAATATTTGAAAAAGCTGTCGCTAGAAAAGTGTGTTATAAATAAAGACTGCTGTATAGCTATTAGCCAAAGCACAGAGCTAGAAATCTTAAATCTAACGATGTGTGAAAATATGGATGCCGCATGTCTGGCGAATATAATGCACCTTAAACGGTAAATTCATTAATCTCTTTGTGTACGTGTATGTAGATATTGCTCTTCCGCAATCAATTTCCAGCTCTAACAAACGATTATGTTTCAGCTTAACTGCCCTCAATGTAGGATGGTGTACCTTAGATAACGAATGTACGACTTTACTTTGTAAAACACTGCCAGCATCTGTTACACGCTTGAATATAGCGGGCTGTAGGAAAACGATGACTGATGAGAGTAAGTGCAACAATCGAGATTCCTATTTATCGATTTCGATATACGTTCTTTCATCATCGCTGCTTTTACTTTCAGATGTGAAGCATTTGTCGAAGAGGTGTCCGAACCTCATAGAATTGGACTTGAGTGATTGTGCCATGCTTACAATGAATGCTGTTCATCATTTGTTGACTTTCTCGAAATTGGAACATTTATCGCTCAATCGTTGTTACAGTATTCCGCACACGGCCTATCTAAGATTGGCTCACATGTCATGTTTATTGTATTTAGATGTCTTTGGCTTGATGTCGGAGCCGGTACTCAAGACGTTACAGTCTACTTGCCGTGAGCCTGAAATTAACAAGTTCCTTTATAGTTCAATTGCAAGGCCAACAGTTGGTATCCGAAGAACCAGTATTTGGGGCCACCGAGTTAGAGATTAAATTTAATAAGCAATACTCGTCAATTTATACAGTAAAGCAATAATTCAATATTAAATTTCTGGAAAAGCTTACGAGGTATCGGACAAAAACTTACTTATAGATTTACCGTTGATGAAACTGACCGGTATCCTTCCACACAGACTGAATATCGACACAGTGAAATTCATTCGGAGAAGCGAAATAAATGTAAATCGCAGTTTTTGAAGAGATATATGAGTGTTTGATACCTCATTTGATGCCTCGTAAGCTTTTCCAGAAAATCAATGTTGAATTATTGCTCAGATATTTAAAGATCTCTGTATATATGTACCATTGCCAAATGTGAAGCATTTTTGTACTGATACCATATAATGTATCGAGTTACGGCTGTGGTAGACTGCCTTATTTACAGGTAGCTTCTGATTATGATATACATGTACGCTTTTGTGAGCAAGCATTGTTCTGTTGTGTAAAATTTTTACCAATGAAGATCTCAGAAAACTGTGGTTGAAGATGGAGATATGAATGTGTGTATTTTTTATAGCAGAGAGTAAAATTGCAAAAGTCTAAATCAAAGTCTAAAATATTTTTATAATTGATATCAATGTTATTAATCGTCTAACAATTGTAAAACAACTCAATTTGCACATTCTAATAAAACAAAAATTGCTGATCATTATCTGGCGCATCATCGTATTAATGCAAAACTATTTTTTAATTTATATGTACGTAATTTGATAGTTATTTTAAAAAGTTGTAGGTTACATACATAATTAAAAATTACCATTTACTTATAGTTTTTACCGGAGTATACAAACTCGCTCTTCTAAAACGGCAAGAAGCAATTGTTTCATAAGAACCCTGTTCATTAATTCCTTGAGGAATTAATTCGTCAATAATTCAGATTAATGTGCACATGTACGTTTATGTATACGTTTATACATTGTAATTTAGTCTTATAATATTAGAAGTAAATAACAAATTGACTTGCAATTATATCTTTTATTAATAACATTTTTACAAGTATGTCATGCAGGAAATAACATGTATCAGAATTTAAACAATGCAATGCATTACATTTTCCAGTTCCACTTAAGCAGACTGCGCACTGTTCAATCCGATATTCAAAAATATAATAAACAATTGCACTCTAATACACATATCGCACATTTGTTGTTGTATCTTCTTTGTCTTCGAAATTACTAACGTTCCATCACGCTTCTCTTTGTCATCTCCGAGATGCTCAAAGATGCGCAAACAATTATTCACATACCGTATTGAGAAGACTACGATAGACATGATGGTTAAGAAGTTGTGGGACCGAACGGGGAAACGTATGATGCATCGCCTGATCAAAATCGATTTCCTCTCATTTCTCTTCAAAATCGACGAACCAATAACCTGGTCCCCGAAAAATACAGAAGTTTGTATTACCATGGTTTTTCCCGAGTTGCGCAAACGAGGTAGCTGTGAGATAGTGGTCTGATAATCTGTATGCGCATGCGCGCTCTGCTTGATCGCACTGATATTGGATGCAACAAAGAATTGCGCTACTGTATGCCATTGTGTAAGAAAAGGTGTATTCCCGAGGACACGTAAAATCGCGCCTGATAGTCAATAAGGTTTCTGTTCAACTCTCAGACCGGTATTCATAATCCGTACTTATATTAAGGTTATTTTAAATATGATCTTTAGATATTTGTTAGCCAATCATATAGCTTATAGTATCTAAAAGATATCCCTAAGACTATCTCGTTATAAGAATCGACTTTGAATACCGCCCTCAGAATATTGCTCTCTTGTGCGTGAACGATGATTCATATTACATTTTAAAATCGCGATCAAAATTTTTATATTTTATTAGTATTGTGGAACGTGTAAATTATATGCAAGCTATAAATGGATGATCGATATAAGTATAATGAAAGTTTCTTTATTTCACGTTACGAGACACATTACAAGAGTGAATAGTTATTTTCGTCACGTCAATTATGATAATTATGCGCTAAAGAATATGATAATCAAAGTCGAATAGATCATTTTGGACAGGTTCTTGACTAGTCGAGCCGCCATTATACACTATACACCTAGCCTCTTTAATCGCGAACGCAGCCTTCGCATGCGCTCCATTCCAAAAAAAACTATCAGCCATATTGGTGTGTTGTATCGCTGTCCTCAGTAATTTTGAAGATTAGCAAAGGTATTTTTTCCCGAGGGTCCTCAAAGGTTATTTCTTTCTTTTATAACCGTGTAAGATACCTCAGGCGTTTTCCCGCACGGTCTCCTTGTAATTCCGTGCGCGTGCATATCTCTCGGAGGTTCGGCAGCAAAAAAAGTTTGGTTAATGTTGCCACCTTGGCTCACGGAGATCGTCTCTGCTCGCGCTGCGAGAACATGTCGTGATTGTAATACGCGTGCTGTCCCGTGTGCTCGATGGCAAGTGCACTCGACGTATTCTTGGAACGATCACCCGCCGCAGTCAGAAATTCCTCGACGTTGCATAGATTTAATAAGTTTTGCGCTAGTATCTGTCATGCCACTCTCCACGTTACTCTCGAGCCCCTAACGTTTTATGTATCCTTTTCTGGTTATCGACCGAAAGCAATTGCGATCGAGCTTACGTACGCGATCGCCGATCGTATGCCGATATTTTCTCGAGCAACAGGTACAAACTGTCGACACATCGTGACTTGGAAATGCACAGAGATGTTTTCCGTGTTGTAATATCGCATCTCTACTCATATGTAACAGATGACGGGCATTTCTCAGCTATAGAAGGCAAAGCTTTCTGTGTACCTCTGATTCTCTGCAAGAAACTATGTTACTACTCTTCTATTTCCCGTGTTCTGCTAATTTTTACTTAATCTTGCGAGTATTGCTTATGGAAACGAATAGCTCCAAAGCATTATGTCACACAACGAGCACTTGTATGTTAAATATCTTTTTTAAGGATAGCTTTTACTATGTAGGTTTCATGTGCAATACATTTATGTCTGCGTATGTTTAGAAATTATCAATTTTTATTTTCTTTTTTTTTTTAGGAGATAGTGCATCATGACGGATTCTATGAAATTTGGTCCAGAATGGTAAGTTGGTTAGTATAGAATTCTTAATTTGTACAGTTTTAATGATATTAAATAATTAATATGTACAGGTTGCGCAACTTGTCAGGAGACAGTTGCAATTCTGGTGGTGGTGGCGGAGGAACTACAACTTTGAGTACTCCTCGGTATCAATTGGCAGAGCATAGATACGGTCGGGAAGAGATGTTAGCTTTGTTCGATCGTAGTTGTAAGCCTCCAGAACTGTTAACAACATTTACAGGACTGTATGTGGAGAAAACTCAACTTCCATTAGCTCTCGTACAGATGACAGAGGATGAAACGGTAATAATTGGATTACAATAATATACATTAATATTGTGATGTATTTATATCATGATATATATTTTTACATATTTATTATGTAAAATGGCTGCCCTGATTTTTATTTAATTGTTCTTAATAATGAAAGAGCGAAGCCATTAAATTATGGCGTTCTACTTCATTCTACTCGTGTATTCTTGTTCTCTTCACCCTATATTTGGAACTATGTCATCAACTTGGTTGCTTTCTAAAAATATAACACTGGAGCCCTTGTTCTAGTTCTACTAGAGAAGTTGTTTTTCCAATAAAACTATATTTTAGTGATAATCGACAACGATATCTTTTCAAATTGAAAATGATGTATACATGTTGTATTTATCTTCAAGTATTTACAAAATATCTCAGAAAAATTTTAAAGCAAAATATATTATGACACGAATCAGTTGTTACACGATGATCATTTAAAAAAGAATTATCACAGTATTTATGTGTGTGCCTACTTTTCAGCGTATGTGGAATGGTGGGATAACTAACATAGGCAGGGGAAGAGGTAGCAGTGTGGATCGTGGAGGACGTACTAGAACTGGAAGAGGAAGCTTGTATTCATCTCATTATTCACGTGGAGGTTTTGATGACTCTGGAGATGGGATACGAATCGAGGGTCAATCATTTCAGGTAAAAAGTATCTTTGTTAGAATAAGAGATTTATTGTTTTTTCTCATCTTTTTCTTTTGTTATAATATATTACATATTTTTCATATTTTTTTCAGGTATAAAATATTTTATATATTATTTATGTTAAATGAAATCTTTTTGCTTTCTTTCGTAGTCACGACTGTTTATTTATAGGGAAGAAACAGGCCATTCGATAGATCTCAGAGTGAACGCGGTTGGTCAGAGAGAAACGGCGTTTCAGATCCGGGAGAATGGAATGGTTCGACTAGTCCTAGAAAAGAGCTAAGTCGTGGGACTAGTGGTAGTTCCCTTATGGAGAGCAATTGGAGACGACATCGCAGTGGTGCTGATGATGATGATGGCTGGCGCAAGTGGGGTAAATACGTGTATATAACATTCGACTTTCTTCATAAATCGGCTTGTTAAGTTTGTGTGTCAAAATGAAACATTTATTTTAGGGAGAAACAGTTGGCGCGAGGGTGGCAGTATGGACAGAGATCGACTGGACCGAAATGAAGGCGACGGCGAGGAAGGTAGAAGCGGATCGGCAAGATGGGAACATCGAGGAAATCATAGACCTTCTCACGATTCAAGTCATCATCCACCGTCTCGTACCGCACGTACTTGGGAATCGAATCATCACGATAACCATGACAATCTGCCTGAATGGTACATCATAAAATAAGTTTCATTGTGATTTATATTATATTTATTTCTTTTACTTCATTCAATGCATTGTTAAACCTGCGTGGCGTATTTTTAGGGCAACGGAAAATCCAAGCGAGAGTGGTGGCAGTTTCGACTCTTCGGGCGCGTTTCACGGTGGAATGTACTCCGATGACGATGAGGATGGTGTAGGTGCTTCCCAACAGGGCAGAACTCGCCGCGTGTCGGAAGGAAGTGCTCCTAATGTAGTGAAACCTAATAGCAAGTTATTAGCTTTCGGGGCAGGTACTGTCCAATCCCTGAATCGCCATACGAACCATACGGCCGGTACATTAAGTAAGGAACGATCGAAACCTCTGGATCCACTCGAAGATAAGGATGATTCTGTGGAGAAAGAGAGGACATGTGACTCGCCCTCCGCTAAGCTGATCACTGCACCATCAGTGGAGAGTATACCCGCAAAGAGCTTAACGGCACCCTCGGACATCTTGCAGAAGAAAACTGTTGGATCAACTAGTGCGGATAAAAAAGTGGAAGGGGAGAAACATCAGCCCAGTGATGCGAGACCGAGTGACAGACCCAGAGACTCTTCGAGTGGGACTCGTGATAAGGAAACTGTGCAAGTAGACGTTAAGGCGGAGCCACAGATGACTATCGCTGCTAATCGACAAGTTGCCATGCATGCAGCGGAACCGCCGAAACAAGTGCATAATACAGCGCCCGCTAATGTCAAGCAACGAACGGAAGATGATTTAGATAGGATGAAGGAGGTAGCTGACGCTTTGGTCGCCAAATTGATGGCGGACGAAGAGAATCACAAAGAGAAAACAACCGTTACCAGTGTCCAGCCAGCGATTGGTAACCAACCTTCCGCAATTTCCTCCGCGAGTAGTCAGGAAAAATGGTTTTACCGTGATCCGCAGGGCGAAGTTCAAGGACCATTTTTAGCTAGTGAAATGGCTGAATGGTGTAAGGCCGGTTATTTTACAACGGGGTTATTGGTTAGAAGAACTTGCGATGAGAGGTACGCCACACTGGGTGATCTAATAAAAATGTGTGGAAGAGTACCCTTCACGCCTGGTCTACCGATGCCGCCATTAAAGGTACGACATAATAACGCTGCACCTTTTTACAATGGTGTAGCATTCCTGAAATTATCTTGTCTTGTTGCGCATCAATAAGATTACAATATATTTCTGTTTCATAGTTGTCGGAACAAGTCATTCCGCCTGTTCCTAGTACTGTACCAGCTGGATTAACTACTGGTGCTTTACCGAAGGCGGGAATGGAGGATCCGTTATTGTTATTGCAATATCAGCAAATGCAAATGTTGCAAAATCAATTACTAATTAGGCAGATGAGAACTTCTGCGATAGCGAAACTATCTCAATCAGAACATTGGGCGACACTGAGCCCCATGGAGCAGAATCAACTGATTTTGCAGTACGTCATACAAGATGGAATGCCAGAAATCCCAGAAGTGCCAATAGCGGCGACGAATCCGTTTGTGCCTCATCTTGCGTCTCAAGCGGCTAATCCTGTCATACAACTTTTTACTCAGATGCAGCAGGTAGCGCGTTGACAGAAATTTTATTTATTATTTATGATAATTCTGCTGCTTATTGCCTGGTTGGCAATAACGCATTAATTATCGTGCAGGTAAAAACGCAACCTGAGACTCATTTACCGGCGAATCCGCATACAACCGCGCCGGCTCATCCGGGCACAGTCGATCCCATACAACAGCTGATTCAACAGATGGGCGGTATACAAAATTTGCCCACTGTGCAGCAGCCGAATATCGCGCCGGCGCCCACGCCACCACAGGAGGATAATCCGATAAAATCTCTGCTACGTCAATTGAACGTCAGTACGAATGGCCATCCGCCAGCGCCTCACATGGATACCGTGTGGCCGCAACCACCCCCGCAGATAGCACCCCAATTTAATGCGCAGAATTGGTTAGCGCAGGTGCGCATTATATAATCTACATTGTAATCAGATAGAATGACGGAAATTTTCAACAATCTGTTACATTGTATGAGAATGCGTGCTTGATAATTTGTGTAATCGTGTATTTATATTAGTATTCCGTCTTGCAGATAGGGCCCATCCCCGCGATGCCGCCTGGACAATTACCCGGGTCTCTGTGGGACTTACACGCTAAAGAAATGAAAACTGAACAGCAAATACTGGTAAATTACCTCTGACTTTTCTTCGGATTATTTTTATACATTATTACAAAATTATTGACATTTTCCCACTTTAGGAAGAACAGAATCTGAAGTTACAGGAAGACAGAAAGAAAGAGGAATTGAGAAAGCAAGAAGAACTGCAACGTCAAGCAGAAGAAGAGAATACAAAGAGAAAACAGAAAGAGGAGCAAGCGAAACAAGCTGAGGAAGCGAAACGTAAAGATGAGGAGAGGAAGAGGAAGGAAGAAGAGAGGAAACGGAAAGAGGAGGAAAGACGGAAGCAAGAGGAAGAGCAAAAGAAAAGAGAAGAGAAAAGACGTAAGGAGGAAGAAAAGAAGCGGGAGGAGAGAAAAAAGCAAGATGAGGAAAATTTGAAGAGAAAACTGGAGGAAGAGAAGAGGAGACGGGAGGAGCTTAGAAAGCAGGAAGAAAAGCAAAAGAAGGAAGAGGAAAAAAGAAAAAAATTAGAGGAAGAACAAAGAAGGCAGGAAGAAGAAAGAATCAGGTGTGTTATATTAATAACACGAAGTGTAATATTTTATTGATAAATGAACTGACACATTTAAATACTATATATATATATAGTGCAATTTACATAATTACAAAATTTAGGAGAGAGGCGGAAGCACGACGGCAAGCGGAAGCAGAAGAACAGGCTCGTCGCGCGGAGCAACGGCGAAGGGAAGCCGAGGCGTTGCGTAAGCTTCAGGAGAGAAGTAAGGCTCCGTGGGCTCAAGCTCCGCGCGCATCTGCTCCGGCTACTCATACTGCTTCTTTGGCCGAGATTCAGAGACTTGAGAGAGAAAAGAAAGCGGTAATCGGTTTACGTTAATTTTCTGTACACGTGTGTATCCATACGTATATATTACTCTTATATTTTACAGGAGGAACAACGACTTCAGCAGTTGATGCAGCAACAATTAGCGCAACAGAAAGCGGTAGAAATGGCGCAGGAGGCATCAGCGGCGGATTCATCGAAACGATTACAATTCAAATGGGCGGAGAAAGCCATTGCTTCGAAATCTCTCCACGTAAAGAGTTTCGCTCAAATCCAGCAAGAAGAACACGAGAAGGTACTTATTGCTTAATTGATTGTACGAGTGGTGTGAAATATTTATTCTTGAAAGAAGACACATTAAGGGATCGCAATATTTTAGCAACAGGAAAAGGAGCGTCAGGAGAAAGCCGGGCAGAAAGAATCCGCGAGTATGTTGCAGAATGCCGGAATATGGGGTACGGCATCACAGTGCTTGAATTGGGCTACTTCCAGCACATCAGGTAGCCAAGCGTGGTCCAATAATTCTAGTAATACTGGCTTCTGGGACGATCCGACGCCGGTGAGATCGTCCACGACTACAAAGCAGCCAGCGAAACAGACTGCGATCACAAAATCCGCGTCTAGCCAACAACAGCAGCAGTTGCAGAATAGTAATAACAAAGCATCCAAGAACAAGAATAAGAGGGATGAGGAACTAGTGAAGAAGCTGTTTGAACAGAACACTGCCAAGACCGACGAGTTTACACAATGGTGCAATAAGGCGTTGAGTAGCATACAGGCGTCTGTGGATAGTAAGTCTTGCTGCTACAACTACAATTCTCTTATGTATTTTTGAATTTTTCTATACGTAAATGTACATTCGCAGTCCCTACGTTCGTTGGATTTTTGCGGGACATTGAATCGGCGTATGAGGTTAAAGATTACGTTCGCCTGTATCTTGGTGACACTAAGCAGAGCACGGAATTTGCTAAGCAATTCTTGGAGAAACGGAGCAAGTGGCGATCAGCGCAACGTCCCCAGGCACAAGCGGATGATCTGTGTAAGCCAGCGCCGGCAGTTAATCCAAATGCACCTGCACAATTTCAGGAAGTAAAGGTATTAAATTTGTAAAAAAAACGTTAATATTAAATTTTTTTTTAAATATTGTGGCAGATGCGTGCACAACGTTAAATATTTCTGAAGTATCTCTTTTCTTATTCAGGGAAAATCCAAGAAACCAAAGAAGGGAAAGATGTTTAAAGTAGATAACAGAATTCTTGGCTTCAGCGTAACCGCGGCACCCGATCGTATTAACGTAGGTGACCGCGATTACGGCGAAGGAGTCTGAGCTGTTTCGTCAGTTTACCTCACGGAAATGATGCGACGCTCGATTCATCAGACGGTTCGTTATTTATTTATTGTATATGCCAAACGGGTGCTGAGAGACTCACCACGGGTATTTCTTAAGATATAATAAAGACTTTATGATCCAACACACGTGAAGGAAGAACTCATCCCTTCAAAAGCGATCATCGATGACGGTCTTTATTCAGGACCGACCGAGCGTGGTGTTATTTTCTTACATTATACACAAAGCTCCATTGTACATATTACTCGAAGAAGAATATTTCAAGAGAGAAGGCGAATTTACTTTTTCCTATGTACACGACAATTAGGGTTGGAAACTTTTATAACATTTCATCGTCATCGCGTCATTTAAAAGTACGACAGATAAAAAGGAAGATAAAATATGCCGATCGATAAATTGTGCATGTGTGGAAACATGGCAGTCAATAGCAATATGTGTATGTAAAGGTTTTCAACGAAAATGATGATTAAAACGATACTTGCGAAGACGGCGGAAATGACCGTAATTTGTAAGCATAATATTGAATACAGTGCGTCAGTAGATGTTTTTACTGAACGTATTTAATACAACGTGAATCCTATGGATTTTCGTCCAGAAGAAAAAAAGAGAAATTTTCTTTGTATTACTCTTAACAAGTTCTACTTTAACGTACGTTTCAAGCACGAAGAATCTTTCACTTTTTAACATTTTTCGTCGTCATACAATACTTATAGTGATAAAATACTCTACGCAGAATTTTAAGCACACGTGATGTTAATATATCTGATTAGAATCCCGAATAAGTTATGTATATGTCGGAAATTTTAATCTTGTATCGAAAGCAGGAAGTTGCGATATTATAATAAACAAAAAGAGATATGATGGGCGAGAAAAAATAGCGATTCGACATACTTTTCTGATATTATGAAAACCCTTAGGAAATAAAACTAGCAATTCAGCATATAGTATTCCTCATTATTAGAATTTTTGATTTCGCAATAGAAACAGCAATAGCAATTAAAAATAATATTCATAATGCGCATTACTAATTCCTCACCTTTGGCAGCATACATGAAAAATCCTCTGACATCTTCTGATTGCTGCGTATACCTATGTGTGGATCTCACTGTCGTCGGCATAGCCTTCTTGTACACATTGTGGTCGATCTAATGCTAAATTCGAGATATAAAAATTTCGGAAAGATTTAAATGTATAAAAGTATGTTTTATAAACTTTTACTTAACTCTTTAAACGTCATAGCTGGAGATCTATTAATACCTTTTTAGGACTTAACATTTATTCTCATTTCCTAATTGGACTAGACGTTGAAAAAACGTGGAATGTTGTGACAGATCTGACCACTGGTAATAATACGATGGTTGTTAATTAAGGTTCATTGATCTTCTCTTAAGATCAAAAGTAGGAGAAGACCACGGATCCTTACATGAGAAAAATATATGTATAAATAGATTAATGTACAGAATACGCAGTGATGATTAAACAAATTGATTTAAACTAAGATAATTAAAATGCAGATAACTGATATTGTATCAATATTCTATTATTGTATCTAACGTATATATAACGTAATAAAATGAATATTATTATATTTTCAATTTGGTATTTTTATTGTTTCAAAAAATAAATTTATTATCTATCGAAATTGAAACGTCTTAATATCGAGAACATCACATAGTAATCATACAAAGTTTTAGCTTACAATATCGGAAATTGAGATATAATACGCGTTGCTTGTTAATGTTTTTATGAGTTAACATATATCTTAGACTTTTTCCTTTCATATGCTCTGTATACAGACTGACTGTCGATGAAAAAAATAAAGATACAACAAACTTGTGATGGAAAAAACGATAAACTTACAATAAAATTATTTTATCTTATGCAAAAAAAAACACTTGAAAAAAATACTGAGATGATGATGCACCATCATCGTGGATTACAGGAACACAAATTAACCTTTTTACTTCACATATTGCTACAAATAACTGCTTAAAAAGATAGTTGTCAATTGCTTAAGCACAAACGATATCTACTACACACGACGATATTTTGTAATGCCAATGACGCAATAAATATCTTTCTTAAGCATATATATTACATGTATGCGGGATGAACGGCGTTACGGTTGGATATCTCGTTACAAATTGTTATACATGTTACGCATTGATTCATACGATGTCATGTGTCATAATAAAAATCATTTAATGGACAAATTACATTATTTTCATAAACGATCTGATCGTTCAACGTCGGATGTTGACATGCGTTATCTGTTTATTTCAAAGAGACACAAATTATGAGAACAGAATGATGTAGCAAATAAAATTGTTATATAAACAGTTACGTCAGTTGTAATTCTACGAACCAGTGTCGTGATATTTGTACTTTGCGCTTATCTTTTGTTATATTGTTATCTCTCTGTACAACATCTATGTACATATATATTTATATTCCTTTAAAACTTTATCGGTAAATGTGCAATTCTTATACGGAGGTACACTCCATTTACCTGTATAACAATCATTTTTTTGCAAAAACCAAGTTTTCTGGAATGTTTTCAAAGTATAGAATAAAATACTTGAACACATAGAGAAGCGTTTCCGAGACTTTTGCTAATTTTTGACACAGTTAATTTTCTTTTTCTTTTCCATTGGAAGAT
This sequence comes from Ooceraea biroi, assembly GCF_003672135.1. Classification (NCBI taxonomy): domain Eukaryota; kingdom Metazoa; phylum Arthropoda; class Insecta; order Hymenoptera; family Formicidae; genus Ooceraea; species Ooceraea biroi. The sequence continues at coordinate 11,501,446 of NC_039510.1, forward strand.
ACATGGATTTCATTATAGTCCCGGGCAATATCGATGTACTAAAAATAAGAAAAAATATAAAAATTTCTAATAAATTATATGCGTATGTACCATATTATACGATGACTCGGGCATTTCATTTACCTTTCTAGGCACGAAAAATTCCAGAATTTGTAGTATTATGTAACATAACGATACTACAAGTAGATAGGCCAGTACGCCACTTCGGATTTGACTCGCCAATTGCTGGCCTAGATTCCTTTTGGCCTTGTGTTTCACTAAATTATACACTATTTCCGTGCGTTTCGTGATGTTGAACCAGTTGTAAAATATCCCTATCCTCCTGTGCATCTCAAAAGGGCATCTCACGTTGCCCCTTTTGTAATCTGCTATAGCCGTTTCTAGCCCCTCAATTAATGCAGGTACGGTTGGTTCCACGAGATAAATTAGATCCGGTGGCAAAACTTCTGGAATGCCTCCGACTTTCGTCGAGACTACTTGCAAACTAAAAAAACAATATTAATTACACACATTTTCCTTATTTGAAGCTTCGTATTAACAGAATGGAATATGTATGATCGCAGCTTATACCCGCAAGAAGCTGCTTCTACGATAGCCATACAGTAAGCCTCCGTTAAGCTCGTATTCAAAAAGATGTGACCCTTATTTAGGACATGCTTGACTTGAGAGTGCTCTAGACTGCCCAACAAGGTAACCCTGTGTTGCAGCAAATTTCTTTCCCGCACTTCTTCTATGAGCCACCTCTTCGGGCCATCTCCGCCAATCAAGAATTGCACATTTTTATAACGCGAACAAATCTCGGGTATTATATGGGCTAAAAGATCGACACCCTTCCTGTACACTAACCGCGACACTATTACTATGGTAACTGAAATTGACACAATCACACGTTGCAACAATTTATTAAGATAAGGCATCTCTAATCTAATAACTGTGCAAACGTATTGGATTCAAACTTACTAAAATCGTTGTTCCGTTTACTGACGTCAGGCGTAAATAATGCAGTGTCGACGGCGTTTGGAATAACCGATACCTTTTCCCTTTGCACTTTTGCTCGTAATACTGTATTCTCCTTACCAGTGTGAGAGACACATATGCAGTGATCACAGTCGACCAATGATATCTCAAGGAATTTATTTGTCAGGATAGCAGACGCATCAGCAAAACCAAAAAGAGAATGATCTGTAAAGACCGTCTACAAACGTAGCGTTAGTTATTTAGCGTTCTTTCAATCGTCGCTAATTGTCAAACGATTAATACTTACTTTTAGACCCATCAATCTACCAATCAACATTCCCTCGTGTGCTAAAGCAGAGAATGCAGAATGTCCGTGTATTATCTGTATCTCTTCTCTTATGAAGATATATCTGATGAGTGGAAGAGAGCATATCATCGTTGGAAGAACGCACTGATTGTAGAAAACTTTAACAGGTAAATAATATACCTTAAACAAAACAGACATATAAGCAAATTGTCAGAATAATTGAGCGTCAACAGTGAAATGAGAATGGAACATACTTTCAAACCATTTGTCATGTAGCGTACTCCTACTCTATCACCGTATGAGTGTGTAAGTATGATTACTTTATGTCCATGTTCTAGCAAGCATTGCGACAGATTGAAGATGTGCTCCTCTACGCCGCCCATATTTGGGTAAAAAAAATCCGAGACCATGCTGCAAAGTTACATGTATAAATATATATATATTATAGATACATCTATACTGACAGAAATAATATTTTCAAAAGGAAAAAGAAAATCAGTTGAGTCAAATAATTATGTAAGCCTTATTTACAAAAAAAACAAAACTGTACAAACCATATTTTATGTTTTACACCGCTCATCTTCACACCCACACATGACTCACACCGCTGAGACTCACGACCGCAAATTCGCGATATCGTCGTCGAAGTGCGTCTATACGCAGTGTCAATTCGCCCGATAACGATTCTACGTTTTTATCTCTCTACTGCGTTTGTTAGCTTTCCTCTTATCATGTTCGGCTCACTATGCATTTTCTAATCTTAGTCTACGTGGATCTACACCGCAACCGCAAAAAACCGTGTACGACCGCAAATGCAAATCGATGGCATCTAATTCACGCGATATATTTAACGTTCAAGCATTCGCGGGGACGCCCAGGAAGCGTTCTAACCTCACAGCAAAACAGCGAATTCCAGTTGAATCATCGATACAACTGTCAGATACGACGAAATAATCCAATTAGAAAATATTAATCAATATTTAGATATTTTCTTGAGAGATCAGATTCATTGATAATCTTTAATCTTGCGTACATCTCAGCTAGACACGAATACATTCAGTTTCTCTTTATTGATTTATGATTTGTGACGTATATACATAAAAAGCACATTTTTTGCCAAAGGTTATAAGTGATGAATCTACGATCAGCATTCATGGCCGTTCTTGTATTACGATCGTCATGAATTCTAATTCAGATATTCAGATACTTGTTAGCCAATCGGATTGCTGGATTAGTATCTAAAAGATACTCTTATGGCTGTTTCACGATTTGATAGCGAAACTGAAAAAAATGACGTTAGATGGCGCTGCAGTTTATTAGATTGGGGAAGTGACAATAGAGACAGAGAGAGATTGAATAAACAAATACGCGTACGCGAAGTTTTGTGTTTAATATTGAATTAATATTCCATCAACATGCCAATCTTGGATAAAAGAAAAGGAGATGACATCCTGGCACTGGTTCCTGCCTCGAAGAGGACCAAAACCGAGGTTGTCTTTAGCAGCAGAGAAAAAGCGGTTGTGCAAAGCGTAAGTAATAACCTCCTCGTCGTCCAACAATTTGAGGTGTACCCTAAAATTGTATATTTCTGCGAATTTAATATTTAACAATGATATAATAAAATTTTACAGGATCCACCACGAACCTCCTCCTTGATGTCAATGATAATGTTGCTCGAAGGACACCAAGGAGATATCTTTTCTCTAGAATTTCATCCAGAAGGGCAGTATCTTGCGTCCACCGGATTTGACCGACAAATCTGTATGTTTTTTTTATAGAAGTTTAAGATAAGTAATACATAAATTCCAGTTGCTCTGGTTAACAGATTGATTGCTTCGTAGTTCTCTGGAATGTTTATGGAGAATGTGAAAACATTGGTGCCATGACTGGACATAGTGGTGCCGTGATGGAGTTGCACTTTAGTCCCGATGGCAATCACTTGTACACAGCCAGCACAGATATGACGCTAGGTCTGTGGGACATAGTGGCTGGAGTACGAATCAAGAAGTTAAAGGGACATACTTCATTTGTAAATTCTGTGTCGGGTGCACGAAGGGGGCCAACGTTACTTTGCTCAGGCAGTGACGATAGTACGATACGTATTTGGGATCCGAGAAAGCGAGGCCAGTGTTACACACTGAACAATACTTATCAGGTAGGTATTGTGAATGAATTTCAATAATGTAATAAAAGTGACAATTGTATGTCAAAATTTTATTAATATTTTAGGTTACTGCAGTGACGTTCAATGATACAGCGGAGCAAGTGATTACCGGTGGGATTGATAACGATGTAAAGGTATGGGATCTTCGGAAAAATGCAGTGCTCTACAAATTGAAAGGCCATACTGACACCATTACTGGACTGAGTCTTAGTCCTGACGGATCGTACATACTGTCCAATGCTATGGATAACACATTAAAGATATGGGACGTACGGCCATTTGCGCCTTACGAACGCTGCGTAAAAATATTGTCTGGACATCAACACAACTTTGAAAAGGTATCTTTTCACGATATTTTATTCTGATCTATAATTCATGTATATGTACTATGCAAAGTGTGAACAGTACGACAGTTTTGGATATAAATATTGTCAATTAATTTTTTACAATTACTTTTTACGAAATATCGCTTCTCCAGAATCTTCTAAGATGCGCGTGGTCACCGGATGGTAGTAAGGTATCAGCAGGATCCTCAGACCGATTTCACTATATTTGGGATACTACGAGTCGTAGGATATTGTATAAATTGCCAGGGCACAATGGATCCGTAAACGATATTGATTTTCATCCAAAAGAACCTATAGGTACGAGATAATTCGTAATAGAATATACATCTTTTTTTGCATAAAATCCTTATATGAATTAAATTGTATACGTTCTTGGGTGCATCAAAAATATAACAATTGTATTTTTTTCAGTATGCTCGGGATCTAGCGACAAGCAAATCTACTTGGGCGAAATTGAGACTTAATGACGTTGTAGATGGAACTCGCAGTGGATCGTATCTTGTATATTTCGTCGGACTTGCTATTGAAATATATAACTTAAAATGTAAAATTTATACGAGTTATTATCGAGGTATTTTGCTCCGAAGTTGAGCGTCTGTAAAATGATAACTTATTATTTAAACAATGCTGTTTTCTGTTCTTTTATATTACAATTGATACAACTGCATGATTTCAAACGACTTTATGAATTTTTATATTAGTTTATTATACATTGATCTTATTTTAACAATTGCGTCTTTTTTATAACCCCTCATAAAGTAAAAGCGAAGCTTAAAATAATTTAAAAAATGAAAATGAATTAGGATATCAACCCACGATTCGGACTTGTCCACTATTAGTTCACAAAAGGTCCGTTTCGAGCCCCCATTGCCTTTGATAAAAATAAAGCAGTGATGCGACTCAATGTCGAGTCACGCATGCTATTTTATTTTCAAGTAGCACAACTCAATAATCTATTCAACAGTGTTTAATTTTTAGCGCTATGATTTAATAAGAAATAAAATGATAAATAAATTTTCACTTGTGAATTGTAGTGCTCGAGGATAGTAAATTAGATGAAATTTTGTTTTCAACTGATAGAACTCAACAATAAAGTCAAGAATTTTCAATTTTTGATAGCACGATTCAATGTTAGGTTTCAAATAACGTTGACAGAAAAAGAATAGCTGCATTCCGTTGAATGCGCAACTACTTTGCGACTATTTATATTTTTCTGCATCGGAATTGCATCAAATACGGTGAAAAACATGGATGCCGCGAAGAAGATAACGAATGCAAGTGGAAGTCATGCATCACACACATGCGCAAATCTGCACACACACACACATGCACGTGCACGTGTGAACGCACACGAGTGACAGACTCGAGGCCTCGTAATTTTTGTTTTTCGACGAGCGTCCAGTAATCGAATTTTTATCTCCGTTATCGCATTCCTCGAGGCAGCTACTTCAGCTTTACTCTCGCGGATCACAATAGTGACAGCGTCATTTATGACGTCATTGATGGAACTAGATAATACGCTGTCGCAGCACACTCCGCGCTAATAACGGAACGGCTGTTCGGGACTGCCAGTACTGGCAGTCAGTATCGGAGTGCAAGTTGTGCCTATGCAATGCGCATATGCGTCCAGTAGGCAGAGCCGTGCAGTTATAGCATTGCGATCGTATTGGTGATTAATCAAAGGCCGTTCGCGAAAATGGCCGATGGACGTGAGTCACGGTTGTTTACCACGAAGAGCCTGTACGAGCTGTGCGTGTCCGCGGTAGCGGACAAGTTCTGCAGCTACAAGCCGCACATCGCCGACTTGCCCAAGAACGTGCGATTCGATATCTACTATCAGGTAAACGTCAAGATGTCACGCAACGATGCCAGCCACTCGCCGTTCGAACATCGCGTCGTACAGCGTGCACGTACGTGAGACGGTTCTATTTGTTTTCTTCTTGCGGCAATGACACATTGTTCTTGGTGTTGTTTACGCGTGTGCAGCACGCGCGTTATCTCTCGGCAATCGAGTTCCCGGGGGTATGCTCGCCGAATGCTCCGCGACAACGACGCGATTACCATTTTCGTTATGAGTCACCTCGAGCTCAGCTGTCGACTATCAAAACTCGTGCGGGACCCGCCGAATTTTCGCGCTCCCTTCGCGGTGGCCGTCTCTCGTCCCGTGACCGAGTACAGTTGCGATTGACGATGACACGGGCGCATGCATTGCAACGATCGGCCGTTCGCGATCGCCCTCGCGAGCGGTCGGTCTCAACAGGTCTCGTCTGTTTTTCAGTTGTACAAAGAGAGGAAATTATGTATATTGGGAACAGAATTGAGCGATCTGGAGACTTTCTCCAAAATGCTCAAGGTTACCAATCGCCGGATAGACCTTCTGCAAATCTTCCAGGTGATTTAACCAGTTTCATTTTTCAGAAACTTATTTATCTTTCTTTCTTTCGTCATCAGCGAATGAATAATTGATATTTTTGATTAAAGGCTCCGATGGAGCACGGCGTAAGGGTAGGAAAACAATTGGTCATCAGTTACAACATGCACTGTTATCAAGTAAGGCATCCTTACCAGCATCCTGACGCGCAGGATAAAATCATACACCTAGGTTTAAGACTGGGTGGGTTTCTCAGCGACGCTGGTTGGTACTCGGAAAGTCAAGAAGTATTGTTAGCTTGCAAGGAACTGTGTATGACCTACAATCAGACCCCTAAAGAATGGTTTAGAACATTAGATTGTTGTCACAAGTAAGGGCATTAATTTATACATATGTAAATACGCTTTTAATGTTATCTATGTGAGTTTCACAAATAAACGACTGAGGTAACTTGACGAATTAATATTATGAAATTATTAATACGTCATTAACTTTCAGACTGTTGCATGCGCAAGCAGCATACTGTGCTTTCGACGGCGCTGCAGAGACTCATCAACTTGCCATAGAAATGATAAAACGATTAAAGGAAGCACATTACGATGACAGTAATCATGCTGCACTCTTCACAGAATTCAGTGTACTATTCTTCATACGCAGTGAATACGATCAAGCTTACAGGCATGTACTTATTTAATAATATCTTTATTGTACCTTACTTAATTTCTATTCTAAACATTTTATTAATAATCTTTTACTTATTGTTTAGATGGAGTATAGAAGCATTAAAATACTTAAAACCGTCACTTCCTGCGCGGATCATTATCGACGTTCTGAGGCAGGCAGCAAAATCGTGCGTGGTAAAACGCGAGTTTCAAAAGGCTGCTTTATTGATCAGAGAAGCTGTGTATCTCGCAAGAGAGGTATTTGATACAGATCATCCGAAATACAGTGATGTTCTTATCGATTATGGATTCTTTTTATTAAACTATGATAGCATCATCAATAGTGTATCCGTCTACAAGGTACTTCTCTTCAAGTATCTTTTACAAATCTCTGTAATCATTTGTAGAAACGATTACAAGACGATTACATTTTCCACTTTGCATTTCAGACTGCATTAGATATTAGAAAAACAATATTTGGTAAGACTAATCTTCACGTTGCTCTGGCACACGAAGACTTAGCTTATGCTCTCTATGTATATGAATATAGTTCTGGGAAATTCGATGAAGCAAGGTAATTGATTGTGGAATTATATTTGTTTGTTTTTTTTTAATTCACGCATTTTATCACGATCGATCTAATCTGATTTTGTTCTGATAGTGAGCATGCTGGAATGGCCATAGATATCATGGAGAAACTTTTACCCCTGAATCATCTGATGCTCGCGAGTGCTAAGAGAGTTAAGGCACTTATCCTCGAGGAGATCGCTATAGACAATGCCTCGACACCGTTGTCCGAGCAAGACTTACTACGGAAATCCGAGGGGCTGCACTTGTCCGCTTTGCAGTTGGCAAAAACTGCATTCGGTGAGAGAAACGTGCAAACGGCGAAACATTACGGAAATCTCGGCCGCTTGTACCAAAGTATGAGGAAATTTCAGGTAATTTTTTATTTTATGTGATATAAAAATCGACGTATATAAGAGTGCTCCTTTAATTCACTTCGTCACTTGTTCAACGTACGCGTGCTCTAGGAAGCGGAAGAAATGCACCTGAAAGCAATTCGTATTAAAGAAGAACTGTTAGGTCCCGATGACTATGAAGTGGGTTTGAGTATAGGACACTTAGCCTCGTTATACAATTTCCACATGAACCGGTACACAGACGCCGAAAAGCTTTATTATCGTAGCATCGCAATCAGTAAGTATGTCTTGTATATTAATCGTGTTACGACACACTGATCATATTTTCACAATACGCAATCCTATGACAATAGGTCTGAAGCTATTTGGGAAGAGTTACAGCGGTTTAGAGTACGACTACCGAGGACTTTTACATGTGTATAATAAGTTAGACCAATTCGATAAAATAATGGAGTACACAGAAACATTGAGTCACTGGAAGGAACTTAGAGACAAGCACGCTCAATCTGAAGACTCACCGATCGACATACAGAAACATCCACAGCCAATCGCAAACATAATCCACATGTTCTTTTCTATGTGATATATTAATAAGTATGTGCAATATAAATTTTATGTCATTGTACGTCATCAAGCGAGTTGTTAAGTCTTCGTTGCGTTTACAAAAAAACGTTGGGCCAAAGTAGAAAATTACAATTCACTATTCAGATATCTCTGATCTGGAAATCACTGATCTGGTCGTACTGTTAATGATATTATGTTCGTCTTATATTGGTATTTTACAGTACACGTGCATGATTAGCATCGATATCACACGAAACAGTTATTCTCAGCATAAGATTAAATTCGAGTAAAGATTTTCGAAATGATAAAATCTGTTAATATTAATAAGGGTCTTTGAATAAATACATAGTTTTTTTATTTTGAAATTTTAATGCTTTCATTTATTAACTCGGTTTTTGTTCAAGTTTAACGATGCCTTCATTGAAGTCTCGATGTATTAAAGATTTCGATACATAAAAAGACGCGCGTTTTTAAATATTTTATATTTTATATCATTTTGATATGAATTTTTCAACTTTATTCACTCTTAATTTTATTCGTACATATTTTATACTTTATGAATCATTACTAGATATAATTGTATATAAACAAAATTGCACAAATTTTACGCAAAATTTCTTTTCCTTTAGTCTATTTTACTTTGTTTGTTTTTACTATGAGCGTTTTATTTTATATATTATAATATGTTAAATTTATTGTTTATTTCAAGATTATAACCATTGTTCCTTTTCACCCATTGCTTAATTTTCAAGTAACCCAAAAGTCAGTGTACATGCGGCTGTGTTAATGATGTAGTTAAAAAAAAGATAGATATTAAAATTTTTAAAAAAAACTTGATAAACAGACGTTTTATTGTTTGAGACGTTCTTCTCATTTCGTAAAGTTTGGTATCTAAACTTAAAATACATTCTATAATTTTTGTATCGAGCATTTTGTGCCTAAATATCATAATAAATATAGATTAAAAATTATAAGTGTGTTTGCGCTTATGTGTCCTCAAATTGCGCCGGAGATATTGATTAGCGGTAAAAAAAATTTAAGGTTTTGCGCCCGCAGATATTTATTTGTACAGATTTGTATTATCTCAATCATGAAAAAATCTTTTAGGCACGTTAGGTATGTATTTAGCGATAGGATAATTCCTCTCGTCCGTTATAAACTTCTAATTAGAATAAATAATCATAAAATGACAAATCGAATAGTTATACATCTTATTTCGTTCCTATTTAATCGTGTCGATTTGTTCTGCATTAAAAGAGAAGCGTACAAGTAAACGGAGAAAAGTTTTCACAGACGCAGCAAAGATTTCGTAAGCTTTGGAGATTTATCAGTTCAAAATATATAAGTTGCACCTATACTCAAAGTGAAGATAATGCAACAACAAATACGATATATCCTTTTAGATAACTCACATACATTCAAAAGCTTTAATCTGTTTAAATTACAATAACCATTAGGTAGTACATAACGTTATATTTACACGATATTTGCTGTATCACTCCAGTTTTCAGGTAATAGGAATCTTATCTAAAGTCCCATTCTCTTACGCTATCAACACGTTTCTAACGCTATAAACGTTCCTTTCTACAAACAAAGGAGAATCATCAGATTAAATCAGATTTAATCAATACATTTCACGACATACCGATCGGCGTGCTAAATTACCAAACTGGTATTGCACATTTCACTGCGTTTACAGTCCCATAAATTTAGAACATCTAGGTAGGTGTGTGTGGAGGTTCTTGACTGAAGTATGGTGCAGTATCTCGCACTAATAAAGTATGACAAACATCACAGACTCTGGATGGTCTTTGTTTCGGGCCACTGTTCACGACGCGCGTGAGGCAAGACTGACAAAATATATGGCCACAGTGACGACAATGTACCTATATGATATTTATAATGGCATCTTTACTCCCGCTGTGCGAATTATGTACGATAACACGCTATTTCAATATGTTTACCTTCTTTTTTGTAACTGAGAACGTGTTATGACAGTTGGGACATTCTTCGACGTCCTCTTCGTGTTGCCATCTTACTTCACTGTCTTCCTGTCTAATGTTTTCCAGTTGTACCTGCGTATGATCATCAAATAGTACGTTATAAAAGTTCAAGAATATTCTTAAGAAAATTTTTTTGATTTAACAAATCGCTCGTCATCGATGAGTCATCGGCATTATCTCTCTGTTTTTCTCTCTATTAGTTTTTTTTTACCTGCAATGATTGTGATAATCTGACAAAATCCTTTTGTACTGCTTCACTGGTATCTAATTCTTGTTGCAAACTCATAACTCTTTGTCGTAGTTCAGTTATGGCTAATTCAGCATCCTTTTTCTCTTTCTGAAGTTCCTGCAGTTGTTTCTCGAGCCGATCGAGTTTCTCTTCTCGATCGGCGAGTGTACGATGATCTCTCATATATTTGTCTAATTGCGCTCTACGCACCATTTATCAGGAAAAAATCTCGTGTTAGTGATTACTAAGCAATCATATTTGATTATTTTTACTGTTTTTATTGTAGATAAATAATCTTACCTCAATCCACTTATTTCATTCTTTAAAACAGAAATGTCTTGTTCCTTGACCCTACTTTCCTGCTCCATTTGTTCTCTCAGCAAAGTAACTTCGTATCGCAGTGTCTCTCCTTTCTCTTGCGCAACTTCCTGACCTACTCTGGCTGTAATTAGATCTTCCCGCATCTTTAAAAGACTAATGTGCAATTCCTCGACAGTATTTGGCATGTTTATACTTTCGCTTTGAAGCTGTTGCGAGTGCTTGCTATGCTTACCCACAAGATTCTCATTTTCTTTCTGCAACCTACAAGGATATAATTAAATTTTGTGACCAGATTTTTTTCATTCACGCGTTTCTTATTATATTTACATACTGTAGTTTATGTAAACACACAAAAATCGAACACTTAACAAGATAAAAGTTATCTTACATAGTGAGGTGTCTCTGTACTTCTTCTCTGCCTCGCGTCAATTTACAAAGCTCTTCCGAAACATTCCTTTGAATTTGTTCATAAGTTTTCTTTAACTCTACCAGGTGTTGTTGCGCCGTCTGCGAGGTAACTGTGAGTTCCGCAACTTTGATTTTATGCTCTTCTTTCTTCTCGTTCCACTTCCCTTCCATCTCCTTTCGAAATTCGACTTCCTTGGCTAGATCCTCTTTTTGAGCTTGCAACATACGCTGAGAATCCAACACCTGCTTCTCCAAATCCTTGGCAGTCGCTTCTACTTTGACTAATTGTGCTTCATAATTCGCACACATATCACATGATGGCTCAAACGAGCCAGGCTCTTGTTGCCGTCTCTTCACTAGAGTTTCTTTACACTTTTGCAGTTCGTCATCAGTCGACCTTAACTTTTCTTTTAAAGCTTTTATCTCTTCTTCAAGAGGTACAACCAGTGAACGTAAGACCTCCGCGTCTTCTTGTGCCTATGAAAAATCACAGTTTTTATATTTATCTATGATATAATAACTTATATAATTATTATTAAATATTTATATTTATCTGTGATACGATATAAATGTCATTATATTATCATTATTAGATAAATATTCGTCTAGGTAGTCTTTACATGAATAATCTACTTTTCTCAATTTCTTTTTAAAAACACATTGATTAAGTTAGAAAATTAAAGAGGTTAAATATTTCATGCAATTTTAGTTTTACGTACATATTTTTTTACCTTCCGCATGCTTTCTTCTAAATTATCAGGGCCTAGAGATAAGGAATCAGCTCCTAATTGTGAAACCACTTTCCTAGCTAATGTCTTAGTTACTGTAGATAAGGAGATTTGTGGTCCGTCTGGTGGATCGCGTGGCAATTGCGTTTTCAACAGTGTATTCTCTTCTTGAAGCTTAGTAAGAGCTAGTTGTAATTTGGACATGTCACTGACAAGCTGTTTTCTAGAACAAGAAGATTCCTCCACCGTTTCATGTATAACCTGTTGCAAAGATGCTATCTCTTCTTGAGCTTTTCTTTTCTCCATCATTATGTCGTTTTGTACTTTAAGATCCGCAACGACCAGTTGACTCTTAGCTTCGTCCAGTTCATTTTTCAATCTGAGATTTTCCTTTTGCAGGCCCATGTTTTCCTCCAGTCTCCATTTTAATTCTTCTGCAATTTATTGACAGTAAGCGGAACATAATTCGCGAAACAGTTTGCAGACCTATGTGTTTTTTATATTCAAGTATAACGTTACCTACCTTCCTTCTGAAGGAATAATTCTTTCATCTTAGCTCTTTGTACATCAAACTCTTCTCGCATCTTAATATTTTCCAACTCTAATCTGTTAATCTTCGCCTGTGGATTCTCTGAATTGCAAACGAATAATCTTTTAATGAAATTGAAGTCATTTGACATAAACTCTGCGACATTAACAAGTGCATGGTAGTAAAATTTTGCCAAGCAATTAAAGCATCTTCCAAGAACTATCAAATTGTTGCGCGTTTAATTTTTTCGCCTCTCAACTAATATACAACAATCAATTTAATTAGTTAATTTAACGAAACTGCTTCAATAATTCGTTCCTCCTTTCATATCCGCTTAAGGTTAAATGTCATCATGACGGCAACACTGACAACGGATTGTACAAAAACTACAGTGCTCGACGTACCATCTCCGTTCACTTCGACTGCCTGACCGTCCTGGTTCTCCATCGTTCGATCACTTGGCGCGAGTAAATAGAATTTTGTTGGGGTGGGTCACTGCCGCGGACACGAATTCGACGAACATATCTCGGAGCTCCGCCGGGACTGGTGGTCTCTCGATGACTGCGGCGGCATACCGCTGAACGAGCACGTCGGGAATTACTACTGACTCATGGCGATTCGTACGTGACAAACAAGATTCCTGATTCCGAACGCGACGACGATGCGGAACGTTACGACGAATTACGTGCGGTCTCGCGAAAGAAAAATCAACTTCACTTGATCACGGCGACGACTCGGCAATTCGCCAGCGGTGCACCATCACGATCACCGCTCATAATCGATAGATCCACTCCTTTCGGTCTGCACTTTTTGTATTCGTAAACCGTTTTCTTTCTCTTTCCGAAGTGCACGATGTACGTTCGTCTGTCTCGCTTGCCTCGCTTCGAAAGTACACAAAGCCTGCGGAAAGTGCAAACAAAGCAGATGTCGCAGACCACATGTTCATCAATCAGTATCGATATACCATCGATCGTCCTAATCGATACTCGAATAGTGCAATATAGGGTGCGTTCTATTTGGTGCTCGCAACGATACGAGAATCTGTAAAGCCTTGTGTCCACGATGCTAGAAATCGGATCGAGATCTCGGATCGATTTCTAGCATCGTGGACACAAGGCTTAACTCATTTTTGACATTTTGTATAATCATTTTTTAATTTATTTTATATTAATAATTTAATAATTTTTAATAATTTTATTTTTTATTTAATAATTTTTTTGACATAGTTTTCGATAATTACATGCCAATATACGGTTGGCCCACGTGGCACAGTGGTGCCAGAAACTGGGGATCTATTACGTATCTCTAGCGCGGAGTGAAAATGCAAAAAGTGAGCAAATTTACTAGAATATTTATAATTTGATTGATCAACACCTAGTAAATTTGAGTTTGGTAGTATTGGGTGGAGATCGCTGCCATAGGGTAAAACCGGATATGATGGTTTTGTTGAGCCTTTTGTATCTATTTGATTTGAAATAAAAAAGTATTGGACTTACTTTTCAGCTTACATTAACTAATAAGTTACATTAAAGTATTGATAATGTGAAGTGAAATACATATCTTATTCTGCGTTTAAACATTGTTTTGACTCGTTTTGTCTTTGTTAGATATATATATTTTTCTCTCTCACATTTCCGGTTATACTCCACGCGCGCGAGCCAATCAGGAATCGTTCACCCGGTGTCCGATCTCTGTTATAGGATCTCTAGTATTGGGGTACCTCGGTACCTGTGGTGGGGATGGTCACGTGACGTGTCCATCCCCACTCCATCCTCCATCCCACCATAGCTACCACTAGAGATTGGAGGGTCACTAACTACTCACTGCTAAAGCTCACTTTTACTCAGTGGGCCACAGCGTCAAGTTAGTAAGTGAAATCTCTGTGCTACGTACTTAGTCGAATTTTCCATCAAGAATTTTCCACAGCGTCAAGTTAATAAGTGAAATCTCTGTGTTACGTACTTAGTCGAATTTTCCATCAAGTACCAACTCGAACTTTCCGTGAGTCACGATGTCTGAACTTCTGTGGACTGGTAAGTACACGTAAAAATTTAAATTTTCATTCATAATTTGAAAAATTTCTAGATACATTATACTATTCACGAACAGTTCATGCATGTATATCTCTCATTACACAATATTATGCATAAAAATGTTGTTTGCCAAGTATTAGATATTGAAAAATTAGCAGTCACGATTTAAATTATCAGTCATTTGAATCTTATGTTTAATTCATTTTTACTATTTTATTATTAGAAATTTCTTGAAAAATACTGCTACTACTTAGACCCGTTTCTACCAATGTTGTTTAACTTTAACCATAGTTAAACTTTAACTTTAACTGCTCTAACAACCTAATGACTCAACCTTGGTCCCCCTGGTCCATGGGTCAGCCTGGTCGCCATGTTGGGCCCGCAGCTACTTTTCGTCTCTTTCTAACTATCCGCCTTAGGCCCATTTCTCCTATCTTTGCCTTAACCTGCAGTTTAGTCAAACTTTCGTTAAAATTAAAATAAATATTAAAATAAATTAAAATAAAATTAATATAATACTTCGGTTTAATACTGATAAGTTTCTACCAACATTGTGAACGTTTAGCTAAACTTATAAAGAAGCAGAAAATTTATTTTGATAGATATGTTTCGATACAAAAATAAATAATAGAAAAGGAGAGATCTGATCCTATAATCATTAAAGATAAAGCTTGGAAAATAATAGAACAATTATTTAATAGTACTTTTTCATTCGAATTTCGAAGTTCAAAAATTTTAAGAAGTTGAGAAGAAGTAGCAGAATTTAAAGAAAAGAGCAAGAAAGTTTTTCATAGATGAATTTATTAATGTTTAGATTTCCATGACACACTGTGTCATTTCATGTGCAACGAATCATCTGATATAACAAAATAATTGTACTGAACTGTCTCTAAAAGCAAAAAAAGTAAAAAATACTAAACTTTTAAATAGAAATAATC
This sequence comes from Ooceraea biroi, assembly GCF_003672135.1. NCBI lineage: Eukaryota > Metazoa > Arthropoda > Insecta > Hymenoptera > Formicidae > Ooceraea > Ooceraea biroi. Next base: position 11,516,930 of record NC_039510.1, read on the forward strand.
TTTTTAAATTTTTCAGAAAAATTATATATAACTTTAACAATTACTATATCATAATTAAGTTCGGATTACAATTCAATAGATATTTTTAACTATTTTTATCAATATTTAATAGTTTTATCAAATTCTAAAAAAAGTGTCTATTAGAATAAATTGATTGATTACGAGGAAATTGAAACTGTGAACGCTTCTTAACTTGAACAAGTCCTATGTAATCTTACTCATGTGAAAATAAATATAGAAACGATGCAATAATGCTAGTAATATTTCTTAACTATAGTTTATCTGGCTCTAAACGATCAAAATTGTTTAATTTAAACTCAGAGTTTACCTGCTCTAACAACCTAATGACCCAACCTTGGTCCCCCTGGTTCATTTGGTCCATGGGTCAGCCTGGTCGCCATGTTGGGCTCGCAGCTACTTTTCGTCTCTTTCCAACTATCCGCCTTTGTGACGTAGTGAGCGCCTCACGGACACGAGGGTACGAGGCTTCGCTTGTGTGCGTCGCGCGGCTGCCGCGAGACCATCCCCACTCCACTTTCCCCACCGCTACCGCGAGACCATCCCCACTCCACTTTCCCCACCGCTGCCGCGCGCTGCAAAAGCACGCTTCTGGAAACACTGCCTAAAGGCCCAACTCACTCTTCGTCCTTTTCTAACTACCTGCCTTAGATAACATTGATAGAAACGGGCCTTAAATATAAGATTCGACCATCAATACCGGCTTCTGTATTTCAAAATTGATCGTCACACTAACATATTATCAATTATGCATATGTCCAATCGAATATTTGAGGTTGGGAAAATCCAAATCCGGCAGCGATGCCGCGGCGGCGCATGTATACAAATCCGTAATGGCGATGTGGTTATTAATGCTTGCCGATTTTCCTTAGTCACGATTCGAGGTTTTCTGTAACGTTCTTATCAATTATCTTGTGAATTTTCTATGCATTTCGACTCTATCGGCTAGTGCGCCTGTTTATTTCTTAACCACTATCATAATCATCGAATCGTTGAATTATTTTGTGTACAAGTGAGAGAGCCATGTATTCGCGGTTATTTTGCATTTACGCATTCACGTGATCGTATGTTTCATTACGTCTTCCGTCAATGTTAACTGTTTACTTAGCACAGAAAAATGTCGCTTTATCTAAAACTTGAAAATTTAATCTACTTGCAGAGATTAATTTGAAACCATTGAAAGAAACCATGCACACCATGTGGAATTCTCCATGGAATCAACCTCGAAAAACGGAACTATTGGCTCCTGCTCTAATGGAAAGCTTAGATATCAATGCAGATGATTTTGACTTTCATCCTCAAGTATATTATACAAATAAAAATTCCGTAGTGAAGCCTTGTTCAAAATGCAATAATAACAATAACAAGAGCTTCTTATTAATGAACGGACAAAAGACTCTGCATGTTCCCAATGTTGAAGAGTTTCTGAACAAGTTGAGTTGCACCGGAAATGACACCAAAATAAAGGTTGTTTCGATATTTGGAAACACGGGCGATGGAAAACGCCATACGATGAACCATGTGTTCTTTAAAGGCAAGGAAGTATTTAAAACATCAAACAACCATAATTGTTGCGCACTAGGCATCTGGGCAGCGTTTGATCCAGTTCTCAATGTTATTTGCCTGGATACTGAAGGTTTACAAGGTATTTCGTATTTTATATCATCTAAATTGTAAATTCTGTGGCAATTTAACAATATACAATATATATATTGTTTTTAGGAGTTACGAGTTGTGAAAGTGAACAGGCACTGTTATTAGTTAAAGTACTCGCAGTATCTGATATTATAATCTACGGCAACCACTCAGAAAGGCTGAATAGGGATTTATTCACATTTTTGGGTACTGCGTCGCGCGCTTACAGTCATTATTTTAAAGGAGCTCTCCAGGCAATTGGCCAGATAGAGGGAATCTCCAGTTCTTCATTGAGTACATTTGGACCGAGTATTATAGTGTTTCATGAAACTAGGGACAGCAAACCTTTGACCAACAGTACGTACCGCTACGTTCTCAATATAAGAGTGATTTTGTGAAAGTGAAATTGTATTATCACGGTTTATCATCATGATAATAATAATAATAATATCAAATAATGTTCTTTTCTAGATGGAGCGGAAAGTGTAGAAGACATGTTGAGAACAAGATTAGGAGAAATGGCTCTTGAAATTGACGCTTTTAGTTCTATCAAATATGTTGGCGTGCAATCAGTGAATAATGTGATGAATTACGAGCAACTGCGATCCGCGATCGAGACTGAAGTGAATAACACGACGGTCCGTATGGCCAGAAAACCGTTTCTGGTTTATAATACGCTTAAGTTGTTGAATGAGCATCTCTCCACTGAGAAGAAAAAATATTGCCTCCCTTTCTTCCCAGAGCAGTATTTTACCTGTCCCGCTAAGTGTTTAAGTTGCGCCAATAGGTGTAACAAGAGTATGGGACACCATCGGGAAGCGAAACCACATAGTACCAGTGGCAGGTTTGTTTTGCTATAGATATTAATTTTTTGTGCTATTCTGTAATCAATCAAAGCCTTACTTTTGAATTATCATATTAACAATGTCATTTTGATGGTAGATGCAAATACGAGTGCCAATATGAAAATGCGATATACCTGTGCAAGAAATGTTACAAGAACGGAAAGCAAATTGAGGTGAAGCGGTATCAAGATGGAGACCAGAATAGTAGTTGGTACGGCTTTGCCACAACCGTCTTGTCGGGGTACGTTCTGGAGTGTTCGCGTTGCGGAGTGATATATAGAAGCAAACAGTACTGGTACGGCAATAATCCCGAAGATATTGCTATCCGCAAAAAAGTCACACATGTGTGGGGAGTGGTAAGTTACGACGTGAGAGTAATGGTGTGTATCCGAAGAAGGCTAGCTAGACTTTAGGGCTCCTGCAGACAGGACGCGGCAGCGACAATGCGTTGGCCAATCACCGTCTTGCTTTTCTGATAATAAAATTTAGATAATAAAAATTTTGTGGCCTAGCGTAACGCTCTACAATCGCTGCTGCTTTGTCGACGGACATGCCCTTTAGTTGCAACAGCTGGCGAATGAACATCTCACTTACCTTAAATGTCTGAAAAGAAAATGGATAAGCTTTTACTTACTTTCCAATATTTATTATCTTAAATATTTAAATATTTGCATTCTTTTAAATATTTTTATTACACATTACGTGTAAGAAAAATGTTTAATACGTACTCTGCTTAGAAGATGCTTTATTGAACTTGTTGAATTCCATGAGACGCATCGTGTCATCTGAAGTATCTGTTCGCGTGAGGTGTTCTTTCTTGCCAATGAGTCTTCTTTCTTATCCTAGAATGAAATTTTGATACTTATTATAGAAAATATTATTGCATAAATAAGTTACATTGCATAAAAATGTATATAATCACACAATATCTTTTTACATACATCCTGCGTCTGCAGGAGCCCCCCCTTACTGTCATTTAATAAATAGTGTAATTTAATAAGCCATGTAACTCAATTTCGAATGTGCCATTTTTAGCCGAATCCTCCCCCAGTACCTCAAAATACGGCGCAACGGGTCATGGATAGTGTCTCGTACATCACCGAAGCTGTCGCAACTGTTTCTCTGCAACCTACGAAAGCTTTGAAAGCATGGGCTGCGGATCAAGTGGCACCGTCCTACTGGCGACCGAACAGCGAGATAAAGCACTGCCACAAGTGCAAGACCGTGTTTGGCTTGGCACGTGACAAACACCACTGTCGTGACTGCGGAGAAGGCTTTTGCGACAAATGCTCCTCGAAGACGCGGTGCGTGCCCAGTAGAAATTGGTACTCACCCGTTCGAGTCTGCGATACGTGCTACGAGAAAGAAACAAACTCCTCCAGCAACGAATCACTGGAACCTGCCGAGGACGTCAGCGTACGGAAAGTGACAGAGCACGTGGTATCGACTTTCAGCGTCGTTGGAACTGTTTTCAACTATTCTAAGTGTAAGTAGAAACATGGAAATTATAAAGATCTACATCATTCTCATAGAACATTCTCATAATATTTATGACCGTGGAAGTAGACATTATCTAATATTTAAAAAATATTTTTTGTGCAGCATTCATAAAGGATTCCGTTCGTCCGTCTTACTGGGTGCCCGACTCCGAGATCGTCAACTGCAACGTTTGTGAATGCAACTTTTCCGCCAGGATTCCTTTACACCATTGTAGAGCTTGTGGGTACGGCGTGTGTCACGGATGTTCGCAACATCGTAAGCCTGTACCTCATAGAGGATGGGATCATCCAGTTAGAGTATGCGACTTCTGCGTTTTAAAGTGACTGAAAGGATAGTTCAAGGGATCTCAAGGGATAGAAGCCAAAACCCATAGATCTTAGAGAAACTTCAATTTTAAAATTTTTTAAAACAATAAAAAAAATTTATAATTTTTTAAATTTCTCATTTGTTACTTTGATATCCCACAGGCTGTATTCCAAAATTCACTCTCAGCTCTGAAAAGCTATAGTGTACGTGACATAAACTATAGCGTTTCAGTACTGGCAGTGAATTTTGGAACACAGTCAAAATTTATATAATTAGACAAGTATCCTCCTTAATTAATATGCAAATAAAAATCCTAGTTTGCAGTTAAATATGAAAAATTGGAGAGAAAGAAAGAGAAACGAAGAGACGACAGTGCACAGTTTTGTTTATACATTTTTAATACATTTAATAGTTTTACGTATACATCCAAAAGAGTAATTTGAGAGTTCTTTTTATAGTGCCAGAATTTTTCAATACGTTTGAAAGTACAACATTTATTATTAAAATGTCTATTCTGAAAATCGTATGTATAATTTTTACATACAGCTTAGAGAAATATACTGTGCCATAATTATGATTACATCATTTAAAAGTAACTTCCTGAAGTGTTGTGTATTGGATGTAGAAAGAGAAATACCTTTACCTTTAGTACAATTTTATAATGATAAATATATAGATTATAATTACATTTATAACATCGTTCCACGTACAGTGCGCTGTAATTCTTAGATTTCTGTTAATGATGAGACTACAAAGAGAAAGTTTAATTGTATTATGTGATATAATAGAGATATTAACGTTTGTACATATGTACAGTGATAATAGTAACTATACAGTTATAGAAGGATATTGTGGATATAGGATATAGAAGGATCTGTGGAAGATGTAATCCTGTGGCTGTGACAATTGTTGATACCTATAATAAAGCATTTGCAGATACTATAGGACTACGGACAGACCGATTAGTACCGCACGACTTTTTCCCCGATGTGAGACTGTTACTTTTATCAACGTTCTGTACATTATGATAAACGGCTAAAAATAAAGTTTGAATGAACAAACATTACGTTGTTTCATTATACCTATACCAATTGATTTATGTTAATTGTTTTTTTGCTAACATTGAAAATATAACAGTTGTAAAAAAAGCTACAGAAGATAAAACGTCTAACGATGGTGCTAAATGTTTCAAACGACGTTCAGTTTGAAGTAACGCGATTGTCGTCACCTCTTCCAAAAAACTGCAAGGACGGTAACGAAATATACTTCTTATTTATATATTCGCGCGAGCGGGACGCGAAATCGATACATATCGAATTGCGATGTGCGTGATGTTTCGATAAGCACTTAGTGATGTCGGAATATGGCGTCTTAATCAGCTGGATGTTGTGTAGAGTGTGCCTGCGATGCCCGTTTGTAGAAAACTAACGGAGACTACCGTCTGTCCACCGAAATACGTGAGTTCTCCGAAATTGTCGTGCATGCCGAGCGATCGTGCCGATCCGATTGGCAGTCGGGTCTTGAGAGAGGACTGGATACGAGTCGTAAGTGACGACGATAAACGTGGAGATGCAAATGTTGCATTTAATTCAAGTATACGGCGACTGTGAGACTTTCGCACGTGAGAGGACGACTCGCTCGTGCGCGGCGGTTCGTGCTGGCGATCGGCTTGCGGCGATCGTAATTTCTCACAGAATCCTATCGTGGCCTCTCCGCGGCCGACGTTTCCGAGTGACGACGCGAGTGAGAAGATCGGGGGAAAATCACGCCGCGAAACCGCTGTTAAGGAGCGACGTGCCGCGTTTCGAGTCTGCCTCCCACGGATCCGCGCCGATCGTTTGTCTTATGTAATTTTCGCGAGTGCATCCACGCCGCCGACACACCATGTTGATACCGTGTGCAGCAAAGTGATGCCGTGGCCATTTTCGTGTTTGCTCCCGGGTTTCGTAATCATTATCAACTCCATATTTGAATTCAACAAGTAATGCAGGTCGGCACGCTTCTCTCGGCGCGGCCTACAATCCGACTTTCGGAGTCGCGCGTGGTTCGCCCCGCTAGCTCGGTACGCGATCATTTCGACGGGATCGGTCGATCCCGTGCTCTCGATGTGCGAGAAAAATCTCCCCGAGCTTTCCACGTGCGACGCGCGGTGCTGCCCCGTGGCTGCAGACGAAAATAGGAGTAATTTTGCACGTGCCCGCATCGCATCGGGATCTGAATCACCAAACTAAAATTAAAAACCGGTTGCTCCGATTCCCCTGTGCGAGTGGCGAGAATCCACGATCTGCTCGGTTGACGGCTACGGGACGCCGACGATCCCGGGCGATCTAAATGGTGTGGCGAGGCGGAATTACATCAATGCATCATCAATCATCGATGCATCGTCGGTGCTTGATGTGGACGTCGTCGCGTACGATTCGCGATCGATGCGATTAATCGGTCGCGATACGCAAACGGGGACTCGGGGAGCACGCGTCGAAGGTGCGCTACGCAGGTGGACGCCATTGGTTGCCAATAGCTCGGCAAAAACACGCCAGGCTGAAAGTTCGCGAGAGCGGCGGCGGCGGTGGCGACGCGAATCGCGATGCGCTCGCGATGCGTTATCGCGGCGTAAAGTGCAGGGCGGGCGCGAGGTCGCGCCGACGAGAGCGGTGCTTGTGCTTCCGCGGAAGAAATCCCATTTGAAATTCCAATGCGCGCGATGGCGCCGGCCATTTTGTCGCTTATTAGCGGATAAACAATCCCGTATGCTATCACGTCGCGCGTCCGCGTGCCCGCTGCCTTCGAGGCTACGCGAACGCGGATCCACATGCGCGGAGATTTTCAATTCCGACGCCGTCGCTTATGATGCTCTCGCACGCCTCACTCTCTCGCGCGACACACCAAAAATAGAAAAGCGGCCAGGCTTATTTCTTGCCATTTTCGTGGCGATTTTTATGCTGTAATACGATATATTAACGGTACTCGGGTGTCCCGCTCCGCGAACCTGCATACGAGAAAAATAGTCTCGTTGATAAATTGTTGTTCAACCTCCGGTTGAAAGATAAAAAGCTTTTGTTTCAGTTAAAGTATCCAAGACATTTCCCTGAGTCAGCAACTTAGATTTTCTTATCATTAGATACAACAAAGTGTAAAGAAGAAACAATGTTTGTTATAATATGTTGTACAATGTTTGTCATTTGAATTACTACGACTGGAGTGCTCCAGTTGATGTTTCAAATGCTCAAAGCACTTTCCATCTTTCTTCTTCTTTCAAATAAAAAGAAGGAAAAAGTTTCGAGGCATCTGGAGCATCAACTGAACCATAGTCTATGAATTGTAATGCTATCTAAAAGACTTGTCACAAAATAAGTATGGTATAATAATACAAGTATCACATATAACAATTTTAAATAGTTTATTGTGTAATCCAAATATAATTGATGAATAAAACAGCCTGTACGTAATATGTAGTCAATTTTAATCTATTATTCATAAATTTCTAAGTAAAAATGATTTCTTTAAACCGTTCCATTAAATTTGTGCGAGGTACCATGCGTAGACGTAAAGCAGGAACCTTGATGATACTTACCAATGCGGACAAAAGTTAATTTTGTTTGCAGTGACCAAAAGACTCTATGCAACATGCCACCAGATAGGCCAGATGCATCAGGTATAGAAACTGATATAGAACTCAACTCTACTCAGGATTATAGTTTTGGAGAAACAGCCTATACGATGAACGACAAAGAGAAGGAAAACGCCAGCGTGCTGGCAGACGCAAATTCGACCAACGAATGCCAGAGTGAAATTCCTAGATGCGAAAAATCGATTGAAAAAAACAATCAGTCGGACGACGAGTTGACGTCTCTCAGCTGGTTGCACCAGCAGAACTTACTTAAGGGTTTAGAGATCTCGAACCCATCGAAAAACATGAAGCACGAAAACATGCTGAACAACAATATCTGCGATGATATCGCCGACTTCTCGGAAAACACAAATTCGATATCGAGCTTGGACGATAGTTTCTGTCCAGGTAACGTGCTTGCTTCGAGTAATGCTTGCTTCAAGCTACAATACCGTCTTAGGATCTGTTTGTTTTTATCTCTTTGTTTGTATCATCAACAGAGAGTAACGGAAAGGCAAATACGGCAACGCTAAATGGAAATGGACAGAGCTACCAGCATCCCGCTAAGAATTGTCAAAAGTCAACGCAAATATTTCAGGACTCTATGAAAAGTCACTGCAATACTTCGCCAAGTAATCAAACGAAGATTTCTTTGAGCAACAATAATTTGCCAATGTCTAATCGCAACAAGCATCCTACCCATATACCGTATGATCCTCATTTACACAGAAATAGTAAACCACCGTATTCATTCTCCTGCCTTATATTTATGGCCATCGAAGATAGTCCCGTAAAAGCGCTACCCGTGAAGGAAGTTTACGCGTGGATTCTAGATCACTTTCCATACTTTAGGAACGCACCTACTGGATGGAAAAATTCTGTCAGACACAATCTCAGCCTCAACAAGTGCTTTCGGAAAGTGGAGAAAGCTCCGGTAAGTACGCGCGCGCGTATCTCTCTCCCCTCGACAAAATGCGCTGCACGAAATTTACTCAATTGTCGCTGACAAAATGAAATTACGTCTGCGCTTATTGCTTTCTATTTTTAGAATTTAGGCAAGGGATCATTGTGGATGGTGGACGCACAATATCGCCCAAATCTGATGCAGGCATTATCGCGCTCTCCTTTCCCACCTCCTACAACCCAGAATTTGTCTTCGTCGGAAAAGACACCTAGAAAATGTGTTAATACACGTCTCCCAGATCCGGTTCTCTTTCCATACCTATCTAAAAGACTGGCATCTAGCAATATCAGTGACAACACAGAAACTGAGATTGACAGCGATGTGGACGCAGCAGCTGCTGCTATGCTTTCTTTCAAACATGGACCTATCATTTTGAATCACAATAAAGGTATTGAATATATTTCAAAATATTCGAGACATAAGTTTTTTAATAATTAATGTGAACATTTGCGATGACAATAGACAAAGTATATTATTTGTTTTCTTTTGCTAATCGGAGATGAAGTTATAAATGTGTCGTTAGGAATGTCCGTTGTACACATAATTCATACATGTTTATATTAATATATTTTTTAATGCAGATCGTAAACGAAAATTGCCGGAATCTGAAAAGTTGGTGCCTGTAATTACTAGGAGTTCCAGCGAGGACCACACTTACAGCTGTATCACCTCGGTAAAATTGGAAAAGTAAGGATAGACCAATTTTTTTCTATGATCCACAAATTGTAAATGCAAATAAATTCTAACATTTCTTATCTGATTTGTAGCAAACATTCAAATGAAGAGGAACTAAATCAGACAGACTTTGACGAACAAAGGAAAATTGCGGAAGGTGCCGACGCGCTTCTGAATTTAGCCGGCGTCAGTACGGCGTTGAATCACAGCAGCAGAACGCATCACGTAACACATGGCATTAATCCGGCGGCAAAATCAGAGGTTCTGTCAAAACCAAAAAAACGTTCTGCTCCGAGTGATTACTCAAGTGCTCCTGAGAAAAGGCGTAAGAGATGGCGAGATTGGGGGGAGGGAAATCGATACCTTAAACAGATTAGAGGTTAACATTAATGAATTTTATTACATTTCGGGGAAATGTATAGCATTGGGAGCTGTCCATTTGTGCGCGCGCAACGAGTGAAAGCAATTTGAGAACAATTCTATCATCTAGTGATAAATTTTTCAAACAAGTACTTTTTGTTTTGTAGTATCGTCAGCAAATTTCTCATTCATTTCTAAAAAAAAACCAAAACTTAACGTAACGTAACGAACTTTTATAGAAATTTCTTCAATCGTGTCGATTTCTCACTGCAGACACACAAAATGCGCATATGTAAATTCTTCCATAATAACTTCTAGTTGTGCTAGAAAGAAGAGAGTTGTTGGATGCATTTTGAAATGATTGGTGTGGTTGCTCAGGGTTTACAACATGCTATATGCCAAAATACATTCGGTAGCACTAAACAACAAGCAATAATAGAGATGTAGCGTTAAAGAGATACTTTTTAAACGTGCTGTTGAAACATGATACAATTGAATAGTTCGTGGAATATCAATGAAAGAAACTATTATTACTGAAGTAAGTAATGGTAATCTTTTTAGAATTGTTGTGAGAGACGATTATACATAATTAAGTCGTAGACAGAAAGAGAGAGAGAAAGAAAGAGAGAGAGAGAGAGAGAGAGTTATTAATTAATAATAGAGTTATATATGTTTTTTTTGTAGATATGTATAGAGGCATAATTAACATTTATGAGTTTGTCGCAAAAATAATGAGACTGATTTTTTTAAATGTAGCGTGATGTCAACATAAATACCATAATTCAGTTTGAAGCCCAGTGTTGTCATAGCTCGTTTTGAAAAATCGACCTTTTTGCGACAGACTGTGTATATGATAGAGAAATTAATATATTTAAAATGATTATTACACGCATACACACACACACATTTATGTATATGTGTATATATGTATATAAAATGTATGTATACGTGCATGTATATGCAGATGTACACATTATACGCATTAAGATCGACATACTCGCATTCATGTATATACATATGTACAAGGTGTTCCCAAATTTGCGCTGGAAAATAGTATAAAAGTTTCTGAAAAACTGTAATGTGAAAACTCACGCTCTTCTTTTCCTCCCAGCAGTAGCTTTCAAATTACAAAGTCATTTTTTAAATCTGGTGAATATATCTCGCGATTGAATAGTCGCGATATCGCCTGTAAACCACAAGTAGAGTCGATTGATAACGATTGTACATTTAGACAAAAGAGACAAGCATATTTATTACGCGCTATTTATTACACATATATAACTACTTAATTAATTACGTCAAATAATATCCTTCAGGTCTCCCTATTTGCAAAAATCGTGTAGGTGTTTTCACCTACCTAGTTTTTCACGAACTTACAATTGCAGCGCTTTTGCATGCGAAATTGAGGCCACCCTGCTCGTAAACACACCATGTGCATTGTTGCGCATGTACAACATGATGTGCCACAAACGTATTATCAAAAGGAAAGAAAATGTTGAGACAGACGTTTACAACATGGTTCTGAAGAAAGAAACTTTGTCATTTCACGTCTTTTTCTACTCTCTTCGTGGCTTTCAAGATGATTTTGAACAGTGTTGTACATATGTAGACTTCCTAATGTATCCATAGACCAGTTTTGATATTCAGTTGGAGACTGAATGTATCGGCGATCACGCTGACGATAATGTCGATTGGACGGGAGATGGTGAATAGCGCTACACGGAGACAACCTATTTTTATAAAAACTGTAAAACTAGGAAAAAGTTTGATAATACCTTGTAATTGTAAGATATGTATGTGCGCTACAGAGAACGCGCGAGAGAACATTAGGTAAGGCACAAACTGGTCTTGTATACATTGATACGTAGTTCTATATAGAGAGAACATATATTTTTACAGGGCGCCGCCCGCGTGATAAAGGCTCTTCCTAATAATTCGCTGGTATGCAATTTATTAGCTTAAATATCACTACAAAGTATAAATATTAGTAATTCGAATGAACACACTGTTGTAGCGCAACCTGATCGATTTCTACATATCAATTCGTGATACATGGAACTTGTATAAATAGGCACATTTTATTTGTCATTTTCAACCCCCAGGGGGGGTTACTCATCATTATCATAACACTCTTTGATATCTGTCGAAAAGTCAACATCATAGAACGAGAATACTAGCTTCACAGCATTATATGCACTTTTACATGTAGGATCGAACCAATATCATAAATTTAAGATGTTTTCACCAACTATTCAACTGTGTAATTCTGTTTCTATACATATGCAATTATGAAATGTTGCATTAGTTGTGACACAATATCGATAACTTGAAAGTCTCAATAATTTAGACACATCAGGTGATATACTTAAGAATCTAAGAATACGATTATACGATTTGCATTATGGACTTTGACAGGATGCGCTACATCAAATATTTAATGTGATTGTAGCTAGTCAGCTACACCAGAAAAGTTCAATCTGAAGGTGCAAGAAAGAATGCCATGTGCTCAATACACGATAATGTTGAATCTATTTAATAAGCATAATTCGATTGCGATATTATTTAAAGGATCGGAAAAAATGGAAAAAATTGGATCTCTAAAACTTATTGTCCCTTCCTTCATTTAAAATAATTTTTTTCGATATATATATTACGTTGCATATTCCGCTCAACATTGTATAACATATACAGGATTTACATTACTACAAACGATCGAATATTTTTTGTCTTCAAATTTTATTTTCTAACTATTATCTGTGATATTATATTGCAAAAATCAATGCGATATCATTGTTATACTTCAGTGTATCCGAAGTTTTAGAATTTTATATATTATGTTGCTTAGCGAAAGAGTTGTGTATAAATATAAATACTAATTAATTGGCATTCTTGCTCACACCTCAAACACTTTATCTTGATATTGAGTGAAAACAAGCTGGTGTCTTTAAATTGATAATGGAAATTAATGTTATAGCTTCACGATTTGTTAACATTCTCTTAGTCTAGCTCTTGTTTGCTACGACTGAAGATCTGTTCTTCCACATGTAGTTAATTCTAAATTAATCAACTATCGGAGATGGGGGAGGGATTGCTATCCATCATCATAATACGTGTAGCTAATCGATAGGCTAAAGTGTAGGTTAAATCGATTAGTCACATAATATAAAGCAATACACCAGTAAATCCTGACATTGAGCGAAATACTCTAGTCAGCCGGTTCTTGTAGGAGTGTGGGGCTTATGTGCAATGCGTTAATCGCGGAGTCAGGGCAATGAAGCGATAGACTGTTATTCTATAATTACGTTATGTATAAAAAAGGATATATATATATATAAATATATTAAAATCATATATTCTTAATGTGTAGCGCCGATCCAATGCATGCGATGGTGCTATGTATAAAAACAATTATCTGTTTCGAGTTACCATTTTAATGCGGAGCTTAATATTATTACAACCGGCTGACAAGCAAAGTCATACGACGGACACCAAAAACACAAAGTAAAGGAGCAAAGCAGATTACGGCGTGTCGTTGTAACTAGCCAGGGACAATCAAAAGACATAATGTGTTTGGTTTGCTTCCATTACATGACATCGTGCCAAATGCAGAATCCTTTGAGTTTGGAAGATCAGATATGTTATAATTTATATATACGCATATATATATCTACAGAATGTATAAGAATTTTGTTGGCGTAATATGTAATATTATAATTATATATATATACATATACCATTATTAATATTATTATTATTATTATTATCTCATTTTAGATGAATCATGCTGTAAAATGTTTGTTAAGTTTTTGACCTTGCTTATATATATCTTGAGTATATTTAATATTTTAGGCTGTAACCACAAGAAAATTTTATCTAATGAAATCGATGAAGAAACTTATAAAGCGAGTTGGTTATTCATCCAGCATCACTTTTTCTCCATACGAATACATGTATATACATGATATATTTTAATACTATAATTAAACTAACATATACATGGAGCACATAATATTCATCATACTGTTAAAAAGGCTAAAACTAAAAAGTGCAAGAATATATTTTTTTCTACATTCTTTTTCTTCATTAAAATGTCGTAGAATCAACAATATTGCCATCATGTACGATATTTCTAAACAAAAAAAATTAATTTTTTGTTATGATTATGCATCTTTAATATTTTATCAAAATAAACAATAAATGATACAAATAACATAAAATTAATGAGAGAAAGAAAAAGTAATATATATATATTACAATTTATTATTATAATAAAATATTAAAAAATTGCAATAATATTTATCACACAATTTATCTGACTAAGATTCGAATCAGTTCATCTTTTAAAAATGCAATTTTCATAAAGATATCAAGCGTAAATATATGCACATGGTGAAAATAACGTATCAAACTCTTGAAGGATCTATTTAATGTAAGAGAAGTAAATTGATTACGAAAGAATATGTTTAATATATATATATATATCTATATTTGCTATGATAATAAATTTTCTGCATTATTTTGTAACCTTAATTATTTTGAGGAACATGACGATTACTCAACTTTCATCGTGTTTGTTATATTTAGAAGGCGTCGAGCTAAATATATTTCTTGTGTTTTCTTTCCAAGAAAGATTAGCATTATCCTTAGTCGTTCTCACTTGCTCGTTCCAATGAGTTTTGTGACTTACCGAAATATTACTGTAACTCTCTACTGTATGTGTCATGTTGCTTGTGCTGTAAGTTTGATAACCCGTGTCTTGAACTGAATTTGATATGCTTTGTTGATCCAATGTTTCGGATATCGCGTTACTCTGTTTATGATTTCTATGCATGGAGTTTCCCATTTCGGTTATAATTTTTGGGCTATCGTCACAATGATTCTTAGCCGAACTTGCGTATTTTGATGCCTCCATGTTAATAGAATCACATAAATTCATCTCGCTATTATTTAAAATTAATTTACGATCGTCTTGATTGCCTTCAGTACACTGCATGTCATTTTCATCAAAAGCTGTATGTACAAAATATCATATTTGTAATATAGTATTATAAATTCATTTTACGTATAATTAAGTGAAAATATTTACAATAAAATTAATATTGCACTACTAACAGAATAAGCAGCATAATAATTATCTTCTAGATTTCTCAAGTAAAGATAGTTTTTTTGCAATATTCTAAAGACACTAAATAAGTAAAGAATGTTAGAATGAATGATAAAAAAGCATAAAAGTACAAATGTTACAAGTATAGGGAGAAAATTACCTATAAAATTGGAATTATTGATTGCATTGGAACTTTTCTCCATAATTATATTGTCTATGCTCATATCCATTGCGGAGTCCAGCCGAGTGGCCAAACAAGTATAGAGTTCATCTCTTTTGTATGACATATCATTTTTAGTATTACGTATTGGTGACATGTCCGGTGATGATAAGTTTTCAATTTTGACTACAGAAGATCCGGTACTCTGTCGTCTAGCTTGCGGCAACCGCTGAAACATATCATCACGTTAAATTCAGATGTATAACTACGAGACAAAAACGACAATTAATCCTGTTTATTTTAGGACATAAAAATGACCAATGAGTAAGATATAAAATTAATTGATCAATTTTAGTATTAAGAAATATATTTTTATACAAATTTACTAAGCCATTCATATACCTTTAGTGGTGTACCGTGAACAAACATGGCACTCTGAGGCGGGCTATGACACAATATCATGGATTCACTCATTTTAACTGGTGATAAAGATTTGGTACTATCATTATCATCATCAGCAGTACACTCGTAATTAAAAAATAACTTCCTTCTCAGTGAATTATTACTTGAATTAGCATCGTCGTTATCTGCACTTTGGTCCTTTTGAGATACAAGACATTTTCGTTGTGAAACACAGTTGACACACAGTGACAGTTTTACATAAAATAAATTATAATTGTCTAAATAACTATTTTACGGTTACAGTCCAACCTGAGTGAATGTGAAATAAGGCTTCAAGACCTCCTCAACATCTTGCGGTAGAGCCACAGGCAATGATAAAACCGTTTGGCACCACACTAAAAATATAGGTACCATTAAACTTAAGTGATATTCTAAGATATTTTCTTGGTATACCTACCATCCTTTCTTGGTTTTACTTCTTTAGTAGAATTTAATTCCAAAGGCCTGTTAGGAGTATCCATGGGTATGGACGACTTATTTTTCTGTTCTCTAATCTCCCACGGGCTGGGAATTATCTGATTCTGCTGGAAGAACCGATCTATAGCTGCCTGAGCTTTCACCTCTACTTCCGGATCTGGAGAATATATTTGCTGCGTAGGAAATTCTTCAATCTTCGCTGGTTGTATATGTGCTAACTCGTCTATGGTCCACGTGAAGCCTGGTGACTGTTGCGATGATCCTGGGTTCTACATAAACAAACCATTTATATGTCATTCTAAACATTAACATTTCCTGCTGCTGTAAAATAACGATTGAAATCAATTTCTATAGAGAGTTACCTTTGTGAATACAGTCGGACTGATCATAGATTGATGTAACTTATTCAAGTCGGGTTCAAACGGATTTCTGATAATAAAGTTCTTTAATCCAGACGGTGGAGTGATGTGACTCGGCAGAACGGTGAAGCGCGTACCGTTCTGATATGCTGCGTATCTCGAAGTTTCAGTTCGTTTCATCGGGGTCCCGTGGCCTAAAGGACCGTTTGTTAAAGGGCTGTCGCATTTTTGTATCTTGCTTGGTGCGTCTCTCTTTACTTGCTCCATTATAAAACAAATCGCAACGTCGAGAGGTCTTTTTGCTCCTCTGATGCTTCCCTTGGAATTCTTCAGTTTAACAGTCTCCACTGCGAAACTTTGTCGATATTGCGGATTATTTTGGTAATGCGTAATAACAATATGTTTCAAACACATTAATTTGCAAATTAGATTTGGAGTTTCTCGCATGAAATTACTATCTATTTTCCATTTCTTTTAAACTGCATTGCACCGGGCACTCGCGTCTTTTAAACTTTATCCTTTCAGGGCTACCAACAGCCTCTCAGCAGGGCTGTGTTCAACTACCAACTTTCTATTTCATTTGTTAAGGGGATCCTGGAGTGACCAGGAATTTCTTCGCGATGGTGCTGCCATTTGCACATTAAAATGCTTTTTATAAAAATTTGGCAAGTTGTACGCACAAAATTGCTATCATCCACACTCGGGATAAAGTAAAGGAATATAATGAAGCTTTTCGAAGAGACTTTAGAAACTTAATAAAAAAGATATATTGATAACAGATCAAACTTTGATCTATTATCAAACTGCTTGCCTGTACACATAATTGCTTTAAAAGTAGTCATCACGTATCTCATCACGGAGTGAAAATGAGAAAAGTGAGCAAATTCACTAAGTGTTGACCAATCAAATTATAAATATTCTAGTAAATTTGCTCATTTTTCACATTTTCACTCCGTGAAGAGATACGTAATAGACCCCCTGACCTTATTTTATTGCACCATAGTAGCAAACAAAATGGCGCTCACTACGTGATTTACCTGGCCAATCAGACGATATTCCCTCAATGTCGCTTCTCTTAAGCCTATTACACAATGCAAAGGAACAGGGAATAACCAATCGCGTTACACGATTTGAGTACGGATAACCAAATCGAGCAACGCGATTGGCTATTCCCTGTTCCTGTTCCTTTGCATTGTGTAATAGGCTTTATATTTAGGACTCTAGTCGACAGTACATTCTGCTTTTCTGCTTTTATCTTTCCGCCAACTGTCGACTATCCGCGCGAGTTCTGATTGGCTTCTGCTTTCTGCTATTCTGCCAAGGTGTGAATTCACCCTAAGAAAAGTAAGTTTTTTTTTATCCCACCAACCAAACCGCTCACAAAGAGTCGAACTAAAAGGCGCATTTCGTCAGGACTCTCCGCCGGTTCCACGCTCCCGGCTAAAAAGGGTGATTTTGTACAACATACGTCCCCCTGTGGGCCCCTACCACCAGGAGGTTCGGCCACCCCCCCCCCCCCCACGGACTGCGCTCGTCCAATAAAAATGCCGTGCATCCCTGTCGAGACTGGGCAGAATGCCCCACGGGTGGGTCATGCTGCCGAGTCGGTGAAACTAAAACCGCGCCCGAGGATGGAAGGGTAGGTGGCCCGCAGGTCAGCGCCCCGCGGAAGGAAAGGTAGGTGGCCCGCGGGTCAGCGCCCAGCGGAAGGAAGGGTAGGTGGCCCGCGGGTCAGCGCCCCGCGGAGGGAGGTAGGTGGCCCGAGGGTCAGCGCCCCGCGGGGGGAGGGGAAGGGAAGGGAGCCCGCGGGTCAGCACCGCCGCGGGGGAAGGGGAAGGAAGCCTATCCCTTCCGCGGGTCAGTGCCCCGCGGAAGGGATAGGTGGCCCGCAGGGAGAGTCCCGCGGAAGTACGGTCCGCACACCGAGAGAGCCCGGTTTACCGACGGGAGCGCCCGTTGACTGTACGGCGGAGAGATCGGGAGCACCAAACCTGATTCACATTAATGGCAAATGTAAAATTGTAAACAATTTAATTTGGAATAATGGAAATTTTAATATAGGACTACATGAAGAAAGCAAATACACATAATCTTTACGTTGGAAACAAAATTAACAAATCTCTTTCTAAATAGATTAATATTAAAATTTCAACAGGAAAAATAGTACAATACGAGATTTATTATGGCACAATGAATTGTTCCATATATATTCTTTATGATTAAGATAGTAAAAGTGGGAAATGCGATCTGAATAATTTTAGTAGCGTTCATTGATCGGTAAATACATATTCTATATAATTTCACAATTTCACTTTTGTATCATATAGCGTAACAAAAATTCTCGTAAAAAGAGCGATCGTATTCTACAAATTCAGTCTAATAAAAAGAATACAGGGCCTTTTAAAGTATAGTAATAACAAAAACTTCATAAGCTATACGATGATACAGAAATCAAACGTACATTATGTATCGTTAGCATCTTTATCTTCCTCCCTTACCTTTTCCCTCGTGCCCCTTACCTGTTCAACGCCACTATCACTCACTCTCCCTCGTACCATAACTTCTTCCATAACTTTCTCCTGTGAGTGTAACCCTTTTCCTCTTATTACATCTTCCCACCATCTCCATTGCCCCTCTATTCTAACCTTTCCAAAACCTATCTTAATCTTCTTTCCCTTACTTCTTTGCACCTATGCCCATTCCTTTATCTCTGCTTGCGTTTTCCTTTCCTCCCACGTAAGGTCATGCTCTACAAAAATCCGTTCTCCTTTTAATCTATTCTTATTATCCATTATTTCCTTTTTCTCTTCCTCACTGCTAATTTTGGCTATTAACACCTGCCCGCTTCTTCTTATATGCATTATTGTGCAACGAACCTTCAACTTATTCTTGAAAAAATCTTGTACTTTTCTCAGCCAATCTGTCTCGTTACCGCTTACCTCCATTCCTTTGATTACGACGTTATTACGTCTCTCTAATTTCTCTTTATCCAACATTAATTTTTTGATACCTTTTACCTCCTTCCAACTAAGCCTATCCTCACTCATAATTGACCAATCCTTGGACCTCCCGCTCTCACTCCTGTTACTTATATTCCCCCTACTATCCCTTTCCCTTACACCTACTGCACTCGTGTTTATTGCTTCATATTCCCGTCTTCTTTCCTCCTCCTTCTTTTCTCTCGCCTCCACTGCATCTATCATGTTTACCATTTTCCTTTCCAAGTCATCTACCCTCTCCTCTATCACCCTCATTCTCAAATCTATACTCCTCTCCTTCCTCTTCCATTCCTCTATTCTCTCTATATCATCTTTCTTATCCCTTTTCCAACTACCCATCGTTTCCTTCCACTCTCTTTCTCTCTCTATCTAACTTAAACTTTTCCCACTCATTCTTAATCTCGTCTATTCTTTCTAAACGAAAACTAACCTCTTTCTTATCTTTTTTCTCCATGCCTTCATCCTCCCCTCTACTCATTATCCCTTTCCTTTATCCTTATCCTCCTCTTTAGTATCCTCACTACTCCACTTTAGCCTTTTTTGCTTCTCATCTCCGCTACTTCCGCTCTTTCCTAATCTTCCCTTCCCTATCGTTCCCGCCGCCCTGCGCGACGCCATAACCTCTCTTCTACCTATCTACTTCTGACGCTTCTTACTCCTTTCTTACCTTACCTTTTCCTTCGCCTCCACGTATACACCTACTATAACGCTTCCTCCTTGCACGACACTCGTTTCTAACTTACCAAAATACGTAATCGCCTTAAAAACTAACAAAATTATCCGCTTACTCAATCATACAACACACTCACTCGCACGCCATCTAACCAAGTCCCTCAAACTTACATTATGATACCTATACAACTTGCTCTTTTTACACTTGCTTTATTGTTGAACGAAATATATCGGCGAAAAGAAAAATAAAATACAAATCGCAATCCCGTGCTTCAGCCCATCGCTCTTACGCAATTCGCAGAGATTGATACTCAATCGTGATAAAAACATTATTAGCACACGTCGTACATTAAATTCTTCCTGTCTATTGAAGAGAGGATATTCGCGATACCATATGTCTTACGTTTATGATACATTCATACTTGAAAAAAAAGGATATTTTATAAAATTAGAAAGTTATAAGCGAAAAACATTATGCGAGATGTATTTACCCTGGTTTAATTTCCGATTGTGGAATGTTGATGCACTTGTCGAACGTAATTTTGGATCCGTCATAATGAGCCTTCTGCCTGACGTCGATGATCAAATATCTGCTGTTATTTTTTTGCGATAAAGAATACAATTGATTGCACGATATAAAATTGTCGCTGTCGCCGTACAGAGGATCGTCAGTCGGTGTCTCTGGTAATTTCAAGCTAACATCGCTACTCGGCGCATAGGCCTTTGCCGTATCCACACCGTCCGTGTCCACCTCCATTTTCTCCACCGCGTCGTTGTGCTTCCTGGAACTATGCTCATAGCGTATCTCTAACTTTTGCCTCAAGTCTGCAAGTATGTTTTTCACTTCATTTATCTAGAATACAAACATTCATGTATTTACGCACACACAGTGGCACACAATTATCTGGCTGGTCACTCTGGCATACACTGCTGCTTACCTGATCGACGGTCATGTTGGTGGAATAGATGGACTTGCGTCCTTGTAATCCTGAGTTTTCTTCAGCCACTTGACCGTGTCCAGCCATCTCTTCAAGAGGATATACGCAGTCTTGTCGTTACCATTCTTCTTCGCCATCTCGGACTTCTGGCGCATAGTGGGAAGCCTTTGGTACACGCTGCGTGGCTTCTTCCCTGCACAATTGACTCTTGCCTGCTTCACAAATACAAACATTCATGCATTTACGCACACGCAGCGGCACAGTTATCTGGCTGGTCACTCTGGCATACACTGCCATACACTGCTGCTTACCTGATCGATGGTCATATTGGTGGAATAGATGGACTTGCGGTCCTTGTAATCCTGAGTTTTCTTCAGCCACTTGACCGTGTCCAGCCATCTCTTCAAGAGGATATACGCAGTCTTGTCGTTACCGTTCTTCTTCGCCATCTCGGATTTCTAGCGCATAGTGGGAAGCCTCTGGTACACGCTGCGTGGCTTCTTCCCCCCACAATTGACTCTCGTCTGCTTCACGAGATCATTTACGCAGGTATACCTCAAATTCGCTCCGTTGGGCATCGTTGCTCGCTCCCGCAGCCTCGATCCTCGCCGCAAGATTGGAGCATCCAGTGACACTGGCGACGTGTTCGGCGCGATGTGCTGCTGTCGGTCCAAGGATACGCGTTAATCGCTTAATCTACTTAGGGCCTTAGCTCATAGTGATTCGCAGAAGGGAACGTACCTGGGAGGTGCTCCGAAATGCCGACGAGATATTCGCAGGTTCGCGCCGCGAACGAGAACGATGGCGCGAACCTGCGAATATCACGTCGGCATTTCGGACTTGAAGTATCTTCGTGGATCGTACGTGTCAGGTTTACGTCGGTGAATTATAACCCGTCCTGCCGCGAACGACGAGCAACGACGTACCTCCAGGACGGCAACTCTCTCTATTAGGCGCACCGGACGATACCGCGACGTCAAACCTAACCTCTCGTACGTAACGCGACAAGTACATCAAGTTTTGACGGCGAATTTTGGAGGTTAACCTTTTCAAGGAAATCACATGCAAATCCGCCATTTCCGCAAAAGTTTTGATTTATCGCTTTCTTTCATAAGGCTGAAGTCACATGGTACGGAATAGAGCGTATGGAATAGAGTCATAGAACGGTAGAGATAGTGCACCTCGGCCCGTTTGCGCATGCGTTGGAAATTGCCAGTCTAACCTAAATATGCATACGAATTACGGTTCGTGTCGATCACGTGTCGGTTGATTTTATTCTTCTTTTTGAAGACATTTATGAAAAATGGGTCGGAGGTGCTACTTGTGCAGTAATTATAAAGCCTGGTCTACAATTAGTCGGAAGACGTAGTCGTAACGTAGCGCGACCCGTCGGCCGTACGGCGAACTGGAGTCGGGAGCGCCCGACTAGCCCTGCGGTCCGAAACGCGCTCACAGCGCTACGGCGCGCTCACGACCGTTCCGAAATGGCTTAAGTGAGCTCACCATAGCGAAGTGACGTCATACCTGCTGTGCTCACGCTGCCCATGGTCGAACGGTGGGTCGCCGTGAGCACTGATGTTATAAACGCGGGAAACCTAGCAAATTACGAAAATTAATATAATTGAGAACAATGACTTTAGCCACCGACGAGATATTAGTAACACAGGACGCGGAAATGCTTGCCACACGGCAAAAAGCTATGCGATAGCCAATGAATTTACTTCACTTTTTCGTAGAAATGAAATCATTTTTTTGTAGAAAGAATAATTGATGTACTTGATGTACTATAGCGTTGCTTTTGTGCTGATATAGGTTTCCTGCCTCCACTTAACTTCGTTGTACTTAATGCAGGTCCTATCAATCCTAACAGGAATTCAAAAGTTGCAGGCAACAATCTGTAAAAAAAGAAATAAAAATTTCATAATCTAACCTAACCTAATTTATATAAAATTGCTATAAGTTGAAATTATTGTGATTCCATATTTATCGAATTCGAGTAGTAACCAACCTGAAGTGCGTTTTAAATTCTTCTGCGGTGTAGTTTGGAACAATTCTTTCAATATAATTCTTCACGCGAGGTCTTATTTCCACTTTATCTCTTCGTTTATTCAAATGTAACTGTATGACTGATATAACATTTTCCTCTTCACTATCATCACTACTTACAAATATATATCTCACAAATTCTATATCACTATCATCGCTTTCACAACACAATTCCGAACATTGGAACAATACAGCTTTTTGCTGAACAGCCTCCATTTTAACGAGATTTATTTCCATTTATAGAACGTGAGCAAGCTTATAGCCGGTCCGAAACGAAAGCATCTACAACGTGCTATTTGAATCGGACCGCCTGTAAGCGCCTTCAGCGTCGTGAGCGCCGTAAGCTTATTTCAGACCGCAGCCTAGGAAAGGCTAGATGTTCGGCGCGGCGCGGCTTATATACCCCCACTCGGTGGTCGTGGTGGGGGTGTGACGTCACGTCGGCGGCAGTGGCGTAGCGCCGCGAGGCGCGGAGCATTTCGCGTTTACACGATTTGGGTACATACGGATGACCAAATCGAGCAATGCGATTGGTTATTTCCTGTTCCTGTTTCTTTGCATTGTGTAATAGGCTTTACTATCAAACATCAGAGAAAGATGCCGAAAAGATCGCAGCGCGTTTTCTTTCGGTGGACTTTGAAAACGATTTTACGATACGAATCGTAAAATAGACTTATAAAGTTTTGATTTTTTAATTGCTTTTGATATCACTCAAGTAGCATTAATGAAAAGTAATTTACAGTCCGATGATATGAAACTGAATAGGATCTTCAACTTTATACTTGGCACAAGTCAGATACAAAAGAATAGTAGAATTATTGTCATATTTCAGTTATGAATATCGTTACCAGAGATGTATTCCGAGGACACAGCAACGACTATTTAAAGAAATACTGAAGGAGAATGGAATGATCAATAATCGTGTCTAATTCTCTCATCGCGTAATTTTATTACCTGAGTCTGCCATCTAGATACACTTTCGCGCAGTCTAGAAAGAACAATGTATATTTATGTGATCTATATGAATCTATACATATCTCCGGATTGCGGACAAGTACCAACGAATACGATGTATGATTTCGCGCTTACCGCATGGTACACAGTGTGAAGTTTCGTGTTTCACATGGATACAAGTTTTTATCCCTGACATAAAATGCGTTAAGCACGGAAACGAGAAAGCGTTACGAGAAAGATACACTCATCGGTGAATGTGAGTATCGCAGCCTGACGTCTGGCGACATCATTTTAGGTTATAAGATTTAAACGATATTTTTCTCGGCAATGATCACTCGATACATATTTATCTCAACAATACGTGACAACTACACCCGCGTCAACGAACATTTCCAAGTTGCACGTCAATGGCGGATGTTATTTAACATTCTCGACACCGTTATGGTTATGTGAATAATACAGTAGTGGACATTTTTAGAATACGTATTTATACCTTGCAATTTTTGGCCAACATTGTGTCATTAGTATATATTCAAACAAAAAAAGATCAGTTTTACTACAGCTCGCGAGGGGCCCTGATACGGTAAAGAAATTTGATTCGCAATGTTACGGTACGCAGAGAAGACCAACAGTGTGCTCCAACTACCTAATTTATTTCCCCGGTTAATGAAGGTCAACTATTCATTTCTTTTTGGGCTGCATAGGCCCAAGGAGCCTGAATTTTTGACAGAAAAAGGACAGAAAATTTACTGTGTCCCTGGGTTGTGTGAGTTGCTAGAGTAGCATTACCCACTGCGCTCCATTAGTATATATTTAAATAAGATAAAACGTTGTTTGCAAATAGATGTATCAAATATATAAATACATTAGGGAAGCATGGTGAATCCAGGTTTTCTCAAAAACAATCATGAGAAACAGTTACCTTTCACTTTATAAACTAAGTTTGACATTTATCAGTGTTATTGGAATATTTTGATAATGCATTTGCGTTAAAACTTTTTAGATAAATACAGCAATATGGCAGAACAACAACAAACACCACCTGGCTTCAAGCATATGTCTCTGGATAAGATCATTGAGGCTATGACTGCGGATTTGGAAGGTTCGAGCGGTCACTATGTCCAATTCGGTGTCACTCCGCAACAAGCGACCTCTCATAATTGGGGAGATTATACATCCGGACAAGCTAGACATCATATTACTAGTCAGCCAACTCATTCGAATCCTGGAATGCAACCCATGACACCGATGACCACTTCCTTATACATGCAAGACATGCCAGGTTACGATGCTACGACCACTGACTCAATATACTTTCCACCACAGACAGTAAATCACTTAGGCATTAATGAGAACAATGATTTGATCGGTACCATTGATGTCGGAGGTGGTAACTACATCAACGTCATTTACGGAAACGCCTCTCAGATTATGGCTGAGCAATGTCAGCTTCCGAATATGACACCGTACGCTAATCAGAGCATGGTTGATCAGGAATACGGCCTTTTTAACGATCAACATATGACTGTACCATCCGAATTGCCAAGTCAGAATTTCAATGGGAAACAATTAATCGACAATTTGGTCGGTAACTGGGTGCCGAATCAATCCGGAACGTACAGCCCATTTGGCGGGTCACCCAATATCACACCTGTACCGCAAACGGTGCCGGACATAAGAGAGACCGAGGAGTTACCTAGAAACACGTCGGAATCTCAATATAAGAAGCCAAGGATGGTGGCAGAGGTAAAGCCTATGCGACCCTCCTACTCCGATGTCTTGACCAAGTCTGCGCCAACTCCGCCGTCTCCATTAACGATTCAACCCACGAAGCCGAAAGTTGAAATAACAGGTAAGAAAATCTCCAATAAGAGCACCAAAAGTAAGAACAAACCTGCACTGCTGAAGAGACAGAACTCGTCTGGTAGCGACGATCACAACTCTCCGAAGATGCAAATTCCCAGAAAAGTTTTAGAGAAAAATTCTTCCAATCTTCCACGACGTTGGGTATCATTGGATAACCTTGGCTCGCAGTCTGATTCTCATCAGATAAATGCGTTTGAGAGGTCAGATCAGTTCTCTTCGGAGAAGAAGAGATCTGTGAAACTACCTAAGAAAGCAGAAAAGAACGAGACGCTGAACAACACTAAGATACAGAATAATAATCCGAAAACAGCTGGAAATATTCCAAAACGTCCGATACAGATAAATAACAACCTGAGTACGATTAACACGTCGAGCCAGACAGTCTCTCCTGAGAAGATCGAAAAGAATCAACAGATCATTAATAAAATCAGTAAAGAGGAGAAGAAGGTGGTGAAGGAAAAGAATCCTAAGCGTTTTCAAGCTGAGAAGGCTCAGCAGATTAAGAAAGGACAGAGGAACAGAAGAAGAGAGAACAGAGAATCTCCGGTTAAGGATTTATGTAAGAACTTAAATAAATATGCGGCCCGTTGGAGTAAAGTCGTCTTGAAAGTCTTTTATTGGCTTTTGCATCTCATTTCTGATGTAGTTAGCATGAGCGCTAACTTAGTTATTCAACTGTGAGTATGAGCATCCATTAATTTATCAATTCATCACTTCATGTACGCAATGTATTTCATCTCGCAATTGTCTGTCCGAGTATCATGCATATTTCGATCAAGTTTTAATTCACGTTTTTCAGTGGCAAGTGCGCTTGGTATCACACTATACTTTATTTAAAATGCTGGTGGGTGTATATGGCTGTGACATTCTCTAAAATCCGCATTTTAAATGCGATCGGTAAGCAATTAGATAATTGGCTTGGTAGTAGTAAGTTTGCATTTTGGCGGAAAATAAACACCAAGAAGAACGAGGAGAAGGAGGATAACGGCAATTGGATTCATGGCGGGCTGGAGAGCAACATTGCACTACCCAGCACCGGTGAAGAAGCCATGAAGAGATTATTGGCGTGCAAGGGAAAGGATCCTTACAGCATACTCGGCGTCACGCCAACCTGTTCGGACGACGATATTAAAAAATATTACAAACGACAGGCCTTTTTAGTTCATCCTGATAAAAATAATCAGCCTGGAGCTGAGGAAGCATTCAAAATTCTGGTACACGCTTTCGATATCATCGGGGAGCCGGTAATAAAACATTTATTCTACTTTTAATTTCGTTATACTAAAATTAAGCATAGCCGAGGATCGATAATGACACGTGTGATGTGATTTCTTCAGTTAAAAATTAGAAAATAATTTTCAGGTTTACACATTTGTTTGTAACGTGTGCTGTTCTTTTAGGAACGGAGACAGGCATTTGATCAGACTAGGCAAGTTGAAGCGGCTTGGGGTGAATTAAGCGACTTGCTGTCTCAACTTCATCGGAAAATGGAGCAGGCGGCAAATACAATAAGGTGTACAAATTGTGGCTTGAGGCATAAACGAGTCCCGACACAACGGCCGTGTTACGCCGCACGGTTTTGCGCTCAGTGCAAGATACGTCACAGTGCGAAAGAAGTGAATATTGAGCTTATTTCTGTATACTTGTATAGAGAGCCGTCTGCTCTCAAACCAATCATTCGAACGATATGTATAGGGTGATATCTGGGCGGAGTCTCGGTTAATGGGTTTTCTATGGCACTATTACGCGTGCATGGAGGGGGCAGTGTACGATGTGACCGATTGGGCCGCCTGCCAAGCTGGAAATCTCAAGCATCTTAGAGCGAACACGCATAGTGTCCAGTACAGGATTGTTTTAGGGCAAAGACTACCATCACAAACGTCCAGTAGCGGTAAAAAACGACAACAAATAGACCCGAACACAAGGTATGCCTCTTTACGTTGCTAAAATATGCCATCTTATTCGATAAGAGTAAGCTTACTCTTCGATATTTCGCGTATCCAGAATAAAAGCAATTATTTGTTTTGTTTGAAACAGTGAAGCGGATTTCGAGGACTTTTTAAATAATCTCTACAATCATAGTAAATCTGGCAACGCCAATACATCGGGGGATCAAAATTCATTTAGAGGGGATTGCAGACGACGTAAAACTAAACGTAAGAAGTAGATAAGCACTAGTAATGGTAACTAATCTTTGAGCGTTTGGTATCAACAATGTATAATTATGAGAAGCGCATTATGAATGTATACTATACACTATTTCAGAATTACATCTTTAAACAATTAACTCTAACATGTAGCTATTATATACAAATATTCATGAAAACACTAATATTTAACTGATACATGATATGAGATTAATGAAAAGCTGTGTTCATGACTCGAATGTGCGCATAGTAAAACATCATCGCATAGCGTAAAATAATGACTCGTACACTAAGAAACTCGAGAATGATAAAATTATCACACAACAACATGCAATAATAAATATTCAATGAACGTATTCAGTAATATGATTCAATAATACGAAGTCGGTATTTTGCCACTTGAAAATGATGAAAATGTTGACTTATCAGGCTATAAGATAAAACACATAGAGATGCCAAATAATGATTTTAGGAACAAATCTGTACTATATATTACAAAGTTATATTTGAACATTGAACTTCTAACATATTTTGATCAGTTTATACGTGTAGTTTCATATAACTTTCAATTCTTCCAAAATCCAAAAGAAGCTGCTAGTGTCATGCTTACATTATCAAATATATACATATAAACATTTTCCTTCAGTTCCCTTCCTTTCTACCTAGCATGCATGTCGAAATATACATTTGACACAAGTCGTGATTTCTCGAAATCATAATTTCCAGTTTAAATCCAAAAGAATTGGCAGGTATGGAAGAAGACTGATTTTCTCTCTGATTTTGTTACTTATTAAGTTATACATATTCTATACATTAGATAGAAACATTTCTCTAATGATACATACTCCACTATACATAAAAGTCGTCTGCTTCCTGCGACAGGCGAAAACCAACGTTCGAGAAAACAAACATCCTACTCTCTTAATGTATTTAAATATGTATATGCTTCAAATATATACGACATAAAACTCTAAAGTAAAAGGATATTACCTATGTACATGTATGCGATGTTACAGAATGCAGAAGCTGCACTGTCAGTTATAGTGCATAGAAAAATATAGATATCCTCATTATTAGGAACAATACACAAATGACAAAAACCTTGTTCTGGCAAATGCTTCGTAAATAGTGCAGCAAGAATAGGAAGAATAAAAGTTACGAATATTGTCCATTAATCAACATTGTGTATGTGTACACATTGATATAGAAATACTTTTTATAAGTTTTAACATTTAATAAGTAACTTATATACTACAGTAATCTTTCTTTCGCGAAATAATGTCAACACTACACATGTGAATCAATTTACTGTGTACGGATGAAAAATGTAATAAATGGATTTAATGCGAATGTATGATTACATGTATGTGTATCTATCTATCTAGTTATACATTTTTGAAATATGTATTTTTTTCGTATTTATATAACAGTTAAATTTGATTTGTCATAAGAAAGAAGATCTGTTGTTTGATGGGAGAAATATATTTATTTAGTTGCTATTATATTTAACTATTACTTCAATTACAAAAACAATATTTTCTATTATCAACTGCCATACATTAGTAGTAGTTAAAAAAGTTTACTTTTCATGAACACAAAACGTTGATTATCACCTACTTTGTCGACACAATAGAAAAAATATATTTTATAATACAATTTACAGGCCTGATGAATCAGATTGGAGAAATATAGTAGACGATACATAATTAGTCCAGCGTACCTTCTAAAAATACAAGTGCGTCAACATTGTCAATCGCACTTTCCACATCACGTTTTTGAACCATTTTCTTCTTCGCTTGTGCAGTGTATTTGTAAGCTTCCTTTGCGAGCGAATCGATGAAGAATTCCTGTCAAATGATCAAACACTGTAATATACCGGGACCGGGTTGAATAACTATTCTATATACTACTATTCACCGCCGATTTTGTTATCAGGAACACAGCCTCTTGAGTAATCATAGTAACTTCAGGATCCATTTTGATAAGTGCCTTTATCCTTGCCACGGGTAGTCGCACCAGCTTTTCTCGTTGCTCCTCATCACCCTGTGCGGCATTGTCGGTTTCCTCTTGTGGATCTTGCGGAGTTTCCTCAGCATAATTCTCATTCAATTCGCTTGTGATGAAATCGTCGGTTTCCGAATCGTTCATGTTGGCATACTATGTTACAGCTTCTTCAATATGAGTAAATTCCACGCTCGTTTCTTACACGAAGCGATGGGAGTCATCTAAATGTAATTTCGTAGTAATTATGTATGATCTGACAAAGATTGAAGTAATTGAAACGTCGCAACGACATACATCACGACATACACGTGGGGTCGCAGCAAATGATTCTGGCGGCAAAACCCCTTTTTTAGATGCAATTCTCATATCACGGCCGATCCAAGCAACTGCCATCTTTATGCCGTTCAGTTAACTAGAGTGGCTCTCCTTATCGAAGTATAACCTTCACGATTGGTTTCACAGTTAGGCTATATATTTTTATAACGCGACACAGCGAATATTGAAAATTAATATTTGATCGATCAAATAAACTAAAATCCAGTATGGTTTTTCTATCGCCAAGTTTGTTAATAAGATCACGCGGACCCGATGAATTCTGGCGCAAACGAAAAATCTTCAAGTTAGCCGCGGTATGATACATATATTATTTCTACCTGGAATTGCAATGTTTTTAAATATTTCTCCAGTGTTAATAGTTGATAAGACGAAGTAAACCGGACGCTTTCAATATATTTTTCATATAATTTCTATTGACAGCATTTCATTGGTAGAAGCAGAAATTGTTACAGTATAACTATCAGAAACGTACATAGAGCTCTAACATACAGCACAATAGGCAGGAAAATGAAAATACAGGATATGAAAGAGGTATGAGATAAAGTATATTCAGATTAACGACTGTGCAACGGTGTTTCTTTAAAGGAGCTAATTAATTGTTTTCCTATTTTTAGTTATGGGAGCAACGGCTAGAAGCTGCCACAAGTCAACACGGCATGAAATTTCTGACGTTCAAAGAAGCGTTAATTAGATGCAACATTTTCTTAAATCGAAAGACGCTGACTGATCTAGCAATTTGGGAACCTCGATCTTTCAAATCTATCACGGACATCGCCTGTGCGAGAGCAAAGCAGGACCATTTGAAGGGCGTTGCACGTGGGGAAGTACCAAAGGGTGTCATCGTAAGGGGAATGATTAAATGAATTCTTGTAGAAACCGTGTGTAAAATAACAGACTCTTCCTGACATTTATTATTCTTTCATAATTCTAAATTTTCTTCGTTTCCATCAATTAGCTTGATAAATATTACAGATAGAGATTGGTAGATATGTTACGTTAATTCTCAATTTTTTAAAATATTCATTCTGCAACACTGTAGATATACTAAAGAGTCATGTATACATTTTGCGTAATAACAATGTAACATGTATATATATAGTATTAAGCAGCTACATCTCAAGCACTTTAAAACTTGATGAAAAATATATGAAAAAACTGACTATAACTCTCCTTTACAGCATTCGATTTGTCAGAACTAGCTTTATACATTTGAACAGA
The DNA here is from genome assembly GCF_003672135.1 of Ooceraea biroi. NCBI lineage: Eukaryota > Metazoa > Arthropoda > Insecta > Hymenoptera > Formicidae > Ooceraea > Ooceraea biroi. The sequence continues at coordinate 11,548,522 of NC_039510.1, forward strand.
ACGCTCAACAATAAGACTTCTAATAGGAATAAACCTTTCTTACAATTCATCCAATATAGCTTTGTCAAGGCGATATCTTGTCTGCCTTGCTGACTCTTTAACAACGAGCGTTAACAATCTGCACAAAATCGGGCTTTAACGACGCACCGCCGACTAAGAATCCGTCGATATCCTTTTCCTTTGCCAAGTCTTTGGCGTTCGCCGCCGTTACAGAACCGCCATAAATAATCCGCAAGGTTTGCGAGACGGTGGCGTTGACATTCTTGGCCAACCACTCTCGTAATTTCTCGTGAACCTCCTGTGCCTGTTGCGGCGTCGCGGTTTTACCCGTACCGATCGCCCACACCGGTTCGTAAGCCAACACTACGTTGTCCCAGGATTTAATTTTGTCCGCTATTGCTTTGGTTTGCCTGTAGACTACTTCCTCGGTCTTTCCTGCTTCACGCTCCTCCAATTTCTCGCCTATACACGCGATCACCTGAAACATGCAAACATTAAATTTTTTTAACCAAGTGATTATTGCATTATGATACTCTTCGTATAAATAATAATAGAAGTCTCTTTATGCACTCAATGTGACTGAACTTTTCGTCGCAAAATATCAAGAAGAAAAGTCTACTGGCTCAAGATCCAAAGTATAGATTTTACCAATTGCAAGTCTGTCTAATAAGAGCGCGGTCGGCATAAATAATAGAATTTTACAAAAAATCTATTAGTAATTATTACTCACTTTTAGTCCTGCTTCTAGAGCATGTGCAACTTTTTCTGCAATTAATTCATCCGTCTCGCCAAATACGTTCCTGCGCTCTGAGTGACCAAGAATCACCCAAGGAATACCATTATCCGCAAGCATAGCTGGACTAATTTCACCAGTAAATGCTCCTTTAGGGACTTTGTACGTGTTTTGTGCGCTAACACCGACATTGCTGGGAACGATGGAAGTCACGTATGTGAGATATATCGAAGGGACTCCAACCACAACCTCTATAAAATCATAAAAATTTCGTTTTTTAAGTTACAAAAAATTCAAGTAGATTCAAGAAGACATCAAAGAGGAGAATGTTATATAAGTATCTGTGCATCTCACAATGTCATTATTAAATTCTGACAAATCCAGAGACTTGCTCTTGAGAATTAAATTAAATCCGCACATTAGAAATTTCTATATTAAATTTCGCAATTAAAGAAAGTTTGATTACGAAATATGCATGACACACAAGTTCTTTCATCATTTAAATATTAGACTTTGTTATCTGTTTTTACCGTCAAAGTTCAATCGGAGTCTCAAAACTTTTTATATCGAGCAATTACAATTATTCGAGTTCAAATTTTAGCGAAAAACGAATCGAATTCGTTAAAGATTACAAAACGTCTGTTGCAAAAATATTTTACGAAATAAAGCACATAAAATATGGTATCTCACGTACCGACATTCGGATCGAGCGGACCGGTCTTCAGGAACGCGACAATGTCATTGATCTCGCTCTTCGTGCCGTTCATCTTCCAGTTACCACCAACAAAAAATTTGCGAGCCATTTTTCTCCTTTGTAGATCCGATGACAGCCGACTCCTGGACGACGTATAACCTGCAACAGCAAACTAGCCCTTCTGACCTTCACTCACGCCCCAAGGTGAATGAATATCTCGTTCCTCTCGTCCCGGTTCTTTTCTCTCCTCCCCACCTTCGTACAATCTCCCACTATCATTGCATCATTGCATATATTTGCGTTCCAGCTGCACTTGTTACACTTAGCTTCTTCATTCCGATGCAAGAGGTGTAGGAAGTGCAGTTAAAACCAGATTTCGCATCCGACTTTATTGGTTCAAATATGTGAGATGTGGGATATGCGATAGTTGATTAAATTCTACGAAAAATATCGATACTTCGAACTCGATACGATTTCGAAAATAATTTCGCATTGTTCATCGATTTAAATCAAAATATAATGAGAGGTTAGATATCTAACCTTGATATTTAAAATCTTATGTTTGCGAATTAGAACTAATCCTTTCAGCCGGCTAAAGTAAGTATACGTACTTACATTTGACGTTAATAGAATGTCGAAGTAACGGATTGTTACGAAGTGCGTGTATGCTTATGATATTTGTTAACATTGCCTTTATCAGTAACATCGTGAAGTTTATGCAATTTTTGCAAACAGTTGCTAAAGAGTATTAACCTCTTGTCTCATTTAGGATAAAGTTTTGTGAGATTGGTGTGATTTTTTAAGAATTGAATTTGCCAATAAATTAAATTATTGGTATAAAATATGGTAGAATTATCCGTACTTAATCTGGAAAAATGGGTCCATTCGTTTGTTCAAAATTTATCCTTTCACGTCTCACCGATTTGTAATAAAAAGATGGATAAGATAAATTTTACATGCTACGTAGATGCTGATTATCATATGAATTTCGAGTTAATTGCCGAAAGATATTACAAACTATTGAAAGATATTGCGAAGAAAAATGCTTTGGATGTCACTGATACACAAAGTGTATGTTGTTTTATTGAGAAACAAACAATGTTTCTCGACAAGTATGTTTATTCGGAAAATACCCTCCTGTTAATGTATCATCATAATCACATTAATAAAAAGATAGTGCAAAGTATTAGAGAGATAAAGATAAATAAAAATGCAAGAGAACGTAAAGCTATAGTTTTCAAAATCGAATCTTCCAAGTTGAAACGAGAAACTGTTGATGATTATAGTCACATGTGTAACACAAAATCTACAAGGACAGTGATATCAGATCAGAAATCTGAAGATCCACTATTGACAAAATCAAGAAATATTTGTTCGAAAAAGCTTGACGTAGCAAAGAGTATTACTGCGTATATAAGGCAAAAGACAGTAGTGAATGAAAGATATTTACAATTGTACATTAATGATGTAGAATTCATGAAAAATGTGCATATCACATTATATATAGCTAGCAAGGTGATAAAAACTGTAATTAATAATATATGGTTATTGTAGGATATACTGATTGCAATATTTACTTGGAGGCTTTTCCCTCATCCTAAAACAGCATTTTCTTTACTATCAAACATAAATTATAATGTATATTATTATAAATGTATATTTTTATGTTCATATTTATTATATAGACATTAGATGAAGTACAATATCATTCAAATATTCCTCATTTTAAGCGAAATAAGAAAAGATTAGACTATCAACATACGTTAATGCTGTGCGAACATGCTATTTTGTGTTTGATTGAACCAAGTGAAAAGGCTTCTGTATATATAGAAAATAATCTATCAGGTGTTATACAAAATTATTTGTTGCAAGAATACGTATATCATTTTGATGTCACAAGGTATTTTTGCAAAGTATAAAAATGTAGATAATGTATATTCTTATTAAGTTCTCTTGTTATTTTATAGCAATACCAAAAATTATTCTGCTCTATTGATTCTAAGTGAATGGGCCAAGTCGCTTGTTAAGCATCCAAATACAATAATGTTGCGCACCATTTCTGCTATATTAAGATGCAATATACGTGATATCTTAGTACTGTCCCATTGTTCAAATGACAGTTGCATATAAAAATATATATTATGAATATATTTAATTATATTGTAATTTATATCTAATTTTATCTTTGTTTATAATAATTAGATTTACAATTATATCTTTTGTATCCTCTTTGTAAACACCGCATATACAAATAAATTTTTCTGTTACTAATCAGCTTCGTCTCGCTGTGATAACTTAAATTTTTGTCTTCGTTACATGTTGCATTACTATTTATTACCTGCTTATTTTAGACAACATTAAAATATGGCGAGTGAGGAAGTAATCGAGGCTAATAAGAAGCCGCAGCCCATATTCAAGAACCGCTCGTTTCAACAGAAATTTCGACCAACCAGTACTACTGGCAAGAAACGTACTTGGCGTTCGTTGAAGCAAGTGTTGGCTCAGGAGCGTTCGTTACCATGGCCAGCAACAGTAAAACACTGTATGTGTGACAAAAATTTATTTTTCTTGCTATTGTATTCATACATTAGTTAAAAATTTATTAAAATTGTAACAAATATTTAAATAGTTCGCACATGATTAAAAGTAAAGTACGAAAACGTACCGATACACGAATTTTTAGAGAAAAAGAGAGAGATATATGTATATATTGTATATGTTCTATTCTTGTAGCATATTTTATGAAATTTCAGACAGTTCCATTAATGCACCGCCGAGCTTCAAACCTGCGAAAAAGTATTCCGATATATCCGGATTACCGGTGAGTACAGAAACATTTTTACAGCGTTCACTAACTAGCCTACCCTTCTTTTACACCTTAAAAGTACTGTGAATTTATATACGCTATAAATTGTAAGTTACATGTATTCGATAGGCACGATACACGGATCCACAGACCAAGTTATACTACGCAGCCGCCGAAGAATTCGCGACGGTTCGGAGCTTGCCGATGGACATAACTGCTGGATACCTCGCTCTACGCGGAGCGTCCAGCATTGTCGGCTAATAAATAATCGAATGCGTTATGTAAGATGGTGGTCACGTGCATTTGCAGTCTGCAGTGTCGACACCCAAGAGCTTCCGGTACTTGGAGCACACTGAAGTCTGATGTACGAATAAAGGGACGATTCAACGAGACAGGGACAGAGAATAAGGCGGAACAACTCAATGAAGAGACAGAGTAAATAAAGTATCGATATTTTTTTTATCTCACAGACAACATTTATAACATTTTGTTACGTCCGCCAATAGTCAATAGTGCTTTGCAGGATTTTTCAGAATAGATGACTTCATTATTACTCCAGTGTCCTTTTATCTCTTTAGTACTTTACACAATACATTATTAAAAAAGCTTGTTCGTATTATAACTTAGTATATGATCTACAGGCTATAATAAAGAGATGGGGAAAGTGTGGAGGACCCTCCATTACCATGTGGAGACCTGTATTACTGTCCATAGACTGTTACCGCACTGGTATCCGTCCAGTTTGCCTTTTTTTTATTTCACTTTACGCGATCAGTTTGCTACTTGCATGACACGGCCATTTTAGCGAATTTGCAATTGAAGATACAAACAGCAAGGCCTACTGAAATATTGCCCGATCGTGCACTATCCTTAGGTTGCCATTTGTTTTTAATTAATTAATTAGTCAATGCAGTTATTTATTGTTTTAATCATATAAATCGGGAAGATCTTCGTCATCACTGTCAGCCTCGTTGTCTCCTAATTCATCTAAGTCATCAAAATTTGGCTTATTGTCACCCGAACCACTCAAACCACCCATCTGTCGCATCATCTGTAGCATTAGAGAAAAAAAAAACATTATTTATTAATTAAGTAATGATTATATTATGTACGCACGAATATGTACTAAACGGACTCTCTAAAATTTTTAAACTTTACGTATTGAATTGCACTTGGTATTCGAATAATTTAAAACTTGAAAATTACAAACGTACTTTTTGTTGTATGAATACAAAACAGAAGTTATCGATTCCTAAAGCTCTATAACAAAGCTTACCTCTTCTAAATCAGGCGGGCTACTTTCATCATCAGTATCGTCCTCATCCTTCCATTTGTTAAAATCGCTCTTTAACCAGTGAGCCTTTGTCTTTTCCTTGATTAAACGTGGCCAATAAGGTCCCTCCTCCTTTTTAGCCAGAATTAATTCGAAAGTTCTACCTTTCAAATTTTTTATGGTTTTGCTGGTATCGATTTCTTTGTACAGATTAATCGTGATCTCATGCATTTTGTTATCTGTGCCCCCTTCTCCTTTGAAGTATATCTTCTCTGGCTCGATTTCGATAATAGGATCTTTACAATCTTCTAAGCAGATAGTAACATATAAGATATCTTTCCTTTGGGCCCACATAACTGGTGGGGGAGGTATCCTAAAAATTATTAAAAAGGATATGTGAGAAGACCTAAAGTAAGAAGTACAATATCAAAATTTATTTTTAGAGATCTTTAGTTAAACAAAATTTTTTTCATAATGTACCGTTATTTTTCTGCTTTTAATTCCATACAAGTCTATTGAAACTAATTTAACTCAACACATTGAAGTATTATTCAGAAGTGGCGGAATTTATGTGTTTCATTGAAACAAAATATTAGATAACTCGGAGCATAAAGATTAAGTAAGAGGCATGTATTAACACTTAAATTCCACAATAGTATATCACATTTTAAACAAATAATGAAAAATGTGAGATCATACATTCATATAATTTATATTTGTATAAAACATTTTATCGAAATCTTTTATCTAAATACAAAGCACGTTTCTTTTTTCAATTTCTACATTCAACAATTTTATCAATTTTATATTTTTCCCTGAATATCATCTATTTGTCTATATATCTTTCCTATATATATAAGATCTACATATGTTTTCGTCATGCGTTTAAAAGTATTTTATATATCATTTCATACATTTAATACGTCACGGAAAATCGTGCAAGTGTCCGCTACGAGATTCCCACGTGCACGGGACATCGACGTTGGACCTGTTGTGTACTTATAGGTTAGGGACGAAAGTTCAATGCCATAAATGACTCTTTTTTGATTCGCATCTTCGTATTTACGACATCACGCAATACGTTGCACAGGAGAAGAGAACTTTTTATCAATCAAGTTGATCATTATAAAATCGCGGCGAGCGTTTCTCAAAAAGTGAGAGTCATTGAGTCACGACCTCCGGCACGCCGTTGACGCCGATTCTTCCATCCATGCGAAGACGTGATCGAAAGATCGCAGGGTACAAATAAAAAAAACGCGATTCAGCGACGACGAATGAACGTGAACAAAAAGCAATATTTGAATTTTCGCTCGTAACGATTATGCCGCGATTTTCGCCTGGAAAGTTCGAGAATCAATAAAATTATTCCACCAACATGGCGGTGGTTCGAAAGCTACGGGGCGGCATGCTCGAGACGATAATTCGCGATCGTGTGTGGACACGCGAATACGGGATCTACATTCGGACTCATCGTCGCGAATCACCACGCCGAATTACGTAAATTTCGCTATACTTACTGGCTTTCTTGCGTCATGTTTCCGATAGCTTCGCACGGTCGGAAGGAAACAAACACACAACGCACTCGCCACTCACGCGCCGCGTACCCGAATCGAGACCGTTGCACTTCGAGATCTCGCTCCGATACGTATTCGACCATTCTCGATTAGCTCTCGACCAGCCGGCGATTCGACAGCGCACCATGATGGCGCTCGGCTCCTCTTCGGGATCGAAGTTCGAAAGCTGCGAGTAAAGTTTGCTCGCGAACCTGCGAACAGTAAAGATAACAGAAGCTTTTGAGATTAGTTCGTGAAGAAGAGAAGAACAAGTAATTTGGTTAGAAATTTTCTGATTATCTAATTAGCATGCTTGCATTCAGTAACGCAAAGTAGCTCATACGTATAATCGCATGAATCTATAAATTTCGCGGAAGTTAATCAGTCTTTGACGCAATGATGGCTTAATTGATTTCCCTTCTTATTCGAAAAAGATGTATGTACTTAACTTTTGTTCTTTCAGGTTTGAGGTTAACTTCTTGAGATACTTTGAAAGGTGAGTTGGACCGCCATTATTATTATCATTTATCCTACCGATTGCTTACTCATTTTGGGATTGCATAAAGTCTGCTGCACTGTTCCGCTTCGCTTGCTTCACTTTGAACGTTCAAAGGGTATACTGACATTTTTCTATGATCGTTTATATAGATGCCTATATTTCTTCCTTAATAAATGAATTATTTAATAAATTTGAAAGTTGCGTAGCGCTTTGCTTCGTTACTCTGCTTATAGCAGGAATTATTGTCATATAATTAGATAAGTATAAACATCAATTAAGTGGTCACATCTGTGGCTATTTTCACACATGTTTTTAATACCTTTTATTTTTATATTAGTTTCCTCGGATTTCAATAGCACTCCAGAGACCAGATTCAAATTTCTTTTCTAACATTCAATGCAAAAGCTTTTTAATTTTCACATTTTTATCATAGAGCTACGTACAAAATTCAAGATAGAAGTCTTATTCTTTTTCGACAACAAAATCAATGACAGCAGCGATAAGGAAAGAAAAAGCCGATATCGCGATGGATTAACAGACACATGCAAAGTAGAGAGACGCACGCACGGAGCCGGCAACAGGGAAGGAGATACAAACAAAGCGATCGGAGATTGTAGATTGTAGGTCATTCGTGGGGGGTCGGGGACAGGGAGAGGAGACCGTGGGCCCGGTGGAGGGGCCACCCTTCTGCCGCGAACTAACTGGACACGCGGACGGGTACAGCAGTCTCTTTCTCCCGCAGGTTCGATTCAGGTGCGATCTGCCATTCGTCGCGCGCTCGCTCTTCCGTTTTCCGTTGCGTGCGTGCGTGGGCGTGTGCGCGAGTGTCACGAAGGAGAGGCGGTGTCTCTCTTGTGTCGATCGATCGATCGATCGCGCGGCGCAGCGCGGCGCAACGCGGCGCGTTGCAGTCGCGCAGCTTCTTGGCACACGGTGTGCACGCACGCATCTTCTCGGACACACGAAAATTCTTTGAGAAGGTAGGAGGAACATGGGGAGAAGGCGGGGGAACGTATGCAACAATGGGAAGTAGCGGAGATATTAAGGAGGACATTAGAGACCGCGAAATAATAAGGATAGAACGCGAAGAAACGTAAAAGCGGATCTCTCTTGCGTTCTCTTTTTAAGGCGCGAGTTTCTGGTTTCTCTTTCTGTAAATGAATATTTATAGGGGAACGTTTTAAAGATTTGAAAGGAGGAAAATGAAATGAACATTATTTAAGAACTTCAATGCACTGTATGTAAATGCGGTGTATACATGGTACTGCCTTATTGTTCTACGTTACATTATCGTTATTCAGTGAGGAAATTTGGCAAATTAAATTTATGCAGCTTATATGTAAGTTTATTTAACCTCGGAGAGTAGAGATAACATTTTTAACTTGACATTTCCGAGCTGCGGTATGTTTTCTTCCAAAATGCGATATGAGAAGATACGAATGCAGAAATGTGTTATTGAAAGAGACTTCAAAATGTTTTTAACTTTCTTCTAAAAAGAGATATAAAATATCGAACGCGTTTTGCATGAACTGCTGCTTTCGCGTTCTTATCTTGTCTCCTGTACATCGATATCAATATTGTTATCGATATCATCCGTGTGTACAGTGTAAGTGCAACGAGAATTAGCGGAGCGGAAACGAGGGGGGACCCGATCGCAGGAGTGGACGACGACGATGACCAGGACAACGTGACCTTCGATTTGAAGCGGACATCGCCACCGGTTGCGGCACCATGTCGACAAGTTCACTCTTTTACAAGGACAAGTACGCGGTAAGTGCGTATAATCTATATGTGCACACGCACACAGATATCGTCTCGCTTTCTCCGTATATCCACGTAATAAACATGCTCACAGTATTACTTGTAAATCATTAGGACGTGTGTTACCAGTTCACAGAGTACATGCAACGTACAACGCACGATCTCAAGCTAAATGACAAATTATCTGGTCAATTTGGAGTTTCTCTCTTGGCAAAAGTACCGATATATGCACGGAGATCATTCCGTACTTCAACTTTCCAATTTTCTTGATTTCTAATGAGATCTCGTATTGATATCCCGTGGAAACCAGAAATCGTATAGTTGAAGAATATGAAAAATAATATATATATATATATATTAACGATTAGCTTGTTTAGAATTGATTTCAAAAGCATTTTCTCTCTGAATATATTTCATTAATTTTAACAATTTTATCAATAATATGTTATTAAATTTATTAATATTTAATTATATAATATTTCGATTACATTTAGTTACCTGATAACTTGATAATACTTCATTGAAATTTCGATTAAGAATGACAGAAAATTAATAACATTCTGTCGATTCGTAACCGCGGATATCAATTCTCTTTATTGACCCGTGAAACTACGAGGGTTAATGTACTATTACTAGAGGAAAGTTTCGCGAGGAGGATGAGTGATGAACACGAAATAACGTTAACCGGAGGATAGTAGAGAGCGGCGCGATATTCCGCTTTCCTCGAGTCGCGCCCGCGCGAGACGGATATTCCTTACTGGAAGAGTTAACTTTTCATAGCGTTGTGGTTACTATTATCGTAATTACTTCCAGTTAACATTAGTAACCACAAAATGACCGGTCAAACCAGACAATTTAGATGGTAATTGCAACTATTAACTATCACCATTATTGAATTCCGAAAATTTTATTGTTTTCCAAATACATAAATCTCGATACTAACGCTGAAAGTTACGTAATACGTAAGAATTGTTTTCTCTTAGGAGCATTAACAAAAACTCGATTCTGACGAAACTAAATCGCAGTCTGATATCATTATGATTTACAATTACCAATTATTAATTCTTATATTAAAATTTTGTAATTTTATTATTTTCTTTGTAGCTGGAAATATTCAAATTGAATCAGAAACAAATTAATTTTGTTGCACATTGAGTTCAGATACTATTTGCGATAATCTGATTTTTATAGAAAGAAGGAGTACTTTGATCTCTTTCTAGACTAGAATATAATGTTCCAGTTATATTCTTCATATTTGTTCTGCTAGTATGTAGTTTATATTTGCAGTAGGCGTAACTTAATTTCTACCCGAGTACTTGCGGTGCTTGAGTTATCATCCATCTCAATTCTACAGATGTTGCTTGAGGATCGTATGACTCTGTCAGTAGTCTGAATTTACTCTGCAATTATAAACTGATTCTAAAATTGATTAATAAATCCACATTTCTTCTATCTTTCTCATTTCTTAGCGAATTTTACTGGATTACATTTCTCTTGCTCGCGTTTTAATCTCCGCATGTATTCTTTTCAATATTGATAAAATGCCAAGATTGATTTCAGCTCGATCAAGCACATTGTTAGTCAGGTAGGGATTAAAGTCACCGATTTATTTTTTTGTGCTTCAAATCTTAACGCTTTATGAAGAAAAAGATCACTAGAATATTACAAAACATCATTATACTTTAGAATTTATGGATCTCTTGATCATGCAAGGAAGTCACCACGATAGAACAGATTCGCAATTAGTATAAATATCTATCGGTCAGACCGGAAGAATGCGACGGCGTCATCCAACGCGATGCAATTACTTCCAGGTGCAAGCAGGCACTTCTGTAGATCGGGAAATTCCTTCTTATATTGTATAATATTTACTGCAGTAAAAGCGGTATCTATAATGACGCGCTTTCACTCTTTGTGTCCGCATCAATCCGGCAACAAAATCGTGCGCGCATCGCACATACGGGAGGGAGTGCATTAGTTCCGCATTCAGAATAATGTTACCGGTGCATCGGTTGCACCGCAAAGTCCGACGAGATGTAGGCGGCCGATCGATTATTATCCGCAAATGACTAACACCGGATAATTATATCGCCGTGCAGCAATCATGTTGGATCAACACTGCGCAATATATTTCAACCGCGCCAGTTCTTTTCCGCGAACATGGTACGCAGCGTGAAATTGCGATAATGGCACCTGTCCATTGTGCATTTGACATACTTCCGAATTCCCTCCGCGATAAATTCACGTGAATTGCTTACTTGTCTCAGTCTTTGTTTGTCTTATGCTTGCTACTACGTTCAGAGCAATTTAAATACCAGTATAATACGTGTACATACATGGCTTTTAAACAAGAAGCAGGGAAAATTTCAAATTGACTTCTGAACTTGATATCATCTCGGTCGAGCATTATTATCGCGCTTGCGTAAACGACAGAAATTCACAACGTGGCGAAAACGATATACGCGTCATAGAAAAATACAAAAGGCGATGTGTTACAAGGCCGAATGTCTCGTATCTCGTTAGTGCATCTGCCGATGTTCACCGAACTATCATGTATCGCTATCTCTTTCTCTCTCTCCCTCTCTGATTTTTTTTGAAGTGGGTGAAAACGGGAGCGGATAATTAAGAGGTTCGCCTTCGGCCGTCGTCATGAAAATTTCAAATTCCCTCTTTCGATTGCAACGGCCATCGCATAAATTAATAATTACGATACGGCCATGTCACGATATGTTTGCTCTCGAGAAAAAGCGAGTGGCACATACATTCGGCTCGATGTATTGGCTCCGACATTATTGGATCACATTGATAAAGTTATCTGTATCGGCACGTTAATGGAACCCCTGACATATCGCGTTGACATATCTCGCATTATAAGATACAAAAAATCCCACAACATTGCATAGATTATTTCCTAAGTGAATTTTACGCACGTTACGAGTGCAGGTAATATTTATATAGATATATTAATCTTCATAAATGATATCTCTTTCAAGTTTTAAGGAAGATTAAACTATTCAGATAACCAGGACTTACATAGAGATAACAGGGAGCACGAAGTGAGCATGATTTAATAAAAAAATTAATACAAGAATTTAGACAAATAGTATATTTTAATTAAATGTCTAATGTGCACTGAGAAAAAAATGTAATTGATCTTACGAAATGTTTTGTCACGGGCTGCCAACAAAATATATACTTATTTCAACAAGTTATATATTGAATCAAATATATAATTGTTGGATTATAATTCTCATATGTGTGATTACACATCCATATCCATAATCCAAGTACTACATATTTGTTTCAATATATAACTTGTTGAAATAAGTATATATTTTGTTGGCAGTCCGTGACAAAACATTTCGTAAGATCAATTACATTTGTTTCTCAGTGTGTACATATTATATTGCATCTGTCGTATCTTCATGACAAAAATGGCAGTTTGCAATGACTAACAATTTAAGGAGGTGTTATTTGGGTCGCTTTTGGGATCGCGTTCTCCGATCGCAGGTGCATCTGCAGAAGCACTGCGCGCTGCGAAATTGAGAGGATCTCTCACTCATTCTCTCTCTCTCTCTCTCTCTTTCTGTCTTTCTCTCTCGTTGTTTCTGTTCTCGGACTTTCCGTGGGAGCAGAATCCGTTCCACTGCGTGGGTCGCGCGCTTGTCCAACATAATAAGATGTATGTCTCTGACATAAGACTTTCACCCCCGAGGGTCCCTCTGCCACGCTCCGATCGGTCCGATGAATCGGTTTACCGCATCGGAACCCAGCGCTGTCCTTACGGCTATAGGGACCCCCATTATATCGAGCTACTCCGCAGGATATTAATAAACTTTTATGGCGAAATGAATATACTTTGTTATCTAAGATTCAATCAGATATTAATGCAATGAAAGATTAATGTTTTAGACTCTGTTAATTAAGAGATTCTAGAAATATAGTACTAATATGATATATTAAAGATTGATATCCATGAAATGGAATAGACTGATTATGTCCAAATAATTTACAATTTTAATTTAATGATATGTAAGAAAGGGACTAGATATTTTTTTGAATATTTCTGTGCGGCCTCAGGCATTCGTCTTTTGCTCATGTGGGAGCCGCTACTGATAATACATTTATATGTGTGTGCGCGCGCGCGCGTCCATGGGGTTATCCACGTTTCTCAGCCTTTCTCGCCTCCGTCTGTCCCCGTTCCCCGGGGCCTTATTCAATAATTATGTAATCAAATAAAACAGCCACGAAGCAAAACTCCGCCGCTGAACTTTACGCGCCGTGCGGTCGTTACGTCTGATCTCAGCCGGCGCGAATGCGATTCTGCACTTAAACGCGGAGGATATCGACGGGATGCCGGGCATTTAATGCGTCAAATCGCGAATAAATACGTCGCACGCTCCGCAAGCGGCGATTGCAAATGAAATTCGCATCCCGTGCTCCTTTAGCGGATGTTTCGCTGGTATATCTAAAACTGCGGATCTTTGCGGATAACTTCAAATATAGGGAAACTGTGTTTTAGATTAGAATTCTAATTTAAATTATGATTCACCTCGTTGCTCCGTTTTTCTTAGAGACCACTTAATTAGCGGACACTTATTAGGAGGAAAACTTAAATGGCGGAAGTGAACGGTGACATCTCTTATAAAATGTACAGTTAGGTAAACACAGTTGGGGTCCTCGACTCGTTCGTTGCATCTTTCCGTATGTCACACAGCAGTGCGGCTATTATCATCAATGAACGGTACCAATCGCTGCTCGGCTAGATGCATTTGTGTTTCTGTCAAGTGAAATTACCGAAAGACATACGTCATTGTCTCATTTATTAGCATTGTCAGTCGACGAGCATGAAAGAGCTGCTAGAAATTCCCGACTCGACGATTTTAGTCATCGTCAGTATAGTACATTAGTGATACAGTTAACCGTCAGCGTTAATTACCGCGTACCGTGTGCAAACCCGTGTGCATTACAACATTATGGTGGCAAATGGTGAATGTAAGTTTTACCACCGCGATAAAACGGTAAAACGTGCCACGCGCATTGAGATGTCAGCTCGATATGGAACGGAGATAAAAGAATCATGAAGGTCAATTAGACCTGTTTTGGAATTTAGGATCGACTCTTTCCTCAGTAATAATCTAAATCCCGATACCGGATTCCGAATTTATTTAACATTGAAATGCAATCTTAATTGCGGCGTTATCTAATGTGGAAACTTGATTTCGGTTGTGAAGTTATATAACATCGAGGCTGGATAACAGTCGAGAGTGAAACTTTAATGAACATGACGAGTTATGAACGAGACGGGCACGCGGAATCAAATTCTTGCAGAGAAGAGTCGATCTCAAGTTCGTTTAAAATTTCTAGCTCCTCTGGATCTAGTGGATGGATTTAGTGCACTCATGCACTAAAAGCGATTCGTAACTCCGAGGAATAATGTCGCAATGCACAAGTTTCGAATGCACTGAAACGTTCTTCCTCGACTATCAGGCGGTGTAATGTTTATTCCTCTGTCGCGCTTCAGCGTCTTTCTCTTTATCGATTTACATTTCTAACATTTTATATCGCTTATCGTATGTATGCCATCTGACGATAGCGAAGTACCTTTCTCTCTCCCTGTGATGAAACGCAAAATGCGTGCTGCATTTAGAAACGATTGTAGTTCGCTAGTAGTGCCGATGGTGTACTGAAAACCACTGCGCGAATTTTATTAACAGTTCCTTCCTTTTTACTTTCCACTAAACGCCAATCACTCGCACCACTCATATCGTAAATCTACCATTATTCACGCGTTATTAGCTTGTATAAATGTATAAAGATATGCTACGGAAAATTTACGGATAATATGACAACGTATACATTAGTAAGACTTTTATAAATACTGTCAAGTATCAGGTGCTCGCCTCTGATATCCCGTTCGTTCATGTTCCACATGTAATCTTGCGATTGTATCTTTTAAATCTTTAATTGTTATTTCTACTTTCCGGTAGCTGCAGCCCTGCGATGTACGATCGCGAAGTGTGAGAAAATGCGAAGAAAATGGTCGGCCAACAACCGACCGGTCGTTGCAGTATGCCGAAGGCATCGGATCGAGCGTGAACACGGTCGATACGATTTTTATCGGTGCAGCCTCGTAAAGGTCGCTGGTCGTTACACGCTTCCCCGCTGGCGTATATCCGCAACTGTGCAATTGCGAAACTATAGTTTTGATTACGTATGCTCGATATTCTCACACGCAATCACGTGGGATTTTTAATCCAGTAATTCGGTTACCCAACTCTCTTTCGTGGGTATAGTCGATAGTTCCGTAGCTTCGATAGCTTTGTCCCATATATACATTCATGAATTCCAAGATCCATTAATTCCACGATTTGTTCGATCAACATGCCCATAAGTCAACCAGAAAATCCAGCCACATGTTGTTGCGTAGTGGTATCTGTTAGTAGACTTTTATATTATAACTTTTTAATTATAATATTAAAATATTATATTAATTATAATATATTTTAATTATAATATATTATAATTTAATATTTTATTATAATACTACGATTTTTTCTGAATGTTTCAGTAATTGCATGAAGTTATATACATAAACACTTAAATTCCGGGATTTACATTTTAGAAATCTATAAAAAGATTCTACTTGTGTTTACTAAAATTGTTCATCATTGCTATCGAGTAAGCTTCCAAGTAACATGTTAATCACATTTGTCGTTCGTAGTTTGCTGGTATAAATAACGTATCTCCTCGACATTCCTCTCGGGGAATGTATTTTACCTAGAGAAATGGCAGGATTATTGACGTCTATAATAAACGATAGATTGCGGACAGGTCCACGAGCATTCTTCCTGCGTGAACGTTAATAGCACGCCCGTGCCGTATACTTAGAGCGACGCATGTATCCTTTTTGCATTTGTCATGGCTCGAGCGGATTGTGAAAGAGCCAGCGGTTCCGGTGGACGGCTCGCTTCCGGTTAGCCCCGGCGACGGCACGACCGCGGTACCGCTACATGATATCGCCATATCGATTACCTGGCGATAAAAAGTGCCTGTCTGTCGTGCGAAGGAATTGACCCGTTCAAATTAGCGAAGTCCTTTTCATCGAAAGTTACTTTCGCATTACTCTCTCTACACCGCGGGGTTTCCCTGATTGCGACCTGATATGGATTCTTTGAGTAAACATCCCTACATCTGCAAATGAGATAAGAATACAATTTCGGGAATCATGAAACATCGTGTAATTAAAGTTAATCGAGATGACTCAAGTGAGAGTTAGCTAATCATTACTTTGAATCCGGAAAGTTCTGCTCTGTTGTTTTTTAATAGTACATTATCCATCGAAAAATCACATTGCAATGAATTCACTTCTATATCGCGGACGAGCAGTTATTTTCAACACGACCTCGTCCCGTCATTCGATATCTAATGAAGTCGCGCAAATTGCTATAAGTCAAGGACTCATTAACATATCGAGTATATTGGCATCAAGCGCACGTGTAGTCATACAAAGTTACATTAATCTTTGGGCGTATTTTTGTTGGAAAAGTCCGGAAAGATCCGGCAAGGTGAACGAAATGATTCGTGTATGCACGATCTTTGTTGCTAGGGTATAACATGTGTGCGTGCGTACGTGCGCATAAAAACGACGAGATCTCTTTGAATGTTATCTATACTGATATTATCACCGGCGATATGGATCACTATGGTTCCTTCTAAAATCAGATTCATAAAGTCGATTTTTCTTCAGTAAAAATTTGCAAGAAATTATCACTTCTTACAATTATTTCTCAAATTCTAAATATTAAGTATCTTGATCATTAAAATTCTTTCAGAAATATCAAAAATTCATGAAAAATCAAATTTTATTATCAATGAATTAATATAAAATATAAGCAAATTTTTTTATTCGATTGAAATTTGAATCTTTATAGAGTTCATTACATAATGTTTCTTTTTAATAAAAATTTATAAATCGAGTCACTTTCCATAAAATTTTTCCTCTGCTGTCAAATATTTGTTAAAGAAAAATCGCATCTGAAAATCAAGGAAATCTTCCAAGTTTGTTCAGGAATTTGACAGCGAAGTAGGTGATGGGGCATATCCTTGTTGTGCAAAGCGCAACACTTTAGTGAACGGTGTAACGGGGTCTAATACCCGTGTGCGTTTTTGCACATACGGTATGCTTACGCACTATTCCGCAGGATGGTAGGTTTACGGCACGCAATTATCCGAAGATAGCGTTTTTTTTATCTCTCCGTTGAACGTTCGGACGAAACTAGACTGACGCGGAGAGAAACGCCTGGCCGGCAGTTTTACATGCGTCAATTAGCTACCCATTTATGGTGGCCGGTCGTTCCCCTGTTTTACGGTCCACGCGAAAGAGGAGGGAACCTGTCGGAGGCGTGCTTTATGCGTTTAACTTTTACGCATCTCCTGTGAGAACTGGACAGCAAGCAGTAGAGAAAGCAGCAAGCAGCATCATTGTAATGTATTTAATGTATTTAAAAAATGTGACGTTTCAATTCGCACATGACTTTACAAAGATCGATTCGATATTTAGGAGAGAATATTCGCAACAGAGTCTCTTTAATATTTTATTAAATATTCTAATCTAAAATTTATTAGAGGACACGTATGAGGATTCCTATTATAAACTACAATACGGATCTACGACACACTCAAAAATAAAAGACTTTAACTCTTTGAAAAATTTATCGTATTAATAACATAATGATTAATCTGATGGCGGTTTTGTACAGACATCGCATTATCAGCAATCAGTTTTATCTCTAGTTCGCGTGAAGCGTTTCTCGGACGATATTTCAAGCAACAATTCGCAATGTTTTCTGATCGATCGATCGGAATCATTCAGTTGCGTCAGATGGAGATCGTCACCAAGAGCTTACGCTTCTTAATTCTTGACTGTTTTAATGGAACGGTATCGACGGCCAATCGACCAATCAAGAGTAGAGCGTGAAACAGATGTGATTACGATATCGGGCCGAAAATTGATCGCCACTCGTTCGATTTTCGTTCTGTTTTACGGCACGATTGTTGGTGCAGCGATGATAATAACACGACCGTGTATGGACACGCGTTACATCGGCACATTACAATGCTTCCGGTCTCACGTCACTGGCCACCCGGTTGGATCCGTTCCCGTAAGGCTGCACGTTCCAAGACTCTGAAGAACTCCCACGTGAGTGCTCAAGTACGTATGTACAATGCAACACAGCGGACAGTGGTAGCGGAGGAAATACACGAGGCGTTGTTAACGTGCACTTTATTCGGCTTCGCTCCTCAATATGCCGGATACGCGACACGTGTTCAAAATCCGCTACGCTGGAAGCGCATCATGTCGCATCTGTTACGAAAGAGTTTCAGGATGTCTCCGAAATCGCGCGAAACGATTCTTATTCCCACCAATCAGAAAAGTTACTTCTCGTTAAAGGAGAGATGCAAATTAAGACACCAACAGTTTAATGAATACTTATTTAGTAAATATCTGTTTGATATTTGAAAACAATTATCTACTCAAATTTATAATACTATCAGCGCAATTTACGAAAATTGAGTTACTTCGTCTAATCTAAAGTGGCTCTGCGACAAGCAAATTAATGGGCAAATTGGCGGGTTATTGATGTCGGGATTGATACAGTGCCAGTTTCATTTATGACTTTGCGACTTGAGCTTATTACGACTCATTGAATGATTTTCCACTCTCGGAAGGTCTCAAAGTGCTGCATTGTCGTAAGATAGAACGTCAAGATTTCGCGAGAAAGTAGTCCGTGGACGTAGAAGAACGTGGAAGGAGATCAGTAGGGTGATTTGATGAATTCGCCAAAGTTTTATCTCCGTGCCACTTCCCTGTGTAGAATGGTCGTGGATTCGCGGTTTCGCGTTAAATCTACACTGACAGTTACGACCGTGAACGGCAACAGTTTTGGTGTCAAAGCGCCGTTCCGGCAAATTGTAGAAATTAACGCAAGATTACATTTAGCGCTCGTCAAGCGTGTCGCAGTCGCAGTGTTCTCTTTTTGATAATATGTAAACGAATTAATATATATTGGATCAGTCAAACCGTTATTGCGTTCGATTTTCAATATCAGAACACAATATATGTGTAATATAGGCAACAATGTTGATGATGTCTAATCTAATCTAATAGACAACTAGAAAAATTGGTTGATGAATCATTTCTTTCTACTGAATAAAGTAAAATAACGCAAAATTCAAACCGGACACACTTTTGTACAGAGTGTCGCACGATCACATGGAAATTTTCAGAATGAACCGAATAAAAAAACTCGTCAGACATTTTTTGCGGCACAAGTCTATCGAAAAATATTTTCTTACGAAATTCGACAGTTATATAAAGGAGGAAAGCATGCAACGACGCGTAAAAATGCATGTGTCATGCAAATGATAAGAGTAATGCTCTTGACGCGATATTATCTTGACACAGTCGTAAAACTGCGCAAAACTTATGAAAATAATATTTTGCAAACGCGGTGAGAATCATGTATATGCGTTCTGCAAATAATTTTTCACTAGCAACTAGTCGCTGTGCAAGTAATCAAAGTACAGATAGTACCTGATATTTACGGAACCAATGAGATTAGCGTTGCGTATTATTTCCTTTTCTGAGCTTGTGCAGTACGTGTCGTAATCTCGTAATTGGTTTCCGTTATCAGTTAATATCGAACTAGTTCTAGTAGCTAATTCCTACAATTTTACGTATTAATTCAGAGTTACTTCTGATTCGAATATATATTGCTCTCTTATTAAAGAAATTAAGAGAAATCGTAGAATTCTTTCGTGCGATTACAATCATTATGCATGTGTATTAACAGATACAACTTGATTACAGTAATTGTACATATGATAATAATGAGCATTAATCCACTAATAGCATCTGCAACATAATATTAAAAAATTACGAATTGCAGACCTGTGTTATATTAATGATTCAAAAATGAGGAGTATACCTTCAGACATTAGAAATAATTGGTCATCAGTGATAATTACGTCTTTTATCTAATATATCTAATATATCTCATAGGCTTAAATAGGCTGCATTATTATCAACGTTAAGATACTTACGCGAACGATTCTGGGATGGTTAATTGCTCTATTAATTTTGCAAATGATTTTCTCGTTTCTTGTAACACCACTTTCTCGGAGTTTTTCGTACGATTTGTCGTTTCACTATCTGATAGATTTTTCAGATCTCATGCCTTTCCTGTTTTTGCATATGTATATTTCGCGAAATCGTGTTACGTGCGATTCTAATTGTAGCGTTTCCTATATTGCCACCGTTGCTCCCTCGACATCGACGATGTCGTAACGATATGTCTGATGGTTTCCGCTACCGTTATCGCTCCCGGTGAACCGTCTCGCTTGTTAGTGCGTCAAGAAAATGATGAGAACGTGTGAATATACTTTTCATGCCATTATGGCCTTCAGCCATGCGCTCCTGCAGCAAGGTCACAATGCAAATGTGCGTAGAATTTTTCAAGAATCTGCACGACTTCAGAAAACCGCCGTCTGCATATGGAAATGCAATGTATGTAATCATTCGTGAAGTTCCAATTAACTTTTTCCATTGCAAAAATTAACTCTTATCACGAGAGCACATTCGTGCGCCTTTGACAGTAGCATAATGCTCGTACGATTAACATGAAATACAAGTAGGACAATGCTTGATTTATTCCAGCTATTTATACATCATGTATGATAAAGCTTTTAAAATATAAATTAAATGAATATCGAAGTGTGGGGAAAAAGAAGGAAACAATTTATTCCGTAATATATGGACATCTCTTAATATTTTTTGTAACAACCTGACACACTTTGTTTAGATATTTCCATTGATTTTTATTATTACATGCAGCGATTTCGTTACAGTACCCTATTTATTTCAAACGTAAGTTCAGTTGATGAATTGACGCGATCGTGATGTAAACTACTCTCCAATATTAAAATTTTCATCCGAAATTAAATCACATAATCATATTCAAAGTCTAATTATACTAAATGCGATCAAAATCTTGTTTCGCAAATCTTCAGGAAGAGATGCAAATATGTTCCTTTGCGTCCCTTCCTCTCTCTCTCTCTCTCTCTCTAAATTGTTCTACATGTGCATCGAACGCGCATGGAGATCGAAGATGGATAACACGATGCACGTGCGGCACTCGTTATACGAACGTACGAGAGACACGATGCTGGCCAAGAGAGCGCGCCGATGCTAAATATAATTCAGAGAACAGAAATCGCCGCGCGTAATCCCCCGCCTAGAAACACGTTTAAGTCGCCTGAAAACTACCCATTGCTCTCGCTACCATTCGTTTTGGGGTTACGCCGGTGCACATGCCAGTTCTCTCTCCTGCTCCGACCGCCCTCCGCGCGCGCGTACTTCGCGCGTTTCCGCACTCGTTCCCGCAAGCACGACAGCGTGCGGACCGCATACGCAGCTGCAGTGAGTCCGGTGCAGCGCTCGCGCACGTACGCGCAATTTTACGCGCGGAGTATTGAGAGTACGAGCGGAGAGTTACGCGCGCCGCGTGCACCTGTAAGAGGCGCCGTGTTCGAAGTTGCGAAAGTTGTGATACCGCTGCGCGGAGAATCTGCGTTTCAATTGTTTGTGATTGGTGTGAACGTGTTGGAGAACATTTCACAAGTCGATGCAAAGAAAATATATCTCTTTTCCTCTTGGGAGGCAGAAACGAAGCTTAGATTCTACGCAATTTTTCTCTCCAATTTTTCTTTTGACTTTGCGGGGTTATTTTGCACGTTATAGTATCGTTCTATGTGCTGTTTGCAGGTACCAGCGTGTGTCTGATTTAGTTAATAATTGAAGTGTTTAATGATGTAACACTTTCCGTATGGTTTAACGGCGCATTTGCTGATTAGCATGATTGAACGTCATTGAACCGTTAGGTCATGGCAACACACACCTTGACATTTCATGGTCGTACGCGAAGGTGAGATTGATCGAAATCGAAAACAGTTGATGATACAAAGTGACATTTAGTTTATTTTCTTTTTTTGAGATTTAATGACCATGACTACAAAGTTATTTACCGGTAAGCTTATTGTCACAAAGTCTGATTTGTTTAGAGGATCTGTTTGAATGTTCAGATATTATAAGTTTTATATACATCATAATTTATTTCTATATAATATAGACATTGCATTACGTTTTTATAGCGCCTGATCTGCCGAGTATGTTGAGATTGGTTAAATTTGCACGGTTATTTAAGGATTGAAAAGAGAACTTTGCGACGAATTAGCGTTGGTCCGCAAAGTTTCTATTTTCGTGAGCAACCGTGTTGCTCGTTCGCTCAACACGGGAATGCCGGCGTGGCCTCGATTTTTACACCTTTATAGAGTGGAATGCAAAGCGGAATGCAAATCGCCCTGCAAAAATTTCCAAGCTAGAATTAGAACTATGAATTTTACTCTGCCTTTCGAGTTTCAACTGCGTTGCCGTGTTGCAAATATCCAAAGTAAACAATAAGGAAACGACAAGAATTCGAAGTCATCTTTTCTAATATTTGCCTAATTTTACAAAGAATTAATTATTTCTATATTTGTTATATACAATATATGTAAGCGCAATATATGAAGATCAAGAACAGATGGAAAGTGCGGAAAAGCGCGGCTACGCAAACCCGTCTTACTGACCGCAAAAGTCAAGTGGCAGGACGATCTCTTTAGATGATCGCTTTATTCCGAGGCGTAATGAAATCACTCTAATAAAAGCTGGTCGAGGGGCGAAACGCAATCCTCGCTAATTAGACATCCGCGACCGACGATCGTTTGGAACAAGATGCAGCTACAAAGTAGCCTGTAGCCAGCGACGCGCTGGCGCATTTGCGAGCGCACGCCGGTGCATGTGACTGCGCGTGGTTGTGCAATGTGTGTACACGCGGTATAATACGGACATAATTGTCGCGGCGGTTGTATAATGCGGTTTCCAGAGTCGGTAGTCGTTGCCCGAGCTCCGCTCTGGACGCAAACCCGAGGACGCAAAATCGCGAAATTCCGGAATCGAACATCTGATTACAATTAGCGGACGCTCGGAAATGACCGTTGTCAGCCGCGGACTCGTTGCCGAGGAATTTAGCATCGGTAGTAATCGAATCCAGCAGCCCCGAGTGACTCGACGTTGAATATCTAGTGCCATGGACACGATATCGGTATCGCAGGTGCATATTTATTTGCCGCCGCGTGCTCGTCGCAAACGTTAATCTGCGAGGCTTTAAGCTTATTATTTGCATGTGTCGCCGATATGCGACCTCGACATACTGATTGGAAATGTTGTTAAACCATTGCTGAAGCACCCAGCAAGATATTACACACGCATTCTCGATTTTCTCCTGTATAATCTGTTAAAATCAACGTTATGTAACAATCTTAATCGCAAGGAGATAAAATCGTCCGCGCGTTTCCCCGAAACTCCGCGCGTTTCGAACTCCGCTGCTCGTAATCACGGTTCTTCTTTCTCTTCCTTAAAACGCACGTTTCCGAGACGCGCAGCATCTTGCACGCGCTCTTCCATCGAACGCGTGTACAGCTCTCGCGAACGTGAATTTGCGCTCACGCTGCGTCGTCGCTGCAAGGCGGTAGCGGCCGCTTTTTGCTCGCTACGCGAAACTGGTCGATCATCATCGAAGGCTCGTTCGCGGCTCGCGCGCGCTATCCAGTGCGCGACGTGACGTCGGCTGCCGCGCGTGATGCGCAACGGGAGCGTGAAGCAAGAAAAAGAGAGGCATCAGGCGCAGATAACATTATTCGAAATCATAACGAAATTGGGACGCGTTGCTGAGTCGTGCTCGCGCTCGCACATAATTACGTAATATCGGCTGCCCGAAGCAGACGCGACCGTCGCGGCGTGGCGTCGTTCCGCTCGAATCCGCGTTCGTCCGTGTTCGTCGCCGTGCTCGAATAAAACGCGTACGCGTACGCGTTGCGTGCGTGCGTGCGTGCACACGTGCGCGTGCTTACAATTCCCGAGCGAGCGAGCGGACGACACCGTTCTAGAATTCCATCGCGATCGCGACGTCGCTTCCACGTGCGTGCGCGAGCCGCGTAGTACGCGTTAGCCGATGACTCGTAAGGCTGAGTAGTCAGCCAAACGAGGAGATTTGAGGCGCGGCGCGGTCGATCAATTTATTATGCGGGGCTGCGATTCCTTTATCTCGTTACCGCGACGAATTCACGAGGAAAGGTGCACAACGCCGCGGAACGTCGTCGGCGATGTCGTTACGGCACGGCTGCGTTCGCGGTGCGTTTTTTCCTCGTGTTCTCCGGTCGTATCGCGCAGTGTCGTGCAGCGTACAATCTCGTACTCCGAAGTCATCACCGTGCGAAGGTTCCCCAGGTTCCCTGCTGATGTCTGACAATCCGCGCGATAATAAGTGAAAGTCCGCGGTCGTAGGACGCGGGATTTGTTTCGCGGCGGTCGTCGCCGGAATTTTGAGGTCCGCTGGTATTCTCATCGTAAGCGAAATTTGTAGGACATAAGAATTCCCCACTTCGATACGGAATACCCGCGATAAGCAGAATTTCTGCCGCGTAGAAGCAAGAGATCGTAATGCCTTGACTAAGCAAGATTGTGGAATATAAGGCGCGGAAATTTCGACGGTTAGCCGCGACATTCTCGCCATATGCGAATTTCGTTAGACGCTGGAGGCTCGCAAGAACTCGCAGATGCCGATGCGAGATTCTCACGATAAGGGAAATTCGATGGACGTGGGACACATGATCGCAAACGGCCGTGACAATCAGCTCGCGATAAACGTCAACGATTTTGCGCGCAGCTTGTGACAAATCAAACTTGTTTACCGAGAAGAGCCGTGTAACGTGGGATTTTGTGCTTGATAATGAAGAATATTCACGAAAATGACGCGGAATAAAGTGCCATAAAAAAAGTCACCTGAGAAGATTATTGTCGGAGCGAAGAAGAGAGAGGCTCTTACGCGAAGTCGTGAAGACACGTGACGTAATAAAATTAATTACGTTGAATGCGACGAAGTTTGTCGAACGACTGACACTACCATCTTTTGCTCCGAGAGATCTGAGGGAGAATCGGCATGAAAATCAACAGCTTTTTCATCGCTTGACGTGGAAGCAGGAAATATGGACGTCGTGACAACTAACGATGCTCTTCCTGTGCGCGATAATAGAAGCGCACGTTTTCGAGACACGTTTTGCTTCACCGTTGCTCGCCGCGATTCGATCGTGACTTAGTAGCGTTTCTCGCAACGGGATTCCGCGGGAGAGAGAAAGAAAAAGAAAAGAATAGAGAGAGAAAGAGAACGCCATACGAAGACCATAGAACCGAGGTGTCAATTCTCCAGGGGATCGAAGTCGGGCATCGTGAGGAAGTCTCGTTCTATATATAACCGAGATGAACGAGGTGAGGCACGTCTTGACAGCTCTGAGGTCTCCGGCAAAGAGCTCGACCTTGAGCAACGGCGCCTCAGGCGTCGCGACGACTACTTGGTACGACGTCCCAGCGCCGATCATCGTGCATTGTCGCGAGTTCCACGAGGAGGCAGAACGTAAAGACGTAGATGTCAAAAACGACAACGTGATGAAGGAACGCAAAAAATCGTCTGAAAAGATTGCGAGCATCAACTCCTTTGACAAGGGTGTGGAAGCTGATTCCTTTGACAGGGAGAAAAAAGTCAAATCCTTAAGAAGAGATTCGAACGAAAGACACGAACGATCTTTGGGAAAGGCGACACCAACTGGAAGACCTTCCTCCGACACCGAGGCGTTGTACCAGAACAACGTGGAGGCGGCCTTGAATAGCTTGAGCAAAGTCTGCACCGAGTCTTCTAGGTTCAAATCGAGCCCCGAGTCCTGCGCAAATGACGGAAATCGGAACGGGAAAAGACACAGCACTACGGTAGAGCTGAACGCCACCACGTCGGTGAAGACGGACGTGGACGGGATACCAACGATCAGCTTCAGTTTCCTGCGCACCGACGAAAAGTACCACGAAGACTCTGCTGAGGAGGTGGTTATTCTCGAGGTGGACACAAGCGATCAGCCTGACTCCTCGGCAAATCAGCTGTACGACTTTCCCAAGAGCAGCGTTCTGGATAACAGTCGAACTTCTTTGGAACATACCGATGACAAGGAGATAAACGTGAAATCTTCATCGCCGGCGGTTCGCCAGGAGTTTTACGACGTGCCGAAGTCGATGAAGGAGATGTCCTTGAACGGATCGCGAGAGAAGGACGCGCAAGTCCATTCCTCGCGGCAGAACGTCAAGGAGGCCGCGAGTGTGATCATCTCGTCCAACCGAAGGAATCGCGACCAGATTAAACGTTCCACCAGGTCGCTCAAATCCGGAAGAAGGAGCTACGGTGCGTCCGACAGCGACGGCTATGACGCCGGCATAGCGTCGATGTCGGGATCGTATTCGGATCCGGAGTGCCCGAACGAGGAAGCGGCGTTGTCGGTGAGCGGCGACTCGGGCCACAGCAAGCGGCTGAAGCTGCAGAAGCGGCGACTAGGAAAAGCCTGGGGCCGGATGCGCAGCTGGTTGCGAGAGGAGAGGACCAAGATCGGCGAGGTGGTGAACAGGCACGCGAGGTTGCAGGCAGTCGGCGCGCTCAGTCCCGAGGTAGCCTCGAAAACATCCGGAATGAAAGAGAAAAGAGAGATGCAAACGAATCGGCAGGGTTGATAAGCGTTAGTTAAAGTCATCTGTGCGAGGGAGCGAGAATTGAAGGCAGACAAAAGCTATTCCGGAGAGAAACACAATTAGCATTAGATAGCCATGTAATAATTGAAGAATATCATTATATATAACTTTGCAATTTTTTGTAGTAGAGACAGATATAGACTTTCGAATTAATTACCTTTCTATCGGAATTTATGAAATTTGAGTTGACTTTAACTAACGTACATTAAAACAAGATTCAGAGAGCATGAGCGGGATAAGCTTATAATTTGCGGGAGTCACTTTATGTACATGACTTGGCGTTTGAAGTGGACCTTGCAAATTATGGACTCTTACTACGCTTTCACTCCGTTCCTTTCGTACGTTGCCCGAGGATCTCACAATTGATGTTAACCGATATGCAATATATTTTAGATTAAATGATATGATGCGGGTTTCTGACATTAAAGCCACTCTTCGATAGAATTTGAATCGAGATAATGTCGGACTCTAACTTCAGAAACGAACAACACGCAGAGTTACATACAAATCGATGATTTATTAGAGATATTCGCATACCGAGAATGACAAGTTTTCATGCAAATTTCTCCATTTCCACGGTCAATTTTTTAAATTCTCGCAAGGTGCAAAACGATGCTGCTTCCATGCGCACATCCAAGTCCAAGCAACGCGGCTTCTACGACCTGACCCGAGCACGCATCCAGGAGTCCGGTTCGATCACCAGAGTAGAGGAGTTCGGTCTGTCATCGGTATCGGAGGAGGCAAACGTCTCCGACGAGGTGGACAGACCAGTGTCAGCATCGCCGGATTCAGGAAAGGCGTCAGCGAACGGCACGAGATTACGCAGTAACCTGAGAAGGAAAACGGCCAGCTCGGACAATATCCTGGAGAACAGCAGAACGAGGCTTCAGCCGGTGTCTTTCAGCATGGACAAATTGTGTTCGGGCGTGGAGAATGACGATATGGTGACAACGACGGTGCCAACGACAGTGGGGGCTGGCGGCGACGTCGACACGACGAGGGATCACGGTGGGAAAGGTGGCCTGATTAAGAGGAGAATGCTCGGGTCAATCAGGGGGTTAATGGCCTCGACTCATCTGCTGCAGACCTACGAGGCCGAAGAGGTACTTTGCGCTCTCAAAAGTCTCGTTACTTCTTGCTCGTTGCGCTGCGCGGACGACTGACGTGTTTGTGCAGTTGTCGCACACTTGCGACACTGCGATTGATGTGTTTGTTGAGAGCTAAAAAAAAGAGAGAGGAGAAGGTATGAGAACAAATCGACAGTACATGTGTCGCGACCGAAACTGCAAAACAAATTCCAAGTACATCCGAATATTCGAATATTATTGCAAATTCGACAATTTAATGATTATATGGAAATTTGATAATCAAATTTAAATTAGTGGCAGGTTTCAGAAAAAATTTTTTCGATGACTAAAATTTTATTACTCTTCAGAGATTCTATCTTTTTATCTATGTGGAACAAGTTTCTCTCCTAACAAAGATTCTTGATCTTTGCGCAATATATTCAGATTATTCAGATACATTTCAGCATATTTTCTATGCGCCGTTGTGTCCTGAATCTTTTGACAGCATCTTTAATTAAATACGTTATTCTACGATCGTCCTTGTCGAGTTATGTCGAGCAGACCAGATGTGGAAATTTAAACTCGTAATAAAGGAGGTCATTAATGAAGCTTATGATTCACAGTCGAATTAGGTTAATATCGGCACGTACGAGATCATTAGAGATCGTTGTAAGACGATGTAGCAGATTATTCGATAGATCTCTTAATCGCCAGGAGCGATTTAGCGATTATTAGCTAATTTTGAACGCGAAAGAAGACATTCTAGGAGGCATTGATTATTATTAAATCCAATTATATATTATATAAATATTTTATGTTTATATTTCTATGATTTATATATATTTAAATATCCTATACATTTAGATATATAAATTATTATATTATTATATAATTATTATTTACATCTAATATATACATATAGATACGAGATTGTTTAACTTTCTTCAAGGAGATTACTTTGAAGATTTACGATCGATTGATCGTTGCAAATCAAATACAGTTTACACGTAAACGACGAATTTGACACCAAGTACTTGGTTAACTGAAATATCGCTCAGGAATTCTGACTCATATATCAATATTGAATGATGGCTTATTGCTGAAAGTTTTGAACTTCGCAACGTCAGAAATATCATCACTGAATATCTGTGATTCATACCGCTCGTTTGCTCGAATATCCCGTGCAGAAAATTGTTAGGGTCTAATATGAAAGTAAAGGCCCCTATAAGGAATAAATAGGGATATCCTAAAAAGGGATGCCCTATCATTGCCACATCGTGGCCCGATTAGATATTATATTTTTTATTATTTCCTTATAAGGTCCCGAAAAAATATTTGTTACATACCATTCTAGGGCCATATTAATATTGAGGAAAATTAATCGGGTCCTACTTAGGACCCTATAAATTTTTTTACACAGGATACTTTGGTCTTATTTTATTCTTGCGCTCTGGACAGGTAAGATACAAAAGTTACGACCATTCAGTGAGTAAATTTTAGATAGAATAGCAACTTGTTTGGAAATGTTCAGTTTTATTAGCAATATACTATGCTGCATACTATTTGAATTTTTAATCAATTTATGATTAACTCTATCAAATTGCTCTTACGCTAAAATCTTATAATATAGCCAAGAAACAGTATATATACATATATTTTCTTGATAGATTCGTAACGTTACTTTCAAAACATCTCTAATAATTTTATAAATTTCTATTAAATAATGAAATATTTATTATGCAAGGTTTTATTACCCGAAATTAAGGAATATTATTTTATTATTTATCGCTGACTACTACCTGTACAATATTTCGAGGGGTATTTTATAGCGGACGTAAACCGCTGTAAAATCATAGTCATCTCGACGAGATTTTACGAGATTTGCGCACGATAAATCAGTGACAGAGCATAGAAATGTCCGTACGCTTTTTCATGACACGATTCGCTCTTGCGAAAGTCTTTTTAGTGATTACCGTACTTATAGATGATCGTTTTTGCGCTGGAAATCGCTTTCACTATTACGGAATCTTTTATCATATCCAGAATTCTCATCGATCTATTATATCGATCTATTAGAAGTCACATTACGTTGCTGGAATGTAAATTTATCATACACGTAATTTCTTTTCAAGCGAAACACTGATCGATTATTTCTGATGAATGAAAACTTTTTTCATAGACATTAGCTACGAATTTTATACGTGTTCGGTCTCCTTAGCATAATCAAGTATTTGAAACAATTTTATGAAAGAAAACGATTCCAAATCGATCTAAATCCTTAGCAATTAACTGGACTATGTCGATATTGGCGTTTATTAACTATATGTATATGTATTCATACACCAATACTATAAATTTTTAAGAACATATATAACTATAAAAATACAAAATCTTTCAAAAATACGAAAAACCAAAAGTAAACCTTAAACAAATATGGATTGCAGATGTTTAAACAGATAATCCATAAAAAAATTTACGAATATAATTATACACGGTTGAGAGAGAGAGAGAGAGAGAGAGAGAGAGAGAGAGAGAGAGAGAGACAAAATCAAGGATATCGAGATTTTCCAGTTCGCGTCCGCTTTCGCCGGGAATAAAACGAAATTTTACAAGTTGCTCACCCAATTGAAAGATTTATCGACTGTTCAGGAGAAATGGCGCTAAGCATGCGCTAGGCATGAGCGCGCCTCAGAGCATCACAAGACCAAGAGCAAAGCATGGAAAGTGTGGGAAAGTTGCGCGGAGAAAATAGCCGACTTTGTTTCATACATACAAACAGAACACACACTCATACACACACGCTTGACCGTCTTCTATGTGTGTCTCGTCCTGATGATCGTCTACATATATGTACAAGTGCGCTTAGAGACACGTGGCCGTGAGGAACAGGAAAGATTGGCATGCTGCACCTTAACTGCCTTGCATTCGACTGCAGATTCCTCGATAGCGTAGCATGGGGGTCATTGAGTTTCTCCGCGCACTTTTATATGTACGATACATCGGAAGCGTGACGTGTAATTCGTCAAGGACGAGGAGTTCCATGCAGGGAATTGCCAATTCCGTCAGGAGAAGGTATAGAACTGGGCGAATTCTAGCGCTGCTCTTCTCACGTTTGCAGACACCCGCAGTAATTTTACTGCCGACTGTTACAACACATGATCATTACAACACCTGGTATAATGTCGACCAACGTGCGCGCCAATTACTCGCGCTTTTATCTACCTTTTTTATCAGCATTTTTCTCGTATATCCTCGGCATTCATTCAAGTTGAGGACATGCTTCCCTTACTGCGCTCTGCTTTCTTGCCGAGCGTTCACTTCTGCTGTTCTTCTCTGCATTATCTCAGCTCGAGTTTCGTAAAAGTTGCCGTGGAAAATATCGCGTCAATCGTCTGGTTGTCATAGGATTTGCGTAAAGCGCATTTTTTATCTGTAACGCAGCTCCAGTCGTTGACGTAACAGCTCGGGGAACAGCAGGCGGTAGTGAGCGATGCATGTAAATGAGAGAGAAGGAAGCAAAGAAAAAGAAAGAGAAAGAGTGAATTCTATTCAAATATTTCGTCAACGTGTGCGAAATTAAGCACGTTGGAAAGTGTCGTGTGCGCGGAACGTGCGTGCATTAACACCGAATATAAGTAGGTGTAGACATCAGGCGGTCGTGTCCTCGCGACCTCCGCGATTTCTCTGTGGGCCTAAAACGCGCAGGAAGTATTGTCGGTAAAAGGGAAAGGAGTAGTGATTCCGATTAAATATTCCGACGGTGTGCGGCTTGTGAGAGTCTCGGAACACGAGGCGCCGCTCGTCGCTATTTACGATTTCGCGTTGTAACGTGAAATGCGGCGGCGATCGTGTGGGAACACGGGAAGAGAGATGATTGCTTGTAGCGATACATTTCCGATAGGCAAAAGTATAATATTATGCAATGATACACGTGTGTCATCGGACAACTCAATTTCCGCAATGCTGCGCGTATGACGAATTCAAAATAAATACGAGCTATTTTTTGGAGCCTAGTGTTCTTTTAATAAAAATTATAATTTTTTTCTATAATATTATTTACAATATTACTTCTATAATATTATAAATAATATTATAAATAAATAAAGAAATAAAAAACGCGCTACAGACAATATTATAATTTTTTAAATTATAATATTGTTTCTATAATTTATTCTGCAATTGGATCTCTGCTAAAATACGATCTACTGCGAAATATAATAAATATATTTTTAAATTTTCAATTCCGTATATGAATTATCTGTGTATCCCATTGTACGGTATTTCCGGTATTATTACTAAATCGAGGTGTGACGACTAACGGGCTAATAATCTCTCGCAACACGCGAAGAAACGGTGATGAAAGTTTCTTTGTTAGACGATAAATATAGATGCGTCCTCCGATATGGCGAGATAAAAGGGAAGTCCTATTCGGAAATTCGCACGCGTTGTCTCGCATTAAGCGCAGCGGAGGAGAGTCATCCATGTTAAGTCGACTGACACGTTTGCGTCGACGCGAACAGCTGGTTTCAATCATGTCACATAGAGCTTTTGATCCCGTATGCTTCATAGTTACATCTATCTATCGGCACATAGAATAAAAAATAAAAATCACCAAGATTGACGGGGAAATATATCACAGCATATAAGCTTTACAAGCTCAAGTTTCACATAAACGACCCCAGTTAATTTACAAGTGTTTAATGATTATAATCATGGATTGATAGCTATGATAACAGTGTTCGCGCTAACGTTTCACGCGATTGCTAGATTTATTCCTTCACGCTGCAATAAACGTAAATAGATCCAATGGTCATCGACTGGTGACTGGTCATTGACTGGCGCACCTGTCCATTACGACGGCGGAGAGAATGGAGACAGACCACCTGTTGCAAGTACACGCCCATTCGTCGTCATCAGCCTGCCGTAATAGACGTATCGATTAACCTTTTAGTCGTACCACCCCGAATTGGTAATACGCCAACCTGTTCCATCTCGAGCAAACCTACCCGTGAACAAGTACAATCGCACTCGCGGTACCATGCGTCGCGTCGTACGCAGTGAACGACGCGTTGAATCGAAGATCGTATCCGCGCGAGGAAAGCGCGAAAGAAAGGCGAAATTTCTATCAATGCGAATTTTCACTTCGCACGACAAGCCTTATCAGCATGAGACGTTTGATTCCTGTTCGTCTGTCTGCGTGCTGTGCATGAGAACGCGAAACCGGAAGCGTTTCATTTACGCTCCTTGGAGCATACAAATAGAAATAGAACATTGATACAAATAGAAATTAATATTTCTACATGTAGAATTAATGTAATAAAAGTAACATGTAATTTTTCCTGAAAGTATCCTCTGTCAAAAGGAAACGAGATCGTTTTTATCGATTTTATGAATAGACGTGAGAGATTTCTTTGAGATACTTTGTAGAAAGTCAAGGAGACGTGGAAAACTTGCTTATTTTACGTATGCTAGGATATTCTATTTGCAGGAATGACCCAGTGCCGTCTGTTTATTTATACAGATTTTCCGCAATGAAGCATGACACGTGAAGTTACATTTCCAGTATTCATGGACATGACTCGTTACGCATACTTGGCAGGATTACGTATTGACGCTAATAAACGAATGACGGTTATCCGATTAATGGCATGGTTGTGTGAAAGGTGAATCTGCCGGCCATTGATTATGCATTTAATTATCGTCGTTTCTGTTGGATAAACACGGCATTACGTTATAAGCGGAACGAGCAAGCTACCGCAGTTGCATTCGGTTACAAGTCCTGTCAGACATGTCTTGCCAGACAAATCGTTGAAACGTGAATAGGATTCGGTGGCTCCTGAATAACGTTGGCGGCTAGGCTAGGCTACGTCTATCTCCATGACATTTCATTAATTCACCGACCAAACCGTTTTCAACTTTCGCCCGTTCCGATTACAGAAATGTCTCGTGTGCATAAATTTATCTTAATATATTTAACTTTCCATCGCACGCGTATTTATGCTGCACGCATTGCGGGCTACGGCAAAACAACTATTTTTCACGACGTTTCGGACACGCTCGATAGAATTGATCTGGAAACCGATCCTGATCTTCAACCGAATACCAGTAGCCGCGGCTGCCGGTGAAATATTATATTATACATGATAAACCAGGTGCTTTTTCGATACGTAATGGGCGCAACGGCGATTACGTTAACTCACGCGAAGTACTCGAGAATGGAAATGCGACACAGGTCCACTTTCGGTAAAATTTAGACCGAGTCCATAGAAAGTCGCTCTGTCATTTTGTTACTTGCGCCACAAATAGACCATGTCTATTAGACGTTACGCTGCATACGGTTAATATACTCTGTCGACTGCTTGATCATGTTTTATAATGACCACGTAAATCTAGCATGACATTTCTCAAAAGTGGCCTCGCGGAATTGGACTACTTTTTGGATCTTGCACACGCGTTTTTGGATGCGTATTGAGCTTTTAGTTCGAGTAACTTATGATTATACCTGCAAACGTTTATTCGTTAAATGCTTATTGCATATCTTCGAACAGTATGTATCACGAGTAATATATATTGTTAAAACAGATGGACTCTTTCCTTCGCACGATCATTTAACAATAATGGTGCCAATTGTCGATTTTAACTTAAGCTCAGTGATTCACTCTGCATATAATATCCCGCCTATCTTGTCGCGCGACCGAGGCGATAGCTACGCATTATGATTCATTGACAAAATAATCAGATCGCCGGGAAGTCTCGGCACCTCTCGCAGCTTACTTATCAAACATCGGTTATCAGATTGGGACTCGAGAATGTTATCGACAATATCGATTCTCGGCAATGACCGTCCGAAATCGTCGATAGCAAAAGTTTGGTTTCGAAATCAAAACGGCAAAAGCGTATCGTGTATCGTTGTTGATAAATGAAAAATACAATAAGTTCATACAGCACAATGATAAGACCGTCGGGCGAGCCTCTTGCGAAATAAATCCGCACGGCTCGAAATCGAGCGTGAAGCTAGACAGATACGCCCGACAACGATATTCGCGATATGCAATTTCTCCCTCGATCCGGTTGCTGTTACGATCGCGACAGGAAAAATACGTAATTCGTGAGGCAAGATTTCTAGGAAAATATCCAGCACTGTAATCAATGTCGTTTCGCTAATCAGGGAAAACGAACAGCCACATTCGAAAACGCAGATCAGAAATTTCGATTGTATTTGCTTAACGGAAATATCAGTCTCAGATATTCAGGTCTATACTTCAAAGACCTTGAACTTAGAGAAATAAGACCTCTGTAATCAATCGGCGACATGAATATTTTATGAGACAGCTGGCTATCATAATTAACATAATCATGATTGCGTGTAAACAGTTTTAGAGAGTACATCTTTCGCTTGAGAAGCAATTACTTATCTAGGTCTCCAGGATAAGATGCAACGGTAAAATTTGCGAAAAAATTCCTATATTAATATTTGCAGAATCAATAATAATTAATAAGCGAATTCTTGCGTGGACTATTAAATCTTTCATAAAGCAACGAAAAAATATTATTTGCTAAATCAATACTTTATACGTGAAATAAATTCCTTAACAGTTTTCTATTTCAAGTCAATAATTATACTTTTTTTTTATCAAAAAATGTTATTTGATGCGTTTGAAATTTACGTTAATCGTTTTCATATCTGAAACATTTTTAGCGTTTGTTTGGTATTTATATGTTAACAGCAAAGTAATAAAACAGAGCGTTAATAAAATATTTATATTATCCATACTTTAACTCCATTGGCGATAAAAATAATTGTGTAATACAGAAGAAGTAGAGATCTCTAGGACACTTATGGTTGTCATATAAGTTATCTTATCGCCTGTGCAAGCTTGACAAATGTCAAAGGTGCGTAGGTGTTGTATCGATTAGTTTACACGAGCTGCGAAACTGGGAGGATTTCGTAATAGAAATCTGAAAACTTTGTTCTAAGACTTTAGACGGTGAGGCTTTTTAATAGTCTTATGTAACTTTTATGAGCTATAATCGTGAGAGAGCGTGCAGATACACGGATAACGAAAATATAATATCGTTACCGGGACCGGCGAGATTCCGATATTGCATAATGCGATTACGCACGATGGTCAAATGTCGAGTTTGTAGTGATGCAGCCGTCCTCTTCCTAGAAATATTTTCGCGAATGAAAACTTCGTATTATATAAAATCCATGGCGAAAACGACACTTTGATATGACACATAAATATACAAAGCTTGTAAAGATAAGAAGGATGATGAATGAAAAGAAATTTATAATATTATATATCCCGCGCATTTGCATGGTAATTACAAACTTTTGCCATCGAGGGACAAAAATCTGCGACAAAAATCTAGTCTGGAATTATAATTACATATAATTATATGTTATATTATATTATAGATACGTAAGAACAAATATGTGTTCACTTGCAGTCTGCATCAAGATTACTGACGCAAACACCAATTCGTCCGACTGACAAGTACTCGGTCGTATTTAACACGCCATGCTCCAGCGGTTCTGTAGAAAGGCAATTTTCCGTTGTCGGCATCAAACGGAACCTTATTTAAACACCATTCATTGGACTTGAACAGATTTGTAATAGACGTCGGACAACAGCGAGTTTTGTTGTTCCTTTGCTCGCAGTTCGCAGGATACAATTCTCATCTGATATTAAAGTTTATTGTAGCTTGGTCTATACACGTTCTAATTACATGAGCTACAACTCGGTTCTTTCGGCTTTCCTCGAGGCTCATCAAGCCAACGCTTACTTTCACCGATTGCCTAGGGTTATCATTAAGCTTTAATCCGAATTAAGTACCAGTCATCTTTGCACGGCGAACGAAGAGGAGCGCGATATCCGATAGCCGCGGGAACGTTTGCTACAAACGAACAAAAGCCTTTCCCTTATAACTAGTGTTTCGCGATTTTATCGTTCCGGCATCTTCCGGAACGAATCCCGGCGAAAAGAAAAGTTTCCTATCCGTAGAATCAGGTAACATAATCGAAGGTACGGTCGCGTTAACGTTGGAAGTTGCATTAAAACACAAAAGATGTTAGTAATGTACTTAATAATATTTTGTATTTTAAATGTTTTAAATATGCATTTTAATATATTTTAAATATCTTTTATCAAATTGTGTAGAATTCTTTCACTCGCTTTCTTTCACAAGACCTCGCTTAAGATGTAAATTACTTTCCATTAAAATTTTGTAACTCTGTAATTATTCGGAGAACCGCACTGTCAATTGTTTTTACTTGTTGTGCTTAATTACTAATTTCACGGATCCATGATGCCGACTTTCACGATGGCACTCTGGGATCAGAAAAACCATAACAGTATCGATAACATTAGCTAGTGATTAATCTACTGTGCTGTCTAGGATCTGAAAATTTATTGAAGTGTTAAATAACCACGTAATAGATACGCTTCTTAAAGCATTTAACTTTCTTTCGTAAAGTAAACAATCTCTAAAGTAGAATTGGATAATTTGAAGACTTAAAAAAGATATCTCTATTCCTCTCTCACTTTCTTGCAGATATATAATATCTGTAATTCGAGCGATTACGTTTATATGGTCCATGTGCCTTGTAAACAAAACGGCTGGATAGTACCGTTTCGAAGTCCCGTTTGTAATAATTTTATGCAACAAATACACGGAAGAACTAAACGAACATGCAGCAGCAATGAGGCGAACGATTGGATGAATCGATAATAATATTCTGAATTTCTACAATAATTAAAACATGAACCAGTGGCGAATATTATAAGCTACCTTACATTATACGTATCATTTTTAATTTTTATTAAAAATTTTATTTTACATTCGTATCTATCTCATCTCTTCATTAAAATTTCATGCAAGAATTCTTTAATTTTAATTCTGATCTGTATGTGAAGAAGTATTTTTTACATTTATTCCGCTCGCAGAATTACTTATTAAAATTTTATGTTTTAACGTAAAAGGATTTCTAAGGTAATTTCTGCATCAGTGAAACTAACGGTTACTTACCGAATTTCATTTTCATGCAAGCATGAGCACATGCTAGAGGTACATGATAGAGTACATGGCTCGCTTTAATGGTCGCACGAAAGAAGTTATCGCATAATTCAGTGCAAGACATTAGAGCAAAGTTGCATCTGGCAAGCCGCGATGCGTGGTTACCGCTATTTTGTACGTTTTCCTCGAGGGCCGCGTGTATTCAAGCATAGAACCGGACGAGTTATAAATTTTTGTCTCCTGAAGGCGAAACTGGTTGACGGTTCCTTCCGGGACAATCGTTTAAAGATGCACTAGAGAACTCCACAATTTGCATTAAACTTAAAATAATTCTATTATTATCATCATTATATATAATTTTATTATTACCGTCATTGTATTACTATGCATCAAATTTAATAATTTGATGCAAATTGATATTTATTCTTTGTTTTCATAACTTTTATTATTAAATTTACGAGTAATATGTATAGTATAATATTCTGCTTTGAATTTTACTGCACGCAATAAAGTTTCTCCTGAATTTTGACACGATGCCACTTTCTATGAAGATTATTTACTGGCATTAAAACTAGATTGTAACATTGCGATCACGAGAGAAAATCTTTATACATTTTTATCAGAACTGTCGCGATGAGATTTAAGAGGATAGTAAAGTAAAATACCTTAAATTATATTTTGTTTTTTTTAAGTACGTTGAAACGCGAGTTATACTTTTCATTGTCTCATCAATGTTCAATATCTTAATATTTTCTTCTTATATCCAGGGAGGACAAGGCGGTTTCGAGGATGTCCGAAGATATATCAAACAAGGGGGTGATTTCTGCAAGGAATTGGCATCCATTCTTCATGAAAGGTATTCTTTTACCACTTTTTACTTCTCGAGCGAACGATATTTGTTAAAACATTTAAAAAATTAAAAATTAAAATGAATTTCAGGGCTGAATTGGAAGCCAATTATGCGAAAGGTCTCAGCAAACTCAGCAGCAAGCTGACAAAGGCTTGTGCTAAAGATCAAGGTGATTATCAGCATTCCTCTGTCACAAATTTTATATCTCTGTATTTGTTGCATTAAGGCATCCTGTTAATAATTATACGGCGCATATATTATAATTATCGCTATTATATATAACAGCAAATTAATCACAGAATTTCTAGATGAAAAATTTCTAACTTTGTGATTAATTAATTCTTTGTAACTTTCTGAACATTTCATCATATGTTTAAACATATCTTCAAATCTTGCACTATATATTTACCAAGGCGGAAACGTGTTTATCGTGTGATTCATCAATGGAAAGTGAAAAGATGATTCCATCCACTGTTTCCATTCGTCAATTATGAGATTTTGATATAAGCCGATTTAATTTTTCTTTCCCTTTCCGTTCGATTGCGTTATTACTGCATCGGGCATAATCGCTTCAAATTCCTATGAGATCGACATTGCGAGACGGGCGGCGCCCGTAGAAGCAAGATCATCTCTAAGCTGCTGTCTTTCATAATGCAGGTGGTAACAGCACCGGAGGTGTAAACGAGGCATGGAGGTGTGTTGGCGAGGAGATGGAGGCCGCCGCGGAAGCCCACCGGCTATGGGGCATCGCGCTGAGCGAGCAACTCGCCAAACCGCTCAGAGTAAGTCCATGTCTTGAAAGATAATTACGCGTCTCTCGTTGCAAAACTGCGCGCTGGACCGGGACCGCGAGGGGAAGAGTGACGTCACTGTACGCGCGATTGCGCTTACGTAACTAGCGTGTAAGAGACGTGTTAATTGTAAAACGACATTAAAATGGAAGATGTTAATAGGAAAATTTATCTTGCCGGTTTGTCTAGTATTCTATTTCTGTGGACATCTGCGTGGTGAGGAGCGCGTATCAAATCGCGAGTATTAAGCTGACAGCTTTGTGTGAGATTGCCTTGCGTTTGTATCAACTTTCTTGCACGTGCGTGCATTTCTCGACGTACTTTAAGTCGACTTTCTCTTCGCGAAAACCGCAACGTAAATATAATTCCTCGTTCGATACTTCCTCTTCCAATATTTGTTGACTGTTAGAAGAACGTTGACCCTTGCCTAGGTAGATTGTTAAAACTTTGTCGATCGAAAAATAAAAAGATGCGTCTCGGTTTGCAGGTGGGCGTAGCGGAGGCGCAGGGCCGATCGAGGAAGGCAATCGAGAACTCGGTGGATAAGGCGTCCAAGTCGCTTCAGGAATGGCGCGGAATCGCGTCAAAGAGCAAGAAGCAGAGCTTCGCCAGCGCACGCGAGAACGAGAGGCTGCAGGATCTAGCGCGGCTGCAGACCATCAGTCAAACCCAACAGAGCAACAACAAGTTGTCAAATCATCACATGACGGAGAAGGAGGCGAGCAAATTGGAGACCAGGCGCAGGAAAGCGGAGGACTCATCGCGCCGGGCGGACACGGAGTTCTATACGGTGAGCGTGAGGGCTGAGAGGGCCAGGTTGGAGTACGAGAGCACAGTGAGGAAGGGCGCGAAGCAGATGGAATTGCTCGAGGAGGAGCGATTGAGCGCCTTGAAGGACTTTGCCAATGTCTACCTAGCGCACTTGCAGGCTCTCGCGCCGCGACTGCAGCAGGTAATTATAACTTTGCGTGGAGGATGATTAATGCGTAAAGGCGTAACATCTTACATTCGATGCTTTCAGAGCGCTGATCGTTTGCTGACGCCTGTGCGCGGCTGCAATGTATCGCAGGACCTCGAGACTCTGAAAAATCTCGTACGCCGAATGGACAGTAATGATGTAACAAACGCGGAGCAGTTACTGCCGGACTTCTACGCCGAGCACGTCACGTTGGCGATGAACCGCGAACGACGGAAGCAGGCGTTGGTGAGAGTGCTGCATCTAATAAGACAGGACCTGGAGCGAGAAAGGCGTGGTAGAGAGGGCTTGGAGACGTTGCACCGAGCTTTCATCAAGACACCAGCGTTCGCTGCGGATGAGAGCACCCAAAACGTAACGGACAAGTTGCATCACGTACGTTTCTCGCATTGGCATTTAATATACTTAATAAATTATCTCGCGTCGAAGCTGCAGATAATTGAATGGTTGTTGCATCCTTTCTACAGATGCGTTCGATGTTGCTATACTTGGAAGCGGCTAGATATAAGGTCGGTGGTACGCTCGCGGAAGTAGAGGGCAGTAAACGAGGCAAACATCCCTTATCGGATCACATCTTGGTCTCGAGGGATAAACAAGGGCTGCAGCAGAGCGTTCTTAAGGTAATTCATCAGAGAAGAATAAATAAGATCTGCTAACAATTGAAACAATGGAAATTGCTGTTGTTGCAAAATACAATCGTCTCTCTGAAATTCTATCATTCTAATATAAAATCTCGATTATTGTAGATTCCTTCTTGGGCAAAGAACGAATCATTTGAGATTCAGGACGGCGATGATGAGCTGGAGATGCATCTAGCGAAGGATCAGGATACCGAGACGCGCGATTGGACCGATCGGACGGCCGGCGACGGCAACTCGGAGAATCCACCGGATGAAGACGATTTCAGCGACTTCGACGAGTTCAGCAGCCACTCGGAGGACAATAACAATCAGGAAGTTGATGGCGTGGAAGTGGCAACGACCACGGCCGAGCACGCGGAGCAGTGTCGCGCGATTTATCAGTACTCTGCGAATCTGAACGACGAGCTCAGCCTAAATCCGGGCGATTTGATAACCGTCCATCAGAAGCAGGCGGACGGCTGGTGGATAGGAGAGTGCAGAGGCCGCACCGGTATATTCCCGGCCACATACGTCCAAGTCATACATTAACAATCGCGCGAACGACATCATCGAGCATGCTTATCGTGTTACACGTTAACGTTTATGCATTACGCGTAACGACGATAATTCTCTTACTAAATGGCTTCTCAATCTGGCGTCGCATCAGGTAAGAGTAAATTATAATGTGCCAATAACTTTACGCGCAACGAATAATTTCACGCATATAAATCAAGCGCAAATATCTCGACCATAAATTCGCTCGCTTAAAAAAACTGACTTGAGAATTAAAACCAAATAGTAGTTACCACCACACTCGCGAGACGCTCGACGAAATAATACCAATCTCGGAGGGAAATATTTTAGTCGCATCGTCATCATTTGCATAACGTATCTGCGCACACGCGCGCGCGCGCACGCGCACACACACACACACACACGTTTTTTGTATAATTTTTATATATATCGCTATTCTTTAATTAGTGCTCGTTTATTTATACCGTTGTGAGAGGGACCGATCCCCACTTACACGACTGCGAGTGTATTTTTATGATAAATCTGACGCTGCATAATCGTATTAATTTTTAAATGAGATACTGTCTTAAATTGAAACTACTAGCAGCACGGCATCATGTGAATATGCTTTTATTATAGTTGCTGTACTTAGTCTTTGCCATAGTGATTATGTTTGTCTGTACTCCAATTATTTTATTCCGAAGTTATTCTGATAATTCTAAGTTCTTGATATGTGTCTCACATCTCATTTCTAAGATCGAAAAATTATACCGAGTACTTGCTTAATTTATTAAAAACTTGATGTACACACACGAAGAATAATCAATATTGGGAATACAGCAAATTGCATTCGTGCAGGATAAAACATGTGCAAACAAACATGGGAAATTGTATATATCATATATGATGCAAGCGTTTAACTGTAAATATCCAAATACAAGCAATTATTTAAGTACACTATTGTAATATTATTGAGAACGCATTTATTTACAAATATAATAAGCTGTCTATTAATCACTGATGGATTCTTATCAATCCTCTATCTGGCTAGAAAAATGCTCTTCCAATTGCCTTTTCACCTCCTCTACAACGTCAGAGCTGTTGGCTGCAAAAATAACAAGATGAGTTTACGTTGTAACATCATGAAATATGCATCGTTATCTCACGCGTGTCGTATTTACCGCAAAACGGATGGCTATTGGCAGTAATTACAAAAAATTTTCCCCGTTGAGCGTAGATTTCTGCTCTAATACCCATTTCTGTGCAGCTATCTTCGCTACAAGGTTCTCTAATTATTTGCAAAAAATGTCTGTATGTTAAATCCCAATTGCGTGCCCAGAAACTACAATTACGAGTAGCAGCGGACGTCAAAGATTCCGTGAGATAGATGTAAGAGCGCCCGTGGCTGCAGATTGCTTCTTGTATCGCTGAAAGTATATATAGAAAAATAGTTGCTCTCACTCTTTAGATTAATTAACGGCTGTTTTATCAACACCAACCTTTTTTCGGGATTATATTATCAAAGATCGACGATTCTGTTCTTACGCAGCCAGGTTGCATTTCACCACCGTTTGGATAAAAATCAATGTGGCCTATATGTAAAGATATTAAACAATTAAGTAGATAGATCATGCTGCATGGATGAGAGACACATTGTCATAAACTATTATCTACCTATAGCGTCAGGTAAACCGAGACCCAGTCTCCTGAGTAATCTGCCATTCGTATGTATCACGTCAACAAATGGAGCATCCGTTTTATGCAAATGAGCAGATGCTTCGGCTCTCTTGAAACACGGTTGTGCCGGATCCAGTCCGGTGATTCTCTGCACGGTCCATCTGTTACGTATCTTTTTTAATTCCTTTGCTGCGAACCCGCAAATGTGAGCACCGAGACTGTGCCCTATCAGATGCAAAGGGCCCCAATTACTCACGTTCGGTTCCTCACTGCTGATTGTAGCGTTCGTTATGTGTTCTATAAATCTTTGTGACGTTGTACGTTAAAAAGTGAACGCACCCTCAATTCAGACAATACGATGTATATACGCACTTTGAGATCTGATAGCCCACGATTCTGGTATTAACCGCTGCCTTATAATAGTTCCAAGTGT
The DNA here is from genome assembly GCF_003672135.1 of Ooceraea biroi. Classification (NCBI taxonomy): domain Eukaryota; kingdom Metazoa; phylum Arthropoda; class Insecta; order Hymenoptera; family Formicidae; genus Ooceraea; species Ooceraea biroi. Next base: position 11,592,513 of record NC_039510.1, read on the forward strand.
TGCTGCCGGCACTCCAATCTACTACTACCACATTGACATCATCCTACACCATATACACACATACACAACAGCGGTTCTATAAACGAACATTATCTACCACATTTCGGTAGATAACTTACCCATTCAAGTAACGCCTCTTCCAGATTGCTTATCCACGTTTCTTGACCGTGCGACAGGAAACCGTGCACTATAATTACCGTCCTGCGTTCTATCTTGAAGTCTGTCCACTCCAAACCGAACTGCTCACCAAGCACCACTTGTACACGGTGTGGTTGTTTTCTCGAGGACAGGGAGAACCGTACATCTAACGCGTTACTTCCATTGGGGTTGTTTCTGAATATTCTCTCCAAGACCGTCGCGACCCCCTTTCCCAGTCCAAAACAGTCCACCTGGGTCTCTTCTTCATTTGCTGACGAGTTGAGGAAAACTCTCAAATTTCGCGTGCGTGTCGGCAATGCGAACGTGAAATTTGCCAGGGTAGTCTCATTAAAAAGCGGCACAGCTTTAGCGGCGTGTATCGTTCTATTCAGGGCATGTCGATGAGCTTGAATGTTCGTCACGTCCAAATGCCTTAGGCAAGAGCATTCTTTGATGGAGAATTGCCAGAGAACGGCGAGCACCAGAATGGACATAGACACCATCGTCACGCAAATGCACATTAACTCTTGATGCTGCATTTATATTGCCTCGACGGATAAGCAGCAATACAGAAAATATGTGATCGTCACGTTTGTGCGATAAGTCATGATGGTTTGCATTTAATCACAACACTTAGAGAAAACAACTCTTTTAATTTTTGTTACGATCAAGGCAGCTTTGATTATATAAAAACAAGTGTATTGACCATTGCCTCTTTTGATAACCGAGTTACTACACTAGAAACTGATAATCTTGCTTTCATAAATACTATGTCAGATTTATGGAATTATTCGAAAGATACGATTGATGGAATTTTGTTATCTATTATTGTTTATCGTTATCTATTTCGTCGCATGCTTGAAATGCCTTCATAAATGGAATGCGATTACTAGAAATGTTGATATGCAGTTATATCCAAAAATATATTTTTATTCTAATGAAACAACCATCTAAGTTTGTCGGTTAAATTTATTGCATCACCTTCCTCTCGACTTTTCGCTTAGTTTTATTACTTAATTAAACAGTTGTGTAAAATACATATGTATAAAATACACATGTATGATGTATTTTTTAATGAAATTTTCACATGAAAATACATAACAAATATATTTATACATACTTCTTTTACAGACAAATCATCCGTACAGTAATAAAGAAAGATGACAGGAAGAGTGTGCCTTTACAAGTAACTTATATAAAGTACATTTTTCAAATTTATGTTTTACAAAATTCAACATTCAATTATGGAACTCGTCGGTATTAAACAAGAAGCAGCATTAAATGTGGAGCATGTAAATGTGGAGAACATGACAATAACATAAAAAAATTATATTACGTAGAATTCCTACTATCATCCACATTTCTCTTTTTTTCCTGAAGGTACGAAAAGTACCGAAAAACGTATCACAATTTATATATTGAACTTCTTCTTGTTTCGGTGTCTCCCCTTCTTCTTTTGCTGCCATGACAGAAATTTGCGTATGAAGCACACCACAATCTACGTACTATCGATGAAAAGACAAAATTGTATCTACTCACTTTTGGTTTCTGGAATAGTGCCTGATTCGCGGTTTTCTCCACACTACCACCTTGGAAGCTGTTAAAGTCGACTGACTTGTAATCGAATTTTTCTGCAGGCAACATGCCTTGTTGTCTCAATACCTTTTCATTTGCCTTCTTCTCACCTTTCTTCCTGACTCTGGTAATGGTAAACATTTTTACGTCATGATAGATATATTACATATGTAGTATTATGTTCGATCGAATCGAGTGACTTACCTTATAGATTTTACTTCAGGATCGTCACCGTCTTGTATTTGCACGAGACTTTGTTGCACCTTGCGCTCTTCGATTGCTTGTTGAATGTCTTGCTTCGCCTTTTTCGACATATGTACAATCCTGGTGTCCAAAGACGGCCTCGGCGTGGAAAATTCGCTATTATCCCTTTCCTGATTCTCATGTGCTTTCGCGATGTCGGATTCTCTCTTTCTTTTTCTGCCGTGCATTTGACCTAAGGTTAATTTCGCATTTTTCTTCTTCTTCTTAGACGAGGCTTGATCGTCCGTCGTCACCGTTTGAGATATTTGTTTAAAATGCTCATAAACTCTCTCTTTGCTCTCGTCAATTTCGTTCTTGCTTATGCATTCTTCACTAACTCCTTCATTTAGACGCTGTTCCTCAACTTCCTTTTTCAGCTCCTTCTCTCGTTCCTTTGCTTCTTGATCCGCTACCATCGGTATCACACGTTTATATCTCATGAACGGACTTACAAATATGGCCTTCTTACCACTGCTATCCTTCGATTCTTCGTTCTGAAAGTAAAAATGTGATTTCGTCGTTATGAAACAATTTAGACTAACAATTTTCTATCTCTTCCCAAAATAGTTTTTAAATATTTTCTGTGAAATTCTACATACAGAGATATTATTACATTACATATATTGTTTGTATCTTATAAAATGCTACCTCTACTTTACCTCTGACATAACTGGCGAATCGAATACTGTCACAGTATGCTTCACTGCTTGATGCTTATTCGCCTTCGACGGCTGCATCACGCCATTCTTATCCAGAAGGCAAGGCAAGTCCGCTCTCGGTTCTGTGCCACTCGGTATATCGTGCAACTTGAATAACGAATTTCCAAAATCCACTACGTGGTTCTGTTGCATCGATCTCTGGCGAATATCTGCTTCCGGAATAGACTTCACGAGCGGTTGCTCCCTCGCCTTTAGCACTATCTTGTGAATTTTCAGTAAGTTTTGTCGCACCAACGGCGGGATTAGGTTACAACACGCCAAGATGCCTTGCATTTCGCGCGGCAACGTATCGGATATGTTGAACAACATTTGTTTCGGCAGAACATAGTCGACACTGTCGTCTTCTTCCCTTGCAACAAGATCTCGCCACTTGTGCAACTCCATAAATGCGTACATCTGCTTGTTGTTGAATGCTCTCGGTTCCTTTCTGTACATGTTCATGCAACTTTCTTCCGACCAGACTGGTTTCACGTACGTCCGTTTACAGATGTCCGTACTTTTATCGAATACGACCTTCAAGAGATTAGTCTTGCCGTTGGCTGCGTCGATCAACTCGTTTTTCAACATATCCTTTATGTAAAGCAGATAGTGCGTGTCTTCCCTCGCATATTTCATCATTTCAATCGTTAAAGGTCTTATCCGCCAGTCGGCCAGTTGAAAATGTTTATTGAGATCTATATCGCAGTATCTTTTTAACAATTTGTTCAAACTACGGTAAGGGAGATTAAGCTGTACCGCTGCTTGATGAGTATCGAACATGTTCACTATATATAGTGACAGATCTCTCTGAAGCCACAAAATGTCCATGTCGGCACCGTGAAAAACCTTTAGGATCGTAGGTTTCGTGAAGATCTCATTAAGCTGATGCAACTCTGATCGTAGGGTCAAGGTGTCAATCAAATAATCGGTATGCTCCGTCGATATCTGCATCAAGCAGGTTATGCCTTGGAACGTCCTGTAAGAGTGATGTTCCAGGTCTATGGCTATCTCCTTGTAAATTTTCAGATCCTCCAAGAGAGTCTTGAACTCGCATGGCGTCTCAATATATTCGAACTTGGTATTATCTAATGACTTGTACTTCACTGGCACGCTCTTCTTCAACTGGCACTCTGGCACTTCAAATTTATCTAACTCAAATTCGTAAGGATGATTAAACACCTCACCGTGCTCAGTTTCCTCGACATAGAGGGCCAATGGCTTCAAGGAATTGGGTTTCTCCTTAAGTCGTGGCACCCATGGCTTTGAGCTATTGTCGATTTTGTCTTTGAACATTAACTGTGGCCTCTGTACATTCTTTCCACCTAATAAACGTATTTTCTCAGAATTCGGGTTCTGTCTAGTCTCATTGGTCTTTGCGTTCCAGCTACCATTCACGGCAGTCTTTGGCATTTGCGATACAACTAATTCTACTTGGGGATTTTGCTTAATACCACATTCTTCATCCATTAATATATTCTGTAATGGTGCAGTAAAACAGTAAATGCATTCATTAAGAGAAATTAATTACATAAAAAATATATTAACAGCTGATTATATAGAAACAATGCTCACTGCTTGGTCAAGTAGCTGATCATTTGCATCGAGTAAGAGTTCAAATTTCTCGTCGATGTCTCGGATTGCAATGTTCATGGAACCGATAGATCTTCCCATTATCGTCCGCATTGTGTCCAACATCAGTTTAATGCTTTTATTTCTGGCATCATTGAAACTTGGGAAGCAAGCATAGTAGTTAAAATTGTCCCCAGCAGGTAGATTATTCGCTGCTTTGATCCCATTTCTCATTACATTAAATGCCTCCTGTAAAATACATTTTTTATTTTTATATTTTATTATCGAGATAAAGTTACGTTAAGTGCATTCATTTTTTATCTTACTTATTAAGGTATTTCTTTGAATAACAATTTTGTTAATGACATGTCTGTCATGCTTATAGCAAGTACATACCTGGGTGTATTTTTCAAAAGTTTCATATCCAGGAACAAGATATTCGAATGGGTCGTCATTTTGTTCCTTCTCGACATTGTCACTTTGCGAAGTACCCGCTTCATCATCCCAATTTTCAGCAAGTTCCATGTTTGCTGCGTGAATATTCAAACATTCGTCAGGTTTTCTGTCCTTTTTTTTGTTTCCCTCATGAACGTATGCTTTCAACACGCGAAAATTCGTTTTTTTAGGTTTTTGAGGTCAATTTTTGAGGTTAGCTTAAATTGCCTCACTACGAAAGTATCTAACAAAAATGGCGATAGTAACTATCTGGTGAAAATTCATATATAATACAAGGAGTCATATTTCTCATTAGGTTCATTTTCATGTAAAAAAGGAGCCAATGGGAGATGTAGTCTAAAATTAACTATTCCATTTGACCACTCAAATCTCCTCGTCCGACCGACAGCCTAGCCTATCAGAATGTGTATTCGTCGTGTGGTTCGCTCTTGATTGGTGGCGCTATGCGATCCCCACGTTAGTACTGCTGGTGAACATTGGTAGTGCAGCGCCAGCATCGAGGCGGTCTGAGCGTTCGCTCGTTCCCGGCGTTCACATCCAAAATTAGTAAATAAAGACGATGGCAGCGTTTGAGGTGTGCGCCGTGTCGTCGTCCCACGGACGGTGCTCGACAAAATGAAGTGGAAACGTGCCGTGCGCGCCGCGATCGTCCAGGAAAACACGAAGAACGTCGCCGTGTGACCGGCACAGGCGACGAACTGCAGGTTCGCTCCGGAGTGTGTAAGAAATTACGGTGCGGTCACGATCTCTGGTGAACAGTACTTCCTCGGGACCGCGAGGACGAACGGACGGACGAACGGGAAAAGAGGAAAAGAGCAAGAAGATAATCCGCGCTCCAGAGTTCACACCGTAAGGTACAAATTCCTGCTATTTTTAGCCGGTCTGTCGCCGCCGCGGTCGGCGCGACCGTGTGTGCGTACGTGCGCGTCTTCTTCGGTGATTCCCATTCAGAGCCTTCCGTCGTCGCCGTAGGCGACGATGTCCACGATGGATTATTGTTCGTTGCGCTCGAGGAATTTGGGAGAAAAGGGGAGTGAAAGATCCAGACGGAATGACATCCTCGGGATGTTGCTAGAAAGAATTTGCGATGATTACGCTACATGTGTCAAGTCGAAATTATTAGAAGTCGTCGGAGTAAACAAGGAAAATTAAGAACGATCGAAGAATTTCTCTTCAAGGCAGAATTCCGCGGCGCAGAACAGCTACGGAGCTGTCAAGGCAATTTCTGTTGTCTTATACTTTCTCTTTTTTATCTTCCTTAATTCAGGATATGTAAATAAGGCTCGTGTAAAAACATAGAAAGCATAGGAGCATGAATCTTGAAGGAATAGACTACAACGTCGCTTCTTTTACAATAATGAATTTAAATAATATATTTAAATAATATATATCAAAATTATATATATACCACTCTTGATGTATCTTACATGCGTGCGTCACGTAAAATTATTGACAGTTCCATCAACAATTAAGGAACATCGATAAATATTATTTCATGTAATACATTGTTGATCGCTCGTACACTCTCGCAAGAGTTCTCGATCTCTCGCTATCGTGGGCGTCGCACGATTACCCAACGATAAAAGAGGAGCGCGTTCACCATTGTCGGGAGACATTCACGAATATGTATACAGAAATACGTATTTATCGTGCACACACACACACCATGTGCGTAATCACAAGTTGGAAAACGCACGAACTTTCCGCTGGCCGTTAACAGACGCTTATCGGAAAGGATTCTTGCGAGGTATCAGGACGCTATTTTCGTCGGCAGGAACCTACATACCGTGCGGCACACACATATATATGCGTGTATGTGCGAATATTGCCGCACATGTCGACACACACGCACATGTATATACACACAGATGCAAGTTTCATTTGACCTAATTGACAGGCAGATTCTTTAAGTGGTTCCTCCGCTCTCGCGCACCTCGCGAAAGCCACGGGGGTGTCTGACGTTTCTTACGTGCGTGATATATGGGGTGTCCGCTGCTACCGGGTCACACGTGTACGCGGATTCAGGCATGATGACCGAGGAAACTTGGAAAATCGGCCACCAAACACGTTTATCAGCAATCCAAACCGATCTTTAGCGTGCCAAGGATAACTCTACCAAACAATTTCTTAAAAACTACAATTTAAAGTTATAATAAATTTGACTGATCAACAATAATCGATTCTTCGTTATAGAGATTCCTTGTATGGAACGTATCTCGATCATCTTGTCGTTGACTATGTGAAAACTTCTCATCTTGAGTCTCTTTAGCTTGATTGCAGTCTCTTTCCGCACGTCTCTTCTTATTTGTTTCTTCTTGAGACTGGATGTATTTATTTCGTTTTAGGTTGCGAGAAAGTATAGCAACAGGACCTCTTGCTCGTCGTTGCAGCGCGTTTCAGTAAATCTGCCGTTACACTCGCGAGGGTACGGCACGAGTAGCGTGTCTCGGTGGCTGCATCTTGTAAATCCCGCCGTTTGGCGAATTCCGTAGTGGCCGAACATGGCAACAGCAGGAATAACGACACTTAATAATATCATGTGAATCACGACAGCGTCAATCGACGCGCGCCGTGATGTCACGGTTGTACATCCTTAAACACGTCACATTTTCGCATTCGGGAGACCGACCTTCGCTCGGAAAGACGGAGAGACCAAGAGAGAAAGGGGAGGTGGAAGAAGCATTGTGCTATTGACCGTGTTAATCGAACGGTAAATCCGTAGCGTTAGTCATCCCCGACGAAGTCGACAATTTTATTGGAAGGAATACTGGCACGCGTGAATCAGAATTCCACGATAATTGAATGTACACGACCTTATAAATGGATGGCGCAAATACACTCATTCAGAAGTCTTGCCGTCAGCTGATTACAACAATGCTCAGGCTCGTGTTGTTCACACTCATGTGTAAAAGGAACATATAGATGCAAGTAGAGAACATTCCGCGATAATTCAATTATTATCAGCAATGGAGGAAGTGGAATTAAAACATGTAAAGTAGTCACTTTCATTCAAAGTGTAAGGAGTAGATAAAACGCAAATATATTTCCGTAGAAACATCTCATTGCGGTTACTGCTCGAAGCGAGTCCTAGATAGCGAGGAAGATGATGATTTATGGTCAATTTTTCCACGAGGAATGACCTGGATACGGGAAAATGATTAGAAAGCGATGATGAGATCACCGCGTACGAAGAGATGGCAGTCATTAGGACGTCAGTTCTCCGTGGTTCCCGCCGGAGGCTGCCGCCTGCCTACGCGGTTCTACGCGCCCGCTAAAAATACCGTAACGCAGCAAGCAAGCGAGCGAACAAGCGACCGACCGACCGACCGACCGACCAACCAACCAACCGATCGAGAGTGTATCGAGAGCGGAGCGGCAACTTCGTACGCGCACGTGTGCCTCATCGTCGTGAGTTATCCACCGCTGCCAATTGACGGACGCAAATAATTACTTTCACCTTTAGCATCCAAACAGGATCTTCTTCCGTTCTTCGTCCCACACTCTCGTGTGCGTCATCATCATCATCATCATTGCCACGTCGTGTCTATATCTGCTGAACACGCCGATGTCACGAAAAATAACTCGCCACCGCTAATCGGACGACCGTCGTCGAGCGCACACCCCCTCAAACGGATGATCGGATTAGCGTCAATGTTAAATTATAAAACACCGCTGAACAGCTTCGAGGACGTTTGAAAAATTGCTTCGAAGAAATCTTTATCATATCTTGTGCAAGATTAAGAATCAAAACACATTGATTTGTGTATATAGATATTAATGGAAAAAAGATAAAGCAAAGGCTTTGCTTTGTTCCAATCCTTTTTTATTCTTTCTGAGACTGTCGTGAAGAGACTTTGACGGAGTTGTAGTTTTGCGCTCAGCACAGCCGTATTATTTCTGATTTCAAGTCAGATTAATCTAGCTTTGATTCGAGGGTCTCTAGTTCGCTTTATCGGCAAACGTCAATAACATTTTTCCGTCGCAATTTGCGGATGTAGCACAGCAATGTAATTTCTCTTTTGAGACCACCGGCGCGTTATCCGGAATGAAACGGCCGCCTACGTGACAACGTTCGTTTACGTAAAAGGCATCGCCACCTGCAGTGTTTCCTCAGAATGCGATCTTCCACGGTCACTTTCCCAAGAACTCATCGACGCGGTTCTCGCTTAGGATGGAAATAAAATCGTTCACCGTCTGCCGCTCGTTTTCACCACAATTCCGTGAGATTCACTTTAACGAGCAAGTTTGGACAGAGTCTCTGGTTGCCGCTGGCAACCAGAGAGCGGGAACGCTCGGCCGACTTGGGAGATACGACGGAGGAAATTACTCGCGGGTGTGAATGCAACAAGTTCTGAAATATGCAGACGACATCGCGTTATGTCTACGCCGGAACACATCCCGCTCTCGCACTCAATGCGCGAACCACAAAGAAGTTCGCCTTGAATCGTTTGAAAGCGCAATATTCGTGTCCCATTCACCGGGTGTCCCAGAAAAGCCGGGGGACAGCGACGTGATGTTCTTCATCATCGAATTCATGAGACACGAGATCTATCGAATTTTTTAGATTACACCTTTTCAACACGAGAATGGTGATAATGGAACGTATACATGACGTAAGACATGAATCATTTAACGTAATAGCGATAATGATAAATGAGAGATAAATGATGGTGAGAGATGCGCGTTATTTTAAAAACGAGCAATGAGAGACGTGCCATTAAAATGACAGTTTAACGAAGATGGTCGTATAAAATGCTTCAAGTGATAGACACGTGTGCTCAATAACGTGGAAGTCTCTCAAAATAAATATATGCCGAGAAATTCGTATATGTATAATAATAGTGAGACAGAAACGGTGACGTGCGCGTTCCCAAGGCAAATGGCCAACCTTGGACTCCTCTAGAAAATTCTGGTATTCATTTCGCGCATCTGACAGTAATAACAGCGCGTACAAAAGATCTCGCTCGAGCTGTTTGGTGCAATGCCATGTCACAAGAATGGATAGCGGAGGTGCATCGCATTTCTGCTTCTTCGCGAATATCTCATAAAGAGTGACTGATGCAGGAAAAAGCACAGGCAGGACCTTTTCGGAGGGCGGTTGTCGTTAGTCGCATGTCGGGATGACGCATCCGCGTCGGGGCGCCTGAACTTAAGCGCGGGCGCCGCACTTAAGTCAGCCGTTATCCATATTGCGGTGCATTAATAGCCGGGCGACGGGCTATCGTCGTGTCGGGTGAGGGCCGCAGGGTCGTCCCAGGGGAGCTTAGAAGAGGCTGTTCGAGTGGAGAATTATTTTCTTTCGGTCAGACCTTGGCTAGGCGCAACGACGCCGCCGCGCCGTCCAGACACGATCCACGTCGGTGCATAGAATGCACTGCACGCCAATATCGTCAATTATACAAGCTCCCTGAAATACTCGAATCAACATGCGGATGTATTCTTCGCTCGACTCGGAGTTGACTGTTTCTTTAGGAAAAACTACTCGTTTCTTTAACGCCAAATTTGTATAAAATTAATGATTAATTTCACTTTATTAATCAATTCAAATACATGCTTAATAATGAATTTTATTAAATAATTAATGAAGTTCATTATTTTGTCTTAAAGTTCTTAAAGTTTAACTTGTGATGAAGTTTGATCAATTTTGTGATCACCTTTAGTTGCTAGCAACATGAAAACTGACTCTCGATATTTCGGGGGAGTAAAGATAGACTACGAATCGGTCAATGGATACGTCTGGCAAGATTTATCCTAGCATTTTAGAGACACAACGTACGTTAGTGTTGGTGATTTATTCTGTCGCCGAACGAGCTGTCGTGCTTTGACGAAATCGTGGCGTAATTTATGCGCCACGAGGCGCTTAGCTATTTCGGCAATGAAAAATTCTTGCAAGAGACAACGAGATTCGGCCGAAGTTGGCGCGGCACGCGGTCGTTTGTACTGTCCGGTAATAATCATGCCTCATTAATCGCTAGAGAATGAGATTAATAGCCGTTTCCGAGCTAAAGTATATACTAAAAATACTAAAAAGATACACTAAAAAGATGATTACTAAGCCTGATACATTTTACGAAGCTCGAAAGTGCTGGATGTTTCCATGAAGAATTTACTTGAAGAATTTAGGAAATTAGCGACGAAGAGTCTCTGGTGCGTACAGGGACGACAAGAAGACGATGCAGAGGAGAAATCTACCGACGACGGGTCGGCAGCGTACACTGGCGTCTCGACGCCCGAAATAAACTCGCCGCATTCTGCTTCTCTCTCTTTCTGTCTTCCTTCCATCTCAAATCCTTTCGTTCTCGCCTTCTTCATCTTCTAATGTAAGGCTCGAATGGCTATAGCTACTTTCTGCTGCTGTCATCCTCGTTTACGAGAGAGTAGGAACGTACGCGCCGGCAGTTCCGCCTGGGAGACAGGAAGTGACTAAAAAAAGAGCAGTGAAGAAAGGTGTGTGTGTGAGAGAGAGAGCGAGAGAGAAAGAGAGAAAGGAAGAGAAAAAAAGAAAAATCGTGCCGCAATAACATCGGCGTTTCGAAACTTGGCAGAGTGAAATTAAAATGAAATTGTTATCGTCGAAAACATCAAACGGATTTTATTCCAGAATCGTTTTTAATTTTTAATTTGAGCACGAGAAGTAGAACAATCTTTCTGAAAAAAATCATTGCTTTAAATAAAGTAATAATGTGTTACGAACATTTATATATGAGTTTTAACAATATACTAAAATAATAAAAAATAATAAAAAAATTATAAAGTAATATATATCAAAGTACGATTTATGAGCTTGGCTGATAAAGATTCAGAATTATTCTCGTTAATGATAATATAAAAGAATATCCCTTCTTTATATCGTAATATTTGAAATTATCATTTATTTCTTTTTCCTTTTAGATAGACGTAGGCAAAATGGTTGTCGGAGAAGCAAGTATACATAATATAATGGGAGGGATGGAGAGCACGGGTGGCGTACGCCTTCATAATCACAAGCGGAAACTGAAACAAAGGTATGTAAATCAATAGTAGTCGATTTATCGAATCGTGTAATCAGCTTTTCTGTCTGTAAAGATTTTATGTGGCTTCAGTGAGAAAAGCAGATAAATCCCAGTCCAATTGGCTCCAATAAAATTGTTCCAATTTGCAATTAAATTGCTAACTTGCATTTGTTAAATTTTTCGCAATTTAATTTTTTATCAGGATTTTTTGTCTTTCAGATTCGACATCATAAAGAAATTAGGACAAGGTACCTACGGTAAAGTGCAATTAGGAATAAACAAGGAAACTGGTCAGGAGGTGGCGATAAAAACAATCAAAAAATGCAAAATAGAAACGGAAGCGGATCTGATCAGAATACGAAGGGAAATACAAATTATGTCGAGCGTTCAACACCCGAACATCATTCACATTTACGAGGGTAAAATTTGTGATTTAATAATTTGCATGAGACACAAATAAAAATAAACTACATCACGTTTTTTAGTAAACTAGCAAATCTTAATCAATAAAACTCTTTTTCGTTATCTACATAACGTTGTTCCAAACTGGCTTATAAGAAAAAATATTGATTAAATGATAGCTTGTATCAATTAATGCTGATAAAATTGTTTGTGTGTCTTCTTTCAACTTCGCATAGACCATAGAGATATTTGAGAAACAATCATTACTTTACAGTGTTCGAAAACAGAGAAAAAATGGTGCTAGTGATGGAATACGCAGCAGGGGGCGAGCTATACGACTACCTAAGTGAACGCAAGGTCCTGAGTGAACAGGAAGCCCGGAGAATATTTCGACAGATCGCAACCGCCGTTTTCTATTGTCACAAACACAAGATCTGTCACAGAGACCTGAAGCTTGAGAATATTCTATTGGATCAAGTCGGAAATGCCAAGATAGCTGATTTCGGTCTGTCGAATGTCTTCGACGAGCAACGATTGTTGAATACGTTCTGCGGTAGCCCGTTGTACGCGAGTCCAGAGATAGTGAAAGGAACTCCGTATCACGGGCCGGAAGTGGACTGCTGGAGTCTGGGCGTTCTGCTGTACACATTGGTCTACGGTGCTATGCCTTTCGACGGGTCCAACTTTAAACGACTAGTCAAACAGATCTCACAGTCCGATTACTTTGAGCCCAAAAAGCCATCTCGTGAGTACATCAGCATTGATGCGCGTTTTGCTTTAAAAAAGAAAACAAAAAACACAAAATAAATTGGAATTAATAATTACATCGTAGAGTTAATTTCATTTTGAAGTGGCGTTCTCGTCAATTCTATCTTTTGTTTCAGCTGCCTCGCCGCTTATAAAGGACATGCTCACGGTGTGTCCTCGCAGACGTGCTGATATTGAGAAAATCTGCACTCATTGGTGGGTGAATGAAGGTTACGAGCAGAATTGTCTCGATATAGCCGAGGAGCTAGCAGATCAGACTCCTGTCCGATTGGATTTGCTTCTGTCATTGGTGCCGCAGTCAGCCAGTGCTGAGAAACTATTAGTCGGCGATCAGCAGGCTGGCGGAGATGTCACGAACAGTATGTCTTCCGAAACTCTCGTGCCCACCAGGTGCCACTCGGTCGGCAGTTTGATGGAACTTGATCAGAATAGCTCCGACAGAAGGATAAGAGAATTACTCGAGGACGAACCGAGGTCTTCCGCGGCCGGCGACGCCAAGAGAAAGCTGGAGACAACGCCATCGATGGATGAGACTGCTGCAGCGTACGTAAAGAGGAAAGACAAGTCCAGAAGAAAAGAGAGATCAGACGAGAGAGAACCTAGAGCATACAGATCTTCGTCAAGGTAGATAATAGACAATTGTTCCAAAATTATTTTTTTAATACTAAGATTTGATGTAAACGCGGTTAGATCTAACATTGAGAAATGTTTCAGACATCATTCGGCTCCGATTCCAAATGCAATATCGGAGGAGGCGATGGAGGTGGAGCCTGCAGCCATTGTAACTGTTCCTATAAGTAAGACTGTTGATTTTGATAAAGTTGAAGGTGCCGCAGCTTGTTTAGAGCTGATTGAAGAATCAAAAGAAAGATCGCCAAGTAAAGAAAGGAGCAAAACTCCGTTAGTAAACGAGCATGAGCCTTCGCGCGAGCCCACTGAGAATGTTCAACAGATTTACAGTAAATACGGGAAATCGCAGGATTTACATGAAAAGGCCAGCAACAAAGAAGACAAGTCTCAACAAAAGTACATTAAATCTCCTAGCCAAAGTTTATACGATAACGTAGGTGCTGCTTCAGAGAGTCCAAACAAAACAACGAATGAGACAGCGTCTAGCAAAAAGTCAGAAGCTTCCGAATCAAAAGTGCCAAATGAACATGACGCGAGTGTTAGAAACGAGGCGTACTTATCGCAAGATATGCAGCAAATGGAACCAACGGAGAGCGACTTCAAGAAGCTGAGAGAGAAGGCGCTCTCGTTGGATTCCGAGCTGTCGAATGAAGTGGCAAGCGCGCCTGCCAAACCTGTCGAGAGACGACGTTCGAAGATATTCGAGACTGCCGAGAAGTTTAATCAACTGGCTTCCACCACGGAGAGCGAGAAACCTAAAAAGATATTTATTCCCGGTGTGAATGTGGGAGGTGCAAAGCGAGCCTTCGAACGAAAGGCCAGTCTCTCATCGATAACCACGCCACCACCCTCGAAAGCCAATGCGTCCAAAGTTATCATCGATGTGCCAACTGATAAGAAAACCGAAAAGGATGAACAGAAACCGACTACTGGAGATCAAGAGGTTGCAGCTGCCGAGGAGAAACCGGATAAGCGAGATGAGGCGAAGAAACGTGCTGTCGATATCATCAGCGGTGCGATCGGTAAACCTCCGGTGCAGAAGAAACTGAATGGCTCACCACCGACCTCACCTCAGACTCCGGATCCGAAAAAGCTTGGATTGAAGATACAAGTCGCACCGAATGACGTACGGTCGGCCACGGTGTCGGTCTCGACGCCGATCGAGACGAAATTCGCCTCTGACGGCAAGTCAGCGGCACCGGAAGCAAGTGTGAGTAGAAAAATAAATTATATAGCGTACTCCCCATCGATTAACCACACGTTCGGTTTGCATTTGGTTTGTTTCCGTCTCCTTTATTTTTTTTTTAATAGATAACTAGCACACCCGACACAGCTGGTACCGAAAATTCGCAATCGGAGGAACCTAAGATGTCCAGTAAAATGGAAATAACGTTAAAGAGCGCAACGTTGCCTAGACGAAAAACGAGCAAAGCGGAAATAACGTTGTCCGGAGTGAAACCACCAGAAACCATAGCATTTAAGTCCGAGGTAGAAGCTAAGATCGATGCTTTTCAGCCGCAGAAACTGCGTACACAGAGATCGGAGGTAGCGTTTCCGGTTGCCGCTGCGATGCCTCATGCAAACAGGAGTTCAAGCTTGGAACCGGAAGGCAGATCTAAGGCTGCACCGCGAGAGAGAATTATACCCATTCAGGTATAAAGAATCCATTTATTCCTCTAACACTTTTGGCTGTTGTAATTCTTAATTAACAAACCGAATGTTTCTCTCGCAAAACTCGTAGGTGGAAACGGGAGCCGAGCAAATCCAACACTCGCCTACTCCGCCGTCTAAACCGCCGATGTCTCAGAGAACAATGTCACAGCGATCGGGCTCCCTGTCTCGTCAATCCACCGCTGATTCCGACACGGACAGCGCTCTGGGCTCGACCGTCGGACCGGAACCGATCAGGAAAAGTCCCAGAGAATATATTATTCCTATCGCGGTGGAAGGTGGCGGTTATGTTACACCCAGATCTGGTAGTTTGGAGCCGGAAAGCAAAACCAGCACACCGACCAGCACGAATCCGCCGAGGTCGCGCTTTGGTAGACCGAGAAGAATGAGCTCCCTTTTATCGGACGCTAGCGAGGACGAGTCACCCTTCTCTTCGTTGCATGGGTAGGTAACACAATTTTTCGCCTGCTCGCACGCTTCGCATAGACGATCCAAATTTGAAGTAGATCTATCTTCTAAATCGCAATCTTTTTTCTGATAGCGACGATCTGTTGCAAAGGCACATGCATCGGTTGAGAAGTTCGCGGCCATCCAGACAGTCGTCCGAGCACGCTGACAGCTTATCGTCCGGCGAGGACGATGACGACGATGGCTTCGAATTACTGACAGCCGAGAACCTGTTCTCGACATTGTTGTCGCGAGTACGAAGCCTGACGCAGCGGCTCAATGTTGACGACAATCGATCCAGCGGTTTCCCAAGCAGTAGATTGTTCAGCAGACTCGGCTCTCAGCCGTCGCAAGCATTCTGGGGTCTTAACAAGCCACTGTCCAGGTGAATATGCGGATATTCATCCTCGTTCGCTCGTAAAAATATCCTGATTTACTTCCACTTGGAATTAACAGATGCATTAAAAAGCGAGAGTTAATGCTGAGATCTCCGCAACATATCTATTAATGACTGATCTGTTATTTAAGAGTCTTTAACTGTAACTGGTGATGGATGATGGTTTTGTGCTTGTTTGTGCAAGCTACGAGAGCTATGTTGAAACACGGATCGTGACTACGTGAGTCCAATTGTTCAGAAAGAAATTATAATAATACGTAGTGTACGCGCCTGTTAGCCGAGATACAAGTAGTAGGAACCGTCACACGCGCGGCCGTTTAGTAAAACAAAAGAATACAGAAATTGCAGTTGGACACACGCTACGACGCAGGTTAAAAACTAGACTGCATATCTGTCTCTCTCTCTCTCTCTCTCTCTATATATATATATATATATATATATATATATGTATATATATTTACGTGTACATGTTTTGTGTCAACCTAATTTCGCCCACATTAACCACGATGTGCCACATCAGACACATGAGAGTAGTGTACACGTTGTGAAACTCTAAACAAGCCCGAAATACTTGCGATCAATCCGCATAGGCTGACACCCTTTGCTTCTTGCCAACATCTCTCTTGCCAGTACTGATTTCGCCTTCATAGACTTATTTTGCACTCCCTCTTTTGTCGCCGGAGATTCCATATTGAATGTGAATATCTTTCTTTCTCTCGCTCTCTTCCTTTTATCATATGTTTCAAGCACATACCCGCATCAAACATATAGTTAATGTACCTGCATACATGAGTATATATATATATCTTGCCTTCCTTTGTGCGTACAGGCGACTCTCGGAATCGCAATTCAAACATTCTCTAAGCCGCGACGCGGACGTATTTTCGAAGAGAGACTCCGCCAGCACTTCCAATCCTGGAACTCCGAATAGCCCCGGATCGTACAGTACCCCGTCCAGAGACAGCGTCTTTGAAATCGGGAGCAACACATTGCCAAGAGGTAAGAGAGTGCAGTACGGCCATTCTACAGTTTACCGTGGCACCTTGCACGAGAGATCGTAGAGTAAATCCGTACACGTATGTGATAAAGTTTGGTAATAAAGTTGGTTGTTTAAAAACAAACCAGAGGATCTCTACCGCGTTTGAAAGTGATCTGCGATCGTTATCGATCAAGGTCCACTGCAAATTGTATACACGAATATTTAATGTCGTAGAATGTTGACTCGCGTCTTCGCAGAAGCTCAAGTTTCCACGACCTTTTATCGGTAATTTAATCTATCTTTTATTTTGACATATTCTTATATCATTGCAAATAATGTTGATTGGAAATATATAAGATAGTTGCAAAGGAGCTTCTGTTAAATCGTGGTCATCATGCTATTTTGTCACTGGTTAAAATTATTAGCCTTGTGAGAAAATGCTGGATGGTATTCAGTATGCATCTCCTAGTACCTAGCTGTTGTCGAGTCGTTGATAGACAGAGCACACCTTTTTGTTTATTTTTACCTATTGTTTCTCTTTTTTTTACTTGTTACTTTCTTTCCAATAAGTTATTTTTTTGATTTCTTGCCTGACGATGTTTTGCAACTTTTTGGTACTAACATACTTTAGATTAATTATACGGTTCATGTTTGGCACAGATGGGTATGTATTTGGAGCAGATATTTTTTTTTAGTCCAGATTTTATAAACTCGGATATTCTCAATTTGTATCAATTAAATGAAACTATGCGAAATGCGAAGTTTTTTAAAATAATTAATTACTGGCGCTAGTAAATATAATATTAATTTTTAATAAAAGTAAAAGACTCTATATGTATGAGATACAACTTAAAAATCATTGGAGAAAGAATAAATTTTTTACAATTATTGTTTTAGATCCTGCATTCTCAGAAGCATGTTTGCACGATCCGTTCCTTTGAGACAACCTACCTACCTAATCTTTATTTATTAATTTTTTTTATAATTAAACTCACTTTTGATGAGTTGTTAGTCATTCAAATATAAAAATTAGAAGTTTTTTTGTAATGCGACGTTTGTGGATTAATATTATTTTTAATACAAAATAGACATACGTTTGAACATTAAAATAGCTAATAAAATAACAGTATATACAATTTGTTCCTAAGTAAAATAAAGAGACATAGTATAAATTGCAAGCTCACTTTGCCTGACATAGAACCTCGTAATATGCATAGTTGTTGCAATGCACTGCTGCTGTTGATTTCTATTATTATAACATTGTAGTAGCAGTTCCTTTTTTTATTTACGTAGTGTACACTAAATTTTGAAGCATGATTGCACACATATCCATATATATACAATATACAACAAGAGTCTTAGTTCCATTATCCAAGATAGAAATCCATATTTAATTCAAATTCATGCATTAATTTTACGTCTATCGTCGACTCTTCAATCAGTAATTAAAATAATTGTTTGTTAGCACTTTCGAATCAGAAATAAAAAATTTTCGGCATAATTGATTTGATTCACGTAACGACAGGGGCTTCTAAATCTTTTTATGTACTAATGAAAAAATTCTATCAAAAATGTACTAAAGTAGTCTTATATTTTATATTATATACATTTCATTTTGTTCCTAAAGATATAACAAAAATAGAGGCATACATGATTAAGGGAGAAAGATGAGAAAAGCAATATAACTGTTTCTTAAATTATGTAAATAAAATTGATACAAAAATGTAAAGAAGACCCTGTTATATATTGAGATTTCGATGGCATCGCATTCGGCCAGTAAGTTAGCAAACAATTATCGAAAATATGTACTCTAGAAAAATTCACAGTCGTTTTGTCATACGTTGATTGACGGTTTTATTGACGGTTGTTGCAGCGACCGTGCGAGTGACTCTACGTAGGCGGGCTGACGGTAATCCCCAGTAGACAAACCAAGTTAGGTACTAATATCTATATGCCTAGTTCAAAGTGAATGTGACGCCAAAGAAGTCACACGCAGTCTCATTATACCGAGAAACAAAAAAAAAAGAAATCTTTCGCCGTTCAGTCTTTCTCGAGCTTGTGTACTTCGTCAACCTACCTGATGTTACCGCATAAAGTCCATGATCGCAGCGATGCGCCCGGGACAAAACAGTACAATTTCCATCACGATGGGAAGACATTTGGACATTCGCATTCTCGTATTACGACGATTTAGTTGTACGCAACGTGCGATGCTCGGAAACAGTATACACTTCTAACACTTTTGTTACGTGCGTTTTGGATGATATCCAGACATCCTGTTCGCGAGTACCTATGAGCTTCGGGTTACCTTTGGTATGATTTATTCTCGAGTGTACACACCTGTGTAAATATATATTTACATAAAGTAATATAAAAATTAATTAATGAGAAAGTAAAAAGGTACTATATGCAGTGCACATTTAATGCGTATTGAAACGATGATGTGATTAACGAGGTGCATGTACCAATAGTTTTACGCAATCCAACCAATTGTGCTTGAAAGTTCTAACGTTCTAGCGAATGACAATTGTGTGATACAGCAATAGTTGTGCAAGCAGCGGAATAAATCATACCGAACCCGCTCGCGAAACTCGTTGATAGATAAGTTATTTGTTGCCATGTTTTAAAAACAAGAATAATTTTGTTATACGAGAGAGAATTTTCTATGTGGCACTGTTAGCGAAGTATTTGGAGAGAGAGAGAGAGAGAGAAAAAGAAAAAAGAAATTGTATACTTGCAAGCGGAAGCTAACCCTTGTCTGAGATGGCTGATATTTGTTGTGTTTTTAAGAGTTTAAATAACAGCGTTTTTATTACTTCACATTGTCTCCGCATGCTTTGATAATGCATATATATATACATATATATATATTTATATATATTGTATTTAATATTATCTCCACACACTGTGCATTACTTCTTGTCTTAAGTCTACTCATTTAACACATTGTGATTTAAGTGCGTATCAAGTGATATACATATATATATTTATTTTACGAGACGCGCGAATAATTTTAATATTATTACCGATTGTATCATTATTTGTTACTTGAAGTCTATATAATTGTTTCCCCCGAGTATGTAAGATGACCTCTTGCATGATTATTGTTAAATGAGTATACACACACCTATAATTTTCTGTATTAATATTTATATACATATAAAAAAAGGCAATACGTCTACACGATATTGCTGGTAACGTCGGTGTATACTTTCAAGCTGCTATATTGTTTATGTGTGATCTCCTTAAGATTAGTCCGAGAAATTTTCCACTATTCTAAGTCATCGATGTCAGGCAAAGTATAATAGTGAGAGCTTCAGCAACTTGAAATTTTACATCGACGCAACGCGCGTGCTTACAGCAGTTGTGCCGCATACTGTGCACGGAACCTTTTAAGAGATACTCGACGAAATTCGACAAAACTTTCAGGAAGAGAAACGTTTGATTTTATTTATTACATTTTTCGACCGATTTTATAAGAAAGATTTATGTATGCAGAAATAAAGGAGAGTGTATAAATACCGACATTATGGGAGTATTCTTATGCACGCATCCTGCAAAACAACAACAGCAACAACATCCAGCTGCTGTCCACGCACACGCAGAACACGCAAAACACGGACACACACGCATGCGGAATGTGCATAGACTCTGTCTCGATTGCTTTCAGATAAGGTAGAAGAAGTGCACGAAGGAGACGCGGAAGCGGAAACGGCGACAGGGCAAATTAGGAAGGAGGCGCAGGAATCGCTGGAGCAGAATTTCACTCCGAGCCTGGCACGCAGATTGAGCAGGCAGTTTATCGAGCAAACGCGACAACCGATACCGCGTTCGCCATCCGTACCGCGCGACAGCAACAGGCATCATCAACCATCGCCAACGCGCGAGACGCTCAGCCTGATAGGTTCGAGCGAGGTCGCGAAACGACACTCCACGTCTGCGACTTCCGATCAGACCGAGTACAGAGACAGATCGCTCGATCGAGGAATCAGGAGAGCTACCAGCCTGCTGGAGCCATCCAAGTACGACAGATCAGAACGACACTCGCCGCGAAGAAGTATCAGCTTGTTTGACGATGACGACGACGACAGGCTGCTTCCACCCCTGCCCAGGCACATAATGACACTTGGTCGAAAGTACAAGGAGTCGACTAGATCGAACGTCGGCAACGCGAGACGAGAGAACTTCCACGGTTACAGAACGGACAAGATCCAGGAGGAACCAGGCGATCTGGACATGTATTCGGGAGACTGCAAAGAAGATATGGACAATAATATCACGGAGAACGGCTCCATGTCGGAAGGTACATCGATATCTATCTGCAACTCGAAAACCAATCTGATGGACACGACTGCCACCACCTCGAGCGTATCAGCTAGATCTTGCGAGACGTCACCTACGGAGTCCTCGTCAAATCTGGGCGACTACGGTAAGTCGGTCTGCAAGGCCGACATCTCCAAGAGCTTCGAGAATCGACTATTGGCGGCGGAGAATCTGATCAAGGAGTCTAAGTTGAAAAACCTGACGCCGCAGCGGTTCAATCCGAATTTGAGCTGCAATTATAAGGACACAGATAAATGCGACAAGGAGGCGCTGATCACTAGCGATCCGTCGTTGGCCAACTCTGTCACGTCCAAAAGACGCAGTTGCATTCCAAGTCTGAGACTACGCTCGGGGTCATTGACTAGGGAGCCAAGTGCGAGCACGGATCGCAGAAAGTCCTTCGCTGGCGCACAGGATGCATCGGCTGGAGGCGCAAATCAAGAGCGGTCGATTCTGAGCAAGTTCTTCAGAAGTGGCAGCAGCAGCAAAGAGATTAAGGCAAAGGACAACAACAAAAGTCAGAAGCCGAAACAACATCGCATCTCGCGCTTTTTGCGGCCAGATTTCTTTGACACGCCGCGAGAGGAGAGCCAGTATGTGAAGGAGAAGGAAGCGCAGAAAGCGGCGGAGAACGAGCGTCGAAAGTCGCGGTTCATGAGACGAAAGAGCGAGAGCAAAGAGCGCAAGGAAGACACTGCGAAGGACGAGAAGATTTGTAAGGAGCAGAAGAATGAGATAAACGCGTTGCAGAAGGACAAGCTGGACAGTACCACCGGCTCCCCGACAGAGGACAAGTCTAAGAGCGAGGAAAAGGAGAAGACGAAGATCGTGCGACAAAGCTCGAAAAGCAGTTTTCTGCATTCGTTGGAGAAGAAGCTGGAGAGGCTGCGCTCGAATGATGAGTCGACGAGCACAATTGCGAAGCCGACAATGAACGGCAATGTTCCGGGCGATCGAAAGGAACGTGGAGCACGCGAGTGCTCGGCGCCACCCGTCGAGTGTCCGACTGTGGAATCAACTTTGACCGAGGTGAAGAGAACGCTGAGCGTGGAGGATCTGTCACTCAACAAGAGTACCAAGAGTTCACCATCAGCGAAGGCAAAGGTGACGTCGGTGCTGGGATTGTTCAAGACAAACGCAGACACGAAGCAAAACGCGAACGGTCGGTCGCAGAACGCGATCATGAGCAAGCTGAAGCGGAGTCCTCCGAAATGCGCAAAATCGATGGAGTCCCCTTTGGAGGAAGATGCGGCCGCGACAAGCAAAATTCCAACGAAATTCACTAGAACCGATAATAAGTCGGTGAAGAAGGTGCCGGAGAGTAAGAAATCGCCGCCTAAAGAGAAATCGAAGGAGAGAGAGTTAATCGTTAAGGAGAGGAAACCCATGGAGAGGCAATCGAGAGAATTCAAGAGAGCGCCAGAGAAATCGGACTCGTCATTCGCGGACAAAGCGAAGCAGGAGAAAACGGAGTCGCTGAGAAAATCATCGGATGATTCCGAATCTCTGCAAAAAGTCGTGGACAACAAGCAAGCGGAATCTATTGCTAATAACGAGGACAAGAAATTGGTAAAGACCAAGAAGAATATAAGTTCTCTGGACAAAAACGGATCTGTCACGAGAATCGACAAGGGCGCGGATGTTGATAAGAAGATTAAGAAACCGGTGATACCGAAGGAAGAAACGGATAAAGAAGAAATCAACGGTGCTAAGAAGAAAAGAATAGTACGTGTCGTGAAGAAAGTTGTGAAAAAATCATCCGACAGTTCCGAGAGCAAGTCTGAGGAAAAAGAGAAGTCGAGACCGTTAATGAAAAAGAAAATCGTGACGACGAGGAAGGAGAAGAGTCCCGAAGGCCCGACTGGCACGGCGCAAAATTCAGTTAAAGGAAATAATGTCGACAATCAAACTGCCACGAGATCATCGCATTTGAAGCAAACACAGCCGAATGTTCAAGAGATATCATCCGCGAAATCCAGCGATGCTGCTGAACCTTCCGTGCAAAACACAATTACAATGCCTAAACCTGATGCTGTACTGAATAGTTCGAATGCAAATGTATCAGCTGCGAATCTCTCGCAAACGGCTTCTGCCCTACAGAATACTTCGAGTCCTCAAAATTGCGCGAGTTCTGTAGTGCAAAATGTTTCAAACTCGATATTAGCAACTTCTGCGGCTTCCATAACTCAGAACGCTTCGAATTTTAATATCAATCAGGCTAAACCACCAGAACAACATCGGGCGAACAGAGCAAGTTTGAAACTTGATCTGTCCAAGATTCCGCAACACACGTTTAGACACGCGACGCCCAAAAGAGAGTCGCCCAAGTCCGAATCACCCAAGGCAAATTCCGCTGTATCTATCGGATCACCTAAGACGGACGCTCCTGCGGTGGAGAGCAGTTCCGACAAGCTGATGGATTGTCTGTCCAAGATGACGCACCACGCCAATATCACTGGTAACAAGATCATCATCGACAAGCCATTACGAGCAAAGGATGTCGCCGAGCTGAAGCGGGAAGTAACCGAGTGCGCGAAAATCATAGAAAATCATGTAGAATTGCAAAACGATTGTTCTACCTCACAAAACATCGACAAAGTCATCGATTCGGGTAAACCAATAGCTGATGAAAGATCAAAGGAAATTGCAATGAATCCTCCTAAAGAGACCAGCGAGGTAGTTAAAGAGCCGACCTTAGATGATTGCACCAGCGAGATGTTCTCGCCAGAGGAGCCAGAGAGTTTTGATTCCTGGTCAATCTGTTCGGCAGACTTGAACCACAATCGTAGTGATTTGCATTCGCCACAGTTGCACTCTCCCACGTCACCCTCTTATTCTCTCTTCATGCGCGGAGACAGCTCGGAATCGGTGATAGACCGAATACGAAGACGTAGTTTCTACTCGAGGTTTAACGACCGGAAGAGACCATCCTTGACAGCACCGCCACCGGGAATAAGCAGCGTGACTCTACCCAGGAGGTTCAGCTTCAACAGTTCCAGAGAAAGGGAGCGCAGCAGATTGTACAATTACGGAGTTCCCCGGACGAGGTAAATTAAAACTATTTTGTTTTCCATTTCTTTACATTTTCCTGATTTGCCGCTGTTAAATATATCATAATTTGTACATACATATCTTCATTTTTTTAAAACAATATATTGATTTACTAATCCATGCAATTTGTTCAAAAAAGTATAAGACAAAATAGAGGAAAATATCAAACTCTAAAATTTAAAGATTTCTAATTTTCAGTCAAAGAAATTTCTTATCGATCGCTTGTATTTTGTAGATCGGATAAAAGCTATTTGTACGGCGATGAGGTATCCTGTAGAAAGTCACCGGTGGATAGAGAGCGATATAGCGACACGTTGAACACCTCGTCGTACGGTCATCATAGTCCGGAGGCGAGATCCATCTTCGATCATTACGGCAACAGCGTGCCATCTACTTCGCACGATTCCCTAAGGAGATACGTGAGATCACCGACGCTGGATCTCGTCACTTCTCGCGCCAAGTATCACAGCTCCGATATCATCGCGGACAACGATCTCACCGGGTCGTATAAGAGTCCCTTGTCGAGATCGATGCTGAATGAAAGTATGACGGATTCTTACTGCGGTAGAAGCACGTCGTCTACCTTGCCGAGAAAGTTTGGCTCCACCGTTGGCAATCTGGAGCCGAAGAGCGTTGAGTACTACGAGGAGATCCTGTCGCCGAGCAATGCTGACTATCTGTCGCCGCGCGACACTTGTCGATCGCCATTGCTGGACGGTTACCTGAGTAGGTGCGAGAACGGATATCATCACAACGGTAATCTGGATTTGCCACAGTTTGATAAACAGAAGTCGTACACGAATAAGATGACAGATGTGGAGCTCGGTGAAGGGAACAGCAGACTTGGAGAACAGAAAAGGTATCCGCTAACTAATCAGTGAAAAGACTGACAGACAATCATTTATATAAAATTATTCCCTCTAACTATGAAATATATTATTAATAAAATTTTATTCTAATTATCTATCACATTTAAACTTTATGTTTAATTTTAATATCAACAAATCCATAATTTTACAGAATAAATTGCTGTCAGTTTTTTTCATTTACTTATTTTTCGTATGATTTGCGTAATAATATATTTAATAATTCTGAATTTGTTTCTTTTCAGAAACATAATGCGCCGCCTCAGTGAAACGAGGGATACACCCTCGACAACTGCGGATATTTTATCAAACCTGTCTGTTACCGAACAGGATTGATTGAAACAGAAAGTAATTTTATAAAGATAACATACCAAATGCGTCTTATTACTATAATGGTTTTATAATATGGATTTACAATATGAATCGCATTAAAATGTCTCGCGCTTCATTGTATTGATGATGAAATAATCGCGACGGCAATAAGGATAGAACAACACCGTTAAACGACACATGTTGTCATATTTTAGTATTTTCTTAAAGTTTCAGAATTACTATTTTAGGTTTTATAGTATACTTTCTTCCAAATCAAAAATTGTGCAATCTGAATATTATTTAAAATCGATTTTTTAAAAATTATGTTAAGTAAAGAGAGAAAGATTAATGATGAACGCGGAAGCAGAAGGAAATATTTCATCTATTTTCGATCGCACGAATTAGTGAGACAATCTACAGAATATCGTCAAACTTTTGTGATAGCAAACTATAATTGAAGTGTCATTTTTACTGTGTCGGACTGAGAGAATACTTTAGCTCCAATATTTATAGAAATATAAATATAAAGATTGGCAGCTATCGAGTAGTTTGTAGTTGTGGCAGAGGCAGCTGAAGGTACAAGGGAATCTCGCCTTGATGTCATTCGTTTTCATCGGTCTAACTCACGTTCGAAAGTGTCAACTGCTTTAACGAATTTCGATTGTGTGCACGTAGCTGTTTTTATTTTCTTCAGGAATGTATCAGAATAAATCGTCAATTTATTTTTTGCCATAATTGTGTTCATAGTGTGACACACGAATGAAAATGGTTTTTAGATATAGCTTTAAGGAAGTTGTCAGGTACATTGCCGACCACAGAGAAAAAACGCCTAACAGCGTCATCAATTAATTAGTTAACAAATCGCTGAGACGCAACGAACCGAAGCAACGTGATGTTTTAGGACGCAGTGCCAGAGACTAGTAGAAGAAAAAGCGATCAGCGCTTTAGTTCCTTATATGAGTATCGCCTTATATATTTATGAGAAAAATTGCTAGTTGGATCGATCAGGGATCACGAGAGAAAAACTGAAACAACGATGTTATAGGCCTGGAAACCTCTGACTGATCGGCCACGGTCTTCCGCTTGTTATGTATGTGTTTTCTATTGATATACATATTTTAAAATAAATATCAATACTTCAAGTAGTATCTCTTTACTTACATATTCCTTTTTGTTTCATGTGTGTGTGCGAGCGTTATTAATTTATTAATTAATTATTATTATTAATTAAATATTATTTAACAGCGACGTTTCGTGCAAATAAGAGATCTTGAAATTAGCTCCGTTCGCGATAAAGTTCAATTCTATTTATATATATGTGGTATTCGCAATAACAATTACGTAATTTAATCATCCGAAAATATGGCGACCGACTTGCTGACAAATCCTATAAAATTGCGCTTCTATATAGAAAGATACGAAAAGGAGAATAAACTGATAACTTTGCAAAAAACATTTGTGCCCACTACTACACGAACGAAATCGTTAACCGGCAAGTTTTATGCGAGGCATGATGTTATCTCTCCGTCAGACGTTAGAGAGGATGATGTTAACTTAATTAAACGGCAAACAGAGGCGACGCCTAAAGATATTTACACGTTTAGACCACCAGCGGTGAACATGGAGTAAGTCGATAAACATGCATAAATGAAGGCCAAATTATAATAATAAATTATTCATAGATACGGCTGGTTTAGCGTGCCACTGATACCTGTCACGAGGGATCCAAGATTATGCTTCTCTCGTAAACAGTCGGATTTTATTGCGAACGAAATTCAACTTAGAAAATTGCAAGGTCTGCCAGAGAAGAAATTTACGGGCGTGCCGTTTAAGACATGAAAAAAAAGACATTACGATTATTTTATTAAAAATAAAACATAACATTTGGTCGAGTGTCCTATAAATTTCTTTTTGCATTAAGAAAAGACAAGATTGCGAACTTTTATAGCAGCTAATCTTGAAAAGTCTTGATGCATTGATTCGAGTAATGTTGTGTCGCTGTTCCTTGGCAACAAGTGCCGTGGTAACTCTTTCCCCATGATGGCATAGGTTCCCAAGGGTGCACGTGTACATTTTTCGAGATCAGTTCGGACAATCAGGCCT
Organism: Ooceraea biroi; assembly: GCF_003672135.1. Lineage (NCBI taxonomy): Eukaryota > Metazoa > Arthropoda > Insecta > Hymenoptera > Formicidae > Ooceraea > Ooceraea biroi. The sequence continues at coordinate 11,620,133 of NC_039510.1, forward strand.
GAACGCGGACATTCAGCCCGAGTATACGTAGCTGAAAATTCGTGTGTCGCTGCCGCTCATCATGAGAGTGCCAAAGTAAAAGCAAATGACGTGTACGAATCGGGCAACAATGTTATTAACCATGTAATCAATGAAGCTGTCATCAGACATGGCAGGCAGGGCTTTCTGCGTTAAAGTGCAGTTGGATATACACGCGGTACATATATTGCCAGCTGATAATTTAAATTAGATATTAAATAATTTTTATCTTAGTTTATATCTTCGTTATTAAATAAATAATTTTTATCTCCGGTTCTATCTTCGTTATTCCCAAAAATATTCATGTCGAAGTATGTGTCATGCGTTTCAGGTAACGTGCCCTGGCGTTTGGTTGTGCCCTAATGGCAAAGTGGCTCTGCAGCTTAACATGTTGAATTCCTACATGGAGACTCACAGAATAAGGCCCGTTTTTCCGCTATTGTTCCACGATAAATTTGCCTGCAGTAAAGTGTTCAGTGGGGTAGTTTCTCTGGCGGAGCTGCAACATACCTTAGAGCAAGAGTTCCTGTACGCGGAATTGATACAATGGGCAACACCGACCAGCCGCGGCATCACTCTGGCCATATTTGAAACAAACTTGGCGGACTTACTGTATCCCGCGCCATGCTTCAAAGGCCTGCTGGCTGGCGTGGACATAGACTTGCTGATGGAGCCGACCAAATGTTACCCTGTATGTCTCTGATATCCAGTTGTTTAGCCTACGATAAACGACTTCTTTATCTACCTTTTGCGCTAGGGTATCATCGCGCCCAAAATCGAGATTTCTACTAGAACAGTTGTCGAAGAAGTACTGGGCTCCTACGACACAAGTATGAGCAAATGTTATGTCATCAATCCAAAAATGATAAATTCTAAGGTACTTCGTAGATGGAGATTGAAATCGACAATTGCACGGCATTGTATTTTCTCTCCCGTCACATAATATTTATTTGAATTATAAGGATTCTAAGCAAGAAACGTCAATCCTGTATACCTGTAAATTTATTTCAGCAAACGTGTCAGAGAAAAAGACCGGTTAAGGGTATTATAAGACAACGAAGAGTGTGTCATAGTAAGAGTAAGCCAAGATCTCAAAGCTGCCGACCGTGAGTATCGTCATCGTACATTATCAATATTAAAAAAATATATTTATTAATATATTTTGCCAATACGTAGTTCTGTAATACGTAACAGATATCGTCAGAGATCCAGCAGCGTGGGTGATTCTCGTCAATGTCCCTTTTGCACCACGAGTCATCAGACGGGATCACGGCTCGATCAGTGTTATCATTCGAGAAAAGATTCTACGTGCGTTTCTCGACCGTATTGTCAGAAACCAGCCGAAACCGCTGTCATATGTGATAGTGTCCATGTTATGGACAACTGCCCAGTTTGTTTGAAATACAATTGTTATTTTTCTAAGTGTTACTTGGACGACTCGGACATTGCCAAGAAATACGTTGACGTTAAACAAAGATATCACAGAAATTCATCCGATAGAGAATGCTGCTGTGTCTCTAGATTAAATAGTGCATCCGACACGCAAGAAGAAGCAACGACGTCATTGTGAGTGTATTGAAAGCGCATATGTTTACCGAGTGCTTTTATGATATTATTGTATCGTTGCAGATTGCAATCTAAAATCAGAAATCTTCAGAGGACTAGAAAAGAATTCTGCGTTGCTGAAGCTGTGGCGGAGAAGTAAGTAATGTTAACGCATTCACCATCATGACGGTCACCATTTACGCCTCGACTGATTTGCAATAAATGTATCAAGACGGAAATAACATTACAATACGCAATTACTTACATTTGTGGAATAATGATTATTTAATAATAATAGAAAAGCATAACGCTGGCACAAAAAGCATTTGTAAAAAAAATTTAATATTTTTATTAAACAAATAATTATATGGATGTATTGGGTCGTCCGGAAAGTTCGTGCCGATTTTGAAGGAAAATTCAAAGGCAACATTTTTTTATGTCGATAAATATTTATTGACTTATATATGCACCGTTTTATTTCACAACTTTTGTCCATCTTTCACGCAACTGGAAGATTCCATTCTCCCAGAACTTCTTAGGTTTCTCGGCGAAAAACTCCTCAAGGTGGTTTTTTTATGTCGATCAAAGAGTTGCAGTTCTTGCCGCTAAGAGAATTTTGCAAAGACCTAAATAAGTGGAAGTCTGAAGGTGCAATGTCTGGTGAATACGGTGGGTAAGGTAGCACATCCCAGCCAAACTCCAACAATTTTTGTCGGGTAGTCAAAGAAACATGAGATCTGGCATTGTCCTGATGGAACACGACGCCCTTCCTATTAGCTAATTCTGGACGTTTTTCCTGAATCGCTGTCTTTAACTCGTCCAGTTGCGAGCAGTACTTATCTGCATTTATCGTTTGGTTGTGTGGTAGGAGCTCATAATATAGGATTCCTTTCCAATCCCACCAGACACGGAGCATGACTTTTTTTGGATGAAGGCCGGCTTTCGGAGTGATTAATGCTGGTACATTTCGCTTACCCCAGGATCTTTTTCGTTCTACATTGTTGTAAATGATCCATTTTTCGTCACCCGTCACTAATTGCTTCAAAAATGGTACGTTTTCGTTGCGCTTGTACAGCGAGTCGCAGATGGAAATGCGATCCATTAAATTTTTTCGGCCAAATTATGCGGAACCCATACATCATAGCGACTTACGTAACCAAGCTTCACTACATGATCGTGGACAGTGGTTTTCGATATTTTCAGTATCTCTGCTAATTCACGTGTCGTGTAGCGCGGGTTATTCTCGATCAGTGTCTTGATTTGGTTATCATCAGTAGTAGAGGGTCTGCCCGAGCGTTCTTGGTCTTTAAGGTTAAAATCACCAGCTCTAAACTTAGCGAGCCACTTACGTACGGTTCTTTCAGCTAAAGCGCCTTCTCCGTAAACAGAACATATCGAATTTGTTGCTTGTGAGGCATTTTTGCCTTTCCGGTAATAGAAAAGCATCAAGTGTCTAAAATGTTCTTTGTTTTCTTCCATCTTCAAAAGAGTACAAAACTGACACGAATCAATTTTCTCAAACAACTTTTTTCCTAAAGATGCGTTGAAATGTCACCTTTAAGCATATGTATATAAATCGTATGTTTTCAATACATTGATATATTCAGACATGTTCCAACGCCATCTATTAAAAATCGGCACGAACTTTCCGGACGACCCAATATTACGATAAATCGTAATAATCCAGTTGGAGTGAATAAAAAGTCAATTATAAATTACGCTTGACGGTGAATGTGTTAAATAAAATTGTCGCGTAAATTGCAGTGATTTGAACTTCGGGAATGTTTCAGTGTGGAAGAATGTAATCCGAGTTGCCAATTCACTCGTGATTACTCGGGGCATGGATTTTACAAAAACCTGGAAAAATTTTACAAAAGGATGTACAAGCAAGCGAAAATGCGGGCGCAGGAAGTCGATGGTTGATGTATAATAATTATACCCTCATCGCTCATTTTACTCTACCGAGTTGTATATTATAATATAAAATTTGGGAACAAAGTGAATTAAATGTTTTATATCTACACGATGTTCAACGAAGAGAAAGAATAGATATGTGATTCAAAGTATTAACCGATGTGAATCGTGTAAAACAAGTGTTAATATAAGAAATTGTTCAATTATTAACACATTTCAGCCATTGTAGTAGGTGCATTTAGTGACAATATGTACATGTATTTCTAAGTAATTAAATCGATTAAATAAACAACTATGTGACATGAGAATATCCTAGGAATAAAAATATGGATAAGAAATCTTTTTTTATTTGTTATACACCTGACGTCCACTTTTATATGTCGGTATATCTGAAACTCGCTTGCCATGCAGGATAACTGAGCTCTTCAAGAGCGCCGGCGTTCTGAGGTACAAACCACGTCCTTGCGGAGTCCAAGCCTTCAATAAAACACGTTGATCTTTTTTACCGGAGATCGCGATCCACCCTATAATAATCATAAAGTTACCGCTACGAAAGTGAAAATTAGAGCATATTTTTTTTCCCCTAGGGTAAGGATGAATTACCTGCATTGGACAGAACTACGTCAGCAACCGATTCTTTTCTTCCAATACAAGTAACTTCCATCTCCTTAGATCCCATTGCCGGCCAGTACTTCAACCGGTTTGGATTATTCTCAGGTACGACGAAGGCTTTCGTTTTAAGTAACTCATCATATACACTGTCCGCATCTTTAGTAAGAGTTACAGTCACTGGTATTTTGTCGCTTAAAAATATCGTGCACCTAGACAATACCGTACGATCGTTATGAAACGTCCGACATATCCTCAGTTTACTGTATTATCAATTATTAACACACATCGTGACGGTCGTAAGAAATACCTAATAAACTTATCGCCTTCCAAGTAATCCAGCCTGCCCATTCCGCCCAAGAATATCGTTTGACTCGAGTGTAGGATAAAAGTTCTAGGTGAGATTATCTGATCCGGCAGAACCGTTAGAAGTTCTTGCGTCGTTAACAGATCTAAAATTTGATCCGGCTGAATGGTACCGGGAGTATCATAACACCAGCGGCTCTCTCTATACTCCTCCTCATTCTCGTCGAAGCCAAATTGTTCTTGCCGCTTTGTGAACTTCGTTTCCAAGAACGGATTGATTTGTCGCGTGAGCTCTGATTTCGATCGAAATGTCCTGCCAATGCGATCTGTAGTTGAAGCATGAACATTTACTTTCGCGTTATCAAAATAATATATTATTGTCACTTTGCATTATCGATACTCACTTTGCAACGTGGCGTATTTTAATTTACCCGTTATGTGGAACTCCTCCATTCTAGCACTCGCTTCAGCCTGGGTCAATACTCGTTCACTTTTCAGTCGCATCATTCTTTCGTAGAGTCTCCACTTAACAGGGTTCAAAATCGGGAATTTTAGGAGGTTCAACGTTGTACCCGGCCAAGGGGAAATGGTTGCACGTTGTATAAGATCGACGGCTTGCACTTTGCAGTAATCAGACTGCAGTAGAGCATTGAACAATGAGGATTTCCCTACATTCGTGCATCCAATCAGATAAACGTCTCCTAAAAATTATAACGTGCGAGAAATGTGAGGTCTATATTCTTCGCAAAACAAATTGAAAACACATACCTTTGTATTTCCATAAGGAATGGAGTTTATTTATCAGTTGTTCTATGCCATAACCAGTCTGGGCAGATACAAGTTCCACGTGTTTAATGTTTTCTTTTGGGATTCCTGTATTTTCCACGGCCTTCGACAGGCACTCCTTGACGTGTACGAAGAAACCTTTTGAATCTTGGGGCAACAGATCGATCTTGTTCCCTACCACGAATACTGCCGTTCCAGGACTCAGTACGCTACTTATGTCAGGCCATATGCTGCATGGAAAGTCTGTCAGGTCGACCATCAGAATAACGGCACACTTTTTCCTCTTTATTACCTTCAAGAGATTTATGTATTCATCTGGCGATACCTTCACATCCAGCGCGGTGTTGTAATACTTTAGGAAATGGCACCTCTGACAAATCATACGCCGCAGTCTCCGCTCACTCTTTCTCTGAAACAACTCTGAGGGCAAGTAACCTGGTATGGCAGGGTCTCTGCAGTGCAGAAAGGCACCGCATCCACCGCATGGTACTAAACTGACACTGGAGTTTGGATCTGGAGTGCCGTAATTCTTGAACCATGTGTCTTCTTCAAGTGTATCGTCGAATTCCTCAAAGTCAACCATCCAATTAGGTGGGACAGTGGAAAAATCTGTCTTGTATGATCTGGTTGTTTCAAATTCTTTCATGTAATCCTTCAGAGTTACCTCTTTCTCCTCACCAGAAACTGCTGTCTTTGCTTCTAAGTACTTGTCATACAGAGCCATGTACTTTTCATTCAATGATGTTATATTTTCATCGAAACTCTGATCTGAAGCATTCTTATTCTTTTCTGAATTGTTCAGAGATGTATCCACACTAGTGTATTCATCTGTGCTGGCATACGGCATGTGTACAGGCCTTATTACGTCTTCCTCTTCAATATTTGTATTTTCCTTTGGCAAATCATTGTCGTCGCCTTTATCATTGTCCAAGAATACGCTGTACACAGGAACATTAATGAGAGTCTTAGTCTTTGCTCTCTTTTCTTTCGTTTCGGCTATTTTTCGCTGTTTGAAACGCATTAAGTAACCTACTTCCACTTTATGGTGATCCAGATGATCGCAAAATAACAATTTTTCTCGTAATGCCTCGACTCTGGGATCAACACTCGATTTGGATTCGACAACATCAGCAACATCAATAGTGTTGTACTCCGTGCAATAATTAAAAGCCTGAACCACATGCTTGTATTTGTCACGAAAACTTCTTAAATGAGAGTACGTGTTACCTGTATGATTTTTCCAAATTAAATGCTTCGCGAAATTAATCATTTTAATGTTACTTATAGACAACATCGTAGATAAACAAATGTGCTCGTGCTCCCATGTGGCCTTTTTACTGCCGGTTAAATTACTTTGCTGCCAGCTGAGAGTTAGGTTAGATTGATAACTATCGCCGACGAGAAACTATTAAAGACTGACAGTCATGGACAAATTAGCGTGACCACTTTTGGCGACCTAGACATAGGTACACATAAATCTGTTTGTTTATTGTTAATAAAATAATTTATTATAAGTTTGTGAGCAAAAACACTTGATCAAATCTACAGTTACCTACAATGCAAAACTGATTACACGTCAAAACTGTTCAAGTATTTTTGGGCGCTACCAGATGGAGCTAGGAGGTCCGAAAAAAATTTACAAACCTCCAAGTTATTAGTTTAAAATCTCCTCCATCATCCTTGATTGAAAAAATTGAGTTAAGTAATTTATTGGATCAGCTAGAATTTTATTTTCATAGTACAAATAAATATTGCTTATTATTAATATGTGTGTTTAAAAAAGAATCCAATTCGCCTGAGGAATAGAGATCAAAGCTATTAAAGTTTTTTAATAGGGTATATAAATAAACAGATGCATCATAAAATATCCTAAAACTAAAAAGTGCGATATATTAAGACACGTCAGGTATTTATATAACTTTATTTTATTTGATATACGATAAGGTAGTCGTATAAGTTAGAATGTTCAATATACTTTTCGAATATATATACAAGCTATTCATGTAACATCCGGAATACATAATTGGACTTATTTGACATAAAATTCGGATACTCGACAGATATCCTATACGCGCAAGTGATATAATAATAATAATAATCATGGCTTAATCAATATAAGAAATATACAGTCGACATTTGACCGAGGAGGTCTTCATTTATGACGGAAAAATGTCGATTATAATGTTTTTATCTCCCTCTTGTCTTTTTTTGAGTTTATTTGGCATTTGTCTTTTATTTCTCGCTTTTCCACGTAATTACGCGGTAAATGGCATTGGAAAATTTAATGGAATCGATTTTAAAAATCTCTCAGACACAGAAACAATTCCGCACAACGCAAATGTCTAAAAAGAGCATCTAAAAGATGTCTAAAGAATATCACAAAGGAGAGAACGACTTGCAGAAGAATCAGAACGTCCTTTAGACATATTTTAGATGCTTTTTGGATATTTGTGTTATCTAGGATATATTATTATTCAGGCACTCTTCCTCGGTAAGAAAGAAGTCCTTAGTGCCAATAATTCACATCGAATGATATCTTTTATAGAAATTCTGTCTGAAATATTTCTGGATGTTTTGTTTTCTGGAGTTTATTTTAATAATGTGAACACAACCAGTAGTCTCCACACACTCTCTGTTATTTTTTTGATATTTGGAATAATTTTATATAATTTTCACGTTTAAGTATGTTACAATGGCTTGCAGTCTTCTAAAGCTTCTCTTTCTCTTCCGTGTTCGTTTCTTGTTTTCCTCCAGCTTTCCTTTCCCTTTACACCATCTTAATCGGAAAATACATAAAACGTAACAGGTCCTTTCTTGTCTGATATTCATATTTCGTTAGATAGCTTGACGAAATTCAATTGCACCAATTTTCGATGTAATCAGACAGAACTTGGTTTCTAATATTTGGTTCGTTTCTGGTTAATTGGTATATTTTTTATTTACGTGTTTAGGATATACTCACTGACCCTTTAGTCTCTTAACGACGTCGTTGAAAAAGATCTCCCAATCAGCAATCGCTGCCGGCTTTACTCAGTTTTTTATGTAACTAATCTATTTTTTCTCCTCAAAGAAATTATTTTCAGATCCGTTTAATCTTTTCCCTATTACAAACGACATCGAGGGATGTTCCAACGATTTCACAAATTGTTGCTCTGTATCTCCTCAAAGACGTAAAACTCGCAGGAATCTTGATGCTCTTACGACCGCCTTTAGTAGTAACTGCTTCAGTAGCGGCACACGTCACATAAAGACGTTTTCTAGTCCAGGCAGAGGCTTCCTGGTAGGTGTCGAGGTAGCGCCGCAACTGACCCCCTCATCTTCGAACGTAACCATTTTCTCACGACTTCTAGTGGCAGTATTGCCGCTGACGTCCAACAACCGCGTCTGGCTGCTGGTGCCACCAACCCCGCCAACAATCGGCGGTGTGAGCGCCGAGGACGGTCTCAACACCGATGCAGGGGGTGGTGGCGGTACCGCCATGTCCGTCACAGCGGCAGCAAGATTGAACTCGCTAACGCTGCGAGGCACAAAGTACTCGAAGTGCAACGAGCTCTCCTGCTGTCGGTGCTGATGATGATGCGATGGCTGCTGCTGTTGCTGTGACTGATGATGATACTGCGTCGGCGATAGACAGCTCCTTCTTAACGGCTGGCCCCGCTGAAACTGCTGCTGCTGTTGAGCGTTGGTGCCCGAGGACGACGAGTTGCTCGTCCTGCCAACGACGTCCAGCGGCAGCGTTTTCTTACGCGGCAGCGTGTGGTGGCCGGGCGACAACTTTATGGCAGTGTTCGACGGGTGGGCCAGGAGCTTGCCGTCGCCGGGGCTCCTGGCCTGATGCTGTCAGGATCCGGCTGGCACCATTGACATGGCGATCGCCTCCTCCTCCTGCTCGGACAGCCGCGAGTCGCTGGTACCGCCGCCATCGTCGAGGTCAGCCTTGAGACTTGGAGCGGCGACTGCTGCAAAAAAGACAAGAATCATGCGTGATTCGTAGCGGCCAATTGCCTCGGCAGTCGTTGCCTTCAACTAGCTTTATAGAATCAGTCATACTGTTATGTCGTGGGCAAGGATATCCTCTCGTGAGAAACCTAACGTAGGACTAACGTAAGATATATAGTTTTCTGTCACGAGAACACTGACTTGTTGAAAAGATTCGTGTTTATACTGATCAGTAAAAAAACAGAACTCTTATTGAATAATATTAAAAAACACGATTGTTCAATTTCCTTTGAAATTATTTTTTTGAATAATAATGATGTTATTTTTTTATCACACGGAAACTCTCGGTTTTTTCAATCCGAATTGTCATCGGTCATGATGGCAATTTTATTATCTAAATCAACGATGCGTTCTCAGAAAATAGAATTGATAATAATTACGTCAGACTGATGTACATGTCAGCATATGCGTGCATCTAATTGGAGTCTACGAGACAAATGTTGTAATTTCTGAACACAATTAATGCACGATGGTCAACAAAGCAATCAACTCTTTTCTTTTGTTTTTTCTCTGTCGCGGAAGATTCTCACTACTGGTTTCCCATTGAATCTTTCATCAGGGATACCTGTACCACCGATAGGTCCGACCACCACGCCCGACGACATGCCGCAGGTTCTACCGAAGACCCTGACCACGCGTACCACCTCCTCCTGCACGAGGTTGAAGCACATGGCGATCAGGCCCATTCCGGCGAGGATGTAGAGCGAGCAGGCACACAGGCTGAGCTCCTCCAAGGTGGTTGAGGGCGCGTTGCGTCCTACTGGCATCAAGTCACCGAAGCCAATTGTGCCAAGGCTGGTGAAACAAAAGTAGCCGCCTTCCAACAAGCTCCAGCCCTCCAAACGGTTGAACATGACCGCGCCGCCACATATGTACATCAGCATTATTATCAGGCACAGGCTGATCGGTATCCTGACCGGGTTGGTTTCTAGTATGTAGGCCGGCGACGAGGTCGACGATAAAGACAACGAGCACGGATGAAAATGCCGCTTGCCATTCCCCGTTGTGACATCCTAAAACAAAGGAGGGTGAGTCAATAAAAAGGAAATATCAGGTAGAATTGATCTATTCATAGAGAACAAAACTCTATCTAAATAGAATGTAAAAAGCTTGAAAAGACTCATAGTAACAAAACCATATTATCCTTCTAAGATTTGTAACAAGAATTTTACCGGATCGGATGAGGATATTTTCTTTGAAGATTTACAATAATATTAATCTTGATAGATCAATACAATAAATTATAGCTAATTTATAATTTACCACAGCTTGTATATTTTAATTTTGCTCGCCTCTTTATGGCACTTTCTTTCGCATTTCTGGGATTATTTGTGAATATTATATTTAATTTTATGAATGTCGTGACTATGACTACTGTTACCTGAAGTGCAGCCGTCGAGCTGGTGGTAGCGTGCAGAAGGCCTTCATTGCCGCAGTCGAGCAGGATCGCGCTCCCGGCGCCGCGAATGCCCAAGTCGTCGCAGGAACTCTCCCTGCTCGCTGAGTAGTAGTTGCCGCTTCCCTTAGTCTCCACGTGGTTATCATAACGATACGCTTTGCTCATTATACCGCCGACCGGTGGCGGCGGCGGCGGTGGTTGTTGCTTCCGTGTGCAGTTGCGCGGTCGCCGGACCATGCGTCCGTACAGACGACGGAAGCTACGAGCGAGTACGTCGCCCACCGTGCTGAGGTAGATTAACATCAGCGGAATTCCCAATAGGGCGTAGACTATGGTGATCAGTCGACCCCACAACGTGCGTGGCGCCACGCTACCGTATCCTGAAACCGAAATCTCTGGAGTCCCTGCGACGCGAATAGGTTGACCTTTGACGCTTACGAGCTGATAATACTTGATGAATATCGCTTGTAAGGGCTGCCCAATAAGGGTGCGTTTGGCAAACCAGATGATATTATATTGGCACGGAATTTAATTAGATTGAACTAGAAGGTATGAATAAATGACCGAAATAATGGAAATAGAATCAAGATCAATTAGATTTCTGACATTCTATCTATTCTGATATCTATTTCTGACATCGCTATCATCATCGCGAGAAACCGGAGAGAACTAAATAAAGCAAATGTACCTATGGTCGTGATCAGTGTCAAGGAATATAGCAGGCTACCGCTGAAGCTCCATCGTCGTCTGTGCAGACGCCTGTCCGCGTGATGCTCTCGTGACCGCGGAGGCACCTGTTCGTAGGGCGATGAAGTGCGTCTGAGGCCACGGGCCAGGTTCTCTTGGAACTCTAGGACTTCCCGCGCCGCCAGGCGAGTCCAATTCTCTTTGTAAAGGACATTCAGATCCTCAGTGATGCTCCAGAGTTTCTCGACCGTGCGTGCCCTCAACTCCATGGTGACGGAATCGTCCTCCAGGCTCGGCAACATATAGGTGCTCCCATCGGGTTTTGAGGACACGACCTCGGTAGACGAATCCTGTGAAAGCGAGAAAAATATCGTTATTATAAGACAAATTGGAAACAGAGTGAAATATACATATAATTTCAGTAGTCAGTTAGCGAATTGATCAATATTATTTGTTCCGACGAGAAGTGAAGTTAATTCGTAAAAACTTGATTCCTATTTTACAGTCAAAATCAAGCACGTTGCTGAAATAATTTGATCCCGAGTATCATCTCTCGAGTCGCGTAATTTAATTGACGTTCTCACCGATTTGAGACCTCCCTCGAGGGCCATGAAAACGAACGCACCGAGCAGAGTGTAGCCGAGAACAAGCACGCACACGGCAAGGCTCATCAGCAACCCCGGAGTTTTCGTGGACGTGGCGGTGCTGCAACTGCAGCAGCAACAGAGCAGCTCGGCTCCGCGCACTCCGGTACCCGCGTTGTTGTTGTTGTTGTTGCTGCTGCTGCTGTTGCCGCTTCTGCCTGGACAGCATCTCGGCGCCCTTTGGTAGTAGTCACCGGCGTTCTGCATCGTCCCGCTGTCTGCTGATTAAATCGTCGTCGCCGTCGTCGTCGCCGTCGCTGCCGCCGCAGCTGCAGGTGCAGCGACCGGTGACGCCGCAGCTGCAGCCGCAAGCGGTAACGTCCTACCGTCGTCCTACCGTTGTCGTACCACGGCCGCCGCCGTCGCCATCCATCCGGTGCAGGGTTGCTTGACCTGCATCACACGATCAGGTGATATATGATTAAACGTGTATCTAATCGGAATATAAGGAGAATTTATATTAATGTACACAATGTAACGCAGTTGTATAAAGCGTAAGACCTTTTTTTTATATATAAATAGTCATATAATATCCTTAATTAATAGTTTTTATATATCTGCTAGTCACATATCTTTTGGAGAAAATTACGATATCTATCATTTTGACGTAAAAGACTCGATGATTAAAGGTGATCGAATCTAATAAGACTAATGGCGAACGATATTACTGCCGCGTTCCGCCATCCCCGTATTCGTCTAATACCAGTTGGATAGGGTTCTTGATCCTCCCATGACATGGGGGTCCGAGATAGCGGCGTGATTAGATACGTCGGCATATGATTAGACGGCTATGACGCACAGAGACAAATAGCTTCTTCCGAGTAATTGGCCTGTTACGGGTTAATGACCTTCCTGGTAGTGCTTTTCGTTCCACGCTTACGGGGAAGACGAGAACTTGTGTAATATGCGCGATTAACTCAGTCGACGAGATCATCATCGTCTAAACATTCATACGGCGGATGCGGGAGATTTATTATTTCTAACGTATCCCCACAAACATTGGGAACTATTTAGAACCTGAATATACGTAAGGTATATAGAGTAACACGTGGGACCCGTCTGGACAAAACCGACTAATTCCTTGGCTACTCCAAAGTCGAGTTTTCTTTAGCGCGAAGAAAACTGACGTCACCTTTTCTCTCATATTCTTTGATCTCCAATATTAAATATCTTAGTAATCTTAGTTTCACATTGTAATTTTATTAGAGTAAAAGCAATTTAAATATTGTGATGAAAATAAGAAATTTGGCTGCTTATTTAAATTCCTAAATATTCAGGTAGCTATCTGTTTTCAATCTTTTATAATATATAAATAAGTATCTCAATATATCCAACATCTACTTGAAAACACATATCCAGAAATTGAGTACTTTGTTTATTACCCTAGAAATCTGATTCTAACGTGGATTTTGCGTTCAGAGGTTTCATTAATCTCAGATGTGTTTATAAATTTTGTAAATGCATCGCACACACACACACATACAACATATACACACACACACATAGATAAAATCCCGAATATCATATTACCCGAAAACCATTTGCACTGATAGATCGCCAGGATCCCCACTTTTACACATGACGCCAGTCGCTTTTACTCGGCCAAAAGGGAGCGGACTTTTATTCCGTCGATATAGAACGCGTCCGATGGCGCGCACCCTGTTCCGTCAGTCAGCCCCGTTACGTCTGATAAAGCAATCGTCACCGCGAGTACGCGGAGAGTCGGGTGCACATGCAGAAATAGCCAGCCGCACGATCGACCCTCGGTATACATTCGCTTTACGCTCGCAGTAGAAACGCTGCAGAAACGCGTACATTAGATGCACGATGCATAATAGGCGCATTCTCGCGATTCGACGCGTCGAAGCGGAGAAAACGGGTGCAGGAATTGAGGAGAGACTGAGCGCGAATTCACTATCCTAGACCACGATAGAGATGCTTGTAAATGACTGAGAAACCGAGAGAATCAAATGTGCGAGAGACTAACAGAGATAAATAGCGGAAGAGAGAAAGAGAGAGGAAGAGAAGAGAAATGAGAATATACTTGCGAGAGAGCCAGAGGTAAAGAGCGGAAGCAAGCTTCGAGAGACGGAGATAACGCTAACATAGATCCACGATGATACAAGAGCGAGAGGACCGCGAGTTTCTTGAGCAAGTATGCGTCAGATTTTACGGGCTGGCACAAAGAGATTTCCAAGGGTGGAAGCGGCAAGCTACTTGCCTCGTCTGAAGGGCGTCTCGTCTTCGCGATGTAGAACAAGAGACATTAATATGCGGCTAGACAGCTGCTGCTGAAAATTACGATTCGAGTAGACCAGACAGAACAACCGTCTTGATATCTAACTGTCGTTATTTATTATATTTAATTGGTGGATACTAGTTCTCCATATATGTCGAAATACAAAACGCGCTAAAAACGCGCGTCGCATCCCGTCTCTTCAATCCTTGCCCGTGACGTCGCACAGCAAGAGTCATTGTAACGTCTCCTATTCTGAAATAGAGGAAGACAGAGATAAAAGAGGGAAGAGACAAGCGGCTGTACAGAGCGTGGAAGAGAGAACGAAGGATCTTCTGTCTGACGGAGAATAGGAGAGACACCGTGTATAAATAGAACGTGCGAGGTGAAGAGCGAAGTGCATGGTGTGCGTATGACACCGTTAAAACGTATGTCATGTGTGCGTGCCTGCGTACGTGCATAGATGTACGTGTATGTGTATGTATGCATGGCATGTACGTGTGCACGCGATTTCGCGCGTGTATTGTGCGAGAAAGAGATCCCCGCGACCGCCCCAGTTGAGGCATTGTGCCGCGGCTACCGGAGATAAGGCATGAAATTAAATTCGACGGAATGTGGGTCGTCGTGTGCACCGTACGACTCCTTTCGCCACCCTCCACGTCACGTCCTGCCTGCGAACAACGCGACGGGAGATACATCCGTCCCAGCGAGTACATTACGCGTACTCGCAGAGCAGATAACGTAAATGCCTTAATGGTCCACTAAACGGACACTTTTCGAAGCGACGTGTCTGCACGCTGACACGCAAACGACGTCCTGGTTCTATCACGTCTTTCTTGGATTCTTTGATCAGGCTGGAATCGATTTTTTCTCCTTCAAAATAGAACGGCCTGGAAGAGAAAGACGGCCTGATAAATCCGAGGTGCCCCCATCATTACCTCGCAAAGAGGACAATTAGTGATGATCTTTAATGGATGGACAGCGTTCGAGGGACGTTATACCTCATAAGGTCAAAGGTGACAGCGGAGGCTTATTCCGGATATGACGTACGTCAAACGCAAGCTGGGCTATCGCTCATTGTTATCTATTTCTGTGCTGCGAATGGTCTAGCGAATGGTGATATCTAGGTGCATTCTTCCCGAAGATCCGTCTTTCAGGGAAAATGTAGCGAACGCTGAAGCATTTGTGATATCCAGAGTATCGCGTGCGTGCGCGTCGAACATGTGCGATTTCAATGGAGACGATTCCTGCGATGCAGCGCAACATCGTCGAATCGAGACGACATATCCTCGCGCCGGCCATTGTGACACGCCGCCTTATTGTCGCCACGGCGGCGAGACGATTTCCTTTTCAGGACTTTCGCTTTTATCCTTTTTTCTTCTTTTCCCCCACGAGTGTACCTAAAAGGGAACCGCGTCCGAGGTACGCTTTTATCATTTTTTGCTGGGACACCGCTTAACGCGGTTTCGCGAGGTGCACGAGTGATCGCGATCGCTGTGAAAACGACGGAAGCGTGCTTCCGGAAAAAAAGAGGATAAAAGAAAAAAGAAAAAAACGGGAACACGCTGTCGCAGATAACTGTATGATGTACCGTCCGGCCGAAAACGAATGGCTTCGAAAATACACCTGTATTCTGCGCTATATGGATGATGTACCGAAACCGAAATAGGTTTTCTCCTCTCTCTTTCTCTCTCTCTCGATAAAAACAAATAGTCCTCAGCCCTCTCTCTGCGATGATGCAAGAACACTAAAATATTCTTCAACTTCCGACAGGCTTTACCGCGACAAAGAGTTCTCGGAAATTTAAAAAGTCCTAATTGTTCTCATCGAGACGAACAAAGAGGATCGATTCCAGAGATTCGCCCGAACGATCCGGAGGGCTGCAGGGCAGCGCGGGAAAACTCGCGTGGAACAACGATTAAAATTAAGGTCAGGGCTTCTAGGACATCCGCGGCGGAGCGGACACTCTTTGATCGTTTGCACGTATAAGTGCCTGTATCGCTTAGCGCTCGTTACATTAGGCACCGTGCCATACGCATTCACCGGCACCACTAGTCGGATAGACTAGTAGTAGAAGAGCATTCGTTTAATTGAAATTTACGCGTGAGCAAATATCGTTAATCGACCGCTGTGGCGTCGCTGTAACGCGTGCGCTCGACCGTGAGGAGATAGATTCGAGTCCTTGTTCCACGTTGTGCCCGCGCGGAACGATCACGGTGTGGCGGGATTAACTTGTGCATTAATTAAGGATGAGGTATTAATTTGAGCACGCCAATTGAACCAGATTCCGCGACCGCTAATCCAAAAATGCTCTTTCATGTAGGGCACGGAGCGACCGCGGAGAAAGCGCGATCCGTTACCTAATTTCTGCTGGTGGTTGTGTCCTCTCACATGACCGAACGTGCCCTAATTATCAATGTAAAAATAAAACGCCGCGCCGCTTCGTTCCTCATTTGCACTTTGCTGAAAGAGTTTGATCATTATTGGCTGAACGTACCAGTTTAAATTTCTGTCAGCCTGCATGAAATTTTATAATGGATGAAATATGTGTTCCTTATTCGTATTATACAAGGCAAAAAATGTGATTTAAATTAATTGATTGATTAAAGTTTACATAAATGTCCCATATTGCTAATTGCTCCTCAAATTGGTACATCCAATTTTAGATAATGCATTTCACATATGTTCTATTCGGCGTGCGCGCTCGTCGAATTGAAAATATGAATTGTCGAGTGAAATCAAATTTTAATATTTTTGATCGCGCGCTGTTTGCGTGTCAGGCTATCAGCTGAAGCCGCCTGTATATTATATATTATGCATAAAGAGCCTCGTGACGTTGACGTATAGCCTAAGGCAACTCTGGGCGAAATGCATTAGGCTGTCTACATGGCAAGGCAGCGATTCGGGTCTGTCAAAAGTCGAGGTGTGCCCGTCACGTGAGATAGACGGGATAAATGATTTTCCAATATCGATACAGGTTTCTCGCTTCCTATTTCTAGACAAACCGTACCCGCTCACCGTCTGCAAAGAGGTTACTGACCGTCAGATTTTTTTAACCCCTGACTTATAGGATGGGGTTACCTACGACCCCATAGCATCGATTTCAGCACAGTGAAACAATATACCGATATATATTTCTTTATGGAGACTCTCCTAAAATTCTTCTTCCAAACTTTGATTCTAACAATTCTTTAGCAAACGTGAAGTTATCTTCTGTAAAAAAATTTTATTTTTCATGCTTTCATATTCAACATTAAGTAATTAGCTACCTCTGTTAATTAGTGTCATACTTGCTTTAATCATTAACATCTGTATCATGAAGCTTTCATATTTTCGTCTTTTACATTCTGTATTTCCTGAAATATTTTCTAAGCATTTCACATATGTTCTATTCGGTGTGCGAGCTCGTCGAATTGAAAATATGAATTGTCGGGTGAAATCAAATTTTAATATTTTTAATCATACTCGTATATTCTACATAAACTGTTAAATCCTTGCACTTTTCTCTGATTGATGATTTATATTTTTGCATTTACATATACTTTTCAGACATTATTCGTATGGTTGGTATATTTTACATATATTTTTACAGCTTACAATCCTACAATCCTCTGGAAGTTCGTATTCCTAAAGGAATTATTGCCATCTCTATTGCATTACATACGATTCCATATTACGAGAATGCGAGCTATGCATTTACCGTTGTCCTTTATAAGCTCACAGAGATTGCACGCAGCTACTGTCAGACATAAGATACCTCTGATGACAGTTGCTGGAGAATACGTGGCGTACGTATTACAACTCCGTCGCAGTTACATCACCGTAGTAATCGATTGGCACGCGAAAGGAATTCCGGGCGTTTAATTGGAATTTGTGTGCGGAGGTGGTGCGGTATATAGTCGTCTGCTATAATCATAGTTAGGAAGACACGATAGCATCGCACAATATGTGACTAGTCTACGTCGTTCTCTAGCGACTCTAGTGCTCGTAGAGTAATACAAAGCCCGATTACCTAATCTATTTGAGTACCAATGCTACTACGGTGTAGTCATTTATAGTCTTGACAAAAAACAGCATTAAACTGCATATTTTATAATAAATTTTAATGAGTTTTGCCATGTAATAAAATCATAACGGAATCAATCATCACGTAAATTATCACATTTTTTAATCAACTTTCCTTCATAAATTCAAGATCGATTATTCTCCTGCAATGATATACCAGAATCTGATTATTGATCGTAACTTGTAATCAATATTCCTTTAAATATTTTCTTAATTAAATTCTAAATTAAAATTTTGACGAGAAACAAAGTTCAGATGAAACGAACTAACAAGTATTTGAAACCAATTTAAGTTTTTACCCAATTACAGAGCTTCGAGGGTTAGCTGCGGCATCTCCGAGGGATGAGGAAGCGAATTCGTGCCACGTGTCGCTAATATTGAAAGTTTCATCATCGCAACGTCGAACGTTGAGACTCGAACAGGAGCGGATAAAAATTACTACAAAAATAAAGGCACGTTACAAAGGGGCAGCTTTTCCGAAATCGATATCGACGACTCACTCCTCGTATTCTTGATGTTATTTCCTGGCGAATCCGCGATCTCGCATCCTTTCGGAAGCGGATAAGAGCGTGCGCGTTTCGAAGGCAGCGTCGGCAATAGCTTCCAGAGTGCTCCGGTGGAAAAGGGTGGCCATCGTGTGCACCGAGCGCACCGGATATCCATCGATGCGACGACTAGGAAGGAATTTCATCCTGCCAGAAGCGGACCACGCTTAATTGGAATTTATGCGCGTGGTGGTACATAAGCCACCCTATAGACAGGCGCGCTGTACAGCCACGGTAGTTGGTAGGAAACGCGGTAGCACCGCGTAACGAGTTAGCACAAGCAAGCGAGAGATGAAGAGAGAGAGAGAGAGAGAGAGAGAGAGAGAGAGAGAGAGAGACAGACAGAGAGACAGAGAGACAGAGACAGAGACAGACAGAGAGAGAGAGAGCTGGGGGATGCCTTCTCGTGGCCCTGGCCGCTCGCAATCGATAGTCGAGCAGCAGCCAGTGGCATGGCGGTCGGCGAGGGGGTTGGTGACGACGAGGGGGGCATAAAGAGAGAAACAGAGAGAGCGAAAGAGCAAGACAGAGAGGCTGGATCGCGTTTCTCTCTACACCCAGGACACCCAGTAGATAGGTGCATGTTCGTAACAAGAGCGATAATAAGTGGGACTCACTCGGGCCGGTCTTCGGTCTAACAGTGGCTTTTTCGCGCCTGTCGATTAAACAGAAGGATTCTCTCCCGGATGACTGTCGACTCTGGTACCTGGCTAATTTTACGTGTAATCGAATTCTCTAATCTATATTTGATGATCAAATACAGCCTTCTGAGAGAAACGGGATGAGGGAGGAAACCAATGGACAAAGTACAGGTAAAAATGTTAATCGATACTGAGCAGGGCGTACAAGGGATTCGAAAGATGGATCTCTCCATTTAATTGTCAGTCGGAGGATCTGGCTGGAACGATCCGAGGAAAACGATCAGAGATGTACCAAGTGGAACGATTAATGATGTAATTAGAGTAATTCGTTATTGCGGAACTAGTGGAGACGGACGATGAGCGCGAGTGCCTAATTGGGGGTGTATTAATCAATATGCTGTGATGATTACTTAGGGGTGTCGTGATAATCTTCTTAAAGACCTCACGAAAGAACCTATCGGGGAAATTTCCTTTTTCGAGGAAGATGTTATTATGATTTAGTAAAGAATGCGGGGATAGTCTGAGATATTATATATAAAATGGAACGAGAAACGAACCGCGCCATGTTTAATCCCTGCATTCATCGGACGGTAGTTAAAGTCATAATCTCGTTGATTCTCTGCCTCTTTCGAAATTTTTCTCGTCATCGAAAACCTGATTTATCTTGCTGACCCAGCATTGCGGTTCAGTGAATAATAGAGAGCACTAGGTTGAAATAAGAAAAAAACACGATGATGTCAACTTAAATTTTCTCAAAATTTCTTTTTTAAACGGGATTGTAGACAGATGAATGCAGACATTTATCCCGTTGCTGAAAATTGAAGGTACATTAATGAGCAGCAAAAGACGCTAAAGAAAAGGGAAGAAAACAATAAGTAAAAACAGAGAATTTTGTGGAAATATAAATTTATTCAAACAAAAGCATAGAGAGATTTAGAAAATTGATAATAATGGTTGTACAATTTATTATAAATAATAAATAAAACAAATGACAGCTATAATATGTTGTACGATAATAATTTATCATTACGTCGCTTTGTTGAGAAGATGCCCGTTTTGCCGAGAAATATAAACGAGAAGAGAGGAAAAAGGAAGATGTCACCTGAAAGTTTCCTCGGAGTCTCCTTTTCGGACAGATTAAACGTAAATTTCGTTACGCCATCCAGCACTCTCTCGCCGCCTCGTTTCATCTTTCACTCGTTATTTCGATCTTTCTTTTTCCTGCGACATAGCAAAAATCTAACTACATTCCTGAGCATGACTGAATTCCTTTTCCCTTTTTCGCGAGTCAGGAAGTTTTCTTCTCCCCTGATAAAAGATACAATGGACGGGTCCGCATTTTCTCGGTTGTCCGCTACGCGCTCTTGATCTTGCAATAAAAATTTCTTATTCCTTATTTGATCTCGTGCAGAAATTCTGGGCAGTCATCGAATGGAATAGTCGCGATAAAAGCCAAATAGTAGGACCAGTGAGAAATGGCAAAATTTTTTCTGTTACAATATGCATAATGTTATGCGTAATTATCACGTAAGTATATTACAATATGCATAATTAAAAATATGGGTTCTTTAAATGATGTAACATAATATACTTTTATATTAAATTACATGAATCTAGATGTACATGTTCAAACTGCGTATGCCAAACAATACTTTACAATCTTGTGCTTTAAAGAGATATCTCGATTTTCAGAAATATATGCAGACGCTTGTACAAACAGTGCTATTAAACCGGCACTAAGGTAATAGCCTCCGGCGAGAGGATCGTTCTAGTGACACATTATTCTCCCGTGATTTATGTAGAAAAGTATCTGTTGATTGTGCTAGGGCCCAATTGCAGCTGTGTCTATTTATTAGAGCGTCGAAGGCTATTTTGGCCTGTGAACAGCCCGTGGTAACAGCGAAAAGCACTCGCTCGCGCAAAAGCGCAGGCTGCCAAGTTTAAGAAGAGCGCCGTGGGCCTCGAGAATGTAATAGATTTATTCGTCGCGTATACAAAGAAAGATACAGAAGAAGAGAAGAGGATAGGCCATAGAACAGTGCATGTGTGCGCGCGCGTAAAGTTGTCTCGCTGCGTATTATTAATTAAGTTCTATTCTAATTCGCGCGAACGGCGCAACGTGAGGAACCGAAATAGCGGCGACGTGTAACGAGTGGCTTCCTCCTCTCCCACGTAAAATTGTGCAGTGTTATTGTACACTATATACGCGCGAACGTGCGCTCCCAGAGTGCAAAAAATCGCCCGTTTTTATCGCGACTTCCGGTGACGACCCGCGCCAACAAAACATCTCGTCATTCGTCGTCGGAGATGAAACGCGGCTTCCGGAAAAATCGCGCGACGGCGGACCCGCGAGTTTTTGCAATTAATTCGTCGGAGGTGGCTTTCAATCGGTAGTTGGTTTATTTAACCGACACCCGTGTGCCGCGCCGCGAAATTAACGGGATCGCCGCGGACACGAGGGCGAGAGTGCTTCGCGTTTGACGAAGTTAATTAAAACGCGTATATACCAGGCACGCGCGAGGTATACCGACTAGCGCATGCATCATATTCCATCGAACGGAGCCGTTGTTTGCACCCTCGACAGCCCTGTAACTAACGGCATTCGTTACGAGTGAGGGGGTGAGATTTACGATGCGTGGGCGCGCGCGCGATCGAACATCCGGCCTGGTCATCGAATTATCTTCGGGCGGTCGCGCGAACTTTCACTTTTCCACGAGATACTCGGCTCGGCTGTATCTTGAATTTTATTACGTTGCGCGTGCTTTCGCGGTATCCCGTACACGTGTACGGAACCATCGACGAGAACACGATGCGATCCTCAGAGTAATCGCGAGCGGTTGAGCTGTCTTTTCTCGAACGGCATAATTTTCGTATTTTCCATCTGTGTCTTCAAGCTTCTTCGTTATCGTATGAAGTTCAGCTTTTGAAACTTCCGTCTCGTGTATCCGCTGGAAGGACCAAGAGGGAACATTCAATTAGGGCTTATCAGTCGTCGAGCGGGATTTTTATCGCCTGTGATCGCCCTTTATTCGCCTACATAAGCCCGGATCCTGCCCGTCGGGCCTTTCGCTCTTATCTCGTCGCTCGTGCCTCATTTGCGAACGAGAGGAGGGTCTTTCCTATGAGAGTACCGAGGATAAAAAGGGTGCTCGAATGCCTCCACCATAGATCGCCCGTCTTTTCCCTAGCGTTTCGGCCACGCTGACCCTCCGTCCGACGTAGATACATCTTTCAAAACACGTCGCGATGACATCGCGCATTGTGCGGGATCCTTTGAAATTAGGTGTTCCCTTTAATCGCACGTGTGAAAAGAATAATAAGGATCCCGGTTCTTTGTGCGGGCGAGTGATCCTCCTTTTTGCATATTTTCGTAATACGCAATCCGGTTGCTCCGGATGAATGAGAGGATTAACGGGTTGTAACTTTTCTCGCGCTTGCACTCCCGCGAGATAATATCACATTCCATTCATGAGGAATATTAAAACCGTAAATATTCAAAGTAATGCAATATCTGCCCGTAGTCAATACCGCATTCGTTATGCAGATGAATAGCCGACGAAATACGTTCCCTCGACGAATAAATGCATCCGAGCATCTCAAGGTGGTGCATTGTGTGCTGTTTGAAGATATTTTCTCGGCTTTGCGTGCTTTATCGACTTTGGCGCTTTTTCCAGTCGAACGCGCACCTCGTGAGAAAACGACATCGCGCCCAGGCCAGGATATTAAAGGAAAGTAAAACGTAAGTTAGAAGCGCCTTTTTATGCCCGTCAAATATTCGATCCATTCTGCGGACTTACTTTTATTCGGGCACTTTCATTAACTGCGTCATTACTTATCGCCAGGCACTTCCACAGATATGACAAAATCGATCAGGTTTTTATCACGTTTATATAATGTGTGTGCCAGTGTGTATGTGAATGCGGCAGAAAAATTGTTTTTTTTATTTCTTATTTGAAGATTATCCGTGAGAGAGATAAGAACTGTATGAAACTTTTATATTTCATTATACAAGAATATTTTATTTATTGTAGGAGAGAATATTCTTGCAAAGTTTTATTTCGACTAATATGTTTTATTCCAGGGAGACTTAATTCTCCATTAATTTTTAAACAAACTTTATCCTGTAATGAGTCTTTAAGGATTAGTTAAAAGTACATTGAAAACGGAAAGTTGGGAATTTCATCAAGGGAAATTTTATTTAAAATTGAAGAATCTCTCATCCAAATGAAATGAAGAGGAAAGGAGAGAGAAATATCCAGTGCATCTAAATGAAATAAAGGAAATGGAAATCTATATTTACTTTCATCGGAAAAACCAACTGGATCGGAGTTGTAAATTAGCAACGAGATACGGTAAACGCTGCTAATAACGATCACGCAGGACAAAGAGGAGTGGAAAGGTTACGCGTGTAAATTATCCCGTAATCCTCCTCCTTCCGGATGGACGAGGAATGAAGGAGCCGTGAGGATAGACAGTCATCCCGTCTACATGGGGACGAGGACTCCCTCAGGATTAGAGAAGATCTTGAGAATATCGACCCTTTTGCGGACGCTATTCAACCGGCAAAAACCCTTGCCTGTCCCTTGCCTGACCAGCGAAAATTAAAACTGTCCCCGCCATAGGAACGGGCGACGATACGCTGTTCCGAAGAGACGACAATTAGTTTTTATTCCTTGCAATTTTCCGGATCTGCTCGCCGTAGGAAGCATTTGGACGGCTTGATCCGGAAAATTAAAAGGCATTGAGAAGCGGCGAGTCGAACTTTGAATTCGTGGCAGACAGAATGGGGCGTAGAAAATTTTGTCGCTGCTCGATACGTTCTCTCTGCACTCTATTATTATTAGTAATATTTTACTAGAGTCAATAAAATATTTTGTCATAGTTTTTGAACAATTGTATTTTATTATTTTATTATTATTATCTTTTTTACAATTGCGGCTAAAGACAATATACCTGGTAAATAATTTTTTTTTGTAGCTGTCGACGTGTTTTCTCATAAACATAAAATAGCATTTTGATCAATTGTACGCTTCCGTTTTCCATAAAAACCAGAAAGGGAGATTTTGAAACATTTTTCATTGCGCAAATGCAACCAATCGCGTTAAAAGACTATGCGACTGTCTTTAGTGTAGAGTTTCGCCGAAGGAAGGTAAGACAGGAAGAGCACAGAAGCAGCTCAGCAAGAGAAAATAAAAGGATTCTGCAAAGAAATTCCAAGGGGATTTCTGCATGGCAAAGTGACAACTATATGCGCTGCGAGATTATGAATTATCTATCCGGTAGCGACGCCTGCGCTTCTACTCAAATTTTACTGGCGAGACGGCGGAATGTTTCCTCTAAATTGCATTTTCGGAACACTGTCGAGTGACTTAAGAAAAAGAACAGATCTGAAAACTAACTAAATAAAAATACGCGAGATGCAAATGAAAACTTCACGAGAGATACGTACAGTCAAAGATTAGACTTAAATCAGATAATCTATGAGAAAATCTTTGAGAGCCGCGAGTTTCTGAGAGCACTGCACGAGAGGAGCAAGATCACTTCTGCCACAAATCGTCTTAAGAAAAAAAAAAGAGAGAGAAAGAGAGACATCTTCTATCGAAGATAGAAAAAGTCACGCGAGGGAAAAAGTGGGCACTGATTTGCCGGCTTGTCAATCGGTGAGAAAACGAGCTCATAATTTGTGTGGTTCTTAAGTGGAGGCTATTTGGGATAAAAACATATTCGCTCGCGTCAAGTGGAAGTGGAGATTGCTCGTAAACTCGAAAACTTTCTGCAGAAAACGCAATTTCTCACGCGTATTCGTGCCCGTTCGTTTGATATATCGTTTGCCGGGCGAGATGTTAAAAATTTAACGAGCTTCGTAAAGCTCGTAATCCTCGGGGTACACGTTAAATGTGCGCGTGAGAAGGAGAGTCCGCTTCGTTTTCAGACGGAGAACGGACGTTGGGATCGTCGAGGCGGAAAGACAAACGCTTTTTAAATTCAATTTTGCGCGTGTAATTGAATCTCAGGCGTACTCGCGAGAGACGCGATGCTCCACGCGATTTTAACACACGCAGAAGTGAAAAACTCAAGATAAACGCAAAGACGAATTGCAAATCTCGCCGAATGCCGCATCAATCTCGCGAGCGAGCGAGCGACTTTCGGCTGAAGCTCAAGATAAGCATAATCCACCAGGATCAGATTCCTTTTTTAATCCTCGAAAGCGCCGCGTGTCGCACGTTCATTACTGGCAACGTTCTTATCCGGAAGCGAAGATTAATCTCACTCGTGGAAGTGAAATGACCTCGGCGTATTTGTAATCACAGATATCAAATCCGGATAAAATTACGTCATTAACGAATGTACCCGGATGAACGTTTCGTGCGTACGTAAGAATTTCGTATCGCGAAAATCAGGAGTATCATTTGCGTATGGAAAAACGTTTCTCAACTGTAACATTATAAGCTATACTGTGCATTACATTCGTCGGCTCGATTTGTCGATATAAAAGCTCTCCATGTTTAAGTAAATGTTGCATCTGCCTACTAGCGAATGCCGAGAGCAAATCTTTCTGACAAATCGATAGACTCACGGATACGACTCGGCAGCAACAGGAACATTACTTACAAGCCTGTAAGCAGACGGGCGCGGAAAAAAAGGAGAGAAAAAGTTCCGCTTGACACACTTCTCTGCTGCTCGCATAATAGCATATATACGTTACACGATGTTCTTTACGCCACCGTCACGTTTTGTGCTGAGTGCCCTTCTTTTCGCACATGCATAAACTACCAGTGCAATTATTAGCAATGACTTCTCGACCACTGGACGAAAGCATCGTCAGTTCTGCACAAACAATGGCGATAATTAAAAAATTGGCAGCAACTGTTTCAATGTCCAGGTGAAATACTCGAAACAGCTATATAATCGGTCTAGTTTGTAACGTTAAGCGCGTCCTAATAACGAAATTTACAACTAATAATTTATGTTCATGCACAAAATATCATTTTATCTAATCGAACTGGTTAATCTAGTTAATCCTTTTAACTTTCAAGATTTCCGTGAAAACCGCTTGACGCAGAAGAACTTTTCGTCCTGGAAAATCTCCAAGTCGCTCGAGTAGCGAAACGTACGGGAAATTCGGGGCACCTTATGTACTCGTTTACGACGATCTCTTGCTCGACAAATCTCACGGTATCATAAACCACTTCGATCGTAACGAGATAGTCGAATATGCTTTCCGCTTTGACGATCGCATCCACCGTCGTATGCTCTGAATTCGCGTGTAGCGAGGCATCCAGAAATACACGCGGGTGCATTGTGACGCTCTCGATACATCCCACCGGCCGTTTCGTCGAACGTATTCGAAAAACTTGGTCGTCACTCGGCAACTTACCACTCACCTTGCTAGCGATCGCTCTCCTCTCTCGCCCTTCGCGCTTCCGGCGGCAGTCCTCGAGTTCCCACGGTCATTTCGCGGGGCATGTCGCGCCCCCAAAGTGGGAGAAACTTTTTTGTCACCCTGTTGTTCGCGCGACCACGCGTAATTTCGCGAAATTACACCCCTTCCCCCCCCCCCTCAGGCGCCGATTATTCCGAACGATTCGCGCCCCTCCACCCCGCACAAGCGAAAAACGCTGCCGACTGGTTGTTCGTCATGACGTTTTTCCACACCACCACCATGCACGTATTATGCACGTCGCATTGATCAATGTCGCATTGTGCACAGTGCACCATGCATCAATGCTCGCGATCGATTCCGCCCCTGTGACGAGGAAAGGGGGGGGGTGTTTCTGATTCCTATAATTGGCCTATATCACTTATCGTTAATAGCGTCTCATTATGGTCGACATGTACCACTTGGCCGTGATTGCGAGCAGTACACCCCCGCATCACTTGTGCCCGATATCGTCCGTCTATGATCGACCTGATCACTTACGATTCATGACGTCTGACCATGATCAACTGGCATCACTCGCGCTCGATACCGGTGGCTCGACATTCGCTGAGCAACCGCCTCCAAAAATAGATCACGATCGCCTCCAAAGATAGATCACGATCGAGGACACGTTCTCCTCACCTTGCGTAACGTAACTTACGGATCTGATCTGCTATTATTTGGCCGTTATCTCGTTTCCTCGTCGTCACCCTCCCGCGATTGTTCTCGAAGAGCGCGGCAAACCGCAGTGATAAGTCGGTCGTGATAAGTCCGTCGTCGCGGCATCGCCGATTATCCTGTACGTTACCGTTCGTGATTTACTTAATGACTCGCATCCGCTCTCGACCTGCCGTCTCGGCGGTGGGCGTCATTTGGCAGAAATCCCTGAGGCACGACCGCCTCGGATCACTTCCGGTGCTTACCGTGAGGGACTGTCCGGCGTGTCCCTTATGAAAAACGAGCGCGCGGTCGTTAGACGCATGAGGCAATTAATTTCCAGCGGACGCAACGTTAGAATTGAATAGTCTGACGAGCGAATAAACCGTGCGGATAATTATTCAATCGGGAAACTCTATTGCGAAGGAAGCACGAGCGTTTCAAGTCACTGGATAAAAACGGGAGAATCGTCCGCACGTTTGTGCACGTTGCTTCATCAGTCTTATGATATTATGTTGGTCGTTGCTGCTGTCGTTAAACTTAATCAGCAACCATACCTCTTGTCCACGAATTATTATTTAGAAAAATTCATTAATTCTTATGTTACCTTTGAATTTGTGCTGTTAGAAATTCCTATCTAGCGAACTTATCGCGTCACATTACTCACTCTGTTCCAAGCCGCTGTCCATCTTGTCCCGCCTTTTCGAAATCGCGAGCAACAGCCACTGGAGCACTCGATATTAGCCGGCAACAGTTCGCCGTTATCGTCAACAGAGTCTAAGTCGTTATCAGATTATTACGATAGAATCGCCTGCGAGGGACAGTGATGACGGGAAACAGCGCGTCGCTCTGCAGATCCTTCATCGTCGCTTCGATCGAGAAGAATCCCTCGATCTTGGTCGCACGTTGTTCAAAACTACTATCGTCGATTTATAGTCTCGTTAAGATTTGCACTCTCACGTTGTACGAAATGTCATTTCAGACGCATCAGGAGCTCCATCCGGCTTCTGTCCCGTGAACGACGACGACGTCTTTTTGTCTCTCTATCCCCGCGGAATCCTCTCTCTAGTTCAGCATTCGCTCCCCACGACACGCGTGCGAGATTCGGCGGACGTTTCGCAAAATCATCCCTCTCGCATTTGGAGCAATCCCACGAGCACTGAGAACTAGGCTCGATCGCGGAGTCGTTGAATGTCGTGCCGACGGCGAAGTGGGACAGTTAGAATGCGACTCGAGCGGAGGCGACGACGAGATCCTCCACTCCGGATCGAAATCGCGGTGGTGGTCGAGTTTCGATCGGGGTGACACGAAGCGAGGCGAGATCAGGGAATGCGCGGAACGTGAGCGGGCCGTACGGCGACGGCGAGCGAGTCGTTCGCGAGGAGTGTACGCCGGCTTATACGTGCGGACGCACCCCCGTGGCGGCGACAGGGCGCAGGATCGCTCTCTCTCTCTACCCGAGTCTCCGGGGGTGATCGTGGCGCATGTGCGGCGGACGCACAGCCGGAACGGAGGGTCGCATGCGGGAACGCGTAGTCGCAGCCCCGTTCCGTTGACCTGATCTATCTCTCCCTCCCTATCCCCTTCGTCCTGCCTTTTCTCCCTTTGCTTCTCCGCAAATCTCTTCGTCGCTTTTATTACGATTCGCACTTCTTATTTTTCTTCTTAGATTAATGATGATGAGAGAATTTGCATTGGTTTCGCGATCGAGGAAACTTCGTTGGAGACTGTCTCGGAGCACCGATATATGTCCGTCTATCTTTCTCACCCCTTCTAGCTCGTCTCTCTCACTTCTTTCTTCGCGAGTCCTCTCCTCGCGAGTTCTCTCGTCGCGCGACCGAAGGTGACGACGCGCCAGAGAGGTCGAACGGCGTCGAGTCTCATCTCTTGGAGTGCGCGATTTACTCGCCGAGGATGGATGAAGTAGGTGAGCGTTATTCCATGAGATTTATTCGGTTTTTCAGAGATGCATATTAACGCTTTGTGTGCGGAGTCGTCCCTTGTTATAATTTACGTACCTATGATAATATAAATCACATAAAATATAATAAGATAAATGTTGCGTAATTTATGATACATGTTACGAGTTATTTTTTTCTGTTACGTGCACTAGTTACGTGCACTAAATTTTCTCCCCGCTATTATCTTACCGTATAAAAACTTCATGAGACTCAACAGCTCCAAGCGCAAATTGGTAGAGAAATTGGTCGATAAACAGGTTGTTATATCGTTTTTAGCATCTTGATTCGTTTGTATGTATACGTACATACATATATACCTTTTCACCA
Source organism: Ooceraea biroi (assembly GCF_003672135.1). Classification (NCBI taxonomy): domain Eukaryota; kingdom Metazoa; phylum Arthropoda; class Insecta; order Hymenoptera; family Formicidae; genus Ooceraea; species Ooceraea biroi. The sequence goes on from NC_039510.1 coordinate 11,649,892, forward strand.
CTCTATTTATCATACTTAGTCACTGGTGTCGTGATGCGCGATTCGGGCGGGATATTTTGGATGTCCTCGTTCGTCTTATCGACGAGGGTGTCAAGTGGATGAAATCGGGCGGAGATGTCTCAAATATCGATGGCTCTCCATCCTGTCGACGGGTGACACTTGAGACTTTATTCATAATCATGTATACAGAAGGGCGCGCCAGCCACTTTTGCGAACACTCGACTGCTTTTAGTCGTCGCGAATAGTTACGGGCACCGTAATAGCGTTTCACCCCGCATAGTTCTCTCTCCGATATATACCTCTCCGCTTTGTGATACTCGATCATCCTAGTCTGCGATCCACTTCCTCCTCTCCGCGTTTCGCGCCTTGCGTGGAGCTTTATTTAGTTCCCGCACCTCCTTAGCTGCCTGTCTCGTGTCTCCGCCGATCCGCCACCCTTTTCCTTCTCTTTCGCGTAATTCGACAGGAAAACGACAGTTCCGATATCGTCCATCGAACACACATATCGATGTATCCCGCGCGGCGCGACGTCTGATCTCCATTCTCGCATTGGTGGAATGTTCATCCCGATAAATGATCCGATAAAAACTCGAACACGAGGAATTCCGACGTGGCGAATATCTCGCCGCGATTATTTTGTTTGTTCCGCGAAATGTACCGTAAAATTGATATTTAATGTTAAGGCAGCGCGCGTGTGTGTACGCGCGCGGGCTATTTCGGGCCAGTCGCATTTAATTAATAAAATGGCAAAATGGTCTTCACGTGGAAGCCTTTTTGCCGCTCGCTCGCAAAGAACGCTTGCACGAGAGTCGCCTGCAGTCCCAACGCGACACCGAAATCGTGCCGACCGTGTAAAATTGATCGTCTACTATCTTTGTGCCGCGTGTGTTCTCGCCATCGCGTAATGCGGCGCTCCTACTCGATCGTTTGATCGCCCCTGCTTTCTCGCTTAAACTCCCCGGCTTTTCGTTTCGCGTGGGATTTGGAGGAGAGCTCGGAATATCAAAGGTATGTCTACACACTCGTGCACTCACACGTGCGCGGGGGAAACGGTTGCTCCTTGCTCGCGCGGATTGCCAGTAGCGAGAACAAGTGACGTAGTCGGTCCCACAAGAGGAGAAGACCGTCCATATTTAACGATATCGTCTTCCAACGATGTCCTCGTTTTTCGCGTCATTAAGTTAAGCGAATTCAATTTGCGAGTGACGTCTTCTCGTAGTGATTGCGATTTACGCCATGCGTCTACCAGCACTAACATCAATTAAATATCAATTTTATGGTACATTCCGCGGAACAAACAAAATAATCGCGAGCACGCTCGTGAAGAAATGTTGGCTTCACTTACCGATCATCGTGGTGGTGTGGGATCACGGTGGGAGCTCGTTCGCATCATCTCTCGCATCTAAAGATGTACCTGATGATGCGCATCAGGGTGCGCATCTTCGCAATCACTTCCTCTTGCATGAGATTGAAGCACATGGCGATCATCGCCATGCCTGTGTGTGGAACAACCATCTATTAATCCACAATTCATTATCATCGAGGATTTCGACGTGCTCTTGAAAGCCCGTCTGCGTGGTACGGAAAATTACATCGCAGACCGCGATTTGAAGCGTCGCGGATATTATCGCGCGTACTGTTGCGCGAATTGAGAGTACCGTGCGCGCGCCCGCGCGCGTATATGGTGGTCGGAGCGCTCGAGAGCACTCGAATATCCCCGCGAAAAATCTGCCTGGCAATCGGGCATTGATTGAAACGGACTTAATGCGCTCGCGGCACGGAGTGCTGCATAGTGCGAGCGCAATCGCGTTCCCGGATTTAAAGCTTTAAAGTTGATCCTTTTTAAAACGATTGTCTTCACGTCGCGCCGCTGCGTATCGCAAATCCTGCGGCAATTATATTTTTCAAAAAAAGGAGATAGAGGTACTGATTTTGTTTTCTATCTTTTCAGTTTGGCCAACAGCTAAGCAATTAAACCGAATCACTGCGTCCGCTTTTAATCTGCAGCAAACGTGGCTTCTTTCAAAAGAAAAAATAACAGGAAGAAATTTCGTTGAAAAAAGCTCAGACTTTGCTACTTTAAAGCTAATTGCAGACTGTAGACTGTAATCCGTCAGAAAATAGACGTGATGTAACTTACCAAGCATCAGGTACATCGAACAAAAGATGAAGGATAGCTCGAGGCCGTGTCCGTGATAGATCTTGTCACCTGGGACGATATCGCCGAAGCCTATGGTCGACAAAGAGATGAAGCAGAAGTAAGAACCGTCCAGCAAGTTCCAGTCCTCCCAGTGCGCGAACAGAATCGCGCCGCCCCAAATATACCTGTCGAGAGCAAAAATAAAGGATAGGGCTGTCAGTCAGGGATAGTTTTGCCAGCAGTTCTCTCGATTTTCCGTGACGTTCAAGTTTAATCGCGAAATGTTCGTGCGAACTGATCACTGAGCGATGTCGATATGAGCGTAGCGTCAGGGAATTCTATGAGTTTTTAACTTAATAGAATTCTCATCTGGATGAGAATGGAATTCGACGGTTCCTCTTAAAGTCGACTTTCAATCTCGAAATTTTATTGTTAATTACGTGGGTACATAACTTCCCGAATTTGTATGAAACTTTTGTTAGTTTCCAGAAAAAAATTGTGTTTCATAATAACTGTAAAAGTTTAAATTATATTTCTATTCTAAATCCCTCATTTAAATGTCAGGAATGTTCGGAACAACAACTTAAAAGCAGATTTCTGACTGTACTAAAATTAATTTACAATTTTAGCTGTAAGTTATATTAAGTAATTATAATAATATCAGAAATCTATATTTTATTCAAACAATTGTAAAATTACATTCAAATCTTTGCTACCAAAATGATCTAATTAAGACATTGCGAAGAAACAAAAATTTCACAGTTTTAAAACAAAAGTGAATCTGTGATGAATAATGATGAATCCATTACACGTTTATGAATTAAGAAAACTTACATTCTCTACTTCTACTTTGTACTCGCTTATCTTTTGTTTTTCTTTTTAATGGTCTATCTCTTAATTAGCAACCTGATTATCCCTCTTTCGCCAGACTCACCCCACCATAATAGCGAGACACAGAGTTAACGGCACCGTCACGTGCTGAGGATCGTAGCTGTCGCTCTCGTCGTCATCGTCTTCGTCGTTACCATCGCCCTCGTCGACACCCCCGTCGTCGTCGTCTCTTGGCGAAGTTTCTTCCAAGCTCGACGCGTCTACTTCTCCGCTATGCGCGTTCACCATCTGCGAATGTACATCCGTTTCAACAGCATTTGCACAGAACATCCGAAGAATATTGGAAGCAATATCTCGCGCAATAAAACTTTAATTGGGCAAATTCTCAATTTTTTGCATTAAATATGATATTTTACATTATGTGCACAATGCCGCTGCTTTGTTAGAATTCTCTGGCTCTACTTCCGATCATCACTCACCTGCCAGTGATTTCTATTTGCAGCCGGATCGTCCGGCATCTCTGATGCTCTTGTCGAGGCATATGGTTTCCTTCGACACCTTGAAACATTGATCATAATTAATTTGGCGCTCGGGAGATTGATCTGTTATGTTACTGAAGGACAGAGAGAGATAGATAGATAGAGAGAGGAAAATATCAAAAACATCAATAGAAACTGTTTTGCAACATGGAGGGTAGTCTTACTTGCACAGGCAGCAGCGCGCGTAGGTCCATTTGAAGCTTCTGGCCAGGATGTCGCCGATATTGCTGAGGTAGAGAAGGAAAAGCGGCATTCCTATTATTGCGTACACTATAGTCACGACTTTGCCCCATTTCGTCCTGGGATAAATGTTGCCGTAACCTGCGCAGTAAACGAGAACGCGGCAAGTGAGTTTATCGACGAGCTTCGTTGCTTCGTCTCGTTCTTGTTTCCTGCCTCATCCGTCCCACGTACGTGAGCTGATTAATTTTTGATTAATTTATCGCCCAAGATCCGGTAGCAGCCTGGCATTGTACCACACGAATTATTCATCGAAATTATGCAATTAAAATTTCTTGTTTCAAAAGAATACCGGATATTCGAATTATACAGTTTATAATTACGCAAATTGGAAAAGTTTGCACGAAACTACATCCTCTTTCGATCAATTGAAATCACGTGAAATAAGATATAGCAAAAATGAATTAATATATAAATTGTGTTTAGCATTGATATTAGATGATATAGAACGAGGGCATTTTTTAAATATTTCTTTATATAACAATACTCAATAAGTACAATATTCAATAAAAACATATACATAATAATAACATTCGATACATACGTGTAAATCAGCGTCCCGAAACGATTATTTTTCTGACAATTCAACCAGACGTTATCATGGTGGACAAAAATTCAACTGCGTGCCTGGCATAATTCTAAAACTTCCAGGTTTGTATCGTGGGAAATCATAAACAATTCCAACGGATTTACTCGGACATTCACATTTCATAACGCGGCGAAACACGCTTCATAAAGCCAAGCAAGTCTTTAAAAAGAAGGAAAGAGCCGCAAAATTCCAACCGCACGCTCATAAACTTTGTTCGGACGTTGAAATTCGGACGTTGAAAAAATATGCTTTCCGTTGGGGAAATGATTTTCCGCGATATTGAAGGCACTCGTGTGCAGTGCATGTATTCGATCTTTTACAGTGAATGCAACGATAACGCGTTAACGATAAAAAAGTCCGGGAATTGATTGTGAACGAGTGGCGAGAATATTTTGCCAATGATCGATTAGTTCGTTAAAGTATAAAATTATTACGTCGTCGTGTTGTATTATGAATATACGATCGATTTTCACGACGATAATGAATTCCATATATGAGGCGGGTGTTACACGGGATTTTATCGTGAATGACGGCACGATTTTTGCACCACTGTGCGCACTGATAGAACAGATTTAACCGCCGCAGCTGAGTAATGCTAGCGAAACTTTAACTTGACAAAACCAGCAGCATTAATATCGAATTTGTCGCACATTAGCACATTCCGCGAAAGTTAATTTGTAATTAATTTCATTCTAAAAATATTATATTTCTCAATATGAAAATAGTATTACTTCTCATTTTTTGTGTTATACTTGTAAGATAATATTAATTTTCCGTTGAAAAGGGAAATGTTATTGATATAAAATTGCAATGTACAATAATTTATTAGAAATACGATCTCGTTATACGAGAGCAATATCCGTTTATCAAGTGACAACGATTGTCCGTATTCAATTCACGTTTTTTCGGTTCTAGTCGATAGTAATTTATCATTTTCATAAAAGAGAAAAAGAAAAACGCAGAAAATAGCAGTGAGTTTAAGTCTAGTGCCAAAAAACCCGTTGTGAATCAATGCGCGATATCAAGAGTGAATCGGGGCATGCCTTGTAATCAAGCGAAAGTCGCCACGAAAAAAAAGGAAGGACTTGTTCGTCCGTTCTTTTTTTCGTACACGTATGTGCACACAACAAGCGCAAAATAGAGAAAAAATACAAGAGAGAAACGTGACAACGGTATGCATTCAGCGTGATTTTTCAGGGAAACCACATGTCGAACATTCGTCCCGTATGCAGAATGGCCGGCTTCGGCATACATGGAACACGGACTTCATTTTTAAAGTATCAATTCCAATCCCCTCCTCTCTCTCTCTCTCTTTCTCTCTCTTTCACTCACTCACTCATTCACTCACTTTCTCTCTATCATCCATCTATCTCTTTTTCTCTTTCTCTCTCTGGTAGCCTCGAAAATTACAACCGCTGAGTCCAATCGAATGCAATTCTTACGAACGTCGTGCTAAACAAGCGGCCCACGGCTATCGCGCGCTATACAAAATTTACATTTTGATAAAAATTAAAAGTTCCGAGAAACGGACGCGTGGGCTCTAACGACGATAAAAAGGTAATTTCATAGTAAAATAATCTGCATAACGAAATTTCCATAGCTTTGTGACTCATGTGTCACTGTATTAGCATCAAAATTACGTAATTACATAATGTTTATATTGAAACGTAATTTACTTACAATTCCCCTTTCACAAGCGTGTCTTTCACATTTTTGGGTAATCTCTCGAGCGATAGCGCATCCGAGGAAAGCATTAAGACTGCTCCAACCGTGCACGCAGCGCACTGCTTCATCGCTACTTTAGCGTGCATTTCTGCATATTCGCGTTTTACGTCAGTGGCAAGGCTGGTTAAGCGAAGCTTAAAATTGATTAAAAGTTTAGCATGCTGTCTCCCGTCTCACTCGCTACCGCCCGAGGGGTTGGCCAAATTTTGTTAACCGTGTCTAAGCGCCTAACGCGGGGTATGCTGAAAATTCGAAGCATCAGCCGCCACCCTCCGTGCGTGCTCCCTCGCTCGATCGCGATCTCGTTAATTTCCCGAAAATCGACACTCAGCCGGACGATTTACGGCGCAGCGGAGACAGAGTGGACCTATCGTGCGAGCACGTCTTTTAGCAACGATAAAACGACGGCGCGGCCGACTGTAAATGCGACCGTAAAGCCGGCAGTAAACGGACGTTTAAGCCCGCGAGCCCCGCGAATACACCGTCGACGTTTTACGGTTGGTGTACCCGCACCCTTCGTGCCCCGAAAAGGGCTCCGGACGATTTCGCGCGCCGGTGGCGCACGGTGACGCGTAAATCGCGCTAGCACGTTCGTGAAAATAAGCGCGAAATTTGTGGCGTGTCCGGGCTATCGAGGTCACTCGTCGACAGTTTAACTTACGACAGTGTCACGACGATCTCGCTCAAAGAGATCCCCGAGAAGAGCGCGAAAAGCGAACGTCGCTTTCCCGAGGGGTGCTTTTCATGGGAATTGATAAAGCGTTTGCGATCGGCAGGGAGTTTAATAGCTGTTATATTGAGCGCCGGAGCTTTACGTAGATTGTTACTCTCATCGTTCACTTAAATAGAGACCTTGCCATTACTGAGTTTAGTACGGAGTTACAAGGTACCTGTTGGAGCAATATATATATAATGAAATGCTTTCCATTTATTTTTCCTTTTTTAAGAATTATAAAAATTAGATAAATTGGAAAGATCGAGGCAAACTAGTAACTTCGAATTTCAATTAATCTGATTACTTTATTTAATGTTTATTCAATTAGCATTTATTTTATTTAATGCAATTATTGAATCTTATTTCTCTGACACGAATAATTCACTTTTAAGAGTTATCATTTCGATTTCATTTTCTCGTACGAATTGTCTAACTGGATCTCAAGAGCGGTGAAGTCTCCTTGTTGCTTTTATGAGCCGTTGTGGCGTTGATTGGCCGCACAAAACCGTATGACTCGTAAATTAAATAGAGGCAAGCGAGAGCTAGGGGCGGATGGGGTCGTGACAATTTATCCGGGAATATCTAATTCGAGAACGAGATTTTGTGCTTGTTCGCGCAAGAGTGGAGACGGTGCGGCGTATCGTTCGTACCCCGTCCATAAAAATCCTCTGCGAAATTCGTGATGCATCGGGGCGGGCCGGCCGGCCGTATTGCGAAATCGCTTCGAAATCGCTGCAAAAAGTATCAAGGGAGATTTTCTCGCACGTTGAATAAACGGTACGCGTCGTCGCGGACGCTCGCGCCGCTGGCGACTAATTTTTCAGTGACGTTTTTTTAATACATGCGTTTGCGGACGCGAGCGTTGCGAACGAAATGCCGACTTTGCCAATCAAATCGAGATACATCGCGGCTTACCAATGCGGTATCTTTTTTTTATTTTTTCGAAATTCCATTGCTAAAAAAGTACCGGATGCTATGCATCGACTACAAGCTATCTGCGGTTATGATCCATACCGTCATCGCGATTTCGTTGTAAACTGTAACAATAAATGTTACAGACACAATGTGCATGGATTTGACAATTGGTGACAACGTATTTAATAAAGGACGCTTAAATAAAATAGAGTTTGTCACTTCAATGTTTTGTGTAACACACGCATCAGACCTAAATTAATATTGCTGTTGCTATCGAGATGCTACCTCTATTTTTATGAAATTTTATTTTTTTATAGTGTAGAGTAAATCGCATGCTGATACACGTTGCAATTAATGAAAGAGGAAGAGAAGAGAAAAAAGGCTTTGTACAACCATCTTGAAAGAAATTGTGGAAATGTAGAAATGTTGTACAAAGTATAACATTTTTACATACCTGCTGCCTTAACATTAGTAGAATTAAATCCGTGACAGCTCTCTGAGCGGCCACAAATGAAGATGTTCCTTTTATAATGCCGCAAATCCCATTTTACTTCGCGCTGGTGTACGAAGCTTTGAAGTTTGAACGGCAGAAGAAATTCAAGAGAGAAAGAGAGAGAGAGAGAAAGAGAACTCTTTAAAGAGACAGCGTGCCTATTAAATAATGCGTACTTCTTACTCCTTAAACGTACCATCCTCGGATTCTGCTGACTTCCTACGCTTCGAAATACGAAGGAAACAGAAAGTAAGATGTTGCCTCCAAAATAAAATAACGCTTTCAAACTCGCATTTTTGTTGCGGCGGTGCATCAGATATTCTTTAAGCATAGAGGATAATCAATCGAATATATTACGTGGGAAATAAGCTAACTCTCTTTTTTGCCTGAAAAAGTCGTGTATGTTTGACATGTATATATGGATACTTCTGGTCATTTCCATCCTTTGTCTGAACAAAAAAAAACGGGCGAAACTCTGCATACAATTTTTCGACCCACTCTATGTACAATGTAACACGTATATGTTTCAAAGCCGGAAATGGAAACGGAAATAATGGGCTATCCATGCGAAAATTAACGTTATGTTACAACCTGGCGAATGCTAGTGCATACAACTATCCTGCACATACAGGTCGGTCCAGCAATATAATATTTCAGACTTTACTCTTGAAAAAATGACTCTTTATTCTAAAAATTAATAACTTAATAGAATTTTTTTATATTTTCTCGATTATATCATCAAGCCGATATTTCGGAGTAAAAAGAGATAAAGAATAAGGGACTTGTTACAAAGAGAACGCTCGATTGAATAACAAAATCTTACTCTTTTCATCAACTTACGCAAATATTATCTTTTTAGAATTTCAAAATTTAAGATTTGGCTATTGAAACATTTATATTCTTGCTCCTTCCTTAAATATCTATTGTCAATTAAAATCGCAGAGATTTTAGAAGATCCTGTATGAAAGCCACGAAACTATCATGAAACATTAAAAGCGTACTGACTGTATCAACTGCCCCTTTGATCGCTGCACATGATAAAAGGTATAAAATTGTATAAAAATGATACGATCTTTTCAGGATGTTAGAATATTAAATTTTGATTATTGCGGACGGTTGTCTCTTCCATTATTCCATAGGCGATTCTAAACGTTGCTACGTAAACGTTGTACACGATTTATTTCAATAAATTCGTCGGAGTCGCGCACAGAGCGTTGTCGAATTTCAATTCGCCGTAACAGACAACAATTTTTTCGATCAACTTTGATGGAAAATCCGGCGTATTTATTTGCTGTAATCGTACATGCTCGCAGGACCAACTTACCAAAGCAGTCACAGTATCCGTGTGTGCCAAACATTCCGATACGTTCCTATTTTTATTTGCGATTCCCCGTAACATTTCACTCGGAAAAGATCGTATCTGAGAAGATAAAATTTTATTTCAAAATGCGAAACACGTGCATTCTCCGAATGGAGACCTTTGCTTCTCGTTCGTGTTTCGCCTCGGTGGTGGTTTGACTGCGGCTCAAAGATGAGAATGCAATAAGCAATAAAATACGACTGTTAGCAGAATGATGCGACTAGTTTCGATATGATAGAAAATTAAATCCGTATTCTGCTTCCATAAGAACGAGGATTTACGCAAATCTTTAACGATAATAAGCTATGTAATAATAATACAAAATATATATATATACGATTATAGAATCAAAGTTTTTCCTAATGTGTCTGACAAAACCTGTTAAGCAATGTTGCGTTATTAACAGAAATGAGATTGGCATTTTAACATGCTTGTCTTCATAAAAAGAGAATAAAAAAAAATAGAGACTCGGCGCGCAGTAAAAATGCGGAACATCGTTATTTTTCCTTCTTCTCCTCCTCCAGTTCTCCTCGTTCTCGAAAACGTGGAAATGGCATCAATGAGCAATTTTCGATCGGAAAAAGGAAAGATACGGACCGCATATTACGTAGATCGTTTAGAAAAGTACTCGTGTTTCGTGGCACCTTAACGAAGGGACTTACATTGAAAGGGAACCAATCGGCAGAAATCGGTCGGTGCGCGCTCTCTCTTACATCATCAATCTCCGCGAAGATTGCGCAACGAGCGGAGACGACAACGGTGGCGGTTCGCGTAAAATATCACCGAAATTCACGGCACGTAAAAGTAATCGAGTGCAACGGCTGATGTGTCGAAAAACTGCGATAAGAGAGAAAGAGAAAGAGAGAAGGAAAAAGAGAGGTAAAAGGGAACAATACGAATAGAGCGAGTCCCAAGTTTATTGACGAGCTGTTACGCGCTGACATTTGACTTTCCGGCCGTTTTGCACGTACAAGGCATTTCCGCGGTCGTGCACAGCCGTGCAGTCCGGAACATGCATTCCACGTACACGCGTTTAACAATCTGTTCAAAAGAGAGAAAAAAAGAAAAAAACAAGAAATAAAAAAGCCGAAATTTTAGTCGTATTTCCGCAAGCTGCTCGCGCGCGTTGAGTTTACAGTCGGCAGCTGAGTCGTTGGGTAAAAACGACTTGTCCGCGACGACGTTACGTAAACCACCCCGACCATCGGTTATTAGTGCCAAACCTAAATCCATCGCTAAATGAGTAACGATATCTGCGCGTCAGCGAGCATGATTAAGACAACTGTATATATACGTACATGTATGTATTTGCATGTGGAAACGTCGACTTTGCAACGTGACAAAGTTGAACGTTAATAAGTGCAGTGCGAGAGGATCCATTCTGCCTGTTCGTCATTACCGGTCTCTTGCATGGATTACGTAATATTAAAACGACGAGAGCGATGACGATATTAAACGAGATGTATTGTGTAATAGTGCGAGAAAATGTACAGATTTATAACACATGTATAAATTTTGACCGGAAATTTAATCTCAGATCCGTCGAAAATGATTATATGAATTTTCATTCGAAGTTTAATTACCAAGATGCAATGATATTAAATAATAAAATTGTCTTTTCAGTGGAAAATTGCTTTTTCTACCGAATAAAAGTGATTATCAGAATATATTGTGATCAAAATTATAATTAGCAAAAGTAGAATCAAATCATGTGACTTCGATTATCAAAGTATGGTGCTCATGTCGTCGAGTTTTACCAAGTTATGATTCGAAATAGCGTGAGATGAATAGGGAAATATTTTCGAGATCCGCATTCGCTTGTAAAAGCTTCCGTGCTAAATGCAAGTTGGCGATGTACATTTAGCTTCCACGGTGATAATACTAAAGCGCTGATAACCGCTCTCTGAAGCATAGCGGGCGCCGCCAGCGATGTTTATCATTTTCGCTAACTGACAATTTTGGCAGCCGAGATCGCCCGATTTTACCCTCTTTCGCTCCCGCGATGATTTACCGTACGTGCCACGACATAAATTAACGTGATATATGCACTCGTCATCTCATTCGTTTCCATTCGTGGTGGTTCGAACGAAGTGTGTTTACGCGACATATGAAACATGCTGAATTGCGATATTGTAATATTAAGTCGAGATAAAACGGCCGCTAAATTGTTAATTGCCATAAATAAAATGGACATAGATAAACTGAAACGGAATGGATAAACACACTGCTGCTACAAATTTCAGCAAATATTCACACTTTAATTCATCCTCTTCCTCCGCAGAATCTAATATTCTAAAACGACATCATTATTTAGAGAAAACGACGTTGGATATTAATTTACCATTTCCCACGTACACGTAACGCGCGCGCACGCGTTAAATTAATTGACAAATGTCCGATCGAGTCTCAAAATCCAATTATACGATAAATAAAATAAAGAATTTAATTTTCCTTAAACCTTCAGAGATCCTCCCTAAAGTCCAAACACCAAGTGAAACTTCAAACAGAACGTGAAATGAGACAGAATTTAGAGAACCTAATCCCGCACGGGGTTTCCTAAAATTATTTTCGGGCGACGTGGGTGATTGATATAGAGGATGATTAATTAGGAGCTCAGCATGTCAAAGCGTTTCGTTTCTGCCGGTGCGGATGGCATTATCGGCATAACGACACGCTTGTCTTGCCGCGCACGTAACAGGTATCACGTGTGCGACATATTAGGGATATTAGATCGGTCGTGCCGGGTCTCCGGCCAGGGAATTATTGGCGATTAACCAAAAATACGGAAACCGATATTCCCCGGACCCCCGTTAGTCTTCCAACGTGAATGACGACAAGGACGATGACGACGGCCGCGATGACGATAACGACGGCGACGGCGACGGCGACGGCGACGACGATGACGATGACAAGATGATGATCAATTATCGCGAGGATTAATCGCGGGAAGATTCGTTGCGGCATCAATTTATCGGCTTGTCAAGAAGTTTAACAGTGAAATGATTCTCTCTGAAAATTAATTATGCCCGCTGCCGGCACTATCGGACAATTTCTGTCGTGCTTGATTTATACCGATGTTACGTTACGTTATGTTACGTTACATTAGAAGTTTGTGAATGCTATCATGTTTTTTTATCTTTGGTAAATTAATTAAATCGGTGAGCTAGAAAAATCTCTCTCTTTGACCGATGTCGATAATTTTATTTGGAATATTGTGCGCATATACATGAACGAATCATATCCGCGCAAGGAATTGGTAGTAAATTGGGAATACGAACCTCAATATTTCTTCTTCTTTCAGATTCAACTACGCTAATTACTTCGCTGCCTCTCGCAAGTTTCACTCAAGGCGTTGCACATTTCAAAGAATTTCCCCGACGACGTTTAAACAAATTAGCCGACGGCTTATTTTAATTGCCTGCTTTCGAGCCTCGACATATTGAGATTAAAGTAAAGTATATGGCGGAGAATACATAAATGTGACTGTGTGATGTGGTAAAGCCACATGGTAAAGTCATATTCACAATATTCAAGCATTTTTATATTTTACAGTCCTCACAATATTCTCTCATAAAAAATATAAATTTGCAGAAACATTTATATTAACAGATTATATTATTCTCTGCGTCATGAGAACTCTTATATGACTAAACTCTTCGTCATGTACAATAAAATTCAAAAAATCTTTCCAGATCATAAGATTAAACGATTCATCCCCCGCATCTGCCGCGATCAGCGAATTTTGCGTATTTCCCCTGTGATAGCAGGGGAACGGACCCCTCAACGATCGGCGGAAATTTCGCATTGCTGGATTCTGACGCGGGCGGCCATCAACCGACTCGTTGTCCGAGTTAGGCTCGTCGGATCGATCCTGGAGTGGCGGCCTTCCCAGGATCCCAACCCGTAATCGTGTTCGAAATAAAGCGGGGTTGATCGCATCTCCTCGCGTCGCTCGAGGAGCTCTTGAAATTAATTAAAAGATCTCGCCGTCCTGTCGAAAAGAATTTCGCGCGGCCGTTAATCCTTGTTCCCGTTCCCTATCTCGGGAAAGGAAAGGGCTTTGCCCGCGAAAGGAGCGTTTACATAAAGGGAAGTAAGTGCTTGCATGTTAAAAAGTGAGAAGTGGCCTTCTAAAATTCTTTGCGGTGGAAAATGTGCGCTTTTGTGCTCAGTCCTACGTCGGAAACTCTCAAAGATGAAAAGAAATTTCCTACAAAGCTGTACGATCTTCAATGCAAGGAAGGAGCAATCGTAGTAATAATTATCACGGCAGAAATTGCATCATAGTCAAAGAAGCTGTCTGAAAAATCTAATAGATTCTGTTTTCATTTTATTTCGTTTGCTGCGAGGTTTTATTGTTCCGTCGCATCGATCTAAGGAGACGCGATGCATTTATTTCCACCCCGCTGCGGCACCCACGGACGTCGCGTAATCGAAAGACCGCGATAAGAAGAGATTTTCGGTATCGACGTGTCACAGGATAACAGTATTCCACTACAAGAAGAGAGAGAATGGATCTCATGCTGTATTTCCGGCGGGGTTCTTATCCACTGCGGTCGAAAGGTGCAATATCGTGGTCGCGTTTAAACTTCGGTCGTTGTAATTTCACAACTCGTATTCTCTGTAATTCCGACCAAAACTCGAAACCGACGAGTGCTTGTTCGTGAAATTATGGATAAACTGTATCCTCCAGCTAATTAAAGCAAAATCGCATTTAATAAATATGTCTAATTAAAGGCCATTATACGTATACTCAATAATCAAACATTGTTACATATCATATATATTTTATATTTGCGGTTATTGCTATTAAACTTAAAATATCCATTAGAATAAATACATATACCCCGATTATTTGTAATACTCTCTCCGTGTTGTAATGTAAATATATTATAAATTAAAATGTGGAAATTAAGTTCTCGAGACTGCACGTTCTAGTTCAGTGCAAGAAATCCGTGCTGCTGTACTTCTACAATGGTGCACAGTCTGATTATATTCACGAAAGTCGGTATTTATTTGCATAGGACAGGGCGAATGGTGGAGCTTTTTCAGCTAAGGCAGAAAATAGCGTTTTCGAAATATAGCGACTAGGTCGACCACACTCGACGACGGGCTATGACCTTCGTTTCGCGTTTACGAAATTCGAGGCCGGAACATGTATAAGTGAATCGATTACCGATTCAACGGCATTGACCCGGTTTTTTGGAATATTTGAGAAGCTCTTAGCATCATCAGTTTCGGATGCAATGTACCTGCATAGGGCGAGCGCGGAAACGCGCTCGTTTCTTCCTTCCACACGATCATACGACGAATACAATCAAACCGGGATCAGCAAATCCAGCAAATTGGATCGATGCCGTTTTGCGGTAGAGAATTTCTATTATAGCGTGTGAATATTTCGAAAACGCGTATTGGTTGAACGAGTAAACCCACGTTGGCAGCGAATAATATATTCCACGAGAACTTCTTTATGGTAATTCGCTGTCGCGTCGGGACAAAGTTAAAGGAGTTGGCGAAACGAGAAGCAAATATGTTTAACGAGAACGCAACTGAGAACTGAGCATATTTAGCCTGCTACTCACGTATACGTCTCAAGCATCGTTCGTTTCCACAATTGATGAATAGTACTCCGAGAAAGGATACGTAAAGTACGAGATAATTAACAAATTATTTATCGTTCCTGCGATTTGCATCATTTCCTTTTAAATTACCATATCTTATTGATCGACCGGTAATTATGCCGGTACATATTCAGTTATCCTATAATTCTCGGGGAAGGGATATCCGGAGGTTCCCGCGGGGCAAAATGCGTCCGCACGTCGTCGTGCCCGTCGAATATTTCGACCATTAGGACGTCCAGGAGATTAACTACCCCAGCCTAACTACCCCAACGCCGAAGAAATTAATTGCCGGTGATGCACAGGACGTCGATCCTGATGATGACCAGCAGTAATCCATGATGAACGAACGAACGAACGAATAAACGAACGAGTAAACGAACGAGTTTCCTCGATCCCGGAAGATCGAGCGATCAAGCGCGGTGCGCGGTGCTCGCGCGTTAATTAATTTCCGGCCTAACGAAGTATTTGGCAGCCGGCCGCAGATTCGTCGTTGCGGGACACGACGACGTACGACGTAGACATACGACAGGTAATTTTCGGTAGCAATTCGATTTCGCGAAGGATATCGGATACAAGGGAAATGCGAGGCCGGCCACGATCCAATTTCGCGATTTTCATCGGACTCGCTTTTCGCCGCTTATCAATGTCGGTTATCTGCACTGCAAAATAACGTTCGACGGTACTTGAAGTAACTGCAAGCAAAAGAAGAAGCCCGTGATGTGTACTGATTGAGTGCGATAGAAGTGAATTAATTATTGGATATTTATTTTGAAACAATCGTTTCATTTTGTTGTTTTGATCGAAAAAGAAATCGATGATGTAAAAAGTGCAGATGTGCAATATCGAAATCAGAGAAAAATTGATTAGCTTGTCTATTAAATGTTGCAACGTCGTCAATTGAATCGCAAATTGAATGACAATTTAGTATTAATTGACTAACGTGCAATTCATCGATTTATGATTGCACAATTTACAGGGGACGCGCGTCATCGGTATCAAATATTCCGTATCGTTAATTAATTCTATGTTAAAACGATGTTCAAAACGATCGGCTTTGCCATGCGCCGACTACCGAGAACAAGCCGGAAAAGTAGGAAATTAAAAATAATTATCTCGAATGAGCAAAGTTTTCAATGATTTAACATTCGTTCGCGACTATTCTAAGATAGCGTTGCCATGCGCTGAAAACGGTTCATAATTGGCAGCCAAATACAATTGCCAAGGTGCAATAATTATCAGGCCAATACATTTTTGAATAATATCAGCATTGTGATGAAACTCACTGAAATGATACATATTATCAGTGGTTTAATTACATGGTCAATGGTATTATCATTTATTATTCTAGCTATTAAATTATTGCATTTGTATTAATTTCCGATCATTTATCAGAGCCGCATCGATCACAGTATTTATATTAAATATTAATGCTTTGTTATACTTATATACCATCACCATTCATTGAAAAAACGAATTTTAATCTCTTTGAAATAGTATAATATCCGTGACCGAAAAAATTTTGATTTCAGCAATAATTCAGTTATCTGTCCGAATGCAGGAATACTTTTATGTATTCCTAATTTATGCGATGGCTCCATAAATTGCGCAATTCCTTTCGCGTAATTTTGCCGCGTAATCATGATTTATATTCTTTGCGCACGCTCCTGCTCACACGCACACACACATACAGGTACACTGACACGATGTACGCACAACGCTCAGAACAAAGCCACCCTATCACGTTAAAGTCATTAATATCACTTTACCCTTTCGTTGCCGCGGCAAGATCGTACCCCATCGCCGGAAAATGATAAATCTCGCGTCTCAGGATACTACTCGTGGCCTGGATACCAGAAACTGGTTGTCGTTTTACGTCGATCTTCCTGCTCTGTTGCAATAACTCGATCTCTTTCGACAGATCGAAATTTTCAGTTCGAGGGAAAGAGCAAGAGCGAAGCGAGCAGCGTGGCAAATGCGTCTAAAATCGATAGCCGACAATGACAAATCCACGATTCTACTTTTAATCAGTCCATTTTGACCAACGGCGGTCTTAATTCCTCATCGATCGATGAGAAAAATGACTCTCTGCGAAGGATTAGGATCAGTAGAATGTAAGTTCAGTTTTCTGCGCGCTGTAGAAATTGATTTCGTGACGATGGAAACGTTTCAATTGGCGCAAGGCAGACTTTTTCAATTCGCGTGAATGGCAGAATTTTGTACTGATTTTGTGAGACTTTACTTGCAGATTCAATGCATATCAGGACTAACGAGGGATTATGTAGGAGCATTTAAAAATAGAAGATCATACAGTCCAAATATAATATTTAATAAAAATTAAAAAATATTGAAATTAATCTATTTTACTGGTTTAACCATTGCATTTAATAGAAAAAGTTTTAGTTGCCATTAGCATCGATAAATCCACAATCGACGCATGACAGAATCTGCACTTGTCACGGACTTGCTGCCAGAAGTATTACGTCGGGAACTTGTAACAAGTGAATATTGCAAATTTTGATTATACTGAAAAAATTAACAAATGAATGCAAATGATTCATCAAAAATGGGATTTAACGAATGCATTTTCACTATTACGCTTTTACTTTTCTTTTTTGCGGTCAGTCTCGGTTTGATCAATTCTTTTCCTCGACTGATACTTTAGACAGTCCAAAAGTTTGTGTATATATTTTCCAACCCAAGACCCGTCCGACTTTACAATTTAAATTTCGCTCTTTCTACTTTCGGGTATGGCTGCTTATTTGGGAATGCGTATTGCTAGTTTGAATTCTTGCCTGGATTGTTCTTACTACATCGCGACATGTTACCCTCAATATCCATTTGTATGAACTACATATATACATGTAAATTTCGAAAAATTGCTCATTCCAGTTATGTAACAAAACTCTAAACGTTCTTCTTCTGATTGATAATAAAAAGAACATATAATATTTATGCACTCCATATTACAATTGTTAAAAAATTATCATTTATTCAAATAAATTGTTTAAATTATAATTTCTTGCTGACGTAAAATGTTAAGAAAATAACTAATCAGTAATAATCAAAGTAGCTAATTGTTATTCTACTTTAATTTTTAATTAAAAATCTGAAGACTTGTTTATCCAGAACCATTTTCTTATGGCTGGGACAAGAACCTTTAAGGAGATTTATCAGTCACGACGAGAAAAGTGGGCATTAGCCGGGCATTAAGAGCGCAAATAAGCGCGCCGTGTTTAGTACAGCGAAGTATCCGGCAGCAAGTAAATTGACTACATTTTTCAAGCGTTTCCCTGGTACGTGCCCTCACGTTACCCTCAATGCGTTTTGTTCTTAAGGGCAAACGCAGACGTAGCGTGGCAATAATACTCATTTAATCTCAATGTTAAGATAAATTAGTAAATTCAAGTGAATCAACGAATTAAAATAAATCAGATATCCAGTAAATTGAGAATAAATCTGAGAAACGTGTGAACTAAGATAAAAGAGAGATAGACTCACCGATGGTCGTTATCACAGTGAGGGAATATAAAAAAGCGCCGGCGAAGGTCCACTTATTTTCGTCCCTGCCGTCGTACCCGTTTTTTATGGCCCCCACCATCGTCTCCTGGTAAGTCTCGAGGATGTCCCTCACCTTTGCCTTCCAGAGCTTTTCCGAGAATACATTTTCCTGCATGCAATATTAACGGCGTCAGGACACCGAGAAAAAATTGCATTATAAATAAAACATACCAGAGCATTGAACAAGACGTATATGTATAAATATTAAACAACATTGTTTTACAAATACAGCACAGCCACAGATTTAATTCGTCCCTCCTCGATTCGAAATTAGCAGTCTGTTTAAGCAATCGTATATAAATTTATCTGATATTTTGACATAAAAATATTCCGTTTATGATTATTTTTTATACAAAACATCTTGGAATGAATGATTTCAAATTTAACGACGTTCTCACTTTCTCTTTCCTTCTTGACATTTTACGTCAAAGCGAGTCCGCAGAACGAGTTAAAACAGTTCTAGTCGTTTTAGGAAAGGCGAAGGCTCGTGTGTCCCCGCGTTCCATGCGTCACAATTCCGCCATGGAATTGGTGGGCAACCACGTAACACAATTCGCATAAATCTTTTACCTTGGAGGTCAGCTCCCAGAGGGTGTCGGCCGTCAAGTTCCTCAGTCTGGTGACGTTGTCGGCGACATCCGGGGTGGTTTTGCCCTCAATGTAGGTGAACAGGATGGCGCCCGCTATAGTGTAACCCACCACTAGGCACACGATGCCGACGTTGCTGAAGAGGAAGGCTATCAGCGCTCTAGTCCAGTCGGCGATCCGCTCGCCCCACAGCTTCCGCCTACGTTTCCGGCGTCTTCCGCTTCGGCTGCGATAACTTCCACGCTGACTCCGGCTGACAGACGAGTGGGACGGCTTGTCCGTCTCCATCGGTGCTGACGACGATGATGATGACGACCACGGCAACTGCTCAAGACGACGTCACTTCGACCGGGTCACCTCGGATCGATTCGTGGGCATCGCGCTTCCGACTCGCCGAGCATTCTATATTGCGATATCACAATATCGTTTCGTAATACGTGTACGTATATGTGTGTGTGTGTGTGTGTGTGTGTATCCTTTTGCGAAATAGCTAGAGGCTGAACGTTTGATCCTTGCCTCCCAATGATTTATTATTAATGGTTACGAAATGCCCCCTCCGAGGGAAACCGCGAGGTCACCGCAGGAATCCACATTGTTGCTTGGAAACCGCAGCAGAAGAATTAGCTTTGTTCCGCAGTATCATCTTCCGGTTGGATGCCCGGTGAGATCTCGTCCCACTAATTTAGAGACAGGTGGATAAGCCGCGAGTCATCTGCATTGCGTTTCTTCCGAATTCCTTCTCAGGCTTCTCAAGCTCCTCCTCAGCGCGTTTATAGCACGAAGAGACTGGCTTACACTTATTGCGCAATGTAATTACGTTATAATCAGCGATATTTGTCTTCTCTCGGAGAATATCTTATTAAATTATCTTTAAAATGTGTCCATTAAGAAAGTATTTATCTCACTATGCGTGATGCAATCCACGAACCTCTCGCAGAAGTGCATTTCTAGCTAGAAGCTAAATATACAAGACGTATATCTCGATAGAGTTAACTTTTCTTAAATTATATTTCCAGGTCGAAGAGACACAGATCTAAAAGAGTGTACGTAACGCATTTAATTGCGACGATCGATCATCGTGGTGGCGTTATTATCGGACCAGCGGACGGCTCGTACCTATATAACGGATCGATTGCACGGCGAGGCGGGGTGCAGGAGGGTAATATAAGGAGATCGCGAATTCTTATGTGCGAGCATTGACCGGGACTAATAGAGAATTACGTCGGATGAATTTAATGGAAAACGTCGTATCTCTTCTGCCTTCGTCGCAGTTGCCTCCTGCAGTCTGGTATCGACTTCATCATGCTCCGAATCGAAAACATGACAAGGAGGATGACGCCGACGACGACGACGACGACGACGACGAAGTCGCCGTTGCGGGAGGGATGAGCCACTTGGCCGCTTAACAAAATCTATTGTGAAACTGTTTACGATCCGGCGAAAAATGATCGACGATTTCTCCGAAGTCGACGGTGCGGGATGACCCGGCTTTAATTGAATTCCGGCGATTCTCCTAGACTCTTCGCAGACCGGAGAGTAAACTGAGATGCTTCCACGGATGAGTTGCTCGAATATATTCCTTTGTGTTATATGAAAACTCAAGGTACCGATGTCTTTAATATTCAATCTAAAATAAACTTCAAGAAAATCGATTTTATCGGACCACTCAAGGCACGCGAGTAATCTACGCTAAATCACGGAAATCAGTAATGTTTATAACGGCTCAATACTCATAAACGGTCCGTTTATGGAACTTGGTATAGATATAGATCACAAAATTCGGCTCCAAGTCTCTGTAGATCGTGGCGCCGATGAAGACCAGCTCGATGACGTTCTCTGACGTGGGCACTACGATGACGCACAAGATCAATAAGTACGCAAGAGACGGTTGCGCGAACTCGCTCATCCCTCTACGATCCCCGGATCGTCTCCATTGACAGGATTTTCTGCGTTTATGCTCGTTCTACGTTCTATACTTAGACGCGTCCGTCTGTGCGGCTAGTACTCGAGACAAACGATTACGAGAAGCCACCGCCGCCACGTGTTGGGAAGCCGCATTACCGCACGCCAACTCTGAACCCTTCATTTCTTCTTATAGATCATTTTCCTTGGGGTCCCATGGATCTTGCCGCGGTGCTAGCGGCAGGGTGGTTTCCGCTCGAGGGTGGTTTCCAATGCGCGCACCTCGATTCTTCGGCGACGAAAACACGTGCGCGATAACGTTGTCACGTTAATAGTCTTCTCGACTCCTACGTCCGGCCAATGATCTCGTTACATCATTATCGCGCACGTGCATATGTTGTAACATGATATATACATGCGATATATGTGTATTAATTTTCAGAAGGAAACGAACGACGACTCTCACTGCGCACTCAAACGCGATTATTGACGCGATATTTCAATCGCGGACTCGCTTTCCGCGAGGAGGTCCATCGAGGACCCAACAACGATCAGGATGCTCGACCCGCTTAATTGCTAGTATGCAAACGTGCGGAAAACGACCCGCCTGGACGAGGTTTCCCCGTAAACTGATTTCGTGGCACCCCGCGCCACGACACGCACTATCCCGAAATAGCGCGTCGCCGAAAATAACCGGGTTCAGGTCGCTTCGGCCTGGTCGCGTAGTCGGGAAGATTGTTGACTTACCGGACACCCGGTAGACGGATCCGCACTGGCGCATCGATGTGAACGGCGGTCGATTGTTTTTTCATTGGGCGAGAAAGAAAAGTGAGAAATGTCTAAAAATTAATTATTATATTATTTAATTATACATACATAATTATTATATAAATATATGTTTGTATATTAATTATCATATTGATATCACGCAAGTACTAACTATAGTACTAACTGTGTGTAAATATTCAAAATTATATTATGTATTATATATTTTAGAGCGGTTCTGTCTTTCTACAAATAAAAATATATTTAAATTATAAATTCTTCTTTATCTATTAAACGTTGAATAATATTTCTTTCTATATGGAAGACATTTAAATAATCAATATTTAAAAGATAAGCGCAAGTGAATTGTCTGACAATATCCCCTCATCGATCATTCACCGACACACTCCCTCCTGTGCAAAAATATTTAACTTTCCCGTGAAAAAATAATATGCCATTCTGAGAGAGAGAGAGAGAAAGAGAGAGAGAGAAAGAGTCAGTCGAGCACCGGCGTCTTCTCGGTCGGCTTTAAAATTTATGAAATGCAGATTTCGCGCGCGCCGGGGTGGTATGTTCGTAATGGGCGCGAACGGAAGTTCTTAGCGACTATTATTTCTCCTTCGAGTGGGCTTTATCGCGTGATTATCGAGTCGTTGAAGCCGGAGCCGTTAACAGGACGCCAACGTCGCCGCCGAGACGATTAACGTTCTCGCGATTTAAACGACGAACTGCGGCTGCGAACATAGCAGTGAGATTGTATATGGAAACGTATGTGTGCATACGTGTGCGCGTGTAGGTCGCAAAGGGGATGAAAAGGATTTGCATAGCAAGCGTGAATTTTGCATGCGGCAAGTGCGTCCGGAAAAATATTGTAAGAACAATCTTCCGCGCGCGGAAAGTAGTAAGCCGCGCAAAAATGTCGTTCTCGTTGAGAGATAATCGCATTGTCGTGCCGCGTGCACTCGAAGTAAGTAACATTCCAACTTTATTTTCATTCTCTTATCAAGTATGTCAAAGAGTATGGCAAACAACATTATGTAAATATTGTAGAAAAAATCTTAACGAGACTTTCCGAGAGAGTGTGTGTCCACTACCTTTTCTAAATCTTCCTCTTCCTAGAAATGTAATCTTTTCATTTTTACAAGATTTGCTGCGCTAGTTACTGCTAGATTAAATCTGAAGAGAAAATATTCAAAATGCAAATTTCGACGACTAAATATTAATGCTACCGCCATGCAATGCATATGCAAATTTAACTGCATTCCACAATTGTTCTCTCATTCATTTTATGGCGACTAATTCTGAGATTTATATGTGTACTTGTATATACACAACAGCATTTATCAAACTTATGGCACTCGCAAGATTGTGGTTTCATTCTTCGTCGCTATTGTAATTAATAACTTGTACAATTATGATTTATTACTATATTTAATAATAATTTTTTAAATTGAAATATATACTGTAATTGTGAATAAATGAGAGATCTCATTATATTTGATTATTTAATTATCTATATCATCAGATATTGAAATTTATGACATTAAAATTCAAAAATGTTCTAAAATAAAAGGTTTTTTAAACATAAGTAATTCAAAAATTTTCATAACATCAATCACACAAATCGGAAATCTGTGAAAAGAATACGTTTATAGTTTTAATCAAGCAAGGCAGCAAATTTCCATTAATAAAATCAACATTACTGCTTAATGATCTTATAATAACAATTATTTAACGAATATTTATATAATTTATCCACTTGTAATTATAAAATATTATTACATTAATTGATCCATCGAACAATTTTAATTCTTCATTACGCATTCTTATTATCAACGATAATTGTCAATCAACGATAACTACGCTGTAATGTTAAAATCATTGATTCAAACCATTCTTGCCTTGATTTATTATCAGAATATATTTTTCTTTCGCGGTAAAGGGAAGAGTCAGACCGTTCGATCGGCAAATTCGATCTGCGCGAGATCAAGGTTTTCTCATGTATCACGAAACTGGCTTATACATCGAGTAGGGGGTGCAAAGCGAGAAATCCACCGAATCTCTCTTATATCGTATGTACGACGGTGGGTGATGCGCGTCCCCGATCCCGTCGAATAGTAAGTTGAAAACCGCGACATCAGAGCTTGGGCTCATTTTCATAGACCTCATCCTCGTACTCGGCGTCGTATTCGTCGTAGTCCTCGGCCTCTTCCTCGTCGTCGGTCTCTTTGATGATACCCAGCCTCTTCGCGACACTCTTCACGTTGTTGATGACCTCCTCTTGCACCAGATTAAAGCTCATTGCCAGCAAGGCAATTCCAAATAGCAGGTAGAGGGAACAAAGGGCGATGCCCTTCTGCGCGTCCAGCTTGTACGCCGGCACAAAGTCGCCGAAACCTTAAAAAAGATGTGACCAAAAATCACGCGGGTTTTGCGTCACCTATACTCAAAATTAACCCGAGGCCAATAGGTAAGCGATGGTAAATTCTCTAAAAACGTCAAAAGCATTATATAAATATCACATAACGAATATGAATTTAATAACATTGGGAGCTTTAGAATTTCCAAGTTGAAAAATGAGGAGTGTGAATCTTTCGAGTTTGAGTACCTCCACCCTGGTAAAGGAGCTTAGCTACTCGAAAAAAAAGACATTAGTTTTATCACACGCAGTCTTTTTGAACAGCAAGAAAAAAATGACGATAGTTGACGAACCGATGGTAGTCAATGTGATGAAGCAAAAGTAAGCCGAGTCGAGGAACTGCCACTCTTCCCACTCGCTGAAGAGAAACGCGCCGCCGAATATATAACTGATAACCAGGAACACGCACAGCCAGATGGGCACGGGCTTAGTCGGCTGCCTTTCCTGATCATCCGTGGCGGCATGGTACTCGTAGTCGAAATCAATATCGTCGGCGTAAACCTGTCGATGCACGGCGAATCCCATCGGCGACATAATCCTCGGCGACGGCGGCGGTCCTCGTTTGTAAGAGCGCGCTGGGAACGAATATTTAGCGATCAGGGATGCGCACATTATCGATCGACCGTTATTCGGGCCGCGACATAGTTGAGAAGTGCAATCTGCGAGCTCTCAATGACTTAGGAATCTCGGACATTCCCGGTAAAGTTAGAATTGCGCTAAGTAGAAATTATGCTAGATATAGATACTATGTTCCTTTCGCGTGTGACGAAACTGCTACTTGCATTCCTGAAAGCTTCGTCCAGAGATCTTCATTTAGAGATCTCATTTTATTTAATGTCATCCGTTTATTTATAATAATATGATCGAGTTTTGGATTCCCACAGAAATTTAGCGGGATCATCGATTATATCATCGAATTAGGTTTAACTCGCAAGAGAGGTGTGTGCATTTGCTGCATCGCTCACCGACGGGATAATTGCTCCTGGTACGTCTGGTTTTGGTGGATTGCGATCTCCTCATATGCTCCATTTCCAAATAGACCGAAGATGGTCGGGGAGCTGGCGTCAAACTCACTCTGTGATTATTCGTTGTGGCTCCTTCCACGGAGAGACATCTCCTCGGTAAGGGTCTGGGACCGAAGGAAGTTTGCTTTTCCGTGCTATCTAGCTCTTCGGCCGTTCCGTTGCCCTGCGGTTTCTCCAAGTTCTCCTCTGTAATAGTGTGTCGGCTTTGTTTAATTTCTTCGTGCATTTTAGAAAGCAGTCTATTTGATCGTCTTAAATAGCGCGGATGTTATCTAAATCTCTTAATGTTAGATGAATAGTAAGAAATGCGATGATGAAAGATATGATAAAAAATAATATAAATGTAATTTGTATTTTAACAAGATTTATCAAGGAGATATTAATCGAATCCGTTATTAAAAACATTATTAATTTTACCATTTATACAATTTGATAATTAGATTAATTCTATAATAAATTATTACATCTTGATTAAAATTTTAATTAAGAATTTTAACTGTATTTATTTAACTATATTTAATAGAAATTATATTGCACACATAAAAATAATATAACATTATTTATATATAACTATTTTTTAATGAACATAATGTTTATTAATTACTAAAAAGATTTGATCACTCGGCAATCCATTTATTTAATTAACTGATATGGAACTGATAATTTGCGAACAGAATTATCTATTTTTGTAACTCTCAGAATAATCCGTAATTGATAATTATATTGATACTTGCCTCTATTTCGAGGCGGAGGTTGCCATCTGAGCATTTCGTCCTCCAAGTCATCCAACGCGTATTTATTGCATAAAACCGGAGACCGGTCCACCTCGTTTGGACCCAGCAATAATTTTCTATCCAGCGACTGCGTCATCCTGGGACTAGCTGTACGCGATAATGAAAGTAATGCAAAGCAGCCGATAGTTTCATTGATCGAGACGATAACGAGCGCAATTTAATGCGGTACAAGCGATGCGCCTGAATTAATTAATTAATATCGAGCGTGTATTTTACGGGAGCTCGGGATGGCGAGGCTTTGTGTCTCGCACGTGTATTACTGATATCTCGTTCATTAATTCTTTTTTATTAAGTAAATAATGTACATGCAAGGTAAATAGAACAGAGAGGAATGAAATTATATATTAAATATATTAAATATGCATGTTCAATTACCTATAATTTATGCTCCTTTATGTTGACTGTCTCACAGCAAAATGTTCTCGCTTTTATTACAAAACTAATTTAGAATGCAATATTGGAGTTTGGTGTTGATAAATACCTCTTACGTTTCTTGGTGTAGCCACAGGAGCATCCAATAATCGATCCGAATAACGTGGCATAGTCGAAGCTTTACTTTCTGTTAGATTCACTGGGGGTGCGTAAGCACTCGATGTCTTTATCTCGCTTCCTTCGAATCGTCGTGGCAAATATCTGCAGTTTGTTACCTATATGTTACTTTAGTTCTTTATTAATATATCCTTAGTATTATAATTAATCATATTAATATACATATTTTTGCAAATGCTCTTTTAGTGAATTTTTATTCAGCTTTCTATAATCATTTTTCAACTTTATTATCAAGTGCCTAAACTTTTATTAGAAAAATTGATCCTATATATATTATAATAATTAATTGATTTCTCTTGTTTATATTAATGATAATGTGAAACAAATTTACCAAGACGTTTATTCTGTCCATTTGAAACTACGTTTCTTACCAAGTTGTGTAATTTGAACGAACAATGTTGTTTATTTGTTACTGTACAATCAAATATTTATGTACTTCCCCTTAAAATCTCCATTGATTTCTCGAATCAAGTAAATAAATTAAATTCAGGAGCAATCGTACCTGCAATCGGTGTCCGAGTACGAAGACTTCGTCATACTTGAAGGTATGGAAAGCCCCAAGGCCGAGTCAGCTGATCGTTGACTCACTCTGATGGACCGGCGAAACGGGCCTTTGCTTGATGCATATCGCCTTGTAAAACATAATGTTCGTGTCATCAATCAGTTACGTGGGTCATTAAACTCATAAGTCAACAGATTTATTTGATCCTTCGCTACAGGAATTCAAAGATGCTTATCGTGATATCTTCATAGGATGTATTGATATATGATCAACGTCATTCTTATGCAACATGCTAATACTTTTATGATTAATTATTGAAATGTAGTTTAATATAAAACATTGATATATTTTATATATCTATAGATTTGAATTTACATTTCTTTTCTCTCAATTTTCTTGCTCTGTTAAGTTTCTTTCTCTGCACTCTAAAACAGAATATTTCTCTCCTTTGTTTAATGTATAAAATTACCCTGACTGGCGAACGGAATACGATCTGACAAAAGTGCTACGCCCCCGTCGTTTTTTTGGTGGTTTGGTGCACACATAGCAGCACACTTTCCAATAAAGAAATCTGGAAACATCAATCACAAAAAAAAGTATTATTCTTTAGCAGCAATGGAAGTTGCTAAACGTTCTCTGTGCGATGCAACAATAGACGGAACAAGAAATTCTGCGGGCTTTCCATTTTCCTAGCACATGACCCGAATTATATGCAATTGAGCATTGTTCGTTACCTAAAACTCGATGCCATCACATCTCCAATGTTTGACAAGCAGAGCAACATGAGCGGAATACCGAGAATGGCATAAAAGATAGTCACGACTTTTCCATTTTTCGTTTTCGGCGCGATGTGGCCATATCCTAAAACAAAAACCGAACAGATAACAAATTTCCGGTTCCCTGAAAAAAATTGTGCAACGAGAGTTTTATATTATAATACTTTATGCATTTTTTGCGCGAAGTGATTCCTTAAAACTAGATGAGAAATCGCTGGTTAGCTACGTGTCGCAAATCAAGGATTATTCTGCTGAATGAGCTCGATCAACAATGGGGCGTGTGCCCGAAGTCAAGTTTAATCGCCACCTTAAAGTTTCAAATTAGAAGAAACGAGTCGGCGAGGTCGTTCAGGTCCTTAGCCGCTCTCGTCTCGGCCTTGAATCTCTTCTTCGAGGCCTCGTACAAGTCTCGCAATTTCGTCTACGAGTCTGGGTCAAGGTTTTCGGAACTTCTTAGTCAATAATATGACGACCACACATTTCATGTTACATAATATTTCCGTTATTTGCGACGTGATTCTTCTATCTTGTTATTAAACTTCTCATAATTGATTTTCGAAATTATTGGAAACGATACACGCGTTTTTATGATTTCATGTTGAACAATGAATTTAGGAAGCTTTTATGCACAATTTTTTAAATTTGTGATTTAAGTAGCATAATATAAAAATGCAAAGTATTTCTAGTAATAAGAGGAAGGCAAAGTATAAAGATACCATAAAAGAATATATAAAATAATTTTGCTGTGATATTATTATCACAAAAAAGTATTAATTAAATTGATTAAATTAATTAAATTGAAATTGAAATAAATGTATTAATATTAAATTGAAAAAAATTGAGAGAATTATTAAAAATTATGTATTTTCGATTTAACAGAGACGGTTCTTCTTACGTGGTGAAATAATAATAAAGAGATAGAGAGTTTATGGTAATAAATTCTTTCGAGTAAATCAATATTACCAGCTTTTCCTAAGAAATTCTGCTATTTGAATAATTTCGATTATGCAAATCTCGAAGCTGTACGTGAAGAATTGTAGTATTACGTAAATTTCCAAATATTTTTTACTAAAGAATTCACGATTTGAATTTATTTTATTGTCTACAGTCACATGCAGGATATTCGAATAATGTGCCGTTTCCAGGATAAAACAGGATAAAACTCAATCAATTTTTTTTATGTCACAAGGTTTCCCATTGGAGGAAGTTGCCTGTCGCAAGAAACCTGGTCAAAGTGCACCCATAACAAGTCCCTTTCCCTTTATTGAGAGGACGGATTTATCCGCCGCTCGAGAGGCAGGTTCAGGAAACGCGAAAACGGGAGACGGCGATCCAATTTCATAAATTTGCCCCCGAAGAAGCCATTTATTATGGCGATCTCGCGGCGAAACGTGCGACGAAGCCAATTTGGATCGCCTTTAGCGAGGATCGATTTGCGGCGGGACTTCGATAAAGAAATTTGTGGCGGAGAGTAACATTTTCAGCGATATGTGTGATAACGGCGATAACTATTTAGACATTGCTTTAGATTTTAGATTCTGCGTGAATATAGATGATGCCAATGTTTATGATATGTTTGCTCCTTTTCCAACATTGCCGAAAGCGAAGTATCTTTCTATATGGTTTTGACTTTCAGGCACTGCATTATATAACTGTATGCAACTGGAAAAGGAAAAGGCAAGGAGGCAAAAACCTTATATATCATATATAGCGAATACGTGAATTTTCCGAGAATCCTGAGATGTCGAAAAGGCATCGCAATCTATTCGAGATCTTGCTTCTATTCTCCATTTCTTTTTTTCTTCTGAGTGGTGTAACGCTTTTACTCTGACAAGGAAAAGAGAAAGATAGAAAGAGAGAGAGAGAGAGACAAGAAATAGGTCGCACAGCCGATGGCAGGAAATTATTTGAAAAGGGAGAAAATATAGGGAGAGAGTCGTTCGCCGCGATCGCTAGTGCCTGTCGGAGAAATGAATTTTCGCCATCGTTGAAGGATAAGCGCATTCGATCGCGGCAATAGCCGGGTCGGCTGCGGGAAATTTCGATGAGCCTCGATTTCTTATCGACTACTACGTCTAACATCGCTGGAGCTAATTTTTTACGCAATTACGAGCCGGAAGTGACCTCAGGATCGTGAGACGGCAAACTGACGTCGCGTTCGGACATGTAACATCAATTTCCTGCCTGGAACAGGTTCTTTGAAACAGACGTGCCACGGATGCAATTCATATTTTAGCATTGAATTAAATAGTAATAGTCATTAAAACTCGAGTCGTCAAAATTACAAGTTTTAATATCAAGAAGATTGGAAGAAACGGCGATTATTTCAATACAGATAGTTCAGAGATAGAAAATTTAAATAATCTTTAAGAATTAAAGTTTGAGGATAAAATACTACAATAAAAGCAGCTTCTTCAATTAATTTTAAGCACACTTTAAATACGGAAAAATACGGAATTCTCCTTAAAAGATTTATTACCGAGATCTTTAGTACTGAAGATTAAAATTTTCAACGTGACCATTCTGTAATTATAAATAAATAACAAAATAAATGCGAAAAGAATTATTATTATGAAATTTTTAATAATTTTGATACACGTATACATTCTTTACTTTAAATATATCATATGTTCAAATGATAATAAACTACCTCTGTTATATCATCAGAACAAATAATGCAATAAGACGGTAACCTGGAATGGAAACTATAACTACTCCTCAAATATGTACAAATGTCAAATATGTAGTAATCAGAGATCTCAATCGTGATCGGAAAGCTCGAAGATGATGATATAGTTAACGCGCACAGAGATAAAAGTCGCACATTTGTAAAAATAATATCGCAGTTATTAAGTTAACTCGCGCGGTTTACCGTAGCCATTATTTTCCGCAGAAATACTATTACGTTCGCCGGCATGACAAAAGTCACGACGGAAAAGCGCAGTCCGCTTTTCATCGTTTATTTATGATGGCAGGAAATTACTTAAAAGAGATTACGCCCAGGAAATTAGTTGAAAAGCGCGATGAAGGGGTGTTCCTTCCAGGCCCGCTTGCAAAACGAATTTTCGCGAATTGGAACGACAAGTTTTCCTCGAAGTGGCAAAGATCCGATTTCATCAATGCGCGCTAAAGGATTACGGAATTTGATTCGATTTTGTTTACGTTCACTTAAGGGAAGCTCGATAAAAGAAGAAAGCCGAGGCTGCCTGGAAAATCGCTGGTAATAAGACCCTATGTACGGTTTTGTTTTTCTCTCTCGGGTGGCTGGTACTCAGATTTCAAAAGCGTCCCTATAAATTACGCAATGTATTTTACATCTCTGCTGTTACCATATATTACTGCTATTTTCACTTAATAATTTTTTCAATAAGCTACATTTATTTTCAATTTCTTTTGTCTCCAAAATACATTTAAACCGTTATTTTGAGACTGTTTTCAAAATACATTTAATCTGTTGTTCTGAGATTGAGTATCTGCAAATGTCTACGCTAATCGATAAGTGTTGCAAGACGTCTTTCAAGAGAGCAAAGACATTGAACGTCGATTAACTTCAACATCTATCTTGACGCGCGCGAAAGGACGTCATCTAATCGAATTAGACTTTTCCTTTCCACGATCGGTTTGCGATAGTTTGAATACGATTTTCCTTTAAATTCTCTAAGTACTCGCGACGGTTTGCAGCTTTTACGTATTCAGAGCGAAAAGTATGTACGTAATAGCTGGTTGTTTCACTCAGAGTTACTTTAATCCAGAATAAAATCCGTTGCTTAAATTCTCTCTCGTTTAATCTCATAATGAAAAGATGTCATTCCGAAAATGAGTTTCAAAGCCAGCACGAGGTAAAAAGCGTTTTGCATTTATTCCGACACGCCTGTCCAAGCTTTTGTTAGAAATATGGCATATCGTGCACATCTATATTCTAGTCGGCTTACTCAAACGGGCAGAAATGCGTACATATTTTCGCGAGAATTTTTCGTCAGAAATTTCCTTTGCTTTTATTTTTCACTTGTCGATTGAATGTGTACACTAACCTGATCTGAAACAAAATTAAATTTCACGCGAAAAGAACTTTTTATTAAATATATTTTATAAACTAAACTTTTGTAATATTGCTTGCAGAAACTGGTACAATTTTAACAAACTAGGACAACAAAGCGAATGCACGACTTTCCGAATGTCCTTCGTGGTCTTCGCGTGTGATGTGTCACGCGGATTCGCCGCTAAGAAGATTGACAGGCAAATGTGGTTTAATAAAGGATGTATTTTTCAAAAGTGAAGTCTCTGAAAATCCCTAATGAAAGGTAATTCTGCCGCTGTACAGGACGCAAAGTCGCGGGAATTAACGTTGCGCCATGTGTCTCGATTTTGCTTTAAGAAGAAGGTCAAAGAGCGTGCAGGCGAGTGGCTTCCCTTCCTCGGAGTCGAAGAATCGGGTTTTTCCAGGTCGAAGGACGGGCGTTTGCAGGAGCGGAACCGGCCTCAAGATCCGACCGGATCCACCCACGTTATACCGCATAATAACGTTAGGCTTGCAAATCGACTGGCAGGCACAACGTAATTCTACTGCAGACATGATGTAAATGATATATGTATCGGCGTGATATTACTGATAATTAACTTACATTTTGTAATATTTCATAATTGTTATAAGGTCTTTGTTATCTTTCGTGCACAAACTTGAGAAACAACGCTGAAAAAAGATCAGCTATCAAAAAGATATTTTATTTACTTTTTTTTCATATCTTAAAGTGTCAAATATTTCGAAGAATTAATTTCCCTCATTATACAATTAAAGTTTATTAAAAATGTTAATAAGATAAATGTGTTAATAAATGTGGATTGCGTTTAAGTCTGAAAGTCGTAAAAATGTAGGAAACGACCCTTCTTATTACTTTAAAAAGATTAAAGTGCTTAAGAATTAAGAAGAAATTCTGTGTCGTGTTTATTCTCATTCTTCTCGTGTTAAATCAGGCCACGAGCGGTGTTTCTACCATTGCATCATATGAATAAAAGACGAGCAAATGCTCGTAGCAGAAGGTAAAAGTAAACGTATTCTTTTTAAAGAAGGAATACGACCTTCTTTTATAACATACATCTCTTCCATGCATTCAATAAGAAAAATTAAAATTGTCAAGAATTAAATCTCTGGAAGAACCGATTAAGAGCAATAGAACGAAATATTAAAAAATGCAGAAATTATTTTAAAAAACTGGAAATTTGAAATTATTTAACAATAACAATAATAAAAAGGAAAAAAATATATAAATAATGTTACTAAAAAATATATTTCTTGTATACATTATGTCATCAGAAAATTTATCATGGACGATCATCATGAGATAAATATAAAAAATCAAATAATAAATATTTATAAATGTGTCATTTGAATTTATAACTTGATATTAAGATGATGTATTTCCCAAACTTCTGCAAGATGCAACCAAATTTTCGAGTTGAAAACAAAGAATAACCGGCGCTGAGAGCGACCCACTGATCGTAGATGATTATCATCCAAAAAGACCTCGAAGTGTAACGGTGCGTTCACCTTCCCGCAATGCATATATAAAGGCACGATTCACTTTCACTCTTGTTTAGTCGGCTTCGAATGTTATGGGTGACTGTACGTCTTCCCTTTCTGGTAGCGTTAATTGAAGCAACATGTTAAGCTTTTCGATCTCGACATCTCGGATAAGGATGCGAGTACCCGTTTTGATACTTTTCGCTGCGGTCACGGCGGTAACCGGCGAGAATGATGAATCCTGGGCATGGAACAATGATAAACAAAAGGAGAGCCGGTCCGCCGATCCGAGGTGCGCTATTAATTTACGATTTATTAAATAATAAGATTAAATATACAATTATGGATAATTTAATTAGAAATTCAGCAAACATATTTTGTTCACATGTTTTTAAATTTACATGTAATTACATTCTTTATTTAACTTCTTTTATTACGATTTTATTTATTAAAATTCTTATACTGCATTAAACATTGCATTAATTGCATCGTTTTCATTAAATATCAAGACTCATTATACACGGCATAATTATAAATTTTAGCAAAATATTCTCAAAAGAATATAACGCATTATATTGGAATTCGTATTATATTGAAATATTATTAATTCTGACAGAAGCAATTAATTCTGATGGAATTAATTATACTTGTAATGCTTAAATACTTTATAACGTAACTTGTATCACGCATACAACTTTAGATATCAGGTACAGGAGCCTCCAGAATATTTAGGCGGTTTCGGCAACAATGGCATTCAGTTAGGTTTCAGACCTCAAAATCCAGGGCCCTTCGGTCCTAATGGCAGGCCCATTGTACCGCCGTATCAAGGCAATAATGGCGTTCTCGTGGGCCCCGGAGGACCGACCGGTATAATCGGCAGGTAATCACTTCACTCATTCGATAGCAAGCCTCTTTTTCAAATATTCGAGTACATTCTATGCACGCGTGATCGTTGAATTAATCAGTTGAATTAATCGATGCCTTGAAATAGCCCGAGCTATTTAAAAGCTCTGATATACGTGATCGCAATTAGATGTATACATGCGCTAAATCGCGTTTTTCAACTAGGCTCATTAATCTCGAAAAAGTGGGATTTTCCGCCGACCAGCTTACTCCATATTAAATTTCCAGTGATCCGATTAAAATATATAGCGTCGTCTTTTCAGAGCGATCGCGTAATTTATAGATATCCCGCGCATTTAATTGCCTGCGAAGCATAGCGGCGCGGCCGTAACAATATTTCACGAGGAATGGCTCATTCGCGAACCACTCGGCTTATCAGCAAACGTGTATATTTTTCATGAACTCTCCGCTAAATTCATGTATTTCGACTATAAATCTCCGCTACTGAATTATTTCTCCTCGAGACATTGTATTTCAAGCGCGCAACCAGAATTCGCTTTTGCTCTCGAGCGTTCGCTCTCTTCTTTCGCAATTATAAATTTACTTGTTAAACATGCGTCAAATGTATCTTTGTTCTCGAGTTGATAAAATGGGACAAAAGAGTGAATCGATGTTTCAGACCGCCTCGTTACGAACCTGACGGACCTGATGGCATCCTAGGTTCAGTGCCGCCGTGGATCAGGGATGATCCCCGTTATGGTCGCGAGTTTGACACATGCAAATGCAGATACAGCTTCAACTGTCCATCGCCCGGTTTGAAATTCGTGAGTTCGTCGGGGTATCGGTAAACCCGCAAAATACCAAGGATTTAACAGCCTAACAAATTCTACTTGTCACCCTTGATTTCAGGGCAGCTGCTCGAGAGACAAAAAGTACTGTTGCTTCAACAGCAAAAGATTCCCAGGGTTGTTGGGCGGAAATCGTTATCCATATTATCCGGTAATGAAAAACATTAAAATTCATTTTGTCTATACCTAAATTTAAGTTTTGCTTAAAAGATATCTTCTTTATGAAGTTTAAAATTTAAAAAAACAAGTTAAACAAATTATTCTTTAAAAAAGTGCAGTTGGTTTGTGACTTACTGGCGTCCTAAGAATTCAATGAAACCTTCATTTGTTTGCATTTATATAATACGTAATTCTCCTATAATTTTCATACTGGTCATTAGATAATAATAAGGCACTAATTATTCCCAGGGTGCACCGCATAAGTTCGGGCCGAACGGTTTTGCGCCGAATTATTACGGCAATCGACGACCGTACGGTAATCCGTACGGTGGCCACCAACATCCGTCTTTCGGAAACTATCACCCGGGATCCTACGGCGGCAGTTATGGTCACCGTAATGAGTTCGAACCGTTAGGGCCATATGGCTACGACGCGGAACTCGACGATTATGTGATCTATGGCAGATCATTGAGCAAGAATCAAACGCAAGCGATCGAAACGCCAAAGATAGACGAAGACGCCAAAAAGCAATGACTGTAAAGAAATTCTCGTTGATTGAATCATTCCTCATCGATATTTCTTCACTCTCAATGGAGATACCAAAGATGTGACAGAAATATAAACACATATATATTCTTTTTCTAACTCAACGATCGTGTAACATGATTAGATAAGATTTAAAGTAAGAATTAAATATGAATTGTTCGCGATAATAATTAATTTAATAAAAGACATGTGTGATTTATCATAAGTGCAAATTTTTATAACGCATATGTGATTTCCGAATTTGCAAAGTGTACACTTAGAGAGTTTTTAAGATAATTTATAATTATAGAGACTCTCTTAAATTGAAGAGGACATGAGAGATCAGATAGATCCTCTGTTTTAATAAATTACTTTGAATTATCAAACGTAGTTAGGTTTATATAGTGTTTGAAAAGAATTAAGTTTTTAATAGTAACTAACTTGATAAATAAAATTTTCTTAATCTAATCATTTCCTTTTGTTCATTAAAATCGTTATATATATACACACAATTTTGATAGTGCTTTGAATATCGACTCACCGATTGTCGTAATAACGATGATTGAATAGAACAGAGCACCGGCGAATGTCCATTGAATATTATTCTCCTCTTCGCTACCGTCCCATCCTTGCTTCATTTTCTCCATGAGACTGTCCTCGAAATCCTGTATTGTATAATATTTATAAGCAAATGATTCTCTCCCGAATCAAATCAGATTTAAATCAAGACAGTGGAAATTTGCACTGTTTGTGTATTATTGCTTTTATTACATTCTCGAACCGTCCTGTGGAATTGCATCATAAATTTGATTTGGAGCTTCGATTTGCGATTTTACGTAACTAAAACCAATCTAAAACAAATCTGGAAAAAACGAATCGTACCTTCAACTCGCTCAATGCCTGTTTCGTCCAATTTTCGCGAATCAACACGTCGAAGTCCTTCGTGATTTGCCATAGCTTCTCCGAGACGTTTCCTCGGATATTCTTGATGCTTCTCTTCACCTGTGAAGAGAGCGCAGGTGAAGAATGACGCACTTACTTCGTGTCGCAACGCTCGGCGCTAGTCAATAATTCATTGACACGAACGTGGAATATTCGATGTGGGAGAAACTATTTGTCTGTACTCTTTTTGCTCCCGCTACTGTGAGAATTAGTTCTTGTCTCGATAAATTTCGAACCTCAGTGTAGTTACACGAAATCCAAGTCATTTGTTATTTTATCAGTTAAATTATTGTCTCCTTCACAAAGTAAAATTACCACAAGAATTATTATTATTATATTCAATATTTATAATAAATTAACATAATAAATTTTCTAAAAATACGAAAAAATAAGAAGATATAATTGACCTTTGCATTATAATTGAGAAAAGTCTAAATATAATAAATAGATAATCGAGTTTTTAATTTTTGCCTAAATCTTTTAAAACATTCAATCACGGTCAGTCATATTAAGAAAAGGAAATAAAGTTGTCTGCCAAGAAATTGACGATTTACCTCCTTCTCGTGAGTCGCCTCCAATGACTCGAAGGCGTACGCACCGATTAGACAGTAAGCAACCACCAAGGAGATCAACGTCACATGGGAGAAGACGAATCTGCTGAATTTCCACAGCAGCCGGAGGAACTTGATGCATCTCGACGGTTTCTCCACTTCCATCGGGTCGAACACCTCGCTTCGCGTACGCGGCATTCTCTCACCCTCTCTCTCTCTCTCTCTCTTTCTTCTCTACTAGTCTTTAGATCGCGGATATCCTCTTATTACATTCTCCATTTACATAGCAAGCGCAGCACCATGCTTTGCCTTCGTCAGTTAGCTTTAGTTGCTGATAATTAGATCCCTTTGACTTTGCGCGATGAATTTGTTGATGTTACTATCGAATTCAGTATTCTAGTCTAGTTCTCTTTTAAGAAATCTTCTTAAAAAAGAGAAATGACTGGAATACAGTCTTATGGAACAATAATTCTAGAAAATGATTCGACTAATGCACTTGGATAGGTTTGATGTAACTGTAGGTGAAAAGAATGCGTTGAAAATCTATGAAATCCAAAGAAGTAAAGTTTGTAGATCTATCGCGAGGAGAGAACGTGTAACTAATATTACATTGATTTTCGACTCTCTCCAGTAAATGGAATTTTAATATAAAATCGAAAAGCCTCTTAAATAATTTTCCAGCTCTCTCTTGCTGAATTTCACTAACGCGATTGTAACGTGAACGCATATACATGTATGTCATAAATGAATATTCACGCGTGTGTTGCTATTATAATAGCAGATTCTCACAAATTACTATTACATGAAAAATATTACACTTTTATCACATATCCGTATTTTTAGGAGAAAATATGCGGAATAAGGGTTGCATTATTGATTTAAAAAATTTTGTGAATATCTGTTTCTACACCTCGAAATACACAAAATACGCAAAAAATCGATAATTAAATTCTTGTATTATCTGCATTTATCATTTTTAAATAGTAATTAAAGCTAAAATTTATGAGTATTCATGGACGTGAAAATCATGTCATTGAAAGCTGATAACAAAGGCAGAATACCGAAATGGCGTAACGATCACATATATTATCGTCCATAACAATAACTGAAACGATAATAAAGAAATTATAATACTGCGCCGTTATTTTCCATAAAGCGTAATTACATTACTTTGCATAAATATATTTCATCAATTATATTGTTACGTACTAACGAACACTGTCGTTCTATCTCTTTCTGATACATGCATGTATTATTAATGAGAAAACCATCGAATGCTGTCGCGTATCTCCAAAGCGATTTACGAGTAAATTGCAATAAAATGCGATCTTTTGTTGCGGCAAGACACGAGCAGTGCTATCACTGATTGTGCAATCTGTTCTTGTATTCATTTGAATCGCTCGTCTCTGTTCTCTGGCGATTCGACTTAATGCAATACGTGTCTATCCACTTTGTTGTTGTTCGTCGATTGATATTGGCATCAGCAGCAAACTTTGTCGTGCCATACATGCTAATGCGTTATCATTGCTATCATCGTTACTATCGATCAGCTCATCCGTTTTATCGCTTTATATTAGCAAATTCATTATGAACGAATATTTAGTATGAATTTAGTACGAATTAGCCACTGAGATACTAGGATGAACGACGTTGCATCCATATACCGAAAAAATCCTTTTTGAAAAATTTAATCTAGCATCGAAATTTGTTTTATCAATCTGTCTCGTGCGGATTTTACTGCATATTAAAGTATCGTTAAAATTGCTCTTGACGTTTCACTGATTCGAAAATCGCCAGTGTTTTCACAAGCGCACACGTCGAAGCAACATTGCGTGCAAAATATGCAATTATGTAATTATGCGATACATAATGATAAAATTATAGAAATATAACGAACGCACATCCACAAATAGCGGCGGCTCTTTAAAGTGGCACGTGCGTTTGAAGACTACATCGAAGCTGCCAACAACAATTTTTAATCTCAGCCAGCGTAAGATCAAGACAGATATTGTTCGACCGATTGTTCCTAACGCCAGGAATTGTTCGTGTTTCTACACAATTACTCAATGCCTTTTGGTACCGCGTGGATTCCGCGCTCATCATCCGCCATCATCCGCGCACGACTTCCGGATCTCGCCATAACGACACGCGCGTGATTCCCGTATGTTTCTCGACACGAAACTAAAGCAGAAACGTAGAACGTGGCTGAGTTACATCCGCGCGCGAGGCACGTTGTTCCAAATTTATCCCGGCGTTGAAATTTCGTTCGGATAGCGACGTGCAAGAGAAGGAGGTTGCGGATACGCAGCATCCACCTACTCTCGAGAGAGGCTTTCGCGATTCGCGGAGCATTGATACCCCTTCAGCACAGAAGCTTGCAGCAACGTTGCGAGACTACTGCGTGGAAATTACGGACAAGCAACGACAAGTACGAATCGATAATTTTTTATTAATTGACATCAAATTAATTGTCGAAATTTTGCAGCTTTTTACCGCGCGCAACAAGAGAAACCTGGGACGGATGACTGTATTAAAATTCACTTTTCCTCTTGCTCAGCTTTTTCAGATTATCAAGGCTTAAAGTCTTTCAAATAAAGCCCGTCTTCCTCTAAGCCATTTTCTGAGCCAGGTAAAGCTAAATATTTATTCTGTTATACTGTTATAACTATTATATCGATACATGAGCATATATGCGAGACGCTTTTTTCTCACATTTATTTATGTTGTGTTTCTACACTTTTATGTGAGTTTCTGATTGTAATGGGCTTTATTCAGTGGTAAATAATATCGATATGTGTGTAACGAGATCGCTGGATACGATGGACCATTTTCAAGCTCTCGATCCTTCACATTTATACTGCTATTTATCAAGCTGTCACGATTAATATATTGTGTAGTTTACTTGCATTTTTATCTCTGTAAGCTAATTGACTAAAGACTGAATTTTATCTTAAATAGAAATACAGTATCTCGATGAATCCCGATAAACGATACTGTATCGCGCGCACAAGCATCGCTTATGCCGCCACGATGGACGCCAAGGCGAATATATGTCCGGCGTCAGTAATTATCACGACAGCGTGTATTAATTGGACCGTGCGTACGTTACATGAATAAACATGAGGTCGTCGATCACGTAAATTCACTCCTGGCGACGGTTTCGGAGCTCAGAAGAGAGCCGCGCCGCGCGATCCACCGTAAAGTCGACAACGGGAAGGTGCTTTATTTTTAGTGGCGGTTATTTACAGAGAGAAAAGCAGAATCGATGAAATACGTGGATGATCATTGCGCGATTGTTCCTCAGCGATTTGCGAGGAATTCACTCTCGCGAAGGTCGAAATAGTCGCTGCTGGAAAATCAAAGACGCGTGTTTCGCCTGAAAATTAAACGTATGTTTTTTTTCATTGAAAGATGTAAAGTAAATAAAAATAATTCTTATATCTAGATTTGTTGAAACTGTGATAACGTAATTTTCTATAGGAAATATTGCGTAACTTTCCGTATGAAATATCCGAAATATTAGGATTTAATCTACAAGCCAATAAAAATGTTGTATTAAATAAAATTTCCTACTTGCAATAAAAAAATAATGAAGTCGATTGATGAATTGTGTACCTTCAGAAGGCTACTTTCCGGTTATCCCCTGTCCCCTGATTTATCGGTGTTTATTATTTTATCAAAGGCAGTAAGCCTGTAATATGGTCAGTCGGCAAAGCTGTTCAATCGCCAATCTTATAATGCAAGTACATAAAAAACTAAAACTCTAGGTAAGATAATATTTTTACTATAAATAAAGAAAAATAATTTATGAAAAAGTTTTTTCATAAAATATTTTCTTATATAAATATATGACTCAATGAAAATGATTGCGAATGAGATCGGCATCAGCTAGAATGTAATCAGCATCAACTCGATACAAAGAAGATACAATCCTTACTGAATTGTTAATTAGAAAACGCATATTAATTAATATATCAACAACATATACATTAAAATTCTAGATTAAGAAACTACATCGCTATTGATAATTTCGTGCGAATCTTTTTTGTTTGCAGATGCTAATTGTTATTTTGCTATTTCTATTTAAACACCTCGTATTTTTAAAAGTATTAATGGAGAATCTCGATTATAAGAAGGACAATTTCAAGATCAGGAAAACTGTTGACGGAACGCGATTTGAGGTCTTCTCATCTCTGCTGAGATCTATCCGTAACATCAAGAGAAATATACCATCTAGTTGACGGACGCTATATTACAATCGTCATCGATTATCTCGACGCATGTCGAGCAACGCGCCGACTCATCACACTGATAA
Source organism: Ooceraea biroi (assembly GCF_003672135.1). NCBI lineage: Eukaryota > Metazoa > Arthropoda > Insecta > Hymenoptera > Formicidae > Ooceraea > Ooceraea biroi. The sequence continues at coordinate 11,691,639 of NC_039510.1, forward strand.
CACCCGACAATTTGAACACGCACCCGATAAGTCAACAGGCGTTTCGAATGACACTAATGCCGATTGCGTCGAGATCACACTGACACATCGCAAAACCAATATGCATTATTGACGTCATGATAAGCGACGAATCCGGGCAATTGACGAAATACAGATTTACGTGGTACATAGAAAATTATAATGATCGAAAACGAAATGATCAGATGTATTCAATGTTAATATTGATTTTTACACGACTTCATCGATTCCGCGTAGCGATGGCGTGATTACTCTGATACATGAATATTCGGAAATTCCTGACGACGCAGAGTCACTTACAGAGTACATTGAAGATACACGAGGAAAATACATGCTATTATATTTTCTTATCATTATTTATTGTTTTTCAGACAGACTCTTTGAACATATATTTACAGAGGATTATACAACAAACGAAGGATGTTCGTTCTGTAAAGCACGCATATTGGTCACGCGAGAAATTCAGTCTGGTTTTCTCACCGGCCAAATTTAAAGAATGACTCTTTCCTTAATAATGTATACGTTGATCAGCTCTTACGAATGATTAATAAACGTTCTTAATAATTGCTAAGCTAAGCAACAAGGGATGATTACCGGCGTCGATTTGGTTCTTTTTCAAATATGTTGTTAAATATGAATAATAGAGATATGTATTTTTTATACGTGCTTCAATATCAGTTGTCAAAGGATGAATTCTTCTTGTTTAAAAATATATATGAAAAAGAACCAACTCGAGGCCAGATACTCGTGACATTCTCTTTATAAGAAAAAAGACATTACTGCATCCATTGACCGATATTTTTACTTGAAAAAGTGGCGTATATTCGCTCTAAAAGAACACAATGCTACTTTATCTTCGCGCGTAGACCAATAACGTCATGCGTATTCGTCTCTTATCTACAATGGTCCCCTTTGTATTGATTGTCTCATGGTGCAACGTGAATCGCCTTCTCACTTTTACGAGCGATGCTTACGTCAAGTCGTAAAAAAACGATTCCCATCGTGCAGAAAGCGATCGAGGTTCACCATAAGGAAAGGTAGTTCTTCGAAAGAAATCGCGAAGCGGTTGATAAAAGTGAAATATATTGCGAAAAACACGCGAATACTTGGAATATCGGAATAGCAAATGAACAAATTACGATATGAACGATATTCCAAATATGAATCAAACAAGGATTAGTATTGGATGTATTATTCTAAATAAAAAAAATAAATAAAAATGCAAGAACTGACATACAAAATAAGATTTATACATAATTGTTTTATCATATGGATACACTTTACTTGATTACTACTTTACTTTTGTTTTCCATTTTCTCGCGTGTATCATCACAATTCGGGGCAATATTTAATTTCTCTCTCGCAAATCCGCGAGGAACCGCTTCGCGAATGTAGAAGATTCATTAAAAATAATCTTAATTAATACCAGTATTTATACCCTCACAGCATTTCAGTCGTTGGAACGGTATATGACGATAAATTTTCAACTACCATTCCCCAGAAAACAACATTTTTCAGGAATCACGTTAAAAAGAAAAAGTTCCGTACACCTTGTCACATACATTCAAGTGTTTTCGACGTAATATAATGTATTTAACGTAATTTGTTTATCGTATTTCTCCGTCATATAAGCTTCGACATGCTTTTTATTAAAGTATCACTTTAGATTCACAGTTCTTGATTTTGTCAAATTTTAAACTACATGCAAATGCATCACAGCGCATTTATCGATTCGTTGCGCTTATTCACCGTGTCACCGCTATGGCTGTCGGTCAATCGTAGACTCAGTATTATACATTGAGCATACGTGGGAGGAATTATTTACAAAAGGAAAAGAGAGAGAATACTGCATTTTTCTCCACAACGTAATTCGATTGCTTGCGATCAGATTGTCACTTAGATCAACGAAAATTTGCGATTCGTTGCTCGGTCAATTGTCGATACAAATCAAACCGCAATTACGCTCGGCCTAGAGATAACTCCCATTTCGCGGCTGCCCGAAAACTACCGTGTTAATGGGACTCGCATAAATTGAGCGTAATGGTTTCTACTCGCTAGGTAAACTACTCGCGGTTTTATTCGGCTGCAATTTACTAGAATATGGATTCATTCAGTGCTTTCCGAATCGATTCGTTGACATAGACGAGGACTCTACTATGTATAGCGAACTGTAGTGAATTGCGAAAACTTGATTTCCATACAAACTATGTTTTTGTCGTTTGTTAATTTAGGCAGCGTACTGAGTTTTACGAGATTCGCAATGATCATTGCAAATCTTTGCGTTGTCAAGCTCTACGTTGTTTGTTCTTCATCTCTCATTCATCTTCATCTAAATTCTATATATTTCATAGTCTTTCCAGGTCGGGAATATTGTAGACAAACGAAAATCACCGACCAAGAAGAGCAAGTTCTTCTCACGAGTGATTGAAATGCGATATTACACTAGAGATGTCACTAGAAATGAATCTGCCGGTTACTCATCTTGATTATGTCTTCTGTTAGGTCTCCGATCAAGTGGCACCAGCAATTATCCCCCGCTGACAAATTTACGTCTCGTTGTCCCGCGCACAGCCCTTTTCGTCCTTTTCGTCGTGAGAACCGTGTATGAGAAACGAGTAGGAAAACGGAGAAATCAATCTTTACCGCTATCTTGGGCCGAAGAAGCCAAGCGTCTTCAGTGAGTTAGTAACCCTACTGATCAGTTTGTCCTTGTAACGCCATATTGTCATGTCTACCACACTGTTCTCCCGGTACTCCACGCAGGTCTTCTTCAGCGAGCGAACGCAATCGGCGCGGTAGTGCTGCAGCTGCGCGTCCTCGGTCTCGATGGGGTAGCTAGTGCATCCGGCACTTAGACATGCCAACGGAAAGTGATTGTGTAGGGTGACTACTCGTTCCGGGTTGTGGAAGCACTTGATGTACTGGTTCGGCTTCGTGAAGTTCTTTGAGCGATACACGTGCTGCAGCATGTGCATGTACCTGCAAGAAGAATTCTCAAATTAGAAATACACATTTCTTGCGATTGAAATTTCATAGGAAAGGTAATATTAGTAAAGGTAATATTAGTAAATTAGTAATTAACATACCAGAATCAATTATGGATTCCATTTAGAAGACTCGGTATAAATTTGGCGTCAGCAAATTCTTATAGCGAAGCTTTGACGATTTTTCGAAGTTAATAGTTTCAGAGATTTTTATAATTTAAGTAATAAAGTTCCACAATGAAGTTTTCAGCAAAGTTGTTATACAAGCTTTTGCATTTTATCAGATTTAATGTTATCAAGTATCCATGTTGTCATGATATCCATTTACATTTCTAACATAACTTTTTAAAATGTTTTTCGACTATTTGTTTCCAAATGCATATATTTCTTTCATGAAAACGAGTCAACATTCGAGTGTTTTCAAAATACTAAAACTTTCATTCAATACTATCTCCGTCGATATAAAAATACACGTATATCTACTACAGTTCAGACTAAATACGTTAAACCAACGACAAAAACAGAAAGAGTTATATAATAATGGAAAATAATCATAAGTCATTGTACGCAATCGTTTCTCAAGAGACAAATTCCAACGCCTATCCATCGAACTTCCTACTCTTCCTTCGCGATTATTAATCCATCGGAGGAAAAGAACCATGACACCAATAACCAGATGCACTTGGTGCAAGCCATCCACTTCGCGCTTCCTTCACGGGCGGCCGATTAACGGACGGCTGATTCGCACGCGGCGTGAAAGTGGAAACCTTACTCACTTAGGTATGTCCTTGAAGTAACCGTGAGAGTGCAGTAGGTCGTCAAGGAAGTAAACGTTTCTGACGTTGTACGAGGCACGGGTTTCGTTTCGTATCTTCAGGGCCTTGGGCAGCACCCGGCGCATCAGTTCTTGCCAGGTCGCGTCCTTCACGGGCATGATCACTTCGTCGACGTCCAGCAGCGCGATGTACTCGTACTCATACATGTGCTTGTACAAGCAGTCGTTGTAGGGTATCAGTTCATTCTGCCGCTTGTGATTGGTCTTCTTCGTGAGGTACATGTGCTGGAAAGCTGGCACGTTCGGCTGCCCACCCGGCAGGGTCAATGGCGTCACGTGTACCATACCTAAATTCTGATAGTGCTGCAGCACCTTAGTTACGTTCGGGTGGACCTGCAACTCGTAGAAGTAGATCTTGTCAGCGCCCAGCAGACTGATCAGCTCGATCCACTCAACCAGTCGCACCGACAGATCCTCGTGTAAAAAGTCCAAGCCTTTTACGCACACTGCAAAGTCTTTCTTGCGCTTGGGCTTGTTGTAGATCACCCGGAGGTTGTTGCTGGCCGTGTCGCAACGCTTCTCCACCATGGAAATCGATGACGGTGGCTTCCCAGCCGTTTGTGGCGGCAGCCTGCACGCTATCACATACGGCTGATAGATGCCCTGCTTGTAATTGCCCCACTTGGGATACCAGATGTACTTGTACTCAAGAGTCTCCACGATCTTGGGTTGGTTTTCGCCATCATACCACAGTTGGCAATATGTCTTCACAGTGGGCTCTATCCGGTCAATCATGCCGACAATTCTCACTGCCGGTCCGATCTTCGATAGCTTCCGATTGTCGTAGAACGCGCCGAAAAATTGGAACGTGCCATTGCTGGTGCGCAGTGTTTGCCAGTAGATATTATTGAACTCCAGATCGTAGATCTGCGGGTATTTTGCGCAGCTGTCGTTGCCCCGTTTCAGGTTCAGCTTACTGTTCTTCGTCCAATCGCCCAGTGGTAAACTCGGTATTCTCTCAGCGATCTCCTCGATGAGCTGTTGCTCTGTCTTGGCTGGCCTTTTGTCCAACAATGGTTCCAGTTCGAGCGGGTTCTTCGTCGCCTCCAGGCGGTTTCTGATGGTGGTCAGGGTGGTTAATAGGGCACCATTGCCGCCGGAGTTGGATGGATCACTCAGAGATGACCTCTGTAGGAGATATCGAGACAGACCTGCGGCACCACGATTTGCGCCCCGATCGTTGCCGGTGCCTTCCATTTCCAGGTTGCCTTCCTCGGCTGTCGGGCCGCCATCCTGGCGCAATGCCCTGTTTTCCAAGTGGCGGAACTGTACCGCCGCTATCATCAGCAGGCCCCAGGCAAATACGAAGACGAAGGCACGTTTGGCGCACCTCGATGAGCAGCTCTGAATCGTCATGTTGTCAGTCCCTCCGATACCTTTTTGATTGTCAATTGGACGACGCTGCACGTCGCCCCACTTGACCGCGTCCTTCTCAATCTACAGTTCGAATCTGCAACAGAAAGATTCATCGTTCCACGATATGTTGGTTGGATCGTGACACTAGTGACTGGGAAAGAAACGAGCATATAATTTTACAATTTTCGGATGGTTATTTAAAGGAAAATTTAAACTTATCCTACTTTATCGTGAAAACATCGATAAAAATTTATACGTGAACAGATGGTTAACAGATGGTGAACAGATTGTGGCTTTTTTGACGAAATCATCAATTGTACTCGGATTTTATCAGAAAATTAGGATCGCCGAATATCTAATATGGAAAATGCAAAATTGCACCGATTAATATGAAAACTGTCATCTTGACGAATTTTAACCAGCTTTAAGTATACGCATGGAAAAATAACGAACAACAATCTATATTAAATTTTGACGTGGAGTCCGTTTTTCTGATTATTGGATCACGACAGCTTTCTCAGCTGCAACGATAAGGAATCATTATTTTCAAAGAGCTGCAACAAGTGCGAATAATTTATCCAGGTAACAGCATTATCTGCGAACGTGACAAAAGTTGCGAAATAATTCGCGGTATAATCGCCGACGGAATTTGGGACAGGAGACGAGATAATGTCCTTAACTGTATAAGGACACCCGCCAACGGTAGCCGGTACTTGACTATCATCAGGAAAGCGAGCGACCCTGTCGGGCGAAACCCCGTTGACTGGATCGGGCAAGCCCCGGGGGAGCAAGAGAGAGAAAATGAGAGAGAGCGAGAGACCCGCTCGGAGATACGTAGAACCGGTTATGCTGATGGTAAACTGTTTTTCACCTTTTGCACCTCGCTCCATCTAACCTCCTCCCTTCCTGACCACCTCGGGCCTTCTGCCCGATGATGTTTCTCCCTCGTCTAGCCTCTTTCTTCCCTCCCCTCATTCAGACCTAGCCGATGATGGCGACTCTCAGGATCAGGCTCGACCACAACCTAGGATTTTCCACGAAGATCCTATCGCCGCCAGCCGTTACTTCGCAATGTTGTCATTCCTCAAATTTGTAATATCGTCAGAATATCTCGGAAGTATGAAATAAAAATTCAATCAATAATGGCTGAATCCACGTATTGATTAAAATTTTATTAATAGTGGAAGAGAGAAGAAACACAAGAATCTATTTTCCCCTCTCTTTTAAAGTAGAAAAAAGATGAAACAGAAAATATGTTTAAACTCTCAAATTATAATATACCGTTAAAAATTATTCGATCGAAAGTTTATTATCACTATAATTTTAAGTACAGGAATTTTATAGTTTACACAACTTCAGTAACGATATTACTTAAAATATGATTTATGACTTATTAATTAATTATGACTTATAAGCACTTTCATAAGTGACATAATCCGTATAAGTACTCACAAGACTGTCATTTAGTTACGAACAACTATTAATTAATAAAATGAGAGTTTGTGTCTTACGCGGATCTTACAACATACCTAATTAAAGTACTTGGAAACATAATTATTAATGCTTTCGAATTTTCGTAACGCCAAAGGATATTGCTAGACGAAGGGATGAGAAAATCTTCTGTATTCTTCAAGTCAAAGCAACTTCAATGAAGCGCGCCGTTCTTTCGTATAATATCGTGATGCTATCATAAGCGTAATTGTGCTGGTGATTAAATACCGAAAGTCCCGGCGTATCTAATCGACAAATTTATGCACTTTCTTGCGAGGCTTTCGCACGGCGATTCCGATGATACTGCGACGAAATATAACGTCCCCTAAGCTCGTGCAATTGCTCGTACCCATGGCGTCACTAATTAGCGTGGATTTATTTAATCTGCCGCCGTGCAGAGCCGTTAAGCTCGATAAACCGCGATTCGTTTCGACGTGGCCGCGCACAATTGCGAAAGTGCAACTCGTGTACGCACAATGCCACCTCGTTCACGTTTAATTTAGACCCCGTTCTTATCGCCCTTGTTTGAAATTAACAATCCCGCACAACAGATCGACCAGCTAGAACGCAAATTGCACGTAACAAACGCATCGACATAATCACCATTGTCCAATAAAACTCGTTCATTATGTTGAGCCTTCATGCTTGTTAAAAGGGAAGTTTAAATCTTCTCTACAATGAAGTTTCTTGGCTATCATAATTTTTAAAAAACTTGTTAAAGAGACTATTTTCGCGGTTTGGACTTTGAAGATTTAATAACTGAAAAGATTTTCATATCAGCGTTATTTTCCGTATCTTAAATTATTCATTATTACTATTTGCATCTCACATTATTATTTAAATAAATAAAAAAATTAAAGATATTACAAAATTATATTCTAAGTTTTTCAGACGTTTTGCTGATCTTTGGCGGATATTTCTCCAATTATGACGTATATTGCTCTTATTATTGCATTGATAATTATTGTGTTTATAGTTACAGCTGATGCCTGGAGCTATCCTGGAAGGAACTTAATCGGGATTAGACGCGTATCCCAGAATAATTTAACGTTTATTTACGATCGATGCCGAGAATTCTACGAGCAACGTCAACGGCATTATCGATGATTAAGTGAAAGGAGGTTAATTACAAGCCAAAAATGTGGCCATACAAGGTTCAGTTGGCTTCTCTCTGAAATCTTTCTGTATGGCTCTATTTAATGAAAAAAATCAACAAGTATAGTCCATTGCCCCAAGAAGTCAGTGGAAATTCTTTGAAGTGATGTCTTTTATCTTCTTACATACACTTACCTCCTTATCTTTAGCGACACAATGTTTTTATGATTAGAGATAAAGTCTAAGACGAGATTTGTGAGAAAAGATAGACGCGAAGACGAGATAAAGAAAACACCAGCGTGCATTAACTGATAACTAATTTGAAGTGTAATGTTCGAAGTAAATTTTCTGTTATCAAAACAATTTATATCTAAGTTACATAACTTAATATAACTTCATATAACCTAATTTTTTAGAGGAACATGGAGAACAAGGGTAGAATTCTAATAACGACTTTCATTATTTGAACGAGCACGTCATATATCACACAATCTTGAATATAAAGTATCGGAACTTATAAATTTATATTCTTATCACATTCTCGGCACTAGGCGTGAGTCCTTGCCGAGACATGAAACATAAAAGTCACATGCAAGCATGAAAATAAGAATCATATTTTCAGCATCGTAATTTTTATGGCCGAACAGAGTTCCTGAAATGTTCATTAGACACATGTCGATTGTCAATATAGGAAATTCGAACTGATTAGTCCGTCAGTTAGTTCGAAATAGTTCAAAATAGATGAACTATATGAAGGAATAATGAACGTGACATGATGGCATTAACGATTAAACGCGATTCACACCACGAGATTTTCACCGAACAAATCAAGTCAAACAATACGCCTTCGCTAAATGCGCGAGGTAAATAGCAACCTATTTCCCTATATTGAATTATTCGTGTCCAGCGCCTCTTGGTCGATATTCCAAACGCGTGATAACGGGATAATCTACACCGTGTATGCCCGTCCCAGCTTCAAGATTGCCGATAAGATTCTATTGGGAAATTAATTTCCTTTTCCCCCTCCTCGCCATCGCGCGTTTAATCGTGCGTCGATGTAATCGCTAAATAAATATACATCCATGTCGCAACCGTAATCGCAAGTTTCAAGGTTCTCCATCGGAAGGCATTCCTGCGTGTCTCCCTGTCTTTCCCGCAAAAAATCACGCTTAATCCCGTACGTACGCACTTCTCGCACTAATAGTTCAAGTGGGTAAAGTCTCTTGTGCGCCTCCACGGCTCGTTGGTATTCCGCTAACCGCTGTTGCGTCAGTCATCGATAAATTGTTCGTCGCAATATTGCGTACTGACTGGAATACAGCAGCTGAGTCACGACGATGCCGCAAATCGGATTTCATGACTTCTGCAAAAAGCATTGATCTGCCACACGCTCGAGCCACTTGAGCTTTAATTGCTTTCGCGGCTGAGAAGCAGTCGGATATTCTCGGTGATAGTTATAATAGTCTGTTCTTAACATTTGAAAGAAGATAGAGCTAAAATAAAATTCTCCGGAGCAATACGCGAGCAGAGCGTATATATGTAGATATGATCCTTATTTATCTAAAACGTCTTTGCGATTTATAACTGTAAAACTAATGATTATCTTGTAACAATCAATAAATTTCTCCATATTAAGTATACATTAAATATACTTTATATAATACTATATAATAGTCATATAGTACGATAGAATTATATAATTTAAAGTTATTAATTGAGATAGATGTTAATACAAACTTAACGAGACCGCAATTTTCTTTATATATAATTATAATCTCCGGAACTTGTGTGTGTCTTGTAAAAGCAGAAGCGTTTAAGACGTTCTTTCTTATCCGGCTTATATCTCCCTGTAACAGTAAAACGCTTTAAACTCTAAGCACCTGTGATATGCCGAGTACCGTTCGCTCGTATTCTCCAATAACGTTATTATGATAGAGACGGTATTTTTGGGTCTCGGGTAAAGATTCATTACGCGCACTCGCGTGCGTTGCATCTGCATTCCATGTCTTACATAACTCCGCTATACCCCCGCAAATTTCTTCTCTCGTATTGTTACACGCCGTAGAGAAAGATGTTGCCCAATGAAGGAGAGCGTTGAAGAAAATTTCTAGCGTGGGCGATATGCGCCGGCATTATTTAAATCGACAATAACTGCCGATGGCTTTAGAATCTCACGTGGTATCGTGGTGATCCATCTAGACAACTCAATAATAGCCGACATACTTTCGATGAGTTCCGACTCCGATACTCACACACAGGCGCATGAAAGTGATACAAGATAGCACTGTGCAATTATTTGCGAAATACAAATGCAAATTATCAATTAGCTAATGGAAACTAGTTTTCATCGGCGAAAAAGATGCAGATTTCAAAACGTGCTGGTTTTACAAGTATCATTAATATTTCTCAAGATGGAATACAGATTGCTCTTCATAAGAAGATCGCTCTTCAAATTCCTCTCTTGATTCACTTCGCTAACAACGCCCGGATTCTTTCCACGACGCTGTAATCGAGCCCCTATTACTGCCCGAGGAATCGAAATCATCGAAATTAGACCGGTTCCAGTGCTCGCTCAGGAGAAAGACAGCAGGCATGACGACATATGAGCGCAGTCCAGCGAGGACGATTTTGTGGAAAGTCGAGTGGAGAGAGCGAGTGATGCTGTTGCTACTGCACTCGTACGCTCGCCTGCTCCAATTGCGATTTCTCGCTTACGCGTGCTAATTAACCCTAATTGAACAACAAGGGGCAAGGTGTAGAGGGGCGGGAGGGAGGAAACGAAGAAAAGGGGATATAGAAAAAGATAAATCGAGCGACGGTGACGCGGTACAGCGAACGATTTCACCGGTCGCGGATGCCTCGTCTCATCGTCGATCTTCGCGATTCGAGAGCGAGATAGCATTCTATCGTGCCGTGCGATATCGTCTGCAATTGGCAGTCGTGTGTGAGTTCTTACACATGGACGCACGTGCGTGCGTGAACTCTTTCGATCTCGGCCGCACACATCCCCGCTAGTGTCGCGTATCCGGGACCCATTTGTGTTTTACACGACGACGCATTATAGCGACCGTGTGTAACTTGGTGTAATATCAGATACGAGAGAGAGATAACTAAATGCGGCGATTAATCCGCGCGGTAATATGTAAACGTAATTATCCTATGCATCGCCATCGCGCAAATGTGGTTGGATATTATGGCCGGCTCAACGATGATGATGCCGCTGGGGAGCTGTGATATAATAATAATAGCAATGAAATAATTATATCTAAGGTATATATTGAAACGCTAACCGCGAATCGCGCGTTCGCGATTACTTCCCGGAAAATGTTGTGGAATTGAGCGTGAAACTGTTACTTTCGTATTAAAAACATGTAGGCAGATTTTATTACAATTCACGATTTACATAGTTCTCAGAAATTTATACTTTTGTTTTATGCGCTCGTATCTCTTATATAAAAAAGTGATAGCTTCTACAAATGCTTTCCACTGCAACGAAGTAATGATTATGTACTTTTTATATTTTTTTATATTATAATTCAAGAATAATTTTCCCGATTAATACATTATAAGATCTCAATTGCTGATACGTTAAGTAACAAAATGACGTAATGAAAAAATATGTCATTACTTACATTTCAAGAAATCTTCTGTTTCTCACTTACTTCTTTAATTCATTAATTAATTTGTGATTAATTAGTATATTAAAGATACTCCATTTATTAGAAAAATACTATTACTGAGTATAATCAAAAATTTCAATAATTTCTGACATCACATAATGAACAGAAAAGTCTAGTTTGCAATTTTGTAATTATAATTATACTCGTAAGTAAAATTACTCGTTTCATAATAATATTTAAACTATCTTAACTACATATTACACGTACAGTGTCGGTATTAAATATCCTAATATAGAAAATCACCATGAATTGGAACTCAAAACGAAAGAAGAAGAAACTCTGACTAACTTATCTGACTAATTAATCACAAAATAATCACTAACTAATTAATAATAAAATCAATTTCTAATCTAAATCAATTTCTATCATCATTCTCAACTAGCTCTCTTCGCGAACTTTTGTAATATATTCTATGCACGTTGTGTAGCCACGTGTGTCGCACATAGACACGTGATGACGGCACGAGGGTGTCGAGAAAATATCCATCCTGCTGACGCCGCTCGGAAATCAAAGCAATAACACTCTAAATGCTCACTCGCAGCCCGCCAAGGCTAATTCCCATGCAAATTTATGTATCATTTATGTTACGTACAGTTACAGCACTCACAAAGTTTACACGAGCGGTACGTGCGGTTGTCCGGACCGGACAAGTTCCGCAGAATCCGTTTCATCTTGCGATCAACAGCAGCTGCATCCGTGGATGGGATCGACTGAATATGCATTTGCGAGTCTCGATACGATTCGGCGTCCGAGTTTCGTTTTATTGTGAGCGTACGATAGAATATTGGACTGAATTCTGCGTGAAGTACAATACTTAGCAAACTGGTATCGAAACTGGGAGCTGCGAAACTGCTCGCAAATGATAGTCAAATGCGAGCGAAATCGAATCTCTCGCTAGTGATGGCTTCAATGATGGCTTCGTGATATTGCTTTACTGTGTAGTAAGCGAATATACGTCGATGCGTCTTTTACGTTCACAAATGATGTCATGTTTGATGAAAAATAGTTCAATTTTATAAGTACTTTTATACTTGTTTCGTACTTGCTTTAAATGTACTTTATAGAATCATAAAAATATGACAAATATAATAAAAATATGCAGTGAAATTATGTCTGGAATAATCATGTTTTTTATTTAATAATTATTTAATTCATTTATTTTTTCGTGATTGTATTCGTAAGTTTTCGACTTAATGGCCATCCAAAAGTGCTCGTAAATTGGTTGGTTCCATTCCAAATTGCAGTGCGACCTTTCGTGTAACACTTGCGTGTATAGTTTTCATGTACAGTTTTCGTGTATAGCTTTCGTATATAACTTTCGTGTACATGCGGTAAAAATCGAGCGTGCAACGCGTCGAGGGCCGAGTTTGTCGAATATTGGATTATGTCTGGTCCCTCTCATTTTCGAGGAATTTGAGAACGGATGTGACTCATCGTCCAGTATCAGCTCGATAAGTTGTACTAAGCTTTACACGCAAAAAGCAACTTCGTGCACGGAGCTAACAATACTTTTCTCTCAATAAAAACCTGATCTAATAACATTTTTAAAACGATTCATTAAATATAAACGTTTTTATATTTTCGCTCTATTATGTATTTATTTTTTAATTTGCTTTTTACAATAATGTCCTTAAGATTTGCCTCAATTACACACCTTGGACAATGTTACGCTCCAATACGAATTACTGGTTTTCATTATCCGTCGATTTCGTTCTTTTCTTCTCTCTTTTTCTCTCTCTATTTTTGCCGACAATGTACTCGCGCGTAAACGCGCAGTTTAGCGAATCATTTTTCGCATTATGCCGCGGCAATTAGGCCGGTTACACATAAATACTTAACGGCACTGTGCTGAATATCGGAACGAGGCCGTTGTTCCCTACTGCAGGAAGCAAATGGCACTTTAAATTGCCGACCGCACGCACGTCATCATCTCATCGGGGGATAACTGCACACGATCCTTCTCTCGTGCCGATGCAATCTTGATTCGAGCGGCACTGGGTGCCACTCCAGCTTTTATCCGGACGATCGCTCGCGACGAAAGGCGCGAGCCTCGAAACGGAGGCGAACGGCGACCGCACAATCTTTTTTTTTCTACTTTGATAATGCTGCGCGCGTGAAATTCGAACATATCTCTCGATATGCCGAGTGTCCTTTCTTCGGCAGGAATGCTACTTTCACATGCGCGAATTTTTTTTATCATTATTTATTTATATATATGTGTGTTTTCTGCTAATTAACTGCAGATTTATATCATCAGTGTATAAATTTCGCGTGAAATCATTACCAGCGACATTTAGATGGCATAAATCACATAACTCATCTCTACAGAAATACCGTTAGTTATAGTGAGCAATAAGAAAAAAAAAAGAGTACTTTACGCAAGTCGCAGTCCCTCCTGGAAGAGTAACTTTCCCGATTTTTCAAGATGATAGCGCCGCAAACGGTTCCGGGCTACGGGAAATTAATTTATATCGTGTTTCAGAGTCAGTCATGGCGTACGGTAATCCCCGTGGCGACGCAATGTGCGCGTAACATTAATGATGCGCCTGCTGCGCTACGACCGACTTTATCGGGTATGCCAGATTGTGATACTTGGATCGTACAACACCGTTACGACCGCGAGAGGAGAACAGGGGGTCAAGCTGGATCACGCATTTGCTTCTTCATACGCGTCATTCTCTCCACACGAGAGCGGAAAACGCGATCGGGACGGACAAATACTCCACGTCGCGATTTGTCGATCGTTCATCCGTTAATCTGTCGCCTCCGTGCATTCCCGCTCGGTAAGATGATATTTATAATCTCGATCACGCGGAAAGTACCTGTAAATAAATCGCAGCGAGTCAGACTAGTCAGCCTTCACAAATTAAAAGATGACAGTGACCTCGGGTTGCATATTGCGATAAATACTCGACAAGAATATAAATTAAACTCCCAAGAGAATGTCTCGTATCTGTTCAATTTGCGAATGCCGAATAAACGTGATATATTAACAACGTTTCACGATCTGACTGTATTTAGAGACGTCTTTATAATGTTATTAAGAGCAGTTTACATGCGCATACTTATTTTGACAAGCGAGAATGATTGAGGACTTGTTTGCTTGAATGAAAAAAATATATTTACATTCTCTACTCTAAGGTATTTCACGTTTTACGAACGGAGCGTTTGTGCATACTATGCGTGCATAGCTACTTTTTAAGATTTGTAACGAAGAGATATAGTTCAACGTCTCTTCAGCGTTAACAATGATATCCACGTCCTGTTAACGATGAACCGTTGCAACACGAATACATCATGACAGCGTTGCGTCGGCACTCACAAAGATCAAGCGCTATATTATAATTTCTCCGAGAGATGATATCTTGCTTGTGCCATAATGCGTTACAATGTCTGGTATTGTTGCTGCTATCAAGCTGCAACCTGTTTTCTTTGTCCGTATCTAGCGTGAATTATACGTAAGAACAGCAATCTAGCGCGCAAGGATCGCGCTTGTCCTTCGACTGGTGAATTAATTACTCGACTTCCACGTGCTGGAAGTGGCGGAACAAATGATGACTGACCAGACAGGATAGTATTCATCAAACGACAAATTATTTAGCAGATTTAAGATTGACATAAAAATTTGATGACGGAACTAATCACGAAACAACATGAAAGTTTAATTACAGCTCGTCAACAACGTTCGCTTAAACTAATTAATACAAAGTTATGTTAATTACTCCTGAATCAAAATAATTTCACATCGCTCTTAAATTGCTCTTTTTAAATTCTTGTGAACTTTAACTAGAATAAACTGCTTGATATTGCATATTGCATATTCTCGGTAAAGTCTGTTTGTTAAGACTGCCGCGTGATAATGATAAGAATGAAAAAATTGCAGAAAATGATAACTTGTCATACCAACGACCCCTCGTTAAGAAAGAATCGAGGTCACGCCTGTCAAAGAATCTGTCAGTTCATTAACGCGGTAACGCCAATCTGCTCCGTACACACGTTTATACATTTAACGTATGTTCTCATTATTCCCCCATAACGGAAATTGAATCCTTTTCCGATTGACGTCATTAAAATCGACTGAATTGGGTCATTAATGCGTGCAGTCGTGTGATACCTGCTCGGTACTGGCGAGCGCCAGCGCCGCATATTTAACTCTTCCCCGGGCTTTCACACACTTTCATAAAATGTGGCGTGCAGCTGCGATCGACAACGGCACACTACAAAATTCTATGCATCGGCAGAACGCATGCACACTTCTTGATTTCTCCGCGGATAAAAATGCGAAAGACGATCCGCGTTCTCCGCGCGATCGCGGCATCCTATTTTTGGATCGGGCGCCGCTCGGCGCGATGACTTGTCGAGCAGAACGTTAAACAGGAATTTTTTAATTGTACCTCTAGCACATCCCACACGTTTAGGATGCACCTCGAATTAAATTCAAGGGCAGACACGTTCGCGAATGTGGCCGAGAGGAGAGCTGATGTATTAATTTATTAAGTGTTGCCAAGATTTATTTATACGCGTCCGTCTTCTGCGAATGCTGATGCGAGATGCACTACGTGGAATGCGGCAACTCGTTTCTCATTTCCAGGTGATGCTAAATATGCAACGTAATACGCATCCTGGGAAGTTTCTTGTAGGTCGACGTTCCCGTGCACGTGAATCCGTGGAAAATACAACGAAATCGCTTTTCCCCATGTCACCGATACGATCGACCCGATAAAATGTAGCAGATCCGGTTATTTA
Source organism: Ooceraea biroi (assembly GCF_003672135.1). NCBI lineage: Eukaryota > Metazoa > Arthropoda > Insecta > Hymenoptera > Formicidae > Ooceraea > Ooceraea biroi. The sequence goes on from NC_039510.1 coordinate 11,707,844, forward strand.
GGCGCGTATAGTTGCAGAAACGCGGATCTACACACAGAATCCACTAAGGATAGATCGAGGTCACGATCGCTTTAACGGTAGTTCCTTCGGGCAATCACTTCGTTCACGAAACCGTCGGCACGATCGAACCTTAATTGCGTCACGGAAATTTCGTCAATTTCATGGCTACTGGTCATCAATCGATGTGACTTCTTCGGACAAATCATATTTCCTAACTTTTCTAACTCTTATTTCATTGCCATATTATTTTTAAGTTTATCTGCTACTTAATGTTTACTGTTGTACAATGTTGCTAAAAGAATATTACCTTGAATCAAGTCAAGTTATTTGTAAACTAAACGGTGCAATAGATTTTTGCATTAAATTTTATAATTGAATGTAATCGCTAAAGATAGTGCAGAGACTCATTGCATCTTTAAATTTCTCTTAACACCGATTTGAATTTTCATAATTTGTTAAAAGCGCTTTACATTCTATAAGGTGTTCTTTAGATATACTTAAGATTTGCCTGAAGAAAGGCTTTCAATTAATTTTCTCAAGTTCTCAACTACGTCGTCGACAGAATATCCGAGAAAATGGTCCCTCGAACGTCTTGAGTAGGAATGGGATCGAGCACATCGCGAGCGATGCTAGAGATTGGTACAATTTGAATTTGTAATGAATGTCCCAAGGATGCTACTTGTATATGCAGCAAGATCTTGATGAGGTCAAACATTTCAATGAAATATATAACTGGATTAAATAAATAACATACATATATAATTGCAAATTAAATTATATATAAATCCAGTTAATTATGTTAATAATCAAACTTAATTAATAATCAAACACTCTTCTATTAATTATTTACTATTCTATAATATTATCCACAAGTATCAAGCTTCCTTTTAAAAATAGCTAGAAAATTCTAATTCAACAGTTCCTGCGAAAAATGAGTCACAGCGATACATAAGATAGGCATGAATCAGCACACATAGCGAGTTTCAGTTATTACTTCTAAATAATCCCATTCCCACTACATTTAAAGTGCTTTCATACATATACCATTTTCTAGTTCCTAAATATCGTTTTAGGTCTCAACAACAACCGATGCTATAAATCTACCAAACCGATACAACAACTTTGATAAACATTGCTCGAACGTTAACTTCGTTATCGAACGGAATTACACTTCGTCATTGAACTGATTCGGATTCGCAAGGTAATTCTCGATCCCATCCCTAACCTCGGGGCCGTTCCTACTTACGGGAAACACGGAGAGACGAGTCGATCGTGATCACGGTGATCGTCAGAGCAGCCTGGTCGATCGCCAGCTGTTCAAACCCGTCCGGACGACATCCCGGTGCTCGGATCGCATCCCGCGACTTTTGTTGATGATCCCCGCCAGAGAAAGAGGACCGTCCTCGTCAACGCACTGGCATTCCTCTCTCGTTCGGTGTATCACGTCATCCCGGGACCTCTTCTTCTAGCCACAGCTGATCTTATTCCTCAAGTTTGAGAGGGATTCATCAGCGAAAATGCTATCACTACTCCTTTAAGTCTTCAGGTATCTCGAGGAAAACTACGCAAGATGAAACGCGAACCGGACGCGCTTTCTTCTTCGGATTGTCCGTGTGTGCACACGTATGGATATGTGTGTATACCGGCTGCTGCTGCTGTTGCTGCGACCACTGTCGGATGAATGTGCCGAACGAAGGATTGAGAGGAATGGGAGGAATACAAGCCCTAAGGGATGCTCGGTATACCTGGAACTTACTATTCACTCTAATATTTGCGGGCGAGCCTTGTTCTCGTGTCTTTTTAAACGCTCGTGTACGTGTATTTATTCTTTGAGAAATTTCAGGAGACGATTTTGGCGATCCTCAAGCTCCGAGTCCGAGACGAATTTTTCTCGTACGCACTTTCGGACCTTTCCCCGTAAGGGACCTTCGTCCGTTCCGGTCACGTGGTCACGCCGGACACTAAAAAGCGGCTGCTGGAGGCCGGTCGTCGGTTGCCGCCGGTCGCCACTCGAAAGGATACGCAAGGACCTGTTACGCGCACCTCCACATCAGCAGCCGGCACGTTCTCGACACGTTCTCCACGACGACGATGTTCGCCGCGCGACAACCTCCCTGTTACGATTTTCTCGGAGAAGCGGATACCCGCGCGACCATCTACGTTCGATGGCGACGTGGAACACGGCGTACCGACAATTTCAGTCGCGTCCCGGAGCCCGAGAAGTCCGGGATGAAAATACTCATCGTATATCGTGTCGGCGTCTCGCTCCGAACTGCCGCCAGACGCCAGACGAAGTCTTCGACTAGGGGGCCGTTCGAGGATCGAGAGGGGAGCCCGGAAAGAGCGAAAGAGACAGAGACAGAGAGAGAGAAGGATAGAGAAAGAGAGGGAGAGAGCGAGAGAGAGAGAGAGAGATAGTCGATTGGTCAACTTACGTGGCCCCAACGGGAAGGGAGATGCCTCCGGGACTCAGGGGCATTGGGGAACACATGGGAAGCCATGAGGGAATAGTGTCTGCACCGACCAGATCAAGGAGGAGACGATGCCTTTGTATGTCGTATGGCAGACGAATGGGGCTTCAATCCGCTCGCGTGCCTGCACAGCCCTTCGCAGAGCGACAAGTCGAGGACGAGCGAGAGATTGATTCAAAACTATAATTTAAAACGCGATTTTTCTCCGGTGAGATCCGACGATGAGAAATCGTCAAGAGGAAAGGGGGAAATTATATTTTTGAAAAATCCATTTTTAGACGTGCATATAACGTGACCTATGTATTTTGGTAATTGATGTAATATGTTGCATAATCGCATAATAAATATCACAGGCATATCGAATTGAGCCTTTATATTGTCTCATTAGGGAACATCGCGAATCCGAAAATTCTGATTTTGATGAAACTTTATATACATGTAGGGGGTATTAATAGATGAATTAAAAATTTTTTTCATATGTATCTCGAAAATTATTCGAAATATTAAAAAATGTTTTACACAAAAGTTTCATAGTAAAAACTTTCTATTTAACCACATTAAGAAAATTTATACAAAAACAATTTTTGAAAACAGTTTTTTTAAATATTTGTTTTTTAATTATTTTTTTAATTTTATTAAGGTGATTAAATAGAGTTTTAACATAAAACTTTTGTATATCGAGAAAAGCAAAAAGTTACTCTACATATGGAGGATGATTCCGTTAAACTTTCCGTTATTCCGTTATTTTTGGACCGTAACTGACAATTTTTATATTCACCTATTAACTCCTCTTACATATGTATAAAGTTTCATCAAAATCAGATTTTCGCGATGTTCCCTTGTCAGTAACGTAATACGTGATGTATACGTCGATTAGCACTATAGTTTTTAAACTAAACTGAGGGATTATAGAGTTTTATTTATTAGGAACAAAATCTTTTTCGGTTTTTAAATAATATTATTTTTATAAATAATATTTTTATAAATAGTATATGCATACATCCACAACTGCTTTTAGAGCATCATATAACATCATATATAACAATTAGAATTATTTAAAAAGTTAGTAAATGTATTTTTATTCTAGAATATCTCATTTTATCTAATAAATTCTTTTTATATCATTCAAACATTGAAAGCTAATTGATCTACTATCTACAATAACCGAATATAATTAACCGAAACGGGTTCTTGGAACCCTTCTTCTTCTCAAATAGTAAGATGTTCTTTTCTTTGATTGTCGAGAATACCGAAACTTCAAACTATATTCTTAAGATTGAATTAATCTAGTTAATATTTTCCTTATTAATATTTAATGAGACTACATAATACGTAGAGTGAGATACACACACACACACACATATATGTAGAAACCGTTCTCATGATCTTTTTATTTTTATTTTTCCAAAAGATTGCTGCTGTCGCCAAAGACATGCAACAATCAAATTTTGTTATTAATTAAAACATTATTTTGACAATTGTTCTACATATATAATTGTGCTGAATCAAGAGAGTAAGAGTTGAAAGACATGTTTGAAAATGGTCGTGAGAGAAACGGATTAATTATCTCTCTATACTTTTCTTTTGCAAATCAACTAGATCTATCGTTATCCATCGCAAATAAACAACTAACTAAACAACAAATTAACAACAAATTAAACTTAAATACTCAATATCTATATCTTTCAGATCTACACAACTTCGTGCGCGTGAGAACAATATCAAAGATTTAAAATCCTCTCTCCTGAATCGTTCGTCGGAATTCTAGGTGGAATTTAAGCGGTTCGTTTCCTTGTTAGGATTGCTGAAGTGCCAGGAAGTTGGGCCATAATTAACTCTCCGATTGTATCAAAAAATTATCACATGATGAAGGCGAAATCGGCCCGAAGACACTTTAGAGACACTAGAAATTATACGGGAAGAATTATGAGATAGTACGGAGAGTAAAAGGATTCCAGTGCGGTCTGCTGTAACTAACACAGGGGATCACGATCCCGGCAACTTTCTCAGCTATGAATTTAAAGGACGTGCCATCATCCATCGACCCGACAAGTGGCTTGTGCGATCTTAATCGGCCGAACGTATCCTGAACTGAAATCGAACGAAAGTAAGTTCAATCGAGACAAAACTGATTTTCTCGTTTGACAAAATGTGCACAATTAATCTTTCTCGCTGTTGTAGAACTACATGTTTCAATGACATCGTCTATCTAAAGCAAATCAATCCTTACAATCCTTAATTCGATACAGATTTAATAATAATGCTCAAATCGCTTGTAAAAAGAACACTTTCACCTGTTTTCCACGATTTTATAAAAATATCTGAATGATTGCATTTAAGATTTTATACGAAACTGCGAAATGTTTCTTGTGGTTTAAAGTAATGGAACAAATTATGATTATAGAGTAGTATGCGTGTGTGTATGTGTATAGATAAGGATGTAATACAGACATATATAATGTTACTACAGACAAAGAGAACAATAATGTAGACAGGAAAGAGAAAGGGAATATATATATATATATATATATATATATATATACAATAACGTAAAAAAATAGCCATAATTTTCGCTGACATGTACGTTTTACGAATTATTTATCTCAAACGAGAATGAAAAATAATATTTATCGAAGGCAAAGAGCTTTGTTCGACAAACGTTACTGAAATCTGTGTGGCAACCTGTTCCTTAATTATGATGGAACGAGTAAGTGTGGCGATCGATGTCACACATACAAGCTTGATGATTTCTTTTTTTCCTTACCATTATATTGCGCGTGTTCGATTAAGTAACAAATGTGAGTACGTACTCAATACCGAATTGAACGAAGGAGAGTGGCTCACGAAAACTGGGTTACAGGTCATAAAAACGAAATAAGATATGCCGAACTTGAAATATAGGACGACAAAATCTGTTGACCACATTGTAATATCGTAGATAAAGCCTGACTGACTATCTGTGGAATATTGCGACTTAACTCTTCATATCCCATTTCTGACGGTAGATAAAGCTACAAATATTAATAGATAAATAAAATAGATAAAACATATTTTTTTCAGGAATATGTGTACACGTGCGGATTTAAAGAGAATGACGAAACCAGTGATGTAAGCATTTATACATAACGTAAATAATTAGTTAAACTTATATGCAGTGAATAGAAAAATTGATCGGCTTAAGATACATAAATCTATCAAAGCGATTTTATTCAGAGATAGAAAGGAGCATTATGTATAATTTGCAGTATATCGAAAAATACGTACTAATGAAAACACACGTAATACTATTGCATTATTACTTGTTGCATTTAATAAAGCGAGATCTCTTGCGCGGAAAGAATTGCGTTTTGGATTGCATGTCGGATTTCCAATCGCACGACCCATCGTGGATTCTTCGTTGAAGAAAAATGACAGGATACATCTTAAGTAAGGCCTTCCCAACGAAAGGAACAATGAATAGAATGCTCGTGGTCCGCGAGCAAAGCCCGCAACTGGGACGCGACTGTCATGATCATCATTACGGACAATAATTGTTTCAAGGGATTTCCTCGATATTCGCACCAACACTGACACAACTGGGTATATTCGCTTCAGCTGTCTGTATAGACCGTCTCAAAAGATGCATTCGGATTTTATGTGTGCTCAAAAATTTAAGACTTTGTAGACTATCGCTTTGCGCATCTATTTTAAAATAATTTAAATTATCAATATTATTAGATGTCTTGATAATAAATAAGAACTTTAGAATACGTAACATCTCTCTCTGTTGTGTATCGATAGAAAAGTTACGTGAGGTTACCTATCGCGAGACTCGATCAAAATACTTTGAGTATCAACATCTTGCAATTAAAGATTCGCCTTGCTATTAGATAACTGATTTTTTAATCGACTTCAAGTATCCGTTTGAAAAACATATATGATTTCTTGAACAGATACCATGTATTATTATTGAACTATTATATTCTGCAACGCAAAGAGATTGCACTTGGTTTATCATGAACAATAATTGGTATAATGATAAATCAGTAGTACTAACGGAAAAATGTATGTACGCATTAACAGCAAATTGTGATCTATTGTTTAAGACATGGAAATATGTTGTACAATATTATCTTATCAGATCATAAATTTACTTATGCAGCCGAGATAAGTGTTTTTTTCCTTTTGACACGTAGATTCCGATCAGTTATTAAGATATCAATTGCTTCTTCGACAATACTTTTTCATAGTAGATATGAATAATTATTATATGAAAATGATAAGAGAGCGATACGGTAAGGTACTTTTTATAACAATGTTGCTTTTACTGTTATTTCAATCTGTAATGCATAACAATTAAAAGCAAAATATTTTCGCACATAAACTACCATATTTAAATGTATACTTGTTTATTTATTATACATCATTAGCGCGCTTTAATAAGTAGATTGGAAATTTAACGGTTCTAACTGTTTCCCAACAAGTAACTTTTGCATTTCCTCTATTATACTGACTTCATCGAGCCAGCGACAGTGCAGTTTTGTATTACAGAACTGTTAACGACCAGTGTACAGGATATGTAATTACTCGCGCTCAACTGTTACGATCGTTGAAGATCCCGCTCATCGCTCGGTGCCGTAATCGATCTGAGAAAGATGCTTTGATATGCGAAAGAAACCACAAGATTGCTGTTACAATCAAATACACAATCAAATACTTATAAAAATCAATTTGCACAAGATTGTTTAAAGTATTGAAAAATTAGATTACTTTCTATTATCAATGCAATCAGCATATATTCTTCCTCTTTAAAAAAAATGCATTCTTTTTGTTTACTGCTAAGAGAGGATAAGTATTATAAATGGATATATTGAGTCAGTTAAAAAGTTTGGTTCGATTTTTGCGTTAAAATTTATTTTATTGCACTTAGTAGAAACAAATTATTGACCAACTAAATAATCACTATTGTTGTCTATGACTAGACATTATTTATACTATAGACATTATCAACATCGTTGCCTTTATTTTATATATTTTATTGCATATTTTGATATTGAAAAAGGAAAGAAACTTTTAGACTGACCTAATATAAAAGAAAGTATGTAACGTATGTAACGTAATTATATACTTTCTTTGTAGTCTTTCCATTCGTATTATAATACTTTTATTGTATTTAAAATTTATCGTATTGGAAATTCTGAGACTTAGAGTTAAATTTTATTTTCGATCATAATCAATGCACGCAACTCAAATATCCTATTGCGAGATGTAACGATAAAGCTTTGCTTGCAGCGCGCTTTTCAAGCCGAAATTGCGATGAAATTTGCAATATGCTACATATCGATAACGATATAACGCGTGCAAAAGCGATATCACTCCGCGCAAAGAGAAACGATATCGCTCCGCTTCGAATCACATTGATCTCACATATATACATATTGTATATATGTCGTTATATTTCAAATATTGCATATCGACGTGTTTCTCAATCATTTTATAAATAAAAATTAAGCTTCCGCTTATGATTATATATAGCCTAGAGTTTTCTGCTACATTTACTCGATTTTCCATAGAATGCACTCAACATCAATCACTGTTCTAGTATTAGAAATTGAAGAAGTAGTGGCTTACCGTATAATTGGCAAGCTTTACGGGAAGAACGAGAAGCAGCGCAATTTGCGAATGAAGAATTTATCAACTGGAGACTGCACTATGGACTATGCGAATGGAGTATGTTACCTAACGCAAGAGCTCACTCGTCGGCCAATCGTCAAGGAGATGCAAACAAGTCAGCTTTTCACGCTCATTCGAGTGATTGTGACGAATCGCATCCATTACTGAATGACCGGTCCGAGAGCAAATCAAACCCGTGAATATCGTTTCGTCACGAAAATTGCGGTCTAGTAAGTGAGAAGAGTATTTTCTCTCACATCCCGTGAGTTCATTTTGCGTTCGACCTTTACTTGCAAATCTGCAACATACACTCGGTGATATTAATAGATGGTATTAATATAAAGTGTAAAGGCGTGGTTCCTCTCGTGCCAAGCTCCGACTATCTAGTCACAAAGGCGGAAAAAATCTTCAGTTTTGTTACAGAACAAGGTGATAAAGCAAGTACTTGACTTCAGTAAATAAGAAGGAGCAATGGAAAGTGAAATGGTAAGAGAAGAGAAGAGGAACCAAAAAGGGAATTATTAAATGTTTATAATAAAAATATCTATAATTCTATGTAATAAATTTTTACCAGTTCCTTTTAACGCTAGAAACTTGTACTGAAAATTAATAATATTAGTATTGTTAAGTTGTTATTTTTTAGAACTATGAACTATGAACTATGCACGTTGTGGAATGTCATAGATGTATCATGTTACATACATAGATGTGAGATGAAGCTTAATATGTAAGTATTGTTTTAATATCATCTTGTATCTAATATTTTCTTTCAGTTCAGAGAAATATAATACATCAACGAGAGGAATGATACCGATTCCGATTATATTTGATAAGCTTGTTCAAGTGCGAGCTTCTGAAATAAATTTGTCTGTTTTTCGTAAGATTTATAACACCGGTTTATAACGAGTAAATCCTCTCGACGATAATACGTGGCAATTAGATAATGGATCGCAACGCGGAAGTTTAATTAAGAATACAATGGGCATCAAAGTTTAAATCGTGCGTACATGCCTAAAGAACGCGTAAAAGCAGGATGTTTTTCGACAGTGTAAGAAGCGAAAGTCTTACACGTTTCTCAGCAAAGTCGTAAATTTACAATTTAAGGACCACGAATCAACATTTCGCAATGGCGCTGTGCGGTTAAAAGAGCTGACCAAGATGAGTCGCGTCGTAAGAAAGTACGCTTTAAGAACGTGAGGCATTCGTTAATAACACAAAGAACAATTTTACGATAGCACTAGCGATAATATCCTTGACTAACTATTGACGATCTAACAATACTGTGTTTAAATAGATCACGCGTAATTCTTAAGGACATCCGGTATCCAAACAACGAACGTATTCTTATCGAGAAGATATTATATCATGTTTGCTCGCTCCATTTTCCACAGAAATCTTTATTGCTTTATTGCTTTTACGCAGTATTGCAAAAGTGATGGTCTTATATAGGATAACTGTTGGATTGTTACGCTGTAGGAAGTTAATTCTTCTTTTATTTGCGCAATTCGCGTTCCGCAGATAGCTTACTTACGTGAGATTCTGATAACACAATGATGTAGCAATAAAGTAATCTTGCCGGAGAAATTTTAAATACAATAATATTCGTGCTGTGAAATTTATAATGTAATAATTATATCATCTTTAATGTTGTCAATACTTTTCATACTTAATAGTTTAATTAACACTCTAACGCGTTGATAACAAATATTATTATGAAATGTCTATTAAAAATTAAATAAAAATATCCATGTAAAATAAAATATCCATGTATAATTCCCGTAGATAGATATATAATACATTTAAACTTTTAATAATTATAGTAAAAAGCAAGTTATTTGCATAATATAAATATTGAAGATTTAATATGTACCTAAACAACCTAAAAATTAAAAACTTTTTTAATAACGTACATAATAATATATACGATACTTGTAAGAAATCATCGTTTTAATTTAACTATCGTATTTTTTTAGTTTTTATTATAGACATGCTGGTAACTGTTTTATCCGAGTAAAAGGAGTTCGGATAGAAGTAGCATAGAAGTAGCGGCACATTCATAATTGTCAAACAACAATCATCGCAGCCTAGAATGATTATTTATGATCATCCGGTGATCAAATTGATCTTGATTTATAAGCCTCTAGTCCGGTTTTACAACGTTCATCGTGCAACTAATCGTCCATCATTACCGGTAATTCGGTTGCTTCGCCATCATCATTAATCGTGCAATTTTGCGCGACTTGTCGATCGTGCCGCGATTGCACCTCTGTTTAGCTGCACGAATCGATCGCGACCGCAAAGAAATGTTCGTGTTTTGCAAAGATACCCCACCCCACGGTGCTTTCCTCCATTTTATTCGATGCATCTGAGAGATCAATCCAATCGAGGAACTTTTGCATGATTCATAAATACGATACCCGGGAAAACCAACGGAGAAGCAAGGCATCAATTAGAAAAGATAGTAGCCGAAGCAACCGGCCTCGGATTTATCGATAGTCGTTGCTAGGCGTGATGTCATTTCGCGTTTTTGCCAGCGTCATTACGTCTTCTTTACGGTGCGCGCGCGATGACTATTTGCTAGATTTTATCGTTATAACACAGGGTTCTCGACGCGTCCTTGCGAAATTCCTTGCGAAGAGCCTTTGACAAAGACGTTATTAATGCACACATCATGTTAACTAAACACTAAAACTCGGAATGCGCAACACTGAGCAGGCTGGTTTTCTTACAAAATTACGGAGAAATGTTAGAAACGCCCAGTCGTATATTAATTGGTACAATGCTAAACACTACAAATTTGAAAAATGTTTTATTATATTATTGCTCGGCAAAAATACCAAATGTCTTATTAGACTTGTGTGTTGGTGAGAATAATGTAATTTTGTAAATTTACGTGTACTGTTGAAAATTGAGAGAAAAAGAAATATTGTTAATAGAAGAGCTGGTATATCTCGTATAATTCTACCTGCATAATTAATAATGCATGCAATTAACTTGATAATATGTAGATTGAAAACCACACACGCGAAAATTATATAATAAATGAGTCACTCTCGAATAATAACACGAAACTGTTATCAACATGTTGCATTATTCTAAATGCAAATGATGAAAGACATTGAAGTTAATAATTGAAGAGTAACAGAAAAAGCAGCAAGATGATAGGTTTACAAGAAGTTGAAAATTTTAAGAACACAAATCTTGTATCTTGCAGAAATTCCATCTCAAGCATGCTCGCCGCAAGTTTTTTCCATATTTTAGAAAACACGATAGATTCGATTATGGCAGCTATTTAAACGGTCGCAAACCTTAAACCATAAAGCGTGATGGAAACAGCGAGCCATCCGATGGCAGCGAAAGTAATTCAATTTCTAATCGACCGCATGCTCCGGTTGCATCTCGAGCGTATACTTTATACGCTCCGTACTTCCGGATGAACAATAAAAAAACGGTGCAAAAACTGCGAACGTGAGTCTTGTGTAACGTTCTATCGAGAAGAAGTGCGAATCGTCAGAAAAATGGAAGCATCAGTTGAATCGAATTGAATGGAATGAAATAGTACAAAAGTAATACTATCACGAATGAATTAACGAAGAAGAATCATGAAAGACATGTAGACGAAATTGAATTCAATTTACATAAAATTATTCGAATTATACTCATTAATATTATACAATCGCTTATATTTGACACTTTCTTTTTCTCCCTCCCTCTCTCTCTCTCTCTCTCTCTCTTTTTCTCATGCAGTATTCACTTATTAATTTTACTATACATTATATGTAACAAAGTGATTCTCGTTCGCGAATTCAATCCACCAGTTTGTTACACCCGGACGCGACACCCCATTAATTCGAATAATCAAAGTAGCCTCCTCGACGTAGCCGAAAAATTATGCACCTTAAGCCGCGCGTTAACGCGTGCACAATCCGCACGCGCCTTCTTATCATAAAGTGCACCAGCTATAAATTCACTGTCAGATACTGTCAGCATACGCGAAGAACGTAATCCTTTCTGCGCTGGTCTGACATCGTGAATCACCGGCGTTAACGACAGGTCAGTCTGACCACCGTAATCTGGTTCTACTCTCGCTTCTCTACAACGCGTGCACATCCGCTCTTCCCTTATTTATCGCCCCTAAGCGTTAACGTGGCGCACATCGGAAATAAATTATTTAAAGCACCATTCTTGCGTCATTCTAGCTATGAAACTTACGAGCGTAATTAATGGTGGCCGAGCGCACGTCGGTGAATGCTGAATTATCGGTGCGTTGCGTGCGTCGTTAAGCGGATCGGTGGCCGTTCAAAAGTGACCTGCCCGCGAGAATGCCCGCAAGCATCATCGACGATAAATCGATCGTGATTACGAGCGATTAAAATTGCGTTATGACGGGTATGCCTGAAAGCATACCCATAAACAAACAGCAAAAGTTTCTAATTTCCCCGCTCACATTCAAGTGAATTTCACTTGAATGAAATATGGATTTTTCCGATCGTCATGATATCTGTCATGGTACACGCAATAAATATTCCTATAAGACTTCGCCAGTAACATCTCGTTGCTATGGTACGTACGTCGGCACGTTATCGTTACTGTCATTGGCGTCGACAATACTGCTGGCGAGATTATCGAACATTATCGAGCACGCGAATGACTTTGATTTCGACATCGCATACCTGACAACATCGCGATGCGCAAAGATTGAACGAAAATACTGGTAGCGCATATGCGCGATTAATCATTAGACCAGTTGACATTTTACCCATGTTCTGAAACGCGAATAAGTTACCCGATAAAGGCTATGCATTTACCGTTACGATTAATTATTGGAAGCCGGTTCGTTGCGGCATTGTAGATGGAATAGTAACGGAACGGTAGAAAAAAGCAATTCCGACCTTCGCAGTCGTGATGTAATCATGTGTTTTTTGCATTCGTTTTCTTCAACTAAAAGGACGTATCACGTATCTCTATTGGGATATTTAAATATTCGTAATGATGTATTTTCTCTATTTAGAGAAGAAAGATGCTTCTTGGCCTTCTTTTTTGTTTCCATTTACATTCCGCGGGATCATCGATTCCCGGAAGGCATGTTTGATGAAAGTACACTTAATTAAAGGTTCATCGTAAAAACCCCTCATATTATGAGCGTTACATGGCCGAATAATAGAGTTTCGTAATCAAGAAGAGATCGAGCTCTTGAGAAATACCAGATTATCGTGCGGCTGTCAAAATAAGAGATTCTTTAGCAAGTTTGATGAATTATACATCTAAAATTGGTTTGGCAAGAGAAATAAAGAACCAAAATTATTTTTCGACTATTACAAAAAAGTACATACTCGTATACAGGGTGTCCCGAATTTAAATGTCCAAACTTCGGGAGCGTGTAGGGGATGATAAATCAAAAATAAAAAGTCCTTTAGAGATATGCTCGTTTTTACTTCGTTTTGGAAAAATCGCAAAAAAGAAAACGTAGATTTCATGCAGCAATGACTCGTCGTTCCGGAATTCTTCTGTTTGAAAATCGGCGCCGCGCATACTCTCGCACTTCCTTTGTTTGTTTACATTTCTTTTTTTGTTTACATATTCAAAAAGTGCAGAATTTATTACCCCAGGATTATTTCAACAGGTTGAATTTTTGCAATTGGTTTCTTGAGCGATTTGATAATGATAATTCATTTCCATCAAAAATAATGTGGACGGATGAAGCTACGTTTACAAGAGGAGGAATTATTAATCACAGAAATTCTCATGTATGGGCTCATGAAAATCCCAGGACTGTTAGAGAATACAGGTTCCAGCATGAATTTGCTCGATCACCTGATCTGACACCAGTGGACTTCTTTGTGTGGGGGGCCCTGAAGCAGGAAGTTTATTCGTTGCCAGTCAACTCAAGAGAGCAATTAAGAGACCGAATCGTGGCTGCAGTGCACCAAATATCACCAGATCAGTGTTTGGCTGCAACACGAGCTGTCCGTACTAGATGCAATGCTTGCATTGCAGCAAGAGGCCAACATTTTGAACAATATCTACATTTACATTAAGCAAGTGACAACATGAATAAATAAGTGTGAAATCTACGTTTTCTTTTTTGCGATTTTTCCAAAACGAAGTAAAAACGAGCATATCTCTAAAGGACTTTTTATTTTTGATTTATCATCCCCTACACGCTCCCGAAGTTTGGACATTTAAATTCGGGACACCCTGTATATTATGAATATATCTTTTCTATATGTACACTCATGCTTATTTATTCATCGTAAATCCATTCCCTATCCCTCTATATTTCAGAATCTGATTATCTACGGATAATATCTTATTCGCAGAATATCTTATCAGCAGACAAGAGGACATCATGCTCGAAACCGACTCGCTCAAACTGACGGCCAGTTTGATATATAATGTTATACATTCAAACGTTCGTACATTCAAATGAGGATTTCTCTCGGCATCGATCATGGGGCCACGATTCGTCATCGAGCTTTTTATCGGCTGGACATACGGAAATACGATCGTGTGGTCGATTGTTCCGTCACGCGGACTGATTTTTACCGCGACCCCGCCAACAGCATCTTCACGTGCGCGCACGTTGATCATAAGTATTAAATCTTTCGTAACGACGAAAGGTCACCGTGTTGATGCACCGAGAGAGAAGACCGGGACCGGCGTCGCCTCCACTATCATAGCACGTATCCTTTCGCGTGGCCTTTCTCTTTCACCATACAGGCTGCTGCACTTTCCTCTCGCCATGCAGCAGCGTGGGTTTGACGTTGCAGTTCGATCGCGGGCGTATCTCGAAAATCGATGGCGGCCAGGAGAAACGCGCCGAAGAAAGTTGACGCCTCGATGCGAGTCGGCATCGAGGATAGACCAGTTTCGACGGCAGGCCTTGCAAAACGATGAAGGACGCTCCGGGTTCGCGCTCGATCTTGCACAAAAAATTGCTCGGAAAGAAATGTGCAAGGGCAATGCCACGTTTTCGATTCCAGCTGGCTGACTCTTTCAGACACTCCCCGCGAGAAGCTATACGTGATCGCTACGCGAAACCGGCGTAGTGCATAAATACGCGGTCACTAGAGCACTGATACGCCTAATTAACGAGACCGGCGATCAACGCGTTAAACGGCAGCGGTTGTACACGATAGCGGTAGTAGACGCAGTTGTACACGCTTCGAAGATCAAAAGCGGCCGCTAGAAAAGGATCAGCTCGATCGTCTCGATTTGTTTTTTCCTGTTAATGTTAATCTTTGCTGCTGCTGATGATGATGATGATGATGATAATGTTTCATACGTTGCAGCCGAGAAACCATTTTCTCGCGTACGTTGCATTCTCCCAACACGATGAGAACCTGAAGTAGATGCGTTGATTTGATCACTCACCGCTGGTACGATGGAATCGCAACGCGGAGGGCTCCTTTGCTCCAGAAACGTCAGCGACTACCAGCCGCTCGTATAATAAGTCCGGCCGGTGTGCAGTCGAGTCCGTTATGCAATTGCACGTCCTGCAGACGGCCGAGGGGGCCCTCTCCTCGTATAACGACGACCGAATTAGGACAACGCGCTGCCGAGGACGCTATATGATGCACTTTAACGCTGATGCAGGCCTTCCTGCAATCTACGCCTCGTCCCGACGCGGACGCTCGCCGCTACCTCGCTCGCTTCGCTTTAATGAATAGAGTGCATTCTAATCTAACGATAAGTGCTGCGTGCCGCACGGATATCTAACCGATTCCGTGTCGTGCTGATTCTGTTCTGCCGATACATTTTTAAAAATACCGATAAGCTGTTGGTCGCGCTCAGAGATATCTATACTCGGTGTTTACTACGTTGTTGCTCGAAGGTATCTATTGGCGACGTGAATTTTTAGGACGCAACGTTGGCGTGGCGTTTCAGCCACGATAGTTGAATTAGACAAGAGAAACGATGCAGCAATAATTGGCAGAATCGGGGGACAGCTTGCTCATTTTAGCAAGACATCTTGCGCAATGGAAGAAAAGTGAAAGATGGAAGCCGACGTAATTTGCATAATCGGCTATCTGACTCAATTCTCAAAGTCTCCCTTGATGTCGTATCTACGACGTCACGCGTGTCGAAATTAATTGTAGGCTTGCTTGCGCTGATATAATATTATACTATTGCTGTCAGTATTACTGTTATATTACACTGCTGTATTAATAACAGTATCATGATACTGTTATTAAGGCACTTTATGTATCCCTAATGTTTTTCGTCATAGCATTTCGTGCCTGAAAAGACTAGAAACGCCGCTTCGCATCGAGGTTACTTGCATTAGTGATAAAAATAGACACGATGCTCTTTGTATTCCATTTGCGTTCGTTAAAGGTGATGCGGTTGCCTGGCGATGGTGGTCGCGATGACCGGAAAGACGGGCGCAAACGATGTCTAGGACGTAGAGAACTCCAGCTTGGATGTTTCTCTTGGTGGACGCGAAGGAGGGCTCACGTGGATGGATCATGTGCCGCGTAAGGTGCGCGCATACCTGTATCTCCTTTCTGTAGATTCTTCTCTGGCATGAACAGGCTGAAAGTGTCGGTTGAGAATTACGCAAGGCGCTAACTACGCGTGTTAACAATTAGATCGCGCACACGCTGGAACACAAGGTGAAACAGATTCACGACTCGTAATCGGCGTGAATTAGCGCGCGCACTCGTTTCGTACGTTTGGTGAACGCTGAGACGCGTTTCTCCTTTCGATGACCAGCAAACACGCGTCATACAATAAACAGTATAGGTATAAGTGCTGATGGATCATCCAGAATGCTGCGAAGCATAGAAGTGAATTTCAAAAAAGGCGAATAGGCGTATAAAGCGAGATGTATTATTATACGTTGCACAATCGTATGTATTGTATATCCTTCCTGAAGGATTCCAATGACAGGAACACGCCGCAAATCTCATGCACTGCGGCTAGGTTCCATGGGGTCATAGGTTAATCTATACCGCCTCGCATAAATATTTGGAGAAAACTGATGGCCCGAAGACATGTTCAAAGCAACGCTTGACTCCTGACATCGGCTATACAATTCCGCAGAATAAATTTCCATTGATTTTTTTCTGGATTCAATCGCTTCCCTCGGCCGGAGATAGCTTGTGCAACGCGGCACAAAAATGTAAGACGAATACGCACGAAGCATTTACGTAACGCAAGATCAGTGCTGAGTTATCTCGTTTACCTTAACATTCTCACCGCTTCTTTACGTTATTTAGTTACATTAAACGGATTTTTAGTTTAATTCCAGCTTACAATTGTTCAATATCAGAGACTCACCGAAGAACTTGAAGAAATTCAGTGCAATGCATTGCATCGCATTTAACACATTTCAGGAATTTCGAATGCGAGAGTCGAGAAGGAACGTGCTTCGAACAAGATCTTGCGAGATAAAGTTCGGGAGATGGTGCACGCGGAGGTATCGCGACATCCGCTTTGACTTTACATGACTACGTAATTACCGGATGTCTCGTCGCATACGCGAAGTTCATCGTTACAAGCGAATTTATCACGTTACGAGAATGCGTTATTGGAGATGCAACGCGAGAAGCGAGGTTCGCATAATGATTCTAAGGGCGAGTCTCGCTTTCACGTGTCTCGCTTCACGGTGAGGAGGTGGTCTTTTGGAGAAAGCGATGCTGCTTCGCATGCATGTCTAACGTGTAACTTCCCCGACCGGCGTCATCACCGATAGTAATAGGCGTTGGCAGCGAGATGCGTGATAATCCCGCGATCTTACATAAGCATGCACATAAGTCGAGCTGCTCGATTTCCTGTCGTCCTACGCTTCATCATCTCGCCTCTTGCCTCGAAGCGCATCAAGCGCATCAGTCAGTCTTAACGCGAAAAGATATTTTATTTTTTGCCTCGCTCTTATTGCCTTTTTGTGCAGATGAATCCAGTCATCATCGCAGTGGCAGTCTAATTAAGCAAACAACACGGTCACACTGTGTGTCTGAAGAAGCGATACGTTTCTCGTGCGTGCGTTTTTCGTGGAGTGCACCGACTTTCTCGGCGTTTCCCAGTACCGCCCTTGCGCGAGACGATATTTTTAAACGTCTGACAGCAGCGAGGAGCCTGACACAGGAGGATCCCATGCCTCCTGGAGAGAAGAGAGATGCAAAGCGACTGTCTCCGGTGAGGATCACAGGGCAATGGCCCGTCAAGGTCGCGTTGTGATTGCACGCACGCTTGGACGCGCTCCCTCGGGAAGGTGCTCCCTCGAGAAGCAGCCAACTCCACCAGGTAGAAACGCCTAACACGAATGATCCGTCCCTCGTGATCTCCCCCATGGTCTCCCCGTGGAGACTGGCCTTCGTGACGTAACGGAGCGAAAAGCCGCGCGAATCCGCACGCTAGTTCTATCACGCGCCGGCAAATTACACGGTCCTGAAGGTGTGTATGTGTTTCAGGTATCACGAGACAGGTACGAACGATCGTGTGACGGCGAAATGAACCGCCGATAAGCCGCCATTAGACTGCCATGGAGGACCGCTCCGCCTGTCGCGACTATCGCGATAACGATTAAAATCCACTTTTTGCTCATGTATCATTCTGCCAGAAATTTGTACACGCTAGGTGGAAAAGGTAATTTACTTTCGGTACGTAGCTACAGGTATATATGTAGTTACTGAAGTTGATTCACTATTCAAAAAGTACTTGGAATCGATTTTGGCGAAATTTAATAGGAAGCAATAACGATCTACTTTAAAACTTCTAACACGTCTTTCCATTTTTCCAGCGTTATAAAAAAGAACATATTTGCAAAGAAACTTTCTTGGAACAACAGATGTTGGCAGCATAATATTATATAATTCATTGAGTTTAAAAGAGTTCAAGTGATATAATTCCTTCATCATAGCCATGTCTAAAGTTAACTGTATGCTGCGAAGTGCAGTGTCGGAATTTTAAAGAAAAAAAGGGAGACACATAGAGTGCCACGGTGAAAACCAGGCGCCTGCGTTGGACACACGCCAACTATTTCGAGTCCCACAATAGCAATCTTATCGTCCATTGCTCTCACGACAGTCGTGTAATGCAATGGTGTTGACTTTGCACGAAAGGCGTTGCGAGCCGTTGGATTTCCAAGCGTGGAAAGGATCTATCGCCAATGTCTAGGCAATTGTCGCGACGTTTGTTTCTTGGGCAAAAGTAACGGGAAACCTTTTTTTTATGAAGAGATATTAAATAGTAAATGCGCGCACGAGGCTGACGCGGACAAATCCAAGCATGACTCTAAAAATTGTTACATATAGAACATTAAAGTATAGCTATATACGCAAAATATATTTACAACTAACGGCAAAACCGGTCTTTACTTTGTTGTCAAATACTACCGTGACTTATTTCAATTCCCGTCTGATATGGCGATATTATATTGCATAATTAGAATCGCGCTAATCGTACAGCAAACCAGTAATAAAGCATTCGTTGGAAACGAATAGAAACTTTGTAATGACGAAATTAATATAAATTTGGATATAAATTCTAGACAAACTAACTCTAACTAACATTGAAATTAATCAAAAGCAACTTTGTAGTAATTACAGTCGTAATATCGGTTCTAATTACGGCAGTAATATCGATGCGTGATGGAATAACGGTGAGTTAGTTAACAAAGTAGAAATTCAGAGTTAAATAGTTGTTATGTAATTTTATATGAATATTATTATATCTTATTTTCATGAATAATACATTTCCTTGTTCTCTTTTTTTATTTAATATTTTAATATAAAAAGATTATTTTCATGCTTTTTCTTTCTCTCTCTTTTTTTTGACGATTACTATTAATCATGTTAATATCGGTAGTGCAAATAATTAGGAATGTGCAAACTAGGAACGCTTCAGGGAGCGGCTTCGTCTGATGACCTTTGAGATTCACTTTCGAGGCGTCGAACTGCCTCAATGTCGCAGCCAACTGGGTGCGAGATACTTGGTACTTGCATACCGATCGAGGACAAGTCGTGACGCGAAACGCAAATCGCGGCCTTAATGACCTTTGTGCGTTCACTCGCGCTTTCACGAGGCGACAGTAAGCCCTTTGATCAATTGAGACTCTCTGACTGAGAGTCTCAATTGATCAAAGGGTCTCGCTCATTGCAACTGTTACACGTTCGAAAATGTTCGAAGTAATTGACAAAGTTTACACGATTTATTTTTCATTACGAAGATTTTCTTCTCGAAGAAAGAGAGATTTCTTAAAACACATTTCCCTAAAATTCACCAGAATTCAATCGTCGAAAAGTGAATCTCTGATGACTTTGAATTACGGATTTCTCTAGCTTTTGATATGCGGAAACTCCAGTTATCGTGAAACGGAAACGAGTCCGCGACCGAAGAAATTTCATCGAGTTCCGGTATATGAGGGATCTCTTGCAATCGCGTCGCGTCCTCCATAGAAGAGTTGTCGTTTCCGCTCTAACGACCGCGACTTCCCGACTTTCACGGAATCGACCGCTGCGACGGTAAAATTAACCAATTAATGTGACTCAAGTACAGAGAATGACCGATCTTCTTTTCAGTCGCGATTTATTGATTCTCGAGTCTGCGCGAGGGATTAGCTAACTCGAGATTCATAATGGGGAAATGCGACTCGTTGCCTCATGATTTATGAAGCTTTCACGACGTGTCTTGACAGCGAAAAAGCCTATAATAAATAAGCCAATTCTATTTATAAACATGAGTTAAATTACATGATTATTTTTAGTTAAATCATCATTTGTAAGATATATGCAATTTTCTTTCAAGCAAATATACATGTAATCCCCTTTGTAACAAATAATAAGTAACAGAATATTTGGAGGATACACAACCATGTAAATTCTCAACCAAATTGATACACTTATGACTTATTATTATATGCGGATAATTAAGAAAGCGAAAGAGATTTCACCTTATATATAACTTGAAAACTCGATAAAGTAATCACCTCTTTTAAAGACCTGGTGACGCAGGTCAATGTCTATATTTATCTCATGCTGTTTTATTATCAACTCATTATACTCGTATAGCTCAATTTTATTTTATACTACTTAATGCTTATATACACATTGTACGCATAAACATATGCAGAATGTTTTGAAAAAGACTATCATTTTTAATTATTACTATTGTATTTTCTAGTCTAGACATGTTTTGAAATGAGATGCCTTATAGTATTCTTAACATCGATCTATCACATTTTATTAACGAGATTTAATGAAATCACGCTTAAATTAAATTACTTTTCTACCTATATACGCTTCACTTATTGCAGGCGACTAACATCGCGATTACCCTCCCTGGTTTGATGGGGCAAAGAGCGACACGGAGACAAATAGATGTGATTTACCGGCACAGAATGTGATGTCTGACATTGATATTCGGAACGCGGAACGCACACCATAACTCAAAGGAGGGATAATTTAATGGCGTTGCATCGTAAGGATGACTTTTGGCTACTCGTTTATGCACATGACATCCGTCGGATGTCAGTCGAACTCTCATGGCGGGAACTCTCATGGCCGTGGAATGCTCGTCATTAATATCCATGAGTTAAAACGCATCCGGTTGTGCGTTTTCGGCATTGAGCACGCAGGGTATAACTTACGTCTATCTTGTAAGACATTAATTGCATGGACTATCGATTGCTCAGTCTATACTTAGCGATCCTCCTGTAATTTATTTTTATGCTTGCTATCATCCGTACGAATAGATATGTTATCATGCGCAAGAGAAACATCAGAGAAATGACTCAAGAAGTAAGAGTTGCGCAAATTGAAAAGCTGACTGATGATGAAAGGCGAAATTAAAATCGGATGTTTTAATCGTCTCTCGTTTTAATAATTTATTATAATGCACTTTAGAGTTTGACGTATCAACAATCGCATAATTTCTTACTAGAGCAAGCACAAAATAACGTTATACTTTCTATTGATGTATTATAACGGGCGAATATATGAATTCCAGGTAAAGATTGAATCTTTATGTTACATCTCTCGTGTTCGTTATCGTGTTATCGTGAAAGTCTGCTATCGATCGACGATGCGTAACGCTACAATCACCATGAAATATTTCTCTCCAAGTGAACTGGTAAAGCAATCACCATGCGGAGCATAGCGAACGCATAACACACGCCATTATAGGCCATACAAAGAGACGAGTCGTGGATCTAAATTGGTTTCGTCAATCGTTGATCCGTTTGTCCGTGTGCAAGCTGCGGTGCACGTGCACTAATCGACATTGCGCCAGACGACGACACGACGATTCGCCAAATGAGTGTATATGGATGCTGCGACGTGAGCCTAAGCAAGTAGCTTGGGATCGCCTCGTTAATTTTACAACACCCATCAACGATAAGACTCACGCGATTCGCTTAAACAATTTTACACGCGCACAAGATTTAAGAGAAGAAAAAATATCTTGTAGCTCTTTATGCGTCCAGTTTTTAAATATGCTTGCCTTATATCATAGAATAATTAATAAAAAGATCTTATATAACAAGGTAATAAAATTAATCAAGCTTACAAAGTAGTTAGTTATTAGTATTAAGTCACAGAATTGCAAGATCAATTAGGTGTTAAAGTTTTAAAATTAGCGCAAAAAGATCCATGTCTGGATTATAAAGATGTAAATGCATTTAGCAAATTCACTTACCGTAATTTGTTCTTTTGCATCAATTGCATCGACATTATTATAACTATACTTGTATTAGATAAACGTGCAAAACGTCTCATTTCCGCAGTATTATTTTCTAATAACAAGAATCACAAAAATTGTATTCGGAACCACTTAGAATAATTTGAATATGATTTTTTAAAATACAATTCTCTTTAACACAATCTTCTGAAATAGAATATCCAAACTTGGTTTTCTTTCTGAAGCTTCGTTCATCGGAAATCAATTATCGTTAAAATCAACGAATCAAAAACTAAGAGCGTTTTCGTCAAAGAATAATTGGCTGTATGTTAGCCAAAGAAGAATCCTCTATTAAAAATAATGCGGCCGAAGTGGGACACTCCGTATAACCTTGTTATTATACGATTTACTCGTGCATCGATTGCAGATCCCGCTCTAAACAGGACGGACCGAACTCGTTCGTTCGGAGTATCGTTCACTTTCGGAGACTCGCGCGACCGGCCAGGGTCTTGCGATGCAGAATCGTCGAGCGCAAAATTGAAGTCTCGTCGAGGTCCGGGCCCCGCCTTAATTCGGGGCCCCCGAGTCCAAGGCACGCAATCATCGGCGAGCGTCCCGACTCGTGTCGGCTATACACCGATAAAGTGTACGCGGCGCTAGTCATTATTTCGCGGTTTTGCAAGAGATCCGCGACCACCGGCATTATGCAATTTAATGACGACCCTCTTTAATTCTTCTCAATTCGCTGCGCGTGAGCGCGAGTCTGGCAAATGCGATTTGTAGAACAATAATGTGCTCTCGTAACGCCGTTTAACAGTTTCGTTTACAAATACGTTCGCGACGCAGAGTCGAATGAATCCGTGGCGAATAAATATTATTAATCACAATTCGTCCCGATCCTCGCATAGAGTGATTCCACACAAAAATGGCGACCCATCATCGATTGCTCAAATTTAAATGCGCCTTACGTGTCGCTTAATTCCTGCGTGTATTCGTTGTCACTCAATCACTTCTCGTCAGGTTCTCTCGCAAGTGTGTTTGCGAAGTAAATCAAGCACGGACGTGCACGCGAGTAAACGATGTTAACCTATATTTCGTGCGAGCGATATACGTCTATTTTATTTACTCACCGGGATGAAGACTCCCCGGGCGCTTCTCGAGCGGCGTTCGTTTCTCGCCGAGTGGTATTATGAACGAGCCTGATTATGCACGCGATGAAACGAAGCACTTTCTGAAGAGATCTCACATTTACGCGTGTTTAAATGAGAAGCACTTTTCGAAGAAATCCCGTCGACGCGCGCGCGTGGCGATTTCGCCGGCAGCCGCTCGTGAACGTGCGCACATTCGAATTCGCACACGTCTGAAGTTTGAAGAGCTTGCGCGGGTCACGTGACTTTTCGAAAAATCTGCGACTGCGCGTATTTTTCGGTTATTATATTATCGATAATTATATTATCGTTGCCATGATATAATTAAATTCTTAATATGTTTCTTATTCATTTATTACCTCTTAATCTACTTGTTTTATACGATGAACAGCAAAATCAGACACAAAATATGAAATATTTTTGTTATTAAACTACTTCGTCTTTTCTCATGTTTAATAAAAATTTATAAGAAATGGTAAAGGAGAAACATTTTCTCTCTCTGTTTATTATTTAAAAATTTCTTTTGCGATAATCCTTCATTTTCAGATGCCGGTAACATCATTTATCGATATATCATATGTATCTCTTGAAGGATGGCGCCACAGGATGGCCAAACATTTCGATTGACAGAGCAGAACGATTTAGGTCCATTTAGGTCGCAATACCACTCGTAATATCTGTGATTATTACGAATTTTCGTTAGAAAATTTTATTAAATCGGGGGGAATCGCACAAATTGATTAATTGAATCGGATCGCGTTTGATTCAGTACACAGAGATTTACGCGTAAAAGATTTAGACATAATAGAAAATTCGAAACACTGTTTCCCAGATGGTTCCATCCACGTAATCCCCGAACGTGAGGTTATCTTTCGCTGTAGCCAACCATACGATCTCTCTATCACGGCTTTTTCACGGTTAACGGGACGCTCGAGAAAATGCCGGCGCCAAATTCCATCAGCGTAGCCGTAATATGTTCCAGTAATATGAACAGGAGCATGGAAGCGCATGCTTTCCTGAGGTAATCGGTCGTTCGATTTGAAACCCATTGAGACAATTGTTTCAGCTCATTAACTCAGTGGCGATTTTATTCACCGCACCTGCTGCTATGTAGGAAGCAATGGTGTCTACCACTGTAAACATTCTAAAAATGGCACTTGTAACATTTTAGCAAAGCACCATTGCTCTGGAATATCTTGCGATGTTCACGTGTATCTGACTTTTCTTAGGAAAATTAAATAGATTATGACTGTTATTTACCGACTGCGGTTGTTTCAGCAAAAAGGGCTTCAACGTGAAATCATTTGGGACTGGCGATAAGGTCAAGCTACCTGGAAATGCACCAGACCGTCCTAACATCTACGATTTTGGAACTTCATACGACGAAATCTACAATGATCTATTGATGAAGGACAAGCAATAGTATCCTTTATATAAACTCTTTCATATTTCTTATAAGCTTATGTTAAGGAGAAGAAGTAACAAGTCTGTCTGATTTTTGTAACTTTTGGGATTCGCTGTTGGATTATAATTTAGATTAATCCACCAGTATATGCGTTTTGCTCTATTGTATTATATGATAGTAGCTTGTTGCTTGTAATGCGTTTACAAGCGCTCTTGTATAATTTTTGACGAGTAATTATTTAATTAGTAAAGGGATATTCCTTAACAACTGGCACAGTTATACACAGAATGGCTTACTACACATGTTGGATCGAAATCGTCGGATAAAACCTAGACCAGAACGGTTTCAATTGTCCAAGGACAAATTTGACATTCTCATTACGTGCGAAGAGCGCGTGTACGATCAAGTAATTGAATGCATGGAATCTAGGACTCAGGAACTCAACCAACCCGTACATTTAATTAATATCGATATCCAGGATAATCACGAAGAGGCCACAGTAGGATCGTTTCTCATATGCGAGCTAGTCACAGTGGTATTGCACTATTATACCGTTCCTCATCCAAAAGCTTCATCCGCGGAATTTAAGGATTTCATCAGTTAATAATATACGAAACTTTTTGTTCCAGTTGGCGAATAGCGAAGACCTAGACAATGACATAGACGAATTACTGCATGAATTTGAATCGAAATTTGCGAGAACAATATTGCACACCGTACTGTTTTATTGAGGATCCGTTATTCCATCGTGCGAATCATCAAGAATTTGGTGTGCACCGAACCTCGAGAGTATTTATGAGAGAAATTAAATTATGTATAATTTAAATATACCGCGCGTATACTCTACTGGATCATATGGACTGAATTCTGATTCGAGCGAAGAATACCACTTGTGCTTCCTGTTTAACGAACGATTATTCCTATGGAATCTAACTCGTACGATCCGCTATTGAAGTTTATATTCCTGCGAGATTTGCATTATACAGGGACACCACGTAGCTTCGAGAATGAGGATACATGGGTCTCTATGGATCGTACAGAATTTTAGACCTAAGATGAAAAACAATATATCAGGGGTAAAAGAAATAAATAATACAAAGGGAATAAAATAGAAAAATATTTTAATTTTACCATATGTACACATATACACGTACACGTATCGTGGACATTACCGCATGTACACGATTACATGTGAATGTAATCCTGTGACGCAAGTCTATGTTTGTACAGTACGAAGTTATAATAATATACACGCAGCGTGTTACGATAGGATATAATGAGTGCGAGAACTGCGGAAAGTTGATATCTCCCGCACATTTTGTACTCAATGTTGATCGAGATGAGCATATATCCTTCGGGTCTTTTCACGTTTATTCTTGTTGGCATGCTTATTTATCTTCTTCCAAGGTTTGTCGCATTGACTATCGACAGATTCTGTCAAGCTAGTAGTCGATCTCACACACCTGAAAATTAATTATATTCAGAATTTGAATTTTATATGTGAAAGACAGAATATATTTCCTGACGTATGTGAAGAAAAATGTCAATCGATTGTTCGGTGCTTCACTGATTGATCTTATAAACTATCTATTGCCACAATATAATATATATTATATAAGAACAATTTTACAGTATGGTAAAGCGCCAAACTTGTAACCATACATCGAGTAACTGAGAAGATTTGAATATGGGAAACTGGGCTTGTCTTTTGAAAAAGGCACTAGGTCCACACACAGCTGATAAATCGCTGTGTGTCATTCCCTCGTTATGTAAAATACCCGATCCTCCAAATTGGAGGTAATCATGGGACTTACAATGTGCGAAAACTGTGAAAACATACGTGTAAGGAAACCTTTAAGACCCTGTGCTCTAGTGAGGAAATTTAGGAACTTATTATTATTATATACATAAACAACTTTACAAATAAAACGGAAATTTTCACATTACCTTGCACCTAAAGAGTGTTGCGGTACAGTTCCATGCACCCCCTTCACATGTACATTCTGGAAGAATTTGCGATCAAACTGCTCCTCCGTTATGCCGTATCCCTCGTTAAGGCGAGCTAATCCGGACGGTATATGCTTGTTCGCGGACACAATCCGGCGTCGTGGCGGGAACGTGTGATAGTTTTGTTGTTGGAGCATCGGCGGCGCAACGCAATACAGCAATTTGCCATTAACGAAATCCTTCAAAACGTATCTCGCGGAGCGTGAGTTGTCCGGCTGGCCGTTCTGTGTTAAGAAGCCTCTGTTATCTATAAACAGAAATACGATATATTAATCTATGATATAAAGATGTGTATATATCATGTTTAATACGTGAATGTTTGAACACTACACAAAGATAATATGTAACATAAATACATAAAAATGATTAAATAGCTTTCAAATTTTTATCTTAGCATTCTTATACATTTCAAGCGATTACGTACAGGCATGCGCGTTCAGCAGCTCCTCAGCGGTTGGTGGGCGATCCAGATTTCCGTCCGATGGAACCGGTAACATAAGGCCGTACACATCCTCCAAAACGTGCCGAGGTATCAGCGTAGCCAATAGCGTGATCGCCGGTACGTGGTCTCGCATCTGATCAATCGGCAGTATACCATTTAAGATCATATCCGCCTTCGTGCAAACGAAATTCGGCATCACTAGACCGGGGCAATCGCATAACAGCAGATCTTCGTCCACGTATAGTGTCTGAAAGTGTTTCGTCTTGCCCGGCGTGGCGGACACGGAAACTTTCTTATTCATGAGCAGGGCGTTGATGGTGGAACTCTTTCCCACGTTCGGATACCCCACCAGACCGATCGTCGTCACCTTGTCTCTCTGCGTCTTACCTCCGCTATAAATTGTTTTAAATAATTGCACGAGCTCATTCCTATTTAATAATTTCGGCGAACTGGCTATCTTCTTCGTTTCATGCGTCGAGTCCGCCTCTGAGATACTCAAGTCTTCTATCGTGCGTTCGGCGGCTTTTATTTGTTCATCTTCGTCCGCTTCTGTATTGGATATAACACATGTATCATCATTACTAACATCGTCTTTCGCGCTTTTGTGTTTCGAATTTGACGAGCAATTCAAATTGCATTCATCAGCACTATCGCCGTCCTTCGCATCAGAACCGTCATTTTCATCTTCATTCACTGAACTTGTTTCATTCTCGTCCTCTTCCTCAATTTTTAGCTTCTCCGCCGCCAGTGTGGCGGAGAAGAAAGCTACCGGCACGTTAATGTCCGTAAAATATTTCGCCCACTCTGTTCTCTGCTCATCCGTTAAAAAATCTGCCTTGTTGACGAGAATCATATTTAATTTGTTAGGATCCACTTCCTTGACGTAACGCTCCAAGTCCTCGCAGCGGAAGAGCAACGGATTACGCGCGTCTACGATTTGTACGACGACATCGCTGCGCTCGACCACCCTCCACAATTGTCGCCAAAACTCTAAATTCTTTTCGTAAGGCGTCAACATCAGTTCCTTAGCTTCTTGCAACATGGCCAGCCAACGTCTCCAGTCCAGGAACTTCTCCCTTTCGAGAGTGTGCAGCTCCTGAGCGCTCGTGGAACTGCCCCATTTTGGCCTTCTTGGTATTTTGATGAGATCTTTATTTTTCTCATGTAGTTCTAGCATCGTCTCTTTCTCCTCTTTCGAGAGCAAACCAACGTCATTGGGATTTACGATTTTGATATTCAATTTTTCTGCACTGAACTCTGTGCCTGCCAGTTCAGCAGTCGAGAGAAATTCTTGAAATGAACTCTCCTCCGTAACGGATTGCAAGTTGAGTCGACCCCAATCGTAACCATCATTGATTTCTGTGGTATGGAGCTATGTAGAACAATGACAGACATGGACTTTCTAGTCAATCCAATAAATTTATTAACCTAGAACAAACTTATCTAACAGTTCAATAGAAGTTTTTTAATTATAATAGCGACTAAAACTTTAAATATACCGATGACTGAATATCTTCTTAAAATGCATAATTTAGGAAATATCTTCGTAAAATTAATTTCATGTATTGTATTCGCCATAAAGACCTATAGTTTCGAACGAGGAGGTTAAAATAAATTGATTATCTTACCATAGACGGCTCTTTGCTATTTCTTTTAACTCCTTGTTTCCTCCTAGATAGTTCTTTCATCAAGGCTCTCCCTAATTCACTACGTCCTTTTTTACCTTTCTTGCTCATGGTTTCAGCTGCTGATATTTAATCTTTGCAGGAGCAACACGTGAGATCATCCCATCAAAACATAGGTATAGTTGCACTGCTACTTTTCACTTTTCAATTGAAGATAGCGGAGGCTCGTAGCGGAGTTTCTTAGAACTAATCGAGGAATCATACGCGCGCGAGAAATGAATGCCGAAACGAAAATCAATTTATTAACAATTAATATTACAGAGCAATATAAGTGTATATTTCGAAGCAGTTTCATATCATATTACAGTTGATTATTATGTTATCGTGTCCAATGTGATAATTCAGAAATTGAAACCAACTAATATGCGAAATGAGTTTGGATTTCGATGCCGTTGATAAACAAAAAAAAATAAATTTCTACTTTAATTATACATAAAGCACAAAGCCACTTACAGCACTTACAACAACTTATTGGTTTTAATCTCTGTCCAATGCAATCCATTTTTTCATATTTTACAGGATTCAATGTTCGTTGTAATATATTTCAATCGCGTATCATTCAAAATCGAAAAAAAATTAGTACAAGTCTAATCAGGATAATAGTGATACTAAACTTCTGTTCACAAACAAATCTAATAATCGCCACAAAAACCGAGTTCTCAAGTTGTTTATACTTCGTTCTTACTTTGAGAATTCAATTATTGAAGTACACGTTCTTCTTAGACATTTAAAAATTTCGTTTCTTCACCATTATCCTGCTTAAATTCCCATGTCGTACAAAAGGATAGAAATAAAAAAATGCTGTACGTTATTCCGTTTTATTAATAATAGATAGATGGACTATAAATTCCAGCACTTTCACATTCCTCGGACGACAGCTGCAGAGTCGATCATTCGTTCGTGCTTTCCTCTCAGGTCACGCATCCTGATATGACTAGCACGCAGTTGTCGAGCTCCGCAAACGGAACAAAAATTCCCCGCAAGGCAGCTTGTGAACAGTTTCTTTCAATAATATTCGTGTCGCCGATTCCTAATGCATTATATTACAATTTCCCCTCTTTTTGTTTTTGTAAAAAGAAGGCTGTCTATATGTGACAAATATTCGAATCGCATCACATAGTTCAAATTATCTGAATCCGAAATAACTAATCGGGATAATGAACTAGTCTGAATTCGCTTCCCTTACGTTGTCTAAAGAAAAGATATTCAATTAGCCGCACACTAGATACGAATCATAAAATCAAGGTAGTTATCTGACTGTTATCATGCTGGTCATCGTGAAAATATAGTCATATAATCATGTTCACATACCTAGTCATACCTATTCACTTATATGCATTTTTCACAAATGCGAATAAGACAGTTCACCACTGTTAAAGGTACTGCCTGATTTGCCATAAACCTGATTCTCAACACTGATTATCTTACACACTCATGATCACCATTGGCAAAGTCTCACAAAACATATTATCGTAGAAAACATCGTCTATCGAGAGACACCAGTTCGGTCGCCGATAATCGAAGTAACATATTATTCCGAACTTGTTTAATAATTGTCTCTTCCCCTCCCACTTCTCGACTGATCGTTGTCGCGTCCTCTACTGCGATTATTGTAACCACTTCTGTCACCACTGCCTCGGTTCATAACGCGATTCGGTCCGTTCTTGCCGAAATTGCCGAAATTGGAGTTAAAGCTGTTTAATTGACCCTGCGAGTTCTGCCCGCGGAAATTAGGCCCAAAGCCTGGCCGTTCGAAGCTCATCGGACCGGCGTTCGGTCCGCGGAAATTGGGCGCTCCTTGGAAATTATTGCCGAAAGGCGGCGGACCTTGATTCGGGCCGAACGGCGGCATCGGGCTCGGCCTAAAGTGGTTCGGTCCAAAATTGCCATTTGGCGGCGGTCGGAAATTGGGCCCGAAACCGCCAGGCGGTGGTCCGTTGGGACCGAAGCCTGGATGCATGTTTGGATGGTGCGCCATCAAATGTGACGGCATTGAGCCATCCATGCCAGGCATGCCAGGATGAGGTTTACCCTGCATACCAGGATGCTGTTGCATATTAGGATGCGGCACGAGACTCGGTATCGGCGGTGGCATGTTAGGATTGATATTTTGCATGTTGTGATGATTCGACAGATGAGGCATGCCAGCCATGTGACCGTGCATACTGTTACCCATGCCGGGAACCATCGCCATGCTACTGTCACGCTTGTCGAAGCTGTTGCCAGCGAACGCGCCGTCCGATTTGCCGCGAGGACCGTCGTCCTTCTCATCATCCCAGCGGCCAGAACTCGTACCATCGCGCTCTCGGTCATCGTACATATCGTTGTCCAGCTTTTTCAACAGCGAGAAGCCGCTGATGCGGAAATCCTTATCAGCGAAATTGTTGCTGCGCGGATCATACTCGTGCGAACCGGGCCTACCGGGACCGGATATGTTGAACCTCAGATCTTCGTCGTCGCGATTGCTGCTCCTCATGGGATCGTGAGAGGCACCTCGCCTGTGATCCTCGTCGCCGTGGAAGGAATTACTCTCGCCAACATTTGGCTTACCGAGGCCGAACCTCAGATCAGTGTCGCTGGACTGCGAGTCCTCCGTCATCACGCCACCGAAGACCGGCTGATGAATCTTGGACGTGCGATCGCTAGCACCGCCATCGCTCCAGCCAATTAGTTGATCAAACTTCCGCTTGCCACCGCGATTTAATGTCTTCAATAGCTCAGGATTTTGTGCGAACTTTGAACTAGGCAAAGGCGGTGGGAGATCGATGTCGGGTACTTTCGAATAATCGATCTCACCATCGTCCTGCAGATACTCCTCAGCTTCGTCTGTATTGTCCGGCGGACCAACCACGTCTCGTAGCTCTTCTATCTCACCCGAGAATACTAATTTGTTTATAGCGTCGGTTCCTTTACTGATCGCTTCTGCTAGCTTGGAGCCCGCTGTAGAAAATTTAATTAAGTTAATAAACATTTCATAAAACTATAGGCCTAAAATTTATATATTTTTTTTATTGAAATATGCGATGCTTACCTTCTACAGGAATCATTTTCCCGTACAATATAATGGCATTAGGCGTAACTTCGTTCAATGGCACGGCACCAGGCGTAGTTTCAATCAATTGATTGACAAATGCATTGAGTGCTTCAACCTGCTCGATATCCTCGGCCTCCATTTCGTTCCATTGAGCTTGGAAGTTCCGTGGTATAGGTTTGCTATAAGGTACTTTCTTATTGGCAAATTTCTTGCCCTCATCCACCGCGTGATCCAAGTCCAGACCCGGGATTCCTCCGCTCTTATCTTCGGCCTCACCATCGGCATTGATTCTATCCTCCGGGCCCATACCGGGTATTACTGCTGCTTCATCAGCTAGAAGGAACGAGTGATTTTGTTATAGTATTTTCTTTTTATATGTTACACTTTCAAATATATTATTAAGATATTTTAATTGGATATCTTTCTTTGTATGTACCGATTTCGTGATCGTCAATTCCGGCCGAGCCCGCTGGCAATGTATTGAGATTGTATTTATCTCTCATAAGATCTCCCGGCCTGTTACGTGTCCAAAACTTAGATGTGTGATCGTTGCTACCAGAACATAAGATATGTCCCAAAGGATGCCAAGCCAATGTCCAGACTATGCTATCATGAGCCTGTTCTATTGCTCCTACTTCCTTGTCCGCTCTAAAAATCCACCATAAAGTTATCAGATTGCGTAGATAAGATATACCTATTTTTTTTAATGTAACTTAAGCAATAACATAGAGAGAAAGAACAAGGAAAATAATCAACAATAAAAATGGTACATACCCCACATGCCAGAAGAGTATAGCACCGTCGCTTCCACCGCTACAAAAGAGACCCTCATGACTTGGATGCCAAGCAACGCTGGACGCTTCTTTTTTATGGCCGCGGAAAGTCTGAACTTCTTGGCTCAGATTCCTGATATCAAATAATTTCAATAGATGATCTCTTGACGCGGTCACCAACCAGTTACCGTTTTCGTTCCATTTGACATCCATCACAGTCGACTTGTGTGCGTGGAGTGTCGCTAAAGACTGGCCAGTTTTTGGATCCCACAGTTTCACTGGTTGCTGATTGTCTTTACTGCCAGAAATGACTAGACCCTTTTGCGGATGCCAATGCACGCATTTGACATCTGCACCGTGACCTACGAGAAAAACAGTATAAAGTATTGTTTATCGAACATGACTGTTTATATAATAAACATTATATAATGCTTAGGAATAATATTTAAAATAATATTATTTACGAAAATTCTTTGAAAAATATATCATAAAGAGTGCACGAAATTATGTGAAGAAACAGTAATACATAATTAAAATATATTAAATGTCAAAAACTATTTAAGTAATAAAGTAAAAAATAAAATAAAAGCAGATTTTATGAAACATATAATAAATCAATGAAGTATATCAATAAATTATGTACCCCTGAGAATTCGTTCTTCATGACAGCGAAGAAAGTCCCAAATTCTGACAGTTCCGTCATCACTGCAGGTCGCCAATTTGTGATCCGTTGGACTGAAACTACCCACCCGAAAAAAAAACATGTTACATTTAAACAATGTGCTATCGAATATGGTAAGAAACTGTGTTAATATTTTATTTGCCGATATGCATAATAAAAAGTCACCAGAATTGAATAATTAAATAATTAAGTAATAATTAAGTGATATATACGGTACGGAAGAAATCGTAATATCTGCACCATGACCATGTATTGTATTCATTCAAACATGACAGTTTATTAGTATTATATTTCATTTTGCAAAACATAACATCGAAAGTTACTAATCTAAATAAGAAGAAAATTTAAACAATAATTTAATATTCCGAAATGACAAGAAAGCGGAATACAATTGTTGTCCTTATAAACTTTTATTCAAATCTTCATCTTACAGAATTTAATTATTCTGTATATCGAAAAGCAAGGAAAGAATTGTCGAGCAATTGTTTTTTGTATGGTAAAGAGATGACAGAAACATTATACATATCATGGCGCAAGCCGAGAAGAGTATAGAAGAGTATAGATCGCTGAAGAGTTAAACATTCAATTGCTTGCATTCGTTATTGATTTATTGATATATAATTATTATTACATGCAATGTAGATGTATATATGTACATTTTGAAAAAAAACAACGAAACACAAAGCATTATCAAATCGTAGATATATAATAGATACATAGATGTACTATGTAAGAGTCTGTCAAACTGTTAATAATTTTTCACAAATGCGTGTTCTTTATGAAAATTTTCTTAAATTGTAATACACATACGTATTTAAAGAGAGATTTTTCCTAATATTTTAGTTGCATTGATCTATTTTATCAAATTTAGTATATCACAAAACGGGATCCATATTTTCTTATCCAAAAGGAGATATCTATAAATTCATATGGGTAATTCCTCAAAAATTTGAAATGCATAATTTACAAAAGATCTTTCTTCCTAAATATTGTACAGAAATAAATTCAATGTAAAGTTGTTATTCCGTAACCAGTAGATCTCAATGTTTAATGATTCTTTCTGTGTCTGCTGATATTGAAAACAATGTACGCGCGGAAAAGCAAAAGAGAAGTACGAACAAATGTACACAAAACAGCGCACACATGTGAGTGCATAAAGTCAACAAATTAACTTGGAAGAAACTGGATGTAATATACCGATATATAGAACGTGTATCCAAATCTTACAAAATGCGCCATCGAGAAATAGAGATCATTAAAAAAAGGAATATATTTATATGTGTGTAAATATATATTATAAATAAATAAAAGACCATCTGCGACAGTCATATCTGGCACACAAATAAAAGTCCACCGTTTATTAGACGGATGAACGTATGACTGTTTCATCATTCGGTGAAACCAAAACTTATTTTTGATGCCACATGACCACCGAGTGATATACCAAAAGCAATCTTTTTTCAGAATTTAACATTTATTGCACAAAAAAAATGTCCGAAGTGTACATGAGTTATGTCTTATATTTTTGTTACGCTCTCTTTCTCCTTCTCTCTCTCTCTCTCTTTCGTATGCGAAAGGGCACAATTGACATAAAACTAAAGGCAAGATATTTTATTTTCATAGCCATGCAATAATGTGATATCTCTTTATTTAACTTTATTGAAACTTAAACGATATATAAAGAAGGACACAGGATATTTTATTTTTTATTTATCATTATATGGGAATCTCGACTAGGTGTTGCCATATATATTTTTCTTTTATTTGTTATTCTAAAGCACATACACATTTTTGCCGAATAAACAATCTAGCCACATAATTCCTTAAAATGAGAGCCGTAAGGACCTAATAGCGTTATAACTTAATTAGAATTTGTGCCACTTTTTAATGTGATGATGAGTGCATTATATCGATACTATATGGACAGAGTAAGAAATCGAGTTAGGTCCCTAAGACTCTACAAATACAAATCGTAAATTATGTCAATACGCACATATGATGTACGCAAGAAATTTACACTGCCCTTGTATCGATTTTTACTTTATGAGATACGTGCGTCCATCGCGACGAGAGAAAGCGCGTTAAAAAAAAT
Source organism: Ooceraea biroi (assembly GCF_003672135.1). NCBI lineage: Eukaryota > Metazoa > Arthropoda > Insecta > Hymenoptera > Formicidae > Ooceraea > Ooceraea biroi. The sequence continues at coordinate 11,743,854 of NC_039510.1, forward strand.
CTATACCTTTATATCTGCAAGTTCTATCAAATTTATTATTACATTGTTACTTAAAAAATATGACTCCGCTACACTATACTCAAAATATTTTCTACGATTAAATTTTTAAAATATATAAAAGATTTCAACGATAAATAATGATTCAAGAAAAATCGGTTTGACTCTTCAGATTTTTATCGTATCATTCCGGAAAGCTTCTCCTAATTCGGCAAAAGATAGATGTATCAGAACTTCCTTTCCGAATCTAATCGAGACGGCAATTGGCACTTTTTCACGAACATGGTTCATTCCATGGTTCCTGACGGCCATTTCATTTTGCATTTTATTATCCAATGCTTCACATTAGGATTCATTAAAATCACCTGTGTACCCATACAAGAATCACTATTGCTCTGTCAGAAACGGCATAAAACCAGAAAAGGAAGAGAATAAGAGTCGCGTCGAATATCCTAACTACGGCAAGGATGAATGGATTATCGGCAACAGTGGCGCAAGAGACGTAAGGACTAGTGTGGTGGATGATATACCTGAGTCCTCTAATCGCTTCTTTGTGCGCTTGAAACATCTTGACGTTGTTCATATTGCTCTGCCAATATTTCACGTAGCCTGCATGGTCCCCTGTTACCATCCAGCTCTCGTTGTGCGACCAAACCATTGTCCTTACTGGGCTGTCGTGTGCCTGAACAGAGAAATCAATTTTTCTTACTTTTCAACATGTAAAAAGAAAAATATATCCAGCACATGATTAAAAACATTTTCTAAAAAATAATAAAAAACTACGTGATTATTTTTCACATTTCAATCAATTTATAGATTTTTAAAGCTACTCGGAGACGAGGCCAAGATTTGCAAGGTTCTGTCCCTCAACGTTTTAATATGCAATAAAGCAGAATATATTAACTATCGTATAACCGGATGCACAAGATCACAATTATCCTTTATATCTCGTATCTAACATGTGAAATACCTGTAGAATAGTCTCAAAATTGAAAGTGAGGCCATTCCATAAGGTGAACTCGCCACTCGAGGCACCGGTAACGAGACGTCTTCCTTCTGGAGTCCAAGCCATACAAAAAATCGGACAACGCATTTTATTGGTGGCCGTTTTTACGAATCTCGTGGTAACCGCGTTTATCGGATTATCAATGTAACTTGGCGGCGGAAGTAAGTCGGGATAATATATTACATCTGGTTGAAGCGCGCGACGATCCCTGTAGTCTCGTTGCCATACTCGATTCTATGGAAATTCAAAAAGTTAGATACAATCTTGGAGAGCACCGTTTTGATAAGCCTAGATATAAAGTCGATGCTTACCTCTAAACTCTTGATGATGGCGGAATTATAATCAACCGTCTTTCGCATAACAGATTTTCTGAGCCTCTTCCCATCGAATTCATCTTGCAAAGTATCCTGCCCTCCAGCGACGACTTTCGGGGCGTGATAAGGTCGAAATGGCTTGAAGAAACCACGATTGCCCTCTCTATGATTAGCATATCGATGTGGATAGCTTCCCGATGTGTTTATGGTGGTAAGATTTGGCGGTGGTGCCGACAAGTTCGGAGTTCCAGGCGGCGGCACAGACATATTTGGTAAACTCACCGCTGGTGACTGATTTGCAAATTGAGCATTCGCAGACATTATAAGAGAAGGTAAATGCAACTAAGTAACTTTAATTAATTTTGCTCCACTTAGATGGACAACACGGTCAAACATGCCTTATGTTAACAATAATACTACGATCTTGTATTAAATCCATAGTGAATCCTGTGAAAAAACAAAAATTATATTTTCTGTTAGTATTCTGAGTAGATTTTATAATAATAATGTAATAACAAGAAATAGAAATTTTAACATTATAATAAAGATCCTGGTGGAGTAATTATATATTAAGCTAAGGAACAATCACACAACGAAATTTGATTCAAATTTATTTAGAAGATCAAACACCATCATCGAAAAATTCTATTTCTCTTAATTATCATAATGTATGAAAAAATTATTTAACGATTCACTGAATTCTTCAATATAAATCTATCTAAAGATTGGCCACGACAATCAACCAGAAATAACGTTGTAGCTTATTGTAACATATAACTGTATGTTGTACTCTATTAATAATTTAAAGTTCTTCAACTTCTCTTGCTAATAGCTTTCTCCACCTTGGCTTGTACACGTTATTCTCCAATATTTTCAAGCACTACATTCGTAAACATTACTTCCCGCATATAACTTCGACAGAAAAAAAAGGAATGATTTAAAGGTGCGAAATACGTACACGTCATGATGCTCCGTGACACACGTAGAACGACAGACGTGTACGATGTGTACGATGATGATTGTGAGCGTACAATTTTGGAGTCTCAGTTCATTATAAGCTTAAAGTCAACAATCAGAATCGCCGTGAGGATTTGACAAACGTTCTGGAACTTCGTGTCGAGTTCTTCCTGCACACGATGCACTTGGCGAGAACGTACACAACCACCAGCTCAACCGCCACACGCGCTTTCCTGCGTTTCCTCGTGTCTCGCGATATTTCCCGAGTTTCGACTGCGAATCGTATAGTACAATTTGTTCCAACGAGGCGGGATACTCGACAACGAATACGAAGGCAGATTTCAACCCGGTCTCTTTGAGGTACGGTTTAATTCACGACGTAACGGACAAACCGCGAGAACACCGTGTGCTCACTACGAACGCCATTACTCTCTCTTGGGCGATGACATCCGCTTAGCCGACGCCGCCACTTCCGCCGATGTGCATGCAATATGCATAGTAAGTTACCGCGTTACGGCGAATCACGCGAAAGAAACGTGGACATAATTATGTCTATTATTACTAGGAAAGGGAGATGCTGATTAGTTACTGCTCAAAATTACATGTTTTCCATGTTATTTAGGTGCGGTCTGTTTACAAAGTCATAAAACTGATTTCGATAAACGATGTGAAGTTTACAACTTTTGAATAACTACGTTTTAAAATCTTTTTTAAGAAAAATGCTTTTTTAGTTTTTACAAATTGAATGTTTTACGTAAATATAAAATTTATTGCCCTACTTAAAATATTCTAGAATGCGGTCCACTTGGGCTACAAATGCTTCAAAACACTTTCTATTCTTTTTTTTCAAATAAAAAGAAGAAAAGAAAGTGTTGTGCAGTATTTGGAACATCAATCAGACCGCAGCTAAAGTAATATTATTATAAAAATATAAAATAGAAGAAAAGAAATATGGGAATGAAGGAAAAGTATAAAAAGCGCAGATGCGAGGATCAAATTTAGTATATGATGTTCTCGCTAGAGTGTGCAAATTATATCCTTTCTCGCAAGTACTTTATTTATTCTCAGTAGTATTTATAAAATACATGTGACCTCTCTCTCAAGCATCACGTAGTGGAGAAATGAAACTTTACCTAACCTAACCTATTATTCGCGGGTCTTAGTGTTAAACGGGCTTTCGCGACCGGCTACTCATGACCGGTAAATCTGAGTATAGAATTAACGTGATGATTTATTTTGGTATTTACATTCATCATACAACCTTAAGAGAAGTGTGTGCAGTTTGAGTAATGAATATAATATTTATTCTTATTGTTAATCTAATTAATTAATATTTAACCTCTTTTTAGGCTTGTTTTATGTAGCACATTTATTAATCTTTGAAAGACAGATATTTTCTTTTGCCATATATTTTGTGATAAACAATATTATCCAAGAAGTATGAAAATTAAATGAAGAAGAACAAGAAAAGGATATTACTGTAGACTATGACAGAGGAAAAGTATACAATAATGCACATGCCGCATCATGTACAACAAAAATTGTGTCAAACTCGACCACCTTATAGACAAGGAAGAAAGTTGACATCAATCAAGGTAGCATCACGGAATTGTATCCTACTCTAAAACAAATTGTATTTGTGTTTTTCTTTATTAGAATTAATCTATTATTTAATATTATATAATATTAAGCTAATGTTTAAGATTTTATATACATACATACACAAAATAAGGAATAATAATATCCATTTAAATTAACATTTACCATTTCTCTAGCTTTTCTTAGAAATATAATTGACTAATGTTAATCATTATTATCTAATAATTTAAATCATGAATAATCTTGTAAGCCATATTAGTAATTATACACAAAAAAAACATTTCCTTAACGTACTAGCTCTGTATAACAGGTTTACACAATTAATGATGAATCGCAACATTTGCTGATATGCGGGGTACCAAAATTACAACTAGGAAAAGAAGTAGAGAAACTTGTTCACCCTTACGGAGCTGTGAAAGTAATTCAGTTAGTAGACGAATATCCTTCTGAAGAATTTACGGAGACATATCACGTACATTATGAACATATCCAGAGTGCAAGGTAAATAATCTTGTTCTAAAAAAAACTGCTATCTTTAACATATAATGAATTGCGGAAATTAGAAAATTCACTGAATTATTTTTCATGTAGAATAGCGAAACGTGTTATAGACAATAAAAATTTCTTTGGTGGCCTTCTACATATTTTTTACACGCCTGAGTTAGAAACTCTAGCAGAAACAGAAGCAAAGTTGATGCAACGCCGTAAGGATGTAGCAGTACAAATAAAAAGAAATCAGCAAGATTTGACGAACCCAGAAGTGGACAAATTTATTCCAAAGTATGTTTAAGTATGTTCTGGATACTAAATCTGACATTAATTAATTATATATTAACAGCGTATTATATAGATACAATATAATGATGCAAGTGATAATTAATTTAAAAGTTATGAATCCTATAAAAGAAAAATATCTCATGCCTCAAATATAAAATTACAGAGAACAGTATCATAGAAAAAAGAGGACACCTGCTTTACCTCTCACTGAAGAACGACTCAAGCATTGCTATCCTGGAGAAACACTAACGTCTATTTGCAATGGAATACCTAGGAGCATAGATCCACGTCCTGTGTCCGAACCCAGTTTACCAACCTGGAATAGTGACTGCAGTGTAGCATCCGGATCGAAATCATTGCCAGCACCGTATCAGCCAACTGAACCAGTGATACAATCAGCAGTCCAGCAGACAAATAGAAATGCAGAGTTGAACGAGCGGGAACGGAAGGGGAAAAATTATAAAGGACGGTACATCAACAGAGATGTAAAAGTTAAAATTGTTTGGCCGCGACTTATAGATACCAGGAATATTCTGAAATCAAATACTGAGAAGACAACGAATGTTTTCCGCAACGTAAAAAAAGTGGAGAGTGGAATTACAGTCAAGTTAGTGAAAAAACTAAACAACGAGAAGAAAATAATTATAAAAAATCCAAAGTACGTATCTCTGATACTTGTAATGTAAAATATTTCCAAATATTCCTTATATTTTCATAAAATTTAAATTAATTGAAATATATGATAAAAAGATATTTAAAATCATCTTTTATCATGATTTCATCATGATTATTCAAATTATATTAAAAATGCTACATCTAATCTTCTTCAAACATTTCTTTTTCAGTGTCACGCGATTAATACAATCCAGCGAAAGTCTTCAACATTCAATTCAGATGGCAAAATCTCAAGTTCGTTCAGCAATGGAGAAAACTGATGCTTAAATATTCATTAGTATGGTAGAAATCAGATTAAGTAGACATAGATAGGTCTATTATACATTAATTTATTTATGTCAAACTAAGCATGTACATAAATGTATAATTGTATTTGCAACTGACAATGTAAAACAAGTTTAATTATTTCTAATCTATTCTTATTGTTAATTAATTCAAATTATATAATATAAATGTGTAATTTAAATGAAAATTGTACAATTTGGATCCCACTGAGTATCATTTCTAGCGTTTCCACTGTGTTTCTTGCATGGTGGAGTATTCTCTTGTTGTACCTTACTAGACAAAGCTTTATTCCTCAACAAGTGTTGTGGTGATTTTGTTGCTATTCTTTGCACTTGTTCATTGTTAGATCGATTGCCCAGAGGTGTTCGATTCTGAAAAAAGAATTGCTTATTAGTATTTGCAAATACACAATTTCTTACATTTGTATGTGCTGGTGTAAGACATCGTAAGTCACCTTGAACGTTTCAGTTCTATATTTGTTGCCAGGATTGAAAATATTTTCCTCGTTCGAAACTAGTTTAGCATCTGTTCCGATATCCTTTTTTTTCTTTCCTGCGATCTCTTCTCTTTTATTTTCTCCTGTTTTTACTAATTTCGGTAAAGTGACACTAGTGTCATCAAATGTTATAATTATATCTTCCCTTGGACTCGCATGTGGCGGTAATGTCTCAACATTCTCTTTTTCTTCCTTACCTGACTTGCTTTCTTCCGACGAGGGATCCTGCCATACCTTAATCTTATCACTGTGACTTTGTAGATTTTGCTCGCAATAAGAATCCTCTGAGATATGCATCGTTTCAACATCCTGCTGGATGTCTTCGCAATCATCCTGCTTATCTACGTTATCTTCCTCTTTATCAATTGCAATTGTCTGTTCGCTTGAGATTAACTTTTCCTCCGAGTCTTTAACTTTCAAATTCTTAATAACTGTAACCTCTGCCTCACTTTCAAAGACAGTTGTTGAATCGGAATCGGACTGAGGTGTCCTGACACTAATCTCCTTGTATAAGATTTTGGGGTTGTACACATCTGTATCGTAACTGCCTTTGCGAGTCAAATTTTCCTGCGATCGTGCTTTTAACTTCGCAATAGATTTTGGTATCAAAATCGGAGTTCTACTGAAATCTGCAGCTGGAGATCTAGGATCTAATCCTAAAACATTGTAACGTTCCTTATCTATTGGTGTAAGCATTTTCGGATGTTTCTCGTCGTTAATATTTGGTGTTAAATAATGTTGCATCCCATCCTGTAAAAATATGTAATATGGAAAATTAATATAAATATAAACAAGATTTTCCTTCATGAAGCAAACATAAAAATGTGTTTGTAAAAATTATAATTTATATTACAAAGAAAATATTTATGGTGAACATTAAGTAGCATCATTTAATACAGATATAGAATTTCAAAATTTTCCTATATTTCTATTTCATGCAGCATGTTGCATAGACAACAAATGCATGTAGCAACAAGTATAAGATATTAATATAAATTAATTATTAGATAACATACGGAGTCTGACGATTGACCACTATCCGTTAATTTTGGTAAACGTTTTTTTGGTGTCAATGGTTGCATCACTACATCCATATCAGTTTCCAGATACTGCTTTGTCTGTAAATACCTCGGAATTGCACTAGGTACCTTATTGGTCATTGAACCCTCGGTGTTAATCTATACAATATTAAAATATATTATTTATATGCTTTTTTCAAAATACAAAATTATATGTAAATAACACATAGAGCTTCTCCCTAGTCGAATTTTTATTAGGATTTTACCTCAAGAGGAGTTCTTGGAATTCCTGCCGAGGCAGAACGTGGATCAACTAGTACCCTTCTTTCAGACAATATTGGTGTACACATATTATCATTCGCATCCGCCTGTTGCTCAGTTGCCTCCACTTCATTGTCTTCTTTTCGAGTTCCACTGGTGTAAAACAGCAACTTGCTCGCGAAATTGCCCATAATTTTTGCGTAGACTTTAGATAAAAAAAAAGTTAGTTTTTCTTTCAGAACAATTCATAAAAATAGGCAAAATTAAAGGAAAACGAGTGTCCAAAACGATTTTGGCAAATAATAAATATAAAAAATTCTCAATAATCACACATTAAAATTGTATTTCGTGCTACGTAGTACGAAAGTCGGTGCGTAATTCTTTGTTCTCACATAACTAAATATATTAAATTTCTTTTTTCCGTTAATACGTTATTTTCTTTTCATATCACTTACCGTTTAATTAGTATAAGCAACGTAAAAACTTCGTTTTCAAACGTGAAGCAACAAACTTAAAAGAATTGAAGAATTACACGTGCCCAACTCCAACTGACGAGAGTTAAATGACTTTTTCTTATTCCGCTAAAATGGCCTCTCAAACGTCCAACCTGGCACCGTCCTGCACTGTCCATTCCATGAGGTCAAATGGCTCAAACTTTAAATCGCTGTTTACTTTCAAAAATCAAACTGAAACGCTCGAGCATTGCCAACTGAGAGGAATGTGAAATCAAGTACTGCCAACGTAACGCACATCTTTGTTACTAATCATATTAAGAAATTGACTTGAAAATTCCATTGAGAAGTTGAGCGAGAGATTTAGCGAAGTCCGACCAAATTCTGTAGAATCTGGCGATCGATCATATAAAATAAATCATATTTATATTATTTATTTAAATAATCAACAATCACGGCTCACGAATACGTAGATGTGATATCTATGATCCAATTGGTACAACGTCACGTGGCTTGAAGTATCGACTCGGAACGCAGCAACGCTAGAGATTTCTGCGTGACTCGTAATGGCCAATGAATCTTTCGCTTTAGTCGCAGTTCTACACATGCTGTAAGATGATTGGTTATCACATCGTACAGGTAACAGGTATCTGAAAATTTCCTTCGTTTAGAGGTTAAAAATAACATTTATACAAAACATGATAGCTATTCAAAGTTTTCAGTAATTCCAATGATATATAAACTGTGATAATTGTATTAATGTAGATAATTTAAATATGAGAAAAATTAGTTTTGCTTGTTTTTGAACATTGACATGAAAATTAATTAAAGACAAGATTTGCGCGTGCATGAAGTAAGTCAACGTTTTGTTCACAAAACAGATATAATTAAATTGAATATACAGGAAGACAATATGTGCAATGCTATATTGCAGTATTTTTCTTGTGAAAAGTATATTTGTCACTGAAACAAAAGTGTAATTGTATTCACTGTATTTACAAGTGACTGAAATCTGTAAACAAAACCATCATTGCAATATGCTGAAAAGATTTGAGTGTCCTCAATGCGGATCATGTTTCGACCGTGCTTCGCAACTGGATTATCATCATCGCAGTATACACCTTCGAGAGAGATCTCAAGTATGCCAAATATGCAAAAAGGGTTTCTTTCGCAAGACAGACTTACGCACCCACTTGAACATTCATATGGGAACAAACTTTTATATTTGCGAATTCTGTGGAAGGCAGTTCAGTCATGTATCAAATCTTATAAGGCATTGTAGGATGCATACAGGTAATTAAATCAAATATATATATATATATATACTTTAAAGATATAAAATAAATGTAACGAGCATAGATATTATTTTTCGCAATGTATGTCATCAATGTAAATATTAAGATTAAATTATTCACACATACAAATGTAAATAGAACATAAGTGTTAAATATGATAACTAATGTATTTTCACTTGTATCGTTTATAGGACTGAAACCATATTCATGTTCAATTTGCGATAAGCGCTTCACACAAATTTCCTCGTTAGTGAGACATAAACAAATGATACATGGAATACCAAAGGAAACTGTGCATCAATATTACGATCATAGTCTTATCAGTAATAAATCACAAACTAGTGATCACCTATTGAAGGAGAATAAGGTGACAATCCTTTATTATTATCAGCTTATTCATATTATTATTATTAGTATCACAGTACAAATTTTTAGTCTGTTAAAAGTGTTGCGACGAAGCAACAAACAAGTGCTAACAAACAATGCCATTGCAAATCTTCCGGGGAAAGTTCCGATTGTATCTGTTCAAAAGCTCTCTTGCGACAATATGAAAACCATTATTCCGAGAGTATTATGCTACCAGAGTACAATAGCTGTAAAAAGGTGATTATTATATTATATATATGACACTTTTATAAGATACTTCTGGTCACATTTCGTTGCTTGTATTTTTCAGATAATAGATAATGGCACAGATAATGCTACAGAGAATGAATTCTGTATGGAACAGAGATATCAGAGTATCACTACAGATCCAGATGTGCAGAAAAATGAGGCAGTTCCGGATCAGCATAATATTAATATGGATAATAAAATGTGCTCATCCCTATCACAAACTGACGATTACATAGCGTCTAAAGAGGTAAGTACCTGATAATTTAAATTTAATCATAATATACAAATATTAATTCAATTCAAAATTTATTCCAAGTTTGAAGAAAGTAATTTGGACTGTGAGAATACAAATCAATTTTCACAAGATTATTTTGCTGAAATTGAAGAAAGACTCGGATCTATTGATTTGGCCATGAACAAGACCGTTGTTTTAAATCCACCTCAAGATACAGTCAACAATCACGAACAGATACAGGCCAAAGACAATGTAATTTATTTACATCAATTCGATAAAAACAATTTTATCTTTTTACCTCGAGATAGAGGGCCTAATGTTAATGCATTAGAAGCTGAAAACTATGAAAACTCTTGGAGGACGAGCGATCTGCACACACATATGATCCAAGAGGCTTGTAAAGAGGTTTCCACAAACGGTATCAGAACGTTAAATATGGACGCAAACTTGCAAACTTGTAATTCCGATGATGTTTCAGTAGATCAAAAGCTCTTGTACAGACAGCTATGCAAAGACGCGATTAGCGAAAATAAAAAATGCAATAAGCCACTGAATGATGACGTTACTCAATTGTACATAGAACTTATCAATTCAGGAATGTTGAAATTTGATGAATCTCGATATTGTAATAACACAGATTCAGACGGCGTGAACCTTAATCACACTATAAAATCTCAGCATTCTACAAATATTGCTAACAAAGATGCGATATGTACTCCCGTTACTATGCAAAATCAGGATAATCTGCTGCACGATGAAGATAATCTAGATAGTTTTAATAATACAAATGACGTGATGTCAAATAATGAAAAGCCCATGTTACGATTAGTACAAACAGAAACCGGTGAACAATTTTATGAATTCATGATAAGTAATTTGGTAGAAGACATGCAAAATATTTCGTGCGCCGAGGACTTGGAGAACGAAGTGGAGGAATCCATAAACACCTTTAGGCATTGTCAAAAACTGGACTCAAATTCGAAAGGGAGCAACGGGGAAAATGATCAGATGGAACATCAGGAAGTGTTGGAAAGCTTCGCTGGCATAAATAATGAATTCAATTATACGCAATTCGATTTTCACGGGGAGGAAAAGAATTTCACCATTCTCTGTCACGACGAATCTGAACGTATCCAACAAGATTCAAGAAATAACATTTATGATAATAACGTGCAAGAAAAAAATACGCAAAACTACAATACCGAGCATTTAGAATTACTGGAACACGAATCGCACGTGGATTTTGACAAGTACGTCGAAACGAATCTCGAAGCCTTTGAAAGATTAAATTATGAAAATTGCAGTGAGAAATTTTTGGAATTCGTGGAAGTTGCCGATATTGGTATAGAGAACTCAGGATGCAAAGAACCGTCAATGGTGCGTTTGATCCAAAATGATGATGGCGAGCAGTTGCTGGAATTATTGCAAGATTCTCAAATTACGGGACAAGAATCGAATCAAGATTTTACAGTACAAACTAACGATTTTGACAAAGACTGTTCAAACATTTTGCAAGATAATAATAAAACGGTAGACTATTCCAAAAGTAAATCAGACTTTTTCACGTATGTCGAAAATAATATGTCATTAGAAGAGAATATAAATAGCAATCGCAGCATGGAGAATAACAATGAGTGCATAGAAAGTAGTAATAACACGTTTGAAAATATAGCAATTGGTGAGGGTACAAGTAACGAGAACTCTGCCAAAACATCGGAGGAAGCAAAAAAACCGAAGGCTACTTCGAAAAAGTTTCAATGCTCTGTGTGCAAGAAAGCGTTCTCGTCAGCTTATAACTATAAACAGCATATTGGCGTTCACTTTACCGATCAGCAGAAATTTCATTGCAAGGAGTGCGGGATATCTTTTGCTTGGAAAACTACGTTCAACAAGCACATCGCTAACAATCATAGCTCAGACGGGCCGCAGAAATTTGTTTGTGAGATCTGCCCAAAGGTCTACAGTACCTTATCACAAGTTAATGTAAGTGTAAGGTCATATAAATTATTCATTTTACATAGACACGTGTATTTATATTATAAACGCAATATTTGTGCAGGAGCACATAAAAAGGGACCATCTGAAGGAGCGCAACCATGTTTGTCTTCTCTGCGGCAAATCTTTCTTCAAGAAATCCGACTTGAAGACTCATAGTAGAACGCACACGGACGAGCGTCCCTACGTTTGTCGCGTGTGCGGCAAACGGTTTCATCATCAGAGCCACATCATCCGTCACGAGCGTACGCATTCAGGCGAGAGTCCATTTGTCTGTGACGTTTGTCAGAAAACTTTTATGCAGCTCAGTTCCCTGAAAGCGCACAAGCAGAAGCATCAACAGGTTCAAGTGGATTTCCTGGATTACCAAATCGATGAAGACGACCCCACAGCATTGGTGACGCTATGAAATAAAGACATACATATGGTTGCTATTGTATTATAATGTATAGCAGTCTTGTCTATTTTATCACATCTCTCTCTCTCTCTCTCTCGTTATCTTTTTTTGTAATTGTAAACCTGAATGATGTTACACGCGTATGCACGCGTGTATTTATTTATTTATTCATGTTGACTTGTACAGGTACAGTATATATGTACAGTTTATGGGACTTTATATAAAGATATACGTTGAATATATCTTTTTGTAGCAAATTATTCCGCAATCGATGAGAACAGAGGATGATCTCGTGAAAAAGAAAGAAAATCTGAGGTAATGGATGTAATTCAAATTTGGCACGCGCAGTCGGGCAATCGCGCGAACGGAGCCGCAAAATACCTCTCTCGAATAATCGAATCTGCTAGTGAAAATCGCTCCGCCTGTTTGGCAGCCCTGCTAAAAAGTGGGGGTAGAGCACACATGCTGTCTGCAAACTGAAAGCACGAAACGAGAAAAAATGAAATAAAACCGACAGCTCCGAAAAGTTTTCTTTAGATCGTGCGGTATTTCAAACGATATTCGGACGAAATTAAAATTTCATCGGTCGGCCGCACGCCCCCAGTTGTTCTCGGAATTATGATCGATATCATTTTCACGCGCTGCAGCGGCCCACGCACGCAAATTTGATTTTCATGTCGACTTCTCGCTAACGAGGGGCAATACAACAAACAATACTCTCGCGAGGATATATACAAGCGCTCTACCGATTCAAGAAGAAGGAAGGTAAGGAAGGTCACTCGCGTGGTCTTGCGGTTATTATCCGCGGGCGATCGCCATCGTGAGGACGCTAAAACCGCGATAAACCGCGTCGTCTAATATTATGACATGACTCACGTTCGCGCTACGTTCGCGATTCGTTCGCGAATTTTCGAGCTCGTCCCCGTGCCCGTTCGACCAGCGTCTCCCGTGCTCCGCATTCTCGCACACGCACTCTCGCTCGTATTGACTGTCGCGATCCCACGCGAGCGAGTGGCGTGCCCGTCCGGTGATCGTGGATGAATATAAACCGCACCCGAATGTCGTAGCGCTGTTATGATAGATCGGCGCTCGTCCCCCAGGTAGCCGAGAGATCACGTGTGCGAGTCAGTCGTTTCGATTCAGCGGCGCGATCGGGCACGACAATTGCGTGATACACGAATTTAATAGGCGGCCCTAACCTCACACAACTGCGATAGCTCGCTCGGCCGCTGTCTCTTTCTGTCTGTCTCGTTGTCTCGCTCGCTCTCTTTTTCTCTGTCCTCTGGCACGGGGAGATGTCAGTTTAACGTTCGACGAAAAAAAAAGTCCAGTTACGTTACTCTCGCGACTGCTTCAATACCGCTTAACCCATTTATACGATAACGTGCGTCTTCGCTGCGTGGTAAGAAGCTGATCACCCCGCTTACGGGATATTTGCACCATCCATGGTCCCGTATTCCCGTACTCGACGGATGTGAATGCTATGCCAGAGTTTTATGTCTCCTAATTTCCATTATTCTATATTTCTACGTTTCCGCGATATCATTCCCTAAAATAGAATATTTAGTTTATCTCTTGCACAGATTTATTAATAATATACGCATACAGCTTGCGAGATTAATCATTTATAAATAATACATGTTTTTAATTATTTTTTACGTGTACGTTTATGATGCAACGATTTTGTTATTTATTTTGTTCATTTTGTCCAAAGTACCTAACTTTTCCTGCTTTATGCAAGTTTGTTTACCACTCCATCCAGTGTCTGTACTTAATTTACAAAGCATTGTACGACCAATCTCACTATTTGTCTCTTCTTGCTGTTTTTATTCTAAATAGATGTATTCCAGGTAGAACCTGTCAGAAGCAATAATTGTTTCTGCAATAAGTGTCGATAAATTTAAATAGAATATAAACGATGCTGTTCTCTTCATGTTGACATAAATGTATAAATAGATTCGACTCATATAACTTTTTTAGATTAATCATTATGATATTATAATGATACACATGTCCCTATTTTTGAGATTCAGTTAATCAGTTGCGTTTAATATTAATATTTAAAGACGTAACATAGTGCTAAGATATATTGGACTAAGACAACTGTGTGCTATGAAAATAACCTATGAAAAGTGGTACTAAAATATATTCACTGGTGAAAATTAAGTAAATTAATATATCTCTATGCTTAATTTGATAAATAAAACATTAGACTCAAGTAAATTAAAAACTTTGTGTTCCAGTGAACATATAGGGATGCCACGCAGCAAACGCAGAGGGTCCACCAGTACAAATCATAATCATGCTCCCTTCGATATGTCAATGCCTAGTGCACATGATGAGAATTTACCTAGGCATCCTTCAAAACGGTTAAGACATACCTCTAGGTAGATATAGAAAATTATATTTCTTATAGTATATCCAAGTATTTGTTAATATATATTAACAAATACTTAATATATTTATTAAGATATTTTACAATATTTTATATTATATATAGTAGTGCTCAAAAGTATTTTGTTCATACAAAACTTTCCTCATAAATTTAATCGTAAAACAGATAACGTTACATGAATAATAATATTGTTTGCAGCACCAGACGTTATTCAAAAAACGAAGATGTATCCAATACATCGACGTTTTCTCAAAAGCGTTGTATCGCTTGGTTTAGAGAATATACCTCACCGGACGATGTAGACACTCTCGGCCCAGAAGGAATGGAAAAGTTCTGCGAGGATATCGGTGTAGAACCTGAAAATGTAGTGATGCTCGTGCTTGCGTACAGAATGAACGCGCGCCAAATGGGGTTTTTTACGATGACCGAGTGGTTGAAAGGTTTCTCGGAACTTCAGTGCGATTCTATTAGTAAAGTACAACAAAAGCTCGAGTACCTAAGGAATCAATTAAACGACCCATACACGTTTAAGGGGATCTACAGATATGCTTACGACTTTGCCAGAGTACGTGCATGATGTTACGTATATATCAGATTCAAGTGTGCACACGTGAACGTAACGTGATCTTTTTGTAAAATTGCTTCTGATTATTTCACTTGAATTTTGTGCAGGATAAGGATCAACGGAGTATGGACATGGAAACGGCGAGAGTAATGTTACAGCTGCTCTTGGGAAAACATTGGCCATTATTCACACAGTTTGCTCAGTTCCTAGATCAATCGAAGTACAAAGTGATCAATAAAGATCAATGGTGCAACATATTAGAATTTTCACGTACAATTAATCATGATTTATCCAATTATGATTTAGATGGAGCGTGTAAGTATGTACAAGAAGAATGCTGATGCTGACTACGATAAAGATATAACAAGAGCATCTAATATAGATCTTGTTTTACATATATGACACATGGTGATCTTTTAGGGCCAGTAATGCTCGATGAATTTGTCGAATGGTTGAAAATTCAACGGGGGGAGGAAGCATCATCGATAGAAGCAAGAGGCAGCTGAAACATCTTATGAAAATAGTCTATTGAACTAAGAACAATTCTTTTTTTATCATGATATTTTGTTAATAACGGAATTTGTTTATAAATCATAACCATACGACGTTCAATTACCATCTCATTCGTATTCTCTTTTTTTTTTATTAAACGGTAATGTATTGTGTAAGTAGCTTATCGTAATATGATTTACAGTATCTTCTATACGCTCGGTCGAGAAAATCCTCGTTTGACTGCTCCGGTTACTTCTCATCACTTACAATTAATCCAGGGTTTGTCGGAACTCTTGTGATTAAAAATAAAACTATTTTGATATAAGATTTACTTGTGCAATTTATAAAAATAATTTGAGATATCAAATTCAATAAGTGAGCTGATATGACAATTGTCAAATCAAGTAATATCTTAAGGTAATGATTGCCATTGACTTCCAATGATTGTAGACTGCACATTTTATGTTATTGCGAATTAAACGTTTTTACTACGTACTTCTTAATAATAAATTAAATGGATTATTTAAATATAAACCTATAAGCAGCCATGTATAACTTGCACATTCCACTGACTTTATTTGGTAATACGCTCAACTTTGCATTCTTTATGATTTTCTGGAACTAATTCTGTTGAGGCATTGTTAGCTTCTCGTGTAAGTAGCTTATCTGTATCATCAAATCTTATGTGGACAACAAAGTTTTCTACAAAATTTAGGCGTGTACAATATTGTCAAAAAAAAGAAACCAATTAAGAAGTACGCGAATATCACTAAGTAGAAAATCATTGGTGGAACATACATTATGCAGGTGCTACTACAACGTTTAGTATTCTGAAAGCAGTACCATAAAGTGTCAATATCATGCGCTATTTAGTCAAAATTAAATAATTCCTGTAAAATTATGAATGTATATTAGAATAACGAACTCTTATTAAAACATTACAATATTTATTAAATAAATATTTCTTGATCTTTCGGATTTATCGATATCACGATCTATGCTTTATTAATAAGAGATTTAATAATGCAAGATTTGTCAATGAGAGAAAGACTTATTTCACAGTTTGCAGAAGCTCCCACTTCATATCACTGTTTTTCATTCAGTAGTTTTAACAACATACGCACCTAAACGAATTACTTTCCCACTCATCTCGTGCATCTTGAATTTTCGGTACTAAGATCTGATATTTTAGAGACACCTCCAACAATTATTGCGAAAATTTTGAAACTGATGTATGGTGATCGTATATATATACACATACACACATGAAACAATTATGTAAAATATATTAGTTTGATAAAGTGTTGATCGCTTTCGTTTAATGAATTTATTGAACTGATCTTTAAACTTGTGCGTCACTCAAGCCATCTTGTAAATCAATTTGATAAAATGCAAAAACATAATAATCGACAATATGCAAAGTGATCATGGGTTCGTTGAGCCAGTTTTAAGCTAAACTTGCCAATTTGGGAACATATATATATTTTACCTGCACATGTATTTCATATAAAGAATTCAATTAGAGAGTATTTATTAATGATGTGACTTTTGCATTTCTCTTATATAGGTTCTAATAATATAAAAGCATGAATATAAAATTTTTGGAAAGGGAGGATTCATTGAATATTTGTAGATTTACATGTTGTAAGTTAAAGATGTGAGTTAGAATTCGTTCCAGATTGCTGTAATAATATTACTGCCATTTGGTGAATATAATATGTATTTGATGATAATCAGAAGAAGAATAAAATACCTTTTTTTTAGTATTTCATTTATTCTTGGTAACTATTCTTGATAACAAAATGAATGCATTTGTAGGAAATAAAATGCAATTGTGCAAAATGTTTGCTACAATTTTCTGGATAGAAAAGTACATAACGACCACAAGTTTTCCATAATAAAACTTTCGTAACATGCATTTTCTAATACGTTATGATTATCTGTACATATTCTATACATTAATTCTTTATATATACAAGAAATGTAAAAACAATTTTCTAAATATATATAACTTAACAAGGGGCATATATAAATAATACATTTTATATTTAAATAATGGTACTAGATGATTGTACGCTTAAAAAATATATATATTTAATGCATCGCAGAGAGCACAGCCTCAATTAACCGAACTACACATTTTAAGAGAAAAAATGACACTGTCCTAAAGTAATGATAGCAATACTGCCAACAGTTAGCAGAAGAAATAAGTATCTACCCTTAATTGGTATCCTGAATAATCTAGCGCTCATTTTTAAAGAAGACGTGTACAGAAGTATGCTATCGAGATCTTCTCCTGGAGTAGTCTGATACACGAACGGTCGGATACGTATCTCGTGTCCTACGGCCCGAATCATAGAGCAAGCATTTGTTAAACGCGCAGCCTGAAGGAAAGACACATGTTCGTGAATCTGAGTCGAAAAGAAATCATTTAATATTTTTAATACGACATTATACCTGAATAAATGGAGCAATCGATATTAAGATCCATAATACAACATTCATCACGTTGACGTACGTAACTGGATAATTATCCTCATTGTTAATGTAGTACTGAAACAGCCATGCGATGCCCGCAGCTGCCCACGATAAATTAACTATCGTATAAATGCACACAGCCGGGCCTAATTCGTCATTAAAATATTTCAGCAGTTTCTTAAATTCGTCGATGTCCTGCAAATCACGGAAATAGCTAAAATTGCCGGCTTCGATAAAAGACAGGCGATAAAAAACTGTTTAAGCCACGAACTCTCATCCAATCAATGGGTGGCAGAATATGTTGCAGCAACTTTCCACGTAGAAAATGTAGATGTGACATTAACAGCTGTCCTTGCAAACAGTAGCTTGTGATAATAGTTCCCTGGACCATATCATGCCACAAAGTGCAGATGATTAAGAATACTTTTAGCGTTATCTTCACCTGATACGGGCTAGGCAGAGGAGTAGATATAAAAATTATTCTTGATTTATATTCTTTTTTTGTTGTATATATGTATAAATTGTTCGTCTCGTTAGTGACAGATAATACCTATTCTCTACCCATTGAAATACGATATTTCCCTTGGCCATCTGAATATTCACAGTAATTAATGCCATCACCATCCATACTATGCTCAATGCTATAAACAACCATAATATATGTACAAGGCGCTTCTGATTGCCTCGGTTTATCGGATTCGAGGAAAGCAGGAACGCTCTCTCCATTAGATTCTGCAACTGCTCGTTTTCCTTAACGCGAAACAAGTATATCGTGTATAAATACGCGATCAGATGCAATATACTTGGAATTAAGTAGCTGAAAATCACATTTCCATAGCAAGACGGTTCTTGCGTCCATTGTTCGTTAACATTTGCTACATTTTGCTCTAACACTAATACTTTGTAACAAAATCCCCGATCTCTTCTGAAAATAATAAATATATCCATTTTATTATAGCGCCTATACAAATTAAAAATTATAAATAACTTTAAAACAAGCTAATAATATAAATCATTTCTAAAATAATGAAATGTATTTTACTGATAGATTTCTAACTTACATTTTTTTCTTGTATCTGCTCTATTATTTCATCTAGTTTTTATTATTCTTATAATGTGTACATGTGCATATTACAATATGTAGGTATGCAAAAATAGAATATTACAAATAAACTTACCTAAAACAAGCCATATACTGTAAAACATATCCAATACATATAAATATAATGACTTGTAAAGTATGAAGATTCGTTAAAATAGAACACCATAAAAAATGGTTAGATTCATCGCTACTGGTTGGTCTCAATCCCATTACGCCTAACAATCTCAAATATGGCCTTAGTATTTTATGTTTGCAATAATGAAGTACTGCAGATGTGCTGATAAAGTTTTCATAATCTTCAGTGATTTCACCCATATGCTGCATAACAAATAAATCTATATTAAATAATATTAGAACTATGCAAAGCTGGGGATCGACGTGTTAACAAGAATATCAGCTTACATCAGTGCTCTGAAAAGTTGAAGTTATACTTGTTAAAATGGATGGTACAGAAATTTCTGTATGTTCTTCGCAATTCTGTTGCGTTGTATCTTTACTACTATTCTTGAGTTTATTATTAGATTCTACCTGCAAATAATATTGCATTTCAATTAGAAAGAACATTCTATTATACTATAAATTATATATATATATATATATATATATATATAAAAAAGACACATGCAAAAAGAATGTATATATAAATTTTTAAATTATACAAATGGTTATTTATGTGTAGCTTGTTTTACATATTAATCTTAATTTATTTTGCAAAATATATCTTATCTTATTATCTTAATATAGTCTACAGAAATAGTTTTGATAAGTGTATCATAAATCTCATAAGAGAATCATTTGGACAATGATCAATTTGTGTGAAAATGCAAGTTATGGATCACAATTAGAGATTAATTTCCTTCATGAAATGTTACATTAAGATTATACGAGACAAATTCAAAATAATGCTTGTAAGATTCGATTGTTCAATGTTTGTTTACCATAAAAACCAAAACAAACTACTGTTATAACTTCATTTTAGACTTTGAGGCTATTAAGTCGATATACCGAGAAGGAGCTACATTTCGATGTTATCATCACGATATCTCGCATCTCACAAAGTGATAATTGTAAAAATAGGATTACGCAATTTGTTACAGCTGAATTACTGACGAATATATTTCACCCGTTGAAACAATGGTTAACTACTCACCAACGCCATTTCGGGCTCCCTGGAGCGCAACGCTTTTGAACTTGGAAAGAAAATATTTGTATCAATAGTTTGACATGTGGCTCACCCTAACATGTATTTAAATATCACTGTTTTCTGATGACACTTCACCTTTGCTCGGAGATATCTATGTGCATCGCGACTAAGCAAATTATTGCGTTTGCATAAGAAGCACGTACAGCATTAGAGCCGGTGACAAATAAATGAATAAAGAAAGAAGAACATCTTATTTATATTTTATATTTACAAAATTTAATTTACAAAAAACATAAATATATAAACGTTAACGTTTCTTTTTAAAGATACTCGTTGCAGGTCGTAACAGCTCGTTGTATCCTCTTCTGTAATGTTTCACTTCGGGGCGTTTTTTCTACAAAAAGACGGCAGAATATGAGAAATGCAATATTCTTCTAATATGATGAAACTAGACGCTCGTGTACGTTACCTTTCCGACAGTAAACGTCATCTCTCTATTTCCACCTGAGCTTGACACTTTAACATTGTGCGCCTCTTCGATTTTCAATCTTTCACCTAATGTCGCTCTGCAAAATTACAAGGCAAATATTACAAGGCGGTTTCAAACGCGAGATTCAGAATGCAAAGGCATAATGTATAACGAGCTAAAATAATATTGATATTTACTTGCTCTGCTTCTTCTTTACTGGTTCACCTACTTCGAATTTCACATTATTCTGAATTTCATCTAACTTCGGTTCATTCTTTACTACCGAATCATTATTCTCGTCCCCACTCTCTTCCTCTCTTTCTCTTTTATTTTTCCTTATTAATCGATAATTCTTCTGCACTTCTTTGACCCATGGCTTCTCATCGTCCGAGCTCTCATCGTCCGAGTCATGTATGAAGCTTTCATCTGAACTATCGGCTTTACGAAGAAGATAATTTGATATGAATAATCGATATAAATATAAATAATAGGTTTTCTTGTAGATAAAATATTTTTTTAGAAATATTTTCTAACAGAAGGAACATTTTATACTTTTTCTTACCGTGTGGTTCATCCTCGTTGGGCGCTTCTTTTTCTTCTTCTTCTTCCTCTTGTGCTAATTTCTGTTTTAACTTCATAGCTTTATTTTTATGAAGTTGAGAAATAACAGGATTTAACAAACCATATTCTTCAGAATTCTGATCAATTTGGAAATCAGGATTGTTAAAGAGAGCTTTAAACCGTTCGTCGTTGAGCAGGTTGGACGATGCTCGCTTCTTTTTGTTTTTGTTATTTGCATTGTCCATCAACTTCAATGCCAGCTCTTGATTTATACTTGGCAACTTTTGTATCTAGCGAAAAAAGATTGTAAGAATCTGAATGTTGCTTTCTTTGAACATACTTTGACTCAAAATGGATATAATATTTTCGTGTATAGAATTGAAATAATTGAAGTGAAAAATACCTGTACTCTGCTAGCAGCCTCCTCGTCAATCTTCTCGCGAATCCTTCTCTTTTTGTACTCTGCAAACTCGAACGGTTTCATCACATCTCTTGCTTTCCTATATAATCGGATGTCTATAAAGTAACCGTGCATGTAAGCCCTGAGTAGATTAGTGCCTTTCAAGTGCGAGAGACCCAATTCATTCAGTTCTTTCTCAGTTACAAATTTGTAATCGTCATAGATGATATCATAATTCAGTTCTTCCAATTCCTCCGTAAGATTATCGAGGAAACTGCACCAGTAAGGGGCGGGACCGAGACTAGGAATGTAGTACGTCTGCATTTTTGTGGTCTCATTGGCCATCAAGAGCATGCCAGTATCTGGTATAACACATAAATCATTAAAGTCATGCTGCGCTTCTATGGATGTATAAAGTTTTCCCTGAAAAAAAAACAAATGAAATGATGAAATTTTAGTTGTAGAATAAAATTTATCTTGCAGCTTGCATTTTGATTTCTCATAAATATATTTAAAGTGTACCGATTTTCCGATAATGAATAAATTTTCACACTCACGTTATCCCTTTCCCATATTTTTACAATGGAACTGTCCATGGAGTAAACCAGATCCATCTTTTGGTGGAAATCTATACACTTAATTGACAATCCATACATGTGATCTTTCACAAAAAACGGCTTGCCGGACCGTATATCGTACAGTAGTACTTGGCCCGTCGACGTACCGACTCCTACATTCAAACCTCCTTGACATTTCAAAGCAGTAATTGCGGGTACTGCTTCCATCCTAATAAAAAACATCCGCTGTATTAAATTCTGACAATGATATTTCGTGGCAAAGACAGATTCCATGTTGCATCCTACTTGTCTTGAGTGATACAGTGCAGCGCGCAGTCAAGGGTGCCCACCCTATTCTTAGATCTTGGATCCCAAGCTTCAATTTTACCATCCTGTGTACCAACCATGAGTAGGTGATGCAATGGATTTATCTCACATTTATTTATCGAATTTGCTTCCGTTACGAATGACTGTAAAAACTGACCACGTTCAAGGTTTATCCTATATATTTCATTACTGCAAATATATATCATCGTTACTATCTTGAACACATATGCACAAATTTTTACACAATATGTTTCAGATAATGATAGAACAGTCGTGTAATATACTTTTAAGACTTACCTATTGCCTACAATGAAGGCATCGCATGATGGATAATGGTATTTTAGATCTCTTCCAAAATGTGGCACTCTGAGTCTGTAATATTTTCCATGAATAGCGTGAAATTCAACATAGCGATCACACTGAAGAAATATTAACTAGAACAAAGTACAATAAGTTTAATAATCATTTTGATTGTTATTTTACATGCATATATTAAAGCATTATCTTGAAATGATTAACACACAGTAAAATTAATTTATCTCAATTGTTTTCTAAAGCCTCCTAACATTAAAACTTACTTTGCTGTAGTCATCTGATAATACTTCAAAAGTAACCACTTCGGAATCAAAACATCTCTCAAATTTTAATGACAAGTTATTTACATCGAAGCACTTTACACGTGGTTTGTAAGTCCCTGTTGCAAGAATATATTGTCCATCCTTGGATACTCTGATGGACGTGCTCACACCAGGCATATCAAAATCCTGTATAAGTTCGATACGTCGTCGTATATCTATTGACAAAAAATTGCAATGTTAAATAAACTTTAAAAGATATATTAGAGATATTGAAAATAGTCTTGTTAATATGAAATAAAGAATATACTGTGTGCAATAATTCTTACCAACATTCTTCTTCAATAAACGTCTCCTTTTTTGTTCAGATAACCACTGGAAAAAAGGAAACAAGAAACAATATTAAGCAATCTTATTTATATTAAAATTAAGATAACCTAAAATAATTTAGTGTGTACACAAGTTGACATCTTTACCTCAGGGAGAGACTTCCCAGCGCTAAGATTATAAATCTTTATATTGTTCGGCGCGGATACTTGCATTTTGGCAGTACTTTATGTAACATAAACTAGATAAAATCCTTTATAAATCTCTGGCTGTCGTCATATTTACTCCGAGAAAAACACGTGGAGAACATCAAACTGTTATTTCGATTAGTATCTCTTTGCACTCTCTGCACTAAAAATGCGACGAGTACATTTTTCCAGATTGGAACGAATAAGAAAAAAGATGAAAGAGAGTGAATAAAAGCAAACGTGCATGACACAAGGCATATTCGCATGAACATGCGCCTTTAAATAATTGTACATACATACGCTGATTGGACAACTACAGCGTGTAGTTTCTTTCTAGAAGAGCTGTG
Organism: Ooceraea biroi; assembly: GCF_003672135.1. NCBI lineage: Eukaryota > Metazoa > Arthropoda > Insecta > Hymenoptera > Formicidae > Ooceraea > Ooceraea biroi. Next base: position 11,768,156 of record NC_039510.1, read on the forward strand.
ACTGCATAATTTTCCCCTAGAGAGAAAAAGATGAACTGAAAATCTTGTACAAATAATACAATAATTACAAAGACGTAATTTTATTATAAAAGTCAGATTAATTAGACATTATCTGAGCGATATTACAACAATGAAGTGAAATAATAATAACAAAATTTGACTAATTTGACAATAAATGCGAAGTGTCTATATATTTCCCCATAGTCAAAATTTCTCTAGACTGTCAGTTACTGATTACGGAAACATCAGGTAGGGGGCGCAACGTGAATAGCGAAGAACGGCTCAGCGATGACGACGAACGAACTGATGAAGGGAGGGGTGAAGGGGCAAGGAAGTAGGGAGGGTGGCAGAACGACCGGCGTTTCGGTGCGCGTATCGGTAGTCGCGAGACGAGTCAGTCAGTGACGGGTTGTGGTCGTCTAGTGTGGCATAGTGAACAGTTTTCGGTCGCTCTCTCCTTTCTCTTGTGTTCAAAAATGAGCTGGCAGGATTACGTTGATAAGCAGCTGCTCGCATCTAGGTGTGTTACCAAAGCGGCGATCGCCGGACATGATGGCAACGTGTGGGCAAAATCCGAGGGCTTCGAAGTGAGTAGCACTCTAAAACGGCTATCAAGAAAACGGGAGAGAGCGAGAACGAACGAAAGAAAGAAAGAGAGCGAGAGAACGAGCGAGCGAGCGAGCGAGTGAGCGAGTGATAGTCCAAAGAGCGATAATCTGGGGAGAAAGACGGTGGGGGGGGGGGCGGATAATGCAGAGGGAGATCGGGCACGGCCGGTAGATGCGGTAGCCGCCCCCTCGATAAAAGGGAAAGTGCGCGGTGCGAGGAGCCCTCCGCTCGCGTATACGTGAAACGCGCTTTGTCGGTGCAACGGAGAGGAGCGCACGAGAAAGAGAGAGAACGGAAGAGCGAAAGAAGGAAGGAGAGAGGACAGATGCTCCGGTGTGAGATCGTTCGCGCGGCCCGTTCGAGTTCGTTCGATTCGAGCCTCGAACCGGTTCGCGGAGCGAGCGGATAACGAGCCGCGCGCGGCGTGCACGTCATCCCGGCTGCTTTCTAACCCCGAAATATTGTGCCACGTAGCGTAAATCGGCTGCCGGCCGGCGGGTTGATTGGATGCTCGTCGATCGCTCGCCCGTCTCGCCCCGCTCGCTTCTCGCGGCACGATGCGTTATCGTTGTCACCGTACACCTACAACGTTGTCATTTGCCGCTGCTTTGCTCGTCAGTGATGATCTCGAACTCCTGTAGATATTCCGACAAAGAGTTCGCGGGAAATGATGAATTGTTGTCGTCATCGTCATCGTCGTCATTCGAAGGCGGCGGACATGTTTTCGCTCCGCCGGCAGCTCTTTCTCATTCTCCGGAGGTTTCTCGAGGTGTCACGAAGAATCGATCGAGTCGCGTGACGTGCACGCGAGTGCCCTCGTTGGCGAACCGTTCGTCGTCTGAGCCAACGATGATGATTACGATGACGATGATGAGAGCGATCTTAATACATGTGGCATGAATAGCGTGCTCGCTCGCCGACTGAAGAATCGATCATGTATCGTGCGCCTCGAGAAGGGTGTGGCGTAAACGACGACGGCAATTCGTCGAACGGCGACGGCGGCTCGTGAAAAACATCCGCTCCGCTTTCGAGCAGCATGTCGGAAAATTCGTTCGATTTCGCGGCTTTGCTCTCCGCGGGTGTGCGTGTTGCACGACCGCGGGGAAAGTGAATCTTATGACGACTGGGTCGCATTCCCGCATTCGTCGAGGAAGATCCGAGGATCGCTCTCTCGCGCGTCCGTCGCGCCAAATTTGGAGTTCCCGAAAATTCACGCACTTCGTGTTCGTGCGAGCGATGCAACGGCTTTTCGGCGGCGGCGGCGATGATGGTGACGCTTAATATGGCCGCCTTCTATCAGCGCGCCGGGCACGTTGCGCTGCCGCCTCGCGACGTGGAAATGGTGGTCCATTGTTCGCGATCATGACGATTCTCAATAGCCGGCGTGCGATCGCGTCGTGTATCGACGAGAGATCCGACGCAAACGAGCGTAGAACGATCCGCGAGCGCGCCAGGCGAACGATGAATCGAATTTTTAGGTTAGCCTAACGACAGTCACGTAGGCGCGAGAGTGGAGGGTGTGGGATGGTTCTTGCAATCGCTAATGTGCGTTGGATGTGCTCATAAAAAGGGTGTTTCATCCTCGATTAGCTGGAAAAGTTTCCCGATCTTATCGACGTCGCTATCTCTGCAGCTCAAAGTTGTTTATTATTTCTTCAAATTGCTTATACCTCGAATCGAAGTTTCAGTCGAGCGTCTTGATCGGAGTTGACTGATTGGTTCGTTTTTTATGTTGTTTGCGTTAAAATTGGATAGATATTTAGTCCGTTGTTTAATTAACAGTAACATTTATCGTTGAAACTTGAAGGATTATCGAGAGTACCGTGCCGAGTGCAAATTTTGACAGAGGAAGAATCGTTTTGCATATTTTATGCTAACTGCATAATTGTTGAATTATCCGCACGTAAAATCTTTAATGGTTAACCTCCAAGGTCCATTGTGACTTTAAACTTGTCACACGTACGTTTCATCTTACATCATCATTTTATACGTTTCTAAGAATTGCTTTTAGCAACGTAAAAAGCAAACCTTATGTAATAAATATTTATTAATATTCATGTTCTCTTAATTTGTTGGACGACTAAAATTAACATTTCTTTGTCAAAGAAAAAAATTTAATTTCTAGAACGAATTGCAGCATAGAACTGGATGGCCCGGAAGTTCTTAGAGGCGAAATTCCTTTTAAGTTTTTAATAGCGTGATTCTGAGAGTGTTTTTAATTTTAGAGACTGAATGACGATTTTTAATGTTTCGAATGTACCGTATTTTGAATTTGTTAACTTTTAGGATCTGATTATTAATTTCTCAATTTTGTATATTATATCGAGATGAATTTCATTGTGAATCATTATTTGCATGAAAACATGCGTGGTATTTTTTCTTCCTATGCAGTCACGTATTTATAGAACTCTCATCATCATCATCCTCCATTTTAAGTGGACGTAAATCAGCACGATAATCGTTAGCCAAGTAATATTTATCAAGAAAGACCAAAGTTCTTCTTATATATTTTGATGCAAATTCGGTAATCGCGAAGTAATTTCGCGTATTTTCATAAGGCTGATGTCGTCGGTAAATACCGGAAATGTGACATTACGGAAGGTTGTTTGAATCTGATGTGGCCTTAAACGTGGTAATTATCGCGCATGGAAGGCTCATTCGGGCTTCAAGTTCGTGACTTTGCACGTCGTGCAATCTTCGGTAACATGCATTTCCGGATACCGTGTCGTGTTCTTGCTGTTGCCTGCACAATAGTTGATTCTTGGAAAAGAAAAAGAAAATTGTTCGTGATCTCTTCGGATCGCGGTGAAAGCTGCAATCGTGATTGGCGCGCCATCCGCAGGTGCACTTTTGAACCTCAGCGCGAATTCCGTCGGTAAACCTGTCAGCGAGGTGATCATCCCTATTTGCAAGACTTCTCGCAAGTTGACAAATCAAAACCGGTTCGTACTCGGATTTCGGTCCTATAAATGTGCAAAAAACGATTTCCCCGTGTGCTCCTGCGACAGTCCAAACAATGTCGGAGTCGGCGGCGAACTGCTAAATGCAAACAGAATTTCAATATCGCAGACAGGATTGAAGAAGCCGGTGAAATTCTTTCATCACTGTAACTTGAAAAATAAAATTAAAACTAAATAAGAGAAAGAATCCTGTTTTCCAATTTCAGATTGTTAATGAGACATTGTGATCTGCACATTGTGAAGTACAAAACTCTCGACAAAACTTAATCATGATCGTGGAAATTAAAAATTGTAAACATCGTTCTCTTCTTCTCAGAGCAATTTTATCAGTTTCAAATGACAGACACTGGATCGCAGAAAATTGTGCTCTTCATTTCTTTCTTTCTTTCTTTCTTTACAAAAAATGTTTGAAACGTTAATATTAATTGAAACTCAATGTAAATCATTTTACTTGTCTAATGAAGCAAGCTCAGGAATTGCTTAAGTTTCTGTTGACTCCAATTGTAACATAGGAATCCTATTTTAAGAACACTTCAGGTAGTAACTAAATTAGGTTAGGGACAGGCTGAAGGGAGCGGTGAAGAACTGTTCGAAGCTATCGAACAGTTATTAACAGCCTTTTGCCAAAACTCTGTAAACGGTTACAGGAATGGCTCGAATCCAGGAACGATTGGCAGGCGGATTAGATTAGGATAGGTTAGGAGTAGTTACGCATGATTGCTTCAAGTCATCGCTAAACGAGAGACCGAGAGATAAAGGTCGCCAGCTGCAGCGTGGCCTCGGCGCGCACACGCTTTCCGGTCGCCAATGCCAAAATGGCGACGCCGGCCGGCCGGCCGGTCGGTCTGACGGTTGGTCGGCCAGCAACCTCGCAGTGCCGTGTCGCGAATAACGAGACCGTGGGGTGTATGGCATCGTGAGCACCGATTGCACATGCCGATTCGGGACAAGGCCTCCACCGAGATCGGATAAATTAGCGCTCCTTATAAGACGGAAATGTCACGACGCCGTAAGTAACGTCGTTACTTTACTTCGAGAGAAAAGTCAGCTGCCAACGATCCGATTTTGTACCTTGTGATCGAACGATGCCTTGGGCTCGATTTCTTGAACACCAAATTTAATTTTGCGTGCTTTGAGACTGACAGAACTTTTCTTATGAGAAAAGAAAGAGAGAGAGAGAGAGAAGTTTTAGGATGAAGCAGTTTGGAGTCTTCTCATTTTGATATCTTTATTCGTTTATATTTAATTTATAGATATTAATTTGTACAATTTGCAGGCAGTATTTTTATATTCACTGTTTGCATTGTTTTATTAATAATAATGAACACAGTTGCAGTAATTTGCATTTCTTGAGAATAATAATGATTAAGAATAATGGTTGTCTCGCTGTTGCTGGAAGCTTCCTACAAAGTTGCAGACTCGACTTGATTAGCTTCATGCTAATTATTGCAATTAATTTTCTCAGCCGAGAGAGGATCATGCTGATGAAGGAGTATTCGGACAATCCAGCTTATAAAACCAAGCCAGATCAAGACTGAAGGCCTTAATTCTTTGGCTACAATTTTTCACAAGTTCTTTTCACAATTTTTCAATTTGTGATGGCCTGTTGAAATTTATCCATACCAGACAGCGTAAAATGACGTAATATATCATACATTAGCAGCCAGAAATCTTAAGACGACCTTCATGATCTGTTCTTATATTAAGATCGTCTTAAATATGATCTTAAGATACTTGTCAGCCAATCAGAAAGCTGTATTAGTATCCAAAAGGGTATTACTTAAGATTATCTTGTTAAATACCGTCCTTAATCTCATTTATGAGTATTTAATTATCTGTAGCCTGCTTATAAACTATTGTTCGTGATCTCGTCATTTGCTCAAGACTTAATTTGCTTTATTGGGGAAATTCTCGGTCCTAGCCGGACGTACACGTAGCCAAAGGGTTAAACGAAGATGAAACATCAGCTTCGACGAAGTGATTCATCACTCTCAGGGCCGCACTGCGCCGGAAGGTGGCCCCCGCGTCACTCATCTCGGGGTCCTATCGTGACTCATGCTTGACTTAATATTCTCACCGTCAAATCGATACGTAAGGTACACTATTCCCGGCCTGATAGGAATATCTCTCGAATCTGACCGGAATCATTAAATATAAGTAGTACAATCGTGCCGTGGAATTCTGTTTGGCAGCGCCTTCGCTGCACCAGAAGCGGATATCACTTCCCGCCAACGCGACGAGATAAGATAGCTGGTTATACTTTATCTGGTGTTGTTGATTGAGAGCCAAGCTTTTGTTTTTCGTTATCAGTTATAACAACTCGCGGAAGACAAAATCACTCGACTCCGGAACGTCACGCGAATAAAGTGTGCATTTAACGTTGAGGAACGATGAAATATGCATCAGAAAGAAGTATAAGTTAGGTTCATATTAATTCGCTTAAATCGCGATTACTTTAAAAATATAAAAATTAATGAAAAAGAGCTATTTCGAAGCGTTTCGTTCTTTTACACGAGCTTTTTGCCTCCTAAGCTCACCGATAACTAAACGTACAGTTGGCGACCGGAGCGCGCACATTAAGATGATGAATCCTCGTAAGGGTAACGCATGGTGACCTTCTTTCTATGACACCATGAGCGAGAAGTGCGAAAAATTTTATTTAAACTCACGAAAGATTTATTAAATCTTCAATCCTTGGTATCTAAACCTTGGTATCTGCGCGCGGTATCCTGAATCGCTCATGTGTCATCCACGAATTCCAGGATTTGAAATTCATCGTTTTTCAATCAAAGCTCTTACCAGTTATCTTAATTACCGAACATTCTTTTCAGATGTGTTTTCAGATTATATATTGTATCAAGGTCTTATGAAAGTAAATATTTCGTCATCTCGCTTGAAGAACAAAACATTTTCTCTTGCTTCTCGAAAATATCGAGTTCTGCATCCTTCACCAACAGGATCGGATCTTATCGTAAATTTCCGCCTGTTTCGCAGGCGTTCGCGCTTTACGTTCGAGTTAGAACATATTTGATGCGTTTCGGCGGAAATAGCGAGCAAGAGAGAAAGAAAGAGAGAAGAGAAGGAGAGCTGAGCGTGCACGCGCGTGCAGAACCGTGAGAAAGAAGGCGTCGCTGACGGCAGTCGGCCGTACAAAGACGCCGTAATCGGGTGCGCTTATAGTTCAAGGTTGCCTTAGATCATCCCGGATTAACTGCAACGCGCGCGAACGCGCGTCGACATTTAGGCGCATCGATCCGCTATCGGGGACGTTCTCTGTCCGCGTCTTTGCTCTACGAAGAATGTAACTTTAGATCCATCTTTCTATCGGCTAGGCTTCCCTCACGCTTTGCGCCCTGCAAAAAGATCCATGCTGCTACTCGATGGGATCAAGGGCTCGATCATCATCCAGCTGGATGTAGGACGACCGCTATATTAGGCAAGCTATCACTACAGCATGAGATCGATGCTAGCGTGAATTATGGCTCTTATCGTTGATTATCTCTCTCTCCAATGTCGGTCGTTCCGTTAGGCACGAAAGGGTTAAGAGCAATTGACTTTGAGACATTTGGCTTTGAAATCTGAGCTCTCGGGTCTGTCGCGCTTGTCGTTTGGTGTTTTCAGCCAATTCACAACACGTTGGCAGGTTTCTAATGAGTTGTTTATCGTATTTGTTCGTCGTGTATGAACTAATGTAAATTATTTTAAAGGATATGAAATATTGTCTTATTGTGGTGGCAAGCTCCTCTTTTCTTCCTCAATAACGGAGATTTCAGGATTTTTTTCTAATAATTTTGAGAAAGATTATTGTGCAACAAAACTTTTCAATATTAATTATCTTGACAATGCAATCGCGAAAAAAGTAATGCTGAAATACAAAGTCCATAACTTCAAATACACTCTGTTTCTCAACTTTCATATTTTGTGAAAAATGGAATTAGCTATTTTAGTTTCACATCGGTGTGAATCACCTTATTCTCGAGTTGCTTAGTTCAAGAGTTTAGAGTTTGTTATAAAACTAAAAAACCTTGTAAAATCTTAAGTTGTGAATCTTATAATTTTAGTTTTGTATATCAATGATAACTGAAAATAAGATACACGCTGGTACAAGAGCAATTGTACTTTAGCTACAGTTGATTTAACTAATTGCATAAAATTTATAAACTATAGATTCACGATAAAGTGCAAAAGATCTAAAATCTATTTAACTTGATATTATGCGTCCTGGCACAAATTAGATAAAATAGATGCACGTGGATTTCGCGGAATTCATTTAATATACTTTCCGATGTATCACTCAGGCAGTACCACGAAAAGCTCGCTCAACTTTGAACTTTTCACGGAAATATATATTTGACAGAAAATATTGCCCCGGGGTGGCACTTCTCGTAGCTGCTCGACGAGCAGTTCCACTCTTATGAAATTTCAAACAGGAATGGTCTGCGCAATCGATATTCCATCGTCCGAAACGAAAGTTTAATCCTTCGGGTGAAATTAAGAAATATCTATTTGAAATATCAAATCGCAGTGTGATGATTGCAATTATTATATTATTTGTATTATTTTACTGTTACGCGTTAATTAGATTCGAAATTGTATGGCACAGTGAAAATATCGGACGAAAGTCTCACCGATGAAAAATATATGGCAGGATGTGGATAACGAAATGTCATTTTTTCTGATCGATTTTAGTATATTGGAGTTTTAAGTTCAAGGCAAGACTTAACGACGTATTTAATCTCTAAAGGTAACATTTAAATTTGTGTCGAGGTAAAATCACGAATGATAGATTTGATTCAGCGTTGAATCATAGATGAAGCATTTTCCAGAGCACAATCTGCTGATTATCTCTGTATGTATACTTATTTATGTATCTACGTTTTGGAAAAATATTTGCGAGAATAAAATAGATAAAATGTAGCGTATCTAAACGATGGCTCATGTACAATCTCATATTCAGCGCGAATGATGTTTGCGCGAATGACGGTTGCGAAATCTGGTGCTTGCTCTCGCGTAATCAAGATTCAATAACGCATTCAGTGATGTAATAACAGATAATGTCGTAGGCATGTCGCGCGTGCTTTACCAATCAGTGACGCATAAATTGTGCTGTGTAGATTCTTCTCTCGCATACTCTCATTCTTTCTTTCTCATGCAATCTCCTCTAATTTTTATATTTTTTCTCCGAAGCAATTTACAATAAAAGAAGAGATTTAAAAAACATTAACATTTTTTAGTATATTTATATCATTTACATCATTATATCTATGAAAATTTGTAATGCAGATTATTTAATTTAACTTTAGGCAAGTAATATAAATTTTAGTTTATATCAGCTCGTATAATGTCTTTAAATATAACACAGTTTGTTCATTAATTCAAAAGAAATTGCGGATAATTGTTCCGGATACTAATTACTAACAAATCAAATACTCATCAAATACTAATTGATTTCGGAAAATAACAAATCTATGTAACAAATATTTCATATCTAAATTATAAGAGAAATCTTCATTTAATAAAATTAAATATAATGAATGTGCGAATAAAAATTGAAGTAGAAGACAATAATTTCATAATAATTGGCCTTCCGATGAGGAAAGCTTCCTCATTTTCCGTGATTTTATATCGCGAAACGTCAGCTTAAGCGATTATCACACATTCACTTCGCATACTGATAAGAGGCTTTTCTCTGTTTTCAGGTAAGTAAAGAAGAGCTCGCGAAATTAGTGCAGAGCTTCGAGGAGCAGGACATCCTGACGTCGTCGGGCGTTACCTTAGCCGGCAACAGGTACATCTACCTGTCGGGCACGGATCGTGTGATAAGGGCAAAATTCGGCAAAGTTGGTGTCCACTGCATGAAGACGACGCAGGCCGTAGTTGTCTCCTTATATGAAGACCCCATACAGCCACAACAAGCCGCATCTGTCGTTGAAAAACTGGGCGAGTACCTCGTGTCCTGCGGCTATTAGGTCAGTATGAGCTCTTCTGACACAATTGCGACCACAGAGTTGGAAGTTTTGCTATGGAAAGTAATAATAACAATGGTCCGAGATGATAACGTGAAGTTTCTTAGCAGTAATAAGACGCCTCCGATGAGGAGTGTTTTGGAAAATGTTATTTAAAAATAAGTAGTTTAAGCTCGACGAGATTTCCGTTTTACGAAGGCAGCAACGGGATAGGTCGCTGTTTAATCTTCATCAAATTCGCTTTCGAGAAAATCCACCTACAGACGCAAGTTCCTAATTTTGCGTTAAATTTTGATTAACTACGGAACGATCAATTGAAAATACAAATTTAAACAGCTATAAAATGTTATGAATATATTGTTAGTAAATTAAAACTTTGTTATCGTGGATAATAATTGTTATTTGATATTTAAATACAGAATGAATACACATACATTTTTCGTACATGCATTTTACTTGACAAATTTTAATATTCATAAAGATTTAATTTCGCGTAGTGATGGATACCTGGTATAATTTACTTCCTACAATGTAATATCAGTTCAATTAACATAATTTATAGCAATTTTGCAAATAATTTGCAGTGTAATTCGAAACATGCAGAGCATTCAGATGCTTAAAAGCTCTAGAAATTTCACCTTTTTCATTGTACTGAAAATTTCAAGACACAAGCGAAGTCTCGTCAGCCTGCCTCGTTAGCATCTACCTGATGCCTTTTCTTAAACTAGACTACAAAATAGCAACGGTGTATTGCCTTGGAGCTTACACGGTATGACCATTGTGACTGCCATCGTCGTTCCGCGTGCGAAATCGAGTGTAGCGGTAATGCCGCAGTCGCGGTGCCGTGAGACGCCGGATTAACACGGCGTTTATTCACGAACTCCCCTCGCTCGGCCGCTTCGATTTAACCAACACGTTTCCCTCCCACGTCTCCACGCTCCTCCGCTCGTCGTTATGCGCTTATCATTATCGGCTTGTCACTCAATACCCGTCCCGTGAACACTCGTGGCGAGAGAGGAACACACACGCTCCTATTGTGCGCTCCAGTGCGTTTTCGCGCGGCCGTCATGCCGCTTCTGCGACTGAGAAAAAAACATTTTCTCTTCATCGGGTCGTTGCCTCGAGCCACTCTATGGATCTGCGTTTCTGTAATTCGCTGTAAATCGCGATCAATAGCAGTCCGAGATGCAAATGATGCGAACACTTGTTGACAGGCTCGGCAAGAATAAATCTAACTTTGCGAGATTAGAGATGAGAATTTGTTTGAGTTTGAAAGTACAAGATTAAATTCTTAGGTGTTCTCTTAGAAGAAAAAGATAATTTTAGATTTTTCTATAAGCTTTGGTATTATATATTTCGAGATATTGTAGATGGAAGAGAAATAATATTGATTCTACTCGCCGGTATTATTTTGAATATTATTTTATAAAGTATCAAGAGATAAAGCTTAATGTAATCTACTGTTAACTGAGCTATGTTTGAAGTGTCTTACGAAACTTCGATAGCATTATCTGTCGAACGCGATATGCATATTTAGTTAAATGAGTCTCTCTCTTTGTCAGCGAATTAAAATACATCCGTAACGAAATGTCCTGACTCATCAGATCCGATAAGCCAGTAAATTTGTTGCAACTATGCGTTTTTCCAAATTCAAGGAAGTTATATAATACTTTCTTAATGACCTGTTAAGATTCTCGGAATATCAGGATTATAAGAATTTAGCGAAGCCTGCGGATCATAATGCATTTATAGCATACACAATTATGATATTCAATACAACTTAATATATTACATACACACATATATTCTTATATATATTGTCTATATAATAAATATAATACATATATAAATGTTGTAACCGGGAACGCTTAGTTCTGGCAGTCTGTAGAACTGAAAAATATGATACGGCACGTCGTAAAGTCGGCCTTATCCGGTTATTTCTCACGACGAACATGGATTCAACATATTTCTGTGATTGCACAAGCGAGCGCTTTGTCAGCGCAGATATTGCTGTTCTTGTACCTCGAACTTGCGTACAAGGCGGCTGCGTGCACATGTGCATTTGTACAGCAATCACGATTATGTACGTAAACCAGTATATCGTGTTTCGACAAACGGGGATTGATTACGGAGCAGGAACGGGCGAAACCAGCGGCAACCCACTTACTTAATGGCACGATAGGATAATGTAGTATAATCGAATGATCTAACGAGTCGTGAATGAGCATCCCGCACTAGGTCGTTCCGGAAGTCGTCCACTTCGTAAACAGTTTTCTCGTACGATGAAAATTTCATAAAGTATCACTTTTATTCCGGAATCGAACAGCTTCCCATGCAACCATGCAGCTTTCAGCTTTCAACATTAAGCACCGAATGTGTTGTCTTGAAATCTAAAATTCGTAAGACCATGAGTTATTTTATGTGCATGCATTATAAGTTGTCTAATTATTAATGTGTATATTATTAAATGTTACTTTTGTAAGAAATCAAGATTTTATTTTTTCTCGATTGACGAGGCCAAGTCGGACGCGTTTCTTACACACAGATGTCATCGTCACTTCGAGATCAAACAGAAAGAATTATTTCAGTGACATACCGAGATCGATGCTCGGCTTTTCAGGCGACGCGACGCGACGCGTGACTCACGCGGATAATTCTTGGCGAGCGGTTTAGCTTGATATCAGTTTGCGACGATGACTAATCATACCGCACTTGCGTATTCGCCTCTGTCGCGAGGTGGTGCACTGGGAAGAGGGGGAGTGAGAAACAGAATGATAAGCATTTTGCAGATAGCTGACGGAGGAAGAGAGACGTCGCTTTTGTTCGCAAATAATTATTAAAATAAGCGCAACATGCATTCAGGATTGTCAGTGCCTCCCGATTTTAATACAACGTGCCGAAAACCCGAGTCACGGCCATCGTTATGAAATTTTGTGGTTGCATGATAGTGTAAATTAAGATATTCTGACGAGATTCAGATAAATTGGTGTAACAGAAACTTCTATATTTAACTTTATTGTTAAAGGAAATATTAAAAATCTATGTTACGATAATAATAAAATTGAATATGCAAAATTTATTCAAAATGGCAATTGCAGTTATGTAATGAGGATGACACGTGAATATTTTAAGTACAGTACACCGATAACCACATGCCAGTAAGTTTTGATAATTGCGTAGAGGAGAAGGCAGGAATTTGTTCCATTGTGCGTTTTAACTCGACCGATTATGTATGTAAATTAGAGACTCTCATTGTTTAAAACTTTTTCTATTTCTTTCAAAGCCTAAACGTAACTCTGACACCAGTTTACGTCCACCTTCTCCCCAAAAATAATCACACGTAGGAGATCAAGTAGATCTTGATCCTAATCCTAACGGCACTGCGCGATTACGTCCACAGCCGACTAATCTGCGCCCTAACCCTGCTTTCTGTTACAGTAACCTCTGGGACCCAACACAAATATCTAATATTAATAATAAACGATACGGTCGATTATTTTAATGAACAGCGAATGGAATGCGCCATGCCGCACGAGTCGCGCCGGAACTGCCGCAAGCCCTGCCGCGCGACCCACGATGAAGATGATGAAGATGATGAAGAAGAAGCAGCAGCAGCAACAACACAACACACAGCAACAACAGCAACAGCAAAAGAAACATCAATTGTCATTGCTACTCCAGTCATCATTCTCTCCCCTTCGACTTGTTTCTGATGCGATGTTGAGGGAACAGCAAGAAAGACATGCGCGGATCCGCGCCGAGTACACGCCACGCACATACGTAAACAACGACGCACCCTTTCCTTCCCTTCTTTTCCCCTCGGCCCTCCTCGCACACGCAAACAACCGCGTTCTTGTCCCCTGACTCTCCTCATCCTCCTCATCATCTTTCTTCTCTCCCTCCCCTTCCCTGACACGTACACGTACTTAAGCGTCTACGCGTGAATCCTCTCGTAGGCGCGTGTACTCGTGTCATGGCGTGACGCGCGTCGCACGAGCGTCGGAGAAGAACGGGAAGCGCCGATGGAGATGTACCGATACTGATGTCGCCGCCACTCGATCTGCCCTCTGTCTTCCCAACCCCCGTGTCGCGCGACAACGCGAATCTCGATCAGCTGTGACGCGCATCCAAGATCGCATCCGAGTGTCGTGGGGGGAGGGGGGACCGTCGCGACGCCATAGGCGGACGGCGGAAATCGACGCGACGCGACGCGACGATCGACCGCCGAGTCTGTCGTTGTTGCAGATGTGACGCGTGTCACGTGATGACATCGGCGCGATCGTTAATATCCGACGTCACGTGACGGAAGATCGTAGAGAGCGGCGCGCATGGGTTTTGTATCGGCGGATATTGTGGATCGAAATAAAAAAAAAGAAAAAAAAAGGATAGCGTAAAAAATAGACATATGTCACGTGACGTGATCTGCGGATCTGATGCGGACTGTTTTCGTTGAAAAAGAGCGCGAAAGTGATTGTGATAGGTCGTGATCCGTTGCGCGATGAACGGATGCAATGCGATAATCTCTGTCATTTTTAATCATGTGCGTTTGGCTTCTTTTTTTTGGAGAAAGTACCGATCGCTTCCGCGAGAATCGGTTCTCTGATTTGACCTAGGAGATTAAACGCCGTTCGTATCGCGGTCGAGTGCGTCACATGATGCGTGTCACAAGTCACGTGCGCGGAAGCGAGCAGTCTCGTTCTCTCTTGTATCACGAATCTTAAACACGTATCGTATATCTGCTTCGTTCAGGCATCAGTTTCACGCGCGCGCGCGCGCGCGGAAAAACACCTCATCGATGATCGATCGACGAATATATCACAGAAAGGGAGGAAGGAAGAAGAAGAGAAATAAAAGGGAAAAAATACGAGCGAGCGAGACAGAGAGAAAGAAGGAGAGAGAACGCGCGACACGTCTAACTTTTGTGACTGCTTGCGCGGCGATTCGCTGACGGAGGAACGATAGATACACACGCATGAATTAACTATAAGAAATAATGATAATAAATAATAATAAACTATTGTGTGTTATAGGCTTACAATCTTTTTCGTAGGGCACGAAAGGGTGAGTGCGCGCATGAATGAGAGAGAAAGAGAGAGAGAAAAAGTGTAAAAGATGTAGTGAGTGCTAGAGAGATTCGGTCAGATTAACGTGAAGACAGAAAGAATGAGTGAACATGTGAAACATGTGGAATGAGAGTTGGAGAGAGAGAGAGAGAAAAGTAGCATGATTGAGACAGGATGTCAGGGACAGAAAAAGGGATTGGGAGAACCGATAAGAAAGGCAATTTTCAAGTTAATAGTAAAATATCAAGCCAAGAAGACGAAGGCGAAAATGTAGAGTGAGAGTGCGCGCGTGAGGGAGAGAGAAAGAGATGATTGAATGAGAGAGAGAAAGCGAGACGGTAACGGGAGTCGAGGTATAATGATGGCGATAACGATGGCGGCGATAATGATGATGATAAAAATGATGATAATGCGGGCGAGCATGCGGCAGCGGGTGATACGGCACGGATTGGCCGCAATCCTAGCCGCCTCCCCCATCCCCCCAAGAATCGATACGGTCCTTTTAGCTATTTACTGTCTTTATTATTGCTATGTGTAAGAAGAATAAAACAAAACCGCGAACGATGTGTCATAAACTGCTGAGATTTTTATCGACGAGAACAGAGAGAGAGAGAGAGAGAGAAAGGAAGAAAGAGTAAGAGAGAGAAGAAAGACAGAGTCGCAACAAAGGAACACACTGACACCAGTATATATGGACATACACAAGGCATACACATAGATACACATACAAGCCGCATCTACATGCGCGAAGATAGAGGAACTTTAGGTTCGCGGCAGATGCGGTTCGCAGGTACTGTGTGCCCCATGAGAAATTTTAAACTTTAAAAATTAATTAAAAAAACGAACACTACAGAATCAATATTTGTTGGTTTTTGTATGAAGTTTAGACGAGTTTTCATTTCGATGCGGCATCGCTTAGAAGAGCCTGTAGAGTAAGGCTTCTCAACCTAGTCGTGGAAATATTTAAAAATATTTTTTTCAAAATATTTTTTTCTATAAATATAGTTAGGTAACTAGTTTTTATCTCTATACAAAAATCTTGTTTCTACATTTAATTATTGTTAGATTACTAAGAACTATTTATGTACAGTGTTAGTATCGCTTTTATGGGATTGAGTGATGGCTCGATGATAAAAAAAAACTATCTAATCCAAAGGTGTAAGTGAAAGAAGTTTGAAAAGACACCTGGCTTCGAGAGTCACTACCTTGATAATGTAATTTAAAAAAAAAATGTGCATGTCCAATCTTTATATTAAGACCAATAAATAATATTTCTGCAGTGTGTTTGTTTTTTAATTAATTTTTAAAGTTTAAAATTCCTCATGGGGCACCCAGTATATCGATAGCGGTGTTTCTCGAGGAGGTCCAGCAAAAATGGGCCTAAAATTTGCGGCTCGCGTCGGCGTGAGCGGGAAACAGCGGCACGCTTAAGAAATGAGAATAGAGAAGTTTTCTCAATAAGTTCACATTTTTGCGTCAAATAGAGATAGCGCTCTCTAGTTCCGACGTGCATCGTACACCAGAAACATAAACACTTGATCAATGTTTCGCGCGATTACTAAATACTTCACACTGTTTTATATTGAATATTCATGTAAAATATATTAAATTCTGATACAGTCTGATATACTTTATACGCACCATCCTGTTTCTCCGGTATTGGGAGCGGAAGGGGAGGTGAAAATATGTCTATATTAATTTTCCTGACCAACGGCTCGAGTCGGCAACGACGCGTCGATGGAAGACGCGCGACAGGAGTCCGCGGTATCAGCGGAAGTTTCAACCCCCGGCTCTCTTCACGTGTCTCCGTGGCAACGTCAGATAACGATTTTCGTGTGCGCGATATTCGCGGCGAGCTTACCTCTCGAGAGAAAATCGCTCGATTGCTCTAATCGACATTTTTATCCGTGCCTGTTGCGTACCTGCCTTATCCGCGTTTGCCCGCTGACGTCAAAGCCGTCACGCGTAATCTTATCTCTCCCTCCGATTTGCGCCTTGAGCGCGCTGCATCCTACGGATTTGATTTCCCGTCTTTTCTTTTATATCTTTTTTTTTGAAAAAAATTCTCTTTAGGACACTCTTCTACATCCGGTCAGGAGAAACGTATACGCCTAGCACGCATTCCGCATCCTGCGATCGACTTGATGCGAGAACTCGCCTCCGGCGACGAGAGGGATGATCTCCTCTCTCGTGCGCGCAAACACGAAATCGATGATGAGCGTCGGTGCACCTGCGAATTCCTGCCGTGTCACCTGAGTTTCGCATCATCTGTGCGCGCGCGTATTTATTGATGCAGGAACCATGCATACACACACAGACATACACATATCCAGACACAGATGTACACGCAGATACACATGATACCGCTACCAATTATTACTACTACTATTACTACTGCTACTATTATTACTATAATTGGTTGCTTGTCGATTCGTCTGACGCCAAGCAGCGGCCCAAACTACTATGTAACGATTTTTATTGATAACAAAGGAAGGAATAAACATTGAAGTAATAATTGTAATAAAAAAAAGAAACAAAAGAAGATAAAATGACTCCTAGGCGTCGTCCAGGCAATCTCATGTTCAATTTCGCTCTTCCGCGGCTCTATTTCTGCGTTTCTTCATATCGGAATCGATAGCACGCGATTGTGCGAGCGCTCCTTCCCTCTCAATGCCGATCTCGGGTGACTTGAATCGATTCTTTATCTCTTTTCGGAAACTCAAAGTCGGGAGAGACAGAGAATTGCGTTTTACCTTCATTTTTCAAACAGCTTCGCGAGCAAAAGACAAAAATTATATAGGTTGTTCCTCATTCCTTGCGCACTCATTTCCACTTTAAACTCCTTCAAGAAGCTAATCAAGTGTCATTCGTATCGACACATGTATCATCATAAAAATTGTGCAGAACGTGCTTCTATTTTTATAGGACGAATGAAGGCGGAGAGAACTTCGTTCTCGTATCTTTTTGCATTTCGTTTGAATTGAACTGGAATTTAATTAAATGCGACTTTCATTATTTGGTGAGAGAAAAGGAGACATTGTTGAGAGGACCGTGGAAAGGGAGACGCTGGAAGAGAAAGATACATGAAAGAAAAGAGATGAGAAAAAAAATGAGGCAAAAAGGAAGGGTCAACGAGAGAGGGCAACGAGCTACATGCGCGCCGGACAACTAGATGTAACTTTTGTAAAGCCGAAATAAATATACTTCCTCTTAAGGTTTTTCTTGCATATGCACGTCGACAACGGCGACGATGAAACACACGATCGAAAAGCGATATTGTGTTTGAAAGAGTAATAAATTTGTATAAAGTGGTGTAAAAGACTAAGGCGTGTTTGGTGTTTGCGTCCAAATGCGAGCGCTCTAGCGAGTCGCTAATGATCATTGCGAGCGAAATGCGAGCACGGCTATACTGGATCATCGATGAATCGAAGCTTAATTAAGGTACGTATCGATCTCTCTTTCTCTTTTTCTTCTGAAAACACGCAACTTTATCCGCCTTTTGCATCGATGTGTTATTTAAGGTTTAAAACAGCAATGTCTGGAAAACTTTCTGGAAATAGAAAAACGATGAAATATTCAATAAAATAACGTTTTTATTAGAATGACGAGGATTATAGCATTTAATGAAATATGTAGGCAAAGCGAGGAAATATTTTACGCACACAGGGAATCTATAAAATAAATACGTACAAACTGTTGGCGAATATATCTTCACGTCTTTTAGAAGTAGTGGTTATTTTATCGGCGGAAATTGCGGCGGGCATTTCCGCGAAAGACTGCCGCATTTCCGCGCAAAACGGTGGTTTACTGGGAGATCATAAGTAGACTATAGCTACGTGTCGTTTCCTTCTTGTCGCAATATTGCTATCGAAAATACTCGGACTGAAGGAAACTTTATTTGACACAAATATAAGAAAGGAATTATTGAATCGTAAGAGAAACTTCTAATAAAAAAAACTCTGTCTCAGATTCTTACTTGAGACTTTAAATAAAAGTCTACCTTTTCGATCTTTCGAATTTGACGAGCAACAATATCGACGATCTCTTTGATTTAGATTAAAAATTCACGCGGAACTTTCCGAGCGGCGGCAGTTGCGAAAGAGTGAAACAGTGCATCTCGAGAGACGAAGCTCAATGTAAGTTCAATGCTTTTTAAATGGCAAAGGATTAGGGTCAGTCGCTTAGGACTTGCCATTTCGGCATGCTCGGAGGCGTTGATCCTATTTCGCACGCGATTGCTCGTCACGCGATGCACCGCTATCGATCTGATTGTGAGGGCATGTTCGCCTCACAGTGTGCTATCCCATCACAGGATAGTGCATGTAAATCATCAAAAGCTTCAGTAGGCTTCTTTGAAATACGTATTTCCGGCATCTATCACATCAAATGTAGCTACTGGTCTTATGTGTATGGCTTTATCTGATGGCATTCGGCAATAAATATTCGGCGTTACGATCGGCAGAGAATGATATCAGGTCATTAACTAAGTAATCCAGGTCGCGTCTAGATATATTACACCTCGGTGTAGCGGTGTTTTGGAGAATTTTATTTTTATGTTTTGAACATTGGAACATGTTTTGAACCACACTTATCTTACTATAAAATTAATATACGACAAGCTATATGTACTGTATATGTGTTTATTTTGATTCATCGTCATCTAAACGCGATTACTTAGTTAATGACCTGCTCGCAAGAAATATTAAAAATTAATATAGATAGAATTATAATAAATTTTATTCGATTTTTCTGTTCTTCTTATATAAAGCTGAAGTAACTTATTTCTGATGTATGTATACGCATGTATATGTATGTAATACATATACATACGCGTATTTTTATTTATTTTCTGTGTGTGGATCACCAGAAGTTGGCAGTAAGGATACTTCCGGCAGTCATCATAATTGACGTGAATACAGAATCAAGGATAGATACAAATGCAATCATAATAAATTTATTAGTAACAATAGCTCGATTCTCATCGAGTCGAGTTCAAATAAATACACGTGGTTAGTCTAAAAATGTCGATATATTTATATATCCGTCTCCTCGAAGAGAGGATGATTCCAATAACTTCGGCTTACAAATTCATTCGGGGCAGTATTCGTCGGCATTGGTGTCGATGCGTCGGGGTGCTCGATCCCGCCGGATTTTCAGATCTTTCGCGTCGCCGGAGTCAGTCGCGTGCCCGCTCGTAACAGTAAAGCTATCGATTTTGTACTAGATCCTCGACGATTCGAGTTAACTCTACGAACAGCGACGCTTGTTCGTCCCGTTATTCAGCCTGCTGATTAATTCGGAATGTCTTTGCTCGCGTCATTCGAAATACAGAGCATACTCCCGAAAGATTTGCGGATAACGAAGGTGCAGATCTAGAATTCCGCAAGCTCTGTGAGCGAATTACGAACTCAATCCATCTGCTGTACATTTGTTCTTTCCAGCATCACTTATCTTGAAGAGCCATTTTAATTTTCCAGTCATCTTAATTTACAAAACAAATGCTTTTCTATGTAGGCATAATTTGTTTAGTTGAGCATGAAAAAGGAATTCCGGACGTTACACAATAATATATTAATAAAATAAGATAACGCGATAACAGATTTTTTTACAGTGAATGTCTCCTAAAGAATGTGGCAATTTTTTTACATAACGTTCCTTCTAAAAAGTCTGAATGCCTTTTTCTTCCATCGACGACGAAGAGAATTTCATTTGACGGCTTTGACCGGCGAGGAGGAGCGCCCGATCGATGCATCGGCTGTTAAACATCGCAGTTAAACAATACTGTAGCGCTATAATGTGCGTCATACGTACTTTTACGAGAGTTACACCGTAATCTAGGTAATGTAGGCGAGATAAGTTACGAGAGCACGTATAATACAATATATATTATATATTTATATATATAGATTCTTTCTTATCTTGAACGTCTGTAACGTGTGTCCGTGTACATGTCTGCGTACGGTGAATACAAGTATGTATGTATCTGTGTACGTGTGTGGGTGTATGCACATGTATATGAAATTCCATGGAATTCCAAAATTTATAGTATGTAACATAACGAGGACGCGCGAACGTCTCCCCAAGCTGCATCGTTGTAACGCACGCACACGCGTCAATTGCAATCATTTTTCGTGCCGTGAGGTACAATCGTGTCTAATCCTCTCGATTTTTCGATAACGCAAGTCTTGCTTCCGGCAGAAGCTTCACGGTACCGGGATTAGCCTCGCTGTGGATTGTCAAAGAGTTGTTCGGTGTATCACGATGTACGTAGCGGAGACACGCAAATTGGAGCTACCTTCGCCGGGTCGCTTTGTAACACATGGATCTGGTATATCCTGTGATTCACGTTCCGACACCATCAGTCCTTCCAACGGAAGTAATTCCGCGTCGAGTCATGCCAATCGTATCCTTCCTTGGTACATGGGAAATGCATCTTCGACGCATAATTAATTTCAAAGCTATCCAGATTTTCATTACCGCTGCAATTAATGAGAGATTCTAGATTTATAGTTTCAATATTCCCAATTTGTTTCTAATTGTTAACATAATTTGCAAGAGATTACAAGTGTCAAAATAGAGTAAGCATCTAAGTGCGTGTAATAGTATCTTCGTAATCGATCATCATGCAACGAGATTCCTTTTTTTACCAATATATTTATCACTTGTAGTGATTTATGATATATTAGATATCTATTGTCGCCAATACGAAACGTATGATACATGTAGAACAATATTATATTATTTATAGAATCAATTTGCCTCGACTGGAAACTTGAGGAAACTTTCCCCGTAGTTCACGGCGGTGCACCGCGAATTTCTCTCGCGTTCATGGAAATTACTTGCAACATGTGCATCATATGAAAGACTTGCTGTCTCCGAACTCTGAAAGAAGATGCTTCACCATTTTCTCCGACGGAGCGGGCGGGAAATCGCCTACAGGATGGTGTCGACACGTGGATCCTCGCGTATAAGGCATGCGGTTTGGTGCTTAGCTACTACTTCTACTATTCCGAGCCATCTTCTATCTTTTTTTATTTCTTCCTCATCTCTCTCCCTCTCTCGAAGGAGATCTTGATGCGAGACTCTGGGCTCTCCGTTGTGTGCTCGTTTCTCCTTCGCGAAAATTCCACCCATCGATTCTATTACACGTCCGTAGGAAGAAAAGAGACACCATGTCGAGTCTTTTCGACTCGAGCCGGATTTGTCAACGCGTTTCAAACGACGGCGTTTCCGAGCTCGTCCGTCGTCGTCGTGACGTGACATGAAATGACGACGAGGAGCACGAAGAACGGCCGCCGATCGTTCCGCCTCGGATCCGAGGCTCCCCAAGTGAAAGCAAAAGGGCTATTTTTCGCGTTCGCGCAGCGAGGACGTTAGTCATCGCATTATAATTCGTTTGTTACACGACAGGCGTGTCTCTCGTCGGTGACATTGGCGAAGACTGCGACCTGCGATCCCACGAATCCCTCGCAGAATGTCCTGAACGGATCCTGAACACATCTTTGCCAGACACGTGCTCGTGATTTCGGACTTTAGAGACAAACGTGCGTCTCGATATGTAAAATAATGATAATGACAGTAGAATAAATTTGAGCACATTTCCTGTTATCCGGAAGGATATTTTGTGTGAAGTATGAAACGTTTTGGAAGAAAAGCCACGCTTTTGTCGAAAATGATGACGGATCTCGCTCATCTCTCACGAGGCTCATTTGGAGACTGATAGATCACAGATCGCATTTTATGTGCAAGCGTGTCGGATGTGATCTCTCATGGCTTCGTGGGAATCACCTCGCAAACGTAATCTCGTTGATCGTTAATCGTGATACGTGACCTCAATATGAGGCCGTTCCTCTCGCAGCGTCTCGCAGATGACACCGAATCATCTGTGGTGGAGAACTGTACACAGCGCAGTATACTTCTCGCAATAGTTCTGTTTTATTATGCACGACGCGGCACGTTAATAATACAAATCCATTCTCCCAACGGAAATTTTGGCACGTGGATACGAAGCCAGAGATCAACAGCCTGGAAACAAAAGGATTCACTGCAGAAACGAGACAAGTTCATGCTTATCTCATCCTGCTGAATCCTTTAATCTCTGGAATAACGCCAAGATAAGGAGTCTGCAAAACGTGATAGGACTCAAAAGATTAAGTTTTCTCTTAAATATTTCCGCATTTTCCGAGACACTTTTGCTGTCTCCATTTTCATTACTTAATACTTCGCTCATAGCCTCGGATAATTAATGATTTTTATTTTTATCCCAATTGGAGATGTCAATTAAAAGCGATCAATTCACTTTTCAAGATTCAATATTATCGATCCTTTAATCGTGAAATGAGACTATTCGATCCAGCTTGCTCTAACTACCTGATCTGACCTGCGAGACGCGGCACCAAAGAGATTTATGGAGACAGCACGAAATTATTAACGCTCCGCAATGCATGCTTATCTAAATTACCTTTAATGCGACTTATCGATAAGTACGGTGAGTTGACGGATGAGCGACAAAGCGTTAGCCAACGTTTGTACCTTGCCGTGACGGATGCTCCATGAATGCCCATTTTCATTGTCCTTTGCCGATCGAGGAACCTGTCGCGCGCTATACTTGCCATTTTATTCCTCTTTTCCATTCTATTAAAATTTCGAGAGATTGTCTGCGATAAAATACAAGCGCTTTTAGCGTTTTTCCTCCGCGCTGCATCAGCAGAATGCGAAAATCGAAATAGAAAATCCTTAATCATCAATGATGCATCGAACATGAGTCACCGGTAAAATAAAACAGATAATGGATGACGTTCGCAGAAAAAAGACAGCATAAATTACGTAAATCTATTCTTTGGAGAATGTAGAAATAATAAAGCACGTTTAGTAAGATAAATTATATTTCTTAAGCGTTTCAATTCGTCTAACATTTAACGGATAATCGAGAGCGTCAGAAGCAAAAGGACCGTCGAAGAATTTCCTGTAAAAATTGAATTGGATCTACTTTAAATCAGAATAATATCAGTTTTTATTAATGTTCGGTGAAATTTTCATATTGAGTATCCTTTTGCCGCTGAAGCTTCTTCTGAATTGTCTTCAACGTCCAAATTATTATAATATTTAAAAAGAAAGTGTTCCTTTCATTCTGATTTTTCATGGAAAATCAACGCAATTTCGTTTTCTTTCATTTCGCGCACCAATCGTCTTTGGTGTGGAGCATCAAAATTGCGAATGTGAAATCGATGAGAAGTAGTTTACAAATATACGAGAAGACGCTGGCTGAAAGGTTCGTCGACAGTTTCTCGAGCTCGACACACCACGGAACAATCTTTGGCATTCGACCGACTTCCGATTACGGTGGACGGTCGTCTTTGTCAGATATCCGAGGGGATGAACGCGACACATTGACTTAAAAACTCTATTAAATACATGTGATCGTAGTTACCATCATTATCATCTCGTCTTTCTTCGTTACATTATGAGCTATAATTTCAGTTATTCGTATATTACCGGTAATAATATTAATCAATAATATTATTCTTATTATCGTTAACGCGTATGTAAGTATGTGTACGTGTGTGCATGTATCTTTATGCATACGTTTATACGTGTATGTACGTGTCGCGTCCGCGCGCTCGCGCGCGCGCGTAATTGTTCCATTAATAATAACGTTACAACGTGTTAATGATTCTATGAACTTACAGTCATATTAATAATAATGCGCCATATGATATTCTCTTTTATCTCGTCGCACTCGCGCCCGTTCCTCGCTTTCTCTCTCACTCTCACACACTCGCGCTCTCGCTCTTGTCCCTATATCTTCTTCTTTGCCTCACGATATCACACACCGGTCTCCTATATAATAAATTGAGTATACTCAAATATATACCCGAATACTCTGTATATTGAATCGTTTATTATTATTACTCTCTTTTTCTCTCTCCCTCTCTTTCTTTCTCTCCTTTCAACAAACTCTCTACAAACACAGCGTGCGTTTCTCGATTACAAAATAAGGATGCAAAGATTCGAAATGAAATCATACGATCTCGACGATCACGATCGATACTGACTACGGCAAAAGAAAAATAAATCGAAAAATTAAAATACTCTAGACGAACCACCCAAAACAAAACTTGCACTATAAAAGTCGAGTTTTTCAAGAAAGATTCATTCATCAAAAATTATATTAAGCTCTGACAGTTTTTATAAAAAAATTGTAAGAAACAATTCCATCCAAAAAACTTTAATTAAATGGCGTGCTTAAATATCAGCGTTCGTTCATCTGTTCATCGTTGATCGTGGACAGCGCGAGTATACGTTGTCGGGTTCGCGCGTGCGATCTTATTCGCGAGCGCGAATCGCGGATCTCCTTAGGCGCATAATAATGCATGACGAGAAAATCTAACGCGGCGTAACAGACAGCGTGAAAGAAGCATTTCGATCTGATGAGACGATGCTTCTTTCCAGCTATATCATCGCTGCTATGACGCTGCATTGTGACGCATTTGAAGCAACGCGATTTTTCGGGACCGCAATCAGATTTTCGAGATGATGAATGAAAATTAAATAAGTAAGACCTGATTTGCGTAAATGTTCTGAAATTCTTGGAAAATCTCCAGAAATCTTCCACTGCGAAAATTCCCCACGGTCGATCCAATAAACTTGTAAGACGTATGAGATAACGATCAGATTTATACAGGAGACATAAAAAGATTAAAGATTACAGAAGAGAACCAAATGACACGCAAAGACTCACCTTTCTGCGGTGTACCTGAAAAATCATGTCGGCTGGATCTTCTGTAAGGATAAAAGGGAGAAAGTCTCGTTTTAATGCAACCAAGGATAAAGACACAGGAAAAATGGATTATACCGTTATAATCTAGCCGTGCATACAATCGATTCGGAGAAATCATGTGAAAGGATAATTTTAGAGGTAACTTTCCGCAGATTCACGCTTACGTGCGCAGCGGAAACCACGGAGGTGGTCCCGATTCCGTAAGTTATTAGATCAGTAGTGATATTATTTCGATTCAGCTGACGTAAGGGCCGCGTTCATGCCAGCTTAAATATAATTAACCGAAACCCGGGACGCGAGTTTGCCGAAACGCGCGAGATTGCCGCACGCGCGCGAGAGAGGGATGCGGAGAGACGTATCGCCGCGAGCGAAGGGACACCGGTTGGTAAGGGTCGCGGTCGATACATGTGTAAATCGAGGTTACTGGACGATACAGCAGCAGGGGTTGTTCGCGAGGGTTGTAGTGGCGATGCTCCGCTGCCGCGTCTGCCTGTTCCGCTGATGATGGCTCGTCGCCCTCGCACACCTGGGCTATTGGTTCTCCAGGGAGTAGTGGCGCGACCTCTTCCAGAAACCCTTGAAGAAACCTTTCTTTTTGGGAGCCTCGGTGCTGTCCGCGCCTGGAACAGAAGCATCACCCGGGATTTGAAGATTTACGACTGGTCTCACTGATCGCGCGGATATTACTCGAGACCCACCGGAGTGTCAGACTGATGCTCATACATGAAACTCGTACATGTTTGAACAGGTCGGGCTGCACTCGCCAAATTTGCCACAATTTTTCTTTCGAAATGATACATGATATTACGAGAACTATAGTAACATTTAGTATTTATTATGTAATATAGTATTAATAGTACTAGAATTAGGTGTCGCATTCTTGTGATGCTTTCGTCGCTCATCTGTTTGAAAATAGAATCTTTACGATTTTTTTGTCTAGAATTATTGAATCACTCGAGTTTCGAATTTTTGAATCTCAAATCTAAGCTATCGAATTGTATGTGTCGCTTGTCTATATACTTTCAAATTAATTCACATGGAATCGAGTACCCGATGTTCATGTTTCGAAGCACTCGGATATAAAATTCGTAATATGTAATACGTTACGTTTGTTCAAATATTTGATCACGAGCTTGTCAGAATTTCGCGAATAATTGCCTGCTGCCTATTATAAGATACAAAGTATAGCAATCTCGGATAGAGTTACGAAGCGGCCACAATCACTGCGAATGCAAGTGCAGTAGTCGATAGTTTTCAACTGATCGCTCGTGAACCGTGTTGCACCAGCGAGAAGCACGTTCGCCACTTGAAAGTACATTGCCGCGCTGCATTGCGGTTTCGTTACCGTTGCTGGATCCACCGGGAACACGGTCTTACACGACTGACAATCAATCTGCTGACGCGTTAACCGGTTGGTCAAAAGCCACAGAGCGTCACGCCGTCTTCAAACATCGCGGTGATGTACCGATTCTGCAGTAGTGAACATCATATTTTCCTATTTTTGCTGTAATATTAATTTGCCCACTACTGCTAATCTTTAAAATATGATATATGACATGCGCAACTTATACATATGATAATCCTCCTAAATATTTTTGCTGATATGAAAAACACTCTTATTCATGATAAAGTAGTTGTATTATTAAACATCCTCTGAAAAGCTCAGTCTTCTTTGCCCAGCATCTCTCAAGATCATAATCGCTCGGAGAGCCACGGTAGCCATATCTGAAAATCGATACACGTGCCTGAAATCAGCGAGCTGTTCAATTAGCTGACAGACAAAGGACCCAGCGGGCCGCTCTATTTCCATCTCCATCGGTTGCATCAGACATCAAAGGTCCGAAAATGCAACACGTGGATGAGATCGGAGACCTCTTGCCTCTTCATCGTCCTTTCGTTTGATCGTAAATCGGCGATCTTAGCTTGTCTTCCCAAAGCCAATCTACGTTCTTACTGAACAATAGTACAATAAACCAATCGAATTTCCGTTTGTATCGCCGAACGGCTAATCAGTTCCTCGTAAAGTGCTTGGCTCTGTAAGGAGAGCGATAAATGTCCAGTTGGCTATTCGATGGCTTTCTAAGAGTCTCAAGTCCCTCGAGATGTTGTTCACAAAGTGGCATAAAAACATAATTCGCGATTCAAAAGGGCTACATTATGAAAGTTATCTGCATAGAACTTCAGTTAACGAGACGCGTGACCCTGAATGAAGGCAGGAGGCAATCATTCATTTCCATTTTTCACGTTCATGATTACAGTCATTCGCGATGGCAATCTGATTGCAATCATCATCATAAGATAGATGCCACGTAACTCGACGTTGTACGCTTAAACGCAACAGTGTTTTCACGTATTTCACCACGTTTTCAGGCGTGCGCGCGCGCACATGTGCTATGTACTGAGCAGCCTGAAAAAGAAGAAGAAATCCTGGTGACTCCTCTCGCCGATCGCATAACAATGGCCGGTTCTTCCGGTCAGCGTCAGCGGATCAGAAGGAACAACGGTGTCGTGATTAAATACGACGCCTGTTGCCGGCGTCGCGACGATGCTCTTTTTTACGATCCCCCGTAGTGAAGCTTATCCTTCATGGAGTTTCCTTGACGCTTGAATCAATGCTTTCACATTTCAGCTTGACGCATTTCAGCTTCCAGAAGATAATTAACGAATGAATATTTCATTCGTCAAATTTTTCCCTCGAACAGTCGACATTGACTCTTTGAACATAATGGACTAAAATTACAGGTCCGTTGAAGTCCATCTCTACTCAATGCTGTCTTCGCTGAACTGCTGTCTTGCTTGACATGCTCGCTCGGAAAGCCCGCTCGCGGCAAATCAATGCAAATCAGGACTCCAGACACCGCGTGTCCATTACAGTTACGTACACGCTTCTCGTCGACATTGAAATCGCACGTGTAACCCGTTCTCGGCCTCTCTAAAGAATGTTGCACGCGTGGCGGACTCGCTAACGCGTGCCTTCGATTGGCCGTGACTTTGAGCAGCGCGATAGCGTGTCAAGGTAACGTCCGTGCATAGACCTGGACATCCTGGATGATTTATTCGTCCGTGTGCTAATTGCGTGGGTTCGGACCGCGAAATGTAGGTCAACTAACAACAAGGTATCTGCACTGAGAAAAATTTCCATCGGATAAACCAATTAAATAGTTTTCCGATTGTTAATTTTGTTTTCCAATTAAATGATGGATATGTTCGATTACCTTCATAGGATATATCCGAGCATTTTCTTTGTCTAACATACAATTTAATCGGATATATCCGTTTGTTACTATGTAATTGGATTATCCGATTAGATAGGTCATGATATTTTTCTCAGTGTGGTTATTCAGATTCAACGATGAATCCGCATATTGATCTCGAGAACACGGAACAGAATATGCAGAATAGTACGAACAAAATGTCAAATTGGGTTTTTCAGTTGGCAAGTAAAGTATCAAGTACCGCCTAATTCTGTAAACTGTAGTTCTGATACTTTCGTTAGTTTGAAAACGTGAAGAACAGTGGAAAGCAATCCGTTTTTGCCTCGTGTCCTCCTTGGACGGAAATACATCTAGTAAGGAATCGCAGATAGCAGAGGATAATAATAACATTGCAATTTCTCGACAAGATATTCTTACAATCTACTCTGTGACAATGAATCAAGCTTCTCCAGCTGTGGCAGCAATTAGCAGACAACCTGTTCATTCTCCGCTTTCTACGTGTACCCAGGCGCACGCTTTGCATTTCACACAGGCATCGTATCTACTCTGCATAATCGAAAAAACGCATTATTCTTCTTGACACGCACACACTGTTTGATTTCACAAACGCGATGGAATCTCCGCAATGTTTCATCGCCCGCTTTTAGCATTACGTGCGGTCGATTAATCTCAAATTTTACCTAGTGTGAACCAGGAAATCTAGCACATTCAATTGCCTAGTGCCAAATTCGAAATAACTTGCCAAAGAAACTTGTTCGACCTCGAAACATTTCAGTCTAGTATTTTAAAAGTTAAAATCGATCGTTCAGTCTTTATCATTCCCAAGCTTCATCTATCTTCCACAACGCTCGTGCATTGTGACCTCCGTCACCTGGAGAAGTAGACGAGGACACCTCTTAATGCAAAAAAATATCCCCGAATTTATGAATTTTCCAGCTGAATATTCCGGAAGCTGAGACAGTGATTGACCTGCGATCGAGGTCGCGAAGGGTCATGTCGGCAAGCAGGAGGGAAAGAGCGAGGGAAAGAGGAACAGAAAGAGAAAGGGACGCACAGAGTGCGACGTGTTGGCGTGGCGGGCCAATGAACAGCCGAGGGATGGAAGGAAGGAAGGAAGATGGCCCTGCCGTGGAGGAGAGCCGTGCGTACGGATCAATACCGATAGTGCACCTATATAGGACGTGGAGACGCAGACTCTTGGGTGTGTCCGATCTCCCGCGCGCAGTATCCCAAGCAGTGTCCCGTGTTTGTCATGCGTGTCCTCTATCCCGCACGCTCTAGCAACGCCGGCCGACTTTTCCGGCTGGTCCTTGGGACCCGTGTGGTCGATTCCTTCCAAGGGAAAGGACGTCGAACCCTGCGGTTCGTTAAACCCTCACGTGAAACTCTCGATGGGTTGACGGCTCTCGCTTCACCCACTCGTGAAGTCCACTCTCTCGCGCGGCTGTCAGCTGATGGCTTCGCGCGCTCTCCGCGCGGGGAGATCCTTCTGAGGCTCCTCAGGTTTTGTAAAATAGTAATATTTTTAACATTCAATGAGACAACTGGAGATAGAAGTTACAAATTGATATTCCGTGTGGATTTAATCGAGAAAAGAAGAGAAGGAAGAACGCCGTCTCGGATCTTGATCTAGATTCTGACTTGTCGCTCATATGGTTTATAAAGAACGATCGTCGAGATATTTGTCTTAAATATTATATAAAAAATGTAATAATACAAGTTTTGAAGCTTTATGAAACGGGAGAATTAAATATTGATTATCGATTCGGAAACTAACTAACAATCTAGGAAAGTCGTTCAAACACCGTTGGACTTTCAGGAACTTATATCATGTTACTGTACCGTAAGGCGTGATATCTTGTGTTGAATCACTCATTAGAGAAGGATTGGAAGATGTAGCATACTTCGCTACGTTCTTTAAATCTCTCGTTTAGAACTTTCTGATCTCGTGACGTTAACAAGTTGTGGGTCAGGTGTTGGAACATGGAAGAATGAAGAGGTGAACTGCTCCCCAGGGAGCCAAAGTTAATTTTCAATTTTTTAAATTTTACGGGATATTTTAAATCCTTATAAATAAGCGTTAATTTGATAAATCTCAGTTCAAAATTTTATTACAAAGAAACGCACGTAGTCCTTGGAAGTATATAGGCCTAATCGTAGTTACATGGAATGACTTTGCTATTATTGGACGCGATCCAAGGCGGTCAAGCTATTAATATCCTCTCACTTGAAAATGCTAACGTTCGTGTACCATCCAAGCATGACAGAAGAAATGAACTTACCAAGAAATTTTTTCAATTTTCAGATAATATTAAATTACAACTTAAGAATTTTTATCAGATGGATGGATTCAATCCGCACGAATAAATCGCAAAGTTTGCGATTAACCACTGTCAGTGTTATCACTATCAGTTCATCAATGATAAGATACATCAAGTATGCAGGAAGTACATTAACTTTGTATGCTCTACTCAACTCGATAACAAATAGCCGCAAGGCAGACTCTACTCAATACAACACACGGAATAATGAGGAGATGTACAAAGCTTTCGCAACAACGATGTATCTGAGAAGCAATCGATTCGCGGCGATCGTTCGCGGTTCATTGACGTATCGAGAGCGATCACAGCTCCTCGGGAATGCCGGTGCACAAGCGTGTAACTTTACGCATACTTTATTAAAAAGCAGGCCTTCCTACTTAGTAAGCACCCGTTTCCGAAAATAGCCGGCAAATATTAATAGCCGCGTTAGATCCACAGCGGAGAGCCGGGGGAGCGGACGCGCAGAAAGGTCCGCGATATTTTGGAACACCATGATCCTATAGTTGTTCCACGCGGCGTTGCGCACTAAATTCGGTTACACGGAATATAAGAAACCGCATGATTATATGATATATACAGATCATATCGTTCTACCTCTTTTTTGTTGTAACAATTGAGCTTAGAGGCGATCGTGAACACACTCCAACATTTCTTAAGAATTTACCGATGACATAGTTTATTCTCATATTGTAATATTCTTTACATTATATATTATTTCTGTCTAGTGATAATATAGCAAAATTTTTCTTTGCTCGCAGTTTCTACATATTTTTTTATTACTTCAAATTGTTGAAAAATTATAAGGGAATATTGTTCCAATTAATAAAATTAAAGTAGGCTGGTCAAAAAATCTCTTTAAGATCGTATTTGAATGGAACGATTATGGGATAAATCGCGGAATGGAAAATACCGTTTCTGCGTACGTGCCATATGTGGAGAATTATATATGCTAGAGTTGATTTATGCGAGGACGCCGTTAATATCGGACAGCCGATTCTCTCTCTCTCTCTCTCTCAGTCATCGTCATCGAGTGGTCGTCATGTTCCACGAGAGTTCGCGAGTGTCATTAGAATGATCGCGGTGTCAAGTTCGCGGCTCGCCACATTGTTCCTACGATGTGTCACCGAGGGATTTCATTTCCAGGGAGGCTGACACGCTCGGTTATTTTCGAATCCTCCATCAGACAAAGACAGGAGGCGAGAGAGAAAGAGAGCCGACAAATAAGAAGCAGCCGAAATATTGCCCACGAGGATACACGACCGAAATAAACCGGACGGAGAACTTATTTTCTCGCGCGACGCGCTGCGTGTCGCCGCGATTCTTTACCCCCTAACACGCGACGAGGAAAACTTGCTCTTCTTCGCTGAGAGCACGAAGTGATCGCTTTCGAAAAAAAGAAGATTACACTAAATTATTTCTTCCTGAGGAACTGAATACATGGCAGTGATTATTAAATATATACATATAAAATTGTCTTTCGTAACTGATTATTACTTTGCCATTTGAATGCAACAAAGATTCTACGCCTTCAAAGCACAGAGCGCTCTATACATTTAGTTGTAAATCTGCCATCTCTGAATTTAAGTTTAAGAAATGGAATGGATATCAAGATCATTGATCATTGATGAAAAATAAAATCTTGTGCAAAAATATATATTATATGAAAAATTGTGCAACTTACCAGCGTAAGGACCAGAAGGTGAGTTGTTGTCCTTACTGCCTTTCCCATCCTTGCTACCACTTCCTGCAACAGCAAAAGAACATCTCGAAATTAAAATGGGATAGACGCATGTAAGATATGGAACACGTAAAGAAAGTGAGATTTATATATTTATATATTGTATGCATTAAAAATATATTTTAAACGGGCTCGTCAAGCATAGCTACTCATCAAGCATATTATTAAAAGTGGAATTTTACCAGAATTCCATCAGTTTAATATCAGGAAAGATACTAATAAATATAAAGTTTAACTGATATTAAGATAAGCAATCAAATACGATATACAAAAAATGCATTGATACAAAAATTGATACGCTACAATCGAGCAGAAAAAAATCATGCAGAACCTCTTTTGCGAAAATGTTCCGCTTTCTTTTGTAAATGTGTTTTGTTGGTCTTCTTTATATTTTTACTTTTGTTTTTTAGTTTTTTTTATTTTATAATAGTACTTATTAAAGTAAGATTCAAGTAATACGCATGGATAATAATCGCAAGCAGGGAAATTACGAAGCTATTGATTGAATTAGCAGTTAATTAATGCAAGTACGCAGTGATCAAAGGTAAGAGCGAAAATGCGTAATAGAGTATTGAAATGTATGCGTTCCGCAACAAGCGCAGCTTCTGATGGGGTCGGATGAATTGGTTGGAGAGATAAGAAGCAATAATATATATGCATTAGGCCAATTATTCGAAATGGAACGATTATTTTATTCGTAGTAGAGACGGTACCTTCATCCCGGATTTTATCATCGCGAAGCAAGTCCCAGGGCGTAATGGATGTACAATAAAAATGCAGAAAAAAGATGTAATAAAAAGTATTAACATCTTTTAATGTAGGACATATACTGTAAAATACGCGTCTTACATGAAGAATTATAAATAAATAAATATTAGATATAAATATCAAATATAAATTTAATTTTATTTAATTAGATGTAAATTAAAATTAAATCGATTTGTGTTTAACACGAATCTAATTGCTGATTTTTTTACTATTTATAAACGAAGTCTAAAAAATCTGATGCCGAATTTTATCACAATTGCATGCTAGTATAGATGTTCACGAAACTTTCTTACCCAACGAAACGGAAATTCCTTTCTTCGTTTTAAACGCGACCATACTGACATGAAATCACACAAGATCACAAAGGAGATCGATTATCAAGGAAACGAAAGTACAACGCGATCAATAGCTAAGGTCGTTCTCCAGAGCTTGATAAATCGCAGGATCCGTCGTGTAACTCGGTCAATCGGAAATGGAACCCGCGAGGCAAGAAACGAGTTCGCACTACCGTGTCATTCATCTTATCTAATATTGTACAACAATCGATAGCTAACAAGTCTTACTCCTTCGAACGAGTCTTTTCAGACGTGGAATACATTACAATGTACAATCAGAAACATCAACTTTTTAAGGAATGTCCATGATTTCTTATGGTAATCTCATAAGTCATAAAAAGCGAACCTTCTACAATCACGTTCAATGTTATCAGTAATTTTATAATTGTATTTGCAATAATGTGTAAAAGAATATTTATATGTGTTAATGTTTATGCTTTCTTATTTTTCCCTGATCTACCTCTTCTAGATACACTTTCATCCGTTGAGTTTACGTGCAAGTAAGGTTTGCCCCGCTGAAAACATTTCAATGTACGGAATTTGCAGTATCTCGCAGGTGCAAGTAGGACACGTTCTTTTTGCGCGAGTTCTTCGGTTTACACCAGACGGCCGTGACTGAAGATAGAGGTCTACGGAGACAGAAGATGAAAGAATGACTATGAGGACTAGAGAAAAGAGAAGACGAAGGAGGAAAAGAGCAGGAGAATATCGAAAAAAGACGGACGCTCCATACCTGAGGAATAGGGACACAAGTAGCAAACTGGTCGTGGAACGGATTGCCGTTCATAGTATATCAGTTGGGTCGTATGTGTCGATCCGTCCTTAAAGAGCTCTCACGTATACGAAAGGTTGGCCTTTTCAGGTTTACAGTCCGTATGTCACCGATCCGTCTCGACATTTCTCAAAGAGGAGTCGAGAGCATCCGCTAGGTCGAGTTTATCAACTTGCTGTTTTTCAACAGTGGTTTACACATACGTATTTTGTTTATGCTAAGTAAGTGTGTCTGGCTTAAGCAACTAAGTTTATTAAACAATGAAAATTTGAAAACTAAGTTTAGAAATTTGAGATGCAATCCAACTTGTTATATAATATTTCCATAAAATCTCCACTAAAAGTACCAATGAGAATTATATTGCAACTATGTCGCAACCTTCTGACTATTCACTTAAATGTAACAAAAATTTCTGAAAAATGTCTATGCGATAGGAAAAGCGCACCGGACCGTAATAAATGGATTCTTCTGATGCGAAAACATTCTGGTGGGTGAATTCGCGCATGTGGATGCTCAGTAGTATGATTTTAATGTAATGTTCATCCATGAGTCAGATGTGTAATTAATCTAAGTCACCCCGCAAGATTGAACTCGGCTGGAACGTAATTTACGCGCCGTATCTAGGATGAAGCGATCGAGTCTCGAGATTTCTTCGCCACGTCTGCGGATGGGAAGATTAGAGATGTGCGTAAATCCGTCATAAGTGCTCAAGGTTGCGGTGAAGGTCAGTCTCTGGGTATCGTCAATGACACGTATTACGTGACACGAGGCAAGACAAGACCGGCTGTTAGCTCAAATTAAAAATTAATACGATAACTCGGCATCGCGATAAGGCGGGACTGCTTGCCAATACATGATGACTTGCCAATTCATGAGAGATTAGGGTATTCCTTTCCGCATTAATTGCGGGTTACGACCTACAACCCGGACTTATCGTATAGGTCTTTTAATAAATCTCTTATTGATTTTAATTAATATTTTCTTAGTAATATTTTATCTCTCGAATTGCAGTGTAACGTATCAGCAGTTAACGTCTCTCTCGAGGGTTCATGCACCTGCAAACTTTCGACCGTCTCTTTCTTCTTTTTCGTCAACGCGCCGCATTTACGCACGCTACCAGACGTATGATTGACCGAGCGTGACGAGATAGTTCGCCAGCAACTTGTTGGAGGCACGGCATCAGCTGCAATTTCGCAAGGCTACCTCGTCGGGGGGGTTGAAGATAGTGAGAGTGGTCGAGGACAATGACGCGTGTGCCCCCAACATTGGTTGTCCGGGACGAAAGGGGAATAGTAATGGTGGTGTTGCTGTAATAGTAGTGGTGCCGGTGCTGGTGGTGGTGCTGATGGCGGTGGTGGTTGTTCACCCTCTGAATAAATCAATAAGTCCCCGGCCCAGCCGATGCACGCTCTTCAACCGAGCGCAATCGGAACATAAATTTCGAGCGGTCGGTCGATGAAAAATAATATTACTGTCACATTTGCATGTCTTATATGTCTGGATATATCTCCCATCTATGCGACGTCCACCTGCCGCCACAAAGCTATAATCCGCCATCAAATCAGAGTCACGTAATTGAAAAATTTTCTATCCAGAGACGAGGAAGAAAATGTGATGCTTCCAAGATACCGCCCAAAGATACTAATAATGTCTCAGCGAACGATTATATAATCAGATTGAATGCACACATTCAGTCCTCCTGAATCTTGTCATTCACGCCAGGCAATTCCTTTCTTTGGTGCTTTAGAAAGGTAAATCGCCGAGGCGTAACCGAGAAGATGTCCGTATCTCTTGCAAAGTTTGTTAAGGGATATCGGAGTATTAGGGCCTTGAGGCGGTCCGTTTCCGCAACATGTTGGGCCCAGCTGGTGTTCAGAGAATTCCGATGGCTATTTCGACGCGCCGAGAATCGATATAACTAGCACTCGAATTTCTATTTCCATTTCTCTCTTTTTGTCCGGAAAAAATTTAATATATAATGATAATATGATAAATGGAGCGCACATGCGGGGCTACCGTGTCACCAGCGAATTTTACGTAATCTTTTTAGGTGCATATGTAACCACTCTCACGGCCATATGTATCGATTCTGACGTATATATGGCTTACGAGCCCTTATGAATAAAACAGTGCACTCTGTCGCAATTTCCGGACTCGCAGTGGAAAATGTGCGCTTATCATTGTATGTTCGGCTGATAAAGATTGCAGAGAAGACGTGACGTTTACGATGGCGGAGATACCATGCTATAGCGACACACAAAGCGTATACCGTTAGATTTGTTCTTCCCGGCAACTCTTCTAATGTAACTCTTTGCACCTTCGTAATCATTCCTCATCTTCTTATCTTCTTATAGAATAAAGCGAATTCTCAATATCAAACACTCTTGCGAAAGATTAGTGTAAAAATATAACTTTGATATTTTTGTATGGAGAGTGGTATAATATTTATGAAATAATGAATATAAACAGAATCACAATCACAAATTACTAAATATAGGTACAATTATTAGAATCAGTTTTGCAGTTACATTCTTCTCTATTAGGTGAAGAAAAACGAGAGTTTAGTAAGATTGTGGTAACGAAAGTGAGCAAATAATTTCCAAGTATGGCAAACGAATAATTTGTTAATGCATTTTCAGGACACAGCACGGCTGCATTCTGGTTACGGTGCATAATGACCACATGTCGCGTACTCGCATGTTACGTTAGCGTAGGAAAACGCAAGAGCACGCGGCGGAAAATGCACGATGGCGACTCCTCGATATCGCGGTCGAGTCGCAGCAGCTGTTGCACGCGACGCGTGGGATGCCCTTAAAATTTATTCTATTTATAGGACGCACCGCGCAGCGGACTCTTGGAAGTCGAAGTCGCCATCGCGATATGACGCGCATCCCGACGCGCGCCTAAGCTGGATTCGTCTTCAGAGACTCGCGAAGAGATACTCGGATCTCGTAACTCGTGGATATGCTAAATTCACGGTCCCCGAAGGAATATCGAAATATCGGAGTGAATGAAGAATCAGGAAAATATAAACTAAACATTAAATTATTACTTAATAGAAATTAAGTTCTGTCATTTATATTCTGTCCCTCTTTTAAAAGCTAATTCTCGAAAATTTATGATGCATGAATCATTGTTATTCCGACATTTGTGCTAGAGGAACGTTTGAACTTTAAATATATATTGTAGACTGAATTTTCCTGAAGAGAATATATATATATATGTTCTATTTTGATCTCTTCATAATACTAGCAAATCATAAATCATAATCCTGGAACAATTACTTTTTTTCTAGCTGGGAAAAAACTCGAGCTTTATCCATCCTTCGCTAAGTAATACTTTTACAAAACAAGATAAGCGCAGTAGTGGTACGAATGCATTATTACAATTGTAAATACGTAACAATAACTGCTCGCGTTCACTAGGTTTTCCACCGTGATAATGCACTTTCCGAGGAAAAAGTTTCTTCCAGTTGTTAAGTTTCACTTACTATCAACGATATTCGCTGCGTAATGAATAGTGTTATAAATAATGTAACAGTTCGTTCGCGCGCGCGAATCTGGCCGCGGAGTAATCTTGCAGAGTCCAATTTCTCAAGCGTGTAATTATGGCGTGATACCACTTTCCAGTCGAAAGTGAAGTGTACTTGGACAAGACTGAACATGGATGGTGTAAAATTCATCCGACTTGATAATCATCAATTATCTACGAGGCGTTCTCCATTTAAATTAATTAACAGCACCTCAATTACACATTGGATATCAATTTATAATATTATTCTGAAAGAAACTTGGCTCATTCTGCAAGGAAACTCGATATATCTCATAGTGAATATCCCGTTTAAAAATTTTGATTCGTCGCCGAGGTGCAGGTTCATGCATGGCATTTCATCGAGTTGACACCGCCCTCCTTCTCTTTCGCGAACGAGGCAGAAACGGAGAGTGGCCAGAGATTTCTTTAGAAATCAGGTGCCGAGATGAATGAGGCAGCTACGCGAGAGATCTGTTATGCGTATTCGATAAATTCGTCTAAAAAGTTTAAAACGTTTCATTGAAACATCTCATATGTACCTATGACTGAAAACATTTTACAAAGCAAGACGTTTTCCAGATTCTTAAATGTACGCAAATGCATTATTATTTATCATTAACAATTACAATAATCAGTTGAACATAAATTTCTTTTCGGCTGCTTCCTTTTGCAAAGCGATAATAATAATTTCTTCCCCAGGCGAATATTGGGAACCAGAACAGCTGATTAAGAAGACGAAGCGATGAGAACCGAAGGAAATCGGTATCTTTAACGGTACGTCACCTGATCAGCAGCCCGGCCGCTGCCGTTCAGCGAATGGAGACGGCTCTCGTCGTCGAGCGCCTCCTTTAACGGCTCTCGAACGTTATCCACCTGCGACCGTGAAAACTGAGAGCTCATCGTTCGCATGACTAACGGCACGTGCAGCGATTGCCGTGTCTCACGCGAGGTGAAGTCGCGTAAGGAGGCGCACCGCGTCATGAAATTAATAGGACGGACACGAGCGCGTTTAGACTTTCGACGGAACGTAAAAGGCCTCGCGCTCCGCCTTTCTGGAAATCTAATCGCCGACGAGGACGCGGTGTCTAAACGAGATTCTCCCCTCGTCACGGCGCGATGATGATAGCCGGTTAACATGGATAAAGATACGTGGTCTTTGAGACCAAGTTTTCCTCCTCTGAAATCTCGCTCGTGATATAACATTTTTCTCGAGTACATTAAACTTTCTCCGATGACTTTCGATCTCTCTCTCCCTCTTTCTTTGTTTCGTTTCTCGTGCTCTTTCATCTCGTTATCGCGTTCTGCGTTTTTATTTTCTGATACAACCGGTGTCTCGGCAAAGCAACTACTTTGACTTGAGCGATTAACGAGCGCGCTTACCGCGATATCCCCGAATCGGTTGCGCGGCGATGATGGAGTTCTGATTTATAAACCCGACGTAATACCACAGCGATAAAACCGGTATCGTGCGGTACGTTGTTTCGGTAAATTGCACAGATTAGGAGCTCGCCGTGACACGCCGATACGCGCGGTTTATCACGAAATGTTATCGGCGTGTTTGACCCGCGAGTTTGATCGCGCTAAAGAGCACCGTTCAGGTAAACCGTGCAATTTTTCTCTTAGCCAAGCGAATGGTACTCATGCATTTTGTACAAGGAAGTTTGTTATAATCTGTACGACGCTTATGCAATCTTTTGAACATGCCGGTTGCAATGCCGGCGTGTTTGAACGCGTGAATTCGGCGCGCCGATAGTACGCTCGCACGCGTGTGCGAGCATGACACCTGCTCTATTTCAGTCGGTCGCTAATTGGAACGTGGCACGCGGATATTTCCGTCCACGAAATGGCACGCCTACGTTTGACGCCTTTCTGATCTTCTTCTTCTTCCTTTTTCAAGTTTAATTGATGCCAATCTGATCGAATACCGCAAACTGGCAAACGAGGGTATCGGCAACATTCTGCTTACTGAAACCATCGCATTTGCCACAGTTGATGGACATGATCCATTAGTCAAAGCGAGTACCTTCTTTTACGTTGCAGTCCCGGTCGATGTAAAAAATGACATTTATTCTCGTGTCAGTGGATCTTGCGTTAAGCGATCATTCGCGTGCTAAATCCCAATCAGTATTTCGCCCGGAGGAATCTTCCGCGAGCTCGAAAACAGCCGCGAATTTCTCGATAGAGCAATACCGTTTTGCATTGCCTTAGAAATAGTACATGACCGGTCGATATTCTCCGCCATGCCAAAGAAGCAGGAGGCTGTCGAGAAGATGAAGCGGAGGAGGCGGCCGCGGAAGACGAGCGATATCAAGCATGTCATCAAATTTGCCCTTTCGCGATAAAATGAGGCACAACTGCGGTGATGTGAAAGCATCAGTGCAAAAAGTACAGTAAATTGAAATTATAAAAATGTTCAGAATAAATTTCATGAGTATCGATTCCGTCAAAGATAATTAAGAAAAGAATGTTTCATCTGATCGCAGCGCAATTAATTGACGCTAATTCACGTGCTAATCCGTCCTAGTCACTGAATACCGAAGTCTGAGATCGCAGAATCCAGAGGGTGTCGGATTCCACAGTCAGATAATTGAAGAAAGCGCATGTTCCTCGGTGCATGGACCTCGCGGTAATTGTCATCCCCGTCGTCATTACTGTCATTGTCGAGATTGGTGAATTCTCGGATATGATGGAAGCGGACGTCCCGAAACAGGGGTAGTATTCACCCGTCGTCCGCGGGGTTGGTAGACGGACCAGCAGACGGGAGTAACGATTGCCACCACCACCACCACCACCCACCACTACCCCTCCATGACGAGAAAGAGAGAGATGCGCCCCCGGCAGAGCCCGGTCGCCCACAAACATCTACCACCTACTAACCGATCGGAAAACATCCCCCTCTTGAATGGTCATTCCCCGCAAGAACTGCCAAGGCGCTTATGACGTTTCATAATAGGGCGCGTGACCGGAATGGACTTTCTTATACCGAACTTCGATTTATTATTAGAAGGAATACTAATTAAAACAACCGTCCGTCCGAAACATTGAGCTGTGGAAATAGAATTCGTGACTGAAGAGGGAAAATATGGCGAGCGTTAACTTTGTTAAACACACTCGTTTTAGTAGAACTTTTCTTTTATGTATCATGATATATAGTGGCAAAATGTTAGATTATTTTCTTGGCTATTCCGTCAAGTAGTATTTCTCGTAGATTTCTGCTAAGCTACGATTTTTCCTCATTTTCTCAAAGTATGTCTTTGTTAATTATGAGTGCTTGAATATTATACAAAGTTTTGCCAACTTTCCGGAAGGCAGCATCTCGAAAGTAATGACAATTGTAAGTAAAAGAAATTTTCCTTGACAGAGGAGATTGATATTGTATATAGAGGATTAACGTCAAGCGAACAGAGCTCCGAAATTTGGCAAACAGCAACCGTAGCTTTTCTTCTGTAATTCGCAAGGTCAGTCTTCGCGATCGATATTCAGCCCGTGTGTCATCTGCCTTAAATCAGACATCCACGTCCTTGACTGCGAATTTGCGTGATATCACTCACCGGAGAACCAGACGACTGGACGTGCGAATCGCCACGCACGAGTCACGCTTACGACACGCGCACATACGTCAAACTTATCGGAGTAGTCGTTCTCGTGCGGTTCAACGAAGCCGAAACACCGTATCGGAAAAATCGAGTTTTTTGCAAAGAGCTCACACGATCAACTATGTATCATGGACGAATGATACAGCGAATTTTGAATCCCTGAATAAATCCTCAAAAATATTTTCATGTGATTTCTGTGTGATGCAAATCTGCTGGAGTTATTACGAAAGATGGATGAACGTGGCTTTCTTTAAGAAAGTTAAAAGTCGTTCAGGTAAGTACACGACTTTTGCGATATACAGCAAAAATGCAGGTGCAACGTTTTTACTCATTTGCACGATACGGCATGCTTTATCACGCATACGCGCAATTGCCGTTATCGATTGTGCCTTATCCGAGCATTCGAGGTCCGAATATTTAGGCGTGTACGTGTACGAAAAAGAGGCTGCAGGACTTGCTTCAATTCATTTGTTCATCGCATTCGATCTGGTGCATTTGACTTCAACAGCAAGCTGCGAGATTCATCAAAAAGTCCAAGTGCTACTCGACAATTTTGTTGGATATCACAACGAGGACTGCGAGGACACGGAACGAAAGGAGTGCTCGGACTTTATCGAACTATCGGGACGGGAGCGGAGACTTCGCCGAAAAGGAACACTCGGCGCAATGTCGCGAGTGCATTAAATCGCGTGTTATCGCCGACGGTTATTTATAGAGCGCGGTGTCGATACGCGCCGCGAGGGAAAGGAGTCCCTCGCATTGTGCCGGCGAACACAAAGATACGTCCAAACAATGCATCGAAACTCTATTGTAAAATAAAGTCCGCTGGAAATTAACTGGAGAACCAACCGCGGATGCCTCCCGCTCCGCTTCCTGCAGCCTCAAAATTCTCCCTCAAGAACTCGGATATCGTTCTCTCGATTTTCCATGATTCGGAAAGTACTCTTTAAATGACAATCAAATCAATACATTTATGCGTTTATGAATTACGCAAGAATTAAAGTCCGCATTGACTGATCTTTCAGTGAATTCGACTCTTGACTCTCGAATAGCTGCGCCTATCGATTCTGATTCCCATTCTTTCCCCCTGTTCCCCTCTCTTCCTCTCTTCGCTAATCAGAGAGCCATAGTACGGCGCTCTTCTCCAGGTCCGAGACCGACTGAAAATTTGACGAGGTGTATAGGTGAGTCGCGCGCTAGCGCGCAGGCTGCGAAATCGGCGGACACGGAAACATTTGCGGACGAATCAATAACGGGAACCCTCGGGTGCGAAGGAGGCACCTCCGAGCGGTGGCGGCGGCGGCGGACCTGCTCGCTGTGGCGCGCGGGGAAGTCTCACGCACAATGCTGCGTGCCTTCTGTACGCGTTTCCGCCGTTGTGGCGCGACGGAAGTCCAGTTTCTTTGGCCGCAGGTAGCCGGGGGTCCCGCGAGTTTTCTTGCGGATTTCCAGCGTTTATTTTCCTTATTACACCGGCTCC
Organism: Ooceraea biroi; assembly: GCF_003672135.1. NCBI lineage: Eukaryota > Metazoa > Arthropoda > Insecta > Hymenoptera > Formicidae > Ooceraea > Ooceraea biroi. The sequence goes on from NC_039510.1 coordinate 11,811,290, forward strand.
GCACACCGCCGCACGTCCGACCGCCGCAATGTCGCGCCGGGGGCGAGTGTGCGCCGCTGTCACCCCATGTCACCCGCTGCGACGATGGGACGTTCGCGGAGACGGACGATCACGGGGTTAATAAGAGCCCCCTTCTGAATTTCGACGTGTCGTCAAGTAATTTCGAAATCATGATACGATCACTAGCGTGATCGGAAAGAACCAAGATTCAACTACGATTTACTAGGCATCCAAGAATGTACAAAATTGTCTACGTTGTGTACATATAAATACACTCTACATACGTAATGTTTAAGTAAAAATTTAAGTTACCGAATTAATTAAATTTTTATTAATTAATTTCGTAACTTTCGAAATAAAGAGTAAATTTCTCACGAGTGTTGGTGAGGCGAAGGTATGCGGGAAGAGGGTGTCGATCCCTCTAGTTACGTCACTATTCGGGGAAGACTTACGTGAGACAAGGCGCAACGTGTAACATGGCCGAGGCCTTGTCCCCCTCTTGCCGCCCGCTTGTTCTAACCGCGCGGACGAGCTTTCAAGGTCGGTCACATTCAGCTGGAAAGTCGTTCGCACAAGCGCCACCAGTCGACGCCACGTTACGGTGCCGGTGGAAAACGTGTGCTACGAAATTGTGCGATTATGCAGGAGAAGGGAGCTACAGTTGCACCATCTGTTGCAACATAAACTCTCTAGAATCCTGCCAGTCTTAGGGATGTTCTAGGGAAGTTCTAGATGTGTTCGAATTTTGAGACATGTGTGGCGAGAAATCAAAGTACGTTCGTTTTGTTCCTAGGAAATTAAAACTGAATCTTTTTACTGAATTTTTGCTATTTAGTTTCATCGATTACATCGAAAATGCATGAAAACATGGACATGGTTATTTATAAGAAGCCATGATATTTTAATTGAACAAAATTGAAAGTTTTAAGTACGTCATAGGGTAATATTTAGAGTCCGTTTTTATATTTTAAGATCATCTTAAATATAATTTTAAAATACTTTACCAATAAGAAAATATTAATATCTGAAGACTATGCCTAAGACAATTTTATGATAAGAACAGACTATAATATTTGTAAATGTCTCGTTATCGATGACAGATAAAAGTGTGAGTCATTCCTATAAAAAGCGTTTCCGATATATATAGTCTTCTTTCGAATCTATAATATATCTTATATATGTAATATGCCGAATGTAACAAGAGAATTTTCTAAAAACACAATCTGTATTACTAAATTACGCAAATATTTCACATCCACGTGATATCACAGTCAAAAATATTAAAAGAAAATTCCACACAGCATTCCTAAAGTTGACTATATGTTAGTCATGCAGTATATTACTAAATCGCACTTTGAACTCAAACTTTGAATAATATAATAATCTTTCTGATAAATTACGAATTATAATATTACAATTGTGAGAAAAAAAGTTGTTGCAAGAGTATCGCATGCAACGGATAGAGCAGTGCGCGTAAAAAAATTAGAAACGTATTCAATATTATAAGAAATAAAATAAAATAAAATTACCCAAAAGACAGACATGAATAATAGAATCTTTAAATTATTAATAAATCAATTTCTGTGTAGTGGATAAATCGATTTTAAGTAAGATTATAAATTGTAAATAGAGTACGATGACACATAGTTTATAGATGCTATAAGTGTCATTAATATCACGTATAAAAAACTTCAAAATATTAAATATTAAATATTTGATAATTGGAGCATATGCATATAGTAAGCTAGAAAACTACTTCCTTACGATTCCGTAATACTAGTACGATAGTCAGAAGCAAGCATTCCGAGATGTCAAGAAATAAGATAGCGTTAAATTAGTGGCACTCAAATGCCACGAAAGGTCACACAAGATACAAGTCAGAAAATTCTTTCACAAGTTATTTATCAGAGATTACGAGCTTTCGAATAATCAAATTTGTAGAAAACACGACGTAGGTGATTTGTTAAAGCGATAATAACAAAAGTATGCTAAAGTATTAACTAATCGATAACACATATCAGTTTTAATTAAATATATGAGACAAACTCATTAAAAAATTCAATTATTAGTTGTTAAACATTTAATTTAGTTTTTATTTTTATTTAATCTTTTATATCAAAATTTATTAAATTATAAGATACATTATGACATTTATTAAATACTTAATAAAAATAGCTACATTCATATCATATTTTTTTCTACAATCTGTAATAATTTCTTTAAATATAATCTTAAAGCATATACCAATATAATAGAAATTTTTGTATCATACTTTATGAACATTATAATATAATGTAAAAAAGATTGCATTCGAGATATGTTTAACTAAATTATTCTATCGTCGTTTCAAGAATTTCATTAACCCAAGATAATAAATGCATAATCCGACAATTTAAAAAAAAATTGTTATTTATCGCTTACAAAATCTCCCTTTCACAGCGGCACCTGGAACCACGTCCACATTTGCGCCTCAAGTGGTATTCCACGGTCCTCACACAGTACTATTACGAATATGGCTAATATATTTAAAAAATTATTCTTTAAAGTCTTAAATAGAAGTACATTCATCCACGCTCATAATTAGTACACATCATCGGGAGCGCATTCGATTACGTCTTAGATTCCTAATAGCACTGCCGAAAGAAAGCGGAGGGTGGAACGAAGAGATTCACTTCGGCGCAAATGAGACCCGTGGTCTTCTACCCAGGAATTGCCACCGACGACGTCGTGTTCTCCGAATATGCCACGCACGAACGTTCAGGCGCGTGGTGCTTTTCTTTCTTTCTAATAGCGCAAATCTCCGGCGCTTACCTTTCTTGATGAGCAAGCTAGTGACCCTCCGTAGCGCCTCGCGAGTGCTGGAGGCGGAGCTGTGCTTACTTTGGCCGAAGTATTTGTTGGGAGTGATGTTCGTGGGCAGGGTCAGCGGCTTCCTCTGGTCTCCGGAGCTCGGTAGCCGGGCGTCGTAGGCGTTGTTGAGCCGCTCCAGGTGCTCGATCGACGCCGGTCGCGGCTGATTCGCCTTTCTGGTAGGATACCATCCGCGATTCGGACCGCCCGCCAAACGTAGAAGCTCGGTGCCGATTATGGCCTGCTCCAGACCGGGATTATTTCGCCGATAGCTGAAAGTGACGTAACGAGCGGTGAGATCGGTGAAAGGTGCATAACGGGACAACATCCCACGCGCACGAGGAGCATCTCCGAAAAAGATGTAAACCCGGATATCTTTCCTGGCGCTCTGCGAACGGCAACTGCAATAAATCAGCTGACAGTTTCGTCTGAATTTTATAATTTTGTTCAATTTTTAATCAGCTTTTTAATTCGATTTCCAAGATACATCTATGAACAATTGTAATTATTCGCTGCGCTTGGAAAGATTGCGATTGCGGGTATACGATCCTCTTTCGATACTCCTCATTGCATGAGGGAAGAGGGTGCCTACCCGGTAGCTGTGGTGGGCGCGTACCAGCCGGGTTGTCGCCTCGACTGCGTGGTATTACCGGCATGCTGCGGTGTTCTCGGGATGTCGCTACCCCTGGCGAACACCGGGGTCTCCGGTAAGGAGCACGACGTCTGCATCCCGGAACCGGTGCCGGCGGCGACGCTGCCACCGGTGCCGCCGCCACCGCTGCTGCCCCCGGAGGAACACGCCTCCGCCGACGGTGAGTGCCTCTTCGTGAACGGTCGTCGACGTGATGGTCCCGGTAAATCAGTGGGCAGAGTCCTCCGCTCGACAGGTACCTGGAAACGAGAAGATGTATAACTCATGTAAGACATTCTAAACATTTTGGTAAAACTATTTTACAAAAATGCGACTATAACAATTGAATAAATTAATTTCAAATTATCATGTACAAATATACGCGCGATTGGATGATGAGAAAATATACTTTGACAAAGAAACTTAATAATGGCTTTGGAAATTGGAACTTTAATTGATTAAAATCTTGACTTCTAGCTCTTTAGAAATCCGACGTTAACAAGTAGCCAACGTTCCCCAAGGGGCTATTCAAATCTCCTACGTGTTATGATGGTACCGCGGAGATAATTCGGATGCACGGACAATTAAGGGATGCTGGTATCTGCGTATTTGAATCACCGGAACATAATTCTGCAGGACAATTCCAATAATCTCGGACTATCATCTGAAAATGCTATTCGGGTGCATTCGCGTAAACGATACTTCTCAACGAAATTGCGCGTTGCTGGTGCTGTGACTCGAAAAAAGAGACTAGCACGAGAAAGAGGAACGACCGCAGAGAGCGTTGGCCCTTCATCAAGGACGTAAGGAGGATCCGCGCTCTACGACCGGCAAGACAGATAATTATTGCACGGTAAATCATTGTTATCGCGCCATTCGGGCACTGCTGGCGCGGCGATGCTGGAAATTCAGCGGGCGGAAGTTCGCCTCTTCGTCTTGCCTCAACTTTTATTGCGAGACCGCCCATGGCGATAATTAACAATCCAATGCGCCGCATTTTCGACGCGTCCAGAAACTTGTCGCACGAACTTTTGTCACGAAAACTTCTTTGCTTCGAGGAGTGGCCGTTCAATGTCGCGATGATGCCATGCCTCTAGGTGTTTTGATAGATTTCGACACATTTCTGTATACACCAAATCTATTGCGCGCTAGAACAATGTAACACGTTCTGAGAGAAATTTTATTTTATAAAGTTTAAATTGCGAGATGTTGAAATTCAAAAACTTATCAATGAGTTTTCGTCAAACTTGTATGAAGACAAAGTCGATTTCTTACCGCGTCGTCGAGGGAAACCACCATCAAATTATAGTTTTATGTTTTTATGGAAATCTTGTATACAAGTTACGACTGATTCGGCGGTTATTGATCATATCTATGACAGTTAGACAGTTAGGCCTCAGTGAAAGTAAGAAGAGGCTGTATCATAGCTGATGGATGAGCTTGTATTCGATTATCTCGAGAGATCTGACAGAGGAGCTTCCTCTGCTTCTGCTGTTAGATTAAAATTACCGCGGCTGAGCGGTCGACTCCATCCGGTCGGCACGGTGAAAGCTAGCGGAAAGAATGGGCGAAGAAAAAGGCGGCCAATATCCCTAATGAAAACTTTACGCAGTTCAGCCAAACTCCTTCACCCCTTTCCCGCTTGCCCTCGCGCTCCTTATAAGTTCCTCGTCTCTCCTCCTCGCTCGCATCGTAATCCTGGTGGACTTCCTTCTTCATTCGCTGGGTAATACGGTACCGTTAAGCAGTATCTTTGCGAGTTTTTCGCGCGCTAGGACGAAGATACTGAGGAGGAAGATAGAAGTCGACTGACGGCGTATAAATTGCGCCTCCGTTCCTTCCTTTAAGACCCGCTGTCGGCGTTTGTTTACATCTCCTGCCGCATGAATATCGTTGCTTTGAAGGGGAGCTATCGTCCAGGGAACGAGAACAGGATCCGGAACTCGTACGAGAAGAATACTCCCTTTATCGCTGCCATCGCGTCAATGCTGCGCGCTGCATAATAAACTCACGGGTATATTTTCATCCCCGATAAGGATTTCCGTGTTCGGCTATCATGTTACGAAATGTGTATCAAAAAGATAAAAGGGAAATACTACACGGAAAAGTAATCTAACTTCGACAATACTAAGGGCTGAATTACCTTCCCTCCCCTTTTTTCTCTAGCTTTAAAAAGCTTTCTGGGGTACACACTAAACTTCTGAATTAAAGATGGAAACGTGCAGTCGGGGAACATTTCGACCGCACGAATTTTTAATACACGCTCACCGAGAGAACGTTCACTCCAATTAAAACGGGATCCCGATGTCGCAGAGTACAAACTTATTCATTTCATTAACATAAGGTCGACAGAGCGGCTCTCCTCGTCACGAAGCTTGCGCTTATTTTTATTCATGCAGCTCGTCGATGTCTCCGTCGAGTCGACTCTTATCAGGCAGAAAACGTTCGATCTGCAACCAGTTCACGCAATAAGTAAATGAATTCCAATCATTTAATCACTGAGCAGACCATCGCGTGTCTGGTCCTTTTCCAATTAAGCAGTCTTAGACGGACTCTCTCTCCTTGACTTCCGTTTCTTTCATTGCTTTACGGACCGAAATTGCGGAAACGCTTCTCTCGCTACTGACGAAACAAATCTGGATATAAGAGTAAAAAGTCAGATGTCAATATTCTCTTCTTTTTCTGTCTCGCTCCGTGAACATTTTCCGCAACGTGCAACGTGCGTCGCTCCTTTCGTCGATCCTCTTCGCGCGTAGGTGAAGTTACTTTTTGTATACGTCTACATTGCCTCGAAGTTGCTTCTTGCTACGAAGTTTTGCTGATGCAACGATGTGGAGAAGCATGTACGTGGTATACCGTGACGAAAAATTGATACATGACGTCCCTCGTGTAAAATTATTATGCGGAAGATGGACATTGATCTCCGCATATTTTAAGGGTGAAAAGCATGTATCTTCATACATATTAATTTTGTAAGAAGGAATAACGACATATTTTATTATAGTGATGTAATATAAGTAATGCAATACAGCAGTTTTCTATCTTTTTTTATCAAACATTAAATATAAGTAAAGATAAAATATTAAAGTATAGGGTAAAAGTTATCATACTGATAATAAGCTAAATTATTGTTAGCTCACTTAGATAAAATGTATTCAGAACTTAAAATTCAATTCAGGATTTTGGAAAATGGAATAGCATAAACGATGAAATCATGTTGCATTTCATGGAAAAGCAATCAGCTCGAAGAGCTTCGTCTTCATGCTCAAAATACGTCCTCCGATTCTTATAACGCGATTGAAGGGTGTACTCGATTGCAGGGATAATACGGGACTAGAAGGGGGAATCGGTTTCCTTCTCTCCTCTTTTCATCTCCTCGATCGAGAATTCCTTTCAAGCTGCATAAGAGATCTGTTTTCTTCCAATATATTACGGAATATAACGCAGAAATAATTCGATTCCGTCAATGAATTTGTATAATTGATCCGGCAAGTCTGACCTATCCATTCTCTTCACAGGTCAGATTGCTGAAACGCAAAACACGAATCCGTCTTTCCCCTCGTACCTTTTTAATTTCCAAGGTGGAATACATCTGCAAGTTCGCAAGAATCGAGCTTCAAAGCTTTCAAGTAGATTTTACTTCAGTGCAATCTTGAATCGATATTCAGTTTACAAACTCGAACATCTCAGCAATTAGGGCAAATTAAAATTCCATTCGAGTAACGACGCATTCAAAATTGATTGAGGAATAAAGATCCATTATTGGTCTCATTAATGGCTTATTGAACAGGGCAATTCGAGCAAGTGCAATTCTCCGTTACAGAAAGCAAATTCTTTCTGTGACAATTTAGAAACATCCAGCAGTAATGTAAAATGCATCTTCGGACAATATACAATAAATTGCACTGGCTGAAATCTAATAATATCTTGGCGCCGTCGAGTATTACAGAAATACACAATATGTCCTTTCCAACCGCTTGCATCCTGCAAGTCCTCCACCCTGAGATTCTCTGCCCGCAAGTTACGTCGAAGGTCGCTTTAGAGTTGCACTATTCAAGTGCAGGTTCGAGCTTTCATCTCGAGCTGCTCTCGATCTGGTCTCAAGGACGGATCATTGAAAAAAATTGCCAATATTTGCGGCCACAATATGACCGAACTTCGTATCGCTGTTCGGTTTGGCTCCCTTTTTTTCCCCCTTTTTTTATGTCGAGCTTTCATTTCGATCGCTCCTGCCAGGGGTGGATAATAGTAACGACTACCCATACAGGAGGGGAGTGCACCGTACAAGATCCTGCAATTCCACGGTGTCCCCTTTCAATTAAGACTCTGTCGACGTTTCTTATGTTCATAATAAAATACAAAAATGTTACAGATGCACATAGTATGTCTCTCGTTTCATTTTGGAAGTTCTTCGGTTTCAATGGACAAAGTGTAATCACTCGAGCTTCGAAATTGTACTGTTCACTGATGAATCGCGTTCCTCAATGCCTCTCTTGTGGATTATTGCACCGGAAAAACGTCACTCGAGCAATAAAAGCCCGTCATTTCGATGATCGAGCGCTCTGTGGTCGCGCAGAAGGACCTTTCCTGATGGTTCGATCAGAGAATCAAATGGAATTCCGCTCTCGACGTGTTGGCGAGTTCATTCTTTCTGTGTAAATTCGAAATAGAAATGCAATGAATCACTCAGAAGAATATTATTTAATTCTGTCGAATTTAAATCGATCATTCGCTCAATAAAGTGACAAGTTTGTTTAACAAGAGAGACGTACACGAAAAATGTATTATAAGATATTGATCTTTCACTTTTTCTATTCTTTCATGCATAATAATAATCATATAGTATTAAATTCAATTTCTCTCTGATATTAAATACTTTTTTTTATGTTCAAGACACTTCTATACAATTAATGCTTCTACCACGAGTAGAAAAATTTCAGTTTTCATTTTACCTCTGGTTTTAGTATTGCATGTGCGAGAGCATTTCATCTCTTCCTCCCTTTTATTTCAAGGCGTATCGGGGTCTGAATTTATTTCTACTGTAACACGTTCGCCACATGCGCGCAAAGACCAACGGGCCGCATGCAGAACGCAGCAGAAATATTCGCGATAAAAATTGCAAGGCGGTAACCGGTCACACAGAGAGATAAAAGAATTTTAAATACCGGGATCAGAATAAATCTGTTTGAAGTGTATTTAAAGTTAAGTTGGGGCGGAAAGCAAGCTAGAAAATATGCCGACCAGAGGCATACTAGAAGAGATCGACTGTGTCCTCATGGCCGAGGCGTATTTGAATATGTAACGAGCCTAAACGCGACGTGTGTGTCGCGGTTGTATGTCGCGGGCGAACACGCACGACAGTTGTTACGTTTGGTTTGCATTTCGCATGCGAGATTCGTTGAACTTACCTGAGAACTTATGCCACGCACGGAAACGTGTAATCCCGGCCACGAATGCGGAACAACTCGAGCGAATCGAGCGAGTCAAGCCAGACGCGGCGTCTGATTTTCTTACACAAAATCTATCTCTCGATTTCCAATTACTTGCAATCCAAGAATCATCGATACTTTGATTAAAGAAAGACCAGCTTAAGTGAACGAGGAATCGGTCTCTCGAATTAATTTCACAGCAGTTCTGGAGCAACTTCCATCAAGTCAACGCACATACAACAACGATTCACGGATTGGCGACGAATTGGCGGTCGCGACCATAGAAGCTCTCGTCACTCGCTCGCACCCTGTCGGACGATGCACCCCCGTACGTGTGTGTATGCAGCCGTCCTCGCGCTCGCCGCTACTTTCCATTATGCACAATGTGCATAGACGCGGGCATTTTATTTATCGTAGGGATACGCGCGCGCCCGGGCCCTCCATTCACCGACATCCCTTTCTCTCGCTCCTCGCTCTCTCTGTCTCTCTCTTTCTCTTTTCCTCTCTTTTCCCCCGGGAGAGCGTGGGCCACATCCCTCTTTTATCCGCTTGCAGCCGGTCCATCGGACGAGACAATACGTGCGCGCGACACGCGATACATAAAACGGCAGAAAGTACGGCTCTCTCTTCGTTTTCATACCCCGCGTTATGCCTTTTTCTAACGCGCACAACCCCTGCAGCCAGGGATGCCTGCTGCAGGGGGTGTGCGACATCGCCCGGGAGGGATCAGATCTGGACAAAGGGCGGATCGGCGTCATTTATTGTCTCCGTACGTGCAACTGATATCTCGATAACTGCTGTCGATGCGTATCACGCGTGACGACCTATCATGTCCTCGTCGATTTGTAATCCGAGCATGATGATAACGCGTGTTAAACGAATAATACTGTTAGCCGCTTATTTTAGCTTATTTTAGACTAATTTCAGTAGGATCCTGCCTTCTGTACATTGTATTTAGCATGAGAAAGAACTTGTTCTTCGTACAAAAAGCTCCCTAACGTTGGAGATGTTCAAGGAGAATGTCGTCTGCCGCGAAAATTGCTGCCGCGGAAACTGCTGTCCACCGGTGGCCATGCCATGATAATGCCGGTAAATGAGAGAACAAAATGAGGGAAAATTAGCGTGGGGGCCGCGAAAGAGAGCACTTATTTCCCAGAAGCATCATCCACGTATACACGTGTTCCCCCTATCCGACGCGGCGATCTGCGTCCATCTGAGAGAGTCGTCTCGTGCCATCTTCCGTCATTTCGCCTTTGATCTATGCTCCCTGAGTCTAGCCTTCCTGAGTGCAAAGTATCCCGTTCCTTTCTGTCCATTTCCGGTGTCGCAGGGACAGGAAGGCGCGTATCGTCTGAGCGGTCTTCAAAGTAAATCGATTTCACTACTGGGCTGCGTGTAGGTATAGGTCGTATCAAGGCGATAGTCCTGATTCAATGCCGAAGCCAGATCTCGTTATGTCTTGAGGTGATGCGCGGGGTACATGATCCGATTTTACTCAGGTAACATTATCGTCTAGCTCTTCTAGTACGTTCGTTTCTTCTTGAAACAATAACGAGTACTCTCGTTCGTCGAATCCGATAGGAAGGTTTTGCTTTCAGCAGACGCTTCCATTTATGCGATTTTATTTATTAAAAGCAGCATAAGAGATTAAGCTCATTTTAATTTCACGATTTCTACGCTGTAAAAATAGATGAACTTTTGCAAGCACGCAATCTTATTGATGCCAGCAAAATTATTAAAGTTAATGCAAAAAAAAGAAAAAATATATCAACTTAATAAATATCTTGAAAAATATCTTGGGAAAAACTGATAAAACAAATATGATGTATATAATTATCTGAATAAAATATATGTGGACATGTTCAAGTTAAACGGATAATGCGTGATATATAATAAATTATGTGTTACCTATATGTGAAATGCGCACGTAATATATGCACATAGGCACGATTGTGCAGTAATAACTGCACAATTAACCATTACTTTGGCAGTATATGCAGTGTGACTGCACGATATAACAGATCTCTAAATTATTCAAGTTCAGTCAGAATATACGGTTACTACAATATGTGCGATATTACAAGCGCGCCTGTTTATAGGGATGAATATGGGGACAGGCGAACAGAATTTTCATAGTTGAAAGTTCCGCGACACCGCGTGCACACGCATCAGACTGTGTACGCAGAACTTTTCCGGCGCAATATCTTTCCGCGTCATCGAGCACTATCGACGGGTATGCAGTTTATGCCGACCGAACGTTGCACTTAACATGGAAATTTCTCCGGCATACAACGAAGGTGCACCATACTATTTTATTACGGCAATACGAGAGATTGGCTCGTCGCCAGCTTGTTTATTGCGGAAGACGCTATTCGTCCTTCTCACATTTGCTCTCCATGTGCTCTTTTGTCTCTCTCTTCTTCCGGGCAATGGAAACTACTCGCAATCCCGCGGCGAGCACTCGCATCAGAGCGAAGTGGCTTTTCCCGCAAAAATTGTACCCCCTCGACGGCACTTACGAGTAATCTTTATGTCTGCCGCGCCGCGGACACATTGTTACGCGTTTCGAAGCATTTTCCATCACGAAGCAAGCAGTTCAGTCTGAATTATCCACTCAGAATTACATCTTTTTCTTTTAGAAATGACATCTTATTCTTTTATAAAGTATTCTTGACACGTTCCCTCGTAGATTAAATCACATAAAACTCATCGAGAAAACGTAATTGTTAAATTCCGAAGGGACCAGAGGTTTGCTGCATCGCTAATAGAAAACTTCAGCAATGCAGCAAACGTATAAACAAACGATGAGCAACCGAACTTACTTCTCGCCTGGAATTATTGGTGGTTGGTGTGCGCCTTCCTCTGGAGTAACCAGCGTCCATGGACCTGGTGTTCAGAGAGGCCTGCTCCTTAGGATCAATGACCGGCGGAACGCGATGGGGCGGCACCCTTGGCCTGTAGTCCATGGTCCGGTTGCTCTTGGACTTCGGCGGTGTCATCACAGCACTCTGGCCGACGTCCGAGCAACTCTCTTCGTCGGCCTCCTCGACAGGTGAAGGTGGCAACGGCGGAAACTCCATCACCTCGACGCTCACCTGCCGAGATACAGAACGCTTCAGCTGATTCCCAGCGGATAGCTTAGTCTCCAGGATCGAAAGATCGCGGCAATTTCATCAGCGGACGTATTTGCCCCTTGCGGAAATTGCGCCGCTCACGACGCGATACGCAGAGATTGCGATCGATTAATATTCATACCGCGCGACGCGCACGGTGCCGCTTCATCCTCCCAAGAAGGCAGCTAATTTACGCGACATCGATCTGGACCTCAAGGACTGTATATCTGAACAACGTCCCGGCTGACGATCGAAGTTTGCCCGCGACGAACTTCGATCGTCAACCTGACGCGTACGTCGAGCTCGAGAGATTAATTACTCGGAATAACCTTTCGTTAAAACGGAAAGTAAGTAAGACGTTTGAAGTACACCAGCGCTTTAAAAGTGAAGGAACGTTCGTGCTTCAGCAAAAAATATCACATGTTAATATCACACTCGCGATGTGCTTATGGAATACTTTCAGACAGACGCAGAATGAGCTCGTACACGCAAATCTCCAATGGAAACTAGTTTGACCCAGAATTCTCATCGAAGGACCATGAGTAGATACTCATTAATCGATGAAGGACCCTTGTGACGATACGCGTATTATCGATATGAATGGCTATTCATCTCAATGACTATTCAATAAGTTCGTATTTTCACTGAAGCGTTGAATCCAACAAGGATATCATTGCTATCGCGTTTCATGATAGATACATTTGAGAGTGAGATGCATCTCTCAGTATATTTTTAAGTAGACTGAAGATAGTGCGACTGATTAATTATTCTTTAAATCTTTAATGGAACTGGGTTTCTCAGAGATTGTTGCTACTGCGGTTCGCTTATCCGCGTTACAGTTTTCAATCATTAATTTTGTGACGCTGAAAACATCGCGTCAACGTAATTACATGAAGCATCCCAGGCCGCTAATGAGAACTGAACGAGCTCAGGAGTCACATTAATAAACGCGCACATCTCATCAAACATGATGTATTATGCATCGCGCGATAAAAAACTAAAGAACTTTCCCCCCGAGTTAATTACGTGAAGATTAGCAAAAAACGAATTCGCGTGCGGAAAGCAAGATCGCGATGGCTCCTTAGTCACCTCTACACGTTTCACGACGAAAAATGCGGCCATTGCGCGGCATCGCTAATGGAATCCTATATATTGTACGAGCAGCGCTACCAATTTATATATGGGTTGGCCGCTAGAAGGTGGTCCGCGCCACGGTCTCAGCTGCTCGAAGCGCCTTTTCACTATCGCGGCGTACGCTCACCACCGTGCCCGTACATTTCTTCCCTTGCATTTTTCACGATGTAGATGCACCCCTGCTCGGTATCCCCGTAAAAGTGGCGTTTTTATTTCCGTTTCTTCTTCCCGCGTCGAGCATTTTAAGCGACTCACGTGGAATAATGATAACGGCCGACGCGACGACGTACGACGCGCGTCCGGATCGCGCGACTCGACGCAATCGCTGATTCACCTACCTGGAATTCCGGATTCTTCGAATCCTCCAGGATGGCGTCGATCACGTTCTCGATCTGCTTCTGATCGTTCTTGTGATTCTCGATGCCGTTCTGACGCAATCGCCTGCCGGACGAGTAGATGACGTCGGCAGCGCCGTTCGGTTTCCTGCGGTCCGAGAAGTCCGCGTCCGAGCTGGCCTTCGACGTTTCCGAGTCGGAGCTGTGATGCTGCCTGCCGCGGGTCCTACTGCTGTCGAAGGGACTGCCGTCGACTATCACGGGTTTTCGTCCGTCGTGAATCGGCCCTTCGTTCTCGAAGCTGTTTCGCTTCGAATTCTGCTTCAGGTCACCGTTGCGCCAGCGCTTGCTCTCGCAATAGGACTCGCTGTTCTTCACGTTCTCGATCTCCTTGATCGCGTCGCTCACCTTCTCCAGTTGTCGGCGGTTCTCCTTCAGCGCCTTCTTCACGATCTGATCCTCGATCAGCAGGTTTACCGGGATCTTGGCGGTCAGTCGCTCGTTGCTCGTCGAGATCACGCTCTTCCTCGACGCATGCGATTCGGCGAGCGCGTTGTTCGCCGATAACTTGCCAGTATTCAGATCCGTCGTGATCGACACCGTAGAGATGGGGACGCCGTTGCAGTCCCTAGATTGGCCCAGGTGACAGTCCGTTCGATCATCCTCAACAGGCGATGGCGGTAATCGAGGTAGTTCGACATTGTCGCGTTCCTTATCCTTATCAGAGATGTCGGACGCTTCCTCCTCTTCCACGGTGATCTCTAGTTGAGCTCGGCTGCCCATCTCATTGTTGATCGCCGGCATAGACACGACCCGGATGAGATCTGGCGGTGGCACCGGGATCGCGAATTCCGCTGGAGGCTCGTCCAGGCCCTCGAGTTTGCCCTCCTTCAGTAGGCTCTTGATGTTGTCGAAGGTGCTTGAGTAGCGCTTCACGTCCGACAGTCGATTCTCTTCGCCGTTTTCGAAGGATAGACTCTTTGTCTTGGTCGGTGTCTTCGGTAGAACCTTACGTTCCTTCTTCCGACCGCGTCGTATAACATAGGTGCCGTTCTTGGTCAGCTCCTGCGGATGTATCTGGTCGAGATCGTTCGTGGACGAGTCCGAGTACGGCGAGATCAAGTCGTCGTCGGTCGTCGACAGCCGCTGATCCTGCCAGTCGTCGAAATCGCGCAACTTCGATGCGGAACCCACGCCTAGAAAGCAATCAATCGTATTTCGGCAACCTTTACTTGCCTCTCATCACTCGATTTTACCTTTAACCTTTTTAAACTGGCAGAGAGAAATGAGAAGAAAAAAATTCGATTTCCTATAATTGTGTTTATTTAGAACTCATAGATGGAACAATTCAGTTATATTTTCCGAATCCATTTGTCTTTAAGAAAAATCAATCGTTTCCAAACAAATGTTCCAAATAAAACTGGGAAGATAAAATTTTTTAAAAACTATATAAAAAATTTTATATCATAATTATTGATGCGCAAAATATCGCTCTTTCTCGAGCAAACAAGAATTTAGAGCCACTTACTTGAGACGTCGCTGCTCTTTCGCCGTCTTCTGCCAACGACTTTGGTGCTACCGGGCGCGTATAAGGGATCGTCCTCCAGGGAGACCTCCCACGCGATAGAATGCCTCTTGCTGATGGGCGGCGGTGGTGGTAGCAGCTCCTCTAGGGAATCGTCCGAGAATCGTTCCTCCTCGGACTGTGTCCTAAAGTCGGCCGAGTTGCGCGTCGAGAAGTCCGAGTTACGCGTGGAAAACAGATCGGAGTAACGCTCCTCGGAGCAGCGGTCGGACGTGGGCGCGGAGAAGCGCTCGCTGGAATCCGCGCGCGGCAACGAGAACGAGACGAAGTCCAGGTTGCGTATGGAGAACGGTTCGGAGGTCGGCACGGACACGTGGTCGTTCGAGCTCGCGCTCGCCACCGCTATCGAGAAGTCCGAGTGGAAGCGCTCGTTCGACGTGGAATTGGCGCGCGAGAAGTCCGACGAGTCGCAGTTGGCGCGCATGGAGAACCGTTCAACGCTCACCGAGCTGGAGCGCGGCATGGAGGACCGGCTCTCGGACTCGGAGTTCCTGGAGAACCGACCCTCGCTCGAATCGGAGTCGTTGCGCCGTCGCGCCGACGGCTCCTTGTCGGATCTGTTCATCAGCAGACGGTCCTCCACGCTGCTCGACTTCATGATCTCGTTCTGCTGTCGCTGCTGCTTCCTCAGGTGGGACGTGCGATCCCGTTCCGGACTGCTCTGCTGCTGATGAACGTCCTCCAGACACTCCTCAGATGAGCGACGACGCACTTCCCGGTGCTTCTCCACCGCGCTCGGGTTCGTACGCGGTGGGATCCAGTTAAAGGACACCTTCCCGTCGTATGGTAGACTGGCGAACTTGCTGGGCGGACTGGGCAGTTGGGCCAGCCGTAGCGACTCCACCGTACCATTCTCCCAGCCATAGGGCCGCTGATGACGGGTCTTTGGCTGTTGGAATTCATCAGAGTTATAATCGCATGTGCTCAATCCTAAATTGTGTCATTTAAATGCCAGCAGTTTGAATTCGGCTTCTCCTCGAAAAAGATTTCATCGACTTTCCTTCGTATATTCTCACAGGAACGTTTAATATCAAATGTTCCCGTAATCAAGTTTCGACTTGAAATATTGTTTAAGTAGACTGCGCGCAGATTAAGTGAAGGAAAGTCCGTTATTTATTAGACATACGTAGTTAGCGCGAGGGGCGTTTGCGAACTCTATTTCCTAGTTTTTAACGAAGTAATTTACCCATACTTAAACGCACAACAATTTCGTTATTTAAAAGCTAAGTGCACTTAGGTACAAAAGCCCTTAATCTTTTTAATCGTTTATATTTTCGAAACTGCCGATGTTGCACTACCTTTTCACAAGGATCACAACTCCAGATTGCTCCCGGAATTACACTAGACAAAGAGAACCGTGGAGGGTCTTAGACACCTCATCATATATCAGTTTCCATTTATTTTACCCCAAAAATATAATACAAGTCGCAACAGAATCACGCGGGGATCCTTGATCGCTCGTAGGGCCTGGTCTCGCGAATTGGCCGACTTTATCTCGCGTGGTGGGCGTTTCGATTTTGCACGGTCGACCCGTAAACCGATATCGTTACGACGAGCTCCGACGAGAAAGTCGCGAGATTACGAGCGGCCCGCACTGGAACGTACATTCCGCGCCGCGTCGCCGTAAGTAAGCCGAGTTATCGGTGATGATCGTGGGGAGGGAAAAAGCGAGACGAGCAGAAGGGTACTCACGAGGGTGGTCTGCGTGGTAACGGCGTTCCCGTGCCGCATGCTATCCTCGACGGCCACCATCCACTGTTGCCGGCCCCCGACGTTATTCCGCCGCTCCGAGGCCTGGCCGACGACGTTCCTCTTCGATGAGTTTCCCGGAGAAACCCTGGCCGACAGAGAACATGTATTAAAGATGCGACTACATCTAGTTCGATCGAATTTAGGAGCACTTAGCTTTCACAGCCGACCATAATGGGATTTAAAGAGAGTACGTTATAAGAAAGACGACATATACCTATGTCCCCTGGTTCTATTTAATACTGATACCATGTACGCGTTTCAGGGGATAAAAATCGTAGAATCTGAATTGATTTGTTGTTGTCTATTATTGTCTTCTCTCTTTGATACTTTAGATATAATCTTGCAAGTATGTCAGACAAATTGTCTTACATGGGAAATGTTTCTTAAATGATGAATGCGTTAGGCCCGATTGCGTGAACCAAACAAGCATATTTATGCATCATAAAGTTCTCAAATAGCACGCATGACATTTGCAAACGAGGGGAAGTTTGCAAACCTCGACGAGGAAACTGCGTGACAATACATCATCAAGCAGTAGCATAAACATTTGCGAGGGGGAGAGTAAAGTTTTTTATCCTATTAACCCCCTTTCTCTCGATATATTTTCAAAGTTGCCAAGTTACTAAAAAAGAACGCATAAATTCGGACTATCTGCACATCCAAATAGTGGAGTCGCAAAACCCGGGGGGAACAATGGAGGAAAGAGAATAGTGGAATAAATCTTGTGGAAACTTATCGTCACTACCATGGCCACCGTCAAATTTTAATGGCCCGCATGCGTTGAGTGCGCGAAGCCCGCAAATTAAAAAAATTTACACGGTCTTTTCAGCTTTACGTTGCGCGTACTACGAAATTTATTTCGTTACGCGTTACAAATGTATCGAGTAACAGTAGCATCTCGCTACGTGTGTAACGAAATAACGATGAAAATTTAGGTACTCGATACATTGGTAACTAGTAACAAGTAACGAGCGATACAGATTT
This sequence comes from Ooceraea biroi, assembly GCF_003672135.1. Classification (NCBI taxonomy): domain Eukaryota; kingdom Metazoa; phylum Arthropoda; class Insecta; order Hymenoptera; family Formicidae; genus Ooceraea; species Ooceraea biroi. The sequence continues at coordinate 11,829,103 of NC_039510.1, forward strand.
TGGACATCTCTGGCGTGTAGTTACAAATAAATCGTCTCTCGCAGATTAAATTACAAAAAAAAAACAAGAAAAAAAGAGGAAACGTTAATAAACAAACGTCTTGTGCAATATATATATATATAAACGCTAAAAGTAAAACCATTAAAAAGTAACAATAGTTTCTATAATTACTCTTAACGCTATCTAGTCGAGTTTAATGCGATTCAAAGGCGAATGAACTTGTGCATACGGGAAACACGTGGCTCGGATGGTTCGATTATACACCGTTTTATTCGAGTTTGCGATACATTACATGTCTACGGTAATGTTCTCCATTTCCCAGCAGACCTTTACGAGCGGCGAAGTCTCTTTTTACTCCTAAAGAGACAAATTACAGCATATAAAAGCAGATTAAAGCACCTATTTACAGCGCGATTTGGCACAATGTGAGTATTCCTTGCGATTTTTTTCTACTTTTCGGGAAACGTCTCAATCGCGTCGCTGACAACGGAATAAGAAAAGAGCGAACGACGATGCTGAAGAGCAAACTGATCGGCTGACGTTCGACTACCGTTTGACTCGCTTTCAGCCGATAAAGGCCTTGTCGCCTCGCCGAGGATGCCGATAAAGGTGGCATTCCTCGTGGAAATGCGATCCATCGGATTATTTAACATACGCAGTCAATCACGCGCAATACGATCCATTTTGTCGACGCTCACGAATTCAAACGCATTGCTTAACGATGCAATTTGCACGAAACTACCGCAAAAATTTGCGGAAAAATTGTCAATTTATCTAGAACATGTACGAATCAAATGCGTTATGGTGATCACGGTGATTAACACAGACCTCGATTAATTTATGGGCGGCGGTGACACGCGGTTGCATGAGATAAATGGGATGATAGTTTCCGGGAAAAGCAGAGAGGAAAGAGAGACTTACGGCGAAATATTTCGCTCGTGCAAAAACGAAAGCTTCTTCCGCGCGAGACAAGTTTACGGCGGTATGCAAAGAGAGGAGTCGTCTTGATTTTCTTGCATTGACGACGACGGCGACGGCGACGAATGCTGTGCGGGGGGCGAGAAGAACGTTTTGCCGGAATGACGGCCACTCCACTAAGAGAAGAGGCTTTCTCTGCTGGAAGGCGCAGTCTGCACTTCGAGGACGGCAGTACGAATGCTCTTCACGGACCGCAGACATTTCTCCGCGGCGATAGAACGGGTAATAGGCATGAAACGCGATGATTAGGATCGACAGGTACAACGAGGACGCCGCCGCCGTCGAGGATGGCTCAAGGAGTCGCGTCTAACAAGGACAACCGCGGCTTCGATCCTTCGCCAGTTGGAGAAACTTTCGACGTTCTGCAAGCAACCGTAAAAGCCTTTATGAATATGATCAGGTAGTATTAATAGCAATGTAACTGCTGACACAGGTTCCACATGCTGTATAGCTCCAGTCTGTGATATAAAATGGTTATTACATTTGCATAATACATCTAAAAGAGTAAATGTTAATAAAGAGTAAATGCTATAATACACGGAATATGTAAAATTTTTATTCCTGCGATGGAGAGTTTTTATATGCTTTAGGAATGCCGTTTTATCATCGAGAAATGTTATATTTAATTACGAAGAATTACGAGTCTGAAATAATTCGCCTGAATTAGTGGAAATTGAATCAGCGAGCAACGTTATTAAATTTAAATCAATTATTCAACAACGGTTTTTTTATATACTCAAATTTATATGTAATAATAGAGAATGAGAGATATCGCGCACGTACCCCAAGCCAATATCTCACACACACAAACTCGATTTTATTCAAAATCTTTATTTTAAAATAAGCAAGCCGGTGAACGCAGGTGAGTTTTATCGACGTGAAAAACGGTGAAAAACCGTCTATGTTTGCTCGTTTGCGGCGTAACCGAGTGGTTGGAGAACCTTTGCAACGCCCAGGAGCCGGTCTTTAGGTACACGACGAGCCAAGTGAACGAAACGTTGATGAAATCGGTGGTTTTCCCGGCAGAACGGGCCTGGAAGAGGAGAACCGTCATCGTCGTCTCTCCCGATGAACTCCCTCTCGTCGGGCAAAATGCAATCGGAGTTAACCGAAAGTAGTACGAATACGGAAGAGAGAGTTTAACTTCCGACCGGTCGGGTGAAGGATTTTCGCTTGTTTGAGGTAACGGTGGACGAAGTTGAGCGAAGGGACCCCGACGACGACGAAACCCCGGCGAAATGTAGCGATCCTGATGGAACGAAGTTACGCCCGGAACTAAAACTGAAGATATGAAAAAGTTCGGAAAGTCACGCGCGTGAATGAGAAAGTGGGAGCCTCTGCCTGCTCATTAAGGAAACGGAAGTCCGTCCTCGCCCTTGAACGTTGAAACGCGGAAGAGGATCCGCGGCTGCAAAGACGACGGGGTGAAATTTTAAGTAGACGCCAGGTCTCTCCCCTCTAAGGGAGCTCTAAGGAATGGACGGGCACCGGCGACTCCGTGATTTATCACACCGTTCGGTACGTGAGCAAAATTATTTACAGCTCCGCGAGTTTGTCGATGAAGAATACTTCGGCTGATATTCCATGAGCGATTTCGCTCCTGTAAAAAAGGTGCTTTGAATCTATAAGCATAGTTTCTGATATAATATGCCTGTTATAATATATTTTAATGATTTTTCGACAAACGTCAAGTCGCTTTTTTAACAATTTTCAACATTTGGTATTAAATATCTTGGCGATTACGTCTTGAGAAAGTAAAGTTTATTTAAACCTAATTAAATCATAAATGCTTCGTCGTGCAACTGTAATACATTAATGTCAGACAAATCTGTTTGTATATGTTATATTTATGTTGTCAGACGGATCTGGCAACGCAGATGCCTGCGTGTCGAAAATCAAATGAAATCCAATGGCAAGAGCCTTGTGTGCGTCTATTGACAGACAAGATGCGCAGGCCATGAAGATATGCAAAGTCGATGGCAAAACCGCTCGCTCGATATTCGACTTTCGACTGATTTATTTCCAGCCGATAAACAGCAAAACGGAGACTTTCCTTATCGGTCTTTTCAACGAGGGAATATACGCTCCCTCAAAGCGGTAAATTCATCGAAGAAACTGCGATCCTGATTCCTCGCAATTTCGTGATTACTCAGAAAATTATATTTATTCATTCATCATTGCCATTCTGAACGAGTAAAATAAGAAAAAATTATATTGAAATAAATACAAAATTCAATCATAATTATATAAAGAACTTAGAAAAGATAACAAGAACTTATTAAAAAGAATTCTTTTTGATGTGCTAAGGCTCACATACACTTAACGATATTTAAATTACAATTATGTGCTTTGATTTACGGAACTTATAATTGTAATCACGTGTTTCATGCAGAGTACTCACATCGGCAGAAGAGTCGAGATGATGCGTTCGGCTTCTTCTGGGGGTGGCGGGAATTCCTGTGTCGAGACCCCTGCGGGATCCTGTGGCTCCGGACAATCCGGAACCGGACGTAATGCTACCAACGCCATTTTCGCCTTCCGACCATTCATGCTCATGTAACCGTCGTCCTCAGATTGGTGTCCTGCCGGCATACGGTTTACGGTTACGGTGAGCCTCCTGGGGGGATTGCAAACCCTCGCGAGACGTCAGGACGATTTAATCCACCGAACATCGGCTTACCCTAAACGCCGGCGTTTCCGTTACTTTTTCGAACAGTTCCGGAGTTTCGAACGAAATTACATTACTTCCGTTCGCTGTTCGATGCATTGTGAACGTGGAAATACGTGCAGTGGTTTGTTATTGTACGATAAGATATCGTGGACGATTATATCTCAAACTTCGCTGAAAGCGCAGGAAGCAATGCAGGAAGTAACGGAGATTGACCGCTTTGGCTGTTCAACGAATTCAACTCGCGCCCCCGTAAAACCTGGATTTCTGTCTTCATCATTCGAAATGATCGCGTTGGTGATATATAAAATCATGCTTTCGCGCGCGTATCGCAGATGAAAACGCGGAAATAGCGACAAGAAGTTTCCGTGAATCGTTAATCATCCGCGATCGTTCGCAGGTGTCTCGGTATATAGGGGCTAAGCACGGCCGACGGGATGCCGATTTGAATTTTTGGTGAACCATGAACGAGAGCGCCCGGCTTTCTTTCCCCCTCGCGAGCAGGGTGGAAATGTACATGCTTTCACGCCGATTTTCCGCGAATTGAATGGCAGATCGCCAAGTCGGCGGGTTTATATTGTACGTTCGTATAGGAGCATTTCGAGGAAAATAAAGAGAAAATATGTATTCCGGAGCCGGGGAGCGAAACGACAGCTAAGTCGAAGACTCGAACATTCGAAGATCCACTGTCCGATAGATCGGGACTGCAGCCGACAATAATCTCCCTCTCCCCCTCTGTCGCTGCTTGAGCGAAATGCGTTTTCTACGAGCTATTTATTACCTGCTTTGTTCAGTATAAATTATATAGTTCAATATATGGTTTTATTATATGGTTTTCGAATCTTTACCCGTACGTAAGATTCGAAGCTACGACTAGTATTTCTCTAATTTTAAATGCTCGCTTAAATAAACAGCCCGTCTGATATTATTCAGATATCTGTGCTATTTGTAATAAAAAGTGTAAACAGTTTTTAACTGTAAATAAATGACATTAAGCTCCGATTTAATTCTGTTTTTTCGTTGGAAATAACTGCGCAAATTGTAATGAAAGGTTTATTCAAGTCCAGAGTGCATGGAATATGCAATCTGGATAAATTTCACTTTGTGAACCGTCGACGATACTATCCATACATATTTAACGCAATCTTTAACAATTAAAATGTTTCAAAGCAAACAAAAAATTGCATGCTTCTTTTTTATATGAGAATAACAGAATTTTATTTTTGTCGGAATAATTTTTATGGAGACAGCTTTATATAAAATAATAAGTTTTTTATGCGATTCTGGTTATTCTGAGTCTGATTAAACAATTACAATTGCAACAAATTTCGGATACTTTAAAAAGGAACACTTTCACATGAGAAAATTTCCCATTCCGCTACTTGTATTATAATTGACCGCAATTTACGATAATAATGAACAGCTCTATTTTCTTTCGTTTCAGATAAAACAATTTTAATTACGTGGATATGCCGTAAATTAAGATAATTATGAAATAATGTAATATTATCCCCGGGGAAAGCGTATTTATTCCTTTCCCACATTTTCAAGCAAGAAAACGGCATGTATGAAATTAATTCAATTAAATTCCTTGATCTTTAATCTTTTGTGAAATTTAATGGTTTACTTCAATAATTAAAGAAGTATCGAAATAATTAGATAAATTATTCGATTGTTGTATAAAGCAAGTGATTCTTAAAGAAACAATTAAAATTCTCAAAGGACTACATTTTATCAATTTTTTATACATAATTTATATACACAATTTGCATACGTGCAATAATTTTTTCGGAAATTTTCTTCATATTATATGAAACAACTTTATACAAACTTACAAACAAAATAATATCTAATCAACTGTACATACATACAAACAGTTTCACTACGTAAACTTCCGGCTAATTTAAGCCGCCATTCCCGAGTATGACGTCCACAGAGTCCATGATTGTCGCATCTAGAGTAACAGTCGAACGAAATACTGACTCTCGGTTTTACGACTGTGCAGAAGGGTATATACGTGACTATAAAATTATTGCGTTCTAAAGATACGGAAATACCGGACTCGCAAATAGACCGCTCCGTATTTCGTCTCGCGAAACCGTCGCAAAATGGCCCTATCAGATCCTCCGTGCTACGCGGCTTAGGACAGAGAATTTAAATGGGCTATGCTTTGGGGCTACGCTTAGGGGATGCACGTAGAGTAAGGGTTGCAATGAGGGATGAAGTAGTTTCGAATTTATTTGTGATTCAAATTTCTTAATATAAAATATTATCTATTATTCTGTTCTGTTAAAAAAGACATAGAGGATTGTGCTTGAAAAGCTATTTTTGAATACATTTTTGCTGGCAAAAAGAGTTATCTCGTAATTAAGTGTACGAGTTTTTTAATTAAATTAATTATTCGCATCGATCAAACGTTGAGGATTTGCTCATCATCTACGTTGCACTTGGTGCAATCTGCATTTCGCATTTAGGCGAATCCATCCTACAATTGCGAGTCCACCTCGTGCACTCACGAGGATCGATGTACACGAGACTGTTGGCAAGTTAAATATCTTAGTCAGGGTGACGAGTTAAATCACGTAAATCGTACGCAGGCACATACACATGTACAAGCAGGCAGGTTGCGTTGTCGCCTCGAACGACTTTCCGGGACAACTCGCGCACCGGCATGGAACTTTGCGCTTCAAACGCGAGCAGATATCTTTAGAGAGGCGGAAATAGCGTGCGAACTTCTAGAAAGAGGCGTACTCGGTTGTCACTGGAAATTTACTATCTTCACCCTGTCGATATAAAGCAGCGCGCTTCCTCCCATGCGCTGCTTCTTCCACAAGTTCAAAGTGGATGTCTCGTCAGCGAAAATTTGTCGCGATTTTCCCTACTTCCAACGTTCAGGTGTACTAACATGAAAAGTGAGGATCTATCTGTAACAAATGTTCCTCCGCGAATCGTGGAAACGCGAGTTAACACTTTATTAGCAATAAATGGAATGTTACGTTGTGTGCTAATGATTTGATTATTTATCTACGGTTGTTATTATCGTTAACCGATAACGATATTTTCGTTATAGGTGTTTATCGTTACTCTATATCAGTACACTTAATTAGCAATTAGAGGGATATAATAATTTTCAAATGAATCAATGCAACCAGCGACAAGTACGTTATAACATTTGTCACGTGCACGTACTAATATTCGACAATAATTTGCACTTTGCGAATACAGTAACGTAAAAGTCTGACACAATTCACGAAGCATGTGAAATTGATCTACACATTTTACAACATATGAGGAATGCGTACAAACGATAGGTATGTCGAATAAAAATTTTATCCAAATTTTTTGACTAGTTTATTCGCAACATTTTTTACGCGTTACTTGATATCTATGATTCGAGGGAGAGAGAAAAAACAACCGAATTAATTTTCGCTGTCGATGGTCCATCGGTTTGCTGGCGTGAGTGTTCGAGAATTCAATGGCTGTATCGATTTTTGTGACAATCAGATACCGAACAATCCTGATGGAAGTTCGCTCAACGTTCTGCGAAAGCACACGAAAGGAACGAGCTCGAAAAATTTATACGAACAGCAAACTTTCGATGGTTCTCGAATGAAAGAGCGTCCAGTAAAAGCAGATTATACATTATGCGAGACTGTATGGTCATTCGTGGAATAAGAGAGCGTATCACATTGCACTAATGTCAATATTTAAGTTTTCTAAAACTACATCCAACCTTTTGGCAAATGTTCTATAAAAATTCTCTTGTGCAGAGTGACTTCAAAATTGATCTCAAATTTTCACGCTTGTAATCACATTACATCGTGAATTATGTTACCTTCTATAATCCTAAATTGTCCTAGAGGATTTATCCCAAGTCGGAATAATGAATCTATGATAGGGTCGCATTTACGACCTACAATCCGTTCTATATTGCAATTGGGATTAGGATTTAGAATCTTATTAATGGGTGTGTATGTGTATATTAAAATACTATCTGGGACTCGAGGGACGAAGGGTTCTAGGGTTAACGGACCTCGAATTTCAAGATCCTACAATGCAACGATTTAGAGAGCATTTGCAAGGGTATGAATAAGGAATTAATAAATGGCTGAGCATAGTCCACGTAGTGGTGCCAATGACCGTTACAACAGTCAACGTATCGAACTCCGATTGTCAGTCACACAAAGATAAAATTTTCACAGAAAGCTTTTTGAAGGCATTTGCCTTCAATTTATAATAACATTTATAATAACACAACATTTTACAGTTTAAATTTTTCCGACTTTCGTATCAATGCATTACGCTTTAGCGGCAGAAAGATAAGTGTTTCTTCTTCGTTTGCACTAACATACTTTACATGAAGTAAAGTAAATAATGAAACATTAGGATCTGCTGCAGCCCCCTTTGTGCGGATGTCAGTTAATCGCGCTCGGTAAACACCAGAGCGAGGAATCGTGCGTGGCGTTCGAGTTGGTCGTCTCGCAAGGAAATAAGAAGCAGGGAGAAATGATAAACGGAAAAAAGGGTACCTAAGGACGGACTCTCGTCGTCGGGCGTGAGGCCAATACTCGGCTCCGTGCTGCTGCCGCAATCCCCGACGCCCCCGCTGTTTCCACCCCCGATGCAGCCGCCACCGCCGCCACCGCCACCGCCGCCACCTTCGCCCTCCGCCTCGTGCTCGTCGTATTCTGAGAGCACCTTGTCCAACAGCTCGATCGATCGTTGCACATCGTCACCTCTGGAACAAACGTAACATTTGATTCTATAGAGATTATCGGTGTTCTATAAATAGCACGAGCGAATCGGACATCTTCCAAAAGCGGAGGAATTTTATTGCGATACGCCTAAGTCGCTTTTATAAGGGTATAAATACAATTATAAATACAGGAGTGGATGCAAAGAGTGGCGAATACTTGCAAATTCGGTATCTTTTGTATCGCTGTATTGGTAAAGGAGCGAATAAAAAATAAAAGGAAGACAAACCGAGTGTGAAATCAATTGTAAATTAAAAAAATGATATTTTCACTTCTTTTATACCTTCCACGTGCGGTGATGAGACTCTTTTTTCTGCCTTCTTGAGGTAGATTGATATAAATCATTATTATCGTTAGCAACCACGTACACTGCACGCCATCCGCGCTCTTCCTTATCTTATTATGGCTTGTGCCTACACTCGCTCCACTTTCATAAGCGATATCCGATAAACGCCCTGATAATTTTACACGGCGGTGCAAACTATTTTCCGACAATAGGGCTGCTAGAATGCCAGTTTAATTTAGAAAAAAGAAAGATCGCTACATTAAAACAAACCTGTGTGCGCCTCGTGAAACACAATCGCTGTTCTAAATTAAAGCAGCAAATGCGGGGGTAAATCCGGGATCGTCGTTCTACTCGAGCATTTTCATTACAGAATGCATTTGCAGCATATTGCAAATGTTCTTTGCACAAGAAGTTTTCATTAAAATGTTATGTATTTCAAAATTTGTATTATTATATATTTTCGGAGAAAAATCCGCAATCTTTTCCATGTCTCTCAAAGGAAGACGATCGCAATTTTTCGCGTAATGCAAGCAGGGAATTATCAGGAGCGCACTGCTCCTAGCGTGAACATTAGTGTGCAAACATGCCAACAAAACGGCTCTAAAGCTTTTCTTTGATGGACTATTTCTGGGTCAGTTTATCGAAGTCGCCGCATCGCAGGGCGATACAGTCCGCTGATCAGGGATTGGCGTTGTGGCCTGATAGCGAGGACGAACGAACGCGGGGTTGAGGCGGCGATAGTTTAGCAAACTTCGTTACGTGGGTGGATCCTATTTTATCTGCCGCGATGTGTACAGGATGTTCGTCGTGAATTACCGTGGAAAATCGATTATCCGGCGTGGCGCATTAATCGTCCTTGCTTAACTCTCCCACTGATAAACTCTTCACTGTCGAGCAAAAAAAGTGTACCTGCTGAATGACTATCTGGGGAGAGATATCCCCATAAATGAAGGGAAGAAATAGCATGCCCGTGAGCTGAGAAAGCTTATCGAGTTTCGTTATGAATGTTTCAAGTGAGAAAAGTCGATGCAACTTGTTCTAGTTTTTAAGTCATTCTACAAGTCTACGTACGGATTAATCTAGTTCCTGGCGAAAAGAGGTTTCTTTTGTAATTGCAGGGAAGAAACTTATACATATCGCAGTTGGATCTTTAATCCACTTTTATTCACTGGTAATAGTGATGAATACTTTCATCAGTGCATTCGTTTTCCGGCCTGATTTGATTTACTTGTCAACGTTGGTTTGCATTTCTCTTCACTTAGAACCAGAATTAAAATAGATTTAAAGAAATTTCATTTGCTAAAATTGATCAATATTAATGAAATTGATTATTCTTAAAGATCAAAAACACGAGCACTGTTTTCTACATGTTCATCATCGAAACCTATGCTTAAATATAGCTGCTATCGATCTGGTTGGAGAATGGTGAAGTGTGAAGGGAGAAAAATTTCGAAGCCTGATAAAGGCGTGCTCATCGTTAAGCCCTATTATCACACCTGCTAGCATGCATGTGTGACTTATCGCTTCGTCACCTCGAGGTACCTGAGACGCTTGTCAGTCAAAAGTTCGTCATTATCAGTGCACGTTAATTACCCTTCTCGTTCACTTCTCAAACAAACCGGAGCAACGTTGCCATTAACGTCGCCGTCGTCGTCGATAACATTCAATGCTCGACTGCATCATACTCTTTCGGGTCACCGGCTACATCGGAATCATCTCACGGAGACCACGATGTCTACGTATACGACCGATAACCGAGCATTTAATTAGGTGCAGAGCCTAGAGGGTTGGCGTGAATAGGGTGGACGAGCGAAGTTGCGAGGCAATTCGAGCGCTGATGCAATGCGGTCTTCGGCCGACCAAGCTGTAATCACGATTGTTAATTACTGTGGAAACACGACGGCGGCCTTCGTCACCAGGGCATAATACAAAGAACGAGAAGTCAGGAGGAACTTGTAGTCGAGTCAGTCATAGTCAATTCCGTTTCCGAAGGAACGCATCGATTCCGGATCGGCGAAAAATCGAATAGATTGCATATGATTGACTATGTTATTGGAAACATATTCGCGAATTAATTTCCTCAAATTTTCATGAGATGTCTAAAACAGATGGAGATAATTTTAACGTTTATTTTACTAGAAAATGCTAAAAGATTTAAAAAGAATTTTTTTTAAGTTTTGGCTAATTTTTTTATTGTGCATTTTTATATAATAAATTTTCTTTATCTATTGCTTTCTTGTTACTATTTAGTATACAATACTAATTTTTTTGTCTTTAAAAAGTAAATTATATTTGCAATGATTTTATATTACATTGAATATATTACATTATCTTTTTCCTTCTCTACTATGTTTGATTTTCTTCTTTTCATTTATCCCCTATTTTCTTTAAAATGGCGTAGGCCCAGACAGTAATCAAAACAGGTTCGCCGTTGGGCACCACTCTTAGAGCTCATTAGCTGTCTTTGGGGATGAAACGCACTGATTTTTCGGGACAAAAGAGACGCAGAGCGAGTACTTTGTGCGGAGTTAATATCCCGGGAAGTAACTCCACCGTATAATAATTGTGATTACAAATTAATGAAAGACGCGAATACTACCAATTGATCTTCGCCATGAGTGATTTATTTATTCGACTCTCATCATTCTTTTATAAAAGAAAAATGATTCTAATTATCGAAAAATAAATTAAAGACTAATATACATTCTTATTTTAAACATTAAATAAAATCAAAAGGAAAATCTTTCCTCTATTATTCTGATATTTTTATTATAAAACTACTAGAAAATTACTAGATACATATCGAATTTGAAAGAAATATTAGATACTATCGAATCTGAAAGAAGATATACTTTTACAATGTACTTTTCTTTTGCAAACTCTAAGTGTATCCAAGCAATTCATGCTTGAGCAAAGAGAAATATTGTAACGCGATGAAATGTAATGCGGCGTGTCATCACAAATTCTCAAAAGCTTTCAGCTAAGACACTCAATCACCTAACAATCACACAGCCAAGCAGGGTAGAAGTCCACAAGGTATCCAGAAGGTATCTGAAAGACGTCTGACAGATTAGGACGTCTCTTTGACGTGCTTTGGATCTTCGTGTCGTTCGAACGGCAAAGAGCCTTGGCGCGCTCGAATGACAAACCACCATCGTTTATCTCTCACGCTTTTGCAGCTCCGCTCCGCTGGAATGCCGGAAAGGTCTAAAGAATTCCCTGGAACTCTTCGGACAAATAACATTGCGTCGACGGCGAGCTCGTTAAACGCCCGTTTTTCAAGCCGTCCGCCGCTAGACAGACGACTTCGGTACGGCCACCGATCGGCAAAGCGAGTTTATTATGCCAGCCGCATTTTCGAGAGTTTGCCCGCAACAAAGGGTTAAAATCCATTCCCCGTTTCCTTTTGCTCCGCCCGCGCCGCTTCGTCCCCAAGAATCCGGGCCACGTCGCAACGTCGCACCGATTCGTCCTCTGCTCTCGCGGCGCGATTCATAAATTCAAGATTATAATTGGCTGCATGAGCCAGCGATCTGAGAACTTCATCACGGCGGTGGGCACCCTCGTGCACTTGTTGTACCGTTATTATTTTATATTGAGTCGACCAGCATCAATCTTTCGCGCAGCTGCCATTATTGTCCCGGGCAACAATTTACGCGTGGGACATCAATCTTTTTTCGTACGAGGTATCAATTCATCGCGCGTCATTAATCATGTGATCAATACGGTATCAAAGATTTGCGACGATGAATAAGACCATGGTTCATGTCCCTGACATTCCAACGTGAGGGAATCCTTCCCGAGATATCTCGACAATTGCTGAAGTGCAATATCCATTTTTTGCGAGCGGCTGTCTGCTGATTCGGCAATTTATAGCTGTAATTTCAGACGTAGAAAATGTGTAAAAATAATTAAACTTCCTCGCGCGAAGATATATTGATCTCATCGTTGCCCCTTTCCCACCCATCACGCAATTTTCGCTGGCAAAGGGGATGCTGCGAGTTATTTTATGCGAGGTCGCTTTCTTTTCGTTTCTCTCGGTGGTGGTATTCGCTCTGTTGAGTTTTTCCTGAAATGTTTCACGGCATTCACCACAAGTGGTTCAAGCACTTGGACGTTTGTCACATTCCCGCCACCTAGAGGCGAAATCTTCCGCTGACGATTGGCTGCGCAGTGCACGTTCTTAAACAGACATCCCGAAATATCTTTTGGAAGTATGCGGAATCAATACTTCGCTTGAACTCCGCGAGTTGGTAAACATTGTACGTGCGAGGTGGTGTATGCGACAGAGTTTGCACCCCGGTTCTGCGGCTTAAGGGGGACAGGACAGTTTCCGAGACGTGTCACGAATGCAAAAACGAGATATGCATCCGCGCGCGTAGCAAAAATTTCAGTACGATCATCCGAAAGCATGGCGCGCTTTCCGAGTGCTCGGTAAACTTTTCGGGATCGCTCGCGTATACGTTTCTTCCTTACAACAACAAAACAAGCCAACAAATAATGTACAACAAGTGCGAGAGAGAGAGAATAACAAAACGCACGTTTCCCTGAGATTCCACGATAACTGCTGAACCACAGTCGCACTGAATGTTCCTCGGTTGATTCACCGATGCTGCACCGATCACGACCGCGCATTTGCGCCCTCATGCAATTCCTCCGATACGGCAAAGTCAAAAGTTTGTGATGCTCGAATGGCTGGTGGCTTCAAAGAAGAGACCCTCAATGTGCCTTCCTTCGTCCGTGTCGTGGAGAATCTCATCGACCGACTTAGTCCAACGTCCACGAGGTACCGATGAGGTGACCGCGTACGCGTAATCTATAGCAGCCAGGTGTATCGATTATCCTGTGACCTGATTCGGACTGGATATCGAGTTCCCGGTCTGACATATAAAATTGCCGCGTCCGTTGCACGCACGCATACGCGTGCGCCATCAGACATGGACTGTTCCACGTGCGAAGGGTGGATCCTGGGAAATTGCGCTACCCCTGATGCAAGGTGTACGCGTCCGAAGGATCTTGGAGGAGGAATTACATATTCAGAGTCTTGACGACATTAGGAACGAGCACCTCCGCGAATTCTGAGCTTTCCCTTCCCCCTTCTTGTTCCTATAATAAGATCTGATATATAATTCGATTTGAAATATATTATAGATGCATTGTTTGTATACTCTTTTGATCTCTTAAAATAGAAAAAGTTTTTGTTCTTTTACTTCCTAGTTTCTAATTTTGAAGTTAGGTGAGCGAGATAGCTGATGGGAGAAATTGACACTAAGCATTTTCGCGTGAGACTTTGCTGATCTCATTCTTTCAATATTTCAAAAACATTCTAAAGTTTTTTCCACACAAGAGTTTTCTTACTTAGACTTGTTTGGACGTGTTATATATTTTACAACAAAATTGTAGTTGCTGTCACTTTTCATCTTCTTGCCCAACTGGCATTAAAGACTTTTTTTGTACTTTAAAATCGTTTATCGTTTTATTATTTCTGTAGTCTAGAAGCAGTTTTTTCCTTTTAATTCCATTCATACGTATGAACGATTCCGGAGATCGCAATTCATTAAAAATATCTCGACGTTTTTAATTGCACAACTCTCGCGAGTAATAAATTCGTTCCGCATTAATGCGCACAACGGAAAAGCGTAAATTCTTGCTGCGAAGGCTGAACGTGACGTCTATATTTTGCCAGGATCTGCGTATCTCCCTTATCAGACGCTCGAGCCAACGTATATGCGAGTACACTGTTTCGAGAAAATTAAACACGCTAAGCAAATTAACGCACTAAATTCAAGACTTCAGAATAACAGCCCGTATTGTTCGTATTTCTAATTTATATCTGAAATCTGAAAACTATTAAATGATTACTTTAATTAGGTACTACGATAACGTAGATCCTACAAGTCGTAAAAATGCTAATATTCATACAAGTAATTCTCGTAACATTTTTAAAAAGAGATGTTTTAATTCTTTCCCGATATCATATTCCTCATGAAATTACGTGTGCTCCATGAAAAATAGAAAAATCAAATTATTATCACGTGAGATACCCTCAGACGCAGATATCCCGGGAAGGCTAATGACCTTCCGCGAAACGTCTCCAAGTTAATAGCCTTCGATCGACTGCGTTTTATGGCCGAGACAATACCCGCCATCCAGACGACCCATCCGGACCCTAGACCCTACGTCAAGGCTTACCCAGACGGGTCGTCGCGTGTGCGCGTGCACCCCCGCAATACCTCCCTTCGTAAGGCTTCCTCCAGGACCGCCTCCGCATGGTGACAATAATACGGTCGCAGTCAAGAGAAAAAAAAACAAAAATGGAAGGAAAACAGAAGTTCCATCGTATCGCGCATCATTGCGTATTTATGATGGCGCGGCTGTCCACAATAATGGCTCGCCGCTCATCCCGTATTCCACGCCACAACCCTGCTGATGGTCACGCAATGACCCACCTCGTCGTCGCGAACCTAATCCCTTCACTCTCCTCCCTCTCCTCGTTCTGCCGTTCTGGTTACAATCGTGCGATATAATTTCGCAACTGCGAAATCCATCGAATGAACGACCGACGAACGTTCCGCAAGAATTCTGCACGCACGCAGCTGATGCAAGCTGATGAATCGTAATATGATGTTGGTAGATTTTTTAATAAAGAGGGAAAAAGAGAGAAAGAACAGAGATAACGCGCGACATCGAGACTGGACTTTTCCTTGAGCTTTTCGTGTCCGCACGCGTAATATCTGAAAATATTTGTACGGCAAACGTTATCCTTTCATTTCACCCGACACAGCGACGTCACTCTTCACTTTGCCTGCTAATGTAAATGTCGCGTACCACACGTGGCTTTTCCTCTCGAACGAGATTAAGATCCAAATTTGATTTTCTTCGGAGAAACATTATTATATCTACTACAAATAAATATTAAATGTTCGCGTCATATCGCTTTGTGCGAGCAAGTTTGATGCATTGAAGATTGCAACAGCATTCTTAAGTCAGACTCGAATGCAGAAACCAGAGAGAGGGAGGGAAAGAGAGAGAGAGAGAGAGAGAAACGAACAACGATAATATCATTAGCCGATGCATGCGAGCGGGATAATTTGCGCGCGCAAGAAGAAGCATCTCGTTAGAGCTCGGGGGCTAATGTACGCGGATTCTCGAGGGCGTGGAGTGAATTAAAAGTCGCTGACGACTGAACTTTGCCGTCGAGCTGGTGTGCGCGTTGCACACTGCAAGTATGCAGGTACGCACGTCCGCTCGGACGCTGATCGATGCGTGTTGCGTATGCAGAAACACAGCGTTCTGCATGCACGCGACTGCTCCCGTCGCTATTAAATTAGCGCATGCGTGAAAGCGAACGAACTCGTCACGTGATTGTCCACTATAAAAGGAGGACACCATGTCGCCGCCCTCCACTCGCGCGGCAAACGCTAACGCGGTGATCTCGAGATGATTAATTATTGCGGCGAGTGCACCGACACGCGCGAGCGACTTGAATGCAAGTTCCGCGAAATCAATTCGTCTGGCGCGCACCGCATGCCTCGGAAATTGTTAATGGCAAATTGCTATACAGTTATGCGCGTCTAATGGAAATAAAGTTTTAATTGAAATAGAAGATATCCATGAGACTATCATGGCTAATTCTAATTGAATGCAATCAAATAGAGGATGTTGGGAATATCAAATGTAATGCATGAAGAGACACTTTGATGTATAACAGTTCGATACTTTCACACGTTTAACTGGAAATAGAAAATATTGAAAATGTTGTGAAATTACTTGCGAACGCGGTGTCAAGGATTGACTCGTACTTTTTGAGTGGCATTACGTGAGCCGCTACACACGGAAATTTAAGCTCCATATAAACGTCGTTTATCGGCAGTGGTTTAAACTCGAGCAATATCGTGGACTGAAGGAAACTGCTTTCGGACACGCAGTATTAAAGTTTGATTAGCGTGGCAATCTACCCCGTTACGCTCTTCCGTGTGTCACTCGTAAATCTGTCGGTTTACACAATCTCTTGGTTTCGCTGGTACATCGAGTCCTCCACTCGCGAAAACTCTTTTCAGCCACCCGTTACCGTTCTTTGCCCCAGTTACCGTAGGGAGATACCGCGATCGACTTCTGGGGAGGCCCTCGCTCGCCATCACCGGGAGTTCTCCATCGGGACGGAAAACGACTGTCAATAGAATCTGCTGGCAATCGTGAATTAATTCTCGAGACCGTTTCCTCGTCGTCGTTCGTCCCTTCGGATCGTATCTCCTCATTCTTCGCTAAACTCAAAAATTAACCCCCTCGACGTCGACCTCTCCTCCTCTCCCATTCGTCTCTTTCGACGTTCTGCCCGAGCGATCTCGTTGCGGACATATAATGGCGTAATGCAACAAAGTTTAATCAAGTAATGATAACAATCGACCGCGATCGAATGGAATCGTTTCTCGGAACCTTTCTTCGGTTTCGTGAAATAGGAACAGTGAATGGCGGGATCAATTTAAAGATCTGGCGAACGATAGCGGGAAGAAAGTGGCACCGAACGAAGTAAGAATGCAAAGCTGCATAAGGTGGCTTAAAGGACTATTTCAGAATGGCTGAGATGAAGACTCGATTTACATTCAAGTCCGCGCTTTTGTATGATGTTCCGAAATATTCAACGTTGATTTTAATGACACATGCCTCGAGCTCCAAGATAGTTTCTTTATTCCACAGTCCACACTGATAGGTGTCGGGATATCGGGATTAATTATAATTATAACGAATCGCGAGCGGTTGCGCAACAAAACGCGTTGCCTGCTGTTTTCTTTCAATAAATATAGAGATAAACGTACAATTCCCGATATCACATCGGCGATGGTAATTAATACTTCGTAATCGAGAAGTTTCTTGCTAAATCGTTAACAAGCTCGATTCAGATATTCAATGTATACACAGAGTGTATATTTTCATGTTGATCTGGCGATTCAATTTCCATTAACAACATGCCAACTGATACACAGAGGAACGAACGCGAAAGCGAATCAGGACCGCTGCTTCTCAGCCATTTTTTTTGTTCCTTTAACAACTCTGCCTATATCGGTCCGGTGCGGGGGTGATACCGGGCTCGCATCGCTTTACGAGTTCATTTCGCTCTGAACGATCCGTTATAAAAATCCAATAACAGGTCACCCAGATACCGCTCGTGCGATGCGCGCGCGCAGACCATCCGAGCCACCACCGTGTCGATCCCGTTGGTTTTCTCGTAACAAAAACCACTTCCGGAGCTTTAAAGACCCGCGAGGGGGTCTCCGTGCACCTGCCTCCGTGCAATACAGAAGGGAATATTTCCTGCTTATCCATGATTCGTGTGTGTATGCTGGCGATGTAAATCGTCGCACAGGGCGACGCTTGTTGCTTTGACCTACCACTCGCGTATGGAAGATTTTTATTTCGATATTACATCCTTGCACAGAAATGAACGGCACCATGCAAAAGAGTCGCGCAAAGACGGCGGAAGAAATAAATTCCATTCCTCGTATTTTTCCAGATTTGGGAAATATTTCGTAGAATGAGCCCGCAGCTTTTTCAAGATTTTATAGAATATAAAAATCTGTCATATGGTGCAAAACAGATATGATATTTATATATTTGTTATTATTATTATTGTATCTCGTATATATTCCTATTTGATTATAACACAAAAATATAGAGTTAAATAAATATTTCGAGAAATTTGCTTCATTGCATTTCTTCTTTCCAGTTTTTTCTAGTCTCAAGTGATAACTCTCGAGATAATGTTATTTCTCTGTCATTTCGTTTAGCGTTTCGCATATGGTTTCGTCTAACGTGACACCGATGGATCACTAGAGTTCCGTGTTCGGGTAACCTATCGACAGTGTAGTAACCCCTTTAACCAAAGTAAATAGCAGCGAAATTGTGTCACCACCGTTTGCAGCCTCCTTTCGGGTGCTTGAAACACGCGCAATCGGACGGGAAGCTGTGTCAACTGTGAAACCCCATCCGACGATCCATCCAATCAGGGTGCATAAAAATCATTAGAACGGCGAATCCCCGAAAGTGAGTTTCGTGCCTTCGGCGCTAATCCGGAGGATTAAATTAATCAATCGCCGTTTGTCAAGCTGGATTGGTAACGTCAATATCATGCCACGCACACACACACACACATACTCTTCCTCTCTCATTGGTCCTACCATGAAATTCTCTTGAGTATTATCACAATCCGCTGAGAGAATGAAAGAGACAGGGAGAGAGTTAGCCAGAATTTCCTTGTAATTAACGTTGTTTACGTATGGCGATGCAAGCGCGTCGCTCTTCGTTAATCAAATTCAACTTCGTCACTGGAAATCCAGTCGCGCGCGACACTGTCACCGATCCCGTGTTAGCCCCTCATAGTTAACCATCAGCCTGTTATACTAGTTAGAACAATCTCCGCGTCTCTGTGGATTTCCCGAGCCTGCCGATACCTCCTCGTCGAGCCTGCCTTGGCAATGAGATCCGTTCTAAGGTTCGACGACTCGGCCACGGTTAGTTAACTCAATCGCGAGCGTTTATACCGATTTAACGATCTGAGCCGAAAGGTTTATGTAAATGTTTTCGCCCCGAGTAAGGAACGACGTTACTGCACAATGTATAAGTTAAGATTGAAAGTAATAATGAAAGTAATGACATGAATTAAAAGTTATAAAATTTAGTAGCCATGTGTCTTCATTTTTACGTTAACGATACTTTGCAAACGCTGGTTTCTAAAACCATTATATACTTGTTATCAAATTTATTTAAGATCATGAGAAACTTGTTGTGGTTGCGTAATAATATCGATTTTCATCGCTACTATCGAGCTATTACGCTAGATAGAACGATCTCTTTGAACTTGCCCAGTTCCCCGATCTCATTATTGGCCTCATTGTAAAGTCTGGATTAGAACTTCGTCAAATTGGCTATCGTAGACAAATAGGTGTTTGACGTTCTAACAGGCGACAACGACTTCGAATTACATGACGTCGCCAGATGATTAATTCAATAAGTTGGCGAGCAAAACGAGCAAACTGATCGAGAACTGTCGAGGGTTTTATAAGACGCTTATAAGAAACATATTAGATATTGTCAGTTAAAAATGGCATTAAATTATTTTAATTTTTGATATAGTCAGATAATTTGAGCTTTAAAAGGAAAGTCGTTGCGAATTTCTAATACTCTTATCACCGATGCTATCGTATCCCATCGCTTCACCTCTCTGCTCCATTATCAGCATCAATCCACTTTGTTAACTACTCGAATCTCTCAGTAAGCTTCCCTTGTGATCTCATCGCCATCGAGCGTATTCTGGAACCGGTTCAATTCGGCTAACACTTGGGAATATAATGGACTGTTCCTCTATTTATGATGTGGCAGTCCGGCTCATAGAAGACCACTGGATTATTCAGGTGTGACAAACCGCACGATCTCCCAACATGATACTCTAAGCTACCTTCGTTCGAAATAACGTTCATTACGGATATAACATTACGTTTAATGAAAATTAAACGTGTAAATACACTTGGAAGCAAACAACACGCTTCCCAATCAATCCGTTTCTCTGTCTCTGATCAAATCAAGTTCGTGGTCAGAATTTTACCTGAATATTTCAATGCAATAAAAAGGACAGTCGCTTCAAGATTTGATATTGCGAATATCTTTTCATTACAGCATGTGTGTTTCGAAACATTGTGCATTTCATCGAAGCTATAATTTTTCTGCTATGTTTCCATATTTTTCTGCTATGTTACTTCTCCGGTTTACGTTTGACTGTATCTTCCTTAAGATCATGCGTTACTTCTGTCTCGAGTGTCTCGTTCAAACGTGACAACCCTGAGGCGGCGAACTGCAACCACATCGTTTTAACTCGATGTCGCTCGCCGCTCTGGGATAGTCTGATGGTAGCAATGTGCAAGCGACTATACACGTTTCCTGACAGCCAAGAAATTTACTTGGCTACAAACGCATTATAGCCACTTGAAATTTCTCTTCCCACGACCGCGCCAACATTTGCGTATTTTACTGGCTTTACCCGAGAATTCGAGATACCTCTGGTATCGCGAAAGAGATCTGCTCCTGCAAAGAACCTACCTTTGTCAGATCGCCAACGTTTTCTGACCGCATCCGCCTGCCCGGCTTTATTCGGCTTTTCTTTACACAGCAAATTCAGCGTTTTCCACTCTCCCGTTCAGTTACGCGATGCACTTTGATTGCATCAGTATTTGTCAAAGTGAGTTGATTGTTATAAAGCGGAAATTATGGCGGAACAACATGGTTGTTTCGGTCCACGCGGATAGAAAAAGCACGACGCGGTAGCACGCGGAAATTGCAATCGTGCGCGAGTTTTTCCAGTGTTTGCGCAGAAGATGTTTAAATTCGAGAAACGTGGATTGAAGGATGATGCCCATCCAATTTTCTAACGGACGAAGTTTGTTCTGCGCTCTCTCTCCTTCGGCCACAGAATCCATGAATGAAAATTCTGGAGCGCCATGTATATTTCATCGTTTAATTCCGTCTTGATGTTTCCGGTATGCGGAAAATATGCGGGCTTAATTTCCGCGGCTCTCACGAATGCGAAGGCGGAGCGCACCACGTTGAGTCGTGACTCGAAATGATTTTTGTTTCAGTAACAGAGTAGTTCACGGTACGCTATAATCGTCGCGAACTTTACGATTTATGCGAGAAACGGGAGAGGCGTCTCTCCTCGTCTCTCCTCGTCTCTCTCCGACGAGGGAGATTTTTCGAGCTGTTTGTGTGAAGGAAGCGCGGCTTCCTTCGGACGCGCAGTAACGACGTTCGACGAAAATTCATTATTTCGCCGGAGCGAACGCGGAATTTCGTAGGAGGAAGGCCCGCCGCATTCCACGGGAAATTCTCCGCGAAAGCAATTTGCATAAAACAATCAATAAGATAAGATTGATAAGTCTCGAGCGGTGACTAGACGCGCGCACGCGTTGCACTCGCAAATTTTGGCTCTTGCGGCGCGTCGCGTCGATTTATCACACAGCCGCTCGCAATTTTTTACGTTATTCTGCTCGTCTAAACGCGAATACCTCTTTGACGCGTTTTACGGTCACACGGGCAAATACCGTGTGGAAGGTATCGTAAAAATATAATAAAACGCGCATTTCCGCAACGCGACGTTATATCGCAAATTTATCTCCGATACGAGCGCAGACACAGTTGTACGTGCTCCAGATTCTTTCGTTTTCCGTACGATAAGAAGAAATTTAGTTCGCGCGATACGTCGATCGTCGTGGCCGATAATGGAACGACGGTAAATAAGTAATGCCTTACAACGAGCTCGTACGGCCGGCAGATACGAGAATGGAATCCGGGCTATCGTAAAATGCAGGACTGCGCATCCAGTTCTGTTTCTGCGATCGCACGCGTGCCATATCTCGCTTGACCTCGAATTCGAAAGCGAGTTTTATTCATTTATGCGACAGGTCAGCTAGAAATAATAAATGGGATATTCGATCGCGAGAGAACCTCCCCTTCGCGTCGTACCCTTCACGAGAAAAGAGAGCGAGAAAAGGAACGACACGCTGAGAATCGAGAGATCTAAATATGGCACGAAAATACTACATTACTACGCGATAGTAATCATCGTGGAATTCGTCTCGTATCTCTATTTTTGCGGGACAATTATATCGGCCGCAATGCGATATTCCGAGCGAAAGCAGGTCGCGCGTTGGCTCAAATATCGACTCGTACTACTGCGAGTGAACAAGAAAGCTCGGCGTGTCACGCGCAGGTTTGATTGAGCAATCGTTAAAGCTAACGAGGATAATTATGTTGCACCCCCGCTGGTCGGTTGTACAAAATAATCTCGTATCTGCGAGATACATCAATCGAGTATCTGGAATAACCGTTTAATCCGCGAAGAAAATTGCGCCGCACCCTTGACGCACCAGCTCTCGCACCCTCTTGACCCTCTCCTCGAATTTACTCGGTCGCGTATAATTCAGCGTTTTAATATCGCGCGCCGCGCGAAAGGATACTCCGCGTAATAAATCCGTCCACTCGACGTCTCGACCTTCTCATTTTACATACTCTTACTGTAACTCGACTTAGCTCCGGGTCAGTGGTTTACGGTATTCTCGGGAATAATAAATTTCAATCCACGCCCGGGCGTTGCGAAGACGCGCGAGCGCGTGCGGATCCACGGTTCTCCACTCGCGTACGAAGAAGCGGAAAAGTGGATAGTAGTTCCACCCTCGGTGGATTAATAACTTCTTTCTCACTCTATCTCATTACAAACGATTATACAAGAAAGGAACGTTCGGGATCCCTCGGTGGGCATTACCGCCGTCTGATAAATTACAAGTTACTAACTACCTCGTAACTACCTTGTAATTGGGCCTCGCGGTGATTCCACTTAATCATCCCGAAGTACTCGCGGAGTATCCGTCGATGATCTCATCGTATTCCGGCTAATTCAAGTGGCTCCGTCAAGGGCGAAATAGTGCACGATACGAATGATACCAGTACGCGATGTTGCCATGAATATGTCAATGCGCGATCGATTCCACGTATCGACATAACGAATTTTATGGCAGCACTTTTGTACGTCACGATGAGTTTATCGGATTATGGGATATTGAAAATCCCCAGATGGTTCGCTGAATCCGGTATTAATCGATGGAGTGTTATGAATATCGCATAAAGCACTTCAAATCTTCGATTTGAATGGAGCATGTGTCACACAAGATATATCTCATGTATGATTAGTTCGTCGCGATTGTAGCGTATCTTCGAATTTTCGCATTGTGATAGTTGCGAGATATGTAGATTTATGAATAATATAAGTCAATTATTACAACATAAATTTACAGTAAAAATAGAAATTAATATTTGCATAAAACGTAGATATCAAGACAATTGTTCAGCAATATAAAATAAGGAAAGCATCTAAATTATTTATTTAATTATTTAAATTACTATCAATTTTTCCTGATGCTTTAAAATTCCTGTCTGTGCATTATCTCACAAAATAATTTCGTATAATTATATAAAGAACTTAAGAATTTCGGATGACAAACAGTGCATAAATTTAATTAGAGTTAAAGCAGTAACTGATAGCCTCAGCGATTGTTCTTTTGATTCCATTCAAGTTTCCACCTAAAGACTATTATATGTAACCAACATATGAACATTGATGTCAGGTGTGCATCATGTAAGATGGATACTTATGCGAATGCGCACTTAGCTGGCTTATCTATATGTGCGTATATATGTGTATGTATATTAATCCGATACAAAACTTCCTCTGCCCACAGAGGATACGCGGAAATAGTTTCGCCAGACTCGTTGTCTGATGCGAAAATTCAAACAATACTACGGAGGCTCGGAAAGTTTCCGGATGCACTCGAGAAACGCAAGTACGTCGAGTGAGTGCTCTTTTGGAAACGAGAAGGGAAAGAATTCTCCATTAATATAACTTTCGTTGCCGATCTCATTTACATCTCGACGCGCGCAATGATCGATCCCTTCACTCATGGCTTTCTTGCCGTGCAATTTATAACACTGGAGGATGCGGAGGAGTGTCACGTGTGTCTGCAAACATGACGCATCTAAGCACAGACGTGTCGTTTACGTAGCCAGATTTACAGTGAAATACGTGGGGGAGTGTGATATATTTCGGGACAGATCAACCTAACAAGGACAAATGGTATTCCACGTAATCGTCAATCAATCAAGGGCACAATCTGCGCTTTCCTATCTTTTTTTTTAAGCAAGAATCTCGCTTCGAAATCTCTACGATTGCTGCATCAATCCATTGAGATATCTGCTTGTAAAAAATTACAAGCGTTAACTGATACGATTTTTTATAGCAACAAGAAAAATAGGATGTCGAAAATGAAGTATCCATTTCTCTTCCGTTTTGAAATATTTTCTGCTTTAATTTCTGGACGTTAAATTTGTCTGTTTGAAAATCTCTGCAATTGCTACGTTCCAATCAGGGAATTACAGTGCTATATTGTAAGAGCTATTTTCTTTGTTGGAAGAGCGGTCGAATTAGAGACTGCTGCTCTTCTCGACGATTCCGATGCCTAGTAAACTCAAGGTCACCAATCCTATAGATACCCCGTCTTCATCGTTCTTATAGCTCTCCTGACACTTCACCCTCATTCGACCTTCAGTGTGACAGATATTCAATCTCGTACCGGATAATGAATTTTCCACGATGCTTTATACGTCTCGTCGACATCAGGGGAGAAAGAGGCTGGTTCACTAAACTTCGTTCTCTTGGGAAAGTTTGTCTTTGTGCTCATGGGAATCCGAGAATTTTGATACTCAGATAAATTCAAAGAATAAAATAAAAGTAAATAATGCCATTTCTTCTTTTCTTGTTCAATCTCAAACATTTGATTTTAAGTGAATCTTAATTCTCTCGATTTAATTTCCATGAAATATCAAATACCGAAAGTAAGGAAGCTAACAGTCATATTTTTCCCAAATTTTAAAGTTCAAAAATTTACCCAAAAATTCGTAAATAAAAAGCACACGCGCAGTGCAAATATTACAAAGTAATAGAAATGTTGAACAATATTTCCAATCGACTACAGGATTACATTGATAAGCGCCGTATACCCAAGTTATCGGATATGTACTGGCCGTCGACAACGAATCTTCTATATAGCTTTATGCATTTCACTAAAGTGACGAAGAGTGGTCATCATGACCTGACGTTATCTGCTCGAGAAGTCCATCGACATCCTATGAAACACTATCAGAAATGGCATGTGCGCTGTGCCGGCGGCATCCATGTGCGAAAACGAATGAACATTACGAATATGTAATCGACGTGTACCTATCGGAATGCGATGTCTTTCCGTGATATGCAACCCTCGTGAATTTGATGCTGCGCGTTAGGAATAAATCGATGGGATTGACTCGGCGATTTCGCGAATTAAATAAATGCATGGAATGCAGAATGACATGTACGAATACGTGTGCACGGTAATACCAGACTTTCGCAACCTTCCATTTGCATATTCTACCCCGAATTCCACGTGTAGATTTATTCGTCTAGAGTACAATTATTTTACAACCGCGCGGGAATTACTAAATGTTCCTTGAATAACTAAACACGTCGTTGCACAGCAAAGTTAACGCTTCTATATCTATTAAATTGAATTTTGCGAGAGGAAGATATGTCTCATGTCTTTTACTTTGCTATGTATTCTCTCCTTGTTTGCTCCCAAGAATCTAATCTCTGACAAAAGAGACAGATTCTCGTTCCCGTTTGCGTTTCACGTGATATTAAAATACTTGCGATAGAGAACGTACACCGCCTCTAGCAGCACGTAGCTGAAAACCGACACTGAGGCGCATAATCCGGCGTGCCAGTTATCGCGTTAAAGAACGTCTCGCTTGAACAAGGCTCTTCTTTGGGGCGTTAAAGTGCTCCGACAGCCACCTTGTTTCGGTCGACGGTAAAAGAGTTCCCCGGCCGACGCCTGTTCCGAAAGTGAATTCCGCGTTCGAAGTAATAAGGTCACGGCGTCCATTATGTATGCAAGGAAAACCAAAGCAGGAGAGCTTCGTTAAGTCTCGCCCACCCTCCTGCACCCTCCGCGAGATAAGAAGCTGGAGGAATTTGCACTTTCGGAATTAATTCGCATAATCCGCCGCGGTCCTTTGCCTCGTCTATCTCGGCCGGTCGGCCTCGCGCGACGATTCCGCTTCGCTCCGCTCGCTTTGTAAGCGCGCGCTACATCTTAACCGAATTTGCATCTGATCGGGATAAGCGCAATCCGTGCATCCCCCGTCGAGCCGGCGACGCAACCGGAGACTAAATCTTGAGCGGAGTCTCGAGCGAAAGACATCAAGATCGCGAAAGACTTCCCTTCTCTTTTTTTCCTGTTCACTCTCTCTTTCTCTTTCTCTTTCTCTTTCTCTTTCAAAGGATGTTGGGTCATATGAGTATACCGGCGTGAGCACTTTCGCTTTTATTCGCTCGATGAAAAACTTCGAAAGATGTTACGGAAAACTAGACTGTATGCTTCCAGCAAATGGCGATTTGCGAAAATTATTGTAATATCCCGATTGGATTATATTGGTACCTTTTTTTTTGATGTTTTGTCTAGCTGGAAGGTTTTGTATTAAATTGCATCAGAGCATTTTTCGCTGTTACACTGCGCGGTGGAGCAAACGGAAATTGTGGCGAAATATTAAATCGCGTCATATAATAATCCGAGATATACAGTTACAGTCTACTTTTTTTCGATGCCCCTCGATGCTATCGATGTTTATTGCCGAGCGAGTGCCTCGATATTTTCCCGGATTTCCCGGATAGGATCCGGGAATTGCATCGACATGCATCAAAATATCGCAATAATATCAGAAATTAATCCGAAGGAATTAATTAACTAAATAATACGGTTAACATATACGTAATAGTTTCGACATATTAAATATTACGATAGAATGTAATTCTCATTTTTCTCTAATTCTCATTTTTCTATACGAGGAAAGAATTTCGCGAAAATTTTAACGATAATCGTGATTCAATATTTATTATAATTCAATATAACGTAAATCATATTGTTATTAGAGAACGCGAGTCGACTACGTGTAATCACGATTTTTTCAAATTGCTTTTAAGCGATATTCAATCCGTGAGATCACATTACAGATACGTACCGCAGTTAATAACATGCTCGTTGAATAATACGATCACTGCAATTGATCGCGTATTGCACGGTGTTCCAAGTAGCCAAGACAATCGCGCCTGCTTAGCTTAACTTCCGAAGACCGATTGCCCTTTAAAATAATTTCGTAAGCAATCCGCTTGAACTCTTCGACTATAGCAATATTCCCGAGATTGCACGTATCTCCACCGCAATCAGACGTTTCGCAAATTAGCGACTTAAGTGGCTTATAAACTCCGGGAATACGCGAGTACATTGCTGTCTTGGGACTCATTCTTGTCTCTATATTCAACGTCATAACGTTGCCGTGATGAAATCCCGGCTTAGGATAATCCGACCATGATCGCGAGCGATCGATCATTGGGATTTAAGCGGTGGTCTCGAGGTTCATCCACCTACATTTCTACAAATGTAGGAACAAGCTACTACAATGATGTAAAGATCTTCAAGTTCTCATTTGTTGGAAATGTTTACATCTGAATAGCAACCAAAGTGACAAAATGTATTAAAACCTGCATGCTGTGTGTATGATTGTTACGGAATCAATGATCATGGCATGATGTTTCATTAATTCGACATAAATTAGCAAATTGAAATTATTTTAAATCGGCTTCACTAAAATAATAACAGTTAGTTTCAAATTTTTGAAGAATTAATAATTAGATACGTAATACTGAAACATAGATATGGCTTGTCAATTCGTTCAAATGTATAATATTCGTCATTAAAACCACAGATATATCGCATCCACAAATGTAAAATTATTGCGAAAATAGCAAACGTAACTGTTCTGCTATCTATTATTTACTTCATAAAATGATATTGAATTATATGAATTTTGAAGCACGTATGATTAACGATAAGCTGAAACCTATTTTTATTTTTTAAAATATGAGATTGACATTGATACGTTTAAACGCGAGATATTGCGATACGAAAAAATGTAAATTTAATAAATGGTTATTTCCCCATGAAATTCTGATTTATAAGCTAGTACGTCACCATGCAACATGAGGCCTCGAGTTTCCGATAAAAAATCGCTAAAAATAAACAAACAAAACGCATGCACAGTTCTAACGACAATTCGCCCGAGATAAAAGTTGATCAATCCCGTAACTCCGGGATTTTCACGCAATAAATCATGGAACTGAAAACTGTCGCGAATAAAACGGTGATTTAATCTGTATTTGTATTTGTATAATGTGCTTATATTATATTAGGATCGCGGCATCTTTAAATGACTCGCGGAATGAATCGCTTGTCTCGATACAGCAGCGATTTATTATAGATTCAAAACGCGAAGTATTTTTAGCCGGTTTTTCTGGCGAAACTTTCAAGTACGTCGCGAATGAATAAACGATTTCTAACTTTCGATACGGCGAGACAGAACGATTTTGCCGTCGTCGCGGATCTATTAAATGGATTGCTTCGGCACCGTGATAAAAGGTGAAAGCGAACGATCCTTTTTTGCAAAACGCATTAATAGCACAGCGTTTCCATCGTTTCCATCCCATCGAAGGGTGCTTCCGACGTATCCATCGGAGGAGAGAAGATAAATATCCATTCCATTCACACGCGACATTCGGAGCCAGCGAATTACTCGAATCGCGTGGAATCCGATCGCTGACATCCGTGGACGTTCACAATATATCGCGCATCGCGGACTCACTTTACGCTAATCCGAAACAAAGCGCACGTGAAATCGAGGTTGTGGTCAG
The DNA here is from genome assembly GCF_003672135.1 of Ooceraea biroi. Taxonomy (NCBI): domain Eukaryota; kingdom Metazoa; phylum Arthropoda; class Insecta; order Hymenoptera; family Formicidae; genus Ooceraea; species Ooceraea biroi. Next base: position 11,858,166 of record NC_039510.1, read on the forward strand.
CCGTGATATCGTCGGATGAACTGGAACGATCGAGACGCGAGCTCCACGATAACGGATTAATCGAGATTTCATTGCTTGCCATGTGCTCGCGTCGGACGCGATCGCAACCGGCTACGAGAGCGAGAGATCTCGCCGATATGCATCTATATGTACGTGATATATACGTACACATCTGCGCACGCAACCACGTATGTCTTGATCGAGAAGTCGTTTGCATGTATCACCCACGCAGCCACACGCACCTCTGTGTGCGTGGATTTATGCGTGCGACACGCAGCAGTGTAGCATGTTAGCCGCCGTCATCGCTGACCCAGATATACGGGCCACGTTCAGCAATATCGAACTGGTACATGGACAGACCGGAGACTGCTGCTGACGCGTATACCAGAATCGATCGAAACCCTGCGGATTATGATCGTGATTGCATCCGACCGGTCTCACAGATATACCGCGTACACGCCACGCGACGCGCACGGGCTGTGAAATGCCGTGATCGTGATCGTGATCATCATCGTGATCACCGCAGCTAAACGCGTAGGAGACTTTTCTTGAGAAGGCACGATTGCACGATGGTCGCTAAGGTCAAATCGATATTATTACTGATATTGTAGGAGAGTGGAAGTGTATATTACCGATTGCCGTTTTTCTTGTCTCTTCATATTATGTTACGTAAGTTAGTATTGTTAATTATTTGTTGATTGAGTTGACCAAAAGTCCATGCTGACCTCTTTAGCAGAGTTCAAACGCAAAGTTTTGCGTCTGAGCCTTGTCAAAATAATACACCTTCTGATAACGCAAAGCTTTGTATTAATTCTTAATGCAGAGTTTTACATTTGTACTTTGCTAAAGGAGTCGGTAAGGGCTTTTTCGGTCAATTTAATATATTATACATATATATATTGTACATATACTGTATTATATGTAATATTACAGTACGCTGTATAAGAAATACACAAGAAATACTTTATTGCAATTTTTAAACAAGAGTTTTTTAACGACATAGGGTGTGTTCGGGGAGCACGCTATTAGCGCTATCAGCGTCAGGCTATCTTTATTACTCATTCAATATAATAGAACAAAGATAGACTGATGCTAACAGCGCGAAAATACGCTCCCCGAACACACCCATAGTTTTCATAACTTCGATATATAGATAATAATATAGCGAAATATGTTGAAAAAGTAATTTAAAACGATAATCTGCATATTTAGTATATTATTCGCGCTATGTTAATCTTCTATTCTTTCAAATCCCTTTAATATCTCTGACTCGCGCGACTGCCTCGAGCTTAATCTCGCCGAATTAAAAGGGATTTTATCCGCGTATGCAATATTCCCTCTGAGATGAAAATAGCCGGGATGATAGCCTACCATGAGGTCGATGACCCGAATTATGACGTCGATCGGTTTAAAAGCGTGCGTGATGGATAGGCAGATTCCTCGCAAGAGCGGTGGGTATTATGATGGGTGAGGTATGGGTGTGCCGAGATCCGCCGCGACCATCGGGCGTGCGATCGGCAGCCGTGAATCGTTACTCGTTAAATCTTCGACGTAATTCGTTCCTCATCTTTCACCTGGCCGCGCGCGTTACCCCCTCGCGATTGATATCTAATTTCTGCCGAATAATTTATGTGACTCCCGACTACGTGCCAGAGCCTGCAGTAAGAAGTTTGCGATTTCACCGATATTTTCCTGATTAAAGTTTCGACCGAGGATGAATCATCGCGCGACCTGTCGAGATTAAAGGCCGAAACATATTGCAATATCATAAAAAAAAGAAGAACTGCCAGAACTCTGAAAAAGTCAACTGTGTTGGAACGCAAGTTGATCAAGAATCTAAAGAGCCTGGGGAAACGCGTGAAACATTGGAGAATCTTTCCTCGATCATAAGCGACTCGACAACATGTTACCTGATTTCTATTTCCGTCTAGCAATGAAGCGTTTCAATATTGCGGATTGGTATGCCACAAAATTGAGCTCGTTGCCTGTATACCCGGAGCGCGTTGATACGCTCCGCTGAAACGATCAGATCACGCGAGCCTCGGCAAGACCTCCGACGTCCACAGCACGATTTTTAATCCCGATATAGCGAACGCTACAGACCGGAAATAACCGGCGGTTAATCCATCAAGTAACAGGATCCTCGCCCTTCCGGCAGGCAAATCGCGTTAACGCGTCAACTAATGGCCTAATCATATCCAAGCACGCGCTAAACGCCCTGAAACTCTTCATCGAATTATCCCCCGGGAGCAGTCACGGATGCGTAGACGAATCTCTCTCGACGCGAGATTTCGGCAAGTGCGTAAATCGGTTTCCTACACGTCGTGTCGGATTTGTGAAAAGTTTCGCAAAATGGAGCCGACTCGTTATTACGGTCCACCGCCTCATATAATTTGTGAGATTTCATTTTTGAAAGCTTTATCGCGTCGCCGCGCCGGCAAGATAACGAAGGGTGGTTTTCTTGCCCTCCGGGGCACCACTAATGCTAAATTTTTCATTGCCGAAGTAATTTTCGGAGCTCTACCGGAGATCTCATGACGTAACAGACTTCATTCCGATTGTGAACACCTGAGGGAAAAGAGGCCACGAAAAACCATGGAAAATTATAGCTAACATCACCAACATGGTACTTCTACGCTATTAATTAATTATTTACGTCTACTTTAATTTATCTTATATTATCTTTCTAGCATAAAGTTTATACAGATATTTCAATTCCTATGGCATGTCGAGAATAACATTGGAATTACCACAAGAAAATTCATAGATCATCTACCTTTTGGAAACGTACAATCACCAGCACTCTTCAGCGGAAATCATGAAGAATACGCACATTAGTCGCGCGCATTATGTATGATGTTAAGGAAGAGATAATTCTCATTCTCCATCAGAAATAACTTCGCTTTGTTCATTAGTAGTCCGCTGTCGCTAACAATCATCTTCATCGTCAAAACGAATGGCGAACCTCTTCTAATAGCGTCGTTTATCATCGCGGGTGTTTGGCTGCATAATGATGTGGTAATCACGGTACCCTAACGAGCTCATTAACTAAGTGCTCTCCCGATGTTGTTTAAAGGGAGTACCAATTATTCCAAGTCATTTGAATACAAAAGCGACCGGAGTCTTGCTTACGTAAACCATTAATGAGAGCCGAAGGAGGCAGCGATTTATGCAATTTCGTTGTGGCGGAATGCATGCTCGCGTACTCGTATCCGATTATCTAGCTCGTTATGATAGACAGCTGAAAAAGCAACTCGTTTGTCCGCTTCTGAAGCTACTGTCACTGTCATATAATTGTATGCGACATTATTATGAAGATTGATTAGCGAAGAGAAGGAAACGGGGGCAAAAGAACACTCGAGACTAGTGCCGTAAACAGATAATGTTCCTACTCCAAGTACGTTACGCTACAAGATACCGATAATCGCTTTACCAATTACCAATGTACTTGCTAGTAAAGTAGATAGGCAGACCGAGAGCGGGATAAATGATAAGCGGAGAGGAAGAGCTGGAGAAATTAGGTCAATCGAGCCGGGACCATAGAACAGGTGGATCATAACTGACATAATCGATGATCGATGCCGCTGTTGAGCGTTTAATTGTGGAATTAATCTATTATAGATGTTATCATGTAAAACATTATTACAATAATATAAACCGCTGCTGCAAACGATTATTAATTATGCGGTATTACAGAAAGTTTGTTCATATATATTATGTGTTTGTATAGAAAATCTGTCTATTAAATTAGAGGAGTATTATTATATTATTTTCAGAATTTATATCTCACTGGAAAGAGTAATGTTTTAGAAATTCGTATTATATTTAAATATAATTTCGTATATAATTTTATTAATATTTATAGTCACATCAACGAAATTACAATTTAGTTCGTTCGAATTCGCTCAAAACTTCGTTCGTTGTCGTAGGCATTATTCGCACTTTTTTACTTCGCGAAAAAACTATGCCGCCGAAATTGACTTACGTCCTAATCCTCGTTTAACCCACTTCTGCAAATTTTCAGAAAAGTGATTGAACCGTAAAAATGGAACACCGAAGAGCCATCGGATCGTAAACTTTCATCAGGAACTGATTTTCGTCAAAGGCAATTGGTTTTTCCAGCCTCTCTCGCGTTTAACGCTTTTCGATCTGTCGATCATTTACGATAGTAGTGAACCCGGAAGTGATCTCTTTAAGTGTGTCATTTTAAATCACTTTTAAGTCGAGCCTTGTGGTTTTGTGGCCAAGTCCCGTTGTGTGCGGCGCTTTTCATGGCATTTCAATTTACGTCAAACTAGAGCGCAATGTTATGTACTTTGTTTTATCATAAAATCAAAGTCCTGTTACATTCCGACCAAAATGAGATTAAATCAAACGTTTTGAAGATACATTGCCGCGTATGATACTATAATTATTCTTGTCAATAACTGATAAAATCATTAATTAAAAATTCGATAATCGTTAACGGAAACATAAAAGAAGACCTGACAACCATGCTCTAAGTCTAAGGGTACGATTCATGATCGTGGAGTAAATACGTAGAACAACGCTAGATTCGTGCCAGACTGCTTTGCTACAGCCGCACTATTGCAAAGGTACCGATAATTAATGACGACGTCGGTTTTCGAGCTCGTGCAAGCAGGTTACGTATCGCATTGCGCAGAAACCACGTAGTTAATTCAAGACAGCAAGTAAATGTACCAGCTGGTGCGTATATGATCCGGTTGAAATTACTCACCCTCGTCGCAACAAGGATGCTTCGTACCAAGGCATTCTCACAAAAATATATGGTTACTTGGAGGTGTAAGAGGAAAGGGATCAATTTCGTATAAAATCCTAATGGATACTTATTTGATTACTTAAATAAATAAATTCCGAAATAAAACCACTTTTTCTGGTTGACAATTTGAAACCATATTGCGTTGAGGAAATACAGAAAAAATGATAAGTATCAGATTAATGCATAAAACAAACGCGAAACTTTGATCTTTTATCATAATCCTTCTACAATCTACATAACGTTAAAAATAGGTACAATTAATTAAAGAGGACTTTCAAGCACGATATACACATTTGACACATAAAAATAATACATTTTAATTGCAAATAGGAACCTGCAAGCTATTTGCGTAGGGTATTAAATGTCGCCATTGGAAAGATAACCCAGCTACGTCGTCTTCTCCGGTACGTAGGAAGATAAAGCAGAATAATAATACCAGATAAGAATCCGCTCGCGACGAAAGGAGAACCTTCGAATTTCTCTTCTGCCAAGAATATACATTAAACTGATTAACTCGAGTCTAAAGCGCTCGATGATCTCCTTCATTAAATTATATGGATTTGCGCGAAATAAATCCATTCGCCGTTATTAGATCGTAGTTTCAACGTCACTCCGTTACTTTGCACGATTAAAAGTTTCAAGTATATGTACAAGAGGTAAGCGGTTTCAAGTGCTCAAATATTAGGACAACTTCGTATCCGCGACTCAAAATATTCGAGATAATTAACTCTTCTTATCTTTTCTCGACTATCACCTACCTGAGAATAGAGTTTAGTTTATGCAAATTCAAGTAAATGTTGCGAACTTACATTGCACTGGAACGCAGTTAATATTATCTCGCAATCATGCAGCTCAGATATCTATGTAATTAATTAAATCCGTAATTAATTGTCCGATAACAGCATCGATCATCGATTACATCAATGAACCGTCGATGCAAGACAACACATGCAAACTTGCTCGAATTCACATTCCGTGAATTGGAGATCAGGTTTTCATTCTGCGAAGTGTTCTCCAGTGTGCGTATCTCTTCGCGTGAATTTTCGCGTTTTTATCCCGCGCCATTTTCCACCCGCTTTTCCCGTTTTTTACACGTCGGTCCAGGTGTAACCAGGAATTACGTGCAAATTTCTCAGCCTGTGTCAGACATACGAAAAAAAAGCTATGAAATATATTCGTTTACCAAGGTATTTCGACCTCTCGCCATCATGTTACACCGGCATGATACTTATATAAAATGCAATTTGCCGCGTCGAACGTGTATCAAATAAAAATATCGCGATACGCTCACCGGTAGCTTATCGCTGCACTTAGGGCGTTTATGTAACGAGCGTTATAAAATTTCTACGTTCGTAGGAAATGAGTGACGTGAGGCCTTGAGCCTTGAGCGTGGTTTATCGATTCTATTCGCGCGAGATCGACACTTTGGCATCATCTTGATCTCTCACGCGGCAATAAAACGGAATAAATCTGTTAAATATAACACACGTCAACGCGTTGCAATTCCTGATGAATTTCATTAATTATGCAAATCTGTTGCGACACTAGATCCTCTCCGTGTCTCGCCATCGCTATCGACACGACGCGACGTTGCAAGTTCATTAAAATATACTTGAGCTATTTCGGTGCACTCCAGTGTACATCTAAGTTTTCAGCGGCTTCTATTCACATTTTCCCCGAGGGATCGACACGATTTCATCCTCTCGTTCCTGTTTGGTCGTCCGCTTGCATTCGAGAATAAGACAATCCGTGCCTCCTCAGAGCGTGTGCAACGTGCGCGGAGTAGATATATGTGCGCGTGGAGGACGATATCGTGCCGCTGCTTCGAAGGAGGCGAGCAAAAGTGGGCGTTCGGGTCACGGCTACAGGGCCGCAGATCGCCAGCTTTCGAATTGCAAGCCTGAACAAGGATTCCGCACAAAGCAAGATCACGTATTGCCTCCCGACCGTCCTTGACCATCCGCATGCGAAATCTCACCAAGATCAAACCGGTAGACTCATCGGCGGTAACGCGCCGCGCGCTCGCTGTACTTCTGCGAGGTCTCGTAATGTGCTTCCAGAGGGATTTTGCGAAATGGGCTTCTCGAAACTTTGCTTACCACGTATAGCGAGGTGTCCCGGAGCTTTCTGAACTTACAATCGATACAGAACTTCGGTATTCCCGGCCATTTTCTTGATCAATCTCCAAACAAGTTGCCCCGAGGAAGCTTATGCGGATAACGAGATTTTTCCTTGTGCCGATGTAACTTTTTTCTCCTGGGAATTAACTCCGCTGATGAAAATGATAAAATGTGGCAGAGTAATCTGTATCTTAACCACTCCTTCAAATTGGAGTAACGTGATTATCGCGAAATCATATTGATTTTGAGAAACATGACGTTACAGTGTACGTAAAACAACGTTGACACGAATTTTTATTGCTCGTCTTTGTTTGTAGTGTAGGTATTCGACGTTGCGTTGCTCGAATTTGAAATTCTATTTATCACGTTTGTGTCTATCGATCACCTGTTTGCCGTCTTCTGTTGACATCTAACAAGGCCACAGAGGAAAGTATAAATTCGCTTGCTTGCGGAGACATAAGACGTTTAGTAATTTGGTAACATCGGCGAAGAGCAACCGTAACGAGAAGCCCGGAAAGTGATAATAAAGCGAGTGACCGTTCTGACTCCAATCCTCGACACTGTATTCTTCATAATAAAGAACAACGATTATAAACCAATTTGTGTCTTATAGTAGTAAAGTAGTTGGCTTACAATAAACTCGATTGCTTTCGGTCGATGTAGATGGTGTCCAGTAGGCAACCACGATTTCGAAGCTGTGCCATTAGGGTAAACCTCGCACGCTGCGTTAATTGTATCCGCTGGAGGGTGTAAAAGCAATTAGTTCGTCCATGACGAGGAGCTGCTGTGGAATTGCACGTCGCTTGCAAGCCGTGTCAGTTAACGTCAATCTTGGATGCCGTAAGATGAGATAAAATTCATAACTTTCCATTTACGAAACGTAAAATGCCTTTCAACCGACGAGCAAGTCGACGAGCAGTCGCATTTTAATTTACTGATTAAAAGAGCAAGACGTGATGAATTTTTACAGCCAATAATTATAGATATAAGATATAAATATAATATATAAATATAAGATATAGATATATTGTACTGTATGCGCCTTTTTAATTTGCGCATGCTGACCGACTTAATCTATTATAATTTGCAATCATAGTTTGAAAATCGTTACTTCTCCTAATTTGATGCAATATTTATTTCACTTTAAAAGACGGAGGGATGCGACATATATTGCTGATCCAAATGCACGCACTGCAAAATACAAGATTCTTTCTTAACGATATAATTCTCTACTCGAGACACGTTTCTCTCCTATCGCTACCAATTAGAACTATAACCGCAGACGAGCGCTCGTGCTGAGGTCACTAATACCTAAGTGCCGCATCACGCCAACGAGTACCTCATTTGAATATACGCAGAGGTATCAACCCGTATTCTGTTTTAGAGATACCTGTGTTAAACCAGCAGCGTCACCGCCAGCGCAAATTGAATTCATACTTATCGCAAAACAAACTACATTGTTATTTGTGTAACAATGCAATACACGATTGTCAACGTTAGCGCTCGTCACCTAGAAGAAAATTGTAAAAACGCGAACTGATTCAATTTTCTTAAAAAAAGAACCTTTAGAAACTATGATTCAAATCATATACATATAAGTGACACTTAAAAATTGTTTAATTATTCATATTCTGATAATCACACATGAATTATTGATTATTATATTAAATCCTATATTTAACCTTGATAATGTTATAAAGAAATAAATTGACGCTTCCGCATCAGCTTTCTCAAATTCATATCAGATAAAAAATCGGAATTTCAATCTTTTCCATCATTCTTTTTTCCATCATCCGATTTCCCGAAAACCAGTGACATTTGCACGCAGCAATCTCGCGGCGAGACGTTTCCCGATCCGCCTCATGAATAACATCAATACAACGAACTCAGCATCCGGGACCATCGTCGGTGTCCCGCTGTAAATTGACGGCGGTATTTACGGAAGCGCGCGAGAGCGGTTTGTACCCCGTTCTTTGCCCCTTTATGAAAATTGGTTCAGTGGTTCAGCAAACCGCGTCGCGTCGTCGTCGTCGGCGTCGCCTCTCTTTCTCTCTCCCTCTCTCTCTCTTCCCCTTTCTCTCTCTTCACACGGAAGGAAAAGGGATGCGACGCGAACACGAACAGACGACGAGCTAGTGAATTCTTAATGTTACCCATACGTAATTATATCCCACAAAAACCGCGTCCAGGTAACCGAGCGCTCCAGAGAGCGAGCGCGAGCGCGAGCGCGTTAAACGTTAAATCTCGGTTCAACGGCCGATTCAACGACAACGACTTTCGCACGCTAATTACATCCGTCTACCGGTCTGCCGATGGAAAGCACGATGGTCAATTTTTCTGATTGAGAGAGAACGCGATCGCGGTGTACCGGACCGCCGACCGCGGGCTCGTATCGGGCTCGGTATCGGGTCGCGGAAGTTCACTGCCCTCGCGTGGCACCTACATACAGCCAGGTAGGTAGATAGGTACGGGCGACGTCACTTTAAACGGTAATTGACAGCACTGAAAATCCTGGTAGACACCAGGAATTGCATTAGCTCGGAAAGCATCGTCGTTAATATCGCATCCGGCCCAGGGTGAGCCGCGGCCGGCCCGCCGCGTGCCTCGCGCACAAAACGCCGAGGTATTTTAAGACCTCGAACATCTCTGCTTTTCCACCTTTTACCCCCTTGCTGCTCCTACTATCTCGGATATCTCAGCGTCGATAACTTTATCCAGCATGCCGCTCATCCTGGCCGCTATTTTAAGTTTTCCGTAATGTAACGAATGCAGCCGGCCGATGACTGCAACATTGATCAGTCGTGAAACTCGACAAACGCGAGGGGCAGCCGATATTTTTATCAAGTTGAAATATTTTCTCGTTACAAAGCATTGCCCGCGCGAATACCTGCTATTTTATTTTTTTTTTTGTAAGTTTTATATTTGTAATTGTGCTGGATTGATTTTCCAATTTTGGTAAGATTTACTTGTCCCGATGAAATGTTAATAAAATGTATTGAACTTGCTATACTTGTTTATTTCGCGACACATTTAAACCGACAGATGGAAGCTTGTGGATGAATGAAATAAGAAGTAGCGAAAATTTCTTTTACGGCGATACAATCATCTAATTAAAATACAATGATAAGTAACGCGTTAACGTGTTACTTTTTAAGGAGCATGTTCAGGCGCGAGAAATTGCGACTCATCTCTCTTAGCAAAACATCTCGCGTGTGACATTAAACTCCGTCCGGCGTCCAATTACGCCGATTTAACGCGATACGTTGCACAGCGTTATTCGACATGGGTTTCCATGAGGAGAATATGCGTCCGCTCGTCGTGCTTCAACATTCTTGCCACTTTCGCCGTTCACCTCCCCATTGCGCGACACGATCCACTTTGCGTTCATGTGAGAACAAGGATCGCGTCGGTTCAAGGATGAAGACATTTTCGAGAGCACGCGTTCACCAGAGCATCGCCCTTGCTGGCGCCTCGAGGCTGCTTTGCGAGATTCACGCTGAAATCACAGCTAAAAATCGAAAGAAGCTTTTTCGCGAAATAATTTCTTGCTTCACAAAAGGAGATCCTAACTTTCAGACCGACTTTTGGACGAGAAGCGAGAACTTTTCTTGTATTACAATAATCCGCAACAATAATAAAGAAAAGTGAGCTTCCAAATTAATTAAAACTACGGTCTTCCATTTTTAGTCCAGACGTCTTTTATCTTTCCGAGAGAAAAATCCTCTTCTTTTTCTTCTTTCGAAAATTCTCTTTGAATTGATCTCTACTCAAATTGATTGCGTCGGTGCCCGCTGAGGTTCACGTTCAATTTAACTTTCGGATTTCGACTTTTGTGCGAGGATCACACGGGATCACGCTTTCGCTATTCTAGTGTTAAGTCCCAGGGATCTGGTCTTCCGAGCACGTCGCGCCTCTTTCATTCCGGGTTACTTTGGTAGCCCGGAGGAGCGGCACGTTGCATGCTAATTAAGTGAGTAACCATGCGCAACTCCGCGATGGTCCATTGTTTATTGCGGTTTCGCCGTCGGCCGTTTTTACGGCGCGACGGCCACGTTGTGTTTCTCGACTTCGTGACCTCGAGCGGCTTGGCAACCGAGGCCAGCGCGAGGATCCCGAGCTCGTTAATTAGGCGATCTGAAGAAGGCTGAAGAGTTATAGCGTTGGTTCAAGATGGATATCTTGAAATCTGCCGCGGGTCTCGTCTCTGACTGCGGATGAGAGTTTGCAAGGATTCTTGACAGCTGATCAACATATCGATCATTTGTACTTCTCAGAATGTTGCACTCTGTCAACTTGATTATAACGATAAAGTTCACATTTTCCGATCGTCATGTACCATCGTCGATTTTTCTTGCAAACTATCAACTTTTCTCGAGCTTCTTGAAGTCTCGAGAGCTTTTTGAATTCACTGGCACACTATGACGAGCATTAAGAAGTGGCGCTAGGTGGCAATCGCGACAAGTCTGTCTCCAGAAAAGAGTGTCTGTTCTGAACGACGACAAACGAGCGCAATCGCCGCGTCGGCGGGACGGTATCGTTGTAATTAAGATCGCTACGATCTTCCGGAATTTAGTGACGCGTGTGACTCGACACTTTCCGAGCTAATTCCGTTAAAGGAACAATTGCTCGACGCCGGAAGACGCCGCGGCGCATCGCAGTCTCTCCGCTGCAAAAGATTGAAGCAACGTTTGGTTGGGCAACGTCGTGCGCGTCAAAGAGAAGCGCGCGAGAGGGAACGAGTTGGTTTCATTGTAAGTCTCGCCGGCTTACAACGTCGTTAGAGAACGGCGGAATCGCGAGCGGGGAACGAAGCCGAGCCAGGCTTGAGCGCGATCAACCCTGCCGAGCTCCAATGCTTAAACTCCGCCGGGCTAAATTCGCCGGAAAATTCTTCCGGACCATGTCGTCGCGACGGCGAACGCCACGGGAAATTTGGGAAATTTCAGTTTCCCTAAGTCCGTAACTCCCAACCGTGTTACTATACCACACATTCTAACTAAGCGAAATCCTTTAATGCTGAAACGTTTATTCAGATTGCGACGTCAAGGATGAAATATGTATAGTAAAATATACGATAGATCGTTACGATCGTATCGCAGATATACGCGAGCTATATTGGCCATTAATCTACTCGAGCAGCAGCACTATAGTGTTTATCGCGTTGTATCCAAATTCGCGCGAACGCGCGAATGAGGAAGGGAGGGATACTATGGGGAATTCAGCGTGTATGGAGCATGTATGTTGCAACAGCTTTCGCCCGCACGTGCCGCTGCAATTTCATTTTATAAATCGTGACGACGCGGCGCGCGATCCTAACGCAGATATCAGCGGCCAGCAATTTACACAGCGCGAACAGTATAACGAGGCTACTGTGTACTGGCCGGGGGGATATTGCCATTGCGGTCGCGTAATCGAAGCGCAAGCGAGAAACGTTATCGTCCACGTTAACGACCACGATGTACCCGTTTTGTCCTCCCGAGAGCACGTGGAAAACTGGTCCCTTCCAACCAGTTTTGCGGCACGTTACGTTTACGAGTCTTTCAGCGCCGTGTGTACCGATTGACGACCGCTTCTTTCGGGATGCGGCGCACAACGGCCTTGGAAAATTGCGAGCAATCATGAACGAACGTCGAAGGCCGGTGGATTACCAAAGTTGCACGTGACGTTCGCCCGACACGGCTCATAAATGTCGGCTCTGTGCAGCCCTTTGCAGCTGCGCCTCGGGGATGCAGCCGACGCGTTACCCGAATTACGATAGATTAGATAATGCGGGAGCAACAGTCTGTCGCACCGATAAAAGGGTGGACGGACAGACGGTCTGGGATAGCTCTGCAGCGAGAGCTTGCGCTTGCGCATGAACATCTGATTGAACAGATATTAATGAAATTTAATGAAATATCACAGCTGGCGAATAGCAGAATAAGTCTGAGGACGTTTAGGGAAAGTGAAGGGAAGTGACAGGCACCAAGCGTGTATCCATGTGTACATAATAACATATAATCTGGCTGGCGAATGTACATTGGGAAATCATTTGCATTGCAAATTTCGCGCGGCGTGGAAATCAGAGATTGGGTAGGTGCTTGTCACGGGAGGAGCGTTCCGGATGTTTACTTATTCATTTCATCTTTACGATCAAGATCCAGAATGCCTCGAGGAAAATCCCCGCGGTACGGAATCTCTCGTCAACAGAAGCAGACGGTTTTTGGCAGAACTCAGATTTCTCGCGGAGACGCAACGAACTCGCGCAATCGCGCATACATACGTTCTCGTCCTCGTTGTCTTCGTTGCCAAGTACGGGTCGCAATATTTTACGGCGAGCTGTACGGGGTGTCTTTGGCAGCTACGCGCGCGTTCTTTGCAGTTATATGCGCGGCAGTCGGACGAACGGTGCACATCTAAGAATCGCGAAAGTGTCGTAAAGTTTGATCAATCGTAAATTGGATTGTTCCGCAGGGAGCACGTAGCTGAGAAGACGACAAATGAAACTTCGATGCTCATGAAGACGAGAAAGAAAGAGAGAGAAAGGGACAAAGGCGGGATTTTCCGGAAGGACGCGCTACTTTGGATACGAGATCCTCCACTTTTACGCCGGAAACTTCGCTTATCGCTTTAATTCGGTCCGTCCGCCGGCGCTCGTGTGCCAACAAACAAAGCAATCTATTATGCATTGCTTGGACAATTTCCTTTTTTCACAAAAGCAATCTCGCGTTGGAACGCGGTAGCGTTCTCTTATGCGATGGTAAAGGAATAATTCGATGAAGCATCTCTTACTGCGCTTTTAATAGTACGGATCATTATTTCCCGTCCAGATGTCACTTCATTATTCATTACTGTTCATTGTGAAGAAACGTTAATTATTCCATCCTTCCGCAATGTAGATGGAATGTGTATAAATTTGCGCGAGTAATTTGCGGCATGCGATATAAAGCGCGCTCATATAATGCATTTGTTGTCAACATGGGGATTATTGCACGATTAAATACTGGACAGTGGCTATCATGACCTGAAGACAATTAAACCGTTAAACGAACCGTGGATTATGTACTTGATGCCAAATTTCGGCCATGTTGTGAATGGTATGCGCGATGCATTATAATGAGTATCATCAATCAGTTACAAATAGGATCATATAGGTTGAAACAAAGAGGTGTTCCGCAACAACGCCGATTTCATGCGTGGCTGAAATTGGTCCTTTAAATTAACCAGAATCCTACTACCTAATTCGTTTGCCGTTACGCATCACCGTAACGGTGCTTGTTGTGCAACGGCCGGCAATGAGAGGGATCAGGTGCTCGTTACATAATGAAAGAAATGAAATTTGCGCTCGCGAAGGGCAAGCGTAAAGACGCAAATTTGCCGCGTAACACCGCCAAGTAATTTCCCCATTCCAGCGACACGAAACCGCAAAACCGCTGCGAAACAATTTCGCTATAAAACAATCCTTTGTAGCGGAACAACGGTATCGCGTCCCGCAAACAGCATTCGCGGTTTGTCGCGTGGAAAATTCTTATCCACGAAAAACAGAACTCATCCTTTCCGTTTAGGATTTTTAGTTCTTTCGATTAAAGGTACGTACGCGAAACGCTTTGATGTGACGGATTAAACGATGCGTTGCAAAAAGTAACTATCACGTTTGCCGAAGTTTTATTTGTATTTGCGAATCGGACTAGATTAACAAATTAAATTCTCTTTCCCGTGTCCGCGATGTTTACGTGTCGCGATGTGATTGCTGTACGTTGCAGTTGCGCCAGAATTTAACTTCCGCCACTCGGGACGATAACTAAACTAATAATCGTCGAAAGATCATAGTTGGAGATGGACTCGGATAGTTACGACAAGAAATACAATGATCGTCGTCACTCGAGATCCAGTAACGAGGGTGGACGATGGAGAACAAACTAGCGCCGATACCTTGGCCTCGAAAACGAGGAAAACGACTTTAATTCTCGATTGAAATTGCAAAGCAGGATTAACAGGAGTCTGTCTGAGATTACTACTTATCAGCAGACGGATTCCGATAAAACTTTTGTCACCTCGCCCGTTATCTTATATTTTCTCTTAAGATATATATATATATTTTATATATATCTTATAGATATATATTCCCTTAAATAAATATAAAAATAATATAATTATCCCTTAAATAATATAAAGATATATATTTGATACACACACGCGCGCGCGCGCGTCAAATATCGCGCAAAATGTAGCATAGTAATAACGATTTTCTTGTTCCAAGCAAACTGTTGAAGTTAGAGCTCCCAGGTAAGATACATATTTCAATTAATTTGTTGTATTATTTAGAATAATGTAATCCTTCAAAAAGCGTATCTTGTATTCTAGTTGGCAAGATGTACAAATTTCCTTTAGTATAAATTAAAAGCAAGATACAGGACGGCGCAAATTAAGTTTCTGATTAATAGAATTTACCGTCGAAAAGATATCTGTTTTCTTAAACGCAAAGGCATTGATGTATAATGGTATTGATCTACAAGGAACGTAACAAGGATCTCAAGAAAGTATTTCTCTGTTACATCATTCTGCGAGGCGCGGAAGACTTTAATTCAACGTTGAAATTGCAAATCGAGTTTAACGCGCCGCGAGGCTGAGATGAATACTTAAAATATACGAACAAGTTGATGAAGGCCCTTGTAACATGATGTTTAATTTGCAGTGTGACCCAACAAAATTGTTATTTAAAATTTCATTATTCTATTTGTATGATATTCGATCCATGAATCTTTCCCCAACTTATCCCTCGCGATACAAAATTGTTTGTCGGGAACCCATAACTTATTCAAGGATGATCGAAGAAAAAATGATAAGAGGAATCCACTTATTAATATTCGTATTTTTTCTTCTAAAAATCCATCGAACTTGCTTTAGAAATTAGCTGTCAAAAATCCAGTTCGTAAAACTCGACCGTTCGATCTCCAAATGAAGCGGAAGGGTGTTTTGCCGAGGCAGTTGAAAGGAACGAAACTCTATCCAGTAACAGATCCAATAACAAGGGCTCGAGTGGATGAGCAAACTGCCGACGACCCTTGCTCGGTCTTTATCGGTAGCTTCAGCGGGGTACTCTCCCTGGTCTCGCCGGTAGGATCTTGAGAATTTTCGCAGACGCCGTAGGCAACAGACTGATTCCGAGATTACGAGTCTAATTAACGGATTAAGCGGCCATGCTGCTGTTTGCTCGAAATTAACTCGCTCTTTCGACACCCAAGTTATCTCAATCGCGGTTGATTTGTAAACCGTTCGTGATCGCAGACGCATAAAATGGCCGGATAAAGACGCATATTGAAATCGCATAACGTTCCAATCACTCGAAAATACTCGCTTCGTATCGAAAAAGGAAATGGCCAATCACGAAATCGTTGAAGATACTCGGTGCAAACTTTGCTTGCACTTTTAAGTTATACGCTTAAAATCAAAAGAGGAGATGTTTCATAGAATTGTCACTGCTCTCGAAATCTCAGCTTAATTTCAATGTATCGAGATATTATAATATAATATATACATTCAACTGATAAGGATGTAAAGCGAGATAGAATTTCTGAAAGATACCAGAGATACGTATTTTTCAAGAGAACGAAAATATGTGTTCCTCGGGGTTTTGCCAGACGACTGCTTCTCTTGATACCCAGCTGCTCCTTTCCCTCGAAATAACATCTATACTCTTCGGGTATATCTATAAGTGGGTTACACTAAAATTTTTTACAATTCTGTCGCTATAAAGTAATGTGAAAGACGGGCGGCACTCGACTCTTTTATTACATTTCACGTAATTGTATGCTATTTCGAGGAAAAATCAGAAGCAGAAGAATAGCGGCGTAAGTTAATAAAAACGGTATCTCGAAAATGCATCTGTACATTTACACAATTAAAATCACCAATATTTCTTCATAAAAAAGGCCAAGAATTTTACATTGAAGTACCATCAGAAAGCATTCTAGTTTAATGACAAAATGAGGAAATATCGTTTCGTTCACCTTGTGATTCACTTATCAGCGTCTATCACTGTCGTTTACTTTGACGAAGCGTCGAAAGTGTCAATGCAACACTTTACGTTACGCGAACAAATAAGAGTTACGTATCTTTCGACGTGAGATTATCTGTGCACCCGATGTATCCTCGTTCGCATCATCGATCAGCATTGATCTTTGAACGGTCCGTTACTTCGTGTACCCACTCGGTACACGGTAACGGCGGAGCTGATACGTTCCAGGCGATTGATCATCCGCCTGACTAGTTGGGCGCGCTTGATTTCTCTCGCGTGCACCTCGGTACCGGGGTTTAACGGAGAAACCATCGATTACGGGTCGCCTGATAAATAAGAACTCGCACGTATTGCACGTGGACCGATGCCCGAGAATCAGTTCCGTAATTACATCCTTCCGTTACCGCATAGTTCGTTACGCCTTATCTCATTCGCCGATTCCGATTAGATTCGATAAGAGATTCTGTACGAAGATCTGGATATCGCTCTAGATATTCTTCGAAATTTCACGGCTTATCGAACCAACTAACGAGAGGTGGACGTTGAATGGAAATGATCGTACAAAATTGATTCAAGATCCTGAATTATTCGTGCAGTTTTAATGAGATTATCAACTTAAAAAATAAACGTTCTTGTCACTATTTAATTTTTCAAGAGTTTCACGAAAGTTGCGAGTGATCGGAAAAGACTAGACTTTGTATATATGGTAATAAACGCGATCGATAGATCGGTAATTACGCTCCACCGCGAACAACTCGTGAATAATGCAATAAGATTAATTAATCCGCCAGCACTTGATTTTGACACGATTCACTCCAATTTTTCCGTTGTTCACTAACAAAAGCTACAAGATCCGGAAAAAGCCGAAAGATTCCCGGTTAACCTTAGCTATATAATAAAAATCTTTCGTCAAACAATGGAACCGATCTCGGCCGAGAGTGGAACAATTTTCACATTGTCGCTTTGTCTCCACCGCGAAAGATTCTTCTCACGTGTCGGAAGAGCGAGAGAGTTTGCGTCGTCGGCCATAAGGCTAATTAATCTCCCGTTTTCGTGATAAAGACCATCCCTGGAGATGATTTAAGGTCGCCATCGTCAAACTCGAGAGAGCAAACACGATTTTCAGCGCCTTTCAATTGATAAAATCTTAAATAATTTATAAATGTGAAATAAATTCTCCCAATACATAATCCAAAAATTCGATCTTGATTCTGATACCGAAATTAAACCGATTAAATTTATTAACGATCAATTTGCAGCTGATTTTTTTCTTATTGTCCGAGTAAACATTGTAAATATATCGTACAGAGTGCACATAACATTCGGATTAGTCATCGATTCACATTAAAAGGTGGATTCGCCAATGGCGTTGCCAAAGCTTCGCGTGCGCAAGCTTGTTACTCTTCGAAGTCAAAGTTGCGCCGACGAGCGTCTGGAATCCGCGCGACGCCGGCGGCGGATCGATCGTCGACGTCGCGTATTCGCCCTCCCGAGTACATTTCGCAATTTCCGGCCGTTAACCTAATTTCTAATTAGCGCCATGGGTTCCGTTCTGTTTGATGCGGCCGATCACGCTATGGCTGCATTTCTTCCGTTGTGCGTTCGCGTCCAATCTCGATATTTACAAACCGATTGATTTTCAACGTATGCAAAAGTTATTGCGCCAGCTCGTACTGTTGTCCATTATCCATGAATTGCTTGCTCTATGATATTCCATAGGATTTTTAACTTGTAAAACCAAGTTTCTTTATATAAGAAGAAAGAGAGAGAGAGAGATGCAACAATATATGATAAAATATACTACTTTAACATCTAATTTAATATCGTACTTGAACGTTATATACTTCATTAGTTATCACTAATTAGTTCTTTAAAGCACAACGTTTAATTTTTACAGCATTGATGTTACAGCTTATATTCATTGTGATAAAAACGGCTGTTGTGTTTTTTACCGCTACCTTTCCGCTCTTGAAATATAAAATCACACGAATGTATTCATAGGCTATCTTGACAGCCATGATAAACGATGATACATATTCGATGGTATTCAAAAAGCTACTGGTATCGAATACTATGAGCCACTGAATCAGTAATCAACTATAGTAAAACGTTTCCGCAACAATTCAAGCAGAGAACATGATTTTACTGCAATCTCGAAGCGCTGATTGTGAATGACACGCCGCAAGCGAGTAGAATGGAGTGCAAATGTTAACACGTGCGTCGTCACGAACGATTCCCCCTGGTTGCAGGATGCATCCCTTATCTTTTACTATCAATCACCACGTGATGTTCCACCTCTTGACAGTCATCCCGTATTATTATCATTGCGAACGAAGAATCCACCGCGCGTATCGGTGCGCGAGGCGCGAGAAGAGATCGAAAATCCTGCCAGTCACGAGGCTAAAATCGCGGAAAGATCGTGCCGATAACAGATCTTTTTTCGCGAGAGAATTAAAACGGGCCGTCGATTTTAGCGGGCGCGATAGGAAGGCGACCGGTATCGACGATCCATTGCCGGCGATCTCGATGGGACGATGTGTGCCGCGAGTGCGTAAAGCGTGAAATTGCAGGTAGGAATCCGTGTAATGCTTCGCCGATCGTCACGATCAGCTGTTAACGATCCGCCATTGAGATACCGGCCGACCGACCGCCCCATTACGTCACGTTACATTATGCAATATCGCGTACCAGCGTCTCTCGAGCTCATTATCTGTATCGATTCCTGATGATCTCGCGCCCAAGTTTGAGCTGTTAACCATTCCAATGTAACGAGATACATTTTGCGATTTTATTTCTTCGTTACAGCGCGATTTAATTAACGCAATATAGTACTATAGATCTATCTATCAGTCTCGGCAATCGAAGTTTATCTCCGAGACACTCTTCATTAGTTAAAAGGCCCTTACTATAGGAAGTTACAGATAATTTTCTACTCGTCACGAGGCGTAATTATTGAACCGAGAAGATCCCAGTCGCATGCAGGACAATAATTACAATCGTCACGCATAATTGTAATTGCTCGTTCCATTTTCGGATTCCAGCTTCCTCATTTAGGGTTATAATACGCCTTTTATACGGTAAACATGTGAGAGCGAACGTGGAAAAATGTGAGAAAACGTTTCGCGTTGTTCTTTCATCTGTAATTTGCTAGAAATCGTTTCTTCGTGTTAGAGATCGTGCGATTCTTTCACAGTTACACGTCATTGTGAAAATGTGGGACAAAAGAGCGATTACTATTGCTGCGTTTTATCCAGACAGATTAACCTTGATAACTTTATGCTTTATTCCCTTCTCGGGATAAAATTTCAAATAGAATGTACCGATAATTGTCACTAAATAATTACCAAAAATAACTTGCCATTCTTCTTACAACACTCAACGCAACTAAAATATTCATTACATAATGGACCATAAAATAGTACTCACTTTATCCAGTAAATTTCGCTCATTCCTTCGACTAAAATCACTAAAAGCTGATCATTACCTCTTAATGTACGAAAGTTATGAAATTGCGACAGAGATAATCTCAGAGAGAGAAATCAAAAATGAAAAGCGTTAGATTCTCGTGCATCTCTCATAATACCTCGTAATCTCTCGCGCGCCAGCGAGTCAATCTTTTAAAGAGTGCATCTTCGGCGCCGGGTCCAGCTCGCGCAGGATTTATATATAGTGAGAGAGCTTTTTATCGGCGGACGGGATCGCAGTACGGGCGCCGGGAAACTGACCAAACGTGAAAAGACTCGCGGTCGCCATTGCGAGTCGATGTACGAGCGAGCTATAGACGAAGAACCGAGGTTGCTGGCAACGCCATTCAATCCGAATTGATCCGACGGATTGTTAAGCCGCTGAAAACCCCATAAACAGCTAATTGGTTTACGTTGCTGCGCTACCCCGCGGGAGTGATAACCGATAATTAATCCTACTCGCGGTGCAGTAATTAGCAATCTACACCACAGACGCGGAAGAACGTTCACCTGTCTTCGATCATTTTTTCCCTTTCACCCGGTCGTTTCAGGTCGTTTCAACTAACGAGACATCGAATCAGCCCGCTCTCTGTAATCCGAGCGATACGGAAAGGACTGACGAGGAGAAAGAATGTGCACGAACGAAATGGGATCATTATATCAAGATGCAGGATCGAAGACGTCGATACGTTAATTTATCCGATATACATTGTTAGGTATATAAGCGTGTAAGCAGAGGAGAACGTGATTCGTAAAAAGGCATTTCACCCGAACCGCTTGTAATTGGAATACCCTATCGATACCCTGACGTTTTAATTAAGGAACCGGATCAATTCCACGTTGAGGTAAAAATTGAAATCCAGATTGGTCTGAAAACTCGATGGTTTTGAGATTCTTCCGAAGGGGAAAACAAAATTAAGTTTCTTGCAATAAAACACGATACGAGTCTTGGTTGCAGGAATACTGAACATCCCCGTGCGATTTTGGTTCCCAGAATTTTCTTTACCCCCTTGCATCAGTTTGAACGTCGGACGCATAAAGAGCATAACGAGCCTAACGACACAAAGCTTTTCACGCGCAACACGACAGCACAAAAAAACCGACGTGTTCGATATCAACCCTTTCACCCCGCGCCCGTCTGTGACCCTTTTAAGTTTGAGGCGATTTACATTCCGAGTCGATGGGCAAAGCTGCGAGGGGTGAGTCGATAAGAGGCTACGAGATGATTTTTATTTCAGCGCGTTTCTGCCATTCAGTCCCGAACCTCAAAAGAGAGAAAAAGAAGCGACAAAAGTATGATTTCAAGATTTACATAAGAATTATGTGAACTTTGCAGGCGACAGTCACGTGTCATAAATGAAATTGATAATTCGCGATTAAAACGTGAGCTGAAGCGATACGCGTATCTCGTCTGGAAATAGTTGTTACTCAAACATTTCGAGCATATTAAAAATAACACGGTGTAATATAATTCAGCGTTATATAAATGTAGACTCAAGTATCAAAGCCGAGCATCAGGACGAGGCATAACGCGTTCAATACCGAAAGAAATTTAATGCTCGATACTCTTGGACTTGATCTCGATAGTGTAGCGCTTGCACGGCGAAATTTCTTGGCGCTGGCTCGCTCCTCAATTATTCATCATCGGAATCACGGAGCATCCAATCGAGGAGCGTCTTTGATCAAAGATACCATGGGGTTCCGTGGTTCCGGTCTGCCCTATCGAGCCTGAAGGACGGGCGCTTGAAGGGCGGCGGGCGGATGGGCAGCGCCCTGTACATCGAAACCTTCAGCACGAATCCAGGCAATCTTTCGATCCTTCGAGGAACCGAGGCAAAGAGCCGCGGTTACATGTATAAACTGAAACCCTCGACCGCGGAATACCCCATGACTCCACCGCCATTTTGCGTAACGAGCGAAGCAAGATTATTCTTCTCTCAGCATCCTTCGCTTTAACGAGACGTCGTGGAACTGCAAGGAAACGGAAAGGGAAAGGGAAAAGGGAGAATCATCGCGAGCACGTTATTCGAACGGATTTTCTCTATTAAAGTTTAACTCGCAGTTGATTACGTTACGTGACATGGTATTGTATCCACGTTCCGCGACGGATTAGACAATCTTCAATCCCCGCGTCGGATTTAACGCTTATGTTGGAATATCTCAATTCGTTACTTAACTACGGCGCGCAAGGCTGCCGCTCTTATGCTGAAAGCAATTAACGCGGAACTTTGTTTAAGGGAACATCGTTACACGCGGTGAAATTAAGAATGCCGTTCCGACGGGATCCCGAGAGGATGGCAGAATTATCGGGTTTCTCATTTCGATCAATAAATCTTCGATTTAAGAGTCTGCTCGAAAGTTATGTTCCATTATGCTCGCCAAGTCCATCTACGCGGTTCGCGATGGCTCTCATCCCCGAGGGGAAAAAGGCAGGCAAAAAAGGGGTTGCGGACGAACATCGGTTTCAAGGAGCAGGTTTTCACAACCTTCAGAAAACTCGTGGAGGCGAAGCACTCCCCTCGGCTTTATTCAAATCCATCGGTGGCGGTGGCGAGGAGTACCCACCGCCGGCTTCCCATTTCTCTGTCGGACTCTCAGCGAAAAGTGGCGTCTAACAAAGTTTCCGGATCGCGTCGCGACGCGTGGCGTCGCGCGAAAATCGGCGTGCGCCGAAAGCTCGCAAAAGCTTGCCGCTTGCCTGTCAGCAGTTTAGAAATGCGACGCGCTTTCGCCAGTGTATCTTGAGATTTCGGCACAAAGGATTCGTCGCGATCTATGGACAACCATGAAATTGAACACTTGGAATGAGAACGGAGCAGCTAAGCAGTGCGAAAGCGATTTTGAGACAGCTCACGCTATCTGTGAACATTTATGCGTATCTGCTTTTCTGTTCATCCTAAACTTCATCATCCGTTTTGAGTTCTTTGGCACTTGAAGCCACGTGTTCATTTGGAATCTCCGGAGTTTGAGAATCGTCGCAATACGGTATGCTGTTGAATACGCATAATATAGGATGCAGCATGCTTATTCTCACCGTAAATCAAAAGTCTACTTACTCTGGAGCAGGATTTCTCCAGCGTTGCGTTCCAGCCCGCGCCATCAGGCATCAACCGCCCGATCTGAAAGCAGAAGGAATGCAACGTTATATTTTGCATAATATAATAATTTCGATATATATATTTATCTAGAAGAAATGCATATAAATGATTGAATCTGAAATATTATTTATAATAAATCTTTCTCAATGCGACAAGTCTTGCGTACGAGGTCTTGCTGCAAAGGACTATATGAAATATTACACGCTTGTTATAATTTATCACTTACAATCAGTAAGATGTGTTTGTGATGAACGAGTGTTCTCCAATTATATTGCGAACTACGTACGCATGGCAATAATTTTAATAAATTGTATATGTAATTGTATGTAATATTTTGTTTTGTTGGAGGACTCTTTAGTACAATAACAGTATGGCAATACGAGAATATCGTGATAACAAGCTGACAGTTTATCAAGCGGGATTTTTAGAATACGGGTTGCTTTCATTAATAGTATGTTACAATTCCGGCAACCGAGCACAAACGTAGCGGCGCGAATAATAAATGTAATACATAATGGTATCTGCGTAATTTGTACCCCACAGCAGCGGTAACGATTGTAATTTACAGTTACGAGACTACAATCCTATTATAAATTGCGTTATGTATAATTCTCTCTATGCTTCTCTTCGCTTCGTTAGAAGTGTAAGATAATATAGAACATCTAAGAATACTTAGGTTGAAAAATAAAGTACTAATTTGCATTGTTATTTCTCTCTTATTTTAATAAAAATAATATTAGAATGAATCAGAATTATCACATTACATGATTTTTGTAGATTAAAGAAACCAAATTATGCCAAGAAATTCGAGACTTTATACACAATAAAGATAATTATTCACATACCATGTTTGAAAAAGCCCAATTTTCCGCTCCTATCATATTCTCTAATTATCTGCATTATCTCAGCAATAATGCCAGTATTGTCTTACGTCAAAAAATTAAGCAAGAAAAAGGACAATTAAAAGTGCGTTCTGATCTATTAATGCAAAATAAAGCCAATCGCTTATTAAAGCCGACTTGTTCACGATAATTGCGACACGCATCATTGCGACAAACATAATCGAAAACTACCTGATGTTTACCGCTGACCGAAAATTTAGCATTCCCGTTGGCAGATTTTCCGTTTGGAGCAACTTATAGCAATGCAACGGATAAATATTTGCCGCGAGTTGCACGGCAGCAAAACGGATAAAAGCTCGACCCCACGAATATAGGAAGGAAGTACTCCGTCGGAGCGTATAAGTCGAGCGGTGGCGTGTTTACGGTGTGTACATACGAACTTAACGAACCGTCGGAAATCCTTGGTGTACCGTCGGAGAAAAGCCGAAAGTTGCCCATCATTCGGGCAACTTACCCCTCGAGGACTCATCGTTACCGTCGCCACCGACGCCGACAGCCGGTCGTAACTTTGCGGGACTGTCGGCGGTTTAGTTCGCGAGCGTGTACGGGGTGTGCGCTTTATTGCCGTCATAAATGTCCTTTAATCTGCATCAATGTGTCCCCGCGATTTCGCGCGACATGTTCCGGTCCACGAAGCGCGGTCTTGATAACGAAAAAAAAGAAAAAAGAAGTATTTGAGATGAGACAAGAATGCCTCGACGATCTCCTTTTTCTCATTTTTTCATCTTGTTTTTCAGCCTGGTGGTTCTTGGTTTTTTTGTTTCTCATATGGGTGCTTTGTGAGAACAAAAGGGGTGCAAACGTTTTTTCGATTAAATGGTCAATATATAGAAAGCCATTGCATTTGATATTACCTCTACTCGTGCTACAAAAGCAATTTAAGCATAAGAATTTTGAATTCTCGTTAATGAACGATACCGGATCCGTGTGTGCAGCAGTAGTCTCTGTTTTCGTTTCTCGGGAGAGAAATGCAGCGATGATTGGTCTCCGTGGTTTTCTCATATTTCAAACACAACGACACGAGCTCGTCGCATCACAACCCATGATAAAACATCTCGCACGAGAAATTAACTAACTTTCTATCCCCGCGGTCGCGTCAGCTACCACCCCATTCGATGGTACCTAGAGATTCTCCGGGTGCCTCTACCATGGATGACCCTTCGCATACGGGGGTTTATATTATGTAAGCAGCGTAGTTGTAGCGTAACTTCAGCCAGCTCATGCATATCTCAGCGAGAAGTGGGTGCCACTCCAACTCTGCCTACGCTTTTCCCCGGTTGAATCCTTTTCGACGCTTCCTGAATCCTCTAGAACCACCCTTGCCCCTTTTAGGGGACGATGCTTCTCCACGCTAAATATGTCGCGCGCGCGAAACAGTTTTTAGACTTGCAGCAAAAATTGTATCCACGTGTGATGCAAGACGTAACAGGAGTAGCACATTTTGGCTTTTACTTAATTTCACGCTTAACGTTATTTGTACCTGATCACACACGTAATTATTTCTCATGTATTATTTTTTGAAAAAAAGTTTTAATAACATCATATCATCACATGCCATTATTCATTTGAAATTAAAGTACAAATATGTGCATTTTGAATGTGTTTATATAATTATATAATTCTGAGAGTTCATTGATTTGCCAATCTTCAAATAATCTCACCTAAATAATAACGTGAAATTTGATATAAATGTTAATAATAATCTGATACCACAAATTCAATTATGCTTCCACTGTGTTAGTTATCCTTCAAATTGATATTTATTAGGGCGAGACGCTTATTTTAAATACGTTATTTCGCATGCGAATACGGCTACCAATGAATTTTAATTTGCGTGATTGAAGGTCCGAGGGGATCCTATAAAGTAACTTGCACCCTCAGCGGAGAGAGAGAATCTGGGTCAGATTTTTACAATTTAAATGGTTTCTTTCACATTCAAAGCATAGGGATTATCGAGTTGATCGACCCTTTGAACTTTCACCAATATCTGAAATTTTTCGCTACACTACGCTTCCTGCATAATACAGTCATCGCATACGCATACAGCGTGCATCATATTTCATATTTCAAAAAATCCTTATCTTAATGCATTTTAATACATTTAATAATTTGACAATATTGTATCTAGATTTTTTAAGTCCTATTCATATTGTATTTTCAACTTAGAATCGTCTTGAAAATCAAATTTTAAAGCATAAAATCACGGTAATCTCTATAAAATTTTTAACTAAAATTATTTATCCATGCGGCAAATCGGTAAGAAGAATCGACGGCTATTTCTCTTATCATCTTACACATTCGCTGAATAAAATAAAACTTTCTTGTATGCTTTTTTTATCGGAATCCTTCGCTCCCTCCCTCCCTCTCTCTCTCTCTCTCTCTCTCTCTCTCTCTCTCTCGCTCTCTTTCTATCTCGTCGATGTATTGCAACTTCTAAAATCAGTAAAGTACGTGCGAAAGTCAAGCGACTTCGGCGAAACGTATCGTGCACGGAAGCGAGGGTGCATTCCTGACACGCGCGCACATATTCACACAAATTCATGGATGCAGCAGCCGACACAATGCGACAGCGGGATTGGCTAGTTATGAACATTTTTTGCGAACGCAAGCACAGCGAATCCGGCTATGGACCCCGCAGCTTCAGCAGTATTGCAGGTCTCGCTCTTCGAAATGCGCGTCCTTCGTTCCTCCCTTCAACCCTCTGCGCTTCTCCGCTACCAACGGCGCCATCATCCCAACCCCAACCAGCTATGCACCGTCGCCCCTTCGCCCTTCTTACTTTTTTTTAGCCTCGTCTCCGCACTTTTCCATTCAAGAGACGTGATTGCAGCCTGCATATTTTATGAGACCAGCCTCCGACCGTGTACCCATCCATCCATCCAACCAACCAACCAACCAACCAACCAGCCCAGCCAGCACAGCCAGCCAGCCATCCATTCATGATGGATCCGTCTGTCCGTCGACGGCTATATCCCTAACCTTGCACTTTTCGCGATAGTGTCAAGACTTATCCCTAGACTACCTTCTCTTGTCGCGTCACCCTCACGCATGAGCCTTTAACATCCACCCTCGTTCGTTTCCCCATGATGATATGATAACAATGTCTACGTATAATTCGCTTTCGTACTTCCTCGCAAATACGGCCAATTATTTCCATTTTTTGAGATTATCCGATTTTAAAAATAATTTGTATAAAATTAATTATTTCAAAAATATTATCAAAGCATGTTTCTAGCGTTAAATTAATACTGATTTTATTAATGGGAATTGTTATTTAATATTCTAGACAATGTATAATGTATAAAGACAATGTATAAAGCGTTTCTGTTAGTCTCAAAATATTTTAGATATTTCAATTAATTATAATCATGTCGTTATTTTAACATTCATCATTGTAATGTTCGTGCATGCATGAAAATGTACAATGGATAGTGTAATCCGTCGCGGAGACATCAAGAACACGTTCTCGCGGGTCCTCGACGATGTCGTGTCTTCTTTTCGGTCGTTAGTCACATTTATGGCAGGAAAGAACTGACCGAGAAGGTACAAGAAAAGGGTTGAAGAAAACGGTGGAAGAGAGTCGCAAACTCGAGACACGTACTGAAGTTTTGATGAAGCTGCAAGAGTGCTCTTGCTACCACGAGTGCACAAGAAAAATTGCTCCGTTCTGCGTGCGTTGCGTATTTCTTGAAAATTCCAACGTCTTTCGTACACGCAGTAAGAGTTGAAGTTGGATTGAGAAAGTCTGCACATTTTTCTTTCTCTCAATATTCGCTTAATCAAGAAACTCGACAAATATCATTGATTGTGTCACTACATAAACATTAAATCTACTTAAAAACAAAAGTGTTACTTTTATTGTTGTTTCCTTTTCGCAATTCCTGAACTCATCGATGAATTTTCAATAGAATAAGTCTTCAATAGAGAAATATTTTTTGTATAATATCAGACGTGAATTTCCAACAAATGTTTTCTATCTTTTCAATTCCTTAAATGTGCACCGAGCAAGGTACAATATAGAGAATTTTATATAAATTATAAAGTTTTACTTAATACCGAGCAATTTTGAAAAATAAATGACGCGCACATATTGTGCCAAATGGGAATGAATAATGATTTATTTATTAATTAATTAATCACATTTATTAATCAAAAAGTAATTCGTTAATCAATTTACGACTTTCTCAAAGATCGATACATGTATAATATAATATGTATGTTATTTCTCAATAACAGATTTGTATAATATCGATAACGATGCGCCTTTCGGACTGACGCAGAAAAATCTCTCGGTAGCGCAATCTTGGCACCTCACAGATTAATCAGAATCGCAGTCGAGTCGTGTAAGAATTATTCGCGGAATTCTGGCCCGCCGTTGCATCGCACCCTAAGGACCGATTCACGCTTGCACGACGCGTTCGAACTGTTTCGCCAAGGGAAATCACGGGGGGAGAGTCGCACGAGGGTGAGAGCACATTTATAGAATGCGACCGATGCGGATTGGCACGACTCTGCTTTCATCCCGGTGAAATTGCAGACGAATGACCGGGTACCGCGCGTATCAATCTATACCGCGGAAGTGAGAATTGAAATTCAATCGAACGTGCTCATTAGAACTTGTCTGCGTTATCGATCTCGCAAATGTTTCATATTTATCATTTTATTTACGTTGTCATTTAATATTGCAGTTGTGCCCCGCATAATACGAGAAACATAACTACGTTCTGCCGGATGCACTTGCGTTACATCGTAACGTATTTCGGATGAGAGTCAGCCACGGCAACCATCGCCATAATAAAATGCTTTAATCCATAGCGATTAAGCAAACGACCTCTCTAATGCCCTAAGAACTTCTGTTCGCTTTAATCAAAGTTTAAATTGTCTTGTTAAAATATTAAAACTCGCTTCATTAACGACTTGCTCTTGTTCTGTCTTTCATTTCATTTTTATTCTGAAAGCAGAGCTAACCAACATTGGTCAAGTGACACAAAATCAATAAAAAGATATTGATTTCTTAAAATTGGAATATTTCCTTAAATAATAAGATTTAGCTCAGCTTGCATTCATTATTTTTCGTGACACTTTAACCGCATATATATCGTGCGAGGCTTTTTTGTACAAAACACGCGACTCTGCGAGAATTTGTTTGCTCAGCGACGCACTCACCCTTCTCCGGTATTTTCTCGCGTTTCCTTCCTTTCTCCGGCATTCGCCGTAATTTCCGGCTAACCGAATTCGCGTATTTATTTATGCAGCTTAACGGCCCGTAAGTACCGGCGTCTAACTTTTGCGAATAAAGGGGAAATCCTTGCGATAGAGGAGAAATGTTGGAAAGAGAGACAGAGAATTGCGATCGCCGATAGGCTGGCACAGAAAAAACGAATGGAAGGGAATACGAAAAGAGTAAAGCTCAGAAAAGGTAGATCAATTACAAACTATAAAATAAAAAAGAAAATTGCGGGAAGAAGGAAATATGTCAAATCAAAAACATGAAAAAGAAAAAATAAGAAGAAATATGTGCATTAGCGTTCAACACACATAAACTATCAGAAAGAAATGAAGTCAAAGTTGCATACACAGACTCATCATAAAAAAGCTCTTCCAAACACTTGTCACTATTCACCTGAGTGCGAAATTAGCACGAATAAGAAGATACAAATAGATATAATTATTATACATAACATAGATTTGTAAAACTACATTTACTCCCTCTTAATAGCGTTACGTAAGACTAAAAAGTGGATGGAAGGCACGGAGGCTTTTAAGGGATGAATGGGCAATATTTTTAACACGCCAGCTCATCGCGCGCGCGTACAGCATTCATCCTAAGTTCAAAAGAAGACTCTTATGCATATAGAGCTGAGAAGCACAGAACGACAAAGGCGCGCGTGACGATCGGTTGGAATAAAGGAAGGTGAAAATCGTCATGCGGGCAAATCATGGGGGGACTCGTGAGCATATGAAGTGTAAAGGGTGTGCTACAGACACAACGCAAAGCTGCAGAAAGTATCGAAACAGGGATAACGAAACAAAGAGGAAATACAAGAGCTGACAAGGCACGAGATCGTCGAAAGAGAAAGGATGATTCGCGATATGAATCAGAGAAAAGCGAGGGAAAAGAAAGAAAAAGAGAAAGAGAAGAGAGGGAGAGCATCTGATGAAATAGAGGAGCGAGGGGAGAGCTTGGTGTGCAGGAGAACGCAAGCATGAAGCAACGCGCATAGAGCAGTTGGATAACGAGGGAGGAAGATCGCGAAGACGTGATAAAGAGGACAGCAGGATAAAGGGTGGCAGGATACATCGGGCGCTAGAAGGTAGATATGCACGGAATATGGTAGCCAGCTAGCGCTGGAGAACCGAAACGAGAGAGAGAAAGAGAGAGATAGAAGAGAAGAGAAAGGGGCGCGTGTTCTCCATACGCAGACGCGAAATTAACGTAGTGCTTCGTCTCCCATGGGAGTAATGAGCAGGGGCATGAATGAGCAGGAAGAACGGTACCAAGGCACACTGGAATACTGGAGAACGTTAATAGTGTTGCTCCATGTTGCTCGCTACACCGTTCCACCGCTTCGATTAGCCCAACTCCGTACCTATACACAAGGTTGATATTCCCCGGCTGCACGACTATCATGCATGCCATCGAACAAGCGAATGGCTCGGCAAATGGGAAACTTTTGTATTCGCTGAATCAAGTTTCAGCATTCCTAATTTTGATACGCGCGAATGTTGAATGTTTAAACAGAAACGCACCTGCCAAACTCACATTTCTCATGTTTAATCCTCTTTCGTACTTAACACCTTGCGTCCTATAATTTTCTATAGTCATTCATGTGAAATTCATATGGAAAAACGATTATAACGTCGACAAACGAAATATAATTTTAAATAAATATTCTTTTCAAGCTTGGAAAGTCATATTTTTAATACAATGAGGTAATAATACGTAAATAAAAAACGTGATTCTATTGCTCAGATGCATAACGCTAGCAAATTACATTGTTGTTGTCTGTGATCGCTATGTGGCCGATACTGCCATAATAAAAGATTTGAACGAAATTGCAAATTTTACGAGTACAAGAATCTTCGAGTAGACAATTGCCGAGTTAGCTAATCGTA
This sequence comes from Ooceraea biroi, assembly GCF_003672135.1. Classification (NCBI taxonomy): domain Eukaryota; kingdom Metazoa; phylum Arthropoda; class Insecta; order Hymenoptera; family Formicidae; genus Ooceraea; species Ooceraea biroi. Next base: position 11,889,643 of record NC_039510.1, read on the forward strand.
GTAACATCATCTGATGTCGATTATTAATATGAATACGTTTTCCATAAATAGTTCAACGATCATCAATGATCAGTGCCCATTTCTAGAGAACTTCCACCTGTGCTATTAATATGCAGGTAATACCTCATGTACTTGGCTACGTTTCGCTTCAGACGATGAAATGCTGCAAACTACGATGTCCGTTATGCGATGTATTCCACGCGGAATATACACCGATGTATGCGTGCAGCAAGATGCAGCAAGATGCCCGTACACGGCGCGACGCCGCGTCGCACCGCGTCGCGTGAGCGTATATTCCGCTCGGTCAAACGCATATATACGTACGTTACATGAGCGTGTAATTGCTCGATATGTTTAACCTTTGGTTCGCCGAGTATACCGATTTGCTCGGTTTTCGTTTGCCTCGCGCCGGGTTACTTTCATCGCGGCTAATTACTCGCATGTAATTAATCGAAATAGAGGGGGGGGAATATAAATTATGTAGTAATTAAATCGGAACATTTTCAGAGCTGACGCAACGGTGAAACGTGTGCACTACGTTCTAAAAGCGTCATATTTTTACCGAGTTTATTTGCAAATCTCGTTACGCATGCTCTCTATGTGTCGTGTACATGTAATATAAAATATCCTGGGTCGAGCTTTCTGTGAAGAAAGAAAAATTGTTCAATCTACCAGATCACGTCTACTATTCAAACATGATAGAAGTTTTATTTAACTTTCTGCCTTCAGAAAGGATTCACTACAATCACGATCAAAGAATACGAACTATATTCAATTAAGTATGGAACGTTCAGCGCGTATGTATTCGTGGTTTTTAATTACACGCAGCGCGATTATCAGGAAAATTCATCAAAGAGTTGGTCGCTGGTCAGAGATCCGGAAATGCGGCGCGCGTAATTTACGGCGCGCAAAGTTGCGAGCGTGCAAACACGCACGATGCGTTCGTTAACGCAAGTACTCTCGCGAGTGCACGCGATCGGCTTTGCGCCGTGAGAAGGACGGAGAAACAAATGCGCGTAATCATCGCGAGGGACGAAGCCGAAAAACGTTTGCGCAAGGCAACGCAACGGGAACGCAATGTTTCCATTACGAACGCTCGGACGCGTCGGCGGAAATGCAAATGATTGCGATCGTACATGAGAATGCAAATACAAACGGATGGCACTGACGAGGGAGGGAAGATCGAGGACGATCGCCGCCACCCCTGCGCGGCCGGGGCAACGCTCGCTGGTGGCCGGGATGGGTGGATTGTGACCCAGTGACCGCTGGTTGACGGGATACGGGAGAACGTGCGAAAAAGGCGATAACGACGTTTCTCCCTTTTCGGAGGGATGCGAGCGAATGTGCGCGACCCGTTTCGCTTGTGCGTTTTAATCCGTTTTACAGTTAAAAATTCCGGTTCCAAGTCGCGCTTCGAAGCTACCAGCGCGCTTCGCTGTTTGCCTCCAATTTTATTTCCAGAGAAAATATACAGTGTGCACTGTATTGGATTGTTACATCTACAAGTTAACACAGACGATCGAATAACATTCCGTAACGCTGTATTTGCTTTCGGTTGATGAAGCCGAGAGAAATTTAGATAATTAGTCATAATAGTTAGATAATTAGACATAATAGATAATCGTGCACTAGGATGCATTTCTTCCTATATTTAATTTTTCTGAAATGAAGCAGAGCAAATTAGAGCAAGTGAAATAAAGCGAGTAATATATATGTTAAATAAGTTCTCAAAAAGTTGCTTCATAAATTTACATTTATCAATTCAAAAAGGTATTAATCACACTATGCATTTAATATAAATTATTACGTGATCCAAAAACGATTCATATGAAAATACAAAGAACTGGCAATAAAGCGAATAATCGAAATAATTAACGCGGCAAATCTCATATCAGAAGCGATCGATGAAGCCTGAGAGGTATTCATCTCTGAATAACCAACTACAGATGCAGATACGTTCGTGCAATGCGCGGTCCATGCAAAAATTATTGCATTTCATTAATTTTATGGTAATTTATTCAAATGGATTGCATATACGTATTGATTGATAACATCGAGGTATTAATCAGTCGCAACGGGAACACGTTCATTTATCCGCACTTGTGAAATCGGACTTAATCTGTGTACAGCTAAGCAAATTTACAATAATGCAATGATGCAAAATGCCAATGATAAAACAATCAAAGTAACTAACTGATTCTTTACGACATTAAGTGTTATTATTATTATTTATTTATAAGTTGAAGATAATTTTGCAGTGCGGGAAATGTTTGGAGGAAAGATTTACCATTTTTAGCGCGTAATTGATTACTTCTAGTGAAAATAAGGCAACAGTGAATACCGCGAATTTACTTGCGGCTCCATCGGCCGTAAATAAACCAGGGGCGGTTTCGAGAATTTAATAACCGCCGCGGAAAGTCCCTTTCCTACCCTCTTCGCCAATTTCGAATGCAATATTAAACGTTCCCCGCAAGTCGCCTCGTAATTGTATACGTACGGGGCAGAGCCCATTATAAATATGTATCCGTGCGCGTGCAAGATTGATTCCGTTTTTTTGCAAATTTCACCTGACCGAACTCGCTGAAATTAAAGAGCGAAATATGACAATTCTCTACCGGAAATAATAATAATAAAATATAATAAGATTATATCCTCTGCAGAAAAGAAAAGAATTATTATTATTACTGATTTTATTTAATTGTAATTGTCTAATAGTTCTCATTGTAGCAATTTATAGGGGTTGATATATTTTCTTGGAAAAATTTCATTCTGAGAAACTTGATATTTTTTAAAGATGCAGTTGAGTTTATTTTGAGAAGTAAAATTCGCTCCTTGAATTACGCCCTGACAAGGGATGCTTGTTAGCATCATCAATTCATCAGAGTAATCCATCGTGATCGTATCTGATCAAACACGGGTGTACATTGTAAAGGTACAAAACGACTTGAGACGACTTTTCAGAAAAAGTTGGAGAACGAGTAGAAGTCAGAAAAAAGCCGATCTCGCCATCCACCATTTATTACGATTACCTGCTGTTATCGGCAGGATGAGCACTGACACTCCGTGTAACCATATCAACCGCACCCCAAACGTCATTTCAACGGAGAAAGGCAAGGGTAGATTTCATCTTATATCTTATGTTATATACGCGCGCGCCCAATACACGCGCACTACACTCTTATGTCAGATACATGTTTCATAGCGTGCTTCTCGCCTCCTCGGATAATAAAAGAAATGAGCAACCGGCGAGAAAGGAAACGCCATAGCGAGAGAAGCAACGCGCCAAGTTGATGAGAAATTCGATAAGTTTACTCTACGGAAAACAAATATAAAACCACTTAACGTAAATTGTACAATTTTTTTTCAGCATTTAAACACATTTTAATCGATTAATTTACTTGTAATACTATCACTTTTCAAATACTTTCGTGTATGAAAATACAAAGGAAGAAGGAAAATCAAATCATTAAATATCAATAATTGATTAATAAGTTTTGAAATGAAATCAATTTTTTTATATTATACATCTTGCGATCGGTGAGTGCTATTAGCTAGTTGTTTAATGTGCCAACATTATAAAACGTTATGTTAAACGTACTATTTGTGACAACCATAAAGAAACATCAACAATATCACTGTTGCATTAATATTAAACGTAATTTTCAGCAAAGTTTGGCTGTCTGCGCTCTCGTAAAGAGCTAATTAGAAGCACTACATGCACACACAAATGCAAAAAAGTAGTCTGATAGAAATAAAAATTTCTCTTTGATCCACGAGACCGACCTAACTCGATGATCCTTATTACATCAGCGGAACCGCTGCTCCAACCGCGCGCGAAGCCGGGCGCGGTTTGATAATTCCGAGTTTCATCGTGCGCGCATACAAAAAGTCCGCCGATTGAACAAAGGGTTGAGGTCTTTTCTCATCAGCGAGTTCGTTGAACCGCACGAACCGTCGTCGCGTCGCGTCGTAGAATCGTCGGGCCGCATAAGGAAGCAAGGAGAGCGAATGGCCGAGAAAATTGAAAGTCTGCGGGGGATGAAGATATTCGGCGGACGAATCCGGAGATCGTCGTTATTAACGGACGCGAACGTTTCCAACAGCCGTTAGAATATCGAGGCTGTTTCATCACGAGATGAAGCGACCGACTATCGCTGGCTGATTGGTCCGCTCGGTGTAAAACAAGAAAAAGGAAAGGAAAATAGAAAAAAAGAAAATCCTCAACTAACCATCGAAGTCGTAAATTACCGCCGGCGATTCCTTGATTCGATTGGGAACGTGGAATATCCCGGAGCCTTCCTTGAACGTGACCAGAGGACTGCTTCGAATGTTCAGCGAAAGAGAGTGAGAGAGATAGAATGAGAAATCGAAATGGAGGAAGAGAGAGAGATAGATCTGCGCTCTCGCGATCGTAGAAAGTAATGATCGCAGCTTGGCCGTTTATCGAATTAGTCGCAAAGAGCTGGAAAGTGCTGTCGGTCTTTTCGCTTTCTTGAAAAAATAAATTCTCGTTAGCTCATTTAGTGGCTTTTACGGTATCTTACGTATACACGCGCCGAAATGGTTAATTAGTGGGTAATTTATAATTTCGGGAGTCTTCGTGAATTATAAAGGGCATTAATATGTTAAGATGTTGCTTTGCGGAACGGTTGTATGCAAATAGAATGTTGCATGTTGCATTTACATATATTAGCGTTGCACACTTGTAAACTTCAGTCTCAACGTACTTCATAAATCTTAAAACAATTTGGATATAATCAAAAGAAAAGACACGTCAAAAATCATGGACATAAATATAATTGTTCAAACTAAATTCTGATTCCAACAGACAAGCGTCATTAAACATTAGTAAGAAAAGTTAAGTGCGACTGCATCTTTTTGAAGAAACTCTTAGTAAGCCAATCTTTAAAAGAAGAAGCATCTTCTTTCTTCTCAGGCACTCAAAATTTCATGAGCGAAACGTAAAATAACGTAAAACGCTGACTGATTTAATAAAATACAGGGTTATCGATTATCCCTTCTGTTTTTGCCTACCAACGCAAACTTCCAGCATCGTATTCAATCTAATGGTTTCATCTATAAAATACAGAAAGAGAAGTAGCTTTTCATCAAGCTTAATTCGTATATTGGCTTAATGCCAATTACGATATCAAAAACGACAATTAATCACTTTATCAGCAGTTTATCAACAGATTTTATTTTTAAACTTTATTTTAAAATAAAAATTCGATAATTGATTTTGCAATAACTTATTTCAAGTGACAAGTAAAAGCAGATAAAATCAATTTCTATTTCTAATATTTTTTGTGATATCCGTTTTATATCCACAGAAGCTTTTAACAAAATTATAATCTCATTTAAATCATCATTACAGTATTCCTTGCGATCCAATTGTGACTTGTCCTATCATCGCAATTTAATAGCGATCGGAAACAAATTATTATCATGGAATTTTCTGAATGACATCACGCGATTAAATAATATCGTTGGCTGCGACACGAGGAACTTTTCTAGATCCAGTTTAGCACTTCGAAAATGATAGTCTTAAACAGATTCCCAATAGGAAATAAATTCTCCCGCAACTCTCGCGTTGGTCTCGTATCCCACAGAGTCTCGTAATTCCATATTCTGGACAGCACCAGCAATTCCGCTCGTAACAATCCGCGCGTGCTATCGATTAGCTGACAAGGAAAATTTTGTCGTTGCGTGCAGATAACGAAAGACATGTCCAACTACTGTTTCATCAAGATGTGCGGTCATGTCATTCTCTTTTCTCTTTCTTTTTATATCTCACGTTATGCAATTAAATACAAAAATTATAATTATAATTATAATATTAAGTTATTAATTATCACTTAAACCGCGCGTTTGGTGCGTAGTTGAATACATCAATTAAAATTAGACTGCGCGTGTGCATTTAATTATTGATCACGAACATGAGTATCGTACCGCCACGAAATGTGATATAAATATGTAATCAGGTAAATGGATTTGCGCGATCGAACAGTGTGAGCAAATTTCATCATAATTTTTCCAGAGTTCCCGATTCGCGAGTCCCGCGTCCTGGAAACAGCGAGTAAAACAGCCCCTGCGCGTTTTGGGAGTACGCCAGCAGCTTCTTTCAGTTATCGAGGCTTTGTTCGTGCGCACGTACGCGGTGCAGATCTCGGGAGGGTTGACAAAATAAGATAAAAATCCCAGCGGGCCGAAATCCCCGGATCTTCCTCTTTTTTTGAAGCTATCTCTTCGCCGGCAGCGTTATGCAACGTCGGGCGCGGTGCATCATTTCCGCGCGGCGAAAACAGGTTAACGACTTCTAATAATCCGTAAACCATCCGCGGTTTCCGCCGCAGCCGAGTGTTCGCTCAAGGCTGTCATCGGAAAACGCTACTTCGCATGTAGCGATACCGTTTGAATATGTAACGCAAACGGAATAAATAAATATTTGCGAAAAAGTTTAAAGTGTATCGCGATGCAGGTGCAATTAGCTTTCTCTCTTTCTCTCTCTCTTTCTTTCTATTTTACTCTCTCTTACTTTTTGTCGTTCTCCTTCAAAATCGCAGACTTTGATTTGCATCCTGAAGACTTGCGCGAATCGTCGTTTATGCATTGTTACTTTTATGCTTAATTAATACGGGAGAGTTCTGACAGTACCGCGAAACGGAATAATTATCGCCGAGTTCGCTCCGGCACTCGCAAACTCGGCTCGGCACCTGTCATAGACAGTTTTGCAATTTACGCGATGTCATTATTGTGCAGTTTTAGTCGTGATATGCGATATTTTAACACGTTTCCGCGTGCATGGTATAACTTTTTATTAGATTTCATATTTCCTTTATACAAATATTTTCTTCTTGCTCCTGTGCGGACAGGCTAAAACGAAACCCCGTTTACCTGTATTGTATTACATTTACAAGATACATTTACTAGAAAGACTGGTGTTTCATTTTATTTTACTTTTATATGTCGTTAAACTGAAAATAAAAGCTCTTTTTATCCTCACGGTTGCAACAGTAAACCGAAATCTAGTTTTCTCCATGGGATTTTGAAAATCCAACAACTTTTATATCTCGAATTGCAACTCGTTCGCACGTCGGTTTATATAGTAATTCCAAGTTTAATTACTTAGTTGCGCTTTTATTTTATTGCAAGTAGTGTCGAGAGATGAGGTCTAAATATTATAAATTTCTTTATATAAAGTTTGCGTATCGCGAACGTGTTAAGAAATCTGAACACTCGTTTCGAAGTCAATCGCAGGAATCTCGGTCACATTAATCGCTTGATTACATTTTATCGATTATGCTTACCCTTATTATCGGTCACAATAAAGTAAAACCGAAGGAAGCCTTGACCAACTTTTTATGTTATGATGGTGTAAAATATTATATCAATAATATCGAGATAATAATATCGAATTAAGTCATTATAAGACAAGTATTGTAACGTGAATATTAAAATTAGCAGCAGCAGCAACAGAATTTTAATGAAAAATACAATTATTAATTTACACATTTGATATTCTCGAGTAAAATTTATAAGCAAAACTTGACTGCTTATGAAGTGTTAATCGCTTTTAATCTCGTAAATAATTAGATGCGATTTTGGAAGATCGCGTGTATGCGTTTTAGTGTAATTCCAATGACTTATTAATCAGATTAATAGGCACTTTTATAGCGATCCATCACGATTAACGTTACGTTCGGCGAACGCGCGGGAATACCTTCGGTTAATCACCAATTTACGTCGTCATTAACGTTGAATGATGTCATGCCAGTAAAGCTATGTACAATGTAAGCCGAGTTCATATATACAATTAAAGCGCACCAACGCGTTTGCGCATTTTCAGTAAATTCGTGACAACAAGGGACATGAAAAGCTGATGGGCGGAATAATCTAAAGGGTCATCACTTTAAATTGCGGGAGGAACCGACGAGGTTAGACGACGAGGGCAGGTATAAACGAGAAGCTGTCTTGTAAACTAAACCGTCCCGGTGATGTTAGAACTCTCTTACGAGCCCGTTATTGCGTTTATATACTAGTAAGCGACGCCTGTAGATGCGCTCGCGTAAGATGGCTGCGTGAAAAATGAAGCCTTAATGGTTTCACCTCACGCGCAATTATGTCACCGTGTTACAGGAAAGAACGATTTATGCGTATGTGTGTCTAATTAAATAAACTGGACAAATGTTGGGCGACACGCGCTAATAAACGAGCATTAAAATATTTAATCAAACAGATGTAACGTGAGATGCAATTAATTGCGACAATGTGATTAAACGGATATTTAACGGTGATTTAACAGAATCTCCTACTCTATGTTTGTATAGATTAAAAATATTACTTGTATTTGATGAAAACCGATCACCAAAAATCGAAAGTTTTAAATTCTATATAACGATATTATATCATTTTTTAAAGCGTACGAAGGCGTTTCTCCTTACGTCGATAGCATAACTATAACGTGGTATTAGATTCTTCACTCCATTACATCACCCGATACGTATCTCTAATCCTATGACTTTGATATCATCGGGAAATGCGAACTCTCATTCTGGCGCCTGCGTTTGACAAAGCACATGCCGACCAGCAGGCTAATAAAGTTTCCCCTAAATCACGTCCATTAACGGGCGAGATCAAAGCGCATCCAAGCGCATCGCTCGTGCACATTCCCCCTCCCTCTCTCTGTCTTTCTCTCCTCCTCTCATGAGAAATTCGCAAGTTGCAACGATAGCACAGTCGATCCGGTAAACGACTCGGCCGCGTCGTTGTCCAAACGATATCGTCGCGCAAAGAGGAGACCAGAACCACGGAAACTGGAAGGGCGAGACGCGGAGGGAGAGACGAGGAAGAGACAAAGGGAAAGAAAGAGGGGAATCTTGATTCTGGGGCGTCACTATGGTGACTTCTAACACAAACGCCGCGACCAGCGTCTCGTGTCCCCTCACCCAGCCTCCGCGCGCGGGTCGGTCCATCCACCCTTCGAAGTTACATAGTACATACCCAGCCAGCATCCCAATTCCGGGCGTTCTACAGCTCGGTGAGACTCACGGCGACGGCGTCGCTGTGCGACCGTCGCTGGTTTCGGCCATGACTGGTGTAACAACGTTGCGCCCGGTCCCTGTTGTCTTAATCTCTCGGGCTCTCAATAGAACGTGTTCTATTTTTACCCGTGCTCGTTACGTCCTCTTCTCCTTTCCCTCCTTTTCACTTTTTTCCTTCGCGAGTCGTTCATCGTGCTTTGCGCAATCGCCTTTATCGCGGCCAATATCGAATTTCCTCGAGACTTTTCAGCGGGACAACTTAATTTTTTCCCCGCTTCCATCGAGTCTTCCATATTTTTTCGTATATATGTGCCTCCCTGTGTTCTTCCCTCTTTCGAGAGAACTCCCAGTGGCCGGTTCTCCCGGTCCTTTTGTCGGGACTTAGCACGAGTATCTTCGTTTACATGACAAGGGCGAGGATTCTATCTAAATAAATGATTTCCAAGGAAATAACGGTACGTTCAATTCACAGGATCCGAACGATCCTGTCGTGACGAAGGTTTACGATGTTGCAGACACAAGAGTTACAGTGCCATGTCGTTGTTCTTGTGAAAGGAGCATCGCTACTAGGCGCACCGTTTTCATATGCGTATCGCGGAACAATCTAGCCGCTCTTTGCTACTCGCTCTCCGGAACAGCACATTACGTCGCCCATGACCGACTCCGGGACAGAGAGCACACCGAGCGCCGATCCGCCTTGTCACCCAATTTAATCTCCATCCACTCCTAGAGCTCGGTCACGCTTTTGTTCGCTGTGCTCTCGATATGGTCTCTATTCCATCGTGCGCCTTGCCCTTTGTTCCAGTCGCCCCGCTAATAAAAGAGGTGCTCTCTCAGTCAGCCGCGCGTTGCACATATCTCCGTTGACAAATATTCTCACTCGGCAGCAGCTATCGATGTCAAGTCGCCAGCGTGAGACTTTGGCGACTTTGTGCTCGACGCTAACACTCATCGACGATCGCTTGCGCGCGATCTCCCGCACAAAAGAGCGTACGAGAAGAAAGAAGTCGGCGCGTTTGGAGTCCTCTGTTGCAACGACAGAACGGCTCGGAATGCGGATTGTCGAGAGCATGCTCGAAAGAGCACAATTAGCGATCGGTGTTTGATTCTCGCCTCTCTTTTCCTGACTTCTGTTGTTGAAAGGAGAAAAGAGTCGCGCTGTATTTAACTGAGACGGCGATGCGGGTGCGACCGGAAATGAATCAAGCAAAACGGATTTAACGCGGATTTAAGATTTGATTTCACGTGAATCCTCGCGAATCGCGTAAACTTTCGCGATCACAGTGAAGCTACTATGTGCCAAGTTTATGCAAGTGCTCGGATCGGATCAGCCTGTCCCACAATTCAACGGTGAGATGATCCAACGTTGTTGCACCCGGATGTGGAGGGGTAGTTTGCTACATTGTAGATCGGATTCTAAGAAGCGGCAAGTAGTCTTCAAAGGCGCATCCGTGCCGAAGTGGTCCTCATCATGATCGACAGTGCAATCCGTCATTGCTGGTTGATGATGATGTATCGAGAGAGGAGCTATTCGCGCTCGCGTGCGTAGAAAGTTCGTTAAAACACATTCGCGTGGAAAGGGCGCGATTATATGGTTGCCCGAACTCCTGATCTGGGTGGATGGTTACGAGCGAGGGACGACAACATATCTCGGCGACCCTTCCGGACCGATTCGGCTCTTATCGTTACCTTACCAGTATGGTTTAATCTACGACCGTCCTTCCTGATCCCGGTCGTTCTGTGTTTCTGCTTTTCGTTACGAATCCGCGCTATAGCACCCCATTCTTTATCCTTACTTGCCGAAACGGCTGAAAGGAACATTTCCGGATACTACCCTCCGTTTCGGGCAGGAACATAACTGTTGATCTGTAAGTCGGTTACCAACTCGACCGTGACCACGATTAGGATCGTAACGCCCCCCGATCTGATGGATTCACGGTCAGCAGATGACGAGGGAAAAATAAGCAACCCAGGAGTAATGAAATTAATTATATTACCTGCATGGCATGGCATGCAGAATATCGCTATATCTTAAATTTCGCCAAGTCGTTTTTAACGAACAATATTTATCTTCCATTAATCTCTTAAATGTCGTCGAGAGAAGAATAAATACAACAAGCTTCGTTGATTTTTCTTTTTGTGCATACAGAAACAGGTGCACAAGTAACATGCCACGCAAAGATTACATGGTTCTTTTAGATATGTACACATTGCGATTATTTTCATTTAACTCTACGTCAAAGCGATAATATAATACTCTGTAATCCATCTCTGTTCCGCTGAGGTTTCTTGAAAAGGCTGCAAACAGTACAAGCAGGCTGCATTGTGTAACGGGAATAAGAGCTCCTGTTACGCGCGAGCATCCTTCGCAAGGCGAGCCAGCGTCGCCGATAATTCTGATTAATGTATCTCGAGCGCGTTATTATTTGAGTATCAAAGTCGCGGGAAAACGGCGAGTCGCACGCCTGACTCGCACGCTCTGCAACTACTACTCGCCGACATGCGAGGCGAATAAACTATCTTCATCGTCGTCCTATATCTGCCAGCGATCCAGCCGGGTGCTCTGTCACGCGAAGCAGCGTTTCGCATGCAAAACCGGCGGACCGGATAACTACCGGAGCGAGAGAAAGAGAGAAAAGGGACTATGTTGCGAACTCTGACCTCTCTGTGGCGGTTCGGACTCGGTCGGTCGTTATACGTCGGCCGCACGAGGCCCCGTTTTCGCGAAAACGATTGAACAGTTTCGCGAGAGTGTGTACATACCGGCAATGTCCGTGTGTGCGTGTATATCGTCCCGAGAATTGGTTTTATCGATGCAGCGGGGAAGTGGAACGACACTTCCTAGTTCCAACTGACCGTGGGAGATAGGACTCGAGAGATACCGTTCGCGCAAGCCGATTGTGCAAATCTTCAGGAGAAACGAGCAGCGCGCGATCGAAAGGTGAACCACCGACCGGCGTCCGGATGATATTAGTGATAAAAGTTAAATTGCATCGGGTAAACAAGATGCGAACGAGCATGCCTCTGAGCATTTCTCTACTTCGCGTACGTCGAGAATAAACGAACAGGGGAGAGCACGCGGAGCTACGAGAGAAATTGGTGTACGATCGTTTTCGTTGTTGCGAGGAATGTATGTATGTTGTATAATGTATTGACGTAGTTAATAGCGTGATATGTGAATTGTGTGGTTGAAGGAATTTCCGGAAAATGCTTTCGGCAAGAATTGAACATTTATACAATGTGAGCGCTTTGCAAAGACTTTTATTCCTGATATGCAAAGTATATATGTAAATGCTATAAATTTTTAACACCATTTTTATATCGAAATGAAAAAAATTCGGTTATCTATTTATAATCAGTCTTAATTTATTTAATAAAATACAAAAATTAAACAAAAATTATTAAGTGAAAAAATTAATTTATGCCTCTAATTGACTAAAAGATACTAAACTGTTTATAATAAATAATATTCTAAAGGTAAGAAAATAATTACTCCACAATGAGCTTGCCGTTCGTGAAAGAAAAGCGAGAGATCAGTTATTCGAGAAATAATATCTGTCGGTGGAAAAATCTCGAGTAAAGAAGATAGGAGATTATCGGTTTCTCTTGAGAAAAAAAGTCAAGTCTTAGTCGCGGTAGTGGTCTTTTTCTATTCCTCGCGATAGATCTCTGATAATTGACTTCCGTTTCTCGATTTTGAATACGTGACCCTTGATTTTAAGCATCCAGGCTTGACAAAAACGTGCTTGAATTTTTAATTGCAGCTCGTTTCGATGGTTTGATAAGACACGCAGGCGTACCAAAAGTTCTTACTCTCATGATTATATTTTACGTTGATGCAAACTTTTCAAGAATAATTACATTAATCTACCTGAAAAAACTACCAAAAAGTATTTTAAATAAATACTGGCAGGCTTAATTATTCTTTAGGTATACAATGATGATATATACCTTTTTTCATTCCACAGTATCATTAATTTCTACGTTAATTAATCTATACGAACCATCCACATCGTAAACATTTAATAAAATTACGTGATATTAAAATTCTATTCAACCAAAATGTATTTAAAACAGAATTTACAATTTAAACTCGCTTGCAGTTCCGAATCTATCGTTATCTCGATACCTCTAATGAAAAAAAACCTGACTTTATAGTATTCAAAGTGCTATCCATAGGCAAAAGAAGAAAGCGTTTCCCGATGCTTGCGAGAGATTCTACGTACAATTGCAGAACATCATGGAAATGTACAGTCACCTCTTCTCCCTCCTTCCTTTCGTGAGAAGGCAGACAGAGAGAAAAAGAGAGTAGCTCTTTTGTGCTCCTTGCCACTTCACCGGTTTTTATTCAGATATCGCGGAGGCATTTCCGCGACTCAATGAGCCGCGTGCAGACTGTCGACGTGTCGATCGTCACAAATCTGCGAAGAAAAACGAAGGACGTAGGGACGAAAGAGCCATTCGGATTCTGCTACTAAAAATGTATCGGAGCTGGAATATCGCTTGGCGGGACCGAGTCGACCGGATATTTCGCCTCACCATGGAGATCAAACGTTCCCCGATGCGCTCGATGCATCTTGGGAACGACGTGTACGAATACCAGGCTGTGCTGCTTTATTGTCGGACGGCGAGGTTGATATATACATATACATATATATACACACATATACATGATAGAAACAATTCCGCCTCGGGGAAACGTTATTTCTGACCGCGATGCGCGCGATCTCGGTACCTTCCCACCGTACGAGGTACGTCCTTGCCTCGAAAAAAGCCTCGCTCGTGTATCCTTGGCCAGGCGGAGGAAGAGTGCGATAAAAGAGCGAATTGACGACGCGGAGGGCGATAATGTCGTTCATTAAATTCCGGGGTGAAAGCCAGCATAAGGGAATCACTTCCCGTCGAATGTATCCGCCGTTCCGTGAAAAGACAACCCTCGTAAGATTTTCATAAAAGATGAATGACAAGATCGATATATATCGTCGAGATAAAATCACGACGTCTTTGAGAATCCTAGTTATCAGTTCTCTCCTTCCTCCTTCCTGTTTGGGGAATGATAAGTATACATATACATATAGAATAAAAGTAGGATTTTTCGGATATCTAGGTAAAAATATTACTGTTGATATTCGAGGGGCCAGTGTCCCTTGGAAAACATTGAAAACACTTCCAGAGATTTGGAGGATACGCTCGTCAGAGATCTCTTTGACAAATGTGGGCGTAACCGTCAGCGCGATTCAAATAGATAAGAGAATTTTAGAAGAGAAAGAGACCGTTCTGTAAAATGAAATGGAAAACCTGACAAGAAGAAATCGGATGCATTTTGCGAAAAGAGAATCCTAGTTGCTCGACTTATCGATTTTTCAATGAATCTTCCCGGGAGGTGAGTGAATACTTGTCCAAGGAAACACTATCCAGCGGTTTAATAAAGCTAAAACACGTGATATATTTGATAAGCTCTCATCCATCTCTATTATTCCTGTCGGATGATTTTATATTAATCAGAATGTAATGTATATTGAAATTTACGATTCAGCGACTCCATTCTCACCGTCTTTTGAAGATTTCTTTTTTCCAATTATTAACAGTGCACTTTCGAGCGCATATGCTAAATTTCATTCGCGTGAACTTTCTGAATGCACGTATACATATGCATGATCAGAGAACTGCAAAATACAAGGCGCTTGTAATTACAGAATCGCGTGTTTGCTCACCCGATAACGTTCCTCTAGGTGTGGATAACGTCATTTCTATCTAATAATAAAAGCGAATATTGTCGTCAGACACACTTTCTACATAAAGACGTGCGAATAAGGGTGTTTGTTAGTTTACAAATCTCTGCAAAAGCTTTAAAGATCTGATTAAGTACTTTTAGATATAATAGTTCATGAATTTATAAATTTCTAAAGTTTCTTTAACCAAGGATCTTTCTGTATTCAGGCATAAATACATTAGCTCGTAGAGTAAATGTACGTAATGTAAAGCTACGAGATTGTTGAGTCACTTTTAAGCCTTCTATTGTGATGTTTTATCAGTATATAAATATATAATATGAGTAAGTCAATACTTTTTAGCAGTAGATTACTTTAGCAACAAAGAACTTTGCGGCGTGATTGGCATCGTTAATGAAACTGTACGGAGAAAACTGAAACGGATGGGCGTTGTACAATCAGGATCACCGGACAATGCATTCAAATGTATTTTATACGATGACTGTGAATACCAAATATATTTAATCATGTAGGTCAAGGAACAGATATAAGCGTGTATGCACATCCTTACAAAACAATGCAGAGCATAATTGATGTCTTTGATACTAACTTTTCTAATATTTTCCTCAAAGTTTCTATTACGTAAGCAGTAATCAAAGTAATCTTTAATCAGTCGCATATCCAATACTAATTTTCTCACGATCATCTTCCAATCTTTTCATCGGGCAGAGTAAACTTTCTCTTTCTCGATTTGGTACATGAAGTACGCTTGCACAACGTACCTTTGTATAACTGTTTCTCCTGTATTTGCATGTGTATCGCTCGTGTTGTGTATAACGATACGCATACAACAGAAATGGCACGCCCACGTTGAATTCGGGATTGACGTAAGCGAAAGGTGTAGATAGTAGGGAAATACATTGAGAAAACGATTTTTTAACAATAGAACTCTCTTCGTTATTCTAGTTTGTGGAACAAATCGTTCAATTAGTAGCCATTAGTAGTATCTGCAATTGGATTAAACTCGTCTGTCGAGCTTACAAAAGTATGATACGCGAATAAATGAACGAAAATATATTTTCATGAATTTCACTATCAGTGGTAATCATAATCTAATTTCTGTGCAAGATGCAAAGTTCCTGTTTCGTTTCACTTTCCAAACAACATGAAATTTAATAATTGAATTAGTAACCTAATTTAACTAAAGCGCTATATAAATTGTTTGCTGAATATCCATGTGGCGCGTAATATACATCATTCACATTACATAACAAGCAGTTATTAAATTCATATTATTATATATAAATTATTTATTCCATAAAGTTTATGTTATTACGTATTATATAAATGTACATACATACGGGCCAATTAAATAATTGATTTAAATCAAAATTACCTTATATCTATAATTTACTGGTGATATTATTATTGCGCATATCATCACTAATCACTCTATGTTGTTGTTCAGTAAATAAAGTCAGCTCATTAAAACAAAAAAATGATGAGTACTAAATGTTCAATTAATTTCATCGTTTTAAATTTTCAAGGGTGATAAGTTCTCATAGTATAATTATTAATATACTATTATATAAAAATATCTATAATATTAATTCTACAGAATTCTTTCTTCATCTCGATCTCGATTAAGAGTGCAATCTTCTTAACGATATCTTTAACAATACTGAATACACACTAGTTCATGAATTACAAATAATTCCGCATAATGATATATCTTTTTCTTCCTACCACCATCCGATAATTCTCGCATAAAACACGACGCGTACATCACGCTTCAGCGTTCCTACGCATAACGTCCGGCAGGCGTCCAGCGCGATGGCCCCGATGATCCAGTTCAAGGCTAGATCCCTTCGAGAAACACTAAATATACACGGCGCACTTGAACCGAAGGCCAACAGTTACCCTGCTCTGGGTTCTTCATCTTAAGGCGCCGCTTCGCGCACCGGCTCCATTCGTTAAAGCTCGCCCGGGGAATTTATAGGTGCACCGTAAACTCCCGGGAATGAGCATCCTTCCGAGAATTATGAAGAGGACGCACTCGTGATGTGCAGGGCAGGATCCGCCGTTTATCCCGGCGAAACGTCGTGCATCGCGCGAGCAAGTGAGCGAGCGAACGAGCGAGCGAGCGGAATAGAGGACACACTGTTCCCATATCCTCGGTTGTTGCTCGAAGCTGGCTCACACATGGCATGTCGTGGATGCACAGCGACGCTGCAACATCCGCGTTGCACCGTTTTGTTCGTCGCGATGCCTTTCCCGCATGAGTTTCTTTGCGACCCGGCGTACTTTTACGTCGGATTGCACGCGTTTATAACACGCGCGCTCGGCGCCGTGACGGATACGTCGATGGATGGAGAGATGGAACTCCTTTTCCGTAAGCGCGAGTGGAAAAATATGCTAAGTCTTCCGCCACGTACACGCGCGAGAGGAGAGAGAGAGAGAGGAGGCTGTGATAACGTTAAAATTGGATCTCACTAAACAAGCTCTGGGAACTTGAATAAATTTCAATAAACATTGCGGCGTGCTTTCATTCCGTTGCACCGTTCTCCGCACTTCCATATAACCGTGCAGATTCTCACTCGACCCAATTACGTGCGCGATATTAATTTAAACAAATGTCTGGAACGTCCATGTTTCTGCAACGAGCATGCGGGACGAAGCATGCGGATTAGCAGGGTGCGGTGTCTTGATGAAATTTTGCGCTGATGTTTCCTCGCGGAAAGCTTTAATTTAGCGGATACATTCGCTGTAATCGGCTAATTTAATTTCAATTTAACGTGATATCTAGGCGTTCCGTTTCCAAATCCGAGGAGGTGTCCGGGGATATCCGGTTGGATAATTATTCCGCGTTCGCGGCCGAGGCGATTGTTTCCATCGATAATCACGATTATTTGCCGATCCGATATATTTGCAAATCCAGAAACATCGAATCTGTCGCTATTGAACCGCAAGGAGAATCTCCTCCTTTTCCGCCCCAAATCTCCCCGCGCATCACTCAATACGACCGCATCTCCTGATTGCAGCATATGCATTCTATTCGCAATGATTCGCGCGTACGATTCGCGAATAAAAAGCTTATGAGCTTCCACTCGCTAAGTTTTTGCACACGCCGTGCTATTCATCGTGTGCATAAAGGACGCGCGCTCGCGCGCGTGTGCATTCAATGATCGCGCGGGACGTTCTCATTCATTAAGAACATTTCATTTCTTTCGCACGGCCGTCTATTATTTCGCTCATCCGTATCAACATTTGCCGGCTGAATCCAGGATGTAGCATGCGACGTGCGTCGCATCAAGAACACTCCAACGCGGCGCGCTTGCGACTCTCGTGCACGAGACGCTCTCGTCGTTGTAGATTTAAGCATCTTAGATTCGCTATCGCTGAATATGCAACAACGTTATCAAAAGCAAAAGAAATGTTCATCTCCTTGCGAAATCGCCTCGCGAGTTTTCTATAGTAGCGTTCATCGTAAATTTCAATGCACGTCTCGAGAGCACAAAGTCGGAAAAAAGTTATAATTCTACCTCTTCGTGTAGAATCCTTCACCTGCATTATTTCTCATAATCATTTCTTTGGTTTATACAGAGACATTCTTTTTTTAAAATTGAAACAACGTTCCTCGACTTGAAGTATAATCGCAGTTCTTACGGTTATGTAATATTATATGTATAAAAGACCGATGACGAAGCGCCGGACTTTTGAGGAGCTTCCAAAGACTTTCTTTGTTTTGAAATTGCCAATGTCTTACAACATATACGAGCAAACTAATAATTCATTTCGGGGTCGCGGATATTTTCGTTGCTAGACGATGCATCTCGTTTCTCACCGTCTTGCGAAAACCGGGAAATACTTCTAATAGGTAATAAATTATACGTCACTCGCAATTTTACTCACGTAGTGAAAAATATATTTTTTACTTTTTCCTATTACGAAGTCGTATCCTTCGCGTACTTCTGCGTCCTGCCAGCAAGTATGATGGATTGTTGACTCGGATGCAAATTATACGTGTGCAACTTCCTCCGCGAATTATTACGAATGCGCGCTTGCCAAGAAACGGCGTGTGTTTTTGGACGAGACACTTTTCTCTGCGGAGAGAATTCGAAGTATCTTAGAAAATAGAAATATTTTTAGAAAACTATCTGAAAATACCTGGAAATATTTACAGGAAAATTTCGCAATCCCGTTCAAGAAAGAATCTCGACTACGCGCGAGATGTTTGAGAGAGATGTTTCAAATAATAGAAATAATAGAAAGTCTATAGAAAACGATATGTATGCGTGACATATTACACTATGTGCAAAGTGAAATCAGAATAGAAAGGTGCTGTCACCGATTTTTTTTAAGCAATTTAACGGACGTAGAGATGCTTTTCGCAGAGCGGCTTCTCCGGAGTTAATAATCTCGAAAATCAAGGACGCGCGACTATTGCTGTTGCGAAAAATACGAGAGAACCCGACGTTATTTTTGTGAGAAACATTATTATGGTATAAGTTTTTCTCGGGGAAATGCTACTAAATATTACTCAAAACTTTCCTCTTTCCACGTGCAGCTAACTATATCAAGTTTCCTTAAGACTCACCTGAGAGTCGCGATGTAATGTATGAGGTAGCTCGCAGAGAAAGAAAAGAACTAATGCATGCACACATTTTTCGTCCGTGCAATACAATACGAAATGTAATAGACATGAATTTTTAGTCAAAATTTGGTCCAAACTCATTGTCCAAATTTTATTTTGAATCTCGGCGAGACGTGTAAACAATAGGTTCTCATAAGATGATCGTTCATCTTGGCGAGAAACTAAATAAATACTTCGGAAAAATTGACCAACACATCACTTACGAGACCAGTCTCATACAAGAGTTGTACTCTTCATGTTGCTTTAAGGAAGTGGGGAATGTAATAAATTTCTTCGAGCTGGCAGCAACGTTTCCGAGAAGCGATGCTCGTATTACCGCTCAGTATTGCAGACTCGTGCGATTGCACCCGCGCCAGCCACAATCGATATATTTTTCCCACGATACGTCGAAAGCGCCGGTAAAGGAGAGAAAAGCACGAGAGAAAAAAGCAATTATCTCACGCGGAAATGCTTGTTCCTCGTGAATTGCGGATGGTACCGAGCCATTCGTCTTATCTGTTATACTTATGAGATATTATTTTCTCGCCCGATAGCATCGTCGATGATCGCGAATCCTCTCAACAATTTCGCTTATGCTCGACTACAATTGATGCTCGTTCCTGAATCGGTTTCCTGCGTCAGCTGGCATCTAATCGCCAAAAGAGATCGAGTAAGAAGCGTGATTTCTAATCCCAAACTGGCGATGTTTTTTAAGATATCTGTTTTTATTGCCTAAACTCGTGATCTCTTATGTACGTATCAAATGTGCCTTTATATTCTCAGAACCCACTATTAATTATGTATAATACTTTGCAATCTCTAACAGTACAATTTCATGCAGTTTTTTCAATAATTAATTTCAATAATAATTTTCAATCATCTCAGATTTGGAAAATCATGTTAACAACGAAAAGAAAAAAAAGTATCTCAAGAGAGTTTGCTCTCGCATTCACGAAACCAATCACATTTTTCTTAATTTCTCTTATGTAACGCGACATTAAATTAATTTTTTTAACTACGCCAAGTTTAAGACTAATAATAATCCATGCTTATAACGTCTTTGCTCGCTCTGATGCTCTATATATGGAGCAGGTTGGGAAATCGTTTTTCCCAACGCGCAATACGATTGACACGATGAAATGCGTGAACCGGTCATTAGTTTGACCTAATGACCCGCAATTAACGCGTATACGAGAATCGCATTGAGCGGAGGTGCCACTTACCTGCTCCATCCTCTCAAGCATAGAGTGGCGACACCGATATAATGGCTCTAATCACGTAAAACAAGATCGGTCACGCGAAAGTTCCAGAGATTGTGCAATCATATTAATTGCACGGTGCGAATTAATTGCTTATATTAATCAAAAATGTGCACACGAGCAATCGAGAAATCTCAGATTTTCTTACCTTAACTGTGCCGCGCAATTGTTGTGGTAGGTTCCATGTTTGGTCCGTTGATAGTTCAATCTGTAACTTAACGAAAGAGCAAAATGAAAGATCCATTGTACAGTTGCACTCGTTCAACATAGTCTTATTTATTCAGGAGTTAAAAGTAACGTAATAAATATCTTTTTCTATATTTAATGATACCGTGGAAGACCCATTCGACACTGCAGCTCATCGTGAATGAAGAATGCAGTACACATTTATAGTTGCCCGGACGATCGATACAGACGTAAGACGTAAGAGGAGGGCAAGAGTGTAATAAGCAACAAAAGCGCGGGAAATAATAATCCACCGCGAGATATACAGGGTCGTAAAGGCGCACTCCGCCAAAGACGCTACCTTAAAATAAACTCGCGCGCGTTTTGGTTAAACCGACATTTGTATATACACGCGCGAAAGCATCTGCTCGCAGTCAGTCACCTATTTCTGTAAAATCGCTGTGGAAGTAACAGCCGCCGCCGCCGCCTCTGCAGCAGCAACAGCAGCAGCAATTTACAGCCGCATCGGGTGTCATGGGGTTTGCGTAACCGTTCGCGCGACCATATTTTTAATCCAGCAGCGCGTAAATCATGCTTTTAGCGGCGGGAAATCGCTGGTGAGCGAGCGTGCGAGCACGCGCGTAAGTGCTCGCTGTTAAAAGTACTCGTCGACCGGAAAGGAACCTCAAACCAACCACCACCGACCGACCGACCGACCGACCGACCCCGCAATAATGTAATGGGGAAGTTTAATGGCCGTCACTGTGGGCAACGTGCACCGTCGTACGTGCAATAACAATTAGCGACAGAGGGTAACAGATGTTAGCCATGGGGCTTTCGTGCGACCCGGGGGAAGGGCCCGGGGACGGCTTTTTGTTCTCGTGGCGATGGGACATTTCGCAAGAGCTCAATTTGTCGGCTCGTTAAACGAAAACACGTTACACGAGACGCGAGAAACCATGCTTAGGTCTCGATGTAATGCAACACGCGCACGATGCATGGATGTGGCTAAGTACGCCGGTCGTGAATCAGTAAACGAGCCGGCAAACGATCGGCCGATCTATTCTTGTTCTTCTGTCGTACTATATATGCAATGCGGTTATCAGGTTTTCTTTTTTTTGCGAAGGAAGAGAGAGCGACTATTAAAGAAACTCTTAGAGAAAGCGGTATTTAATTGTTACAAATGGCCATAAATCACAACGTTAATCTATTGGAAGTAATGGGGTCAGAAACAGAAACGTGTAATTAACGTAAGTAGAAAAATTTTACGAGAAGATAAAAATAATGTTGAGCTAAAATTTAATATAATTTTAGCACGAGAAACCTTTCCAAAATGATTACGCACGACAGTCGAACAAATATTAACCGAGCACATGCTGCACCTACTAAACAATTAAGTTCTACTGCTAGCGTGGACTGGGTGTGGTAAGACACATCGCGTTGCATATAACGGAGATGGGGATTCAATGGCGCATATAATAATAATAGCAGCGAGAAAAATCAATGACACGTAATACGCATTTGCCTTGGTCGCGCAATATCGTATACTGGATGTTCAATAAGAAAAGAACGAGTACGAAAAAATCCTGTGCTGCATTATAAAAGCCGAAGAGAGTCCGAGGACCGATAAAACGCATCGTTATCAACGAGGGGTGAATTTGGAAGAACCTCGTACGATTTATTTCGACGGGGAAACAAATCGGAGTTCCACTGGTCGGAGAAATTCCGAAACCCTTAATTAAACGCGTAGGCGGCTTTAAATTGTTCATTCGGAAATTTGCATCTTGCATACCGCGCGGGCGAAACGTTCTCTCGTTGTTTCTCAGGGGGTAAACACCCTCAGCCGAAGGACCCATGGGGAAAGTGACGAGAAACGACGGTATGCGCAACGTGAGACAGAGGGAGAAAGGTGCTGCGATCGGCGTCAGTGGAGGATATCGATCACGAAACATTTGCATGGAAATTTCTTGCTCTGCGGCGAATGGCACCGGTTATATTTCTTCTCGCGACCGGAAACCGGATCCGGTACGCGAAATCTCCTCGGATTTCAGCCGGCGAGAGATCGATCCTGCGGAATCGGTCGGTGCTTGCTAAACAGTCGACTGAAAAATTATTCTTATCGTTCAGACACCGTACTCAAATATTGTTTTATATAGTTAAGTAAAGAATATCAAATTGTTAATTCAATAATGAAATACAAGAGATGAAATCTTTTGTCAATAAATAAGAAATATATGAATTATTATTATCAAAAATTATGTTTGCGATGTATTGAAACTTATTCTTCTTAATTATAGTCACATGACCGAAAATGGATACAATTTGCTCTTTGAAGATTTTGTACGAAAGATTGATCTTACAGAGCCGGCTAATTGGCCAGCTTGAACCGACCAAAATTAATTAAGATTCATTGAAAAGCACGACGAGACAAAGGGCAAGCCTCTAATCTAAGAAACGTTCCTTTGACAGACTCTTTTTCCCCTACTTGTGCACACGCGCACGCGAATTTAGGACAGTTAATTAAAGCAAAACCTCCCAGCAGCGTTCCATCTCTCACGGTGAGTTTACAGAGACTCACAAAGCTTGCAGCTGAGGTAAAGCAAAATTAACCCTTAATCTTTCTCATTAACGCAAGAGAGAGAGAGAGAGAGAGAAGTAGAGGAGAAATTTTAATAGAATCGACAGGGGAATAGCAATTTCCAATATTACCAATTAAATACTTTTTTCTTGCAAGCTGCTAATTAAATCAAATACGTAACTTGAGCAGTGGCGCTGAATTTTGACGTAGACTCGGATGAGATTCTTTTATTGTCGCCTGAGCAACGCGGCTCAATGATAGTTAAGGCCAGGATCCAATTATCTTTTACAACTCAGACTATAAAGTAGTTGACTGTGGCGTAGGCAGGCGTATCGCTTATAAACGATGGTCGACGACGAATTGACTCTTTCAAAGCTCTCTTACGCGCTTACGTCATCCTCAATCTGCCACTCGGTCAGACACACACAGACGCACCCACGCACGCACGCACAAGCATACGCTTTAACGCTGCGCAGGCAGACTTTTGCGAGCATGTGTACCGCTATGAATAACCCGGGTGAATCGGGTCACGTTCAATGTTTTTACACTTCTTTCGCGCGAGGTGTTACACGGACGACGTAGTTTGCGTAACACACTCGTGGAACTAACACGAGAATAACCAAAGTATATTTCGAGCTAATTCTGTCTCTTTCCATGTTCCTCCAGTTCAGATAAAATACAGATGATTCAGATGATTCAAAAAGAAAATCTAACACGCATGTCATGAGATGCGTATGAGACGATGCTCCACAAACACATTATCAGGCTCTATCGCGGACACAATTTTGGCTCTCAAATTGCATCGCATTAAACTGCATTCATTACAATTCAATTGCACTGCATAGATTTTTCTCGTAGGATTATTTCGAGTTCAGTAGCTGCGAATTTACGAATGGGGAAGTAGTCGGATAATGTAGAGTACTTTCGTATCGTTTTGGCTTCGAGTCGCCCTCCCCAGCGACTTTTGCGGAACTTTTATTGAACTCGAAAGAGAGACGCAGTTTGTTGGTGACTGCATGACCCTCTCCGTACCCTCAATCGAACAATCACTTTGTTTTCTTTAAAACAGGTACCTATATTATCTTCTACTTTAATTTTCATTCAAATTATTCCTCATTTCTCAAAATTAACATACACAGAAATTAAAATCTGATAAAATTCCTTTTAATTATGATAAAAGATTTATAATATGTAAACTTTTTTCTAAATTCTGATGAAAGATCTGTTGTACAATTATACATATTGCAGCAGATACTGTAGGTATGTGTGTGTGCGCGCGCGCCTGTTCTGTCACATTCCACTAGACTAGACCTGATTAGTGACGTTAATCTCTCCGTGTTAAATAGCGTAAGCCAATTCTGCACTCGCAACAAATCCATGCTGCGCGTATTCCGCCTCGTGCGTCACGATATTTCGCTGTTTCGCGTCTTCCAACCGGAGGCGAACGTGTGAACGCCGAAACCTTTTATGACGGCTTGATTACGGGATTACGGAGGGATTACGTGCGTGGCGCGTATTTAAATCCGAGTGCAAACCCAGGGCACATCTGCGTCTTCGCGACCCCTCTGTGCTCTTTCGTCACGCACGAAACGAGCGAACGTGCACACATCACGCGTGTCTACTTCCTTTCTCTCTCTCTTTCTCTTCAACTTTCTTCCACTACACCTCTCTCAGTCTCGCTTTCGGTCTCGTTGCCTTCCTTTGTTCCCGCGGCGAGACAGGATGACCAGAAGAGGAATATGAATACGAGCCATCGCAAATGAATCGTGCGCTCGCGCGCGCGTGCGCTTGGTGCACCGAGTCTAATTTTAAATCACGACCGTAACCCGTTCGCTTACGATCTCTCTGCTTTTTTTCTTTTTTTATTTCCGGTCATTACGCAAGCCTTGGGCGGAAAATATTAGAACCGGCTGCGCGCAAACTGACGTAAAAGCCGTTCGTTAAATTGCTTGTTTGCACGTTGGCGTTGTACTCAAAATCCCTCTTTTCGAAACAATCCCTATCGATAACGATCAGATCTGACGAACCAGATATCGGCTTGACGAAGACTCGCGAGGAACCATCGACGAGTAAAATCAATATTGCAAGATCGTAAGACCCTATACGCCTCTAATCGCGCATCAGGCGTGACGTGCCCGAAAATGTTCCACGAAATAGAATGTCTCCTCTAGGAATAGCCTTAGACGCGAGATGACGGCCTGAATTTCCGCGAACTTGTGCAAATCGCTTCGCGTGCAGAAAGGGCGAATAAAAGGGGGAAGGAGGAGAGAATGTGGGAGGACGAGAGGGTCAACGACAGCGATCGGACGGCACGACAGCATGTTGGATTTATCGTTGGCGCGATATTCGCGACGTCGATGTGGACGAATGACGCATGGCCAAGATAGAGTTTTGTGCAGGAGCACCTTCACGAGTGATATCACTCGTCCTCCGACGTATTATACGTTGTTACATCCGCGATGACGTGACGATGCGCGATTCGCGAGAGAACGTGGAGAGCGAGAGGTGCGACTCACGTCGTCGTCATTACGGATCACTCGAGTAATTGCGTTGTGTAATGCGAGACCGCGCGCGGATTACACGAGCCCGCTGTGCCCCGTTATCGAAAGCAATCCCGCGAGAAACCAGTCGCCGCCACCGCGGAAGAGAACATTCACTTTCCGCTCTCTCACGGCTGTAATCATCAAAAATAGCAGCGTTCCCTGACGACCCGTTGAACCTCGGCGCACGAGAATATTTTTTTTCAAGCCACCTCACTGAACTATCAAAGCTAGACTTTTTCTCTCTCTTTCTGATAAGCACTAACGCTAATAAATCTAATTGGCAAGAGATCTGGTATAAAATGATATAAAAAGTAGAATAAAATCGATAAGAGGCACATATTACAGGCGAATCAAAAAAAGAGAACGTGTTATTAGAATTTGTGCAATCGTCGAGCATTTAACAGTAATAAACTGATTTTACTTTGAAGTTTTGATAACATCGTTGACTTTCTTGATCTTATGTTATGCAATTTAGAATTTTTACGGTTAACTGGATCAAAGGATATCCAATTTGACATAAAATCGTAATAATCTGCCATGTGCTGCATTCTCTCGTAAATAGAGACGGTTAAAGGAATGCATCGAGGAGGAGGCGAGGGAGGAGAGACCGACGTTCATTTCGAGATCCATATCGGAGAGCGTACACGATATTGCCTTCATAGCTGAGGCCAGGGTCATAAACGATAAGCGGGCCTAGCGTACACAACGTCGAACCGTCGTGGACAAACTTGCTCGGCGTTCCATGTGGCGTCTGCGAGGAAAATAACAATCACAGACAGCTCCTGCGTTCGAATCGCTTAAAACGAATCGAGTTTAACGATCAGAACGCCGACCAGAACGCGCTTTCGAGCTCTCCGACCCTTCAGCATCCCGCATTCTCGCGGTTCAATTAACGTTATATTTCATTGTTCAATTCTGTGCTCTATTTGAGAAACACAGGCACAAAGGCAAAGCAGCTTGTACCAAAAATGATGTAATCTCAATTGAAACATTGCGCACTTCCGGTCCAATTCAAAATGATACAAATTTTATGGCAAAATGATGGAGGATAAAAGATAACAAATATGATGCATTTATTTTCTGTTGAATTATTTAACACTGAATTTTTGCATCATTATCGCATGAGTCGCCCGAATACAAAAACCATCGTTCGAAAATTGCAAAGTGGAAATCGGTAAACAGTCCGCTTATTGTTAGCTTATTGTGCTTTGATAAACGCGACGCGAGCGCAGCTTTTCCGTTTCGGCGCGTTCTCCGCTTCGTATCCGACACGACTCGCAAATTCTAAAACTGCAAGCGATGAATGGAGCCGAGATCGCGAGCGGGAGACGCGCCGCGCCATTTCGCGCGTCACGCGATCGAAGAGTTACGCCGCTCCGCTCGCGTCTCCGCTCCGAAAACGCGCGAGCGACTCGCGCCCCCCTTCGAGAGGAGAGGAGGGGAGTTTCGAACGCGCGGCTGTTCGATTGAGCTCTGTGACGTTGGCATTGGCACGCTCGCGTCACGTTCGACGCTTCCTGTCACACGGAAACGCTTCGCGCGAAAAAAACGCACGCCGACGACGCTCGGCGCGGCGACGACGACGCTCGAATTTATCGAGCGGAGCCTGAAAACGCGCCGCGCTTACATCCGTGCACGCACACAGGCAAGGCAGGCAGGCATGCACGCACGGACGGACGGACGAACGGACCGATGGACGACGCCTCGCGTCGCGGCGCCAAGAGCGTCGCGCGTTCACCCTTCTCACCTTTTCTAGTACGACGGTCGCGACTCGGGCCTGGGTGTCCCGAAACGACGGCGACGGCAGCAGCAGCGGCAGCGGCAGCGATGCGGTAATCCAATATGGCAGCCCACACACATGTCAAAACAAACGCACCGAGCGGGAGCGGAGCGCGCGGCCGAGACGTGCTCCGGATTCGAATCGTTCTCTACGCCGATCGAGCCTTCAACGGCGCCGACACGTGTCGACGCGAACGACGCGTCGCGTCGCGGGATCGCGACGCCAGGACGACGTGCGTCGCGGAATCACTGCAAGAGAGTCGGGCGATACGAGCGATGCACGAATGACTGTACGAAGAGCGGAACAGAGACGGAGAGAAAGGGAGAGAAAAAGCCCGACACGCGCGACACAACGCGTACGCTGCAAGAGCCCGCCGTCGACTGCCAGCGAGACGCGCCAGGCAGCGGGTGCAGGACAAAGGGTGGGGGAGAGTCGGCGAGACCTCAGTGGTGCTCAATTGGCGTCCCGGCCCTCGAGACTCACCCTTGTCTTCTTGTCCATGTCGCCTCGCCTCGTGTATCCCTTCCTGCATATATTTGATATCTTTTTGTTTACGTGTAACCTCCGTGCAATGTTTAGCGCTTTAATATGGTAAATATAATAAGCAACTGCGCTGGGTATGGTACTTATGCACGAGACTTGTTTTTCTATGTATTTGCGCGGCAGCGTTTTACGCAAAATGAAATTTGCGGTTTATGATGTGCTCATTTGCATATTGAAACGCGGAACATGGTTTGTCAATTTCTATCGTGTCATGCTTTTGTGAGAATTAAATGATTCTTAATATCTTTACATTTAATAGTTATTTCATTAGCTAAAATAGTGTTGAAGCGATCTGTGAAACTACTCATATATTCAATATATTCATTCCTTTTCGCTGTTTACTTGTCGGTTTTTTAAGCTATTATATAGAATAGAATTTTTTCATCAGCATAATTTTCGCGTTAATACCTCAACTGCGATGTAATAATAATTTATTGCTCGGCATGTAGAAATCAGCGAACGGAACGGCAGCGATTAAAACGTTAACTACTAGGTTGCGGCTACGTTGCTTGCACTCAAACTTGCTGAAATTCAATAAAATAATTACGCTTGATATAATACGCGAGTAACAAGAAGGTGTAAGAAGCTACGGGTGGTACAGACGATGTGGAGGAGTTAGCGAGCAAAACCGGCAGGCATTAGCCAAAAGGCAGCCATTAGAACGAGAATTACAAGCACAAAATCGTGCACAGTTGCAAACCGTGATAGATAAAAGCACAAAATTCATTCATTTTCGATTTCGTGTCTTAGACATATAAGTCCCCAGCAAACACAAAATAAAACTGTTATATTGCTCTGTTATATATTGATTATAATAATATAACAGTAATATAACTTAAATATGTGATGTTATATAACTTTAATATTTGCATATTATGTCTATGTTATATACCATTTTTAACATACAGATGTCGAGTCGTCCGCTAGATGGCTTCCGTTTCTCGTATGCAAAATATGATACAAAATATGTATAAGAACGGTGATCACGGCACGGTACAACTTGTATTATAAGTCCATTTCTACAATGAAGTGGTACATTTTTGAACGAATAATAAATAAGAGCGAAGTACTAACTCCTGCATAACGTTTAGGAAAATAAATTAAACACAAACCTATAGTTGTAGAAAGAGGAAGAAAGAATAATTATATTTCATTTATGTAACATTTAAGTAACATTTTAGTAACATGTTATATTACTGTTATATTACTGCAATTTCGTATGAGTGGGAAATTACAACTAACATATACATTACATGTAACGAACATGTTATATTGCGTGTTACATTCTGTTATATTATGGCAATATCACTGTTATATGACTGTGTTTGCTGGGTCTATAAGCATTAAATATATTGTGCTATAAATAAACATTGATCGCGCGATAGGTAATCATTATCTCTATTATGAATTTTTCTTGTCTTAAAAATCACATAAAATCTTAACTAAATATTTAAACCAATTTAAACTAAATTCTCCTTGTAACAAAGTGTTGAGCTCAAAGCTCGAACTGCATTAAATCTTACAAAGACTTTTTGCGATAAGAAATATACAATTTTGCAATATAAATACGATAATATTATGTTCAAAGTATTAATCCAAAATATTATTTCAAATTATCCCATTTCGCTTGTTCCAGCAATGTTCGTCACTTGTTGAGCACACATCGAGGCACTAATACGCGCGTAAAACGGGCGAGGAAAGAGCAATTAGAGCAATCAAGAGTCGTCACAATCCGGCGACACTCATCTTCTCACAATGTGCACCGCATCGATTCGTCCTCGAGCAGGATCTCGGTGCATACGTATCCTGTCCTCTCTCTCCTTCACCCTTCCCTCTCTCTCTCTTCCTGTCTCTTGCGCTCTCTTGCGAATGGGTCATTTAACGTTCTGCCCCACATTTCCGCGTGGCGCGTCTGTTCGGTTGGGAGCGGAGTCGCTGCTCGTTTCCCGCACAGACGATAATTCGGGGTGGAAGGAAATCGATGCGACGCCCAGGCGAGAGAGTACGCGAAATTCGACCCTGGTTTATGGCCGTATTACGACACGATTGGTGCGTTTCGCATCAAATCGCGGAGGGGTGGTTTGCGATCGCGAAAACGCCGGGCTGAACGTGCGGGAGATGTGCGTTGCGGCGGAAAAGCGGCGACACGTGGCCAGCTTGTTTTGCAAAATATAATACAACGTTAACGAGTACGAGTGCGCCGGTCGTTCGCGCTCTCCTATAACGAGACGCGAACTGTGGAATTATCGTTTTCGCACGTACGTGCGGAATTGTTGCCGATCCGGCGTTGCGCACCTGAGATTTCGCGGGTTCTCCAGTAACCCGATTACTTCCGAACGATCGGCGGTGAATTTCGTTAATTGTTATCGAGTTTTATTTGCAAAATTTCCCGGCATGAGTATTCGCAGCGTGACAAACAGCGACCTGCCCGAAATTGTTTGCGACGAAATTCCGAGCACGCGGCGATGTTCCAATACCACGTTTTCCGATGCGTGTGCTTCCGGGATGACATCGCGCTTCTCTACGTGTCACGCAAAATTTCGCATCGATCGCGCGCCGATCGTATCGTGCTTGGAGCACGAAGAAGCGGATGTTACCTATATCTCGCACGCTTTAAAGAACCGTACGCGAATCGTACGTTCAATTACGATAGTAATTATGCGCGTGTGTTATATCGGCGTATCTTTACGAGTACTGCTCTATTTCGTGCGCCAATCCCTCAAGCGTTGATAATGAGTTCGAGTTTGTAATGGTGGTAACGATAGAAATAGCGGACTATTAGTAAAAGCATTGCAGTCATATCTGACAAGGAGTATTGCATGTGACGTGGTTTTTTAGAATAATGTTACGACGAAATTCTCGCAAATGTTTCTATGTGAAAATATTGATGGATTGATACGATGCAAGGTGCAATTAAAGATTCGCTTTTAACGATCTTATAAAATACAACGTAAACTATAAAGTGAAGAGATGAGCAAAAAGTAATTGGCAAGAAAGCGGAAGCAATTAAAGACTGAAGAATGTTAAATGAATTCAAGCCTCCTCTCGTGTCGCACAGCGACAAGAGTCAAGAGAGATCAATGTAGTCACAAGAGATGATAAATCGCTATCGTTTCGTTATTTCACGAGTGGAATTTACAGGCTACAGACAAGACGGACTAATCGAGGCGTTCTGCCGATTCTTTTTCTGCGTTTTACATGCAGAGATGTTTTTCGAAGTCTTGAGAGCCGTCTTATGTGCATATGCAAATTCAGTAACTCAACATTCGGTAATCGTTATTTTTAGATAGAGTTTCGCATCAGAGAGAGAAAGTGAGAGAGGGTGACCAGGATCTATATTTATTTCTTTGACGATGCGCAAAATCTCTCATCTCTAACTACATATATATATTTCAAGACATATACTTATAAAACAGTTATTGATTAATAATCACTTATCAGAATCAATTGCATTGTTTAATTTGAAAACAGACTTTCCAAATTAACCAGTGGATCAACACATTCAACACTGTAATCGTAGTTAATATCAGCCATACGGCGTATCAAGTGATACAAAGCATCAATTAGTGATCAATTCATGCGTTATCACGATATTTTATCAATGAAATATTAACGAAATATTTGCTGATGGAAAAGATTTTATTATCATAACAACAGATATGAGGGATCAGCCGCGGAGTGACTTTATTAGCTATATTTTTATATTGGCTATATATTTATGTATAGACTTTATTATTTACAATTATATTCGTGTATCCCTGTAGACCATACGCAAAGCTGCCGTTTGTCGAAATATCTGCATTAAAAAGTATACATATCTAAGAAGGTGCGTATCTAAGAATGGCTGCATTCTCGACACGATAGGGGATGGCGAGCTCGACCTAGGAGAGCCGGCAATCGATTTCTCGATTAATCGTTTCGTCGGAAGACGGCGCGACTGAAGTCTCACCCGATGATGAGGTGCGCGCCGACCCTTCGCGCGTTTCGCCGGCTGCACGGGTTCGCAAAAAAGAAGATATGATGCACGCACGAAGGGTTCGATCGCACCGAAGCGGATTACGTCGTATAAAGTACGATTTATTGTTTCGCAGGAGCTCATAATCAAAAACGCTCAGCCCTTGAAACGTTACTCGCCCCATGACGATATCATTTTTAACTGTTTCAGAGTGCCTTGCCATTATAAGTATTAATCAATAAAATGAAAAAAATTGTATTTATTTAAGTGTTCGAGCATTGAGAGTGCAGTACTTGAAAAATGTAGGCATTTCTCACTGCTTAATTTAAAAGAAAGAAATGATGAAAACCTCGACTTTAAATAAATATCATTGATCCGACTTACTTTTTTTATTCAATTTGCAAATGATAGCGAAAGCTCTTATGCTTCTTTCAATTTCGCGTGGTTAACCCAACAGAATTGTAATTCACGATTTAATTACGGATATATTTGACAAGTGTTAATAAGTATTCATGGAATCTCGTTTAATTAATAATAATTACTGGATATTGAAAACCACCAGAATCCATTATTCTTTCTCTCAACGTTTAATTTTGTTCATTGGAATCAGTAGTCTAGTCTCGCGCCTTGAACAAGAGAATTCTGTCGACGAGAAATTCGCCGAGAAAACTCGTCGGGGCCTCGGTACTGCTGGATGACGGTTCAAAAGAGCGCCGCGTTAGTGAACAAAAAGGCGGTGCAAAATAAAAAGAACAGAGGCATTGTATGCAGGCACGGTGCAGGATTGTGCGTCGTAAATTCATTTCGTCGTCGACGTCGATCTCTTTTTCGTCGCTGCAACGTCGGTGTAATCAGAGTACAGCGATGCATGTCGCCACGCAAGGAATTCCGGATTGCCGAAATGCTTCAGAAAGTATGAGAACACCGACACGCAGCATCACGTTGATAAATGATTTACGTTTTATTTTTAATCTTCTCTTTATTTATATTCGTCACGCAAGGAATGTAATGATCGGGAATGTAACAATCGATCAGCGATGGTAATATCTCGCCAAGATAGGTATCATGCGAATTGTAACGTTCGAATCGTAGCACACAGATCACTGTAATGCGCCACGTGGAAGAAACGATGGCTCAGGCGTACGATAGTTAAATTTGCGAACGTTTCAGCACGGAGCGAGCTCCGGCGTTCCTGAGCGGTATCTTATTTACTTTACGCCGGATATATTTGCGCATAAAGCATTAGTTCAATTTGCAGGCGTCGCTAGAGTTTACCTTGCTTTCACATTTCCAAGTTCGGCTGCATTATCGCCACTTAAAACGTTTCTACTTCGAGCTGCAAACGCCGAGACCGAGGCCTGAAACAAAGCGCCAGGTCTGTGCGGATTCGAATGAGAGCGCACTTACTTCGAGTGCATTTTGTTTCAGAATTTCACATACGTCTCGCGCGCGAACGGCAAGATGCAAAAATTTCGGCGTATTCCGGGAAAATAGCGAGTTTTTCGAGGAGGAATTTTTTTCGAAGACTAAAGTCAACTTTAAGGTAACGAAGAGACCTGCGAGATCGGGAAGAAAAAACGGGTGGACGTTTAATTACGGCGAAAGCTTTTTAGCACTCTCGTTAATGATTCACTTCACGATATAATTATATCCTACTACGAGCAATTCACAAAAATTCTTTCAATTCCTCGGAGATATTATCTTCCGTCTTATTGATATTTTGCAGTGTTCTCGAGATGTACGCGAGGAGAAAAAGAACTCTAGAAATAATTGACGATTTTTTATTATTTATCAAATAATACTATTTTAACGAGAATTTTTGTAGAAAAAGAAATTTAGAAATTAAAATAATGATATCTTGTATGCTTTAAAGATAAAACTTGTCACGTATAAATCTTTTAATATTCGTGTTGTTCGGTTTTTCAAAAATAATAATTGCATAAATAATGTAATCGTTATTTATTACTTTTTAAAAATTATCTCCTCGTTTTATGAGAATTTTGTACCTTTCAACGTATAGATAATAAGAAAAACACATAATGAAAAAATATATGTTTCACATAGCGCATTTATTATTGTGAAAGTTCAGCTCGTTCCTGCCAAGTTGCCTCAACGTCACTGCGCGACATAACTGGCGGAAAATGTGAAAAATTGTTGGCACGTCCGTTTGAAATTTTAGCTACCATCTACACGGTCTGCCCGTTGCATATCCATCCTTTTTTCTCGCACATTCGCATTCCACATTCACGATTAATACAACAGCGATGCCGAATCCGTAGTCGACGGTATTTCAACACGTCGGCTTCATCGCCGACAGATAAGCAAATTAATGATCGTTTTGTCGATGGTTACACAAAAGCTAACTGGAAAAATAACTCTTACCGGACGTTGCTCTCAGAGAGACAAAATCTACATCCTGAATCCATAGATAAGTTTATATCTTGATTTGTTCAATGATATATATAAGTACCAATTTTTAATAAAAAATATAAATACGAGATATATGAATACTAATAATCAATATATTGGGTCGTCCGGAAAGTTCGTGCCGATTTTGAAGGAAAATTCAAAGGCAACATTTTTTTATGTCGATAAATATTTATTGACTTATGTATGCACCGTTTTGTTTCACAACCTTTGTCCATCTTTCACGCAACTGGAAGATTTCATTCTCCCAGAACTTCTTAGGTTTCTCGGCGAAAAACTCCTCAAGGTGGTTTTTATGTCGATCAAAGAGTTGAAGTTCTTGCCGCTAAGAGAATTTTGCAAAGACCTAAATAAGTGAAAGTCTGAAGGTGCAATGTCTGGTGAATACGGTGGGTGAGGTAGCACATCCCAGCCAAATTCCAACAATTTTTGTCGGGTAGTCGAAGAAACATGAGGTCTGACATTGTCCTGATGGAACACGACGCCCTTCCTATTAGCTAATTCTGGACGTTTTTCCTGAATCGCTGTCTTTAATTCGTCCAGTTGCGAGCAGTACTTATCTGCATTTATCGTTTGGTTGTGTGGTAGGAGCTCATAATATAGGATTCCTTTCCAATCCCACCAGACACGGAGCATGACTTTTTTTGGATGAAGGCCGGCTTTCGGAGCGGTTAATGTTGGTTCATTTCGCTTACCCCAGGATCTTTTTCGTTCTACATTGTTGTAAATGATCCATTTTTCGTCACTCGTCACTAATTGCTTCAAAAATGGTACGTTTTCGTTGCGCTTGTACAGCGAGTCGCAGATGGAAATGCGATCCATTAAATTTTTTTCGGTCAAATTATGCGGAACCCATACATCATAGCGACTTACGTAACCAAGCTTCACTACATGATCGTGGATAGTGGTTTTCGATATTTTCAGTATCTCTGCTAATTCACGTGTCGTGTAGCGCGGGTTATTCTCGATCAGTGTCTTGAGTTGGTCATCATCAGTAGTAGAGGGTTTGCCCGAGCGTTCTTGGTCTTTAAGGTTAAAATCACCAGCTCTAAACTTAGCGAACCACTTACGTACGGTTCTTTCAGCTAAAGCGCCTTCTCCGTAAACAGAACATATCGAATTTGTTGCTTGTGAGGCATTTTTGCCTTTCCGGTAATAGAAAAGCATCAAGTGTCTAAAATGTTCTTTGTTTTCTTCCATCTTCAAAAGAGTACAAAACTGACACGAATCAATTTATCTCAAACAACTTTTTTCCTAAAGATGCGTTGAAATGTCACCTTTAAGCATGTGTATATAAATCGTATGTTTTCAATAACATTGATATATTCAGACATGTTCCAACGCCATCTATTAAAAATCGGCACGAACTTTCCGGACGACCCAATAATTTATAAAATGCTATATGCAATTACAAATAAAAATCTATCATTAAAATTAGATATGTCTATATAAAATATATTAAGCAAATACTGTTTTGCATAAAAGATCCGAGAGATATCTATCATGTTTTCAAGAGGAGATACAGCAGGATATTTCGAAATAGCATAGTATGTGCAATGTTCGCTGGTACATTGCAGCAACAACTTGTCGATAAAGTCTTGCAGAGTATTGAATTAACATACGTTGAAGAGGGTTTCATAGTTCTACATCGTTACACTCCGTTATAGTCCACATTGCAACTACTTTAATCTATGTTGTTCGTTGCCAACTGCCCGAGAACAATCGAGCGGAAAGAGGAAGTATCAACCAGGAGAGTGATCGATTTAAGAGAAACAAGAGACTGAAGCTAAAGTTAGCAGAAAAAAACAGTAACTCTGATAACAATATTCGCATTTAGCTGGTGGCATCTGTAAGTACTATATTAACATGCATGTTTACTGTCATTTACATTTTGTTTTTAACAAAACGAATTCTGCGTTGACAAATTTCGTGCTTTTATCTGCGAATCTCTCTACGAATTTGTGTTCCTCGCGTTGAAGTTTTGTTAATCCCTTACGGTATCCTTAACGTCGCGTGGTTCATCTGGCGACGTACGAATCAGCTCACGGACGAGTGCGTGCGCCTTCCATACCATTTACTCGGAAGGTCTACAATTTCGACTCGCAGTACCCAGGGCGAGTAAAACCGCAGGCCGCAAGTGCATGGCTTACCGACGGTCACCGGAGACTAAACGGCTCTCGGCTTTTAAACGGTGATATTAGTTAAGTTTTGCAGCGAGTCAAGCGCGCCCGGGCGCGGGCTATTCCATGCTGAGCAGTTGCAAATTAGTCAGGAGAGAAAGGGAGAGAGAGAGAGAGAGAATATATGCATTTTAATGTGCATCATTTATATTCGGGCACAATCGTTGCAACATCTCATCTATCGCGTTTCCGCATTTCCACAGGCTACTTTCTCTCTTCCTGTCTCTCTTTCTCTTTCTCTCTTTCTTGGGGCAAAGCTCGCGCAAAACTCGAGGAACGCGAGAAAGAAGCTGATAATCTTCGCGTTACACGCACAGCGTGATTCACCGACGTGCGTCGTCATCTTCATAAAACTCGATGACTAACCGGAACTATCGCGACAGATTTTGCAATTCGATGAAATTTCCGTTGCATAACTCTCGATCGTCGTGTAATGATTCGTATAAATAATTTCCACATTAAATTTATCTGGTTTTCCTGGCGATGGATTACAGATTTACGTTGCACAATTTTTCGACGACGGATGGGATCTTCAAGAACAAAGTACCTTTTCTCTTGTTCCCCCAAGGGGAAAATAATTTCGTTTACAAAGGGTTAATGCGTTGTCGGGGTTAGCGCTGTGTCGGCCTAGCGTTTCTTGCGATTACGCAAGGCGATTAAACTCCGATGCGAAAAGCAGTTGGGGAACAGTGGCCGTTAGTCTCAGATAGAGACCGAAGGGGAGAAAGAGAGAGAAATGGGACCAGGGAGTCTAGCAATGGAATTCAAACCAT
This sequence comes from Ooceraea biroi, assembly GCF_003672135.1. Lineage (NCBI taxonomy): Eukaryota > Metazoa > Arthropoda > Insecta > Hymenoptera > Formicidae > Ooceraea > Ooceraea biroi. Next base: position 11,927,231 of record NC_039510.1, read on the forward strand.
TACGAACGACGAGGACCCTTGCGTTTGACAGTGACGTGTAATTATGAGGCATCGTCTAAACAACTCGACTGCAACTTGTCACCGGACGAAATTGATTACGTCGTTTCTCTTTCCCCGTCTCTCTCTCTCTCGCTCTCTGGACCAAGCTCCTCGACAATGAGACGTCGTAGATGTCTTGCGAACGAAGTTACCGTTTCGCGACAGACATCTGTTGCTAATCCGAATAGCACGATGCATTCCGTTTCTAATCGTGGATGAGTAGACAATGGAGGAAGGTGCAAGGAAAAAGAGACCGTACGACCGTGCAATCTGCGAAACCGATCGGTTAAAGTTCGTCCTTCGCAGTCGATAAACGACACCTCCTCTCGAAAGTTGGGGCGAGTTATCTCCTGGCTTCCTCGGTGCGCGAGCTGCATTATCAGTACGTATCCGAAAGTAAATTCGGCGGTCGGTTGCCGGGCATCGATTTTGGCTCGAAGGAATTAAATGCACGCGCAGTTAATTCACCGGGATGTATGAGTGGAAAGAGAAAGTACGTGCGGAAAGTGCGAATTACCAGGGAACTCGAGCGAACGTGAGCTACATTAGTACAGAAAGATCGGTCTATTGTACTCTGCAAATTTTAATATTCTATATACAATAATCTCATTTTATCCGCATTATTTAGCTGTGGAATAAGAAAATGATAAAAAGAGGGTAACTTGCAGATGACTAACGTAAGTTAAGCTAATATTGACAAAATCATTTTCGTTAATCGATGCACTATAGCTGAGAAAAGTTTTAGGCCTTTTCCTTGCTCACGAAGACTGCCCGAATGGCATCCTTTTAGATGGAAAGAAGGCGAAGGAAGTCGACGATATCGATGTTGGAAAGGAACATTAAATGGAAAAACGCGTTCTATAAAAACTGGTCGGTGGACTGCCATTCGAGGAAAAGAGGTCGACCAAAACGAAGGCGGCCTTTGCTTCGACACCGTGTAAATGTCAATGCAATTACCGGCAAACGTACAGACAACAAGGTGCGCCTAACTAAATTAGCTTAGACCTTAAAATACGGTTACCTTTATTTGCTGCGAACTGAAACTTGAACGCTGAAAATTCGTATCGATTTTGCATGGAAAAGTATCATTATAATACGACATTAACACTATCGATAATTTTATTTCGAAATCGATAGTAATAACTGTCAACATATAATAACTCTTGACCTCGTGCTGACAATAATCGTCAGACCTTGAAGAAGTATACAATACTTTCTCTTACATAGAAGTCTGTTTAGGATAATTCAATAAAAACAAGTTTGGTTGCTAAACGAGTAAAATGTTATTTCGCGGCAGGCATCAAGTTGATAAACTTAATTTCTCATTGTGATAAACTCAATTCTCTCACTGCCAAGTATACCTTGAGATTATAGCACCGTCTGGCGCGATCGAGGTTACCGAATGCGTTCATCGTTGCGTAACTCCCCTTTAAGCACATGTGTGACTCAGAAAGAACCGATTATAGCATGACACGGAGCCATGAACTACGTACGTGCCGAAGAGGAACAACACTCGGCGGGAACAACAAAAACACAAGGTCCTGTACTTTTGTTTCTGCATGAAAACTTGTCTCGCTCAGCTCAGAGAAACGTCTCGAGGCAATCTTTTCTGAATCATGTTACAACACTGCAGCAGGACGAATATTGTTAACATCCGTATAAGAATGTATATTCTGTGCATAAACATCAAGTAATATTATAATCATGTCTTTAATTAAAAAGAAAAGAAGCGAAAGAATATCATGATATCGCACATTTGTTCAAACAACAGCGATATTATTAATATGTTGTCATTTCACGCTACATATGTATTAACTGCACATATTTAAGAAGAGTTCTCAGATAGCAAATATCAAAATTAAATGTTTGAAAGCAATTACCAGAAGCTTGATAGACCTGGCTTTCAATCGATTACACATACATTTGTGAGTACTTAGCATTTAAGCACAGCAAGAGAATAAATTGCTTGCCATAAATTACTCAAACGTGCATTCGTATTTCTATGATATATTCGTCGAATAATTCCAGCATCAAGATAAAACCAAAGAGCACAGCAATGAGTTCTCTGGTCCCTACGGTGAAATCCGCGACGTCGGCATGAGCGTGTTCCATTATGTGTGGGTGGCAAGCAAACAGCAAGAAAGACCGACCTTGATGGCACACACGCGATCCTGTATTTAGATACGAATAGGCGTTTTCCGCTTCCAGGGTGAAGAAGGTTTCTAGACTATCTGTGGGGAACAATTCTGAAACGTCGCGCACTTCCGCCTCGCGTGCGATCAATTATGAGAGACGGAGAAAGGAAGATCTCTCTTAGCGGGCGACACGCGCGAAAAACGCGAAACCGATTCTGCGCGTCTGTCTTTTACGTGCGTTTCTCCCACGAATCTCCTCACAATTAGATTCGCGTGACCCGGAATCGTCCCGCTAACGGAGAAAGCGATAAAGCGACCGTTCTTGCAGAGTACATGCTACACATTTGTCAGAACTTTGTTCATCGGAACGATCTCTCGAAGCTGCACGCCGAGAAAATATACTTCCCATAGCGAATTTATTACCCGATCCTTGAATGCGCCGATGCATACACCTTTCCTGTCATAAATCCTTCGCCCCACCGATGTCTTTCATAAGTTCGCGGATCCGCGGGTAGCAAATCTCGGCGCAAATCTCCTTTCTATGCGTGTGCATATATTTTGCACTGCATATGCGTAGATATTCAAAAATGCAGACGTAGAGTTTGTTATATCCCTCGTGTAATATACTAAATAAAAATATAATATTGCCTCGAGGATGCTTCTCCCGGCACGGCACGAAACATTGATAAAAATAGTAGGCAAGCTAATCACCAAAAATGTTAGTCAACGGGGACTATCATTTGTCTGGTCGCAGTCCATCAACATCCTGCAGCAACCTACGCACATTCATACTTCCGTAGACTTGTGTCAAGTGTTGAATGTCAATGGCCCCGAGAAAATGACTGTGGGTTGGAGAGAGTTGTAACATCGAATCTCATGTATGTGTGTACGTGTGTGCTGCAAATATAATTTAGTAATATTATTTTTCTCTTTCCTACAGAGCGGAATGTTTCTGGCGCTAGCTTGCGCGGCGGCTTTTACCGTGGAAAATTATGTTTCGATTTAGCCGACATTCTGTTCAGTACACAACCGGCTTTCAAAAATCTTTTTACCTATTTATATACCATGAATGGTTACACTTTATGACCTAAACGGCAGCGCTCCGTGCAAATGTTTATGACGTCTTAAAAACCGCTGGAGTGCGTCGTCAAGTGCGTGCGAGTGCATATAACAATGTTGCAATTTTCAGACGCAATTATCTCCTAAGAGCACAAGGGCGCCAGGATCATGTTTAAGATCTCACGGCGAAATTTGCTGAAATTCCGGCAAAACTAAAATTGACAAAACTGTATCTATCATGGATGATATTGACGCATATACAGGATGAGGCACCTAAAACAGGCCACCTGAATATTTCGGCTGTTATTGGCGATAGAAAAAAATGTGTCAGACCAAACTTGCATGGTTTCGAGGGACACATAATTTGTTCTAAATAGTTTTTTATTAGGTGGACGCGTAGAGGTCATATGAAGGTCACCTTCGTTTTTTTAAATGGTATGATATGTTTTTTTACGTACCATCTAGTAGAACATTTGAAGATGCGCACATTGATCTACGGGTCAAAATCATTCAAGGTCACTGAAGGCCAACTGCAAGGGCAAATAATTTACTTTATATTGCCTAGAGTTCTCTGCTATTGAAAATACCGTAAATTTAGAAATGAAACAGTTCTAGCCCTTAGAATGTTTTTCTTTTCCGAGAAGTTCTGAGTTGATGATATCATTGTTTTTTATATTGCCTAGAGTTCTCTGCTATTGAAAATACCGTAAGTTCAGAAATGAAAAAGTTCTAGCCGTTAGAAATTTTTTCTTTTCCGAGAAGTTCTGAGTTGTTCATATCATTATTTCTTATATTGCCTAGAGTTCTCTGCTATTAAAAAGACTGTAAACTCAGAAATGAAAAGGTTCTAGCCGTTAGAAATTTTTTCTTTTTCCGCGAAGTTCTGAGTTGTTGTTATCATTATTTTTTAGATTGCCTAGAGTTCTCTACTATTGAAAATACCGTAAATTCAGAAATGAAAAAGTTCTAGCCGTTAGAAATTTTAGCCTTCAGTGACCTTGAATGAATTTGACCCGTAGATCAATGTGCGCATCTTCAAACGCTCTACTAGATGGTACGTAAAAAAACATATCATACCATTTAAAAAAACGAAGTTGACCTTCATATGACCTCTACGCGTCCACTTAATAAAAAACTATTTAGAACAAATTATGTGTCCCTCGAAACCATGCAAGTTTGGTCTGACACATTTTTTCTATCACCAATAACAGCCGAGATATTCAGGTGGCCTGTTTTAGGTGCCTCACCCTGTACACACACGCGCGCGCGTACATACATGCGAAGACCGATTTTAATAATATGCAAATCGCAATCCGACATTCTTAAATAAGGTATCGCGATCGCAGGACGCGCCATACGGCAACCATACGCTAAATGATATTAATGGAACGTTTTAATCATAGAGAGTGTCAACGACCTCGCGGGATTCGAAATGACGTAATTCCATAATAGCCATCCAGAGGACTTTAGAATCCGAATAAAGCGCGACGGTTTCAGACTGGCTCCAGAATCCTTCGCGTGTCCCGTGGGACTGCTCATCTACGGACTTTATAATTATAATTACGAGCGTAAGCGAAAAAGCGAGAAGAAAAGTTCTCAAACCGGAACGTCACAAAAAATTCACGGGAGACACGTACTCGCGTGCATATTGAAAAATATTGGTCGAGGTGTACAGCTTATCGGGGCTCGTAATTTATCGCACCTGGGAGGAACGCGTAAGGGAGGTTTTTTTTAAGCCTGAGGCACCATAAATCGCGCACGCTAACGCGATTCGTTTCGTTACGGTATAAATGACCGCTTTATATCGCGGCGCAATGCTGCATCGAGATCGATGCGGCGGAACGTTTTACGCGCGCGTGAAATTCGATCTCGGTAGACACGGGCGAGCGATTTTGCAGAACATGACGACGGAGCTCTCGTTATAATGTCTTAAATGTGTTATCGATAAGTGCCATGAATCTGGCTCAACGTTAGGTCGGAACCTACGTTGCGTGTACCTCTCATTAAGCTCTCATTAGCGTTGGGATTTTTCTCGAGTGCGCGGTAAATCCGCAGTCTTGTGCTTACTCCGCGCGGTATATAAGGAGCAAGTACGTATTTATGCTGAGAACAATGGTTATATATATTAAGAGAAAATTGCATGGATCTCTTGGATTATAAATTTTGCATAACGACGATATATACTGCGTACTTTAATACACATCTTGATGTCGCCACGATATTCTTTTACTTTGCTAATGTACTCAGCAATGTAGCATTTCTTTCATTTCGTACAATAGAACACGTATATACGCAAAATTTACTTCCATTATAACAAGTATGACAAAAACGAAAACTTAAACATAAACTTGAAGAACGATAGAAGTTTCAGACAGAACGACGTTAATGGATTGGATTCGGTTGGCACTCATAAACGGTTTCTTTTTCTAGAATATGTATACAATACAATCGATATCATCATTTTTATGGTTCAAGCGATTATAGAAGCGTATATAATCTGCTACGCATATAATCTCTGCTAAAGAATAAAAAATGTATTTATATTTATAATATACATACATTATAATACGAATTAATAATACGAATCGATCATTTAAGGTCACGTGTTTCTAGCTACAGAAAAAGCCAATCAATAGAGAGATGTATGGTGTGTACAGACAATACCTGTTATTTGAAGCATAGCGTTCAAGACACAGGCCGATGAACAGCACGGGCTGCGACTTCTCCAAGTTTCCATTTTCGATCGACGTCTCGCCGGAAGAAAGTTTTTCTGAGTCAAGCTGTATTCGCGACCCGACCTAACTCAACGTCTTATTTCTTGAGCGAGATGAGTCTCCGCAGCGCGAAACTAACCGAGTATTTCCGCGCCTAAGCGAACTTTAGCTGGGATTTTTCTGGTTGTCTTTGGAGAGTCTGGCAACAGGAGGGGTGTGTCGCGCTGCCGCGTAGCCGGCTTTTGCGGCGTAATGAAACGCTTAACGAGCTGTGGGAGTAACTCAAATTCCCTCGGTAAAACCTGAATAGAACTACCCTACGTAAGTCCCCGCGACTCCTTTGTACTTCTTCTAGTATCGCGCGACAAGAACGAGAACGGAATTTGTTCGTGTTATCATTTCTGCCGGTAGAGAAGAAGCTATGGCAGAGTTGGACGGCAACAAGCAGAGAATATCCTAAGCGACGTTTGTCTTGTACTAACAGACTTTGGCCAACTGCAAAGATACGCTTTAATATTTTACGATAACTTGTAGTCGAAACAAGTGACGACGAATATTCATAAATAGTATCAGTTGGAGAATGGTTTAATTTTCTGGTAACGAAAACAAAAGCTGTCCTTTCTTATCTTTCTTGTAAATTATTAATCCTGCATATTTTGAAGGTAATGAATGAGTTTTGTTTAACAAAGGCTTGATATTTCAGCGATAACAGGTCGCTAGTAACCGCTGCATTCGAAGCATGCAGCGACGTGCAGAAGTCATCAAAGTGGCACAGATTCATTTGTTCTAGATTCTTCTGCGGACGGACGACGCAAAAAGCGAATCCGGAATCTTCCCTCGGTTGACTTATTGTGTTACAAATTGCCACAACTGCGCGAGACAGCGTAGAAGGCAAAGATCCATTATCTTTATCTCTTTTTAATCCTAGACTGGTAACAGTCTATTTAATGCGTCCGCTTTATCTGTGTCTCTGCCTGAATTAATTAACTCCGTACGTCCAGAGTTACTAGCACTTTAATTGCTCGTTGTTTTATAATCCCGTCTGAGCTTCCACGTGATTTTTTTTATTAACCTGATTTTTTTCCATAACTATCCCAGCATCCTTCTTTCCTCCGCTCTTTCTTATTCTTATGGCGTTTCAACCGCCCCGACCGCGCCATTATCCGATGACTTTCCAGATTTGCCGGAAGCCAGGGCGGAATAAAAACAATAATGGAATACTCTGGCAGAGGAATATCGCCATAAACGCCGCCGGCGAGAGGAACGTGCGCTAATCGCCGTTTTCTAACGGCACTCGAACAATGGAGCAGACTTGTAGCTGTTGACAACGGCCGTCCACTCCGTGAACGGCGATAGTCACGCCATTATTGTTTCTTCCGTGGGCGGTTCAACGAACCGAGCATTACCTCTCGTTTTTCGGCGACAGGAACTTCTTCCGCGACGTTAACATCATTACGATGCACTTATTAATCCCCGCCCCTCCTGCCCCGCGCGGGCGGAACGGGCAATTTGGCGACTGCGTTTTTACGAACGCTCGATATAACGGCGGGCGCCGAATAAAAAGTTCGCCACCTCCTCCTCCGTGCGTCCGCACGGAGGATCAATAACGATTAAATTCTCGCCCCCGGAAGTCATAGGGCGTAATCGGAATTTATGCTCGTGTCTTTGCATAATGCGAAATTGCAGGTTCTCCACTCGTTGCACGAAGGTCATCGTATTCAGAGAGGAAGGCCTCACGTCTCTTGATATGTACGTGTTCCACAATGTATTACTTTTCAATGCTTCTTTCAATTTATTTGCATTAATCGTGCTCAAGTAAAAAACACGATATCGTGTGCTTTTTACAGATGCATCAGAATTGTGAAATTGGAAACAACGTAACATTTATCGATGAAACTGCGGTTGAGATGAATAACGGAGAAAGGAATTGAAAAAAGATGACAAGACATCGTAAAAATATTTATTTTCGTAACGGTATTGCGACGGTGCAGCGTAAGCATCGGAAATCATTAATGTGCGACCGTGCGACGAGCGAGGTACGTAAGAAGATCCGCGGCAGAAGACGCCTTGTCAGCAAGACCCTGAAGAACCTCTCTCGAGAATGCCTTTCTGATTCGAAACAGAGTGGATAAAGTAAAGCCGTCCGACGTCGCTGAATCAAATCGCCGCAGCACGACTTGCAAATCGCTTTGATAATGTGTAGGTGCACCACAAGCGCTTTTTTGTAACAGAGATTATCCTGAACGATACGTAGGATCTAACGTTGTATTGATTTCGGATTATCCCGATAAATCTCGTTTCCGGAAAATCAGAAACGCTCTCGACTGCTAACTAAAATGATTGAATTAAGCATAGATAATATGAAAAAGAGAGAGAGAAATATAAAACGTGTACATTTCATTTCGTCATGCATATTGTATATATTAATCTACAGATAATTAATTTTTGCAACAACAATAATTGATCGTAATCGCAAATGTTATACTATGCAGCTGCAAAGAACAGATGCGTTTATTCAATGTGATATTTATTCAGTAGAAAGCAAATACGCTTTATCAAATGCAATGACTCGATGTTTGTGTTATAAAATACGGACGTAACTGAACGCAAAGAAGACGCAAAGATGCGACAATCGGAATATAAAAATTGTAAGTAGGATAATCTTCCTTCTTGTCGGTCGTTCTCTTCGAGAGAACATATTCTAATTTTTCGGCATATGTTAAACGATGCTGAAGTTTCTGTGAAGCTCAAGCACCTGTGCTCGCATACTTCAACGATCTCTTAGACGTCGAGAGTTTTCCTTTTCTAACGTACGAGAGAAGAAAAGACGAACATGAAAACGGTGGATGATACGTATATCTACAAAATGTGAACCAGAAATAGTTTGCAAATATGCTTCGTTATTATCTTAAATTCTCATTTAATTCAAAATTAATAAGATCTAATATACAATAGTATGTAAGTTATTTTTTTATATTGATATTATAATAACTTGGAGACTTGCAATTTTACAAACATCTCTAATATAATATGAAAAACATTTTTAATCTATTTCACAGTTTCGAGATCAAAAGTTATACAGGCGCGCACACACACACACACACACACACACACACACACACACACACACACACACACTTATATTATTTGCATCACTGGTAACTGTGCAATCGACTTTCGGAAAAAGACTTTTATAGCAAAAAAACAGCAAGAGTCAAACTCTATGGCTGAAGCTTTTAGCATTTCGTTCAATGTGATCGTTTGTGTCGAATTGGAATTTTACGTGAAAAAGAAAATACTTCCTATACACGAACGCTGCGTGTAAAATAACGATGTATGTACGTGAGATTTTTATAGCTGCAAACCACAATGGTACATTGTGGATTCGTTCCCAAGGTTGTTATTACGATTTTCGCTTAAAACATAGTTCAGTTTAATTTATACGCAGCTTACGGAAACATATTGATATGGACGTAATGTAACTTTTTTTCAGTGCTACCAAAACTTTGTTCGTGTGTGATAATACTAAACCATTATATTGAAACTCTATATTGCGTGAAGTTGCATTTCATACATTTAAAGAATAATGATATTACACGAAGTGTTTCATCACTATCGTATTTCTTTTCAGTCAAAATAATTTAAAATATTTACTATTTATGTACTATTTATAACTAAAATTTCAAAAAGTTAAGCAATGGCTTATTTTATTTTAGATTTACTTTGCTCTAACTCTTAATTCCTAAGCCTACAAAGACTTTTAATATGGAAAACTAAAATAATATGAAAAATGATTAAATAATATGAAATGTGACTTTCAATAAAATTTTTGCCAAAAAAAGTTAAGACCAAAATGTATGAAATAGGATTAATGTAAAATATTGTTAAAATATTTTCTGTATTAATATGTGGTGGTGGTGTGATGTGTGTGTGTGTGTGTGTGTGTGTGTGTGTGTGTGTTTTATATTAATATTTTTAAAATATGCACTGCGATGGTTGCATATATCATTTACATTATAAAATTATAATTTCCTGTGTTAATCTAAATTTCTATACGTTTCGACATGCTGTACAACGACGCTTTTACATCCACTTAAAAGGGAAATATCATTATAGAGAAATTTCGTTGTGTCTACATGCGTCTACGTTAATTAAACCTTCGTGTTACACATACGGTATTGCCTACATTCTGGAAACTTTTAGGTCACCATTAAATCACCATAATTAAATCGGTTCTGCTTAAATAAAAAATTATTCACTTATGTATGCAGAAGCCTTCACTATTTAAATTACTGCACAATATACAAAAAACGCACAATTGATATCGTTCGAATTAATTATTTAAAATCAAGATTAATTTCTCGCAGCTAAGTAATAAGTTGTTGCTGTTTCAAGTATGTATAATGTTAAATAAAGAACGTGTTGTATTTTAACTATGCTAGTCACGCTGATAGACATGCACATTTTGGTGCACGGAAAAAAGTATAAACTCATGAATTATTTTTCTTCGCAATGTGTAATCAGGCTCGACGTCGCTCGCTGCGAGGTTATCATTTTTATGTACCAGAAACGTCGAAGTAGGTATAAAATTTATGAGTACTTAACGCGCCGAGGTAAGATCCTGGCCGAGTGAGAATGAAATCATTAGTTTGTAGATTATAAAAATGCTGAATTACTAAGGCGCGAAGTGGCGCGTATAATAACGTGTGGACATTGCCACGGGAAATGTCCAAGCCATAACTTTTTTATGATAAACGAATTCCCCGCTCTATTGCAACCAGGAAACTGTCGTCGAGCAAAGGTAGCATTTCTATTTAGGTTATATAGCTACGTTTGAATCATCTAATCGTAATTCAACAATAGCTCTGGCTAATCCTTTATCACGCATACGTGCGTATGTTTTATAGCAGCTTCTAGCAACGATGATATGACGCAAATTTGCAACTCGACAATGCGACGCCTAAAACTGACGTATATCTGAATGATGCGCCACCCGCTGAGACGAGGCCACGATTTGTAAGCTGTTAGCAAGTCTTGTAGGGATTACGATGACACGAGCGAGACCATTCCAACCTTCCAGGTCGCAGGTCGCGCGGGTCTTAGGGTCGACAGAGAGAGCTATGGAGGACTTGTACGTCAGCAAGATTACATGCAGCTGTTTACAATCATAACTAGACGTTGTCAAAGTTGCTAAATGATTATAAACAAGACATATTCTGATTTCTGAAACAGAATTTAGTTTGACGAAATGAGAAATGTCTCATTACTCTTTCATTATTCTCGTAATGCAAAATTCTTTCAGATGACCTTTCAGATGATCTTAAGGGATTATTGTTCTATCAAGAAAAGGCAAAACGAAATTATAGCAATAAAATTCATTGAAAGTAACGTTGGTGCTATCTTTGTGGAGAATTTTAATTGGCAATAAGACTATACATTCTTGATGAATTAAAGGAAGCGAGAAACAACTAGCTGCAGCTTAAGCAGATACTTGCATCTGTCAAACAAGGTAATCACGATAAGAGCATTACAACATTAATAGCATTAAATCATTAATTCCTCTCTTTCGTTATTTTATGACTAGATACCAGATGAATCAAGCGCATCTCAAACATAAATATCTTTATGCGTTTGACGGCAATATTAAAGACGTGGAACATAAAGCATCGCATCGTTAAACGACTGCCGGCATCACCGTTGCGATTGATCGAGGTTTTATGGAAGAAATATCATGAAACATATAAGAATTTACGAGCAGCTAGCTATCATCCCTCGTCTAGTGGCCACAAGGACAAGGTCTTCAGGGTCAACGAGTTCTTGAGCCGGGCGGTGTCGGGAAAAATGCTTGGGAAATTCTTACGCATCAACCGTGAATCTGGTCTTTGTCGTGGATGGAGGATATGAGGGAAACGAGATGCAGAGATGAACGGTGAAGATTCCATTCTTTGTACGCGAGCGAATAATGCAAGATGCATCAGGAGCAAGAACAAGATCATCCATCATCGTCAAAATAATATTGTCCCTATGATCGACGCACGAATATCGAAAAATATTTTCAATCGAATATCGTAGGAGGAAAGAGAGTGCCTGCTTCCTCTAATGGCCTCGTAGTTGGATGTCTTGTTCGTCATCGCCCTTAGTAAAAAGATTTCACAGAATTCCGCGTCTACACGAAGCTTTATACAGACTCGACCTACGTCGATTAAATCCTTCCGGAAGTGCAGGCTTTGGCTCTTGTCTAACGAGAACGCGGTTCGTCCGTTCGCAATACATCAGCAGGTCGCCTTGAAGACGCGTAGCCTTGGATATCGACCGACCCGGCTCGACTCAACCTTCGCCACCCGGCTGTGTGTTCACCCCGACTGTGAGTCTCGACGCGATCCCATGCGCGTAACTCTCGCTCCCTTTCTTTCTCTATCTCTCCAGCAGCCGTTCCATCCACCCCCGCTACGATGTCGCAGCCTCAACCCCGAAGACCCGAAGTCTTGAACCCGCCAAGTAGCATAAGCCGTGCAAACGCCTACTTCGGGCCCGCGGCTATGTCCCGCGAGTTGCAAACGAGGCGAAAGCTCGACGAGACTCGAAAGGTGTCTAGCTACCCCTGTCTCGCCTTTCCCGTGTCCTCGCTTCAAGACATGGAACGATACTAATTCCGCTGGGGCGGATTAAAATCGCGATGGATTATTTTCAGTCGTAACGCTATGCGCTCTATTTCGAGCATGTTTGCGATGAATAATGTTGATCTTAACTAAAGGTGGAGTTGTGGAGATTGCGTTATTATCCCCTATCTTTGTCGTCCCCGTGTATTTACCGTAAGGGTGCGACCCTACGAATTCCGCTGGGACGAATTACGCACGCGATGAGTTATTGTTCATCGTGCCGTTAGGTAACCGTAATTGTTTTTCACGCATCGCTCGTATTCTGCGATCGTCATGCGTGGTGGAATTTAAAAGCTGGATAAAAGCAAAACGTTTGTTTACCATATTCGACACGAAAATGGCGGGTTCCGAGAGTAATCCTCCATCGTTACAGCTGCCACTTTTACTGGTCCGCCCTGGTATCTCGTCACACGTACATGCACAACATGTCCGAAGAGGGGTTTCCACCCTGCCGGGAGTCGTGAGTCGAAGCTCCGTGCTTTACGGCCCTTTGTCACGGGTTTGCCTTCTCCCCTACTCCCAGCGACGCGAATTCGACGTTGTCTTTGCTGTTGGGATCTGTCGCGAACGCAGGCGCCGCGTCTGACACGACGCGACAGCGATTATAAAAAAGTAGACGATTAAAAAGTCGGCTAAAGCCCACGTCTCAAAAGCCATTAACGCTAGACAGATCAAACCTGAAAGTACAAATATATGTACACGTAAATCCACATAAATCTGGAGACGAAAAACTTTCACCTCTTTTCGGCGAACAGAGACTTATCGAAATTTTATTCCATGCAAAATAGTAAATTTAAGCAAAAAACTAAACAGCTCTTTCCTTTTAGTTTATTAATGTAAAAATTAATTTTTTTCTTACAGAGGCTCGTATATAAAATAAAGTAATGATTTTTTCTGTAAATAGCATAAGCAATTTATTTATTGCTGTTTTGTTAATTGTATTTCTTTATTAAATTACAGATAACAGCAGCTAAAATGACGACGAAGCTACAGCTATTCCGTATGGGAAATCTTGCGAAACACCATTCAGAGAAATACACATATTATTTTCGGATGTCAGCGAGAAGTAACATCAGGATTTCTATGCATACATCTGTCTGTATTTCTACATGCAGTACTGGCGTCGCTATATTACTCAAAGAGAATGCATGGTGCGTAAATAGACGTAAAAAAAGAGACGAAGGAGAAATGACAGCAGATAAGAGCGCGAAAAATATTCCATACACAACTTTCAACGAAGAATATTCTGTATCAGAGTAAGACGAATATAATTTCCATTTCTTCCAAGTAAAAATGAACGCTTTTACGAGATGTTTAGTTTTAAAATATAGAAACATATTTTAAATAATATATTAAAAATTAGTTTATAGAAACTGAATACTAATAATTGCATCGTCGCTATATATTTTTCTACTAATGGTTTCTAGAAACTTTTGATATAATTTATTGTAATTTGATTAGTTATTTATCATATTATACATTTAAAATTTATTTAGATAGCAACATTTAAACGAGAATAATTTTTCTGATCTAGAACTACAAAAAACATAGATTTTTTAAATTCTTTTCATGTATACAGGCTTATTTTTATTTTAGATGGCTCTTAATTTTACTTTTTTCTACCAGGGGACTATGTCCATCAAGTGTTACTCGTAATAAAAATTCGTAAACTCAGGTATATATATATGATCTGCTAAACGGTCAACTTGAGGACCACACTGTGGTCACTACAGACTCACAGAGTCAGATTTTGATCCTTTTCTCTTTCCCTAACATGGGAGTTGTAATCACAATGAAGAGAGATAGCTCTCTTCCCTGAGCGTGAACGACTGAGATGACCTTAACTTAGTTCAAGATCTTTGTCATTGATGATCGTTCACTTTTTGTACTCAATGCAGAGAGGATAGGAAGCAGGGCTTTCTGAGTGATTCTTTCATTTACAAAAAATATTTTTAATATATACGATGTGTTATATGAAATTGCATTATGCGAGGATCGACTGTATGTACATAAATGTGCATTTTCTTTGTATTTGTATAATACAACAAACTGTACGTATTTATAATAATTATGTGTAAAATGTAATTATTGATAAGAAAAAGTAATAAAATAATAATTAATGAAAACTTTATACAGGGTGAGGCACCTAAAACAGGCCACCTGAATATCTCGACTGTTATTGGTGATAGAAAAAAATGTGTCAGACCAAACTTGCATGGTTTCGAGGGACACATAATTTGTTCTAAATAGTTTTTTATTTATATATATATTTATATATATATATTTATATATTATTTATATATATATATATATATGTTTCTGTTATATTTCTTAGTCATTTAATATTTATAATTTGACAACATGCAATGCAAAACTTATGTAGCACAATATTTATCATTTACTATGCCATGTCGGTTTACATAATAAATTGTTTATTTTCGCAAATAAAGGGAAACATAATCTTTATATAATCGCGCGCGCACGCATGCAAGCTATTTTTTTATAGGATGATTATTAAACTGAATTTGATGATTATTAAATTGACAATTGATTACATTTCAGAAAATATCATGAATTCTAATTAGGGATTAATAGAAACGTGTTGAAACCGGCAATTAGTTGACTAATAAACTCGTAAAGTTTATGACAATAAACAGTTAAACAGTTAATGAGTTACGCCTCTATGAAGCATTTATCGCGTAGTCAGGTCTTTTATACATTGTTTTATACAATGATTTCGGGCGCAATTATTCTGACTGTAACAAAATACTCAAAAGCTAGTTAATACTTTTAACTACTAATTGCCGAAACAGATGCAGCAGCATTTTATGCAAACGTAAAGCAAACTTTCAAAGAATACTACATCGTAACAATATTTACTTTATTATACGATTCTCATGAGAAATGGATCGAAGTTTTCATTACATGCAAATCGCAATTTTAAGGAAAATACATTGATGATTCGTCGAAAAATACTATACTGAGCTAAGTGTTATCAAGAAAATGTGATTATTGCGTTACTTTTATACGATGTAATCAAGACACGCCTAATGCAACGCCCGTTGCAACGAACGCTTTTCTGTTAAAACGAGAAAATTGTTCGCGCATTTCGTCCGACCCTTGTCCAACGTTCTAAAGAGAGAGAGAGAGAGAGAGAGAGAGAATTCCTCGTTCCTTTAATCGTGATAAATTTCCCTGTTGCGGCGCCTTTCCGTCGCTGTTACCCGTAAGCCGGAAACGACGACGACAATCAGAACTTTAGATCGGAAAGTATATCATTCATAAGAGTCACAACTTTTATGACAATTTCAAATTTTCCTGTTTACTTGTAGGATCTCAGCACGTCTGCGTGAAATTTCTTCTCACAGAGATATCTACTTGGATATTAATATCTCTGACATATTTTAAATCATGAAACATTTCAATGTATGGTCATAAGAGTTACATCGATGAACGATGGATAAACGATCTTAATTTATTTAAATTTGAAGAATCATAGAAAAATTAATCAAGAATTGCATTTAAATCCTGAATTTAATGTATCAATGTCTATTCATTGCAGAGTTTTGTTTCGTCATTGTGCAAGGTTCCATTAAACGCAAAATAGACGATATCAATTCAGTCCGACGCGATCGAGCCGAGGATTGCCTTTACGAATTCGATGTCTTGCTTATTTACAAGAGCGAGCAGACCTTATCCCTTCTTGTCACACTCATCAACAGGAGTCTGTCAGATCGAAGTTCTTAATGGCAAGCGATTTAAGCTTACTGCCACTGCCGTTCGTCTCACTCGAGACTTGATTGCTAAAGTTACAGTAGCGTACTTAATTCCGTTTATCGTGGAAATCCCCCTCATTTTTTCTTAATAGCACGCTTCTATTCAGGATGCTCCGGAGAAAGAAGCTCGTTCCTTAAACTTCCTGATGAGCGTCACCATTTTCTATGACAGAAAACATAATTCGACGAGGTGATGAATAATATGAGAAAAGCGTGCCAGGATTCAATTAAAAATTTCATGAGAGCTTTGCGGCGGCGCGATTACGCCAAAAGTACGATAAATCCGAGGAATAATTCTGCTAGTGCAGTGATACCGATGATTCCAATGATACCACATGGTGACCAACGTGTTCAATATCCAATATTATATTAACCACAACAATGCAGTTGCCACGTGCACAGCTATCGATAGCACTCGATGTACGCACTCACGCACATTCGCATTCATTATTCGAGTGGCCGTTAAAATCGCGACCCCGAAACGTTTCATCTGCTACGGTGTTAAGGTGAGTATTAATTTTTACGATACCATAAAGAAATTTGCGAGAAGGTTGCATTTCTTGTGCAAAGAAGGGCGAGTGCCGACTAATTAAGTGAGGCACGTGGCGTTTGCAGAAACGCTATTACCCTCAGACTTGCTTGCAGTTGCGACTTTTGCTGCGTGCGACTTTCAGTACGCCATAAAATTTGTCATGCCTGTTCTTTTCCTACCTATAGGTGTATCCTCGAATCGCTCCGCGCCACGATGGACGTAATCATACGCATCATTAAGCGATCCGATAGTAATATCGGATCCTGAACCTAATGGGATTCACGATTGGCTAGGATGTAAATCGATGAACAAGCGATCCTACCGTAGTTAATCGTTTCTTGAAACAAAACGTATGTATTCAAGAAGAATATTATAAAATAAATCAAAGCTTTGTATCATTTTTAATACAAAAATTTTTAAAAATGTAAACCTCAAAACATCGAAAACAGTGAATATCGAAAACAAAGGCATTTAACATATTTATCTTCCATTACAGTGAAAACATATTTTTACTCGATCATTGCAAACCATCGCGAAAAATCGGATTAATTTTCACGCTGCAGATATGCACTAAATAATCATGACCATCGGCGCCCCGTTGTCTTTATCGTGTTTTTTCAGGCACGCGCGCCGAGAGAATTAATCAATTCCGAATCATCAGAGGTAATTTTCTGAATTATATTGGATTACACGGGGAGAATCGAATAACGCGCAATTGGGTCACCGACACGAGGGAGAGAGAGATTGGCGTACGGTGTCTCGTCCATACGCTTCAGCGAGGATAGAGGATTTCTGATCCGTGCCGTGGAGACATCGGCACGGGCAACGGACCCCGTATTCATTATCGGTGGCTGATTGTGATCGCCACGAGGCTCGTTTGCATATTATCGCCTCTGAAATTGAATTATTGTCGATTTAGACATATTCGTGTCGAGTGGGACGTTCGCAAGTCGAGTCTACCTGGATTGACAACGCGCAGGGGTTGACGTCCTTTCACGGAGGATTTACAATGCGCGGGAGGAGAGGACACGAGGTAGGGAGGTGGGTTCGCCGATTGCAGATTGCAGAAGCAGCGGGCACCGATACGGCTCCTTTGTGAATGATAATGTCTAATATAGACGCGCTGAATGTCGACGTGACAAAGCGTCTGCCGTCTGCGATATACTTTCGACGAATCCATAATATATTCCGCGGCAGATGCCACGGAGATGGGTGCGTATCTGATAAATTTCCGCCCGGCTAGATCGACGGCATATTCATAACAACTATTCTGCGCGAGGGAACACGCTGGCAGCATACAAATATACGGAGAGCAGACACATAAAAAACGCTTTATCCCCCCGCGTCCCGAAGTCTTAAAGTGTGCAAGGGATGGGAAAAGTAATAGGGGTAAAATAGTTTAGAGTTCCGGCGCGTTACACGAAAGCATTAAACTTTTTATAGATAACAATTTTTGTATTATGAGACTATCCTTCATTTGATTTTCAGAAAGCTTTAGCTTTCCAGCAAAAGAGGAAGTTTCACACACTTCTACATGGCCAACGGTGAAATAAGGATAAACACTACGGTGTTCCAAAGTAATTATTTTTCTTTCTTAAGTACTATGTCATTTTATTTTGACGAAACTTTCTTGTCTTTCCTTTTCACATCTTAACGTTATTCTATTTTCTTTTTTTTGTTTCTTTTATAGGCAAGAAATTTGAAAAGTTTTTGACTCTCTTATACGTGTAATGATCAGAATTTATTTGAAATTAACGGAAATGTTAAAACATTCATGGAAATGGAATTAAATACACAATATTTCTACAGTTATCGTTGCATCTTTGATTACAGGATTGGGAATCAACGATAGATAGTATCAGTTGTCAGTGCAATAAGAATTATTATGAACATTACAAAAGAATAAGAAAGATGCGACGTCGTGGGACATTACCGCAATGTAATAAACGCGAGACGGTACAAGCTAAGTGGCAGGATGTTAAGGACGTCGTCGCTATCCTTATTTCGCGCCCTGCCTGACCCGAACTAATCAGCAACCAGCAATAATCACATTATATTAACAAAGTTACGTGCCAGACTAACCCTGGCGGCTCGAGTCGACGTCAATGTATGCCAGACTTCGGAGTCTTCCTATCCTCCACCTATTCCTGCTCGACTACCTAAAACCACATGAGCTTGAACGAAGCGTTCGATACCAATACGAGACTGATATACCGGAGATCGCAGATGGATATCGATAATTAACGATTTGGTTGATAAGTGACAAGGCAAGAGACACAAAATGAATGCGTGCATGAAGATAGGTACAATAGATATAAAATAGTACAATTGTATTATTGATTGTTGATAAGAGACTGGAATATTTGATCCCGCAACAATCTTGATACATAGATGAGACAATGAAGACATTTTCATCTAATTTGTCCTATCTATATAATTTTAGACTGAAATAATATCCTCGAATATCGCCATATTATTCAAATGTGTTGGAAGCTTCTACATCTCTCGCGTTTCCTTCATGCTGTATCAGCCCGGATTGTGCCTTTCTGCGGCGGAGAACGACAAGACACATTACACTAGAAATATGTCTGAGTCGGCTGGTAGATACATCGAGGGCACAATTCTAGATTGGTTGATCCGAGGATTAGGCGACCTTGGAGGCTGGTCCATTGCCAAGCTGATCCGAGTAGTTCTTCCTTATCTATACGTATCTTGGCAGATGACGTCAGTTTCGCTCAGATAGGCTGTGCGCTATTCGGGATCAGTGCGTACCCGTCAGCCCTTTAATCCGTTTGATACACGGATATACCTTTCGTCCTTTCTCCTCCTCGGCGGTGAGATTCTCGCCGTCTACTTTGATAAAGGTAACTCGAAATATGATATAGCTTGCACTGGAAATTCATCGATGAAGATGTGTATGTCTAACAAAATCTTCTTCGCCGTATCTAGTATTTGACATACTAAAGAGAGAAGTTGAATACTTTTACAATTTATATATTACACAAGGTAATTATTAGTATTTTTTAGTATTAATATTGATGTCTTAATATTAATATTTTTCCATAATACTTTATCTAATATCTCTATAATTATATGATTTTTCTTCAATGTGACTCATATTGTTCTATTACTTTAATAGATAATAAATAAATTTATATTATATATTATTATATTATTTATAATAATAAATTTGTGCAAGGAAATGGTAGAAAAAGACAGCTAGTGGAAAAATGGATATTTGTACGCTACACTAAGAACACTTTCCTGGCGCGGTCACCTATCCGGCATCGTAAAAATTTTAAAATTTCGATTTTACGATGACGCGCCTCCGGATCCTGGAGGAGCACGGAAGATCATGGAAGAAGCAACGCTCGGATGCACCCATCTATGCATCGTCCATCGGAAAATACCCAATCTCGTACGAGGCATCGCGATAACGGGTCTCAGCTGCATAGTTGCAAAGAGATCGTGTCTATCGCAAGTGTGTGAATCTCCCATAAATTCCAAGACGAAGAACATGTTGCAAAAAGACGAGACGTAGCATTCGATAATCTCTATGATAACGCTTAAATTGCGAATAATAATCATCGCGTGACTGAAGTGAATTCGTCGAATTATCTCAACAACAGTTTTAAAACGTTTATACAATATTTATAAAAACATTTATATATACAACAGTTGTAAAACATTTATAATGATACCTTTTTCTTGCGCGAGTTTGGCTGAAAAATTGTAATACCGGACTAAGATTATTAATGTTCCCTTAATTGGAAAGAATGTACTTGTTCAGCACAATCATGCGGGATTTCAGGACCTTCTGGGCGCTTCCTGAAAATCTCATGGTATTCGTGGCTTCTCGTCATCGAGACGAGCCAAAAACTTTAGAACGCGAAGAGAGAGCGGCGAATCCGGATTATCGTCGAAACAAACGCTCGCATTAATGGGATTAATTAAAAGTTCTCGCCGTCCGCATCCGCCCCAAGTCGTGGAATAAATTTTTCATATCCCCTCGCGATGGGGGCGGAGGAAGAGAGTGAGATCCCGCGATAGGCTGTGCTCGCGAATTTCGCCGTGAATTTCACCGTGAAACGATCGCTCGAACAGACCGTGTTTTCCCCGAAGGCGGCGGCGGCGGCGGCGTTGGCTTCGGCGTCGGCGGCCATCGGCGGATGCAAGGAAAATTGGATGTACGAATCCGGGGGCTGAAGCCGCCGGATAAATTGAGATTGACGGAAATGTCGAATATTTTCGATCTCGAGAGCGCGGGCGCAACCGTCGGTGAAAGTGCTCTTATTTAATTTACAACCGGCGCTGACTATTCGGCGCCTGAGATAGAGATGCAGCGCGAAAAATCCTATCATTTATGATGAGCGATGAAAAGGAGCTCGTCGCTTTTGTCGACGAAATGACGATTGGCCGATTTTCTATCATTTTTTTCACGAGGACTGCGCGAAATGTAAATTGACGCTGATAACTGTGACGTAATCAATGCAGATTGGAAATTACTTGCGGTTTTGCTTGATAAGAAGTTGTGGTGTACAACGTGGAATCAGAAATCATAGAACTATCCTGGACCTAATCGAATGCGAATGGAGCAGTTCCAATAATTGAGCATCTGCCTTATGATACTCAAGTATGGTCAAGGATGTTTTCAAGCGAAAACGCGATGGCGGAGTTTACTAACTTCGATATGAAGCACAATACGCTTAAAGCCACGATTATCAAATGCGTCAAAACTCATCTAAAAGCGAACAAGTAATTTTTATGTTAACTATTTGTATAGTACAGAATGTATTTACTATAAAAATCAGAAAACAGTTTCAAAAAATTTACAGAGAGATCATGTAAAATAGGAAAAATTTTTATGCAACAGTGAATTGCAGTATTCACGAAAATCATCGAAAATCGAGATGCCTGGGTGAAAATTGGGTGCACTTTCAGCGAGAGAAATTTCAATTTCGCGAGATCCACGCATCGGTTCACTTACTAAAGCAAGAAACGCTCGACGTGATACATGTGATATCAAAATTCATTGTGCTATCGGAGAAAAAGCAGAATATGTCATATATAAGTTGCCCCTTAGAAAAAGATCATATATTCTTTCTCAAAGGTTTTAAAAACTAAATTATTACTGTTAACTAAATTAAAAAAGAAAAATTCATTGAGAAAATCACATTCTTTTATCATTTAATTTTTGTTTCATATTAAAATATTGTTTTGCAGAATATACTCGCAATAACTATCTACTTAGACAGCACCTAAAGAACGAGCTTGAAAACATGGAACAAAAGAAATTCATTAAATTACTTCTCGTTATTATAATTTTCTTTTTCATTGTTATTATAAGTTTCTTTCACGAGTTTCGCAGGTATCAACGATCGAGCCACCTGTTTACAAACGAAAAGTCCTGCTATATGTCACATTAATATAATCTCTGAAGAATTGCAGATACGAAGAGAAATAAATAAAAATTCATCTACATTTCACTGAATCACTTCACCATTGTACGAAATATTTGCAAAATATTCCGTGTATTCCGTGCTTTGGTTATTCACTTCTCCAAGAAACTAACAGCAATTACAGGATATACCTCCTGTATTAATAACGATCTAAATCACTATCTAAATGAGAAGCACGAACCTGCATTAAATTCGGATCCAGATTATAGTTGAAATTAGAGAACTCGCGTACCATAATGATCATGCTTCGTTATATCATTGGAGTATGCGCACCTGTCGGTATTACTTCCTTTGAGGCTTTGTTAAAGTCACCCTCCTTCCGGTCGCAGAGATATTCGATGACCGGTCAGTCGAGAGCTTTGAGAGGACCTTAACGTAATGATCGATTGTGCACAACCCGTTCGGAAGAAGCCGAACGTTCTCCTTGCTTCTACTGCCACGCACCTTCGTCTTCGTTTTGCCTTTGTAAGCCTTCCTCTCTGTCATCCTCTCCCAGTGGCTCCACCGGAAGCGATCTCCGTTCCCGTCACTCGTCTATATTGCCTCTTGCCTCGTCGCATCCTCATTACGTTCGCCACCATTATCGTCTCCATCTCATCGAATCGGCCTCATCCCATCCCCTAAAATGTTATTACGTCGCTCACGCACGAGCTGCACCCCGGAGCATCCCGGAGTCACGTTCGTTGCTGTACGAAGATCCAGCGCATACCCTTTTTAACTTAAATCTTCCAGCTATCCTTTAATCTCCCCCTCTTTTCTGAGCACCATGCATTTTCTCACGAAAACAAAATTTCCCTACGTCGATGATCTCTTTATTCGTACTCACTTTTGTCTCGGCGTATCATTACTTTAGCGATTTGTTATTTTTAAATTTATCTGTGAAGATTGGGAGATGATGGTCTTGAATTTTTTACGCCATCATAATTAATAGCACTTGGGAAGATGAGTGATGAAAAATTTGTAGAGAATGATACGAGAGAAAATTATATGTTCCATAACCCTTGGCAGCAATTTTCTCGGGGATTTATCATTCTCCTGAGTACTCTTCCGATAAATACGAGATTACACCAACGTGGATAACGATGTGACGATAACGATATTTAATCCACTTGCAACGCTAACTAGTAAATTTTACGATGTTATGTAACACAGAGTGCAACGTTCCGTATCTACTTAAAACATTATCCCAATTTGTTCTGGAACAATATCGAATTGTGTCGAATGAAACATTAATCATGTTAATTTATTCTGAATAAAGGGCTTTGATTGAAAAAGATAAAGAGAAAGTACAGCGGATGGATGCAAGCCGGCATGATGGCCGGTACGTAAAACCGACAGTAATAATTAATAATCCTGTAGATGACAGATTACGTTACGAGGTTCTCTTCGGTTTGATTAATCACCACTAGTTTTTCGCGATGCGCAACGTTTAAGATCAAAGAAAAAGTTTTAAAAAGCAGTGTCTCATCGATTTCTTCTTGTAAATCTTACTGAGAAGAATGTGTAACACATTAAAGATCGCTTGCTGTTTGCGTGTATCAAGATGCACCATTGATACAAAATGAACTAAATGTCGTTAAATCATTAGAAGACAAATGATACAACTGCATAAAAGTCCTAACGATATAAAGCTATAATTAAAAGGTATAGGCGAAAAAAGGTAAATTATGTACAGTAGATGGGCGTGCATTGATTATGCAGAAATCAATTACAAGTTTAAAAGTTTCATATTTCAATCCAACGGATACATTTTATAGCATCGCAGAACATAAAATCATAAAATTAATAATTTCATAAATATCAGAACACAGAATATTTAAAATTACGGTAAAACATTTCAAGGGTGTACTGAATATCGACTATGCTTTGCTGATAATAGCTTGGAAAAATTGGACTATAGACACAAAGTAGCACCCTCCGCGCGTGAGATGTCTTTATCGCGGTGAAATATACGTATAATACTGCTTTGTTCGCCTATACCGCGATCTATACGTATAGGGAGAGCCCTGCTTTCACGACCCTCTATTTAATCCGGCCAAACCCCCTTTTTAGCGGAGAAACCTGCGTTCCTATATAACGTAGTCTGCGAAAACACGATTTAATGCTGTATATAGCGCCAATGCTCGCGCGTGACTCGTAAGGATTTATATCTGGATTTACTAAACTGGTCACACAGGTAGCCAGATAAATATTTAATTGCATGAATTATTTATCACGTCGTTAGAGAGGCGATTTTCGTGCATTGTCTTCCTGTCCAAACTCCGCAATTTGCGACCGTACACTTAGCTCGACGATATTTATGGAGCGTAAGTTTGTGAATTTTCTCCACGGTATATATATATAAAACGCACCTTAACAACGTGTATCTTTTTAATAATAGATATTATTAACTTTATTATAATAAAAAATTGTATTCGTAAAGATATGATGATTACAATGATACTAAATTTTCAAAGAAATTTCATACGTTTGAATTGACAATTTGGCATAGGTACTTTTCTTAAACTTTCTTTAGGTGTATATATGATATATATGATATAAATAATTAATCATAAAGCTTGTATTATGTAAATGAATAAATATTAAATTTATTACATATTATCGTATGACGAGATCAACATCATCTATATTCCTCTATTACTTCACGACCATAGTAAACCAAGATAAATCGTACATTTGGTAAAGTCGTTTAATCAGGAAGAGGCGCAATTAATTAGCGTGATAAATCAGTAGAAATGGTCAATAGCCGTATCGGCCGGAGATACAATATGGGAAGAAACGCAATCGAAGAAAGTCAGGGAACAAAAGTTGGACGTGAAGTTTCGCGCGTGGGTCTAAGAATCGCCAAGACACAGGAAGAAAGAGAGGAAGAGGAAAAAAATAAAGAAGGAAAGAGAGAGACGTAACTTCATCGCATACATCACGATAAGCTTTCCAAGCTTGCATGCGCCCTACATGGATCACCATGGAAACGGAAAGGAAGCCACTCAGGACCCAGGAATTCCTCGCGGAGATAAATCCAAGTACAGTTGTACTCGCGCGACGAGGATTCGCCGCGAGGACTCGTAATATCACCGTGCTTGCGACGAGAGACAGCTTCGCAGGAAGAAATTGAGAAGAGCATATATGCTGTGGAGTTGTGTTGAGCTGTGTTGAGAACGGCAGCAAGAGCCATTGTACCAAAATGCCTTAAATATCTTACAGGAAGCTGCATCGCGCGCACGCTCCCGGATTTTACCATAAAGTGTTTTGCGGCATCATTGATAAAAATGATACAAGGAAATGTTTTGAAGGGCGCTTCCTTTATTCAGTCGCTCGCGTATCACCCACCAATAATGCAGAAATCCAAGAAGATGGGGAAAATTGCGTGGGTTTCTTTGCGAACTAATCAAAAGAATCAGAAGAAAACGTTCAGAATAACCGTAACAAGAGTAACGAGAGTCAAATGTGATCTTATTGTTGAAGCACAAGTTGCGAAGTACTTCGTTTCTGCCAGATGTATTACGTCGTGACTACAAAATATTGATTTCTTGCGTTCTTTCAGGTTCTCAGGAAAACGCCCGGTATCCTCTTTCTGACTTACACCTCACTTTGTGAATCCTATAAATATTCCGTACAATCTAGAGTATCCCCTGACCGGGGACCAGCGAAAACTCCCTACGACTCCCATGGTTGTCGTAGCTGGATGTTGTTTTATTACATCCTACACGAATAGAAATTCACGAATAAATGCCTGTCATATATTATTCGTAATAATTTTGCAAATGATAGAAATGTTACGACAGTCATTTGATAAATCCTTAGAAAATATATATGTATAAATCAACTATCATGTCAGTTTGATAGTAGTGCCGTCATCTCATATATTTTCTTAAAGATTTGTAAGGATAAGGATATCAAACGATCCTCGTACATGTACATGTGCACATCAATTAGTCCAATAATTAAGAACTTGAGTAACTAAATTTACCCAAAACGTGAGAGCATGTTTGATATGCAAAATAGTCCTCAGTTGGACACAGGAAAGCGAAATCCTCGAGGGAAAGATGACGATGATGTGATGAATGCATCGAATAATTGTTTGCGTTTTGCGACTCGGTATTTAGCACAGCAAATTTCAATTTTCTCTTGCCCCATGCAGTTCCGTTCCGTGGGCGTAAGCGGATAGAGGTTTTGTCCATTATTCGCACGCTAGATAGATACATCGACCATACGAAATGAGACAACAGTCCCACTCGTCCATGGACCATTGTTCGTCTGAGAGTACCGCGGCGCGTAAACATGATACATAGAACTCGGATTGTTCCCACCCTGGAAGCGGCGACGATACCGAGCCTAACAGCAATATTTTCGGAATCGCGTTATACGGCTCGAGAGTATTATGTAGATTAACCGACGCGATAATAAATTTCATTCCGTCTCCCTTTTACCGCAATATCTTTTTCCCAAGAGTGCGTCGTCCGCGTTAAAGCGCCGATGGTTCTCGCGGATTACATTGATATATTAAAACGACCTGTATAAAAGCGCGCTTGCAGCTTGGTTGCAGGTGTACGACCGAAGAGAACGTTGATTACGTAGAACGCACAATATGTACAACATCATTAGCAGACATTTTCTTCCATTAATATTCTCTTAGAAATAAATTCCGAGGAAACGCCGGACAAATAAATTGCCACGCCAATTTAATTGACTAAAGCAGCGTGAGTCTTCATGGTTCCTTTATAACTCTATTTCCATATCGAGTGAAAAGTTCGGGCAGGACAGAGAGATGGATACGTAAGAGGATCGTGCCTGCTTGTGGCAAAAAAGATTTATCGCCGAGCCTGTAAACGCGGGGGTCGCTTTGTAATTTCCACTGCGCACCATAAATAACCAATCAGATTCGTAATCGTGCGCACGACGCTGCACGACGTCAAAAGCAAGGTTGGTTCCCCTGCCATGGGGAGAAGAAGGATGCTTTCGGCACCCTCGGCGGTGCACGGCACTCACCATGCTTTCCGCCACGAGACGCGTTTCCCGAAGGTTGCAAAAGAGAGCCCGGCAGTTTCTTTGTTCCTGCATCTCCCCTCGGTACCTATCCTGTCTCATTGTACAACTAAATGAGGATTGAGAGCGGGGAGATCCGTGATACGGGGTGTCCCCCTTGGTGTCTCATGTGTTGAAGGATCCAGTTCGCAAGTTTCTCCTGTTTGTCAGAAGGGGAACTTCTTAATGAGCTCTTGCCACTTTCAATCCTGTTGCCTGCCGAGCGTGGAATGACCGAGCGAAATTCTCATCGAGTCGCTTTAGAGAACATCCGAATCATTATGAAGCACTACTGAGTAAATTATAACGCTCGGGTATCAGTCAATAAACGCGAACGACCGACTGCAAGTTTCCTGGCACCAAATTGTAAGCTACAAATGTACTCGCGAGGTAACAACAATCCTGTTTGCTTGATCCTCATTGTTCTTGTCCATAAAGCTTGTATATTTATCTTTATTTAGTCTCAATTATGTCTGTCCTGTGCGTAACTCAACGTCATTCCGGAAATATACTTTCATTTCATAAAAGAAATCCTAGTAAGATAACAGCCAGAATTATTTTGTGCAGTTGAGATAAAATAAAGATTCTTTCTTGCATACTGAAATGAAAATTTCAACAGTTCTTTTTATTCTTGTCATTCAAAATGCGCCATCGGTATTTATTTTTTATTTAGTACTTATTTATCACTGTCATGATGTCTCAATCTTATCTGTTTTTCATACAACAGTTATACGATGGATTAATAGATATGTATAATTTATAAATATATAATAAATATATAATAAATTACTTAAAATAGATACATGATACTTTTCAACTACCTCCGAGATCACATTCCACAAGTATCTAGAATCCAGAAATCCGGAAAGCAAAGACGCACGAGAGCATCGGAACACCTCAAGCTAAGCAGTTTTCGTCCGGACGAAACGTTGAACGAAGGGGGTGATATTTAAATCAGGAAGCAGGTGATTTGGTCCCACTGCACTACGGCGTAGAAGTTTCAGAAGTACACACAAGTGACGAGTGGAGAGAAACTCTTGCGTTACAATACGGCCACGTCACTCGCCGTCGTCTATCCCGCGTCCACACGCTCTGCCCTCCCTCCCTCCCAACCCTCTATTCCTCTGCAGTTTCACGACTCTTCAACCCTTTGCATGACCTCTTGTTACACAGTTACCCCGCCTTTCCTCTTTAAGGCTTCGTTTAGGATGGGGGGGTTACCGCTCGTTACGGCTGCTTCTCGAGTGGACACTCTTTCTATACATGCGGCACGTTACACTCGCAGTTATACGAGTGGACGCCCCAAACGAAAAAATAAATCCCTCGAGCCTGAAGAAATTATTTAATACGAGTTACAATACGCCTCCTGCGCGTGCATTTTTCGTCTACCAATTTCTCGACGCGTAAAAGTTGTACATCTCAATAGTCTCGATGCTAAATTCGATCACGAGCAATTAATCTCGATACTGTCGTAAAACCTGTAAGTAAAAACCAAATCGAAACATTTAACTCGTTTATCTAACTTTTTCCCGTTTCCAGTATTCTATTTCCAACAATCTGCATGAAAGACGCGGCTTCGTCTGTAACAGCTTAATCTCTGCCGAGACGACGGTTCTCGCAGCGACCGTTGAGAATGCCCCGAGGAGATCTCGCCGTGATCGACATCCAACAAGCACTCAGGCCGTACGTGCATTCTCAGTAACGCGAATCCGATGCTTTTAAACGGCGTTCACCGCGCGATGCACGAGCCACTGACTAAAGTGAGCGACGTTAGTGTCTTTTGCGAGCGCGAACACCCGCACCATGCTGAAGGAGATTTGGCTGTGGTCCAAACACGCGAAGAGGCTCCGACCTCTTTTCTACGCTCTGACCGTTTGCTCAGGAAACATAAGGATGTCCGTCTCCCGTCTGTCCGTTATCGTCGCCACGGCGAAACGCTTTGGGACTCCAACGATCGAGGAAGATTACCGGTTTGTGAATCCCTTGATGAAGATGTCTGAATACAGACACAAACGGTCGACCGATCTTCCCGTGATATCGATGGCCGTCCCCTTCGCTGTCTCGTCGACTGACGACTCGTGACCGATCGACAATAGTGTACACCAGATAAATAGCCAGATCGCACGTTCTCCGCAGCGAATTCTCGTTGCGGTTCACGGTTACACAATGCGATCTTCCTACCAAGAGTGATATGCTACGTGTTTTATTACCTTAATTACAATTAATCATTCTTAAATAAGACAGACTCATCTTGTCTTGAATCAGTTTGTTACTCAGAAAATGGTACAAACGATTCAATTTTATAAATTAATGTAGGTCATATTGATGATTGATTGATTGGCCAGTTTGATCATGTTATAAACTCTTTCTCTTCTCCTTCTTCTTCCTAGACGATTGAGACTTCATGAATTACAATCAATATTTATCTTCAGAATAAATCTATTTTATGCTTCGTCGAATGTACCATAGCATCTGCAGTTTTCTTTCATTACAGAATAATTAATTTACGCGCAATAATTAATATGGGAAAACGCGGAATCGAATTTACGTTGGATAATTATATCGGTGAACTGTGGCCATGTACACATTATTATACAGCGTCCCAACAGTTGACTTCCTTCCTTATTGGCATCCCGCTTGCTACGCGAAGGTTCCATGAATTAGTAATTAATGCACTTGCCAACAGGTAATTAGCGGTGACGCTATGTCGAGTACTTTCTGAAATATGTACCGTGCACTGTGCTATTAAGACTTTGATCGATGTAGCGAGTGAACGAAGTTGAGGGGAGAGACAGCTCCGGTTGCGATCGGAGCTGTCCCAACGCGAATGTAGCCTCGGAATGTATCCGTGGAAGATGTCGTCTATGATCGAATTAAATAAATATCTGAACGTGTATCCTGCTGCTGGAAGCTTATTATGACGGAAGTTCGAATGGCAACCGCCAACTGTCGTGACTCGACGGACGGTATATCCGTTGGGATACGGCATTTGTGACACGGCACTACCGATGGCAAAGTTGTTGTTGGGAACTGATGGCGAATCGATACGATTTGTAAAGGCACAATCTATACATACTTAATTTGTATTCTTCGATCAAAATCTGGATGCATTTTTTTGAATGAAGAAGAGAAAGAATATCACATTTGTGTACGATTATAATTCTTAAAGAAAACATTTAATATGTAAATATAACATACAAAAATATGTTATATTTTTTTAATTAAATGTATATGAAAGTAGATAAAAGTAATTATTCAATGTTTTTTTCTTTGAGGAAAAGTGGATGATATTTTTTCTGTGATATTTTTCGAGCTGATTCGCCAGTTATTCGAAACATTCCAATATTTAATCTGCACGCGAGTAAATTTACAGCTGTGCCTATTCGATCCAAGACAGCATGCAAGTTTACGTGAACGTGATATAGAACCGAATTGTTCCCGTATTGAGTTGAACGGCGCTTGTGGTATCGAGCCGCTTCGTGTATACGCGAACGCGAAAGTTTGCCCGGAACTCAATTCTCGTCGAATCACTTCGTTATTGGTTTTTATAAAGCCGTGCGCGGTATATTTTCGAAGAGTAAAACGCGAGTGGTAATATCAAGCTCGAAACCGAAACAAGTTCCCTTTGTTTCGTTTTATTAATCTTGTGCCTTCGCAAATTTTGATGCAACATTGATGTCGAATAATTCTTTTTTTTGTGATTGAATAATCGTGTCTAATTATCTAATTATGGCATGAAACATTAGACACCTATTTTGCTAATATTCTCTCGATATCTACATATTTGCAATAGCAAATAAAATATTTTTTTAGCAAATTTCAGTGCCAAAAGCATAAAGCAAACTTCCAAATTTTAAAAAGCTAACTGTCTCAGACGCCAAAAGACAAATAATAAAATGAAAAAATTCAATGGTAAAAAGAATAATAAAATCGTCGACAGAACGGTGAATAATTTAATAATATATAGTAAGAGTCGCGTAAAATAGTTTAGCATTACGTCATGTTTGCTCACTGTCATTATTTGACAGACGTCTCGCCGCAAGCGCGCCACAAATTGACTCACGCCTGGCAATAATTTGCATTTAAAGCGGCGGCTCAATAAATTAATAGTACGAAATGAATTCATTTCGCTTATAAATCGAGAGTTCAGTAAGCTCTTTCTTTTACAAAAACACTTAGTATTTTTTCAAAAAACTGAAAGCATTCTAAACTTATCTTTCTTGTTAAATCTTACAAATAATCATATTTGTATGCGTGTGCAGAATATTCTTTTAATTATAATTCTCACATATTTGATGAACTAAGTACTTTCCATCTTTTTTAGTTTCTTGCGACATTAATAACATTAGATCTTCTCTGTAATTTGTGCATTAATGAACGTCATTTCTCTCTCTAACTTACTAAAGCTCAAAGTCAACCCGTAACGATCTGTTTCGCAAGTATCCCTCGTTCGAGACAAATTAAATCAGCTTCTGCTTGGCGAACGTTGTCTCCTCAGATTGACCTATTTAAGCGCGGTAATCCAACGCGGAATATTGACTGATGTTTCAATCTTTCAAAACTTTTAAGAAAATATTCAATAAGCAATCTGTCAAAAATGTACATACGCTAATAGTTCTTAACGTTGGTAAATTATTATCCGTTCTCCATTAATCCACGAAAAATATAAAATATTTTAAACATTATGTTCTTAAATTTTATCTCTTCACAATCACTTAAAATTTAAATTATTCCAGTGTTCGAGCATAACTTTAACAAGGATTAGCTAAATTTGAAGTTATAGAAACTCAGCCGCTGGCGACGAGAGAAAAGAGCATCCCTATACAGAATTCAGGCAAGTTGCTGCGCGTGGAAGCTTTTGAATTTTTGAGGATCGGGCTGCGATGTGTCAAGTGTATCGTCGTCAGCGACGTGGAAAAGACAGAATGCACGAGGTCGATATCGGGACAAGATTCCCAATGTAAGAATACTTCTTCCGTCCATGTCAGATCCCACGAGATGCGCACGAAAATGGCCATTAGCCGCGCTTCGCGCTTCGTATATCGAGCACCTGTCACTGTCTGCAAATTCAATTTTCGTGTTTCAGAGGAGGGCAACGAAGAAGAGGAACATTCTCGGACAGGTAGCTTTTTTCTTCTTTCCGTTCATTTTTTTTTGGATAATTGGACGATTATTCCATCGCGATTTTATCGCCCTGACACTGCTGCTGCTGGAAAACTCGACATGCGATTTGCAACAATATACGACTTTAATCCGACAAAACGCTATCACGTGTCTGTCGTCACAATCGAGAGGATGAAATACAGAGCCTTGATCATCCGCGCAACTACGGTAAATCCATACATCCATACGAGAGCTGTGCAATTTATGTTTTTTCAAGAAAGAAGAATGATAAGGAAAGAAGAATGAAGAGCGATGATGAACGATCGAGTCATATTTCACGCTAGTTGATTCATAATGTAAGTTGGATAACTCGGCTTTAAGTCAAGTCTGGAATAACACGTTCATGTGCATTCGGTAGGTACGGGTTGCCGTATGGGCGTGTAAACTAAAAACGTACCACCATATTCTGAACGATTCAGCATTTGGAAAGTATAGAAACATCACTATGCACATGACAGAACGTGCACAGAAAAACACAGTGGACAAAGTATAAGCCGGTTCGCGCGAACGACATGTATCATTCAGGACATCTTGGCGTTATTCGGAACTACGAAAATCGTATCGCTCGCCTTGCATAACTCGACAGAAATTTTCAACGGAACGCTTTACAACTATCGTAAAACTGTTGGTGGCGGTTCTGGATTCGCGAGATCGAGGAGTTATCGTGGGAATGAAGAAGAAAAGAGAAAGGAAAGATATGCCTTTACCATCGTCGGACGTATATACCTAACAACCGGCGAGATATAACGCGCCAGAAGATCACGCGACTTTCATTTCTCAATAAATATTTAATGCCGCCGTAAAACGTCCACGATCAGTAGTGCGAACTGCGAAATAAATAATAGACACTTCCCGCGATGCTATGTACTACATAATAAACACTAGTCGATGCATCGGCCGCGAATCTTTTACGAAAACTAAACGTTTCTGTAACGTTCCTTATAATCATTGGCCCAAAAAGACTCTGAATCAAAGTTCAATCAACGACACTCGGTGCCAAAATAAAATTTTCATATCAAACTACCTTGCACAATATAAAAGTATTAATTTATTATTAAAGTATTATATAATTAAAAAATAATTTTAAAATAATTAATTTATTATCTTTTAATTAATTTATTTTTCAGCACATACGTACACAGACACAAACACACACACACACACATACACACACACACATATATTATTATAGCGAAAGAGAGAGAGAGAGAGCCGACACTTCGAACGCAAAGCTTGCTTGTTAAGTTAAACTAGAGCGGTACATGTACCCCAATCCCTGCACGATGCAGGGCTATAGGGAACCAAACTGCTAATACTATTGTGCGAGCAGATAATACTCTGGATCCGATTGATGCATTTTTACGCAGGCATTGTAAATTCAGGAGGATCGCAGGTGCAACGAGACGAAGAAGTTGACGGAGCTGCACTCGGGCGAGCTGATGCGCGCGACGGTGGTGAGTTTGCGGCGGTGGATGTGCCGGTGCATCGAGGGGGATCAATGGACAAGTTCAATAACCTTAAATCCACTTGACGGCGGACTACCCATTGGAACGACTGACTGCGTCGCTTCAACAACCAAAATAGATATTCATTTTCCAAGAGTGCTATTTTCCCAGCCCAGACACAAATCCAATACCGCTGATTTAAGTGCCCTCCCCCCCGCAGGTCAAAGACCCCACCGCGCGCTGTCGGTAACTTCTCGCGCAAATCTCGCCTCGAAACGCGCGTATCTGCAAGCGAGCTAATTACGAAAGCTCGACAGTCTCGTTTATTGCCTTCACCGTCTTTGCCTATTCGTTAATGCTGTCGCGATGCAATCTGCTAGCGTGACAACCGTGCGAAACTGCGTGCAATCATCGTCGTTGTGCTGTTACAGCTTGATGATGTCGACACAGCATGTGGTGGATCGCGAAGGCACTCTGGATCGATCAGAACGTTAATACGTATAATTTATTAATATTATATTAATGCTGATAAGGTAAATATACGCGTAACATATCTTACATGTCATTTGCGACCAGTTTAGATATCCTCTAGTATCACTGTGAAAACGTTTTAACGATATCATGAAAGTTGATATCAGATACACTTGATATTAAGCTGCTCTTATTGAGTTTTGCTTATCGTAATACGTGAGATTTTTTGTCGAGATTATTTATTGATATTTTCTTATCGCAAGATCTACCGGCAATGTGTGTTTTACAGATACGCTAAAATTTTATGCGACAGCTAATATACCGTTTTTCCGAGTTCATGCACAGTTCGTTTGCTCTACATGGACATCGCACATAACGGCGTAAAACGTGATGTTTGCGCAACACTGCACGTCATGTTTAACGTAATAATAAACGGCGTTATGCGTTGCGCCCTAAAACGAGGTACCGTAATGTGAGTTTTTGCAATCGTGATAAATTAACCATATAAAGTGGAGCACTATATTTGCTTATTCCCACGACAACCGTAATGTAATTATAATATTTACGCCATGCAGCTTCTGCATGTTTATCTTTTTGTTTATTGAATCAATCGTTATATTGTATTACTAACGAGCAGCATATTCGATTAAAAGCGATTATAGAATACAGTATATCTCTTCAATAACAGTATATTTATAAAACGTTCTGGGATATATAACAGCTATTCTCTCATCTTTTTATATCATCAATATCAATACTATTACGTTTCAAGAACATATACAGAATAAACTTCATCAATTTTCAATCGATTCTAAATAAAAATGACATTTAATCGACTTTAAAATAATTATCAAAGAATCAGGATTTAGCCTACAAGAGTCAAGTCTGATTTCTTATTAAAAATTTAAACAAGCAACGAACCAGATGTTTATGCTAATTAATAATAATTATGAAAGCATTCATGATTATACAATGCAATAATTATAGTATTATGTAAGGAATTGTTAATTCATAAAATTTTTATATTTTCTGAAACTATCTTTCTATTGAAACTATTCTATCTAACTATTGAAAGAAACTTACCTTACGCAAATTCAAAATATTAAGTGCCCTTATTTATAGCACCAAGTCGATCACAAATTGCACAAGAGAATCGATTTACATCCGTGTAGACGTATTCGATTAACCGGTTCCACTCGCGCGAGATCACGTATGCGATTCCAGAAATGCGAACGAAATTTGCGAACAATCGGCAAACTGATTATTTCTGTCTTTTCTTTTTGCTACCTTCGCCCTTATAAGAGATGAAAGCAAACGGACTAATCAAAATTTCGGTACGATCACGGCGAGCATCGCTCGCGAACTGAATATTCTCACGGGGGTGGAAACATCGAGTCGAAGTGAACCACGGGTACTGGAGAGGGTAAATGGGGCAAGAGGGGTTGAGAGAATGCGCACGTAGGAGAGAAACGACGAGATGGGTGCAAAAGGGAAATCAGTAAAGTTGCGAAGGGGATGGACAATGTTATTGGTGCATGCTCAAATCGTCGAGTTAGTTGTACGAATATTTAAGTTTTATGGGCGGCCAATAAAAATTCAAACTTTTAAATTCTTCCAGTAGCCAAGGTATTTTCGCAGCTTATTATACGCATTGTTTGCAATAAAATTCTTTAATTAATTCAGAAGTCGCATTCGAAAATGTAATTTTAACAAAAATGTTGAACTTAACGTTCTCAAGAGTTACAAATGATCAAAGATCTAAAAGTTTTTACAATGCTTTGAAATGATTAAAGCGACGATGAAATCTTATTTTGTACCTTTTTTGTCACACAAATTGAATATTATTAAAAACTAAAATTATTAAATTTTAAAATAAAATATTTTGAAATAAAATACAAGAAAGGTTATTAAAAAAGAATATTAATATTTAGAAATCAATTATTTAGATATTTAAAAATAATTGTAAACTAACTGCAAAGCCTGGACTTCGATAAAATTTTTCTTGAAGAACGTGCAACTCCGAATTGATCACAGACAAAGAATTTTAGTTTGTAAAAAATATTAATTTGCAAAGAAGCATAAAGCAATAAATAAGAGATTAATAGTAAACTTACCGCAGATGCAATTCGAGTACATCTCCAATGTCACACGCATCCGGAAGCATAACTGGGCCACGATGAAGAGGACTTTAACTAGACGTCACGTTGTATGCTGCAAGCTGACGCCGAAAAAACTGGCAGTTTCAGGTCTCGTTTGCTAATTCTCGCTCTCAGCTGCAACGTAGTTCGCTCTCCTCGACCATTCAGCCGTCATCCTTCACTAACACGGCGGATTTCAGAGGATCTAAAGTTCACGATATGATTGTAAACGCGACCTACATTAGAGTAACTCGATTTCGGGTAGTAAAACGTAGTTCCATGGACATTTTCCACGATGTACACCACGAAATGTTTGCAACAATTTGCCAATACTGCTAACTATGAAAAATCGTAGTTTATTATGTTTTTATTACGTTAGTTTCACATAAAACGTTGCATATTTATCATCGACGAGATAGAGTAAATTTTTGTAACGTGACGAGAGTAATAGAGAGAAGTCATGCGGAAACAAAATGACCTTGATTATTCGGATTGTTCGATGCTGTAATTACTTTGCGGCGATTGAGATGAAATGTGAGATTGAGGAGATCCCGGCCGCTCGGGAGTAAAGTTATGCTTTAACTGGGAATATTTCAAGACGACGCGTATCTGGAATTATTCAATATCCACGGAATCCTTTGAAGCTCTCCGACGAACAGTCGGTTGCCTCTTTAAAGCTTCTCTCGTTTGCCCCGGCTCGCCCTTCCCGTCTGTGTCGCAGTATCTATCATATTCCGTTCTTTCGCGAGGCTTCTCTTTCTACTTTGCGAAATGTGTACCTCGATGACTTCGTCATCGAAGAAAGATCGCCTGGCGCGTAAGAACGCGAATATATTTCACGGAAATCTCCTATCTCGATTATGGAATAAATTAAGAGCAAGTACATCGCCGGTAATAGCTTCTATTTGCATTTAGAGAGATGAGATTGCCGTCGCGAGCATCTGAGAAAGAGTAACGGAGGTTTTGTAAATTGGCCGATGGTCGAGGAGTTGACTCAGAACATTCTTCGCAGTGCGAGGCCATTCTGTAACAAGTTAATAAAATGTAATTGTTTAGTTAAATATAAATTAAAATTTATACTTTGTTATAACGCAGTGATGACATTTATTTTTTAATTTCTTTTAGATGGAAACACACACACATACATTTAAACTACGACTTACTTAAAGTACAAGTAATACATGTTCTTTCAGAATAAATATAAACATATATATAATGAATATATCTCTCCTTTTATATATGCGAAATTAGTCACATCACATGTATGTCACGTCCATGCATATTTATTACAAATAAATTCATAATTTCTGTTGAATTTTCTTATACATTGATTGATATCTATTTGTGTATAATAGAAATCAAAATAAGGAATTCAATTCCAAGATCAATTTTGTATGAACACAGCCACGTTGATATAAGTAAATAAAGCCGCTATCATCTTATGCAATCTACTGCTGAAGACGAACCAACTACATCCACCGTCAAGAATGCGCGAGCATCGAATAACACACAAGTACGAGAAAAGTAAGTGAATTGGAAAGCGTATGAATAATTCCAACCATAATTAAATCTAAGCTTTAATAACCAAAGTGCAACCTGCATGTATGTAAATTACATAAAGACATTGGACAGTACGTATAAAAATCGTGCGACATTCTAGATCAGTCCAGATACAAGAGGATAAAAATGAAGACGAGGAAGACGATGACAACACCTGCTGCCACCGCGCAACCTTTTGCAATCCAGTATTACGAGAGATTATCGTGACCGACGTAATTTCCACGTGTTTCGAATTACAACTGACATGGGCGGATCTTTTCTGGCTCGCAACCACGAGCGGCATGACCTTACTGGCCTGGGCATTCTTATACTTCCTGTTGGGCGACGTGGTGCTACCCGGCGGCAACATCTTCGGCCTCTTCATCCTCGTCATTTTTTCCTACGCACTCGGCTGGACTCTCGCCGGCATTCCCCGCTTACACATCCCGCCTATCTTCGGCATGCTTCTCGCCGGCATAATACTACGCAACACAGATATCTATAATATACACGACGAGCTCGGACCGGGCACGACGTCCAAGATCAGGACCTTCTGCCTGACCTTCATCATGGTACGTGCCGGCCTGCAGCTGACGACAACCGCCCTCAGAGCGCATCCGATGTTCGTGATAATCCTGGCGTTCATACCGTGCACCATCGAGATGCTGATTGTCAGTATCTTGTGCAGATACTTTCTTGAATTTCCGTGGAACTGGTCTTTCATGACGGGGTATGTTAACTCTGAGTCTCTGATGAATAAGAAACTTGTTCTCTCTATATGTATAAAAAGAATGATATTCGAAATGCGTATAAATAGAATAACTACATAAGTACATAATTTAAAAATAATCGTCGATCTAAAGATTTTATTCGGTTTAAGATTTATTCGCAATTGAAATAGCCATTAAATTGATATATTTTCTAGTACATTGATACTGATAGATTTAAAGACGTCAATAAACTATACTAATCATTAAGATTTTCTTATCGCAAATATGTAAGATTTAATTTATGTAGCAATAAGTTTTGTTCAAGGACGATCGTGGCGTGTATGTCCCCTGTCGTAACAATCAACTGCATGCTCACTTTAGCTGAAAGCGGTTATGGAGAAGACAAAGGGTTAGCCAGCTTATTATGTACAGCAGCAACCTTCGAGGATGTACACATCGTGTCTCTGTTCACCATCTGTTTCTCTTTCGTTTTTAGCAACGGTATACAAAAATCGTAAGAAAATCATAAAGCACCGTATATGTTAGCATCTACATACATATGATAGATATTATTTATAATTCTTTTTAATTTCTATTCTTAAACATTTCGCAACCAGCACAAACAATATGATTTGCAACACTGCAAGTCAAAAATTGGCAAAAAATTATACAAAAAAGTCTAAATGTCTCAAAGACCTTTCCATAAAGCTAGCCGTACATCTTCCTAGATGACAGGAGAACAGAATGGTGGTCCTACATCCCTGGCGGGATTCGAGATATCCTCCTGGGACTTATAGTAGGAATTATCTTGGGCTTTGCTTTGGCCTTTTTCCCTCATCGCAATCACGTAGGTACTTTATTCATTTCCTCGCGTCCGAGGGCTTAGAAAATTCGGGTCACGTATCGCGAAAGCACGTTCGTGTAATCTGAACTAACAGAGCAGACTTATTAACGCCTTTTCGCGATGTCTTATTAAAATATCGCTCACGCTAGTGGTGCGGCAAACAGTTCGCGAAAACTCGAGTAGCTTATAGTCTTTAATTCATACGATCGTTCGATTAATGCATAACAGATAAATATTTTTCAATTACTGTATAAAATATATTATTTAACTCTATGCGCTTCTCGTTGCAGAAATACGTAACATGGTATCGTATTGGTGGTTTGACTCTAGCATCTTTAATGTCCACCACAGCAGCATCGAGACTGGCAATTACAGGTGGAGGATATCTCGCTACCATTATATTGTCATTCATAGCTCTTAGAGGATGGCGAATCTTGGAGAGTTCATTTGATGTAAATATCTATAAAGATTTTATACAACATAAATAGTGAATATATTATTTTTCAAAAATTCTCTTTCAAGATTTTCTCCCGAAGATTTTCTTTCCAAGATTTTGTATATTTTGTACATGTATGCATGTACGCGTATGTGTATCTGTCGATAAAGTTTTAAACTATTAAATATTTATTCTTATTACTTCTTTTGTTGCAGACCACACCTTTTCAGAAAGCATTTTATTTTCTGTGGCATTTTGTGCAACCAATTTTAGGAGGTGTGATTGGTGCCGATATTGATTTTCGAGACTGGCCTAAATCCAGATTTGGACTTTATCTCATTTGCGTACTTATGGGAGTATCTGTAAGTTATCATAAATAACATGACTCTTATTTCTATCAAGTAAATTTCTATTATGTAAGAAGTAACATGAGCTTTCACTATTACATAAATAGAAAATTGTCAAATTAATTTTATGTTTCCTTAATTTTTTATACTGCAATTTCAAGATCCATTTTCTTATAATGAAAATCTATTTTATTATATTATTCATTATAGATATATTCCTATACATATGTTGTATATTTTATATAATTTGCTAAAATTAGATGCGTAGTGGTACGGCCTTTTTAACGACATATAAAATGCCCTTTTCGTGGAAAGAGCGACTTTTCGTTGCTATATCTTGGTTACCGAAAGGAACTTTACAAGTAAAAAATTAATTTGTATATCAGCATGTCGTATTTATGTAGATTGCATGAATTTCTATTAAATTCATCGTGCAATAAACTATTCAATCTTTAAACGATACACAATATATGTAATAATGAATTTTTCAAAAATTAGGCAGCATTGGCACCGATGGCATTCGAGCGTGCTAGAAAAGAAGATGATCCTACGAAAATCGAATTAGCTCTCGACGTGGTGAGAATATCCGTAATCGCCATCGTATTTCTAGCGCCACTTGGCGCGATTGGTATGATGACTAGTGGCCCTTTCTTGCTGAATAAGATCAGTATCGAGGAATATCAAAGGGAGCGAGAAATGAGCTATGCACACACCGTCGGACTACAACCTGTTAGAACACGCAAAAAGAAGGTAAATCCTCTGCCGGATTGAATAATAACTCGCTCGTTAAAACTTCCTCAACGATAGAATCAACTTTGTCGCATTATCATCGGCAATGTATGTCATTTATCAATATATCAATATCCTATTCTGGAAGTCGCTTTCACTTATTGCGGTAAAAATCTTATAAGAATACTGCAGAAAACATTAACGAATAAAAAGCGACGTTTAATACATATACTTATACAATACAAATAAAAGAAATAAAGTCTTCGAAGGGAAAGCGCACCTACTGGCTTAAACTTAATATAAAATTATTAAAGATAAAGCGCACTTTCTACATAAATATAAGATGACTTGTGCTCCATATTTCAAAACTTACAATTAGATATCTTTATCTCTTTGTTGCATTACTGCTGCAGAGTCTATTAAGACGTTCACCTAGGCTCTCGGGCATATCATTCTTGCCATATATTTTCCACTAGCATACACTGCGATACCATCGCAATACGGAAATGACTCGAACGTCTCACCTACCTTGCAGTACACTTAAGCGGAGTCGTTGACATAAACAAATGCATCAGAGTGTGCGGAATCGACACGGGCACGGGCGAGACGACGCCACCCAGTCGTGCATTACACGCGGCTTCGTGTGCTTCTGCATTCGAAGCGCGCAGAGCAAGCGGGCGAGCGCGAGCGAGCGAGTCGCTCGGTGTCTCCGCGGCGATCATTATATTGGCGAAGTGAAACTGGGGCAGCGTCGCCACTCATGCGACATGATAGCGGCATTGTGCTTATTGTTTGCAAATAGAATCGAATCGAGCGCGGCGACGAGGCGCGTGGCGCCGTGATAAGAAGATGCGCGCACAAGGACGCCTCTCCGCACACGGCACGTGCTCTTGCGTCTTGATACTCGTGGTGGCTATATCAGCCGGGTGACTGCACCGCATAGAGCTGCGAAACCTGAGCTGCAACAACGATTTGCGTGTCTCACGTGCAACCGAAACCGTGCCTCGCAACAGCAATTCCATAACGACGTTTCGGCTCCTCCAATGTTTCCGCGAAGTGCGAGTTAAACGGAACCAATGAGGATTCGTTTAACTCGTGGCATTATTAGTTTCTTGATGAAAGATGAGATACTTCCTAGATAACACAAATACTTTCTATGAACATTCAATGAATATGCGTCGAGAATATTAAGAATATTCTAAAAATGTACTAGAAGACATTCTATAAATCTGCATAAAATGTTGAAATGAGACCAATTTAAATATTCTAGATAGATCCAAAGAATATTCTTTAGCATATTTCAAGAATATTCATAGAAGCTGTTTAGTACAATCTAAAGAACATTTACAGAATATTCTACAATTGAATTATATTCAGGCTGCGTTCTTCCAAAATTCACTGTCAGTACTGAAAATCTATAGTGTATGTCACATATACTTATATAGTATAATATATAGTATACGTAGTACTGACAGTGAATTTTGGGACGCAGCCTTAATGAAAACAACAAAATATGTTTTATCATATACATATAATAAAAATAGTTATGATATAGGATAGATTGCACTTGATTATTTATAATATATGTATATATAAATTCACAACTAAATTAGTATATTACAACTTATGTATAGGATGACTTATATATATGATGAAACATATTTTGATGTTATTTTTTATCTTTTTTTATCAACATATGTATTTGCATCTAACTGATCAATGATGGAAAAATAAATATAATTTATATACATAGTATATATTTCAAACATGGACACTTGAACACTTGCAAAATAAACACTATATATGAACACGTAAAATAATTTGTCGCCAATTTGCGTATGGTAATTCGCCAGTGCTCCACGTGAAAGTGAAACGAAAAAGAGATTAGGTTATGAGTTGGTATTTCCTGTGCTTTCTGAACGCCATCTACATTTTCAATACGTTTGAATATTCTGTGAACATTTATAGAATATATAAAGGATATATTCGTATTGCTGATATTTTAAATGTTGTGGGCAGATTTATAGACTATTCTTTATAAATAAGGATATTCTACAAATGTGTATGGATAATTTCTTTGAGAATATTCTCAAAGAAGTATATTCGAAGCTATATAGAATATTCATAGAATATTGTGTGTT
This sequence comes from Ooceraea biroi, assembly GCF_003672135.1. Classification (NCBI taxonomy): domain Eukaryota; kingdom Metazoa; phylum Arthropoda; class Insecta; order Hymenoptera; family Formicidae; genus Ooceraea; species Ooceraea biroi. The sequence continues at coordinate 11,970,592 of NC_039510.1, forward strand.
ATCTGGGTTACGATAGTAGATGATCCCTCTGCTCTTCCAGCTATCGTTACACTTTGAGAACAATGTATTATAACTTTAATCTAAGTGTCTAAATTGCGAATTACAGCGAATTTAAAGTATTAATTCGAACGAATCATAATCATTAATTAATAATCGACATTTATTATTATACTGTTAATTGCTTTTTCGATCGATGTCGGTTGTTAAAGAAGCGATTCGCCGACACCGAAATTAGGACGACAATTACGATGGTACGCGACATTTAACATATCAGAACGAATACCAAAGTTTTCACGAGACACATTTGCAATGATATTTCGTGCGTAGATCTTTTCAAGTGGCGAAAATTACGCGATAAATGCGGAGCGATACGAATAAAACTCTGCAATTACTATGGCGCGTTCTTTGACTGACTACGATGTGAAGTACGTCAAAGGACGAGTTGCGATTCTCGAAATTTGAAAACATTCGAGGCAGCAAACCAATATGGTAGTCAAATCACTACGGTAGTCAGATCTGCTCTTTTTGACTTTCGTGAAAAATAAATATGAAATCAATATGTTTTAGCTTTGGAGAAAGAAAAAGCGAATAAAATAAATACGAAAAATATAACTGACAAGAACATCATGGATTCGATTATTCTAAGGAATATAATTGACACAGTTAATTATATTCAATAAGCAATGTTTATGTACATATACAAATCCAGGAATATAATTAATCATATTTACTGCACTATGAAAGAAAAGTGCCGTTTAATTGTATCTATAAAAGTAAATAATCGAAAATGAAAAAGCGATATTATTGTATATGAATATGTTGTATGAATAAAATAATGAATAATATAACTGACACGACATGGTTACATTGTGACAAATATTTTATAAGATACTTACGACAACTTGTTCCAGGCGAAATTTAATTTGAAAATTCCGCACAAATAACATCATTAAAAAATTGTATCAAGAAAATATGTAAAATACTTTCTGGAATTAGATTAAGTAATTAGATAAAACTCTGTTGAATCTATCTCACATTTTTATATACGCGAAACGCGGAGACTGCCATCTATGTATGAACAATACTCAATATCGACAATTAGAGGCACTTGGAGGCATTCGGAGTATGGTAACATATAGTGTGTTTTTATGTTAGGTTAGAGTTAGGTTAGATCGTCCCGTGACACTGAACACGTGAGAAACATTTGTTTATTGAAGTAGACGGAATTTTATCCAAAAAATGGTTCGCAAGAAAAGGTAAGAGACATAAACTTAATAGCTTAGTAAAAATTCTGAATATATGAAAAATGTAAAACGTATTACACACACAACTTGGACTATAATAGGTTATATTTTTACATAATTCATATTTTTTTTTACAAACTTTAATATTATTAATTAATTAAACGGCATATATTAAAAATCTTTTACATTAGGACAAAAGAGCCTGCCCAAAAGAAGGAAGTTGATATGGAAGATGTGGATGATGATATTGAAGACATTAATATGGATGATATAACTGACTCCGAGGAAGAATATACGGAAACTGAAAAGAAGTTGTTGGAAAAAGTACGGAATAAAAATACCATTGAGAATTATGATAGTGAGGATGAAGTTTACGGACTGCAAGATAGTGAAGAGGATGATCAAGAGGAGCAAGAATCTATGGAGTCTGATATTGAAGAATTGCAAGAGGATTATGATATACCAAATGATAGAGCTTGGGGCAGCAAGGCGAGAACCTTCTATTCGTCAGATTTCAAATACACAGATTATGCATTTGTGCCTCAAAAGGATTTGATTAATGCGGATATCGAAGAGGAAGAAGGAAGAAAGCTCCACGTAAGATCGCTGGAGCAGTTTTTAGATATTGACAGTTTCGACTTAACTGGAATTGTGCAAGCTGCAGAACATACCAAGGATCGTCAGGAAGACAGTGAACAGGTGTCTGTACAAGAGACGGATGAAAAATTTTTTATGACCTTGGTTAATAGCTTTAAAGGTATGATAATATAATTATTGTAGAATATTGATACTTTTTTCATTAATTATAAATCAAGAATGTGATTCTTAGTGATTATTTTTTCTTGCAGAATGTTTAGTAGAAGTAAAAACTATTCTGTCACCATTTCTCAAGTTGGTTGAAGATGGAACGTGTCCTAATTGCAATGCAGTGGATTTCGTCAGGACTAAATATCATGTTCTGTTAAATTATTGCATCAACGTTTCTTTTTGCTTGATGATGAAAGCCAAGGGATTGTCAGTAAAATCACATCCAGTTATAAAGCGTCTAGCGCAGTATCGTCAACTGCTCGATCAGTTGCTATCGGGGCAAGGGAATTTATTGGAGCAAGTAGCTGACGTAGTGAAAGCAGCTAAGGAGGGCAAACCTCTTTACGCCGTGTCAGATGGTTCCCAGATAGAAATTAATAAAAAACCTGCACGACTTACTGGCTTAAGTAAAAAACTGGCACGCCAAAAAGAAGCAGCGGCGGCAAAAGATGAAGAAGAAGAGCTACTATCTAATAGTATGGATGAAGCAAGCATGAGTGAAGGAGAAAGTATCGACAAAGATGTAGATACAAAAGAGGAACACGATGACGAAGCTATGGAAAATGAAAAGAACGATGCGAACGAAGAAACAAAGAGAGCGATAACATACGAAATGGCGAAGAACAGAGGTCTCACGCCTTATCGTAAGAAGGAGCTGCGCAATCCTCGAGTGAAGCATAGGAATAAGTACCGTAAAGCCAAGATTCGCAGAAAGGGCGCGGTATGTATAAAGTAGCACAATAATTGATATTAATAATTAAGTTACAATAACTCATTGCTACGTTGGTGTAATTTTGAGATATTTCATGCGAAAATATTTCTTGCAGGTGAGAGAAGTGAGGAAGGAACTGACTCGTTATGCAGGAGAGATATCGGGTATCAAGGCGGGCGCGAAGAAGGGCATCAAATTGAAGTGATAAGATCCCAGTTGTTTATACAATGTATCAATTACTTGTTTTTAGACGCATGATGTGGTAATATATTGTTTAAGATCCAATTAAATATCAATTTTCTGTTACTCTTTATGATCGACCGATTCAATGATACTTTCTGAAAATGACAGGTATTATAATCAACTAGGTATAATAATATTAAATAGTATCGAGAGTGTATCATAATAATATGACAACATAAATACAATAGACAAACGTTTTATTTTGTCAGAAAATTGTATGTACATGTAGAATAAGAAACAACTTCCTCGAGCAGCAACAGATTCTCTAAGAAATTAGGTCTTTTTATGAATTTTATTGATATATTTTTGGCAGATAACTTTCAATTATCTGTGAGATTGCATTTTCTTATATATCTTAGATACACCTGTATCTTCTTGCTGCATATTAGGTTTCCAAGAAATGGTTCACATCATTTACAAAACTGAAAACGTAACTTAAAATGACGCGTAACTTAAGCTTCTACTTTGGCTAATATATCCGATTCACGGAACAAGTGGTATTCCTTGTTATCATCGAGTTCAACTTTTGTACCACCGTATTCAGGAAGTAACACAATATCTCCAATTTTAATACTCAAAGGCACGTGCTCTCCTTTCTGAAAAAAGAAAATTGATATGATTATTAATATTGTTATCAGAAACAGGCACACGCAAATGAGATATGTGAAAGATATATAACAAAAAAACAAAATATGTACGTTGTTCCTTGCGCCAGGTCCCGTCGCTACAACCGTGCCTCGCAGAACCTTCGCTTGTGCTTTTTCTGGCAGTACAATGCCACCTTTCGTTTTGGTTATTGCCTCAGCCCTTTGTACAAGGACTCTGTCAAAAAGAGGAATAAGCCTCTTCATAGCGTTTGCTGCAGCCTGAAAAAATATACATATATATCTGCAATTTTCTGTACCCTAAATACTTTATTATCTTACTAGATACTAATTTCGACCATGTTGGGAACACAAAGATAACAATAATTAAAATGTGTATATAGTTTTTGAAATTTATTTAGCTAATTATCATCTCCATGATCATTCACGAGACGGTATCTCTAAGCATATCCAATAAAGAATCGACAGAGGCATCGAGGAGTACAGGATGATGTAAGCAGCGGACAAAATTTCTCATTACATGCAAAAGTTCACAATATACCTGCAATCCCTGCATATTCGATTACTTCTCTTCTAATAGGAGCAAAATTAGGAAACTAATGGCAGATTCAATCGCACATCGAAGCGCACGACTTCGCTCATCTCGACGTTGTTCACAAACAACTTAATAAACAAATGCAGTTCGCTTCAAATTGAGAAGTTCCAGAAGAAATTCCGCAATCGCAGTGTGACGCACGATGTTACTTACATCGCTCGAATTCAAGAAATAACAAGGAATGTGAACGAAACAATTCGGACAGCGTGAGATAAGCAGCATCATCGCGCGGATAAAAAAAATCATTTTAAGGTTAGGAAAACGTTAAGAAAAGAGAACTGCACGCTGGCACAGCGTGAATTTGACAAGTGGATTTTTTCTCCGCTTGCTTACGTTAATTAGCAGTGAAACGTGTATCTCACCATGGTTGTGTAGTCTCCTTGCAGTCACGAGTCTATACGCGAATCCGCCGGCAACGCACGCTCGAAAACCCGTGCACGTTGTGTAACCTAACTGCGGCCGGCAGTGAACCTAGCGCCCCTCGATATTCTCGAAAGTTCCTCCCAGATTACCCCACCACTGCCTCCGCTGGTATATCGCGTATCGATCATTTACCAGTTCCACGAGGAGCGAGGATTACGTAACACTCGCAAGAACGCGCCAGCGGTCTCCAGAACCGATAAACTGCTCCGATTTTAATCAATTTATTATGATTATTGCAATCTCGCGCGTAATGGATCTATCCTCGCGAATTCTTGAGTCTGAACTCTTCGCAGTTGCATCACGAATACAAATCAGGCATTAGAGAGAAAAAGAGAAAGAAGTTGATGCAACACGAACAAACGCTCTTGTTCCATAAATTAAATAAAGTTCAAATAAAGATAAGAGATTATAAGAGCAGAAAGATTTGAAATAAACGGAAGATATGAAAATATAAGGATGGATGATAAGTTTCGATCATTAGGAACGTAATAGAGATTAAAATTATGTGATCATTTTATCAAATACATCTGCATCATTTTTCCTAATTAAATAATGTTCATAATATTAAATATATATTAAATAATGTTTTTATGTATCGAAATATATTATGGATGGTCCAAAGTTCATTGATCTTCAGCGACAGTCTTGCTCGAAGTTCGTCAAGGGACTGTTACATAACTAGTATAAATTTTAGACACAGCGCAAGAATATAGGAATCGTCGTAGTGACGAGACTCACACATCACCGATAAGAGCTGCTAATCTAAACAAACAATGATTCTTCAGATTCTTCTTTCAGAAGAAAGGGCGCTATTCAACTCGCGGTATTCGCAATCGATAAAAGTAACATGGAATAACAGGAACTAAAATAAAATCGAAAATTCTCTTTTTCTCTTATTTATTTACATTCTACAAGTGCCTTCGCCAATGGCATAGACATGTGATGGATAGACGAGAATAGTCTGCTCGGGACATAAAAGCGTGGCAATTGACGCAAGATTCTTCGCCAGCGTATCTGCCGAAGCCAAGATCGGCTTCGATCTGGTCATTCTCAGATGTATTCGCGGAGAAATACTCTTCTGCTCTCAAACACGTTAAAACACGTTAAACAGCAGAAAAGACCGACGAGGAATGATTGACGACAGTCGTCGCGTCGATTGCGTCACGCGCGAAGTCGTACTTTCTAGAACCCGCGCCACGCGTCGACTACACTCGACGTATTCGATGGTATCGCAGCTGCCGGAGATGGGATCCCTGTGAAACCTCAAGGAAGATCATTCGCAGTGATCGCCTTTTCACGCGTTTTCCGAAATGCGTCGTCAGATCGCCCGCCGAATGTTTTATTACTCCAGGTTAATCCGTTGCGGTTGCGGTTAGGTCCACGCGACGCGGGCGAGGGGAGTTAGAGGGGCGAGCGGGGAAAGGGCTGCCCATGTGATAGCGCGCGCGCCCACTCTCGTCTCTCCGCACCAGCTCTCATTCTCATTCCACTCGTGTTCTGCTCGCGAGACAACGTGCGGTCACGCCGTGCCGATCTTCAACTCGCTTCCCGACGCCAATCGTTCGCATTATCCCTCCAAGGAATCTCAACCTGAGAATCAAAGGTAAAAGGACCGACGGATCAAAAGCTGCGCCGATTCTCCGCGACAGCATCGCGAAAATTCGCCGGAGCGAATTTAGCCGGCCGGAACCTTTCGCCGCTCGCGTGGGCTCCGCGTGCGAGCCTCATCCTCCTGCAAGCGTTGCGGGAGACGCGAATTGTGCATCGCACGTCGCACATTTCCGAGTGAATCCGAACGTTAAGCATTAAAAGGTTTTTTCACCGAAGCTCCGCGAGATTTCACGCGCCGACGTTAACCTCTAACCCACTCCATGCTCTCCATGCCACTCGCGACTTTACATAACCGCGTTTTTATTCCGCGGAGAGTACTATAACTGACAATGAATTTGAATCTCTCTCAAAACCGCGATCGATTGATCCCGTGTAATTGTGAATTGGGTCTTTCATCATTCTCAGTACATCCTGCTAAATTACAACGCTTTCGTAATTTATAACAAAATTTTTACGCTTACACTTATTTACATATAACGTCGGAGAAGTACTTTATTGATAACAGACTTATATTATTAAATTGAGAATTCTGACAGATATTATTTTTGCATGCACGTGACAAAATATCGCATGCTTCCGTGCAAAATTTATTTATCTTAATATCTTATTAATATAATCAGGTATTGACCCTTTTAAAACAAGAAATCATGAGAGATCTAAATGTAAAACTAAATGTCACATCTTCTGGTTTGCTTTAAATGATTGCATTAAAAAGCATTTATACTTATGTATTATTGAAAAACTATTTTGTACCAAGGAATTTCAATTAACATGCAATATATCGTCTGACAGATGCACAGACTACCGACCATGTTGAGAGGAGCTGCCCTGCGTCAGTTGCAGGCACGCAGTTATGCCAAAGATGTGCGTTTCGGGCCGGAGGTTCGTGCCTTGATGTTGCAGGGTGTAGACATTTTGGCAGATGCTGTCGCCGTGACAATGGGCCCTAAAGGCCGTAACGTTATTCTAGAACAAAGCTGGGGTAGTCCAAAGATCACAAAGGATGGTGTGACAGTAGCAAAAGGTATCGAGTTGAAGGACAAATTTCAAAATATCGGAGCCAAGCTGGTGCAAGATGTAGCTAATAATACCAATGAGGAAGCTGGAGATGGTACCACAACCGCAACTGTACTAGCCAGAGCGATAGCCAAAGAAGGATTTGAGAAAATTAGCAAAGGAGCAAACCCCGTAGAAATTCGACGAGGTAGGTTACATCGATTTACATAACAGATAGATGATTCATATACGCTTGGCGCAGTATCTTGGAAAAAATTGAACTTTGACCTGTACTGCGAAATAAATACGAGATCAATCAAATGCGTTACTGCGACGATTTTATTGACGATTTTCGTTGTAGAAAAATATTAAAAAATGTATTCCTTTTAGGTGTGATGCTAGCGGTAGACAAAGTCAAAGATGAATTGAAAACTCTGAGCAAACCCGTCACGACGCCCGAAGAAATCGCGCAGGTGGCAACGATATCTGCCAATGGTGACAAAGCTGTCGGCAACTTGATCTCCGATGCGATGAAGAAGGTTGGAAAGGAAGGCGTCATCACGGTGAAGGACGGCAAAACGCTCATCGACGAACTCGAAGTCATAGAGGGAATGAAGTTTGACAGGGGCTACATCTCCCCGTACTTCATCAATTCCAGCAAAGGAGCCAAAGTCGAATTCCAGGACGCGCTCGTTCTGTTCAGCGAGAAGAAGATCTCGTCTGTGCAGAGCATTATCCCTGCTTTGGAACTCGCCAACTCGCAACGCAAACCCCTCATCCTGATCGCCGAGGACGTGGACGGCGAGGCTCTGTCGACGCTCGTGGTCAATCGCCTGAAGATTGGACTGCAAGTGGCTGCGGTAAAGGCTCCCGGTTTCGGTGACAATAGGAAGGCCACTCTTCAGGACATGGCGATATCCACTGGTGGCATCGTGTTCGGCGACGATGCCAATCTCATTAAACTCGAGGATGTCCAAGTAAATATCCGTCCGATGTAACAATGACTTGATTCGATTGATCTAATAGTTAAATACTGAACCTCATATGATACTTTTTAGCTAAGCGACTTGGGTCAAGTGGGAGAAGTCATCATCACGAAAGACGACACTCTCTTCCTGAAAGGTAAAGGAAAGAAGACCGACATTGACAAGAGGGCCGATCAGATTAGGGATCAAATCGAAAACACCACCTCCGACTACGAGAAGGAGAAGCTGCAAGAACGTCTAGCGAGGCTAGCATCTGGAGTCGCTGTTCTGCGAGTTGGCGGCAGCAGCGAGGTGGAAGTGAACGAGAAGAAGGATCGCGTGCACGACGCGCTCAATGCCACTCGTGCTGCTGTCGAAGAAGGAATCGTTCCCGGAGGTGAGTAACATTATTGTCAAACTCGTTGTTGCATGTACGGTGCAGATACGGTGAACTGAAAATCATCACGCTTGCAGGTGGCACCGCGTTGTTGAGATGCATCCCGGCATTGCGGCAGCTCAAAGCATCGAACTTGGATCAAGAAACCGGAATCAAGATCGTCGCGAACGCTCTGCGTATGCCATGCTTGCAGATCGCGCAAAACGCTGGCGTCGACGCCAGCCTGGTGGTGGCCAAAGTGAGCGAAGGCAAGCTTGGCTACGACGCCCTGAACGACGAGTATGTCGATATGATCGAAAAAGGAATCATCGATCCCACGAAAGTTGTACGTACGGCGCTCACTGATGCAGCGGGTGTCGCTTCGTTGTTGTCGACGGCGGAAGCGGTCGTCACAGAACTGCCTAAGGAGGAACCACAGCCACCAATGGGTGGTATGGGCGGTATGGGAGGAATGGGTGGCATGGGTATGGGCATGTAAAAACCAAGGAGGAAATAGTCCGTACCATCTTGTTCGTTACGAATCACCATTACACCGCGCAACATTGTTTAAATAGTTATGGACAGTAGTTCCGTTCAAAGAGAGCGGAGGTGACCGACGGTTATAAAAGTGAATGATGATTGTAAAAAAGTTTTATAAAAGTCGAACTTGATTGATAATAATTTCCAAGTACCATTTCAGTTTATCTTCTCTTATCTTCCTGATACAGTCAATTTGCGTTATAGAAGGAAAACAATTAAGTTTAACTTTTATAAAACTTTTTCCTAAGCAATTAACAATACAAATGCTACACATTGAAGACTTGTATATGTTATTCATTCATGAGTGAAATACTTTAAAAGTTATAATAATTGAACAAATGTGCTAACGAAGTATTCTACAATAGATTCCAACTGTTTCATTACTTTAAGCCAAGAATGGGAATGACCATTATTATTACATCTGAAAACATTTTATACAGTTTAGCAGTTTTAGCGTATAATAAAGATGCAAATGTAAAAACGAGTGTATGTGAAATATTAAATATGAAAAGTTAATTATTTAAACTTTCATAATTTTGTAATTATTAGATTTATTTCCTGTCTCAATAAATGTATGTTTAAATTACAATTTCTCTCCGTTTCTTGTATTTAATATTACAAACTTTATGTTGCACAGCAAATAAGTAAATGATCAAAAGTTTCGTGAGAATTGGAATTCAGAATAGAAAGCAGATATTTCTGTTAATACTTATTTTAATCATTCTTTCTTAAATAATGTCATAACATGAATATATATGAGAATACGAATATCAAATTATCTTCGATTTAATTATGAGAAATATACAACTGCCGTGAGCTTGTACAGGATTTATTTTAATCATCTTAAATATCTGTCGACATTTATATTTTCAGAATATTATGGTAAAGAATTGCAAACTAGTTATTTTCTGAAACTATAAATATTTAAAGAGATATTTAGGCTGATCAAATCGGATAGACATGTTATAGAAATCTATATATAGAAATCTTATTTTTTACTTGTACCACATCCCAATAAACAAAATGTTTCGGGCAATTAAAACAAAATATAAAAAGATAGTCTCATTATTATGCTTCTGAAATCTTTCATATTGATATATGTATAAAGTCATCAAAGCACTTATTCTAACATTTGTAGTTTGTAAAACAATATAACATATTATTTTACAGTGTCAGGCTTGTTGTAGAAAATTTATAACGAATACACTGAACCGCATTGTATTTTTTTTTAATTTGATAAAAATGAAATCTTGAAGCAAATAAATGTGATGATTAATCCGTCTCACAGGTGTGTAATCAGCGCACGTAACATATAAAAATATGTCTCCATCTTCTATGTTCACTTTTTTATGTGATTTTGGTTTTTATCCAATCGCTGTATTTCAATTCGGTGAAGTATATAAGACAATCGCGCGTGAGGTAAAAAAAAGAAGAGGATGAAAGAAAGAAAAACAAAGCGGTTAGTCTAGTTTTGCGTTCATAGAAAAGAAATATTTCATATTAAAAATACAAAGACATCCGTTTTAAAAAATATTATATTAAAGCCTAATTTTATATATATATATCCATAATAAAAAGCATACTTATATTCGCTATATATATATATATATATATATATATATGTATGTATGTATGTATGTATATACATATGTGATATGCATACATATATATATATATATATAAGTGTATACATATAGATATTAATCTAAGCCCCGATTTTTTCGATCTCGTCCGCATCCTCTGCATCGAGGTAATGTATTTTTTTGCCAAAGTGTTTTTCTATGTCCTTGCACAGCTGCATCGCGTGTTGCGAGTCAATTAAATTAATTGCGATTCCGGATTTGCCGAACCGTCCCGTTCTCCCAATTCTATGTAAATACGTTTCACAGTCAGCTTGTCGTTTCTGATCCATTGGCAGGTCGAAATTCACCACTATTGTCACCTGCTCTACGTCAATACCTGCCAAACATTAACACAAAGTTTTAATAACATCCGTAATGGCGTGCACTGCTAATTGTAGCAACTGAAATTTTGCACGTCAAATAATACATGCTACGAGTTGCACGTAGCATTTATATCTCCTACCTCTAGCTAAAACATTCGTAGTAATGAGAACTTTTTCAAGTCCTGCCCTAAATCTATCCAGCACGGAAATCCTCTGTTCCACTGTCAAGTCGCCAGAAAGTATCCCCACGGCGTGACCATCTTTCGTCATTTTTTCCGCTAACCAACTGGCCGTTTTTTTCGTCTGAAATAACAATACAGATTATATCTCGTGGTGCGAGACTTTTGGAATTTAAGTGCACTTTTCAACACTTTTGATATGAAAAAGTACGATCGAAACTCTTACATGACAAAAGATAATTGCTTGTCCGATAGTAATAACGCCGTAGATGTTCGTGATGGCTGTGTACTTTTCGTTCACATCTCTGCATCTGATGTAGTACTGTTTGATATTATCTAGACTTTCCTCTTCCCTCAATAGTCGTATTATTAGCGGATTACTAACTATAATTTCCGCAAAGTTCATTACTTCTGGCTCGTACGTTGCAGAGAAGAACATCATTTGACATGTTCGTGGAAGTAATCTGTAACGTAAGAGAAAGCATCACACAGATAAGATTATACAAATAAAGTATAAATATATTATTATGACGTTTAAACATTTTCGGAAAACTTACTTGTGAATACGAATACACTGATCCTGATGGCCTTGAGTAGCAATCATAACGTCAGCCTCGTCTAGCACGAATACCGATATCTTGGCTAGATCGAAGAATTTGAACTTTTGTCCCCAATCCAGTACTTTGCCTGGAGTTCCTATGATGATGTGTTCGGTAATCTTCGATCCTCGGCTTACTGAAACAATTGAAGCAATACTACTGATAAAAGATGCCCCAATGCAGCAACAGGCAATTCCGATTGTGTAAGGGAACAAAATGTATTACTTTCTTCTCCCCTCACGGCGTATTTTATTTTTATCTCTGGACAAAAGCGCGACATCTTTGCTGCCACTTCGCCAGTCTGGATCGCTAGTTCGTAAGTTGGTGATAGACACAGCACCTGTGGATAATCCTTTGTGGGATCCACTCGACTCAACATGGCGAGTACAAACGCAGCCGTTTTACCAGTACCCGATTGGGATTGTGCAATCATATTTTGTGGTCTGAAAACATTTTGTAGAATTGGAAAAAGTGTATCTTAATCAAGAACGTCGTAACAACTACTATGCTTAATTATACATACGGATCGGCAAGTAAGGTAGGTAAAGCAGTTTCTTGAATTCTTGAAGGAGCATTAAAACCCATAGCGTAAACTCCTTTCAGCAACGCAGGTTTGCTGTGGATAAATTAGAAAAAAATATTTCTCACGCTTTAACACATAAATATAACGTTTAGTGTGAATGTATAATTAAAAATGACTGCAATACCCACAGGTGAAGCGCATCAAACGATTTGACACTGTATAACGGTGAAGTTGGATCCTTTCTCTGAACTTCTATATCCTTTGTTGTCATAACTAATCCTTTTCTTATAATCTTTTGCAGGAGCGACTTCTCCGCTGCTGAGATCTGCTCCTCCGATGTGTCATCATCGCTCTTGGACTCTCCATCTTTCACAAGCGGAACAGAGATGGTCGCTGAATTTGGTTTATTATCCAAATTCAAATTCGTCACCTGCGCAAGACGCATCAAGCAAAATGAGATTAGTCCAATGTGACAGAGTAAGCTAATTTTCTCAGCGGCGAAAGCCCAAAGTAATGCACTTGTGAAGAAAGAACAGGTTATCCGTGCAAGGGTTATCATCGCGTGGTGAGCAATTCAACCAAGAAAACGCTCTAGATCGAAGCAAATCGTTGGAAGTAGAAACAATGACGCTTCGCCGTATTGCAAGATCATATAAACGTGGAAAGAGTCGCGATTGCGGTGTGCTGTGATGTTCCCACGAGAATCCAAGATTTACCTTTGACGTCAACTTCTCCTGTTCATCGGCATATTGTCCCCAGTCGACCTTAGTCGAAGCCATGTCCGTCGGTTCTTGAGTCAATTAGCACGACGAGAAAACGTCTTCGGGTAATTTACAGATTAAATCGCGAAAGTGAGATCTGTAATAAATAGCGTTGGCCCAGTCCGGATTTACTGGTTGGTACGTGCTACGGCTATGAACAAGTGGTACAGTGGTAGTACTAGAGAACCTCAAGTAAGAGTAAAGCCTTCGGCAGACCAGCGCGACGCGCTCGCGATGCGCGATACGCGACGTGCGATATCCAATGAGCGTACAGCTTTTCCATAAACACTGTACGCTCATTGGATATCGCACGTCGCATATCGCGCATCGCGTGTCGCGTCGCGCTAGTGTGCCGGAGGTCTATGGACATCGTGATTCGCACCTGATTGATCTAGTTTCTAGTGGGATCGAAAATGGCGGAATCGAGGTTTATCAATTAAGGGACTCTATCTAAAATACATCTTTGTAGTATTTAAAAAAAAAAACATCTTTGTAGTGTAACGCTACGCTACTGCTCCGCGTTATGCCTCCGGCACACCAGCGCGACGCGACACGCGATGCGCGATACGCGACGTGCGATATCCAATGAGCGTACAGTGTTTATGGAAAAGCTGTACGCTCATTGGATATCGCACGTCGCGTATCGCGCATCGCGAACCGCGTCGCGCTGGTCTGCCGAAGGCTTTAGGCTGAAGTCACATGGCACGTATTTTCTGCGTAACGCGTAACCGCGTAACCAATCAAATCTTTGCCTGCAGAAGCTGATATCCAAATGAAACAATGTGATTGGTTACGCGGTTACGCGTTAAGCTGGGGGTCTATTACCAGAGAGAAGCCTGAAACGCCTCAAACGTGGACATATGCGTTCCACTTGACGCTCCCAACGCTCGCGGCGTCATTCTATCTTTATTCAATATTCAGTGAGCAATAAAGACAGAATCACTTCAATCACTTCAATGTCCACGTTTGAGGCGTTACAGTTAAAACGCGAGCGTGACCGCTCTCAGGCTTCTCTCTGATACTACCTTGTCACCTTTCCAGTTTCGCACTATCTCGAGATACGAGCTTGGAGCTCTCTTTCCCTCTCTCTCTCTCTCTCTCACTCTCACTCTCACTCTCTCTCTCTCTTTCTCTCTTGTGGGGTCTCTAGTTTTTAGTAGAATTGCATCAAGTTGCGAAACGATTGGTCAAAATGATAGATGTTGGACACCAGGGGATCTATTACGTATCTCTTCACGGAGTGAAAATGTGAAAAATGAGCAAATTTACTAGAATATTTATAATTTAATTGGTCAACACCTAGTGAATTTGCTCACTTTTCGCATTTTCACTCCGTGAAGAGATACGTAATAGACCCCCAGGAAAGACAGGGCAAGTTCTTATGTGACACTCGTCAAAAGCTTGTGTTTTCTAACGTTTCTTTCATTTCTCATTTCTTGTGTTGTTTTTCTTGAAATAATTAAGTTTAATAAGTCAATTGGGATTTACTGATTCGAGAAAGAAATATTCTTTCAAGAAAAGAAAAATGCATAAAAATGCATCTGCATTTCTTGCGATTTCTTCTTTATGGAATCATTATTCGTTTTTTCCTGTTTTTATGAATATAAGTAATTCTTGCTTTTATAAAGTAGGATCGTTAAAAAAAAGTGATTCCAATCTTGAAAATAATGCATGTAAGAATAAAATCAGAAGGTAGTTTAAAAACTTTAAAATATTTTTATATTTATATATAAAATTATATATGTATAAAGTTATTATATATACAAAATTCCAATTATTTAGTTGTGTTTTTTTACTATATATTCTGCTTTTCCAAAATATCGTGATTCTCTTATATGAAGAATCAGTATATTACAATCTATGATTTTACTTTAGAATATATTTGTCAACATTTAGACACAAATTAATTTTTGGGCAAAACATTCTGAATACAGAAGATGCTTAATAATTGCATTAGTTCAACTAGCTAAATGTTTGAAATATGTAATATTAATTTTAATACTCTAAAATATATTTTTCTTCTCTTTGGTTTACAAAAATATGCTGTATATTTAATTTGTGAACATAATGAGAGTCTGACAAGTCTGTATCTTAATTTATTATAATATTATTTATATACAATAAGATTATCATGATTATATTATCGTGGTTACAAGAAATAAATCTTTTATGTAATATAGGAGCAATTTCTTATGCAGATACGATATATCTATTTTATATTAATTGGTAGTTTTCCATATACAATCGATTAGCATTTCGAAAAATATATTCTCACATTTCTGGGAAGTGGTGTCGCTACGTCACTACAATAACAACCATACATTCTTGCTTCTACACTCGCATATTGTGTTGCGATTTGGTTTATTTTATATGCACATCATTATACATTATCTTATATGAAATATACAATATGCTATTATATGTACAAATGTATTCATCAATGATAACAAGCGCATGAAACTGTAAACTGCTTTGAGAGTTTATCATTTACATTATGCTTGTACTAGTTCAACTAACTTTCCAAAATTTACAAATATCTGTAGTTGTGTTGAATATTCAGGATACTATACGTATAAAATATAAATACATGTTTCAACATCTATATTAAATAGGTCCACTAAACCTGAACTATTGAAAAGGAAAAAGTAACGTCTACGGATCGCGATAAATTAATGTGCAGGATATATCAAGGATATCTCAAAATCCCCTTTTAGGATTTCTTCGCGATCGCCGTTACCGCTTTATTGCCGGGCATGGTTTGTGGCACAAGACGAACAGTTATCAGCGATAGATCGAGCATTTTACGCTGGTATTTCTTGTGAAACACCATGGCGGCGGACTGTGTCTTAAACACAATGGTCGCATTACCCTCGCCCATATGTATGCTCTATAACACGAAGAATAGAGAAGACACAGTTATTATATTGTCCAGTCATTTATTTAAAAAATAAATCAATGAGTAGAAAAATATAGTCATGTCAAAACAAATATAATATAATGGAATTACTTTGTAGTACATATATTCCTTGAGAGAGACAAAATGAGAAATTAATAAGGTCGTTAACTAAACAGTCTTATCAAGCAGTGCACAAAACTTGTGACTATCTCTCATTACAATACTGTTTTCAAATTATCACCGAGATATGAAGCTTCTAATGCTTCGCACATCCCTTTTTCCAGTTTCTCAATTACAATTCTCTCTGCTAAGAAAATAATAATGTCGAATAAAGTATATAAACCAAAAATAAAATATAAGTAAGTTTTGTTATTTGCATTCGATCTCTATGTAGTATAATAATGGTAACATGTTAATACTATATAAAAAAAAGAATTTCTGCTTCAAAACTATTTTTCTCTTAGCACAAAACTAATTATGCATTATGCATATTATGCATAATAATACTTCGTAATGAGACATTAGTATTAATGGCTTAAAAAAAATTAACAGATTATAAAATCGATGATTTTAACACTTAACAACATATGAAAACAAATGGATCCTATGTGATAATGATGTATAAAAAAAATTAATATTGT
Organism: Ooceraea biroi; assembly: GCF_003672135.1. NCBI lineage: Eukaryota > Metazoa > Arthropoda > Insecta > Hymenoptera > Formicidae > Ooceraea > Ooceraea biroi. The sequence continues at coordinate 11,987,253 of NC_039510.1, forward strand.
TTATTCCTAATTATGATTCATATCTTTGGAATAGCTACATGATGTAGCCACCTAACAATAGTAGAATTGATGAATAAAATATCGGTTAAACAAACTATACATCGAGTAGTAATCTCTGAGTCTTCATGGTAACTTTTCATAGTTGTTAATTATCCAAAGAAATAACATATTTGTTCTTGTGTGTATTGAAGTCAAAACATTTCTTATATAAAAATACATATAAGAGCGCATGCAAAACAATTGTTCGTACTTTGTAAATGTTTGGAAATCCATAAACACCGTCCATAAACTTAAAAATGGAATAGCGTACATAAAAATGTGTATAAAAGATAGAGATTAATGAAAGCGAGCGTGCCAGGTGAAATATTTTCAGGTAAATATAGTCACCTCAATAGTTCCGATGGATTGACACATACGTCTGATTTGAGTCTCAGACGTACTCGCAGCCAAATTCTCTAATTTCACCGTGTTTGTCTTTATTTCAGGCAATCGTTTTGCTTGAATTGCAGATTTTTGCAGTACAATTCGCTGTGGATTTTGTTGCACGTTTCCTATCTTCTGAACATCGTTGATCACGGTTTTCTGCAGGCCACTCGGCGTTTTAAGCGTCATCATTCTATGACCGGCCGCTGCAGCTTTCGCTCCCATGGTAGATTTTTGCAAAACATTTCCTTGATTCTGTAACACTTTTTGAGTCTGCACGATCTGTGTATTAGACACCTTCGCCTGTACTCCCTGATTCTTTTGCAGATTCGAGACAGTTTTCTGTATTGTAGTAGCAACTTTCTGTGAATTTAACAGCAGAGGTTTTTGTATTACGACTCTTCGCGTGCCAGACGGTTGCACTATTTGCCGTGTTTGTACGATATCGCCAACTTGACCCATCGCGTGCTCGGAATTGCTATCTTTCAAACTGGTCGTGTCTGAGAAATCGTTGGTTTGTATAGTTTGTATCGTTCTGACAATTCGTACACCAGACGGTCTGTCTGCTACCTACAACAGAAATACGTCATTAAAAAATGGACAATTACTAAGCAAGGCACAGTGTTTGTTAGAATTCGTTATTTTACCGAAATAGGACATCAAAAATATAAAATATAAGTTTCGACGTTACATGATTTTTTAAATAATTTACTTTATTATTAAATAATTAATATGTCGCATATTTCGAATTTTACCAAGATATATTTCATCAGTCTGGAGGAAATGAAAAAAAAACAAAATTTATCGAAAAAGTGTGTTTTATTGAAACATACGGGAAATGTACAGTAAAATTTCTAACTGTATATAAATGTATATATAAAGATTTAAATATAATATTCCTTTTATCTCAAAAGATATATATATATATAATCACGTAATCAATGGTAAATCGTTAAAAATGCATTTTTTTCTATCAATTAACAAATATGCAGTACAATAATACTGCGATTGAAGAGAGAATGATTTGATCTGGCTAAATAGAGCAACTTTAACAATGGACATTGTAGAATAGATTAAAAGTATTATCACTGGAATCACGTATATCGTGTTAACCATATTTAATTCGATTAATTATTAGTACTGTAGCAAGAGTTTCTTGCTGATTGACATTGTATCATCGATTAAATCAATGACAAGTAAGAAAAATATAATGATACGTTTAATGTTGTACCTCTGTACTCTGTGTACTGATAGGACGACCACGTCCTTTAGCAACACCAGGACGAGTTTTCATCGTGACACCGTCCTTTACGACTCCTATCAGCGCTGATACAGGCTTTGTCTCCTGCTGCGTATTTTCAGTCGCTAAAAAATTCCGATTGTCTCGTCATGTCCGATAGTCGCAGAAAAAAGTGCACGTAATAATTGAACTTACCTGCAGCACTCGAATCAAATTTTGCATTTTCATTTTGCTTTTCCATTGCAGCCATTTTACGTCTATTCTCCTTTTCGCGCAACAATTTCTCTCTAAGGCGCTTCTGTTCTTCCATTTTCTTACGATATTCCTGCATCTCTGGATCGTTATCTTCATCCTGAGATTGTAATTTTACGTTTTTAGATTCGGTGAGTTGTCAAAAATATTTCCTATGAAATAAGAAATGTACCTTTCTCTCAGTAACCGTCTCACTTGATGTATCTATTCTTCGCACTTCTTGAAGATTTCTATTACTAGGCGTCTTGCTGCGCTTCGGGCTTCCTGCTTCCTGCAGCTCTCTTTCCGAAGAAAACCTCTTTGACGGCGGCCGGTTGGCACCACGGGATGTGGTATTTATCAGTCTAGAAGACTTCTGACTGTGATTCTGATCGTAAGGATCATTGCGGTACGTGCTCGGTGGCGTTCTGCTTCTCTGCATGTGATTATTTCTTGCTCGTAGAGGCAAATCTCGGTCTCGATAATTCTGGTGAGATTCTCTGTGATCCTAAAATCGAGGGAAAAAAAGGTGAGCATTCGACGAACAGCAATTAAGCAATTAAATTATGTATAATTGCCGTATTACAAATTTTACCTCTTGATAGCTGTTTCTTTGATCCCATTGGCTATCCGATTTGTATTTATTACTATCACTGTAGTTACTCTCCCGAGAATAATTATTGTCCGAAGAATAATGCTTACTCGGGCTCATACTTTGTGGTTTCTGTGGTCTGTTCTCTTGCCACACATCAGAGAAATATGCGTATGGATCCTGTAATGAAATTTGACGATATAAAACTCTATAATTGATCTGCTCTATCTCAACGTGCATCGCGCGATTACGTACATCACTTTTGTTCGGCTGGTAGTTTTGTTGATTTTGTTGTTGGTACTGCGGTGGACCTTGCTGGGGCTGATTATAGGGTCTTTGATTCTGATATGACGACGGGGGTTGTGAAAATTGTGAGCTGTGAGACGTTTGCGGTTGGACTTGATTAGAATCCCAAACAAGTCGAGCTGCACGCGAGAAAGAAACACATCAATAAGAGCACCGCTCCAGATGCATTCAATGCTACGCTAACATTCGCTAAAAAAAGCACTCACCATCATTTGCAGGTTGCACAGTGCCTCTAAAATGTGGGTTGATTAGAATCTTGTGGCCTGGAGGTAAAGACACACTGTGTGATACATTAGACGATGACTGTTGCGGTACCGGTTGCATCGTATTATTAAATTGGCTATTGGGTACTTGATCGGGGTGAAACGCGGCCCTCGCATCGAACGCGTTCCGGCTTTCAAACTGCTGCGGCTCTTGAAATGATGGCGGCAGTCTATTCTCGAAGGGCGGCTGACTAGGCATTTGCGCATTCGGCGGTAAATTTTGCATGGGTGGACCTTGGGCGGAGGGTGGCAACGCTTGCTGCTGGCGCGGAAATCCCTGCATAGGCATCGGCACATTCCCCGCCGGCAGCAGCATATTTGGCGGATTTCCGGGCAACAACATGTTCGGGTTACCGAGGAGCGATCCTCCACCTGGATTGCCCTGTAGCAGAGGACCCTGATTACCCTGCATCGGCCGGTTCTCTTGCATAATGCTGCCTGGATTTTGAAACTGCATTGGCGCATGATACGGTGGATGATTAGGTGGACAATTATAGTTTGGTCCTTGCATTGAGCCTCCCATGGGGCCTCTAGGTCTGTACTCGGGCAACCTCGGACCGATCGGACGAGGCCCCATAAGACCCTGGAACTGTCCAGGATTGAACTGCGGTCGATTTTCCACAAATTGCGTCGGTGGCCCTTGCATCGGACCATTCGGACCGAAAGGCTGTTGAAAGGGCTGTTGTGGATTAGCTTGTTGGTACAATATCTGTTGATTTTGTACGTTACTTGGTACACCAAGGAGACACGGAGGCCTGTTCTCTAACAATGGCGGTCTACATGTCGGCGGTTGATTATCAAAATTGCCCGGCCGAGGCGCGCCAAACCTACAAAGCGTTACGATACAATATACTGTCTTAGAACAATCTAAACGCAGCTAAATAGTACTTACATAATGCACAATACATAAATAAAATATTTTTCTCTTTCTACTTTAAATTAATTATTAAGATCAGTATTATAATTGCTATCATTAACTGCTATGATTTATCTATTTATCTTAATGTTATAACCATACACTACCTTGGACTGAAGTTTCCAGCACTCTGTACGATAAATCTTCCTCCTCTGCTTCCTCTTGTTCCGCGGCCTCTTCCTCTTCCTCGAAACGGCGCCCTGGATAGTTCCGATGTAACGACATTTTCTAAGGTATCCGGAATATCATTGTTCATCTTTGGAGAAATCATTGTACGTTCAGTTTGAAATCTGTTCCGCCTCTCCTTTGCCTCCTCGCAGTCATCGTCCTCCATTCCCTGTCCGTTGCCGGCGTAAATGTTCTTCTGACCGCTTTTTTGTAACTTCTCGCGCAAATCACCCTTGCCGATGTTATTGGATACATTAATGCTGGATTCCGAATTTCTGTCAGTTTGATGCAGTGCTTCATGTTCGTTCACATACTCGGCACTTTCGTCATGTTCGTAATACGACGACGTTGGCTGTATATTCTCCGGATGACCTCCATCTTTATAGAAATCGTTATCGCTATGTTTATCAGTATTGCCTCTACTAAACTCTATATTTTCGTCTTCGCCATCTAAGTCGTCGAGTGCATCCGTGACTCCTAAGTCCAGTACATCATCTGTTTCCTCTTCTCCCTTATAGCTATTCTGCTGCTCGGGGAATCAAATTGCCAGATATTTGTAATGCAAAATACGTTTAGCTATGTAATGTAGTTATTTAGTTTATATATCATTAGCTACTTAAACTATATCTATAACTTATAACTTATATCTAAAGTGCGGATAAATAGAATGTTTCGTGTTTGTGAAAACTAAACATAATATGTACATACGCAATTATTTTCTGTTTCACATAAGTTTAAATTCTGTTGTGCGTATACGGTCCTTTCGATGCGTGAGAAACGTAACTTTTGAAAAAAGGAAACTTTTTTTTTTCGAGACTTTTAAATTGCTGTACTCATTAGCGTATAGAGGATATATCTCTCTTATTCTAATAGTAGTAATAACAAAACATAAGTTTTGTAAACGAACACGATTGATAATTGCATCCAGCTCGAGTACGCAACAGGAAAATTGTGTTAAACATGTGCAATATGATATCTTTTTGATAATACGTAACATATATATGTATGATAAATGGTACGATGTAATATTCTCTCGATATATGAATTCTATTTATAATAAAACTGTTTACTTATGTGCTTCACGGAAAAGAATAGTACATCTAAAATCTCTCCAATGCAGTATAGTATAATTCAGTATAATTCAGCATATGCAATTATACGATAAAATTTACAAATATTTTACAAAGTATAAAATATTATATTTTACTTTCTGAATTTTAGCGTATGAAAAATTCAATTATTTATGTTCAATATATTACTACATAAACTGAGATCAAACGACACTTATTTTCATTATCTAATTTTTAGTTTTAAGATTATATACTGATTATTGACATTTCAATTTTCAATCAAATTTAATCATTGTGTGAAAAAATGCAAACTTGTAAAATTTTATTACATCAAGATAACTGAATTATTTCTTACCGCATTCGTTCATTAGCTGCATTGGGAACTTAATACTAGAGATCGCGATATACAATTTCGCATTAAAATCTGCAGTATCTTCTCGCAATCGCATTATTAAAAGTCGAGATAACAATGTTCATGAGGTACATTAGAACAATTTGACGTAAGAATTGATATCATGCTAAAGAATCCTCTATGCATGTATAAAGATTTACATATATTTTTAAATATACATAAACACAAGATATTTCTCGATTATTTTTGGAGAATGTATGATATAAAAATAATTCTAAATTATTTTTGCGAAAGGTAAGAATACATTATAACAAAACATTAACATTGAATTACGTTGAATTAGCAGAAAAGAATTTATAGTGATACATAAATTTTCACATTTATACTGATGTAATTGCGCACTCACTTTTTACACATTTATCACCTTACATTAAATCATTCAAAATAACGAATCATCTCTTTTATCAACATTTAACACGTTATCAAGTTGTATCGATTGACAATATCGATTGATTGCGATTAAAATCAGTCTATGAACATTGCAGATCTTTTCTGCCTGTTTATTCACTTATTACTTGAAGCTGATGAGTCTTACTATACAAAAGTTACAATCGCATTTACGCAGCAAGGTAAAATAAATACATGTAGCACTGACACTATTAAATAAGTATATCTTAATGCAACATTTTTAATTTTATATAAACAATATCGATACTAAACACGCTTTAAGAATTTTTAATAAATAATTGTAAACACGAATAAATACACGAAAAGATAATAAACTCTAATGGGAATGCAAAATAAAATAAAATATATTAATATACATAACCTTTTTACTTTATCTGTAATCTAAAATTATTTAATTCCATTATATAATTATTTTCTGTTATTATTGTGTATATATATATAGTTTATCAGTTGCTACATATATCTTTTTTATCAGTATAATTTTGTAGCAGTCTAGTAACATAAATCGCATGCCTATATAAAGCATACATTTTTCATTTTGCAATGATGATTTTCATGAACATACGAACAAAAATGTTCATAATTTTTATAATGCATTTTTCATGATGTATTCAATAATCTTAGTTGAATATTCTTCATGTTTATGTATGTAAAATATTAATATAATTTTGCGTTGAAAATATCTATAAGTATTGAAATGTTCACAGAAATATTATGAATGACATGAAAATACATTTATAATAATACTTAATGTGTGTAATATTACGCATATGTTTGGTGTTAAAGAACACATGATTTAAATGCTCTCCCCTAATACAATCAATAGTTTCCTAATATAACATATAATCAACATCGTACTTGTTGTGTTGCATTTTCAATTTTTTTCATTTCATGCATAAAATGCATTTAAATTTTTTACATACGATATATATTGTATATAAAGATATATGTATATGTATACATAATTAGTGTTTCAGTCTTCCCAACAGTCACTATACCCGGAAGAAAAAATTTTAAATATCGCCAGAGTGTCAAATATAATTTTCCTTTCTTCTATTAGAAGGTCTTATAAACAATATCAAATCGTTCGTACAAACCGAAGAAATATCGTTCTCTTACTATTGACACTCTTACTCGCTTACGAATTGAATGATAGAACTGTAAGAACTAATTAATTTCAAGATAAATTAGGTGGACAGAAATAACGTAAATCATAATAAAAGAATAAAATAAATTCCAGGATAAAGATAACATTATACCAAAGTGTAACTGAAATAACAGCCGAATACATCAAATAGATATAAAGTTTCATCCAACTGATAAATAATGGGCAAACAATATGCTCACCCTCTCTAGTTCATAGTCATCTGCTAGGAGGGCTTCCTCCTCGTCATTACCAAGATCGTATTCGTCATCTCCGAGATCTTCGTCCAACAATGTATCATCACTGGAAAGAGCAATGAGATTTTTTTTAGTTTAGAAAACATCGGCAAAATCGCAGCGAAGGCTGATATACGACGATAGACGCTCATTTCGAGTCATAACAATATACGTCATTGTTGGAAGCGTTTACGGTTCTAACCTGCTCATTACGGGAAAGAACCCGATCGCAAATTCAATCGGAAACGATTTTCATTGAAACGGATCTAACGAGAAATCACGAGAATGTTAATTCGGGAATAGTTATATATCGTCGGGAGTAAAACGAAAACACTTACTGCTCTGACATGGCAAGTCTCGTTCTTCGGAGCCAGAAGAAAGTGTATAATGGCTGCACAATTGCATCGAACAGTTCATCGATATATAGAACAAACCAAGTCGATCAAACTCTCGTGTATTTCGGAGTCTGCGTTCACAGCGTCACTTGCGGATTTACCTTGAAACATAACGCGTGCTTTGACAATGGTGGAAATACAAATTGTTTTCGTTCTCCGTGCAAAATGTGAATCTAATCGATTTAGACGAGACATGTGTAAGATATGTAGCTAATACTAATCTAATAAGATCAAATAAATTAAGATTTCCTGTGTATTTTTACTTGTATTCTCTCTCTCTCTCTCTCTTTCCTTTTCTTTCCTCTCCTCTCCTTTCTGGAGCTGCACAGTGTATATCTATCGCACTTCAAATATAGAAGGTGCAAGAGAAAGAAGAAACCTACCCTAACCTAGAGGATTAAATGACAACTGGTCAAGTTTCCTTACACAATCTTACAGTAAATGAAGAGTAAGCAACAAGCAGTATACAACATGTGTACAATTAATATAAATAGGATTAATTAATATAAATAGGATGCGATAAAAATTGTAAATCTGTTCACATAATAAAAATCGTACGTTAGATTATAAAGAGGAGTGAATACTAAATCGCAAGCAAAATGAGGGCTATATTGATATTCGATAATTTAAATGATGTGCTGTTTGTAAAATGTGATAAAAAATTTGCGAGTCACATCCTAAAGCTGGCGAAGACGCAAGGGTTGCTGGATGATAAGGTAGTTCAATAACAATGAGCTAATAATTATTACAAGTTGGAAATACTTTCAGGTCTTGGACTTTTTTTCATATGCATATATATATATATATCAAAGTCATTAATCGTTAAGTTAATTGTGGAAACGACGCACAATAACGTAACGTTAATTAGCATAATATATTGATTAATATTTATGAGCATCTTTCATAGGATACTTCAAACTTGGAAAATTCTATACCCAGTCCAAACATCATAATGCAGTTGTTTTCACCTATTGTCACCTCTCAGCATTTGATGGCGTCACAGTTTGGAAACTCCTATACTTCCATGAAGTTCCAAGATGGAACCAACATGGTTTTTGATGAGTATATTGGCTACACTTTCATGTATATTGCTGCAAAAGAGATAGATCTCATGAGACGCACTATCGGGGTAGGCGTATCCATTGTACGACACGTTTGTGGTCCAGATGTTGCAATGTTAGTATATATTAAAAACAAATATAGCGTGTAGCATATATAAGATATAATAGATGAATTACAAAATCAATATAAAATGAATATAATAAGGTTTTTTGTACTTTAATTTAGAAAGTTATTTGCATTTACATATATATAATCTTTCTTATAACAAATTGACTATAAGTTTGACATGATATTTGTGATTAGTTGATCACTTTTTGTGGCTCCTTTGTAGATTGAAGACTAACTGGCAGAAAGCTTGTTTGGTATCTTCTTTATTAGATGCATGGTCTGATCTAAGAAACTACGAACAGAGCATGCTGATTGAGGCAATAGAACAGTTGTCTGTGAATACTGAAGTGGCTTCCTCAGTCCTCAAAGTACTGCACGACGCCTGCGACAAGTTGAAAAGTTCACAGGCTGAATTTAGCAACCTGCACATGTTGATCCTTGTGGGCTCCAAGTTCCTATCTTTATACTCCAGCAAGAACGCCCATGATTTGTGCGCATCAGATATCTTGTTAATGATATTATTATGCTCGGTGATAAATAAGAAGCGGAAACGTGACTCGGAAAATAATGATGAGAGTAATGACAATGACATCTTGTTACCGGACAATAGTGCTTCCAAAAGCGATGAAGTAAAAATAAACTTCGGAGCTAAGCTGGCCACTCCTACTTCAGAGGACATTACAGATCTCTTTAGTAGGTTTTTGCAGCGTAATTGTTTTTGGTAATGAGTACACTTTTTGTTAACATTATGGTGAACGTTTAGTGAACAATGGGATTAAGTTTGGAATTTAAATAGATGTCACAGTTATGTTATAATTTATATTTTACATCTATTGCAGAAGGCTCCAGAGAATCTTCCGTAAATGAAAATCTTTCATCTTTGACCGATGAAGACCTGTACAGCCAATTGCTTCTTCTTGGTTGCCAGCACAACTACACAGCCAACACAGTTCATATCTTTGAATTATCGGACTCTATCAATTTAATAACGATCGTCGAAGCGACAAATCTTTCTACTTCTTCCGGATTATGTGATAGTTTTCATTACTTAGATGTAATAAACAATCTACAATTTCAAAGAGCCTTCGACGAGCTAAAGCCAGCTTTCGAAAATCTTGACGGAGCGATCAAGAAGGTGTTGGAGGGAATTAGAAAAAATCGTTCGAATGTTGGTAATGATGTCGATATGTGTCAAAAGAGATTGCAGACCAAGTGGGACTTCGTTCGAAAAAAATACAACGACCTTCTACGTTCACGCGATCCAGAAGTGATCTTGCAAATCGAGGCAAATACAACCGGCTTTGTGGAAACCTTGAAAGAGCTGTTACGTTTGACTTGTTTTGATAGAAACTTTCTGAAGCAAGGAATTGATGTTTTGACGACAGTCGGTAGACTTGTGAGACAAAAGCTGAATGATTTCAGTGACTTTCTGAAAGTTAAAGCTCTGAAGAACTTCACATTAGGATCATATCCTTTGATAAAGCAACTTAAACACGTTTTTCTTTATTCTCTCACGTTTCTTTTGTCTGATTTACTTGTAAAACGTCTCTTAAAGTTAAATTCTTTGTAAGATATTTGGATAATTTAGCGATAAGACCAATTGTTTGTCAAATGGAAAGTTTCAAATTACGCGTCAATGCGAAATCTAATTATCCAGTTAATGACTCAATAATTTAAATTTAATATACCTTTAATGTTACCCGTTTTTCCATGAGAATTTTCTTAACTTAACAACAAATATCTCGAAGAATTTCCAGGTCTGGTGCATTTTATTTACATTGATAGAACAACTCACAGACTTGTAGCACCCACATTGGATTTTACAAGCAGGGAAACGCTCGCCTTAACAATGAAAAAGGTAAACTTTCATCATAAAAAAAAACATTAAATATTATAATCAAATATCAAAATTTTCATATCCTTATTAATGATATTGAAACTTATATCTGGAGTTTGAATATAGAATCTTACAGAACAGAGATCTTGAATATAACATTTTAATTAAAAATATATATCTTATTGTTAGAAAATATTCATGAAAAGATACATTAGTCGTACATAAAAGAGTTTTCTTTTTACCTGAAGTTTCTAGTGTGACTACGGAGGTCCTAAATCTAAATTTTGAATAAGAATTCTTTTTCTTTTAAGGTATAGATAAACTTAATATATAATAATATATAATAATAAAGAACTTTTAAGATATAGATGAATATATTTTCTTTTCTTTCTAGATCTGGAATATGGTCCAGGAAAGCAGAATGCACTTGCAAGAGGGTCATTTATCAGTTATGTGGAAGGACACTACATTCAATTATTCTTATTTCCTGTGGTTCGAGGACAACTCTGTATGTGATCTTACTTTAGAAAAGAAAATATATCTATACATACATGCTACTTATATTACGTATAATATATATTAATTATATTTTTATATCCAGGGATGGTCGCCACCGAAATGTAAAATCTATCTCAACCATGTGATGAAAAATTTTCCAGTACCCGGTATACTTTGTGGAGATTATTACAGGTTATATTTTTGAAATTATATTTTTTTAGTTATATATCCCTTAATATACTTTATAGAATAAGACGTGAAACACTTAAATAATCAAATTGTTCTCTTTCTCTGCATAGAAAGCTTACTGAGACGTGTTTTCCCAAATTCTCACCAAATAAAGTACGAATCTATGAACTGTACTGTGTACATTTGGGATTGACTACGTCGACCTGCGTATTGGAGCATTCCCGGAGATTAGCAGCCACTATATGGGAAGTCACTGGAATACCAAATAATTTCGTGGATATATTCTAAAATTTTCTTTTCAATTCTTCTATATACAATGACCTGCATTCCATGATTTTTTTAAAAGCAAATTTTAAATCTTTATACTTAAAAGAAACTACGCGGAATATGAAAAATTGCATTCACTTCCATTTCTTTTTCTGAAATTTTCTCTTGTATTAGTATACTCGACTTTGAGATCTTCTGGGAGTTTGCATCATTATATTAAGATACGTTCGAAAATACGTGCAATTTCTCAAGTAAAAGTTATTTAATCATATTTCTTGAACTTTGATTCTAGATTTTTATATTTATAGTTTTTTTAATTTTTAAAGATTTCTTTCGTATTCGAGTTTCTGTGATAGATTCTTAAACTTCTAGGAATATGCAGGATTTTTGCACTATTACTTCTAAATATTAATTGAAATAGCAAAATAATTTTCTCCAAATTTTCGGGAGATAATAATATGTCATAAATTAATGAAGTTGTAATTTATAGTATGCATAATATTTTATTTAATTTTACTTTAAAGTTCTCTATTGTTGATTAGATATGTACCAAAGGATTGATTAGGATATTAATTAGACTATTTATTAAGCTCTTTTAATTGTTTTATTTATTACAACATAAGATAAAGTAAAATATTTTGCGCTTTTTATTTACAAGTGTTTTTAATTATCAGTAAATATTAATTAAAAGTATATATGTCATTTTATAGCAAAACGTTCATGTTGAACAAGAATTCAATGGCACAATAAACAATATAAATTAAATGACAAGCATGAGAAATAAAAAAAAACAAAACGCATAAGGTTTTTGCTAAACTCTCAATCTTCTCATATTTTTCTGCATAATTTAAGGCACCTATACATAGAATAATTAATACAAAAACCACTTCTAATTACTGAGTAAACGTATTTTCCTTCCCATTCAAGCGCAGATTGTTTTAAATCTTTTTGAACTGAGATTTCCTACTTCTTGAACTCTTTTAAATTTCTCTTAATTTTCAATTTTACATTTCTTATAACGTTTAAAGATCTTTATTTTTATTATCTTTTAAATTCTTTTAGATTCTCCAATATTTTAACATCTGAAGCTTTAGAGAATCTGGAAACATTATTTTTGCAAAACTTGACTTCTTCACTCAAATATCCAACGATGTCATTGTGGTGCATTTGTCTACACTTGTTTTCTTTGCCGTAGGGTGTAGGACCTGAGGCAAAATTATAAATATTATTAGAAAGAATATTTATTAAATTTGATATATTGGTAAGATTTTATTCATTGTCAATTCTTTATTGAATTTTAGATGTTAAAATATTTTCATGTCAATTGATCTTTGAATAATCCACGAAAATAAAATATATAAAATATAAACTGAAAAACTTTATATGTCGGATATTAAATTGTGTAAAAAAATCATTAAAATTTTATCATTTTATCTATATATAATTTTCTATCTACATATAAAATTAAATTGTTTCTTTGATAACAAATGATAAGAAATTCTTTTCTCATATAACTTACTCAATTTAATTAAAAAATAGAGAAATATTAGTTTTGAGAACTTATTATTTCTGTTGAAGAAATAGATATTTTTCTTCCGATATATCATTTTCTCATAAACTCATCGTTTTCAATATAATCGAGGAAAAAAGAAAAAAAAGACAAAGGTTAAAATAAATTTATTAAAAACTATTTTTCTTGTTCACTTTAATTATTTCTTATTTTTCTATTCTTTAAGAAATGAACACCTTCAACTTTTTTCTTTTGTATCTTTTTCCTTTTTTCCTTTATGCCCAGTTCTTCACCTGGTGACAGAAGGGCTGAGAGGCGCGGCAGCGGAACATTCTATGTCGGAGAAATCCTGCTCTGGAGACGTGGTATTTCTCTCGCGGAAAGAATGCATTTGAGCCGTGTCTGGATTACGCAGTCCTTTTTTCATTCCTGATGTAAATTCATAAACTCCCCGACCTCTACCTCTGCTCATGCATATTTCACTATCTTCTTGACAGATGGGCTCACTAGCAATTTCCTGAATGGGACGTCTCTTATTGACGAGGAAGTCCTGTGTACCCTGTTGATTACCATCTTCTTGATTACCAACCACAATACGGCGAGATTTATCTTGATTCACACTTTTAGCGATATAGGCAGCAGTATTGCGGGCGATAGTTCGATTGAGAGAAACTGGCTGAACCTATAGTGTAACGTTTAGTCTTTCAATCAGGATTAGAATTGACCAAACAAATTCATAAAGTGCGACTAATTATGTATCATGTATAGTATCTAAGAGAATTATGTTACAAGATTACTTACGCAGGATAGAGCGTGCTCCCTTACGTCATCGCCGACTTTCATCTCACTTCTCATTGAGGAATCGTATTTCTCTAACACACAATTCTTTCTGTTTGTCTTTTCGCAATTCTCGCCGTTAACCTTGGAGTTTTTGGCTAATTGCTGCGCTTTTACTTTGGCTTTCAGTTCGCGCACTTGTCTCTCCAATTCAGCCACCTCCAAATCGGATTCGCGGACCTTCGGGATCAGCGTCGTTAAATGTTTTTCTGCGAGCTTTTGAATCAACATAGCAGACTCTAGACCATTCAGCCTCATGTCCAACCTAAAAAGTAATACATAATACCTAATTAAGCGCTGAATTCTCGTCAATATGATATCGTTGAATTATCTTGTGTAATGATTAATAGTTAAAGCAAATATTGCTGAATATTTACTTCAATGATTCTATTAATTTAGAAAAATCATCGGATGCACGTGCGACTTTTCTGACAGGTGTCGGTTTATAATCTGATCCGTCATGTCTGGAAGCATCATCTCCCAAGTTGCTTATTCTCAGAGGTATCGGTTCAAACATCCTAAAATTAAAACAAAATATGAATCATTATTCGAATTGTTCATATTCGTGTTATTGTAATCAATATATCGCCTGTTACTAAAATCTCATTCTCAAATCTTAAATATTTACAATTTTCTCGGATAAATGCAATCAATTTTCCATTGATATCGGTATAAAATGAAAAGTTTTGTCAAAAAGATTGACTTATATAAGAAGAAAAAATTGTGGATTCATTCAAAAATTTGGAAGTATATAGGTTCTGCTACGTACCCTCGCTTATGCCTAAGAAATACGTGTCGAAATTTGTGGGTGCCACGTGTCTCAGAAGTGGAGGCATTGAGGAGGCATGTGAGAAAGAAATCCTTTTTACAGCTGTCTTCAGAAAGTTCAGAAAACAGAGAAGCAAATTCCTTGTGCAGCAGTCTGTCCTTTAGCGTAGGGATCAGACTGCTGGTATTCCTGCGAAAACGGAACCAGCCAACCACTTGTTTGCTCTTGTCGCATATGAAGTCCTTCAATTTTTCCTTGCTAATTCGGTTAGCGGATTCGATCAAGAGAGCCGGCAAAGGACAGGTCACAATGGTCTCCACATCTGAAAATAGAAGAGTACACTGAACAACAAAATCCTCATATTTACCCGAATTTCCTTGATTAAACAATTATTCGGCCAAATGACTTAGATTATCATATTAATTACAATTCCACACGCCCTTACTCAATGGTCAATGGAACAGATTTCCAAACTTTAAAGGCATGAGATTAGCTACGGTGACAGACAACGATATTTAATTTCGCAATCTTATTTCATACGCAAACAGATATAAAATTATAAAATAAGTATAATGTTTTAATAAATGTAACGTTTGAAAATTTAAGATAAAAGCTATATCATGAACATTTACTCCGTGACATTCATCTGTACTTTTTGCGTTTAAAATAGCTTTGTTCACTTGATTTGCACTTTCTACACTTTCTTGATCAGTTTTCTCTTTCATTGTTTACACATAGCATGCAATGCTGGAGCAAATATACTTACTAATATGAGTTTTGACGGTTTCCACTTGATTGTCCGAATCGGTGTAGGATTTAACGATGAATTCGAGTACTTCCCCGAGCAGAAAGCCCATCTACAAGATAACAAAGTGTCACTCTTCTCAAGATTAATATAGCATATAGGTTATGAATGCGTGTTTAATCGCCAACAACAATTGATAGGGGGAAAAAATCACAAAAAATCGTCAGGAGAAATTATTGTATAATTATAGATTTACCTGGTCGCCAACACTGCGCACATTTTCGAAGAACAGTAATGAAAGCGCCGCGCCCGAAATTGTGACAAGCAAATCGCCGTCCGCCATGTTGACGACGATCGCCCGCTTTTCCAAGACTGTCCTGACGTTGGCAGCGCACGCGCTAATCGAAATGCAATGTTCGATTGATGAAGCGTGTTTGAATATTCCAGCAACAATTCACGTTATTATAGTCCCATCTTGCTCGTCGTTGCATGCAAATGCATATAATGTTACGAATATCTTGGCACTTAAAGTTGCATCAACCTGGACATTAGAAAAAAAAGTATTTGTCAGAAGTGGGATTCGAACCCACGCCCACAGAAGTGGACTGCGACCTGAACGCAGCGCCTTAGACCGCTCGGCCATCCTGACGTTGCGATGGTCTGGCCGTCAGGACTCGGTCAGACTAGTGTTTCACTCTGACTGTCCTATACTGGCAGTATCTATCTTTGTTCAACATTTGATCGAAACAAAAAGGACAGAATAATTTGTACAAATACAGTGTCAAGTAAATTACGCGAAGTTGGACGCATCCGCAGGTAAAATTTATGCCATTTAATAAATATTGTATGTTAACATATTGTGGACCAGATATTTTATTGCTAACTATACCCAGCTAAATATTTTCAAATTATTTATGATTTGTCAATAGTTAAAAATTATTGTTATTCATTTTCAACAAATATTTTAAAATTATATGCGCAATATGAAATGCGAGATATCTCATCATCCGTCCGCAATGTGTTAATAAGTGAAAGACGTATAAAGTTACATAAGATTTCAAATAACATGACAGATGGAGATGATAAAATATTTAGATATCATGAGAAGTCTCAAGAGACTTAATCATTAAATTTTAAACAAGATCTATGCAAATTAATGTAATTTTTAAGTAGATTCAGATAAGTTTAAGGATTTTACGAATGAGATTTTTACGACGCAAAAGTGTAATACTTCCGCGTAAAGAATTGATTTTGATTCGTAAGGCATATTTTGTATACGAGAACTATCTCTGTGCAGATATGTATATCACATCTTGAAATTATTACATCATCAGTAAATGATCTCTGGATAGTTACACCTTTGAAACCTGAAACGAATTCTTGAACTAAGATCTTTGTACTTGAGTCTTGATGCTTATGGATGACAACAAATGTGATCTTCGATATCACAGTCAGCATTAAAACGTAATGACGACGCAAATCATCTCTATGGACACATTTACTATTCAGAAACTTAAAGCCTAAAGATTTCATTCTTATGAAATCTTATCTTTTAAATCTCAAGTTTCGAAATGAGCATATTTTCACGTGATAGATTCTCGATCATGATTGGTCGATCGTTTATTTAATTCTAAGTACCGTACTTAGTACTGTTACTGTTCTACTAGTTAAATTCTTCTTATGTGTTTTATTATTTTCAATCAGCAGAGAGAAGCTTGTGCTAAATATAGAATTAATTCAGTATGGATATATGCAATATTTATTAAGATCAGATTACATTGAGATTAAAATGACTTTTTTATACCCGCGTTTAACTTCACATTCATTTTTTTATACCCACGTTTAACTTCACTTTCGAGTACTTTATAAAGACCAATACATTGCTCATCATACTTGAGAAACATGTTATCTAAAATGTGCTATCTGAAATATACTACATAAACATTTACAAAATCTCAAGATACATGTTTGCAGTATTCAAAAGAATTCTTCAGCATTAAAATAAATTCTCTCATGAGTATTACTTCCTGATCCTGAGGATTAGAAAAATGCACCGATAAAGAACATTATTGTTTTGCTGCATTATCCATAAAACTCGTAAATGGTTCACAGAAAGAATGCAACTGGAAATGAATCGCTATCATTTCTTCAAATGCTCATAGATTTCAGACTCGTCTCAAAGTATTGCTTCAGTAGATCCGAATCTAAGCTACGAGATCCTTAAGCCCATCTCTAGTTGCGCCTGCCTAAAATACTTCGAGAAGAAGTATTGCGCACGCGGTCAAAGCAAGCTATCTACGTAACCGCACTCGAAACGAGGCACATACGCTCAAAGATCAAGCTCGGCTATATTTGTGGCCGTGAACATCAGTGTAGGTGATGTAAGACCACAGTGATCTCGAGAGAGCCGTGATTGTTCGTCGCTAATCACGACCTCCTTCGTTATTTATCATATCTCGTTCTCATAGTTCCACTATCAAGTCGTCTCCTTTTTTTCTTGGTCTTGCGAATAATGTCCGAAGAGACTTGGGATTACGTCGGGGAGAAATGGGAGCACATCGAGCAGTCGGTGAGTTGATGACCTTTTCTTCTTTCATGACACCCTTCGCACTCATTGCGTAAGCGCTATGGGTTTTGTGCGAACTACTAATCTGACCTTAATCCTTAACAGATCCAGCGGACTCCATAAAACGGACCTGCATGACTCCAAATGATCTGTGGGTTGTGAACTGTCCTGGCGTTTCAACTAGGTTTAGTATCAACTAGGTTTAGGATTATCAAAAAACACTAGTTAGTTTTCTGTAAAATTTGTTGATTCTCAGGTATATATGTAGAGAGATTATCTAATATTTAGGAACAAAGAGTGCAAAATAGTGGAAGATACGTATTGTGTCGGTCGATATTTGCGTTAGTTTGAAAATGGAGAATTGTACTTGGCATTGAATAGACACATTTTTCATCTTTGAAAGAACTTTCGTTTAGAACATATCAATTTTCTACATAAGAAATTTAAAATATCCTCCTGTTTAAATTACTTTTCTATCCTTTATTTTTCCCAAATATAGAGATTTATTTTATACCCATTTTACAAATAGTGTATATAATTTTCAAAATACAGGTGGTTTAAACATCGATAAGAAATAAAGCGAAATTTTTTGAAATTATCGTAAATTTTTTTAACTCTTTTTATATTAAGTGAGTTAAATAAAAGATAAAACATAGATAAACGATATAATGCATTTCTATTGTATTATTGTGCATCAAAACTAACACATCATCATGATACGGAACAAGAAACGGTATTTATTATCTCTAACGTCGTTTTTGATAAACACAAACGCAATTTCCGTTTCGTAATACTCCGAAAGATAGATTACTCGATATTGATCGCGTTATCTAATTTGTGAAAACAAAATAACAATCAAGAAGCATTAACACTCATTTACACTCGTTAAAACTTCGATTAATTTCAACCTTTGTATTCTGATATATTTTAAGCGACAGTTTTATTTATCTTATATCTTCCAATAGACTCTATCATAGAGGTTTATTGCATTCGATCTTTATTACAGTGCGAGCAACATAAAAATGGAAATGCTAAAGAATCATTTCAAATGATTTCTGTCTCTTTGAAGTCGAACCGTAAATTATCTTTTAGCACTATCTAAGAATAAAACAATATTGACATTGCTAAATAAACTAATTCTATTTTTAAATCTGTATTTTATTGGCGAGTACAATCGTAAAGATACATCAGCTTACAGCCTATCACAGATACGTTGTTTTATTGGGCAATTTGTACTTAATATCACCATAAAAATTTACATTTTTTGTTACGCCGATTAAAAAATAGTTTATCCTATCTTAAGTTATTTAAAATGTTCTGCCAAACCATTCCATATATGCGAAAAAATAAAGATATTAATATATAATAATATTTCTAATATTCTAAATGTTAAAATAGACTAAAAATTCTTAAATTTATTCCTGTAGTGAAAATACATTTTTTATCTTGCAAGACGTTTGAATTTCGAGCCAGAAAATTACGATAAGTACTTATCCATACAATGCAAGAGTCCTACTAGGAATGAAATGGCGGGATGTTGAAATTCTCTTTCCATATGCTGTCTGGATCAGACTTTCGGCATCATAAAATTTTTATATTATTTAAATTACCAATATTATTATTATTTTTTTGTAAGAGATCTGTTTCTATACAATATCTTTCTATACAAAATGATATCTCGACTACACTGAAACAATCTTTAATGTAATTGTAATAATAACATTCAAATATCTTGTGAAAAAAAATAAATTCACGCCTCTTCAAGAAACTGTTAGTAAAATAATGTAATCAATCTCACAAACTTTACTTCAATTTCGTTCGGCATATTTCATTGGTGTCATACCATTAAAAGCAAGTAAATTTCGAATTTTAAAAAACAATATTAAGAATATCCATTTTTCGGGAGAAATTTACGCGAGGGATGCCACATTTTCAGCCGAGGAGGACACGTTTCTTTACATTTCTGTTACATGTTTTTCCTTTAAAACGTTATTCTTTTAATTATCGATACTATATATATTTAATTATCGATATTATATATTATTTTCTTCCTGTATGATTTATATACTTGTGCATAATAGTTGCGATTTTGGCAATATAGCGGACTTTGGCGCCATATTGATTTTCACTTCTCGTACTATATTTCGAAAGGGGTAAGCACTTTCTCAGATGGCGCTAACAATGCACCAGTCAAAATTATTTCGTAAGAATTTGTTCAGGGTCAGGTGCTTTCTGATATCGTGGTCAGATAATCGGATAAGCGAACAGTCGAACAGTCGAATCGCACATAAGCACGAGTTAGTCACAGAATCTCAGTTTTGCGAAAAAACGAGAAAAGTGAAAGAGAGTGAGAAGGATCAAGGTCAGGGACAAATCAAGGTGAGCTGACGAAATGAAGACGAAGAACAGATCACTGTTCAGCAAGCTATGCAAGTGTTACAGCAAGAAGGAAATACGCAAATATGAGAATGGCGATTCGTGTCCAAGTCCAACGGCCGAGGTAATTTGCGCGGTATAATTTTTAATATGCAACCATTTGAACATAAGAACATTCAAGATCGTTTGATATATTTTGATTTGTTTATCTGAGGAAGGAAGTCAAGGCATATTGAAAGTTGGCAATGATCAATTATAAATTAGCCTTGAATCATAAGATTGAAGATTGGACTAAACGTTATTCTTGATCAAGATACCTTTTATATGTCTTAAAATTTATTAAGCTTAAATAGTGTAATATGAAAATACTATTCAAACAATCTCAGAAAAATATATTAATAATACGTTAATAAAATATATTAATAAAAATAGAGTAATAATTGTATTTCTCTTGATTATCGATCACCGAAAACATTCATTTTAAAAATAATAACATTTTCAGCGCAGTTCATTGCAATGTCCATGTGTCATTGTACATGTTTCTAAAGTTTTTTCTGAAACCAAATATTTGTTAAGAAAAGTACTCAGCAAATCTTTCTCGTGAACATGGAGCATGGATATGTTCCCGGACATTTGGTAATTTTTATAATAATCATTAATCAATAAATACGATTATATCGCGATTACAAAATAGCATATTCTTATGTTTGACTAAATGCAAGAATTAAAAGTTCTTGCATTTACTACGAAATATTATATAGATTTATTTCCTAATGGGGAGAAAATAAAAGTTTGATAATTTGAAATATAACAGAAGATAGAAAACTCGATAATATTGCAAACAAGATTGAAAATGATTAGATACTTCATAATTAAATGCATAATTGGAATTGAAAGTTTTTTGTAATCTTACAGCTCTTTTTTTAAACGAAACGCGAATATATGTATATATATATATATATACACACACACAATTGGCTTTTTGTATATAAATTTTCTTCAAGTTTTGAATGAAATACTTAAAGGATTGTAAATTTTACTTAAAGACTGAGATTTGTATAGGAATGATATCTGATTGCAAGATATTGATGAAAGTTCAATAACGAGAGATATCTTTGTTTATGTTAAAAGTTATATCAGTTAGATAGCATAATCTTGGCACGATGGTTCCAGCCAATTACGGTAGTCATCCGAAGACCTTGTTGCAAGGGCAACGAAGTGGAAATGTGTACTCCGGAAGTGTCTAAACAGGCAACTTAATTTTCATTTCTGGTTTAAATTATATTAGATTAACTTGTAGAATAGGCGACGCACATACAAAATATATTAGAAGATTGAAGAGAAAGCAATAACGAAAATAACGAGAAAGACACGAAAATTTTTATTGTTACATTTATTTATATTGATAATTTAATATTTCACGTTGATGAAAATGTCTCTTAAAGTCTGATATAATTCTTAAAATATTTGTTATACAAAATATAATATGAAAATGTGTAAATATAATTCTCAAATTTTATATAATCGATCATAATAGGTTTAATGAAATTAGCTGATTATGAACTGAACTGAAAACAGTATTTTATATACAACGATTCAATATTAGTTCAAAATTTTGAAACAATCTAAAGCATCCATGTCAGAAACATTTTGTCTTCCGAAACATATAGGTATACTATAATAGCGAATTAACAGGAAACATCTATCATTAATTCGAAAGTAAAAAATTTTGATAAATGAGGTCGTTATCGTTTTTCTATATTGTCACTATATTGTGACATGATGTGTCGATAAATGACTATACTGGAATCATTCAAGCTGTTGTACATCGGAAAAGTGATTTGTCCGTTTGCGATACAGAATCACTTTTTTCTTCATATTTCTTCTTTTATTCGTATTTCTTTCGCATTCCTTCGTCGTCGCTAAACGGTTAAAAAAATTCTTTGTATTCGTAATTCTTCAAAATTGAAGCTGAGCATTATCGTTTACGACTACACTGACATGGAAATCTCCGAAAGTGAAGTAATTCGCAAAATTGCTCAATTGAATTCTTTACGTCTCCTCGTCTTCAGAACACATGGTCTCAATTCTGCTTTAATCGAAGTTAATAACCGATCAGAATTCTTCAAGACATGCTGTCCGTACAGCTCGCCATTCTCTTCCCTCTGTGCTCTTCCCTTTTTCTCTCTCTTTTCTTAATTGCAGTCACGCAAACAACGCGGAAATATAATTTGGGAACATAAGGTTAACTAATTCGTTACGATGTCACTAACCGAGACGATGCAACTCGACGCTGTCAATAGTGGCGACCAACGTCGTTGCCGTTGTCGTACGTCACGTATTATATTACTGTCTACACATATAAGTAATGACTGCGACAACGGCGTATTTTGCTGATTGCTATTACATAACATCGCGACGATTCTGTTTCATGCAACGTTTGAGAAGCTTGCTGAATCCGATCTATCTCCATCCACTTAGATTGCATGCAATTATGAAACGTATTCTTAGGTAAGCGATGCTCAACCGCAAGTGGAACTATTAAAAATTGCTATTATTAGGTGTATGCGTGCAAACAATGTCAGGTTTCGAAAGTTTAGTGCAACATGTTCTAACATGAGTATTTTTGGCGATGATAAATATGTTATGTATTATAACAAAGTAATGTAAGTTTTCCACGAAAGAAGATTTTCGCTTCATTTTCTGCACTGCGATGGACTTTTTTACAGTAATATTAGTTATCTTCTGTAACCAGACAAAATTAATTTTTAATCTAGATTTCGTATTTAGGAAATACATGTTATCAAACTTTGAGAGAAGTGAAAAGATACATATATTCTGTCAGCAATTTTCAATGCAAAACATAATAATCTTTTTTCTGCACATAGTAAACATTTCAGAGTTAAGAATACGAGTTTCTTCGAACTCGTAATATTTTTAAGAGACCCGTTACCTCGAATGTGTGTACCAGGGCATGCAAATTTAGCAGGTGCGTACGTGAGAATTCAAACGTACTCATTTATTCTTAAAGTATGCCCAACATGTGGCCAAACCAATATACATACATATGTATACTATCGTATACATCACCGACGGCACATACAAGTGAGATTAATAATGATTAATTGTCGTCTGGTTCGTTTACATTCGGCGGTGAAATTTATCTATATTATCGTACACGTGATCTCAATGTACAAGTCAAGACAAGTTTCTCACGAAATAAAGTGGAATATTATTAATAAAAAATCGAAATTCTCCTGCAATTATTTAATTATAACAAAAGCCGCCACAACTGGAAAAAAGAATATTTTATTCTCTGCGTGATTGAGTGTATGGTGTGACACTGCTTGATGTTCGCAAAGAACGAAAGGAATCGATGACTCATGTGTCATATAATATCTCTGTGAATATGAATAACATATCCATGTGTATACATTTCCTGCTATTCGTATTTCGTAAGCGATGTTAAATATGGATACTCATATCTAATTAATTTCTATTAGTAGTTAAGTCTTTAGTCTTTGATTAGCTATAGTTTTTGAAGCTATTGACGGTTAAATTTCACAATTGCTTACGCTTATCGAACAATTCATCCATTGTTAGAACGCGTTTGTTTCTCACGATAGTTAATCTTATCGGCAATACGTGTGACAGCAAACGTATTAACTGCGGTTTCGCCAGGAAGTTAATGGACAATTTTTCCGTCACGGGAATATCGAGACTGGTCACGATTCATTATTCCTTCAGTTTTTAGCGTTACGCAAGCGAATATATGACTGCGACGTAGTCAAGGAAGGTATTATTCTGATAACGAAATAATATTGTTAGATTTATGGCAGAAACTTACATACATCTATATACATGTTTGGTAGATTCTTATAAACACCGATAATATAGAAAAAAAAGAGATTATAAAAGTTTCTCTCTCTCTGTTTCTTGTCTAGACAAGACATATTGAATTTTATCAAGAAAACTTCGTCATATCTGTCAAAACATAGAAATCCGCTAGATGAATGATACAATCGAATCTCACACTGTCGTGCTTCTTATGCAATCATTAAAAGAAATTATCAATTAAAACTATGTGAAGGTTATCATTATCGGAAATTCCGAAAGTTCTCAATAAAAATACAACTCATTGAATATTAATAGGCAAAACCGGATGTTTTTCGAATAAGTTGTTTTTTCTAATTTATTTAAAAATTTTTCACAATCACAATTTCTCATATAGCTTGATAGGTGCAAATTTGCGTCAATATAACTACATAAAAAATATTTTTTAATAATTGAACTAATGGGATAGGAATTTGTTAGCTTTCTCACAAACATACTGTAAATATATACATAGATTTATACAACACGTATATGGTTATACTCATAAAAAAGACTTAAGTATTATAATTAAGAAAAAAGACCGAGAAATAATTTTTAAAAATAATAGAAAAATAATTATTGGAATTCAACTATTTCAACACTTTTATGACAACAATTTTAACAAAGGATGACATAATGTATTGTGCAAAGAAACTTTATGCTCCTTTATATATACATGCTATTTATAAAATGTCTTTTTTACATATATATACAAATTCTTTCAATTCTTTAAAATGCTATATTTAGCACGTTATGTAAAAATGTATCATACTTATTATATATCCTTCTCCATATACATGCGCATACATATGTATATATGTAGTATATTTCTTGTGTGACGTATGCCTTCGCGATAAGATAAATGCGCGAAAAATGGCAGCACAGAATTGCATCGATAACCGACCACTAAGCAGTCGCTATCATATCTATTGCGAATTATCAGTCTGGCTTATGTTCATTGAGCGTTCAGAGAAGTACTAAGTCTAAGCCAGAGGATCAATGTGTCTTACAAGTATGAAGTAATCTCTTTCGTAGAATCATACAGATAATGTGATTCTACGTGCAAATTGCGACGCAAACTCTTAGCAATTGAATCATTCGATAATAGAAACGTTTTCAAAAACTTAAGTACATTCTACTAAAAAGTAAAATCTTATCTTATTATTTATAATATTAATGTTGTATTTAATGACTATTATTTATTGTTTATTAATTTATAGTTTATTGTTTATTAATACATTTATATATCAGCTATTTTAATAATCTTAAATATTTTAATAATTTTAAATATTTTCTGTATTCTGTATTTTTCGAAAGAGAAAGAATCTATTCCAATTATATTTGACATTTCTGTAGAAAATATATTAAAAATTATGAGGATTTATAAATTAACAACTTATTCTTTTATATTAGTTTTTTGTTATATTAGTTCTGTTGGCCAAACAAATATTAAACTAAAACAATACAATACTAATTTTGTACATTGATATTTATCTTTTTATGTTAATATCGCTTTTCAGGTGTAAAATATGAAATTTATGTCATAAATTGTTCGTGTAATATTACGCATATATTTTTAATTTATACATACAATTGTTTAAACAAATCTTTTAGTTTGTGGAAAGTCTTTGTAAAATATAAAGCATATTGCAAAACAACCATATTATTTTAACATGGTATATGTATAATAATTGTCTTTTTAACAACCTCATCAAATCAATATCTATGTATGTATTTAAAATATATTTTCTTTGCTATTAAATAATCAAAATAAAAAGGAGTATATATAATAAAACATATAAATTATATGAAAATAAATATCAAATTATGCAAGAAATAATGTACACGATAGGAATTAAAAAAGAATAAAACATAATCTAATGAAAGAAAATATAAAAAGAGAAGAAAGAGAACTAAAAAGAGAAGAAAGATTTCTAAAGCATGTTTGTCAGCTCATTTCCGTCTCTCCGGAGAAACTTGATGACGTCACTGGCGAGGGATTGAACGGTCGAGCCTCCGAGACCGACCAATCGCGGACCGACTTTCGCTCCCACACGTTGGAACCCGCTGGAACATTGCATCATCCTTTCAAAGTTCCGTCTGGCGCAATAGATCATTGACACAATCAGTTTCAATTATAATAGAATTTCTAACCACAATACTTTATAATCACCTTCGATCAATTCAAATTATGATACAACAATTTAGAGAAATATCCACTTCAGGAAACGTTTGACCCATTTGCCCTTGAGAGGACGAGCCTCCACCTTAACAGTGAATACGTGCGAGGGGAAGTTATCCCTCTTTTTCCGTTGCCATTACTACCCCACGCTTCTCTCTTCCACCTCCACGAATTTACCACAGTGCCGGCTCATTATATCAGGATATGAACAATCGTAATTTTACGATGCAATTTATATTTAACCAAAACGTAACATGTAATTATTAAGGATGAAAATAAAAGACAAGAATTGAATTTTATAAAAAGTAATATTAATTTAACAGAATAGTGTTCAAATAAAATTTAAATAAAAGGCTAAAATATTATTTTCATCCAATTTAGAATATTACAATTTTTAATTAAATATCTGTAAATTAAACGTTTAATCTTTATTTAATTAAATATTTATTAAATTCATAGTTAAATAAGTTGAGTTAAAGTTTTAATATAAATGATTTATTCAATTAAATTACTATAAATTATTGATTAAATTAAAAACATTTTGATTTTAAATTTTACAAATAAAATTCTTCCATTTTCATATAAAAAAGATTTTGCACTATAGAATTATAATTATTTCGAAGATATTTCTTCACACAAGAAATTTGGATAATCGACACATGAAGCTTTTAGCATGTGCAAGTGTTTAAACATTTGGTTTCGTGACTACATCATCAACCATATTAATCATGCAACCTGTTATTCGTGTGTGTTACATAATATATTCTTCTACGTAGTCTGCTCTAAAATAATATAAAATAAAACACTGTAATTTGCAAAAAGCAAGAAAAATATAAAATACAAATACGTAAATACTCAGAAGACACCAATTCAAATAAATATAGAAACAAGAATGGTACAATTAAAAAGCCACAAATATTTCGCAAAACTTATAACACAGTTCTGTAAAAGAAATCATTATATTAACACATGTAACATGTGACTTGTGACACGTGACACTTGATGTTAAAAGATAGCTGATTTATGACGCCACATAAATCTGGTACTAGAATTCAACATGTGCATTACATGTGCGACAATACGAAGAATA
This sequence comes from Ooceraea biroi, assembly GCF_003672135.1. Taxonomy (NCBI): domain Eukaryota; kingdom Metazoa; phylum Arthropoda; class Insecta; order Hymenoptera; family Formicidae; genus Ooceraea; species Ooceraea biroi. The sequence continues at coordinate 12,014,966 of NC_039510.1, forward strand.
GAGAACATTCCATTGAATTTTCGTAGAATAAAAAAACAGTAAATCTTTAACACAGTCAGAGAAACTACGGGTGAATCAAAGGAACAAGTCCATCATTGATACTATCACCTCCTCCATGGCCTCCTTTCACCCCACCATGAACCAGTTCCATTCCTTCCATCAGAACCGCTCTCGTGGGGAATGTTGAACATGCGCCGTCGTTACGACCAGTCGCAATATAAAGTTCACAGAGACAGCTTATGACTTGGGTGGCTATCAGAAATCGGAAAGCCTGCTCCCTAATCGAGCCGAACTAGTCTCTTCCTTGAAGACGTCAGCGTCACGTCAAGAGCGAGACCGATCACGTGGAAAGCTAGACTCCGATTAGTATTTTTCCTCTGACTGCTGGCCACTTTAATCAGCAACCACGAAGCTGCTCGAGGATTCCGCTGCCGAGTGCGAGGTTGGGAGGACCATGAAGACGTCCACGTTATCGTGCAGTGATTTGATTAAGCAGGAGGTGAGCGAGTGGTTGAAAAGTGGATGGTTTAGAGAAGGTTTAGGGAGGGAAATGTGTCGGTGCCTTTGTGTATGTCCGTGTATGTGACATCATATGTACTTGGATATTGGAAGCGTTTAAAGAAAGCTCGGTAAGTCAGGAGTAAAAACCAAGACGAGGTCGGTCAAGAAACTGAAAATCAGACTTTCAACATATTTTTCGATTATAAGCGTTATATTGATACGTGATAAGTCATGTGTTGAACACGATTACAATTGAACTTGTTATCGGTTATCATATCTTAGGGTATCGCGTAATGACCTGCTCTCAAATACCGTAAAACAAAAAAAATAAAAATAAGATTATAAGAAATCTTCTAGAACATGACGAGTTTTCAAATTTTGCTTTCAATTATCGAAAGTGAGTGATTGAAAGAAAGTGAGGTTGAAAGAACAAAATATGATGTGTGAATAAATAAAATTCGCTCGTATATATTTTGATTGAAGAGTGTTTGATGAAAAGACAGAAACTTGGAAGCAGAATTTGTAGGAATATAGAAAATTATAGAAAAGCTGAGAGAAAGATGTCTTGGATTTTTAATGTATTTCTTTGACTCATGTGTGTTGAGGATGTGTTGAGAAATTATCAGAAATGCTCGAGTCAAATTTTTCACAAAACATTGGCTATAAAATTTAAGCCAAAAGTAGAAATCAAATCAAACTTGGAAAAAAAATTGGAGACAGAGGAAAAAAAGAATGATGACTTGTGATGTTCTCACAATTATAATAAAACAAAAGGAATTTCTTGTGTATTAATATACATATAAATTAGTAGATTAGATAATGTGAAAAACAAAATATCATGTACAAATAAAATTAGAAATATTGTACTGATTAAAACATTAAACTGATAATGACAGAAAATGACAAAGAAAAGGCAAAAAAGAGAATACTTAGAATGCGGAGTGCAGTAATGAGTTAACTACAGAGAACAAATTGGTAATAAAACGAGAATGCTAAAAGCAGTATTTTGAAGGTTTCGAATCAAAATTTGTAATGAAAAATAGAATATGACAGGTGTTGATATATTAATTTGTAACAGATAATTATAATTGCACGAAGAAGTACATAATGTAATAAAGCAGAATTAATCTTACGTAAGAAATTTTTCTTACACGCATTTCTCCCAAACGATGATGACGTCAATGGCGCGATAAAAATTATTGACATTCTTTGGAAACTAATTCAATTACCATATTAACAATAATATAATATGAAATTAGGCTTTAACATATTGTTAAACTATGAAGTGATGCAATAGTTGGGTATTATTACTAGATTCTATGCTATTTTCTTTTTGTTTTTTTTGCGTTCCAAGGTAATGATAGGACAATTTACCGTGCTCTTTATATCTTCCTACTTGCTATTATATTAATTTTTTTATTGTTAGTAAGGCAAAAGCTATTTTTCAGTTTGCTCTTCATATGTCTAAAGTATAATTATAAGTGCGTGATAGACCTTGAGCGCAAATAATTTAAAGAAATTCAAATAATTCAAGAAAAGTTTTATTCTTGAAAAATTAATATGTAATGAATAGTTATAATATGTTAAACTATAATGCGCTGTTGCAAATATGCTAGTTGATCGTAGACAACGATGAATTTGAATTTCCAATGGATCGTGCCACGTGTATTAGCTGTATCATCTTTTACATGCCATGCGTGCATTCGCTACAGTTGGTGTACCTATCTGAGTATATTGTATAATCTGCTGTTATTCATTCATGAGAAATCCTATTGGTCAGCAAGCGGGTGTGTCAACGACGTCACAAGCAGATCGATGCTTCATTCTTAGTAGAGGGAAGAAGTATAACAAATTGGCGGGAAATATGATTTTTTAATCATTCGAACTGTTTTAAATAATTTCTCCTCTCTAATTAAAATATTATATGTTTTCTAGTTTTATTAAACGCCGTTATACTATGTTTCCATTGCAAAGAAGAAAAGAAATATTAAGTTATTAATATTTTACAATGCAAATCGCAATCATAAAGCGATTACGATCTCAGTCTTTAATCCTTTGTAAGATTATGAATGATGTAGAAATCAAACACACATTTCCGGCAAATTATTAAGTGATTATTTTATTGAAATCGTGAATTTCGAATATAACTTTAGAATGCTTTTATAAAGTAAAATTTTTACTTAAGATACTTGAGTATCTTTCTGTCATATTAAACTAATATTATTTCTTTATAATATATACATATTTTTAATATATATTTCAATAATTCAATAATTCAACATTAAACAGTTTATTTAGTTGAATTCTTAAATGTTGAATGATTCTTTGACATTATGTATGCTTAATCAATTTATCATGTAAAATTACAAGTTAATTAAAAGTATAATTGGTTAAAAATATAAGAAAAAGCAAAAATAAAAGTATAAAAATATATCGCATCCTTGCTTTAAAAGTGTCACAACTCAAAACTTACAACTTTTCACAAAACAGAAAACTGTTTTTGAACATACTAACACGTTATTAACTGCTATCACTAAAAACGATAGAACTTAAAATACTATAATTTTAAACTTCCTAATAACGACCTGTTAATCATGAGATACACAACAACTGATAATACAACACTATTGTTACTGGCAACACAGTCTCACTCGGAATATTAAGAGACATAACTGCTCTTTGGCAGCAATCTAAGAATAAAAAACAAATGCACTTTAGATGATCGATCGAGTAAGGTTTTTGGAATCGTTTCATAGTATTAACTCGAAATTCGGAATTTTTGAGTTGTGACACTTTTGAAGCAAGTGTGCGATATGTAATAAAATATTCCTACAATACACTAAAGATGATTCTAGATTCTTTATTTTCTCTATATAGAATTTAATGTATGGTTTGATACTAAGAGTCAACTACGAATTAGTTCTATTTGGAAGAATCCGTAGAAAAGATAACTCAGTTTGAGTTATTAGAATGCCCTTTAAATGCCCCATAACAGTCGAACACTTCTGATTCAATATCACAGTGTCGGTAATCACCTAGGAAAAAGGATCGATTTCTCTCGAAGTTTCTCGATATTATATGTGCGCATCAATAAGAACAAAAGTGTTATGCAATGCTCGCGCGCTACGCGCGTAGTGTCGAAGGACGATTCAAGGTTACCCAATAACACCGCTGTACATTCGGATCGATAACGAGTTTCATTGTTCGTTTCTCTATCCATAGATACGAGATGCCTGCAAGGACCTCATCCTATCCGATGATAAGCTTCGGCTAATCATGCAGAAATTCACTGAAGAGATTAACAAAGGCTTATCGAAGGAGAGCCATCACGAGGCAAACGTCAAGTGTTTCACCACTTACGTGCAGGATCTACCAAATGGCACCGGTAAATGAGAAAGCTCGACTTTCTGCAATGATAGAAATCGTATCATATTCTTATTTCATTTTTTTACGACCATAAGAAAGAGGAACAAGATGCATAAAATTAGTATACAGCCAAAACCAAGTACGATCGTTTTGAGATACTTGCAGATAGGAAAGATTGTTAATTGAATTCAGTTTGATGGAATCGATTGTACTAGTTCAATACATAGTTGGATTAATATTGGATATTTTTCATCTTAGAAAAGGGCAATTTCTTGGCACTGGATCTGGGCGGTACAAACTTCAGGGTATTGCTGATTACACTGGATGGTCAGAATTTCGACATGAAGAGCAAAATCTACGCGATACCACAAAGCTTGATGCTGGGAACCGGTACCCAGCTGTTCGACCACATCGCTCAGTGCTTAGCATTGTTCGTGAAGGATTTGAACCTGCAAAATGAGGTGCTACCGTTAGGCTTCACCTTTAGTTTCCCTTTGATCCAATACGGACTCACGAAGGGCCACCTGGTAAGATGGACCAAGGGCTTCAATTGTAGTGGCGTAATCGGCGAAGATGTCGTTGCCCTTCTCGACCAAGCGATCAATAGAAGAAAGGTAAGTGTCATGAATGAATATATGAAGATGTTTCAATTTAAGATTATTATGAACTTGTATGCTATACGGATAGAAAAACAAGTCTTAAACGAACTAACACTATTCTTGTGAAGTACTTGTATCTATCTTATAATATTAACTTTGGAAAATCGAAACAAGCTATAAAGTGCTTCAGAATAATGATTTATGTAAATATTAATACATTTAATTCCGAAATTATCAAGTGAAAAATTAATATGAACTCGTTATAATTTGAACTGTTTGTTTGAAACTTCCTATAGGATGTTAAAATTGATGTGTGCGCGATCCTGAACGACACCACCGGTACTCTAATGTCGTGTGCCTGGAAAAATCGAAACTGCCGAATTGGTTTAATTGTCGGTAAGTATGCAGTATTTATTTCTTCAGTTATTTCTATGTTGATTATCGAAAGGGCTTCATGTGATACAGGATTATGTTACATTTACAGGTACTGGAAGTAACGCTTGCTACGTCGAAAAAACGAAGAATGCGCAATGCGCGATTCCGGGCAACTATGTCGAGAGTAAGCCCAACATGCTAATCAACACGGAATGGGGTGCGTTTGGTGAGGGTGGCGTGCTGGACTTTGTAATGACAGAGTTCGATCGTGCTATCGATGAAAACTCGATCAATCCGACGAAGCAACTATTCGAAAAGATGCTCTCGGGAATGTATATGGGTGAGCTGACCAGATTGGTCCTCGAGAAACTGGTAAATGCTGGTCTCCTCTTCAGCGGCAAATCCCCTGGCGATCTTATGAAGCGAGGCAAATTTTTCACCAAATACGTCTCCGAAATTGAAAAGTAAGTAATTCAATCAAATGTGACCGTTAAAACTTCCTCAGACTTTCTTATTGTAACTTATTGCAATTTGCTATTCTTAGGAGCTGCAATTCTTAATTAATATTATAATATTCGACGATTAGGTCTAATAATGTCGACTGGAATGAGTCGCAACTCATATTGAGATTTAGAATTAAGCGAAAGATCCAAGTAAAAAAGGAATTAATAATTGAAAACATTTTTGTAAATTCTAGTGATCCCAAAGGAAAATACACGAACTGCAGGGAGGTCTTGGCCGAATTGGGATTGCGTAATGTGAGCGATCAGGATTGCGAGAATGTGAGATACGTGTGTTCAGTGGTGTCGAGGAGGGCGGCACATCTTGTAAGCGCAGGAATTGCGGCGTTACTGAATAAAATGGGTGAGAATAACGTCACCATAGGCATCGACGGTTCAGTGTATCGATTCCACCCACACTTCCACGATCTTATGACAGCAAAAATTAGTGCACTTCAACGCTACAAGGTGAGAACGACAGATTACAACATAGATTACATAGACAGCATTACAGCATAGACTAATATTCCAGACTAGTTATGTCCAAGAGTGTCGTAAGATAAAGCAAAGCTTGTTGGAGATGTAATAATTGTTTTTACTCAAAACTTAATCAGAAGATATAGTGAGATATGATGAACGAAATAATAAATATAATCAGATTATAATAAAATTATTGATTTCGCTAATTCCTTTTCTATTGCAGTTCGACCTGATGCTTTCGGAAGACGGTAGCGGTCGCGGTGCAGCGCTGGTTGCCGCGGTGGCGTCACAGAAGCGGTGAAGACGCAATTATCGGTAGCGAGCTAACTCCAATTCAATTATACATAACATAAGATCGACACAGACATCAGAGAGTATGAGAGAAGTGATTCGGATGAATGATTAGTGTGTGAGTATGAGCAGGAGAGCAAGACAGTAATTAGGGATCTTTTGTTCATCTCAACTGCGCCTTCTACACTCTGTATTCATCTTTCCTTCTTTAAGACCATTTTAAGCCATTCTTCTAAACCTTTTTTAAGATCATCATAAGGCGTTCATCGAAAAAAGGAGTCGTAGACGTTTGTGAAAGTAGGCGAATATCGATTAGACTATGAGGCCTTTTTCGACAAATAAGACTTGCGCATAGGCACACGTACTTGCCTCATTTTAACTGTAGAGTGTAAGAAAATGCAGTTTAGGTAGAATGAACAGACCCGAAAATTACGCGATGAATACTTCTTGTACATAGAGCACAAATTGTAGCTTAGTGAATTAGAGGACGATGAAACTTAATTAATGTTCCTGCAAACAATCAGGAGATAGGGAGACAGTAGATGTCTTCTGTGCGGTCAAGTACGATAATCGCAAATTAGCGATTGGTTAATGATCCGCATGTTTATCCGTTATAATTATTGGTTATTTACCTCGTGATTTTGCAAGGAGTAGAGGAGTAAGTGAGAAAAGTTGCGATAATTGCCGGTTAAAATACCGGTGGCAAGAATGTTGAGTGTCAATTGTTAATTGTTAATAAAATACTGATGAGTACACACAAACTGAAATGATGGTATGTGATTAGAGTTTATGTGAGATCGTATCGATTGTGAAACAACGAGGAATTGATAGGTTGATGAATAAATACAGTTTTCCATCAATTTTCCTCCACCTCATTGAGTATTGTCTCAGCTAATCCTTCCATTTCATTATAAAAAAGATATCTCAAAGCAGTCCAATATATTTTTCACTGATTCTTTGTGTGATTTATTTGAAATAAATATTTTTTATGTAAAAATATCATGTTTTTTATAACTGATTAATGATTAAAGATATTTTCCAAGGTAAGAAAAAAATACGTAATCATATTCTTCAGTAATTTTTAAAAATAGACTTTAATTTATTACTTGGAGTACCTATCATTGCAAAAGATATATAATGTTGAGAATTTAGAAACTCAAACTTTTCTGTAAAACAATTTTATTCCTTTCTTGTTTATTAAAAATTCAATTTTCGCTTCGAATTAACGTTCTTTTATTTGGTTAGATATTATATATATTTTATTAGATTTTTTTATTTTTATTCAATTTTTATCAAATTATTATTAAATAATTTATATAATTGAATGTAAAATAGAATAGTTGAAGAATTTTATCAGTTGTTAATAGAGCGTATCTCTTTATCGTTGCCGCGATAACAAGATGTAACAAGACTAATGATAAATCTCGAAGACTAGCAAATTGCCTTGGGGTCTTAATATATCTATTTTTAGCAACGCCGCAAAGGTTGCGGAATTTAAAAGCTGAATGTTTCGATTCTTCTTGGAAGTTTCACAAGTTCCGTCAGCATGTTGCGACGGTTACGAGCATTCAAATTGGTGAGTACTTACAAAATCCAAAAACAAACAAGCGATATAAGTAAAAAAAATATTCATATCTAATAACTACTTTTATTTTGCGTTTTCAAGAAAAAGAACTGCGTCAAAAACTATCAATTCATAAATAATACTATTACAAAAAAGAAGTAATTTGATTATGAGATCTTACGTTAGAAAATATTCATGATTAGTCGAAAAATGATTAGTCACGCTAGTGATGAAGAAAAAACACAAACGTACATAGTTAAATACTAATGTAATTCAGAGATAAGTGTAAAAAAAGAATGTACAAAACAAAAAAAAAACAAGAAAAGAAAAAATAAGACAACAAAAACACGAGAAAAAAGATAGAAAAGACATCGATATGAAGAATTTTTCATAATTATCACATTATTAATATTATCACGTATACATTAGTGGGAATAAATAATCGTAAAAGAGAAACCTGTTTTATTGTCTCAAGTTACTGAGTCATTATTTATGCAAATATTATTTCCTATTTATTATACCATTTAAGCTAACAAGAAATAATATAATAAATAATCTCTTTATAAACACCCATTTCATTTCCTAGTTCTTATTTGTTGCTAATTTTGTTAAGACGCAACTATATCACTTATATATGCAGGAATGTTTATTCAACAGTGTCGCATGCATGCATTATGATAACTTGCGCACTACAGTCTCAAAATTCACGCGATACATCCTTTTTATTCCTTGCACTACGCAATCGAGCGCAACTAATTAATGAATGTAAACGGGCAGTTATTTTCTGAAAATCGTAAACAAATTTTAATACGCGGCATTAGTATCACGATTATGCAATACAGTCACAACTGTCGGTTTATCGTTTATGTATTCGTTTATCACGCCAAGTGTATGTACCCTTCTCCCCAAGCTGCAACAGAAGACGCACGCATATGGGTCAAGTGTCGCCACCTGGTGCACCTCTAGTCGTTCGGCGTTATGGGACACGTCAAAGTCGCGACAAGCCGCTATCAGGAGACCTGTTCCGCCACACGATGAGGTGCATCGTGACGACAGTCCGCGAGAACGCTTCGCGAATCCACGGATGAAAGGGAACAGTGTGCAAGAGTGTGTTCCGTGAGCAAGCTAACATGATCAGCGGCATTCAGATCGCCCTGAAGAATGCCATTGACGTGGTGAGTGACAATCGGTCGCTGACGATGACGACGAAAGCGTCTGCTGCGAAGCGTACAACTGCGTGTCGTCCTTGCACCACGAGATAAGGAGGTGTTAGACGCTATTTAGTTGTACATCCACGTAATAAGAAAAGACGTAACATGTTCGTAGCAGAGTGTCTAACAAGTGGTGTCTAACAGAAGCTACTCACGTCAAACACTGCCGACACTGTTTAGCTTAGACAATCGATCAAGTACGATGCGATTCACAACAGCAAGTGTTTATCAACTGATTACTTGATTTATATAATATTCGTGCTTGCTTCCAGTTGCACGCTAGAATAAAACGTCATCATGTTCAAAGTAGGATTCTTCGCCTTCTTTGCCTATGTACTTGTTTCGCAATTTCTGTGGAAATATAAAAATACATTCTGGACTGCATTTTGTTCCTACGTTTGAAAAATTCTTTGCAGAACCTCTTAACAGAACCAACATACTTGCCCCTCCCCCACTCATATTTACACCGAATGTGGATCATGTAAAGTGACGGCTGAATGATTATTAACGATACCGTTTATCATACTTCCGCACCAACATTAATGATAAGAAAAGTTTCGCGCGAGTTTCACATGCCTTTTTGTATTAACGAATACAATTAGAAGAAGAACTGTTTAGATTAAATTGATTTGATACATTAGAAATTCCGTTTATATTTTATATCCATATGCTGCGTATTCTAATTTTTAATTTGTTCAAATAATATTGCTTGCTTGATATTATGTAGAAATATCAATAATTCCATTCTAAAGTCTCAATTGTTATCGGATGTGTTTATGATCCATGATACTCTTACACAAATGCAGATTCATGAATTTCAAACTACCTCTTGACTCTTCTACTTTCTCCTAATGTCTTAATTCATTCTGAGAATAATATAATTAATATTTCTGATGAATTTCTTTTTTTCATTAATAACAATTCAAACTTATTTTCATCCTGCTTTCAGATAGCCCCACCAGCAACGCCGTTGCAAGATTTCACCTATCACTGGAAACAGTTGATGAACTTTTATGTCAGTCACCTAACTGACTGCAAGGTTCCCGTGCAGAACACTAGTATACCTCGACACTTGGATGTATTACTGGAGATATTACTGCAAGAAGAAAAGGAAAATGAACCAGGACCCTGCTTGGAGTATCTCCTGCAGCATAAGCTTCTGGACCTCCTGGCAACCCTAGCGAGTGCAGAAACGCCGCCTGGCATGCGAACAGTTTGCCTTGCTTTTCTAAGGAAACTCTTGGGTAGATCAAAGTACCCCTTACTGCACCATGCGTCTATCTACATACCAATACAGCGACTCGTGGCACTCTGCAATGGCAATCCCCCATCTCCAATCGAGGCAGAAGAGGTACGCTTAATGATGGAATAAATTGCTCGCGATCTCTAATCCGTATAAAATTTGCAATAAAAAGAGAATTAATTTAAAACTATCGCAAATAAGACAAAGAAACATGGTTACCTCAATGGTGCCAGATGTGCAGTTCCTTCTTCATTTATTATTGCAACGAGGTCACTATCGTCAGTACGTAGTTTCATCACACACACGTACGCGCACACACGCGACTTTTTTTTGCACTCACGCACTCGCATAGAATTCATAGAATTAGTGTTTCGAGCATGTATGTGTACGCTAATCAAACAAAACTGTGGAACGATATTTTTCGAACGCGTTTCTCGTTGATTTTATTTTTTCTCGATTGCGCTCAATTACGTTATTAGTCAACAGTGGTAGAATCGATCCAATATTTCAAAATATCACGGTTTATTTTACACGGTTGATAATACTGTAGAGAAAGGAAATCGCGAATTGCAGAATGTACGTACATCCATGGGCGCGAAACGATAAGTTTTGAACGCACCTTCGGCTAACTTCGTTCTGTCAGATTGCGCTCGCTACGGCGTCGTCAAAATAGTTAGCAATTTACAGTAATAAGTAGCAATATCCTCTTCATATTTCCCAATAGCGTTCTAGGAATGACTCGGTAATAATCTTGAATCACAATTCGTCGATTACCTTCCTTGCAAACGGAAACGATCGCGAATTAAAGTGTCAATGCGCGTGTTAATCGGTGCAAGGAACTGCACTTCGAATGTCCATCTTCGACTGATTCCGTTCTGTTTCGGCTGCACTCGGGTCACGCCACCGGCGAAATATTTCCGCGTTTGCGAATATTATAATATGTTCATGTGCATATAAAGCATAAAATAATGTTGCTGTGGTGACAAAAATTATGATTGCTACTGCAAATATCAAATATCGTGCGAATATGATCGAACTACACTATCATAACCTAGTTTTTAGTTGGAGCGAAATTCGTTTCTTTTTGTCTGTTTTTGATCAATTGTTTTGTCAATTCGCATTTAATATGCATGAATTATTAATTATTTCAATATGCAAATTTTTTAGTCGTCTTGATTTAGATTTTTATTATTTAAATGAGAAAAATATTTGCTAAAAATATTAAAATAGATATTTTTATGTTTATTTATAAATATTATAAATGAAAATAAGTGAAAATATTCAATATTATAAAGAAACTTAATTTCACTTTTAGGTGCAATTTCTGTTGACGATCTGCTTTCTGGTGTGCAAGTACCCTCATGTAACCAACATCATCAATGATGCGCCAATTGCACAGACATCCTCAACTAATAATCCTGTCAAGGAAGATAACGAGAAGCAGGAGGTCCAGAAGGTGACTTATATTCCAACCAGACAAAGAAACAATTCCAATCCATTGTTCGAACCTTTGGACACCCAAGCAATAACATTAGTCAATCCGAATCTCTTCGATAAGGACCAAAAGAGATTGCTGTGTTCAAGTAGAGGCTTTAAGATGGGTACTTCAGTGCATGTTTCATCTAGGCGATCAAATGAGTCCGTGTCCTCAAGAGAGGAGAGTGTGTCGTCGAGTCCTTTAGCCCAGAAGTCCGTTTGCGATTCACCCTCGACGAACACCAAAAGTGATGAACAATGGGAAGAGAAATGCGAAGGAGACTCTTCAGAAAATAAAATCGATGAGCATTTGCAGAACTTGAGGGACTTGCGATTGGATTGCACTGATTGCAATGTTTATGATGACGGGAGTTACACGGTGGATGATAATCAAAGTTTGAGGTCACCTACCAAGATGCTGGGAAAGTCTCAATGCCTCCTGCTGGACGCCTTGATGAGCTACTTAAACAGTGCGGTAAGAAATTTTTTGTTAATAATTATTCACATTGAGCAATTATGATACGCTTCAGTTTCATGGTACTTAAATTGAAAATATTATTAAGAACAATGAGAGAAAAATACTATTCTTTCAGGACAACACCGTGAGGATACGTGCATGTGAAGGAATAATGGTCCTAGCATCCCTGGACGATCCATCGTTTGCGCAAACGATAGCGAGGAGCGAGCTGCCGTCGATAGTGTCGAATCGGTTGGAGAATTTATTCAATTCAATTCCGGCACACGTGGACCATCTGGAAATATACAACGTGGACGTCACGTGGGGCCTGGACTCGCCACTATGGACCAAGGAGAAGAAATTTCCCGGTTGTCGGCAGGTAGCGGCGTTCTTCATGTGGTTCGACTACTGTGATCAATTAATCAGAGAAGCTCAGACGGATCTCGCCGAAACGTTAGCAAAAGCCATTAGGGTGATGTTCTTCGAGAGAATAGTAACGCCTGCCTTGGCTGATCATCACGTCGTACTTATTACTGCTCTAGTCGCTAAGTGTTTGAAGGAAATCAGTTCCACTGCATTGTGTGCAGGTACGTGTCATGTAAATCTGGAAATATGAAAATATATACAATGAGATGGGCAAAATTCTTCATCTTTTTTCACTAGATTTAGCAATGACAGGGGCAATATCATTCCTCTAACATGATTATTCATCTTTCAACTTTAAAAACTTTGATTTCTACCTTAAGTCTTCTAGACTAATAGCTAATAGAATTGAATCATTGGGTTATCCTATACATTAGATATCTCTAAAGTTTTGATAACTTTTCAGAGGTGAGTTACTGGCTGGTCGGGCAAGACAGGGATCCGGATATACCGAATGTGTGGACATCGCCAGTGTTACATAGGTTGATAGAGAACTGTTTCACGGATAGCAATGACCTCACAGTGGAAACTCTGAAGTTATTCGAGGAGGCAATAGAGAAGAGAAACGAGCACATTTTGCACTGTCTCCTACTGATCTATCTATCTACACGAGCGTATTACGACAATACCGCCGCGGACAGCGCTATTGCTTCATGGAGTGACGAGGAGGACGAAAGGGAGAAGGAAAAGAAAGGGTCTTTGGATCTTTCCTATGAACAGAGTCACAGTCGCACTTTGGCGCCGAGTAACATCCATCGAGTTATTAACTGGTAAGAAGGCCTTAACAAAAATAGTGTAATAAAAATATTATATTTTATGTATTTTATATATACAGACTCAACTTCCGTTTCAGTTTCCTGTCGTTGATGCCGCGCTATCTGCAAGCAGACCCCGACGTCAATAACTATGAGAAGTACATGCCAGCTTGGGAACGTCAGTATTCATCGGTGCTTTCCGATTGCGCTCTGATGGCATGGCCGTTAGAGGCAGTGATGGTGGACGATTCCGCGAGCTCGGACTCGCGACCGGAAGCAGACCATTGTTCAGGTCGATTTTATCTGGGGCCATTCCTCAGCATGCTCTTTGACAAAGTCAGCAACATGTCGAAGCAAACGTACGAGATCAATCTAGAGGTCACAAGGTTGGTCTCGAGATTGGCGCTACTGCCGCATCCGTACCTACACGAATTTCTGTTGAATCCACTGCTACCCCTGATACCAGGCACGAAGAGCTTGTTTCTGTGCTTGCAGAAGGTAGTCAAGCAGCTTGTCAGTGAGATACCAAAAACATCAGAGAGTAAAACAATATTGAAAGAAACGAGACAAAGGCTGCTAGGTGATTGCTCCCAAGAAGAGTGAGTAGAATCTACTCCATTTATTGCAAATTTTCTATTTTAATTATTGTTTATTATCTTTTTTCAACGATTAACCGAATTATATTGTGTCTTATATGTTAATTATTTCTTCTTATGTCTCAAATATTGTATTTCAGGGAAAAGGAGAATATTTTATACGAAAGCGCCATAGTAACGGAAGAATTTTGCAAAGATCTTGCAGCTATTGCATACGTTAAGTATCATCATTCTATTTAACAAATTTCTATATACGAATATAGAAATTTGTTTAAAAGAAATGCTATTTAGCTAAACGTAAATAAATTTTAAATGTTAATATATATCAAAGTCACATAATTATTTGTCACTTTAGATAGCAAATTCTTTTGCGATGCCATGTAAAATACACAAAACTACAATTAAGTATGATGCGAATAAGTTTAATTAAATTATTATCAAAAACATATGCTATGTAAGATTGTTTTATTAATCCCAAAGTACGATTCCTTATTTCCTTTTTCTTTTGCTAGTGTTTCTAGTGTCACTCCTGTTGACCCTTGGAGGTTAGTTCAAGATCATCGAAGATTTATTTACAACCAGTACAATAGAATGCAGCACTAAAAGAAGTTTTACTTGAAAGTGTTATTCAGTAGTAACTGATGCTTTATTAAATAATGCTTTAATTTTTAAGTAGATAAACTTTTATATGTGATATTGCTCAATGGCAAGTTATAGAAATTTTATTGTCAAGTAATGTGACTCAACAGTGGACAAGAATTGTAATTTTTAGATAATACGATGTAAAAATAAAATTTGAAAAAACAGACAAATGAGAATAAAAAGAGAGAAGAATTCAAATAATATACTAAGCAATTTCCTTATTCCGCGCATGCGCACTTCGTTTTACCGATTTAACCTGCAAGGTGCCGACGTTGGTAAACATAAACAACCTGCTGCGATAACAAGTATTGTACAGTGTTGAATAATATACATTAATATCGTGATTTCCAATGGAAAATTGGACCAGTTTTAGTACAACTTTTCTTAATGATAACATTATCTTCCATTTTACTGGCTGTACGCCTGAAAAGTTTTCAGTAGTCAAAGTAAATCACGAGAATTTAGCAGTGCATGGGGAACTATATTTTCTGTACAGTTTGAAATCGTGGAGAAGCTTCGTGTTTTGTGTCGAGGGTTGTACAACCATTTTGCAACACTATGCACATACACATCGTATGAGAAAAGGCGATGCAAGTACCGATGTGACCGAGGAAGTAAATAAATATTTCAAATCTGTTTATATGTACATGTAAATCTAAAAACGACTATAAATATACTATGGTACAAGGTATACAGTATGTAAGAATAGAATAGAATTAAATACGTTTTAGTTTTGTACATTTCTGCATTTAACCAATACAAACATCTATATATCTATACTTAGAAAAAAGAAGGAAGAAAATATAATGCCTACATAGGATAGCTAAAGTTAGTAGATTCAATAAAGCTGTGTTCTATGAAATTGTGGAACATAAAATATTGGATTCTGAGAATTTAAGCTTTAAGAAAAGCATTTGTAATGTCCCTTTTAATAATCAAATGTCACATTCATAACTTCACGTTTCCCAAATCTTAACAGATCTTGGAACACCTGATATTAAAAAGTAACAATTGGCCAATAAAAATAGCACGATGCATGTTGCAAAAGGAGAGAGTCTGTGTATTCCTAAATCGAAGAGATATTATTACGAATAGTATAAAGATGGCCTTGGATTGTGGAAGGACATTTGGAAGGAAACTGTCAACTGGTAAAGCATTCAGTCTGAAGTATCAACCTGATGCGGAATCAGATCTTACTACTCAGAGGTTGCATCTAATACTAAACGTTGCTGCGAAGGTGTTGCATCTGCAAGGACATGTGGTATCGGATGAGGGGAATAGTATTGGCAAATATATATTCTCCAGTAAATCAGAGGGGCCAGTCGCTGAGGGATACAAGAAATATATCTGTGGTGTTGTAAAGAACTCTCAATCAAATTCGAAAGAAGTATGTCTGTCATGGCAGCAATATGTAGAACAGAAAATGAATCAGGTGGCGGAATCGAGTAAGCATGAGCTTATTGGGAATAAGGAAGCTGAAGAAAATAAAAGGTTTTTGCACAATTTGGCCAGTGCTATTATTACATTTGAGTTGATAGCTGTGAAACCAAGTCGATCGGTTGTTATTGGGAATAATAATCTCGAAGACAATAGAAACGTTACAAATACAAAAGGTTTGTTTACTATTATTAACATAATCATCAGAAATTCTTATAAAGCATTTTTTTTAAATTAATATAAAATATTAAACATTATTTTCTTTAAGTTTATAATTACACTGTGCTAAGAAGGAAATTATTTCGTGCAATAATGTTGTTTACTTTTAACTAAAAAATGTATAATAATTTAACTAGAATATATATACTGACAAATAAAGATTTTGGTCGTCAATTAAAAAGTAATGAATATGTATACCACAGGTGCGTCGTTTATATTGTACAATACTGCCAGAATATCGACGATTATAGCGAAATACAATGAGAAGGTATCACGTGAAGAATATCCAAGTTTGCCGAATATCGAGAATGTAGATTTTTCGCAATTACAGGAAGAAGTAATCAACAATTTTCTATACATTTTACATGTTATTCTATACTTTTGTCATTTTGTTTTTATATAATCTTCATATTTGCATAACTTTAGTTTGAGATTTCTGCACAAAGTTTAAAAGGCTCAGTAGCATTTGTTGTTGATCAATTTATTAATAATTTAAAGACCATTTGTTTTAATTTTTAAAAGATACTTGATTTATTTCCAGGAAGAATGGGAACTCATATATAATTTCATTTTTGGATTTCCACAAATAATAGACGATTGTTTGAGATATGAGCCAGCTTTTGACATTTATCCACAGATGTTATGTTTATTCTTATCACAGTTGTGTCAGAAATTCAGTGTGTACTATCGAAGAGTCAGAATTTTGATGGTAAAGAAAAAATTATAAAAAGATATAATGGTTATTTTATTATGTATTATCTACTAAACTATATGCTCTATATATGTTTTTAAAGTGTACTTGATATTTCATGTTTTATTATAATATATTCCTAAACAATCACGTTTTGTATTGTAGGAAGGAGATCATCTAATTCCCAAGGTGATTGCAAGATTATACATGTTACATGCATTACAAATTGTTCTGCAAAACGCACTCGATATTTTCGATATTAAAATGGAATCACGAATGTGAAATGATCGTTATAAAAATAAATGTTCGATTGTTCAATTTGTATTTATGTAAATATTTAATTAAATAATCTTTGAACAAATGTTAAAGTTAAAAAATTATAAAGTTTCTTCATGTTCACGTGAGTTTATAAATATAAAATAATATTAATATTGTAAGAAGTCCTTATTTTATTTAGCGTCGTAAGAAACGTTTGATTCTTTTCGTATTTGATTATATTTGATTCGTATTGGCAAGTCGTTGTGTACATGCACATTGCTGTTTCATGCTGATGCTCATTTTTAGCGTCAAAACAGGTCACGTGATCAAAATTGACGCTGGAGAATAGTCAATTTTGATCACGTGATCTGTTTTGACGCTAAAAATGAGCGTCGAGCGTCAGCGCGCATGAAAAAGCACCTTATTTTGTCTCGCCGAAGCACAGAGGAGTAGCGAGAGATTTTTGTTTTATCGCGCGACGGCGGCACAGCGCGCGCGCCGCGCGATCCGGCAGTCTCTCCGTAGCCCTGTTACGAGAAAGTGTTCAGTAAAACGAAGTCGAGTGTGTTATTTAACCAGCGAGCTATATCTTATATTATTATATTTTTATTTATTATAATCGCCGTAACCATCTACTGTAACAATTTAGATTGTCATACGCATAATATGAGATGTTATATTCAGAATTTATTTCTAATAATTTTCATAGTGAAAAATGTGTCTAAAAAATATTCTAATGTCATACACTAACTGTTAATGATATAAAATGTAATAAATCAATCAAAATGAACATAACGATAAGTTGATCAAAGAATTAGGGGTAAAATATTTCTTTTTTATATATGTATATAATCTCAAAAACATTGTTTCGATTCTTTCATGAAGCAAATTCATATATCAAGACAAACGAATCGGGTGCGCTCGGCTTCACTCGGCTCCGTTCAGCTGCGCTCGGCGACGCTCAACCCGCTGGGAAAACGACGATAGCGGCGACGCTGGGTGGCCAGCTGTTTGTTTTGTTTTCAAGCATGAGATTCACGTGACAGCCGGCGGGTGTTGGTGGCGGCACGCGACGGTCATGCTGGTGTTTGTTACGCCGGCCGCGATTGGCCGCCATGATGCGTTTGCCGCCGCGGCCGGCCAATCGCCGCGATTGTAAATACGCGCACTGTCGGTGCAGCGGATAGAGAGAGCGCTGGTGCTGCCAAGGAGAGCGTTTGACATCGATAAATGCGTGCGAGTGCTCGCGAAGCGCGGAGGTGCCAAGCTGTCGCTCGCTCGCTCGCTCGCCCGCTCGTTTGTTTGCTCCGAATCGGTCGCGAATTGCCGCCGTCGCCGTCGCCGTTAGAATCCGCATCTTTTCATCGCCGTTTTCACACGTCGTGATCGTGTTGCTCGCTCTCCACTCACGTTCGGCACTCTCCGTTGTCTGATCATCCCGCCGCTACCGCCGTCGTCGTCGCCACCGCCACCGCCGCCGCTGTGCGCCCCTCCGCCCCTGTGGGAAACCTGTGAGAGAGCTAGTAGTGCTGGGCAGTGCTGATCGTCCACACAACAGTGAACAGGCACCGTTGTCAGTCTCTTTCTCTTTCTTTCGTCCATCTATCCTTCTCTTTCTTTTTTCGCCTATCTTCGCACGCTCTTTTATTGCCGTAGCTCGTGCCAAATGTCATCGGGCGGACGTTAGGCGCATATACGGGTGTGTGCGTACGTAAATACTCATCGGAGCAGAGGGAGGGGGAAAAGAAGGAGAGCACGAATGTACGTTTTCGATACATGTATGTGTATGTGCGCTGTACGTGCGTCAAGATAAGAGCGGCATAACGCAACGGGGCGCCCCGTACGCGTGACAAGGGGACGACGCGACGGGATCTCAGCTGGCGCATTCTAGTGGACGTTCGTGGATAGAAAGTGCTGTTGCGCGAAGGCAGGTCGCTCGCCTCTTTGTTTGTGAGTTATCAGCTGGCGCGTTGCTTGGGCCTTGTAACGATAAGCGACCTTAAGCCCGTCGAACAGCGCAGCGGCAACAGTAAGCGGCAGCGAGAACGGCAGCGAACCCTTCAAGTCCAGATCGGAGGAGTCCCTTTCGTTTCAAGCTCGCACGAGAAATAGCTTCGTTCGAAAAAATGTTTTATTTCGACTCTCTTGATACATTTCTCCCTATTGTTGTCTCCTGTATACACGTATTCGTCAAGCTTAACGATAAGGTTTCTTTAGATGTACCAGATCTTTATTTGATTAAAACATTGATTCCGGTTTTGGCAATCGTGATGTTGAACGTTGGGAGTGGAAAAATTTTGTAATTGATCTTTTGTAAATCTTTTGCTTTAGTTGAAGCGAGCCCTCTTTAAGTTTATCGAACAATGCATCATGAATATTCATACGGTGAAGGCTGGATAGTGCGATGTGCACACACTGGGTGCTATAAATGTTTTAATGTTTATTTGTTGAAATATAATGTGCGATATGATCTAGCTGAAACTCGAGAAATTCCGTGATCGAATAATATAAGAGAAATTTTTCTTCATTAGGAGAGACTTGATGAAAATAGGAAAATTATCTGTATATATGTTTATTATTGTGTATATATAGTTATTTGGCTATGCAAATCTGTATAAACCTAACCTATTCTGCTCTTTATGTATCGCAATTGCTTTGTGTTGATCACTTTACACATCGATCATGCATTTTCATGTTTTTGTAAACTGATTCTTTTCCTTTCTCTCTTCCTCTTCTTTTTCTAAACCTAATTTTTATTATGCCGTTTTTTTTAATTTTTATTTTCTCTTTTTTTCTCAAGGACAAATGTACATTTATTTTGTTTAAAACGTTGGAAATAAAAAATTAAACTAAACGAAATTTTTTGTTAAATAAATTTTTGTTTTTACGATTGTATCATTAAATTATTTAATTAATTTGTATTATTTGACTTATACATCAAATAAATCTTTTGATAATTAGTAGTCAACAACACATCTTTCGTTATTTATTGTAAAAAATTTATTTAATTCTTTTTCTCTCGCAATCTGCTGCTTTATTATATTTTAATATCCTTCCTTGCTTATTTTTAAAATAAGATAAATTATGCGACAGTTATTTTAATTTAGGTCTTTTCTTTCTTTATATTTCTTAAAACAATGTGTAATATTTCGCGTTTTACATTCATAATCATAATCCATAAATGAGAAATGAGGAATTTGAAATAACCATCAGATTCGTAAAGGCATCATGAATGGAAAAAGAAATAATATTATAAATGGAATGATGCGTAATTTATATTGTAGCTCAAGTATTATGTTGTTGCAAGATAAGAAAATTGTTTTAAGATTTGTCTTATATTTATACTTTGTAATGTTCTTATGTAGTTATCATTTCTATATTTAATTTTTAACGGATTGTAACCCTGATATAAACCGAAACATATAAGAAAATTATTTTATTATGAATATATAATTTTTTCAAATCCATTTCGTGCATTTTTTATTTTTTAATTATATGAGATAAAACAAGAATGTTTTTTAAATTTAAACACTTGTTGCATAAATGTTTAAAAAGTTATTGTTACATTTTTACAACTGGTTTTATTAAAACTCATTTTTTTATTGTATTTCATATTTAATTCGAAGCAAAGCTTTATTTTCAAGTATTAATATATATTTTAATTAAACTTTGATTGTATTTACACATAATAATTAAAATAAATTAATTTTGTATTTCTCTTAAATAAAACCATATATACAATCTTTTGTTATTTTCATATATGTGTTAAAAACACAAGTATGCAATAAAGATTGAAACTCTTGTCTTTCTTATTCGTAGAAAATTTTAAAGTATATAATAAATTTTGCTTTATCTTGCCTTCTATATTTATCCATTTCTCTCTCTCTCTCTCTCTCTCTCTCTCTCTCCCTCCCCCTCACGCTCTGTTTCCGTTTTGTTCACTGTTTATTTATCTTGTGTTACGCGATCGTGCGTAGGCGTATATTTGCTTCTTTCTCCCTCTTTTACGGACGCACACACATACACACACACATCGTCGTTCTCCTTTGCTCTTCTCTAAGCTCTCTCTTTGTGCAGTGTTGACTATGTACGCACACGCGCGGGCGCGCGCGCAATGAGTGTATATGCATGCGTGTATGCTTATGCGTGTGCGCTGTCCGTGATCGGCTTCTCTCGGCGGCGTCCGAAGCGCACTTACCTCACGCGGTACTTTCGTATCAGTGGTACCGCGGCGGTCGTGCTGTCGTCATTGATTACATTCGGGCTCATACGCAAAATCAGTTTTCGAGCTGCGTTCGCGAGGGTGCACGGCGACCCGACGGTGATGATAATTCGGCTTCTCTTGTTGTGATCTAGTGCAATCGTGGTAAATGTGGTGATACACACACGGTGCGGCAAGAATAGCGGGAGATCACCGAGGTACACCGCGACGGAGGAGCAGAAGATACGGGACGCAGAGGGAGACGCAGAGACGGCGGAGTAATCGCGTCCCTAAGTGGAAACACACTGTTGCCGACGCGTTTGAAAGGACGCCCAGACGTTACGGAGGATACTCGAGCGGAAGAATTCGAGTGCTGAAAACGAGTGTTCGGTGATCGATAGCGTTAACTCGCCAAACACGAAGGGATCGGTCGACAGAGACTTGGCGGGCTCGTTGCGTCGGGCAATCCGTGTCCGTGGTTTGTTAACCGGAGTGGAATTTCTCAACGACTGACTGACGGGAGCTAGAGAGAGAGAGAGAGAATACAAGACTAGTCGCCATCGGAGAATACGATATCGTTCGCGACAAACGTTCGGGGATTGAGTAGAAGTTGCACGCGTAGGAAGAACATTCCGCGTATCCACCTCTGATTTTCTGCTACTGTTACTATCGCCGCCGCCGCCGCCGTCGCCGCCGTCGCCGCCGCCGCCGCCGCCGCCACCGCCGCCGCCGCTGCCGCCACCGCCGCCGTCATCATTCGCGGATCGGTACACGCTTCTCGCTCGGTGCGCCGCGTCGTCATCACTCGTGCGTGTTAGTGCACCGCGCGCCCGTACGTGTGTCCGAGAACAGCCGAGGTGCAGCGGAATCGCCCGAGGCGGTGCGGCGCGGCGGCCAAAGACATCACGATTACGCATCTCGCGGTCCTCCCCCTTCGCTCACGCCAGTGCGCCCGTCGTCCGCGCACGTGCGCGCGCGCGCGTGTGTACGAGTGTGAGTGTGAGTGCGTGTGCGTGCGTACGTGCGTGCGCGCGCGCGCGTGTGTGTGCCGTGTCTTCGTCGCGTGGACGGCGGCGCGGGAACGTGCGGCAAACGAAGGAGGTGGAGGAGAAGGAGGAGGAGGAAGAGGAGTGAAGAGCGTGAACGGAAGCCGCCAGGATTACGCCAAACCGAGGAAATATGAGCATTGCTGCCCTACTGCAGGCCGCCGAGTACATTGAACGAAGGGAAAGAGGTGAGTGCTCTTCCCTTTTCTGGTTTCTTTTTTTTCTTTATACCCTTCTCTAGCTCTGCCCTTCCCTTTTTCATCTCCTTTTTTATCTCTCTTTTTAATCTCTCTTTTAAATTTCTCCGCAGTCGTAAGCTAGTCGCGTTCCTGTGACCTTTGCGCGTAACGTTTAATATTTTGCAATCGGAGCAGAGCCGATTGCTCTTCGATCGGTAAATGTGCAGTGTAGAAATAAAAAGTACGAAGCGGAAAAGTTCAAGCAGTGTCAAATGTAATATCATAAGTTTACTCCTTAACGTATTTTAACATGTTTAATATATTTCCATTGTCGTCTTTGCGCACTGTTCTGTTCTGTTCTGTTCATCAATCGAGATTCACACAATTTAAAAATATGCGTCATCTCGGCACTGCACTGCTATCTTTGTTTTCGTAGCGGATCGTACGCGGCGTGATGATCTCATTTTGTTACTCCACTTATGTTGCTACGTCGTACTAGAGCGGCGTAGTCCTCGCCGCGTGCATGCGAAAACGCACGTCGTTTTCCGTGCACGCGCGCGCGCGTGCATGTGCCTCCTCGTATGTTTTGTTGTGTTTTGTTAGATCTGCGAAAGAATTGTCCAATTTTTGCGTGTTAATTCTGAATATCTCAATTTTACGGAACATTTTTATTAAAAAAATATGTTTCAGTAATCGAATCGTATTAAATTAAAAAGACGTCATTCATTTGTTAAAGTTTATTTATAATACATATATTTGTGCGAAATATTTGCCGTTTTGAAAGATATCATAAATTTGTAGAAATTTGAACTAAAGATTGAAGAAATTCTCGTTGAATTCATGTAATATACAACAATAAAATGACAATAGAAATTACACATTTATTTTGTAATAAATTTGAAATAAATTGTGCTTTTTGTTTAATTAAGTCACCATACGAATACATTTTATATACATATATTTGCATCTAATTAAAAAAAGAGTAAGTAAACTGATGACAGTAAAATTGAGTAAGTTTGTCTTAATTTAATAGTAATCCTTTTATTTAGGATACTTTGTTTTCACATTTCGTATATATTTCTCTAATTTTGAATCTCTATTTAAATCTAATCTTGAAATATCCCGTTCGTATAAATTTATTTCAAAACATTTGACTATTATCAATTGATTTAGTGTATTTGTTTATCTCGATATTTAATTTGAAATCTATTTATATAAAATATTTTGCAGGTTTTTATTATATTAAAATAAATGAAAAAAACATTAATGATATTGTTATTTTGTATCATTTTACATTAAATATACCATATTTTATACATAAAGTTTTATTTTAATTTAAAATTATTAGTACATTTAAGTTGTTTACTTAATCTGTAATTATCACTTTCTTTTTGTTTAATTTAAGTATAATTTATTGTTATGAAATGTTATGTGACTTAATTTACATGTTCATAATGAATATTATTCTATATAGTTTAAACAATATTTATATAGAAAAAGTTATAAAGTTTTACAACATAGGTACATAAGCAAGGATTTATTTTATATAGTAACATTGTAATGTTTGATAACCATGAATAAGTATGACTTAACTAAACGATACTTAACTAGCATACACCTGTTTAATATGAAAATTTGTACTTCTGTTTACTTGGAAAATCAAAAAATGTAATCGTGATTCGATCGCGTGTGACTCTTGGAACAAAGATCTAGAATGATGTAGGAAAATAAATTGCGCTGTAATTACTCGCGACGTAATGAGTTTAACAAGCTTTGAAACTTTCAGCTTTATCGTGCCACTCCTATTATGGTTTTTTCCTATCGCATTTTTCGCGAAATCTAAGAACGCAAGATCATTAGGTTTAGTTACATAATAAAGTGCATATATTTTTTTAATTCTACATGTAAAATGAGAAACAATATTTGTTTGGATTATATTTTAGTATTTGGAGTATATTTTAGTATTTATTGCTTGTGAAAACGAATTTTCAAATGTATACGGATAGTTTTACTTATTTTGTCGAGTATTATATATATATATATATATATATATATAGCAATTAAAGCTATCAATTTTAGAATACTTAGTACTATATAATTATATTGTGTGTAGATATATAAATATATGATTCTATATATATTCTACTTATCGATTTATCATTTTGTGGTTGTAGAAGCTGAACATGGCTACGCTTCAACGATGCCAATACCTGATGATATGCGGACGGTTACAAAGAGGCCAAAGACGAAGAAGTCCCAAGGCAGCAGGTTTGTATCTAATAAAACTTTCCTTACGAAATGACACTATAATTTACTCAAATTTTCGAACTTGTATCGTTTATACCGAGTCAAAAAGATTGTAAAATTTAAAAAATAAACACAAAAAGTCTCTCTTTATATGTTCGCAAATTATTGATTAAAGTAGAAAAGATGTTATTTAAAATATTATTCAAAATTGTTTCAGTATAATTTCTTTAAAACAATATGTTATCATTGATATATTCAATTTTAAAATTGTAAAATAATAGCATGCAGAATTCTCAATATTGAAATATTCTCAATTTTTTCAAATTTGACATATATTATACTTTTTTAAAAGAATTATTTTAATATATGTTTTTAATTACAAAAAACATTTCCATTATAAGAATATTTTATAAAATTGGAACTTTTGAAATCCAATATTTCAAGATATCAGTTGACAGTTAATCTTTTGTGATTTATAATTAAATGCTGTACTGTAGTGCGATTTGATTTGATTTGCAATTCTGAGTTATTTATCGCTGCGTTTGTGGTATTTTTCACGCGATAAGTCTCTGCAATTTGATTCTATATCAGTTGTTAAATTGTTTTGGTATTATTGTTGTTGTCTTATTTTCTTTATCGGATTTTTTTGTCACCTAAGATATAATAAATATTTTCTTTTTTCTGTTTTCAGAACGACTCATAATGAGCTGGAGAAAAACAGGTAAATGTTCTATAATCTTTTTTAACTTACTTAATATAACTTACTATCTACAAATATATACTCCAATCTTATATCCAATTTTATATTATTAGCATTGAAAGTAGTTAGAAAAAATGTTAGAAGTTTTTGGAGACATTAATTTTCCTAGCTAAGCCAGAAACCGACCAATTAACAGATATAAAGCGCATAAATATTTTCTCTTTTGATACTTTTTTGTATAAAAATCTAATTATCCTATAATTTTTCACAAAAATAAGTAATGAGATAAAGTGATAAATGATAATGATAATGATAATGAAATGATAAATAAGATACAGATTGAAATAAAATCAGAATTTTTTTACATGTTTAGGATAACATTACCGTCTTCCTTTAAAATCGTTTTTTTAATTCTCAAAAAGATCTTTTTTAAACTGTCTGAAAGCAAAAACTGAAAGGTGAATACTTTTAATGAGAAGGAAATTGCTTTTTTCATAAGCAATATAAAAAAAGGGGAAAAATAATTACAGAAAGTACTGAAACATTACTGCGAAAAACGTTACTGCGTAGCAGTAACTGCGTTGCAGTTTCAAGATTTAAAAAAAAAGAGAGAGAAATGTGCGTCGCGGAAGCATACGTTATTATGTTATGTAACGCGAATGTGGGATGTGTAGTGGCTTTTTACTTCGATCGTTTTTGTCACGCTATCCTTCATGTAACTTCATGCCCTCTTCATTCCTCTTTCTGTCAAGTACTACTCCCACATGAGTTGTTTGGATAAAAAACAATCGACAGTCCGCTTGCGATTACCTCGCTTTTCCTTTTTTCCTGAGCACACTTTTCATTTTTTATATCTTCCTCTCTCTGTATATGTATATCTTTGGATTGACGAATTTTAATCCTTTTCTTTATATTTATTGTACATATTTATGGCATATATTTATGGTACGCTTTTTCTCACTTCAAGCTATTTTTCATAAGAACTTGTACATCAGTTCTTTAAGGTTTAACTTTTTTTCGCGAAAAGAGAGATTTTATTATCAAGTGTTATGTTTGCGCATCAATTGTGATAAATGTGTGTGAATGAAGTGGTGCGTGTGCTACATCAGTATGCAACACGTGCAACAAACGTACGAAACGTGGAAGCCAATGACATACTGTCCTATATTTGGCGCACATCGTGCAGTTGAAATAAATCCGCGACAAATTTATATGCGCACGGATGCTTGCAATTAGGTCTGCATTTAACTGTACATTAAAGATTGCATTGAGATTATACCATCAAATCGTTAAAAAAATAAAATTCAAGAAAGATTAGATAGAGACATAAGAGATATAAGACATGACAAAATGTTTTTTATTACAAGTGTTTATTACAGCTGTCCGGATTATTTTTACAATACGATCAATATTTGATAACCCCAATCACATTATAAATCTACATTGCGAGTTAAATATTTTATGCAATGTTTTTATAAATTTAATCGGATTTTTATTTTTAGTGTTTCATGCAAATTTGTAAAGTTATACGTTTATCTAAAAACAAATCTGTATCTCCGTAATATTTTAGCGTTAACTATCGTACATTAAAAGTCATGAGAGAGAAAGAGAGAGGATAAGGAAAAAAGAAAATACAAAGTCCAAAGCTAGGAAGAACTAATTTCTGCTTAAAATAAGTTCTATGTGATTTTATAACGTTGTATCAATATTATTAATCCGGTGGGCGAGCAAAAGTGAAAAGTAATCGTACAGTTGCGCGTTATTTGTATGACTGATTATACAGAATAGTGGGGTTTTCCTGAACATCGAGGGCAAAGAGATCAGGGGCGGCTGGAGAACGAAAGCTCGACAAATGGCCGCGCTAGCGCGAGTGAAAATGGCGCCGCGAGCGACGCCTGAGGACGCATTTTTGGCCCATTTGAAATGCATTGAATTTTTAAGTGCTACCCTTTGTGCTGCCGACGCGAGAACCATAACGATAGCCAACTTCCGGTTCGGCACCCTGCCAGTCTTCTTTCGGCTTTTCATAATTTTGATTTGAGCCCTTCGCGACTATATAACTTCAGCCCTTTATAGCTTCGATGCAAAAACAGAAGTCTGGATTTTGTATTTCTATTATTTTTAATTGATACTCTTAATTTGTATTAATGTAATAATAAAAATTGAAATTATCTAACTATCATTCAATTATATGAACTGTTAGTTAATTTATAGCTAATATAATAATTAAACATTAGCTTATCAAATTATTGAACAAGTTCTTACTAACGTTATTTTTAAAAAAGTTGTCTTTTATTGTAGTATATCGATAATTACAATAATTCAAAATTTATATTGCAACTACAGTCAGCAGCAAATAACTTGTATTAAACTCAAAAAATATCTAAAATTATTAAATAAAATAAATTATCTTCCACGCAACAAAAAAATAAAGAGGCGTTAATTTAAGACTGATGCATAAAGTTACATTAACTGTCCTATCAACTTTTTAAATTATTGCAGGTCAATGGTTCAAGTCGATAAACGTTTGTGTTATTTACACGCAATATCGTTCATTATTGTTTGAAAAATGATGGGAAATATAGTTAGTATGCAAAATTAAAAAATATCAACAGACAGCAGAACTTTATTTCTTTTTCAATTTTTAATCTTACGCTATTTAACAAATTTAACAAATTATCAAAAAGTTGTTTGGACAAACGCGAGAAATCTCAGTAAGACAAGCGATACGATACAAAAGGAAAGAATAGTAAACGTAGAATAATTAAAATGAACAGGTTTGATGTGTGGATAAACATGCAGGGTATATCCTCTACTAGATGCACGGGACAGAATGCGGGTTGACTTCGGGGTCAAGGACGACTCAGCGGAACGTGCACCCTGTACACCTCCTTCCATTTTCTAACGTTCGAGAGATCAGGAGATGCCCGATATTGTTCAGAGCATCGACCGACCTTGGTTAAAAGCGTTATATATTGAATCGATGCGTATGGAATATCAGATTTCACAAGTTTCAGTTTTATGGAACGATCTTGTAGGACAAATTATTTTTCGTAAAAGTTCTCCTCTGCTGGTTCTCCAATCGAACGCTACGCACTTCTTCGCTAACAGTGCCCCTTACTTTTGACGAAATATCTTCATGAATTTCCAGTTAAATTTGCGGATATTTAAAACAGCTGATACAAGAGTATCTTGTGTATCATACAGTTTGATATGGTGTTATTTGAAAAATGTTTACTACATATAGCTTTATATTTTGGAATCATTGACAAGAGGGAAAGAGGGAAACGAGTATTGATGTATCAGATCATGTATCACATCTGTGATATGATACAACGTCAAGCTACAGTTAACATGCAATAGTTATTTATTCACAAGAGATGTAGTTCAAGGGAAAGAATAATGGGGAGAATGGAAAGGTTTCATGTGTTTCCCTTGTAAAAATGGCGCAAGCATTAGGGCCCAGGGACCCTTGTCTTTACGTCTCCTGCAACTCACCATTGCCACTTTGAAGCTCGTTCACCTTGAGCTCCCCGAACAGTGATTCTCATTCCTGATTACTCATTTCTGCTTGTTGCATTATATGTCATTATAATGTTATGGTTACACTTGTTATATATCTATTCGATCAGCCATATGCCATATTTTTCGAAGGTAAAATTGAACTGTTCAACTTTGTTATGTTGTTTGTTGAGAAACATTCTATTGATCATTATTAACAAGTTTGTGTGTGTCGTGCGCGCGCGTTACAATATTTTAAATAATTTAATAAATTATATACACATATTTATTAAATTTAATTTTCAAAGAAATTTCTGCATAGATGTGCAATAATTACTTATGTGATTGTAAGGAAAATTTATTTTCTGATTTGTTTTATAATACTCGGTTACAATAGCAGCTTGCGTTTACGCAAAATTGAAACACTGCTGAAACATTCTTAATACATTATCGTAAACTTTTATATTCTACTGTAGAAGTTTTTATAAATTTAGTTTGATCAAGAACAGAAAGTTTTACTTTCAATATGATGTTTTTTGCAAGAGCAAGATGAATATTGCGGTAATAATACGGTAGCACTCAGTACATACCTGTTGGACGTGACCTGAACGAAGAAAATGGATAGAAGGCAGAACGAAAGAGAGGGAAAGGGAGAGATAATGAAGACCAAAGGGAGCGCATTTCCTCGCTGAATAGTTTCCCATCATTTTCAGCAGACAGGAGTTATATTGACGGTTTACGTGATGATTCGGAATCGGTTGCGATCAAATGGAAAGGCAGGGAGCGAAAGAGTGAATACCAATAAACTGACGGATAATTACATAGCGTTAATTATTTGTTAATAGTTTCCAATTGTAGATTGTATTAAATTTGTCCAAATATTTTTAATTATTATTTATAAGTAGAATTATATGCAGGTATTCTTTCAACTTTAATTTCAACTTTTTTATTTTTTATTCATTTTACTAGAAAGTGGAAATTATGCTTATAATTTATTTATTTAACAGTAATGTTTAATATATAACTTATGTTTTATTTTACATTTTTTAACTAATCTCCCCATACAAACTATCATACAAACAATTTCTTTAACAAAACTTGACAGTTTTTCAGTTAAATTTTTGTAAACTATACGCAAAATCTAATATAAATTTTACATTAATTTTAAACATTAATTTATCTTTTATTACATTAATTTCAATGATTTTAGCTATTGTCCGCGTAAGACATTTCAGTAATAACTTTTGAAATAAGTTGTAATATATAAACAACATTTTATCAGAGATCTTTGGCAAACAGAAACATTAGGAATAAAAGACATCGCTTCTATCGGTCATGATGAAGAAACATGATGTTTTGGTACAGTTATCATTTAATTCAGCGCTTATCATCGATCAGACAGCAAATTCGATAAGGGAATCGCGCGCCTGACTGTTATTTCAAGGTAGAGGTCGTCCGAGCTGCGATTCCAGACGGGTTCCCCTGTACTGGTTTTCTGCGCGAGAACCAATTCGATCGGCCTCGCTTCCATTTCCATCCGGAAGTGAGGGCGCGATGAAGGGAAATCGAACATTCGCTCACCGTGTATATAGGGTGTCTCGCGCGGTAGACAACAAGAGTTTTCCAGTCTATTCAACAAGTCATTCTGAATCAATCGTATTCATGATGAGTTCATCTCCGTAACGTTAGTGTCATTTTTTAAATTCTGAAAGACTCATTCGAATTCTTGTCCACCGAAGAGTTTTGAGTGAATCTCCGTTTCTTCATCCTATTTTTATTGTTTAAGACAGCAAACATTTTTTTAATTAAACTAATAATTTTAAACTGACATTTTTAGAACTTTTTGGAGAACTCAGAACTTCCATCAGGCTTCTTGCAGTTTTCAAAAACGCTGAAAAAGATATATTTAAAAAGAATATATTTAATGTATTTATACAGGGTGAGGCACCTAAAACAGGTCACCTGAATATCTCGGCTGTTATTGGTGATAGAAAAAATGTGTCAGACCAAACTTGCATGGTTTCGAGGGACACATAATGTGTGCTAAATAGTTTTTTATTAGGTGGACGCGTAGAAGTCATATGAAGGTCAACTTCGTTTTTTTAAATGGTATGATATGTTTTTTTACGTACCATCTAGTAGAGCGTTTGAAGATGTGCACATTGATCTACGGGTCAAAATCATTCAAGGTCACTGAAGGCCAACTGCAAGGGAAAATAATTTACTTTATATTGCCTAGAGTTCTCTGCTATTAAAAATACTGTAAACTCAGAAATGAAAAAGTTCTAGCCCTTAGAAATTTTTTCTTTTTCCGCAAAGTTCTGAGTTGTTCATATCATTATTTCTTATATTGCCTAGAGTTCCCTGCTATTGAAAATACCGTAAACTCAGAAATAAAAAAGTTGTAGCACTTAGAAATTTTAGCCTTCAGTGACCTTGAATGATTTTGACCTGTAGATCAATGTGCGCATCTTCAAACGCTCTACTAGATGGTACGTAAAAAAACATATCATACCATTTAAAAACACAAAGTTAACCTTCATATGACCTCTACGCGTCCACCTAATAAAAAATTATTTTGAACAAATTATGTATCCCCTCGAAACCATGCAAGTTTGGTCTGACACATTTTTTTCTATCACCAATAACAGCCGAGATATTCAGGTGGCCTGTTTTAGGTGCCTTACCCTGTATATATTAATATATATTAATATATATTTTTAAAAAGAAAAAGATATATTGTGTCAAAAAGACTGCAATTTTATCTATTATATCTTTTCATTGGAGTGCATAATTGTTTTGCTTCAGGGAAATCGAATTTTTAATTCGTCAAGAGGGGTTACTGCTGAAATGAGAAATCTACTTTATACTTCGTCAGCTACTATAGCCAAGTAGTTACATATCAGATGCGAGATGATCGGGTTACGTGGTGACGTCCTGCACTTTTTTTTATATCGAATGAGCTGTGCGCGGCTAGGCGATTCGAATCGGTTCGCGCGAGAGGTGCGAGTCGAGTCAGCGAAAGCTTGCGCAATACCTGACCTATTGTGCTCGTTAGGAACATTCGGGATCAGCTATTGGATGGGACTCCCTTTCCTTATCCTCCATCTCGTCCTTATCATCTTTCTCCCTTCACGTCCTCGCCGCAATGTGGACGACGTTGTCCTCGGGGATATACCTCTGTCGCAGAAAGGAATAGGACCTTCAGGAAGGAAACCTGACTTCCACCATGCTAAAGGACCTCTACCTAATTCTATGGGGCAAGAGTCTCGGGATTTAGAGCCAAAGTGCACTTTGGAGATTCCCCCTTTCTCCCAATCCTACTTGCTTGCTCTCTTTCTTAACGATCAAGCGGATCCTAGCCAGCAGAACATCGGGATCATATTTTGTTCGCAGATTTATCTTAAAAGAAGGTTCTTAAAAAAAATTGGAAGAAAAGAAAATAGAAAGAAACATATCAGCATATTCGGTTTAGCGTGAATTGCATTTTTAGTAATAGCCTCTTGTAATCAGTTTTTAGATGAATTATTTAACGAATTTTAGTAATATGTTACTTGAAACAATTAGAATATCATTTATTTAACTAATTCTATTACTTAGCAGATAATTTGTTTTTTATTTGCGTTTCATGACAGTTTCTTAAAAAATTTATTTATAAAATATATTACAATCTGTAATTTTTTTTATACACGTTTTGCTTTTATCGGTGCATTCTTGTTGGGTACTACTGAAGTATATTGCAGTTTCTATAAGATGTTTGTAATTTTGTAAGTCACAATAAGTTTTTGTAATTTGTACTAATAATTTTAAACTGATAGTTTTCGAACTTTTTGGAGGCACTCAGAATTTCAATCAGGTTTTGATAAGTTTTAAGATTTTAAGATTTAACGATAAGTAATTTTATAAATTGCAATTGAAGCTCAGAAAGAGAAAAATCGAAGAATGCTAGATTCAGACAGATCTTG
Source organism: Ooceraea biroi (assembly GCF_003672135.1). Taxonomy (NCBI): domain Eukaryota; kingdom Metazoa; phylum Arthropoda; class Insecta; order Hymenoptera; family Formicidae; genus Ooceraea; species Ooceraea biroi. The sequence goes on from NC_039510.1 coordinate 12,047,889, forward strand.
CGAAGCGTCAAGTTCTGTGCTATTGGCGCAACTCGACGTGATGTGTACGCTGTGCCATTGCAATTGCGTCGCGGAGTGCATCGAACCCGCGCAGGTGAAAGTGAACCAAAGCGGTACTCTCGCACATTCGTTCGTCAGACGATCGGTCCCCCAGTTTATGAAATCGTCAGCAACACAAAGGGTAAATCGAAACGTGCACATTGATTCGACGAGGCGAGGTCGCGTTCTCATGTCTTATGTCTACAGCACCTATTCGTTGCAGCATTCCAGGATCGAAAAAAATCTGCAGTCGCAACAATAACTCTACGAATAGCGCGATATTGCTTTTGAGGTACATCTTTGTAAGAAAATTAATTAAATTGTGTCCCATCTTCATGCACGCACTAGATTTTTATCGAAAACTTAGAAATTAAGATCATAAAATGTCATTCAGTTATATGTCTTCTTTATGTAATATGTATAATTAAAAAAAATATTTTATTTTCTTAAAATGTAATGCAAAATGTCAAATGATTTTGTAGCAAATTATATGAAGACTTTTTTTATAAAATTATATAATAGTAAATGTTATAAAGAGAGGATGAAAGGGTTGAAATAATTCAACGATGTACTTCCACTATAGTAAATGTTGCATTCCTGAATCGACCTATAGCCATGCTACATGCGATTATCGAAGCCTAGCTAACGGTCGGACGTGCTCTAGCGAGTAACTGTATCGTTTCAGAAAAGAGCACAGTACGGCAAGAAGTTATATTGGATTACGTGTGTTTACTTAGAAGTACATTGACGTAAAGAAAAAAAAACACGAAAAAGTTGTTGGCTTTATATGAATGTGATAGAGACAATAACAGTAATGCTTATCTTTGAAAATAGTAATTTTTATGTTATACTGTTCTCTTTGTCTGATTTTATATATTAAAAATAAATACATAAAGCATGAACTTAGTGGACCCGTTAGTGTTATCTTGCGTTGACAAAGGTTTGAAAAGTCCAAAACAAAATTGAGAATCTTAAAGTGACTATTTTATGCTTGAGTTACTGATTCAGAGCAACAGGATTAGAGAAGAGAGAGATATTGAAAACCAACATGTAGCCATTGTGCTTGTAATGTTAGATGGTATTGTTGAGGTTCTCCCTCTCAATGCGGTGCAAGTCGTGATAGCCGTGGTCGTAACTTGTGATAGTCGTGCAGCTTTGCTTCTCTTATTGTCCAATCTCTGCTAGTAAAGTCGAAAATATCTATAGATATATGTATAGAAACAGCCATGGAATATACTTTAAGATGTTTTTTTTTCTCGATAAAATTTTGTTCGAGATTGTATAACTGCAGTTAAGTAATCTAAGAGAAATACTATGATCTTTTGGAATATTTTGTATTTTATTTTGTATTGTATTTTATTAACATTTTTTTTCTATTTTTACGTTTTTTTATTATTTGTTTTTGCACTAAATATTATACGAAAGAAGCTATCTTTTGCTATAATATTTGAAGATATGTAGATATGAAGATGATACAGAAGAATATACGGAGAAAGTTTTTCGCTCAACTCATGCATTGAATAAGTCATGAAGGATCTCGATGATAAACGCGCGATTACATCACTGGTGAGAAACCCGGTTGTGTAAGGAATTGAGAAACATTATATTTACAAAGTGTAAATAAAAGGAAATATTCTATTACTTATATATCCTATATTTTAGCACTGATTATCAATCACGAAATTGCCTTTTATTAGTTTTTAGCATTTAGTGAATGTCAAATACACATCAAATTAATTGATTAAAAATTGTTATTTGATTGTAAGCTAAGTTTATATTTCCATTTTCTTAAATTAGATTTTTAAATTAGATATACTGTAAGAGTCAAAAGAAGTTTTATCGCTAAGAAAGATGGCTGCGAATTTTTCCGGCTCGCTGGCTCTTCGATGGACCTCAAACGAGACTTTAAAGCGCGATGAAAGTTTTATGAAGGAAGCACGAGAATGGTGAAGTGAGGGGAAAAATACAGCTCGGTAGCTTCCTGCAAGACTCGAAATTTTACGATCAGCCGAAGCTTTACTCCGGTGTCTGGGAAAAGCAAAACGACTCGTCAGCTCAATGCTTGAGCTTTCAAAATTCGGAAAGTTTTTTAAAGCAAAGATTTGAAAGAAAGTATATTTCTTATGGGGGATACATGAGAAATACATATAGCTGAAAAACAGAGTATGAAAAATGATATTAGATTTAGCAAAAATTAATTATTATATTTTGCATAACATAATTCTCATAGGTCTCAAAAAATCATCAAAAAATGAAAAAAAGTTATTTTTGTTGATAATTATTTGACAGCTTGTTAAAGAAGAAAGCGAAGATTTACAGACATAGAGAGAAGAGGAGAGAATAGGAGAAAGGGTAGGAGAAATAGCAAGCACAATCACGTGCGGGTTCGAAAGGTCAAGATCAAGTCGCCAAGGGAGATGCGATCTGGAACTGCAAATACAGAGAGAAAAGATGGTGTAGCTTCAAGCGTATGAGGGAAGAATAAAACTCTCGTATACCATCAACTTTAAAAATAAAATGGCAATTGACCAATACTCCTGTAAATATATATTGTTTTTTTTTATCAATTCCTATCTCTTTTATGTGCTGCACATATGGAAACACAATAAAGGTACGATACTGCAATATTGAAATGGAAGTAAAATAAAAATATTCTATGTAATCGCACGGAAAAACATGGTAAAACATTTAATTCTGCATCACTTTTACGATCAGAATGCAGAGTGCAGTGCTGTTTTGCATTGTTTAAAAAAACAAAAAAGAGATAAGATAACATTGAATTATCAATAGTGAAAAAGATATATCGTTCCTGAAGTGATCGATGCTCGAGGTAGCTAATTAGGATTCGCTACTACGAATTAGCGAGTCTTAATGAAGGCACGTGCGGACTGGTCTTTGTCGTTTACTAAGGATTTTGAGGCACTGCTTAATTAAGCGCAATCAGTATTATACGACTGTATGCATCCACTTACACGTTTCAGTGAAAATCCACGTGTTCCTGTTATACCGGTGGTTGTCCCATAATTGCATTTATATGAGGATCTTCCATATTATTAGGTATGCAAATTATTTCGATGCCTTTACATTGAATCAATTATAATTCTGTATTAAATTTACATATATTCCTGCCGTTTTGGGAATTTGAAGTATCAACGAAATTTTAACATTTAAGAAATACTATGTATCTTGGCGAAGCAAATCACATGACTTCAGAAAGCAATAGTGAACACGATGATGTCCAAAAAGTAAAATATATTAGATATTCTGTATTCTTTTCGTGTTTCAATTGAAGAAAAAATTGTTGAAACCGCGGATATAATTCCTTCAGTCTTTAAAAAGGTTTTATGACACATAAAATTTGTACAAAATGGTTTCGGAGTAGTAATTTCGATCTTTGCGATCGAGAACGTGCCGACCAATCGAAGAAATCTGAAAATAAGGAGCTTGAGCAGCTGTTGAGTGAAACTCCCCTCAGACTCAACAGGAGTTCTACAACTGAGAGTTACTCAGCAATCGATTTCCTTTCGTTTACATCAGCTGGGAAAGATTCAAAGGCCGATGGATTCCGTATGCGCTTAGAAAACAAACTTTATTTAATTTATTTTATTATTTTATTTAATGTATTTAAAAAGGACATCGAATTAATTTGTACACCGAATATCATGTGTAAACATATACACTCATGATACACTATTGTATCACCTGCCTAATTTCTTACGATTTTCGTGTGAATTCTTTATAATTCTTTTTGTTTTTTTATTTAAAATCGTAAGTCAAAAGTGGATAATTTCAGATGAACATTTACGTTCACGTTAACATTTGGAACAGTTGGAATTATTGTAACTCCGCATGACTAAGGATCAAAGACAATTGTGCGACGTGAGAAAGGATATTCTACACGAAGGTGAGCTTGTGGTGATCCACGGCAAAGCTGAACTTTAAATGGTATCTCGTTTTGGGAAGTTGCATACAGTTTAATTAAGCTAGACCTATTTCGCCTGTGTCTACAAATGGTATTTTGCAGTAATGCTTCGATTCTTCTCTTATTCTCTCTCTCTCTCTCTCTCTCTATTCATTCTCGCTATAGAACGGGCACCAATTGAAGGAAGTCCAAGTTCGTCTAAGTCTCGACTCTCGAGTGTCCGTTCTAATGAATTGCTAAACTATCTTGAATCACTCCTTAAACGAAAGCTCTATTTCCCTGAATAGCTGCTGTCCCTAAAACTTTAATGATTAGTTGATCACGAATATCCTGCCGGAAGTGAGAAGATTGAAAATGTTCCACTAATTCAGATATTTATTGTTTGTTAATGCATGAATGTAATAAATTTGATTAAAACAAGTAATTAGCAGTTAATTAATCTAATTACGTGATAAATTCAATTTTAACGTTTAATGTTGCTGGATTAATGAATTTTACGCTATAGTATTTGAAGTTCTTTAGAAATAATAGTATGAATTATGTTTACGATGATTTAGTATAAATTGCATTCACATGATTTAATAGTAATAAATACCATTATATATAGGAATTACAAATAACTTATAAATAAATATGTTAAGCATAAATAATCATACTGCGATAAAACGAGATAATTGCAAGAAAGTAAAAACAACAATAAAGCAGATATGAGGAGATAAACGAAAAAAAGACAGAAGCAGAATAAGAAACAAGAATATAGAGAGGTAGAGAGAAGTAGAGACTGAGAGATGAGTGTGCAACAGGGGTAGTGATACAGCAATGCAATAGGGCGGGCAGGGGAGAGGAGAAGATATCGAGGAGGAGAAGTAAAGTTACGAGGCTGTTTACAGACGGCTGTTAAAGCGATCTAACTCATGGTCGGCCATTGCTCCCGCTAGGCTTGGCTACGCACTTGCGATGTTATTCACGCTTTATACAGGTTGCCTCAAACATGACCAGTCGATTTTTCGTAACTGAATAAAGGAACTGCTAAAATCGTCGCATTCTTAATTTTCCAATTCCTAAAAGGAAAAAATTATATGTATGAAATATTACAAAATTTCGATTCTACATAGAATGTTCTTGCGAGGCGAATCTGGAGCAATACTTGGACAATATTATCTTGAAATTAAAGGATAGGAAGAGTTAAGATGAAAAGAACTAGCATTCTTCACTCAGCGATCTACTGGCGAACTACCGATTAATATTCGATCGTTGCCACTCGCGCATATTACACCCCAAGGCAGCATCCTCTCTTTGAGCGATCTTCAGCACATTCCCCGAACTGCACCCCCACTTCTCTCTCTCTCTCTCTCTCTCTCTCTCTCTCTCTCTCTCTCTCTCTTACAGCGTCTTTGCTAATCTAACTTGGTGACTCTGACGCAGGAATTCCGCATGAAGTATTTATTCATCAGCGTACATTCGGTTGAGTAGTTACTATAGGAATTTCGCGTAATGTCGCTGTCACATGTCTCTACTTTGATTGACAGCTCACCCTTTTCCCCTCTGATTTGCCTTCAATCACAACAATATTACTAGCAATAATGATGTAATAATCAGTAATAATGAATACTAAACTGCCGTGTAAAATGTTTTATGTAGAAAAATATCTATTTTTTTACTTTAAATATCTATATTCTAACGATATTTTGACTTGTGTTTTGCAAACTGTTTTAATGAGAATGCAGCATAAAATGAAGGTTATTAAAGGATATTGTTTAAAATTTATTTTTAACATTATTAGTTATAAATAAGTAATTATAACAATAAATATGTAAAATAAAAGTGTATAAATATATGTTTAACGATTATATTTAATAGTTTTTACTGAAAAATGTTTTCTCTTGAAAGGAAGTTGCGGTGGAAGATATTCGACAGTTCGGGGTCACTCTATATAATACATATGTCGAGTACATGCCTAGACGGAACATAGACGTAAGGGCACGTAGACAGAAACGCGTCTATTTACGGTTGAAACATGTCCACTCCGCGACTCACAGGGTATAATATCATTTGATGACGTCATTAAGTCAGAGCTGGCTTATTGTTTCTCGTAAAATGTACGTGGAAACGCGCCATCTCCTGTCTCTGGATAGTGGGTTTTTTCGACTTAAGTTTTGTTCATATATGTTATTAAGAGCGAGAGTCTTTATAAGTTCGAATTGTAGTAGAATGTAAAATTAAAGGATTTTAATGTGAATATTTTAAATGTATAATATAATAATAAATTACATTGTAGTAAGAAAGAGATTTATTGTGTGTGTTAACTACAATGGTCCAATAAATGTATATAGTGAATAATTAAAATACAAATATATATACACGCGCGCGTTTGTATAATATTAATTTAATTTTATATTAATTGTATATTAAAGTAATTTTTATTAATCAAAATAGAGAGAAGAGTTACCATATTTTGATCCTAATGTATATCTAAATGTAGTTCCTCAATTTAGAAATAGGGTTTTTAATCTCTTTTTTTAAGACATATATTAACATTTTATTTTAAATATAATTTAATAGAAACACGCAAAAAATTTTCTTATTTAATATGCTACATCCAAAAAGCATTTTCAGTTTCTCGAATTTATCTTTTTCTCATTATTTCTCCCAATTTCATTTATTTATGTTCATGCATCTTGTTCTCGTGTGGATTCACCTTAATCCGAAACTTGCGATTCTGTTCCTCCATCACCGGCGTCTATACCGCGACGATCTCTATTTTCCAGGGCACCGGTCATAAACTGGTCGTAAACTTATAATTAAATGCCGCTAATGGCACGCGTTCAGCGCACGTGACATGCACGTATCTTCACGAAAATGCATATTGCCAAAAATAGACGTCATTCAAAACTGTTTTGCTACAGCAACATATCATTTTAAGATAAAGCTCGTAATTTTTGCATTTTGATTATTCCTAGAGATATCTAGGTACGCAAGATTTCTAGGACTTCTTGAAACATCTTTAGAGATAACATACAAAAATCTTAGAATTTAGTGTCAATGTTAATAAAACTTCTAATAAGTATATAATAAAAATATGTTACTGATATAATAATATGATAATACGATAATAACATTATTCTCTGTTTTTGTTGCAGGAGAGCCCATCTTAGGACTTGTCTAGAAAAGTTGAAGCTACTAGTGCCACTTGGACCCGAAACTTCGAGGCATACCACGTTAGGCCTCTTGACCAAGGCCAAGCGTTTTATCAAGGTAAGTTTGGCAAAAGAAAGCAGAGGAAGAAAATCGCGGAAACAGGTGGCAGCAATCAGCTGATGTTACAAATGAAAACAATTCTCAGCGGATCTTTCACTCTCTTCAACGATAAGTACTTAAATGCTTGCTGGTGACTTACAGCTCTTCAAGAGTACTTTTTGTACATTAGGAAAAAGTTATAATGGAAAAAGGACAGACGGGGATCTGAATGTAAGGCGCATTTGTAGGTGTGTCGAAACTGTTTCCCACTTGGAATAGGTTTAGAAGGGACAAATGGGCGGAAGAAGGACTACAGAACTGAAAAAGAGAGAGGGGGGGGGGGCAGAACAAGGTGTTGCAGCAAACAGAGTGGCGATGCACAATGGATGCGTAGTTAGTAAATTACAGGTTGCCAGGGACAATGGCTTGCGTACTGAGCGGGCGTGCGCGTATGCGTCTGCTTCTCATCTCTACAGGGTGGCCTGTGTAGAAATGCACATGTTCTAACAGGTGATGGTTCGAAACAATGTGTCTCTTTACCATCCAACGTCATTTGCATAAACAAATACTTCAAGTAAATGTACGAAGAGACACTTTGTATTAAATTTTCTCCTAAGAAAGAGGTTGAAGAAATATAATGTCTATATGATAGACCTGGAAGTTATTAAATTATTGTAGATAACAGATGAAATACAAGATGTCTATTTATAAAATTTAGAGAGAATAATATTTAAAGATAATAATTATCATTTTACAATTAAATTGTTGTGTGTAAAGAGTTTATTTTATATTGATGTTCTTGTTGTTTGTTAGAATGCATGCAATTGTAATCGAGTATATTAATGATCTCTAATATGATTGAATTGAACGTCACGAATTCAACGTTCCTTCGTAATATTTAAAAAAGCAACATTGTTTTCGTTTACGTAATTAACTGCTTTTGATACTATTATTTTATTCTCGCAAAAAAAGCAAAGGATTGGTGGCACGCGTGCCGTGAAATATCCTTGTGAATACGGACGTGCCGGACAGCATTAATGCAATCGATTGTACTCGGGACATCCTGTAGAATGGGGAGCAGCGGTGCGTATCCACGGCTCATTCGTGCATACATAGTTCGTGTGGGAGACTCAATGTGTGTATCAATCTGACCCGCGGGCACCTGTGGTGTACATTATGTGCTTGCTTTAGATAGAAAAAAAGGTTGCTTGTGAGTCACTTGAGGAAAAAAGTTGCTACGCTTAATTAAAATGCATCTTTATGCGCAAAAAAATATATTCTTTTACAAAAAAAGTTACTTTAACATAATACGTAATATTTGAACATCACATGGTACCAGAATATTCTATAAAATCCAAATTTACATGGAATCAAACATTACATGCAATTAAACACAATAAAATTGAACATTATAAAACTAGCTAATTATAGCAATGTTGTTTATTTAAAAAATCAGGAATGAAAACTGTAAAAAAAACAAAAACATTCGGTAATGCGGAATTGCAAAACTGAAGAAGAAATGCAAAATAGAAAAGTAGAGAAAGGAAAAGAAGCTGCAAACCAAAGGAAGAAGAATGAGAAACGTGAATGTGCCATTTCCGTGAGGACAGCTTGTAAAGAATAGCATGTGAAAGAAGAGTGATGAGGATAGAGGATGTATTTTACGGTGTTGACAATGTACAACTTTAAAATCTCAAGATTGTATAGTATAAGTATATCTTGAACTCTCGCGTAAAATAAAATTCTAGATTTACGTATCTTATATTACGTAGCAAAAGGCATATTAGTCATACTCGATTATTTTCCATTCGGCGATTTGCACCGGAACTAACCAGTCTCTTCTAGGTAAGCGCTCGTTGTTGCGTTGCGAAATAACGTACTGTGTACAATACAAGGGAAACCGATTATCGGCTGACCATCGACTTTTATTGCCAGCGCTTGCGACAAAGAGGAAAACCAGATTTAAATTCGAGATATAAATTATTTGAACTAAAACATTTAATATATAATGAATAGCGACACAGATTTTTCAATAAAATAAGACAATAGCTGTTCAATATAAGTAAACATATATAGAACAGTATCACATTCTAAAAAGTTATATCCATTAATATTAAAGTTGGTATTATTATTATATTTGCTACGTTATATTATATGTACCAGTCTAGTATAATATAAACATCATTAATATTGCATAATGTAATATATATCATAATGGATTGACGTATTGACTGCATTGACGTACGTACGTGCATGCGTGCGTATGTGTATATATGTATGTATTACATATGGTGTGACTATACAATCTATTACATATATTAAAATGCAGGACATAGACTTTTATACATTAACATATTATCATAACATACTATAATTACAGATAAAGTTATATTGATTGGGTTACAGAACCTGGAGGATCGCGAGCGCAAGCACGCCATACACAAAGACCAGCTGTCGCGTGAGCACAGGTTCCTGAGACGACGGCTTGAGCAGCTGACGAGCCAGACCGGCCTTCACGGCCTTCACGCGCTTCATGGCCTCCATGGACTCAGCACGAGCGCGCCAACCGGCTCCGCCGCCGCTGCTGCTGCGGCCTCTGCGGCGATGCTGTCCAAACGGCGCAGCGTCTCCGAGTGCTCCCTGGGCACGGCGTCTACCAGCTCCACCGGGAGCTCCAGGAACTCTGATAGGTCTGCGGGCAGTCCATCAGTCTCGGAGTCCGGTAAGTACTGGTGGTCTTCTCCAATTGAACGCTTCTTCTCGTATTTCCTCTCTTTCCTAATAAATGTGTATGATATTCCTTCTACCTGAAATTTTCATGAAATCTTATTTAATACTTTTTTATACTAAAATAGTTTTTAGGAGGTAAAAATATTACAATTTAAAGAATCTTGGCTATTTTCGTGTATGTATGTCTTCTTCTGATCTACCGCGTTCTTGAAGTGAAGTCTTTTTAAAGCCTTCAGTTATTAGAAAATTTATGCCAGCAATCCTAGCTTTCTGTCGGTCAGTCTATTTTCATGACTATTAAATCTTAATTGTCACGGGTCAAATTTAAAATAAAAAGCAGAGTAAAAAATCTGTACTGCTTTATCTGCGACAAAGTCGTAGCAGAAGATCTGTTTAATTTCCCGAGGAGAGTCATTACTTACACATGCAGAGTCGTGCATCCCACATACATGTACATATATACATGCATCGGTGTGTCTTATATGTATATTACAGCATATAGTGGCGTGAATGACTTTGTGAATACAAGCTTGCAACTTTTTAGTTATCTTAGAAAATCGATGAAATACAACATACTGATATAACAGAATTAATAAATTAATCAGTCGCGTTTCAAAATTAATGAAAAATCTCGATTAAGTATCAAAAAAGTTTAATTTTCCATGTAATATATGATTGTTACTCAACTATTTGTGAGATTATGATATTCTTGGATAAAGTTTCAAACATTCAGGTTTTATTTGCTGAAGTACCGTTGCGGTGATGTACATCGTAAAAATGCATTCGCTACTGTGTGAAATATTGCAGCATACGGGGTTGGTTTCCTAAAGGGATGGTTTCCTATTGGGATGGGTTTCCTAAAGAAGTTCCTGCAGAAAAGGAGGTCGAGCTGGCAGAAGGTGAAGGAAATCGGAAGATGTCTGGGATGTACGGGAGGGGGGGGAGGGGTGGACGTTGAAATTGATGATCCCGCGGTAATATCTCCGACCAAGCACTTATCATAAGTCATGTGCGCCACGCCGGCGATTTTTTGAAAGTCATTTCGAATTTCTTCTACTTTTCTGTCTCAAAACGACATTTCGTTTTTATTCGTGTTGGTAAATGTTTCTCTCATTAAATATACATAAAGACTGCATTGTATCTATAAAAGTAACGACATTTAGAAATAATATTTATGATCTGTAAACAGTCTGTTAATATATTTATGTGAGAGAGAGAATAATATATATTAAACTTATTAATTTTTATATAATTAAGGTTTTATGTACAATACATCAAAGCAAGATAAAAATCAGCTAAAAAAAGGTCAGGATGGCCGAGCGGTCTAAGGCGCTGCGTTCAGGTCGCAGTCCACTTCTGTGGGCGTGGGTTCGAATCCCACTTCTGACAATCTTTTTTTTATGTCAAAATTAAAACAATACAAATACATAAGCGCACGTGCATCTGTCTCGTGTACTTATGTAACACAATATATAAAACTGTTACATATTTCCTGAACAAAAAGATTTGTCAGAAGTGGGATTCGAACCCACGCCCACAGAAGTGGACTGCGACCTGAACGCAGCGCCTTAGACCGCTCGGCCATCCTGACGTTCCATAATTTTATTGATTAAGAACCACATGAAATATTTAAAATATATAATGGAATAATTTAAAATAAAGAAATGTCTTGGTTTTTAAAATATAAAGAGAAAAAAAATTATGAGACTACAAGCAAGAAAGAGATATCAAAATGTCAAACAATATAAAAATTTCAGTTTAATGTACTTATGTATGTTATTGATAAAGCATGCTCAATGCAGGCAGAAATATTGATCGCGAGTTTCTTCTTACAATCAGTTAGATTCTTTCCCCAAGCACAAGTTTCATTTTGTATAATTATATGCGTAATTATATATGTTGATGTAATTATGTATTTTCCATATCACGATTGAAGGGATACTGTCCGATAATTACAACTCGCGATATTATGCAAAATCGTAATAAATCTAGACGATCCAAATTACACGACAACAAATAAATAAATGTATAATGTAAAATAAAAATAAATGATGTATAAATAAATCATACACTCTCTTCGTCGAGCCAAACCAAAAGTTGATGATTTAGGATGAAGAGTATAAAGAGAGGGTAATTTATACAATAATTAACGCTTCTTATTTCATTGTATAGCAAGCAATTGTTAATGTTAAGTGAAGCTAATTTAGAATTAATCAGTCTTTTTATAATTAAATTTTAAATCGAATAGAAGAATCGTGAATTAGAATTTGTTTTATTTAGTTTTGACGTTTATAGCAATGTACAATTGTGTGTGCTACATATAAGATGTGAACTTCCACTCTCATATGTACCTTCATGAAAGTCAACTTCGTCCGAACGATTAATTAATTATCGCGGTCATGACGCGAATATCGTTATCTTTTGTGAGCTACCACTCTGCACTTTTTCCTTTCCTCTCATTCCTGATAAATGCGTAAACATGTAGCCGGGCTACGTCATGTCGTTTATTACCGTAGGTGATAACGAGAGATGATCATTTGGGAAAGAAACGCGTCGCGCAATTTTTTTGATTGTGTGTTGTTCTGAATATTAAAACTCACTTGAAAAAAAGAACCCGTTTTCTTAGCAAGAGAGATCCAGTTGAAAGTGTTGAATGTCTTATGTGTTCCTTAATTTAAAAAATTTTTTAAGTCCCACGTTGAAATGAGAAATGAGAGGAGAAGAGGAGCGTTGAATTTGGCAATGCCAGAAGTTGCGCACGACACTGGTTTTAATGAACTCTTTCGCCCGCCACTCATGTTACCCTTAAACCGTCGCTTTAATCAGTGCCTCTCAAACCGCATTTCTTCCTTTTTCTTTTCGCCCATTATGTGTATGCGTGCATGCGTGTGTTCATAGCGATCAATATGCACAGCCATTTAAAATGATTTATTCTACATTTTATGCCTTATTTTATTTTGCATATGAAATTTCGTGATATACTGTAATCTATAATTAAATTAATGTTTTTTACAATTTTTAATTATTTATTATTATATGTATATTTATATTTGTTTATGTTTATTTGTACCTTCTACTTTTTTGTGTTACTCTTACTATGGATTTCATTCTTCTGCTTCTATTTTGAGCGCCACTGTTACCTGAACAGGTTAGCGATGTCGTAGACGTAGAAGGGTGAGAAAGGGAAAGAGGGTGGCAGGCGGTGACGAGGGCAGGCCAGTCCGCTTAGTGTGACGAGAATAGAGGCATGTTATTGATTATGGAAAAATACCCCCGGCCCAGAGTGGCTCGAAGAGGGGGAGGGAGGACAGAGGGTGGTTCACAAGTGTGGTCGACACCCCCTCGTCTTCTACGAATGGTGCCTTCTAGCGGCTGTCATGGCTACTGTACATCCGCCAGTCTTTCCCTGTCGTGTTATGCACTCTCGTTCCCTTTCCTCACTTTGCCTTGTGACCGATTATCTCTTCGTTCGACAGTAAGACGTCATAATAACGCATTCTTGTTTCTTCATTCTTCTCTGGTGGTCAGTCATTGCGTGCCTGATTTTAGGAAGAAATTTTTTCGAAGTTGGAAAGAGTTTGCTTCAAATTCTTATTTTTAGTTTTATACAGAACAATTCATTTACGTAAGTCTTGAACGTAAAGATTGCAATATTAGTAACTTTAGATTCAATAATCTGATACTTAACAATGAAGCGAGTTCGTCAGAAGAAGAAATGACAGAAATATAGGAGATCTAATAAAGAAACGTAAATGGCAGGAAAAAAGAAAACGAAGAGAAAGAATTCTTTCGTTAAAGACAATAATTTTACGTGTAATAAATGTTAAATTAGTCATATTATATTATAGAAGATATATTTAATCGTTTTGACTTGTGTTTCTTTTTCTGTTACATGTGCGAACAAAAAGTTATTTTATTATCTTGTTTTATCTTGTTTTCTCTCAGATTATGAATAGAGATCTAATCTTTTTGTTACAGATGAAGTGGACGTGATTGGTTATACAAGTAACCAATCGGACACCGATGACCATAGTAGCGTACAGAGTAGTAGCGACAGTGGTGTCGCAATGTCCACCTCCAGGCTGACTCTTTCTGAGATGATGGATAATCTTTAGGTAGAAACACAGATTAATATATTATATTAATTTCGACATAAAAGGGCCTTGGATTGAAGAAGATAATATTAATTTAAACGGATGTATCGTGTCCGTTTTAAGAGAATTGTATAATGATGAGAAGTAGAGTAGAAAAGACCGTATGCTAAGTATACAGGGGAATTTCTTACGGATATATAAGTCGCGAAGGAAATAAAAGGGCAAAAGAGAAAGAGACAGAAATGAATGATAATGCTTGAGGGACGGAAGAGAAAAGAAGAGCGGGGGTGGGAAATTAGAAGTTGGAAAAATAAATTCTCACATTGCTTCCTCTGTGTTGTTTGCAGACAAAGAGATGGCGTGATGACAGCACACGAAGAAGCGATTGAGGAAGATAAATAGAAGAACAGGGGGTGGGGGAGGGGGAAAAGTGATGCGAAAGGAAGATTTATCGGGGCGTACGAAAATTAACGGCGTACGAGATATCGATTTATACACACATAAACATCATACATACATAAAGTACACATTTAAATTCGTATTTGTGCAATTTCGTCCTTTTAAAATGGCCTGGCTGGGAAAAACTACGAAAAGGAAGAGTAAAGTCTTTGAGAGACCGTTCGACTCTGCAAAGACTTTCAAAGAACAGAGGAGATTTCGAATATCGCGGAAGTCGAGAGGGGCGAGAATTCGGGGAAAACTCGGAGAACATCAGTTGCAACATGAAGAAGAAGAAACAAAAAATAGGAAAAACGGAATCGTCTTTGATACCATTTTAGTTATAGTTTATACTATAAAGAATCTGATGCTTTTGATGGAAAAGAAACCGGCAAAGGAAGAAGAGCAATTGACTTGAAGAAAAGACATTTATCAAGGAATCCATACAAAGAAAAAGAGAGTAGAGATGAAAGGAGAAAACTATTCTGAAGGAAGAAGAAGGAACAGGCCACTCTGCAAAAATGTGAACTCTACGAAAGACTCGACAGAAGCAGGAAAAGTGAAGAACAGATTGATTTCAATCTTAACAAAAGAAGAAGAGAGAATATTAAGGAAGAATATGCGTAAAGCATAAATACCATGCCGAATCTGAGTTTGCATTCTAAATAGAGTAACTATTACAAAAAAAAACGTCCAATCGCAGAGAAGACAAATGACTTATCAGGACTTGGAAATACAAATCGACGAGTTATTGCACATTTTCCGTAACAAAGTAAAACATAGAACTACATATATTATGCATAAAGAGAGAAAAGTAAAAGAAAAGAGGAAAAAGATTAACTTAAAGACAAGAAGAATAACCAAAAGAAGAGAAAATGCACAGAACTAAAAAAAAGATGAAAAAGATAAAAGAAACAAAGACAATCTAACGAGAAAGAAAATCAGCCATTATTAGGAAGCCTAATCTCACTAAAAAGGAACATAAGCACGAGAGATAAGAAAAAGGCAAAGATAGTTGAACGGAGGCAGAAGGAAGAGGAAGGCGATAAGAGCAACTGGAAGAATGCGAAGAACAATGCAGGTTGTAAATTATCGAGTGCTGACGATTGCAGCAGCATTGTACATAGTTTTAAGAACGAACAGATATATCGAGAGAACGTAGATTGCGAGAAAGGGAGAGAGAGGATATGTGTGTATGAGAGATAGAGAGAAAGGGAGAAAGAATGGGAGAAAGAGAAAAAAGTTAAGTAAAAAATGGGAAAACTATATAAGAATGTTAAAAGATATGGGAAAGTTTTTCATTTTATTACAGGTTTGGTTCAAATTGTCGCAGAAACGCGTAAAGTAAAACGTTGATTAATGATTTTGGTACTTCACTATTACTGAAAAGCGCGCCTTCTCGGTTTAGTTCTGCATTAATAATTTGAAACAAAAACTTGATTTAAGAGAAATCTATTTTGAAAACTCTAATTAAAAATTATTTTGAACTATGCGGATTGATTCAGAAATAATTCTCCAATTTTTCAATTAGTTTTGTAATAAATTTCTAAAGCAATCAGAATTTTAAAATAGTATAAACGGAAGTGTATTATAAATTTACAAAATTAAATTTATAAAGTAATCTAATCAATTAAAATAACGAAATTAAGTAAAATTAATTTATTTCATATAAAATTTTTAGAGAAACGAGTTTATGTATAGTTTTATGAATCTATAAATGTAATTTAGAAATTTGTTAATATAATTGATTGAAAAATTTGATAGTATTTGATACGATGGAACAATCCGCCTAATTTAAGACAAAAATTATTTATTAAAGTAATTTGTAACATATATATTGAATGAGATATAATAAAATTACTCTACAGATTTATCCGTTAAAGTATTTATTTAATTCGAAATTCAAAAATTATATGCAGTATTTGGAATTAACTATAAAAAGTATATATATATGTTGAGTTTATAAAATGCAAAATTATTTTTATAGTATGAAATTATGTATAAAAATTAGGGGGAATTAATTAAAAAAAATTGCAAAAATTATTTAGTAAAATATAAAGTTATTTCTGAAACTAAACCGCGGATTTCTTCCATAAAGTGACATTAAAATAAACAATTATTAGACAAACAAACAAACTTGACAAATAAACAAACTTGCTAAATAAAATATACAAAAATAAATGAATATATTAAAAAAAAATCGACACCATTTAAAGCGAAGGAATAAGGAGGAGAATATTTAATGATTGAAGAAGAGGATGGAACAAAATGAAACGAAATAAATGGCTGCTTTCTCCGTGAGTAATACATTGCGATTAATTAACAGACTTAGCGCAGACTTACAGAACTCAGACAAGTGAATGGATATAGATACACGTGTACACACACACACACACACACACACACACACACACACACACACACACACACACACACACACACACACACACACACACAAATATACATATACATACATATATGCATATGCATGTATATGTATGTATATATGTATGTTAAGGCATTATTATTCTGTAATTAAATAAGTAAAACAAAGTATAAAACAAAAAAGTAAACTGATAACTATACTACCATGTAAGTGACGTCTCATTACATAGGCACATATGCACACGTGCGCGCATGTGTGTTATATATGTATGTATGTATGTTTATATACATAAATATATATAGAAAAAGAGAAAGAGTGTCTCTTATTTACAGACATATAATTAAATAGAAAAACTTGTCAGAGTTTGCTTTCTACGAAATTCGTTCATAACGAATTTCTTCAAATTTATTCATGTTCTAAACAAGAGAGGAAAACATTTCAGAAAAGAGAATTTCTACCTTGACTCTCATTTTATATAAATAATTTTATATAAAGAATAACAATACAAGAAGGACTAAAAAGTACTAAGTTTAAACTATGAGACGTGGTGAAAATTAAAAATCATGAAAAAGAGAGATAAATATATTAATATCAAGAACAAATCTTAGGAATTTTAACTTGCTCTATATTATCTGATCTCAAAATTACACTTTTAGAAATAACATTGCTTTGTGTCGGATAATTAATTAATCAAATCATTTTAATGCAGTCTATTACTATAAAAACTAAGTTATTGAATCTAACATTTTGTTTAAATTGAAAGTAATTGAAAATTGAAATTGTGAAAAATTTAAGGAACTTTTCTCTCTTCTATTATTATAAAAACGATAAGATGCTGAATGCAGTTAATTAATTGATGAAAAATTTAAAAGAAATAAGAGACACTCTAATATATACGTTCGAAGAGTACAAATTCCTCGAATCCCTCGTAAGATGTTCTCGGGCCTGTTACCATCTTCTTATGTGACGTGTTTCTTTTTCACGAAAAATGATCTTCAGCTATTTCTAGATCATTCACAGATCTACAAAGTAAAGCCTAGATCGGGGATCGAAATCGCCAAGCTCGTATTTCGATGCTATAGTCTTGTAAAGATGATTTGGATTTAACGTGAAACAATACATTATATAATTCATACTTTCATTTTACAAAATAATGTTCTTTACATTTCTTATATTAGAAAGCAGGATTTATTCACTTGGAGGACTGCAAATCCTTGAGAAATGTTAGTTTAACATAAATGTAATATGCATATGGCATGGAATTATGATATGGAATATCTAATTCATGAAAATTACAGCGCTTTCAATTCCTAATCTAAAAAGGTGTCGGAAAATGAATAGTTTTCGATGAAGAACAAAAGATGAAAGATGAGAAACTTTTTTAGAGCATTTGTAGAGTCTGATTTGGACGGTATGCATTATGAATAGACTGATTACCAAATATAACGGATGATCTCCGAAGACGGACATTAATTTATAGGTAAACAGTGGACTAATGAACGCTTGTGACGAGCATATTTCGGAAAATGTTTTCTCACAGAATGCTGTCGGTTAACCCTTTAACTTTTTCTCATAGTACATAGAGTATAATGTTTTAATTTTTATTTTAACTTATCAAATAAAATTCTTGCAATTCACAATAAATTGCAAGTAAGAGATATTTTTAATTATTAAAGCATGACATGGTAATTTGTTTAAGATGTTTTTTCCAATTTTATGAAGAAATTTATCACAATATTTATTATAAATTGGTATTCGGACACCCTGTATATATGTAGCGTTTCAATTTTATATATATTATTTTAGTTTCATCTTTTTTGATTGATTATATATGCGTTTCTATAATTTTTTGTTCCTATGTAATACTATTTAAATATAAACATATGTGCAAATCGAATCATATATGAATAAATTATAGGAAAGTTTTAAGTATATGTATATTTCGTAAGAAAATAATATTAAATAAATATTAACGTCAAGAATATAATTTTTAGGATAAAGTAAAAAGAAACGATAAAAATATAGAATTACTTTTTTATTGTCAATTATTTTAGACATGATATACTTTTGGCTTCATTATTGCCAGCAATTTATTTGATTGAAAAAAACCGGAAAACTTGTTATAAAATAAGCAAGTATCATTATCAAGAACAATTTATTTTTCAAATTTGTAAATTTTTCAAATTATGTTTTTCGTGCTTTTTTCGAAACTATAATTAGATACAATACTGTTGTAAACCTCGTTTCTTCTTTAATTATTATTAAAAATGATAATTCGTGTGCACTGAATCAATTTATTATCCACGTTTGATTAATAATTTGCATTTCACACTTTCATAAATTCATCTTGTACTTTGTAAACTTTTTTGTTGTTTCATTTAATTTATCAATGTTTATTTTGGATATTTATTACTTCTAAATTATTGATGCAGTATTATATCACTGATAGTAAAATTGTTTTATAACAGAAAACAAAATTCTAGTGAAGTTTAGTATTAAACATTGAACAATTTGGTAACATTTAAAATTAAAGTTCTGAAATTCCTTTTATTATAATATTAATATATTAAAGAATTAGGAAAAATAAGTTATCTCTATTTATAAAAAAATTTTTCTTAAATTTTTATTTTTAATTAAGGGACTTCGTGTAAAATTTATGATCTTGTAAATAATTTAATTTTATCATTTATTATTTTCCATTTTATATATGGCACAGTATTATATAATGAATAAAGATTCTAAAATTCGGTAGTATATATTATTAATAAAAGTGTATCATGAATACAGGAATACGAGTATCCTAAAACTCGAAAAAAGTGAAGAATCTATATATCTAAAAACATAAAAAATCTTAAATGTATTAAAACTTTAAACTACGAAAATTTATTACAAATTTCTATCAGATGTTCTTTATTTTGTATCTTTTTTGAAATCCCGATAATTTTTAGATATCAAGAAATTGAACATGTTATATTTTTGTCAAAATTTTACACTAAAATTTGCGAGATTATAATTCCAAATGATTTGCTGGAAATTGCAATTTTAAAGAACAAAAGATTTGAAATTGTACATGATAAGTTTTTATAAAAAAAGAATTATGTACTTTTAATTCTAAACTTTGATAAAAATTAAAATTTTTCCAACATTAATAAACGAAATAATATAAAGCTAGATTCTCGACATAAAATTCTTTAAAAGACTTAATTAATTTGTTAACTTGAATAAATTTAGCTTTGAAGCTTATAATATAAGTTAAAGGGTTAACTGTTAATTATCTAACAGTTGAATTAATAAAAAGTTAATAGTTGAAAGACAGGAGACACACACACAAACACATACACACAAACGAAGCAGCAGCCAACGGAAGAAAGACAGGTGTCGGAGAGTAAAATTGTGAATGATGATTTACGAGATCTAAAGGACAAGATCAAATCCCGCCGAAAGAGTGACCAAGCCGAGCAAATTATTCTCTGCGAGGCACGCTGCGAGTTTTAATACTGAATTGAATATCGATTGTTGTATCAACAATCGTCTATATTTAAATCGCAATCATATTGGTTGTAAGTTTATCGCGGCGAGTGTATCACAATTACAAATGGCGGGCTTTGGTCGCCGTAATGCATGTAATCTTGCATTTGTCTTTCGGTAAGCTTTTTTAAAATTACATAATATATTTTTGTAGTGTTTATGATATAAAATTAACTGTATCGAATACTATGAAGTATTATCGCATTACGTCTGATTTATCTTCATTTATTTTGCATTTTGTTTTTATTTTATCACATATCGCATCTGAATATTTAATATTTTAGTTGAGTATTGTATACTGGGATACATTTCAATAGAAAGAGGATATCTGTATAAAGTAAAAATTAAATTGTCATTATAATTGCGCATTAATACATTTAAAATTATTATTATTACATTATAAAAGCGATATCGCAAAGGTATCTGTTTTAAAATACATGATGAAAGCAAGAAATAACGTTGGCTGTCGTTTATTTTATCACCGATTATCAATTAAAACACGAGGCTACTTGAAGTAGAAATGAGGTCGTTGATCTTCGTACGCCAGGACGACGAAGTCTAGTGCTCAGAATTTGTCGATGGTCGAACAATTTGAACGGTTCAAACTTCAGGATTGAATCTTAAATTATTCGGATCGTCTGAGCCATTTGGGCCTGAAAGTATGTTCAAACAATTCAAGCCTGAATTTAGACAAAGTAAAATGAAAGTGAGTGATGTGTCGTGAAAAAGGAGCAAACAAAACAGTTCGATCATTGGTTCTGTGTTCGAACTGTCCAAACTTGGAGCTCAAACGTTTATACTTTGAACTATTCGAATAGTTCGATCGTACAATTCATTTAAATCTTTTGTCTGAACTCTAGAAAAGTCCTTGGAAGAAATCACAGAAATACGTGGGATAGAAAAACAAGGGAATCATTAAGAACCAACAAGAAATTAGCAACTACAATGAAACCAAAAAAAAAGAAAAATAATAAATAAGTGCAAAAGTAAATGAGACCTCTGCGTAGAAATATAAACGAGCAAACGTAATTAATAAAAATTGTAAAATATTCTTAAAAGTTCTTTTTCTTATATCCACAATATTAATTACGAACAAAAGAACCGGTTCTTATAAATTATAAAATAAATTAAAAGATTTTAACCTTTCTTTAAATTCTGGAACATCTAGTTTAAAATTAAATTATTAATTTTTTAAAACCAACATTACTTTGTTATATTAAAATTACTGGAAAATTACATGTCATAAATAAATCACAAATAAATTGTTTTCTGATTGAATATAATTTTAATAAAACACAAAGTTTGCTATCTTTACATATTTGAATATTTAATTTCCAAATACATTTCCACGAAACATACTTTATAATTTTCAAATAAACCTAAATTGTTTAAATAATTTAATATTATTCTGGAACTTATATATACTAAAAGCAATTATGATTTTGTTACAATTTTTATATTGTGGTTATAGTAGTTAAAAAATTAAATTTAAAAAAGAAATTTATTCCTACATTATTTTTCCCAGATAAAGAGAAAAATCTCGAGAAAGATCTAACAAAAAAATGAGTATATACTTTTCGGTAATATGTTAATATACGATTATAAACAATTTAAATGCAAAGAAATATAATCGCGTGAATTGAGACGTCAAAATAAGCATTAAGAAATAAAAATAGATCATTTTTCTTTATATTTCTGCTAAACAAAATTATTCAATATTATATTAAATACAAGATACACAAAATCTTTTTGTCAAGTTAATAACTGAGATGATAGGAGCTGCAACAATAAATAGTACAGAATAAAATAAAATAAACGATGGAAATTGGAAAATACGTTAATTAAAATTTAATGTGTAATTAAATAGTTACGTTCGTTTTATCGTTATTCAAAAATTCATCTTCGTGAAAATTAGTATCACAAGTAAAGCGATAAATGAAAAATCTGACTTAATCAATAACTATTGTTTATTAATATTGGTTAATTAAACAGTATCAAAGATTTTGATAACAAATATTTTATATCGATATTAATGTCTCTATCACGCAATTGTAAACAGATGATAATTAATAGCTGATTAATAATTGGCTTTAACTTAATTTAATCTATAAACTCTTATTTAACAATTGGAATTAATTTTGTTTAGAAATTAATTATTCATTGTTTCTAATAGAAACATTAATGTCGAGGAGATCTTCGAATGCAAGATGGAATTATTAATACAAGTTTTTTAAGTAACGCTTGCTCGAGATAAGAGAAGGCAGAGGCTGAAGATAAAAATACAGATAGTAATGAAAACAAAAAATGGGTGTTATTTTTAGATGTGTATTAGATTATCAGAAATCAGAAAAATTAAAGAATTAAAAAAAGATGCTTAAGCAGAAAAAGGAATAAAAAAACCTATTATTAATACTACTACTACTATTACTATTACTATAACTATTACTACTATCGCTGCTATTACTACACTACTACTACACTATTACTACAGTACTCGTAATAAGGATTTAAAGGACGTAGGTAAAACTTAGTTGACGCGATTTTTAGAAGGATGTGAATTAAATTTGAATTTAATATTCGATTATTCAAGTAAGATCTTAATTTTATCTCCATAGCTTTATTTATATTTTGTTTCGACTAATACGATCTAGAGTTAAATTTGAATTTAATTCCACAACAATATTCATATAAATTAAATCCGAATTAAATTCCACTACTATATTATTTTTATAATTGTTTATTGTGTTTATATTCAATATACTAAAGGGATTTCTTAATAAATATGTGTGAATTGAATTTGAATACAGTGTTGATGAATCCAAAGATTTAGCTTCAATTTAATTTTGTTGTGAGATGCGAATTTAATTCGAATTTAATCTTAATTAGTACGAACGCAAATTAAATTTTTCTTTAATGATATATGAATGAAACATGGATTTTATTTCGATAAGTTTTTGGAATGTGTGTGTCACTCTTAAAAGACACCTTTTTCACCATTTAACATTTTGTCATTTTCATGATTTAGATGTTTACCGTTTAAAGGGAGACACACTCAAGAAGCGAACAATATAACAAACTTTTCATGAGTGTTTGAAGTTCGACATTGCATCTCAAAGATCGTCTTCCTATAAGACGCTCTCTTTTTTAACAATTTTTAAGGAAAAATTGTTAGTGGTTTGCAAATATTTGCAAATTTTGTCATTTATTGTAATAAGCTATTGTGCCTCAATACTTTTGAGCTCAATGCTTATATGACTCTTTGTACATCGAAGCGATTCACATGCAAAATATGGACTGAAAGATAATGAAAGCTGTCGATGTATCAATTTTTGAGCGCGATTGAGAGGAAGAGTGAGAGAGTGAGGAGAAAAATATGAATATAGCGTGGCGACACTCCTTCAGATGAAAAGTGCGGTCCTTTTCTCAGTCGTTGTTGAGCTACGCGAGTCTTGTGAAATTTTTCAACTCAATCTCTCGTTCTTTTTACGTATTACATACAAACTAAGATAGCCGGAGGACGATCTTCGAGCATCGATGCAAGATAAAATGGAAAAAAATTGAAGGAACAACGTAACGCCAAGATGATAATAAAGGAGAAAGGGCAAGAGAAAATGATAATAATGATGGACAATGTCTTCGTTAAGCGACAAATTCAATATTGTAGGTTGTTGCAAAGTCCTATCGATTTTTGCATGACAACTTCCGATTCCTGAGATTCAAAAGTCCTCAAACTGTGATGATCGAAGAATTCAAGGATCTCTAGCGAGAAAGAGAATACTTAAAAGGCAAAGATAAAAGAATGATCATATTCATAGATTCAATGACGATTGCTTTTTGCTAAATTTGAATTTTATCCAAGATTCAACATGTTTTTATCATGGAGTAAAAACATCTGAGGATCTTGTAGTATCTAGAAATCTAAGAATCGTGGATCTAAAGAGCTATGTAATGCGGCAATCGGAAAATAGATTTTTAAGGATCCAAATAACCCGAAAAAAATCCTTATGAATCAAATGATTCTCAAGGATCCAAGAGTCACGTAAGATAGGTAGATGAGGGTGTCATCTGAGAGTCCAGAGATCCTAGCACTAACTCAATAAGCAAAGAGATGAGAGAATTCTTCACGATCCAGATGCTGGATTTAGGATAGGAAGATGAGGGTGTTTTAGGACTGAAAGATCCAAGGCCTTCATAATTACGCGCAAAAGACGGCGAGAATATTACTAAACACGATCCGAATAACAGCAAATAATCGACATCGGAAGAGATAACTTTGATAAACAGCTAGAAGAGAAAAGCAGAAAAATAAAAAAAAGAGGCGTATTATAATAAGTAGAGTGGAATAACTGTGATTTGGGCTAACTGTACTGGTCTTGGTTATTTTCTTTATTTTCGATTATTTTTCTTTGCTTGTATTAATGATAGTTTAATGTGTTCAGAGAGAGTGTGATATGCGTCGAGTGCTGGTTTTAAAATCTAAAGTTTGCATCTCAGAATGTGTCCATTAAGTGTCCATTGAAATAGGATGAAGTGGGATAGTTGTGCACTTGGCATCAGAATTTTTTTTCTTTCAAGTATCTTTTTCTTTCGTAAAAAACTATTAAGTTTTTTGATTTCTTTGAATAGAAATGATAAAAGTAAATTTCTTGATTGTTGCACGTCATAAAATAGGACTCATGTTCCTATTTTTATTTTATTGGTAGAAAAACAAATAAGTATACTAAGTAAAACAACCAGACGGTGTGAGACACGATTAAAACTATATTATAAATATATATATAGAACTATCAATAATCTATACATGTATCATTAACGCTTCCCAAATGCCTAATTTGAAAGTAAAAGATGACATCTTGTGTGCAAGTGCTGTAGAGAGGAAAACGAAAAAATAAATAAAATGATAAATATTATACATATACAAAGAGTAAATTATTAAAACTACAATATTGATGCAGTAATTAAAGATTAGAAATCAAAACATTTAAACGTATAATGTGTTCTGAAAGAAATTAATTGAGTATTTTAGGAAATTTAAAAAAAACCAAGCTAGGTATTTCGATTGCAATATTGCCTTAGTTCAAATATGTGAGAAGATAAGATTCTAACTGTTTGATGTACAGATAGCCCATTTCACTTTATATGAAATAGCTTGAATTTGATAAGAGGATGACTGAGAATGAGGAGAGAGAGAGAGAGAGAGAGAGAGAGAGAGCGCGAGAGAGAGAGAGAGAGAGAGAGAGAGTGAGCGAGAGAGAGAGAGAGAGAGAGAGAGAGAGAGAGAGAGCGAGAGAGAGAGAGAGAGAGAGAGAGAGAGAGAGAACAATTTGAATTTTATGAAAAGCGAAGAAAGTTAAATGGAGAAACATAAAAATAACAGTGCAGATTTGATGGTCACAATAATAAAATGAAATTAGGATGAAGTAAATATCGAGAATGATGTAAAATGTTTGCATTCTAGAAACCGTTTTCAAGTCATATAGAACCTGAAGAAACAAAAACAAAATAAAATAAACGAGTAATTGTTTTATGTAATATGTTTATATTGAGAAAGAATGCTTAAACATCTTGCATCATAATTATAGTTGATCGTAATAAATTTTGTGCGATGATTCCGAAATGTGAAACGCTGTCGGTTGATTTAGAAGGTAGCATCTCTGTCAATTCGTCGATACTGTTGCAACATTCGATGATCGTTAATGATTAATGCTTAAATGGAGACGGATGTATGAGAGAAAGACCGGTTTTTGCGATTTATTACGGTTAAAATCTTGATTAGTTGATTGTCGTTGAGCGTGGCGCGACGATGTTGAAGCAGAAGAGTAAGAAAGAAGGCAACCATCACTTATTATATATTATTGTACATATTTATCTGTAATTGCTATTCGTATCACAGAGGTTTCTGTTCTCTCGATTATTTCCTCGATGATTCAACGGAAAGAAAAGACAAAAAAATGTGAATAAAAGTAGATTTGTGTATTACTAAACCAATCCCTCTTGTCAACTTTGTAGAATAAGAAAAGATAGCGGATAAAAAAAAGGATTTTCTAGAGGTAGAAAAGATTTCATACGAAATGAATCTGAAAGTTTAATTTTTATTATTATGAAGTAAATATTTTGATAATCAATCATTTCATTTTAACATGAGATGATTCAATCATAAAAATATCGTGTGTGTATATCTAAAATTATAATTCCATATTATTTTCTAAATCACGAAGCAGTACGTCTTATGAAAAATTGGAAAATCGAAAAGCTCATGTAATACTGAAGTACGATTTTCATGAAAATTTGTGTATTATATATTTAAATCTATGTTTATTATATTCGACACTATAAATAAGTATTCATATAGGAGTGCAATAAAAAAACTCGGAGCCAAACATATCATCAATACTCTGATGAAAATCGCGGTGCAACTGGAACTGGAAACAAACAAACAACAGAAATAGTATTTTATATGTAAGTATAACATCATTATTAATTAATATTAATATATATATAATTAACATATTGACATCGAATTTTGCGCATTGGTGAGGAACCACAATATGACGTAATTACTGCACTCACGTCAGTTCGCTCCATCTCTCATTGATTATATTTTTCCCTTTTTATTTTTATTAGGTGCGCAAGTTAATTCAGGGTTTTTTTGAATAAATTAACCCTTTATTTACAAGAAAGTAATAAATATGTCAATTTTCGAAATATTCACCATCATTTCTTAATACTTTTCTCCACCTATCGACAGCTAACGAATCTCCTCTCAAAAATAAGAAAATATAAGTATAAATAAAGGCTCATTTTTTTCAAGAAAAAGCAAATTTATTTGCGCACTTAATATTACGTTTCACCCTTTCTTCGCTTCATCCTCAATGGAAAATTCGCGCTAGGTAGCGCGCAAGTAAGAAGCGAGAAGCGACTATTGGTCGGCGATGCTAGAGATAACGTGGCGGCAGTCGGCGCATGGCTGCGCATGGCGCGCGCTGATCGTTGTGAACGCGTTTAGTAGGTTATATGACTTGACAACGTCTGTGTCGTGGTTTCGTTACTGTCGCGTCGCGGGTCGATTTGTCGGTGACAGAGGCGCGGTCAGCCGTCGATGCGGCGGTGAGTGGCGAGCGCGTAAAATGGCGCCCACGCGTGTGATTTTGATGTCATGTGGGAGCTACAATCCGCCAACCAATATGCATTTACGCATGTTCGGTACGTATGCACTGAATTCGCTGTAATCTCGTTCGTACAGTATTATCTCCATCTCCACAGCACGTCACGCTGTGTCAGCCTGTCCGCACGTGTGACGTCACGTCGCTGTCACGCGTGCAGATTGTCATTGCGTTTGCGTAATATAACGCGTTTCTGTGAAAAGTTCTTTGCGCGTTTTGTTTTCTCAGTCAGCTTTCATTCCCCCCCCCCCCTCCATTGTTATTATAAACATGTTACACTTTATATTATTATAAATATATCTTGATAATTTTTGTGAATAAGTATTATCAACAATTGCCGTTACCTTTATAATGTTTATGCAGAAGATAAGAGATGTCTATGTCAAATCTGTGCTTTGCAGAAATCGCTCGCGACCACTTGCATCGGATGGGGACACACGTCGTCGTCGGTGGAGTGATATCCCCTGTGCACGATGCGTATGCCAAGAAGGAACTGGCCAGTGCAATGCACAGATGCTCAATGCTACGATTAGCCTTGCAGAACAGTGATTGGATTCGGTTGAGCACGTGGGAAACCAGGCAAAACTGTTGGACTAAGACCCGCGTATCTCTGCAACACCATCAGAATCTGCTCAACTCTATGCTGTCCAATTCCAATGATATTATACACCACTTGCAGACAGAAGACACGGACTGGATTCCAGAGAATGTGAAAAACAGTTCAGACAATACACCTATACAGATCAAACTACTGTGCGGTGCGGATCTTTTGGAGAGCTTTGCCATTCCTGGACTTTGGGTTGAGGAAGATGTACGTATGTCGTATACAGAAATATCTATTATTCTCAATTAGAAGTGTTCTTTAATTATTTTATTCATTTAAGATGATCACGCAATTCTCTGTTTATTAAGATTTTAAAAGTCAAGTTTTGTGACTTGTATGTCACATAACTGTTAGCTTATGTTATTTGTTAATAAGCTCTTTATTTGTAGATGATAGTATGAAGAATCAATAAATAATACAGTAAAGTAAAAAATTAATTAATTTTTCTGTTATAGATCGACGCAATCGTCGGTGAACATGGTCTCGTGGTTATCACTAGAGAAGGTTCCAATCCTAACAAGTTTATCTATGATTCTGACATTCTTTCTAAGCATATGGTAAATATAATACAATTTTCTTATTTTTCTTCGATTATGCTTGCACACGTTCAATACATTATGCTCTTTATTAACTAAAAATTTGTTAGAAGTGTTGCCCATTTTGTCCTGTACATAACTGTGCCCTTTGTATTAAATCTTCAAAGCTAAAAACACTGATGGTTTCTTTAATATGTTGAGTGCGGCATTGGCCATCGATGAGCCACGTTGGACTTTCCGTTTAGACCATATTGATAACTTTGTATAAGAAGAAACATTATCATGAAATATTCAGTGATATCATTAATATACATAATTATCATAGATAGTATAATTATCGTACGGTGGGTGATCGTTGAGTCACGTGGCGTAGTAATATGTTTTCAGTTCGTCAGATTCATGTTTTATGAACATATATAATAAATGCAATAACGTGGACCATCGGTGGCTCACGTGGTTTAAACGGACAGTCACGTGAAATTGCTTTTCGTTTTCGTCATCAAATTTATCTGTATATTTCTATTTGTTATATGTAGCCACATCAATAGAATAATAGAATAGAATAATATCAACAAAGGTAACTTAGCAGGACAAAAGAAAATTTGCTGTTTGTAATATTTGCATGCAGAGATCACGTATATCGAGTTCCGTTAAGACTAGACAAGGTTAAAATTGTACGCATACTTGGCGAATATGTAAAGTGCTTTTCTGCAAAATAAGTTTCGTATAAAATATTTTGTTTCAATTTGTTCATGTAAAATCATTCTCTTCTTGCTTGTAGCATCACTCTGAAACATCCTGCATACTTATTTAGAATATAGACTTAATCTCAACCCTAAGGGAAATCAATAAATTGTTCTATCTATAGACTAATCTTGAAACAATATATTTCTGGTACACGTTGATATCGATCTTTAAAAATAGTCTCAAGCGTTGTTTTCATGAATCTTGAACTATTCTAAGATTAAGTTTTCTTTTTCTTCGTTTTCAGCATAATATTTGCATCGTGACTGAATGGATACCGAACGAAGTGAGCTCAACAAGAATCAGGCGAGCTCTTAAACGCAGCGAAAGCGTCAGATATCTGCTGCAGGATTCCGTGATCGATTATATTTATAAGCACGAGATCTACGATGCGAGAGCGCCAGACACGACAATGTGAGTCTCGAATTTTTTGTATAAACGCACTTTTCTTTAGTAACGCTGGAGTTATTTTGCTTAATTTGATATTGTCGTTGCTCTGATTTGCTTCAGCGATCCTCTCTTGCCCAAATTATGTTTTGAATCGTGTAGATGTAAATTACATAAAATAAATAACGAGTCTGAAAGTATTAAACTTAAAAATAACTACACAATAATCTCAAAATTAAAAAAATTAATGAGAGAAGAATATAAAAAGAAAACAGAATTATAATAATTAAAATCAGTATGTGGTTTGAATGTTATATTGGGCAATAGAAGATTAAAAGTTTTGAAGACAGTTAGGATGTGTTTGGAATCGCAGAGTTGGCTGATACTGCGTTAAGATTAATTATGAATAATAAATAAGATTTTATAGTCGATATTTAACTTTCTAGTCTCTCGATATGTGTCCTGAATTGAAACTTGAGATAAAATGTTAATCCTTTTTCTTACTAATATGAGAATCCTCATGTTAGATTATGTAATATTAGGGAACAGATTCGTAGTTTTACATCTGAAGTTATAATCCAATATGATTAATAATGAAAAGGCAGGAGAGATAAAAAGAAGTAAAATTAATAAAAAAGAATAAGTGCGATTATTCTTTGTGATATTTCGATTAATAATAATATTTCCTGTAAGTATCGTATTACAAGACATTTTTAATTTTGTACAGAAAATAATGTAGAATCAATGCAAAAAAGAATTGTATCTTGTGTAGAAAATAATGATTTTTTTTTATAAGGATAATGTATGTTCTTCCATCATCAATCATGTATAGAATGACACAATGTAATGTTATGCGTAATCTGAACATATTCAATTAAAAATTAGATTCATCAATCATAAATTTCAGATTCATCAATCATAATTTAAGAATAAAACAAGACTAATTATACTTGAAATGCAGTTAAAAGCAAACTTTATAAAGATATATCTAGTAATAAGTAAAAAAACTGATAATGAAATGTTTAGAAGAGAAACATAAAAATAAAAGCTCAAAGTACTATTTTTATAAAAGTCTTATTGTTTTTCGGCATTAGGAACTGTTTCTAATAGATGTACTTGCATGTATAAAGAAACGTTACATTTTGTCTTTTTATATCATGATATCGATTATAATATTTGGATTTTGCAAATGTACAAAGGCGGAATATCTATAAATAACATGTACATAATTCAGCTATATATAATATCCAAATTTAATAGGATTTCTTTGTAAAATGTCTCTCAATCTAGTCTTCCTGTCTGTCTTCTATTAAAATGTACATTATCTTGTAAAAACTGACTGCATTCTGCGTATGTGCGTCTATATGTATATATTTATTGTAATTAAATTTTGATGTATAACATTTTATACAAGCTTATGTTTAGCTATGTACTATAGTAAAAATACCAGATTACTATAGTAAGAATTAATGATCAATACATTTCGTTATGTTATTTTTTGTTCTTTTTATTTAGATTAAATTATACGGACTGAGTTTATTATAAATTTATGTATTTTTATTAATATTTAATATATTTTGCAGATTACTATTTTATTTATCTATTCCTTTCTCTATAGCATGTAAGATCACTGCGAGCTTTTTGGCACAATGCTATGGAAATAGAATAAGAAAAATAAAATAAGCATAAAATAGAATTAGAAACCTATACTTAATCCTCGGCAGATATCATATAAATTTCTTAGTCTACATGAGGATATATGAACATTGTTATAAAAATAAAATATAAAAACATAAAGCCTTATAATGCATATAATGCATCTTGATTATTTTTAAAAACGAAATTTTCGTATTAATAAACTTTTCTAAAAGTATATAGGTACCATTGTTTTATAAACTTCATAAAATCTTTGTCTGCTGAGGATTGTTGCTACAAATAAATCATAACAATTTAGTTGTTTCTTAATATTAATACATTTTTTTAATAAATGAATAAATAATTTAACCTTGAATTAAATAATTCCATTCACTGACAAAAATTCTGATATACTTGTAAATATAATTTTAATCATAACAAATAACGCATAAACATTGTCATTGAATCGAATTTGATCTTCGTTTTGTGAATTTTTCATTAGTTGCGTGGGCTCGTAATGACTTCATGTATTCCAAATAAATTAAAGAAGATATTTAGTCGATATTGCTAATATATAAGCAAAATTGGTTAATTTTTACTCGAAATTAAACTACACGGCATATGCAATTATAAATTTCTATTGATTTGTCGAAAACTCAAATTTTGTGCTTACTAAAAATATTAATGTTAAACCGTATAAAAATATAACAGAAAATATAGCAGAACGAACCCACGCAGTTCAATGAAATTACAACTAAATGAAAGCGATGTCTTACAAAAACCTGTCGTGTTTTTCACGCTGCCGCTGCCAATTGGATACTGAAGTAAGTTGGAACTATCATCGCCGAATGCGAACAATTACCTGCATATAGATCCCCGATACCTTGCCGCGTTTCTAACGCCGTCACCCAGCGATGTAACCATGGACTCGCCGAGCCCGATCGAGATCGCCGTGAGATCGTCCATCGACGTGCCGGACGCGGTGGTGCTACGCAAAAACCTGCAGAATGCAGGTTGTGGTGGTGGTAGGCTTGACGAAGCTCGTGAGCAATTCATTAATAACACAATCGGCAATAACGTCGACAATGGCAACATCAAGCACGTAGCTAAAGCCGCGTACCCGGGTCAGGCAAAGCAGGTCATCGCCAACAAAATCGGCATTGCGCGAATTGTAGAGGTAGGTCTGCCCGACGAGCCGAAGTTTCGGTCTGATTCTTCATCAGAGGATCGTAGATCCACAATGGAAGGTATCGCGAGGGATAAAGTTAAGATCGAACAGAGGGAACTTTCCGATTTAAGATCTAAAACAAAAGCTGATTTAGGTTCGAACGATGATCGTGAGATAATAGTAAAGATTTTACCTGACCTTTCAAGTTCTGGTAAATTAGCATTAAATAAAGATCGTAGGTTCGTGGAAAGCAATGTGAAAGGTAAAGAAATGTCAGATCTAAAGTCCAGAGCGGAGGTTGCTGGTGTCGGTTTAGGTTCAAATGAAATAATATTGAAAATTCAACCTGGTCAGTCGAGTTTTAATGAAACGTTGCCAATAGAAGGTTGTAAGTCAATAATAGAAAGTGTAATAAAGGGTAAAACTGAAATTGAACAAAGAGAAGTCTTACAGTTGAGGTCTAAAGCAAATGTTACCGATGTAGATTTAGGTTCAAACAATGATGGTGAGGTAATAGTGAGAGTACAACCTGGTCCTTCTAATATTAGCGAAATACTAAGAGAAACTCATAAGTCGACAGTAAAAAGTACAGCAATGGATAAAACCGAAATGGGACAGAATGAAGTCTTAGATTTGAGATCTAAGACAAAAAGTGCTGATATAAGCTTGATTGATAATGGGGAGACAATGCAAATTCAAGCCAATCAATCAAGTTCTAGTGAACTTCGACTGGGAGAATGCTGTTGGCCAACAAGAGAGAATACTGCGAATAACAAGGCTGAGATTTGCAGTAAAAACATTATTTCTACGAAAGAAATATTTGATATTTCGGAATTTTACTTAGATGATAGAAACACGCTTGCTTCGAAGAAAATAATTGATAACGAAAGTACGGATCAATCTAATCTTAACAAACTTGAACTGGAAAAGGATTCTAAGTTGATCGCAGAAGGAAAGGATGACATTAGTAGTAAAGAAATTAGCATTAAGAAAGAAATACATGATGTAAAGCCAAATTTCGTTGAGACTGATAACGTTGTAAAGATTCAGCCTGCTCATTCTAGTCATAACATAGTTGTAACAAAGAAAGATAATTCTAGATTGATGACGGAACAGCTTACGGACACTAAAATTATGTCTGAAGAGAGAAAAAGTAAATATAAGGAAAATTTAGAATTAAATAATACCGAGAAGAATGACGCAGAATCAGCTAAATCAGGCTTGGAAAGAATTATGAAAAATAATGTTAAAATGGACGATACGGAAATCAGCTTCAAGAAGGAAATAGCCGATTCTGAGTTAGACAAAGTTAGATATTCAGAAACCAAAGCAACAGCTTCGCCATTAAACGTCTCTATGACATCATTGGATGGTCGACACGAGTGTGCTCTCTCCGACTTTAGCGTAGATAAGGAGGACTATCGGCTTAGCCAATATGTTTCCGAGGGAGAAGAAAAGGGAAAATCTTTACGTACCGCCGAATCAAGTTTGACGAAACATATTGATGATCAAAGTGAATATTTAACAGATACAGCTGATTCTATAGGTAATAATAAAATTTGTGCCAAAAAGGATGACATCCAGTCAAGTAACAGTCAAGTATTGGTCAGTGCAATGATTCACAAGAGTTACGAAGGGGAACCTGATTATGTTACGACTGAAGAGATCGATAATCGCGCAAAATCTCTCGAAGAAACGGATCAACAGAAATTCATCGAGGAAAGATTATTTTCAGAGATCAAAACAAACGATAAAATTGACGTTGACAATAGAGAACAAAGTGATTTTGACGCGCAATCCTCAGAGAGACGGGTAATACCTAACGATCCAAATCTTGAGATAGATGGCAAGTATTTGAAATCCATTGTGAATTCACGTAAAAGCCCAAAGAAGATCAGAGACGGCCAAGTTTATGACATCGATATCAAAGAACAGTACCGATTCACGGATAATCAACCGATGCTTCTATCTGAAGAATTTCAAAGTCCTTCTAGGAAGATGGAAAATTCCGAAAGGGTTAAAAAAGATCAGATCTATGATGCAAGTACTGACATCGAGAAGAAAGATCGAATTATTGATAATGAAGAGATGTCTCATATGAAAGAAATCTTCCAAGACTCTTCCAAGATAGTTTCTACTAAAACAAAGAGTGCCAGAAAAATCGACGAACTTTATGTTGGCGATAATAAGCACGAATTCAAAGATCACGATAAGTCTATTAGTGATCGAGAAGCACCTTATGTGGAGAATGTCTTCCAAAGTCCTCCAAGATCAATTTCTATGAAGACAAAAAGTCCTAAAAAAACTGACAAGTTTCAAATCAGTGAAAGTGACCGCGAATTCCAAGATAAATCCATTAGCGATTCAGAGAAAGCTTCCCAAAAGTCTTCACGTACGTCTACAAGTACAAAAAGTCCTAAAAAGATGAGGAAAAGTCAAATTATTTATAGAAGCAACGAGATGAAAGACTACGATCGATCTATCAATGATCGCGTGATCTCTCAACTCGAAGAAGTTTTTCAGGATTTTTCAAAGAAACCTTTAGCGAAACCGGAAAGTTCTAAAATTGATCATGAAAGTTATATCGAAACGAAAAAACAACATCTATCAGTTGATAGTCGAGATGCATCTCGATTTGAAGAACTTCCTCAACGTTCCTCGAAAATGTCTTCCATGAAAAGCCCGAAGAGAGCACAAGAGCAAAAGAGTGTAAAAATGGACGACAAGAAAGAACAATCTAGACAAGAAAAGATGAAAGAAACAAGAAACGCCGAAAATAAGACGAAGCAAGACTTCCACGAGATCAAAGATGTGTACACGAGAAAGGTGCGTCGTTATAACGTGCCTCTTCAGGGCAGTCTAGACTCGATGATCGTGTCTGAGGAATTAAACATGCAAAAACCGAAAAAGGATGATGCGTTTTCGAAGAAATCGAAAAGCTACGAGTCCATCAAGCGCATGCAGGAAGTATTCCTGGGCGTGCCGCCATCGAAGGCAAACAGTAGTGGCTCTCAGCTTGACATACCGGACGAATTCTGCTCGATTTGCTGTTACATGAACGAGATTAATTTCCGAACAGAAGAAGAAGTAAGTAGTCCGAATCAAGAGACATTCTATACACTCAGATCTACTTGCAGCTCGTTGGCCGATGACGATGAGTCCATTGAATGCGATATCTGTGAGTCGCTCAATCTTCAGGAGCCTATCGATGATCTGGAGGGCAAAGTTCAGGAGATCCCTTGTGAGCTCTGCAGAATCTGTGGCGAGGTGGACGGTAGCTACGAGCAGAGCTCTGCGCTGCCATCGGACAGATATACCTTCAAGGTTGCCGAACCGCGAGACGATGACGACAGCTTCGAGATCGAAAACTGTGGCTTCCAGAGTGGCACTGAATCAACAGACGATCGAAGTAGAATTTCCGAGAAGGAGAAAATCAAGGATACTGGAAGACCGAAGTCGCAGTCTCTGTTTATCCATGGTTCCTCGATGATTAGGGACCAGCCGCGAGAGCTGTATTTTATACCCAAGGACGAGATTGCTATCTTGACGAGTGGAGCCAGGAAAATCAGTCGCAAGGGTTCCTTGTTCAGAAAAAAGGAGGATGTCGGCGGAAGTGCACGAGACAATAGACGATACTCTTCAGTAGATAGTCTTCAGCTAGCGAAAATGTCCTCGAAAGCGAATGATAAGATGCTCGAAGTCACAAAGGATCCAACGCTGATCGGATCTGCTGATAACTTGATATCGAGAGATTCGAGAAGATCCAAATCACTGCAGCGATCGGCTGATGATCGAGTGGAGTGCCTCAATTCGTCCGCAGGTAATCTGGTGGAGAATTTAGAAAAGGAAAATGAACCTGAGGGATCTGTTCGGAAATCAAGTATTCGCGATAAAGAGGCAGTGAAGATGATTCTCACGCAACATGGAATTAAAATTATCAGTGAGAAGGAAACCGCCTTATAATCAAAGTTGACCGAGTCAGCTATTCGTAAATATTTTCGTTATATGAAGTAAATGGAAAATACTTTAAATAGTTCATTCAAATATTAGAAATTATTCGAAGAAGAATTCGAACACAATAGTGATCTAGAACCAGAAAAAAAAATATATATATGCAAGATAGCATAGAAATTTGAAGATATATTAAATAAGAGATATAAATTTATTGCAAAAGTTCAGTCGGTTTTTACACATAAGTATTTTCACATATATATTTATAATAAAAACCGATGAAACTTTTATAACAAGAGATAATATTATATTTAAATTATACAGGGTATGTGTTACACACATAGTTAATAGAACTCACAGAATATTAAAATCTTTGTTGTTTTTTGTGAGTTCTAATGAACGCATCTAGTTCTAGGTAGATTTATGTATATACCACTGAAACTCCCTGTATAATTTGTTAAATATAATTTACAATATATACATTTTTGGGATATATTTAGATAAAGAGGTACGCAAAACATAATGTGTGTGTGTCTAAGAATATTTGACTTGATTGACATACTATTAATTAAATTGAAATGAAATAATTGAAATGAAAGAATTGACAATTACTTTAAATGCAATAAGATGAATCAACCTAATTTAAGGCGATTTAATAATTATAAAAATTATGTGAGGTATAATTTTATATAATGTCAGTATATCTGCTTTGCATAAACATTTGCAGCCATTACAGTATTATAAAATTACTGCATGTGACAATTGTGTCACATAAATTATTATTGAAATACTTTAAATCGATAACTTGGTATCGATAGCAAGGACCAACAGAAATTGTTATTCTCGATCGATAATCGGGAAATTGTTGGATGATTTATGCAATTATTATTTAAAACTTGCAAATGATATAAGACAATCTTAGTAATATAACAGTCAATATTAACAGAGAACAATTATATATAGATATAAGTAACAAAATGATACATCGATTTAAAAACAGCATTCCATTCTAGATACAGGACGTTCTCGATACATTCTCCAAAATAAGAAAATTATTATTTTATGTATGTATTTTTTGATATATAAATTTTATTCATATCTAGATTAATTTTTAATTAATCTATATCTATATTACTTTTTTCATGTTTCATGTTTATTTAAATTTTAATAAGAACTTTTTAAGACGATAAAGAAGATGTTTCAGTATTTTAATATTTCAACTCATTATTTACTCTCAAATTTTGATTTAAAAAAACAAGTTTTAATAAAATAAAAAATTTATTTGGTATTTTTAATTATAATTTAATAATTTAGCACGTGCAAAAAATATATCTATTATCATTTAATTATTGTAGATAATTAAAAAGGTTTGTTTAACGGTAAATATAATATCAATGGTTCTGTTAAAAGGATAGATTTTTAATTTAATAAGATATATATTTTTTTATAGATTTTTAAAGCTTTTGCTGGACTAATGTAAAAATATAGAGAACCCGGGAAAGATTGAGAAAGATATATATTATGATGTAATACTTTTTAATTCCTATCCATATTTTAATATATTTGTATTTATACTGTATGCATATTACTTAAATCTGCATGTAAACTGCAGATATTATTAAGTATTATTGCAAAATTATAATGGACGAACATTTCACAACTTGCTTTTGAAATAATATATTTTTTTAGCTTTAATTGCATATAAGCTGACAGTATTTTATTAATAGAAATTTTTCTATTTTTCAAATGAACGGTTTAGCATAGTGTATAAAACAAAGGACTTATAAGATCAGTATTGCTAATTTCTATATTTAGCCGATTAGTCATCATTAATTTGTGCAAAATGTTGACGTATAGTATTAATTATCCAAAGACTTATTAATGTCCTGTTGTTTCTTCCTCCATAGCTCGCTTAATGTACCCCTTTAGTAATATTAATGTTTTACAATATTTTTTAGACCTGTTACTTTACTATTAAGCGTTATCAAGTATTTAGAATGTTGATTATAGATTTGTTATAGATTTACTGATTCAGTGAGAAATACTTTGAGTTTTATTTCCCTTTTCTGCATGACGTGCGTTTATTGCTTGAGGAGCATGCGTTTGATGATGATAATTTCAATGAGCATACCAAGAAAGAGGATATGTTCAAAATGTTAAAATGAGATAATATAGAGACATAGCAGTTTTATACTTTTCATCATTGTTCTGATTTTGACTGATCGCAGTAAGAATAACTTTAAAGAGATAGATATAGAATAAGGATATATGAGTAAAGTAAAACCCTCTATAATGAACTTTTTTGATCCTTTGAATCTGACATGAAATTCCTTGAGCCAGTTATTTTAATTATTTTATCAAAGATATCTGGAATATAAAGGAATATTGGCAAAGCTTTTAAGATAAAACGAGTCCCTCATTTGGATTATTTCTCATCTTGTAATCATGATTAAGAATATTAAGGAGATCAAAATAAAAACTGACAAAAAGTAATGATGAATCCCAAGGATTTATGTGATGTTCTGTTCCATGTCGTTAAGAAAGTGTATATCTGATGATAATAGTAGTTTTAAAGAATGTGGTTCTCCCAAATTCGATGTTTAGATTCTTCCGTTGTCTCCATTGTATAACTTCGTATTTTATAACTTTTCCCTAACTATTATTCAGTATTCGCCCCTCTGTTTGACTTGAAAATGCATGCGATGTATCTTCAATTTCGCTGTTCGTTTCGATTCAGATGATCGTTCTGTGTTTCGCTGATTATTAGCATTAGCATAACCGAATGTACCAGATTTTATGAATGTCATTTTGGATTGTATATCGAGTCATTGCTCGGCGCGATATGTATAACTTGTAATGCTCGTAATATTTCAAATTAGTTCTAAAACTTTTACGAAATATTTACACGTTACATGTCTTATAATAATAGTAATATGATGATCTGACGATAGTCTACTTTGCTTCTTGTGTTTTTCTGTAAGTTTTAAAATAATTTCATAATATCACAATTTTAAACTCGGATATTCTGTTGCGTCATTCGCGTTTTATAATATGAAATTTTATTCTAATCTTCTTTAATGTTATTTTGATATGAGATTCGTTTAATAATTAATAATAGATATTAGTGTCTCCATCTAAAAGAAAGCCCAAGATGACATGATGGCCGGTATGCGTCTGTTTTGTTCTGATAAAGCATGTGACATATATGTTTTCCAGGATTCTACAAAACCTGCATGCCTACTGTAAGACAGATAGTTGACTGTCTTGTCGCTGCTCGACCAATCCGAGTCCGTGGCCCCCGGCTTCTTCTCTCTGCTAAAAGTCCTAATTGCGCTAACGATCCTAATCAGGACACTAGCATGATTGCTACTGATAGTAAGAACAATAATAACAACGAAAGCGCTAACAATTTCCAACATATGCGATATTCGCATATTGATTATTTTCATATCTAAATCCTTTATCTATTTTTTTAAATAAAGTTTGGACAATATCTTTAAAATAGAAGAAATATTTGAAGCCAATTAAATTATTATATTATAGATTATAATTGGTTAGTTTCTTTTTACAGATTTCTTTTAATACTAATATTTTTATTTTTTAAATAAAACACATTTAAATGTCATTATATTATCTTCAAGTTATAGGAAGTATTTATTTCTGTTGTATATAATCCTGTGAACATGATCACTACTCAAGATATAAATAAAACTTTTAAGCATTAACTTAAAAAAATTGCTAATGGATGTGTGTGTGTTTATTTTTAGATTTTTAAATGCCAGTTTTAATTTTAAGATAAACGTTGTCAAACTTTAAAGAGATTTAAAGATAAAAAATAAAAGAGTCAGTGTCAATGTTTAAAGAGAAGATTTAAATGTGGAAAAAATAAAAGTAATTTAAATTTTAAGCCAAAGATGGATAAAGATAATTTAACAATAAAACAATTTGAAGCTTATGAAATTTTTATTAATTTTAGAAAACTTGTATTCTAATCTATATAGTATTGCTCAATGCTCGGAAATATTAGTTTTTCTGCAGGTTTATTATGTAATTAAATTTTACATCTAGTTCACAAATAATGTTATTTTCTTAAAACAAAAATTTTTTATTTTATTTTTGCCTATAAAATAAAATAAATAAAGTAACGGTAATAAAAGAACATTACGTATAAAATAAAATAAAGCAAATTATTTTATTATTTTTAACAATCTATCTATTATTGGTAACTATTGTATCGCTTACTAGTTCAACTCATTGTTTGTAATAGAAATAAAGCTTTTAAATACTTGGAATCTACAAAATAATACAGAACATAATTATTAAATAACTGTAATAAAATTAATATAATTATACATTATATAAATATAAATATTGCTAAAATTCTGTATTGTAATTAATATTAATATAAAAATATGGTGTTATGATCATAATAAGATCATAAAGTTAATTATAACAGAATTATATGTATCATAATTGTAGCCTGATCATGATAACAAGTTTAAGATATACAGCGTTTGATTATATAATTAATATGTTTATATTGTTGCGGTTATAATCGCAAAAATTGTGTATCACAGTTATTATCACACATAGATATATTAGATAATAATATAATTATATTATAAGGTGTGTAAAATTACGAATACAAAATAAGTATAAGAAAGTAGATACTGTATATGTTTGTATATAAGAAACACCGTGTATATTTGTACACGTAAGCTTAATATATTATCAACGGAGAAGCTTATTTAATAAGTTTGCATCTACAAATTCTTTTCTTAACTTAACCCTTTTATCCTATTTTTCATCCTATCTTTTTACACAATTCTAATCATTTTTCTTATATATGGATCAAACCTAAATATATAATTTTATGTAAAAGAAAAAATTAATTTAAAAAATTAATTATATATAAGGAAATCTATTGCGTTGTGTAATGTAGCATTATCTGTCTAGTACAAAATTATAATCGGGAATGTAGTAATTTGGATAAATTAAAACTGATTATTATTTTTGAAACAGTGGTCTTTTATTCATAATATAATAAATACGATTAATTAGACCTCGTTATCATATTATTTGATCTATCTTCATTGAAATACAAAAATTATTTTTACTTTGAAATATCGTATCATTCCTTATTATTCTTAATACATGTATTTTAATACTGCTATCACAAAAATAAACGTTCCTATTTTCTTATTCTCAATAAAATTCTATTTTGTATACATATTATTTAATATATTATTATAATTAAATCATTTGTTCTTCTTGTAAAATTAAAACTAAAAAGAAAAAATAAATTGAATTATAATTAATAAGATGATTAGAATTTCACAGATTTTCCATAGCTTTTTATTATAAAATATATAAAACGCACGAATATATTACGCGTTATATTACTTAATTTGAAAAAAAACAACAGATATAGTATGTATTCAACAAGAGAGTTTTGTCAACGCCAAATATTTATATTTTATAAAATACTTTTTATTAAATAATGTATTGTCTGTATCTAACTAAACCCTGTAAGCCATATGCAATGTTTTCTCAAAATAAAATTTCTATATATTTCTAAGCGAGGTCACGAGGATTTACGTTTTACGCCTATTACAGATATAGTAAACAAAAGCAATATCCATGCGATAAGCACAAAGGTACCATTGTAAACTTCTGGTTCGAAAAAAGAATATGCTTTAAAGAAGACGTGTCTTAAG
Organism: Ooceraea biroi; assembly: GCF_003672135.1. Classification (NCBI taxonomy): domain Eukaryota; kingdom Metazoa; phylum Arthropoda; class Insecta; order Hymenoptera; family Formicidae; genus Ooceraea; species Ooceraea biroi. The sequence goes on from NC_039510.1 coordinate 12,090,168, forward strand.
GATATGGCGGGGAACGTCATCGGTAGACTTAAGCTGATCCAACGAAGGACTTTTGGCATTCCTTCTACTGGCCACATAGCTCCTGTTAGTTATCGATTTAATATAAATTAATATAAATTTAATCAAATATATTAATAATTTTTTTCTAGGAAGACACTATATAGCACAAAGAAGAATTAAGGAAGATTTATCAATTATTAATCTAATAAAAATATAATATCTGTGTAATAATACATTAAATTAAAATAAACTTTCGAAATAGGAAAAGATAATAGTATTACCGCCTAGAAGTGTTAATGGAAGGAAACTTCCGGCCGATGCGAAATGCGCCATCACATGATCGTTACACAGAATAGAGAGGGAGAAACCTGAAAGAGAGAATGAAAATTACAATCAATAACTAATTTAATTACTTTACTAGAATATAACGCTATCATCAGTTTTCCGGTTAATATCTATACTTCTTTTGAGACATTATATAGGATACGCACCATACATCAATCCACACATACCGCTGAGAAATGTGATCAATATTACGGGAAATATCGATCCTTTACATTCTAGTCCCCATGCAAGAAAAGAGAGGCCCAATATCATTGCAGTATGAATGATTACAATTATTGTCTGACATAAAATATGAGACAGCAAGATTTCCCAAGTCTGGACACCTACCACATATTTATATATATATTTATCTAATCATCATAATAAAAGAAATGAAAAAATTAAAAGATAATTTTAAAAAATTAATTAATAAATATATGTGTGTGTGTGTGTGTGTGTGTGTGTGTGTGTGTGTGTGTGTGTGTGTGTGTGTGTATTACCTTGAACCAGACTTCGATACCAAACACCCTCTAGTCGATCTGTAACTATTAACGAGGTGGAGACTATGGTAGCGAGAACGAAGGCAAGTCTGGAGAAATAAAAATGACATAAGAAAAAAGTGTATATATGCTATATATTATTATTATATATTATTACATTTATTTTTTGAATTGCTTACGTTATTATATAGGCCGGTGCCATAAAGTCTGCATAAGCAGGATCCGACGTACCATAAATTGGATCTTCGAACTAGAGAGAATCCAGTTATTCTTTTATTTTTATCTTAAAATTTCACAATGTCTATCTTGTGACACAAGAGAAAGAGAGAGAGAGAGATGACAGTATATAAATTTTATAAAAAAATAAATTTTTATATTCACCCGAATAGGTACATTAGCCAATTTTGTCGAAAGTCTGCAATCTTTCATTACATCCTCATATATTGCGATGAAACGGTCGAACAATTTCTTTTTCATGTAATTTCCAACTTGACTATCTATAACAAAAACCATTCCAAATTTGATTTGCAACATTATTGAATAATCATTGATTAATTAACGCACAATTAGTTAGCATTAGCGAAATTCCAAATTTTAACTTCAATTTTTTCAGATCTCTTATTATGAGTATGTAATATTTAAAATGGCTTCTCCCGAATTTTTTAGTTTCTTAATATTGCGTACATAAGATATCCCGTATATTTGATATCCCGAGATATTTGGCAAACAGTTGAGACTGATTTCGTTTTAAAAGTATTTCTCTCTCATTTTGTCACTTCATAATCACCTATTAATTATTAAATTATAAAAAAATTAAATATTTGATTAATTATTATTACTGTCAGAATTTTATATAACTTTTATAAAGATGTGCAGATCAACAATTTGCACAAATAGTAGGTTATTCATGATGTATTATAATGTAACTGTATATATAAAACACTGTACATAATATGTAAATAATGTTTACACATACCAGCCATATCGAGAAAAATTTGAATCTCAGTAGCAATAAGATCGCTTTCCTCAGTAAAAGCAAAAGCTTCTAATCGCCTTTCCAGCGCCTTGGAGAAATTTTGATGAAAATGTATCATGCCAACGAGTTTTCCATCTTTCACATCAACAGTTGCTTCGGAAATGTTATTGTAATAATCCTAAAAGCAAAAATATTAATGGCAAGTACCTTTTTTTACTCCAAAAAGATCCTTGCACATGAAAAATATCAGTTTCATATAAATAATTTTTAAATAATTTTAACATTAACTTCTTGATAATGACAATTACTGGCCTTAATTTATATTGACAAATAAAATAGCAAATTATTAAAAAAGTAAAGAGTGTTTTAATTATTTTCGAGTTGTTATACCTGTGTCGCAATGGAGTTGCCAAGATCATGTAGGAATTTACAACTAAGATTACCGAAGTGACAAGTAAGCATTTCCTCGTCGTACCAAATATTGCCAAAATTGTTATTATAATCACAATTGCCAGCATCATCATTGATGACCCCGATTTCCAAGGTTTTTATATCCTTAGCGACTCCGATATAAAAAGTTGAGATTTGGACTATTGGAAAGATGACCGCAAAAGCTAAACCTCTATAATAAAGAAATATTTTTTACCATTATTAATATGTATTATATATGAGAATTGATAAAAAATTTACCTCAATTGTTTAGTGTTATGTGGGTTAATAGAATCTGATAGATTTCGGTGCATATATTTCTGTATATGATATATACATATATACATATATATATATATACATATATCACTTGCTTTATATAATATAATATTCGTTAATACAGAAGTATACACACCGACAATTGCGTTGATCAGTTTCTACTTGCTTATGTGATATTAATGTGTAGAGTAGAACTTTTAATTAGTAATTATCGTAATTTATTTAAAATATGCAATTTTGGAACGACTCAATACTGATAAAACGCTTACGATTGGATGCTTGGGATATTTTTTCATGAATAAATATATATCTGTTTTTGAAAAGATTATTTAATGGTAAATACTCACGTATAATAACGGAAAAATTGCATGCTATTTTTCATCATTAGAGCTTTAAACTTCTTCAATCGTGCAACTTTACGTTCTGGATTTGTTTTACGTTCTGAAGTTTTATCCTTAACAATTCAATTTAATATTGTAATAATAAAATAATATATTTATTTAATCATTTACACATTATGTTTTGGAACAATAAATTGTTTTATACATACCTCTATTTGGTCATAATTATTCTGGTTTAAAATATTACTTTCGGTGTCTTCTGGTTTAGATGTTTGGACTGTGAACGTTTCTGTGGCCATATTATTTTGTTGCGCACTCAATGTAAGAAACGCTTCCTCCAAAGATGAGCATTGACATTGTTGCAGTAATTGTTGCGGTGACGCCTCCGCTAGCAATTGGCCGTTTCTCATTAACCCAATCTGGATTAAATGTACATAGCTACTCTTGAGTATATTTGCAATATTTATTTTTTAGATTTCTATTATTGAGCACAATAACAGCTTTTTAAAGTTATATACATAATATTTGCTTAACAATTCTTTTATATGTACAAAATGTTAAAGAGAAGTTTCAATAGAAATTAATAACTAACTATTAAGTTGACTAAAAAATGTTCAACCGTTTAAATATTTTTTAGTTTCTACCCAATTTCTACCAGTTATTGACAATAGAAAATGATTAATGATGACAATTAACTGTAAAAATGATAGTGGATTTAATGGAGAAAATATAATTCGATGGAAACAAGTCTTACTTTGTCAGCATCCTTCGCCTCCTCGATATAATGCGTCGTGATAACAATAGTAACATTGTCCTCTTTTGTGAGTTTGATTAAGTGAGCCCAGATACTGCAAGGGAAAGTATTAAAATATTTTTCTATCATTCTTGATTCATCACATCTATAGAAAAGACAAAATCTACTTGCTTCTCCCTCAAAATTGGGTCCAGGCCCACAGTGGGTTCGTCCAAGATGAGGAGTTCAGGATTATGGAGCAACGCTGCGGCGAAGGAGACTCTTCTTTGTTGACCTCCGCTCATATTCTTCACGAAGCGATCATCCGGTGGCAGCTGCAGCAGTTTCGATAAGAACTCTTTCCTTGTTTCTTGAAAACAGTATGGAACAGTTGCAGCTAGCTTCATACCAATTTGTGCTGCGATTTTCTTTCTTGATGTTCTTACCGATCTCCTCATTTTGGAGTCCATTGATCATGCCGAAGTAATAGAAAGCATCGCGCACGGTAAACTCTCCGACCAAAGAGATTTCTTGCGGCATATAGCCCACTCGAGGTCCAGGGATGCCAGAATTCTTGCTGCCTGGAGTTCCTCCTAGGACCCAAATCTCTCCTTTGTTGAGATTTCGAACTCCAACGATACACGTCAAGAGTGTAGTCTTACCGCATCCGCTGGCGCCTAACAGGCCGTATCTGTTTGAGATAATAAGACAAAAAATTATTTACATTTAGCTGTGCTTGATTGTATCCAGTTATTGAGCATGAATGCATGAAACTGTTAACATCTCTTTTGGTACGAAGCAATTCTCCTTCCCCAAAATAACTCTTATATTTTCTTTTCTATATTCTCCTTCAAAATTCCCTTCTTGTGCCTAGTAGCAATTTATCCACATTTGCGCCTTATTGAAGAACGATAGCGTTTATGAGTTTCCTTGCAAACTATAATCGGTTTGTACGGATGGCAAATACGAATCGTTAATAAAGCGTTGGTCACGATCGTCGACAATCATAGGTCTCTGATCATTAAATTCGCGCGGATATAACAATTACTCATTGGCGAAAACGATTAGCGATCGACTATTAGTGAGCAGTGGTGCATAGGCAAGTGAAATCTGCATTTTTGAGAGTTTCTAAGAGCTTTATTTAAAAATTTATTTAAAAAATGTATTGTATGTTCTTAATATAATAAAACATATATAGTAATGTGTCTGTGTGTCGATATACATAATAACTACGATAATTACAAATTTTAACAATGATTAAGTTCCCCCAACAATTTTTCTTTTGAAGTATATAGAACTGATAATGAATGAACATTGTTGCAAAACATTTTGAAAGTGTCTTTTAAATATTTCGAAATCTATGGACGTATAAATATTATTATGAATAAGAAATGATCGAAGAACGACAAAATTGCATTCATGAAACTTCTTTTAGGCACCACTGAGCGATTCTTTGTTCTCGTTAGAAAGCACAAGATCGTGATATGGCTAACAACGGACGATATTGCCGTCTAGTGCAACACCATAAAATCATGTAACAAATCCACGACTTGTTTCAGTCTCGCAGCGAAATCATGATCATCAGCATAGCAATTTTGTTACTTGCAAGAAGAGCCTTCTCTTCCTTATTATTTCAAGAACCGATATCGTCATTTAATAAAGACACGGTGTCGATTAATCTGCATGCTAATAAATTGAGTGCAGATAATCTTAATGAGTTGTTTGGAAAATTTAGAGAAGCACTTTTAAGAGGACAAATCCACCTCATGATCGATATCGGAGAGAAAGGTGTTGATGTTCAACGGAAAATGATAGAGGTTGATGACAGCACTGATAATAAAGAAAATAACCTTGGTAAGTCGATTTCTTTGCACATATACATAGATAGCGAGATAAAACGAAATTCTTCTTATCGTTACTTCTAACAACGGTTTTGAAATGACTATATCACAACAGCGGATCATCCTATTAACTATTCTGTTTCATAGACTTTATCTTAGGTTTCAAACTATAGACTTATACTATAGACTTAGTTTAAGTCTATGTTTCAAACTTTCTCTGATTATGTAGCTTATGTAGCATAATTCAATTTTTATAATTATAGGTCGAATATAGAAGAATATAATCAAAATTTTAAAGTCAAATACTTTTTATATCTATATATATAAGCCAAATACCACTCACTCACTCACTCACTCACTCATCAACGTGAAATTTTAAGGGTATATTCCTACTATCACGTAGGTGCTCACTAAGGGAGGGTTTTCCGAAATTCCACCCCTAACGGGTGAGAAGGGGTAAAATGTGTTTTTATTTAATTCTACACATAAATATCGCGGGCGAAGCCGTGACGGGGGATGCTAGTTATTTAATATAATTTAAAAATTTAATTGGGTTTTAGAAATGGATCACCTCGATGACTTTGATAGAATGAGTGCAATAAATGCTGCAGAATTTGAGTACATACATATGGCGAATTATCCTATAAGCACAAGAAGACTTATGTTGAAGGAAATGGTTTGTAAAATTTGTGCTATTTCTCGATTTACTTATGTAGCATAGGAAGATTAGTAAAATTTAATTTTATAATTTAATTATATAATTTATAAAAAGATTAAGTATATAAAAAAAGATTAAATTTTATAGTAATTTCAATATATTATATAATATTTTCTAGTGTATGAAATATTTTTAGATATTATTAATTAATAATTGTATAATTTTGCGGGCAGGTTGATGATATCAGTAACATTTTGCGGCACATGACACTGATGCAAAAATATAACGTCAAAAACGAGAAGTTGATTTATCAGAATTTATTTCGTAAAGAAGGTTTACATCATAGAGTTCTTTCTATAGGACATCAAAATTCCCTGAATCTTAATCAAATACTTAAGCAACATGAATTTCCTCAGACCTTTTTCAATGACAAATTTGCCTTTCAAACGGGTAGGCAGGATTTAAACAGCGAGCTAAAGATATTCTTCGAGTATGCTAAGTCAGTTCAAGATAATTTGTTATGGTTAAGCAAATTACTTGATGCAAAACGTCATGAACTGCGTCACGTTTTCGATGACATCATAAGATGGAAACTCTTAAATTTACAGAAACAAGCACAATTTCTTTTAGAAAATTTAATTGAAAAAGAAAAACGTTCTATGAAAACGAAAAACAACAAGTATCATGATTTTCTAAAAGATAAAAGTATGAATACTGTCACAAATATTAAGAACATTGAGTTTGGAAAAGCAATAACATTAAATAAGAAAGATAAAGAAAATTTTAACAAAACTGATAAGGCAATATTATTGACCAAAGAAATTGAATCTAGTTTTAATGAGATTTATAATAAAACTCGGACAATGAATAAAAATATAATGAATAATCGGATTGCGCCTAAAACAGAAATGCAAATTTTGAGTTATTCTGAATTATTAAAAAATTTAAATAGACCTAATTCTAAACATAAGAATTTTGCCATCAAAGCTGATTCTGCCAATGAAGAATTTATAGTTGAGAAATTTACTGAAACTGCAGATAATCCAACTACTAATGATACTTATATTCAGAAAAAAGAAATATTTCACGATAAAAATTTTTTCACAATTAAAACTGGTTCCATTGATAAACGAATCTTTTTAAAAGAAATAATTCCAAAAGAATCGAGAACTTTTAAAAATAAATTAATCAACCTTGAAGATCGTCGGAACTGGTTTAGCCAATTGAAGAATATATCATCTTTACCAAGCAAAAACATAACCACTTTAACAAAGGATCAGAAACAAGTTGGAACAATGTTGCTCGAATCTTTAATGAGTAATATAACAAACATTCCGACAAGTCTTTCTCGAAGAACACTGCAATTCCTCGTCCCACGGAATAAAAATGAAGCTCAAAAACAAAAAGATTATCATTATATAATAAGGAAAAATAATGATACTAACTATCGCGGCGATACTAATCTAAAGCTACAGAGAAAAACGTCAACAATGGACGAGATTCTAGAAGCAGTAGATGGAATCTTGCCGACACGGAATCCGGCGAAGATGTCGGCAACAAAATTAAAACTACTTTCTGAATTATCTTGATATCAGATACATTGAAGAGAATCTTGCAAAATCGTTCAAGATCTTCTATATGATGATGATAAACTTACACGTGCATGATTGCAGCAATTAAACAGATGTTTAATGCATCAGTATTTCCATATTACCATTAAATTTTCAAATGTGCAAATAACTTTTTTTCATAAATAAGTAGGACAAAGATCAAAACATCGAGTTTTTGCTATTTGAGAATTAATTGCATATATGCAGATGTGTTCACGTACAAATATTACTTTAAAATGAAAAATAGATTAAGGTCGACTATCGCAAAGTAGTTATTTTATAAAAGCAAGAAATAATACAAATGATACAATGTAAAAATTCTATTGCGTTTTATACAGCTTTATTTTTCAATTTTCTCGCATAAAAATAATATTTTTATAATCTCAAAACCTGTAAAATGTGTCGAAAACTCTGACTTCTGTCCCACATATTCCGTACAACGGTAAAATAATCGTAAGATTGTAGAACTGTGAAATAAAATCCCGAAATAAAGATAATTTTTCAGCTGTCACGGCGGTTTTGACAGCCAAAATTATAAGATTTAATATCTCAATTTTAACACTGGCATATATCATTAAAATAAACTTTTCGACACATTTCGTATTTCTGAAGAGATAATATTGACTTCAGATTTATGTATTGTAGAAACAGTTGTATTTTTTACTGTTACGGAATAAAGCTATAGCAAAGATTGTCGTGTTGGCATTCGAGCTTTACGCCCCAGAGCATTTTGTCTTTATCTTTGAAAAAATAGTCGAGATAGCTGACTCTTAATTATTTTTCTTTCTTCTTATCTTAATAACTTCAACAATAGATCTAGCAAATGTTTGAAGCTATCAAAACGACAAAATATCATGAGTTATTTAGCGATTAAACAGATAAAACATTACAAAAATAAATATGCCAAATTTGTATAGAATTGTAAAAAGGGATTTTTCATCTAAAAATATGCGGTTACAAGACTATTTGATTATTGCGCTATACATATATTGCTCAATTAAGCGATTTGAACGATTTAAACGATTGGTGAATGTCTAAAGTGCGTGACGACAGTTTCAGGTCACTTCCAGCAGGCTGAAGGCTAAAGTAATTAATATTACAATCCAAAAGATATCGTGTGTAAAAATACGTCCTAAAGTAATAAAATAATAAATAATAAAGTGAATAATTTATTTAAAAATCTCTTATCCTTATTTATAAATTAATATGATTTTTGTTTTAAACATGCTTTTGGAATACACACGTTGTTTCCTGAAAGTTCTGTATCTATTAAAGCTGTTTCAAAATTTATATCATAGTTTTCTGAATATTATTTATTGTTACATGTTTCTAACGCACTTTTTTCTGAATATTTTTCCAACAACGTTTTTGAAAAATATGAATTTATAATTTTAAATGAAACGGTACTTTACGAAGAAAATGACAAACTTTTCATAGTAATTTCATAAATAGTAGTTACTCACATGGAACCCTTGGAAACGGTCATATCTAGGCCTTTGAGTATTAGCGTTTTCCGTTCGTAACCCTTCGTGGCATTTCTGACAACTACGGCCTCTTGCTGCACCATTTTACGAAATAACGAAGAATGTTCGTTCAACGACTGAACTGCAATACAATTTTTTTAAACGATTATTGTAAATTCTTAAATAATCTTGAAAATGTTCTCATGAAATAAAAATATAGAAATGGAACTTTCGTATTGTTTTGATTGCTTTTTAACAGAACTTAACGTACATGTGTTTTTTACAACAACTTTAATTGCGATTAATGTGATTATATGCAAATTTGGTATTATTATTATTTTGTCATTTATATTTTTATATTGCATATTAAAGGGATAGAACAGTAAAAACTAATTTTCTTCAAATGTAACAGGCAACAGTTTTCATGTAATAGATGTTTTTTTTAAATGTAATAAAGATATTCTTTAATATCACAATTAAACTGATAATAAAAATATAGGAATATATATTTAACAAAACAAGAAAACCGAAATGGTAAGGCACTATCATTATAATTATAATTTTCATATATTTCATAACCATTTGTCATTAAAAGGAATATTGAGATTTAGTAGTTGAAAGTTTACTCTTTCAACGTGATTTCTATAATACATGTAATTATTGAGTAATTAGTATGTTTACATGGTTGATTTGTGATTGTACAGAATTATCTTAATGGCGTTTTTCCGGTAGTCACGGTTGAAAAATTACCTAAACCAACAGAAATATCATCGTAAAATTATTTCTAAATAACTAATTTACTTAACAACAATGAAAAATTTGTGTATAAAAATTATATAATTTAAATTTTATAAAAAAATTATTTAAGATTACATTAGAGAGAGAGAGAGAGGGGGGAAGTTAGTTAATTTAATGAAATTTAGTTAGATCAAGTTAAGAGACAGAGAAAGAGAGATTTTTTATTATTTATTTTATATTTTATTATATTTATGGTTTTAAATTTGTTTATTTTGTTTTCCACATCGATATAGAAATTACTATATTACCAATAAAATTTGCGACTAAAATAGTTTCTTCACTTATTATAGAAATTCGATGTTTGCTATTTGTATAATTTTCACTATTTTCTGGTACTGTTTTTCATTTTAGTGTTTCGACAAGAAAGATTTTATCTGTCACTTCATGGAAATTAAGTAAAACAATTATTGTTGCACATATTAATATAACATATTTAATATAACATATTTTAGTCTCTCACAAATCAGTGCATTTAATAGATTGGTATATTTAACTCATAACTCAAAATTTCACATCTATGATGAATAACGAATGTGCTAATCATAAAAAAATAGGAAAATGTTAACACTTCTACACAGGGTGTTCTGTAAACATTAAAAAATTTACACTATTGCACTACTCACAATCAGATACTTGTAAAATATTAAATATTTTTAATAAAAATATGTACACTGTTTAAATATGTCACAGCTTCTATGCCACAAGTTTGCAGAAGAGATCGTTGATTTAGATATGCTTATCTAGACATGTTATTATTATAGATATTTTTCAATAACTTTTACGGAAGACACGTCTGAGATATACTTTTATACGTTCTCCAAACGTGTGACGACTGACGATTCTCTACGTAAGGATAGCTTTCTATAGGGAACCCCCACGCACGTACAAGCAAGACTAATAACAAATATTGCGCGTTTGCTAGTACATGTAGCAATTCAAAATGTTTTTTTCACCATATTCTTGCCCACATGTTTAGCTTTAGCTTTTCATAAATTGACTTTTTGTGTTGTGATTCAATGGATACTAGCTGTTGTAAATGTATGTTTATATAGTTTTTTTATTGATTAATCTGATAAAAAATTGTTTTGTATGTTGCTCGCCGACCTGTCCGTCGTTTCAATTCTGAATAGTGACTCAGCTTGAAACGTTTATCATCCTTCTTCAACGAATTTTAGTTTTTTCATATGTGTAGGCACAGTCCACAGATCGATATTTACTTCGATTAACAGATCTAGAAATATATGACATGCTATTAGTTGCAATGTTTAATCATGTACATCTTCTATGCAATTTGTAATATTCAAAGATAGTATATCATCGTTTAATTTATTAGTGAAGTACATGTTCAATTTCTGCTTCTTGTTTGTTTGTCATTTAATTATTTACCTAATTTTCTTAATTATTAATCTTGAAAAGATATGTGTAAAATTAAAAGTTAGAATAAAATATTATACCCCAGCAAACATTTTGGTTGTGGGATGTTGCCAAATGAGAAACAAATGTCAGCGGAACTATAATGCCAAAGCCAGAGCCTACTGTGTCCTCAGTTGGTCTCCAATGTGAACCAAATCTGACGAACATATTCCACAGTCAAATTGACGACAACATTAGAGCAGATCTGACAATAGAACGGTGAAAATGTTGCATATTGACGGAAGTGTGCTAACAGAATTGCAATAAAGTATGTTAACAAAGTATATTTTCCATTTGCGACCTTCCGGCAAACATAATTTGTTGCCCCATTTGTAATTGCAGAAAATGTTTGCTGGGACTTTATATTCCTTTTCCGCGATATCAATCGATTCTCTAACTACTTACTGCGCACTTTGCATATAGTATGATTATCATTAAGGGAATTGAAATAATCAAAGTTTGATGATATTAAATAGTGAAATGTTTTGATCGTACATATCACAACGTATTGTACAATGGATAAAAGAAGCGCATTTAAATACTTTATTCTTTCTCTAATTAATTAATTTACATAAATGACGTGCGTACACCTATGTATCATACAAAATCACAAACCCACCGATAATAATTTTGAGGCCAGCTTCTGTTAACATTTAAAGACAAAAATTCTAAACGGAAATGTTGATAATACTTTTTAAATGAGAAGCAATTGTAGTTACGACAAAGCTAAAATTTCGCGGATTCAAGGATATCGAAATATTATGCAACATAAGAACTGCACGAAACAGAACTTCCGTGACAATATTGAAATTATCATATAAAAATAGGCATTAATTAATCATTTCATGAATAAAATTTCTTGTTTTGCATATTTTTTACATATACAACACATTTATACGTAATTATAAATAAGAATTACGTATGTTGTTCCGCCAGAATAATCAATAACAAAATCGTTTAAACAACCAAACTGGCAATTTATTTGTAAAATCACGACGTTTCGATCACAAATTTGGTCCTTCTCAAGTGAATGACAATAATAAAAATGAAAGTTCTTTTCTGTATATATAAAAAAATTAAAATAAAATAAAAGGTAAGAAATCATTAGCTCAGGTACAACTGTAAAATTACTAAAACTATTTACTTCGATCAAAGTTTCTGATCCATATCAAGTGTTTAACGCAAAAGAGTATTTCAACTAAATCTCATTCTAAAACATTATTTTTATTTTTATTTTGTAACAAATTTGTGACTTTATTATGTTTTAGAATGAGCTTTAGTTGAAATACTCTTTTGCGTTAAACACTTGATAAGGATCAGAAACTTTGATCGAAACGTTGTGTTCTTACTTTTTAAATAAACTGCCAGTCTGGTCGTCAAGAGCTTTTAGTTATTTGGATTTCCTGGCGTTATATATCATACAATAATAAATTGTTAAATTTAAAATATGAAAAATAATTTATTTTAGATACCTATATATAATATTTTAAATATATAAACATATATATTTATATAATAATTTTTATATATTGTATATATTGTTTATATATATGTAGGTATATGTATATATTTATTATATACATATTTTTAGTATATAGATATGTTTGTATTCTACGCGACGATGCCCCCTTTGTTAGACTGGCGCAGTGACGGTATTGCTTCTCACGGCGCTCGGTCGCTAACACGCGCTTGGAGTGGGGAAAACGGCACCGTGATCCGGTCTCTGGTAATTATAAATGTTAAATACATAACTTAAAGTTAAATATAGTCAGATGTATATGCTGTATGACATTTCGACGTACATGAGTTTGTGAAATTTTTTGCTTTTGTATTCATATATTCATGAATTATAATCGTTTCCCATCTACAAAGTCTTTCTCTCTTCATCTATTGTGTAGCCTTGCGCGTGATATTTTTATCTTAGAATCACTTAAAATTATTATCGATGATTTTTAGACATTCTGTATATGTAAACTATATATAAAGTGCATGCATAAAAGTAGCTATGTTACATAATATAAATAACTATACACACATATAAATATAAAAAAATATTAATATTATATCATTTATTTCTCATTGCATAAAGATATTATGTATTATGCACATTCTATATTTCTTGTATGAAGAACAAAACAATAACATTGAGAAAATAACTAATTTTCATACTTACGCACGTTCAACATTGACGCAGAACAAGGTAAAAACAATTAGCTAAACATGAATCTTTCATTCTGATGTATTACTCTGTATCTGCTTCACTATATCTATGTGGTCAATATATGATTATGCATTTGAATTTGCGCATTGTCGTTTTACAGGAATTATCATTATAGATTTAATTCTTTATTCTTCTGCTATGACTTTGACATTTTTGTATAAAGAGTTTTAATTCTATAAATGATCTCTGCAGAATATTATATATTATCAGCTGTTAGAATCATTAGCTACTTCATAATTAAAACAGTACAATCACGTCTTCTGTTAAAATAATATTGTAAAAACATATGTTTGTATACTTGTATACTATTTTCCTGCATTAGTTGGATATATCATGTGTGACAGAAGAATAGACAGCAAGTAATGAAATATGCATCTATACTTCAACAGTGAAATGTATTGCACAGATAAATAATAACGGGAGAAAAGAACGGCGAGAAAGTTGCCAAAAGAAAAACAATAATTACTGGCTTATTAGATCGAATTTTTCGATTGTAAAAATATTACAACTTTTAACGTCATAAAAAAATAATTCATGTGAAACTTATGAAAATCGACTGGTAATCGACGAACGTTCTGCGTCACTGTTAAACGTGTTCCGCAGCAAGAAATCTAGTACGCGGGTTATCTACCGTTAAGACTCTCTCATCTCACTTGAAAATAACTGTATAGACAAGATGCATTAAGAGCATCTTGTGATATGGATGTACAAAGGCGCTTCTTTGAATTGATATATTTACTATCAATAGTTGGATATCAAGTCGAATAAAATTTTGATGTAAAAGATAAACTAAATACTTTTTTTAGTAGAAATTAGTTTAAGAAAATCTTAGATTTTATTTAATAGATCTAATAAAAATTTATAGAAATATGACATAATTTTTTATTTAAATAATTTAATTTAAAATAATATATTTAATTAAATAAATTAGTAAACTTTTATTACATGCGCGCGCGCGTGTGTGTATGTGAGGGAGCATATAATTATTGAATAATTAAGAGTAACTTTTATGAAATACATATAATACATATTTATTAAACATTTCTTTACTGATGTAAATAAGAAAACTGATTATGTCATTTAATTTTCTTATAGAAATTTTTCTATAAATCTTATAGAAATTATTTTTTAATTCTTTGTGTATAGGCGTAATATCTAATTTATATATAAACAATTAATTAGTAATTAATTTCTCTATGTGATATATAAATAATTAATAATTCTGATCAAATAATTCGGAATTTAATTGTCACATATACTAAACTTTTAAAAATGGTATTGACATTATATAGAAAAATTATTAAGCATTAGTTTTGATAAAAAGCAGAACATCAAAATAATATATTAAATAATATATTAAATAAAATATATACAATATAATAATATATTACTTATATAATAATATATTGGAAACGGAATTGATTTCTTTTACTCATATTTATTGCGTTGTTACTTTCATGAAGAAACTGCGGTTATTACAAAAGTATCAATATTTTACATGTGATAAAATATCATATATCTAATTTAATGTTTATTAAAAATTATATTTTATTAGATTATAATTTGTCATTATTATATAGTACTATATTATCAGCATTTTTACATACATTGCATCTTTAACTTTCCTCAGTAAGAGCGAAATATTTTATTAATCACCTTCCGTATTTTTCATCGTATTCTTTTGGACTACGATGACAAGCAACTGATCTCCATGATTATACAATGATAATATTCATTGATTACTAAATACTAATTACCATTTACGATCTTCGCTCTTATGTCATTTGTACGATAACAAGTTATATTGCTGTCGAAATAAGGATTTGTTAACAATCTATCTTGCAATCTATTCTGCAATGTAGTAACGGAACATTTGAAAAATCAAAGCACTTTCACGCTACACAAGATTATTCTTATCCACGTTCACTACTTTCGATCTAATAAGCCAGTAATTATTGTTTTTCTTTTGGCAACTTTCTCGCCGTTCTTTTCTCCCGTTATTATTTATCTGTGCAATACATTTCACCGTATGAAGTACAGATGCATATTTCATTGCTTGCTGTCTATTCTTCTGTCATACATGTTCCAACTAATGCGGGCAAATAGTATACGAGTATACAAACATATGTAATAAATCATCTTTTTTTAGGAAAAATAACGTTTTTTAGGGAAAACGAAAACAATGTCTAAAAAAATAGTTTTATTATAAACCATATTAAGTCGCTGACAATGTCATAAAGTGTCCTATTTCATTGATGTAAAAACGCACATATTTTGTCAGTAATATATAGAACGTATATATTATTTACGAATTCTATTCTAAAACTTGTTTTACGTATGATGGAAGGAGTTGTTTCGTCAGTGATGTAAAAACGTACATATTGTCAGTGATATAAACGTATTATTAATTATTTACGAATCCTATTCTACAATGTGTTTTACGTATGATGGATGCAGTTGTTACCTTGTCTCGGTGCCATTGACTGATGATGATGTATTCGATTTCACAATGTGGGAAACTTTAATTATGTTTAAATATTCTATGTCCCCTAGTATTTTGAAGTTACAATATTATTCACTTGATGTGTTCAAATTTTTGAGAATAGTTCTCTCCAAAGAAATGAGTTTTCTTATATCCATTGATGATAATAAAACAAAAACTAATTTTGTGTAAAATCTGGCTGATCTTTTTAGTATTTATTTTAAAAAATACGTTAGTATCATGTACTACTATTTAACGTTTTTTTTTTAATTATATTTCTGGTTCGTTGACCTCTTCTATTGCAAGAGCTGAAAGATTTTGATAGTGATTATCTATTGAGCATTGATAAACAGTTTTCGAATGCGAAGATGATTAGAATTATAAGTACTTTATTGACCCGATTTCGGTGTAACAAAGAGAAAGAGGAATTTCATGCAAAATGTGAAGAAATATGGTGAATAAATGTGATAATTAAAAATAGGGTTATCCTTTTGGCTCCACTTCCGACATTAACACTTTTCTGAACAGCTGCTTTCTCCATGCACAATTTTGAATGTTTTAATCTCTCACTTTATAAAATTTTAAAACAACTTTCATAACAATGTCCATAAGTTTCATCGCGAAGTTTGAAACGGAATTATTAATGAATATGACAGATTTCACAGAACACCAAAATGATTTTGTTAACAATGTTAGCACAGTTTTAGAAGAGATAAACCGCATTACATACAGGGTGACTTTACAGCATGACTGACCGAGCACTCCTTCTATCATGCTGACCCGGCAAAGACTGCGTTGGCCTCGTTTCAGTGATGTACTAGATTCACTCGGAATGCTGGTTACACGCTGTATGGGGGATTTTTGATTCAAAGAATCCTGTCTAAGCGTTTAATTGCGGTTGCTTGTAAATCTTACATAAATAATTTGCAACTAAAAGAGAATCTTCCTGAAATATCATTGAAAAGATCCGTAAAAATTTTATTTATGATTCTTAAAATTAAAAGTAATTTTTGTGATATCATGTTGATTAGACGTAGAAAATTTTTGGCGAGACGAACAAATAAAAAATTAGAAGCATGCCTTCTGTTTTCTATGAATGTTTATATATATTTATCCATTTATGTCGGATATTTATTAAAATTTTTCTAAACGTGATTTCTCTCTCTGTGTTATAACAATTTTTATGGCTTAGTAACTATGGTACAGCTTGATAAAATGATTACATGTAGAATCGTGCTATCATCTTCTTCGAATATGCTTATAGATACTTTCTTTTTTGTCATTTAAATATAAAGTAACTTGCCCAAAGTTTTTTATTTTTATTGCGGTATGTATAAAAGTAGAAATGAATTGATTTTTACGCACCTATAAACAGGCAACCAGATATACTATTTTGTATCTATGTAAAAGTAAGTATAGGCACCTCATATTTTATTGTGTGATTTTAATTTATTTGATTAATATGTATAATGTAAATATTATAGCCTTTATTATTCTCTATGTGTATCATATTTAATGCATAAAAACTACATTCAATAAGTTTTGAAATTTTTAAAAACTTTTACATTCTTTTTGATGTACGAGTTCTGTTAGTCACATTTTTATCGACAGATGTTAAGGATAATAACTGTAATATTTGCTATTAAAAAATTGCCCTTTTGATAAAGAAGATGAAGTAAAAGTATTATCATAGACATAATAAGAATAGACTGAGTATGAGACGCGAAACCTAAAAATCAGGTAGAAAGAAACGGAAAGTAGGTGCCGTGTGTATCTTTCTCTTTCGGTTACATTCCACTCTTCTTTTGTTAGAGGAAGAAAGCTACACAGAACCTTCTTTCTGTACTTTTCCACCTGATCTTCATTGTCAAGTAGGAAATATGCTCGATCTATTCTTACTATAAGTATTATAAAAGAATTTAGCGCTATGTTAATTGTTTTAGAGATTCTTAAATTATTTTTGAAATTATTAAAAATGTTTTGTGATACATTGTGATATTATATACGATATTATGTATTATATTATTTATTGACTTTATTATTTATTATAACATTCCATAATATCAAAATAAAAATTAACATAATATATTAATTATTGTTATCTAGTTATTACATTACTTTAAAAGCATCAAATTTTTTTATCACAATGTTTTGTCAAATTTGTTTCAAAAATATATATTCTGTTGTATATATATATTATTAAGTAAAGATAACTATAAATCATTTTTCCAATTTCAATATCTAAATTCTGCTTTCATGCTTTTTTCTTAAATGCATATGTATATTTAAATGCATAGTATCAGGAGTTTAATAATGTTTATAATACTTGTTAAATTTAAAAGAATAGGAGTTTAAAGAAATATAATAAGATTTTTTCAAATTCTAATGCTGTGCTACTAATACTCTCAAACTTATGAAGATAACTGTTTTCTGTGAAATATGTACTTTCTTGCAGTGATTAAAATTGGTAACTTGAAACGAAAACTGGTTTTACGTAATGTCTGGTCGACCTTGTCTCTGTTTGGAAACGTGTCAGTGTCATTGTTCAAAAAAAACTTGATTAACGTTGCAAATTATTATACATATTATCATCACGTAAGTTCAGTATGGCGTTTCAGATAAAAACTTACACGTTTCCACTGATTAAAAAAGCGCAGTTTAGAATTTATAATCGATTATTCAATTAATTGGAAAACACAGTACAAGTTTCACAGCGTATTTCTAAGAACATAAAAAATGTAATTAACTCTTCAAAATTATTGCATCTCTGGAACATTTCTTTTGTGCACTATTTCTACACAAAATCAAATTATTATTATTATCAAATTATGTAATGATTATCAGAAAAAATGTACAGTGCTGGCAAAAAGTTCCGGAACGGTTAAAAATCTTGGAACATAATGATTTAGTGGAAAAATGTTTCAAACAAAAAGTATAGGGCTTAAAAAAATCTATTAGATGATGATATATATTTGACCTTGGTATGACCTTGGAAAGCCCGGTCATGGTCAACATAAAAATCTTAAATGGAAACCCCTATTTTTTATTACATATTCTTGTAGCTTAGCTCGAGAGCTTTTCGAAACGCTATAATAAATTTTTTTTCTCTTACGTACTTTTTGACTTATAAGGCTTGAAGGTTACACAGTACCGCCGGCATTAGAATTACCCAAGGTGTACCGCGTGGAGGTTGCACGGTCGGATTTACACCTCTTGTGTGTGTGTGTGTATGAGTGTGCGTGCGTGTGCGTACGTGTGCGTGTATGAGTGTGTGTGTGTGTGCGCGCGCACGCGTGTGTGTTCTTCATAAAACTAACTTCACAAAAATAGTTTATACTCGTATGTACGAACAACGGCATTAATGCCGTCCGAAATACCGTGTGACGCACATAAGAGCGGGTCACTTATAAATTCCGGTATAGGTGAGGTGTTCCGATAACTATTTGTCTCGGAACCTCACCTAACCGGCATTTGTAAGCGACCCGATCTTATGTGCGATCACACGTATTTTCGGACGGCATTAATGCCGTTGTTCGTACATACGAGTATAAACTATTTTTGTGAAGTTAGTTTTATGAAGAACACACACGCGTGCGCGCGCACACACACACACACACTCATACACGCACACGTACGCACACGCACGCACACTCATACACACACACACACAAGAGGTGTAAATCCGACCGTGCAACCTCCACGCGGTACACCTTGGGTAATTCTAATGCCGGCGGTACTGTGTAACCTTCAAGCCTTATAAGTCAAAAAGTACGTAAGAGAAAAAAAATTTATTATAGCGTTTCGAAAAGCTCTCGAGCTAAGCTACAAGAATATGTAATAAAAAATAGGGGTTTCCATTTAAGATTTTTATGTTGACCATGATCGGGCTTTCCAAGGTCATACCAAGGTCAAATATATATCATCATCTAATAGATTTTTTTAAGCCCTATACTTTTTGTTTGAAACATTTTTCCACTAAATCATTATGTTCCAAGATTTTTAACCGTTCCGGAACTTTTTGCCAGCACTGTATGTAATTATTTTAATGTTCAAAAGCATTAAAGTTATTCACTTATCTGTATCACTATCAACAACTTAAATCGTTGCAATTTAGTTATGGTATTGTGATCAATTCAGCTTTATTAACATTTTTATAATTATTTTATAATTGTACGCGGACGTATCTCCAAGAATACCTCTCAAAGTCTTTGATATAAAAACGACATTTACACGTAACGATTTAATATATCTAGTAAAGTAAAATGGTAGCAATATATGCTGATAGATCAACAACAAAGTTAATAACTTGTTAATAACCGAACAATGAGCGCCGATTAAAATCTTTTGATGGATACTCAGTGAGTGATGTCTTTGACAACATATCTCAAAGACAAGTGCTTGAAGCAGGGTCCCTTATACGGAATAATTATCCCGGACAAGTGAGCGAGTATGTGAGGGAGAGTGAGGGAGAGACAAGTCTCTCCCTCGCACCCCGTCCCCACACAATTCTAATCCATCCCATCCTTAATCTTATCTAATATTTATTTAAACGAAATATATAATAAGAAAAACATACCACAAATATCCATGATCTCTTGCGTAAATGTCTTTTTTCAAATTTCCTCCGACTAATTTTACATTTATCAATTTCTACAATTATTCCAGCAAGTAATCCTTCTGTTTCAAATCGCTTTAAGAACTATCAATGGTACAAACTTTTCTGCAGTGTAAAAATCTGTCTATTAAATACGTTTGTACACAACGCTCATCATGGGCCAACTGATTTAAAATGTTCAAAATAAGTCACAAGTGACGTAAACAACACGCTCTAATTGGCACGATCATAATAGTATACGTCAAGAAAACGTCATCGCCAACGTCATGTTATTAATACATGACGTATATCATTAACGAATAAATATTTTAATACATAGAAATATATTTATTAATACAAATAAGTGTTTTTTTCAAAATACTTGGCGCTGCTAAACCGAATCATTATGTTAATTGCCTCGTTCTCTTTCTTTCTCTCTTGTGAATGCGTGCATGTGTGTGTATGTGTGTGACATTAGAATTAAGCACAGAATAAGTTTAACTACATTTGTATATATATGTATTTCAGCGAGGTGTTATGTAATTTAGAGTTTAAGGAAATTATTGTAATCTTTAGATTATTTCAATACTAAGACAATTTTTGATTCGGTTTAGCAGCGCCAAGTATTTTGAAAAAAACACTTATTTGTATTAATAAATATATTTCTATGTATTAAAATATTTATTCGTATAAAAATATCTGCTTAATATTATTATGTCCTTTATTTTTTAATATCAAAGGCTAGTATTCATAGTCCATTCTTATTTCCAGACGATCTGAAGTAATGTCTTAAGATGCTAATACGACTGTGTGATTGGTTTCAAATATCTTATAATTGTACTTAAGATGGTCTTAAATCAGAATCAACAATGAATATCGGCCAAAAGGTAATAATAAAGTAATAGATTTTCTGGTTTGCATAAATACCCATTGTAGTTGGCGCAATTTGTTCATATCATTAGTTTTGTAGAGTAATTTTTTGAAAGAACTTCAGGCGCGTATACTTGGCGCTATTTTGTACCTTTTTTTAAAAAGGTAATTTTGTTGTGATTTCACACATTTTGTAGTGTAAAGTGTGTTATTCTTTTTTATAATATATGAGGAGATAAAAGCCATAGTCCTGTCAGTCAAGGTTTTTAAAAGTATTAACTTACATGTTTCCTATTCTAAAAAAAGGCGTGTTAACTTCGTGAAGTTCTTTTTTATCGAATATTGAGGCCTCTTTTCCGCGACGCTGATTGGTTCTCTCGCTTGGCTCGAACTTCGTGTGGCTTGAACTTTGTGTTGCAAATGTCAGAATGTCATAATATTAATATTGAAAAATAAAATAGCACGTAGCGCGCACCTGTGTTGCTAGTCCTATTCTAAAAGAGGCGTGTTAACTTCGTGAAGTTCTTTTTTATCGAATAGTTGAGGCCTCCTTTCCGCGATGCTGATTGGTTCTCTCGCTTGGCTCGAACTTCGTGTGACTTGAACTTCGTGTTGCGAATGTCAGAATGTCATAGTGGCTGTCAGTGCGGTTATATTGACAATTTTATTTATTATTTCTTAGGAACGTGAAAACGGCAGCTGTCAATTCTGTCAAATTTGTATATTGACGAAACACGATGAAATAAATATAACACCTTTAACGCCTTTTTTAGAATAGGATTTGTGGTATTTATTATATAATAAATAATAGATGAATAATATTATTCCAAAACATTATTAATATTGAAAAATAAAATAGCGCACGCATAGCACTCGCTCTCTCGCCCTCTCGCTCTCTCATTCTCTATCGTCATCGACGTGGTGCAACGTCGTCGTCGTCGTCGTCGTCGCAGCTTCAAGTGTTTCAGAACATTTTCTATCCCTTTACTTTGAAGCATCTGAAGCATCAACTGGACCGCAGCCCGCGTCGTACATCTCTGGCGCACGCGAGAAAACCGATATTAGCTGCTGCCATCTAGTTCAAAAGAACGAACTGTACAAACGACGATGACGACGATAATAATAACGATGATGACATTTCTTAAGTGAAATTTGCCAATTTCAGACTTTGCATCGCCATATTTCCGCTCGTAGGGCACGTAGAAGAAAAATAAAAACACTTTTATTACATAATTCGATCCCAAGCTATCCATTTGAGCCTACTCTGAACTTGATCCGTTCAGCGGTTATTGAGATCTAATAATCTGAGTATCTGCGAAAGCGTCGCTTCGCGTAATAGTACACGGTCGGTCTCGCTGCGCATATACTTGGTGTGAGACACTACCGTGTCTCTTGATATACGAAAAATATAAAGAATTGTTTAAAAAGTGTCAAAGAAAAACGTCATCGCAATGTTATTAATACATGACGTATATCATTATATACGAAAAATATAAAGAATTGTTTAAAAAGTGTCAACTTTCGAGTCAACTTTCGAACCAAAAATTCTCTATATTTATTTTTTTACCTAAAAAGAACCTATTTTATCTAAAAAGAACTTATGTACCAAATTTGAGCTAAATCAGAACATAAACGTTTTCGGAAGTTTCGCCGAAAAAATGTTTAAAAAGT
Source organism: Ooceraea biroi (assembly GCF_003672135.1). Lineage (NCBI taxonomy): Eukaryota > Metazoa > Arthropoda > Insecta > Hymenoptera > Formicidae > Ooceraea > Ooceraea biroi. The sequence goes on from NC_039510.1 coordinate 12,113,371, forward strand.
ATCTTAACATTCGAATTCCAAAAATCCTTCTGTACACTTCTTTTTTATCTAAAAAAACCTATTTATAAAATATTTATTTGAGATAAATCGGAGCATGGACGTTTTCGAAAGAAAATAGCCCAACTTTCTTAGATCGGGAGAGATGGCCAAGGTTTTTGCATTCCTAAAAACATTTTTGTGAAGATTTTATATAAATATATAGTTCTAGAAATAATGTTTCATAAAAGAAATAATTAAAATAATACTAATTTACTTTTTTAATATATATATATATATATAATTGTTTGAAAAATAGGGTATGTTTTTAGCAATCAGAAAAGCCTATGGCTATCTATCATAAACTTACCTATATATTAAATGGTAGATTCTGCTCGATTACTGCTTGTACTTTGTTGCCACATTCTATTATCGAGTCTTGGTACACTTATTTGGTATTCTGCTAATAAAATTTGTGATAACATATTCTAAAACCTTTTCTCGTAGATTTGGCTGACTGAGTAAATAATTCTTAATTTTTTGTGATCAATATAATATTAGTCATTCCAGTATTGCATAATACTCAAACACGTGCTTACAATACGAATAGTTTTTTTCTTCTTTTTCTTCTTTACTACAAGACATTCCGAAGAGATGTTCTCGGGGTCAACAGCAATGAACATTCTCGGTTATATATATACACAGTGACATTATGACTGCAATTAAAAGTGTAAGGCAATAATCAAACACTATAAAAACAATGAATAATAATGCACTTATAGCAAAACAAACAAAGGAGAGAAATGTTTCTAAATAAATGTTTTAGTTATATTCTTTTGTTCTGTTAAACATTTCTTATTCAAATTATTTTGATTGAAGCAGTACATGCGCACAAAATATAATATTCTATATTTTATTATTCATTATCTACAATATATAAGATATTGCGGTCTAACGCGTTTAAATTCAAAATACTTCAAATAATTTAACAAAACTTAAATAGTATAGCAAATAAATGTATAGCATTTTTAAAGAATCTTATAATTTAAATATTCTTATATTATCTAAGAATAAAGATATGAGTTAATGCATCTACTACGCATACCATGCATATACTTTGCGTTCATAGCCGAGTATATATTACCAAGACATCAAATATTGAACGAAGCCATGCACATGCATCATCTACTTGAAATATCCATACGCAGTTCGCTTGACTGATATGTGTTTATTTTTCGTTTTGTGAGATACCTGTATAGGCTGAAAATCTTACATATAAAGTAAACTATGTTAAGTAAAGTTTTAGATACTTATAAACCGTATACACAAAAAGTATCAACAAAAAAGATATTCAATCGATTTAATTTTACATTAAAAATTGTGATTTCGAAATATCTTTGTTCATAGATATTACAGAATTATAATAATATAATAATTTACATTTTTCATGAATATATATAAAAATTTTAATCCTGGATTATCTTATGCGTTTCTATACTATCCTTCAGCATACTATTAGTTTCAGGTTATAATTAAATGAGTTGCTCCTCTCCAACAAAACATCTCGATGCTATCGTCATTGTTCAAAAAAAAGAAAAAATGGCGAATAAACAAGAAATCTTTAAAAAGATGATCGCCTTGACAAACTTAACATTTATAACATTGTTACCTCTATTTATTAACAATTGAGATTATTACAATGATATCTACTATGAATAAGATTTTTATCATTTTTATTTGTTAATATAAAATTATGTTTCAGAATTAAATTCTTTTAGTATGAATAAAAACATATATGGATAAATAAAACTAATTATCGAAGAGAGAGATTATCACTTTTTATATTTTAAATTATTATTATTTACTTTTGATGATTCTTATTATTTACTCTTTATTATGTATTATTTGCATTATTATATTAGATACTTATTTCTTTTTTAATTTAGCTTTCTTTAATTTTTATATTTTTTTATCTATTCTTTAATATACTTCTTAAATAGATATATTTTACGCTGAATTTTTATTTTATTTTACAGTTTTATAAGAATTACGCTGATATACATATTACATATATATATATATATATATATATATATATATATATATGTTTGTAAGTTTATAAACTTCGCAATACATATATCAGTATGCTGATTCCCTAACTTTTAACGACAAAATCGTTATCATTATGTGTTGTTGTGCCGCTATTTTTTTATACGTTTTATGTGCGTAACGACAGCGACATCATCGTTACGAAGTTAGGGAATCGGCATACCGAACACCGTTCCGGTTTCTAATCAAATTTCACTTGCATTTGGTAATATTACAGCAAAAGCGCTAAATTACACTTTATGTTGCGCTAATTATTAGTTAATCGGAAGCCGCTTATAAGTTTTAAGTAGATTATAAGTTTTCCCCATCAAAATTGAGATCAGCATATATTTTTAACTTCTTTTATTATTAATTAATAAACTAAAGTCAATGTCAATAATGTCATGTGTCTTAAAGCTTTTAATAAAATTTGCTATGTATTATCTTATTGTATCATTTTTATCGCAATACTTAAAAAAGTAAATATAAAAATAAATAATACACAAAAGTTGTTAAAGATTATTAAGTATATTATTCATTGTTTTATAGATATAAACTTTGGTTACAAAAATATGGAAAAATTAATATTTAAGCTAAAAATCCTGTTTATGTAAGTTATACATATACATCGTTCCGTAAATAGAATTCATTTTTAATTAAAGCAATAGACTTGACAATCAAGAATTTATTTTTCACCTTGAATTTACATGTTTTAAAAATGAATATTGCGTGTCACAAAGTCTCTGACAGACTTTAACACTTTGATTGCCACGTCATACATATCTGTATGATGCGTTAATTTCCTCTGACAATAAAACGTTTATGAATTCATGTGTTCATGTGTTTATGGATTTTTTACTTACAATTAGTCAGTTGTAAGAATATGTGATGTATAGAAACAATTAAATTATTTGCTAAATTGAGTAAAAGCTAACTTATTTATACAAAGTGAATTTAACTCAATTTTCGCGTGGTAGTCAAAGAACTAATTATTTTAAAAAGTTTATTAGTAAAATTAAAATGGTAAGAGATTGTATTGTGTCGAGCATTTATATCTTCTAGAAATATTAAAGCAGCGTGTTTACTGCGTACATATATTTTTTACATACATGTGACTTGAGGAATAGGTCGATATTTGTACCACATGACGCAACGAGTTTTTCCGCCTTTCTCGGTTTTATAAGAATCAATAAGAAATTATTTAATATTGAAAAGAACGTATTCATTTCCATATTTTTTAACACTTTGTTTCTTATAAATAATATTATGTTTTAAGAAGATAAGAATGTTTTAGTTTCATGGAATAACTCTTTATAGTAAACATTCTTTAATAATCAAATTTGTTTTCGTATCATTATTATTATCGTTATTAATTTTACTTAATTTTTAATTTTATTATTTTATTATCTTAAATTTAATTGTGAAAAACTGCAGTGCGGTGATTTCTTTGTTTGAGATGTATCATTTTCTCCCGCAATTCGCTATCTCCTGTATGACTAAACAAGAATTGTAATAAGAGCAAAAGATAACATCTGGTAATATCCTCTGCTTGAGCAGACCGGTTTTGAAATGTTTTTACCTTGAAGAGAAGATGTAGAGCGTCACTGTGGGGAATAATTTCATATTATAATCTCAGCATCCTTCAGTAAAACATTTCATGTATTTCTAAAAGATTTCATGTATACACATACGCTCTTTAAATATTTTTCAATGCAGAAAGTATGGTATCGCAATATAGACAATCTTTTGAACTTGAAAATATTTCTTTAAACAGCTCTGCCGTTGTTCCACGATCTAAAGCTGCACTAATACCTTTGAACATTTCCGCAAACAGTTCAGGATTTGTTTGAGCGCCATTACAGAAGTGCAAAGCTTGCCCCCTCTAAGTCTCTTTTACTCAAAACGGATGATTGCACAAGCGACGTTTGATTGTCCGTAGAGGCCTGACTGCCCCAAGCCGAGCCAGTTCTTACCGAGCCTCGTCGCGACCAAGCGGTCACTCTTACTCTCGTACGGCCTCTCGATTTTCTGGTTGCACTTTTAAGTCTGATTCTTCGTCGGTGTGCTTTTGAATAGGAAATACGCGAAATCGGCATATCGTGATTGGTGTATAATATTTTCATGTCGCTCTGGAGTATCTCAGAAATATTTGAGATTCTTTATGACACAATTTTGCGTAAATTTTCAATTCTTTTGGAGTTTTGAAAAATTTGAAGAAAAGTTTAAGAAAACAGTGTGTGATTAATTAATTGTGATTAATTTTGTTAATTAATTGAAGAATATAAAACAATGTGAGCAGGTCGGAAGCTGAGTTCCCTCGCAATGGACTTTTATGAGCAAAGTATTTTGGAATTTATCCTTTGAATAATGAAACTTGCTGTTTCTTTTTACGTGCAAACCGTTATAAGATTCATAAGTTTTCTTTGTCAACAAGTTTTTTTAATAATAGCAAAGTAGACATTTGTGTTAAGGTCGTTTCTTTTGACGACATTATTTTGAAAAAATTAGATTTTCTTTAGTTAAATGTATGCGAATCAATCTTCCAAAATACTGTAATGCAACATTTAATTTTTTGTTTCTCTAATTAATGCTGAATGTTTTGAGAATTCATAGAAAAAGAGAGAGAATTGACTTCGTATTAAATTATTTAAAATAATAGAATAGAATTTTATTTCTCGGGATTAAATGTTTAAAAATGAAGAATTCGTCAAGAGACAAACAAAAAGAAAGAGAAATGTAACTTTTAAAATTCATCTTTTTCTTCTTTCTTTAATCTTTAGAGCATTAATGAAGAATCAGACGTGTTAAAAAGTGAAAACTAGAAAGAAAGTGTATATTTTTCAAAAGGAAATAATTGCTGAAAATATACTGTGTGTAATTATTATCAAGAATCAAAATTCTTATTAGAATTATTATAATGCTCATCAGCTATTGAAATGTATTGATGGATAATTAGCCAAAATAATTGGCTTGATGATTCCACAAAATGCTGTAATAAATAAAAAGACTGCTATTATATTTAAATTAAACATTAATTTGCATATGGAAGATTAAGCCACTTAAAAATAAATTGTTTAAAATTGCATCGTTAATAAAACAGAAGAATTGCTCAAAAATATGTTCCTAAAGGGTCTTCATCTTTAGAAACAAAAGCGGAACATGCACCTGGAAAAGATATGCTCCAGAGTTGTCAGTCAGTCAAGTGGAAAAATACAGTGACATAAATAAGGAAATGATTTAAGCAAAGAAGAATCGTATCCACGTATACATCACAAAGGTGTTTTTGCTAGTTGACCTTATATCAACTAATAATCGATCTTGTTCTGTAAGAAGGCGTGGAGGCAACACTCGTCATCATAATTAACATTGTCATCCTTAAAATCGTACAGGTGAGTCTAACTATTTGCTTTATTTATGCATTGTATATCTTTGTACCAGGAAAATGGAGATCACGATCTCTTCGCTGGACTTTGACGTTATCCTTGCAAGAAAATCTGTCGAAGTTGATGATCGCTCCAGTATTATTAACTAGCAATTTTTTCTTCTCTTCTGTAATGATAGAAATCAATGTAAATTGACGACACAACAAAAAGGCCCTGCGGCATGATTGTATTTGATATATAAGCAGGTCTCCGCAGTGTGCGACACGTATTGCAAGGTTGCCAGTAAAGATGGAATAGATCTAACTCAACTAATAATTAAATTAACAATTGAACTAACAAGACTTCTAATTAAATAAAAACGTGTTTAACTGATAGCATTTAACATCAAGTTTATAAATAACATAAAGATTTTAGCTGTGATTTTTAACTGCGATTATTTGTTATAATTACTTGTAAAATATGATATTTTTGTGGCATTATTTCATAATTTAGAAAGAAAAGCTTAATAACACTTTTAAGTTTTTATTAATCAGGAAGTTTTAGTTAAAAACACTTTAAATCCACTAAGTATTATCAATTTTAAAAACACTTTAGTTAAAAAAATTTTAATGCATTTTTGTTTAAAGAACGTATCATCATCTTTGATCAAGAAATGTCGATAATAATATAATATTTCAATCACTAACCATAATTATTAAATTTACAACAAAGTATTGCATACTGACGAACTTGCTCGGCAAATGATTACGTCTGACAGCATATAAGCAAGTTCATCGGGAAGAAATGATGGCGAAGAGAGTCGAAAGAAAGGAAAGCGATCGGACGTAACCTTAGGCGGTCTCTCTTCGCTGAATTGCTCTTTCGTAATACGTCTCTTTCTCTCTCTCTCTCTCTCTCTTTCTCTCTCACGTAAAGAAATGAGCAAATTACGTGAAAGTAGCAGTGTGTTGCGTAGCACGTAGCTTACTCATCGCACAAATTTTTCGGTTATTTGATGTAATAACACGTTAAGACAGGTTTTGTAATGTACCATTCTTACTTTTTGATTATTCATTGATGTAATTTATTAACACGACAGATCGATCTGAATGCACAACAGGTGATGCGCGACTTTTCAGACTCACATGAATCTTCTGGAGACTATTCACAGCTTACTGAATTGCTATTCAATGACGTCAGTTATATTTCCATGTTCAAAAAAATCAAAATTTTAAATGTCATGTCTGTTGTCGTTACAGTAACATCAATTTGCTTAATGTTTAGCGAAAGCTATAGGGTTTTTCAAACCTCATAACAATACCCAAGACTTTCTGAATTGCTGTAATATTTCCAAATCAATTCTACTTTCAAGACTTTCTGAATCTTAAACGTTACGCCAAACTTGTGAAATAGCAAAAATAACATTATTTTTCTTAAGCCATTATTTTTTATTATTTTAGTAAAATCTAGGAAACTAATCTTATTAAATATAATATTGATAGCATTAAATGCTATTTTTGAAAATCTTTGCATTCTGGTGAACGTTCTGATGTTTGTAGTTTGATCATTGCGATGCAGAAAACTATGTGAAAACAAAACTTTGTGCAACATGACCCAATTAATTATTCGTTGTAACAGTAGATGTGACGCAAGATGTCTAGATTTCTTAATGGACCTCACAACATGGAAATTTCTTTGAGTCATCAAGTTGCGATTTAAAAAACGATTTTTAAAAATCCACACGTTATCTTTTACTCTTACAAATAAAAAGAAAGATGAATAATAAACTCTCTTTGCTACTTTTAAATCTATCACTGATATTTGAAACTCTCTCCTCTTTTCTCTTTCTCCTTTTTCTATCCCGTTTCCCGTTATTAAGAGCTAGATTAATCCTTTATTGTTCAATATTATATGCACTGTATTCGGTCAGCAGTATCTTATGATTTGTCAGTGATGTAACGAACACTCTCACTTATATGACCGGTTTAGCTGGAGAGAGAAAGAAGTTCTAAACTCACGCGAACAGGTTCCTAGTTGATTCGCGTCATGCGTAATTCATCATTCGATAATTTGAAAATGCAATAAAACATTATCATGTACTCACATAATCCGTATCAATAGACAGAAAAAATAAGGCACGTTAAATTCACGACTAAATTATAAAAATGGGAAAACAAATGCGAGATTTTTTTGGTGAATTAATACGAATAAATAATGAAGTAAACTGGAGAAATACAGACTTTATACTTTTAATAAAATACAGAGATGGAAAGTGCAAGCGCACCGGGCACAGTGCTGGAGCTGAAAACACGAAGACAGCAATTTCAGACGCAGTCGTCAACCTTGGACACGAGAAGGAGGCAAGCGGTTTGCGTGAGAAGAGCCTGCAAAAAGTATGGCTCCAAGAACAACCCGAATGTCATTTTGGATGGGCTTAATATGACTGTGCCAAAGGGTACGATGTAAGTTTCTGCCCTTGTATGATTAATTAGTAATAAATACTTATTTATTATTAAACTATTTGTATGTACCTCCTTATCTTATTTCTTGCAAAAAGGTAATGTAATCTTTGATATTTAATAACATACTTTCAAACTTATATATAGCAAAGGAATAGAGAATAGAATTAGGTTAATCATTTTGGTCGAACAATTAAGTAGGAGAAGTTTAAGAAAAAATTCCACTCGGTATTAAAAAGTTGTTTTTTTAGTAATACAATCGTAATTTTCATGAATAATAATCATATACATTCATATTTTTATAATATTCATAAAAATGATAATATCTGTGATATTTATGATTATTTATGATAATTTTCTTTATAAGAATAAGTGAAAGAGCCGAATTGATTTACATAATATTTATTTGTATTAATATTGAATTGTATTGTATATATAATATTTTATATAATAGTGACTTCAGTGTTGCAAAGAAAAGAATATTTAGTTAATAGAATAGCGTGACGATCTCCAAAAGTGTAACTCGTAACACGTAAAAATTTTTTACGTTACCATATTCATTTGTGCAAGAATACAAATCCAACGATATTTTTTTATGCAAATGTTACAGAAATATAGAATAGATTAACATAATATGCTTTTAGAACTTCAATTATTCATATGAATCATGAGCAAACATTCCGTAGATGAAAAATATATTATTGTACGATTTAATTCACGTGCTCGTTCCGTGAAAGAAACAAATTTACATTTCATATTAACAATTCTTCTCTTCCAACAAGTCTTGTAACAAGTATTTTATTATACAGTTATGGACTACTTGGCGCGAGCGGATGTGGAAAGACTACTTTATTGTCATGCATCGTTGGCCGAAGACGTTTAAACTCCGGTGAAATTTGGGTACTTGGAGGCCGCCCGGGCTCGAAGGGATCCGGTGTACCCGGTCCCCGAGTCGGCTATATGCCGCAAGAAATTGCCCTCTACGGGGAGTTCTCCATTCGGGAAACGTTTATCTATTTCGGCTGGTGTGCCGGCATGACGACGGAGCAAGTAGAAGACAAGCTGGAGTTTCTGATCAAGGTAGGAAATATCGGAATTTAAAAAAAAACTTCACGATTTGGAAAGAACTTGTTTCAATGAAGTTTAATTGCTCTAAATTCCTATTTAAACAATGAAACCTCGTATAGAAAAACGAAATAGAGAAAAGCCTTATTTGAGGAATTGCATTATTTTCTTTTTCTACTTCATCAATCATACTTATATTTCCATTACATAATATTGTGATTTAATATAATGTCTTCTGATTGTGTGCAGTTCTTGCAACTACCATCTGAAAATCGTTTCGTCAAGAATCTATCGGGTGGCCAGCAAAGAAGAGTATCATTCGCTGCAACACTTTTAGCCGATCCTGAACTTTTGATACTGGATGAACCGACAGTTGGGGTTGATCCTGTGTTACGGCAGAGCATCTGGGACCATCTAGTACAGATTACTAAGGGCGGCAACAAAACAATCATTATTACTACACATTATATTGAAGAGACCAGGTAAATTGTTATAAATATAATTATATGTTAATATAATATTATTTATATTATACATAGTTAATATGTTAATAAATGTGTAATTAAACGCTTCATATTTTGTAACATAAATCTTTTCTTTCATGTTGTATAGAAAATAAAAAACTTAACTGTTCTGATATAATCAAACATTTATCTTTTAAATGTCCAAAAATATAAAATTTATTTAAATGTTTGCTGCACATTGAGATTCAATATTAATTCAATAGTGACACAATCTTCTGTTTTATTAAAGATTATAGAAGTTATTATCTTGCAGACAAGCCGGTATGATCGGCCTCATGAGAGGCGGTAAATTTCTAGCGGAAGAGTCGCCAAGAAGGCTCATGGAAATGCATCGATTAGACACTTTGGAGGATGTTTTCTTGAAATTAAGTAAAAGACAAAATTTAGGATTAAGAAGAAGAAGTAGTATTCTAAGTAGCGTGACCGGTGTTCCGCCAGAAGATGTAAGTGCAAATATGAAATAATTTTCGCACGATTTTATCTTAATCATTTTCTTTTTATTTATTTGAGAAAGATATTTTGCTTTTATTATTAAATAAGACATATTTTATTTGAATATTATTTAATCTCATAATTATTTAATATCATAATATGCTTGTTTCTTTGTTTACAGGATGTGGAAGATGAAATGAGTGGCGAATTTGGCGATAATGTTAGCGTGTCTAGTCGAAGGAGAAGTGTAGCCGTTACGGATGGCAATGTAATAAGTTCTATAAGTTCTTTTGATTCTTTTGTTGTTTTTTAATAACTTGAATAATCTGCTTTCTTAAAAACAATTTTATTCATTTTTTCTATTTTTTTAATAGATGCCAGAGCTACCTCCGGAGGAAGAAGGTTCTTCGAAATTTACTATGCTTAATTCGATGCATATGAAGGCCCTTATTTGGAAAAATTTACTGTGGATGTGGCGGAATGTTGCGTAATTTAATCTTTTATACTTTACATCTAGTTTTATTTCTTAATTTATGTTAATGGAAGAAATCAAATCTGTTCTTAAATTCTTTTGTTTATTTTTGTTTTGATCCTACCTGACATTGTATTACACTTATTCTCATTTTTGCCTTCTTCTCGCAGAATGATGTTGTTTATTATTGGATTACCGGTCGCCCAAATTATTCTCTTCTGCATTTCCATTGGTAAGGATCCCGTAGGTCTAAATGTAGCGATCATCAATAACGAACTCAACAACAGCATGGAACCTTGTATTCCTACAACCGGATGCGATTGGTCACTATTGAGTTGTCGATATCTTCAGCAACTGCAGAAAAGAACCGTAAAGTTCCTCCCCTACGATACTGAAGAAGAAGGTAGAAATGCTGTGGAAAACGGTTGGGCATGGGCTTCTATAACTTTCCCGGCGAATTATTCTGACGCTCTCATGGCGAGAATAGATGATGGCAGATATGCCGCGGATTGGGATGTCGACTTTTCGGAAATGAAAGTTGTTATGGATATGTCCAGTAAGTTCCTAAAAAATGTAAATTACATTTGTGTTAATTAAAACGGCCAACTAGATATATTAAACATGTTACATATAAAATATAATTTTTATATATTAACAGTCATTTTCGGAAAACGTACATGTACAAACATTTAATATTATTTATTTTCTTTATAATAAGAAGATATTTTTATTGTTCTGCTTTATTAGTTATAGAAAATGTGATATGTAATATGTGATTATCGGAAAATACGTGAAATATTATTATAAGACTTTTCCACAAAATCAAAATCTTTAAAATGCGATATTTTGTATGCAATTTAAATAATTTTTGTCCAAGAATAGTATTATAAAATATATTGTAATGCAACATATTATTGCAGACCAACAGATAGGACAACTGCTGCAACGGGACTTGATTTACGCATATCAAGATTTTACGAAAGAAGTCACTGTGGCTTGTGGCTATGGCGAGAAGTTGACAAGTATACCCGTAAATGTGAGAGAATAATTATATAAATACAGTCTAAATTTCATTAAGCTTTACTTTTAAGTTTTAACTCTTTATTTTCCCATATTACGTTGCTATAAATTATGATTTATACTACACTAATTATTATTTTACATAATATAACATACATTAACACTAATCCTTACATCAGTTCAAAACACCAATCTATGGGCCTATATCTCCTAATTTCACGGATTTCGCAGCTCCTGGAGTGATTCTAACGTGAGTATTTAAAATATTTAGACAAACATTTGAATAAGTGATTAAAAAAGTATTAACTGTTACAAACATATCACAATTTATTCATAGTTTTTAACAATAAAAGCGTGAAATTTGCATGCGTTGAAATTAATAATTTTCAATAATTTTAATTAGTGACTGAAAAATCTAAAGAAACATTTGTATTTTCTCAGAATCATCTTTTTCCTCTCGATTGCATTGACATCAGGCGCTATGTTGCTAGAGAGAAATGAAGGCTTGTTAGAAAGAAGTTTGGTATCTGGTATGTATAAATAAATAAAGATAATACGAAGATAAAAAGGATATTTTAAAAGCAACATAATTATAATATTAAATATTAAGCAGCTTGATATTTATCAAAAATTGTGATAAATAAGTAAAAGCAAAGATATTAATCAAATTTAAATAAAGAGATCTTTTTTATAATTAATACGCCTTAAAATTGACAGATATCTAATTATAATCCATCTAATTTATTTACAGGTCTTACTGGCACGGAGATTCTCTTTGGCCAAGTAATTACTCAATTTTTGGTGATGTTGGGCAAACTGTGATGGTCCTCATAGTATCCTTCGCTATCTTCAGAGTCACATGTGAGGGTGACATTGGCTGGATCACTACGTTGACTGTTCTTACAGGTCTCTGCGGCATGTGTTTCGGTAATCTATTTTGTTTTAATATTTGATCATTGCATCAATTCATTATATATCTGATTCAAAACCATTACGTGTAATTTAATTCCAATTTAATTCCGTATTTATATGTATAGAAGAGATATAGTTTTTCAATTTTTCATTAAAAAAAGTAGATATTTGATACGTAAATAAAATTAATAACGTTTATGATACGTATGAGATATATTAACTAAGAATAAAGAATTTGCTTTTATGTTTCCATTTTCTCTACTATCAAAATTTTTAAATTGATGAAAATGAAATTGTGTAGATAGTATCTCTTTCTGAGAAATGTAAAATTCATATATACTGCATTTCATTTAATTACATAGATAAATATTTTAATTTTTGGAAATTATTTCAAAATTGTTAATATCCTAATATTTATGAAAAATATAATCCACACAACTTTCAGGATTTGTTATCGCCTGTTATTGCGACAACGAAAGAAGCGCAACATATGTGGCAATGGGTTCTTTCCTTCCCATTGTGATGTTGTGCGGCATCATCTGGCCCGTAGAAGGCATGCACCCTACGTTGAGATATATTAGTTTCATATTACCTTTGACAAAGAGTACAGAAGCGATGAGAGCGATGTTAGCCAGAGGCTGGCCGATATCAGACCCCGTGGTTTATTATGGCTTTATCGCCACTTTTATTTGGATTAGCATCTTTATGAGTTTAGCAATACTGCTGCTTAAATTCAAAAAGGGTTAATTTAAAGGAAGGGGGGAATAGTTTTTTTAAAGGAATATATAGAAATTTATCAAGTCTGTAAATTGTAATATAAGAAAAAATAAATAATAAAGAAAAACACACACAATTATTATTTTATTTTGTATAAATTTAGTATTATATTAAAGAATAATGTTACTAAATAATAATATTTTAATAATATTTTACACACACATTTTATATACATACATATATAAGTCTACTTTGCATAAATTTCAGAATTAAATTTAGATTTCATTAAAAGTAAAAATATTTTGTCTATGCATTACGAAAAATTATTAACTTTTCAATGTTGATTTTACATGTGCAAGAGAAGTAAAAGGTTTAAAGAAATAAATTAAATATTTCATAAATTGAAGTCTATTAATCAAAATTGATTTAACTGATTAGTTAGATTCCTTTAAAATAGAAGTTGACAAAAAATGTCAAAGTTTATTTACATAATTTATAGTTCTCTTACATCAAAATAATATAAATGTATAATAATTTAATATCAATATGGGTCACTAAACCGTCTGTCGTACTTGTCGATGAAAAAGACAGAAAACCTGCAACCAGTTATACAAAGTAAATATTGCTTGCAATATTTCGTTGCGTTTGAAGTGCAAGCCATCCAAGAAAAATCTCACGAAGAAAACTATAATTTCCACAATGATAACGCAAAGTTGCATTAGCAACCAAGGCGCGTATAACATGGGGTATTCCTGCGAAAATGTATAATTGTATATAGAAGCAATCAGTAAATTAAGTTGAATTTTTTCAATTAATATATTTCTCTTTTGATCATATCATCATATCATATCATAATCTGTATTCACCGTTATAACGCCTAACATAATTAAAGTGTAATGCTCGATTCCCAGTATGGACGTCATTAGCCTCAGGTCTCTTTCCACGTTGAAAGACACTGCAGTCGCCGTTTAATAATTCATCAGTATATATGTATTAATATATATATATATATATATATATATATATTTATACATATATATTTATATTTATATTAATATAATATAATAATTGTGAAATTAAGTTAAGTAGTAATTTATTATTTTTTTAACTTGCTATAAATATATATAATTTTTTCAAATGTAATAACGTAGAATTACCTTCTTGGTTGTTTCTATAGCGTGATGTCCCAGCAGTTTTGTAATTCAACGTGTGTATTATATCAAAAGCCGTGATTACCTGATGGGATTTTGCGTTAATAATATATTGCATTCGTTATTAATAAATATCTTTTTATTTTATTTAACGCGTTTCAGCCATTAAGTTAAAACATGATGGAAGTATTACGATGGACTAACGGTCCCAATAAAGCCCAAAATAATCACGTATAGTGAGCTACCCATGACATAGTGATCACACAAAGAACAAACTGCATGCCCAATCTTCTGCAAAATAAAACTCATATTATTATAATAACTAATAATTATATTAAAAAGAGAATCCTGCCTTATATATTTATATATTTAATTATATATCTTTTCCTTTCTTTTCTCTTTCTCCTCCTCTTTCTCTGGTTTTCTAATCTTATACATTAATCATACTATCTCATATTATTATCTCTTACAGATTATATCTAAATGTGTAATTTACTCAATTTGTTAAAAATTAAATTACTACTAATATATATCTTAAATTTAAGAGAAAGGTATTTAATTACAAAATATCTGCTATGGACTTTCCGTCGATCACGAAAGGCCATCATTTATTTTTTAATTCTTTGTATAATCCAATCCTTATAACCACAGAAATGTCACTCTTTCTCCAACTTATATCACAAATATAATTCAATCAACGAATGATTTGGATTTTCGTAAATATATTTTCCACAAACTTTGGAGTTCGTTTTTTACTCCCTCGATAGATCGCAACTTGAACTTTGTATTAATTGATAAATTGATAAATAAACCTAACTTTTGTTAAACATATTTGACATAAATTATGTAAAACAAACAAAGCAAATTTGTGACGTTGTCTTATTAATAGTATGATAAAGTAAAATTTCATAAATAAATAATTATTTTCCAACTTTATGAAGTATATTTAGCCAACTAAAACTAAATCTTGGACACAGTTTATCCAGTTATGCCAACATTTGCTAATTGCATCAAAATTATCATATATGTATTTTGAAATATTAGGAAATATTATTTATATACTTATACATTTTATATACTTTGATTTATTACATTATTGCAAAAAGATTTATTGCTATTTGTCATAATGAATAGTCTGTCAAAGTGCTTTCACAGCAATCATGAGAATTATCCAGAAAAAATAAACCTTGACAAATGCATTTACGATGGATATCCAGCAAAAACGGTATTTTATTATCTATCAATTAAATTTGTTATTTTATAATATAATGTGCAAAATTTATTTATTAGTTACACTAATTGAATTTAAAACACATCAAAAATCATATTTAGATCAATTTTTACACAATCTTAATGCTTTATTTTACAGGCAATCGAGCCTAACGTATCACCGCGTGTACTTAAAAATCAGTGTGACGATTTCCAAATAAACGAAGAAGTTGAAAAATCATTGAAGAAGCAACCGTTTTCCGGCGATGAAACTTTCAAAATAATCAGAGCAATGTTATTGGCATTGTTAATATTGACCGTATGCTCTCTTGGACGAATGCAATACACTATTCTGGAAAACGGCCAGATTCTTTCCGGTTTTGTATCCTCAAGGAAGGCAATCATGTTTAGTTTGGGATATTCCATCTCGAATTCCATAATGTCTGTCATTGCAGTTGGCATGCTTATTTATTCTATTATTTTAGTAAGTGTCATTAAGTTATACTACACACATACACACTTTAATAATGGTACATTAATTTTAGAAACGACCACAATTCAGTTTGCCTCTAATAAGTCTTTTTCTGAGAGAATTGGTGTGCGATTCTTGCTTTGCGGTTATAACAATTTGGTACTTATTCAAATATCTTCAACTGCAAATCGCGCTACTTTATGCTGCAGAACTACTTTCACTGATTCGTAAGTGTTCTTTTATTATCCTTCCATTATCTTACAAAGAAATGTAATACAAACATTTTTCTTATAATTCTATTTCTAATTTATATATCTAACTCATGCTTTCTTCTTTTATTCTTTATTCAATTTATTATCATTAATTTATTTTCGTAATAAAGACTTGTATATGACGTTGGTACTTTAAATTGTTTATCTTTAGTTGTGGAAATATGGACATGGTTCAGTGTTTTGTGGCTTTACGAGCATCGAACCTTCAAATCATGTTAAACATTATTAATAGATATCAAAACAAACAACAAAGGAATTTTATATATAAATTTTTAGTTATTACCTGTATTTCTTATTATAAACATTTTGCATATATAAAGTTTATAGCCTAATGCTTTTTAATTAAAAAGTTTTTTAATTAAACTTTTATAAATATCTTTCTCGTTGATGTTTCTGCGAGCAGATTCTTTAATTATAATGTAAGCGCCCAAGAATTTTCAATTGTGTACACAGTAGGACAATCGAAAACGTCGATCGAGCAAGGTGATTCTAAATTAAGCACTCGTACTTCGGGACAATTATCAATCCTGAAAAACAACAATTTATGATGAATATGAAACTATTTCCTCTATTTCTTCCAATTATTTGTCATTTCTATATTATTTCGTATAGATTAAAACACATGCAGTAAAAAGTGAGATAAAAGAAGTATAAACTGAGAATACCTTGGACAAAATTTATCCAATGCATCCTTTAAACTTTGAGTGGCATTTTTTGATATTTCTTGCAAAAAGAATCCTAGAAATGCTTGACAATGCACTTGTGTTGCTTGCAAATCGTTCATCAGATCGATCGTAATGGATTTGTTAAGCGTGCAGTCTTGATTTCTCTCTTTACTTTATAAATAAAATAAAAGTATTTAAGATAATTGCCGATTATTTATACATAGTTATTTATTAATGCACTTACATCCATCGACATTTATGAATGGTCGACAAGTTGCAATAAGCACTAGGATGCATTGCAACACCAGAAGAGTTCCAGAGTAAGTATGCCTTTGCTGCCATTAATAATAATTCATTACTCAAATGTTTTGTAATGTTTGATAATCTTGACCTGATAAATATAATTAAAAATAGTTTTTAACTAATAATAATTAGATTAAATAAAGACGTCAACTTTAAATCAGCTAAAAAAAGTATGTTGAATACCGTATAATGAGCAATTTATATAATTACTTGCTAAAAAATTCATCGACCAATAAATTCTCAACGTGAATATTAGCGTTTTGAGTAGCCAGTGCCATTTCAAGATGAACTTCCGGTATATTAAATGCATTGGAAGTGCGCATCAAGTTGATCAGATGTATCTACAAATTATTATTTATGATTATCCCTAAGATTAAGATCATATATTAATATTAGCAAAAACAGAAATAGTTAAAACATGATCAAATGTATTTATTATCGAAATATAATATCAATACTTGTTAAATAAATAGTAAAATTAATAAAATTTTTATACTATTTTATTCCATTTTTCATAAAAAAATTTTTATTTTAGAATATCTGATTAATTAAGTAAAATAAACCAGATATTAAATTAAGTAATTAAAAATGATATTTTAACAAAATAATATTTGATTAAAATGAATTAAATATACTTATAAATAAAAAGTGATAAAATTATAAATTCTGATATACATTCAGTTCTGGTTGTTTTCTAGCTGCAGCTTCGATGTAGCAGAAATCTCTTGTGGACCAAAGCTGCGAAGCTTCCTTCACAAAATAAATATTAAACGGATGTTCATCTTCGAAAATCTTCTGTTCACTAAAAAATTGATAAATTACAATAACTTATCTTTCGATACTTCAGAAATCTGAATTATTTTTTTACAAAACATAGAGCATTTTGTGATGATTATATACCAGCAATGGTCACTGGATGATTGAAATATTATCATGACAAAAGGACAAAGCATCAGACTTATGACGAGACACGCTATCACGAATGAAATGAAGACATTGTTCGGCCACTTTTCCAATTGATTTGAGACACCTTTCAGTTTCACGGATTGGTATTGATCATCTTGAAAGGTATCTTCGAAGTAAATGTACGGAATCTCAACATTCTTGAGCTCCCCTTCGCCTAAGAAAAAAATCTTATTCTTTCTAAACTTATTCTTATTAAAATTTTTATTAAAATTCTTATTAAAATCTGAGAATCTAAGTTTTCACAATTTTATACAAACCAAAGTGCAAATTTATATAAAAAAATCATAATTCGTAATTCATGACAATTTTCAAGTACTTACACTTCGACATCCCACGAACTTTTCCGTTCAGTATTTTGGATCTTTAATCAACGCCAGTTCGAAGTTTGAATGTAAATTGCCGAGTCGACGCTTCGTAATAAAGCCGAGCGGACATTCAAGTCGCAACGATGCGGACGTTGGAAAATTGGCAAGGTAACCATAATTGTGCAATCTGTGCATGTCACAATTTTGCAAGTTAATGTGAATTTAGCCAATGAATATTACGAGTGTCCATAATTCTATACAACCAGTTTTGAAATGTCATACCTATAAAGTTATAATTTAAATTGCAGATATTTGGGTACACGAATAATAAATAAAGATTAAAAAATGAAAAATTAGTGGAAACTATTTTTACTTACTAGAAAATGCGCTTTAATGCCACATACCATACACCCCAGCTAAATGCGATCACGTTTCACAATTAGAGATTTCCGCGCACGCGATTAATTAATTTTCGACTGCGAAAAACTTTACTCTGCATTAAAATAAACGCGAACGACTAACGCGCTCATATGCACACTAGTTGAGTTTTTCGTGCTATATCAGTCAAATGCAATTGTAAAGTTTTAATCTTAAATGAAAATTTTATAACATGAGAATACATATATATGCATACCAAAATATTGTGCATCCTTGAAAAACCGATATCAAATATCAAGAACCTTGAATTCAAGATCACACAACATTTTATTGTTATCTGCCGACAGTACTACATCAACGCAGGTAATATTCTTTATAATATATTAATAATTGAATATTATAACCAATTGCGTCTTTTTAAGCTTTTTCATGTAGTGGAGATTTGAGTACAAAAATTCGCCCCGATACAGCCCCGATTACGAATATTTCGATAGCTTTCGTACTTGTATAAATCACATTTATGATTATATTTATACAATTCAATAGAACAAAATGTGAATAACATTCAAGTAATTATAAATATAACCAAAAAGAATAACTTTAAAATTTTTAAAAAGGTATGATCGCATCGCATCATAACTGTAGAAAATATATTTCGAATAATATATATCATATTTTACAAGATAAAATACAAATTAAAACAACACAATAAAACTACTTACTTCTCCTTTATGTTTGCAATAATATACCAAAGTGTCTAGCGAGCGAACGTCTTTTAACTTGGCTCTCGATAAGGAATTACAGGAATACTGACTACAGAAGAATAAACACTGACATTTATTCAAAATAATGAATGATTCTGAATTATTCACGGAATGAGTTCAATCTCGTTCCGTTCCGCCTAGGGATTTAATAATCTTCCATCCGATGACAGTCCGAGTTCCTAATCCTCTGTCAGGCTACACATTGGTGATTGGGAATATTGGGATTGCAGTTGGAGCTAGGAGATTGACCAATCAAAACGCAGCAGGCAACGTGCGTAGTCTGACGCGGACAAAACATCCACCGTGCTTGTGCATATGAAGAATTTTTGAGGTTAGATTGTCTCAGCTTGTTGTTAAGTGATAACAGTACTGTTTTTAATTTTTGACAAAATTAAATTCTGGCGGACTTGAGACGAGGAAATAATGTCGGCTGCAAAGCCCGAGGTGAAGAATTGGAAAGAGTATAATCGCAAGCGAAAGGAGCTTCGAAAGCAATGGAGGGAGGAGCAACTCGTGAAGAAGGCCAAGAAAGAAGAAGAAAGGCAAGAAGAAGAAGAAGGGAAAAAGCCGGCTTGTGAAGTGAAGGAGCACGTGGAGACCGAGAGGTACGAGCGTCGAGATGTCTGCACTATAAGTATAGCGGTGCCAGGGTCAATCCTCGACAATGCTCAGTCTCCGGCACTGCGGACATACTTAGCGGGACAGATTGCACGTGCAGCGTGCATCTACAAAGTGGACGAGGTTATCGTGTTTGACGACCAGGGCGACATCACGGAGGACGAGAAGAAGAAGATCAGGAAAGGTGACGCGCTGGGTGAGAACAGGCCCGGATGCCTACAATTGGCCAGGATATTGCAGTACTTGGAGTGCCCGCAATATCTGAGAAAGTACCTCTTCCCTATTCACAAGGACTTGCAGTATGCAGGTGTACTGAATCCCTTGGATGCGCCGCATCATCTGAGACAAGCGGATGTATCTCTGTATCGAGAAGGTGTGGTTACTAACAAACCCATAAAGGCTGGCAAGGGTTCTCAGGTAAACGTGGGACTCGCAAATGATGTTCATGTAGACAAGGTGTTGCTCTCTGGAGTAAGGGTGACAGTGAAAATACCGACGGAACAGCCGAATCCAAAGAAATTGAAAGGTATTATTGTACCACCAAATGTACCGCGTGTAGAGAATGACATCTATTGGGGATACACTGTCAGATTAGTTAAAAATCTAACGGAAGTACTGACAAAATGTCCATACAAGGGAGGATATGACTTGACGATCGGCACTTCCGATAAAGGAACATCGATTGATGAAATAGAAGCAAGAAGCTTGGAATATCATCACTGTCTTATCGTATTTGGAGGCTTGGCAGGATTGGAAATTGCTGTGGAAATGGACCAGACTTTGGATGTCGATGATCCATCCTTGATATTTCATAAATATGTCAACACCTGTCCTCAGCAAGGATCTCG
Organism: Ooceraea biroi; assembly: GCF_003672135.1. Classification (NCBI taxonomy): domain Eukaryota; kingdom Metazoa; phylum Arthropoda; class Insecta; order Hymenoptera; family Formicidae; genus Ooceraea; species Ooceraea biroi. The sequence continues at coordinate 12,134,349 of NC_039510.1, forward strand.
GATAATCAGAACAGAAGAAGCGATTCTTTTGACTCTAGCTGAGTTAAGGACTAAACTACTGCCTAAAGAAATTATTCCTTAATAAAATAAGTGTCATCGTCTTAAGAATATAAAATAGTGCTTGATATTATTCCCTCAAAAATATTTGTATAGTTGTACATTTGTATAGTTGTATATTTATAACATTCTTAATATCTCTTGTGATAGTCCAAGTAACAATCAACTGTGTCTCTAAGAGTAGTAATTACTTTAGCCTGATCAGCAGAGCCTATGATAGCTGTACCAGAAACAATCATATTAGCACCAGCCTAAAAACAAATAATATAATTGATTTGTAATCAATTGAAAATTTAGTTTCAGCATATTAAATTTCTTATTTTTCTAGAAAAAATGTGTATTAAAGACATTGTTAATTAAAGAAATTATACCTTAGCACAAGATTCAATCGTGTTTAGTCCAACCCCACCATCAACTTCGATGTTTAATCCAGGATAAAGCTCTCTTAACCATTCTACTTTCTTTAACATTGATTCCATAAATTTTTGCCCTCCAAAACCAGGTTCGACTGTCATTACCAAAACCATATCTGCTAAATCTACATAGGTTTTTACCACGTCCACAGGTGTTTCTGGTTTGAGCGCCACACCAACCTGTTTAAATTTGTTGTAATTCATTACATGTAATTATTCAAGCATCAACTTTTAAGAAATATTACCTTCATTCCTGCTTCCCTCACTTTTCTGCAGACCAGAGGAACATCTTCAACTGGTTCAACATGGAATGTATATTGATCTACACCAGCATCAGCCATGGGTTCGATCCACTGCAATCATTTTTTTCAATTTAACAAGTTTGCTTTTTACAAAAATTTTCTTTGATAAATCTTGAACTTTTGTCAGAGAATTTATGGAAAATAATTATGTTAAATCGAAATTTACGACGATTATAAGTTACACGACATTGTGCATACCTGCTCTGGCTCGGATACCATCATATGAGTTTCGAAGAAGGCATCTTTTATTTTACTACGCAGGCACTTTACAATCGGATGACCGAATGTAAGATTTGGAACGAAGTGGCCGTCCATCACATCCAAGTGCAAATAATCCGCGCCATTATCCAGCAACTTTTGCGATTCTTCGTAGAGCTTCGACAAGTCGGCGTTCAAAATCGATGGGCCGATTTTCGCGTCTAAACCCTCTGCCATCTTCTCGGAGGCTCAACGCGTGTCTGAACAAGAACGTGTAGAATCACGTACAATATGATATGCTTAAATATGCACGTCTAGCGTAATTCTGCGTCACGCAGATTGGAAGGAAAAAATGTTTTGCGCAAACTGTGTTGCGCAAATGAGACTCCTCGTGTATCCAGTGAGATAACCTAGTCTAACCTCGTTACTCACGTAATCAATAATCATGCGCGCACGCCGCACGGCATGGGTTTGGTTAGTTCTCATATCTGTTTAGCACGTGGACTTTATTCGCGGGAACGAAATTATGTGGAGCTTGGGTGGTTATGCGAGATGTGACACTTGGAGGGTGTCGTAAAGCCACTGTTTTAAGTTTGTATCTGACATTTAGGAAATTTATATGTTTGAATTTTTATTTTGTAACGTACACACGATGTTAGATAGTAATACATATTACTGAAATGGATCATTTTTCTGCCCAAAAAAGTGACGTCAGTGCATCACGTAAATTATCAAAGACCGGATTATTTTTTATTGCCGCTACAGGTTCGTTAATGCATTACATAGTTAATTATTAGTTCTATGTATACTTAGCATTAGTGTTTTTACGCTGTTAGGTGGGATTGCAACAGCAATCAGTATTGTGTGCATTCCATTTGTAAGTCCTGCATTTCGTAAAATATGTTTACCATACGTACCAGCTACGCACCAACAAATTAAAAATGTTCTGCAAGCACTGAACGGTCGTTCTGGGTCCTTAATTGATCTTGGTAGTGGAGATGGGCGTATAGTGAGTATGATGATCTCGCAATGTGAATTATATCAATGAAACAATACAAATGTAAAATAAAATATGTGAGATAATCCGTTCAGTCTAATCTAGTAAAGCAGATGATCAATAAATAGGTTCTGGCAGCAGCAAAGCATGGTTTTAAGGCCCATGGTATTGAATTGAATACCTGGCTGGTTTGGTACTCGAGATTTAAAGCATTGATTAATGGTTTATCCAATGACACTGCTTTCTTCAAGCAGGACTTGTGGAAATATAATTTGAGGAAATATGACAATATTGTTATATTTGGTGTAGATCAAATGGTATATTCTGTAATATTCATCCGTGAGATGCAATCAAAATACATATAAAACGTTACAACTTTTACAGATGGAAGATATGGAGAAGAAATTTAATAGAGAATTGTGCAAAGATTCTCTAGTAATTGCGTGTAGATTTCCTCTGCCTAATAAACATCCCGTTATGACAATCGGACATGGAGTTGACACTGTGTGGGTTTACAAGATGCCTCAGAGCTGAATTTGAGGTAACAAAAGTGTCTTTGATATAAATAAATTGAGACATATTTTAAATAATGTAAGGAAGAACGAAAAACACTATTGTTGCATATGTTAATACTATATGTTTATTGACATATAAAACATTCATGTAAATATTCATGTTTGTGCTAATTCTGTGCTAATCGTAAGCAAAATGGATGTAAAATATATCCTTATTGAGTCAAATGCATGTATCTTAATTAAGTGTGAAATAAGTTATAGTTTTTTATCTACATCTCTCTACAGTGGACTTACATGTATATAATGTCAGGTATTTCTTAAATTTAATACAATTCACAAGATTCTTTTGTAAATAATAATCTATTCAATACGCACGTATAAATGTTGCTTTGCACTTGATACGGTTAACTACTTAAAGCTATTTTTGTAACTTTAAAACACCGATTGTATCTCTTATATACACAACGCGATATGCAATACATCATTACTTAGGTACAGTTAAAGTATTATTGAAGTATTATGTAAATGCAATCGTACAGTCTGTCAGGTATTCATTACATAACTAACGATCCGTAATGAAGAATTGAGCGATGAGATTTGCAACTCCGATGACAGGTATACTCAAGTGGACTAAGAGAGAGCACATAGTCAACTTCCTCTCCTTCCTTAAGATTGCCACATGAAGTAAGTTCGGCAAAGTGAAGACGTAGATTAGTCCGCTTAAAGCGCCGGTATATCTGATGATAGTCCCGACGTAAGGCATGAATGTCGCGAATAAGATACATATGGAGACCAATATGAGATTAATAACGAGCACTAAGCTCCTGTTGGACAGTCCTTTGCATATCGCCGAGAGCAACTGGATACGCAACATGTACGCGAGCAGGGGATAGACGGTCATTAATTGGAACAGTAGCACCATACGGGCGCCTATCGTCAGGCCGTCCCACTTTTGAAAATTGTTTAATAAGTTCTGTAATAATAAAGTAATATAAAGTAGAAAACTTCAATGTAGAAAACGATAACAATTTTTGTCACGAAGCACCGTTGTCTTCACAGTATTGCATACTTACATCGTCAATGCATGATTTAGGCAGAGGGAAACATATAAAAAACGCTGTGCCAACGATGATATAAGTTAATGTGACGAGAGCATATGCTACAGTTAGATCTCTGCACTGGAAACAAAATATTTCCGCCTCTGATTTCCGCAGGTGTTCGACAAATAAATTGCAAAATAAGTTCCAAAGATAAAAACGCTGGAATTTAGACTTACGTTCTTTTCTTGATTGCGATTATTCTGCATTATGCTGACTATAATGTTGTGAATGAAAAACGACATTGCCAGCATTCCAGTAAGAGCTGGAAATGTAGGTCGTATTACCCAACTCGCCTCCCATTCAGTTTGGTCCATATTTATGCCCCATGAGGCGGATTTTATCAGAACGAAGATAACTAAATATACAATCGATACTGTTCCTGTAAGGATGCAAATTAAAAGTTTAGGACTTGTATATAATCGCAAATTTATAATCGCAAGTAGAATAAATCAAAATTGTATTTGCGATAAACGTATAAAAAGATGTACACGATAAAAGAATAAGCGAATATATATTCAACTATTGTCAAGTGTGACGGTGATTAATACAGTAGACTTACCGAGGGAATTGAACTTTGTGAAAAATGTTGTGCTGTTAAAATTTAGAAAGGGAAATATCAATAAAGCTAAGAACACAGGCACTGTATTGTGTAGATCCCATGCCGGTCCCAGCGCGTCAAATGTCTTCTCGTGTATTACAATAGTATTGTTGTCCTGATGAATTTCCTTTCTCGGGCATAAAGCTGTAATTTTAGCGAATGAAACCATATGTGATCGCTGCTATATTTTCTCAACTAATAAAATTGAAATCCCCGTTTATGCGTACCTTCCGTATGCGAGACGTTCTCAGATACAGAATGCGGTGACCAACCAGCTACGTTATCTGCGAAACAACGCACGTTTATTTTCTTTATTTCAAGATGATTTAAAAGAGATTGGTATCTTCTCTGCGCGCGTTTTATTAGAAGTCTTACCATAAATAAAATTAACGTTATTGTACAGGAAATTAGACATTAATATCCAGTAAGCTATAATTGCGCCCATCAGTACGCCAATACTAAAGATTCTAGCGACGTATTCCGCCCATTTGTTCAGATATATTCGACTCAAGTCCAAGACCTCGATATTTTCTGTGCCACCTTCAGTATTAAGATAGATTAATTAATATAGATTAATTGCGCATTATACCGCAAGTGGCTATCTTGTCTCGCGGATAAACAGCTTCTTACCGTGATATACACGTACGGCTAGAAGACGATAAGCGGTGTACAGGCATAAACCGCTCATCAGGAAATTGAGGACGAGCCCGGGGAAGAAACCGGCCATCGCAATTCCCCATGGCATTGTTAATAATGAAGATCCTAGTATCGTGTTCCATATTGAGAATCTACAAATACCAAAATTGATGTGAAGAATTAATACGTCGTTAGAATAGTCACATCGACAATGCGTCAATATTACACGACTGTCTTTATGTACAGGATGTTCCAAGTATAACATGCTTGTTTATCTGTGGATAAATTTATTTCGATGTAATCTTAATTCGAGAATTACCTTTTGTAAACTAATTAATTTTGTATAAAGATAAGTTTTTAGTATTAAACTTGTATAATAAGTATTGGGTCAGTCGAAAAGTTTGATTCGATTATTGCCTCAAATTTTGTTTTATTATTCAGTAGAGATAAATTTAATACCGTTGTCTATGACATAGACATTATCAGCATTGTTGCCTGTTACACGTAAATTAGTTTAAAAAATTGAAAATCGAACCGAATTGTTTATCCAACACATTAGTAAAGTAGATTTCAAATTAAAAAATTCATGAAAGAGATCTTTGTCTACAGGGACGTGAGTGGTTGGAAGATCCTGTACGTCGCTTATCAGCTATTTCCTCTTCAATAACGTGTATGTTACGTTATTTTCACATTTACACGCAAATATTTCTCCGATAATTGATATTTTGTACTCGAATCTTCGGGCTCGTAAAGATATTCCTATCTCTCGGTTGCTTTTATTTTTCTTATTTCTCAACGAGATTCATTTATAATCGGAATGCGCATTATCATTTCTGCCTTTATCTATCTGACCTTTATCTAACACGAATCTTATAATTTGAATCATGGACGGTCATCGCAAGTATGTGGACCAAGGACACTACATATTCCGTTATAGACTCGCGTGCGATTCGCACACAGACGCTCTCGTGAATTCGCGCGCAATTATTTCTTTCTTTTTTTTACGGCAGATAATCGCCGTATTTTCGGAGTATTAGTCAAGACGGACTTTAAGACACAACATCCGAACATCTCATGAACATTGTATATCTCTTTTCTTGCTTCATTTCCATATTTATTCATCGGCCGAGCAGACCAGGCCAATTCCATGCTCATTCATAATAACAGACACCTATCTTTCCTCATACACATGATATACATTTTTTACATGATATTAATCATGAGAAAAACACATCACAAATGCAGATCGATACTTGCTACGTGATCCGCTGGATTTACAGTTTCACCTGTTTTACCTCGCTTTTTTTTCTTTAACAAAAACAGATACAATAAATTTCTAAAAATTTGAGATAAAGAATCGACGAAAACGTCGGAAAAAATCGCTTAAATTCCAATTCGCCCAGAGATCTAAGGGACGTAAACGTGAATTTTTGCATGCATCGAAATACGAGTGGCATCGAAATGCGAGCACTGGAATCGCGTTGCTGGCGAAACGAGCGAGCGGTGAGGTGAGCCCGGCGGAGCGGACCTCGGCGCGGCGGGTTAGTGGCTAAGGGCATTCACCTTCGGGGCGGTCGTCTGTTGCCCGGGCAACAGACAGAGCGGTAACCCCTTCGGGCGTCCCGTCGCGCCGCATTCTAGACTCTAGACGGTCCGGACGTCGCGCGGCGCGTCGCGTGCGTTCCGTCGGCGCGAGGCGTGCACGCGCGTGCACCTTCGTTCCCGCGTCTCGAAAACGAGCGGTCGTGCAGCTCGAGCTCCCGCAGGTTCGCGCGGGGGGAGGCCGCGGAAGACCGCGATGCGTGACTCCGGGCGCGAGGAAGTCGCGAGTCGGGCGACGCGACGCCTTCCCCGCGTCCCGGCGCTCGTTTTTCTGACGCGGGAACGAGACGGCAAGTGCTCGGCACGCGGATATTCGGGCTCCCTTTGCCGAGGTTTCCTTCCGCGGGAGGCTCGCTAGGAGTGTCGCGCGATGATCTCGTCCGCCGGGAGGCGGCTCACCAGGTCACCACGGCAGCCAGGACGTTCAGAACGGTGAGTTTGTTCAGCGAGTCTACTTGGAGCTCTGCTTGCTGCGAGTTGTCAAAAATGGCTTGCTGCTCTCTCATCAACGGCCCCGACACGAATACTTATTTAGGTTATATCAGTCACATGTAGCAGCTGTATAGATTATCGCGCGCGTGTGAGTTGCGCGTATGTGCGTGTGCGCGCTGTCGCTACGTGCGCGCTCAAATTGATCGGAAACGCGATATTACGAACGATTTTACGAGCTACGAGATCTTGTTTATATCGATCGGTATCGATATCTCACGCGAGAAAACGATTACGATATTTCGTTAGCTGTTTTTGCTACTTTTTAATGCGCAAGCGAAAGAAGACGAAGAGTCCTTGTTTCGGCTATTTGTGTAGATGCGCTGCTTTCTGCGGCGTTCCTGATGGAACCTCGACGCAGAGAAATTGTTATTATTTTTTATAAAATTATTTTTCCAAATCTCACGTTGTTTTCCAGGGTGATAGCGAGCTATCACGTTTGCGAATTAACGCTCGTTTTGTGCAACTACTCGTACACACATTATTTATCTTAACGGTGCGCTTTTTGGTGCGAGATTACTTGTATTTTATGTGATAATGCGTGTGTATATGACACATTGCAAACGGCTTACAACAATTTCACCCCTGTGTACTATATCAGCGAGATGAAAAAAGAATCAATTCAAGATGCGCTGATGCAAGTTCGGGACTCGCTGCCATCAGCCATCTATGGGAGATAAGCGAGTGCGTCATGACATTAAAAGAAAAGGTCCACGATAGAAGCTGTATCGCGGAATATAAGCAAAATACGATAAACACGCGATAAACATTGTGCTTTACCGCTGATGACATCGCACATCAATTTCTATTTATATTTTCCTTCTTTCTCTATGCGCTGCAGTATAGTCGATTAATGACTGAGACTGATATCGCTGACACTAGCAAAGAAGTGGCCTTAAACCATTGAACACTGGCGCGGGGGTTGGCGATAGTCCCACGTAAAATGTTCATAACGTTTAGATACTAACGGATACAAATGGAATTGGAATGGCAGATGTATCGTATGATTTCCCCGAATCGTTATTAAATATTTATACCTACGGTCAAAAATGTGTGCGTGTGTGTGTGTGTATGAAATTATATCAATCGATTTAATCGATTTAAGAGACTATTAGATCGAGCATCGGAGCGAGATTGTCGCACGCTATTGCAAACATTTTGCCTGACAGCCCACGTCATTCGAAATTCGGAAAGTATCTCAAATGACGATTCTCACTCACATGGTGACTAGCGAACTCTGCTTCGGCTTGACGTCCTTGGCAACCTGCGCGATGTCAGGCTGGAATTGCAGCGATCCAACCTTGAAGTCTGGCCCATTCGTCTTTTTTACCAGTGCATAATTCCTTGCCTTGTCTGAATTTTCGTTTACCTAAAAAGAAAAATGTGATCACGTAGAATCACGGAGAGACTGAGAATTATGCATTTATTTCTAGATTTATGTTTATTCGCTCATCAATAATTTAGAGAAATTGATCTGTGTCTCTCGCTTTCATATTATATTGTATTTATTATATATTATTTAAGTATATACATATATGTAATATTGCTTTTTTATATTATCGAGAAGAATGCGCGTGATCTCACGAGCGAGATGAGAGCGCAAAATTTCAGCTCCGTCATTGATAAACTTTAATGCCTTCTTGTTTAAAAACTATTACAGTCTCGAATTTTCGTATCGGAATTTGTCTTTTGGAATGTTCCATAGAATCTGCTGTTAAAATGATTTTCGTTGTTATCCTGCACGATCATCCCTACTTCATTTCGTCATGCATGCCACTTTATTATTCTTACCAGATCGCTGTTGAGCGTTTCGTAATTCTTTTCGTGGACGAGATTCACGATGCAAGGTGGATCAGCCGTTCTAGAAAGAAGTAATCCATTATCCCGCGTTGAAGGCGGTGGTCTTGCCGATATGGTCGTGAGAGCCGTGTTGTAACTGGATGCATCGACACTTCCATACCTAGATAAAACGAGATATCGCGTGCAAATAATATGCAATAATAATGCAATCGATGCATCTTAGAGATTTGAGCGTACTTGAAGGAACAGCCAGCCGAGCTGAGATCCAAATCGCTCGTTTCTGTCAAGTCATTGGACGTCGCCGGTTCCAGGCTCGTGCGGGATTCCGAAGAGAGCAACGGTGCACTCTCAGATCCGCTGTCTCGTGATGGAGTATCGCCATTTCGATAAATACCAGACTTATACATAATATGTCTTTAACGTTGGCAGAAAATGCCTGTAACGTAAGAAAGCGTTCCACTTGGCGTCTCTCAGCGAACTTGCGGCTTTTTCATGCGGAGGATGAAAGAAAAATGTACACACTTACTTGTGATATGCGGTCGAAGCGTCCTGCGTCGTCAATGCATTATTCTTGTGCATTATTACATTCGACAAAGTTCACTGTCATGTTACGTGTTATCATTTTTTATATAAAAATATTATATGTCGAATGTATCGCCTGCGTGGTGGACGTATCGTCTGTAAAATGCGCGGATAGTAGATTCAATAATTGCTGCTTCAAGAATGCACGGTCTTATCGACGATGATAAGTTATGTATCTCGCTTTAGAGCCGAATTACCCGATTACGGGGGATCAAAAGACGTGCGAAAAGTTATCAAGCAAGCTTAGCGGAACAACATCCGATATCAGACCTCCCACGGCTTAGTCGTAAGCCGTAAGTAAAGTGAAAAAATTTCTAACTCACTCTCTCTCCCTCCTAACACGATCGATCGATCGGCCGACCGATTTTTTTTCGGCTGCGCCGGACAAATGATAAACGGCTGATAAACGAACGGGCGTTTCGCAAGAGAGCCGCGAGGGAGGACGGACACCGCGTCGTTTCCGCGTCGGCTGGAAAACTGGGTTTTGGAGTAAGTTCGTCTCTGTTTTATAAACTCGCGAACTTTATATCAGCTATCCTTGACTTAACACTCCCTCCACGCGTGTTTTTCATTGGCCGCGAGAGCGCTAGGCTGAACCGCCGATCGGCGCATCGTCGACGAAACGTAGCGAAACGATCGCGACTTTTACGAGTCTTTTGTTCTTTTCCTCTTTTCGATACCGATGCTGAACGATTGTAGGATTCCGGTAAAACGTGCGCGATATGAACGGCCGTAAGCGCACCGTTCCGGTTAAATTGTAGGGCTTATCCTCGGTGAGGAAGTGAAGTAGAAGCTGTTGGTCTAAAATTGTCATTTTAATTCAACACATTTAAAAATTTCGCTGATGTAAATTTTTCATTGGTCTGTTAAATATTGTGCTAAGGATTTATCAATGTCATTCATATTGTAAACGAAATAGTAATTTGAAATAGCTAGTAATCTGGAAGGCAAGCAACTGTTTAATCCATTTCCAAGTTAATCCGAGAGCAGTTGAGCAAGTTACCGGCTTGAGTGTTCGTGCGTTCGCCTTGAGGAACGTTCTGTTCTTATTATTGCGCGACGATTATACGAAACATCTTGTAAATGACGGCATTATCTAACTTTGCCTTTAATCAGGCGTGACTGTATTTTTCCTGCGGGGATTCTCCGGCATCCCCCGTGGAAGCAACGCTGCTGACGCATTCTTTGTTGGAGCTTTTTATTTTCCTCGCAGATGCACGTTCTGTTTCTTTTTTTTTAAACAACGCTTGCAAAACGCAAGTTTCATGCGTTTCATTTTTTTCTGCTACGATTAATCGTGACTTTTCTTTTGTTGCTCGCGTTTAAAACGTCGAACTCGCGACCCTATTCGCTTATCTCTTGGCATATGATATATGAGTGACACCTTGTTCACCTCCTATCTTAATTTAAAGCAACGCATGTTCGATGACGTCAAACTTTAGTCGGATTAAGTATACGGCTTCTGTTCAGTTGAATATCTCTCTTGGTTTAAGTCGGATTAAACAATGTTGCTACCGCTAATTATCTATCATCCGTCGAAAGTGAATTTCAAGACACATTTGTAAATCGAAAACCGTGACTCATCCTGGTCTCACATAGTGTCTGCACATCACTGTCTGCCACAAAGTTATTCCTCGTGATTTTAGCAACTATCAAATTTTCGTTAAAAACTTTCCGTGCTGCCAAGAACTTTGCATTCCTGATAGAATCGAAGAAAGAAAGATACAAGAGAGAGAGAGAGAGAGAGAGAAAGAAAGGCGGTAATGGCGATTTATTTTCTTCAACTTTGCTTTTCAACTCTTTCTTTCGTTTTCCTTCCGGACACCTAAGTATATATTATACTTTATATATTATATTTATCAAATATAATATATATAATAATAAAATATATAATATATACTTTCTCTCTGAGTATATTTTCCAAGTGCGCCTACTGAGTTACGCTAAAAAAGAACAGAACAAGGAAGCTATCGTGAAGATATCCGATCGAAGTGACCCCCGGCTTTTCACCTACATTCGGTCGTCCCACATCCGGGCAATGTCCGGAGCGTCTTGCAGGTCCTCTGACCCTATCATATACGTGGTTCGCGCCTGGTTGCGAGGAGCGCACGTGCGCGCGAGTTGGCGCGACAGCTGGCGCGCGCGATCATCCAAGATGGCGGCGGCCCGGCGCCCGTGCCCTTGCGTGTCATTGACAGGCAAAGTTCAACCCGCCGGCAGTTATCGGGCGGCTGTTGCGAGAGCGTGGTCTCGCCCCTGGCTTGTTTTCCCGGCGGTTGCGACACGCGACGGATCAGCGTTTCCAGAGTACACCCCTTCGTTACATCGTTTTCCCTTCCCTCGATTTCAGCACACGGCACGCGGGAGCAGCGGCAGGAAACCGCCACGACCATGTCGGCGACGACGACGAGCCTGACGGTGGATACTCTGGTGTACGATGGCCAGAAGCCGGGCACTTCCGGCCTGCGGAAGACCGTCAAGCTTTTCCAGCAGGAACACTACACGGAGAACTTCGTCCAGGCGATACTGGACGCCATGGGCGATCAGCTAGCCGGCTGCACCCTCGTCGTCGGCGGAGACGGACGGTTCTACTGCAAGGAGGCAGTGCTGAAGATCATCCGGATTGCCGCGGCGAACGGGGTAAGAGTCGACCGCCTCGCGGTTCGTTGCATGGAGCTATTTTCAGGCACCTCGCGTGCTCCGCACGCGGTCGATTAGCGTGAATTCCGTGCGATGCCTCTACGCGAGGGCGATGATAATTGTGTGGTAAGACAACGTGAGAGACAAAAGGATATCGACTTGGATGCGGAGTAACTTGAGAATGCATGAAATTTGATATCGGGAGACGTACATGTCTCTATATAAGGCGAGCGATGAATCTAGCTTCTTATCAGCATTGCCAGTGCTGTAGCGTATGCTTTTTGTGATATTTGATTAAATTGTTCACTTAATGACTTGCTGTTGTGCGCCTTTAATTACACAGAAAGCAATGTAATCAAGTTAAAAGATCTTGCTACGGATTATCTGGAGATAATTATGCATCGAGTGATTATGTAATTATTAGAGACAGATCATGTAATGTAGGCGGTGGATGTTACCATAAAGCTGTTTACTTTTTGTAGGTGAGAAAAGTTATAGTTGGTCAGAATGGTATCCTCTCGACACCAGCGGTATCAACTATAATTCGGAAGTATAAGACGCAAGGTGGGATTGTCCTGACTGCGTCGCACAACCCTGGTGGCCCAGATGCCGACTTTGGCATTAAATTCAATTGCGACAACGGTGGGCCCGCGCCGGACTATATAACAAATAAAATCTACGAGATCACCAAGACACTCCGATGTTATAAAATTAGTCCTGATGTTAGCATAGATATTGATAATATACAGAATGTCTCTATCGAGGTTGATGGTAGACCGTTTACTATCGACGTGATCGATTCTGTGAAGGATTATGTAGAGCTTATGAAGGAGATTTTCGATTTCGCAAGTATCAAACGGTTGCTGCAAGGCGGCACGGATAGGCCAGCATTTAAAGTCCTCATCAATTCGATGAACGGAGGTTAGGCATTATGTAATTAATGGTCTTAGCTTCTGCTCGCACATAGAATCGTTGGATTTAACAAACAGAAACAATGTAAAGAGACTTATGTTAATCAATTTTTTTTAGTTACGGGACCGTACGTGCAGCGTATATTTAACACCGAATTGGGTGTCAGCGATACGAGTTTGGTGAATATAAAACCGTTAGAAGATTTCGGTGGTTTGCATCCCGATCCAAATTTAACGTATGCCAAAGATTTAGTGAATGCTATGAAGGAAGGGCCGTATGATTTTGGCGCCGCTTTCGATGGAGATGGAGACAGAAATATGGTGAGTGAGATCACCAGGTAATCGAAAGACAACTCGAAAGATGCTTCGTAATGGCATGTAATTGTTTTATGTAACTTGCACTTGCGTTTTGCAGATATTAGGAAAGGCCGCCTTCTTCGTTACTCCTTCCGATTCTTTAGCGGTATTAGCTGCTAATCTAAAATTAATTCCGTACTTCCAAAAGACTGGCGTTAAGGGATATGCTAGATCGATGCCAACTGCTGCAGCAGTCGACCGAGTCGCCGCTAAGAACGGAATAAAGTTCTTCGAAGTTCCTACTGGATGGAAATACTTTGGTACATAGAATTTTTATTCTACTTATACCGGAAACTTTCAGTCTATTTTACTGTGTCCGTGTAATAAATAACTATGAATTTTAGGGAACTTGATGGACGCCGGTAATCTATCGCTATGCGGAGAAGAGAGCTTTGGCACCGGTTCTGATCACATCCGCGAGAAAGACGGAATATGGGCCTGCCTTGCGTGGCTCAATGTGATCGCAGGACTCGGAAAATCTGTGGAGGATATTCTGCTGGATCATTGGAAAATTTATGGCAGGAACTTCTTCACTAGGTACAAAATCTGACGATGTACCAGAGTTCAAAGACTTGCACTTACATATATTTACGAAATTTACGTTAACTTTACCGTTTTTAAATATATTTTAAATAAAATTATCATCCTCAGGTATGATTATGAAAACTGCGATTCCGCGAGCGCGGATAAAATGATGCGGAGCATTGAAGCTCTGATTCAGAAGCCGGATTTCACCGGCAGAAAGCTGCAGTACGAGGGCAAGGAGTATGTTGTTAAGCACGCGGATAACTATTCCTACACGGATCCTGTTGACGGTAGCAAAGCTGCGAAACAGGTACGTACTACTTTCGTATGAACTTTGACACCGGAGCCTGTTATGTTCAAATCAGTAAATGTTACTTTGTCTGGTAGGGTCTACGGATATTGTTTGAGGATGGTTCCCGCATAATATTCCGCTTATCCGGGACAGGAAGTTCCGGCGCTACTATTCGTATGTATATCGATAGTTACGAGAGTGATCCAGCTACTTTGCAAAAAGACGCACAACTGGTCTTGAAACCTTTAATTAACATCGCGTTAGAGTTAAGCGAACTTCGTCAGCACACTGGTCGCGATGCACCGACTGTGATCACGTAGAACGTTACATTCGTTCTCTACGCAAAACTGTTTTATCTTCCATTAAAAAAAAACTCATTGAGAAGTATACAAGATGAAGATCTCGTTAGTGTAAATTTGGTTGGGTTGTTTGTCCGATTTCATTATTGTCGTCAAAATCACGAAGCAATAGCACAACAATTGTTGCTCGCACGAATGAACGAATTTTCCATTTTTATAAAATGTTACGATTCCATCCACATGATATATATACATATATACACGTGTCACGTATATTGAAAACTGTTCAATATTCGTATCCGAATAGCAACTAATAGAAATGTTTTAATATCTACACGCTATAAATATTTGCTATAAATGTTGTTGCTTGAATCTTTACATTTCAATTCGAGTCAATGGCGAGATGGTGCAACTTATACTTATTTATAATAGATCTTCCTTAATAGACTTTGAGTACGAAAAGAAAGACGGTTCCTCAAGCATTAATAAATAACTTTGTAATTATCTCCAATTAGTAGAGATCTATATCGATAACTTATATATATGTTATGAACGTACTCATATATTTATATGAGTTAATAAGCATTAATTGTCTTTAGTGTATATTAATATATGTATGCCTGGTATACGTAGATATTCTACAAGTACCGGAAAGCTTTTTTGAAAATGTTTAGTGAGGTAATACTATGTTGCAAAATGATATTGTTGATACATGATAATCGATTTTACTTGTTGCCACAGGTATCGTAAAAATATCGTAAAAGTTAGTTTATCGTGTCTGATATACATAGAGAGAATGCATAAATATTCTGCAAAAGAATTTAGCGTAACGCACCATATTTATTTGTTGTTAAAAATCGTGAGCTTGATGATACGTGTACCAGCGATAATGCGTACATTCTGCTTTTTATCAATAGCTGACATTAGAAATTATAAAAACCTTTTAATACCTTTGTATGCAGCAGTCACATAGATGCGTGCAATGAGTATCACCACGTGCATTCCAGTATATAAAAATATAATTTGTAAAAATCACGATTGTGAATGGACAAAGCGGGGAGGTATGTTGTCGATCTTCCAAAGCATTATGTCTATTCGCGATTCACATCTGATGTTCATCTTTTATTTTCATTCATTTTCATCCATGATTTTTCAGTGAAAGCACTATCTTGCGTCTTATTTTATGGTCTTCTAACAAGAAAAGAATTATTATATTCAACGTGTCTCGATGCCATTAAATTTTGATTAAATATGCCATTAATGTTTAATGAAAAAAATAATAATTTCATTGCTAACATATGATTTTATTAATCACGGTGCAGAGAACGTAGAGGCTGGAGTTGTACGTTAGATAGCATAATATTGGAGGATTAACAAAAGCGTAAATTCTACATTATCTTCAAGGGTTGGTCTTTTCAACATTTATCAACACTCAACAATCCTTATCACTCTGTCTACATTATAGCAGCTGATGCTACAATTTAGACAGAAATATAAGAAATTTATTTGTTAGATAAATTATCCGGTACTTTATCCGAAAATGGAATGACTGGCCCTGCGAATTGAACGTAGCGTAAGATAATAAGCTTTACTTTATTATGCTTTATAAATATTTTATTAATAAATTAAGTCACACGGCGTGTCATTGCGATTTATAATGGACTGGTGACGCTATTCAGAAATTCGAATGACGCGATACAATCTTTTTTTGGTCAAATTGATGAACGTTACGTTCGAGTCTAACATTGTAGATTTATTTATATCGATAAATTTATACTTATTAATTAGAGTGAAAAAGATATACGAAGAGTCTTTGCACTTCATCTTGTACAGTAGCATATGTGAAACTGCCTGTGTAAAAATTACGCAACTATTTATTGCAACACTTGAGAGTAATATGGAGGGCATATTAAAATTAAAGCATTGAGGTTTCTGTAGATAGTAGTGTATAACTGTAAGAATCTTTCTTTTCTATCAAAGCAGTCATTTATATGTCTTTCTGAAGTTGATTCATATCTATTAATATTCCTGTACAAATTAGTCACGTTTCATAAGAATCTATCATTTCCTTCATTATTACATTTAAGCGCGCATAATTTCGTTTTCAAATCTGTTTCAGTTACTTTCATTAGAGATGTTGATTCTTGCCATAACTGTTTTATCCGCGACCTTATACTTTGAACTGAAATACTTCGGCTGCTAAAAGATTACAGCTTAATTTTAATATTTGAATATCGAGAAAAAGCATGGATATTTATATTGGCGAATTCTCCAAAAGCTGAGAAATAGCCGAAGGAATTTTGTCACGATTTCTCCGAGTTTTGGCGGCCCCAAATATAGCGATGTAGATTGTGCAAATTCGTATTTAGCGCGATACTCAGCGTCTTATATAGTCTTCAAAAGAAGAGAGTAAATAGTATCCTTGTAAAATGATACAATTGTTACTGGCAACCACATTCGCGTACTTTATTAAGTGATACTCGTTTGTTTCGAAACCACACGGACAGCATAATTCACTGAGTATCCCGTTAAGACTAATCGATAGAATAGAATACATTAACGAACTTGTATAAAGAACAGTAGGATGATGATCAGAGAAAAGTACGAATTTCTTCCGGGAAAGGAACGAAGCCGCGAGATGGCCGGTCGATGCGAAATTCTACGTGTAACAATATATTCACATATAAGAAGAGACGAACAATAGGTAACAATACGAAACACGTTCGATAGGTGTGCGAGAAGCGTGATGTTATATTTCACAGTAAATGTCTCGTCTATCCGTAATTAATAACGGCCACGCAGGTACATTCTATCGCATTCGTTTCTTCCGTAATTACTCTTCAAATTGTCTCTGCTTCTTTCTTATGTATGATATTTCACCACGGACGTTTGTGTCGAAGATCTATCACGTGAGACGCGTTTATGGTGCAGACTAACTCTCGACGGGAACGCGTGATCATACTCATGTTTTCATTTCGAGCGATTCGATTGGAAAAAAAAGTTTCACGAGGTACGGCGAGGTACGCTGCGAAAGTACGTAACGTAGGCAAGTAATCCGGATGAACTTAAATGCTGTTTTCGTTCTCGAGTAAAAAGTAAATAGATGCAGCGTGTTACGGAGCGATTCCGCATGGCAATTATGTAAATAGTCGACGGTGGAGGAGCAGAAGGGGACGAAGGAGAGGAGATACTTAGGGACCTGAGCCGACACGCGCCCCCGTTTGATCTGCTGATTACATCCTGGAGAAGTACGAAGGAATCAGTACTGCCAAGTATCGCGTGTACTCTCCAGGACGTAATAAAGATTATTCAACGCGGTGGCGGTGTCACAGAGACCAGCACAGAGACTGCCGATTACTATAAAGATATTAACATGTAACATTTGTATCATAATCATGATAAATACTAATTATCATTATAAGTATATGAATGAGTGACTGCGCTCGGAATGCACGTGGTCTGAGGGGTTCATTGCTGCTCTACGTCGCGCTGCTTCGTTCGTCTCGTCTTACGAAATGTAAACGTAACGTTGGTGTTAATGCCGACGGTTGTTCTCAACATTTGACTCAAGTTACCTTTCTTCTTCTTCGTCTAGTGTCAGCGAGTTGCGTAAAAGTGTGTCACTTGCTTCTTGTCGCGGCTATCTCGATTTTCGTTTATCTTGAGTAATCCTTGTGTAACCTTGTTGTCATAAGCAAAACTCGAATAACAGCCGGATGTGCGCATTTTCCCGCTGAACCGAAGCGAAAGCGTGCGCCTTGCGGCGAGCTCGCAATTGCGACGGTGTGAAGTTGTCGGCGCATGGTGGGTGCGCGCCTATGTTCAAGCGAAGTGTTATATCGTCTAAGCGACTTGTACAATCTGAAAGTGGCAACGATTAATCTGACTTTTAATAAACTTTGCCTCATTACAACGAACCTTTGTGAATTATTTGCATTTATGTCCGGATCCGCAATACTGAATCCAGAGTCTGCAATTCATTTGGTCATATAAAAATACAAATCAAGGACATTGGTGGTCCTGATTTATGTTAAACGACCAATGTCACATGTAAAAAATCATAAGCAATAAGATTTAAATAATCGAATCGATTAATCGCGATCGAGAGTTCAAGCCGCCATTTTACAACTTGAAACTAAACCTCGATCGTGATTGGTGGGATTCGCAGAATACGTTACCGGCTTACAGGTCCTCGCGTAAGCACAGTATAAACTGTAAAACTATTCGTATTCAGCGAAAGTCAACGATAATGTCACAAAATGAGAATGATTTGCAGAACGACGATTTGCTTAGTTTTCTGTGCTCGTCCTGTAAATCCGAGTTGCGATCCATTTTCAGTATTGGAGTACCATCCTATCTCAACACATCCGTCTCCAATATATCGAGCATTCCGTGCAACTCGCAGGTATCAGAAATTGCGGCGAACGACGAGATAAACGCAGCGTATCATTCTTTAGAAAAATCGGAAATTATAAGAAATGAGACGCGTAGAGATGCGTCGTCGGGCACGTTCGGAATCCAGGTACCGAAACTTCCGTCAGAACACACTAATCATTTTTTAATTTTTAATTTTAACGCAGAAAATTAGACACAAAACAATAAAAATACAACATTATTAACATACAAGGTGCAGAAAGTAAATGACATCACGTATAGACACGTATACAGTTTCATAAATTTGAAGAATCGTACGATAATCGTTGACAATTCTCGAAATGCACAGTGCGGCGAAGAAGATTCCAAGTTATTGTTTAGCTCGATTGAGTCGCATAACATTAGTGCGAATAACGCATCGGCAATAAAACCGCCTAAGCAGATCGGAGAACCTGCACTCCCCGGTTACAGTTCGGAAAAGTTGAAATTGATCCATGATGTCCATGAGGCATTATTCAATAATGCGGACGTGGAAACGACGGTTGCTTCGAAAGCGCTTGTCGATTCGCGGTATGTCGCCAAGCGTGAGGCGGTAGATGCCGATCTCGCAGAACGTCGAAGAAACGTGTACCAATTAGCCAGCCGTGTACTGAAACTCAGGTCAGTATTTATGAACAAAATCGACGCGCATTTCGAAAGTAGTATTTTCAATTTTTAAATATTTTAAATATCCGGCATGAAAATATTTTCTAGTGAGGCCATTCGAAAGATACAGTCAAACGTTTTATCAAGCAAATATCAAGAAGGAACGAATGAAACCAAAGAAACTTCTCCCACGAATGAAGTCAGCGATGTTGATTCTAATGTTAAGAGTGTCGCTATTCAGGATTCGCTTATGTACACTTACAATCCGTTCCGGATGACAGGGAAGCACACAATTAAACGTGTGTATCAAAAGGGAGCAGGAACGAATAAAACCAAAGAAACTTCTTCCATAAATGAAGTTAACGATACTGATTCTAATGTTAAGATTATCGCTATTCAGGATCCGCTTATGTACACTTACAATCCGTTCCAGAGGAACAGAAAGCAAGAAATTAAACGTGTGCGATTACAAGATTAATAGAATTACAAAATGTTACTTTTAATAATTACAAGATAATTATAAGTATAATATATTAAATTATATATAAAATTAAGATAATTACAAGTGTACTCTAAGAAAATTATAAACAAATGTTGATTTAATTAATTATATTAATTCCCATACAGCACAAAATATTCGGAGAATATTCTAACAACATGATTTCCATATATTCTGAGAATATTCGAAAAGAATATTCATAAACAGTTCCACGAATGTTCTAAATGTTATTGGTATGTTATTTGGTAAGTACTCAGAATATTCTAATGATATTTCAATGAATATTCTTATAATATTTTAGCACTGAATTCTTACAAAATTTCAACAAACCAGATGGCGCTCGCGGCGCAGTTTCTCGCGAGCAAGAGTTGCCTAACAAGGTACTTATTAAATCGCGATACACTGGGAATATCTGATGGTCGGACTAAGATGCAGTAATCTCTCGCTCTAGGAACCAATTCATCCACTACGCGCCAACGAATTCGTTGGACTGAAAACATATAAACATTTGATTTGCAGGAAATTTCAATTAAATAGAAAATCAAACATCTTACGCGTGTAATATAATTAAACACCAACCACAAACCCAACACTTATAAATGTTTGAAATGTCAAACATTAATAAACATCTTGAAAACGGTGACAACGAAAGTGTTTGAAATTTCAAACACTTATTATTTAGAATGTATATAGAAACAGTCCATAACATACGCAAAATGTTCATAGAATATGCTACAGAATATTTATAGAACATTCAGAGAATGTGAGTTTTTGTCTACTTCAAATGTTCCATGGAAGGTTCACAGAAACTCTGAAGCATTATATGAGAATATTCTAAACATTCTCCGATATTTTTCTATGAATGATCATAGAACGATCTTGTGCTGTATGGGTTATATGTCAATTATACTATTTTAATTAATTTGATTTAATTGATTTAATTACATGTCAATTATATTATAATATTATACATTGTATAATATATAAATGTAATCTAAACTATATAACAGTACGTTTAACTGTAATTAAAGCAAAATATATAACAATAAAATTTCTAAATTTTTTCTTTTTCCGAGAAGTTCTGAGTTGATGATATAATTATTTTTTATATTGCCTAGAGTTCTCTGCTATTGAAAATACCGTAAATTCAGAAATGAAAAAGTTCTCGAGTTTAAAATTTTTTTCTGTAATCTGAGATGTATGTCGGGTTGGCATTCTGTAGGCGTTGATGTGGCAGTTTTATGTTAGTTCCAAAAACTTCCGCTACGAGCCTCCACCGTCTGGAGTCGAAAAATGAAGTAGTATGACGCAACGGCATATCAGACTTAGTTTTTATTCTCAAATAGTACGTTTCAACAGCAAATTTATTTTAGACGCAAGGTTATTTTCAATTATGATCTCTAACGATGTATCAGAAGAACTTTTTATTTATAAATAATACTATTCACATACGAAAATAAATTATATAAATTTTTTTATCTTCAGAGAGTATATCTCAACAGTTAGTGAAACAAAGTTGTGTTTTCAGATACTTTGATTCAATCACGATTGAATGTGATTAAAAAACGACAGCTTTTAAATAGTGTTCAAAAAGAGAAAAGATTCAACTAAAGAACAAGATTTGAAATACGGAACAATCTTCTTATTTTGCGTATGCGCACTCTGTTTTAGTCAACACAAATCCGAGAAAGTTGCGCTATTATGCGTACTGTGTATGCGGTGGTACTGGCCAACATGTAGCGGTGGTAGTCATGCAGCTGTCAGTAAGTTGCAAATGAGAGTGACGAGATGTCATTTGCTGAGCATATTATTTGAAGAAGTTCACCGCGGAATTTAACAAAATTCCTGAATTAACATGGCACACTTGAATAACGTGCTGAAAGCCGTGGAAACGTTAAACGCCCTGCGGGAATTGGACGTTCCGTCAGATTCTGGTGCAAGGTACAAACAACGAATCAACAGCAGATCTGCCAGATTACCGTAACAAAAAGTAATATTTCTGTTTGAACAATAGGAAGGAAAAGGTATCGTGTTGCACGATCATTGTCGAGGGAGTATGCTCGCCAACTGTCAAACAGAACGCCAAATTCCCGCATATTCTCACCGCTTCTATCGAAACACTGTTGGCTTTGTGTAACGACGAAGAATCGGATGTCAGAACAGTCGCGGATGAATCTCTCAATAAAATTATACGGGTACGATTATACCTTTGTTTATTTTATTTTATGCATTTGTCTTTTATAAAAGTAAAACTCATGGAAGCAAGAATATATGTAGCTCAAGAAATTAAGACGTAAAATTGGTCGATAGTGCAAATATATTTGTTATATTGTTGATCAGGCAATGGTCGACAGTAATATCGTCAAGATACAGATAGAACTTTACAACGAAATAAAGAGAAATGGACCTGCACGTACGTTGAGAGCAGCTCTTTGGAGGTTTGGTTTGTTAAATCACATGATACGCCCAACCAGGGGTAAAGCTTACGTATCAAATCTGATACCATGTATAATTATAATCGCACATCGATCTGAAGATATTGTAATAGAAACACTGTCACAGTCATTACCATTGATCTTCAAAGTTTTAGGACCATTTATGACAGATAATGATGTCAAGGTAAGTGCCATTATTAACATTGTATAGAAAGTACTCTTTGCAAGCTTTTAGAAAAATATCAAATCTGTTTCAGAAATTGTTACGAGCGTTCTTTGAAAATATCTCGTCTACTCAAGCTGCCTTTCGTAGAGCGGCAGCAAACATGATTCTGACAACGTGTATAAATTGTAGGAAGCCACAGTTTTTTTTAAATTATGTGTTAAATTATTTATTAGGTATGATCAATGTTGAACACCTGCAACTGCATGTGCCATAAAATACTTATTACTATTTTATCTTATTTTTTTGCCAGATATATTAACACCCGCGAAAAATGCTGAGGATCATTCGTCTACCATTATAGGCGTGTTTGGATGTTTAAGAGTAATTTTACCATATATATGTAAACCACCAGAATCCCAAGATGTTGAGACACAGCAAATCGATAATTTGTTACACATCTATGAATTGTGTTTGCATTACACAAAGTGGCATTCCGATCACAATATCGTAAATGCAGCTTTAGAGACCTTGGCGCAACTGTTAAAAATGCCTGCAAAGTCGTTGGTGTCTATCTTGTTATCTTCAGAGGGCATAACTCAAAGTAGAATAATATCAAATCAAAATACGTGTACTCTGTCACTGGGTCAGATGAGTATTTCCAGTGCGAGCACCGCTTATGGTGGAAATTCCGACTCCATTTCGAATTTGCACGAGCCCGGCGTCCTAGAGATCGCTCCCAACATAGACAAGTGGATTGCAGATGCGGAAACGACGTCGCCAGCCACGTGCAATGTACAGAATACACAGAATGAATGCGCGAATGATGTAATAGAGATGAAAGGGAAGATACTGGAAAACTATTGCGGTCTGAAAATCGGAGCTCTCGATAGTAAGGACACGCACGTAAACGTAATTCGTAATCGCATAATAATTTTACAAATATTAATCTCTCGTGTTTTCTAGATGAACTTGTGGAGGAGGGTAGCGATGTCGGGAGCGAGGTGGAGAAATCCGAAAGAGCGCCGTATCCGAGCTTGCAAAGTGAACAGTCGAAGGAAGATTATTCTGAGGAGACCACCTTGTCGTTTGCTTCTCCCAAGAAGTCTTCCTTGGACTTCGTCTTGTACGAAGCGGACATCGGAAGCTTCACGGACTCGGATATGCCCGTCAAGTTCTGCTGCCGTCATTTGGTGTCATCCTTCTTGCTGGCGGGCAAACCCGGGCATCTAATATCGGACAAGTTATTCCGTGTCAGTGTAAAGTCTCTCGCTCTAACGTGCGTAGGTTACATCCTGAAACTTTACCCGCATTTATTTACAATGACCGTGGCCAAAGAGTCAAGCTGCAACGAGAAGAATCAATTGATCGAAGACATACTGCTGTTTGCCGATCATCCAGATCCTCAGATTAGGGGCAACATAGCCATGGTGATTGGAATCTTTTTAAAGTCTGTATTCGTTCAGTACGGCGGCTCTTATCAGAATTTTGAAAGGGAGTGTTCGATTCAAAGGGAAAGTGGAAACATATTGTTGGAAAACCTGATAAAATTACTTTTAAAAGTGAGTTTATACATGTGTACGAGATAACATAATTACCGCCGCCAAAATGTTTAATTTCTCATGTACTTTTGTCATTAATCTAGAGTTTGGACGATGATTCCGCGACCACCTGCCGTCAAACATTGGACGCTCTGAATCTCTGCTTACCAGAATTATTCGATTCCGTTGAAAACGAGCATGGTCTTACGATTTTAACCGTGTTGCCAAAACTCATGAAGAGTCCGTACTTTCTGGTGAAAGTGAAATTAGTCGATTTATTGAGTAAATTGTCATATATTACAATAGAACATGTAACAGGACAGTTGTTATTTCAAGAACATTTTATTGATGTTATAATAGCGTTATTAGGTGATCAAGATCAAAGAGTGAGGCACGCCGCATCTGATGCTATTGTTAAGTAAGATACATTTACACCTCATCATTTTACTTGTCCCATGTTTGAAACGACATCACATGCATCGCACTGTTGTTTCTTATTTCAGGAGTGTTCCGTGTTTATATTTTCGGCATCCGCAAGAAGATACCGTCACAAAGAAGGCCACTCAATACACGCAACGATTTTTAAATGCTGTGACGTCAAGTATCTCAGAATTATCGTCGTGCCAAGACAAGCATAAGCCGTTCGTAAACACGTCCATCAAGCCGTTTGTATTCTTAAATTATTACAACGGGATGAATTACAGTTCCAGTGTAGAAAACTCCTTATCCCGCATAGTTAACATCCTAACGGAGATGCTGACGGTACATTCGTCCAAGTATGTGATATATGGATGCTGTGAAACCCTCTTCTGCTTAAGTGAGACCTATCCCACTACGGTTTACGTGAGAGGATGGGATTGTATTTTACCAAAGACTCTGTTAAAAAAATCTAAAAGGAGCAATGACCGAACGGATGCGAGCGACATTGGTTTCGTGAGTGAGATGATCTCTTCTCCGGTGGGCAGTGGTCTTCTTTCAGTGACGTTGCCTTTGTTAACATCGTCGAGTATTAGTTTAGATCTGTCGACGCATCGGCATTTGATTCTCCTCGCCGGCAATCTGGCTTCCGGATTGGCCATCTGCAACTTCAAGTCTGGCAGCGATCCGACAAAGCTGTGGAGTACGTGCAAGGACAGATACATGGAACTGCTGCTGACGCATATCATGAGAGTTCTGAACATCTTCGTGCACGTTATCGACGAGGTTCAATTGGCGCAGGCTAGTGGCAAGTCCGTGTTACCGTCATTGTCGTCCACGCAAACGTTGTCGCCGAAGAAGAAACTTCTACCGGAACAGAAGTCGAAGGAAAGGGGGGAGAAAATCGGGGGCTTGAGAAGCGGAAGGGAGCAAATTGGTACATTCGTCGCCATGCCGCATTACATGAAGATGCACGACATCCTGAGAGCAGCGCATTCGAATTATCTGGTCACTCTGGAGCATGAGGCTAGCGAAATGTACGTTTCTCTGCTGAACGCGACGCTGGACGTGCTCTCCCAGATCCTCGAAATCGCATCGGTCAACGAAGCAGGTAGAATAGCGGAAGAAGTGTTATGTTACCTAAAAACTACCGTCATACTATCACCAACGGCAACGGTTCAATGTGTGCAGCAACTGCTCAAGTGCTTGTTTGGTACGAACGTGTGCGCGCAGTGGACCGAGTTGGACGTGCAGAAGAATATGATGGATCGGTACGACACGCTGCAAGATGATGTCAGGGGATTCTACAATCAGTGCTTTCAGTATCCCGCTAGGCAAATGGCGAATACAATCAAGTACATAGGGAACAATTGCCGGGGTGAGAACGAGCCGGATACCGGGTAAATCTTTTTGCACTTGGATAGCTGCGTTGATGTAAAGTGAGGTACTAATGGTACTATTCTTTCGCTTCCAGGTGGATAGGATTACTACGTAGAAAGGGTGATCGCAAATTCTCATCGGTATTCAAGACGCTGGCGCGATCTTCCGATCAGAAAACATCCGTGGCATCGTTCATCCGGCTCTTTGAGCCGATGGTTATAAAATCTTTGAAACAGTATACTGTCACGAGTAACATCGCGCTGCAATGCCAAGTACTGATGCTGCTAAGTCAGCTGGTCCAATTAAAAGTCAATTACTGTCTATTGGATTCCGATAAGATATTTATCGGATTCGTGTTGAAACAGTTTGAGTATATTGAGGAGGGCCACATACAACAGACTCAAGATCTCCTGCCAAGGATATTCAACTTCTTAGTTCATCTGTCTTACGAAAAGAATCACTCCAAAGCGATTATAGGTATACCAAAGATAATCCAACTGTGCGACGGTCTGATGGCCAGCGGACAGCCAGCGATCTCGCACTGTATACCTGCGCTCGCGCCCGTCATCGAGGACATTTTTCTCATTCGTAACGGCAGCTCCAGCGCTGTCGAACAACGAGAGTTGGAAACGACGAGGGACGTGCTGATAGCTATGTTGCTGCGTCTGGTCGAGTATCATCAGGTGGTCGAACTGTTGGCACTGTGTCTGGCGGAGTCTCGATTCAGCGGAGACGGCAACGGAGAGGAGAAATGGCGGAGATGGTCGCGACTGACCATGGACACTGTGTTGCCGGTACTTGCGGGTGGGAAACTCAAGATAGAATCCGAGAAGGCACATGTCGCGCTGGTGAAATTATTCGCAGCCATCTCGCCCACGGTCTTCCGGCCGGTAGATCCTCTCCTCAAAATACTATTCACCGCATCGATATCTACAACGGCTTCAACTTTAAAATTGAAACGATGGCTAGGCATGATCAACGTGGTGCTACTTTCATTGATCTCTTGCGCGAAGGAGGAGGCGATGCTGGCACGTCTTTCGGATCTCAGCGTCTGTGCGACCGATGTGTCGCGTCTGTTTTCAACGCCTGCTGACACTTCTCCTCACGAAAGTATGGATCCGTTGAACGCTCTGGGTACACAGTCGCGCCAAATGCCACCCGAGCAGATACTAGCTAGATTCATATTTAGAGTGATCAACCTGATAAGCTCGAAGGTGTTCAATCTGCTTGGCCTGATAAATCACAAGTCCGCGGATCCATTCGTCGGTTTCTCTGATTACACGGCGGACGATAATTATTTGGTGCACCAGTTCGCATTTTTCTTGCAATTGTGCATTCACATGTTTGAATCCGGCAGTCACTGCAAGGTAGCAAATGCGACCATGCAGATGATCCAAGGACGTGATGTGCCCAATGATGAAAGCCTGCTGATTGACGACTTAAACTATCTAATGCTCAGCATCGGAAACGTATGCCCGACGGTGACGTGCCAGTGGGCTTACCTGATGATCCTGTTGGGATACAATGAGATGTCTTTCTGGTCTAAAGTGCTGGGCAGTAAATCTGATTACGTCACGCATGTTCGGCCGAGCGAGAAAGAAATATGCGATCACGCGAGCAGCAATATAAATATCCAGATTATCAGGAGAGGAGGAATTATCTTGTTCTGCGACTATATATGTGAGAATCTCAACGACGTGGAACCATTGACGTGGCTGTTGGTAAATCACATAGAAGAAGCTGTGAATATTGCCACCGAGTCTCCGGTCAGAGATCTGTTGACCACGGCCATACACAGGAACCCAGCGGCCAGTGGACTACTGGTGCAGGCGATAGCGACGAAGTGTACAGATCTGTCTCAACCCAGCTTCATTAAACGATTACTGCAATGTATCGAAGGTGCTCATCATTCGCAAAGCGGCGCGGTAATAATGACCCTGATACCGCGACTTTTGTCCACCAAGTATCTTGCTCTGTCTAGGATGGCGGCAAAGATTGCCAGTCGCAGGGTGGAAATACTGTTGACCACTAACGCGGACGATGTGATTAGTCAATTGTCGAAGGATGACGTCGTAAAGATCTTGACCGTTCTGCAGACCACCAAGCTGGCTAGGAAACACGGCAGCTTGGTTAGCTTGTTGAACAAACTGGCTGTGCAGTATTATGATTTATCGCCGCTCGAACTCGATCAGTGCAGGCCATTCAATCCGTCTACCGTGAAGAGCGTTCAGCTGGATCGGAATTGGTTTCTGTCGCAAGTGAGATTACGATGCTGCCACTCCAGCGCTGGCAACAATCCTATGGAATTGGCGCAGTTGTTGAAGGATTTAGATTTTGACGACTGCGTGAGCATCCTCTCCTGTAAGGAGTTTAATCTAAAGATCTTGAAGCACTGTGTAATATTGGGCGCGAGACTCAGCATCGAGAGGTGCCAGCAGCTGGAATTCGGAAGCGCGCAGAACGAGAAGGATTTTCATTTTGATGCAAGCCCCTTATACGTCGCTGCTAAACAGTGCTTGCTGGAACACATTCATTATATCTGTGAGCTGATACCAAAGCCACATCAGATTTACAATCCGGAGGCCAACAACAGTAGCGGCAAGGAGCTAAAGTATGCTACTAGGCTTGCCGAGTTGCTGAGCGATTCTCTTTATTGGGAAATTCTCTTCACGATCATCCCGATTGTAAAAATTTACATGAGGACATTACCGAAACTGGCCAAGTATAATGTAGCAAAGATCGACGTGAAATTCGAGGAGGATATCGCCAAGTTTTCCATGTTATGCCTCGAATTGGCACATTGGATGATGTATTCCGACCAAAAGAAGATTCATAAATTAAGGCCGCACGACATGGATCTTGCGCTAAGCTGCGCGGCTGAAATTCTGAGACACGCAGCTCCGAGTAAAATTTTCGGCGATAGTGCGCGCCATACGTGGGTTTGCTCCGCGGCAATTTGTTTGACCAAAGTCATAGAGAGCGTGTTAACAACGATGGACCCGTTGCCGATTGTTGATTCTCAAGCTTTAGAACCGGCTCTCCAAGACGACGAGACGAAGGATTATGCTCGCGCGTGTATTCAAATAGCGTCAATAGTGGCTTGGCTTGAAAAGTGCCAGGTGGAGGGCTTTACGCGGAATATTCCATCGTACTTATTCAACACGATAAAATCGCTGGTCGTCAGCGTAAGTCGACAGCCGCTAGTTAACTCTTACGTTCTGACGCCACCGTTAGTATGGAAACGTGGTTGTCACATCGTCGGTTCAGGTCCCACGAAGTGTTACTTTCCACTGCCATCATCCGAATCGAATTTTCTGCAAGAGGTGGACATTCTGGAACAGTTCATCTATCGGGTAAACTTACTGGGTTGGACGTCGAGATCGCAATTTGAAGAGATCTGGATGGCCTTTTTAAGCGTTCTCAACTTCTTGCAAAACGAGAATATGCCTTCGGACGAAGTGGTGGTCTTGATTCAGGCGAGCAGCTTGGCGATTCAGGCAATCACGAGATTGTTGTTACAAACTTTGCTGTTACCGTGCCCCGGCAATCCCGGCGCCAGCACATTGATCCACCATTCGAGAGATCCTCAGCTCTCCGTTCACAAGATCAGTTCCCAGAAATTATACGCGATACAAGAGTTACTCCTGTGGAAGTACGAGTACATGAACGACATGGAGAACAGAAACGGCTTGAAATTAGACCATATATTTCATCGCGGAAATGTCGAGAGAACCGCGGTGTCCGACAAATTTACGTACAGTCAACTGTCGGTCTCTTACCTGTGGTCATTGTGCAATTTATACGAGGACAAGTTGAACGCATCCGTTCTCGACCTGAAGAACCGACGGAACGACGCGTTGATGTCCGCATCGCTCGATCTAGACTCATGCCTGCGTTTTCTGATTGAGCACTACACCATCTGGATGTCGCCGCAGGCTAACACACCCGTGCAGCTATTGACGGAAATCGTTAAGTCTATCTTGGCAATCTCGGAACTCTTCCTCGAGAGATCGCAATATCAGTGGATGCTGGATGTGTGTCTGGAGATTTCGAGGATTCATCCAACGGAGAATGCGATTCTACATCAATACCTGGCTGTCTCCGTGTGCAAAGCCGCCGCTGTTTTAACGCCATTGGTATGACGAATTTATTCAGAGTTATTCTTCTAAACAGTTGAGACATCTTATTACTAACTGATGTTACTTCATAGGACTTGGATACTTTGGATAAGGTGAAGCGTATAGTGGATGTCAACTTGAAGTCGGGATTTCTGGCTGCTCGAGTTTCCGCGCTTCATGGCTCTCTGTATTTACTGCAAAGCGCCGTGCTGGCCAAATGTGAGGAAACGATGAACGTCATACATCCCTTGGCGATTGAATATATACAAAAGCACATCGATTCGCAGGATTCAAACAGGTAACGTAATGGAATTTGATTTAATTGCAATTAATGAGAAATATCGAGGATTACTGCTTGAAAATTTTGCATACATTTGTAGTCGTCTTATATTCATTCTAGCTAATTCTAACTTTCGCGTTAATACAGCGTTCTAAATCAAAGCGAGGAGCATCAAGGAATAATGTGGGCTCTAGTGTTCTTCTTGCTGGAACACGCGGAAGACACACCGCCGGATACGGAAGCGCCAGCTGTGTTAGAGTTAGTGCTTTCTCTAGTCACATCACAGGGTATCTCGTACGGTTTACATCAGACCCTACTTCAGGTATCCTGAACGTTACCGTTTTGCGTTTCGTTTTAGCGTTTTTAAATAATGCGCTAAGATACTAAGACTGCCTACCGTTACTTCAACAGGGTCTTGAGAGGCTCGTAGCAACAAAAAGCGTGGTGGGAAAAGTCGCCGAGCAGATCGTTAAAGTCGCGATGGATCGATTGAAGCAGCCGAGCCCGTTACTGGCGCTACCGGCACTGCAGCTTTTGTTGACGTGCATGTACACAGAGGCGGCCGATCGGCTGAATCAACCTAGCGGCGAGGAACCGCCACTACCGGACGTGGAGCCGGAAACGTTGGTTCGATCCATAGAGCGTATCTCTGCGATATTCGACAAGATCCGCAAAGGTCATCCTATGGAAGTGGAAGTGCTGTGTACGGTCCTATCAGGTGTTCTCGGAGACTTCTTCCCGCCATCAGAAATCCTGAGTAAAGTTATAGGGGAATTCCTGTCTCCGCAACAACCGCATCCGAGATTACTCTCTGCCGTTGTCTTTAAAGTAACGTAGAAAATCGAATTAACGCGATCAGCTTATGAAGATAGAGGCCGATTAATGTAATCTGACTTGATTTTATGCCAGGTCTGTGAAAAAGCATGTACCTGCACGGAAATGGAGCTTTTGCAAGACTGGGTGGTCTTTAGTTTACCGAATTTCATTCAAAGTCTACCGATGGCGATGTCGACTTGGTGCTTATCTTGCTTCTTTATAAGCGCATCGACAAATAACTGGTTGAGAGCCTTGTATCCTTTCTCCATCGAAATAATTTTATTATTTTACACGAGAAAATAACAGTTCCTTAGCTGTAATACGATAGGTTTCCATATGTGCAATCGAGAATAGGAAAGTACGAGTACGAAGACAAGAAAATATTGTGTATAGCCGCTTCAGACTTTTATCACAAGGTACATGAAGATTTCTTAATTTCGAAACGTTACACTTGTCTCTACTCATTTTATTTGCTATGCTTTCAGTTATCTAAGGACTCTCAAAAGAAGGCGTTTGTTGAGACTTTCGAGATGGCTGCGAAAGAACCTGAAACTCCATTCAGCGACATTTTAGCCTCCTTTTAATTAACATTGACCATAACGAACAGAATTTAGAAGAATTTAGAAGAATGAATTCACAAAGAATTAAAGTTGAACTGTAACAAAAATCGATGTACAATCACTGATGACGCGCTGTGTCGCGCGTGCATGTATATTTGTATGTATGATGATATTTATTTTACATTATATCCCGTCAAAGAGAGAAATATGCAACTTGTTTTACAATAAACAGTATTTTTCTTAAAATCAATTTGTGTCGATTTATAGTCCATAGATTTCCCAAATGTTTTTCGAGACAAATTCTATTTTCAGCAAAACTCATATTTGATTATCCCACGATGTTAGGAAAACATGATAAAAATGATTTTTATTTACTTTATTATTGAATTAATAGAAAAAAATAATGAATAAATATACAATTCTAATCAATACACATTTTCGTAATTTTTCAACGGAGGTTTTATCGTTAATTTGCTGTAATATAAGTGCTCGTGTAATTTTGCTAACGTATATGTTGAATTTCATGAAATATTACTTTTTGAAGTAAATAAGATACCTTGAAATAAAATATTTCTTAACATTTTTTCTTCGCAATAAATATATTCTTTTTCTATTTTACTCATTTTTCAAATCGCTGTTAGTCCTTGAACGAAATTAATTTCGATTTATGCTTGTAATCACGACACACGAGTTTTATAATTTTTATCGATATGATGATGAATATATGGTATTAAAGATCAATAAATTAATGCGAAATCATATTGCAGCACATATATGTATTAATATTTGAAAGACTTAACTGCGAATAATTATATAATTAATTATTACAAATTTTAGTACGTATAATAAATAATGTATTTTATTAGTGATATATAGATATAGATTTAGATTCACCAATGAATTTTACATGCTAACCTGAATTTTGCAATGATAGAAACATATTCACATCGATAATACATGTCAAACTTGTGTTTTTTATAAAGCGCGTGCAATATACAATCTTCTGTATTATTTAATTTTATTTTTCACGCATTTTTAAGCTTCCTAGTTTAAACTAAACACAAAGATATTAATCAATGTGACGAAATTCAATTTACATTCTTCGCAAAATAAAAGTTACATACTGATGATAGTGTCATGAGCCTGGTTTGATCTTTTTCAGCAAAAGTTTGGTATCACATTGCAAAAATCTTGTTTGTTGACTTGTGCCCATGCCACGCACTATGATAGACACGGTAAATTTATATTATTAAGTTATTATTCAAAAAAGCAATTATTTTTTGGTATCTTCCTCTTTATAGCTTTGACTTAAGTATAGCTGTGACTTATTTCAGGAGACTACGGAATTGTACAAGAGAGTACCCATTAATGGATACAAAGACACCGGATATCATCAAGACGAATTTTGTTCCAATTGCGGACAATACAAATATGAAGATGTATTGCGTAACGTAATAGCGGCACGTAAGAAGAAAACGAAGAGTTATGAAAAGCACTGTCCTTCGTGCCACTGTTCGCCTGAGCGGCGAAAATTTTCTCCACCTAGTAAACCAAGGTGAAGGTACCTTCTTTTATATTGTATTTTTTTCTGAAAAATTAATGAAAATTGAAGATGGAGCAGAAATAATTAATAATTGATGATACGTATTTTATTCAGTTATTAAAATAATAATTTCTTTCAAGTATTTTATCATTAATCTTTAGTGAATAATATTTATCTAATCGAATTAACTGTATTGTTTTCAAGGACTACTGGAAATGTGGAGGCTATGCTAAACCGATATGAACGTGCTTGTGCAGAGCCGATTAACTCGGCCATCAAGAAGTCGCAGAGTAGTCCACTTTCGCAGAAGGTATGCTGGCACGGTTGTCAAACTAGTGTTCATCCTCGTCGCCCCAAGAGATCGTTGCAAAACCGTCGTCAACGGAGAGTTGAGATCGACAGGTGTTCGTTCAAGGTAAGAGGAGACGCAGTGAATTCAGAGTTGAATGAAGACATTGAAGGCTACTCCAACTACACGCAATCTTTACCCATCAAGAGCTCGCTAAAGAAGCATGGTCATTGCAGAGAGCCTGAGGTAATGCACGCTTTTTAATATCTAAAATTACACATATGTTACATTTATTCTGAAATAATATTTTTTATATTTTATTTAAAATTATATTTGAAATATAAAATATTTTAATTATAAAAAGAAGTATGGCTTATGATACCTGCTTTATATAGATTCCAATCTAATTAGGATCCTTTAATTTATCTGATGCCTTTATCGGTTTTTAGGGATCGCCAAATGAGCAGGAATATTCGGACGCCGACAGCGAAGTATCAACGAAGTGTATTCGTCAGTCGAGAAAATCGCGCGTGCCGAATCTTGAATCGAGACATCATTACGTCGGCGGTGACGCCGAATACATCGCGGAGATGAGAAACGAGAGCGACGTCGAACTTCGACAGAATGATTGCCGGACACGCGATTGCCAGGAAATGAGGAAGATAGTTCTGGAATTCGAAGATCTCGAGAGATTGAAACGAGGTGATGGTGAAGCGGCGGCGATGACGATGATGAGTGAGGATGATAAGCGGACTGAGAAGCGAAAACTTGCCTCGAGAACGACGAAACAAGGGAAGCTCAGCGATGCTATTCCTTATCGAGTAACGAAAAAGCCATCGACGTTGATTAAAGAATCGGTTAATCAATCCGCGAAGGAGTTCGCGCTAAATGCATCCGCTCATTTGACGAAGTTAGATTTGCACACCACGAAAACTCGCATCCTGGAATCGATCGATCATGTGCTCGGTACCATGAACAACACGAAAGTATGTATTCAATAATATACATTTTATTTAATTCATTAATTTTAATTAATTAATTACATTAATTAATAAACATTTTCGATTAACAGAATAACGCGTCGATGCAACAAGAACAAACCGAGCAAGAAACTGTCGAGAAGATATCTCGCGAACTTCAGGAAAACGGTTGGCAGTTACTGTTTAACGCTCTGACGATTCATCGAGACACGACGGATTCCAGCAGAAGAACAGTTCGTCTGGAATGTTTGAATCATATTCGGCAACAACTTGACAAACTTTATGCTCTCGAGTTAACTTTGGACAATTGCCCTAAACTACAGTCAAGTCACGATACCTCATATGTCGAGGAAAATCAACAGTTGCAACAGTCACTGGAACAGAAGATCGTGGATTCCTGAACTTGCCGGAAGCTTGCACACACTTTTTTTTTCTTTAAGCACTGCAACAAATTTTTCGGATCCATGCAGTGCGTAAATCTTGGAAAAAGAAGATTCATACACATCGCAGATGTCTGCAGAATGTTGCAAGATAAAATCACCGCAAGCATGTAATGATTGAAGCATCAAACGTAACATGAACAAAAGTATATAAATGTACGTTTTATCAAAATGTTAAACACACGCTACGAATGCACTTAAGATAAATATAAGAAATTTTATAAACATCACTTCTTAGTAATTTTATAGATATTAAATCAATGTCGATTTGTAACACTCGTGTTATTATTACACTTATGTGTAAATTTCAAAGTTAAATTTCAGGACTGGCCATTTAATTCTGCGGATCAAGATTTAATTGGTAGCAATAGCTTTATTGTTGAAACGTTTCGAATACATCGGAGTACATAACTACTCGTCTCTAACTTTCTCCCGCTCTCAAGCTAAACAAGGTATGTGTAATATTAAATTGTTTCCGTTCGGTACATACGAGTCCTCCTTGCGAAAGGTGTGCTGAATTTTCATTATGTATAATATATATGTATATATATATATGTACTTTAGGCTCTTTGCATTTGCTAGGCATGTATACTCGATATACATACATATACATGTATATATTTTTGCCGAAAGAAATGTGTATATATATATAATATATATTTAGATATATCTATAAATATATATATATATAATATTTTTATATGCGACATTGGTAGAACAATTATTTACATAACGTCGTAATAAATAAGCTATGACTAGATATATATTGACGCGTTAGGATACACTTCTGGAAACTCGAGTAACGATGGAAAAAGACATAAGTCGGAAAGATCCCCACACACGCACACACATTTCTCTCTTGTATGGTATAATATTTGTCGCGCCAAACTAAAGAAGAAAGCTTGAAAATATCACTTACGAGAACGAAGCAGTTACAAGTTGCATGAACAAACTACAAAGTAGCGTAGTTATATGTCACTTATCAGTGGCAGCCGATGTCGTTGTATTCGTTGTACATCTACTTTCTTTCTTTAAGCTACTAAGTATACAGTTTTAAATCTTACATATCTATGTAGGTGTCTGCATACTCGTTATATTATATATTTACGATATACTTTCCGCAGCTGCCACTGCTAGCTGTGACTGCAACGGACTGCAACGAAGACTGCAGCGGAATCGAGACGAGAGAAGCGATCGCAGATCGGGGATCTGATAAGTGTATAACGAAATAGAAGTCACAATACAGGGTTCTCTCCTCGCGATTACAGGTACACAAACGTATTCGACGAACTTACGCGACGAAGACTGGGATAATACTGCAGGTAGAGGAGACGGCTGTAAACTCGTAAACTTAATTAATTAGTCAGGTAATGTCGGTAACGATCTAAGTACACAATGTCGTGATATAAAATCTACACTTATACCAGTCAACAACAAGATTACGCCTGACTTCCGCTACACCGACGCCCTGTTTCTACCTCGCGTTTTATATACGTATCGTTAGCGTTATATCGATAACATTACTGTTTATTAATCGTTATCTCCTGCCCGTTACATTTTATACAAGAGTACCCAATAAAATTGCGCGCGTGCACGCAAATGTAGGGTAGATACGTCGGTCTGCCCATGCGATCCTCCAGGAACCGTTGGACATAACAGGACATCGTCAAAGGACGGGCGCAGTTTTATATACGGAATCACAATTATGAGAGACATCTAGAAAGGACTATTATTGACTTCGATTACACGCTATTAAGGACACCCTCGAATTGATCGACGTTCTCACGCGACTGAGCTGAAAGAAGGACGCGCCTCTTCTCGCGCTTCTTCTTTTTTTTTCTTTAATCCTACTAATAATTGCCACAGATGAATTGACTCTAATAACACCGGTTCCCGAACGATCGACGGCGTTCAGCCGGAGAGAAATTCAGCTACGGTAGAAGGTTGCCGGAAATTAGACAGACAAACTCCTAACAGGTCTTACGTTCCATTCGTTGATGCTTAAGATGCGGACCTGCTGTGTCGCGCGACTTTCTTCTCGCAAGGGGCGGATTTAAAACCAGGACTTGAAGCTTGTTCCTTAAATCTTTCTCCTGAAAGATAAACTAACTCTTTAATAGCACAACAATTATTTTCACGTAAAATTTTATCATCACTGCTTGAAAAATCTAACGTGACGCAATGAAATATCTTTGAGAGATCAAAATCGGAATTTCTGATCTTCCTTAAATGCGGCCCCCTGATTTCCCTTTGCTTCTGAGAAGTTTACAAAGTTCGATGTATCTTCCCGAATTACGTCAATGATGCCGCAATATATATCCGTGGGATCGATAGCGAGACTGGTCCGCTCAATGAAGGTCTAAGGCGCCTCACTGTCGAACGGCGCTTCCTAAAATCCTGGAAGCCGTGCGTCGATGCGTTCGATACTGAGAGATTGCATAATAACAATGTACTTTCGGTCTCAGGTCAATTGTTCAATCAGATAGGACGACTGGAAATCGTCCACCCGGTTACTTCGTCATCAGCAGCGAACGCATCGCAATGATGTATAATATTCATATGCGTATCTGCATCGTTCTAACGCGCTAACAGTAACGGATAAACGTAGTGAACAAACACGTTGAACGTTCAAATAGTCATACGGTTTCTAAAGCTGTCGCATTGTTATATTATATAATATTTATTAATCACACACTAAAGCGTCTGCGCGATCCTTGCGATCTCTTACGGATCGCGTATCCGTTCCGATTTAAAAAAAAAAGATGTGTGTTAACATTTTTAGTAAGACGAGCATCGACGGACTATTTTCGCAAGAAATTATAAGAAAACAAATTATATATGAAAAAACATTTATAAATTTACAACAAATATACGTAACATTCTTGTTAATTTAGTCCCGTTTGTTCTATCATTGAACTTTTTCATTAAACATTCTCGAGTTTATGTCGACATTTCCAACATATTTAACGCTAATCTTTATATATATAAATGTGATATTATATATTTTTCTTTTCGCATTGAAATAAGAAATAATAATTGAATAAGATTGAAAGATGCTAATTGTTTCATAAGATCTGAAAGAGAGAAATTATCGACATTAACTCAACATTTCACAATTTGCAATTTATAATGTATAAATCGATGCCAATAATCATCTAGAATAGAAAAGCGGATTGAGGATAGATTGGTCAGTGAAGTTCATCATCGAAGTTAAATGGCATTCCGCTGCCATTGGCAATTTCCAACGGTTTTTCTGCGAAAATTCCGTCGTGCGATGAACTCATCATCGATACCGATTCCATCGCGCTCGAAAGATCAAAGGATCCCGGAAGCGGAGGTACGGAGCATCGTGAAGCATCGATGTTCCTCTCGCTAGCGTTGATTGACTTTCTATCGATTGTATGTGATCCCGTGATCGAAAAATCGGTCTCAAGGAACGCGCAGTAATATAGTGTCGGTTGTAAATACTTTCATCGGATAAGGCTGCGTTAATTATTGTCTCTTCCAACGCTCATTCATCTTCGTTAAAAAACCAACTCCTTCTCCCCCCCCCCCCAACCAACGTGATTCGTTTTTTTGGTCACGAATGAAATTTCGCTTGCTTCTCCGTTCTGCGCGAATTTCCAGCTACGTTTCCCGTTATACAAGGTTTAATCCATTCGTTTATTTTCCGTGCAGACTTCAAAGTGATTTTATTTTTAGGAAAAAGATAGTTTCAGAGAAAGATGATTTCACGCTCGCACTCACGCTAACGATCTCCTTTGATCTCGCGAAATTTTCGTTTCTTCTCTGGCCGTTCGAACGCTCAGCAGCGTTTCAACAGAATCAAAATTCAATGAATTATACCTTAATAAAAGATTGTTTCGTATTTCTGAGCACATAGAAACATCCTTCTTCATCGCGCACGTCACAGCGTAACGCGCGTTACGATATGTTTCACGAAAATGCATTTAAAAGAATATAAGTATTTCGAGTATATTGTAACTCGCGATGGATTCTTATCGAGAATATAAAGATCGCGCTTAATGTTGTGACAATTCCAAAAAAAGCTGATGCGCATTCGATTTTTCGCATATTAAAATTTTACATTTCTATAATAATTATAATATTCTTCTATAGAAACTTGAACAAACTTAAATCTCTCAATGTTCGCGTAGCATCGTTAACAATCTTAACATTTAGCCGCAGACATGACATTCCTAAGTTCTATTCTAACAAGCCGTTTTTCTACTGTCTAATTTTAAAATCTATTGTTACGGAATATAAAACAATATCAATTGTCAAGACGCATTCTTCTCATGGTACTCAGGCATTTGCACAATATGGCCGTATAAAATGTATCAATGTTTTCCATCACCTCGAATAAGGTTCGCGCGACGTGCAACGTAGTCTGTGGCTAAGAGTTAAGATTTGAAAGTTTGGAGCTCCGTAACGATGAATTTGATGCTGATTTAATTTCTGATTTGAGCGAATAATCAAACTGATACCGCCAATACGTGCAACATTCATATTATATAATAACCACACTTTAATAGTAATAATCGTATTGTCTGGCCGAGAACTTCCAATCGAGAAAGTCTCAATTAATTACATTACTTAAAAGCGAAAAACAATTGCAACTTTCCCGGTACTTTTGCTCGATTCAGAGAAACCTTCGCAATTCGCGTTTCATCGATTGGATTTATGATCGAACGGAAGCAAGCAAAATACTCGTTCGTCACATTTGACGGCGACAATAGGATCCAATGCCTGTGTACTCACGTGTGCACGAGCACGTATTGTCTGAATTCTCTACAACAGCCCAAGAAAGAAAGAAAGCTCAACGACAAGCTCGTTGCTCTTATCTAAAGCCTCGTGCGTCCGCTTCAATTCGACGATGAGCTAAAGTCATACTTCTTCCGACATGCAACTAGCTCCTAAACTCTCTTCCGTCCCTCGCTGTTCTTGTCATCGTGTGGACGAAGGGGGAGGGAATGTTTGAACAAAGTCGCTGGAGCGTTCATGACGATCGTGCGTCATTGTTCACGATCCAATCGAGCGAGACGGTGACGCCTTGCTCCGGGCAATTGTTAAGCGTTTTGAGCAAAGCAAAAATAGGAAACGAGCGAGAATTGCAGATTTGCATTAAAAATCGCTGGTGCATACGTCGGGATTCATCTCGCCGAAGATATTCAGCTCATAGAGCGACGCGAACATGATGAATACCAAGTACCAGATCATCAGAACGATACCATACCGACGGTCCAGTTTCCAGCCATTCAGATGCGTCGCTAGCACCAGGAATATAACCGTCGATAGCAGAGAAAAAGTCGAGTACGTCAAACCTGATAAGTACGGAAAATTGTGTAAGCGACTCAGACTTATGTAATGCATATATCATAATCATATCAATATTTCTATATGATTAATTACCTTAATTAAAAACCTGATAAATAATAAAATAAATTCGCAAAAGCTAGATAGATAGTCTTGCCTACCTCTGCTGGTGACGTTCACGTGCGAACCGGGCTGTATCATAGCGGTTTGTATGAACCACGGGAGACCGAGGCACACCAGGATGTCGAAGACGTTGCTGCCCACGGCATTGCTCACTGCCATGTCACCGAGAC
The DNA here is from genome assembly GCF_003672135.1 of Ooceraea biroi. Lineage (NCBI taxonomy): Eukaryota > Metazoa > Arthropoda > Insecta > Hymenoptera > Formicidae > Ooceraea > Ooceraea biroi. The sequence goes on from NC_039510.1 coordinate 12,174,751, forward strand.
CTTCCTTTATAACTGCTAAAGAGGATAGAGCATCCGGTACGCTCACGCCGGCGGCAACGAAGGTCAGCCCCAGCACAGTATCAGGAATGCCCAGAGTACTTCCTGTAAAGTAATCATTTTGTTAACATTGAGTCTAAAGGCAAGAGATTGCATTCGGACGTGACCTATGATAACGTTACCTATGATCGTAATCATCCACACCATTAGGTAACTGTAGAAACTGATCCAAATCATCGATATACAGAAGGTGAAAGGATACCAGCTCCGCCATTTCTCCTGTCGACAATCCGGCATCGTCACGCGACACATAAAGTGGATGGGATACACGAGGCCCCAAGTGAACAGAGTCCATTTGCTTCCGTCCGTCGGCTTCACGAGAGGTGACACTCCATTGGGATCGGGCTCCTTTGCCTTGTAATATTCAGGCTGCCTCGGTGCTGCCGGCTGCTCGGTTGTAGTTTCTCGAACACCATTTCCTGAAGGAGAGAGGGTAACATTTTTAGACTTCGAGAAAGACACGAAAAAGCTAGATAAGAATTAAGAGAAGGAATGAGAGTAAAAATAGCTGATGAAAAAATTGACGTTTACCTTCCTGATTCTTAATTTGTTCGGTGGTCGGCGAGTTGGGACCGGTGTAGGATAATCGATCCTCTTGCAAAGATCTGTAACTCACTAGGGCGCTCTCTTCAGCAGGCTCGTCGTCCTTTGGCAAGAATGGTATGTTATATGACTTCGCCCAACGTTCCAATTTAACATTAAATGCGAGCACCACGCAGTAAACTCCGTACATGATTAACATAAACAGGGCCTCCGGCCTGTAAAGTTAAAATTTTTTTCCTATGTATGCGTGTGTGTTTATGTGTGTCAGTTTGCTCAGATCTCGTAGCAACTTTAATCAAGTGCAATTGAGTTCAATGAAACGCTTACCAAGATATATACTCGTTATAAATCGTGCCGAGCATCACGAGGATCGAAACAGCGTAGAAAAAACAATCTCGACAAAGGGGCCACCAATTCAGCTTAAAGGCCGTCGCAGTGCATAATCCACAGATCGCTATAACGAACATTATGTTAAAAACGGCGCTACCAATAACGCCACTTACCTGGAACAGATAAAAAAGGATTTAATAATAACAAGAATTTGTTTACGTCGCTAATTATAAGCAGAGACGCGGTAATGTACGGTTCGTCTGTGGGCAAGAGATTCATGTAGTTCTAGACTCGAGCTAAAATCGAGATAAAATTTTAGCTATAAGCTAAAATCGAATCGCTAGACTTCAGTTTTACGATTACAAAACAATCTGCTAGTCCACGTACGCGTTATGTAATATTTTTCATTCGCGCTTAATTCGCGTTTCGTGAGATTTGAACGCAGCGGAGCGTGTGTATCACGATTAGAAAATTACTATTCTACTCACTCCGATATCATCCTTGGCGAAGAATACGCCAATAATCACCGTTGCCAATTCTGGTGCGGAAGAACCAGCTGCCATAAAAGTAGCTCCCGCGACATCAGGAGACAGTCTCAATTCTGGAAAAGAAAGAAATGTTAATGTTTATGTCATGGCATCAAGTAAATCATCCTTTAATTCAAAATAGAATGGACAAATCTGGATCAGTCGATACATTGGAGACCTGGAAACAAGGACCTTTAATCTCTATTTTCAATCTCAATCTTCAACATTAACCGCGCTGTAATAACGGATAATTTAATGACGAATGTAACGGCATATCGGTTTGTGGAACGAGATAGAAATATAATCTCCTTACGTAAAACTGGCTATCCCCGCGTAACGTTAGAACTAGACATACAAGATTATTGTCTTACAGTTGAGAGAATTTAGTAAACAAAATGCTAAACCAATACTAACAATTCAATAACAAATTTATATTAGAATCCTTGTCGATAAAATCTAACGTGACAGAGCAAATATTAAAAATGTACAAAAGTATTCAAACAATTACAGTTTAAATAATACAACGACATTTGCATTTAAATCTGAGTGACAGAACTGTAGATTGGTTGTCCGACGTTGGACGATTTTTGTCGATCCGTTATTATTGGATGTTTTTCAATTTCTTTCTCTACAATGTTGTTGAATTATTATTAAACACCAAATTTGTTACCTCTCTTCAGGTATGCAAAAAAACATGTTTTTGACTTGAATTCAGAATTTATCTACAAGAAATCCTCACCTTCGCAGATTCTGTCCAGACTTGAGACAAAGTAATCGTCGCACACGATAGCAAGACCTAGGAACGTATAAATGGCAACCAGAATGTGTAGTATTAGTCCGCCGCTTTTCCTAGTTTTGGGACCCATCAACGGTCGCGGGAATTGTTCTATAGCGGGCGCCGAACAATTCGGTCTTCGAGGTCTTAGAGTTACGACCGAACTGGTTGTGGTCGTAATCGAAGCGATCTGCGAACATTGCGAGAAAGGACATTAGGAAAATTTACTCATCATTGATATAATTGATATAATTTACGCTAAGCTTAATTATTACTGATCGATTAAATTGCAAAGTCAAAAGTCAATCATTTATATATTGATAATTATTCGGAGATGATTTAGTCGCGTGCAATTTTTCGTGTTGCGTGTAAGTCATGATATAAGATCGACACGTCAATCCGCAGTGCTATCTGATGGATCGCACCTGACGCAGGTGTTGCGCAACTCGTACCATGCATCACGTATCACGTTGCACGGCGTGATATTCAGTTCTAATCCGAACAATGATCTCGTTTTCTCGAGGCATTACGAGATGTCCACCTGCGCCACATGATATACAGGGTGCTCGCGAAGCGGCAGACTCACCGTTGTGCTTAATGTAATGTTGGTTTGGTCTTGCTTCGGCGTGGAGGTCTGGTTGCCCTTCGACGACTCGCCCTTTGAGGCTTTCCTTTGGATCAATTGGACCGTATTCTTCAGTTTCTCGAATAGTCTGGCCGTTGCCGCCGTCGATGTCTTTATTTTCTCGGTCGATGTTTCCGCTTCCGACTCCGATGACCAGCCTTCTTCATACTGCACGGAAGTCAAAGATATCATCGTTGTTGTGTCGGGCGAGGTAATGTTCGCGGAGGCGACGTAGTGCACGAGGACGTAAATTAGGAAGAGGCCGAGTCGCAGGGGCCATCTCCGATGACGCGCCTGCAGATTACGTGGCCTGCATCTCATTGTCTGCAACTGGAACGAGAGCATTATGGATTAGAGTACTCTTCTCTTCGCGTCGCCGTGTATTTTCCCTTTACTTGATATACTTAAGGTAAGTAGCTGTTACATTGTTAATGCGACCTGAGTGTCCCATTATCATCATCATATCATTATCGCGCGATTGTCGTTCTGTTATCGATTGCTCTTCCCTAAACACGAGAGCCTCCAAGTTTCCCTGGTTACTCAGAAAATAAGTTCTTCATACAGCATATAAATAAATGTTTAAATATTAGCAATACCAAGTCACAGTTTATTCGCATCACATAGGATTGCAAAGGAGCCTAGGCAATGTTCGTTACGAAGGCACGGGCAACCTTTGGCGATCTATATAATATTCCATCGCGTAAATAGTAAACTTTCGCAATATACACACACACACACAAACCAGCCGGCGAGGTCGGCTTTATCGTTCACGCATCGCTCCCCCGAGCTTCTACATCGCCGGCCCGGTTTTATTGACGTCTCTTAAATCGCGTGTTTCCCAGCTTGATCTACAATGGTATAGCCATGTTTAGGGGTTGTTCCATCTGTTTCACGTTTATTGCGAATATTGATATCGCGTGCACGTTCACACCGACCCGGCGTAATCGTGGTGGGTCGTGAACGTCATCCAACTCAGGCGTACATGGATGATGCGCGAGTACGCATCATGTTCAGATGATGATGCGGTGTCGGTGCGTGCCTGCGTGTGCACGTGCACGTACAACCGACCTTTGAAACTACCCTCCGTGTGCATAAACTGTCATCAAAGGAGTCCGGGTAAATCGATCGTACTTGTCGCATGCGTAAACTATACACCCTTAAGAAAAACGGTGTCTGAACGTGGAGCCGAGTGGAGTTTCCATTTCCGACGTCCTTGCGCACGTACAAAAACAAGTTCATGCGAGATTACGTACACCTCCTGCCATTCAGACAATCGTGCATCGATCGCTGTATAGAAAACACCCCGCGTAATTACGTGTATCCTACGACTGCCACCCTGCAAACATGCACTATTTACACGACGTGAGCTTGGAATTTTCGCTGTTTATTGCGCTAAAATAGCGGGCAATGCAATGCATAATTAATTCTAGGGGTAATATAATTATTAACGTGATATTTTGTGTCACATATAGTTGATGCGGTGTGGAGAAATACTGGTGAAATACCGTGCGCCTCCCACGCGCCTTGTTTACTCACTCATCTCTCTTCCCAGATAACTACTCTCTGCATTGATACATATATCTACGTATTTGCGCGTAAGAATGATTTGCCGCATTGTATAATCGCCATGAGCGACTCAAAGAGATCAAAGACTCGAGGAGATGACTGAAGGCTGCGAATGAAGGCAGAAAGTCGGGCAGGATGATGCGATACGCGTGATCCCCTAATATATATATGCAGTCTATTTACAGGAAAAGTGACAAGTGCATTCGAACGCCGTATCGATATCGGATTGCCTAATTGCCGCCGGCAAAATTGGCTGTACATGTATATACAGGGTGTCCCACTGTGTGCATTGCACTGTTGGCATACGTTGCATGTTGGTGTTTGGATGATAGATTCTTGGAGTAATTGATATAAAACTAATTGATTAAAGATGAATAATTGATTGGTCATTATTTGCTTCTAACTTGACAGTTCTCATTATCTTTTGAAGTTAATTCGTCTATTTCTTTTATTTGTTTGCTCCTTCAAAAGTATGCGAAAAATTGATTAGTTTTGGTTGCTAATTACTTGGAGACTTTTGGTGTCTTGATACATATTTGTTAAGAGAACATTAATCAGTCAAGAAGCGCGTGATCAAAGAAGCAATTTTGGGACATCTTGTATTACGAATGATGAGATAACGAGCCATTTTCACAGTATGATCCACATAATCGAATATTTCTGTTGCAAATACAGTTTGGGAATGAGATTAAAACAAAAACAATTTATTTATCAGTCTTCCCTCATATGTGAAAGAGTAGGCTGTTAAACAAATTGATCCTCTTTTTCGCTGTGCATTGTTTGTATAATTAACATTTGCGTCGATCAACAACCACCGGAAGTTTATGCAAGGGAAATAAACGCGCGCACAGAGATTATTAAATCGTTCTGCAAATAATTATAACCGTAACGAATTATTTACTCCCGTATTCGGGTAGCAACTGTCAATAACATTATAGTTCTCATTAATAGAAAATTAGATGAATTTTCCAATACTACTATTAACATTAATTATGACAGATACGTAAATAAGTACATTTAATCTTCATCTATGCATCTTTCTCTCTGCAAAAATATATTCTATCATAATACAAGTTGGCGAAAAACAATTTTTCCTTCAATAAAGTAATTGCAATGCACAAAGAGAAAGATATAAAAGTCCAATTTCTCTTCGCACATAAAAATAATATCTGACCGCGACGTAAAACAAAAATAAAAATATTCTTTTTACGTCTCGCTCAAAAGAGATACATTCGTGCCGTAGAATCGAGTTATTATAGATGTACACTCGCGAAAACAATGCACGGAAGTGCGGCGTTAATTAACGACATGTCTCACAATATAAATAATTTCCTCCCCAAAATTCTAATTGGACGTGCATGTACGGATTACCATGCCGGAAGATATCGACGTTGACCCAATATCGGAAATCTGATTTTGCGATTACTCTCACCGATACCGGAAGTTCCCTTAACAGCCTTCACAGAACACACTCGTTATCTGTCATTCTACTGTATTATATGACAACCATTATGCCTTCTCGATAGAAACTTTAACGGGCCATTGTGTACCAAATTGCCAAAAATGACAGGATTGTTAAGTTCCCTTTTCGCTCTTTTCTTTTCTCTCTTTTTAATTATCTTCTTATTCTTTTGATTCTTTTTCTTTCTTCACGATTGCTAGTAGAGACACGCTACCGGTCACCGCCAGAAACGATACCGAATCAGGATCCCGATGGAACGGAGCAAGCAAAAGGGTCGTTTTCACAAGGGACGTGAGACGTGCTTCGGTAACAGATGAGAGTGACCCAATTCCTCGCACCCGCGAGTCCTGCAAGCTCGCGAGAGTTGCATAAGAATTCGCGCTTACAGCTTGGTTTACCTACCCCTTTGCCGCCGAACATCGTCGTGGTGGGCCGTACTGCTGCTCGTAGTCGCGAGCTCCTTTCCAACCGGAAGACCGAGAGTATACGTCGATTCGCGATGAATATAGGTAGCGATAACGATGGGGATGGTGGTGCGCTCGCTCGTCGCTAGGTCCTTATCACTTCAACGCAGATCCGTAATCCGACGCGGGAGATAGGAGAGACAGAAGTCGCACTGCCCCGTTCGGTGAAACACGTCCAAGTCCTTGAACGAGGGAAGGAGCGTGAGGAGGCTCTTGTCGCCACGTTGTCTGATCGCGCTCGAATTATCGATTCGAGCGCGAAAACCCGTTGTTGTCACGACGGTTCTCGATCCCTCCGAGTCCTCGCGATCGTGCTGATCGTCGACTCGACACCGGGTCCGGTGTGCGTTACGTGTATTTCACACCCTGCGGCTGCAACTCGGCCGTATCTCACTGTCGCCGCTGCAGCGTTCCGGCCGCCTCGCGCCCCGCACGAGCATCGTACGTGTGTGTACTACGTGCGATCTTTCCCTCTCACGTCTTTTATGCTCCCCGACGTGCGCCGGAGTCCTCCACCCGCTCCCTCCTTGATCGCACGACGCGTCGCGGCACCGCGTTTCTCCCCCACCCGCACCCGCCGCCCTACAACGCTCGCCCGGGGTGGCTACTCACCACCCTCGCGCGATCAAGCGTGCTTCGTCGATATCCGTTTCAATTATATCTTCGGTGTCTCAAGATCCGTTAAACATAATTATCGCACGTGTCGTTTAACGCCGCTGCGATCTTTCAACTTCTACAGCTCTTCCCGTCTATCCCTCTCTTGCTGTAGACCGTGATAACACGCGATCGACATCTGTATGGTGCAATTCATCGGCGAAAAGTCGAGACGAGAGCTCTCGCGCAATCCTGATCCGCGGTGCCGCGACGCCCCCGCACGCCTACGTCCACGTTGCTTGCACGACGCGCTCGCTCGTGCCCGCCTCTCCCCTCGGCACCCCGCTGCTGCCGACGGTGTCGTGTGCACTGGTGCTTCCGCGCAGTCTACGTCGGGACGCTTGCGCGTGATACGCGTGCCCACGTACCGGGTGACGTCATCAGCCCATCCCTTCCGCAGTTTCGTGATCGTTCGTTGCACCCCTGCCTCGCAGGGATGGACTAGCGAGGATACACCTCTCGTATATCCTCTCTACTCAGTATTGTCTTTTAGATAAATTGCTCTGATGAGACTTCGTGCATCAAATGCTTCTTGTAGGATTGCTTGAATAAACATTTCTCCGGTATCGCGTTAATCAAATGCGGATTGAATCATTCTAATGGTTACTATCTGAAACAGAAGGTATCAATGCTTCGATGCTGCTCGAATGTTTTAGCAATGAGACTTTACGACAATTCCGGTGTTTTAAAATCAATATTAATTAATTGTCTTCTCATACTTCTAATATTATTAATTGACAATTAATGGATCCTTTGCGACGTCCTGCAATTTATAACCGGAGTCGCTCTTTCTTGTCCTGCAACCGCTTAAAAAAAGCTGAAAAAAGCCATTCAATCCTAATAAAGAACTGCGACTAAAATTATCGGCGGTAGTGATGCAGCTCTGAATTATTAAATCTCACAAGCTATATCCGTTCTAGTATCAGTTTTAAATATAACGTATCATCTGACGTTGCGACTCGTAACATATGTTGTTCATTATACTTTTACCCGCAGTCGACTCAAATAAAGAGCTATTCCAAAATGTTTAATTACCTCGACCTTCGTTATACAATATTGAGAAAACAATTACTGGAATAGTATCGGGATGTAAAGTTTATACTGGAATATTCATAGTTTGAGTAATGTCTATATCTTGTCTCGTTAATATTTGCATTTTATTACAACTAGAGATGGAATCCAGGATAGGATTCGTGTAGCATATATAAATATAGCTTAATTTTTATGAATAAAAACGTGGACATTTTATCTATAATGTGTATGGATAAGAAACATGTAACTAGCTTGTTAGGTGGGGTTCTGTTTGAACTTTACGGAATAACCATCACTGTTCGGATCCTTCTGCAGTTCAAAGTTATTCGTGGAGAGGCCGAACGGCTTCAAAACCATGTTTCCTAGGTCTTTAAGCTTGCCCAACATTTCGGCTTTTAATTTCTCATTTCTCTCGTCAATTAACGGAGGTAATCGCTAAAAGAAACAGACAATATTAATAATTGGAGTATCGTCTAATAATTATGCGTTACATCTATACATCCTACTTTAAGTAAATATATTATGTAATAAATTATACATTACCCTGACAGCATGATTAGCTTCAGTATGAGAAGGATCAAACGTTAATACTTTTTTGTAGTCTTCTAATGCCTCATCCAACTTGTCCGTCTCTTCGTACAATTGTGCTCTCCTGATGTAAACTTTTATATAACTAGAGTTTAATTCAATGGCCTTTGTACAATCTGATATCGCAGAATCTTTTTCTGTCTAAAAATGATTATTTTTTCAATAATGATTACAATACTCTGTGTATCTTTGAATTCTCGTATCAACAATTACCTGGCATTTTGCTTTTGCTGCTGCCCTATTTGCATACAATATAGACCTTTCTTTGCTATACGCTAGTGGACAAATTTGCAACGCTTGCGTATACTGCGATATCGCCTGCACGTATTCGGCATTTTTGAAAAAATCGTTGCCCACTTGCTTTAACTTTTCCGCTTCATTTTTTATCGCCTGCAACAGAAAGTGTAGCATTGTAGCACATGCACGATAATTATGCGGAAATACAAGAAACACACACCTCCTGTTCACCTTCCGAGAGTGACAGATCTCTGTCCTTGAGAAACTCCTCGTCTACATCTTCCGGGAAAACGGTATTTTGTGTGCTATCGTTATTTTCATTCGGTTGACTGTCCGCAGGGTTGGGCATTTTGCGCTGCGAGCACTTTTCTATATTTCCTACGTGTAAAAACGTATAATACGGTTAGAACATGTATAAAACGGATCAAACGGGCAAGCTGAAATTGCTAGTGAAAAGTGTTGCCAACTGCAGGGCGCATCCCGTTTGCACCATAGACATAGGCTGCGTTCCGATATTTGACTGCCAGTACAGAAAGCTATTTTATGTCACGTATACTATAGATTTTCAGTACTGGCAGTAATATCGGAACATGGGGATAGTAAGATAATACATGCCCAACCCTGACTGTCCGTGATGTCCCACGAGTTGCTTCCATTTCCCGTATTTTCGTCTTTGATAGAGGAACTTTTCAGATCTCTAGTAAGTTCTTCTATCACCTCCTCGTTAGATTGCAGTCTCTGCGACTTGTCATTCGCGTTATCCATTATGCGAACGACAATACGAACGGATCTGGTAGAGGTTAACCGATTTGACGCCTATCAGCTGTGCATGAGCTCGCTGAAGCTTGACGTTTCCCAGTACCTTCCGTGTTTCAGCAGTAGAGTGCGCTTCGTTCGGTACGTCTAACCAAATCTGACTTTTACGTTATCATGACACATTCTTATAATTTTCTCTCAATCTTTTATCTTTTCTTCATCTTTTTATCTAAAGAGAGAGAGAGAGAGAAAGAAAGATCCCATATGGATCTCATTTTATATTTTAAATATGTGTGAAAAGTTGCGCTTTCTGCACTTTATTTTTTTCTTCCTTTTTGCTTGAAAACAGATTGAATCAGTGACATGCGACTACTATATACTTGTATGGAGAAAACGCAAAAAGTGTAATTAGAATTGAAAACAGAGTGGAAACTATACACGTGTGACAAAACTGCGAGCTCATTGGATGTTGCGCAACGGTTGCATATTTCTCCAACTCTATCGTTTGATTTAGAAAACTATTTCTTATTATATAAATTAATTTGCAATGCGATTACCGGAGGAGTATAATTAAATTTGACAAACTGTAGGATGTATAAACTATTATCTATTATACGACTCTTGCAAAGCGATATAAAATACACCTAAAGTACGAGAACATATTACATTTCGTTCAAATAACGTGCGTGACAATGTAAACAGATAATCTTGAAGGAAAAGAAGTAACCTATATCTAATCTGTTATCTCAGTTTATCGCGAAGTGTACTTCATATGTGTTATTTTACAACTTTAACGTTCATTACTTATATATGTTCTTCATGACATAAAATCCACGAATTAATCTGAACATTAACTATATTCAGATATGAATATATAAACTATAATATATGAATTTACATTACACAAAAGTATTAAAGAAATCTGTTTGCATCTCCTCTCGAAAATACTATCTTATCATGTGCTGTTCTCTTATATAATTTACACATGCAAACATTACACGCATTTAAAAATGCAGGAAAACGTATAAACTAACCGTGATCCAAGTACTGCGTTCGCATTCAGCATTCGCCGTTTCTAATCAGTGGAATGAAACGTACGTACGGGAGTTGAAAACGAGTTGCTCAATTCTGAAAGCGAGTACCAGCGAGCTGTCTAAATGTCGTAGTCGTGCAAATTACACTGATTAACGATAATATAATGCATAATATCGGCCGAAGGCGTGAGGCGAGCAAGGCCGCGTCGCATTACAGACGTCGATACGAACCGCGCGTTCACGAGCTTCGACGATCACCAAGCAGGAAGACTATAGCAAGCATATTATAATTGACGAGTAAGCAAATTCTCCTAAATTCCTGTTCGAAACCCCCGGCGAATCCGTCGCGGCGGTGCACTCCATGCTGGCACGAGTAAATATTTTAATGATGATCGATCGATCGCGCCGCGCGCGACTTTTGGAAGCACGTGATAAGAAATGGAAGACGGATAGAGCCGACGAAGTGAAGGAACGAATCTGATTCTATGCTCCGCGACTGCCCGCCTCTTCAGAATAATTAATGTTGAACCTTCACACCGAAGATAACTAAACAACCAAGAATAGCAATCAATAAAGCGACTACACTTGAGAGAGAGGTAGAATCAGAGGGGCGGAGAGGGGGTCGGAATTAGAAGCTAAGAAGGAGAGAAAAAGAGGGAGAGAACGAATGAGAAAGAGAGAGAGAGAGAGAGAGAGCTGGCCGAAGATAGAGAACGAGAAAGAGAGAAAGGAGACGTATATATAGCAGCACCACAGCGCTCCCGTTTCTATCGTGCAAACGAAAGGCGCGAAGCTGGTGACGGCCTATGGTGCACTCCTGATGCAGTACGACGCGTGCTATATACTTCCCGATGCGGCGAACGAGAACGGAACCGAGTAACGCGGTAGTGAGAGAATTTGCTCGCGAGATTCGGCAGCGTTCCCAGTGTCGTAAAGTGCCTTTTTTTTGCCACTGACGTCCTCTGCTGTTTAAGATGACGAAGATGGTAAGTTTGTTTGGTCGAGTCGTCAGGCTCGTTTCGTCGTCGTTGATTGATCTCGTTGCGCCGATTCCGCAAAGCGCGTCGTGCAATTCGCTCAATTATGCAAATCGGCAATGACAACACGCCGCTCGTACCAGTTTCAGGGGGACGGAGTGAGACTGAGACAGCACACGGCGAAGAGAACGTTGACCGAGTTACCCTACGACAACAAGGCTGCTTCGAGGAAGCAGAACGTACTGCCAAATGACACCCAGCATCTCCTGTTCGTTCTCACGTTCTTTCTCTTCGTGTCCTTCGTTATAATCGTCCTAGAGAAGAATCTGCCCGAGCCAATAACCATCGACACCGAGGGGTTGCATCCAGGGAGATTTGTGGCTGAACACGCTCGTAATCATATCGTAAATCTTACATCAATCGGGCCTCGTATCGCTGGTAGTTATGAGAATGAGATTTTGGCCATCAGATTCCTGACGACAACGATCAACAATGTGATTGGAGCGGCACACGAGAATCATAAGATTGTTCTTGACATTACGAAACACAGTGGTGCATTCCCGCTCAAGTTTCTTGATGGCATGACCAATGTTTACAGAAATGTACAAAATGTTATTGTTAAAGTTGGACCCCACAGGCCTATGCTGCACAGTTTGTTGCTTAATTGTCATTTTGATTCGTTTTTAGAAAGTCCAGGTAAGCAAACGTTATTCCGTAATATGTGAAATGTTCTTGTGTGTTCATTGATATCTAAATGAAAAATTTCAGGTGGTTCAGATGATGGTGCTGGTTGTGCCGTAATGCTAGAAATTTTACGAATAGTTACTCAAAGTCCAAAAGTGTTGAAGCACAACATTATATTCTTATTCAATGGAGCAGAGGAAAATATATTGCAGGTACAATATTAATTTCATGTCATATTTCGAAACTGCGACATTGTGTTCTATTTGTAATCTGGTTTGTAGGCGTCTCATGGCTTCATAACGCAACATCCTTGGGCGAAGGAAGTACGAACGTTCATAAATCTAGAGGCGTGCGGCGCCGGTGGCCGTGAATTATTATTTCAAGCCGGACCTCACAATCCATGGATTCTTGAGGTATAGCGCATTTCTCATGATTTATTCATTTACTATAATTAATAATTATAATTATAATTTCTTATTATGATGTTTCTTTCAGACTTACGCCAAATCAGTGCCATATCCTTACGCTTCGTCCTTGGCACAGGAAATATTCGAGAGCGGTATTGTACCTGGTGATACAGATTTCCGGATATTCCGAGATTTCGGGAAAGTTTCTGGTACGTGTATCAATCAGGATCAAGTGTATCAATTATTATCTTGATGATACACTTTATCATTACAGATAATATTAATACAATGTTTCAGGTCTTGATTTCGCATGGTCGAAAAACGGTTACGTGTACCACACGAAGTTTGACAATGTCGATCAGATACCGTTGGGTGCGTTGCAAAGAACCGGAGATAATATTCTCGCTCTGACGCAAGGCATCGTGTTCGAGGACTATTTGTCGGACCCGAGTATGCAAGAAACACGCGGAAGCCTCGTGTTCTTTGATTTTCTTGGTGCATTTGTGATTAGATGGCCACCGTACATTGCCAATACAGTTAATATCGTCAGCATAATTATTGCTGGATATTCTATCCATCTGAATATGCAGAGCGCACGTAGAAGTAAGAATATATAATTAGCGTACTTTGATCTCGCTCTGATGATTGATCGATATTTATTTCTTCGAACAAATCGGACTAATACAATGTTTCATTATCGAATACAGGTATCAGAACATCGATGTATGCGAAATACATCGCGATATGTGTCGGCGTGATCATCGTTTCGTTTGTGGCGTCCATGTTCTCTTGTACATTGATCGCCTTGGTCCTGACGAAATTGGGAAAAGTGATGAGTTGGTACGCGAGGCCAACATGGTTGTTTTTCTTGTACGTCTGTCCGACTACTTTCGTATCGATGATTGTATTTCTGTATATTGGATCGCGACAGAGGAAGGTAAGCAATGGAAATATTTTTCTCCCTGCGACGCGATCCTGATGATCAAATAACTATGTTTGTGATTTCGGTATTAAACCAACGGACTCGCGTTTGGAGAAGCTTACTTGCAGTACGTTAATGCTAATTGATAATTATAGGAAGTTAGCTCTGCATGGGTTTTGTACCAAATGTACTTTGATGCCTATGCTGTAATATGGATGTCGATTCTTTCTGTATGCGTCTTGTTCGAGATACGCTCGGGCTTCATACCGCTGCATTGGGTGTTATTCCCAGCAGTGGGGAATATCGTGCGACACAACTTCCTCAGCAGATGGAAAGGTAAGAACACTTTCTAACAATAGTTAGTTTGTAACATAGTTCTCATGTATTCCTTTTACTTGCTAATATTGACAATGTTTTAACTGTTTCGAAACTTTTGTTCCTAATCATCGACAATGCACTGTCTCGTGAATTTTATAGACTGGAAGTGGCTTTGCTACCATTTGGGGACATTGAGTCTATCTTACATACAGTCGTTTTACTTAGCGGTCGGTGCTCTCTATCTCTTCATCCCGATAATGGGACGATCCGGTGGCAGTATTAATTCCGAAGTTGTAATGGCTAACATGTTGTCGATATTGTTCTGCCTACTACTTAGCTTCACGGTACGAAACAGTAATACTTTCGACTTATTTGCTTCACGTAACTCTTCCCTCTGGATCTTTAATTTTTCTCTTAGTAAATTTCTCTTAATGTTGTACAGCTAATATCTGTGTGACTTATATCTCGACGTTTTCAGTTGCCAATAGTGCTTCTAATCAAAAATGCCGAACGAATTGTGAGCGTGATAGTTGGGATTTTCTTAATCGCTATTGCTGTGTTAATCTTAACGCCACTCGGCTTCCCTTACAGTGGTGATCCACTGTTTCCCGCTCCGGAACGATTTATGATCGCGGTAACTTGATTATTTCTTTCTTTCTGAAAAAAAATGTCCTTTACGCAAGATAACACGTGCTGTCTGTTGCACACTATATCATATGCTATCTTTCACTTGCAGCATAGCCAGCGTCAATATTATAACGCAAATGGTAGTGTTAGACACTCCAGTACAGGATACTGGTCAGTGGATTTAGACATGAACAGTCCACGCAGTGTAGAATCGATAGTGCCTGAAGTAGCTGCCGCGAGGCCAACAGCCCGAGATTGTGAAACCGAATTGTACTGTGGTTTACCGTATCTACTGCCCGTCACGACTTTCCTGTGGTACGTATCGAAGTCGACGACACTACGATTGTACGAAGATAAACAAACGATAAAAGAAGCTTTTTTTTCTGTAGGAAAACTAGTTGGATACCTGGACCTGCCCCGCTCATAAAGATTCCTACAAATCTCGAGATCGTCTCGAAGACTGTTAAACAAGATGTTGTTACTTTCACCTTTAATGTTACAGGTAACTTATTGATAAGCTCTTGCACTTAAGAGACATAAATTATGTGTTTCAGTAAATGTTATTCTTAACTTTCATAGGTCCTGACCATATGGGTATAATTTTGTCTCCGTACAAGGGCGTTCATCTGAAAAAGTGGTCTGTAATCGATGGGAAACCACTGGAAAGCCCAATGTGGAACGGCAGGAAGACTTACTTCATTTATTACGCATGTGCCTCAGATTGTGTGCCATATACATTTTCTATTGAATTGAATGTAAGTGTCCGATGAATGTTCCTTCACATTATAAATTTTTTGAAAGGCAATTTCGCGTACATCAGAAACATTGTGTGCTCAGGTGCCCGCAGCGCAGAAAGGACCGTGTCTATCCATCGCCCTAGCCGGACACTTCTTGCACGGGGAACACCAAAGGTCACTGAGGTTCAAGAAATTTTTGGCGCAATTTCCATCGTGGACCGTCCTCACACCTTGGACGGCGTCGTACACGTCGTGGGAGATTTAACGAGGACAACGAACAACTCGACGGTAAACAAAACTACATTATAAAACAATATTATCTGACAGTGCGTCAATCTTGTGTAAATCAACGAAGCAGCGCTATAACGAAACGGCGCTAAGCTCGGAACACGATCGAGGCCTAACCCTCTGGCAATGTAGCTCGCTTAAATATCTTAGAGCTAGTTTGTAACATTCAGAATATCTTAATCTCCAAAAAAAATGTTGACGGATTGAAATTATGAATTTTTTTACTAGCATATCAGCAAAAGTAATGTTAGACTAGTCTAAGAAATTCACATCCCAAAAAATCGCGTAGAGAGATATCTTATCTAATTTGCAGATAAAGGTAATGGCAGATCGATAACATTTTTATAGATGGTACTTTTTCTCATATGATGAATTTTTTTCTAAAATAATATTGCATATCATGAGCATACTTTAGAGCGATTCTGATGCATTATCTTTCGACTCTGCAATTTTTACAAGGAACTCATATCGCTAAAGAGAGAATATCTTTCATCAAACTCTAGAAATCGAATTAAACGTATAACATAGAAACTGTGATTGTGCATAATATACATTTGCCGCGTACGAGTATACTTTAAGGATTGATAAATTCATATATCAGTCTGTAGTTCAGAGTGCGATTAAACGATGACTCGACTAATAATTGCATGATTAGTGTATTGGGCATGAGTTACACAAAATTAACAGCTTGAGAGTTGTTCATAGACTGCCTTATGCTTAAATATCTTAGAGCTTGCAAAGTTTGAACTTATCATAGTTTAATCAGCCACAGTTGTTGTTCGGTGCGAAATATAGTTCGAGACTGTTGTCATACGAATACGTCGAACTTCTTTCGTACGATAGATAATATAAATAACAGTGCATGATTAGCACTTTAGATGCGATAAACAAAAAATCACTTGAGGTACAAGATAATAACACACATTTTTAAGAAATTTTATATTTTAATAGTATAATATATATATAGAAGAAAGAAAAGAAAATGTGAGAGAGAAATAATGTTATAAACCTCTAAAGGAATATATGCATATGCATGCAGGATATGCAGGATAAACAAAAAAATATTTTACATTCTATTCTTAGATTTCATTACATAATCCATTGAATTGAAGAGTCTCTCTGAACATTAGCATTTTGTAGGAGAGATTTTACGATTGCACTTTATAATCTCGACCATTTTCGAACCATTCCTCCTTCCTTGTAATTCTAAAACAAGTAAGATTTACATTTACATAGATAGCATATCAAAAAAGTTAAGACATATATACATTCTGACATGTAAATTAGTGATTTTTCATATTTTAGTATTTTGCATTTAGTCAACTATTTTGCCAACTAATATCTTTTTATTGTAGTAAATGAGCATCAAGCCCGTCTTTAAATGTAGGCTTCCAATTTCTGCTTCTGGGCGCAACTTTTTTCTGAATAAAGAATAAAGTTTCTTGTTGTTAACGTCGATTTCTGCTTATAAAATGTGTATCTCACGATAACGTACTTCTAACAATACCTGATATGATTCGTTTTTGACATACGTCATATCTGTTAAGCGTTACAGTTTCAGTTTCTTTGATTGTTCGCAATTAATATCAATTTTTTATACGAGCAGAAAGCACTGCTTTCGTTATTAAGCAGATAAAACAAATTTTATTTACAACATTAACTTTGTTGATTAGTTCAGGATGTCTAGATTTTACTTAATAGTTGAAAGACAATATGAAATGTGTTACGCAAAATAATATTTTTCACCTTATTAATAGCTACCATGCGCCTAAACGCTTACGCCTATGCTGCATGTTGCTCCAACTTAATAAATTATTCATTTTGCAATACTTTACAAAATGATGAGCATAATATAATTACTTGATTGATATCTCGCGAATTGGAAGTTATCTATGAATATTAGTGATAAATAGTACAACACCTGTTCATTATAAAGAAATAATAGTTTTATATATATACGAATCAAAGTTATACGTAGTAACATTGTTAGTAAAATATACAATGCGATTTTAATGACGGTTAAACATTTCTGATGTAAGGCATATTGGAGAATGTTTATGTAATATATTTTTATATATTATATAGTTTATATATTCGTTATTTCTCTCATGTGCTGTTCGTTACATAATTTACGCATTAGATGATTAATATTGTTGCATTAATTAATTATCTATATGCGTTAAATTGTGACTATTTTATCCGATTATTCATGAATTTCCTCGTGAAATAATAATTTTAACAATTTGTTGATAATAATGTTTTAATTGCACAAGTTCATGGTTCTACTTAATTATCGTACACAAAGTTATGAACAATAATTACCTCAATTTTGGCAGCGTTATTTATTATGGTTTGTAAGTAACCGTGCTATGTATTACGATTTAGTTATATTCCTTTTTGCACATTTTATCTATATAAAAGTGTTCTTATACATAGAGGGAGAGAGAGATAAATCTATATAGATTTTGGTGTATTCTGTGATTTTTTTAGGCGGTCGCTAATATTAAGAACACAGAGTTTACTATTGTAAAATGAGAGTGTAAAGTGTAAAGCGCGCTATTAACAGGGTTTTTCATTTTACACTGGTAGGATTAAAACGAAGTTAAGTAACAATAATGAAGTCTGTTTTGGCGTTAATCGTTTTGATGTGATTCTTTTTGAAATTAACAAGTGCATTTGTCCTGGAAGGCTTCCTTTATTATGCCTGAATCTTAAACACTTGTACTTTAGTCACTTCGTTTTATGCCAAATATCTTCGCCGGCCAAAGGGAAAAGATCCATCCATGCATGACATATGCATAATTATATAATTCGTTACTATTATTCTGTATAGAGGGCGATAAATCGCGATGTGCTATATCGCGGAATTGAATTCAAGGGATTTAATGTTCGATAAGCAAAGCGTACAGTACATAGGTAGTAATATATCGTTTCCCCAAGAATTTATTTATACACAGGCATATATGTTCCTGCTTGCGTTTGAGTTTTAATTTACTGATATATACATATATTGCGACATTGTTATTTGGCAATTGTTATTACATGATTAAGAGATAGTGCGAAAGGAAAATAAAGAATGAATATAATAACACAATATCGATTTTGTTGCAATAGTTTGACTACCACTTTATTATACTTGATTAGAGTTTGTCAAGTATTTGGTATTAAAATAAGTTAACACATTGAAATCATCAAATACATTTTAGCTTAGTATATTAACTCTTTCTTTTGTGAACCTGTTAAATAAATTAAGTTTTATTGATATTTGCTCTATGTCATTGCCGCACTCTTGTTGCGTGTTTAATCGATACGAAATTGTACACGTTATTCAACGAATCATTTGTTCGTCATCAATTTCCTGCTTCCTGGGGAACACTCCTCTACGATTGTTACAATGTGTTACAAATTGTTACGATGATGCATGTAAGTTCCACAATCATTCGCGCAATGTAAATCTTACAGACAGTATAATAATAACTCAAGGAATTTTGCCAGGCGTTTTAAAGTATACTTATTATACTTTTTGAGTCGTTTAAATCAAATTGATTATGATTATTTAATGATGTTAAATAACATACTCGAACATATAATATTTATAATTATAATATTATATTTAATATATAATCATTCTTTCAAAACATTTCTTCTTATAGCACACTGCATTATTTTACATATTGATATAATTGTCAAGTATAACATTTTGAATGTGCTTTATGTAAAACTCATAACAGAATATTCTCTGGAAGTCTCTACTGCACGGAGTATTCTTTTCGATATTTCCCATAGCATTTATGGTGACCAGAGACCACGTGAACCAGCGAACCAGCGAAAGCCCGGTTCTCTTTTGCGTGTTTCGTAAGAAATGTGTCAATATTGACACACCGGGCATCCTGTAACGCGAGAATGATTTCCTGGTTAAAACGATCCGCGGTCGTCGTGTCGTCGCACTGATCACTGCACCATACCCGAGGTACGATTATAATTTCACGTATTGCGATATTATCTGACAATGAGTGAATGTGAAATGACTTTCTATATCATAAAGAGATGTGGAAATGATAAATTGTGTTTTGTGTTGTGGAAAACAATTATATGAAATAGAAGAGCTGAAACAAAATTATAACTTGGAAATTTTTGTATAATTAAATAGTGGTGTCGTGACGGTAATAAACTTGAGAAAAGACGCTTCAAATTTGGGTAAGTGACATATTTTTTTCACTCGATTTTTGACTGAAGTACTCGCAACTTTGTCATTTAACGCTAACTGTAGCTTCCGCAAAATCCATTTTTATCCACTGTTTTCTCAGACCAAGTTCAATCAGCATTCAATGCATTCTTCGTATCGGTCAAGTCAGACTCAAGAGTATCAGGCCTTTGTGCCGATTTATAAACATGCGGACAGTGTTATTACGTTATCACACGACGTTTGATTATGTATGCCCGATTGCGATAAGGCGCACGGACTCGGGCCGTGGTATCGCCGCGATAAAGGAAAGCTCTTTTAGTATAGAGACAGGATGTCTTTTTCTCTCACGTGAATTAAAAAAAAGTGACATTCTTTCGCGACATTGACATTCATCGCGCGAAATTGAATCTTTATTCCACTCGCTTCCAACATAGCGACGTAACAAAATGCGCAAAATGCTTGAAAAGAAATGCGTTTTAGTGTACGAGAGAAGTCTCTTTCAGTCCTTAAAAATCGAGTTGTATTTAATTCAAACACGTAATTTTATTGTAACTATTGTAATAAAAAGTAACTTGAACTAAGAACTTGGAGGAGACGATTTTCATTTCTCACACTTGACAATGAGTTCGAGATCTTTGCAGAGGCGACAAGCTGTCGTGAGGCAAAGGTTCCAACGAAACGATATAAATGTTACATAAGCACTTGTATGTTCCTCGCAGTTTGCACACTCATCGACTTATCGTGTTCGATCGTGTCCGATGTGCGTTCAATGTGCCTGAATTAAACACTAGGTGTCAATTAGATTTGCAGTACGACCGTTCATTTTTAATTGTGTGTACATGTGATCGGAGAATAATAAGGTATCGCTAATTAAAACTAATCGGTGATCGTATTATCAGTGTGAACATCACGAACGTGATCTCTTCGATAATCATCGAAGCTATAAAGTGATTTGCTTCAGAATATTTTAACGACTGACAAATCAATTGCATAAATGCTTCGCAAAGCTGCTTGTTATGTTCAGAGTAAAATCAAATCATATTCGATTCAACGTGTTGCACGTCAGGGACGAACAAGGAGCATCTTCTTCGTAGACGAGTTACATGGCACACCGATATTCATTTTCGAGTCATTTCTCGCTTAAATCGGATTTAACATTAGTAGTATTAATTGGTCAATAATGCGGATCATGCGCAAAGTAGAACTATATAATTATACCTAATTACATTCAAACGGTAAGTGAACGCAATTGCGCTCAGAATGCGTCGCGGTCGAACCAGCACAGGTTTCTATTGGCGATCCGCTAATTGAGACACTGCGCAATTATGAGCGACCTGTAAAACAACTTGTTGACCGCGGTATATTGCAGGTGCGCCGTTTACTATTCAAGCCTCAACTGAATGAGTTAATTACCGTTCCTTTAATTATTGGGGTGCTAATAACGGCCGGTCGGGGCAAATCTTTCCATCGGAGGCGCAGATCTCGGGGAAAATCGACGCTTCCGCGAGGATCCGCCGCTTGCATCTTGCCGGTACTCTCACTTCCGATTTCGTTCGTTGTCACGAAATTCCCTCCACTTGCCGATTCCTCACCGATGTGAAGTCTTGCGACGCGTTGGCGTCCCACAAAACTGTAGCCGCTTGTTCTGCAATTAGCATGTGTGCACTGGTCGCTTCGGTTTAGTAAAGGTGTTCCACACAGTATGCCTCATTTGCACGGCCTACTTCTGCCGAGACTTCTGCTCTGTTACACGAGTATTGCGTTCTTCTTTGCTCGTCAATGTTGCTCATTGTCTCGCTGTGGGAATGACAATTACGGAAATAACCGTGAAAAATATTTTTTCATTAATAACAGTTGTATATCATTAATCCTAGCGTGTTACAAGATCGAGTATGCAAATACTATATTCGAAATTAAGGATACGCATAAAAGCCACGGTGACGATTCTGCAAGATCTGATTTTTATGTATCAGTCACATTTCTCCCGTCTTCGTTTTATAATGTTTGTATTATTTGCAATGAAAATAATGTATACATCGCTCATTTCTATTTAATCCTTCTGTTATTCCTTGTTCAATTTCAACGTCCACGAGAAAGATAAACATATTTAACGGTATATGCGATAGGTACAAAATACACATGCAAAACCCCTACCTTTTAAAAACTAAAAATGTGTTAAATAATCCACGCGCATCGCCTTCTCATTTATTCCATTCGCGACAATTCACTGGCCGACTAAATTCGTGAAAACCTATCGCCGAAACTTTTTCGATTAAACTCGCGGCTGAGAAATGCCGGCGCATATTTATATCCGGCGCTTCGCAGAGAATATAGTCGCATATCGCTGGTAGCCGAATATTCCGAACCGGATGGAAGGTGCACGCGTAGGTGCGTTCCATCGAAGTCGCGGGTACGTGTGTGCGTCTCCGTGTGCGTGGCCGCGCGTACGTGTTTCGCGTACGAATTAATTGTTCCTCCAGTGGCGCTTTTTTGCTTTCTTTCCTTCTCGTGTCGTTGAATACGGTGCCAACAACAACGGCGTTAACGGCGACGGCGGTGGCGGTGGCGGTGGCGGCGGCGATAGCGACAGTGGCAGCGGCAGCCCTCATCATTGTTACCAGCGATGACTTTCTCCGCAACGGAACACTGTGAGCATTTCTCGACGTACCTGCGATAATCGCTTAGTAAAACTGAAATAAGAAAATTATTTGAAACGCTCAGTTTTAAATGACATTTTTTTGAGATAAATTGAGATAAAATGTGCTGACCTGAAAGCTGGGAAGCATCTTTCCCGAAGATGATGCTCTTGGAGGTAGCCCTAGTCTGATGAAGCAAATTCCATGAGGTGAGTGGCTAAAAATAACATTAAGTAACAGAAATAAATATTGCTGATTAAGATCTATGAGTTTCAAGCTTCCTGACAAAAATAATTCATATAAAAATGTTGTGTTCTATTCAGAATTGATAAATCTATGAAGCTTGTTCTAGCATAAGGGGTTTTTATGAACAATTACTGTGATGATTGACTGCGCGACTTACTTAGTGTTATTCCAAACTCTAATCTTTGCTGCTTGCAACCAAGATATGGGTAAAAAATACGAGCATACTTTTATCCAAGCTCATTAGATAGAACGTGTCTTCTTAGCATACGCGCGATTAGAGTTACGGTATGCATTATATGGTTATAGCGCGCATGGGAGCACTAAACCTTGTGCAACACCAGGATGCCAGGTTTATACAGCTGTTCGATAACGTCATGGGTACTTTCGCTGAAACTTCTGGTCGGAGGTATCCGCAAAACTGAATATTAAAGTATTTTATTCCCTATGAATTGAAAAGCATTCGTTTCTATGTGGCAATCGCCGCATATAAACTGCGCGATAATTTAAAAGAGATTTGAGATGAGATTTCAACAAATTAAGTATTCCTGATGATTTTTTTCTTTATGAAAAACGAGAATCGAGGCTATAGAGTTTTACCAATGATTACTGCTTGTAAGATTAGTACATCCTTTAAACGAACTATTATCATTTCGTAAAATATAAAACAATTATTTAAAAATAAATTTAATATATTTAAAAACATTTTTTTAAATTATTGCATTTGAATCAACGTAAATCCTCTGACAAATTTAAGAATACAGTATAAATATCAGTTAAAATAATTTGAATTTCCGGAAACCAGAAAATATGTGCAAAACCAAAATTGATACGGCAATTATCGGTATTTTTTTTACAAATATAAGCGCGCAGAGAAATATTATTTAAAAAACAACGCCATACGATGTCACCCAAAACCATACCGGTTTCAACATCCACCTAGTTTATGATGCCATCATGGTGGAATGATAATGATTCCACTGTGAACGCGAAGATGCGCGGAAAATAAGCGCGAACGCGAGCGCTTGTCTATGTACACAATGGGTATGATGTCATCGGTCGATGCTCGGTATTTGGTACACGGGTTACGCGTGATCGGCATGAAGAGACGTCCGCCGCGAGAGCGATTTGGTCAGCCGGTTCTTCACCATATCCGGTCACCGATGGCCACACATAATCTCCAGTAGTGGCGCGCAGGTTCGCCCAATACCGGAAGTCACGAAGAGCATTAGGATCCTGCGGACGTGCATGGCACGCATACATGTGTACGTATACGCGCGTATGGATGGAATTTTCATTCCGATCGGGTCCGCCAAAAAAACGCTTCTCGAATTCACTTCCGGCTGAAACTGTTGGAGAAAAAGAATTATTCTCACGTATATATGTCGCAAACTTTTGGCCTTTTTTTTCATTTTAGTCCGCGCAAAGTATCTCGAGATCGATAAAAGTTATAAAAAAATTATTACAAAATAAAATTTGTAAAATAATAAATAAAAGAAATAAAAGTTAATAAAAAGATTATTTCTTAATATAATCCAACCGTTAGACGATTAGTTACGAGTACTGTTTGTTACGGCCATTTATCTTTTAATCTTTTTTTAATCTTTGAAAAGAAAGATCGATGTTAACAGCGTGACTAATGCTGGGAGCAATGTGTTATAAATTGTGAAGGCTTCTAGGGACTCCTCAGAGTGGATGCACAAGAATGCAGCAATTTCAGACTTGTCCGTTTTGACAACGGAAATTGATTATCCACGATGACGAACGGCGTGGAAAGAGTGGAAAGAGACCAGCCTGAAACGCATCGACTCCACAACCAATGGAGTAGGAAGGTAAAAGACCATTCCCCCCCTTAGAGGCTGTTTAGTATACATGGTATACACGCAAGTCCTTGCGTCCACATCTTTGAAGGTACGCACCCACGCTATCAGTTCTTTGACGGACTTCCAGCCTCGTACAGGTGCAGGAGTTCTCTCGGAATTGAGTGTCGAATTAGCTTCTCCATCTTCCGCGTCGCTGTTCAGCTTTGAACTCTCCTTCGTGGAATATTATTGGAATATCAATCGTGAATATTATCCGGAACGCTCAGGAAATCCCTCGATGATTTTATTGATCCGTTTTCTGGAATTCAGCGAAGTGACGAGATCATTAAATGACTGAAATCTTCACATAAAACACTTGGATATTTTTAATTAATCAAATTATAAATACTGGCAATTGCAGCCTCCTCAAATTCCTTTTAAATGAAAATAAGTAATATTATATTTTTTAGCAATGAAATATGTGTTAACATTTCAACGGTTACGTCTGACAGAAGTGCAGCGTAAGTATATTTTCTCAGTCATGTTTCTCATTTAAACATTCCTGATTATTTTCTAATTATTAGCAGTGTACTAAATACATGTGTGAGTGTAAGCGAGACAAGATGAATTTACTCGTCTTATTGCGGTGCGATCTTACCACATTTCTTACCATCAGATGAGAACGAAAGTTACGTATAATAAAATTTGTTCAGTCTGCGACAAGCGATAGTTTGGTCATTTTCGATATCTAAAACACTTCCAATATAAGAATTTTTCCTTTTTTAACTGGACGTTTAGGAGGCAAGATGTCGGCATAGCTGATGTAGTTTGAAATTCGGCTGTGTCACATCCAGCCAACCAAATGGCCAGATGACAGCGCAAATTTTTTTCAATAAAAACGTACCTAGGACAAAATAAAATAATTCTTTTTCACGTTTTTAAATATAATACAAAGAGATTACTTTCTTTACATATTGGATTGTGTGACAAGTACTTTCAGATTTTTTGGAGTAAATCAAGTCGGTTTCACATAACCAAGCTTCTCTAAGCGCAGTGCAACAATTTTATTTGAGTTTTTTTATTGTTTGTGTCATTACATGTTATATTATTCTAATTTAGTGATTTAACTTCTGGCTATTAAATTGGACCTATTCGATCCATTTGTTAGAAAATCAAAAGTTACTTATTACATAACCCAATATATTTCCATTAATAAATTCATGATTACTTTTTCCTATTCGATATTCCTTCAGCGAAGAAAGTTGCGCCAGGTAAGTTAAACAATCGAAATTTATACATAACCGCGACTAGAGGCAATCGTTAACAAATATGGATTCCGAAAATTAAAGAGTCTGCGTTAAACAATTTCTCACGATCCTTGTCAGGCATCGCTCGATGTTATTTAAACATGTCGAGGAATCGATATCTCGTGAACTGTATCGTATAAATCCACTTTTTCAACTGCACTGTCGGTATGTTCTTACAGTTTTTATTTTTCCTTTTTTTCATTCACATGCATTTATAATTCAAGTGCAAGAGATCTCTAATATAATCCAGTTAAATAAAGAATATACGTTACGTTACATTTTCTGTATTATAAAAGCGTGAATAAAGTGTACAATCGTGCTTTACAAGAAAGAAGGAAGAATCAAAATAAAGTACAGAAAGTGCACTAAGAGGAGCTGGCAGTTTCGTGTAGGTTATGTTATGACAATGCGATCCAAGTTACATCTCGCTTTATTCTGATACGAGATATAAAAGTCAGTGTGCAGGATATGAAGCTTCGCTTAAGAAACCTTAGGAAGCTGTTCGATAAGAGAAGGTAATATTATTGGAACGCTCATTCGTGCGTGTATGTGTGGTGCACAATAAATGGTGGAGGTTATGACGTTACGTCGGTTACGGTCATCGGACAGTTTTGAAAATTCATGACATGCAACACCTTTCTGGCGAAGATGGAGAAACCGAATTCGAAGGAGACCATCAATTTGCTCGATCTGCTCTCAGAGAGCAATTCTGACAGTGCAGATCTGATTCTGACACCACAGAAAAAGAAGAAAGTCAAACGGTAAACGATTGTTCATGATCTAGAAATTCGATGACTCATTCACGCGAGTTACGATCTTGATCTCTCGTAATGTGTAATATTCTTAAATTACAGACGGCACAGATCAAGGATCTTATCCAGGACCAGACGCAGCAGTTCCTGTGGATGCAACAAGTCTGATATGCGGGTTATATCTTTGTGGCTAGCAGCGGTATTAATTACATTTTGGCTAATCGCTTTATCTTGGCTAGCAGCTATACTATACGGCGAGATTAAGAAAATGGACATATCCATAAAGTCAGGTAATTGTTCCTTTAGCTTGCCAGAAAGGTAAATGGTTTTACCATTAAGAGATTTTGAAATATTAAGATTAAGATGTATGAAAGGTTCTAATTAAGTTCTAAACTATTTTAATTAAGTACTCAATACATAGAGCTTATATACTGAGTGTATGTGTGATACATATTTCTTTATCTTTTAAACTTTCCTCTTCTGAAACTTTGCACACTGCGCTTTAATTTCAAGTAACTTTTACTTTCGATTAACTATTGTCAATCAAAAGTAAAAGGAAGAGAAAAGAAATATTTTAAGAAATAAATTAAAAGATTTCTTAATATTACATGTATGCTTACATGTTATTCCACCATTTATTCTGTTATTCAATACTTTGTATAGCAAATATAGTATTTCTTCTTAAATGGCAAATTATTTAAATTGCCATTTTATTCTGATATAATCTGTGTGTTTTAAATATTATTGGGAAACGTAATTTTTTATTTGCAAGGTTTAGATTTAATTTTTATTTTTGAGATTATTATATAACTGTTTTCTTCACGTAATCAATACTACTCTTGCAAATTATTTATAATTATGCTATTAACAATAATCGCTATTGATTTATTCCGTACACTTTCAAACAAAATTTATGGTTACTATTACCTCTTTTAAAAAGGGAATTATTTGATAGTTACGGTTGTAACGACAGAATAATAATCAACTCCAACCAGTACCTTATCAAACCCGCGCGGCATTGCTCGCCGCTGTTGGAAATTCCCTATGTGCGTACGTTCTTATCAGAGAAACCCCCCAGCGGACTTCAGTCGCCTACCAACCCTCGAGCAGTCGATATCAGACGTCGGCGCAGCTGGCGAGTAGCGCGTCGCCGCACTGCCGGTTTTACAATATCAGAAAATTCGTCGGGGCTTCGTGTGTCACGCTGTCGACTTGGTTTCAACGCTGTGTCAACTTGGTTTCGCTTATGCGAAATCCTCGGTGTGAACATTCTGGACACGTCTACCCTCGATCCTCGCGAAAAAAGTGAAACGCTGCCATTGCTCTCGCACCGTCCACCCGCTTCCGTCTACCGTCGCGCGGTAATCGATTAGAATCGCTTCTATAATTCATCCCTCTCGTAGGTCAAGTTCCATACGCACGAGAGCTCGCCCGTTCTCTTCTTCTTTTTCTCACGCGGATCACAAAACGTCGTATTCTCGCCGTGCGTTCAGTCATCGAGCGCGAGCCGCAAATGCAAGGGGGGTACGAATGCCGAGAGGGTAGTTTTGAACGTGAACTGAAAAAAGTGATCATTGCGATTGATATTACTTCGATACGCATAAAATAAAACGCGGCATATCAATTTTCTAGGTAACGGATAATGCTTCAACGTAAGTAGAATTGAGATAAAATGTTTAAACAAATGTGAATGCAGAACTATATAAATAAATATGAAAGCGGTAAAATAAGTGAATCTGAGTGAGAATAAAATCGGTTTTGCATTCGTAATGAGAAAGCTGACACAAAAATATGACATGATATGCTTCCGGCATTGTATAATATTTTTCACATTCCGACATTCACGTAGCTTTGCATTTATGTACACATCTATGAACGCGATCCCTCGAGTGTGACTTTTTTATTTGCGCAATGCTCAATAAAATCACATGTTCAATGCCAACGCGAGACTATTAGACGCACATTTGGCCGCTGAACACATTTTGCGCGACTAGAATACGAGAGAATTCGCACTGTTCTCTTTATTCCTCGCGCAATTATCACGCTTTGCGCGCGCGAAAAGAGATGCTTTCCCGATTAATAACGGAAGTACAGTGGAGTGCCATGAGGTTTGTGTCATCGGTATGCACTGCCGTGTTCGCATGCGAGCTACCGCTTCAGGATGCGACTATACTCCAGTCTGACGCAAATACAATAAATATTTAAGCATACGCGCGTATAGACACACCGGCAGAGTCGTGGAGTTGACACATCGTCGATACATATTGCTTCCGTGACGCTGCTTCAGCACTTTCCTCCGCACAAAATTTACGATGAACTTGATGTATGGCTTCAATATAAGTATTGCATACACCTCATCCTGCTAATGCAAGCTGTTTAACGAGTTTAGCATTAATCTACCCGATTATCTAAATTACCCAAAAGACCCCTTCTACAGAAATATAGAAAGAATTTAATTAAAAGCTAAAGATTATTCTAAAGTTGAAATATATACACAACAAAATATATTTTTTTAAAGCAATTTGATATATTTTTGTATTATTATATTAATGAACGGAATACGCAAGAATCAAATGTAAAGCTACGCACATGTTAAATAATAAACGCAGGGTCAAATGATAAATGACTAATACGTCAGTCAGTATTACGCATGGTGAAAGTTGCATGGATTATCAATGCAAGAATGATAACTAATTAGTCATTGTCATGGTCATTAAATTAATAAGTTATTATTAATGTGATTATTAATATTACAGAGATCATTAACATTACTTGCTTTCATTATGTCATAATTGTGTGTCGTCGTGAAATGTGCATTTTTCAAATGATATCTGACACGCGAGGGGATTTAAAAATACATGAGCTCGTGAGATATACACGACGACAACAAACGTAATCATGCGATTTAAGTAGAAAGTGACAGAGAAAATTTAGTCATCGTGAATATAACTGTTAAGCAGAATTGAATTATATATTAATATTAATCGAATAATCGGGTCGACTTGCTTATCGTTATGCGGCAAAATTGCGCATGTCAATCTCAACTTACATAAATGCAAGATATTCGTATTTACGTACTTCATCATAATATTTGCGCGCATACTAATTATACTTGGAAGTATATTAAAAACTTAAACTTACGACGTATTTAGTATGTTTGTTGCGGTGAAATAACGACTGGCAAAATCACCTTTTTTTTCTCTCGCATTAGTATCTTATCGAGTTCAGGGCCGCAGATGGTAATTGTGTCGTGACGTTTCTCCATCCGACGATCGAGTCGCGGCGACATTGAATTAACATCACCCTTTTAATTTCTTGGGCTTCATAATAGAAGAGAAACAGACAGGTATTTAAAGGCTGTAAACATTAAAATTTTGTACGAATATAAATTATTAATATTACAGTTGTAACAGCAATATGATTCAAGGACGTAACATTACTCGAATCGGATTGTTAATGGTTTAAATGTGATCATATTATCATCGCAGATTTTAAACAAGACAGTATATAAAAGAAACATATCCATAATGAAGTACAGTTCGATTCATCGATTCGTTCTCACTGAAATAATTGTGTTATCTAAAACTGATTTAGTCTTTAACGAATCGGTGCAACAAAGAGAAAAAATAATATAAACAATATTCGTAATAGAACGAGCAACAAATGTTGATTCTCTTAACAAAATAGATCATTAAATTGTCTCGAAGCAAGACTAACAAATTTTTTCTGAGCTACCCTCTATTGTACCAGATTATATTCCTAAACATGGCAATTAAACAAAGTGTGCACTTCGCATCTATTATCGTGCTTATCAAACAGTTTTACGGGATGTATTATAAAGAGGAGCCTTAAGAAGATCAACACCTCGGCAACCACGATTGCTCTTATCAGTTGGCCTCTCCGCCTTTTTGTCGTTGCCTTTGTCGTCGACCAATTTTCGACATGGTCGTTCTCTCACTTGAGACGTAATAGATGGGCACCGGCGTTCGTCGCGGATGTACCGTGTATGTTACGTATCACGTGCAATCAGTGTTAGCTTTCCAAACGCGCGCGTACGCGACTTGTGTGTCGGTGTGCGTAGATGCAACGCGGCTCACCTGCTGCCGCTGCTCAGGTACCAGCCGATTGATAAGAAGTCTGGCTTCAGTGAGGAACACCTCGGTACGATGTTCAACACGCGAAACTCGACTGCTGCAGGAATTGTACTGTGTGTAATTGCTCCTCAGCTCGACCTCGTGATTCGGAGTTCCCAAATTCGGCGTGATCACCGTGGACACGGGCTCCACGTGATGTGATCACGTGAAAACGATCTGTGTATCTGCTGCTACATTATAAGACAATTAGAAACATTGTGCGATTGCGGTGCTGCATTTGTTCTTTCACATTTACGGTCGTGAAATTGTTCTTACCGAAATTGCGTCGACTTTTACTCTCTATTTCGAACCGGTTCTTCCCTGGTTTTTTCGAGATGTGACGTAAGAGTCTTCTGCTGCAGTTCGCGATCTCGCATTGTTCATCGTGCGTTGCAATTCCCGTTGATAACAGATCGCTGATAATCCTTTACTTTTAATCGGGAATTTTAATTTGGCTCTTCCATTAACCATAGTGAATTCTACGAAGCAAAAACACTCCGCTAAGTATTGATATAGCAAAAATCTGAACGCATCAAAATTAATCGGCATAGAAATTAGATAGAAAATCGGACGTCGCGAAGCACTTGCAATAAACTTAGAGAAAATTGATCAACATTAAATTAATTAAATCGCTCGATTTTGAAATTCACACACTGGCACGTTTTTTGTTTATACATGTTTCTTTGTTACATCCAAAATTTGTTCGTATCCCTGGTATTTCTGTCTAGCAATTTCGCCGTCATTAATTCATGTACTGTTATCAAAGGAAGTCACTACCTTGAAAAAGCGCTTATTGATATACTTCACTTGGCTTGTAATATAATACGCTTCACCTCGAGCCTCCACTGTTTTTTGACGATGCTCGCGCTTATCGTTTCTGACCTACTGTTGCAACATAAAAGACTTCCACTTTGACGTGGATTATCATCTTATCAGGAATTTCGTATTACGGAGCTCGATTGCGATAGTACTCAATTTAGTCGCGAACGATACGCCGTAGAGTACAATAACTTGTAGAAGCGGTAATCATTTAGTGAATGTGCATAGGTACAAGTTACGTTAAAGCCTGAGGAACGAGAACTTCGATACCGAATTAATTGAGTGCATCAACCGGATGACTACAGATTCTGAAAGTATAATAACAAAGTGCATTGGACCCGCGGGCACCAGAATGTAGATTAATGCGAGAATTATCGAGTCGATTAATTTTCGAGCAGCCACGTCGTTCGTCCTTGTAACAAGGAACTATGCAGTTCTCTTTGTAAGCACGAGTGTTAACAATTATTCACTGATCGTTCGGAAATGATTGAGCATGATTGGGGAATGATTCTCGGAGTTGACAACGATCGTGCGGTGTCTGAGAAACACCGAAAGTGAAGTGTACGATTGGGAGAGAAACCCCTCGGGAATCTCTGCCGGAAGTATTCTAAAAGATTGGCGGCGTGGTTTTGCTTGAAATGGACTCGGTGACGGTGACAGTGCCGCTTCGTCAGCCGACGAAGAAAATGAAGAAGCGGAAGGAGCTAGATGCCCTGGCACCGGCTCATGCTATCTCTCGTCGGAGCTCCGGAAAACGCAGTTCGCAGGTAATTGATCACAATTATTAATCATCAAATTACTCGAAGCTAATTCTTTCAAACAAAAGCCATCAAGATTATGACAGTTTTTATGTTTGCAAACGACGAAAAAGATAATTTGATAAATAAAATAATTAATTTTACGGAGAGCAAAGCGAAGAATTAAGGTATCTGAATAAGGTATCTGAAGGTATCCAAATTGATATCGGTATCATGTAGAAGTAAAATTATCTTTTTCCGTCCAATTGTGTCAATAAAAATTACTTGTATATTGATTAGTCGAAGATCTACATCCGTTGTTTCGGTCTTCTTTTTCAGGAATTGTTAACAGACAGCAGTGACGATCGTTCGGAATATTGGAATGTTTCGACTAGAAACAGTCGTAAATGCAGGGGCAGAAGGGACCGCGCTTGTCCCGGCTTTCTCAAGGCTTGCAATGCTTTTTTGGCGTGTGCCTCCGTATTAGCTACAGCCAGTTTAATATGGCTATTTATCGACGTTCGTCAACAGCTTACTGCTCTACGAACCGAGTTAGACCAAGGTACTGGTCTAATATTCTCGGACATTGGTGAAATATTCAAATTAATTAAGCAGCATGACAGCTGTGGACAAAAGAGCTAATTGTACCAAATTAAAACAATACGGAAAAATAAACTAAACATTATCAGTACAGGCTCAAACATTATTAGCACACATTTTTATACGTGTAAAAGTGAATTTTACGAATAATTAGAACCTTTCATAATTTGAAATTTTTACAGTTACACATTATATAACTTTGCACTCTTTTTGGTAGTATTAGAATTCTGCATGCATAATCTCTTGTACATTACAGTGATAGCGGGTAGCGAAGGTGTCCCAGATGCTCTACAGAAATGCCACTCGTTGTCACGAGATCTGCAGAATAACCAAACCATTATTTTCTCAAGATTATCTGATCTCAAACAGCAAATAAGTAATTTTACAGTACAGGTAAAATCGCATGAAAGTAATATCGATAACTCGATTGTGATATCGGCATGGGAAATGATAGCCTTCAATACGAATCAATACTTTTGCAGCTGGCACACATTCAACAGGATTTGCATAAAGTACAGGAATACTTCCAAGCCGCGCCCAAGATGGCCAATTTACCGAAACGCTTAGATGAACTGTCAACTAGCGTCGCGACATTTGGCAGTCAAATAAGAGACCTAGGAGCCACTGTAGATACTCTAAAGGAAACGAATATGAGGGTTCAAGATGCGCAGACCGTTATGCAACAAAATATCAGCAGTATTAAGGTAACACACAATGTATATTGCTAATCTCAAATATAGCTATAAAATACCTGTGATTAATTTATTAAATTAATGTATGAATGTCACGGTTTGTTTGCAGCATACTATGTTAGAATTATCGAACATTACTCAGAAGCCTCCGCTTCTGAGCACTGATGAAACACAACTCAAGACTGACAAACTAAATTCCACGATATTGCACTTAATGAACAATTTGACGCATATTAACGAGACTCTGTCCAGCAAGTTGCAATGGGTTGCCGATGATCAAGACAAGGATCGCGTAAGTATGATATAAATTTAATGTATAAATGTGTAATAATAAAAATGTTCACGTTAGATTTACATATTATATTCTATCTCCAGAAAAAGTTAGTTTTGCTTCAAGAAGCAACAGCAGCCATTAATACGACAGTGATGTCCTTACAAGGGGAATGCGTTAAGATGTCTGACCAAACTTCTGTTCTAGCATCGGTTCAGCAATTAAACGAAAAGGTGCGTATCCGTTAAATCCATCAAATACGAGACTTTACTGAGAATATATTCTCGATTATATAATACATAATCTCGATAATAATCTTATATTATTATTAATCATAATTATTAATATTAATCATAATCTTGATTGACAACCACAGGTGAATGAGATACGTGCAACGGACGTAGAACTAATTGGCAAGTTGAAGCAATTGGAACAATCGTACAACGGATTGAAAAATTCCACTAGTATAATGTTTGCGACTGTGTCCGAGATGCAGAATCAGCAGAGTCAGATCAACAAAATCAAGCTACCTGAATCCTCAAACGGCGATACGACGACAGAAATGGATCACGGTGCGACAGGTGCGAAAAAGCTATACGCAAGATCTCGGCTATAAAGTCTTCAGTCATAAATTCCTAAATAAATGACATATTTTTATACTATTTGCAGATGTAAATGATATCGTTCAGAAAAAGGTTCGAAGTGACTCCCGAATGTGGCGGAAGCGTTTCGCTGTGAACGAAGAATAAATGAACTCGGGGAAGTTCACACTCAAGCAGAAACTTTCATGCAGATGAAAGCCGTTTTGTATACAATCTGAAGAAGCTGTGTATTTGTAAATACTAATAAATTAAGTGCATTATAATTTCATGTACATATATAGAAAGAGAGACTAATACTTGTCGATCGCACGTCTCCGGTAGAATAATCTGCTGAGGTGTAAAACAATTAACGTTTTAAGAACCATCGATTGGAGACCGCGAAAGCGTGGCCTGAAAGAAGCTATTTGTGCCGAGTAATAACTTACAGCGCATAAATGTTACTGTTAGTAGAACGAACATTCTGTATTCGACCTAGATTCGGAAGGCGACTTGGACACGTCAATTCCTAAGCGATACTAAACGTAACATAGCGAAAAAGGTATTTCAGAAATACTACGGAAAGTACAAAATCCACAGCCGTCTACATTTTCGGTTGTATAGCGTCTAGTGAAAATGTTCGTGTTCGAAGTTAACGACAGTATACTTGTTGAAAAGTTTTCTACTCTTCTACATTTTATAGCGTAGTACGCTGCTATAAATTTCTCCGAGCTTTCCGATACATAATAATAGAATTCCGGGTTGCAGAGAAAATATCTATAGGTGATTTACAATGTATATTCACAATTAATACGTATAGAGAAAGGGAGAGGAAGAGAGACGCAAAACGATGTTAACTGACAAATAACAGACAGTGTGATAAAGTTGAAAACAGTTGTACATTCCGTTACTGTATAGGTAATCACGTTCGATTTTTCGAGATCGATAGATGCACATTGATATTGTAAGTTTTCAATCTAACAACGCATGCACCGTGTGTATAGTCGAACGTAAACGATTTAAATTATTAGTCCACAGCAAATAATCTACATTGTAAGTGGTGTTGTAGTAGTTTGACTGAATTTCTTCTTAACAAAGAATGAATAATTATTTTTATATATACATCGGACGTAACGTCTGTGGAAAAGATAGACGGAAATAACAGGCTCTTCGCATTGCAAAACTTTGCAGTAGCTCTTTGGTAAACAAATGAGTTGTTTTTGAATATACCGATACCGATATCTTGTGTAATCGTAGAGATAGCGTATATACATGAGAATTAGTGAGTATTCGCATGTAATTATTTTACATGTGGTACCGTTCTAACGAAATAATCTAGACGATTAGAACGTCGTGTGAGTGAATGCGGCATCGTCAAATAAAGACCAATCTATTTGAAATACAATTTTGGCTATAGTATCCGTTTGTGAACTTAGGAAGATAATTACGTGCGAGTACGCGATAAATCGATTATATGCAGCAATGCTGAAGTGAGTTAATAAAAAGGAAAAAAAAAACGCGTGGCGAAAGTGATGAGATTTCTTCGATCCTCAGGATTATCAAATGTTCAAGCTCACTCAATAAAATTCTGCATTTGCTCAATTCTGAAATATAATCCCGTAAAAACTGTTATACACACATATCTACATGTTACGTGCACATTATTTCACAGAAATTTAAAGCCTTTTCATATTCAAAATTCCATATCTCTCTCTTGCTTCGTCATCAGTTTAGAAATAGTCCAAATGATTTCGACAATATTTTTGCATTTCATATTTCTCACAATAGA
The DNA here is from genome assembly GCF_003672135.1 of Ooceraea biroi. Classification (NCBI taxonomy): domain Eukaryota; kingdom Metazoa; phylum Arthropoda; class Insecta; order Hymenoptera; family Formicidae; genus Ooceraea; species Ooceraea biroi. The sequence goes on from NC_039510.1 coordinate 12,210,906, forward strand.
TGTATAATACCATTCCGGCAACGTGAACTTGTTTCAATTCCTGCTTCGTTTTTATTCGTTTTTCTCGAGAAGTGCAGGCTTTTCCGACGCCTCGCAGTTGGGAAGCTTATCGCCTCGATCATGGCGTGCCCCGCTCGCGTGCCTCCGAGCCTCGCGCGATTGGTCGGACCTCGTAATTCTATATGATGCATCTGGTGCAACAGATGCAGTGCGTCTCCATAGTTAAGGTCGCCTCGCGTGCGGACGACGCGAATGATTCAGTCTCGGCTAGATTTTCTACGATTCGCTTACGTGGTGAGATGTGCGCGTCCACATAACTGCTACGTAATTCGGAAAGCTGCGCTGTGCGTCCATAAATATCCGTGGCCGGGTACGACAGTGCTCATTAGTAAGTAACGAGATCACCCAATTCTGTATTCTGTATTCTAACTTTGGCCCGAGCACTAACGCTAAATATGGATCGGAATTGTTTTGTTTTGACTGAGCATTGTGTAGATCGTTACATTGTTGTTCGTACACATTTTCACGCGTGTGCGACGTTCCATATTTTCGAGGTATTAATAATTACGGATAGAGACGAATAGAATCGATGGATTCGGAGTTAAATATAGAATGTATAAAATAATCGTTACATAAAACGACGATCGATGTATCAATTGTTCAGTTGCATGTCTCGATCACCATGCGAGAGATATTGGGTAAAATAAATAAGTTGAAACAATGCGAGCGTTTGACGCCTTAATTTTGTCGCCTACAAACTGCGCATTTCTCGAGAATTACCTGCGAATCGCGTTCGATGCGATAACTGCGAATAAAGGAAGGTAAATAACCGCGATGTTTATCGCGTCGGAAATCCATGATAATCCGCTCGCGTTCTTTCGTTTACTTTTCCATTGCTGCTTGGGAAAAAAAGTGCGGCGTACCAGAAGTGCGTCACGAGCGTGCCTTGTCATGGATTAGCATAAATTATCACTGCGACGCAATTCGCATTGATACCTGTAAATTATTTCCTAGAGAAATTTCAACGACGGTGCTGAACGATGCATATAAACAAAGGTATTCAACATCGCGGACATGTACGACGCACTGGCGTCGCGCTCGATCGACATAAACAAAGCAGCGTCGCCGCTCGATCACTGACCTCGTGAAGTGCGCCGCACTTCCGACACTACGAGCGAGCGATCGATCGATCCGATCTTTCCTCGTCCCGCTCCTTTATCTCTGAATGCATGACGCGGCTTTAATTAAAATTCGATCGATGCACGTCCGGACTTTTTCTGACCAATCTAACCAAACTTATCGATACTGAGCGATTCAATCATGTTTGATTTCTTGCCGCAGTATTCCTTTCTGCATTCACGTGACCAGTGGAAGAGAGGAGGGAGGGAGGGAGGGGAGAGAATGGGGTTGCGAAGCTCGCGTACGTCGCTTGTGCACTTACCTCGCTCGTTTCTCGTAAGAGGATTACTTAAACTTCCAGAGCGAACGTAATCTGTACGAGCGAAGACCTTGATTTACGCCTCGGCGAATTTTAAGACTTCGTTTTCCACGGTTCTCGAATGCAGAGCGCGAATTGCGAGTGGTCGTGCACGGCTCTTTACGTTTAAATCGTGCCTTTTAAATCGCACGGACGTAAACAAAGCAGCATGGCGTCCTGGAGCACTGACCCCGCCAATGTGCGCGCCGCCGGGCACAGAACGAGTCTCGCTTCGTTTCTATCGCGATCGATCGATTACCGCGGGTTGGCCTGGAGCGACTTTTCGTCGATTCTCGTTACCTTTGGCTTTCTCTTTTTCGTCTTTGTGATTCGCTCGCGTAATACTGTTACAAGCACGTCACGATTTGCGTCTGAAATATGTCGCGTATGCATATTATTGTTATAACTGTGGCCTGAAAAAAGATATATGATATGCTCGATCGATTAATCGATATCGGAGCACGCTTCGTTCAGGAATCCATTGTTTGTCGGGTGCTTCGGTATAAACTTCACGCACAAGTCGCCAACCATTGGGAACTGGGCAGCCGCGCGCGATAACCTTGTTTTTCAAAATATATCCGTCTACTTTCGAAAATTGTACATTACGTGACGTGCGAGCGAATGGCTAACCTATACGAAGACCAGCAGATTGCGTTTCGAGTTAGAGTTTTATCTCGTGTCTCTCACGTATTCAATTGTGCTCTGTCAGTTCAAGCTAACCAAACTTTCTGCGTGCATTGTAAGTTCTCAGCCGTTGTCGAGTGCCTATGTTACAAAATTACTTGCACTTTCTAGGATCATTGGGGCCCTGAAAAAGATCGTTAGCTCGGAGCCGATATCTGGCTCTGTGCGCTAGAGTTCTGGCCGCGAACCTCGCATAAAGATAAAGAAAAAAAGGGCTAGCAGAAGAGAAGGAGCGAACGGAGCCTCTCTGTGTGCGTGGTGGAGGTGCGACAAGTGCGCGTGCTACATTACGTCAGGTCAGGGAGAGAGAGAGAGAGAAAGAAAGAAAGGAAGAAAGAGAAAAAGAGAGCGAGCGGTGGAGGCAGCGCGTCTCTTTGACATCTGCGCATTTCTCGCGTTCGCTCAGGGGAAAACTCCAAAACAAGCAACATGGCGGACCCGAGCAACGAGCCTGCATCGTCGAGCGGTGTCTCGGAGCAGACCGCCGCGACGGCGACCGTAACCGCCGTCGTGGCGTCGATGCGCGAGGACCACGACAAGGAGGAGAGCTACCCCGAGCCCGACAAGAAACGGCGGAAGACGCGCGCCGACGACATCACCAAGACTGAACAGAAGCTGGAGCACCGCCTGGGCGGTATCCTTTGCTGCGCAGTTTGTCTCGATCTGCCTCGTGCGGCCGTCTATCAGGTAAGTCCCCGGGCCAAGCCGGGTTAGCGTCCCGCTAACGACGAGCGTGCCGCTAACGTCGTCCCCGTAATCGGGGATCCCGTCCGCGCGTCGCGTAACGCGTTGCATCCCGTGTTCGGAATCGCGACGAGGCGCGGCGTTCTCTCACGCGCGAGGATAATAGGCGACCTCCCCCGCGCGCGCCCCACCCCCGACGACCACGTCAATCGATCCGTTTACCGAACCACGGAAGTCGCTCGGTTTTTCGACGCTACCACGTAGTCAGACACGCGCTCCAGTAGTTGGTACATTGGTGTGCTGTTGGTATGCCACTTGGGAGTTTTATGTCTCGGTGGAAGACACGTTTACGTTCGTTATGGATGCTAGGGAGACCCTCGAGGAAGCTGAGGCATCATTAGAGATATCTCTCTCTCTCGATGTGTCGTCCAAAATGTATTCCTCACATATTTGATGCTCGTATACCTGAACAGATTCTTGAAAATAGTTATAGTTGGAACTGTCAACATCGTGGTTATTCTCCATGGGAATGTACGTGTTCCTCTTGAGGATTTCAGTTCAGGAGAGTGTGTATACTGCATCGCACACGCAAAGTTTCATACTGTTATTTTATTATTTGCAGCGGACTATTTTTATTTCCTCCGTTTTATCTATCTATTAAGAAGATAGAATTCTTTCTCTCTCTCTCTCCGTTTTCATTTGCTTTTCCCTTTTCCTTTTGCTACGGTACATTGGAGAAACGTATGATCTAGATATAAAGTTAACGAATGATCTTTGTTGAATAGTTGAATATTTTTTTTCTATTCTTTTTTATAATTCAAATGTATTAATTGTGATATAATATGTGGATCCTCTGATCAAGTTGGATTTCCCCATGTTCTGAGATGTAGTATGTCAAAGTCCTTACAGTAGCGATACCACCATACAGTTTCAATAAACTGAGCTTTACATGCAGGTTGAATACATTTGTCTATTGAGACAAAACAAGCCATGTTAAGTTCTGCAGGTAGGTAACTTTATATTTTTTTCTTTCTATGAAAGGATGACATATCGTTTCTTTTTAATGTTTCGATAAAGAGATTTGCAACAAACTTTATATATAGGAAACAATTCACTTGCAATTCATTCATGAACCGATTTAATACGTCAACTATAAATATAACACCATAACACGCCTTTGTTTTAAGAGAGAGATTAGATATTTAATAATTTATTTAAGAATATTTGTTTAGTATCACAATATAAAAAGCTTCACATGCAGAATTGCCTACATGTGCATCAGTTATTTTCGCAGTTATTTGTATTAACTCAATATAACAATGCTTCGAAATACTCAAGCAATGCAGTGCTTATCTAATTTCAACTGTTGGAATTAGATAATATAATGAAACCCTTAAATAGGTACTTTAGACAGAATGTGAAGCAGCATTCTGAACTTGTATGTATGCATGCAAATATTCAGATTTGTTTAGAACATTTATTACAAAGCAAGAATACTTGTGTTTGTCGGTGAACTGTTTGTAGGTTCCCCAAAATCCATCGGTGCTACTAATTTTGTCTTCAATGCTTTCCTTTTAGAATATTATTTACGCAGATTGGCGTAAAGAAATTTAGAATCGATAGATTTAACTATTGTAACATAATATGAAAGCTGTATTACCTATTTTGATATCCGTGATGTCAAACAGACACATGTATAAAAACTCAATGTGAAGTCCTCTGTGCACACACATACGCACATAAACGCTTTCAGTTAATGTGATATAATAATTATCCATTGTACTCTTTTTTCAGTTGAAAACTTTTTATAAGCATCCTTCATTGCTTCCTTCTCTTCTTTTATGTAGAACTCGTTGCATTTATAAAGAATGATGTTCGTTTGTGATCACAGGATAGCGGGATTTGAAGCTTCGTGTTTATCAGTGTCCCTATTAAATCGGTTAGATAGTGAAATAAATAGTGAAGTAATTAAGATTTTAGATCTCTGTAGTTGTTTAGTATATAATAAAATGATATTTGGATTTTATGAAACACTGTGTTTATTATAAGAGATTATTAAGAGGGAGGAATATATTCAAAACACACATAACGAGAGAATATAAAGATCTATTGTTAGATTAATGCGAAAACTGATGCCTATCAGTTATAGTTAACAGTGAGAGAGTGAGAGTGAGGGAGAGAAAGCGAACAAAAAGAAAGAAAGAAAGATTTGTACAAACTGTATAGTGCGAAACAAAATAAATATTCTTAAAGGTTATTAGTTAGTTATTTCGCATAAAACACCCTTTTCACTTGTCCCACGTGTCATCATCCTCGTCTTTTCCTTTCTATCATCGATATATTGGCACTGTTAAGGATTATTCTTTAGAGAATATTCGTGATGATTTAAACACGCAATTTCGCGATAAGTGCATTTGTGATTAATGAGTATCCGTACGATTTTGTGTTTCAGGTTTAAACATCAAAATGATGGTAATATACATGGCACTAATTTTTTTGTTCTATTTGGGTTGATTGTGTTCTGGGGTTTCTCTGTAGTGTAAGATTGCAAATGAACGCTATGCGTAACAAGAAAGAGATATTGACTTAGTATTGTGATGTATATAACATATATATCAAATTAATGAGATGTCCAATTGCGTTTTTTTTTTTTTTTAATGAAAAGAGTCATGTTAAGAGATTTATAATTACAGTCTAAATAGTACATTCGCTTTATATATAATAATAAATCTGTATATCATGTAAAACTTTTCTAGCCTTTTTATATAAAAAAATGTAATAACGAGGACGTTAATAATACATGCCGCAATGATGTTCACAGTGTGCTAATGGACACTTGATGTGTGCTGGTTGCTTCACTCATGTCCTCGCAGATGCCAGGCTGCGGGATGAAATGGCAACATGTCCCAACTGCAGAATTGAAATCAGCAAGACCACGGCATCTCGAAATCTGGCAGTTGAGAAAGCTGTGTCTGAGTTACCTGCTGAATGTCAATATTGTGCAAAGGAGTTTCCGCGAAATTCCTTAGAGCACCATGAGGAGGCTATGTGTGAGGAAAGGTAATATTGGTGAGGCAAAATTCCATAGAGTTACACAGACAGCGAGACTTTTTGTTGATATCTCTTTGTAAGAACGTTACTGATCTTTACGGTATAGTTACAGGTGGACTACAAATACATAATAATAAAAAAGGCAATTATTTATATGCACAGAAAAAGACGCTATTCCTTTAAACTTAACACATACCACAGATTAGAGACACGTATATCCCATTAAAAATGCAGCTCCCAATGCTTTCCCAAAACCTTACATGAACTCGTACATCGTTGCGCTTTCTTTATGTTACTCGACGTATTTTCATGCAAGCCGTGCTCACATTAACATCTAATTATTTGCACAGGATATCTAATTGCAAATATAGTAGAATCGGTTGTCCATGGCGAGGTCCGAATCACGAGATCCCGGAACACGAGGCTCATTGCGTTCATCCTCATCGTACGGGCGCGGATGTAATGGAGGCCCTGCGCGAGATCGATGCTCGTACTTTGGAAGAACGTAGGCTCTATGACAATGTCTTTGATCTTTTGTCCTACGAGAAAATCACGTTTAACGGTCTGTATCAAGTACCAAGCATTGTAATTTACACTCAAAGTAACTTTATGTAGCTCTAGAAATATGTATGCTTCGGTCTTTCCGTTTTTTATCCTAGCAGCAATGGGAATTACGATCGATTCACATATATGACTTGATTAAGTTATGCAATGTCGATCTCTTAACTTCATTTCTTCTGTCTTATCTTCTTTCTCTTTCCCTTACGACTGCAGGCGACACTCGGATGGATCTCTGTCAATTATCTGTAAAATTTTATCGTTTATAGATTTACAGATGAAGCCATATCGTACTGACGAATTCGTTCACAAGTTATTTTATGAAACTTCACGATTTGGTGCATTCAACAATCAATGGGTAGTAAAGGCCAGGATCAATAGCAATCAACGTGATCCTACCCAAAGCTCAGAGCGAGATATGACTTACCAAGTACGAAACATTGCATGTCTTTATAATTTTAAACGACGCAGCGGATCCTACGTTTCAAGTTAGCGGAGTATAACATAACACAATGTATGATTCGCGTGTGTGATCGTATGTGAAAGAGCAAGAATGAATGTGTTGAAAAAATTACTTGAAAAAATTACGGGAGTCGTTTGATAAGAAAATCTTAGAAAATATATGAAGGATAATAGATGTTAACTGTCATGTCAGTTTGATTAGCCACTATTTCATACATTTTATAAAGATTTATCAAACGACCCTCGTATATACGTATATTTACATTAACATAATAATATACATAATGTATTGTGCGATTTAAGCGTGAAAATATTCGTTTCGCAGCTGATCTTAAAGACAAAAACCACTTATCCACTACCGGTTTATTACTTGATCTTGAAAGGCCCGTTTGGCGATATGAAAGTACATCCAAGAATTCACAGATTCGAGTTCACCGAGCAAGAGAACGAAAGTCCATATTTTACATTACCATTACCGGACACGGCAGAATGCAATAGACTCCTTGCAGCTAAAGCCATCAGTTTTAGGTAAAGGCTCGACCCTTGAAACACAGTAGAGCTATTATGGTTTATTACAATATGATACAGTAAGTTTTAAGACTTGTATGTACAATGCAATGCGATTTTTCGGTTGCAGACTAATAATGTTCCTGGCATCTAAGTAGCTTACAACGACAAAGACTATTGTCAAGATTTTGTCACGAAGAGGATCGATTGACACGATCTTCTAGATGTAACGATAAATAAGAATATAGAGATTACAGAGATTTATATATAACCGTTTATAGTAGTGATAATCACGAGATAATGATAATGATAAGAAAGAAAAATCGAAGATGCTAATATCATTGTAATGTGTTTGCAAGATACATGTTGAGAAAGATAAATTATATATTAAAATAATATAACGTGGCATGCACAGAGAAAGCACTATAATGTTTAAATTGAATATTTAATTATTTAATACATTTAATTAACAAATTGCTTTGTTTCTTTTGCCTATCTTTATTTTTGCATTTCACAAAAAAAACAAGAATAAAGATCAATTTGTGCAGATTATTGTGTAAGCAGGCGTAATTAAATCGCATTTGTACAATTGTGCAATTTATATTTTGAGACGAAGCAACGCGCAGCATTATTTAGATAATATTAATTTAATATGTACACACCTGTCCATATGAAGCCCAATCGCGAACTTGTTTGATTTAAGTAAATTAGACGCTATCAATGTAAAATTCTGAATAAAAATTATAATGAGCCTAGATTACTTTATTACACTATTACATCCAATTCACATCGACACAGAACGTTAAGCGTCATTTTTACACATTCAAAAATGATGCCAGAAAAATTGAGTTCTACTTTCGTGGTTCCTAACTTTTGGCTAATCTTTTATTAACCTTAAGTAACGCGTGGCATTTTTTTTAATTCCCCACTGCACTTTCCTTAAGATTCTTAGAGGATCTTATATCATTACAATTCTGCTAAATTAATGAATGTGTTGTTGCTCGTTTTCGGGCCGTTCGTGTTGTTCGGCGGAAAAATTAATGGATTCAAATTGTTCTCGGGTTGACTGCTACTGAGTCTGCGATATTTCGGCACGGTTAATCTGGAATCAGGCTCCGAGCAACCCGTTAACCAGTAAGACGTCACCCTGCCCTTTCCCTTCAACTCCACTTCCCCTCTGAGTTCGAGGTCGAACGTCCCGAACTTGTCCAAGATGTTTTTCGTTGCTTCAGAGACGTGTATCCTCAGAGCTGTGGTACACAAAATCGTACGTTAACTAAATATATTTTCAGATTTTATACATAATTATTCGGTCAGATTCTGTTCGATTCTTAAGTTTCATTTCTTAAAGCTTTGTGATTACTTTTATCATTATTATTATTAATGAATTTTAAAAATTTAATCTCTTACGGAGTCCAGACGATTCCATTCGAGACGCTGTATTCACGGTGTCGCCAAAGAGACAATAATGCGGCATTCTCTGACCTACTACTCCGGCGCAAACTGGACCACTGTGTACGCCGATTCGAACGCTCAATTGAGTATTTTGTTTATGCATTATGGTGAACGATTTGACGGCGTCCAATATCGCCAAAGCCATCAGGCCAATTTCCCTCGCATGTTCATCGCCATTCCTCTCCGGGAGACCAGACGCCACCATGTACGCATCTCCTATAGTTTCCACCTATAAATCGTACGATTGCAATCTTAAAATTTTTCGATCGTTTAAGAATCTTCCATTAAAATTATTTATTTCATTAAAATTAAATATTGGTTTAGAAAGATTCTGGTTCAAAACAATCTTTTAAGAAAGATTGATCTTACAATTTTTGGAGTAAAGTGAATCAACTGTTATCTGCGTACCTTATAAACGTCGTAGAATCCGATAATATTGTCGAAAGTGCTGTACAGGTCATTCAGGAAATCTACAACTTCCATGGGCGTGCTTTGCGCGCACAAGGCCGTGAAACCGACGATATCGCTGAAATAAATGGTAACGCACTCAAATTGCTCCGGTTGTACCATCTCTCCAGCCATCAGTTGACCAGCAACTTGCCTTGAAAATTTGTACTCGTCACAATACGGAGTGAAAGTCGGAAGCATGAAAAGGCAATAACAATTCCTACCTCGGAAGCACTTGGTACAACAGTTCTTCACTGCGACGTTTCTCCAAGCTTAGCTGCTCGGTCTTTTCTTCGACGAGAGCCTCCAAATTATTAGCGTATTGCTCCATCCTTCGTAGTAGATCGTCCATTAGATTTTCGCAGTATCCCCTAAAATGCGATTTGTAGCGTTTACGACGAGCTCAATCGTGAAGCTGTATTTTTCATGACAAACGTACTTCATGATTCCCGCTATCGTGCCGCGTATCGTGTGGAAACTAGGTCGTTCCTCGGGAATTTCATGCCAGCATTTTTCCATCAGCGACAGTATGTCCGAGGGACAATCCTTCGGATCGACTTCCGGTCTGAATGGTGGAGTCTCGGACGCTAACACTCTGCTCATGATCTTTGAAGTAAGAAAGATTCGGAACAATGAGATCGCGTAAAATAATAGCAGTAAAATTAGGTAAAAATGATGGAACGAGCCATATACCTCTTGCGCCGTCATAAACGTTCTAGCTACCACATACGGGCCACCACGCAGCACTATTTCCTCCAGGATAATCGCGAAGCTGTAAACGTCACCCTTTTGGGTCGCGGCGCTTCCGGGCGTCACCATTAACGGCAGGACTTCTGGAGCGATCCAAAATAATTCTAGGAATATATTAAAAATAAAAAAACGATACATATCTTCTCTACCTAAATTTGCATATTTGTATCTTATCGTTTTTCATTACATCGCATAACTCACTCGTGTAATAGTTCTCGTCCATGATTAGATCGGAGGGTGTGGTGAGAGTTTTAAGACCAAAGTCCGAGATTTTCAGCACGAAACGACCATCGATGAGGCAATTGCATGATCGTAACTTCCCATGAGCGGAAACCTCGCTGGCGTGAAGGTAAGACATTCCCTGCGAGAAGGCAGTACTTTTTATGCTTTTACATTATAGTGGTTTTAATTCGTGATATGTAAATCAATTAATGTAACATTTTACATATATAAATGAATTTTATAAAAATAAACTATACAAATACAGCATCAGATATGCGAGAGAGAGAGAGAGAGAGAGAGAGAGAGCTTAACAAGAATCACAACTTCTGCACCTGGCTCTACCTTGACGATATCGTGGATCAGAGACATTCGGAAATTCCAGTCTAGCTTGATCGCCTCGTTTTCTAAAACATCCTTCAACGATCCTCGTGGACAGTACTCTGTGAGGATTAAAACTGTCGGTGTCGGCGAGCAGATGCAAGCACCGATGAATCTAGCGAGTGCAATCTCAATCTTAATGACATATATGACAGAGGTACTGATCGTTTTTAAGATATATCTATAATATTATCAAAGTGTAAAAGATGTAATGTAAAAATGTCGTTTATATGAATAATTACTATTTCATTCACGAAAGTCAAAAAAAATATTTCTGTCACGTGAAAACACGAATACCTCACGGTGTTCTCCGACGTAACATCTCTGACTTGTTTGATTTCCCAGAGCAGTTTCTTTGTGATGTCCACCACTTTCTTCATGGTGATCGTCTTAATAGCCACTCTCTCACCTTTATATATCCCAACAGTGGTGAAAACCGTTGTCGGTGGCAAAGACTCGCAACTGATTTGAGATCCGCGACGTATTCTTTGTTCCACTCCAAAATTCTACAATTACATGATGATTGTAGTTCCCTAATTGCATCGCTTATTACATCGCGTATTCTTCAGCATGTTATGTTCGATTGGAATTATTACTCACATTTGTATCGGATATTGCTTGATGGAGATTTATCTTCGACGAGAACTGCTTTCCAACTTCCAAGAGTAATTCCTCAGGTCTCACGCGCCAAGACATGTTATTTAGATCGGCGGACAATCGCAAATGCCTACATGAGAATCTCCTCTCATATTAATTAATACATTTGTATTCTAAATGTATATTATATCAAGAAAAATTTAATATTAAAAAGTTCATTTTCTACTGTTACTTTTTGTGTTATTGATTCGTGTGAAGAGACTTTGATACCGATATTTTATCTGTTTTTATAGATATATCATTTATTTAATTGCGTTATTGCCGGAATTTAAATAATAAATCGTGTTAGATCTACCTGTACAAAAGACACGCAGCTGTAATCGTAGCGAGCAGAAATACAGCGAGCGCCGCGCATGTGTAAGCTACAAACGTATAAGCTTCTGTTCTTGACGTACAAGCTGGATCGTTCCCTAAAAAGCCGCATTCCGGAATATCTCGTGGAGGCCCTTCTCTTCCCCCCGGCCAGTGAATCTTTTTACCAGGCATAGGATTATATTCTCGATTTAACCTCAGATAATGAGCCACCACTTCGAACCTATAAAATACCCAAGAGCGTTCTTAAATTAGTCTCTTTAATGATTTTTATATTTTTATATTTTCGTATTTTTGATTAATAATATTCTAAAATTATACATTTTAGGAAAAAAAGTACCAATTAGTTCATGCTTTAATATTACGAAGTTTCCATTTTAACACAAAACTCGCAATATCTAATTTTATCCAATTTTAGATAAAATTTTAGTATTATAGTTGCACTTTATATTCACAAATGTGTAGGTTACGGGATTATCGAAATTCCCTGCCATAGCAAAGCCGCGCAGAGTAAATTGTTTGAACTTTCAATGACCTTCCGGTAATGGGGTCTAAATCGAGAATGCTGTAATCCGCATCACGATCCCCATTGTCGTCTATCCTGACGTGGCCCGTAATGCCGATGAAGTCGCGATCCCACATTCTTCTAGTTATAGATATACCGTCTCTGATATCGCCACCCTCGGCTAAGGTCTCGTTTAATGCGATTCCTAACAAGTATACACCGTCGTAAAACGCCCCGACGAAGAAATTCACCTGCGGGGAAAGCGAGAAATTCATTTCACCCGCTCAAGTCACCCATAGCTTTCTTAATTGACGAAATATTTGCGAGGCGCAAATAGTTTGCATTCTGGAAAATCACAACTTTTGAATTGACTGTTGCTTTCGGCACGATCGACTCAACCACGAAAACTCATCATTCTACTTACCTCTTCACCTTCTGAGAATGTGTAATTGTAATCAGATTGTGCGCGTTGTCGAACGTTGTCGGCGAAATCCTGAAATCGTGGACTGGTTGGTTGAAGAAGCGATACTCTCAGTAAAGCCTCATAAGCTTTTCTCGCAGCGGCGTCGTCCGCATCTCCGACCTCCCAGTCATGATCGCCCCAATATGAGCCCTTAAAATTGTTTTATCGCCTTAAAATTGATGGAAGAGAGTTGTCCATGATATAAATTGCTGTCAAGTTGATATATATATGGGTTTACAGGGAAGACAGTTCTCATTTTTTACGTGACGCCTTACGTGAAATATCTCGACGTCCAGGAAAGCCCAGTCGCCCCTTGTCATTTCCAATTCATGGGCGGCCAACATAAATTTCCTGACCAGCGTTCCACGAACGCTGAGTATCACGACTGTTCAAAATTGTTATTAATGTTAAACACAGCGTCCATTTATTACAATTGTGTATTTCGATTTTCGTGACACGGGGATATTTCTGTACAGAGTGTCTCAGATTCTGGGACTTTGGTTTCAACGATGTCGCTATTCACTTATAATCTGAATCGAAATAAAATTGAAAATAAAGATAAAAAACTAAGATAAATGTGAAATCGACTTTCTCTTAAGGAACATTTAATTTAGGATTTCCGGGGCACTCTGCTATTGTAAGAAATGTGATTACTCACTTCTGGCGTACATACTCGCGTCACGTAAGTATAGGTGATACGACTCGTCCTCGGAGTTCCCGTCCAATTCTCTGACGAACTTCAAGAGTCCCTCCTTACGCAGACCGTACTCCAAATTTTTTCCTACTGTCAAAGAGAACAGGTCCGATCTGTCCAATATTAGCGCAACGTGAGACCATCCGAATTCTTTGAACACGCTGGAGAAAACGAGTCGCAATCGACACTGGCAGTACGACATTCTCGTTAAAGTGGGATACTTGCTTTTGTCTTTAAAAATTCCCTTTTTAGAGAAAAAAAAAGATATGTTAAAACAAAGTTTAAAAAAATCGTTACAAGAAGTTATAAAATTATCTGTATAATATAAACTAAAAAAACCTCACAAAGATAAAGAAAGTACACCAAGTACATAAAAAATTCCATCTTGTACACAACAAAAAGTTTAAAAAATTATACCTCGAGGTACTTGGCTAGTTAAATATTTAGTTTTAATTTTTATAAATAGTTTTTTAAACTTTTTGTTGTGTACAAGGTGGAATTTTTTATGTACTTGGCATACTTTTTTTTACCTTTGTGAGGTTTTTTTATTGGGATCTCATTGCTTTTTGTAAAAAGTTTTTAAACATTTTAAGAGAAGTATATTATGTTATCTGCATATCTAATTTATGTCCCTTATAACATATATATATATATATTATATATATTATATATATATTATGTAATCTATATATATATATATATATATATAGATTACATAAGTTAATTTATAATTATATATTTAGATAAAAATATTTTTTCAAATTATTAGTCTCAATTTCATTTTGTTACTTGGTGAGAATAATAATACATTATATTAATGATAATATATTATATTATCAGTAATTCAAAACGAAAGAATATCAAAATTTAAAAAAAACAGCAAGATCCCTCCACGCTAAACACACACACGCACACGCACGCACGCACGCACACGCTACCGCGTCGCTTGATTATCTGTATAATATAATAGAAATAAAATTGCACAAATATAATTTACGATAGTATGTTATGATACTAATTGATAGAATACAGTATTAACGAGGGATGGAAGTAATTATTACAAAACATGCCGTGATAGGTACGTGAGGAACACATTATTACTGCTGCATTAATTTTCAGCTTAACGAGTTTCATGGGAAGGCAGTATTACGCGAACGCGTTTATCTTTCCAGCGAAAGTAACATTTTCATAGGCTACTCTCCGTTAGTGTATAGTTAATTAACATACAGATAATTTGGGCGTTAATTATGCAATATATATAATTATGTATATTGAAGAACATGTTACAAAGCTTGAGATACAATGTATCGTGAGCAATTTATTAACATGATGATATTAATACAATAATTCGGCGATAATAAGAAAGAAAAATTCTACAAGCTTAGCTTCTTACCGAGGTTTCATTTTTCCATTTATGGATTCGTCCAAGAATACCAGACGTGACAGACAGTTCACCGTCCGAGGGAGGCTTGATTCGCAAGAAAGCGATAAACGTTTCATATTTATTTATTAACGTTGAAAATACAGCAGCTCTTCTTAACGTCAAAATGTAAAACATGAAATTAAAATAAGATATTAAAGCAAAAACGCAAAACAGAAATTCAATTTAATGCTACACGAATTATATGATTTTTTGTGTAATATTAAAATATTAATTATAAATAATAATACTATAATATTAATTTATAACGAACTTAGAAGATTTCATTGCAATTCATCTGAGAGATAAATATTACATTAAACATTAGGTATCGATTATACAAATGCAAGTTTATGAAAAATTAATCGCGCAAATCAAACATAACGAAATATACACATGCAAGTATAATGCAATACACATAACGCAATACCAAAATTCAACTCACTTGATCACCCATGCCAGTAATAATCGGACTGTTCCAGTACGCTGCAAGTCGTGCCACGGGTTCTAAAGCAAACGCACAAGCCGGTCCGATAAAAGCAATCACATTGTCTTGAAAATGCATGTCCGCCGCTAAACCTGGTGCCATTGCTCCGCTGCATGATGGATAACTATAAGAAATATAAATATTTTATTTGTGTCAGTAGTGATGGCTTCCGGATAGATACCGCGTTTCATGATAGCTTGGTGCCAACGTTTCGCAGACATTGCAGTCCGCATCATCAGGGCTGAGCTCCGATGCTGTATCGGAAATCGGAAAGGAATGATAAAGAAAATTCAGCAAATTTTGTCACACGTCCCACAAATTGTGGACAATCGAATGCCATATCAATTTTTTTTTTCAATTCTCATTTTGTACCAACTTCGCATCTTACGTGGTGAAGAACATACTTTATTTGGCACAGAGAGATTTAGGTTTGTCCAACACACAATGTCTATGATAAGATTAAGATGATTATGCTGTCCACTAATAGTATGCAATATTTATTAGATTCTACGATTAATATTAATCTATGAAGACGCACAAACTGAACTGCGTGATGGATTGTATGTATATCACAGCGTAAACATGATGCGATCGGATTACTGAGAGTGGATGCGAGGAAACATTGAATGTGCTTTCTCGCGTGCAGTTGCACGTGTGACGCATGTACAATATATGTCCTGCTGCGTCCTTGAGTGAAACGCGAAGCTCCATAGTGAATATTCTGCATCCGCGCGTACGTGCAATTAGCGACGAATTGCAAAAATAATTACGCATTCGAGATGGTACGAGTATGGAGATGCATCCTGCGTGCAACGACTCGAAATAATGACGCGTTAATTGCATCGATGAATGGCCAATGATTGGATTTCTACCGACGTGCACTAATAAAAATATTAAAAACGTAATGTTACATATTGAAATGTAACGCAAATCATAGTTTTCATAAATATAATATTTTCACGAATAGTATTTTGAAATCTATGAAGAATAGTGTCTTAAAATCTCAATGTACAGTAGAAGAAAATTTGCACAGTTCTATATGTTTTGATTGACATATTCTTCAAGTACAAGCTGAAATAAATCGTTAGAATTATCATCTCTTTGAAATCTTTGTCAAAAGTTGATTTATTAAGAATTGTTTGTTATCGTGTAAATCATGTTAGCTTCATATTAAGTGTTAGCTTCATATGATAATTGAATTAAATATCTTAATATTTAGCGAGATCACTTGCAATCAATCGAGATTTTATTATGTTATTGAAAATGGAGATAGAAATATACAGAAGCTTTTTCGCGCAACAGGCGATATAGGTTCGATATAGATATAGTTGCGATGATATATCTGAAGCTTCATACACATGCATATATGAACAACTTTTTATATAACATACCGCGTATAACGAAAAGTGGATGATCAATAATATATGTCATACTCAATTTGCTGAGTATCTTTTGAAGCGTGCAATTTGTAGTTACATGAGCGCCCTTTTTCGCAAATGCGAATATCCGTTCAATTGTATTAATGTAATGACGCAAAAGCAATGCGTGCGAGCAGCGAAACGAATTGTAATGTGTATAAAACGGAACACGATGATAAACGAGAAATTACTATCTTTTCGAGACAATCACAATACGAGAGAGAGAGATTTACTTTTACCAATAGCACATTTATTCTTATATGATAACATTCTTTTCCTATCTTAATTATGTTATCTCTATTTTCATATTTTTATAATGTTTTTCTGTCCTGGATCTTCTTCAGTTGCGTCTCTCTCTCTTTCTCTGATGTAAACAACTTAGCGAAGTAAAAAAATCGTACTTCGACCAAATGAAAATAACAGGAGCACGCATTACGAACGGCCGATCCATTAAAGGGATGCTTCGTGAGGCAGAATTAAGGGGAGTGAACTCCTTTATGCTCCTTTAATCCGCTACATGTTTTTCGTTATCGCGCATTGTGCAAAATAATCAAATATTGCGATTACATTTGAATACGATTAACCGATGGATTTTATAATTGTTTTCGCTACTCGCAACTGATCGATACGTCCAGGATGATGAATGGGCCGCCTATTGTTTTTCCCTGCCGATAACATATTGATAATATATAAATTCGAATACCTTCCTTGTACTTTGCGCAGCTGCACGTTGTGAACACTCAAGAAGTCGTTTACTTCTGCCAAAGCCAGATCGACTGCTGGGCCACATCGCTCAAGATCAAACGGGCTGTCGAGATGGGAAGCCATAAGAACGCCTACGTTGTACACTCGCAGAGAATTTTCGTAATCCACTATACAATAAGTAAAGAATGAGAGACATGAATCCCTAGTGAATACGAATGTTAAAAATTAAGTTTCAGGACGAAAGAATAATATTAAAAAATTTATGTATTTTCAAAATATATTTGTGTTTACTTGCACAATTTCTAAATTATTTCAAAAGCTTTAAAAACAATTAAAGAGATACGTTGTAATTAAAAGATCACGATATTGTCGTAACATTTTGTTTATATTTGTTGTAAATTGAAAGAACATCAACGCGTTAATTTGTGTTGTACGCTTAAGCGAGCAGAAAAAGTGCCATTGATGTGTCGCTTGAAGAAATCACACAGAAAATACGTTCGTTTTATTCATACATACGCGCGATTACACAGGTCATCAGAAAAGGGAGAGAGAGGACGTCGAATACTGAACTACAAACCATGCATACCCAATGAGCTCTTATTCACCATTGGAACAGAAAAATCAAAAAAGTGAATCGATAAAATGTGTGTATACACTTAACAATTGAATTTGCTAAGTGACAGAATAAAGTATTGATACGTAAGTCGTACATTAAATTTTCTCTTTCTCATTATTTAAATAACACTCTTTAAAAGTTTTGTTATATAAAGGAAAATTATATATAAATTTAAAAAAATTTTATCTCAATGGAATACATACATTTTTTAAAAATATTTTATTGGAATATTTTATAAGAAAAATAATAGCATGTAGATGTAAGAGGTTGTGTACGTATCATGTATGTATTATGTGTAATTTCTTTCAGTCTTATTTATATTAATTGCAATATTAATTTTTAACTTTAAAAAAATATATATTTCCTTTTTCTAGGCCATATAATATGATATATATATTATAAGAAATCGTCAATAAAATAAAATATATAGATAATATATATAAAATTTTTCTCGTTAAACAATATCAATGCGAATTCTGAAACACTTTGTACAGCGACAAAACGCACGATTGATATAATTAATTATACAATTACGATCATTACATCACAATATATAAAAATGTCTTATGAATGAACAGGTCTTACCACGCGGTACACTCACGAGCCACGACACTTGCAAAGCAACAACCGACAAAATAAACAATCTCGTTTCAGCGTACATAACGGTAGATACGCTGTGTGGAATCGCAAGGGAAATCTACAGGTGGTATAAATGAAAAAAAAACAAGAAAAAAGATGATCACACGTCAGATCGCCCGCTGAGCTACGTCTAAAGTTTCGCGGGGAAGGGTTCAGCCTTATATAGGGGTTGATACAGTTCCACGGAGTCCTAGCAACGCGCAATCCAACGCGCCCCTCGGAGATACTTGCAAAAAGAAAAATATTACGGCGTACGTGGATTATATTTCGCTCGGACACGGATTGAAAGAGAGAGAGAGAGAAAAATAAATCATCCTGATTCCAACATTCTTCTTCAGCCTGCGATCGATTTGCAGAACAATCCGCGCTTCCGGTTTACTGATCAAGAATTCCAATTGGAATATTTATTTTAATCTTTCCTGAATTTACTTTCCGGCATTGTAAATAAAAATGGATATTAAGTGCTTATTTAAGTGTTATGTTAAATGTGTTAAGTGATGGAAATTTATGTAATTTAAAGTCAGACACGTTATACTGATTACAATCTTTTATATTAATTATATATATACTAATATTTTAGATCTAACAAACCATTTTTTACTTATGAATTGTTTTGCTTGAGATCTATTTATGTGTGCAATTATAATACATATATGCATATAAGGCTGCTTGCTAAATTTAAAAACTGGTACAGTGAGAAAATCCGAAACACAAACTTACATTGATTCGAGATAGCGTGCGTCTGGATGAACCTTTCAGCAGAATGAAGCGTATTATGGCACGTATTTAATCCCGGGGGATTTTCAGGATACAGTGGCGATCGTACAGTATATATACGTATAACGAACATCCAAATCATATAGCACGTCACGTAAAAGTGATGGAAAATAGCGCAGTATACGTGCAAGGATGTGTACCAGGGCCTTTTGTCGATTTCATCAATGCTAAAACATTGGAAAAAATTAAACAGTTGGGCATAAAAAACCGTTTACTAATTATTTAAAATATAAGATTATTATAATATATTATATTATAATTATTATGATATAATAGAGATAAAATTGTTGTCTATCATCATTATTAAACATAATTCATCAATTTTTGTTCATTAGAGAGACATCATAACGATAAATAAATAATCAAATCTAAAGTTTTTCGCGAATCATTAATTGATATACGAATCTGACGAGACTTATTAATGGCATCCGATGTTATCACAATAAAATACTTCAGAATGGTGCGTAGTATCGAGGATGCCGATATGGACAGTTCGAATGAATGATACGACACGTACTGCGTACCCGGAAGTCCTGACTTACTCTCATCGAGTGGACGTCGTAATCTGCAAATGACACGTCATTTCAGATAACGGCATAGGTAGCGAGCCAATTTCTCTCAAGAAAAATGGCGCGCGAGGTGAGCCTCCGTAACTGGCCAATCAGGCGGCAAGGTCGGGTAAGCGCGACCAATGGACGGTGCTGCTTATCGCGAGCCTTCCCGAATTACTGCGTGACGTCACGCATCATCCGATCCACGTGCGAGCTGCGGCGCGGCGCGGCCAAATAACGGTCTTCCGGGATCTGTTTTTCTTTGCCTGCAGAATGGCGCGTAGACGTTTGTTTGTTTGTTTGTTTGTTTACTTCGGCGACGATCGTTAAGTAACATGTGATAAACCGATAAACAATAGCGCTTAATATTGCACTTGGGTATTTCTCAAGAAACGCCTATGTCTACTTGTTTTGAAATAAAAACGCAATGCGCACTTATCAGTCTGCCATGTAACCCTTTCTACGAGTGCCTCTGGCAGGGAGCCATGCGACGCATCAATGATTGTTTATCACACCCGACGAAAACAAAACGTGACTACCTCGCGGCGCGTCTCGCACTTCAATGAATTTTTCGCGGTTTCTTTTGTTCTTTTTCTCATTCGCTTCTTTTTAATTAATACAGCGGAGTCGTGTAAAATCGTACGATATCGCGAGCAGCGCGAAACTATTCACGGAATGCGACGGTTGACCTGGTGATGGTTGATCGTACGATTTTACGGAGCCAACGAGCCAGCCAGCCGCGCCGAAACGTGACGTGACGTGACGTGACGCATCACGCACCGCTTCACTATAAAAATCGCGACACTGCGCCGCCACATTTAGTACGAACGAAAGTTTGCGACAACGTGGTTGATTCTTCCATTGTGAATTAGATCATAGCATCGATTTTATTTACCTGACCTGCTGTTGTTTCCGACGATTCTGTTATCGACAATCTCGAGCTTCGATGATCGGAACTTATAATTTTGTGGCAATTTGAAATATCAATACAAGGAATAGTTTGTGATTCGTAGCACACGATGTCTTTCAATAGGCACGCGAAGTACTGTCAAAAGTGCATTTTATTAACAAGGTGGGTGTGCTATGTGTGCTATCATACGTGTTTTTTTTAATAGCACCTTCAAGCGGGTTATGTAGTGCAGATCTGAAATATAACCTTGAGTATGTTAAATAATCCTCTTAATCTTCTGGTATACGTGTCTTTAAATTTGTGCATAATTAAGAAGTATAGATTTTGATATGTTAGGTGAAGAGAAATCTTATACATGTGTTAAATATTATTTTAACTAAGAAAAAAAGGGGGAAAAGTTTTCGAAATGGAATTTAATCGGACACGTGATTATTCTTGAAACAATTCAAACCACTTCAGTCGCACTACATTAATTATCTGCTCGCGTGCTTCAACATCTAATGCCAACTGCAATTACGTAATTTTCTCTGATGAAACCATTGTAGGAATCGCTATTATTATCGACGAAATCTGATATAAATGTTTATTGCATCGTTATCTGCTTTCTTGCATTGTTATCTATCAATAATAATAATCAATGTTTAAGTTATTAAAATATTATTGAAAGAATCGTAGCAATACAAAATATATACATACAATCGTAGCGATGCAAATACACACACATCCATGCGAAGGTAGAAACGCGTGAAATCGTTCGATGTTTATCGATCAGCTGACTCTGACAAGTCTAAAAAAACATGGCGTCATCGATGTGTTGAGCGCGATGGTTAGTCCATTCTCTATAGTCGTACAAAGTATGAATCATCTAACGTTTCATCTTGTTGCAATTTAATGCATGCGTAAATAGGGGTTGATAATATTAAAGAAGAAAATTAAAACAACGCGAAAGTACACGCGATAACAAATGTGCACATTGCTCGAACGTTCTCGAATAGAGGTTACTTCCGATTTTAACTTTTATCTCTGGAATCATTTGGAGATCTATAACAAGGCCACTTATCATTCTCGAGTAATTTTGGACATGTTAATCTACGTAAAAACAAAATTAGTTAATTATATGTTAATTATATAATAACGAACTATATAATGTTCAATGGAAATATATAATGTTTGTTGTTTTGCCGATACCTTATTTTCTAAAAACAAAAGCATTAATTTCTTTTTGTTTTGTATAATAATGGAGTATATTTTATAAATTTAGTTTTATAAAATGAGTAAATGTTTATCAATTGCAGGCAACTTACGGACAGTGCAACAGGTAAAGATGCCAGTGGAACTTTTACAGACAGAATACTACGTTCTATAAATGACATAAAGAAGGCCAAAATGTCAATGCAGAATCAGTGGAAGCTCTTGTCACAATTGAAGGACTATCTAAACAAGACCAACTACGATAAGAATCCGCACATCAGTCTGCCTAAAGAGTGGTTGGATACTTTGCAAAAATTAACCTACTCGCAACTTGAAACAATACGAAAGCTGTCATCCTTCGAGCACAATAAAATTACTGATCCAGAAAAGAATCTGAACACAACAAGACGTAATGATGACAGTGATTCAAAGAATGTAACATTAATGCCTGAACAAGTAAAGTCGATAGGTGATTCTACAATTGTGCAACCGAGGATACAACAGGTAATTATTTAAATTAAATAAGAAAATAAGATTTATCCACAGATACTCATGTAAATAGTGTGTAACGCGATGTTTGTAAGTCCTCTCAGCAACGTAGCCAAACACGTTTGTCCATGTGTGCCTCTGTGTGTATATATATATATATATATATGTGATATTTTGAAAAACGACCATGAGTTTGATGATAAGAATCAGTTGTCACCGAACCGTTACCGATCATAGCTTTATACTGCAAATAAATTCGCGAGAACGATCTGTTTCGATACTTCTCGATTTCTATAATTACATCATCCGTCGTTACTTCCCATTGCAATTTCAATAGCTAATCCTTTCTGCAGAAAGTTCATGAACAAGATACACCCGACAGTAAACTAGAATCGAAGGAGAACTTTACCATGCCGCAAATTCTCTCCACACTGTTTCTCAAGTTATCGCCCAAGGTTGTGCAGAGTAGCGCCGCACCAAAGTGGAAAGCGAATATTCACAACAATATTCCGATACACAGTATCGTGTCTCGCACGCGTCACGTTTTGAACAGCATCGAATCAGCGGAGTCAAATGCCTCAAAGATACGGAGGATCGAGGATCTATTGGTACACGTCGATCAGTATCCAGAGGCGAGGCACTACGCGATTAAGGAAGGAGCGATCAGGATTTTATTGCGGGCTCGTCAAAAAGCTAATGATGAACAGATCAGAGGTGCGTGAGGGGGAATATAAATTCACACTTATTTGTTACCAATGATGATGATTTATAATCTTGAAATCTGTCGTTGCAGCGCCGATTAGAGAGGCATTGGCTGTAATGGGCTACACCGATCCCCTGCCTGGTCGAGGTATCAGAATCCTATCGATCGATGGCGGTGGTATTCGCGGAGTATTGGTTATCGAGATGCTGAAGAAACTGGAGGAACTTACAGGAAAGAAGACGTACGAGATGTTCGATTATATATGTGGCGTGAGCACGGGTGCTATTCTGGCCGCAGTGTTAGGTAATCGCGTTTAAAATTTCTTGTTCAACGTATGTGACAGATCTGAAGTCTATATTGATCGTTATTGGCCATCGTGAGATAAGATCACGCTAGAATTGATTAGCTTTTGTGACACGTGTGTGTATGTTCGTACTAATTTCTAACTGTCGATTATATGTAGTACTACCAAAGGATCTTTCGGAAGGTAAATCTTTACACGTGTAAATTTATTTTATTACAGCATGTTTGTCATGATGTTTTCTTACGTACACGTAGTTTTACTGATAGAGGGAATGCTACGTGAAATATTTCGTTTATTGTTTTATCTTTTATTTTCGATTGCAGGTGGATACAAGAGGAAATCATTGGAGGAAGTTTCGGGATTGTACAAGGACCTGAGTACCAGAATATTCACGCAGAGCGCTATAAAAGGCACGAGCAGTCTGGTCTGGAGTCACGCATATTACGACACCGCACTATGGGAACAATTGTTAACAGAGCAGCTAGGTGACAAAATTCTCATCAAAACCACTCGCGATCCAAATGCGCCAAAGGTACGTCACTGTAATTCTTGCTTGAGTAAAATTCGCAATGAAATGCATAATGCATGAGGCAGCAAGGATAATTTGAAAGACGCTTAAGCACGCTGGAATTTTTAGTTTTCAGCAATATCCGCCGTGGTAAATCACGGAAACGTCATGGCTTACGTGTTTAGAAATTACACGTTACCGCATAGGGTAGAGAGCCAGTACATGGGATCCCATAAACATAAATTATGGGAAGCCGTGAGAGCGTCAGCTGCTGCACCGAGTTACTTTGAAGAATTCAAAAACGGCGAATATCTTCATCAGGATGGCGGTAAGTCGCCCGGCACTTTAATGTAAAATCCTGTTTATTAAAATCTCGAAATATCATGTGAAATGTTACAACAGGCATCCTTGTAAATAATCCATGTGCCGTGGCGATTCACGAGGCTAAACAATTGTGGCCAAACAATCAGATACAATGTGTCGTGTCGTTCGGAACCGGCCGAATTCCACATCGCATTAGTGAAAAGGAAGTGGAGATCTCGAGCTGGAAAGAAAAGTTCTTCAAAATTTTGGATAGCGCCACCGATACAGAAGGTAGGTTTAATAATAACGAAGGTGTAATTAATTGCACTGCACAAATTTATTTTTAAAAATTAAGGAGAAAAGTAGGATAGGAGTAAAATTATAGATTTTAAAATTGGCTTTCTCAATTTCTCAGCTGTACATACGATGCTGAACGATCTGCTACCTGAGCACATCTACTTTCGGTTCAACCCTTACATGACGGAGATGTTATCAATGGTGGAGATTCGACCTGAAAAAATTGACCAGATGGAGCAAGACGCGAGAATGTACGTACGACGAAATGAAGAGAAATTCCAAAAGGCAGCCATAGCTTTGATGGAAAAGCGACGGATGCAGCAAAGACTAATGGACTGGGTCGCGTTGAGAAAACAAATGTCGGGTCTATGATGAATGAGAAGCAAAAATATCATATTGATGTGTATTTCATAACACGATCTGTGTTAGCGAGTCACTTGAACATGTATAGTACAATCTTTTTACCTCTGATATGTTAAGATCCTATCACCTTGTACCTTTTTAAATAATTGTTTAATTACGTTTTGAATGATAGACTAAGAGATATTTTAAGAGATATTCTAAAAGTAACGTATTTAAACAATGTTTAGTTAAATATATTACAATAAAGTATATAATAATAGGTGTATCTAATATGTATCCTTTATGAAGATGACGATCTAAACATTCTAAAATTAATTTTAGAGAAGATGATCTAAACATTCTAAAATTAATTTTAGAGAAGATGAAACCTATTTCCAATGCAGAAAATCGCGAACAAATTCCTAGGATAGAAAGTTATCGTTAATCTCATCCAAAATTATTTCATTGACATTTCTCAGATTTTATTTGGTGCTCCTGTTCTTTGTAAACAATAAAACAATCGCTTCATGTGGCCAACAAAAATACTTATAATAAAAATCTGGCCATTCAAAGCATTCACAGTGCTAATTGGACTACAGCTTTGGAGAATTCTGAATTCTTGTTAATTCCCAAAAACTCCGTTTTGAAACAAGCCTCCACCGTCGTCAATGAAAAAGTGTGGTAGTAGTACGAATATTGAGATTTCTATTTTCTTGTAGTACAATTTAATTGTGCAAAATAGAAAATTTTGAATGTAATATGGTTTTAAAAGCGGACCAAATACAGTTTTTATTTTCCAGTAGCAGAATTTAATGTTAAATGAAATTAATTTTCATTTATGAATTATACTGTGTAAATAGTAAATTAAATAAATTTTTCTTTTAGAATTGATAATTTAACAAAAGATCGGTTTTGTATTTTCTAATTGTACGATTCAATAAAACATTTCAAGTGATATTGACAAAGAATTGCAAGAAATACGTAGCGTGGCGCTGCTGTCGTTGCGCGTTTCATTGCGTTCATTCTTCCCGTTTCCGTTTCCGAGACGTTGTGTACGATTCCTTGAGGTTTTACAGCATTTTAATCTAAATATCCATTTAATCAGTTAAAATTATAACGTATCTATAGAATTGCAACTTCTCCATTGATTTTAATGTTAACTTGCTACATTCTTTTATTATTAGCATATACGAAAGATTGTTGCAATAAGTTTCTCTTATAATTTAGCTTAACCTTAACACACACGTCTGATAGTATAGAATGCACTGTTTTGATATAAAATATTATTACAGATAGGACCAAATAAATCCAAAAAATGGCCAAGTCGAAGAATCACACGAATCACAATCAAAGTAAGCATAAAATTTAATAAAGTCTATTATCAAGTTGTTAAAGTTAGAAAATAGTGTTTCTTGATGTACTAAGTAGGATATGTAATTTCACCTTTTTTTTTAAGTGATACTGAAAATATAGTAAAATAGTTAATGTGTGTTAGAAATAGAATCTTTAAATTAATCTCTTTTGTATTTGTGGTTAATTATTATATTTATTATAGACCGCAAAGCACATCGTAATGGCATTAAGAAGCCCAAGAAGTACAGGCACGAGTCCACGCTTGGTGTAAGTTTTCTTAAATTATTAAATTATATAAAAATTTTATTTTCTATCGTGTTACACTTTTAATCATATTTTGTATTTTTTTTAACACATTGAAATTCCATGAAATAATGTACATGATATAAAATATTTAGTAAATAATATGGACTTTTCACGTTGAATATAATTTAAATAATTATTATATAATATCTTTTTGTTTCTACAATTATATCCTCATTTATAACATTTATCATATGAATATATTTTAGATGGATTTGAAATTCCTGAGGAATCAACGCTTCGCTAAGAAACATAACCTCAAACCGAAGGCTCAGCTGAAGAGGGCTGCGCAACGAAAAGCTCTTCGTGAAGCTAAGAATAATAAATAAACTTACTGTGAATTAATGATTTTATTACAATAAACCTAAAAACCATACCTGTGCTGTTAAAGAAATCAATTTCAATCTTCATCTACAATTTAGAATTTGTATCTTCGTGTACCTAAACATCAATGTTTATGAATAATTCATGCAAAATGTAAATTTTCTGAATGCGAGATTGCCACGATAGAGGTGCAAAACAGCGCGTTGAACAGAACAGAAAAGTTTTTATAGTTTCGTGCATTCGTTACTTGTCTTCTAAATCTGCAATGCTGCATGGTGACATGTCAACATGGCTGCAGACCAAGTAGTGGACACGCGCGACGTCATGCAAATGTTAGACAATTCAACAAAACCCGAGGGGATTTTGTTGGTTAGCGGCAAGAGAAAGTCAGGAAAAGATTACATCACCGAAATTTTGCACAAAAGGTAATACATTTGTGTCCATGAATTGCCCAATGATAACGTAATGAGTGACATTATCCACAGGCGAAAGTTGACATAAAATTATTAAAGCATATGTGGATATTATATTTCTTTGCAATTAGTCTTGTTTGTCTAAAAACATCTAATTTTTTGGTTTTGAAAACTTTGTGCTAAATTCAGGATAGGCTCACAAAGAAGCACAATCATACGCTTATCAGGACCTATAAAAACGCACTGGGCTAAAACTTTGGAGCTTGATATCGATCAATTGCTGGGAGATGGAGAGTACAAGGAGAAGTATCGTCTTGAAATGGTCAAATGGAGCGAGAATCTGAGAAAGAAGGATTACGGTTATTTCTGTCGCGCTGCTATTGATATGTATAATGGTACGTAGTATCAGCTGGTAATGTAACAAGCTTTATAAAATAAGAATATGCAAACATGAAGTGCTGTTCACAAGATACAAATTTCTGAGATGTGTGTCCAATATTCCAGCTTGGGACAAGCCAGTATGGATAATAAGCGATGTTAGAAGAAAAACTGACATCAAGTGGTTTCTAGAAAATTTTGGAGATGTCTGCAAGACTATACATATATTTTGTCCTGAAGAAGTTAGACAAAAGCGTGGTTGGATATATACACCAGGTAGAAAAATAAATATAAAATTATACCCTAAAATCATCTAATAATTTTTATAAGATTCTGGTTCTTCTTTTAAGAGTACTTGTATACTACAGTGTGATGTAATTTCAGGTATAGATGATTCAGAAACGGAGTGCGACTTGGATGATGTAAGCAGCTGGGATGTCTTGCTGGAGAACGACGATGACAGTGATATAGAAACTATATTGCAACGATTGCTAGACTTAATTAGCAAATAAGAGCTTTCAACGTAATAACTTTTCACTAACGCACAATAAAAAACATTCCACACTTCCTCCATTCTATTTCTTTTTAGGCAAGTAACAAGACAAGGGAAATGTATCGATATAATTCACGTTTGGCTACACAACTTTGACAGGCTTTGACATTTGGATTAGTAAAGAATTAGTTTAAAAAATATATATTTTGTACAAAACGTGAACAAATAAGATTGCTTTCGATTGCACAGACTCGTGGCAGTGACAACTAAAATCCTGCTAACTCTCTGTCCATAACCTACTGCCTAATTTTGTTATCGGATTTTGTGAAAGTTCTGCTGATATTTTTGTTAACAAAATTGAAAGCAGACACTTAGAAAATTTATTTCACATTTAGCTGCATATATTACGGTATGTTGCGGCGCGTTACTTCACGATGCTGACAATAGTGGCGCTGTTGCTTTGTGAAAAAAGTGCTTCGATAGCTACGCATGTGCTAAAATTGTGCCGAAACGGTTCTTGGCCGTTATATCCTGCTTATCCCCATTATACCGGCGTTTATAAGCTAACTGGTGAATTAGCGTTACATGTGATGTGATATCTAAGATATTATTGAGACAAAATAGGATTCATTATTCATGCAAGTCAGTCTTCGATTAACGTATGTGTTGCCTTAATTATGATCAAAAGTTTTGAGGCTTCTTGGACGAGACTAAGATAATCAATGTGAGTAATTGTTACTGTCATTTTAGTTTTTTACAGTTTAAGTGTCATTATATTTGCTCCATTTACGTATACTCGTGTATTAAATAATTTTGTTTTGATTCCATATCTGCGTCTGGGATCAACTTTTATGTAACAGCGAAACATTCCTTTCTCTTATCTCCATGGTATTATATCAAAGCTATTGAAAAGAACTGATTGTGATAAATGAAATCCACCGAATGACATAATGGAACACACAATTCCGTCCGATATTCTCGACGATTTGAGCAGGTAAGAGTTTCTACGTCAAATGTTAAGTAACATCATATTGTGTATATATATATATATCAATATATAACATTTATGAAGTAACATTTAAAGAAATGTAATTGATACGTATGTATTTGGATATATACTACTACAGTGTAATTAGTGTTATTATTTCCTTGCGATTGATTTTTTAATTTTCTTTCTGCAGTCGATTCATCATCAATGTACCTGAGGAGGAGAGGAAAGACTTGGTACGAATTTGCTTTCAAATCGAACTGGCGCACTGGTTTTACCTTGACTTCTACTGCACGGAGGAGAATCCCAAGCTGAAATCATGTAACATGAAAGACTTCGCTACTCATATATTCCAGCATATACCATTCTTGAAACCACACGTGCAGCGCATTGATGCTGTGCTTGAGGAGTGGAAAGAGTACAAGCAGAATGTGCCGACATTTGGAGCGATTGTGCTGAATGAAGATATGACCAAGGTGTTGCTGGTGCAGAGTTATTGGGCAAAAAATAGTTGGAGCTTTCCAAAGGGCAAAGTAAACGAGGACGAGGAACCCCTGCACTGTGCCATTCGAGAAGTGTTGGAAGAGACTGGCTTCGACATATCTAACCTGATAGATAAGAACGAGTACATCGAATCTGTAATAAATGACCAAATAGTGAGATTGTACATTATCTCGGGCGTGCAGAAGGACACGAAGTTCCAGCCGAAGACGCGGAAGGAGATAAAGAATGTCGAGTGGTTTGCCGTGGCGGATTTGCCCAACACCAAGAAAGACATGACCCCCAAATTGAAAATTGGCGTTGGGCCGAATGCGTTTTTCATGGTGGTGCCATTTGTCAAGTAAGTATGCAACGTTTTCTTTATACAAAATCCATGTATTTCTTCAGCGAAATTCAGTTACATGCATATTAATACATTTCTTTTGCCCAGACGGATGAAGCGATGGATTCAGGAGAAACAGCAACGTGAGAGAAACATCGTTACTGTCCGACGACAGAGGCATAAATCCTTGGGTGACGTCGAGTCGGTCTCGAAAAACAAACGACAAGCACTTTTCCATCATTTTTCCACTTGCCCGCCTCAAGTAAGATCAATTCTGTATCTTTAACTTGCCTTCTCGCTAGAAAAATTAAACGATCCCACAACGATCATCCTCGCGCACATCTCTCTTTTACAGACCGAAGTCCCGGATTTTAAGATCAACCGTCAGTCGAACGTTTCTCCGGCTCGCAGTCGTCGCGGTGCACACGACAATAAGAAAGACAGTGCGTCGAAAGTGGCATTTAAACGAAATCTATTCGGAGAACAGACGGAGGAGGAGCAAGCGGGGTTTCCGGTTCTTGCTAAACAGCTGGTGGCTAGTCCCCAACCATCGTTTCTAATCGATCCTGCGATCCAATCGATTAAGTGCAATGACTTCAACTACAAAGTGCAATCCCCGGAGAAGGAAACGAAAGGTAGTGCTCACGATCTAGATCTTATCTCTATTGAGGTGTCTTACTTATAGAGGAATATATATATATTACAATACACACACAATCGACGATAACTAAATTATATGACTAACATATGGATTTTTGGTATGCATATTTACAATTTGGTGTATCACCATTATCGATACTTTACGAAAATCAATTTCCCCCAGACTCGCGCAAGGAAAGCTTACCAGAGGGAAATATCAAGTCGTTGCTGTTCGGCGAAGCCGCGCGCAAAATGCAACAAGATATGAAGACTATTCCACCGCCCTCGTTCGTAAGTCTGGCACACGACGGCTCGCCACTTTTAACGAAGACTGCCATGGACAATCTAGAATATCTTATTTTCGAATTTCGCTCAAAAGCTTGGGACAATTTCAAACTCGACAAACAAGCGATACTCGTGAATCTCGACTCGTTATATGCAGCAACTCGGAAAAGTGGATTAATGACGTAATGAGAAACGAAAGTATCGATATATATATATACTGAGCAGGAATCATAAATTCTCAGTTTTTATCTTCGCTCATTGAAATGAGCTGTACTGCATATTTGAAATGTGTCATTATATTGCCATGGATAAAAAAAGGTGCAAAAAAAGGAAAAAAAAAGAAAATTACAATTTCTCGATGAGAATTCGGAATGCGAGAGATTATTCTCGCAATTTTCACGCATTGCGAAACTCGTTGCGCAAAATGTTGCAATCTTTTTCCCCATGACTATCTGATTTTTGATTATATTATCTAGTATCGCTCGCGATACTTCCAGTATAAATTTCAATATAATTTTTATTATATTTTTATTATTATAATTCAAATTTGAAGTAATTTCAAGAATGACTTATAAAATACTGTATATATTTTCTCTTCACTGTATATACTGTATATACATCACCCGGACATAGTTCTATTGTGTAATATGATGATAAGGATAAATTCAGAATGCAAATTAATTGTATTTTGGATTTGATATTGTGTAGTAACTGATTACAGAGTCGCCTGTAAGAACGAGACAAGACAGGTTTTTCTTGTTCAGGAGAGTCGCGTGCAAGCTGCAAACAAGATAACAATTGGATTGGACTTCCAAGTTGGAGTCGCTGTTTTTTTTTTAAGTTTTTAACATTTTCGTGAAGATTTAATTCACTCCGCAAGGAAGTGAAGCAATCTGATTCAACCAAAAATCGGCGGCTTTTCAACCCGAAAGCCAATCGGATTGTAATTACACGTAAGAGCCGTATTAAAAACTCTTAGAAGCCTCAAATCTCAAGTGCAAACAAACTCTTAAGCTTACTTCAAGTCGAATTTCATAAATCTGGATTAGAATTTGTCACTTTCTTATCGCATTGTAATCGAATTCATTACTTACGATGTGATGGTAAAACCTTAAGACAAACGGGTTATCCTTGTGTCGTACGAGTAAGTAATCGTAAGAATTAGCGTTAATTATAGCTATAGAAAGGCGATTACAGCGCATAAATAACATGACATTGTACATCTCGATTTTGATATCAGCATTTTTCGGCCGTACGAAGGTCTCTTGTATATCCCTTTTAACAAATTGATGTTAAGGTAACGTTAATTAAATTAATGTAAATTTATTAACGTAAAACGTACTTGAAGAGGATAGTGAGGACGATTGTCAGGACAACGAGGACCAGTATAACTTGCCTGACGAAAGAGAACTCGAAGGCGCTACTATGCGTCTGTACGCTTCTGATAATTTCGTTATTCAATTCAAAGACTATTTTACTTTCTTCGATAAGTTTATTTTTCGTGTCCTCGTCCAACGTCTTCGCGATTCTGTTCATCGATTCGCGCAGATCGTGCTTCAATTGGAATATACTGTTCTGTTCCCCAAAATCCGTGACGTTGTTACCATCACTCGTCGCTGGCGCCTTGAAGGGTGAGATCTTTTGCATGAGCTGCCGCTTTTTGCGCAGGATAAGACCACCGCTCAGCAGACCCATGTAGAGATGGTAAATGTATGCCATCAGTAAGGTGGGATCCGTGTCTTCCACTTCTCTCAGACGCATCAGATACTTGGCGACACTGTCCCTGAAGTTTGCGAAATTACGTTTGAGATGTAAACGAGTTTTCATCTTGCTAAGGTAGTATTGTCAAATCACCACTACAAGACTGATATTATTTTTCGTATCATTCATTGTAAGCAAAGAGGAAACATAAAGTGGCAACACTTCCACCATACGTGTACTTCTACTTTACGCAATTTATTGTACCTAGGACTATAATTTTTTCTCCATTCCTTCCCTAAGTAGTGATCGAGATCACGCTCGAAAGCTTCTGTACGTTGGAGTTCACTGAGTGGAAGCAATCCGATTTTCGTGTTCTTTAATCTAATCATGGCACCTTCCAGGTAGCGAAAGATCTCGTAGAAAACCAGAAGCCCGTCAGCCCATACAGAGTCGTCGAGAAACCCTAGTTGGAGTACACAAGACAGTACTAGATAAGAGTGTTGCGAGGCAACGTACTACGATGATCATGCAACTTTGTGAACTGTGTCTTCACAATAAAGGATATGCGTCAACCATATTATATATAGCACACAGTAATCTATTTAAGTAAGAGTGCTTAATGTCAAGTCACCGGGTTTACCATTCGCAAGCCATTAATACATCTGGCGAGGAATAAAATACCTTGCAAGTTAACAAAGAGCTTCAATGTGACAATGAAATAGCTGGAATAACATAACAAAACAGGTGTTAATCGTATTTGTAGCCTCGCAGCGGTCTCGGAGCGTTTTTAGTAGCATGCAGTCGAGCGTGCAAGCAGTAACGCATTCAAGTGAAAATCCCAAATATGTATAATCGGCACTTCGAGATCCTCGGAGTATCCTGTTTGGTGTTCCTTACCGAACGCCAGTTTCGCGTTCACCAGGGCATCGCTGACGGCGTGCCTTCCCCTGGTGGCTTTTGCCATTTTCTTGCAAAAGTTCTCCTCCTCGTCCGTCATGTCCGGCATTTCGGCGAGGCGCGCGGTTACGGGTGTTCGCGAGGAAGAGCTTGCCGTGCGTCGGAACCTGATGCGTCGCAGCTCAGACTGTCATATCGTCCGGTTCCCGCGCGTTCTTCGGCTGCCACGTGAAAATGATCGTCGTGAAAACACTGCGCCCGCAACGTCAACCTCGATCGTCGGCCGCCCTGCGCACTGACGCGGTCACGTGGCGCGCTGCGAAGCCTCGCAGCGCCGCCGCGAGGTGACGACTCTGCCGTTTGCTCCGAGTTTCGTTCGTTTCGTCCGCGCGCAACGAGCCCTCGTTTTGACCACATTCTCCGCGCTTTTCCCCTTTCTCCGTGTAAATGTAAGTATGTTTCTTCACTATGTTTGAAGAATCAAAAATATGAGCTGAAGGTACAGCTGATGAGATGACATTTGACGGAGAAGAAGTTGACACTGCACTTCGTGCAGGAGGCATGACAATTCTAATGATTTAACTCTAAATTAATAAAAGACGGTTGTATAATACATAATCAAAATATAGCAGTAATAACGAACATAAATTTGAATTCTTTTACTTTCTAAATCGCAATAATTCTTTCTACGGTGTCCTGCGGTAATTACTGAACCTATTTGAATGAACTGTACATCATGTGACCGCCTGAAGTCATCGGCGATTGATCGATCACGCTAATCGATGGACGCGATGGTGCGATAGTAGGTCCATCGTCTTTAAATCTATCCCGCTGCTATATCTTCAGCTTACTTCTCTTTTCTCTCAATTACACAATCGATATTGTGAACGTTGAAAAGAAGAGCAAGAGAGTGTAGTTAAGCTGCAAACGCGACTAACGACGCATTTTTGTCGTAGAGAAAAAAAAGTGCTCCTCTTCTGCCGCGGTTCGTTGGCGTTATCGTTTTTCGTGATATTGCGCTCATTTCGTCCTCATTCTGTCCGCGAGGAATCCGCGCGGACCGCAAGATGTCGAGCCGCCGCGCAACGTAGCAAGGGAACATGAACCGCGCGTTAGTTGGACATCGCGTGCATCCGGTGACGTATTTGGACTCGTCGTCGTGACGTATGTGGTCGTCACAAATCCCGAGATGGTTAATTCTGAAAATATGGCGCGAATGGTGAGTACAGATATAATGTTTTTTATTTAATTTTGGAGCGGCTACGATATCGCGCTCGAAAGATATACATGTGAATATGACGTCGTATATTTATATATATATTTTACAAACTGCTAAGACTGCTAAAACTGAGATACTGACACGAATGGAGTAAAATATTTTCTATGTGGTACTTAATGGATATTTTAAACAAATTATTGCAATTAATTTATTATTTCTATTTTAATATCTATTTTACTTTATTTTATTATTTATTTTTTTCTCTTTTTTTTCTTTCTTTTCTTTTCTTTTCTTTCTATATTTTATTTTTAATGACCAGTGACATTAATTCGCGCTACATCAGTGTTTCCATAATATGTTTCGAGAGTAGTGTTCTTCGAGAGGTATCAAATCACGCTTAGTTATGGAACAAAAGTTTTGACAATTTTATGTACATTAGAAAGATATAATTTTTTAATTATAATTATGCATTATGCATCACCCAAGTACTCGGAGAACTATGCGGAGAATTATAAATTCTACGCCAAGTTTATCTCAAAATAGAACCACGAGAAGCGCAACAATGCTCCTCGTCGCTGTCCTTTTCGCGGGTTTTGTTTCTCGCATTTCTCTTCAACATGACGCAGTTATTGCGATTTTTAGAAATGAGAAAAACAGAAATCTATATTTCCTGTATCGATGTCGATAGCGGTTCGCGCGTCGAAAATTTCGCGGCAACGCGACGCGGACCTCGCCAGCTGTTGGGACATGCACACACGTATGCACGCCCACGTGAGCCGTGGCGGAGTAGTGGAACACGGAGGAGTCCGTTGA
This sequence comes from Ooceraea biroi, assembly GCF_003672135.1. Classification (NCBI taxonomy): domain Eukaryota; kingdom Metazoa; phylum Arthropoda; class Insecta; order Hymenoptera; family Formicidae; genus Ooceraea; species Ooceraea biroi. The sequence goes on from NC_039510.1 coordinate 12,246,501, forward strand.
CCTTCGCCGAGGACGTGCCCATGTCCCCAGGCCGGGTCACACTCGAGTCTTGCGTTCGCAGGAGAACATGCTCGAGAGCGATCAGACTGGCACGTGGCAGCCGGCGCTCGGTAAGCGTCCCGGTGGAAGAAGGAAAGGGCGACCGTGCTCTCTCTCTTTTCTCTCGCGTCACCGCAGTGACGGACCGAGGTGCCTCGAGCTCCTCGCAGTGCTTTAGAAGCTTGATAAAAGTTGATAAGTTTCAATAATCAAGATTTAAAAAATGACGAAAAATAAATATAGATCTTGTAATGATTCCGATTTAATAGGAGGAATTATTTCAGTGCTTCGGGTAATAAATTTCAAAACTCTCACTGTCGAGTGAAATGTTGATCGTCAGCAATTTGTTAATCATATTGAGATCCAATTGCAGGTCCAGCGCGCAATCCGTCACTGCGTGTTGTTCGTCTATCGTTTCCCCCCGCGATTTACCCTCTCCCCTTGTCGAGCTTTCTGCTACCCTGCTTCCAAGCATTCATCAAAGGCGGTACAACGCCGCGGGAGACTCCACCCAGATCAGTGCGTGGCTTCGTCGCAATCGTTTCCTCCTTAGACAATGAGGTGCATTCGGGTACACCTCATACTCATACTCGGGTCGGTTGCATCCTTCGGTACCACCGAGCTTTAGACACACTCCCATGTTACGCCCTTTCACGATGGTGGATCGTGACTCGCCGCGAATCTATAGAGATGCCAAGACATATCAAATCCTGCATTTTAATCAATCTTAAAATATAAAGATATACTAAAAGTAAAATTTGAATAATGCATACATCTAATTATTCTCAGAAAATCTGGTGTTTCCTTAAAGATAATAAAAAAAGTTACGAACTTTATGTTAATTTTTAAACTTTCTACGATATTTCAATATATTTGAGTCTCCAATTAGTTTATTAAAATCTTTGATTTTAAATTAAAGTTTTCTTTTCGCGATCTTTATTACTATCTTATTCTTTGTTTTCTTTTTGAATCTTATTATCTTGATTATGTTTCTTTTTGTAAAGTATTTTATGCATAATACTCTATAGGAAAACTCATATCTCTATAGGAAAACTCGCTACTTTCATCCAATTTTAACCCGATTTACGATAAATTCCGCTTTGCGGGGGGATATGTTTCTTCGTTTGAGGGCCACTTCGACCAAACTCCGATTAATTTAATTCGTCCAGTAACTTGCAGGGCGAATAACATAAAAATCTCTAATAATATAATTCTCGTATAAATAATATAAGTTTTATGTTGATCGCCCTGTAAGTTAATCGACGATTAAATTAACCGGAGTTTGGTCGAAGTGGCCCTGAGATGTTTATATTGTTAAGGCCCAATTTCACCAACTATCTTGTAATCGGCGTTTAGCTAAACTTCGTTCTGTGTAAGCGAAGATTCTAATCGTGATTATGGTCGAGCGGATTTCACCGGTTTCACAGTAGCACAATTAATTCTAGTTTATTAAATCGAAGTTTAGGTGCAAAAGAACACCGGCAACATCGCAAATATGTGGATCTAGATGGCAATGACCATTTGACAGTAGACCATAATAATCTTTTACAATTTGTCAGCAATTTGTTCAGTAATAAGCCTTACTGAAAGATGTCAACTATTAGTAACAAGACTATTAGTAACCTCATCACAAAATCTGTGTCGTCTGTGGAAATGATCTTCTCTGTCTCGTATCCACCTTGGTCGACGAACAACAAATTCATCCTCATCATCACTATTCTCAAAAACTAATACATATCCTTTTAGAATTATTATTTCTTGTCGATTTGATATAATGTTGGGAGTTTCCAGATGAATTTTGATGTTTGCAGTCGTAATCGCGGTTTAAATTCGTTAACCGACCAAAATCGGTCAGTTAGTTTTTAAACGTCGATTATTCTTAAACTCGATTAGTTTCTCTTGGTGAAATCCAATATCGAGGGTTAAAAACGTAATCGAAGTTTAATTTCAATTAATCGCGTTTTACGTTGTTGGTGAAATCGGGCCTAAATGGCATATTGCCTAGATTTCTCTGCTAGTGAAAATACCGTAAACTCAGAAATGAAAAAGTTCTAGCCCTTAGAAATTTTTTCTTTTCCGAGGAGTTCTGAGTTGTTGATATCATTATTTTTTATATTGCCTAGAGTTCTCTGCTATTGAAAATACCGTAAACTCAGAAATGAAAAAGTTCTAGCCGTTAGAAATTTTTTCTTTTCCGAAGAGTTCTGAGTTGTTGATATCATTATTTTGTATATTGCCTAGAGTTCTCTGCAATTGAAAATACCGGAAACTCAGAAATGTAAAAGTTCTAGCCCTTAGAAATTTTTTCTTTTTCCGAGTAGTGAGGGCCACTGCGACCAAACTCCGATTAATTTAATTCGTCCGGTAACTTGCAGGGCAATAACATAAAAATCTTTAATAATATAATTCTCGTATAAATAATATAAGTTTTATATTGATCGCCCTGTAAGTTAATCGACGATTAAATTAACCGGAGTTTGGTCGAAGTGGCCCTGAAACGAGAAACCGCTCACCGTCAGTGGTCTGATAGCAGGAGGTACGCGTGTTTCATGCTTTCCTGTTACACTGCAACTCGAAAGTTGTGCCTACTGCGAATTCCAAGGCGACCACACGGTCGATAAAGCTTCGTCGATCATATGCTAGCCTGATCGCCGACAAAATGTATTGTCACTTGATTGTCAATCGGGTTTTTACCGAGGTCATTATTAACACCACGTTACTCTTATTATAGCCATTCTGTCGTAGAAAGGAACGAGTTTAGACGAGCGGTCCCGAGAAATAACCGTCAGTTTGCGTTGCATAGGGTCAGTTTGCGTCAGTTGCGTAGGGCTCAGTCCAGATCGCGGTGGGCTCCTTATTTTTTCGCGCATTTTTACAATACAATATCGAAAAAATCTACGTAACGTCTTCTTTATAAAAAAAATATAACGAATCTGCATCTTTAAATTTGTAATAATTCTTGAGCATTCTTTCCACATTTTGTAATTTAAGCGTTTGGGATACTGAATGTGTAAATATTTGTTGTTTAATTTAGTACGTTCATAATAATCGATGCGGGTAAATCAATTAATACACCCAATGCCTTTGTCTATTTTTTAAAGATTCGTTAAGCCGTAATGAATGATTCAGATTAGATGCGGAGAGATAAATCTCTGACAATGTTTAATTTACTCTAGATTTTTTTTAAATGAAGTGGCAACCACGAAATTATTTGGATCGATGTCACGCGACTTTAGTGAGTTTCTGTTCTCCTGCTTCGATATATAAAATTTTTCAGGGAAAAGCTTGTAATTTTGGTAGATTTAACGAAATGTTCAGGAAGATATGATGTAAAAAACAGCAATTCCAACTGTAAAATTCTACAGTTGAGCATATAAAACTATTATAATGGAGATATAGGTTACTGAACATTATGTTATACAAAAATGTGCATGACAAGACAAAAGCGGGGAATCTCATATTTAAGTAGAACGAATTGATTACATTAAATATATAGATATATAATATTCATCCACATATATATGTGATACTACCATTATCAAATATCAAATATAATTATTTTAGAGACCTATACATATATGAAATCATAATCAACTATTTTTGTTCTCACCCAGCATTGCATGCTTTTGTATAGAAAATTCACGCTAATTATGCAGAGAAAATATAAATATCTTGCATGTTCGCAGCCTGCAAAGATATTATTTTAGATATATTGTAAAATAAACGTTCCAAAAATGCGTCTGAAAGAAGCGAGTTAACTTTCACGTGAGAAAAATTTTCGATAACTTTAGAGACGTGGCGAGTTTCTCATGAGATCATGTAACTTTACACAGCGCGACTCGATGCCACGCGTGATCGCAAAATTACTCGAGATTCACTAAGCAACGTAAGAATATTTTTCGACGATTCGTAGTGTTTTAGCGTGTGTTATCCAGATGGTCACACTTGACTGAAGTTACCCAGTCAACGTCACTAGGAGATTAGATTCACCGAGAAGTCGTTGTATTACGAAAACAGGGCCAGAGATCGATATTAATAAAAATTCAATTTTTCTCACGCGAACTGCGATAATCTCGAGCTATTGATTTGCACGTTATACGTCGACAAACGCGTAATGCACAATATATAATATGCAACGAAATGGAACTTTGCGTTCTGTTTTATATGTTGCTGGTACTAGTGCTCCGGTATTTCTAAAATAATAATAATTTCGCATTACACGTTTAATGTCACTAATTACAATAGTATACTTTTATAAATACAACTAACGATTATTATCGATACAACTAATCATTTTACGATACGCACAAAGTACAAAGATTTTATTTATCGAGAGAGAAACTGCATTTGATGAAGTATATATCTTGACTGCTAAAATAATAATTACAATAGTCTAATAAATGCACTTTCGTGCATGCTATGTTGTTGAATCACGTGAAATAATAATATAATTGAGAATATTATAGACACTTCATTTATATCTAAATATCAGAACAATGTTTTTCGCTTCCATCCAATTTTTTTTATATATTTCACTTTTTATTAATTTTAGAGTCTTTATTCTCCTCATCTTTATTATTTCTTTTATAAATAATCTTGTATCTAATTCGTATCAAATAATTGTATCACTCCGACATGTGTATTTATGACGGAGCACTTTGATATATCACAATTACGCTACTAGGGTACGCTGTATATCGGGACCGAAAGAGAAAGAGAGACGGAGTGATAGGAGTACACTGGCGATCCGTCGTCTTCCTCGCGAATCTGCTCTCCTGATAAGCGAACTCACCGTGCGCGTCGCGTGACACCACGTTCGCAACTGACACGCTGCATCATACACGCCGTCCAACATCGTCATTAGCAATACGTAACGCTCACCAATCCATCATATAACAACTGTAGGTTTACGCTGCAGTGTGAGTGCAGTCGACAAAGTATCAGAGCAAAGTCTTAGTACTTTCAACTCAATTCATCTCCATAGACTAATTTTCATACCAATCAAAAATAAGAAAACAATAATTCTTAACAGTGTCATCAAGCATTGATACCAAACGTAACAACATGTTCATCTACGAAGAGACGCACATAAATACACATACACACACGCTCATATTAACAATTTAACGTTTCTCTATTATTATCGCAATAGTTTACAAAAAACTAAATCCGCAGCGGCCGCGTAAGTTAGCAGAAAGCATCCGATTTTTATTCTGACGACGACTATATGCGTCCAGCGCTAGGACAAGGCGTCAGACATGCGAGCCGCGTAATGCGCGCAGGAAGTTCCTGGCCGCGTCTGTCAACCCACGGCGAACCCACGAGGTAGTGTTCCTTACTCTCTTGCACACCTTCTGCGAACGTGGCTATTTCTGTCTGTCTATCCCGAGCCACGCTCGGGCGTCCTCGTCGACGTCGTTGGGGGAGCGGCGCGGCCATCAAGCGCGGAATCTGCATGGAATATGCATGCGAGCAACGTGCGAAGGAAGGGTTCGGGAATACCGTCAGGCCTTCGAATTGGCGAACCACGTAGCAAGGCAGCATCTTCGGCGAGGAAGTGATTCGCAAATTCGCGCCGCACTTTCTCGCGACGTCGAGCACCGCGTGCATGTGCATGCATGCATGTTCCGCGTGTGCTTGCGGACGTATTATGTGTGCATGTGATTCCCAACGGAATTCCGTCCATCGGAATCCCGTTTATTGATCCGCCTCGAGGGGAGATAAACTTCCGGCGGAAGCGCGACGCGATCTCCATAGACTTCCATTGCTCTTTCCGGATAATAAGGTATAGATCGGTTGCTCAAGATCTTTCTTCGTCATTCGATGTATGATTTGTAGTGGTGAGTATGGTGATGAGCTGTTATTTTTTATCTTTGTATTTAATTGGCATTTATTAGGTATTGCGAATTTCGGACATATAAGATCCGTGTAAATTGTTTGAATGTAGACTTGGTTCATCGATTATTTTATCACTTCTGAGATAAGGAGAAAGATTAACGACACGATAGCACGATTTTCTTCAATTACAGATAGGTATTTTTTTAAATATTTTTACCTGCGAAAATGGCATCAAATATCGCGTAATAGAATTTCCAGTGTCCAATCGCAGTGCAGTGAATTCAGGAAGAGTGTAGTCAGACGCACGTCCGACGCACAAGAAGCTTCAAATGTGATATGCGCGCGCGGATGAATCCGAAGGATGTGCGCAATGTTCAACAACGCCGAGATGCTATTAGGCAAGCATGAAGCTGAGGACTCCACCACCAGTACAGTATTTCTCATGCGTTCAATCTTACAGATTAATGAAAATCTTAGAGCAGTTCATGTCAGGATGAAAGAAGAATAGCAGTGCGAATCTAACGAAAGAGAAAATAAAAGTTACAAAACGATAAATTTCGTGGCCGAGTTGCGCCATCAATACAGGCAATCTTGCGGAAACGGATCATGTTGCTGGATGCTTCGAGAACCGCCGCAGTGATCAGATAAGTGACGTCGCTGGTCAAACGGTTTAGAGAGCCACGCAGGGAATAACCTGTTGAGCAATATCAGCTTTCTTGGGATCCGGCGATCAGGAGAGAGCATAAGTGTGCTTGTGGTCTGCTTGCGGCTTGTGCCAGCAGTGGCTCGCAGATTACACAGCGATTCCTCAGCGATACGGATGTATCGACGCAAATAGCACTGTTCAACGAACATTTTCTCCGAGATATAATAATAGCATATCCTTGTTGCCTACCGCGCAAGCACGTCTATGATTGAACATCGTAACATAAAGCGCCATTACAAAAATATTGCGTGACCAGATTGAGACACGTATTTGCAAGCTGTGAACGCTCTCATTAAATGACTCGGCTCTCTGAATTATGCGTGAAAATAATTAGGGTAATTAAATCCTTATGCAACGCTCGGGTCAAGTATATAAGTGTGTTTCTATCCTATTCGCGGAGTGAATCTCATGATCATCAAGATTATGGCACACGACGACAATACGGATAAGCATTAGTGCAGGTCAAGATCGCTGCGATAAGAGCAAACGTTGTAATTACGGTAATGAGATCAAAGAATCAAAGGAAAAAGAGATTCATTCGTATGCAGGTTGTCGCTATATCAGCTGCTGCGCTTTGGAGAACGTGCTGGAAGAGATCCCAATGGGACACAGAGTGTCTTATACTTTTTGGTAGGCTGAACCGGTCGGGTAGCCAGGTCGCAATTAAATCTCCATCAGAATACGCAGGACAAAGAGCAAGCGTGCCGGTTTCTTTTGGTGGGGATGATGGATAGTGCCCAAGTTTCCATCAAGTAAAGCACTCTACCAGGCAAGCATGAATGGCCGTTGGTGGAACGGTGGTATCCTTCAACTGTTGGGCTGCAGCGATTCTCATTTAGTGAACACTGCGAGTGCTACTTTCGTGACATGAAGTAGAATATTATTGAACGAGTAGAATGCTAAAGTTCTCACACTAAAGCTCACATGTTATAAGATAATTTTGCAATAATCATTGTTATTGATCCCTCGAGGATTCCCATAACATATTACAATTGTGGAAACAATGTGGAAATGTGGCATAAACATGTATTCTATTTTCAATGAATTTTGTATAAACAATTTATTATTCCAATTTTATTTCAAGCCAATTTTTACTTAAATTTCTAATTTTTTTAGCTACCAAGATTTCACAATTCTCTCCAGAGAATAAATTTTACTCTGCTTTTACGTCATAGCTCATTACAATATGTTTATCTCGCTTGAATTGTTTTGTACCTGTACGTAATATCGTGCAAAACACGCGAATGTCGGCCACTCTGCTATTTTTCATCGAGATTCATCCTGATGCAACACGCGAGCGAGGCTGCGTGGCATTTTGTTTGGATGCACTTTCGTAAAACTCTGGGGCAGGAGAGGGAGAGATCGATATATCAGTTTAACTGACATTGCAGTTTTCGCATTTAAAAATGACGTTCCTTTCAATTGGGCGCGACAGACGCGACAGGGTGCGGTTTGGCGTGTATACAGAGCTCTACTAAACTGCTCGGGTGAGCTTCGCAAATAGAGAACAGTCATAAAAGTTTGTTCAAATACTTCGGCAACGTTCTGTAACGATGCGAGACGACGCAGCAAGCTTAACTTGTCTTCGCTGCATGGCAAATGACAGATCGAGCTTAGCGCTTGAAAGGTTTAGGTGCGCGTGGATATCAAAATGTCAGTGTCGCACATATCTCGAGTATGGTATATCTTGCAACGATGGCTGATGATTCTCTATCTCTCTTCCTCTTCCCCTAATTCTCGTTCTTTTTTCCTCTCTATAGATATGTGGATTTCCTATGGCACACAGTCAGTGTATATCGTAAGTGGCTGCGGTATTCGGTTAGTCAGATCGATGAGGCGCCGTCGTCGTGGCGCCTCGTAAACGCCCAGCCTCTGCCCTCTTCGACAAATTCTTCGTCCCTAGGTCTGTTTCTTTCCGCCGATTATCCTCGTGCAATTGTTTTTTCATTTCGTAGTTAATTCTTTGTGTAATGAATTTTTCAGATTTTTTGATTTTCTGTTGCTTCGCTGGAAATATTTTTCAAGCCTGGCGAGATCTATTGCTTGCGATTAATTTTATCGTGTCATAATATTTACCTTGCGAATAATGTGAGCATGAAAAAGATGTCTGCGTAAAGATTTATGATTCTTCATGATTGCAAAACAAATGTTCCATAATTTTTTTATATTTCTATTCAGTTGTCAGTTTTCTGTTCACGCCTCGGCGTACATTTTTGCCGATTTGACGCTATAGTTTAACGCGGGACGTATTTTTATTGCCGGCTTTATCAATGTCATTTCGGCATTTCGCGTGCGAGAAATATGAATTTTCGACTTTCTCCGTTATTCTCTATTATTCACTATAAAATGCGCGAACGCTCGCGTCGATAGTCGGATTACGTCGTCGCAACATGGCACGTTTGATCCCGCAGGCTTTCATTCACGAATCTAATATTATATTTGCACCGAATGCGTACTGAACACGTGGAATTGAAACCCGGAATGAATAGCCGCATTTAACATTTAATGCGCGACACGGACCAATAATTTTATACGCTGCCGTACATACATACATTTTAATCAACGTTGCAAACAAGATAGAGATTTCTATTTTCCAGCCGGGCGTTGGATGGTAGTTGCAAGTTTGCAAGTTAATTAACTGTTGGAGAGACTCGCCGGACGAAAACTCGAACGCGAGAATGAGATTGAGCTTCAGGTGCAATTGCGAGCCGCCTTCGCGCGATTAGCCGATAATCACGTGCTTAATTCGTACTGTCTTTCCGTTATCAACACCGGTATATCGGAGAATCTCTTTTCTCCCTGATATCCTTATCGGCACGTTCGTCGAAACATCGTCCATTTCGCATGCGATATCAGAATAATCGAGGAATGGATCGGCCTCTGAAGCGCGCACCTGTGCAGGCGTCGCAGGCGGAGGTGAACGCGCTTTATCGCAAAACGAGTTAAATGCGGAATCAAGGTGGAGGAAAGGGAGGAGGATGAGGGTGAGGAGGGGAAAGTTAAAGGAGGAAGAGACGGCAAGATCATGAGCGTGCGGTTAATGGAGGTATCGCGTCACTGAATGCGCCAAGGCGCGGAGAACGCGACTCGTGCGATGCGATAATGACCACCATGCAAATATCGTTGCTCTTAATAAGCATATGTGTTACCGAACGGCTTTGCCGAAGCCTCTCGTGTCTCGTTACGCCTCGCCAGGCGGCTGTCGGTCATCGACTCTTTAATTAGAATTTTAATTGTGCACCAGAAGTCTTTTTCTGTTTTTTTCTCTCTCTTTCTCTCCATCTCTCGTTCGTATTAAGTATTAAGCACCTCGAGTATATCCGCACGATGGAGGAAGTATTAAAACGTTTCGATTCATGCGGTCTAATTACACTGGCTGACCCCAATCCTTTGATTTTTAATCGCAGATCATTTTTCTTCGAGGGATCAATCATACATCGTGTCAAGTGTATATCTTGGGATTGCAATATGTTATAATTGAATTAATAATGAAATTAATTGTTGTTCGTTAGTGGCACCTCATAGTCCAACTTGTCAGAGTTGTGTCCGTGATGCGTATGTATAACGATATCGTATTTTTAACTGTTAAATGCTTTGGACAATCTACCTGGCATTAAAGTAGGTTGTATCTCTGAAGTGCAGCTTGACCTATGTGCTTAATTCAGCTTTTGTTGTCTTGCTCATTGTCTCGTAACTGGCAACGAATTGTTCTCGTGTCCCTGATCATCAGCGGTCATCGCAATGCATTTACGCGACATAAAGCTGTGCTCCATTCGGTAACGACGAATTTTGTGAAAATTATTCTTTTGTATCTCTCTGTTAGAGTCACATTGCAAATTATTGATATTGTTAATAAAAAGAAATAATATAAAATTAAATGGACGGTTAAAATGAAAAGTTGAGAAAAACGAATAATTATAATACAGGAAATTGATCAAAAAAATAACATTCTACTTCAGTTCTTGGCTAATCTTTTGTTTTTATACATGAACAATCATATAAAACAATATAGTCTTCCCTCTTTTCTTGTTCATTGCACTTGTTCTATAATAGGTAACAACATATCATTCATTACGACTTTCAGTGATAATATTTATAATAGCATCAACGTAACAGTTAATTTATAAAACATCATCTTCGACTATTGAAACCTGTATCCAATCTGACATCGCACTTTAATAGTCGCGGATTATCGGCAAAATTCCATATTCGATTTGGCGGAACGAGCCGGATAATCCGCTTAGCCCGCGCGATAAGAGCAATAGGGAGAGTTACGCCGGGAATGAATGCATCCCGAGATATGCTAGTAGCCTGTAACAGTGCTGTCGGGTGTAAGCGATAATTATTGAGCCGACTCGGCCGGGGCGATTACATTAATCTGTAAATTAATTCGCCCAGAAGTCGCGCGTGATAAGCGCGATGCGATCGCGTTGGTGTTCCCGTAACTGCGCGTAAATTATACACGGATCCGCGCGTTCAGATTATTGTACGGGAAACGCGCGTAGGAACGCGCGGAATCACGTAAGCGAAAGAAATTACGATAGCAGGCCGGGCATCGTACGAAACTGCCGAGGAAAAATGACACGAGGAAGAAATAGATCGCGGTGAGCACGCACGGAGAGCGTTGCACCTGATGCGCGCGCGAATCGATTCGCTCGTTTTTCAAGAGAATTGACTTGACCTTTAGCGTAACGTAACACCTCCACGTCGTTGGTGAACTGGAAATTACGAGATATATTCTGTATATATGCAATTAATGTGGACCGCTTTGCCGATCGTAATCATACGACCGTAATAAATTTCGGTGAGCAATGAGCGCACGAGCGCCTGTTCCGTGACTCGCGCAACGAAACACGCACGAGACACAATATGCAGATATCTTACATGAGATTTCTTTCATTATTATTCGTGTATTAATTAAAATCGCCTGCTCTGATTATCCCGAAATCAATGTCTTCGGTATCCTCATCATTCTCGCTGCACCGCCGAGAAAGAGAGAGGCATCTTCCGCACGACCAGTTGCAATCAATTTCTCGGATGCACCGTCACGCTTGCAGTAGCTTGGTTGCAATATTGCGTGCGTGCTTGCGAAAATATTGCAAGTGCAAGACCACGGGCGACCACCGGCGTGCCGATTATTAATGCAGGCTATCGTCTCGATTCTTTACGGAGAGTCAGGATAACTTTCCCGGGGGGGAAATTTTTTGCTCTTCTTCGGACGCCGTATTCTCTCGCGATTTTTTCATTTCCGCCCTAGAACACCGGACTAATTTAGCCTCCGGTCACGAGATTCAATTAGAGACAAGCGATCTCGCTCGTAATTCATCGATAGCGCTTTTCAGAAATCCTCCTGTCGGAAGAATCTACGGCTATTGATGTCTGAACATTATTTCTCTGGGGCGAAGCAATCTTGTTCCTGTGCAAGCATAATGTAACTTTCGTAGGAGATAGGAGATAAGAGGCTCGTTCCGGGAGGGTTGCTTCGTGACACTTGATACCCACTAATTGGAAGGTGTGGATACCCCGTTAAATTGAAGTACCAAATTGTAGTCACGCCACGAAGAGAACGCAGGTGCGTGGATGTAAGCGCTGAATGTAAGAAGAAGAGAGGGATGCGGCGCGAAGGAAGATCGCGCTTCTCGGTGAAGCGGAGAAAGGCGCAAGGGGGTTGCTATATACTTCGGTTTCTGATGTTCTCAACACGGTTAGTAAGGGGCGCCGGTCAATACTAGCACCTCACAGTATAAACCAGTGCCGTAAAAAGTCTGGTCCACGCCCTGACTACTACCTCGTATGTGATTACTATTTCTGCAATTTTTCAGAAGTGCGATTTCGCGGGCGCTACATTCGCTTGGAAAGCTTGGAGGAAGGAAAGCTTACTTCAGATACGTCTGCAAATTTAAGATCGAAATGTTAATGTATATAGAATAATAATGTATGTAGAATATAATATCTCCTTTCGGGGAATGAACAGAGGAAGTCTTTTCGTGGACTTTCCTTGAGCATATTTTCAAACCTAGTTATGTAGTATATTTTAATAGTTTTCCTTCTGCACATAAATAATATATAGATTATCCCGTCATCAACATTACTGGATACTCATTATCCGTACGATAATGATTACGAGTACGATAATCATTATCCGATAACATTACCTATTGTTATGGGATAATGTGAACAATAGTCATGTTTATATTATCTGTATCTATAAATAAAGATACAAAATCATTAAAAGATTTATTTTATAAAATGTTTTCTAGAAACGTTGGAGAAAGGAAACGAACGTTTCATCTATAATACATATGTAGAAGCTGACTTGGATGCTGCAGTGAAGTCTGATTTGCATTGTAGGTTTGCAGATTCCGACACCGCGTTACGATACTGGGAATCGCGGGATGCACTGCGGCAATTGAAACCGTTCGGCGGATCGATAAATCGGCGACCGCGATCGTAACGTCGGGATCCCTTAATCCGTGACGCGTCGCGAGACTCGCGTCACATCGGCCCCGGGCGATGTAAATCTATCGCGAGATTCGCGCACGAGCGGAGAGAATCCAGGAAAGAATTCCGCGGCGCGAAGCAGATGCAAACTGCATTCGTTCCGGAGGCGTTGTCTCGTCTCTCAGCGTTGCAGAGTGTTACCGCTATTGCGAACGACGTACTGGTACCGCCGTAGGATACAGTTAACCGGGTAGTAAAGACGCAATTAGTGACGCATAAATCACGCATACGTAATTACTGTCGTCTGTTCATCACCGCTTTCAGCGTGAATCTCGTTGGCACGAGATGTCTCGACGAACAGTTGAGAAACGAGATCCATATGAATATTTAGATATTAATTATTTGCGCGAGATTTTTTTAAACAAGGAAGATGATTTGATACGAATTATTGATACAGTGGAATTGGTCGGTCTAGAAAATTGGCAATTTCGTTGCGCTTTATTGCCAATTCTTCATTAAAAGTCTCAACACCATGCGCCTCAGATATATTAGTTAGGTAAACTTCTCGTCCGCCAAACTTTAGCAATGCGTGCATAAATTATAAACTCATCGTCAGCTGAAATAGGTTTTGCTGAGAGCTTTAAAATCCAATTACGTTCAAATGCGCCTTCTAAATTAGAAGGTAATTCGATTTCCGCTGCGGTAATTCGAATTTCTTCACGTAATGTATGATTTCTAGAAATATATTTCTGGGGAAATGATTAAGTGCATATCTATGATTCTTTCTATATATAGTACAGGTAAAGGTTTGCTTCGTATACGTTCCGATCGTATGCTCCAATAAAAAATTTATCAATCCTCTTTTGCAAACAAGACACGTGCTCAAACAGTTACGGTATCGCGTATCGCCGCTGTTTGAAACTTAAATGTTAAGGAGGAGTTTAATGCACGGCTTAAGGTCACATTTCTCGCGAAGCATAAATTTAACTTTGTCGTACTGTTTTAAGTTGGAGGTGACGCAAATGAGTTCTCCAATAAACGCGGACGGCGACGCGTTGAAAAATATGTTTCCGCTTTCTCTTGCGTATACATCTCTTGCTACAAGACGTTACTCGCTTGCACATCCATCTTTAATAACGTATTTTTCCTAAGTGAAAATCTCTAATAGTTGCGAATAGATGCACGAAGAGAAAATAAATGGATTTTCTCGGGTTTAACTTAAGAAAAATGAATAGACAGCGTAATCTTATTCTTCGTTTCGTGCCAATAAATTCTACTTTACTGATATTACAACTGACTTTCTTAGGAATATCGTGTAGATTCGTGATTTTTAATTTCCGTTATAAAATCTCGCATTTGCAACTCTACTAACTCACCATTGCAATTATACGTGTATATGATGTATACGAAGATGGTGCTAGGAGCAACGTAAACGTTCAGTTGATTGAAGAGCGATTAGAGTCAATTATACACGGTGGCTTCATTACGTTCTCGTTCGAATGCCTTCGTTACGTTAGAATACCTCCAACGAACCGCACAAGACGGTGTTTCGGCTGCGTCAGGAAGTATTATGAGTGTGCTGAGTGAATAGGTGCATTGGCAGTGCAGTCACGTCCTCGGCTCTGCAGAGTTGCTCAAAAGTTCCTCCGAGACCCTCGGGTACTCAGGTTTGCTTGCGTATCACGCAGGACGAACGAGAATTTTCAGTTGTTAAATTATAGTTTACGTTGTGTCCTCTCGCGCGATCAGGCGATAGGAATGTCTCTGACTGCAAATTGCATGTACGAAAAATTGAACGAACGTTTGAGGCACGTAAGGATAACTCTGGAAATTTGAGAAATCGCGTGACGCTCAAGATATCTCTTAATTAGCGAGAAAAAAGAGAACTAAAACGGAAATAGTTAGCGATGTCGGAAATTAACATCTAAGGAACTAAAATTGGTAGGTGGAATCCTGAAGAAAATTAAACGGGAACTATTCTCAACGGAAATTGTTTCCATTATTATTACTTACGAGCGTGTTATTACGCGCGGTATTACGGTATTACAATTTTTACGAGCTGACGTAACGAGGCGGTTTTGTTTTATCGCGCACTCGAGCGCCTCCGAGCCCGAGAAGTCGACGTGCGACGTACGATCATTAGGAGACTGTGAGAACTCGCTTTCAGAAGTTACGAAGGATCGTTCAATGCACGTCCTCACTGCAATGCGACAAGTATGCATGACATGGCATAAATCGTCTTATAATAAACTTATATTTTGCATTCTCGTACCGTTATCAAACTGTACCGTCATCTCTCTGTACTTCACTGCCATTGGTTTGTGCACATGTGCACATCGTCAGTCTGCTCGCACAAACAACTATGAGCCATCAAAATTGAAGCATTAAACTTGCACTGTATAAGAGTTTACTGGTAACCCTTTCGGCATCGATATCGTTGTAGCAATACATCAACTGCAGGATCAAGAATCCATTAATGTTGCATCCTTGACGCAGATACATTGTTTAGTGACCTCGGTGCACCACGAAACCTTTCATTAAGCAAATAGCATGAAAGTGCAATAATTGCTGCGTATCATGCGTCAAGTCTACAGTAAAATGACTCATGTACGGCGACTTCGTCGCAATATCGACGTATATTTGCGACGTGCTCGTGAAGAATATCTCAGTTTGTTCGGAGAGCAAATCCGGAATTTGAAAACATATGGCAGAAAACCTCGCGGAGGAAGAAAGGAAAACAGGGAACGAACGAACGCGATAATTTGGAATCCACCGAGATGCGAAGGAGACGGAAAGTGAAGTTTGAGAGGCGACGTTTTCTCTTTTCGCACGAACTTCCATCAATGTCCGGCATCCTCCCGATCTCCGTGGGGTGAGGGGTAAGTCTTGCTCGTAAAAAGCGTCGGAACTTCGCGAATCCGCTTTGCGGAACTTTCGCGCGCGCTACAGCAACACCTTTGCGATGCATTATTCGAGCCGTCATGCGGAATCGAGTCGGAAGGAAATTCTTCAGATGTGAGAGGTAACCGCAGATCTCCCTCCCCCTCTCTTCATCACACGTTTTCCGCATGCCGATGGTCATCTCTGGTTATCCTTCACGCGAAATAAAAACGTGAAAGTATTGATCTTCCGCTGTATTTCTGCCTGATTTCCTATCGGATCGATAAATTCGTGATGTCCGGACGAAACTCGTCGGCGAAACTAAAACCTTCCAGTTTCTCTGATAATTCAACAAAGTAATACATTACTCAATTTCTACTTGTCATTAAACCGCACCATTCCATCTCGCTCCGAGCTATTCCTCGCAAATGAGCGAGGTCACGCAGCTGGGTCACTTAATTTCATCAAGTCCGCGATTCACCAAGCAAAACTCGTATTGACTCGGAAATACAAATGTTGGATATGTCAGGAGCGGTAATTCATTTCGCTTTAATCCCCGCGGAATTAGTTTGTACGCGAGATAATCCTCGGTCACGTTCTAATCATGACTCGGGACCAAAACGACGATCACTAATTGACCCTATTTATTACCCACTCTATTAAGAGACACGGTAGTGTCTCGCTCCAAGTTCACGCGCAAAGCGACGCTCGAGCTGCAAGACCGCTCCGGAACTATTATAACGCGAAGCAACTAGTGCACCCCCGTTATCAGATCTCGTTAACGACTGCACGGATCAATGCTCAATCGTTAGCTGAAGATTAATTTACATAACTAAACTGTTCTTATTTTTGCTGTACTCTACTGTGAAGATATTTTGATGCAAAGTCATTATCAAAATTTATATGACATCCTTACATCATACACTAATGCAATGTTTATTATGTTTCTATTAGAATAAAGTAGATGGATTAGCATTACCCTCCTATCCCGTATAACTTCCGAGACTGCATGAGACACGCCCGTCTGCCGATCGACCCGATCCCCGTTATCCTGAGCGCGCGAATCGAAGATTCCGCAACGCGTGTCTACGCACGCACGCTCCAACCCTTATTCTCTTTATTAATTCTGTCCTTTTCTTCCACCGACAATTTCTTCCCCTTCTTCTTCACCTCCGTTTGAGGAGAGAGAGCTCAACCCTTTGCGCGATCGCGGGGTTCCCGTTCTGATCGTTACATCATTTCCGGTAGGGACGTAGGGTCGCCCTTTCACCGGTTCCGGCGCGACACGAACCCGATCTTCGTGTACGTGTCTTCTTCCCCGTGAACCTCGCAGTCTCCAGCCCTCCCCTCTCCCTCACGGCCGTTCACGTGACACCCAGACAGACCTCCGGTACATCCAGAAGCGCTCGTCGTAGTCGTCCCTGACGAAGTGTATAGACCGGCGCGACGACGACGGTAGACCCGGCTGCGCGGACGACCAATCGCGCCGCGCGACTAGTGGGGGTGCCGGTCGGTGCGTCGCAACGGGGCGACGCGGGGAGGGAAGGGTTCTCCGCCGACGCAGGGGGCCGCAGCGGCGCGAGTTCTCCCGTCAGAGAGCCGGCAGCCCGCAACGCGAGTGTTGCTGCCGAGCTTTTGATAATCGAGGGGGCCGTAACGAGCACTGTGAGAACCGTCACACCGTCGTCGCCGTCGCTGCCGCTGCCTCTATTGTCGTCGTCGTCGCCGACGACGGGGAAGAGAGCGCGCCGTGGTCGCGGAGAGGAGGATTTCGCGTCGTGCTTATCAACATCGACGGAGAGACATTCGCACCGACTAACCGGGACGCCGTCCACCCCGTCGTCGAGGCCGTCCGTCGATTTCCCTACGTCAATCTCCACGCAGCTCGTCACCCTCTTACTCTCTGTCTCTTTCTCTCGCTCGTTCGCGCTTACTTACTCGCTCGTCCACCTGCTCGCTCGCTCGCAACGCAAAGGCGTCTTGAAAACGCCCGGCGTCGTTACACCATCGTATCCGCTCCGGTATACATATAGAGTACATTTACGCATATATACACGTTGGACGTACGTCACTCGCGAGCTGTCATTCCTCTGCTCTTATTCCCCTTGCTCGTCTCTGACTGTTCTCCTTTCCTCCTTTGCTTCTCGTTCTCCAGTCTCTTGTTACTCCTTCATGTCCCTGTATCTTTTATTCCTGCTTTAATCTCATCCTGTTCTCAATCGCTGCTATCTCTACGTGTGACACAGTACTTCTCGCGGCGCGCGAGAGAAACGAGAAGTGGCTTTTGCCGGGTCTCGAGAGAACGGACAAAGGGACAAGCAGTGCTCGTCGAGGCAGGCCGTCTTCGAAGTACACGCGACTACCCTACTCAGCAAGGGACGTCCCTGGACATCCCACGACATCAAGGGCGACGTCATCGTCCGCACGTCATCAGCAGCACCAGCAGCAGCAGCAGTAGCAGCAGCGACTCTCCAGGATACTCCGGTACCTAGAACGCGGTTGTCAAGGCTCCTCCAGCTTGGGGAAACCCGAAATATTGCTGGAGGGTGTAACGAGTAACCAGGTGAGTAGGCGTTATGCTCGATCAAGCTTATCGATCGAAATTCCCTACATGTCGGTGACAAACCATTCAACCGGGTCACCCGACGATGACGACGATGATGAAGACAATGACGGCGAGGGTTGCCGCGTATGCAACTCTGACGAAATTTGCCTTGACGATTTTTCGTTCGTGATATGATGTATATGGATTATATCGGTTGCCGTCGCCGTCGCCACCGTCGCCACCACCGTCGCCGGACGGCCCACGAGAAGGGGCGACTTGTTACTAAGGGGGTGCACTGCAGTGACGGCAGTGGGGTGGTTTCGCCCCTGAACTTTTCGCCGGAGTGTCTTTCGATTTTCGTTTGCCGGTCTTCATAGTGTAACTTGAGATTCTCGATCGTCGGATCAGCAAGAAGACAAAGAAAGATACTATCAAGTGTCCGCCACTTCTTCAACGTCTGACCTAGACAGGTATTATCCCCTTGCGCTGATCTCCATGCCGATAAGTCATTTCGTGATGACGAAACGCACGTTGCGCAGGACAATCGCACCGATTGATCGCAAATTCGACCACGTAATGATCAATACCGTGGCCCGTCTCATTCCCAATCAGAGTTTGGATCAATGATCTAAGACCGCTATATACGGGGACTACCCGGCATCGTGTCCGTCCTGCGCATTGCGCCCGGCAGGATGTACTAGCGCTCCACTCAGAGGGCTCGTGTAAATCCTGCGCAATGCCGGCTTCGTCGACGTGCGTGCGTACGCGGCGACCACGGCGCCGACTCGTCGAGGAACGAGCAATTTCCTCAGGATCGTTCTCTGCGACGGGATCCTCGCTGCAATCCTCGCAGCTGTAGACGACGTGGTCGCGTGAGTACGTGAATTCCGTGCCGGACTCGTCCTCCGCGCGAGCTACTCACGTGCGGCCTCCCCGGGCTCCGTCCCTCCTCGGGAAACCGATTTCCCTTTAATCGGAAGGCTCAGCTTTTCGTAGGGCTTCCACGGGAATTTCATCGACTTTTGGCTTAGCCGCAGGAAGGTTAGCAACGCTATTATTCTCTGACTGCACGAAGCCGTCTGGTGCAATCTCCGCTTGGAGATCCTTGATCTGGCGACCCCTTGATGGCATAGATTTCCGCTCCCCGCATCCCCGTATGTAGAGGTATCCCTCAAAATCCGCAAGACACACTTTTCCATTGGGGATCTTTGTAGATAGAAACAGTTGAATACATTTGCGGGAGAAAGTAAATTCCGAACGGTACGTTTGTCAAAAATTAGTCCAAGAGATTTCTGCGAGCACAGATATCTTAATTTCTCTTCCAGGATTGAACAGCAGAATCGGTATTTCCTCATTTTTTCCTCATTTGAGTGATTCGCGCAGGTCTACATAGAACGGACGGGAATTCTCATTAATAAATTCCCCGTTAATTTCCAGCAATTCCCGCTGGATATGTCGCGAGAGTTTTCAACGCCGGCGCGAACGATTGATCGCTCGTCGTCCCTCACTACATACGGCTGCCGACCATAAAGCGAGCATTAAAGGGTAATATCGTGACCGTGCCATCTTTACGAGGAAGGGATTACGATCGCGAGCGCGTTCGACCTAAGAAGAGGAGCAGCGGAAGGCACAGCAGCACTTTGTAACAGTCCCTCGGCGTTACGTCCTCTTCGACCCTTGCCACTTCTATTTCGGCTCCGAGTCCGTTTCATCTCCTCCCATCTCGTGCACGCAATGTAGATGGAACGTCCGTACGAGCGTCTGCAGTCATTCGACGAATGGAAACGGTAGAATACCGCAATAGGGTCGGCTTAACGAATAATTCGAACGATAGTGGCACGTAAATCACCTCGGCAGACGCTTGTGCTTCTTACTCGAAGGCTCTCGCTAATCGCGCCGCATCCGATGCGTTAATTGCAATTAGCATCATGCGTGCGATGCAGTGTACTAATAGAAAGTAGCACTCGTGATGATATTAGACCTATGTAGGTCTAGCGGTTCGCAAAGTTTTACTTTCATGAAGATTCTAGAGCTTCTCCCTATCTTGTAATTCTTTCTCGCTGGATTCGTTGCAGTAGTAATTCTTCGACAAGCACGGTTCTGCGTGCAATGTGAAGGTGACACGATTCTCAACGATTTCTTCTTTGAGCAGATCTGACTTTTCGACTATCCGAAAGACAAAATTACATGAGATTACTTGGATTTATTTCCACACAGAGAATCGTTCTTTTTGTGATAGTATCACATGATTATCGCATCTTGTACATCTGAAACACACGCACATACTTATTCAAATTGAATTATTATAAGTATAACTAATCGCTGACCATCGTTAACATCCAACAGATTAAATATAATGATTAATAGAAAATTGATACAATAAAATACATTATCTCGGGGAAAAGCCGGTAATACGATCATGTAATGTTGCAGCAATGAGTGCCACGGATCCCACCGGCGAGGGTGGAGGAGGGGGAGGAGGAGGGGAGAGTGCCATGATGACAAATGTCGACCAGAATGCATCCCCGAGCACGCCAATTACCGGCACAGCGGTGCCGATGCAGGCGGCCGTGCAGCAGCAACAGCAGCAGCAGCAGCACCCACCACCGTCGCCCCTTAGTGGCTGTTACTTGCTCGTGGTGCTTCCTGAGCCTCACACCGCACAACACAAGGACCTCATCCTAAATCGCCTTGCAAAGGGTGAGTTACCGTTCTTCTTGCGTATTAAGTCGGTGCACGTGGTGCAAAATCGTCTGCCGATTACAAATCGGCTTCTAACTTCCAAGGAACAGTCTCGCTGTTCTCTTGCTCAGCACTCCGTTGCTTCTGTTAGCGAAGGGCTCGAAGCCACGCGGGGATGTAAGAGAGAAGACCCTTTCGTAGAAGACTCTTTTCTTTTCCTGTGCACGAGAACTGACACGAGCTTTGCGTGTGGGCACGGACATATCATCCTTCGATACGTTATCAGTTGACGGCACGCATTGATCTATGCGTATACGATTACGTCTGATACACGTGATTATCAGCATTTACAGACGAGAATTACACTCGTAATTCGCATAATCAGGGCCAATCGAGTATCGGATACGACAGCCTGTTACCGATATGAGTGGCATGCTGGTCTGACTGAAAGGAAGAAAAAGAGAGAGAGAAGCAGAGAGGAAGCACTTACGACCGCCGCATCGGCTCGCAACCGTAATCCCCTTCCGTTTCGGATGCGTCGCGTTTTGGGATTAAGATTGCGCGTATCCGTCGCGTTGCGTACTTCCCGGACGGCAGTGCCTTGTGTAACGGTGCTTGTCCTCCTCCACATATATTCCTTTGAAGTTATCGGACAGGCTCGAGCCGACAGACAGACAAACGGATGGACGAGCGACGGTCCGTGTTGCTAGGCGGACCATGAAGCGGACTGCTCCTCTCGCGCGAGGAAATCGGTGTCGCGCGCGACTCGTTTATCCACCATTTAAACGTTTGATATCGAGTCGCAACTGACGTTAATTACTCGTGTACGATCATTTATACGTACATTTTCTCGCGGCGCCGATAAAGCGAGCAAAGCGACCGACACACTTTAATCGCGCAAGAAAGCGCTTCTGTGAGCGGCACCATGATATTAATTGGATTTATGGCGAATACTTACGCGGTACACCGAGAACGTTCGCCCCGCGTAACCATATGAGAGACATCATATACACGTCGAACAATCGATTCGCTGGGACTTTCAGTCTTTTTGTGAATTCCGCAAAAAGCCTGAAGCGGTGGATGATGTGTCGGATGTTTTGCATCGATGCGCGGAAGGACTGTAGATTTCCAAAAACTTATGTAATTCAGTAAAAAGTAGGCTTGTCCCAAAAAATCTGACACATTCCTGATTCTCAAATTACATGCACGCTCGTAATTCGCAAGCTGGTAATTTTGTCCGTGCGTCATTCTTTTGAAAATGAAAATGGAACGCCTTGTACCTTGTTAGCGTGTGACGTCTTATCAATATTGTCATTATCGTCACGAAATTGTCGTTATAATCACTATATGCGGATATGTGCTTAGGGTTCCTGATTATAGCTGCTGCAACGCGAACCGCATATTCAATTAGAAGCACAAAAAATCATGGCGATCGAAGAAGGAGGCGCATTCTTACGCTGCGTCTTCGTGATGAGAACGGACGCAAAAAGTGTCTCAGAATTCCAGAATTGAAAGGGAGAAATATCGCTTTCAATGTGACCAAGGAATCCGCCATAACATCAAGTAGAATCAAGGTTTTCAATCCTCCGGAAGACATCCTGTGCATTTCCGCGCGTTCTCAACGCCGGCAGAAGATGTTGTCGCGGTCGGGATAGCGGAATTCTGCGATACGTTGCTTCTTCCCGGTGCGGACATAGTAAAATTAATATACCAACGCAGCGTTTCATAGGGAGAAGGAGAGACAGAGAAGGAGAGAGCAGTCGATGTGCGGCGCCCGTATCGTTCGTGTTTTCCGCATTGCGCCAGCGATGATTTTTAACGGCGACTCGTCGACTTCTCGTTTAGCGTTTATCTGGCGATTTTTTCACGTCGCGCGTGAATTCTATAGGCTACCTCGTCGTGATCATTTGCATTTGCGACGATGATTTTGCGAAATGCTGTCTGATAACGAGGCGCCCGCGCCGCTACGTTCCGTAACTATGGTGTTAATAACGGACTACATCAGGAATTTAACCCACTACGATTGAATATTAATATTACCTACTTTACGATACGTTCCATTCGAAGCGCACTATGTGAAGCATTCATCATTAGTAAATGCAATGAATGTGGCGAATGCACATGTGTCGATGTTGCTTTATTCATGACAGCCTCAATATGCCACTTAGGCTTATCTATTTTACTCTGCTACCATCAAATCACTGTCTTGTTACATATTCGTAGAATTTTTTGATCTCTTCATTCCTTTCCGTTTTTCCTTTTATGAGAAGGAGGAAGGATTTCTTTCTTTTCGCTGCTGATGCAGAGACACGCGGGATCACTCGAGTAGCCGCAAACTGCCATCAGGATTCGTTTTACTTTAGAATCGTACAGGGAAATAGCGACGCAGAAGCATCTTCTGTGCGTTTGCTCTTTTCTTCGCCGGGAAGGAACTCTCTGTCGCTTCTTTTCTTCGCGGACCTCCGTGCGGACCTACTCCCTTCGTTCGTGTAAATTTAGCGGTAGATTTCGGGCCTGCGGGACGTTTGCTGCGCCATTTGTTGCATGTTGCGGGCATTACTGTGCGCGTGGCTTCGCCAGGTCCTTAAATATCCTTTAAAAAAATGCGGCGTACGTGCCTTTACGAATTCCCCAGTTCGAGCTCGTCCGGTCCTTGTCGCGGGTTTATCTCTCACTTACTTTCTCACTATCTTTCTCTGCTTGCTCTCTCATTACGAAGTTTTTTGCTTTTAAGCGAGACTCTAATTGCACGTCTCGAAAGCTTTGCGAGCGCATTTGTGCGTACACGAACTCGCATTTGCGGCATGAATCGCACAAGCAGCAACAACAGCAGTGAGAAAGAGATTCAACTTTAGTCTCCGTTACCTTACGTTACCACTTGCTTAATCGGGACCAAGTATCGTACTGTGAAACAAGGCTTTTACAATAACGCGCAACTGCACATTGCGATCTTCTCCCGCGAGTCGTTCAGTTTCTTCGCAAAGACCGACGGTTCTCTAAGGACCTCCGATTTTTACGAAGAAGAAATTTCGTACGCCCGAGCGAGCCTTTCAAAGGCAAATTGCGGCCGTTTGTGCGCGCTCACAAAGTCCGCAGATTGTGGATATATATCGCGGGGATACGTAGCGTGATGCAATACGGTATTAGATCGTGAGAGAGAAAAGAAAGTGTGGCCTTTTCCAAAGGAATATTTTCTGCCCATTGTCCTCTCTGTGACACGTGTCCCATTTGGTCCTGGTCGCTATTTAGCGCAATGCAACGCACACACCATTTTACCTCTTTCTGTTTCCTGTCTTTTTCTATCCAGTCTTTTTTCACGTTTCGTGCGAGACACTTTGCGTGAATCGCGAAATCCACGAGTCCCGCGTGCATGAGAAAAAATAATAACGATTTATTTTTTGCTCGTCCGGGAATTCAGACGCGTACACAGAAAACGTTCTTGCATAAAAAGTCCGACGTGTGCGTTAAACGTTCTACGTTTTTTTATTGTTCCTCGATTACTCTCGTTAATCGAATGCTATTGAATACTTGTTCGATCGTGATGCACATCGAGGATTAAATATAATTTGTTTACGTCGTGTGTATTTGCTGGCACTTTTGCATGTGCACACGTTTACTCTATTTATAGTTATGGTAAATAACTATGTCTACAGGGTTATTTATTGGAAACGTATTGATGCGTTCTGGCAAGTCTAGCCGCAATGCTCTTATTGTAGCTCGTGATATATCGTCGATATATCACTGTTTGACGTACAGCTAATAATAAATTGTTCAGAACGATGAGTTTCCTTGAAAACGCAAGTACAAAAAAATATACAGGGTGAGGCATCTAAAACAGGCCACCTGAATATCTCGGCTGTTATTGGTAATAGAAAAAAATGTGTCAGACCAAACTTGCATGGTTTCGAGGTACACATAATCTGTTCTAAATAGTTTTTTATTTATTTAGGTGGACGTGTAGAGGTCAACTTCGTTTTTTTAAATGGTATGATATGTTTTTTTATGTACCATCTAGTAGAGTGTTTGAAGATGCGCACATTGATCTACGGGTCAAAATCATTCAAGGTCACTGAAGGCCAACTGCAAGGGAAAATAATTTACTTTACATTGCCTAGAGTTTACAGTATTAAAAATACTGTAAACTCAGAAATGAAAAAATTCTAGCCCTTCGAAATTTTTTCTTTTTCCGCGAAGTTCTGAGTTGTTATAATTATTTTTTATATTGCCTAGAGTTCTCTGCTATTTAAAATACCGTAAATTCAGAAATTAAAAAGTTCTAACCGTTAGAAATTTTTTCTTTTCCGAGAAGTTCTGAATTGATAATATCATTATTTTTTATATTGCCTAGAGTTCTCTGCTATTGAAAATACCGTAAATTCAGAAATGAAAAAGTTCTAGCCCTTAGAAATTTTTTCTTTTTCGAGAAGTTCTGAGTTGTTCATATCATTATTTCTTATATTGCCTAGAGTTCCCTGCTATTGAAAATACCGTAAATTCAGAAATTAAAAAGTTCTAGTACTTAGAAATTTTAGCCTTCAGTGACCTTGAATGTGTACGCGTCCACCTAATAAAAAATTATTTAGAACAAATTATGTGTCCCTCGAAACCATACAAGTTTGGTCTGACACATTTTTTTCTATCACCAATAACAGCCAAGATATTCAGGTGGCCTGTTTTAGGTGCCCTACCCTGTATAATAAAGCAAGAATATACTAATAAAGAAGTATATACTTGAATATAAATACCTTTTATCATTGTATATGTGTATAATAGCACATTTCTTAATTTCATGTTTTTGAGTCAGTAAAATGAAGCATATTATATATATGATTTCCTATTGTGAGAGAGGTTTTTCATTATTATATTATACATATACATTTTTAACTGTTATTATTCTAAAAGACGCAGAATGTTACGTTTTCCGGAAATTTTCTCGGTCGATTCACATCCGTAAAAGGGTACACGTCATCTCGCGTTGCACGTCTATTCTCTGAGCTCGAGCGGGGGTTACAGGCCTTAAATGTCTGTTTGTATTTATAGAGCTCCGACATGCACTTCGAGGAACCTTTCTTTTTGCCGATCCCGACGATGATATATGCTCCTGATGTCGCGTTCCTTCTTAGTCAGCCTTGTCACTCCGCGAAAAGGAATTTGTTCTATGAACAAATCAAAAGCCGGTCAGTCATTCCCTTATATTCTTTCTTATCGCTCGTCAGATCGACATTAATCATGGCAGATAGCAGAAATAAATATTGAACTGTGCTTAAGTAGCAATAAAATGTAGGACTTTTATATGTACAATTTAACATATGGAATTTTATCTTTTCCATAGGTATCTCTAACATATTTACATCTTTCTTTTATATAATTTCTTTATATTCTTCAAAATTATTGTAAAAATGTCTTTTTACTTTTTAACTATTCAAGAAATGTTTCTTATATTTTTCTATGTCAATGGGATCCTTGTTTATGTAAATTTTATTAATTATTTTGATGATATATTTTATGCGTAATGTAATTTTATATGCAATACCATTTAGTGGACACATTGTATATTGTCCGTAATAATCAATCGCGTCCCAAGTATGGATTGCCTTGAATTTGTTGTTACTAAGGCGGGAAAATAGCATAAGAATGTGTACTCGCAGGCATTGACCGTGTCATTATGAAGGCCCGAGACTGCTACGTCCGCTGTTTCCTTTAACAATGACTTTTTCTGACTATTAACATGATCCTATATACAGTGCTGGCAAAAAGTTCCGGAACGGTTAAAAATCTTGGAAAATAATGATTTAGTGGAAAAATGTTTCAAACAAAAAGTATAGGGCTTAAAAAAATCTATTAAATGATAATATATATTTGACCTTGGTATGACCTTGGAAAGCCCGGTCATGGTCAACATAAAAATTTTAAATGGAAACCCCTATTTTTTATTACATATTCTTGTAGCTGAGCTCGAGAGCTTTTCGAAACGCTATAATAAATTGTTTTTCTCTTACGTACTGTTTGACTTATAAGGCTTGAAGTTTACACAGTACCGCCGGCATTAGAATTACCCAAGGTGTACCGCGTGGAGGTTGCACGGTCGGATTTACACCTCTTTTGTGCGTGCGTATGTGTGCGTGTATGAGGTGTGTGTGTGCGCGCGCGTGCGTATGTGTGCGTGTATGAGTGTGTGTGTGCGCGCGCGCGCGTGTGTGTGTTCTTCATAAAACTAACTTCACAAAAATAGTTAATACTCGTATGTACGAACAACGGCATTAATGCCGTCCGAAAATACGTGTGACGCACACTAAGAAAGCGCGTCACTTATAAACTTTCTTGCGTATAGGTGAGGTGTTCCGATAACTATTTTGCTCGCTCGTGTTTACCTCACCTACAACCGGCATTGTGTAAGCGACCCGATCGTTGTGTGCGATCACACGGGTATTCGGACGGCATTAATGCCGTTGTTCGTACATACGAGTATAAACTATTTTTGTGAAGTTAGTTTTATGAAGAACACACACACGTGCGCGTGCGCGCACACACACACCTCATACACGCACACATACGCACGCACGCACGCACACGCACACACACGCGCACACACGCGCACGCGCGCGCACACACACGCGCACACACGCACACACACGCGCACACAAAAGAGGTGTAAATCCGACCGTGCAACCTCCACGCGGTACACCTTGGGTAATTCTAATGCCGGCGGTACTGTGTAACCTTCAAGCCTTATAAGTCAAAAAGTACGTAAGAGAAAAAGAATTTATTGTAGCGTTTCAAAAAGCTCTCGAGCTCAGCTACAAGAATATGTAATAAAAAATAGGGGTTTCCATTTAAGATTTTTATGTTGACCATGATCGGACTTTCCAAGGTCATACCAAGGTCAAATATATATCATCATTTAATAGATTTTTTTAATCCCTATACTTTTTGTTTGAAACATTTTTCCACTAAATCATTATTTTCCAAGATTTTTAACCGTTCCGGAACTTTTTGCCAGCACTGTATAGAAATAATGGAACTGTCGCATTAACCTCGGCACGAATTAATGATAAAAAAATGTCTTTTTTAATAAAAAGACTATAAACATTATCTGGAGTAAGAATAAATAACAAGTTACATTGTTACGTAAGCATATCACGAATCGCTAATTATATGTCGTATGTTACGCTTGTGATTTTTCAGCTCTCGTACATTAAAATATCGCCTTCTGCCGAAAAACAAAAACTGCCGAAAAGTGTACGCTTAATTCGACCATAATTTCGCTAATCAATACCAATTTATTATTTATGACGATTGTTGCGCAGACCGGGAGATCAAAGTATTTCAGACAACTTGGATCGTGCCACGCTAGACTCCGACGTACACGCAATTTATTCCCATGACGTACCATGCGTGATGCACCTTGCTATGATGGTGCATATCTAATCAAGGAATTGTATCTATTATGAATCCCCGGGCGATTGCGGGACAATGATAGCTCGCCAAAAATAATGCGGTCGGTTTCGTCGGGACAAGGGTCGAAACCAATACGTAGTTTCAATGAACCCGGATTTCGGTGGTGGAACATATGGAGCTATGGTGGAATATATGACTTGCACGATCTCCATTCATCAGAGGCAGAGGATCGACATGAGATACGTTCTTCTTTGAAATTCAGCTGAACGAGATCAGCTTCGATCGCTGATACCGATTTGGAGCCGAGGTGAATACACGGCCGGCTCATTGCTTGTGTATCCCATCAATCGATGTGTATTTTCGTCGCAGTCTCTTGGTCGTCGCCTCTAAATATACACGTAATTACTGGTGTATCCGTGTACCAAAAGTTTGCACAAGTATCGCGTGCGTATCACGAGCACATACGCGCGTTGCACATGCGAGCACACCGGTCGGCACGTATGAGACTCTTTGAATGTGCTACATAGTCGACAATGTTCGAATCATCAATTCTCTCAAATATCGATAGATCAAAGCACATCTGTATCATACGTTCTCTACCTCGTTTTCGTTGCCGTGATTCGGTAAATATCACTGAACGAATGTAACTCGCACTGCAAATCTTAATTTGTCACTGCAAACGTTAGTTAAACACGCGTGAAGTTTTAGTAAACATTTACATTCCTGCCAGTTTATCCGGGAATTAAGCGTGCATGTGCTAGAAGCTATCGATCTCTAGAGAAAATCCCGGCGTAAAGATGGAGCATTGTTCAAGTTAATTACAGTTAACTAAACTGAAAACTTGAATAACGGTAATGGTTATTTCGGTAATACGGTATATTATATAAGTAATTTCGGTAATAGCAATAGCATTCTGCACATCTGGCACGTATTACGTAACACTTAAAAGAGTTGCACGTGTTGCCTGTTACGCGAAATTGATCGACTTTCCAACCGTATTCCGTACGGAATACGATGGGAATTTGATGAAACGTTACGTTACCGAAATGGCAATACGAGAATTTAGCTTTCGGGAAATGACGCGGTAATTTTATCATGTGTCATGTGTCATCATTATATACCACGAGCAAAATTCATAACGTGCTCGTGTTTTTATTTCGGAATCGCTACGAGTGCATTTAATTAATTTGGAAAGCATTTCCTTCTCTGTTGCGAAGTACTCTATAATATTGCTGGTGGAGGAATTTTTTAATTTCCGTTTTCCGTGCCTTATAAATATTCTCGTCTGCTGTTGTTACAGAGATACGACTTATTTCCGGCAGTAGCGTACCGTTAGATGAATCGATGCTGCGTGGCTTTCATACGATACATGCACTGAATGATATGTACTAATTAACGTAATCGAACAGAATTTATTCATGCTGCGCTATTATTTCGTAACGATACAACCGAGTTCGCGATATTAAAACGATCTTTAATGGCGAATAGCTACAGCTGCGCGTTTCCCTTCATTATGGAAATTACTTCAGATAATATTGTATATTATTCTCAAGATGAACATAATTATTTTTAACATTAAAGTTAATGTTAAGGAATTGGAGAGGCTCAGTGAAAGAGGGAACAACTTGATTGTTTCCATTAACGACATTTAATAACGAGCGAAATATATTTCAACGTCTAATGATAAGTTAACTCTTCCGAAAGAACGCACTGTCGTTAAGAGGCAGCGCATGCAATTAGCGGATAAAGTGCATGGAACCACGCGCCACGCGATGGTATTTCATTAAGCACACACTTATTTTTGCATTCCCCGCGCCTATCCTGCATAAAGAAAAACCGTGGTTGCACCAGGACGGAATTCATATTTGTCCGTTAATGATACAATCTCGACAAATATTTGTGATATTACATTTCAGTTTTTTATTTGACGAAATATAACGCACTGAAAACTTGTAAAAAAGAGAAAGACCATAAAAAGACGGAATGCACCATTATACGTGAGAAATGGAAGAACGTGATAATGTGAGATTAGAGAAAAAAAAACGGACAATAGACGAGAAGAAAGGACAGCGAGGAAGAAGAAAATATGAGTTTGAGAAAGAGAGACAGACACATGAGTCAATCAATTCTTCTGGAATAAATACGCTAGGACTACTGCAACTACAATGATATCCTTACATGCCGTATACGTAACAAGCTAATAAAAATTTACGAAGAGATAAGATTGGTGACAACGGGGGAAGTTACAAGGGAAGGTAAAATTTTAATAAGAAGAGAAAGAGAGAAAAGGAATGGAGCTGCGGGCAAAAATGAAGAAGAGGGAGGAAGGAAGGATTCTTGTGCGTGAAGGAAAGGGAGAAGCAGGGAATAGCGCAGACAGAGAGACGGAAGGGAGCATGGCGGTCGCAGTGAAGGGTGTGGAATATAGTAATCGCGGCGAAGGGTTACGAAGGGTGGAGGAAGGGGGACACGCGTGAGAGGAGGGCAGAAAAGGAACACGAGACGGTGAAAGGACGAGAGGGTTGTGGGAGGAAGGTTGCAAAAAGGAAAGGGGCGACGACGACGACGACGACGACGATGAGGGTCGGCGAGAGAGGGCGAGAAGGTAGCTGTAGGTTGATGCGGCATGCGCATGTTGGTACCTGCCTACGGCCACATCCCCGCAGTCCCAGAACTTCGATCAATAATCCATCCACTCCGGCTCAGAGTGAAAACTGTCGCTAAGCCAAAATAACGATGTCATTTCATCTTCGTGGCCGGCATGCGATCGAAGTCGTACGAAACGTCAGCGTCGGTAAACAAAAGAAGAGTCAAGAGAGAGATGCACCTTGCAGGTGCATAGAGGAGCTTTAGAAATAAAGTAACGAACGAACGAGGAGGAGGAGGAAGAGAGATAATGATGGATTTGATGAGTTGGCGAAATGAGTCGTCAGCTGTATGAAGTAATAATCTTGATTCTCTAACAAAAATAGAGGAAGAGAAAGAGAAAGAGAGAGAGACAGAAACAAACTATTTTATTACTGCAACTTGTATTTAGCAAGAAACTTATCAATTTTACTTTGTAATGTCTTTGCTGGGTTGTGGATTGTGTCGAAAGATTTGAGATGAGGGATGATTATGCTCCGGCAAGGTATAATTTACTCCGAAAGGGGGGGGGGGGAGCGCGGTGAGACGAGATGAGATAAAAGCATTCAATGAACAGCAACTGCAAGGTCGTTGTTCACGGGTCGAAGGATAATTGGAGTGAGGGGTGTGTATCCAGTCTCGAGTTCCTAATGAGGATTAAAAGTTTTAATTCTACGTCCTGCGGAGGCGAATGCGTTCCAACCATCTACACTGAACAAACTACGAAGTCGTCTTCCGCGAAAAACGACGCGGAAGATGTTTAATCCTTTTAGCGTCAATTTAATAACGTTCATCAAATTGTTCTTGGCGGAGACTCTCTTTGCCGCTTTCGAAGTTATCCTCGCGGAAAATTTGTAGGATTACAACAAAAACGGGGGCGGATTACAAATAAATCTTTGCGAGGGAGGACACACAGCATCCGGCCGAATATGGCCGACAAGGTTGTCTTTCATAGACCATTCGGCGATTATCTTACTGACCTAAATTCCGCGCCCGGTACAATTCGTCGAAATGTTAATAGAATCATCGTCGCGCGCAGAATCGGCACTGTCGGCTGTCAGATGCAGTAACTCTTCTTTAACGAGCTTCTTACCCAGGGGATGAATCCGTCTCGCCGAAGTATATAGGATGCCTCGACGAAAATTCTACTTGAACAACATTTATTTTTAAAGAGCTCATTTTTCAATTCTGGCCCTTTCGATGGTTAAATTTTAACTGAGAAACATGAGAAGATTGAACTTCTTCTTTGAATTGAGATGAAGTTATACGTTATTCAAGAACACTCTGTATTATGTTGTTATGTACGAGATATATTTTTAGACTACATCGACAAGGCTAATGTTATGGAAAACATTCTCATTGCTGTCTTATGTACTATGTTATATACTATCATCTAATATTATTCAATACTGTATATAATAATCCAGTTTATCTCTTCATTTTTCCATGCTACGTGATATTATCTAACAGTATATAACATCTCTGCATCTCATATACACTGTATTATATCACATCAGTGCATGTGATACGATTGGTTCACATACGATCCGGTTTCGAAAAATAAAAAAATAATCCCGCGCAAACCTTTATGTATTCATTCAATCGAATACGTCACACACGGATGCATTCGCGGATCGTGGATGATTTTCATGACTTGGCAAGCATCAACGTGCGAATATGCGAAAAAATCAATTTCCTATTTCGATTCGTGCTTGCCGTCATGGAATGTTGAAATAAACATTACCGATATAAACGAATTTATTCACCCACTTGTACACGTCAAAGTTGGTTCCCATGGAGAACCCAGAGCGAAGAGGGATCATTCTCTCCAAAATATCTTTTTCCGTATCTATTGATCTCTTGCGATATCGGGTGACATAGTGACACTGGAGGTATCGATATCTTTCCCAATATCGTTTGCGAAGGATCATGATGGAAAAACCTCAGAAATTTTCTGCGCAGTCGAACATTCGTGCAAGGCTGAGACATTGAGATGTATATTTCCGCCACGCCAATAAAACCGGCTATACCGCAGCGAAGAACGAGTTTCACCTTCAAAAGATAATTCGTTGTGCAATTACGAACTTAGAGAATTATTTAAATATGATTCTCATCTGATTATTATCTTTCTTCGTTTTCTTTTTAGCAGTCAACGGATGGTCTCGTTTATTTACACGCGTAATTTAATAAGACAATCTTGAGGTAGAATCATCGTTAGCGTTACTACCAAGATTCTATCATAATTGCTTCTCACTTTGTTCACACTTTACGACACGCAACCCGTGTGCACTGCCATTTTCTCACCCTTCTCCTCGACGTGCTACGCTCGAGATTTTATCTCGAGGTGAATATCGCACACACATCACAGAAGAGCGAATCAACAATGGCAATGCAATACTCGGTGATCGCGTTTCGTTGTTAGCGCGGATACGTTTTGCACGAGTGCTTTGGCGATGCAGGTCATTCGGGCAATCACTAATTTTGCAGGAGGCTGTTCAAGTTAGTCATTTTGCGGAAGACGAATAGATCTACTTAATATCGCAAGGGAGTCAATTGTACTGTATAAAACAATAATTTACATCTGGCTCGTACGTATTTCTAAATCCTATTGCGGCGTGGATTTAATCAACGTGCCGGGCACTGCGCAAAATTTCCCTCGTGGTCGGACGGCACGATAAAGTAACAACTGTCTGCAATTCGATTTCGGATACGTGGGTGCGGGCTTAACGACCGATGGTCGTCCACGTGCGGGATCCGCAGCAAAGTTTCCGCGTGTGCGTCGGTCACGCTTCCCCACGTTTGCTCGTTCGTTTGCTCGTTCATTCGTTCGTTCGTTCGTTCGTATGCGTGTGCAAGGCTCTTGCTATGCTATGGGCACAATGCAAACGTGCTGGGCGACCCCGCCGACAAGTTCCGTCTGACTCATGGGGCACCTACATCGGGCAAGGCTTGGTCAAGCGGAAAGAAGGCGAGACGCGAATTCATTCATGCGTTTATTTCGAGCTCGACGGTTCACTTTTGCATCATCACCATCAGGGAGGGATGCCTTTCTGTTTTTTCCTCTCTGCGAAGTCTTGCGAAGACTCATTCGTAGGTAAGCAGCGAAACTGCCAGGAATCGGCCGGGCACACCCGTTTCCACTTCGCTTCGCGAAAGTAAAACCACTCGTGTTGGTGTAGGGTGTTTTACCTCTCTGAAATTGCAAGTTCTTACTTCTCCATAGCTCTGTGGATTTGCAGAATGATTGCCGCAATCTGCTTATTTTTTGCAAGAATATAATTAGGTGTATGCAAAAGTTTTAGTCTCTTCTTTCTGATATTGTTGTTTAAATTTCAAATAGATGATCGCTTTCTTATATTTTTGAAGAATTGGCATTGAAGTTTGTGGAACATCATATGTCATGATTTAACGATAAACATAACTTCGAGAAGCAATAGTAAACGCGATAAACAATGAAAAGCTATGTATGCTTTTCGTATTCAGCAAACCATTTTGGATTTGGACTGGAAAGTTTTTCTGCACCTGACGAATTCACTCAACTTAGTTGAGAGTAGCCTTCGGACCACTTATTCCAATCGATGCAGTACTTTTTAACTAGATAGTGCTTTCGAGATGTGGCTGAGATACGAAAAAACATTTTTCGCAGAGGAATTCAAAATTTACTCGACAGAAAATCGTAAAAACGAGGACAAATATCTTGATAACTGAATCATATCGCATATATTTTGCATCTAAAGTGAAAACATGTGAGGATTAAACTTTTGCATACACTTAATATGCTATTAGCGAGAAATGCGTCTACCGAGCTTTTTTATAGGTCATTAAAGTGACGAAAATTAATGTTGCTGCGTGTTGGTGGCTGCGAAAATTAGCATAAAATACCCGCACGTTGCAAACGTGGGGAACCTTGATCGACAGTATCTCTCTCGATTTTAGCTGGTTGAACACACACGCTTGACACAACGAAAGAGTTAACGCGTGTTTTACGCGTTACACATCTCATCGATTATGAGCTGATGATAGTGTTACGCGCATGATGAGTGACACAATATTCGCGCGAGTAGACTGGGGCTTCCTCATGAGCATGAGCCGGATCATTTCCCCTCGCTCGAGGCTGAAAGCGAATGGCACGAAATATCGGAAGGCCCGAATCAATATCGCGCACTTTGCCTCGTCGCAAAATACATTTTACATTTTTATTAAACGCGGCGGGGAAGAAATATGCGAGCGGTGAGATGGATGGGTGCTCGTGAGCGCCTGTGTGCATAAGTATGCACGTATAAGAGTTTGAATATGCATGTGAATGCACGTACACACATACATACACGCTCGTATGAAGCCTTACACAGCCACACGCGGACCATAGGATCGGCGTATTAACGTTTTATGGCCCGACCCGGTAATACATGTATAGATAAACGTATTCATGCGTGTGCACGTATTATATACATATAGGGCAAGGTAGGAAGGCGTAGTTGTCGACATGAATCATGATTGAGGACGTGGGGAGCATCAGAGAAAGTTGGAGTTACACGATGCCGGTGTTATCCAGATTGGCGGATTGGCACTAGGGATTTGTCAAATTAGATTCTCCCGGATCCTCCTGGTGCTCATCTCGGCTCTCATCTCGCCACCGGATATGTTCACCGTCGAATGGAAACTTCGTGAATTACGTACATTTAACGGTTTTCCGAGAGCGTCGGTGGTTGATGATTAAAAATGATCTGTGAAAGTGATTTATGTACTGCGGAAATATAGACGAATTAGAGTCGAATTAGAGAGAAGTCGTTTCTCCGTGAAATTGAATTTTTGTCTGATTTTCAGCGACGTTCCCAGTTACATCGATTAAATTTGTCAAAATTATACCGCGCTGTTGCGAAATGAGTTAAGGGTAGGAAAGGGATCACTAGTATTTAATGATATACCATTATTCACCAAGAGACCACAAACGAGGTTTTCCAGCTAGCTACTTGAAGAATTGAGGACCCGAACGTATTACGGCTGCATAATTTACAAAGTGGCTTATAGGACGGCAATTATCCGCGACCCTAATACATGTCCGCGTTAATTAACGTTCATGGGGAGACCCCACTCGGAGAGGGCCCATCGGAAAACCACCATCTTGATAATCTAATGCGCCCAGACGAAATTATCACGGAATAAATGTTGGACCTCCGTTTCGTATATTTACAGATTATCGTAAATCTGAGATCGCATTAAGGGACGTCGTAAATTATTAGTTGCTTACAGTCACGTCTATCGGAACACAATTAGCCAGGATGAGCCAGTCCGGGCACAATTGAATTGAGATCCCTTATCGAATTTATTTCAGGCACCTACTGTCAGGTCAGCATCCGCTTTCACGTGAATTTTTATTTGGCGCAACAGCCGGAACGTCCGTTATTTCGCGGACGAGATAAGATCGAGATGCATTTGCTCGAAGTCGACCAAGACGATGACGACCATTTACACTTTCGGGGTGCGTGCGTACGTGCAACTGAATATAGCGTAGCTAATTTTACCCCCTGGCATTCGCCACGCCAGTTCGCTCTCGCTCTTCACGAGTCAGTCGCGAGTCTTCGCCTCTCGACTACCTCGTTCTTGAACCTGACCCCGAGACCAATACGCGTACAGCCGGTGCCAATAAGTGCCGGAAGGCAAGGAGGTACGCAGACATTTCTAAATCATTTACAATCCCTTCATCTTAATCGCGCGACAGGGTCTAACTGCAAGCAGCGTAATGTCGTTTTCCTAATTAATAGAATCAATATAAAGATATAATATAGATTAATAAATTTGCCAGTTCAGTCGAGATAAAAAAGGAAATACCTTCATTAATATAAAGATCTCTCTCTGATCTTTCTGATAGTAATAATACTTTATTAAATCTATATAGATTGTCTGGTTTTGTTAAAGAGTAATTTTGCATCAATGCAAATTATTTCTCCGGGAATATTGACGATTAATTTATTATTATAATAAAATAAGTAAATCTTTAGATTTTGTTTTCATCGTTTTAGAAGCTTTCATTGCAATGCTTCCTCGGATTCATGAATTAGTGCATGCAAAAACTCCAATATCTATATATTCTCTGGATACTTAAACGTCCTAAAGCTAACAGTCGAGCGCTCGAGAGTAATTCCCAATCCGCTATGTCTGCACTATGCAGAAACGCAAAGAGGCTCTGGGGATTGTCTGGTTCACTAGATTCCAATTATAATAGATTAGTCAGTCAAAATTTTAACGGTCGTTATTTGCATTCATTAAGAGAAAGAGCGCAGGGATTTAACAAATATTGTCCCTGAATTTTGATATCACAGACCAATAATGTATAATGGAAATAATCTTTACAATGAAACTATAATCTGAACAATGAAAATCTCTCTCTCTCTCTACTGTCATCTAAGAAGTACACATGTTTCTATATACTTTTCTTGTTTACGTACAATATATAATTTTTATACATATTTCTACACGTACTATTTTGCGTATTAAATATCAAAATTATATCTCGAGACCATCAAGTTTAATTGCAAGCAACAGTGTCTACAAATAAGGGGGTTGAAGCAATCCGTTGATCGCTGCCCTCACGACGTGGCCGTGCCCCTAGTGCGGACAAGTGCAAACCTCGTGAAGCCGAAGCAATTCAGACACGGTTGAACTGCAAACGGGTCACATTACCTGGGAATCACGGTTCACCGCGCATTCATCTTTTCGCCTTGCTTTGCTGTCACTTCCCCGGTTCTCCGACGATGTTGACTCCGCGCGAAATGAACTCGGTATACATCAACGAACAAGCTCGAAACCGATGCCGCGATGGGAAATGCACTTCCCAGCCGCGTCATGTTCCATTGTGATTGCCTGCATCCATCTAGATCGAATGTCCGATAAATTCAACGTATTTAACGCGTGAAGTTCGTCAAAAAATATTTTAAAATATTCATATACTTCTTGCGTTGTTCGTAGCGCACCTGCCTGACGCAAGACTCGCTGCTTCTCACGTCAATCGCCTTCCCGCTGTCATCACCAGAAACGTTGTCCTGAAGTACATATTGTCCGAGCGAGTCTTGTGCGGAATGATGTTGCGTTCGCGTTCGCTCGTGCAGACGAATTTCCGGTCGCTCGCATCGGCCGGATAATAAATGCGCGCGATCTTGCGTTCTCCGCTGTATTCGCTGGCAGAAAATACGTACATACGCCGACGCCAACGCGCCTCGCTCTCTTCCGCTTCCTTCATTAATCATCCGGCGCGGCCAGAATTTTTCCGGACATTTTGTGCCCGCTGTTAAGTGGGCATATCTGGAAGGTAGGCTGAAAAGCGAGCAAAACGGCACTCACAAGAGTGCACCGCGGCGACGGTGGTCCAGCGAATTCCGCAACGAGTAATGATCCGCGAAGAATACTCTCTCTCTGTTTTTTCCGTCCTTTTTATATCTCTTTCTCTTTTTATCTTCTATCTAGTGTTACATCTCGCCGGATCTGTCTAGACAAATGCTCGTGCATGCCGTCATTACTGCTCTTTGCAATTATGAAAATCCATCGTGCTTTGACCTCATCCGTGAGTCATCGCATTCATTTTCGGAGGCGTGCCGCGCCTCGCGATGGCCGCGAAGATACTCCAGCTGGTGCGCAACGCGATGCAATTGGCACACACGTTAAATTGCCGGCGTGAAGCGCACTTAGCACTTTGGTTTATGTGTTTCAATACTCGCGCGTTGGCTTCCCGTTCATTTATCCCGATAGCAATTTGCAGGGATAACGTAACATGAGAGATTTTCATGTAGCGATCCATTTTTTGACAATTTGAAGTCCACAGAACAAACATAGTTGCGGTGATTCCTCGTTGGATTTGCCATTTTCGAGCACGGCGTTTGTGCAAATATTGTTTTTGCACATAAAATTGCTTCAGAACCACTCGCGTGTCTTATTGTGTTTTCTCACACAACTATGCTATTGATTACGGTACGTATGCCCAAATTGCTTGTTGAAAAATATTTATTGCCGACGTGAGATTACATGAAAGACAAGAAAATGTTTATGACGAGGTTTCACCTGTTACGAAGTTTAATTAAAAACATAGCGTTTCATATATCTACACGCATACGATATCGAACATACATAGACGGAATAGCCAATCTGGTTGGAAAATATTAGAGATTTTTATATCGCATTCTTGGAATATTCCTGCTACATTTACATTGTTTGTTAATTCAGCTCTGCTTTATTTTCACTTGCGACATGCTCGAGTTATGTTTGGAGGAAATCATGGGGAAAGAAACATAAATAGTTATAAATTATATCCCCGACAATCTTTTGTGAAATATAATGATGCCATGATTCTTTGCAAAGGCATTATAATGCTTTTCGATAACTTGCTACATTTCTTCTTTTACACATCTTCTTTTTAAGACGACTTTTCGGAACAAAAAGGACACTCCCTGCCAGTTGCACTCTCAATCCTTGATTCAGGTCTTCGCCCTTGCTTGGAAATATAAATAGCAACGAGTGAGCTAGGTCGATCTCTATGTTCCCTCTGTCGAGGTCGTGCACTGCATTTCTGCATATCCGCTCCTATTTTCCTCTCCGTTTCTACTTTCGGCCTGTCAAACTTTACATCAAACTTTCGATCAAAGACTCTTACAGCACATGAAACTTATACGCTCGTATGAATAGCAATGAAATCAATATCATATGTATATTGCATTCGATAGTTTACATGATATTGAATATAATACGTGACAATTGCTGTCGCGAATACAATAGAAAACTATCGCAAAACTGCCATAGTTTCATCTTCTTCTCTTTCAGGTTCATTATTTATTTGTGATATTAGTCACGAATATATTATGTTTTCAGATTAAAATACAGGCTGCTTATATGAAGTACGATGCGAGTGATTTATCTAATCTAACTGACGAGCTGGAATATAGGTCCTCGTCAACCTTCTTCAGCATTTTCTTTTGAGAGATTAATCGGGAATGGCGTCAGCGATTTACTTAGGAACTTTTTGACCCGCTTACCTTACAAAGGCTTTCCGTCCGCTTATATTTCAATTAGCCGATATTCGCGGTATTCCCACGACAAAACTGCTGGGTCATTCTTTTAA
Source organism: Ooceraea biroi (assembly GCF_003672135.1). Classification (NCBI taxonomy): domain Eukaryota; kingdom Metazoa; phylum Arthropoda; class Insecta; order Hymenoptera; family Formicidae; genus Ooceraea; species Ooceraea biroi. Next base: position 12,286,761 of record NC_039510.1, read on the forward strand.
TATGCTTGTATTAAATATGCAATATCATATTTTATAATATATTACACAGCCTTACGGTGTCTTCTTGCAATTTGAAAAATTATTTTAGGGTGTGTGCCTTACGTCGCACGTGTACTTACTACACGCATGGAGACACGTAGGCGCGTTGCCGGCACAGGACAACGAGAGAAACCATTTCTAAACATAGTCGGGACAAACCCAGCATTCCCGGTATCCGTCGTCGGCTAAGGAAAAAAGGAAGTCGATGCAAATCGAGAAACGCGTGTGCGCGCTAAGGGATGCACGAAACGGGGAGAGCTACCGTGAAGAAACTCGCGGTTTTGTCTATACTTAGCTTAGCTTACTAATCCATAGAGACATCGGGTGCTAAATATCTCCTCTACTGTGACACATCGCGATGGCAAGAACACCGTAGAAATTTTTCGCATAATGATCATTCCCTCACGCGTATAATACATTTAATCAGGCCGAATTATTTATGATCATGGTGAATAGATACTCGGCTCTGCGGTGTCACTGGCGAAATATAAATATCACAGAAATGCTATAGGTCAGTGGAAATCGAGAGCTATTCGTGAGATGCACACGGGAGACTTCGCCAGCTGAAGCTGACCATGGATTTTTTCCACTTTTTTTGCGAATGTAATGCATCGCAACGCGCCGATGCGCCGTGTTACAGCCGCGGACAATCGTGAAAAGCTCTCACGCTTTTCACACGTCGATCGCCTATTTAGATATATCCCCCATTGTGCGAAGAGACACAAACGACACACGTCAGAACGTCACATGTTGAAGCAGGAAATCGCGGAACACTAGGCACTAGTCGACGTTTATATTATACATAAGCCTTCGTGCCAATGAAATTGTGTTGTGGATGAACACATAAAATTGCGACATTTCATTTCTATTTTTTCGTCTATCTCTATTTACACGTGCATATCCATGACTGGTCACGATACATCATCAATCCCATGATTAAATCATGGATTTTCCGCGGAACGGACGGTCTCTAATATTTGCGAGGTAAATCGATGACACATTATCCATTTTTCGTCAACTCGATGGCGGATATTTTCTCATTCAATTGGCACTTTAATACCGCAACGTTTTTCCGCTCTATTTGTCGAGATTTGCGGTCGAATCTATCCCCCCTGCACGTTTTTACACGCGATTTATTCCACGGAGACTCGATTTCGTGCGGTCTCTTCAATTTCGCGATGATTCAACTCAAACGGAAGCGCGCGATTTCATGTAATCGGTTTTAATGAAAGGACCGTCTGTCTTTAATTGCTATTAGAAACTGTATCTTCAGCATTGCTGCTAATGAAATAAAATGTGCTGATGTACAAAAGCGAACATTCTGCGAATATCGATTTTGGGAAAACTGAGGGAAAACTGGAGCGAATAGTTCTCCCAGAGTCCCCGGAATGCTGGTAATTTATTGATTTGTCAAATATTTTAATCTATCCTTTCGCTGCAGCTAAGTTTATTTTATTTTTCCTTTTCGGATTCGCGGCTAACCAACCGCGCAGCTATCGATTAATTAGACGTGTAGGCCGATATTCTCGTAAAAGCCGCACGTTTAATTAATGGTTTTCGGCGCCGCTAATTGACCAACTAATTACCAAGCCTGGACATATCTCGAAGAGTTAACGCTATTCGTTTCGAGCAATCGAGTACGTTGAAGTAGTACATCAGGAGCCTATGCGGTGATGTGTCATAGAACTCATTGACTGCAATTAGGAGCTATTCTGCTAATAAGCAGAGAGAGAGAGAGAGAGAGAGAGAGAGAGAGAGAGAGAGAGAGAGAGAGAGAGGGAAGAAAAACTTATTTGCGCGTACTTCATGCGAGAACATTATTCATCTCGAATGGTCGCAAATTACATAGGTATAACTGTAAATAAAAGACACGCACACACGCTCCAAACAAAACGGCAACTTCGCATCATTACTCTACTGATACTTATCAATGGTAATAGTTCATAATGTTATGTCCTGCGAGTTAATGATTACGAATTAATGATCACCGATAAAACCCGTTACAATCTCAGCGAGTTTATTCTGCGGATCCGCAAACGCATGCAAATGCATCTGTGATAAATGCTGAAACGATGTTTTCGTGTTCAGTGAGTTTTGAACTTTTTACGTAGATAATTAATCCTCGATGAGTTTTACGAACAATGCGTTTCATTGTCAGAGAGGTCAGGTGTCGTCGTGATACCTTTGATGTCTATTACTCTCAAAACCGATGTGAATCGGTGAGTATTAAGTAACGTGACGCACGAGGAACGGCTTCTCTTATATCAGTCTTAGGGCTTCCGATCAGTTTGACACGACAAGAATACGCGCAAAGCATTTCGCTGCGAGTGATACGAGCTGTTTGCTGCCTAATAAGGCTGAAAGTATCAAACGTGCCTTCTTCATTTCGTTAAACTCTTGACGTTATTAGTCTGCAATTTCCTTCATATTTATCACGGTTATTGTCGGTATACTTAAATGATTAAAAAGATAATTAAAAAATTTAATTACTCGGAATTCCCTTGGGAAGCTGCGAACGGACAGCTTAATTGAATGTAACTCTTCATTAATTGATTAACAAGTTCGATTTATTTAGGTAATCCGACAGCGTATTTCGCACTGTACATATTTGTGGTTTTTATTTGCGGTAATTCCTTGCGAGAGAAAGAGAGAGAGAGACAGAGAGTGTGATGCCGGTATTCTGCCGGTCGCGGTTAATAATAGCGTCCACGTTTACGGGAAAGCATGCAACGCCTATTTACTTATTGCGGGATAAAATTGGAGACAGCGAGGAAGAGCTGCGCGAATTTCGTTGCGCACACTTGGCCGGTCGCCTCTTGCTCATTTTCTCTCGTTTTTCTTTTTCCTCCTTTTTTATTAATCTTCTCTCCGGCTCCGATCTATCCTCGGCATTGATTGATACTACGACGTTGCTAAGCAACGACTCGAATCAGACTTGTCTGTATACTTGTATATGCTGGTATAGAATTACACGAGAGCCAGTTTGAATTCCCTTGGCAACATGTTACGTCCCATTGTGTGCTGCATCATAAATTCTTTAATTCGATGCAAGACGGAAATTTCTCAGCACTTCCGTCTGCAGAAAGCACATCGAGGAGAGCTCAGACCTCCGATTCACTTTGATTGAATCCTGAAATATTGAGCGATAAAATCGAGTTCCAAAGATACCTGCAGGTATCGACTTGTTATTATCAAACAAAGTTACAAAATGATATGCACTTTTCTTGTATATGATATATAATATGTCAGCGTCAATAAAATTCTAAAATAGATTTATAGATTTTGTCTATTTGATTCTTCTGATAGTTTAGTATATATTTTACAGAAATACATTTAGCAAATGTATGTATGTGTGTGCCGAGACTATCGGAAATTTTTTTGCGCGATGTCAAAAGTGGAGTATCCCTGCGTTAAACTTGGCAATAGAGGGTGGGTACAGGATATGCGGCGATCGATTGCCAGCTGGCAAAGAACCACGTGACGGGGTGCGGTGTTGGTGACGTCATGAAATGATTGCCTCAAGTAACTCTCATGACAATCTGCGACCGCTGATTCATTCACCGTAATTATCTTGAGTTTTCCAAGAAGTGAAAACTTTCTCTTTTTCTTCTCTTTTTTTCTCTTTTGCCTTTGCAGCTTTGCACAGCTAATCTTTCTATTTTTCTAAAAACTTGCTAATTAAATCATTGTTTTTACATGTTAAGATAATAAATATTGCATTTTTAATATTTAGTTATTTATTATATTATTTTATTATATATTATATAGATATTTTTTGTGTATCTTAAGTGTGAGTACAAGCGTCTCATATATTTTTCTATTTGTTAGTAAAATATTGGAAAATTACACCGAGCTTGCAACGCGATACTTAATTCACTTTTCTCATCCGTCAACCCCATAACTGAGCTTGACAGCTCTTGCCTTCTTATTGGCCTTAACCTTATGTCACTCGATGACTGAACTCCGCGAAGCCAAACCGCTGCACCTTGCACATTTATACGCAGTTATGACCCACTGTCTCACTTACCTAAAAACCATTTACACTTTGATGATAACTGGAATGAGATTAATCGTAACACGCGAACTTAATGTTACTTTCTGTAAACATTCTGAACGCAATAATTTAAAAATGCTCAATGGAAAATTTTAGATTGCTTATGAAAAATTTCATCACACACATGTGTATGTGTGTTTAACGTAATTTTTAAGTTTAAAGAATTTCTAACAATATTTAGAACAAATAGAACAGTAAATAGAACAAGTGTGTTACAGTCACCACTAATTTCCAGATTACATGCTTCTCCTGTTATCCAATTTTCGAGATGTGGATGTCTAGTGATGCAAACCGCGGACACTTCTCTCTTCAATGTGGCTACGCGTATACAGGGATGATCTAAAACGAGAATAACCTACTTTCCATTCAAAATATCAGGGCCAGGCTCGGAAAAGCTTGGCCAAGTTCATAAGTGTCGCTGGAGTATGGAGCTAAAGTTATATTCGATCTTGAAGAATGATTTATATGCAAGTTCCATTTCCGAAGTTTTCCGATATCGCGGCAGCCCGCTTAACATGTATGAAGAAGAAGAAGAAGAAGATCCCGCTTAAAAATTCCGAGAACTTAGCGATCGTCGTTCTTCGGCTGTTACAGGTTTTCTATCATGGGACAAGGACAGTTGCCACGTAGATCTGGAGAAGGAATTATTGGCCTTAGTAGCACAAGCCCCCGAAGGCGAAGAAGCCAGAAACGGTAATTATTATTAGTGTGTTAATCAATTTACATTACGACATCATTATGACCGTGATTCATTTTACATTTCACCACGTAATTATTTATTGATAAGTAAGTTATAAATTATGTATATAATTATATATAAATGAATGCATTATCCACAGGCGAAAGGTTAATCCAATATGCCACCGAGAACCTCGTAACGGAAGTTCTCATTCACCCGCAAACGAATACGTTATTACAATGCATTCGTAATCTCCTCGCAAGCTTTACGAAGCATCGGCACATCATACACGCTGGATACACATTCGGTGGTAATGGTTCCTGGATACTGCAGGTATTTGCCTTTGAAATGAGTCTTTGCACGCCGCGTTAATTAATAATTGTTTAAATCACGCGAAATATTGGTCGATCCCATAGAGTCTTGAATTAGAAATACGATAAATACTGTTATACAGGATGGAACCTTCAGTCTCGCAGACTTTCTGGATGCGTTCAGTGAACATGAAGTGCAAAGAGTCCTTCGTGCCTATGAGAATAGCGTTACTGTAGATATACATTGTGCGGGTGTCGGCGATTGGACAACGAGTCGATTATCGAAGGAAGCTTGTTGCAGGTGCGTATTGTTGTGTAAAACCACGAAAATCATTGCTCATCGCGCAACAGCTATCGCATATCACAGAAACGCAATAGCGCGAGGTTGATAAAATAATTTTTATATTCATACATTTGTATGCTTTGTTTTCCATAGATCTTGCAGAGTAAGAGTGAATCCCGATGATGTTCTTACGGCCGGTATGCCGGCCATCACGAGTTTCACGAATTACATCGGACAGTATCTCGTGTCGCAAACCCTGGACCAGCTCATGGAACCGTCCGATGTGGTTGGAAACATTAGATTTAGTCATCCGACTTTATACGTCTTCCCCGGTGGGCAAGGTGACGCCGCGCTTTTCGGGATAAACGGCTTCAACATGCTCGTCGACGGCGGCTTCGCCAGGAAAGCTTGTTTCTGGGACTTCACCAGGCATCTGGATCGGTTGGATGCTGTTCTAGTCACTAGGATAAATAATAGTAACATCGGCGGCATGTTCAGTGTTCTTCGCAAAAAGAAGGAGATGCATGTCTATCCTCAAATCGGCCATTTCTTCTGTAACTTAGTCGTGAGTAACTGTTGTCTCGACTTATTCTTCCTTCACGAACTTTTGTTTGATATTTATAATATTTTTATTTTTATCAGAAAAGTTTTTCTTGACTGTTCGTTAATATTTTGCTATACTTTTTTAATAATGTGTTCGCTGTTAGGACAAGATACATATAATGTGAATTATACAAGATATATATAATGTGAATTATACAATATAGGAAAGAAGACAATCAAATTCACCTGACGGCGATAAAGACATCGATCCGCTCATCCTCAACCTCACCGACATTGGTCAAGAGATGGTACTGAATCTTCGGCACATCAATCTTCGTGTCCATCCTTGCTACAGGAATCCCGATCCGATTAATCTTTATCACAAAGTAGGCCACGGCACACTGGACATGTACGTTCTCAGTCCGAGTAAAGATAGCCGCGAGGTGCGCGAATTTCTGACGAAATGGCACTCGTCGGATTCGAAGCTGTTCGCTGGTTCTCATAAGAAGGATTCGAACAATCTCACATTCCCGATTCAGAATCTTGTGTCAATATGCGCGCTTCTAGTTTGGAAGCCAGCCAATCCCGAAGACAACATCACGCGAATTCTCTTCCCTGGCAGTACGCCGCAGCACAAGATCTTCGAAGGGTTTGGGCGACTGAAGCATCTGGACTTCCTGAAACATCCGGTGTGCTCAGCGAAGACGCTATCGCCGTCAGCATCTCTGACGACGCTAAGAGACAAACCGACAAAGCAGAAACTCAGCCTTATCGAGAAAGAGTCAAAGAAGATTTCAGAACCGAGGAAGGAAAGAAAAGAGCCATTGGAGCCAAAGTCTATGAAGACTGCGGATGAGGCTGTACCCAAGGCAACCCCTCAATCGACACCAATTATTCCCATCAGTAAACCCAAGGCCGAGCCAAAGGCGAAGAAGGTTGTGGAAAACAAGAAGATTGATTCAGAAACAAAGGAGAGTAAAAAAATTGAGAAAGAATTGAAAGAAGTAAAAAAGGAATCAAAGAAGGAACCAGCTAAAATAGAGAAGGTAGAGAAATCCGAAAAGCGAGAGGATGATATCAAAAAGACTGACTTAATCAAAGCGGAACTTGAGAAGACTGCACCTAAGGAACCCAAGGAACCGAAACCCAAACCCGAGCCAAAGAAGAAAGAAGCGAAGGAGGGCAAGACCACGGTGAAAGCCGAAGTGAAGAAAAGCGAGGTAACTGCGAAGCAGAAGCCGAGTGAAAAAAGAGCTAAACTTTCTGGCGCGGAGAAGAAAGATGCCGTGAAGTCTTCCCCTACTACTCCGAAGAAAACCTTGAACGGCACTGCCACGAAGATGGAGATATCCAAGACCATGCCTAAGGCGAAACCGATGGCCAAAGCTGTGTCCAGTCTTCCGGCCAAGAGTGCGAAGGAGGCTAACAACAGGAAGGTAGTGGAGCAGAAAAAGTCGGAAGTCGAGAAATCCGCCGCGAAAGACACCGCAGCTCCCATCGTCAAAGTATCTGCGAAGCCTAAACCGATAGACAGGAAGCCGATTAGTCGCCGCACGAAACCGGTTAGTCCTAGCAAAGCACGCATGCCGGGCAGTCCAGCGAAATCCACTCGCAGCACGCCGACAGCTTCCGTAAAATCGGACAAGGACGGTGTAATTCGCAAAGCGAAGGGCGACAAAGGCACCACCGACTCTTCGACGGTATCCACTCCGTCAGGTATAGAACCGGAGGTTGTAAAACCGATCGATAAAAGTTTAATCGAGCAATCTGAAGATATTTCCTTGGATTCTATAGAGAGCAAAGTACTGGCCGATCTCAAAGAAGAACGAGAAGTCGTCGAGGAGATCGAAGCCGTCCTGCAAAAGGCAGAGAGGATCGAGGAGACTCGAAAGGACGATCGTTTCGAGGGAGACGACGAAATAACAGCCGAGGCCACTGATAAAAAGGAGGAAGATATCACAGAAGAGGATGTCACCGCCGAGATTGAGGATGTGCCTAAGAAAGACGGTTCCAGGAAGGAGAGTCAGGAATTGACCGAGGAGGACGAGTATCTCATAGTGGAGAAAGAAGAGGTTTATACCGAAGACTCTGCGCAAAGCGGTGAAGGCGAGCAGAAGCATGTCCTTGACGAAGCCGAATCAGAAAAGGCAAAAATACTGAAGGACGTAGAAGCGATGAAGGAGAAAGGTGAGAAAGAGGAACCAGAGAAGGGTAAAGATGACAGTCCAGAAAAGAAGGTCGAGAAAATCGCAGATAAAGGCGAAAAGGGAATTGTTGGACTGTCTATGGAGCATAAGGAGCAATTGCAGGAAGAAGTGAAGGAAATAATAGCTTCCGCGGCTGAAATTGTGCAAAAGACTGAAGAGAAAGATGATTCCGGTAAAAAGGACAGCGATGACACGAAAGAGCCGTCTAGTCTCAGCCCGGACAAACTGGACTCGTCGGAGAAGAAGACGACTGACACCGACATGAAGCCGGACGTCGACCAGAAGGAGTATATCCTCGAGAAGATGGAAGAAGCGAATTCTCAGGAGCGAATCTCGACGATAGAATCGGGAGCTACTACTACCGCTCCGACGTTACCTGAGGATGAGCGAATACCACTGGATGAGATAAAAGAGGATATTGATGAGAAGCACGTTATTGAAGAAGTGAAAGAAAAGGACGCGCCTGCAAAGCCAAAAGAGGAAGTCGTTTCAGAAGTTATTCCGGCAGTTGCCAAGCCTGATGTTAAAGTATTTGACGTTCGCCAGCCAATGCAGAATCTACAAAGAGACATCGTTAAAACACCCGATGAAGTTGCCGATCTTCCGGTTCATGAGGAAGTCGACCCTAAACTTTATAGGATGGAAGATTTTGAGAAGGGAAAAGAGGAAAAACCGTCGTCGACTCAACAGGAAATGAAAGAACTTCCCACACCACCTATTAAGGAGCAAAAGGGTGTCTTCAGTTTTTTCGGCAAGGTGGCGGATAAGTTTGAGAAGGGGATCGATAAATTAACCAAGAAGACAAAGAAAGATTCTGACAAAGATTCTGATGAAAAATCTTCGAAATCTAGTTCTCCTAAAGAAGCGAGGGTTCCAGAGAAGACAGGTTTCGAAGAAGTTGATATGGAAAAGATGTTCCCTAAGGTGAGCAAACCCACCGAGACGTTCGAAGAAGTGAAACCCACAGTTGCTGACGTGAAAGTAGCTGCCATCAAAGAAACTGCAGCATTCATTCAAGAGGAGATACTGGATGCGAAGAGGCAAAGTGTGCCGGATATTGAAAAGAAACTTCTAACTGACAAGCCAGAAGAAATAAAAAAAGTGACGATTGGAACTGAAGAAATATTACCCGCGAAGGATATATCGCCAGCCATTCTTTCGCCAATGAAACTAATCGCAGATAAAGAAATTGTACCAGAGATCGAGTCTTTGAAAGAGGAAGATATTGGAGAAGAGGCAGAGGAGGTAAAAGCTCTTCTGGAGGAAGCCTCGAAAAAGTTCAAGACCGTGAAAGATAGTCTAAGGGATTCTTTGGAATCTTTGGAAGACAAAATCAAAGAGGAAGACTTAGTTGTTCATGATGTACCGTCTGCTCTGAAGGATGTAGTGAAGGATACTCTAGAAGGAGTAGCCGAAAAATTAGAAGTGATCAAACCGCACACCGAGAGTTTCTCACCCGATATAAAAGAACCAGAGAAAGTTAAGTTTGATATTCCAAAAGATGAAGAACTCGAAGAAGAGTATGAAGAGGAGCCAGTGGGGCCATATAGAGATATGAAGGAAGCAATGAGGGATGTTGGAGAAGTTCTCGCTGGTACTGCTGGTATCGATCTCGAAGACAAGCATAAAAAAGATGTCACAGAGATCGTAAAAAAGGTCGCCGAAGTTCTTAAAGAAGACGACTTTCTTTCCGATAAGGTATTGTTCCCAGACGCTTCTAAGAAAGAAGAAATTTCGCCAGTTTCGACCGAAAGGAAACCTTCGGTATCAAGTGGAAAGGTATCTCCGGAGAAATTCATTGAGGAGAAGGAACTTAAACTTCACGAAGACATTGCAAAGAAGGTTGGTGTCACTGAGGAATTTCCAGTTCATGAAGAAATCGAGGAACTTATCCAGAAACCTGGAGAGCCCATGGCACCATATGAGAAACCCGATGCTGTCGAGGTAAAAGAGGAGCTCTGTGTGAAAGTGATAAAGAAAGAGGAAGATATAGTGACGTCACCCAAGAAGGATGCCAAGAAAGATAAGAAAGATGCTCAGAAGATCTGTGCGGAGATGTTAAAAGACGATCAGCATATTTGCGATCAACATAAAAAACCGATCGATGTTGATACATCTCGAGTGGACGTACTACAAGCCGGAATTGAGAGCGTTTGTGTGAAGGAAGTAGCGAAACGACCATCCTTCGAGGAAAAGCTATCGGAGGACGAAATAGAGCATCCTGTGATAGGCTTTGAACAAAAGGTTTCTCCGGCGAAAGCAGAAATAGTGATGGTGACTCCCGGTTCTACACCGACCTCGCCAAAATTCAGCACGGATAAAATGTATGATCAAGAATTGGAAATTGGTTTTCGAGAAACTCCAAAGTTACCGGAGGACATCAAGCAAATTATCAGCAAGGAAGCACCCGTTGAAGAAATAATCGAGGAATTAATTATTACGAAAAAGAAGAAGATCACTGTCGAAGTAATCGAATACATCACCGTCGTAAAGCGCATTCCGAGAGAACGAGTGATTTATATTATAGAGGAGATTATCGTGAAAAGAGGGCTAGCCAAAGAGAGCGTAGTAGATGATCTTGAAATTCTGGAGTTGAAAGATATCATGCCTGAAAAGAGAACAGAGGTTGAAGAGTACATTGTTAATGAGTATATTGTCAAGGGAAAGCGAATTACTATAGAGGTTGTCGAGGAAATCTCGATTAAAAAAGTTGTGCCTAAGAAGATTGTCATCGAAATCATTGAAGAGATCATTGTAAAAAAGAAAATTGCTAGACACATGGTACTAGATATTCCTGAAGAAGTGTTATTGGAAATAATTAAAGAAGAATCGTCGGAAGAATCGCCAGAAGAATCGGCGGAAGAACAGATAACGCCAAAAATAGACGTAACTTTGAAGCAAAAACCGACTGATAAAGTTCCTTCAACTGAAATAAAGGAACCAATAAGCACGGAAAAGGAAACGGAAATTGAAGAATTTATTATTAATGAATATATCAACAAGGGAAAAAGAATAACCACATCAATAATTGATGAAATTTCTACTAAAAAAGCCATACCAAAAAAGATTCTCATTGAAATTATTGAAGAAGTCATCATCAAAAAAAAAATTCCCAGGACTATAGTACTTGATGTTACCGAGCAAGAAATATTAGCGATATCTAAGGAGACACTTGATGACGAAGAAGAGAAAGAAATAACTCTACAACAAAGAGTGGAAATTGAGGAATACATCGTTAACGAATATGTTACTAAAGGAGATAGCATTACTATACAAAAACTCGAGGAAATCTGTATGAAAAAGAAAGTACCTAGGAGAATCATTATCGAAATTATCGAAGAAATTATTATCAAGAGAAAAATACCAAAACATGCGGTACTTAATATAACCGAAGAAGAATTGTCACACATAATCGAGAAGAAAGCGACGCCAGAACCGGAAATTCCGGATGAAAAGAGGAAATCAATCGCTGAAGTGGCCAGTTTTGCTGACGAGAAGAAACCTCCAGTCGAATTGAAAAAAAAGGAGATATTTGAGCATGAAGTCGAAGAGGAGTTACCAGCTGCAGTGGAAGAGGAAGATGTCGAAGAGGAAGTAGACGGTTTCGTCAGTATACCTAGAAGGATTTCCGATGACAGAGTCGATGCGAAGAAGAAAGCGCTTTCGCCCGTGAGAACAGCAATTTCCCCTGCTGCGAAAGAACACGAAAAGGATGTAATTGACGATTTCGAAGCTGTCGAACAAGAATATAAAGTACGCGATGTACCAGTCACATCTCCTGAAAAAGCAGACGAGATGAGAGAAAAAGAAGATACTGATGAAGCTGCGGAAGACACCACGAGCGAAGTGATCGAGGCGGATGAGAAATTCGTGCAAGAAACCAGAGGAAAAATAGGAAAAGAAGAGCCTGAGGTCAGTGTCGCGAAAGATGCTAAACCTGTTGATAAAAAACGAGAATCTGAAGAACCAGAGATATCTGACGTATCGGAAGTCGTTGATACTATCGAGAAATATTTGGACGAAGATAAGGAGAAGACGGATATTCTTCCGAAAGAAAGCATCGCGAAATCGATATCGCCAGTTTTAGACAAGACAGCGGAATCCTTGAAAAAAACAGATGAATTAAAAGAACTTAAAGAAAAGGCAGAAGAATCAGAATTTACAACAAAAGTTGCTGAAGTAATGAAATTAGAAACAAAACTTGCAGATGCAACAGGTTTCGCACAAGAGCCAAAAGTAGAATTGTTCAAAGATGATAAGAAAACCAAAGATGTTGCAGAGATTAAAATTACTCCAGAAACTAAGGAAAAAGTTTCTCAAGAAATGCCTGAGGAAGCTTTACGTAAAAAGCGAAGTATTTCAAAGGAATTGGAAGATGAATTATCAAAGCCCGGGGATAAGCCGCATATTGAAGCTGTAAAATTTACCGAGACTGTTAAAGATGAAAAATTAACAATTGATAAACCCGTAAAAATTGACGATGATATTGGCACTGTTAAGAGAATGCTGGTCACAGCAAGTAGTGAGGATGGCAGAGAAGAAACAGAGATTTGTCCGACTGGCAGCATAACTTTCACGAAGATCGTTACTCCAGAGGATTCTCTTAAGGATGGATCAGTTAAATCCACGCCAGATAAAGATTCTCTTCTGGATAAGGATTCGTTGCACTCGGGCGTAAGCAGTCCCGAGAAGGATAGCATTTCCGAAAAATCAGTACCCGAAGGTAAAGATAAAATTACACCTGAAGACAGCTTAGAAAAATCACCTGGTCCTCGTGATTCACAGGATCTTGAAGACAGTTTGGAGAAATCGATGTCACGCAAGTCAAAGGAAGCACCATCAATCGACGATGACAAGCCGAAAGTGCCAGGGAAATCAGAAGATATTACAAAACCGAAACCCGAAGATAAACAAGAAGAACTTAGTGCTGAAAAAATTGAGAAACCAAAATCGCCTTTTGATACGGAGGATGTTCCAGTGGAATCAGTCGAAAAACCGAAACTTCCTATTGAGAAGATGCTTCTAGAACCTGAAAAAGAAGGAATGCCTGGTATCCCGAAAACGCCTGAGTCGCTCCATTCAGAAGATATTTCACCAGCTGAAACGATTTTCTCAAAATCACCCACGGACAAATCTGATATGTATTTTGCAAAAATGCCTATCAGTGAAGAAAAAGTGCCTCTTGAAGCGGTCACTGAAAAATTACCCATTAAAGAAACTAAACAGGATACAGACAAAGAATTATTAATTTCTCCAAAGAAAGAATCGAGTCCGGGAAGCAAAGACGATCAAAAATCAGAAACACTCGAGACAAAAGAATCTAGTCCAAAACCAACATCGCCGATTATTGCTACCAGTGCAGTAGATGAGAAAACTTTGGATATTGCTCCGTCTGAGAAATCAAGGTCGCCAAGCATGAGTAGCGAAAAGCATGATGAAAAGGACAGCCTTTCCAGCACGACTAGTGAGAAATCCGAAGATAAGGAGTCTGTACGTTCGAAATCTCCAAGTATCACAGGTGATAAACCAGAGCAAGTAGATTTGTTAGCTCAACCTGGAGAGAAATTGCGATCATCTAGTATTGTTAGTGTGAAAGCAGAAGAAATGAAATTGTCCGAGCCGGAAGACAAAATCACAGAAAAATCCAGATCGCCGAGCATAGCAACTGAAAAGGTTTCTGAAGGAGGCGTTGAAGATAAACGTACAAGTATAGAAAAGGATACTATTGAGCTACTCGATAAATCAAGATCGTCTAGTATTATCAGTGATAAAGGGGAAAAGGAAGATAAATCTCCAATCGATAAATCTAGATCATCAAGTATCGTTAGTGAACCTATTGATAAGGATATCCCTGAACGAAGAAAATCTTCTATCATGACCGGTGAAGTTGAAGATGACAAATCAATCGAGAAAGATTTGATGGATAAGCTTAAATCATCGGATATTGAGAAATCCTACACGGATATGAAATCTCCTGACAAAACTTCTGATATTGATAAAGAAAAGGAAATTGATAAGCCGAAATTGCCTAGTGACGAAAAAGATATAAGTAAGAAACCGCCTATTTTCGAGAGTGAACGTTATGATGAAAAGGGACCAATTGATGAAGCTAGATCTCCAAGTGCGATCAGCGATAAATCTGATGGGAAAAAGGAGTCTGATCGTTCGAAGTCGCCGAGCATAGCCGCGGATAAACCGGACTTTCAAGACGTGACGGAGCATTATTTAGAGAAAGCAAAATCCCCTATTTTTGATAGGCCAGAATCGCCTAAAGTTATTGATAAGACTGAAGAACCACAAGATAAAAATAGATATCCCAGTGTAGCTAGTGATAAATCAGATAGCAAAGGAGTAAGTGACCGTTCTAGATCACCAACCATTTCTATAGAAAAAGTAGATCTTAAAGATATTGACCTATCTGTCGAGAAAGCCCGATCACCTAGTGTCACGAGTGATGTTGAGGATGATAAGGCGAAACAACTTCCGTTATCAAAATCGCTTACTGACAAAGTCGAGGTATCAAAAGACGAGTTAAAATCTCCGAAGCTTGATGATGATAAAACTGATCTGAAGGATGTAACACAACCTCCGCAAGACAAATCACGATCATCGAGTATAGCAAGCACTGTCAGTGAATCTAAAGAATCACTTAAAGAGAAGTCACCTGTTACTACCGATAAAGCGGAAGAGTTTCATGACAAGAGCAAATTACCGAGCTCTGTCGAACAAAAATTAGATGTTGAATCTAAAAAATCAAGATCACCAAGTATCACCGGAGAACAACACGCTCCAGGATCAACAGGTCTCACGCAAGAACCAATTAAGACGTCAAGATCATCGAGTGTTTCAAGCATCGTAACTGATAAGAAAGAGCCTACCGATCGTTCAAAGTCACCGAGTATCGCTGACGAAAAAGATTTGAAAGACATTGCAGAGCAACCACTTGATAAGTCAAGATCATCTAGTATAGTAAGTGCTACTGGGGATAAGAAGGAACCAGCTGACCGTTCCAAGTCGCCGAGTATCGCCGAAGAAAAACTGGACTTGAAAGATGTTGTAGAACAATTCGATGACAAGTCAAGGTCAAAATCGCCAGTAATTCCAGGTAAGAAAGACGAACATGAAAGAAGCAAATCGCCAAGCGTAGCTAGCGAAAAGTCCGAAGAGGTGAAGTCAGCGATTAGTTCCAAGCCACCGAGTATTTCTGGAGATATAGCGGACTTGAAAGATTTATCAGAGCCAGCAATTGACAAGTCTAGATCATCCAGTGTGACAAGTGCAATAACAGATCAAAAAGAGCTGATCGAGAAACCGGTATCTCCTACAATTCCTTGCAAGGCAGAAGAGCCACACGATAGAAGCAAATCTCCAAGTATGGCAAGTGAAAAGTCCGATGAAAAGAAATCTGTTGATGGTTCGAGAACGGCCAGTATCACAGAGGAAAGACCAGATCTTAAGGACGTTATGGAAGCACCATTCGATAAATCCAGATCATCCAGCGTTACGGGCTTTACGACCGAGAAAACGGAACCGTTCGGAAAATCAATGTCGCCTACCGTCTCTGACAAATTAGAACCACCTGTTGATCGAAGCAGATCCTCCAGCATTGCTAGTGATAAACCCGAGGAGAAAGCATTAGATGATAAGGGCAGCAGGAAAGAATATTATGAAGATATTGTCGATAAATTTCCGGGTTTCAGCGACATGGAAATGTGGGATAAGAAAGATGTCGAAGAGAGGCCTTCGACAGTTCCCGGAAAATTGGATATAAAGTCAGACGATGTGTCGCAGCCGCATGACAAATCGCATTCTCCAAGCATCGTTCTTGATAAGCCGATTGACGATGAACAGTTAATAGAAACAATCGATATCGATGGATTAAAAACGTCCAGCGAATCGAGTTTCATTGAGAGAAGATCGTTAAGTATCATCAGCGACAAGACAGAGCCGAAATCACCGTCTGATGCCTCAAAGTCGCCAAGTTCAGCCGACGACAAATTCGATCAAAAAGACAAGTCTAGATCATCCAGCATTGCTAGCGAGAAACTCGACGATATTACGGATACGAAGTCTCCATTAGCAAAGGAAGAACGAGCAGTTTCACCGGAATTTCGTAGTTTGGATACTAGAAAGATTTCGAAAGATGAATCTGCTAAATCATCGCGAGCCAGTTCGCCAATGGATAAAGTTCCGGATAGATCACGTTCGCAAAGCGTTTACGATATTGGAGAGAAAACTCCAGCGAGTAGGTCCAGAACAGCCAGTTTATTTGATGATAAGTTACCGGAAAAGTTACTTTCTCAGGAAGAAATGGACGCTTCCAAGCATATTGATATGGAGAAAAAGCTCGACGAAAAGGATGAGCATAAGAGCCCATCGAAAGTCAAGAGTCCTATAACTTCTCCTGAAGCGATTCAAAAGGAAATGCAAAAGATTCGCGAAAAACGATTTGCCGATTTCGAGGAGTCGTATGCTGTACAACCGAGTAAAACAGAAAAATCAGACGATGAGGAGGAGGACATTATTAAAGTGACAGCCGAGAAGAAGGCCGAGATTGAAAAATACATTCTAGAGGAGTTCATTACGAAGAAGAAGAAAATCAGTTTGGTGATAATCGAGAAATTGGTTATGACATATTCGGTGCCCCAATTTGTAGTGATGCAGATAATAGAAGACATTATTAGCCGGGAAAATATGCCCAGGAGCGCGGTCTTCGATTTTGTGGATGAAGAATCATCCGAAGTAGAATTAAAAACAGAAATAACATCGCAACAAAGAGCGGACATCGAGAAGTACATAACTGAAGAATTCATCGCGAAAAAGAAGAAGATCACACCAGAACTGCTAGAAGAAATGATCATTCTGAAAGGCGTGCCGCGAAACATCTTCATTACGATCATCGAAGAGATCATTGTGAAGAAGCAGATACCTAAAAATACAGTGATCGAAGGTGACCTGGAGAAATCCAGAGAAAAGAGTCCTGATAAACAAGCAACGTCTACCTTGCCGACCAGCACAGACTTAGGAAGAAGTAGTATTACTCAAGAGTACCTTCATGGTCATGAAAAGCCAAGTGATTCTAGAAAGAGTGAAAGTCCGCATGGCAAGGTATCTCCCGTAGGCAGCGATCGATACGATCGAGATGCGAGAGCACTCTCTGCTAGTCCTAGTTTCAGTCCAGAACCTATACCTTCTGATAAATCAACTCAAGATAGTCCGGCTCGGTCGGAACCACACATAGACGATGAAATTCTGATATCGGAAGAGAAGCGAATGGAAATTGAGAAATTCTTGGAAGAAGAATACATAAAGAAAGGAAAGAAGATCACGGAAGTGATACTCGAGGAGATAATTATCAAAACTTCTTTGCCCAGATACATCATATTAGAAATTGTGGAAGAAATTATATTGAAGAAGAAAATTCCGAGAGAAACTGTGATTGATGTGGAAATTTATCAAGAAGATGAACCGGAAGAGGATTATGAAAAGGCGGCATATCATTACGATAGAACAACGGAGGTAGGTTATGAACTGCCACACGATGTCAGGAAGTCTTCGGTTGAATATGGAATGGAGATGTATCCGAAATCGGATGAGCAACAGTTGGATAAATCTGTTACTGATTATCCGGATTATGAGAGCCAATTTCACAAAGCCTTTGTTGGCGGTATGACGGAGATGCGGACGACTCATATAACTACACTCTCCGGAAAATCAACGCCAGAATTCGCTACGCACGATGTGCCTTCTGGATTTAGATCAGAGCCCGCTGACAAAGCATCCGATAAATTACCGGAACGTACTTTAACCACGACTCATATAACAACGACAGACGTGAGAGATTTAGAGAGTATGCAACCCGTGCAAACTGTCACGATATTGAGAGAAAGCAAAATTGCGGAACCTCATTTGCCGGCAGAAAGTCTAGGAAAGGACGATAAGACAACAGCAGTTGCCGAAGAGGACAAACGTGAGACTGAACATGATAAACCAGCTATCAGTAAGGAAGAATCGGAAGCGGTAGATACTAAACAATCAAGTACCAAGCAGGACGAACCTGAAGCGATTACCAATATCATTAAGCGGCAGAACGTGGAACATGATGAGCCGGAAGTGGTAACTAACGTCGTCAAACGCGAGATCATCGAACAGGGTGAGCCTGAAGTTATCACGAAAGTAATCAGACGTGAAGTTGTTCTTCCTGAAGAAGAAACGAGCGATTCTAAAGAAGACTCTGGTGAATACGTGAAAACAATTACAACGAGAACAACAAGAACAATTGTAACGGAGGAATTACCGGATGTTGAATTATCGCAGACCGATCCTTCCAAAATTTACAAAGATCCCACCTCAAGTGCGACCTACAGAATTGTGAGTGGAGACAGTGCACCCGATGCAGCCAGCGCTGATGTGAAGCGGATAGTGACAACAGTAACCACGATCACCGGACCAGACGGTAAGGTAACCACGAAGAAAGACGTGAAGGAGAGCACCGACACTGTGGAAAGCGAGGAACTGCTGGAAAAATTGATCGATTCTGACAAGGTCACAACAGAGACCACTAAGTCCGCGGAGAAGATCATCAAGGAGACAGTCACGTCCGTGACATCTGGCACTTCGTCGCCCGACATGAAAGCTTTCTATGATTCTGGCAAATCGACTCCCGATTTCAAGCAAGAAGATAAAATGGAGACTACGTCGAAAGAACATTTAGGTGCGGATAAGTTCGAACACTCGATATCTCCCATGGTGCGAGATCTGATGTCCGACGACAAGAGCTACTCGGGCAAGTCCTCGCCGGATATATCGTTGCCCAAGGATATTGTTTTCAGTGGCTCAACCGGCAAGTCCACCCCGGAGATTCCCATGTCGCCGTTGATCAGAGACGGTGCCGTGGTCCAGCCTCACGTGTCGGGAAGATCAACACCCGATAGGCGATCTGATGGTCGATCTTCAGGCACACCGGAAGGATTTCGATCGGGCGAGATGATTCGGACTATTATCACTACCACGAAAACGATATCTGACGAGGGTGAGATTGTGACAACCACCAGTGAGGTCACGGAGACGACGAACGAGAAAGGCGAAACCATCGTGCTGGCGGAAAAGACCGATGTGAAGGTAGACGAACGTTTGCCGAGCAAGGACGCCGCAGAGAGCGCGATCAGCAGCATCATCGGCAGCATCAAATCTTCGGAGCTGCAACGTAGCGATAGTCCAAGGTCTGATGATGGGACCAGCGAGAAAGATCGCGACTTGACTAGTTCAGCGAGTGAGCAAAGCAGCGTGCGAAGCAAGCCTGCTACTCATGCGTGGGGCAGCGAGGAGCGACACACTTATTCCGATGACGAGCAACCTAGTTCGCCTCTGTCATCAACTTCGCAACTAGGATATTCGCCGCAAGCGACCCGACGTTTCGAGTCCGACAAGGAGGACGAACAAAAGCAGGTCGAGTTCTCGACGGCTGCGATGAGCAGCAGCTTCTATGGTGAGTTACCGGCGGTACCACCACAGATCTCCGCCATGAAGACGTTCCATGGTGAGACCGGTATGCAGAAGAGCAGCGATCCCATTCCTATTCACAGCCGATTCATGGTCGAAAAGGAGTTCGCCGGCGGTTACGGTGAAAAACCAGACGCGAAGAAGTACATCGACGAAGCCGATCTCGATTTTGACAAGGCTCTGATGGATAAAGAGATGAAAGAGACAAGTGGTGCTTTTAGCAGCGGCATCTCGCCCAGGTATACAAATGGTAGTCTCCGACATGAAACGGACGACGCGAAAGATCATCCATCGTCTTCTTTCCGGGATGACTCTAAGGACGAGTCAAAAGGTGACTCGAAAAAAGATCCCTTGGAGGGATGGGGACCTCCACTCGAATTGCCATCTCCTAAACCTCCCAGAAAGTTCAATCTGAAGAATCCTGCTCAACCGTCGTGCTCAAGCGAGAGCACCCCTGATACCTTAAACTTCGACGTTTTGAAAGATTGGGGTGAACCTCTTAGATTACCCTCTCCTGCGCCCGTGACTAATGAAGTTTCAAATAAGGGAGCACCTAGCACACCCAAAAAAGAACGGAAGCAAACAAAGAAGGTTCAATCGGAAAACATAAAGAATAAGAAACGCTCGGAAAGTCCTGGAAAGAACGAAAAGAAGATGAAAGATTCGAAGAATAAGGTCCAGCCGGTCTACATGGACTTGGCGTATGTGCCGCATCACGGAAATTCGTATTACACCTCGTTGGAATTCTTCAAAAGAGTGCGAGCGAGATATTACGTATTTAGCGGCACCGAGCCTAGCCGAGAAGTGTACGACGCTCTTTTAGAAGCTAAAAAGACTTGGGAAGACAAGGATCTCGGTGAGTACATTGATAGTTAATTGACTTGTACAATAATATTGTGAGATATTTAAAATAATTATAATTATAATTATAATTCTCTTTCACAGGCTTTTAACATTATTTTGTATGACAATATAACATAGACTGCAAATAATG
The DNA here is from genome assembly GCF_003672135.1 of Ooceraea biroi. Classification (NCBI taxonomy): domain Eukaryota; kingdom Metazoa; phylum Arthropoda; class Insecta; order Hymenoptera; family Formicidae; genus Ooceraea; species Ooceraea biroi. The sequence goes on from NC_039510.1 coordinate 12,307,373, forward strand.
TTTTAAGGCAGAATGAGATCATTGTAGAGAAGTAGAGAGTTTTGAATATACTCTATAGTCTAATATACGTTCTGTATTTTCATTTCCAGAGGTAACCATGATTCCGACTTATGATACTGACACCCTGGGTTACTGGGTCGCCGACAACGAGGAGGCTCTCGCGGCAAACCACATAGACTTGTCACCATCCGCGTCCCGGTGCACTATCAATCTCCAGGATCACGAGACTAGTTGCAGTGCCTACAGGCTCGAGTTCTAGGGATTGGCAGCCTGCTCAGCCGTAATAGTCGAGTTCTGAGCGGCGTCCGGAACGCGTCATCATTCCGCTTTTGGACCCATTCCTACCAAAAAAGAAAGAAAAAAAGAAAGGTTGAGCGCCGGTCGACCTACCGTCCCGTCAGGTGACCCCTGACCCCCTTCTAGGAGACCTGAAGACAAACGGCATTTCAAATTTTCGAGATCCCCTCGCGGTCGTAGCTCCGCGGCCTAGCAAGATCGTAGAATATCCGTATTGAACAATGTAGAGGTTGTCCCGAAGAAGAAAGACCGACTTTCGAAATCGCGCTGGTCTCGCTAATCGAGACTATATATATTATCTAAGTTAAGATGCGTTTCCTCCGTATTCTTTTGAGAGGAGATGGTGCGGGCGACGAGGGGAGACCGTAGGAATATTTCCTTGCACGGATACAAGGTATAATAAATTAATTACGTTTAAGGAACCGATTACCGATAGGGAAAGAGAATACCACATTCGATTAAGGAATCGATCAGATGTCTTTGTTCTGACAGATATTTGTATTTCTACACTTCGCACCGTTCGCAGCATCGATATACCGCCTATCAATCAATATATCTTTATTCAATATGTACCTTTATCAAACACTGCTCAAGTCGAGGACGACCGAGAAAGCTCATTGCTCTCACGTAGGTTTCGCGCAGAAGGGAAAGAAACAAGGGATGACGCGATGTTGAGCGTGGCTACGATGGTTCGCGAATCGACAGTCCTTAAGTGCCGCGGCATGGGACAATCTGTACGTTAGTTACCTAATAAATTCACTTAGGATATTCTAGTTCCCGACCCGTATTCAGCGAATTGAGCGATCACAGAGTCATTCCTGATGCGAGACCTCCTCGCCCCACCCTCTCCTCTATCAGCAGATTAAAGTAAAACTTTTAATATCTCTGACACAGCTGCCGCTTCAAGAGCACCGCGTAGTATTCAGTGTATCAGTTAAAAAAGACAAAAAAACCATGGAAAGAGGAAAGAGAAAGGTATCACAAAATCAACTTATCCGGAGAAATATATATCGTGAATACGCGTGCATATATATATATATATATATGTGTGTGTGTGTGTGTGTGTGTGTGTTGGGACGAGAAGATCCGTCGATTGATTGATTGATCGTCGTCCTTAACGGGACACGCGACAGACTCGAGCAGAAACGATCCACATTATCTTTGAACATTATCCTTCGTTGTTTATTAACGCTCCCCTTTCTCGTCGTAAATGTCTATTCGTGCGTAGGTAAAACGGTTAAATTCCATCGGGAAGTACTAGGATAGGAATTATCTGTGTCGTATTTCTATATCGTAGAGAATAGAGATTATGAGAATGCGTGGTGGTCACGAGAGCTTGAAAACGAGAGGAGATTTCGTCGCTCCGTCGTCTCGAGATCAATGTGGACGACGTGCAGCCGTATTAACCAAGGGGTCCGACGAGGGTGGTTCTGAAAAAGGACATTAGAAGAGCGTTCCGTTGCCGTGAAGGAAGTGTAAGGCGATGATGATACATCTCAAAATGTCCATCCAACGGATGAACAGTCCGTCTTCGATCATTTCTAAAGCGCGGAGAGCTTTGTTCTCTGAGGCTGCGACGTGGACGGAACTTGGGAAAACAGTGGTCGCGGTTCCGAGAGCCCTCGTAGACACAGATTGATCTTTGTGCAAAACTTCCTAGGAAACTATAACGTCGTTCTCGTGAGAGAAAGATGATCTCCACATGACCGCATCGTACCGCCATAACCGTTTGTCAGAGAAAGTTGAAAATCTTTTCAGTGACCGAATCACTGTAATACTGCACAAACAAATTTGCAGCTCATCCATGTAGAAGATGTACAGAAGTCTCTTCAAAATACAGTTCCAGTAACGACTGAAGATTCCTGAAATGAAGTATCAAGAAGGATAATCTAGCGAAGAAAGTTTTCTAAAAGAAGAATGATGGTGACAAAAGGGATTGACAGGCACTATAAGGAAAGTAAACAGATAGATCAAGTCACGACGTGCGGATCAGTGAACGGATTAATGCTGAATATCCGCTGCAGTGAAGAAATCATCACGTTATCATCTTCATAATGACAGATTCTGAGACATCGGATGAACGAAGGGCCGAGGATTGCTTTAATCGACCACAGTTTTCTGAGACGTCGACAACGTCCGCCTCAGAGAAGATTGATCGCTGCCTTTTGAACAGAGATATCCGCTTCCAGACAGAATTCGCAATTTGTCGCTGGCGATCTCTTGAAGTCGGCATGGCATCGCGCGAGTTTAACCTGGCAGATCGATTAAAGTCGATAAATCTTTTTGTACTTAACTTTCTCTTAGCTAGAGCGTTTTAGGGTCAAAGCTGGGCGAACCAACGAGACAATGATGATTGGTGATGAGTACGATGGCAGAGACGACGATAGCGACTGACAACGTGAAGGAAGAACATCGCGCTTATATTTCGAGATCCTCACTACATGGGATTTTACATGATCATTTTCAGCAAACGTATGATAGGCCTCCCATCCATTTTTATCCCATGGCGAGAGCGCGAGAAGCGTCTGCTGTGATTTCCTGATGCAGGGACACGAGTTTACGAGTGAGTTTTCGTGTAAATGTCGATGATAGGGCATTCAGTCACCCAAACAGCACAAAAGTTTATGACATATACTTAAAATACGAGACATGTAATTTTGGGAAGCTATAAAATCTTTCGGACGTTTCCGATTTTCAAACATTTGTGCTGTCTGAGTGCTCTGTCACTTCTCTGTCGAGAGATTGAAGAAGATACCAGGTCGTACCAAATATCTCGATTCTAAACGTTCGTGTAGCTGTACCTTAAGAAGTCCACCTAGTACCGATCTTACATGCGTACCCCTAGAGCGCAATTGTCACGCCCCAACATCGTGTCAAATTGATGTGTCGCCTTTAAATTCGAATCGAAATCAAAACGTGTGTCGATTTAGGCCCAATGCGGGCTTTAAACAACCGCAGCTGCGATTTAACTACGTATCGAAGAGAACAGAGGAGATTGTCATTTAAAATTATGAGAAACATGTGGTCAAAGAATGGATACAAGAAATAAGAGGTAAAAAGAGAAAGAGAGAAAGAGAGACAAGTGCGATTAAGCGCGATACCGAACTGTAACTTATAGAGGACACCTTTATTCATTATTCTCGCGAGATCCATGGATGAAAGTAATATTTATCGCAGTTGTATTCAAATTTTGTTCGTACGTTCTAAAAATGAGATTGTTCACGAATAAATCTTGCTAAATCTAAAGACTACCTGAACATAAATGCCGAGAGACTTCCAAGTGATCTGGACGCCGACGTAAGATCAGGATATTTTCGTGACGTCTTTCGCGTGTCGTGTCATTCGATTGATTGATCATGATGACTACGAATGGATCTCGCCGAATGAAAATCGGAAAAAGCTCTCCTCTATATGAGACACATTCGTGCCTACACGAAAACGATGGTGCTTGATTAGTGACCGATCGTTAATGATGACGTCTGCAGATGAGCGATCAGGAGAGGCGGTGATGAAAATGATTTGTCTTGCTACAATTGACATGCGATAGCGCGGCCTTTGCGGGTCCGGTTTCTATAGATTAGTGCGTAAGTTTTTTACCGCCCGTTTAAATAACGCATGATTTTGTTTCAACCGCGGGATTCACTATCCCTGTACACGTGCACGCACGTACACACGTACACGCATCTACGTACACGTTCACCTATTCATTCATCATTGTCGTTTGATTATTTATTATCCATTCTTTATTCATTATGTCGTATTCACTAGACGCAGAAGCGCATTCACTCGATGAGAATTGGTTGTCAAAGAAATCTACAAGAGGGTGATTACGTTGCTTTATTTTCGGCGGAGTCCAAGATTGCGCGATTGCAAGATTTCGTTTCGCCGATCGGCGAAAGAATAGAGGAGCAAATGAGAAAATTTTATAATAGGAAAAACGTGCAAATGAGAAGACGCAAGTGACATCGAGCAAGAGAAAGACGCGAACGATCGATTGTTATAAATACGATTAACACATACTGAATTATTTTTAACAAAATATTGTGCTTGTTATCATTGCGATTATTATATTGTGCTATTACTATTACTATTATTGCGAATATCATTAATATTATTATATATTACTATTACGTTCGCGAGAGCGGGTCATTATCATCATCATCATCATCATCGTTCTTCTCTTTCTATTGTGCGAATAGCTGCAGAAATTTTTATAATGCTTATCCATACCTTGATACATATAATAGCGGATTGCAGATATGCAGAGGAAATCAGAAAAAAAGTGAGAAAAGGAGACGGAAGAAAAGAGAGAGAGAAAAAGAGATGATGACGATGAAATATGTACCTATGTATTTATGTATTATTTATTGACAAGTAATATAATGACCAGTTATCTAGGTAGGATGTTAAAATTATGAAATTCAATTTAATGAAAACAAAATAAATTAATAAACTATTAAATAAAGTTATTGTCGATCGAAGATGATGCGCGCAGGATAGATTAAATAAACGATCTATTGGAATAATTTAAATAAAAAGTATAAAATATAACAAAAAAAAGAACAAATAAGAGATTAGGAACGAGCTTTCACTGAAACAGATAGCGGAAAATATGAGGAGGAGATAAAAAAAATATATATACAGGGTGTCTGACATAAAGCGAAAAACCTTCCGCCCACAGGTAGATCTCGTCAAACTGAATTAAAAAGTCCTGTACCATTTTGCAAACAACCACGTAAAATTTCGAGTAATTAAGTAAAGAAAGTTCGCTAATTCAGCGGACGCGACAGCAGCGAGTATCGGATTACAGCGGCAGGCGAGACGACGCGTGGACAATAATTTCTCAGCGTCTCATTCATGTGCTCGTGTTGCCGAGAAAGTGTTGTCCGCGCGTCGTCTCGCCTACCGCTGTAATCCGATACTCGCTGTCGCGCCCAACAACAAAAAGAAATACGTGACAACACTTTCTCGGCAACACGAGCACATGAATGAGACGCTGAGAAATTATTGTCCACGCGTCGTCTCGCCTGCCGCTGTAATCCGATACTCGCTGCTGTCGCGTCCGCTGAATTAGCGAACTTTCTTTACTTAATTACTCGAAATTTTACGTGGTTGTTTGCAAAATGGTACAGGACTTTTTAATTCAGTTTGACGAGATCTACTTGTGGGCGAGAGGTTTTTCGCCCTATGTCAGACACTCTGTATATATATATTATATATATATAGATATCTATAATATATGAACGAAGTACGTAAGAAAGGAAGTATAAAAGAGCGTGAGAAAGGAAGAGAGACAGAGAGAAAGATACAAAAGAGAGAGCGGGAGAGAAAGAGAGATGTGAGAAATATGAGTCTCAACACCTGTACGAACCCCCGAATTGCGGTGCTCGACGGGTGTAAGAACGGTGATACTTTGCTGATTTCTCCGACGAAGAACAATCAAGATACTATCAATTAGAAAATGCTATTCGCTAAAGAAGGAATTATCGTAACAGGTAATGGAGGAAAGCGACGGTCCTTACTCTCGTTTTTCTCTTTTTTACGTTTCCCCGATCATTTTTCGACGAGCCCGAATCGGGTGGTCGGAATTAAGCAAAATCAAAAAGGGACGCTTCGCCTCCGCCGCGCAATTTTTCCCACACGTGACACTCGCTAGGCATTCTAGTCAGAAATCTCGATTCTTATTGTTAGCGTAAAAAGGAAGAGGATCATCTAGTCACATTCGGTCGGGAGTTTCATTGTCGCGCAACGAAAGTAACGCAAGACTGCGCGTTTCCCGAACAACCCCGGGGATCGACGAAACTTCAGAAAAAACGTCCAGAGAAAGGCAAATCAGGCTCAGAATGTGTTTTGAACGTCGTTCGGGTGTTATCCTGAAATCTCGGTGTCGTTCCTTCACGAATACACGATCGCGGTTCTCACCCGTCGCAGCGCATCGACGCATCGCGTTTTTCGAATAACGAATTAAATGAAAAACTTACTGTGCAGTGTTCATGGTGCTATGATTATTATTATTATAGAAATAACAATGTTATGCTACATGATAAAAATGATAATATAATAAATATACAGTATACCTTAGAATTTTCGCCTGTGTGCTTCACGCGGTTTGATTTTTTTCTCCTCGCCGGTCGTCCGTTGGTCAGCTGTCTCTCCGGAGATGTTTTGCACAAGAATCGAGACCGATGGTGATCCCGATGCTTCCTTGGATTGCGATGTTATTCACGCGCGAGAATGATCTCGATCTTTACTCACGATGATTGACGTAAGATGCATTTTTTCGCAACTAGCCGGAAACTGGAAGCGCGGGAGATCATACTTGTTTCGATCTGTACTTTTGCATGCTTACTTGTTTTGTTTTACATATTATGTAAGTTTGTAATGAAAAAAAAAAAGAATAAATAGCCCGTGCGCCCTGCAAGACTTCATTCATGTGCATTCTCAATCGATCGCATTCGCTTCGGTTCACTTTTATTTATAATAAAATCTCTCGATCTCGCACTGTGGTGGATTACCACTGAGAGGTGAAGCCATTCTCACATTATGTTAGGTAAAATAAATACTTATAATTGCCAAAATTAAATCTACATATAATTATTGTGCTTTTAATGTATATTAGCATGTATTGATGGTACGCACCGATCGTGGTATGATATTATCAGTATTGTATACATGAAACGTAGTAACGTTGTACATGTTATTCTTAATATAATTAAAGTTTCTTTGTATATTCATCGACTGGCACCCTTGACTGATGCATGTGTAAATATCATATGATTCTATATATTCATGATATTGAGTATTTATCACTGCTTAACTATCTTGCTGCACTTTAAAATTTCTATCTATTAAATACTTAATTATTGTAATCAAAATATCTGGATATATGTGTTCACATTAAATATTAAATAACACATTTGCACATGCAAAGTTCTTACGACTTTGAAAAATATTTTTTAAATATATAAAAAATATGTCATAAAATATTTCTTATTGTACAACAATTTTCATACTTTTAAATTTCATCGAAGAATGCAGGAATTGAACATGAAATCGTCGTGTGCGTTAATAAAAATTCCTAGCTGGATAAAAATCTGGCATCCGTCTGGCGCTGATGAATCAAACACGCAATATTGTTCATGTAACTTGCTGTGAACAATCCGCAATCATTATAGCGTGCAAGCGTATTTCGTTGTGATGAATTCGAAATTCTTTGGCATCTTCATCGTACCGTATCATGTAAAATGATATGACGATCCAATGTTCTTCAAAATCTCGTGTTATCCGGCATCTTGACGAAGTACGCTACCTTGTCCTCCGCCACTCTATAATTGTGGATCCATCGCGAGCCCTTTCTCAGACTACCGTCGATACCATCCCGCCAGACTCCAGCCGGTAGGTAAACCTCCCTCTGTCTGCTGCCTGAATAAAGCACCGGTGCTACAATCAGCTCTTCTCCCACAGAGAACTCATCAACCACTACGTGACAGGCCGGATCGTTTGGATCCAGCATCCAGAGAGGTCTGATGATGGGAAGCCCGGTGTCCAAGGTTTCGTTCGCGTATTTCTTCAGCAACGGCGTCACCGTCTTCTGTCGCAGAGTGGTCAGCCTCTTGGCGATCTCCAGGACTGACTCGTCCGAGTATTTGCTGGGTAAATGGGTAAACCGGATCACCGGCAAGAAGGTGGACAGCTGCAACCATCTTATATAGAGTTCTTTATCCGGTAGATTTACCTCGAAGTCATTATCGGGATTGTTGTCTGACATAGGCAGGGCCACGTCACCGCCCACGGCTCCTGGCATGATAAACGGATAGCCGATCATGCCATAGCTAAGAACGGTGGGAATGACAGTTTTGATAGCCTTCCAAGATGACGGAAAGGTAGGTAAAGATACGAAAACAGGAGCTCGCGGCCTGGAAATGGCACTAGATACGCCGATCACGGGAATCGTGCTTAATATCGAGCGAGTGAAGATAGTCTTGTAGTGATCGGGATTAGTTAGTGGCTGCTCGCATTTATAGTAATGCGGCATGTCCTGAGCAGTGCCTAAGTCGAGGTAGAACGAGTCCACGTGGTACTTCGTGATCAAGCTCTCGAGTTTCGTTTGTAACCAGGGTAGGGTCTTGTTGTTGGTGATATCGAGCACGCCCGCGCTGTTACTTTGCTTGTATCTGGAATGATAATAAATTCTTTTAAATCTTGAGCGAGAGATAGTTTCTAATTATAACATGTACATGTAAAATATAAAATATTGATAATATATTCATAAAGGTACAATAACTTTTACACATATTTAGTTATTTTGTTAATTACCTCGTCAACGCTGGAATTCTAGGATCGCTTCCTCTCTCGGAGATCAGTAGTCTGTTAGCGACAGCATCCTTAAAGTTCATGGATTCCGTGGAAATGAAGGGTTGAATGCTGAAGACTATCCTAAAACCTCTGCGATGAATAATATTGATAGTTTCCTCCATGGAAGGAAATCGCTCTTCGTCCAACACAAAATCACCTGGACTGGGCTGCCATTCCTCACTCAGCAGAACATGTCCTTGTCGAAGGAATCCCAGCGCTATCACGTCCTCAGTGTAATTATAAATCGCCGCCTCGTTGATTGGCGAAATTTGCCAGACTGGCTCGGACAGCAGAGAATGCACAGCGTGTAGCTCATCGGGCTTTAAACCATCCCAGAGAGATTTTTCGGCCATGGAGGAATGCAGACTCTTCATGTTGTCAGTAGCGCAGATAGTGTAATTGAGCTGAGGTAGCGGTGTTAGGTGATTGATGTAGGCAAAAGCATCATGTTTGGCCTGGAGACAGAAGTCGTTGGTCCGATTGGCGTTGATGGAAACGTACAGTGGTGTTTCAGAGTCTACGAGGATCGTGGCACCCTTTGAATTGAGAAAGTATCTCTTCAGCACGTTGCCGAAAGGATGTTTCCTCACGTCGCCCGTGATGAAGGGACTTAGTTCCAGGCGACCACGTTCCAGAGGATACGCCATGTTCTGGATTTGACCAGCGCCATACCAATGTCCTCTCTTTGACGACCAATCGAAGCAATCCTTTGGATTGTAATAAGGACTCAGACTTTGCCAGGTAATGTGATAACAGTGCATATCCTCCTGTTTCGTGTGAGCCAGGTAGAGTCGCGTCTGTTGCAGCCACTCGAGGCAGACCGAGTCCTGTTTCTGATGATGGGGTAAGCAAGGATACACTCCCGTGTCCGGTGGGATACCTTCACCAAATCGAGCGGCGATTATCTCCGCGCCAGTGTTGCTGTACACTCTCATCACTCTTTCGTTCTTATTGAGTCTGGAAAGATAATTGACGGGCTGAATGACCGTTGTAACTTATTAAGTAAAAATAAATTTATATAATTAATAATCTAAGAGACAGGAAATTATTAGATGTGTTTGTAGAGTGCACTTATGCTGATGAATGAAAATTTAGTGCTCGAAAACATTCGAGCTGGTATCGGATAATTGATGTCGAGAGAGAGTGAGTTTCGTCCCACGATTCTAAGATAATGCAGTCCTTAAAATATTAAGCGTGCGCGTTGGGTCAACAATTGCATACGCATTTTGAGACTGGCACGAGATCAGCGCAATAAACGAGCCTAATGTATTCCATTAGGTGCTTCCTGGCAGAGAGGCAAATGACCGAAAGTTATTTCACAGTAGGCAAACGATGTTGAAGTAATGCCGTCAACTATCAAAAATATTACTGTGATTCGATAATCGGTGGTACGTTTAAGTGTTCTTGAACGATGCACTGAATAACTATTATAAATGTATCATAATGTTAAAATGAAGAAATCTTATCTAATATAAACTTACCTGAACTTCTCAAAATAAGCTCGTTGTAAAACATGTTGTGTATAATAAATGTGTGCGAATCCCACGAGAAAGACAACGCAGAGGAAAAGGATACCAACGAATGCTCTAAGCCTATAGAAAAATATTTTAAACTTATTAAATGCTATTGAGCAGTTTTCATAAAAAGAAAAGATACGAGAAACTCTTCCACATAATTTCTGCAGAAATTTATATACCTTTTTTATTTCTTAATTATTGTTCCTCTAAAAAAGATTTTTATTTAATTAATTCTTTTACTCTCTTTACCTGTAATCGGCATTCTGTCGTCTTGTGTTACTTCGTAACGCTTGCGGCAATGATAGCTGCAATTTTTCTTTCAGGAGGCTACTGATGCTGTTCACGCTGGTTATCGTGGAATTTGCACTTTGCACACCCGAAAGTTCCGTGGTGTCGTTTCTCATTTTTTCGTTGATCGATGGTGACATCGCTCTGCCTTTTCTTCGTGGTGGAGCTTGCAGAGGCACCCTGAAAAAGATTTTTGAAATTACCGTTAGTATATAATATAATTAAGTGCAGAAAATGATAGAGCGATTATTAATTCCTGTTTCAAATTTTCACCAAGGGATACCACCATATGTGATTGTACCTTTGTAATGATACGGCGCTACCGACATCGTATCTGGGAATCATCTTACTATTTAATAAATCAAGAAATCAATCTAATCGATTTTTTATTCGTTTTCTGATCTTGAAACTATAATGTTATTTGATACAGGCATGTACAAGCACAAGTACATTTTAGAGATGCCAGAGATTATTCAGTAGGAATAACACAATATGAGGTAAAAATTGGAAAAATTGAAAAAATTGTATGTAAAATGGAAAAAAGCGAAGAAGCTGTAATTGTGACCGAGCAACGACTGTTGGCCGAAAGGAACAGTCTTGTAGAGGCTATCTTTTATAGCGCGATAACCCTACAGTGATATAAAAGGTCGCATTCCACGAAGATGACTATGAACATGGTCAGATAGGTACGGCTCACTCATTTGCTCAGTTGAAATATGAAAAGTGAAGACGATAAACAGTGTTTCGTGCGTGCATCGAGTTTTGATATTACAATAAAAATTATGCATTTTCAGTGCATATTGTCGAAAGGAGAGCAGGGTCCTGATACTTTCGTCCTTCGCGATTAGCTTCATGGAGTGTTTTCCGACTTCCAAACTCGATGACACTGACATGTATGGATTTATTATGCAGTTGGAGCGGGCTGTTACAGGTGCGAACCGGATCGATATTGGAATGTCAAATAGCACGCATGTAAAGCGTCATATATGCTATGCTATTACCATTTTTTGAACAAAGACAGGTGACTTAAGTTTATGAAAAATGAAGAATATACGTTTCATATAAATTATATTAAAGACGAAAACATTTATCAAGATTGGGACAAATTGGATAAAATTAACTTTTATTGCGAATGAAAACTCTGGCACTGAAATTTATGAGTTCTGTGAACGACGTGTGCAAACATAAATTATTCCAGAATCACAGATTTACATTATGAATTGCTTAATCAATCTGAGGCAGATCTTCTTTAGCTTTACTTGATTATTAAACTTTGACACTCACTTGGCCATCTCCTCATCATTTGCTTCCTCTTCCGTCTCGGATCCCAGAGGACTTCCATTCGGTGTCGAGCCGCTGTTACTGAAAGTCACGCTACTGCTCGACTCGCTTTCCGTTCTTGTGAATTTCGAGGCGGTTCCCTGCAACATTGCAATTTGCAATTTGAATAAAAAGAAGCGCGCTAACACCTGTACAATGATATAAACGCGTAAATCGATTAATGTCATAAATCATTTTTGTTGATCAAATAGCAAGATGTACTCGCATTCTATCCATATCAGTCATTAACGCATGAATATTTGTCTTGATTCTCTTATATATATCTGTATATGCACACACACACACACACATATACATATATGATATATTTATGTTAATTTTTAATATCATACGATCCGCGAAGAAATAAAAGAAAAGGATATTAATATAAAACTGAATATTCGTGTTCGTGTGAGTAACCATGTAATGCAGATTGATGGATGGCCAAATGCGAAACATCGTTAAGCTATGCTTACGCTTAAATTAGAAGCATCTTATCAACAGTCTTTATTGCACGCTATAAATCAAGTAATAGTAAATTTAGCAATCGTAATGCCTCTGAATGTTTCTCTCTTGAAAGCAAGACGTCATTGGAACGTTAAACATTCCTCGACCTTCGTTCTAAGATCGTCAGCATTACGCTAATCGCACTGTACAACAATACTGCAGTGATGTATAATAAATGCATGTTGCACGTATATAATCGACCTATAGTATTATCGATAAATCTTGATCTTGATTTAGATGATTTCAATCTTGATTGATGCGGTGCTCACCATCGCGTAGTTGTCGATCTTCATTTACGAAACTTACATTTCCTACTAAATATTCAACAGAAACAAAAACGCCCGGAAACTTTTACACGATTGTTGTTGCACGAGCGCGAGAGAGATGTCTCTTTCATTCGCACATGTAATATCTTGTGCATTTAAAATGGACCAGACAGACTTCGCAGGAAGAATGTGACGAGAAGAAATGCAGGAAACTATAAAGGACGCGGTTAAAAAGAGCGGATTTATAATGAGTTTGGCACAATGCACGTCGCTCGCGAGATTCGCGACACAATGGTACCGCTCCTACCGAGCATTCTACAGAAACTGCTCATTTCTTGTGAGAAGAATAGGCGGAACGCCGCACTATCCATGTGCACACGGATAGTTAGCAAACGATAAACATTACGTAACACAGCGCTGCCGAGACGTATCATTTTTTTAAACCGGTATGGAGATAAATGGTCTAATGCGATTGACAGATCGCTGTTCATCCAGCTCGTAGACAGTGTGAAGTCATAAAACGACTTTTATAATATTATTATTATATAATAATATATAATAAACGACTTTTTATTAATATGATATTTCTACAGAGATAATTTGTTGCAATATATTCATTTCAAATCATTTGAATTCTCGAAATATATGCATAATAATATGCAGAGAATGTATTATCGATATACATATATCAGGACGTCGTACCGCAAGCTATCTTTAACGCACCTCTTGAATGACATCTAGTTTAGATCTGCCAACACTGACCAAGGCTTTCTCCAAGGAATATGTAGAACTATATTTGTGATCGATATTTTTATTGTTAATAGGCTGTAGTTCATAGGTTATTTGTCCCTCTTCCTCCTCCTTCTCCTCCTTTTTATCAAATAATTTCTCCATGCAACGTGAGATGCACTACACTGCGCTGAGATAAACGTGAAACTCACAGGAACGGCTTTGCCTGCTTAACAGCTTTGCGATGTAATGAAAGTTGATCACTATTAAATGCGATCGCTTTCGAAGAAATATATCGGAAAGTAACCGAAATCGCGAATTGTTTCTTCGGTATATAAATGTGCATACGTATACGTTCACAGAGGCGAGCTTCGCCTTCCTCGATGCGTTTCGAACTTCTTTAATAAGTACACGATGTCGCAATATAATGCAAGATTATTCTCGTCATTAGGGAGACTGCCAGTGATTATTCAGTGAGTGAGAAATACGTTCAATGTTATTGTTTGATTTTCGGAACTATGTACTCTGGAGGAATATATGTATGCGTGTATATATGTATTATACGAGCCATAGCCACAGCTACCCCTTCTTCATTCGATAGTCGGAGAATATTTCCGTCGTCTTGCGTGCGTCATTGCTTCTATATTTTACACGCGCTAATTTTTATGCTTGCACAGAGAGTGCGTTGTCGCAAAATCATCGACGTGGACTTCAACAGTTTCTCGAATTTTTCAGTCACTTATTATTTGCGATGCGATAACAGTTGCGCTATTGATGAAATGTATATTTGTTAATACGAATTTAACTTACGTTTTGTCTGTCTATTCGAAGATCGTCCATCTCGTCGAGTTTGCTGGGCATAGAGATGCTGGTCTTCCTTATGTTCGTAACGCGCAATGGTGTCACTTCAGGCAACACTGTCTTCTTCTCGTCGGCGACTTCTCGATTATTCCCTCGTTTGGCAATGTTAATAATTGCATTGGCATTATCGTTCAATTTGTTCGAAATGCCTGGAAAATAATCAAACAGAATATATTAAGCGAGGAATTAATTTAATACTTCTAATCAATTATAATTTCGCTTTAAATTAAAATATTTTCTTGCCATTTAGCGGGTTTTGAAGTGTCGACCTTAAAGTTTAAAACGCGCTATATTACATATTGGGTTATAAGATATATTCGTTTCGTTTGTCAGGATATTTAGTATTTCTAATAACGAATATATGTTATACCCCATATTATTAAAAATGCTGAGAAAACGGGACGAATATATGTTACAAGCTAATAGTTTAGCGAAGCTGACATAATCTCACAAAAGATTATCGAACACGTTGGCATCCGACAAGCAGTATATCAGACACTATACATTCTTTATACTTTTTAATTGAAAAAAGTACTGCCAAGGCTACGAATATAATTTGCTCAGCTTTGAAGAAGATGCTGTAACGCATAAAACCTGTAAAAAGTGGTGGTAAAACTAAAAGTTTCGGAGTAGTGATTTCTGTCTTATCAGTGAAGTACATCCTGGTACGTCGAGAAAATTTGAAGACGCAGAGTTTGAGGAATTCTTGAATGAACATCCTGCTCAAGACTCAAGATAAGCTTGTGTTACAACTAGACGTAATCCGCAAATCAATTTCCGTTCGCTTAAATAACTTGCGAAAGATTCAAAAAGTAGGCCGATGGATTCTGCACACGTGCTCAGCAAGCCGGAGAGCAAGAAGAGAAAGTTTGACAGAAGATTCTTGCTAACAAGTTATAAAATGAAGGACTTTTTGTACAAAATTATTATTGGCGATGAAAAGTGGATTTCATACGATAACCTGAAAAGAAGAAAATTATAGCTTGACCTGGTTATACACACACACTTTAAAAGCGTGGAAGAGATTCGAAAATGCATCGACACCTTGATCAACTCAAAGCCGCCATAATTTTTTCGAAAGGAGATTTATCAGTTGACCGATTAATGGAAGCCCGATAAAAGAAAAATGTTTTGGAAAGTAATGGCGGATATTTCGAAGATTGATGTGTTTATTATCTTTTATAGATAAAGGCAATTTCTTCGAAAAAAATACCGAATTAATTTCCGCATCTAATAATTAAACAACACTAAAAATGGAAAAAAAACATGTAGAAAAAACTACATCTAATCTTGTATCTAATATTTTGTCATTTCATTTTGTACGACCAGTACAAGTCCGACAATTATATTGAATTATATTAGTATTATGAGCTGATTAATTATGTTGAAAGTTACGCATCAACATTGGCGCAATTTTTACGAGATTAATTTGCATAGTGCATAATAGCTACACTATTATCATTATACAAATGGTCGCACAGTAGAAAAATCAACGCAAGTGCTGTGTTTCTATATGCCAACTTATCGTAGAACAAACTTTCATGAGAAAACATCGCGATAATTGAAGCAAACGGTAATACGATTAGAAATCAAGATCACTGAAGTATTAGAGAGTAATCGCTATTATTTCTAAGTACGAAAATTGTATTATATATTGAATATTAAAAAAATTATTCAAAAATTTCATATTACATTTTCATATTTTTGCCACGACGATACTATAATAAAACAAATAAATATCAAGAATCTAATATCTAATCTAATATGCTTTTTTATAACCTTCGTATGACACAAACGAATAAGAAAAATTGATAAATTTCTTAATATTTGCTCTTTTCTTATATATAAACGGACACAATAGAAAAAATAATAAATCTTCCGAAAACCTCTTAATTTGTGTCGAATAAAAATGTGCGACTGTCCACAAGAGCGAGATGGCAAAGATGTTGGAAAGACCGGTCCACAAACGATAACTATTTTTTCGAAATGTCGTACACCGTATCGTCCTGGAAGAGATATCCTTCACCTCACAGCTGACAGCACCGATTACATCACAGTCGATTCCTCGCAATCTAGCAGCAGTGAAACGATATGCGACTCCGCAAAAATATCACCAGTGAGCACGGAATCTTCCAGCGGATCAAGTAGAACGGTACGAAAAACACCATCAAATATACATAAAATACGTTGGAGTGTAATAAATGTGCTGAATAAATGCAGTATAAATTTGTCTCTCCGACGGAACGTGAGTATCCTAGTGAAGCCGAGGGATTGAGTTCCCAATTGCCTACGGTTTGCATCGAAACCGAGAGGATCAAGAGGACCGTTGAGAAGCAATCGGACATCGAGTATACCTTGGCGATAATAAAGCCGGAAGCTGTGGTTTACAGGAAAGAGATCGAGCGCCGAATATACGTGGAGGGATTTCAGATCTGTCAGACACGTTGGCTTCAGCTTACGCCCGAACAGGTCTCGGAATTCTACAACGATCACTTTGGTGAACTGAGCTTCCCGCATCTGGTGGCGTACATGTCCTCTGGACCCATCATAGTGTTCGTATTGGCGAAAAAAGACGCCGTGAGAGAGTGGAAGAGGCTCATCGGACCAACCACAGTATATTACATATGTCTATATATATATATATATTTTATCGATTTCGAGATTGCTTTATCCGGCGTTATTTCAGGTGACGGAAGCACGTTTGTATTTTCCCGACAGCATCAGAGCCAGATATGGCCGCAGGGATGACAGTTCCAAGAATGCCGTCCATGGCAGCAGCAATTGCGAGCAAGCTGAGAAAGAGATTCATTTCTTCTTTCCTGAATGTAAAGAATCTTCCATCCCAGTGTGCTCTGGCACATGATCTCTTTACTATGCAGCGTCGTTGTCAGCCGCTAAATTGAATTTTTTTCTTCTTCAGTCATAGTTGAGCCCTTGTTAAGGGGTGAGACGGCTGAAGACTTTTTATGGGAGGTCATTAACCCGATCCTCGTCGAAGGCTTAACATTGGTAAAACGTTTTTCTTCGATAAGAAAACGAGGAATATTCAGTTATTTTTCTAGTAGTTACATGTATTTATTTTTATCTTTAAATTAATTCTGACGAGTTTTTCATTTTACAGTGTTGTAAAACTAGACCGGTCGATCCTGTATTGTGGTTAGCGCACTGGCTGATCCTGAACAACCCTAATAAGCCTAAACTACCGGAAGATCTCGCTTTAATTCCGACGTAGCTCTCTTTGAATCATGTCATGTATCGTCGATTTGTTCTACATAGAATCTATCTGCTACATCTTACCTACTGGATCTATTTCCTTCGATGTTTCTTGTTGACGACATGATGGCATCCTTTTAAGTCTCTTCTCCGTCGCGGTTTGTGGACTGTACCTCGAAACATCAAATGGAATGTTGCAAATTTCTGTTGTGTATAAAATAAAACTAGTGCTACTTTCTATTGCACATCTCTTTTTAACTTATAGATATAAAATTAAGCTACAAAATTATATAGAACAATATTTGCTATCTTTTCGCGATTCAATATTGATTCAATATTCACGATTCATTGAATATTCGATTCTGAACTCATTTCGATTTATCTGTTTGAGCTTTTTAGTTTAGAACTTAATTAGTTCTCAATGATGGTGCGACAGTAAAATGCACTATTTTCAGTGCGTTAAACAGTTGCAATTACCTGGATTTCACCAAGTCCTTGACGATGTCGACGACGGCTGGCTTCTCTCCAACTATCTGTGAATCACCATGTTCTCGTTCATCATTCGCATTCCTCTCATTCTCACCAACTTCCACATCGTCCGTTTCTCGCAAATTTTTTTTTTGCTTTTCTGCGGTCACTCCGTTCGCGCGATTCTGCTGCACGATTATAGGTCGTTCGGATCTCGGATTATTGTTCACGTTACGATTTTCCATCAACACTTGTGACACACCGTTGACACTTTGCCCGTTCTCACGTCGCACTCCATCCCGCTTCGATTCCGCTTTGTCAATCGCGAAACGCACTCGCGCCGAAGCTGTGTCATCCGCATCGAGATCGTCGCGGCTAATTTCCTGCGAGCCGCTGTTGATTACTCCATTGTCGACCTCGTCCGCCTCGACATCGTGCCTTGTCTCGTCTTTCCTTTGCTGGTTGCCTCTTTTCTTGGACGAACCCGACGACGGGAAGCGGTCAGTCACGTTGGCCGTCGAGCTTGAAATATATCGAGGATCACTGAAGATTATCAAGAAATTTATTTTATTACGAGTAAATTAGTGTATATTACTTAGTTACTGATGTATTACTCTAGATCACATCTAATGATTATCGAAATTTCTTTCATATCTCTATTTTTTATCTACTTAATTAATAAATATTAAGATACATACACCGAGCGTCAGAAGAGAATTTAAATTTAAAAACGCATGAGAAATATAAGAAGACTCGCTTGTTATACATTGAATAAATTCATTACTGGATATCCTGTGCAAATCGCAGATTCAGTTTCGCGTTAGAAAATATCATTTATAATAAGTCTAAGTTTGATTTCCTAATTTGATTACATCAACGCATTAATGAGATAGAAAGATGAAGAATACCTTTGCGACGGATACCAAGGGTTCAACCAGAATTGGTCATTCAGTGTTGATTTCTCGAAGCTAACGTGACCCGTGGATCCGCAACCGGGTTTGTACCAGGGTGACGGTATCTTGACAGGTCTGCTCAAGGTCGGCCAATCTTGTTTAATGCCTTCGTTTTGATTAGAAGATAAAATGGACAAGGAGACGCCCCGTCGTTCGGCCAACCCGACCGGATCGACACTGGCCACCTTCACGTCCCAAGGATTAACGATGGACAACAGCACTTTCTGCGTCATAGAACAGAGACGGGATGATGATCAGAAAGATACAACGCGGAGGGGAGAACGATCACTAAAACCGTCTGTGGGAGTGGACTCGTTAAGTCTTGTTAAAGTTATCCGCGGTGGACGTGCTCTCTTATTCTCTTGCTCTCTCTTTCTGTTTTTTTTCCTCTCCTTCTCTTCTCTCTTTCTTTTTCTCTCTGCTCATATTTGATTCTATTGAAACAAGGTGGTCAATTATAAATATGCAAGAACTAAACTTGTGAGGGGAGGTAGACCAATGAGAAAAATTAAAAATTGAAAAATTGTCTTAAGCGACTTTTTTGATGATAAGAAGATAAGAAGATACACAATTATTCTAGAATAATTATTTTAAAAAAGTTTAGTGTCAAGTTTTCTTGGTAAGAAAATATGACAAGTGGGAAAAGATTCCTATCAAACGTAGTTTTATCGAATAAAACATAAATTGCGCAAATTATTCATGAAAAATAGATTTGGTCGTACAAATTAATGGATCGTAACATTATTTTGGATAGCCATAACTTTGTGTCAACGCTGACACGTACATGTCTTAGCATAGTGATAATGTTCCACTTTTACGACTGAACGCGAGTTATTCGCGGAACACTAAATTTTACTTTTCAACAAGTACGTTAATGCCTTTAGTCATAATCTGCAACGAATAGATTAGACAGATGAATCACTTGGATCCTTTGACAGTCCGATTTATTTCTGCTGATCCCATTGCATAATGACATGCAAGTTACAAAGCATAACTGTTTATGTAACTGTTATGTCACGAATAATAAAAAGAGTTGGTCACAGTGTGCGATATTATTCATCAAGCATTACGAAATGGAGAGAGGAAATTTTGTACGTAATTCAACTTTGACGTAAAACCATGTACGTCTGAATTCTTGTAACTCGTTTGAAGTTTATAGATATAATTTTATTATCGATTCTTGGCAGTTTTTCTTGTACGTTTTTCTCGAAGGAGCATTCGAATTAGCTTAATTCCAATTACGAACACAAGGGATGGTGCATTCCTCGATGCGTAATGCATTTTCCTTGTCGATTGGAATAACGTGAGATTTTTCCTTGTTACTCCAATACATTAGAACAAGGAGATAAAAATACTCGATGATGATCTCAGTAAAAAACTGGGACGCATTGATTCCGGGAATCGTGAGATTTCTTAAGGATTCGGGTTAATAAGCGCGTGACAGTAAACTTTTGCAAACAATGATAATATATAATCAGATATATCTGTAGTATTAAATCGCTGCATGTTCCATGTCTTATTTTGCAATATGAAATTATGTTTTCTTTTTGGAAGCAATGTTTATTTTTAAGGTAAAGAGAAAAATGTTTTTAAATAAATATAATGAAAAGATTTGAGCTGAAATATTAAACTGGATATTATAAGAAACGACAATAACATAATAATCTGTTATCAAGTTTTTAGTTTATAGCTTTGTTTTTAGTTTAGTGTTAATATTATTTTAGAATCAATTTAACATTGACTGTCGATTTTCTTGACCGTTATCTTGATAAATGTCACAGATAAGCAGCCATTTTCAAAAAAAGATTTTAATCTTCCATAAAGCAGTCTGCATTTGCTAAGCAACAGCGCGTAAATATATACTGCAACATTTTTTTCTTTAAATTATTATTATTTTAAAAACTTTATAAATATTTGTGCAATTATTCCTAGTGCTAGAGAAGTGCTTCATCACAAACCATCAAATATATAACAGCATTATAACACTTTCAGAACATATATCGAAATACATAAAAATTTAGAAGAGATTATAAAGTACAGAAAAATTTATTATATAAATCAGTAATAGCGCAAAGGTGAAATAATTTTTTAAATTTACCACGCAAGAAGAAATCAAGCTATTTTCACGTTCCATAAACATATTACGAGTAAAATCCTTTGATCTTTAATTTTTGCAAAATTAATTTAATTCGATGTGATTCAATTTGGCGATTTGATTTAGATGATTACCTTGTCACCGCCTGTCTTCTTTCTCTTTTTTTTAATACGATCCATTTCTTCTTCAGGATGCGACAATACTTCCGAATCTTAGCGCTAAGTCGGCGATTAGATCGGATACGCGATCACCGATAAACGATTAGTCTCCACGGAGTGTTCCACCTTCTGGGACAGGTGGTTTTAAACTGATCTACCGTTCCGTATATCGGCGGCCACTTAGCGATATCTTCTCAGACCGTCTTGCATGTATCGGTATCGCATATACGAAGCTGCGTGCACACGCGAGCTTGCATACATCATCCAC
This sequence comes from Ooceraea biroi, assembly GCF_003672135.1. Taxonomy (NCBI): domain Eukaryota; kingdom Metazoa; phylum Arthropoda; class Insecta; order Hymenoptera; family Formicidae; genus Ooceraea; species Ooceraea biroi. Next base: position 12,328,668 of record NC_039510.1, read on the forward strand.
AAAGGAACATCGAGCATAGGTACGCTTGGTTTGTACGTTCACGCAACGCAGTAATCTCGTATAGTCGCTTGTACATGACCCAGTTCGAGTCTGTTTGTGCTTACATAGTTTACGATCGAGGACTTTAATCCGAGATAATAATGCACACAGTCTTTATAATGGGATATGTCGTTCGTTATCCTTCTTTGCTACGCGCTACATCACGCTGGAACGTCTCCAACATGAATTTTAATCTCTTCTGCACGGCGATCGCGCGAGCAGTTACGAACTTTGTCGCGAATTCGCGATTTCAGTTTGCTCAGGATTATGCCTAAGAACAAAATTAATTAATTCGGAAAGAAACCTGGTACTTCTTCTGATAAAAGTTTCCAGATTTTTATAGGATCCTCTTTTTTGCATATTGAAATGGATATGTAAAATGATGAAGAAGTCACAATTATTTTAGCTCGTTTGCCTATACGTGTGTGTTACGTCACAGCATACATTTTAGATTACCACGTTGCGTAATAATAATAACAATCATATCATTACAGATATGTCAATTTAAAACCGCATATCTTTTTATGTTCGTTACTAGGATTACACATTGTCTGTCGTGTCGTTTTACCTAGGCATAAGTATGATACATGATCGTTAAAAGCAAGGTATTCGATTAAAAAAAAGAACAAATGTACCATTTCTTCTGTTTTTTATTTTCCGTTTTTCAATAGAGCTCATAAAGGTGGCTCATAAAGAAATCGAATAATACCTTTCGCTAATTCGAAATACTAGTTTTACAGCAAAAGTTCGCAAACTGATCTTATACGATAAATTGGAGCATTTGTTGTTACATACTACGATTATACAGAATATTTTAATTAACGCCTAAAGAGTTAATCGTAATGATATGGTCTTGCAATAACAATAATTAAATTATACTATCTAGTTCGTCATTCTGTGTTTGACAGACTCGTTAACTCGTTAATTAATGAAGTAATAAATAATTAAATAAATCACATTTTAATGACTACATCAAATCTGTTAATCTTCTAAGCAAAAACAAAATGTAACAAAGATGAACAATCAGTAAAATTCTTCATCATATATTTTTCAAGATGAAAGACAATTCTTGATATATAATAAAAATACTACGTACAAAAATGGACCAAAATATAATAAATACTGCAAGATAATAGGACAATTTTACGAAAATCTGTACAAAATATTATTAAACCATCTATTTTCAGATTTTCTGCATTAGAATTGTCTCGAATTCAACTTGGACGTATCCTCTGCGATTATTCCGCACGATTTTTCGAAAAATATTCCTTACTAATTAACTATATAATATATACGACACAGTTTCTCCATAAATATTATTGCCATCTTCTAAACACGCAGTTGCTCCGATGTCACAGACGTCATTTCGTACCAATCGAGAATTTAATTATTCCATTACTTCACCGATTAATGAAACAATATATCACGAAGAGTCTCATACGTATCTCACATATCTCGAATTCTTTTGCTGCCGGTAATATAATAATGCCAATGAAATCTTCAAGTCTCTCGCTGTTTCAATGATATCGACTGATCGGACTCATTAAACGAGCGAATCGAAATATGTATTATTCAACGAAATTATATCACACACTCTGCCACCTTCATTCCTAATTTCTAAATTATGTAGACGTTAGGAGAGATCATCCAAAGGTTCATTCGCTTTATTTATTACCAATAACATTCTGTACGCTCATATTGCTAACTACAGCTCACAGATTTTGCACAGTTCTCAAAATCTCTCCCTCTTTCTCGACAAAACGATCAACTTTACTGGAAACTATTATTGTAATTCTTTCGCTCGTTCGATCGAATACTTTAGATGCACGCGTAAGCGCATCAAACCATGATGGATCATCGCACTATGATTGATGGATCACGCGTGTCCTGGATTTCATTGTTTACGCGTTCACTGCTGGGGATGCTCGCACGCGTTTTCGATTATACATAATTATGCTATGTTAGACTATATTTCTATTATCATTAACAGTATCATAACTATGCTCCCTCGCGCGAGCATATATATATAATCTATATAATTTCTCACCACTCATGTCTTATAGTCTGCCACACGCATTTCCCGCTCATCGCACGCGCGCTGATACGCCATGAATAAAGTTTAAAAACATTAACGATAATAATATATCTATCTTCTCCTTTATTATCTGTTGAGACTGCTCGCGGTTAAGTAAGCGACACGTTTGAGAACGAGTGGATTCAAGCGAAATAGGAGTACAGGTAGGAACGAACGAAAGGGGAAAAACCGAACGTACCAGGCGTAACGTGAAGGAAGAAAAGCTTGCTCGAAATATTCGCTCCCTACTTGTGAATCTACCGAAGGGATTTCCGGCGTTCCTTTTCTGCAAAGTCCGCCGACGCGTCGCATGCCGAGTAGTGTCGTTAACATTACCATTATGCATTCCTTACTCTCTGGTATTATCAGTATTTTCTTTAACATTATTAATGAGTATTATTTCCTTCGTAGATAATAGGAGAAACGCTTACGTTTCCTGCCATGCAAACTTTATTACATTATTGTTCCGGACCTTCGCGTGTGTGTGTGTGCGCGCGCGTGATCGTGATCTTCTGCTATTATAAATCCCGATGCACATCACGCGCACTCGGATGATGAGCACTAACCGACGCGATTTTCCATCGGTATACTTTGTAAATTCAATGATAGGGGTGTAGTCCAATAAAATCGTAACTGAGAACATCGGTTCGAGGATGTCCCCGACCCGAGTTTCACAATTCTCTGCACCCTGTTGCTTTGCACTCGCGATTGCACGTGTATGTGTGTGTGTGTGTGTAGTAATCCGATCATTCGCTCTCTCTTTTTTTGCAGGGAAATAATACGAGATCCAATTAGTTATTCTGCCAATACTCGCTCATCGATCTCATCAAAACAACTGAGCTTCTTCTCAAAAAGTATATTTGTTAACATTGATATTTACAGTGTGAGTGTGTCCTACTTTTCATTAATGCTATATTATTCTCTATATGTATTAACGAAATAACAAAATGTGTAGAGGATTGATATTAACACATCGATTACGAGACACGCATGACCAGTCGTAGTCAGGCGCGTCTTAAGAATCCGTTTGCTACGCAGGATAATTTAAAAGCAAGATAAAACGTTCACGATCTTAAGGAAGTCATCCATGAGCCCACTATGATATGTATATCTAGCTCTTTTCTTCGCCCGTAAGTTCCTCTTTTTCTTCTTATAAATCTTTAATCGCAAAGGATACGGATGAAATCTACCACAGCGGTAAATTGGACGTGCTGTTTCGATACTATTGATAGACGATCGATTAACTCGTTTATAAACGTGCGAAAATGATAACTCCCGTTTTAAAGTATCCTGCGTAACGCGAATTGACAGATTTCCATATTGAATTACGTTATAAAATATTGCACATTAGAAAATGCACAAAAATGTGGTACCATTTCCCTCGCTAAATGTTCGATCGTTACACTTGCGCAGATTCAACGAAAGAAAGTTAAGGTCTATATTAGGCGAATAAGGAGGAACGTTTACGTAATTCGATCGATTCCCTCATACCGCTGACCGAACTACACGCTACACGTGTTCGATAACATATAGGCCAAAGAACAGGTGGTCTCTAGGCGGACAATCGTATTCCCATGACACAATATAGCCTACGTACCTGTGCATTAAACGTAATTCTCTTATATGTCCTCGCGTGCTTTGTCTCTCACAGAGAAGGAAAAGCGGCGCGCACGCCTCATCGACCAAACAAACGAAATTACGAGCTATTTGTATTTATATGCAGAGACCAGATTCATTTTCTTGCATATGCCGAACTGAACCAAGCTACACTAGATTTTCCAGATCATGGACGAGCGATGCCGTTTTAAAAAATCGGGCTGTGAATTTATATACGTTAAAATTCTCTGTTCTCAAATGTCTTTTATTCGCGAACGCTACATCAAACGTGTCCGTCGAGTCTTCGTGACACTTTTTCATTTTTTTTTTTAAGCATTAGGCAGGATGTGTGCCTACTATTGCTCGCGTTCTTGGTACACGGTGGTAACGCCGATTCCGTCTCGGTGTAGCATTGGTACTGTTCCGAACGTAAGCTTCCGTGACAACTTATGGAAAGTTTGATATGCTGAAAGTATTACGCTAACTCGGTACTGGTCTACTAGCAGGCTAGTAAAATCCTAGTTAAAAAGAAAGAACTTTCGACTATGGAGAGACGAATGCGAGAGATATCCAATGGAGAAACCTTCAACCGGATGCCTCTTAGCGTCGGACATTACGTCATTCCCCCGGGTCATCCCATTTCGCTTCCTCGGCTATCCGATCGAAGCAATCCGAGAGGAACGTATACTGCAAGTACATCACGAAAAATGGATCAAGCTGCGGGCTTACGTGCGCGTTGCAAGATGCAATGGGGATCGATTTACGGGGGCGGCGGTTCTGAAATTGCCATGGGATCATCGTGGTACTCACGTAAGGAGTGAAGACTTTGAGCCAACGTGGCGGACGATTGTCCTGGCGCGTGTATTGGAAGCAGAACGCCATTCCGTCCTCGTCCACCTCCCATCGGGTGATGGTGTTCCATTGAAACTCCACCACTTGCGACTCCAGGGTACCGTCCTCCTTCGCGGCGTGCAACTTGAAGGCCGCTGTGCCAACCGCTGGTACCACATGGCCCTCCTTCCTCGAGTCACACGCGCAATGCGGGAACACAATGTCGCCGTATCCGCTCAGCTCCCTCGCCAGTTTTAAATACTGCAGAGTGAAATCTCACGTAAGCTTCACGTAAACGTGTTTTAGGGCTAAAGATACGCGCGCTGTACTTAAGCTCAAATGTACATTAAAATATATTTCTCTTTTACAGAGCAAACGCGCACCTCGTGTTTTCTGGATGCGTCTTGCAGAGCCTTCAGCTGGTACAACCGCTCCCCCGCGGTGATGTGACTTCTGTTCACTTCGTCGATCGTTTGCCAGAATATCCAAGTTAACGCCTGCTCGCTCAGAGGCCTATTTACATTGAAGAGCCACCTTCTTATCGCCAGACACGTCGCGCTCGCGGTCGAGTAATTCTGAATGTACAGGGTGTGCGGGTGCTCGTGGGGTTGCAGCTTCCGCTCTGAAACACAATGGCCGAAGTACGTGAAATTGATTGTGTCGGAAAAGAAACGCTTGTGTCAATTCTATCGGCGCGTACCGAAATTGTACTCGACGATCTCGAACAGGTAGAAGTACTTTGCTGTGTCCGCGTCTAAGCCGACTCGACAGCAAACTGCGTCGTAGACGTCTTTCACCGACGCCGCCTTCGGCACCGTGACGGTTACGACTTCACGATCTGGCAGGAGAACTTTGAGGTCAACCGCCGGCCCTTGATCACCGTCCTCTTCCAATCTGTCGGTCAGGAATTCCTGCATGGCGTCGCTCTCCGCTATTACGCGCACCGCACAGACCTTCTCCAAATATTGCTCCAGACCGCGCCTCCTTGCGTCAAGTTGTTGCTCGCTCAGCCTGTAACATGAACAACCGGATTTGTTGCATATGAAAGAAAACGCGAGTAATTCTGTTCAATTCGTTGATGATCAGTGTTCCATTTTTCGGACATAACTTGTATGACGAGTCAAGAAATAATAAATGTATTCACTTGAAATATTGTAATTTCTACACGAACCGAAGATTCATTATAATAAAAGCAACTATGTGTGAGACAAAATTTTTGATGATACAAAAAAATAAGAAATATAATTGGATAAGAGAATTATAAAAGAAACTTTGCAACTGTGTTTTTAACAGCATTCCACTATAATAGAAGTGGAAAAGTGTTTTGTAACGCGAGAAACACATAGTATCGAGTATGTACACGCACAAAACCGTGACATGTCGATATTAATGAATCGATTCATTCATCCCGCGGCGGAATGCGCGTTCGCGTTTACGTCCGTGTGTAAAATTAACCCGGATACATTACTGGAATGGCCACTTTCCCGGTAGCTTCGGGAAATTGAAGCCTATGAATTCCTTCTTGAGAGCCATGTGGAGCGCCGCGAACTCTCGATATCGGCGCGAGCATAAGTGCCGGCCGGCCATGTGGACGTTGAAAACTACATAACGCTCGTGTTTCCTCTCACGGACGTGATAATCCGGCACGCTGATGGGCAGAGACCGCTTCTCGCTGTAGTCCACCGACGCGTAGCTGAAAAAAAAGCGTAACGACACACTTTAATGTGTATCCACGTATGCGTCTAGCGCACGCTTTAATCGAACAATTTAGATAAGCGATTATGAAGCCAGATTGTTGCAATCGCCGAGATTGTGGTCGTAGTTGAAGCGTCCGATCGGTCAGATAATTACTTTGATCACTGTTAATATAAGATGCACCAAGCAATAATGCTTGCTACGACTTCCTCTAAATCTGAATCTGGCGTTGCGCTGGAACTGCCTGATAATTTCCGGCGCGGAGTGTAAATATGGCCCTTACCTCAGGTCCTCGCAGGGCTCGAGCCTCTCAGCTTCCTGAGGCGTCACGGAGATAACGGTCAAGGTGAGAACATCGCCGCCTGATTTGATCAGATCCACCACCTGCTTGTGAGTGGCGCCTTCGACGTTCACGTTGTTCCTGCAAATAGAAACGACGTGTGTCACTGTTGCTCTCTCTCTCTCCCTCTCTCTATCTCTCTGTCTCTTCTTGTCTCCGCCGCCCTATATGTGTCTATAATTTCGCGCGATACCGACTTCAATTGCGACTGCAGCATCCCGGAGGAATTCCATCGCCTGCGATTCTCGATCCACTCGCATTGCAGCGCGGTCATGTAACACGTCAACATGTTCGCGTGCTGTTATCAGCGTGATAGCCAGCCAATCTCTCGTAAACCGGCAGCTGCGATCCGCGCGAAATGGTACTGGACGTGTCGATGGAGGACCGCCGATTTGCGAGATAAAATTCGCACAACACAATAGAACGATTATTTCAGTGATTATCTCGCACACTTCGCTTCGGCACACATCCGGGGTTTTCGGCCGACGCTCTTCCGCGAGACGAAAGAGAACAGGCGAGGCAGGCCTTCGACGATCTCGCGCACGTTGCTGGCGACCCCCAACCGATGCAGCCAGTCGAAAGGGAATAGGATACCGGTAATCGGCCTTTTTAGCACGAGTTTCAAATTCCGACAGTGAAAGGACTGTCTCGTGATTGGCTCGAATACGGAGGCACGGCTCCTGTGGAGGCCGCAGCCACAGATTTCCACGTCTGCATGCGAGAAAGGCGCCTCGCGTACTTTATACATTTCGCTATCGCCCGTGTACCGGGTGACCTGTTGTAAGACGTTATCTATCTTCTGGACGTTAAGTAATCATCAAATTGTCCTACTTATCGTATCTCACTTGCACACGTATCAGTTATATCATTTATCCTCTCGAGTGATGTCATCGATTTTATAAACCTTATTTCTCCGTCGAATATTACGTCAAATGTTTTAATCAGAAAGCGAGGTATTAAATAAACAATCTGTAACATGATCATCCACACATGTCCACTTCGAGATTAATAGAATTTTGTAGACAGAGAGAGGAAGAGAGTGTGCAGTGCAATATACACATACTTATGCTATAATTTCATTCCATTATGCGTAATATCTTAAAGTGCTGGAAGATCATTCAATCGAATCGCAGCGCAAAAATGAGCATGCTTCGCAAGAATGATCGGTCAATTACGTCAGAGAAATCCCGATAATCAGCGGCAAACGCAGCGCGTTTGTAGTCTCGTAGTAACATACACTCTCTTATCGTATACCTAAAAAGTCATATGCGCCGGAAGCAGCCCCGATAAAAATTCGTCAGTCAACGAAATCAAATCGGCAGATAAGGGGTGAGATGGATCGGTCAATAATGACACCGCATGCATGTTAATCTACCGGGGAAAGATAATGTGTGTAGCCGCGGTGGGCGAATGTGGGTGTTACCGCGCACAGGACTAACGGCATTTGCGGGTATCTGAATGCTCGTCCGAATGCGTATCCGATATACGCACTACGTGTGCGTTGATCTCCTCCTTCGTCAATTACGCGTGTCTCGATATAAAATATATCGTGACGCCTACTTAAAATCCACTTCAAGCGCGAAGCGCGGAGCTCGCTAATCACCGCTAACTGGGATAATAAAGCGTACACGCTCATAATTATTCACACCTACGTTAATGGGATTGTTAACGGAGCCTGAAGATTGATGCAATCTCAAATGAACGATCACTCGTTTAAACGGATGCGTGCATGCAATAAGTGGCTCTTTTTATACAGTATTCTCGTTTATTGGTACCTGTGAATTCCACAGGTATCGTTGCAGCCTGGAATTAATTATTTGTCCGGCTCTACTTGCGATTTCTAATGTCTGTGGTGCTCTTACATTGCTGAAGACGATCCCTTCGATCATCCGAAAAGTAGCCGCCGTGGCAGCTGTATAGCGCATAACAACTTTGTAGAAACCGTACGAAGGATAAGCCTCTTAGCAACATTAACAGGAGTCTAACGTAAGCGAAGAAGTCATACAGAACATAGTGCATGGATGACCAAAAGACATACAAGTCATATTGTCGTTAAAAGCGTTATCTACGTCATAGAAACGATTAAGAAGAGGAAAAACCGCAGAAGCTCGCACACAAAGAAATCGCATCGGAATCGCAGCCTCCAAAAACACGATGATGGATTTGCAGGATTTGTAATTGCTCGATTCAATCAACTGGTACGACGAGAAACCAAGTGGAAACCGATCGCACGATGCAGTCGCCGTGAAAACTCACAAAATTCGCCGAGTGAAAGGAACGGCGAAAGCCGTAACATTCAATCAACAATTTTACGCGGCGATTTATACGCGTCGCGATTGCTCGGGCGAGGAGTATGCGAGCAAGGAAAACCACGGCGTGGAATCGCCCAACTCCGCGATGTCCAGGTACTCTTCTTGAAAATCGGAAGGTCCGCCAATCCTGCGAGAAACTGCGCGGAGCAAGAACGAGCTGAAAACGAAAGGCCTCTCGCGCGGTCCGCGCGCGACGGTCCTTGAACCGCGCCGAGTTTACGGGAACCTTGGACCACGATCGCAAACAGATTTCATCTCCGCGATCTGCAGACGCACGAGGCATTGTCGTCACGGACAAACGGGAAGGCCTGTACCTTCTATCGGTTCGGCTATCGTAAACGAGAGGGGAAATATATTTACGATGCAGAGATAGCTTCAACAGCACTTGCTGCGTTTAAGGGACTGTCATGCCTTTCTTTTTTTTTTATCTAGTCGTACGTTGATCATTATCGGAATTTCGTGGATCGAATCAGTAGTTTGTTTCGATCGACTGCCTCTGATTTGCATCATCTTAAAATAAATGTCGCGTTTAATGAAACGTATCGAGGATACATTTGTCGAAATTGACCAAGGGATGTTACCGAGTTTCGATTCTACGTACGGTTTAGTTTTACATTTGCGTGTGATCATTGTGAAATTGAAAATTCTGCTGCGCGATGGATGTGTCGTTAAACAGCCATTGCAAAATACGTTTTAGTACGAAGCAACATTTTAAGCAAATTAGCTTTTAATTAAGCAGTTCGGAGAACATAGTTACTGGACACGCACGCGGGGTGGCTAATGATCAAGTATGCAAATCCAAGGGCGTTAACGACCCTGTCGACGGAAATTGCGGATGCTGCTGACTCAATGAGATATTCAATCAACTAATGATCGATTCGCAACAATAGCGATCTCCGGGAGCGATCGTCGCGTTTATTTTGATTAAGCAGCACGATCTTCTCAACATTGAAGCGGACTCGGAGCAAACAATTCCGAAGCGTAAACGTTTATTTATCCGGCCGTTACATCATTCGCTTTCAAGCAAGTGACCACGATAATCATCGTTTGAAAATGATGATAGACCAGAGTCGGAGATGTACGTTGGTCAACCGTGCTAACCGGTTAATGGACAGCGAGAAATTCGTCGAAATAATCAGTTAACCAGTCCGCGATGGGAACCGGTCCGAAGCTCGCAGGCGCGATAGATTTTACAAACGACACGTTGCTGAAGCTGCGCAAATGAGATCAGATAGAGCGTTCGTCACGCATCGTGCACATTTTATTGTTACTTATTCGCGTCGGCTCACGCGAGTCTCAAGAATCTCCGCTCTTGCGAGTTCTGTCACGCTAACATCAATTTGCGTCATCGATTAAGAGCCTCTTTAATTGTCATCTCGTCGAAAACAAAAAACAGTGCGCAATGTATTATAATAATTCGATACGTTGGTACTGAACTTTCCAATACATGTATGGTGCAACAAAAATTCCAACGATGTCCAAGTCAGCGTTCCCAAAATATGCGCGATAACGATATCGCTTTCTAGTTGTACGATAGACTACGATAGTTCGGGCTGTAGAAGGGTCTATAGAACGTGGTAAATCACAAAGGTCACGGTCAAAGCTAATGAAGACCATTGATATTGAAATTCCGCGGGACTCCGGCACGAGGTTCATCGAAGAATTGACTAAATATGCCTTCTACAGCCGCACGACAGTCGACAGATAATCTGGGAGAGGTATTGTATTGTAATACATGCGATCGTCAAGCAAAGCCCGTTACTAAGCGAGGCTATAAACGACTAATTCCCGTTGAATATGTATAGTGTCGACGATTAATACATTCTCATACCGAGCACCGAAATAAACGTGCACCCTGCACGCGGCTTTCTAGCATCGTATATCAGTAGCGATTTTTAGCGTTACGTAAATGCAGTTGCGTAGAACTGCACTTGTTACTCAAAGAAACAAAGTCCGGATCTACTCATTGTCATCTACTCATTGTGATCCCTCTCTTGCCACTTTGTCGGCTTGTTTAGGCTTCCTTAGGGCAACGAGCGGATTAAAGATGTGCTTGAATATCTATTGAGATATTCAAGAAAATTGAACGCGCGTGATATTAACAAGAACGAAAGTGTTCGCAATTTTCGTCAGACCGAAATTTAATGCTCAACATTCCATTCAATTATTTGCGTTTCACGGCCAAATCAGTCAATATTTGTCAGTCAATCAAATCAGTCGACTTCTGAAAGACTCGCCGGTCTCTTTTTTTCTCATGTCTCATTCGTAAAAGGACACATTCGAGTATCGTCTTCGCTCCGAGTGCTCCGAGACGCATACGAAACAACACGGCCGAGTGTCTCGCCCGATCGCTTCAATTATCCACACGAATTCCAGCGCAATTTGGCGTACCGCCCGGAATGTCCCGACAATCTAAGAAGCCGCGTCGGAGCCCGCACGCGTTTAGCGCGCGCGTCACGTACTCGCACGCGAGGAGACGCTCGCTCAAGGCAGCAAGAGGTCCTCCAGGCGTATCAGCCGAGATATCACGATGCGCCCAAGGCACGAGGTCTCCGAGGGTCATCCGAGGAAGTACGATGCGGAGGGAGTGCAACAGGTACAAGAGGACGAGAGACGCAAGAAGCAGAAGAGGAGATGATCTCCCTACTCACACCTCCAGGATACGGTCGCCCTTGCGGACGCCGGCCTTCTCGGCGGCGCCGCGCGGCAGGACCGCGCTGACGTGCTGCAGCGGCGCGTACAACTCCCCGTTGATGCTCCGCAACTGTCCACCCTCGCTGACCTGGCCGCGTACGTTGAACCCGAAGCCCGTCTCCGTCTTGTAGATGGTGACGCACCGCGGCCCCTGGCCGACCGGGTCCCTCTCCTGGCCGGCGGCCGGCGGATGCTGCGGTACTCGCGCGTTGTTGTTCACCATTGTCACGTTCGCCGTCGCGTTCCTCGCACTACCGTCCTGGTTCACGGCTGGCAAGCGCTGCACCTCCGACTCGCAGTCCGCCATTTTGCACTCTGGCCGCCCATTCACGACTATGCCGCTATCACTGCCCGCTTGTCATCTGGACCTAGGGATTGAAGGGATCGAGGCAGCTCAAGTATCGAGTATCGAGGGTACAGTGCTCTCGAGTACGATACACGGCACCGTCGAGGCGAACCAGGCGATTCCAAGTGAACGATACCTATCGATACCACTAGCACACCATCGATACTCGAAACGACTCGAGGAATGTTTTTAATTGATCGCCTTCGTTGCGATTAGTCTGCAATTGCCGCTGGATTCCGGAATCCGCTTCAGTTTCAGAATTCACGCAGAAGTAAGAATAATTTTGTTTTTAGTAAAATAAGAAGAAAATAGAATAAAATTATTGTTTCAGCAGGTTATGTTAAAGTCTCTAGTGATTTTCCGCAGTGAAAGGAAGATTCCCTAGGTTTTCCTGGTTTTCCGATCCAGTTTGCGCAGTTGCAAGAGATACGAGCAGGTGTAGGTGTCGTTTTGCGCACTGACGCGCTGGCAATGCCACGCTGTCGGCATGCCGCCTTTCATCTTTCGCAGTCATTGATGTTTGCCGTCTCTGTCGGTAGTGCCAGCCAGATGATGCCGCCAGATGGAGTCAGTCTGTCTCTCTTTCATTCACCTCACCAATTGCGGTGATCATTGCTGGTTGCTGACGATCATCAAGAACGTGCTGCCATGAATTTGAAACCTTCGAACCAATTGCGAGCTATTCATCAGGCCAAGTGAGTAATATCCAATTTAGCTTCTTTATTAATTTCGCCTCGTGTTAGAACTGTCAGCAGCGTGACAGTGGTAAAATATTAATGCAGTGATAGCAGCTTGTATTTTTATTTATTTATTGCTTTTATTTATGCTTCAAAATTAAAAATAAAGATATATGTATTAAACGCCAAAGTGTGCCAAAATGTTTGTATAATTATACGTGCACTTTTTAATTTTTTTTATTGACTATGAACCTGTTTTATATCTGAGCATGCTCGATGCTGAGTACTTTAAATACTAGCTATTAAATAACAATTCGTTATCATGGACAAAATTATGTGGCGCTATTTATTATACGAAAACTCAGTTTATCGCTGTATTAAAAGTTTTTCAATACTCCAATGGGATTACGATGTGCGAGATAAAGTGAATTATTTCTTTTAAAACGAGATGAAAAAATCTGTTTCGCATGTTGCTCGATTACTATGATAAATGTTCGATTACAATTTAAGCGCTTTAAACGATTTAATCGTAAAGTAAAATAATGTAAACGCTCAGAAGTTTGCAAGCCGTGAAAGTACATTAATTTAATTTTAATCGTACGCATAAATTTGCAGGATTTATTTTCCATGACGAATGTCATGCTCACACATTTTGCATATACATGACAAAGATTTAATCTGTGCATTTGTATACACGGGTGTTACCTTTTTATTCACTGTCATCCGCATATAATTACCTTGCGTAAGGAGACAAATTACGAAGTAACATTGTTACTCATGTCGCACATGTTTTGCGCTTCATGTTTTAAAGATGATGCATCTTTATTTCTTGCGAAAGGTAACATGTATAATTACGTGCATACGTCTTCTTAAAGTTTTATTTTAGACATTTGTTTAACAAAACAAGTTGCGTTTAAAGTCATCAGTGAATTTCGGAAAATCTGTAATAATGTCAATGTGGACGTATGTATGTTGCGTTGCATTCTCTATAAAAATGCATATGATATAATTAATTTTTTTTTATAGATTAAATAATTTACTCGCGATTAACACCAAAAGTCATCTTTTTGTTATATGATAATTAAAAATAAGAGTTCGGTCGCGTATTCTATTTTAATTATAATTTTTATCATTTATACAACATTTTAATCATAAATATGCGTTGCATAGAGTATTGTTAAATGTCGCGTATGTGTTCTCCAGTAGTTACAGAGAATATTTTCTATATTCTTAATATAATTTTATTTAACTTTAGTTAATATCACTTATTAATTAAAGTGAAACCAAACTGTAGCGTTGCAACATCGGGGATAAGGTAAATCGTTCGTGGAGCTAGATACTAGCGGAATAGGTAAAATGATGTTAACGACACTATGATGTAACGTCCTTTTTCCAATTTTTTTTACGAGAAAATATTACATGGCGTGTGTGTTACGGAGTGTGCAACAGCACACATTGCATCGCATGCAGAGATAATAGCGGACGTTTGCACTTTGCTTGCATTTTATTTTCTACACAAATGACGCGCCAATGCGGTCGACGCGTTCTAGCTTACAGCGCACTCCACGTATACAATTTATATTCCGAATAAAAAATTTTTTTGCTATTCTCGAGAGTTAGCAACAAACTTCAATTGCAATTTTACTCAGAAAATTTTTCATTTGGAACTCTTTGGTAATTTCTCAAGATTACGCGAACGTTACATCGGTTGAGAATTTCCTGTTTTCTCAAAACATGTATCTGGATAAAAAATTCAATTTTTCTCGTTGTACTTGCCATTTTCTGTATATTTATTTTAAGAATAAAGAATTGCCAGATTTAACGCGGGATTGGACGGGGGCGGAGCTGAAAAAATAGTAGGTCACGGATAGGGTGAGAGGGAGGGAGAGACCAAGAGGCTGAGAGAGAGAGAAAGAGAGAGAGGGTTGAATTCACGCAGAGGAAACTAACTGGCTTTTCACCTGCAGGAAATCCTATGATTGATGCCACATGGCACAATGTTGTTGCCGCATTATATGCACGCGCACACATTGTATGCAGTCCCCGATAACTACAGCGTGAATACTGCGTACTGCAATAACTCGATATGTAAACTGCTATACGCGCTGCAGTGCGTGATAGAAGGTATTAAACGCGTTTACGGCTCTGTGCAGGACACTGCACGGACGCATCCTTGCGTAAGAAAATGTGATTTACTAAGAAAAGACACTCGTTTTCCATCGAACATTTTCCTAAAATTGTACTCGTTGTGTCTTACGTAATTGAATCTATGCGAGAATTAAGGTTTTAGAAAGAAATTCTTAAGAGAATATCATATATCTCGTTTTTCTCTCTTTCTATTCAAGAAATTACATATCATATCTGCATAAATAAATTAGCTGTGTATCTATTCACCGTGTAGATTATTATTGTTGCGATGAAAACAAAAAGCAAAGAATTTCTTAGTTAGAATAAATAATATAATTAGAAAAATTAATAATATTGTGCAAATAATAATGCGAAAATTTTTATTTTGCAAAACGTGACTCTTAATCAACAGAATTGATAAACTCTGATTATCTTGCTCGAGCATGACATATTATATTATATATATAAAGACAATAATCCGCTCACTGTCACTGAAAAAAGCATTAAATGAAACACTGCACCCCTCACCACCCTTATACTCGCGAAACGGAGCAAAGGCGAATCTCAACTATGCGAGAACAAGCTTCGCGTTCACCGGTCGTGAGGCACTCAAATCAAGGTCCAAATCAATTTCCAGTCAGAGTCCAGTCAGTCGGAGTTCGGTCAATCTCGCGGCAAATAAATCAAGAACAATGGCATCGCCGGTCGCGATTGTTGGTGCTTGCGTCTGATGAGACTGTAGCAGCGGTAGTTTGTGACGCGTGTCACATTGGGCGGATTCCGACTCGTGAGTGCTTCCACTTCGCTGGTGGAGTTCTCGCTTATCTCGGGGCGCCGTGGGGCGCGAGAGCGCGGGCGCGCCGAATTTCGAAGCACCCCCGACGCCTCGGTCTCACCCTCGCGGACGATTCTCACGTCGACGGCCCGCTGCATCCGAAGCACGCCCACAACCCGCACACGTGACGCGGGATGTACCCCGCGCGACGACGCGGCTCGGCTCGGCGCGGCGCGGCACGGAGCGTCGCGGCGCCGCGCGTCGCCACTGCCGCAGAGCGCGGCTGTAACGTAGAGAAAGTCAGTCCGACGTTGGCGCCGCAACAGACATACGTGGTAGAACGTGCCTCCTTGCAAAAGCCGCCCTTCTCCCCCCCTGGTCGTCTATCTCACCCACCGAGTCGGATACCACCCGTGACACTCTTCGTCTATTAATCTCGCGGGGGATTCGAAGGGAGGAAAAAGAAAAGAAAGGAAATCGGCGCGAGTATCGTGCCGATTACGTCCGCGAATTGAAGTTTGCAAGGAACACTCTCGGCAGAAGGGGAGGGTACAGTTGTTCGCGCGCGCCCCAGATCCGTTCCAATGAGGGATCGAGATTGATCCTCCGTCGTATCAATTGAGGGAGTGGACCAGGTATCCGGGGGTATTTTACCCAGTGATCGACGAGGGATCGAGAGGGTCTTCGAGCAAAACCGAGGAAAACGGAAATCGGTGCACGCAGTGCCTTTTTCTTTCGTTTTTCGTTTCGCGCGGGCCATCGTCTCAGGGGTCCCGCCCCTTCCGGGTGGTTCCCTCCGTCAGACCGGAAGCTTGGGTCCCGCGTAGACGCTCCAAAGTGGCTGAGTGAATCTTCCTCGCCATCGCGGGTACACGTCCTCATTTTTCCTCGCCAGACGTCTCGGCCACAGCATGCTTTCATCCCCGAGGGCTTTCCCGCCGATTCTCGCCGTGGCGCTTGTCGTCTGCATCGGTGAGTGTTACGTCACGATTAAGTCACCACCTTTAAAAAAGTGAGACAGCCATCATACAACATTTCTTCTTGGAAAATTTAAAAAATCGCTAATACAATCGAACATTATGTAGAACACTGTGCGCGTAGTTCGACTCGTCGTTCAAAACGCGCGCTGAGGTACGTGAGGATGAATCTTGTCTTGCGTCATGTGAATCTCTTCAAGAGAGTCTGCGAAATAATGTATTTAGGCATTACAGAAAAATAAAGAATTATTGAATCCTTAAATTTTGGATACGAGTACAAGATTTGGCACACTTGAATTTTTAAGTAGAATCTTGGATTATCAATAATGTGGAAATTTCAAATAAAAGAAAAAAAATTAAAAGGATTAATCGCTATTTTGCGCACATACAAATTTTAATGCTTAACTATAAACTTGGTGAATATTCAATTAACGTGATTTTATATATTACGTTTTGTTCGAATGTATTATATTTTCTGAACATTATTGTACTTCTCGAATAATTAACATGAACCCAACATTTAATTACTTGTTGCTTTGTAAAAACACCGTTTTTTTACACGAATAATAACGCGTGAGTGCGAGATCAATAATGGTTCTTCGAGGAATCATTAATTATCGCGAAAGCATAAAAATGTCAGAAGAACTGTGCGCGCCCCGTGAATAAATTCACGGTTGCCCTCAATTTAATTGAAAAGGGATTATTCTTTTCAATTAATCCCACAAATTCATTTTTATTGTATTAACGACGCGATGATGCAAGCAGAAAAGATATTCTTATCCGTAACAATATACACTTCGGTAGAATTTCGTTCTCATCTTATTGTTCCGAATTAAAGCAAAGCTTCAACAACACACGGTCTCTAGTTACGTGGCATTTTAACGAGGAAAATGGCAGCGGCTCATTACGAAGGAGAATGTAAGAACGGAATCGGCACGTTCCATTCGGCGCGCCATTTATCGGCACTTCGAGTTTTTCGGTAACGAGCAATGTTATTCCATTGGATATCCGTGCTCTAATGAAATCAACGCCCGACTGGACACTCGAGATCGCGGCTAATTAAATTTTCAACTGCTCCACATAAGCGAAATTCTGCGGGCGGGGCGGCAGGAAGCAGATGTTGAATTACGTAGTAGTCGTATCACACTCACAAGCGAATTATCCGACAATGGCACCGCTAGGAAGATGGATTATTAAATGCACCGTTATTAAATACAAAGTTATCAAGTATGTATGACACAAGAAGACGGCGAATAATTCACTCCTCAGAGTTATCTGTCGGTATTCTTGATAATCGATAGAATTTTACCTGTATCTAATAATCTTTTTCAGATGCGAGAGATAAAATTGTAACTTGCATATTTAATAAAGTGCAAACAGAATAATTAATACATTTTCGTATTTTCTGGATAAGATCGTTGCGACAATTGAGGAGATATTAAAATGTGCTTTTCATTCGTCAACAAATGTATCTGGATGAACATGCATTTTATTTATTTTATGTTCGTACATTATTTCACATATCAATGAGCATTTTGCGCACGATGGATTATAATTTTGAAATTAGGATTTCTCGAGAAGGATACATATTCTATCGTGTATATTGAGCAATATCTGACAATTTTGCGTTAATGGCGTAATCTCTCTGATGATTTTTGCCAAGCATTAAATCCGCTTGCTATGCGTAAAACTTGGTAATAAAATGTATCTTCGGAGAGCGGGATAATTATGTCGTTGAATTGTTAACTGCGTAGGCAATTACGGGTGCAATTGAATCTTTTGAGATTAGACGATTCATAATATTTTCGACATGTAAGAGATCCTAAACAGGGGTGGTACTGAACGAACAACCACGCAGAATAAGTAAGCTTGTTAATCATCGCTGTTTCCGGATGAATCGTAATCGATGCTCTTCTTCCTGTGCAATCACGTAATGCAGGGATCGGCAAGTGGGCACTGTCCGCGGGCGCCCAGTTGCCCGCGGGCAAAGCTGAATGCGTTAGATGCCCGCGAGTGAAAAGAAGGCAGATTGAAACAAGGGCGGAGATACGCACTCGCAGCCCCCACAAATATATCGCACTATATGTATATGTATATGGCCGGTATTCATAGTCGAATCTTATATTTAAGACCGTCTTAAGTGTATCTTCAGATACTCCATAGCCAATAAAATGATCCATACAGCATCTGCAGATAAACTTAAGATGGGCTTAAATATTAAGATTCGACTATGCATACCGGCCTATGACGATTCTTAAATAACAACATATATAACATAGTAACACATAATATTTGCGTGTGTGACATAGCATTTTAATAATAAATTAAAGTTATATAATAAATTTAATTAAAAATTTTAAATACATTTAATTAATAATTTAAAAAGTAACAAATTAATTGCAGTCTCATTCAATTGTCGATATGCCCAGCAGCTGGGCACTCGCGGGCGCCCGCGGGCGCCCGTGCCCAATTTCAGACTTTTGCCGATCCCTGACGTAATGGATGCCGGTTTTTGCGCGAGCATATATCTAATAGAGCGATGAATATGGAGTCACCCTCTCGCGCACCCTCTCGCGCACGCATCCCGCCCCGCTAGAGCCGATGATCCAAACGTGGTGTCACTTTGGTGCCGAAGCTTTCATGCAGCAGTAAAGCGATATGGCGTCGTAAATGTACAAGGTGCGCAACCGTCAAGCCTTCGTCGCTTTATTACCCCGAGCGTCCGCATTGAGGGATTACAAAACGAGGGTTGGAATCCGATCTTAATCCGCGGCGCGATCGCTGTACCGGAAGCTACTCCTTTCTCCTTCGTTACGTCTCCTTTGAACATAACCGCTTATCTTCGCAGGGATTTGTAGCAGAATAGGATAATTCGCGCATATGTTTGCTATCAGTAGCGTAATATATATGTAACATAATATTATATAACAACGATAGCAGTTCCTGCTTGTAGCATCTGAATTTGCCCGTTGCAGAATCATAAATATAGATTTTGAGGATCTTTCGAAGGAAGACTTTTCCGGAAGTACGCGCGTATTGAAGCCTTCGCGCGATAGCAGGAAGTGCATACGCGCGCGGCGAATCTACGATATATGTATTTATATTGCCGTCATAAAATATCGTGGAAACGTTGGTTCCACTCGCGCCGCGTATTTACCGTGCCGCACATCTGGGAATTTTGTCCCTTCAGCATCGCGTGTCGCAATCAAAGTACCCACGCGGATATTACGTGCACATTTCGTAGTCGGAAACATAGTTTCGGAAAAAAAATAGGCCGGGCAAAATACATTTGACCGAATTGCCGCGACCCGTTTCCTTTGTGCCGCATGTCTGACGCTGTTAATCCCGATGAAAGGTTGATGGCGCATCGGAGATCGATGCGATATGGAAAAGGAAAAAAAACGATACGCGAAAAAAAACACGTCAGCAATGACCCCGATTGGTAAGATGGTGGCCGTAGTGAGTCCTTGACTTTGAACCGAAATTTCGATCGCGGCTTTTGCTCCTCTCGATCAACCAAAATGCGCCTCGATACCCTCCGGCGACACCTCCGGCGTGTTCATCGAAAATTAATCGCGGAAGCCATGAAATTATAATTTATGATGATTTACATTAACGCTTATCATCCTATATATCATCCTTATCGCCTGGTAAGCAACATGATCTAACTCATTGCCGTTATATATCGCATGTTTCATGCTTTCTCACAGACGATCCTCCGCGCGATTTGCATCCATCTGTCCACCTGTTTAATGCTATCCCTTAAGGGCATGTCTCGCTGTAGAACACGGATAATATTACACGGTTACACAGAGTTACTCGCGTTTACGTTCCTCCAAAATCTGTATTATGAGAGAAAATAGCGTCGTTAGAAAAGTACGTTATAATTATGTGAATTCTGAAATTCATCAAAGAAATAATCGTGTATTATTTAAGATCAGTTGAGAAATATCTTTAATATCTTCCAATATTTTCCTTTTGTTAACGAGCTGATACCGTATTCGCATTTACTACCCCTCGTGCACGCCGTAGGCGGCGCGATGAAACGTTGTTTCCCTTTGTAAGCGTTAACGCCGTTCACGCGAGAATGTTAATACCGTCTTGTCAGATCTTATCTAAGTACGGTGAAAGCGAAGACAAAGGAAGAGAAGCAGCCGCTTTCCTGAAGACAGTCTTCCCACATAATGTCATTCCGAGTCTTCCCACTTTCTTCATGGTCCTGCTAATTCTTTTATGCTTTGCGATGCTTTTTGTATCGTGCCTTATTTTCAAGAACGCCGAGTTCCGCAGCCGCTCGTTCTTGTCGATCGTCGTGTTGCGGGGGTGAACAGGCAGCACGGCAAACTTGGCGGGGTGGCACACTCACGACGAAAGTTCCTCGGAATAAACACGAATTACGCTTCCTTACCTTTTACGATGTTTTCCTATCGGCGATAAATATTTCTCCCTCAAACGTGCCCGTTTACTCGAACGTCCTGTTACCGCGTAAGTTTGATTCCGACGCGAATGCCACCGTGTCCTCTCACCCCCTCGCCCACCCATCGCCTTTACCCATCGACACTCTCTTCCATCGCTCGCTTGATGCCAGGAGCGATTTGCGTTTTACGAGGCACTTCGTCCCGCGAAGTTCTATCCGATCTACCGGATCCATCCATCTTCGATTTCTTCGCGGGCAAGATCAACGGCTGGACGTGAAACATCCGCAGCAGCCGGCCTGATGCCCTTCTCCGATGTCGGATCTGTGACGGCCGTTAATCTTCCGGCGATCGCGAATATGGGATACGCGGGCATCGGCCGCCGCTGGAAACTAGACCACTGGCCACTAAAATTAGAACATCATTGCCAGCATCCATAGCTAGCATTCGGTGGTTGACTATCGAACGGTCGACGACGTGGCGTATCATTTTCATGACTTCCGGGGTTGCCTCATAATTCAGATTGTTGGTTCCCTTGTCTACGATAATACCAAAGAAACCTGAACTCGACTATCATGTATCAAGATTTAGGTTTTCGCTTACGCGAGACGCTCTTCGCTATTTCCGCCGTTGGTTGGATTTACTCGCCGAATGAATCGCGTTCGCCTGCAGCCATTGAACGATCTTCATTCTCTGAACAGTATACAAGTATACATTTGAGAAAGCAGGACCTTCTTCCGTTCGAGCAACTCGGTTGAAGTAGTCACTCGCGGGAAATGATCTTTGCTGGTAGAAGTTGCGAGATCGGCTCGTTACAAATGCACCCCATCGCCAATGTGAATGGCGCAGCGTGGGACGGTGGATCAGTCTCCAGTTGAGGATGCACAAGTCAAGCACAAGTACAAGGAACAGAGAATACAGAGAATGTTCGTTCGCGAGTGTGATTGAAGCTCTCCTCCGACTTGGGTCCGTTTACTCGCGAGCTCCACTTAGGAACGCACTTGTTTCCCGCGAGGAACACGCGAGAGCGAGAACGTTATGGCTTTTAAGGGAGCACTTAGGCGAACGGGTCCACGAAGTATAAATTTAGCTTGACTATTCGGCGGCGTAACAAGCAAACGGTGCTCTCAAAGGTTCTCCATAATCATGAGTTTCTCGAGCCCTCGATATTCATATATCGGCATCTATTTTCGTGACACTTTGTTGGCTCACGTAGAATAACAGCTTCGATCGTGGTTCTATATGCATTCTGTCATTATACGTGTTTGCTATTGCGATCCTGTCGATGACGTTACGGATTCCCGATGACGTAGAGATATGTATCTGCATGGATTCCACGTGACTTTTAATAATAACCGATTAATTAAAGAGCGTATTAATTAAAGACTAATAAAGGGTAATTAAAAACCGTAATTTCCCCGTTCCCCTACTGATGTAAAAAGAAAATAAATAATTATAGAATGATAATATAATACCCCGCTGTATATAAGCGATGATACTTTTTTGTGTCAGCAGAATAACGTTGCATGAAGCTTTGCACACTTTTAATCCTGCGAGATAGGGTGGTGAATATTTGATATAAAAGATCAACCGCGTGTCAGAAAGTATGACCTCGCCAACGTATCGACAAATCGAACGCGGCTTAAAACTTCACGGCAAGTCGGAAGCAATGCATCGAGACGAGGAGTTCAATTCCGCCTGGAATGTCCGCGACCCAATTCAAACATAGACCACATGTCGTGCAGCATTCCTCACAATAGCTCATTTCATGCGGCTTCTTCCAGTTGTGGATTTTCCAAATTTATCTTTTACGCGACTTTGGAATCAAATATCGAGCACAAATGTACCTTTCATGACGTAACATTTCATGTGAATTTATCTCGATTGTCTCACGCGCACCTCGCGCAAAATGCACCCTTAAAATCCTCTCAAGTGTTGATGATTAAACAACAGCTGTTAATGATTAAAATAATTTGCCTTGGAGAAGTAATTGCATTATGATGAAACGGATGCGCGATTTTAATCCGCGACTATTTCAGAGAGTGCGATTCTAAGATATATTTCTTCGGAAGCGGAACGGCCGGATAGACGAGAGCGGAAGAGCAAGAACGTAGGTTCGACTTCATGTCACGATGGTGGTTCGATAGCTGACCTATTAGCTTAAAGTAATTTCCGTTTAATTTTGGAGTTTACAGACTCGGTAACTCAGCTGTGTACGAAAGTCCCAATAAAGCTTGCCGCTTCTGTGTCTTCCATTTTCGAGCTCTCGAGCCCTTGGTCGCGCTCGCTTCATCCCTTTGCCTCCCTCGCAGCGCCGATCTCACTCTCTCGATTTGTCCCCTTGGTGCCCGCGTGTCGCTTAATGGGTCTTTAATATCGCACACTCGAGTAATGCTTGGATAATGAGCCGTATTTTGCCGCCGTCTTGGAGACAGTAACTGCGAGCAGAAGCGCGTCAGAGGCACCCGGTCCCTCTGGTGGTGGAAGGAAAGGCAGGGCTCGAAAATGTCAAGTAGGAGCTTCGGGATGTTCGCTACAGGACATAATTATTCGTAGCTGACTGTCGTTATGAATTGAAAATGTCATAAGTGATATGCTGCAGTCAGAAACAGAGAAATATCATTAGTACTGTATCGGCATCAAATTATTATATTTATTATTATATTTTATATATTTATCATATTTTATCAAATTTAACAACTTATTAAATAAAGAAAAAATATCTTTATCATGGAAATTTAATTTAACGTAACTTTAATATTCCCTTCTCCATTTTCATACATTGTTCCGCATTGTTGTAAAGTGCGCAAATGCGCAAAAACGGTTTATAGTTACCGTGCAATATGTTGCTCCTAATAATGTGGAATTTTATTGCCGAGACAATTATGATCCTAGCGCATAAGCCCTTAATGGGATGCGTTTTAGTAGAATGTTCAATATGTCAGGATGAGTTTTTAATATTAGCTTAATGTTAGAATAAGCGTTTAACAGGATTCGTGCTCATTCGTACACATACTGGATGTCCATAACTCATTGCGTCGCTCGCAGGATGTAATGAAGGCGTGGCGAGCCGTTACGTTCAGAGAAGTCGCAATGAAAAAGCTGCATTCTCCAGACGACCCTTCTCAACCTCGATCACATCTGCCCACCTCCTCGCAAACCCGCTTCCAGCAGGTCGAAAACTTGATAAAACTTCCGTCGAGAATTTCAGATACTTTCCGCCGTCGTGGAACCACACGGCCCGATCTTTTGTCGCATCTCCTCCTGGGGCGGCCATTTTCCCCGCAGCAACGCCGTTCCACTTGTCGACACCGTAGGATGCTGTTTTGCACGTCGAAGCGCTGTAAAATTGGAAAATAATGGCTTCCCGCTTTCAATCGCACACACTACCGATACTCTCATTTAAAGGCACGGGCGAGTATTGTGCGTCCAGAGAAATCCGCTCCCTATTCCACGGATTTCAAGCGTTTCATATAATAAATGACGCAATGAATATTCTTTTAAATATTGAATGTCTACTGATCATAATAAGGTGCAGCAAGGCTACATGTGTTTTAACAATGCTCATAATTTTCAATGTCGATGAATTTTTAATTATCGGAATATTCCTTGCGTATTCTCTCTCTTTCCCTCTTTCCAGTAAAACTAAATTCTAAATTCAAAGAGAGATGATCATGTATTCCCTATATCAAACTCCAACCGAAGTTTGATGAAACAACTTTCTGACATCTAAATTAGAAGAAACAGGTAGCCTTTTTATATATTAATGTAATTTTCTTAATGAAAATGTAGTAAAATAATGCTTAAATATTTATTACGTAGTAAAATAATCCTTTTATTTATATGTATGCACGTTAACATTCTGTATCTTTTTTAAGAGTGTCATAGCTTTATGACGTTGAGTGAATACGTGTGTCAACACATTCGCCATATTATTGGCGAACAAACTTCGCGCGAGTGCGCACATGCGCTTCCTTGAGCCAAAGTCTTAATTTAAGGGCCGCGGGGCGCAATAAGTTACGACGTCGCTCGTCTTTCGTGCCGCAAATTCCTGTAAGTTAATTTCCACCACGCCACCGTCAACCTCATCTGTTTGACGTTCATTTTATATCGGTTTTCTGTCTTGCATGGAGCGCAGGATGTTGCGTGATTCACGTAATAATTCGATCAAGCGGCATCAGTCTTACGTTGCTACAAGCACAGTTACTGCGTGCACAGTTGAGGGCATTTAACATTTATTCATCAACTCTACGAAAGTTCGTTGCAGAACTTACTTCATCTGATATTTCAAACATATAATAAATCGCCGAATGCATATCAATTTCTTCTATAATCGCATTCGCACGTTGTTATCTGCTAACCGCGCGCAGTGAAGAAAATTTGCATGAGCCATGTTTTGTAAAGCTTGCAAATGTATTTAAGATCCATTTGCGTGATACATCCGTAAATAAATAAATCGAACTTGCGCTGTTTGGTTGCAAATGTCGAGCTTGTCGAAAGAGAGACGAGCAAAGTTGATTTATGAATGTTACTTCTCTCTGACAGAACAAATCCTTTATTTAACCACGGAAGCGGAGAAAAACGGCAGTCCGGCGAATAATCTTATGACTCATTTTATCTATCCTCACAGACATACGCGTACACACGTACCGTCCTGAAAACTTATTTTCGGCCGGGAGCTATTCCCACCTCGGGAACTCCATTTTCTCGCTTCTTCCGTCCGCTCGAGCATTCCTACCCGCCGCCTAATCCTTTCTTCCGCTCGTTTCGTGGATTAAAAATTCCCTCGCGATTTATCGTCCGCAACCGTGCATTTGTCAAGATGATTTACGTCCCGTGCTCGGCCGCGAATGTTAACGGCGCTGTCCCGGATACCGATTGATTTGATTTCTTACACGTCGAACTTTGCGACCGGAAAAAAGGGGAACAGGAACTGCCGGTTTTCCGGTCACCCTTGACACGAGCGAGCGATGCATGTTCCCCGGATCTACGCGCGGATCTACGGAAAAGATTTTTGATGGAAGCCAAGTGCTGTTCTACTTTCAGCGATATCTGGGACAGTCGTTGATGCACGGAGGCTTCAAGATAAATATTGATGGAAGCGGGCGCCTTTCCGTGTTGAATCGCATTTTGAATTTTGACGCCCCGCTTATGATATTTTTGCCCTAAATGGGAACTTGGCGGAAAATCTATAAAGTTCGGGTTTATAGATCGAATGGCTCGGTATACTCGCGAACAGGAAAAAATTAGATGAAATGCGCGAATTATCTTGCTGATATTTGCTGATATTTGATTTATCCGACGAAGCTGCGTGTGTAAAGCGTTTAGAAATGTGTCGGAAACGTTCTTTTATCCGAATGACTTTGTTACATGCGAGAGACGAGGAATGACTTGTCAGACCAACACTGCAAATTCGCGCCAGGCGCTTCCACGAAATGTCAGCGTAGATTACCTGTCATTTTTTTTAGATAAAAATGCACTTGCAATCACGGCCGGGCAAGGCGAGCCGTCGTTCTCGCGGTGGGTGGTCTTTGCGAACTTCCGAGGTCTTTGATACTAAGAGCTTTCCACTACTACTCGACGGTAATTAATTAAAATGCCAGCGCATAAATCTACTGAAACATCAATCCACGTTTGACGCTTGTTCCTTTAATCTTGTTCCAGGATCTCTGACTAATTATGCAAATAATACGTTAGCAAAAGTAGCTAGGCCGAGTCGGAAGGTCAGATAATGATCGTTGAACAATATTTCACTTGCTCTTTAGCTTTTCCTCCGCGGTATTAAACTGGCGTCTTACTGCAATGCGAGAATATTTATTGGATACATTATTGTAATTTTCAGACATTAAAATCTCAAATCTCAATGAATTTTAATCTAATCTCATCTCATTTAATTTGCATTTTCGGTGTTACATTTACAGTTGACGCTTTTACATTCGATGCGCAAAATTAGTTAATTGTATTGTAAAAATCAGTTCTTATCTTCCCATGACACAGGGTTGGCCATTGACACTCGCGAGGAATGCAATCCGCGCTACGCGGAATGGGGAAGGTTGGAGCTTAGAGTAATTTCCAGTTGAATCACATGGCTGCGCCTACAAACCCATATTAATAACGTCTTTGTGGCGTGATGCTTTCTTCCAGCCCTTTTCTCATCCTCGGATCATCTGGGGCACCGTGTGTTGGGGTTTGACCCGCTTGCTCATAAATCTACGATGTGCGCCGCACTGTGAACCGTTCCATAGTTGAAATTTCAATAAATACTGAAAGCAAACAAAGTGCATAAAATATTCGACCACGATTTATACTGTTTTTGCAATAGCCGAAACGAGTGGTTCCTTATTTAAATGTCTAACATTTTCTATCAGTATCACGCGAGTATAGGAGTGTCTGTCACCCTCGCCGACGCTATTTTTCGATGCAGAAGACGCAGTGTATCTATATCGCTCGATATCGGTCATCGGTATGAAGATATTTCCAAGTGTCTACGCATAAAGATGAACATAAAGACCGGCCTTTCCGATTATAATTTCCAGCGGGTTTAATAATAATCGCTCGCGTTAATAATACCTTGCGAGGAGTTTCTTTCGACCTGTTTCCTTCGCAACGACCCTGCTCAAGCTGTCTCGAGCTTTACGCATGAAAGCGAGGGCGCAGAAGTCATGCAAAATGCTTTCACGTGAACCTTGACAGCGTCGATGCTCGATGCTTTTTCAGGACCCCGTTTTCGGAGCCTGAGAATCCATCCTGCGATGAAAACCGCGACGAAAGCGTCATTCGCCGTCGAGGAAGATGCGAACTTGATAGCTTTATCGTGGAAAACGCCACCCCGAGAGAGCTGAATCAATTAATCGATGCTGTCGCGACTATTTATGGCTCTGCAAGATCGGGATAAGAAACGCCTGTGCATTGTTGATGACATTGGTGTTTTTCATGCGCGTTAAGCACCGCGATAACCGTGATATATACAGCAGCGTGATATATGTATATCCGCGACAATGTAACGTTGAATCCGCAAACTCGCTTCATTAAATTAGCCGCGTCATGCGGTTGGCATAATCGTATTTTACGTAATCGTGTAACAGTGCCTTTTCTGTAATGAGACTGATCTTTTTAGGAAAACCGTGTTGAAGTGGTGTGCAATCGCTAGGAACCCACGATCGAGTTTTCGTCGGATTTCATCGATAGAATCGCGCTTCCATCGCGAGCGCAGGACAATCTGATAAATCATTTTGCATTCATAATTTCGCGGTGGCTTCGTGACGTTTTTTCCTTGCTCTCTTATCGGAGATCGTCGCGATTCGTCGACGATCCACCGTCGAAGGAATCTGCAATTCAAAAGCCGGACTTTCGTTATATTCGGAGGCCTCATCAACGATTCTGGCTGTCCTACTCTCGTCGGCCGCCACTACCACTGCTGCTTGTTTTGTCAGAGCGGAAATTAAACGGCGGATCTTTTTAATCCTCGGGCATTACGGACTTTCTTCTGTCAACGATATCGACGCCCGTGAAACACGTCACTCCTTTCTCGTTTTCTCTTTCTCTTTCTTTCTTTAGGATTCGCCCGATGAGCAGGTTTCATTCATGCACAATTTGAAAGAATGGACAATGAGGCAGCAATTGATAGCGTATTGGATCTCTGTGTTCATTCTTTTTTCAGTTACTATTTTCAGTTTTCCAATTATCGTATAATGCATTCGCCGAGCAGTTGCCAAGAAAAATGAAAATTCTGATCTGAGTTACCATAGCAGAAGCTGATAAGAAGCTTCGCAAATTGTAATGAGCAAACAGTCACGCCAGAGCTTCAAACGTTTCGTATCGCAGATCCCGAGAAATCTAAAGAATCCACGTGGCTCGCCGGAAAAAATAAGCTGATTAATTACACAAAGCATTGCAGTCGGGCGAGGTCGAAGAGGGCAGGAAGAATGAGAACTGTTATAACTAGTATAACTTGTTTCGAGCGGATCAAGTTTCGTCTTTTACGTGCCACGAATGAAAAAACGTCTTTTCATTCTGTCGGATCCTTCTCTCTCTCTCTCTCTCGTGGCGATCCCGCAGAAAGGCGAACTGTGACTCGATGGAGTCGCCCGAAGAAATTCCGTGGCGACTGTCCACGTTAAACGGATCACCGTGAAAAGGAGGGCAGAAAGGTTTGCGAAACTGCAATTGTTAATCACAGAAAATCCTGGTATGCAACGCGAATAAAATTACTATGCCAGAGGAATGCGAAATGAAGAATGCAGCCCCGCGCAAAAATAACGTTACCGCGCAACTTTCATCAGCTTCGCCGAACAACTTTTTATTCGAGAACTCTCACTCTGAATGCTTAATTGACGCAACACGAAACTCGCGTTCGACATTTTCAACAGCAACGCTGCATTTCGGCTAACGAGATATTTACACAAGTTCCTTCGTGAATCGCCACGTCACTACGATCGGATTTCGAAATTTTCTCAGAGCCGCATCTCTGCACTGTGCATTGGTCTCGTTTTCGCGATTTTCGGACGCGATACGGCGACTGGAGTGCCGCGCAAATCTCGCGCCGACGAATCGGGTCCATGCACAATGCGTTGTGTGTGCAGTTACGTTTTCGTACCCCGTCAACGGGAAAGCCTCGGTTATCACGTATTCCATTTCCCGATACAACCGGAATGCCTTGAGGCGATTTGCCTCCCTCGCGACACCCTTCGCGGGACACCGTCACCCCTTTTCATCGCGACCAACTCTTTTCGTGCAGTCTGTGAAGAGCGTGTTTCCGTTTCGTCGACGTGCATCCGCGCTTCGGCAGCGCGGCTGCAACATTAGCCTACTCTTCATCCGTTAATTAACCGCCCTGCGCACCTCCCCTTTATCATTGTTCAGTAGAAAAAGTGAGACCACCCAGGCAGCAGTATCCATTACGCGGTGTCACCAGTAATGAACCCCGAGACGAAGCGACAAATATAATCTATCAAACAATACGCTCGTGGATAGGAAATTTTCTTGACCTCGCCGCGGCATTAATACAGATTGCATTTTAGATATTGCGGACGCTATAGATATCAGATTGCATTATGAGCGTATACAGGGCGACTCCATCGCGCATTCAAAATGTAAATTCGACGTGGTTGCGAGCTCTGACACGGGCGCGGCTGATTTCAGATTCAGCGTTCGTACTTGAGGAACTTCTGTCGGCTAACGTCTGCGACTCGAAAACGGTGGAGCTCCTCGCGATGACGCCTGTCGCTGATGAAAAAAGCGACGCACGGTCGAATAAGAAATCCGGCACAAGTCTTATTAAGTCGCGAAATGCCGTGGACAGACGCGACGTGGGTCGCGCTCCGGATTAATGCCAGATATCCGGATATCCGGGGAGACATAAAAGCAATTATATTCGTTGACCCAGATGACCGCGGTGTTCTTAC
Organism: Ooceraea biroi; assembly: GCF_003672135.1. Classification (NCBI taxonomy): domain Eukaryota; kingdom Metazoa; phylum Arthropoda; class Insecta; order Hymenoptera; family Formicidae; genus Ooceraea; species Ooceraea biroi. Next base: position 12,358,970 of record NC_039510.1, read on the forward strand.
GACCTTTTACACGCCGCGACAAATACTTGTCAAACGCGGGAAACGTGGGGGTAGATCTCAGCAAAGTTCATCAAAACTGATTTAACATGTTATTTGTTGCAACTATGCATGCACGTGTCTGTATAAACCGTGGCCAGATGTATGCAAGAATTTATTAACGTTTCGTCATCGGGAGGATCCAGCTAGTTCAATTTACTGGTAGAAGTGCTGTCCTGGTGCGATATATCTGGAAAAATAGAAAGATGAATATTCATGTTTCAATCGATATCATTATAACTATTTGACTAAATAAATAACATTTATGTGAGATGAAGAAGAGAACGATCTCTCGGTGACTAATTGCGATTTCCTTTTGAACCCATTTGTCCTCCGTTGCTTCCACCTGAGCCTTCCAGCATCCTCGCGAGATAATGGGAGCTCTACTTGAGCGTGTGTTCTTTAGATCTTCCAAGCGAGCTCAGGTGATAATAGTTAGAATAACTGCCGAGTGTTAGCGCTCGAGTGTTTCCGAAAAGCGCGTAAATCTGCAAACTAAAACAACTTCTTTTCCCACAGAAAACGTGAAAATCCGTGTTGCCACTCCTGCTCCATTTTTCTCCTGTTTTACGCGGCTTCCACGTTATCCGATATTCTCCTGGTGAAGTTCGCTTAAAGAGTTTATGCCGACGTATTAAGTTTCTTATTAAGCAGCGCAAATTAATCTGATCTTAAATAACTTGTTTGCGCGAGAAAGATATCGCATTTAACGCGATAACTTAACACGAAGGCCCACGCACATCTGAAATATACACAACTGAATAATGACTTTAATAAAAGTAATAATTCTTGAATGTAAAAGTTTATTATTGATAAATAAGGATTGCGATAATTTCGAGATTTTTATTTAAGTAACGGATCGCAATTTTTTCGCCATATTCCTTTCGATAAATTTATGATATTATGTAACAATGTCGTCTTTCGAGGCTTTTGTCTACCGTGTTAATAGATTTTGGTTGAATCTCCACGCGATGATAGGAATGATGATGGCTCGATTCTCATCCCGCAGAATTGGCTTATTAAATTGGCATAATTACATTGATGAACGCGGCTGTCAGATACAGTGACATCTGGTACGGTGGCCCGACCTGAAATTTCCGGTTAGCAACGCCGACAATCCTGTCCACTTTCCAGTGATTCCATCCATCTTGCTCTAAGTTTGCCCCATTGTCTGTCGAAAATTAGCGAAGTTAGCCCACTCGATGGACGAACTTATACGCCTGCTCATGCTTGTTGTCGTTAAGCGAGAAGTCTCGTCACAATTTCACGGGTATCTCGTCGAAGGGGAAGAAGTCTTAGGGTGCTGAACGTGACTTTGGAAAAATTATTGCACATTGATTAATTTTTGCGAGTTGCATTGCAGTCTTCTACAGTCGCTTTATATTAAAGGCACTGCTGATTCATGTGTTGCTTGCGAGTTCATTGCTATCCGATGCTGTTTTCTATAATATATTTAATATAGATACACAATGAAGAAATTAGAAAAATTTCTCTTGCAAACATAATTTGCTTGCGAATTTAATTGAAAGACGATATTTTTTTCAGCCAGGCGAAGTGGTTTCTTTAATCGCGCCTCAAATTTGCCGTTCAATGACGGGGAAAAATTTCTTAGCCGTAATTTTTGCCGGGAGTTTTCAACACGACGATAACTTGGTAGCCAGCAATTATCGCGCAATTAAAAGCACTGAGGGGCAAAATTCAGCAACGGTGCGGACGATGGGGTGCTATCTTGTACAACAAGGCGCCATGCTGTGATTCACAGTCGCGCTTGCTCGCGTCTTGTAAAGCACCGCTATAAATGCACGCACCAGGGGAACATCGCGAAGTTTTGCCGATTAATTTATTTATGTCGGCGCACCCGGTTGTTAATAATTTCGGGAGTGTATCAATGGCTTTATGTGATTGTGCTTTAAAGTTGATCCCGGCCGTGCACCATCGGGGCCATCCCTAACGATCTCTGCACGAAATGACGCGCCGGATTTCGCGCGAAAATTGGGTGAAGTTTGAGTCAGATGATAAATGCGTCGGCTTTATATGGGGCTTAACGCTCAGACATTTTAATGGTCTTTGCCTCATACATAAGCTTAGATAAACATCTCTTTTGGAAATTGCTGTAGGAAACTGCTATAGGGGCTATTTGTTAATTTCACGAAAGTTTCGCAATTGTTTGTCTGAATAATGAATGTATGAAATATGTTATCATTATATAAATCATTATATTTTTCCTTAAGTGGAAAGGCAGAGTGTTGCTCTGTAATAAACAAAAATATTTCTGTAAATTGCTATATACACATTCCGACGGCATTGCAAGAAGCCTTTGCGAATTTTCGCGTCGCGCTCGTAAATGAAAAAGTATTGGTATCTCGGCATTTTTGCAAATATTAATTTCAGAAACTGGCGACAGGAATCATACATAAAAGCTGCATGAATAGAAACGCCGGGAATCCGGGACAGTCTGTTATTACCCGAACGATGCAAAGGAGTAGTGCGCATGATACGGCTAAATTTAAATTCCGCTCTCTCCGCGAAGGGAGAGATTTGGCACAAATTCGACTTGCGCGGGCAAACGTAAGTCGGAAGTATCGACGTTCCATTTGTCGCGAAGGCGATACCTTTCCGTCTTTACGACAGTATCGACAAGATCCTGTGTTCCTGCGATTTTCCCGTGGCTTCCAACCGAGTCAACCGTGAGGGGAACCACCACCGTCCCTCTCTTATTTTTATTTCCCACGTATCGTCATCCACGACGACGACGACGACAATAGCGGAAATGCGCGTTCGCAGCGGCGGAAATCCGCCACGGTTGGCGGAAAAAAGCGCAGGATCATGAAAGAAGGACGGCAACGCGAGTCGCGCCGCTGGGAAAAGCACCGGACGGATCCTTTCGGTAATCCAGACTTGTCCGTGACACCGGCTGAAATATTAGAGTGCGAGCACGTCCGATTCCTATTAGACCGGTTTCCGCGTATCCGGAATTTAAAACCACGAAAGTGCGACGTGATTGTCCCGCGGCGGTAATTTCGCTCCCGCCACCCTTACGCGTTTCGTGAAAGCGCGAAACATACGTACCTACGCGCGTATTGTGCTCTCATAGCGAATTTTAATCTTTTCTTTTTTTGTCGGGACCGTCCTTTGTGTGCCGTTCACATAGAGGCGCAAAATTGATTTCACGCCGACAAGGCAAACAACTATCTTTGCGATAATGCAGTGCATGTTACATGATGACATCACAGAATTCTCAGGTTTTCCTGCCTTACCGCCTTGATCCGTCATCGCTTGTCATTTTTATCATATCTCTTTATTTCAATATTCGTAGGAACTGCAGTGAGAGCTCTTCGGAAACGTTGGAGGAGACAGGTTTCAACGAGAATATTCCTCGAGAATTCGCTGCGTCTCGACGCAACGCGAGGGGTGCATCGCTTAGACGAATGGCTTTCTAAGTGCTGTCTCTGCGTGCGATCATGGTATCTCACGCCGTATATCATCGCAGAAATATTCAAGGAGGATGTGATACACCGGAAATCCTTCCGCTCCGAGCATGCTGTCAAATATATACTGAGAGTCCCGGTGCCGCTCTGTACATTCTGCGAGACGCTGAATAGCTGCGTGTGCCAGCGTTTCATGTGTCCCAGACAACATCAAAAGCTCCATCGTGATATATTCGCACTGCTCTAGTAACAAATGATGGTTTCCGAATTCCGGACACGCACATACCACGCAAAACGTACCAAGAGATTTGCCCTCGTGCAAAGGTATGGTGCACTAGGATGCACTCGCGAGTGTCAAGGGCAGCGTTTTTCTTTTTCAATAGTTGCACTCCTTCTTTGCTTCACTTCATAGGGCAAGTGTAATTAATTGGAAGACAGGTGTGATTAATTGGCCCACTCATGGTCTCACTGTTGGATATCGGAGACGATGTTTAACTAGCGAAATATCACCTTTGCTAACGGGAAATGTACTTGATAGGCATATGTACTTGATAATCTGAAGCGAGGATGTTGGTGTTCATTCCTCCGTTAGCTGCAAACAAAGAAATCCAATTATTCTAGGTAGGTAGGAGGAGAAAATAGCGAGAGGGCTTGCCATGGTGGTATGGTCCCCCTGTAATAAGACAATCTCGAATTAATCCATTGTGCCCTTCGACCCGCCGCTTGTCCGGCGGTGTCCCTTCCGCCGCGCGCCGGGAAATTAACCCGTTGCTCCCTCAAACAATGGCCGCGCGTAAATAGCCGGCGGGAAAATGACGACGGTACGAAGGGTGTATTTTACGTTACATCGAATGGGAGTGAAAAGGGAGTCGTTGCTTACCGGCGACCAGTGCATCCTCCGTTTGACGTTCATATAGGAACAGTCATGTTTGGTCGACTACTGTCAACCGCAAGACTATATATTGCGCCAATTTTCGTCTTAGGTTCTTGAAATTTTCTGCTTATTTGAACAAGCAGGATAATTTCCTGAATTTTAAGCTAATGTCGAAAGCTGCAGTGTTAAATTTATCGATGTTTTCGATGATTAATGTTTTTCCGGCACGCATATTAAACTCCTAAGAAAAGATTTATGTTCATATCAAATGCAGTTTAATATAAATCTTCTCTCAGAGTTTACTCTTAGAATGTTTGTTTATACATAGCGAGATCTTTTCTTAGAGAAAAGTGCAATGCATGTCTTGCTCAATGCTTCATCAGCTTTCATCAGATCTGTAATTGATTATCTCGGTTGTATTATGAGATCTGATCATTCCATTTGCAAATGCATTTCCCGTTAACGTTATTTATTACCGCAAAGAATTCTTTGACGTAACAGATTAATTCAGGAAAAAATTCTCGACCATTGCCCATAGGCATTCTGCAGCATTGTTATTAGCCGCGAGTGCACATTTGACGGCTGCAGGTGTCAGAATCTGACAAGCATTCAGCATTGTTACTCGTGTGCAGCAACAATGTTCGCGCGAGACATTGGCTGCTTGTTATGAATACCTCGGCAACCTACCCACCAAGCCGTCCTGGACAACTTCTGTACGCACGGGTATGCGGATGCAAACGCACTTATTTGCACCGACACTATAACTGTATCGATTCCCATGTAATGCATTGCTGCGAGTCGATGCTCTCGTATCCGACTTTTAAGATTCATATAAGCGTACATTAAACAGCAACTTTAAATTTCTTGATTATTGAGATATTGACTTCTTACATTCTTCGAATTTCTCTATTCGTAAATAACAGAAATATATGTGTCATATGTTTATAATAATAAAAATTTATATATTACAAGTACGTATGCGCAATAGAGGAAAAACTTAAAATTCTTCGAAATTTTTGATCTCGTTTGGTGTATGGTATCCGATACAGTAATAAATATGAATCAAGTTAACGGAAATATGTCTGCCCCGGAGGAAAGGGGGTAAAATATTTCAAAGTATCTCGAGGGCATTAATTCGCAGCGAGGGGAACGATCGGTGCATCATGAAACTTGTTTGCAACGACCGATCAGGAATTTAATTAATGAGATATTTGTAATATGGATGAGTTATTCAAACAACCATTGTTGCGATATTTTCACGCAATTACCAGGCATTTTTCTTTCGGGACGATGCCCGACACACATCGCTGTCGGTAACGCTATGGATAACAGCGATCCTTCTTGGTTCGCGCTGTCAGTGCGAAGACTGCTTGATCGATCGCGTTTGGTTTAGAGCAGACTAATTACAGGCCCGTGCTCCTGGCACGGAGATTCTTCGGGATTTCAGTAGGATTTAGATGGGGAGCGTAGGCTTTCTGCTATTTTCCCAGCCGATCTATCAGTAGCTCGGCATTCCTCGCATCCCTCTTCCACGAAACGTGACCCGGGTGCTTAAGACGCCTCCGAAATCACCGATGTTACGGCCGCGATCCTTTTGCCGGTCCCAAGTATGGCAAACACCGTACTGGTCCACCAATTAGTTGGAAATATCGCGAGGAAGTCCGGTGAGCTGCTCGCCTCCGTCGGTTCTCTTCCGGTCAGGATGACTTTGCTCCTTTCTTATTACAGGAACGTCGATTAATTAAGACGTCTTCGCTTCCCGCGAACACGATTCTACATCACTTCGAATTGCCGATCTTTGTTCTTATTGTTCCCGTTCCGCGCTACTTGTAGTTGTTGTTGGAACGCCAACAACCTGACTGCACAGCGATTACGCGGAGTAGAACGACCGTTCTTCATTACCTTGTCGCGACTTCGGGACCCTGTAATTGATTACGTTATTTCACGACGGTACACGTGATGGAGGACGGTGCATCGCGAAAAACGGCACTGCCGTATCATCGATCTTGGTCCAGTCGTTTACCAGTGTTATTCCGCGAGTCGCGAAGTTTCAACTCGGCGATCATCATCCGCCGAAGATCAGATCGGAGCTGCGAGAAGAATGGACGGATGGACACGGTTTGTCAACCACCCAACTCATTTTTCATTGGTCTCGGGAGTTTCTTCTTCTTCTCTGCCGTATGCAAGTGCGATCATGGAGCTCGATTTTGTCGAGCGGATAGGCAACGTCAACCTCGACCTCGCTCGCCTTACTGCTCTTCTCTCGGTGACAAACGATGCAAAATTTCAACCTCGTTTCCAAAGATTGGCCAATCTATTTTGCGTGCAAGAAGGTTTTCTCTTATCCTCACACGTCTTGCTCTTTTAGCAGTGCACCTCTTATAGCTCTTTCCATGCTTGGTACTATATATATTTTATATCGAGTTATGGGATAATACATTTTACCTTATACATTTTCGATGCAGATACTCATGATTTACGATGCCTCACAATTTTCTGATTATTATCAAAAATAAATGCAGAAAAATGCGAAGTAAGAAAGAGCGATAGACAAGCAGAAAAGGGCGGATCCACTTTAATCCACTCGTAGAAGCAACGTAGAACAACGATTCTTTCTTGGAAAAATAATTTGAAAGTTACTTCTTTGCGAATGTCGATGGTAGCTTGCAACTTGCAGTAGTTTATATTTCCTTTCAGCACACAATGAATATAATGGACGTGTCATATTACATCTTTTCAGTAAAAATAAAAGAGACAAGAGGCGCGAAAGACAAGAGAAAGATTTCGTTATTTTTGAACTGCATTATCCTCGAAGTGACGTACCCTTTATCCAAGAAAGTGGAGCGCTCGAGGGATTTCTTCCTCGTAGTTTGTTAATATCGCGAACCAAAAATATCGCCATCCCGACCATCCATCTTCCCCGCGCGCGTCATGAATAATACATAATCGACGTTAAACAACTTCGGGGCTAAAAATCATTTTCGGTGATCTCGAGGCCTGCATAAACGCACGACCAGTGATGGTTTCTCGTACCACAGCGATCGGGATTTGGTGCCGCGTGTCCTCTTCCCGATATCAATCATCCTCCGCGAGGCGGGAGCGTCCGTATTAAACGGCGCGGTCGCGGGGCGGTTCTCAAGCGCGTTTTGATGAGAGGCGAACTTTCAAACGGAGGGTTTTGCAGGTAACCCGCGCTGCGGGAATTGTGCAAAGAGAGCGACGAAGGGATGAGAGTGCGGATGGCTGGGAGGACAGAAGGACCGAGGTAGAAGAGAGGATTTCGGTGGGCGGTTTTGAGAGGCCTGCGGCGAGCAGAGATTAAATCGTACCGCAGTAAAGAGCTAATCTGTCTATCCCCGTCTGTCCCTTCTGTGTCAGTCGCCCCTTCTCTCGTTTTCTCTCCTTCTGCAGCTCGTTCTTCTCTTCTTACGCGCACTTCTGGAAAGTGGAAATGGAAATGCCACCCCGATACGATGGTTCACGGTGCACCTACGCGCGCACACTCGTACGCGTATGTATGTCACATGAGGCTGCTGTGTATGAGCGATATAACGATCTCTATCGCGAGGATCGCGGGGAGATAAAGATCGACCATGGTGCAAACTCTTCTTCTGGCAGCGCGTCCGTGCGAACGGCGTTTTCGTCGTATCACGCATTAAACATTCAATCTCCCCCATATCACGAGAGATTCTCAGCGTCGCCAGCAGAGAAAATCTTCCTTCCTCCAGGACTTCGTCTGCCTAGAGATACTTCTTGGTGTCGGCAGCAGTTTTCTTCCTCCAGTTCCCCGTCTGCCGAAGAATTCTTATCGGTGTCGCCAGAAGGAAGGTTTTCCTCTGGGATTTTATCCTTGGGGAGTTCTTCTCGATCGCGAGGTTTTCTCCACGATACCACCTTCCGAATATGTCGGGATTTCCTTCGATCTCTAAGGAAGTACCGTATAAAGACCTGAAGTTCAAAGTTTCCTGGATCGAGCATCCTGGTATCCAGTTCTATTGATTCTTGTTGGAAGTTGGTAGAATTCTCCGATACTTGTTTGCATGCCGTGTGTTAAATCGCGTTGTGGTCAAGTAAACTTTTACAAAGAACATCATGTTAATAGGTTTCTACGAACAAATACTTTGTTAATAAAAAACAGACAGAATCAATGATATTTTATTATTGCTTTAATTCTTCCTGAAATGGATTTTCACTATTTTTCATATGCGGGAAGAAGTGAAAGAATGTTTGCTCCAGCGAGAGAATCAGTAATATGCAGCACGGTATTTCATATGCAGAAATGCAGGAAAGCATATAAATTTTATACTACATGTTACTGATTCTTTTATTCGAATGGAGTTTCTTTCATGTTTCAAATGAGTAGTTAAGCGCATGTAGAGTTTTCGTGTTATTAAATTCGAGATGACCAAGCTTTTTGTCCTTAGAGCATCTCGTGCCTTTCGAAGCTGTGTGATTTTATAGCTGCAGCCAATTTCGCACAACGTTACACTCGTTGAATTATGCCTGAGGCTTACTTTTAAAACTTTGTGTCGATTATATAAACGTTCTTCTTGTTCTATGCGTTATTCATGTAAAAAGCGACGAACCCATTACTCCTCACTTAGCTTTGGGCGAAATTTCAAGTGGATTAAAAACATGTAAATAAAAAAGATGAAAAAATCAATCTCCACTGGTCTAGTTTGATACAATTTTCGTTGAATGAGCACAACAACTCCCTTTCTGCCAGTTGCCCGACAAACAGAATTTTTCCGAATGCGCGGCAACATTTTTGTGAGCGCTCGCGAGGCGATGTGCTTCGACGAACTTTCGTACTTCGCGTCGTCATCGTGCTCGCGACAAGATTATGCCAGACTACTTTCGCAATTCCACTTTGTCATTCCCTTTTTCCACAGCTCACGCGAAGATGCTAACTTTTCATTAATAACATAAACCCAAGCTCAACTTGCAATTCGTGTCGCAGGCAATCATCGCTGCTCTAATGCCGTTAATAAATTCCGTTGAAGACACAACGAGGCGCAATCCGTGTTGGCCAAAAGCAGTAATAAAGCATCTCGCACGCTTGAAATACGTGGTACAAATTACCCTAGAAAAAAAAGAAAAAAAATCGGGTTAATCCGACAAACTGATTATCTTTTTCCGGCTGCCTCGCCATAACAGCTTGTCGACACGTGTTTGTCGTCGGTTTTACAAAGTCTGAACAATAGCAGCCAACGTTCAAGAATGGATAAAATTATCTATACATATGAGAGAAATCATAGAAAAATCTATGGTTAATAGTTTAAATTTAAGGTTATTCTAAAACGAAATCTTTTTCTTTATAAGTAATATTATTTTTAATTCATAATTTTATCTTAATTTTAATTTTTACTTTATCATGTAGTATTACAAGATTATGATTATAATTATGATATTATAATTATAAGAGTACATTTTACATTTTCTTGTAAATTTCAGATGATGCAAAAAGGCACTTACACGATGTGGCCGAGTGACTCTGTCTAGCAACAGATTGTAAAAAGACGAGACGCCGGTGCCAAAAACGCATGAAAAATGTCGATGAATGGCATAATACAAAAGAGTGACAATATTCGGCGGGCAAATCGCGCTGTGATTAATTAACCGACCGAGTTAATCGAGGAAGAAACGATCTTCCCCTCAAAGGGTTTCCAGCACAGAGCGCGCTCTAATGAGCGCGGTACTTTGGAATTGCCTCCAGCCGCACCGCGCTCCTCCTCGTGCGTGAAAGATCCCCGACGGGAATTACTCAGTTAATTATCGACTCTTCTTAATTACTCCCGGCAATCAGCAGAACGACTAGCCGCGTAGTTGTGCGAGCAAAGTTCTTTTACTGGAGAAACGCGAAGTTTATAGTTGCGTGTTACTCTTTGACCAATTAACTTTCCCATGCACGCGCGTGACCATCTTGAGTTGCATAACTAATTGTTCGTGCTTACGTAACATTGTCGCGCGAGAATGACGACAATAAAATTTTATATGTCTATTAAATAATTAGAAAATAATTAGAAAATGTATGTATGTATGTATTTTCTCGTACCGTTGTTACATGAACTTCTGTTCGTGTGGTCTTTCTAGATTAGCGACGCGGTGGCTCTACTAATTGTAAGTGTATTCCAACAGATTTGTTCGAGATTGTCTCTCGCTGCAAAGGGTTAGTTAACGCAAATTCCACGTGAAATCGGTGCATTTCTGTAAGGATCGTCCAGCGGAGGAGGATATCACAGGATACGGCGCGTGGAACAAGCTGACGCGCAAGATAAATGTCAAGTCGCGATTTGTTTCTTCGTGCCGGAGAAGTTTACTCCGTTTGCTCGCACGGAGGGCTTCTCTCCTACTTTATTGCGCCCCGTATCCACGATATCCTCCCATCTAACACTTTGAATCGCAGCTACCAAGTGAAGGAGAGAGACAGAGGCTCGGGGGCAGAAAGAGGAAGAGAGAGAGAGAGAGAGAGAGAGAGAGAGAGCGTGCCCGACGTTCGCTAGAATTTACTCTGACGTGAATGTTGGCGAGGTGCAGCCAACTAAATTTGATTATGCTGACCCGGCCGGAGTTTCGGCTCACGTTTTCTCGGGGCTTCTTGATCCCGATTCCGCTCGTGACTGCATCCCTCGGGATCGCAGATCAAACGGATCTCACTACCGGTCGCTGTAATCCGCCGCCAATCCAGCGCCAATTCGAGATCTTGTCGCACGCGTGCAATCGAAAAAAGAAAAAAAGAAAAAGAAGGAAAATATTTTCCATCGAAGAACGCGACGACTCGCGTAAATCTGCGTTTATGAGATCATCCGTTCTCTTTTTTACGAGCTCGAATACCAGTAATTTTGATGAATGTACAAATTGCATTGTGCATTCGGCGGATTTGCGTCACAAAAATCGCGTATACCGTTAAACGAGTCTTTCCATGGCGATTGAATTGCGTTTATCGCGTCGGAAAATTCGAGCGCGTATGCGGGAGAGATGTTTAATCGGCCGACAAAACGCGGGATCTGATTGAGGCGAAGTCATTTGCCGTAATTGAAAGCGGAGCGTGAAGTGTTTTTCGGGGACGCATTGTTCAGAGTCCATCATATTCATGGCATTCATGTGTTCTTTTATTACCATCACGCGTTTTCAATTGTATTTATGTTGCGCGCGATAAATCTTTCCCTCACAATACGAGTCGTTCGACGGTTTATCTCCCTCGCGGTAGTACCTTGCACCATTTATCTTCTCCAGCCGTGCTTAATTTACCGTTACCGACTAAATCTCGGCGAGATTATCTTGGTCGCAGGCGATCGCCGCGATTTTCAGCGTATCCATTTCTATTCGTCGCGAAGAAAACCGCCCGGCAACCCGGTGCTCCCGTGCACTGTGCAATATTTCATTTGCCGGAGAGCATTTTTAACTGACTCGCCGTATTGATTTGTTTGAATGTTCGTTAATGTTGCTGGTAGCGTAATCTGTAAAAAGCAAAATCTATAAGTCCGCGTATATCGCAGTGATTAAGTGGATTGTATCATCATAATCCGTGCATCGCAATATATAATAATAGAGGTAGCTTCCTCGACGATTTGAAATTAATAACACCCACTCACACCTTATTCGCAATTTCCCTTTTACGCTCTCATCACCTCTCGTCGTGCGTGTAATTCGTCGCCTCCTATCTGCTGACGTCGCTAACACGCGTATAACGGCGCCAACAATGCATGTATCCCGAAACCATATTATCCTGCTACGAACTGATGGTAGGATAGAATGAAGACGCCGGAAACAGAGACAGATAGAGAGAGGGAGAGAGAGACTACACTTCAGCATAGACATATGCAGCACGAAGTCTGGAAACACGCCTAGTGCACCGAGTGCATTCACTATTCACTTATCTAGGTCGGTTTGCCCAACCCAGCCGAGGCTTCGACCCACCCCGAAATCCGACTTCGTCAAACTCTCCACATCCTCCCTGGAACTGGCCGGGAGGACCCACCCATCTTGTGGCAACGGTTATCTTAACGATGCTTTTATTTGGTGAAGAATCCGATTCAATTTCAATTTTTTTGCTGCATTAATCGCTTGATAACATAGCTGATGTCGATGGATCGACTGGCGAATCGGGAGATCAACGCGAATATGAGGGACGGAGGGGATTATTTGCGACAGCGTATTTACGGTTTCGGTTTGACGATCTGGAAAATGAGAGAGAGAAAGAGAGAGAGAGAGATGTAAAGTTTCCAGCAGAACCTTGTGCATCGTGATTTTTTGAAAAAAGACCACGATTCTTTAAGCAAGAAATGGCAAGTGACAGCTGCGAAAATAGCACTTTACAAAACACGTGTTTGCTTTACAAATATGTTACGTCAAGTGCCTGCACACGGATATCCATCATTTCGAACGAACGAGTTCCACTACAATTTCCATACGCGGTGGCATCCTTCCTGCGGAACTGCGATTTGATGTAACGTTCCATGCATACGGAATAAGTCAGAAATTCGGGACGAATTAAACGCCGCCGCTAAAGGGCTCTTACCGCAATTGATATGAAATTTTCCAGTTAGCATGCGCATTTGGGAATTATCTGCGCGCAATTATTCCGATTGAATCTGAAACGCAGTCACGTGAAAAGAACGGAATAATATAAGAACTGTTCGGCAAAACGTTGATAATGGAAGCGTTAATAAATAGTTGTCGACACAGGCGAGCAACGTGTGTTTTCATGAGGTGGCAACGACGATAACGCGTCCATGTAAACGTATTTCACGTGGAATTCCACGTGAGAAGACGACAGAATGTGTCCGCGTGCATCGCCGCATTGTACACGCGCACGCGAGTGCATCCCCGATTCTCGGCAGCAGGGGGTCACATAGCACCCCTGCATAGTGGTCATTGCGGTATCACAGTGTTATGCGGACGGTACCAACACGCGTGCACGTGCGCGCGATTTACTCGTTTTGTACTTGGAATGATTTGTATCGCGATGTATTCGGTGAATAGCGACGTTACTTTCTTCCTGCGAGACCGTAATGCTGTCGCAATTAATTGCGTTGTGCAAATGGAAAGCAATATACTGCCTTTGGATTAGTATTCCATGACTATCTAGAATCTTGTAGAAAATATTACAAAATTATTCCAAAATTATATTTTCATGATTATCGATGTAACGTCATGCCATATATGGAGTGAAAGCGAAGTGATAAAAGAACGAATGCAGGCAGACATCGAGAAGTATTCCCAAATGTAGTCAGACATATCTCCACGTCAGTAATTTTTCGATTGAATCGGCCCATTGTCCGCGTGTGCGTGTGAATAAAACAATTATATATTTATAAGTCCATTTTTTAATAATATTTGAAAATAATTGTGTGTTACGCTTGAGGAGACGGCGTAATTCGCGACATTTCCAAAAGAATGGTCCATTGCTCGGCTGTTTTCTCGCGACGTCATTCGGGAACCTTGTTGCTTTATACATGGGTGCTCCTGGCTTTCTCAACGTCTGGCAAGCTTATGGCGCCTCGGACGCAGCTAATCTTATATCGCTTGAATGCAAACTCGATGCTACTCGAGTGCATCGCATTCAACATTTACAGATTAACCACTCTCTGTACTGTTTACCCGTTGGATTTATGGAGATAACAAACCCTGTTTTATGAATCTCGGAGAATATCAGCGGCAGATTTCATTTTTCTCAAAAACCATAATTAATAAATCGTTACATCATTGTATCTTCTCTCAGAGGCATTTAGTTTTTTTAGCAAATAAAATAAAATCAGATTAAAACTTAACAACAATTCTGACAAGATAGTCTTCTTTCCTTCTTTTCTTCATTCCCTACGGTGCCTTTCTTTGTTACATAAAGTTCTCTAAATTCTCCAAACGCGGCGATTTCGAGTAAATCGCCGTGTTCTCCAAACAAATAATTGATTTTCCTCGCCATGTAACTTCTTCTCAGTCGAGTCTCAAACCGAGACCTGTCCTCCACCCACTCTCGAACTTTGAAATCCGCGCATCCGTTCTGCTCGGTCTTTGTACGTACACCAATACCTCGAGAGAACAGCATAGCTGGTTATTAATAATGGCGGCTATTCAGCGTGCGAACGAGGGTCCAGGAAAAATGATGAGATGGACGCGCGAGGGGCGGCACTTCGCGCATCATCGCGCGAGGAAGGTAGGAAGACCCTTAGCTGGTCCGTGGAATATTGAAGTGGCTTCTATGGATGCATTCACGTACATACACCGAGAGGGGTGAGTTGCCGAGATACAGATTAGTCACGGGCTTGCCTCGGTCAGGTTCCACCCTCTCTTCAACCCTCCTCATCGTGGCTCACCGTCGCTCTTCAATAACGCGCGGCGACACTTGGAGGTTTCCTCGGAGTGAATGCTTAGCCAGCTGATTACCCATCTCGGTTTGCTTATTTCCTCCCCTCGCGCCAGAGGGTGGGTAGATATTGAATTTGAGTATTTCGATGGTCGCCGGAATGTCGCGGCGACGCGTTCTCGACGAGGAAGACGACTCTTGACATGGTTGGGTCAGATTAGGGTTTCGTATCGCAAGCTTCACTCCTGCGAAAGCTTCGGTTCGTCAAGAGCACTTCATCGAAATTGTTGGTTTACGATGACTCTGGGAAAAGAGAGGCTTTGATAGATTGCGCGCTTGATACTACGATGCGTAACTTAATGGATACCAGGATCGATCACTCATATTGGCGCTTCGAAAAATGGCCAGGAGGATAGGAGGAGGAGGAGGAGAAGCAGGAGAAACGCGTAACGCACTATTAAGCACGCGACTGTGAGACAGTTTTTACGACCACTCGTGAGAGCAATTTCATGTTGTTTTTACGTCCTGTAAAACTGTTAATGCAGGTCTTCTGATCCCCCTGGGACATCGTAATTGCACTGAGGCGTATGCTGGCGTAATCGTGATTAAAATCTATGAACAATAGAAATTTATGGAATCGTCGTAAGTTCCCGGTGATCGCATCTTAATTTCAACCTACGCGCGACCCTGCAGCAATCTCTGGCGATAGAGACGTGTCTGCCAGCGACGGACATATCTTGCGGGCAACTCCTCGTTTCTATCACCGTCGGTCCCGAGCGCTTGAATGCCCGATTGGCTCAACTGCCCGTGAAATGACTCCGTAAAGCAACGGCCGTTTCTCCGCTTGCCGATCATTTACGTGCCGTTTTGTGAAGCCTCCGTAACAGCTTCGAGGATCGGTCCCTCGCTATTCTCGCACCCGCACCCGTGAATCACAAAGCCACGTGATTCACGCGGTCGACTCGATCACGTTACGCCTTGGTCGTTTCCGGCCCGCTGAACTTGAAAAGATAATATTGCACTTGAACGAATCACTTCGATGGTCATTCGACGTCAGACTAGGACAGTATCTGTAATTCCCATTGTTATCAAATATTTCTTAGATGCTAGTACGGGTTTCGGAAATATTGTTTGCATTTGCTTTTTCCGCAGAGGTTTGGAGAAATTGTTTAAAACGGTGGTTGTTTACGTTATTTATGTAATAAGGATAAAGTAATACAAGATTGATTATAGACAGACATCGAAGAGAAGTATTTTTAATTGCAATCAGACATCTCAAAGGGATTAATTGTTTGATGATTCTTTATAATAGCGCCTTATTAAAAATAGAAACATGTGCAGGTTTAAACTATATTTTGTAAAATTATGTTTATACACGGATTCGAACTAACGTAATTTGATGAGATAAACGAAATAATGCAGATGAAATATTCTGAATTGACAATTGCCATAGACTGATAGGATGCCGATCAATGTCAGAGTGTCGATGTCGCAAGTCTCTATTGCCGATCGATCGACCAACGGAAGAGGAAATTCCACATTGCCGAAATGCAAGCAAGGGGATGCCTGAAGCTTCACGTCACGCCGATGTCTAAGACGGGCTTTTACTCTCGGCAGGGAAATTCCGAGAGTTGGGAGTACTTAGATGCCGCGCTCGGAATCCGCTGGCTTCGGAATTCTTTAGACTTTAGGCTCACGATAGAATACGAGCCGTAGGCGACTAACTTGGCGGACACTTGTAATGAAGAAACAACAGCGGTTCGTCTTCATTAAAGTCGCGAGCGTCTCGAATGGTACACTCTCGAATGGGAGTTCCGGATTGCGAATTGTCGTTCTTCGCTTCCCCTGCGGGCGGCCGGTGTTTAATATTCTTAATTCGTTATATTAAATCGCACTAAACTTTGTAGAGGGTCGAATTACGTGCTTCCGGCAAGTTTTCATGCTAACGTGATCTAACAATTTTGAAACGCGTAAAGCCACAAAATCATAATTTTAAAGATAATTTTCAGATTTGATAGCTCGTTTGATGAACGTCTACTATTCCGTTTCTTCACGTTTCATATGGTAGAATTGGCTCCTAAATTATAACGAATGTTTCTGTGAAGTGTTCAAAACTTCTCTTGGAAATTACTTCCATTCTTCGGTCGGAGTAATAATCCAGCTTCTCTCCGCGCGTTGATACGCTCGCGACCTTCGCAGCCGGAAACGGGCTAACTTTCCTCTCAAGCGTACTTTGCATGATAGCATTGCTCGATGTAGATTGCCTCCCGCAAAGCCGATTGCGGCATCGTTGATCGGCATTTCCGTTCGGATACCTTTACGACGACGAAGACGACGGAGACGACGACGAAATCTTTCCGCTCGTGTAATGACGTTATTCGCTACGAATTTCGATTGATCATGCGCGAATCGCGAACTTCCTTACCCGGTAAAGGATTATTCGCGATTTTTACTGCCATGACATCGGTCTCGCCTTTGAGTTCGACATCTTTGTAGTATGATCCGCCGAAATGCCTCGCATCTTTATTAGCTGAGATCATAGCGTGGAAAATTGTATCAGTTCATATACAGGGTGAGGCACCTAAAACGGCCACCTGAATATCTCGGCTGTTATTGGTGATAGAAAAAATTGTGTCAGACCAAACTTGCATGGTTTCGAGGGACACATAATTTGTTCTAAATAGTTTTTTATTAGGTGGACGCGTAGTGGTCATATGAAGGTCAACTTCGTTTTTTTAAATGGTATGATATGTTTTTTTACATACCTTCTAGTAGAGCGTTTGAAGATGCGCACATTGATCTACGGGTCAAAATCATTCAAGGTCACTAAAGGCCAACTGCAAGGGAAAATAATTTACTTTATATTGCCTAGAGTTCTCTGCTATTAAAAATACTGTAAACTCAGAAATGAAAAAGTTCTAGCCCTTAGAAATTTTTTTCTTTTTCCACGAAGTTCATGTATATTATTCTAGAGTTCTGCTATGAAATACGTAATCAGAATGAAAAAGTTCTAGCCGTTAGAAATTTTTTCTTTTCCAGAAGTTCTGAGTTGTTGTTATCATTATTTTTTATATTGCCTAGAGTTCTCTGCTATTGAAAATACCGTAAACTCAGAAATGAAAAAGTTCTAGCACTTAGAAATTTTAGCCTTCAGTGACCTTGAATGATTTTGACCCGTAGATCAATGTGCGCATCTTCAAACGCTCTACTAGATGGTACGTAAAAAAACATATACCATTTAAAAAAAACGAAGTTGACTTTCATATGACTTCTACGCGTCCACCTAATAAAAAATTATTTAGAACAAATTATGTATCCCTCGAAACCATGCAAGTTTGGTCTGACACATTTTTTTCTATCACCAATAACAGCCGAGATATTCAGGCCTGAATTAGATGACCTGTTTTAGGTGCCTCACCCTGTATTATACACTCTACAGAATTCTACAAGCTATCTTTGCCTTTGGCGCAATAAATAAATTTTACGGTGTTTGAGACAAGATACAAGATTGTTTAATATTCTTTGCGAGTAAAATGGGGACAAGATATCTTTTCGATATTCAGTGTTAAATATTTTTATACCTATATCTCAAATTGGGGAAAGAATTTTCTTAACAATCCAATACACTAAATAAATATAATAAATATATAAAAATATGTGATATTTTACCAAAATCATGATAATTTCGGAAGAACAATTAGTTTCTAAGCACTTTCAGAACATAATTCGGAATAATACGTTTACCTTGTATTGATGGAAGACGAGCGAAGGGTTATAACTCATTTATCCACAACGAACGCGCGAAATCCTCGCGGAAACGTAAGAACTTCGTTCATGCCTTTACCCCCATCGAGTTCTTCCTGGATGGCCGCTCGAGCTCACTCGAGACGAAGTTTAAATTGTTTTCGGAACAGCGGCTGCAGTCGCGAATGCCATTGTCGACAACGACGGGAGCGAATATTTGACAACTGCCGTCATCCTTATGCAAGCAAAGTTAGCTTTGCAGTTTTAATCGTTGTCCTGTCATTTTAATCAACGTAACAGTCGCAATTAATATAGGCCGTGTTCTTTAATCACGAAAAACGTCAAGTTGTCTAAAAACACCCTATGTGCCTTTTCAAAACTTTTGGTTGAAAATTTAAGGGCCGCCAAGCGAGGATCTGACGTGAAATCGTTTTTCACATGCGCATTCCGAGGTGGACCGAGGTCGCACGTCGATACGGACCTCCATTGTTTGATCGCAGGCAAATATTTGCTGGCGGATGGCGAAGTAGCAAAGTTGAGCGTGGATGGTTTACCTTATCGCAGCGCTGCGCACATTAACCATCCTTTAGTTCATATAATGTAGCGGACGAATTTGCGGCAGCTACTTTACCATTCTGCTACCCAGCTGCACCGATGCTTTACTGGCAAAGTGACGTCACAATAGCCGACAAATTGCACGAAAATTATGCTGCTAAATAGCGGTGCAACATAGACATTATCGAAATGCATAATCATCACCGTGTAACATGACGTCTCTTGGAGCCGAAACCACCGTGCAAAGTCAGCCTGCATTCATTTCGATTGATGAGCTCCCCTCGGTCCGCTTCAATCCCTTTAATCAATCAGCATAAAATGACGGGCGAGCAGAGATTTTTGGGGAGCGGAATATCGGGCATAGTTAAAGGCAATTAATTTCCCCGAGATCGCGCGGACACGACGTGTTCCAATCTCCAGAGTATCGAACGCGGTTTCGACAACTGGCTGGGATGCGCGATCAGCCGTGCATCCCCCTCGAAATAATGACAACGGCGAAATACCATCTCGGCACGTTGGCCGCGCTATCAATACTGCACGCCATATCCGGTGAAAATGCGGGTTCTATCGCGCGCCGGATACATCGGGGAAAAAAAATAAGCGAAGAGATAAATCATCCGGGCGCACGCTTGCTGGCTCGCTCGCTCGCCAAGCCGAGGAAAGAGATACGGGGCGGCACGTCCGTCTCTTGGGGAAATTTACTACCAATATTTTTCTTCCTCCCCCGAAAACGAGGGAGTCACGGGCTCGAATTTACGTGTCGCTTTACCGCCGGCTTCACCGCCGCCACCGCCGCCGCTGCCGAATCCGGCGTTCCTTCGTCGCGCGAGAAGAGTGACGTGGCTACACGTCTGTGTGCAACATTGCCTCGCAATATTGAGCGACACGGTCTCGAGACCGCGCGGATTCCATGGGATCCTATTTGTCCTCGCAAGCGGATTCGCCATCCCCCGAAATTCTGGCGGAAAGGTTTGTGCATCACGCTGCGTGATTTCGTGTCTGTTTGACGTTGATCGCGCAGTCGGAATTTGTGATGGATTCATGATCGAACATGTATCCTGCATTAAGCGACAGCTTATTGCTCCATCTGTACGCTTCATGATACCACGGTGAACCGATTCTCTTGATCGTATTGGATTATTGAATTTCAGCGTGCTTCAGCTGTTCATGACATTGCTGTACATAATCGGTCATAATAGTTGACTTTCTTCCAATGTTTGTCTCTGAAATGTCATGTTATGTAGAAATAATGAGTATCATTAAAGCATCACATTGGATCTCAACAAACTTTTAAGATATATTTCTATATTTTGAATTTAAAGAATTTAAAATATTATTTTATTATTCTCATTTATATTATTTATATTATTTAATTAGTCTCTATTATTTCGTATAATTCTGAAGCAGCGCTCTTATGATGGCGGCACACATGTTAAACCATCTATTGATACAGAATGGATGTATAAAATGATTTTCGGGAGATTAGGAAAGGAACGGTCGGGTGGTGCATATAGGAAACAGTCGAGCCAAGGATTTGGGTAGATTGTGTATCGAATTCCAAACGGGCGATTCGTGGAAAATTGGAAAAGTTGCCTCTTTATGGAGTCAATCGCAGTGCAGAGCGGGTGCTCAGTTAGGAGATGAGGCAAAAATATTTTATTGGAAATAGCAGAAAACACTGCCAGGCAAAAGGGGGTTTCTCTGATGCGAGGCGAGTGCTGATCCGCTTGGCTCTCGTTTTGGACTTTCGTGGTTTCGGGTATAATAGCATCGCTGCGGATTGATCTCGTTTCCGTTTCTTGCTGCCGGATCATTTTGCGGTGCAGCTTACGCAAGCCAGTCGAAGTTCACGTTCGAGGACTCGGCATTGTTGTTTTACATCGCTGCGGTTGCCAATAAAGAAATAGAAAGGGGCAATGCAATTTTTGCTTTACGTTATATGATTCGAAATTATACGAATATTTACAATTTCGGATGCTGCACACAAAAATCTCGCTATTTGAATACAAAAGGTGTCCAAAGTATAAAGATCTTCTCATGTAATTTCGCACTTTCGATTTAACATTATTCGATGTATGGACACGCGATAAAAAAGAATTTTCGTATTTCGTCAAAGACTGAATCGACAGCATAGCAAGCGGCGTTACGAAACATCATCCTCGATAAATTCTCAAGTTCATAAAGTTCTAACGAGGTTCCACGGTGGTTCACCTAACAAGAGTACCGTTTGCCAAGAGAGAAGATAGAGAGGACCTTCTCTCCTTCAGACTGCGTTAGAAATTACTGAAGTTCGCGAAGGACCTACCGCGAATTTGTGGCGCCGCTTCAAACGCTTTATTATCCTTATTACTCTTATCAATTATGTCTTATTTAATTTTCACTGGCCGTTCATCAGATTACAGAATATCTTGACTAGCATGTTGCAACGTGAAAATACTTGAGCCAGATCCAGTCTATGTAATGAATATAAATAAAAAAAGTAAGAATTTCATGAATTATTTATTTTTACATAATTCATTATTTAATGAATTATATTTTCTATTTTCCATAACTGATTGAATAACTTTGAAATTCATATCAGAGTTTTAAATTCACACAGCGATTATGTTTAATGTCTCACGAATCTCGTTGTTTCCCTCGTGCGAAGATCGAGAGCTTAATCTGCTGCGAGCTCGCAGCGAATCTTTCGCAATCTTTGTGTAGCGTCTCGTCTAAAATTGACGGCAGCATTAGCGCGCATGCCGTCCTCGTAAATCTCCCATTTTACGGATATGCATTATGTTTGCCGACGAAAAAGCTCGCCGATCGGTTCGAGTATGCGGAAAAGCGCAGTAAAACTTCTTGCTGGCATCATCAGAGAGCTTGACTAAGCTCGCGAAACAAGCTATCGCTCGCGCGAGCGGAACAAGCGGCGCCGGCAATCGAGGAGTTCTTGCGTTTACGAGGTACGATTAAGCGTTTTATGGGGTCCTATCAATTTTCGAATCATACTACGTTGGCGCACGGGGATTAATCAAATTACGAGTCGGGCCGGGAAAAGCCAGCTGTGAATTGTTCTCCATTTCATTGCAGCGGACGGAGTGTCGCGAAAGTGCATTCTCAGATCTCATGATTTATATTATAGTTCGCTCGCCGTTTACTCGAGAGAAAGAGAGAGACGCGACAGCGTCTCGATCTCGCATTGAGCACGTACAACGGCACGAAGAATTTCGCATTCTACCCATACATTTAATCCCGTACTCATATTCATGCAATTGCAGCGTGCTCTTCGCACCATTTCAGCGAGTCGACGATTAAATGTTATTTGTGTGTCACAGGTGTCGCACATGGTATTAGATGTTACAAATGCGGACAGTACAACGAGGGAGTCGGCAGCATTACACCGTGCATTAATAACACCGCACACATGCTGATAGACTGTTCAGCCTCGGACGAATGGTGCATCGTAAGTATAAAAAATAATTTCAAAGCGCGCGATCGCGATCCTCGACGCGATTTCCACGAGACGCTGGCAGGCATTCTCACGGAAATAAAAAGATGTGTTGATCTAGTACTTCGGCGCATTCGACATTCAATCGCGAAATTCAATTGTGCGATCTTTACTTTGCTCGTTGCGACGTTACGAAAATAGTCGAGCTCGCGGCTGATGAAAATGAGAGATTCGCCAAATTCGGATACCGTAAAAAGATAAATATTTCTTTCGCGAATAGACGTCGATGCGGCGCCAACGATCGCTTGACACTCTTCCAAAGTCGGCTATAACGAACGACGTTATTTACCTCTCGGCGGACTCGCCGATGTCGGATTTATGAGATGAGTCCGTGCAAATTGGCTCCGGAGTCTTCTGCAAGCTTGCACATCCGTTCGCCAGACAACCTTCAGCGATTTTCACCTTCTTTCTGAATACCGCGAAGCAGTTTTCCCGGATGTACCGAAGGGATTTTTCAAATTTAAAGAAATAACTCGCGCTCCGCGAAAGCAGAGTTGTAAATATTCAAATGATTACGTTGTTTAAATAATTCGAACGGATTCATGCATGAGAAACCTTCGATTTAACTTGGATGAGTGTTTGGATATTTTATATAATGTACTTAGTGTCTCATTATTTGTTTATTCGAAAGTTTCCACAAACACTATTTGTAATTTCCGGATTTATTTTAAAATCCTAATCTAAAATGATGTAATCTTGATTTGTTAATGTAAATTGATTTACGAGATACACTGCGCGTAAATAATTTGCATAGAAACTTTTGCATAAGATACTCTTTGCAAAAAGTTTGTACATATTTCTCTTGACGCGGTGAAATAATTCATGAAAGCCGTGCTATTGTATTTACGTGTCTCTCGTATGATGCATGGCGGATTCGGTTTTTCTCTTTCTTTTGCAGCAAAGCTATCCTCATTAATAAATCTGTCAATTCTTTCTTTCATCATACAAGAAAGAGAACAGCGTTAAGAAAAATAAAACGTCGGAAAGAAAAATAAAACATTAGTGTATCTATCCGATATATAATTTGCGCTGTGATTTATTTGACGAGATCTTTCTTCTACTTATTCTTTCTTGTATTTTTATTTCCAATATCTTGATATACTTTCTTCCGGATACATATAACGAGAAGGAAATATTGAGTTAGAGAAAGCAAACTCAGCAGACTGGAAAGTATATGAACCTAAAGACGTATCGAAACGGGAATAACCAATATCATTTCGTGATTTGAATAAGAGAATAAATGACTTGTGTTCATAATACGTTTGCATAATACAAGTGGCTGAAATCTCCTGAATTTGCTTCGAATGTTCCACGGAATCGGGTAAGGTAAGGCGGAATGGAGGTCGATGATGGTCCGTCTGCGGTATGACAATGGGAAACGAACTCCGTTTTGTCGGCACAGAATCCGACGGAATAGGTACGGGGAGTCTTCCCGCAGCTCCATGAATCTCGAAGTTTACACCCGCAGCGTTAATAAAATCGTACGATCTAATCAGCATAACGATGGGGATTTCCCTCGGGATCTTCTCGCTCTCTCGCTTTATCGAACTAAGTGAACTCTATAGAGCTGGTGTTCATCCGTGATGAATTCCCATGCTCTTCTTTCCATTCTGTCTCTCTCTTATATTTTTGCCGTCAATCGCTTTCTCGTTCACTCTCTCTTCTTTATCTGCTTTTCCGTGTTATTAAGTTGACAGTCTGCACACTAAATTTGAATGAAATAATAGAACTTAAGAACTTTAAATAGTAGAACTTCAAAGACAAAAAATTGTCAGGCGTTGTCTTTCGCGATAATACTTTAGAAGAATGACGAGGGACTGGTACAGTGGAAAAATCAATAAAATGAAATGGAATTCTACGTCCCCCCACTAACAAACTTGATTACTTAAGAAATCGTTAACTGTTTATTATCACACTAGCTTTTCTATTCATGCATTTTTACAATATGTATTATTATATCTCGAGTTTCAATTTTCTCGTGACAATTTCTTCTGTTTGAAGCCACGAATTCGTGTGTGAATTCGAATTATCATTCGCGATGTCACCTATTCATTGTTGGTCAGTTTGATCCCATCTTCTCTTCTCCGAACCTATTGTTCGGATACGTTGCGTAATCTCTTTCTTTCTTTCTCTCTCTCTCTTGTATTGTTTCGTGATCAGATCGCTGAAACACTCATTTTGAAAAAGTAAAAAGGCCAGACGGACCTGTTCCTGTCGTCGTCTGATTATGATTGGCAAACACTAACGCATTGTCCGTCGAATTAGTGGCGGCTGGCATTCCGTCGGTTATTTTCCGGCGTATTGAATTTGGGGGCTCCCACCGTCCGAGGTGGAGCCGATTGTCCGTAATTAAATGCTCGCCGTGCATGCGATCGTGTGCGACCTCCGAAGTCTCCTCGATTTCGAGGTAACCGACAATTCCCGTCGGCGGGGCGATGCCTCCGGGCCAAGGTGCATTCACTGCAGGCACTGCATTATTACGCGCTCTCGCATCGCATCCCCCTTAGTGCACCGTTGGGCATTCCGATTTGGTCTTCAAATTAGTGCCAATTGCATATATCACGACGTATTAATTAACATTTAGCCATATTATCGGTTGTGACAGGTTTGTGTTCGTGCACATCTCTCCTGAGAGTTCTCTCTCCCTCTCTCTCTCTCTCTTTCTCTCTCAAATCCACGATATCAGGCTGACAGGCCCGCTTTCGTACAAAACGGTTAAACTTTTGGCACGTTTACCATTTTGAAACCGATCCAATTATTCGATTCATCGCGCCGATAAGACCCGACTGCCATCGCTCTGGTGTCCTATTAACGAGCAACGAGCGTATGATTATCTTGAATTGGATAAAAACGGAGTTACATTAGTAATAAAATTTAATGTTGTGCAAAGATAACGCAAAAATTTTCATGAAAAAATTAAGAGTTTTAAAATTTGCCAATATTAATTTTTTATTTTGTAATTATCTCTTGAAAAACATTTTTATCAGTTTAAAATCTTTGGGAAACTAATGTTAATAATTGATCTAATTTACTTGACTGCTTCATTTAATAACGAAAATTATTATAATATACTCGTCAGATTTATAAATTGGCAACAAGAGTTATTCTCGATTCGATCGATTTAATAGCCTCACCAATCTTCACTGTTCATATTGAAATTTTCAATGCATCAGATGTCTT
Organism: Ooceraea biroi; assembly: GCF_003672135.1. Taxonomy (NCBI): domain Eukaryota; kingdom Metazoa; phylum Arthropoda; class Insecta; order Hymenoptera; family Formicidae; genus Ooceraea; species Ooceraea biroi. Next base: position 12,384,583 of record NC_039510.1, read on the forward strand.
TGTGTTACCTTGATCCTAAAAATAACCTCGTTATCTTGAAGAAAAATCGTTGAAGAATTAAAAAAATTCTATTTGTACATTGACGATAAAGAGAAGTTGTTATTAGCTATTAATTCTGATTAAATATCCGCTCAGAGCTTTGCTGACGACATTCTTTACGTAAAAATAATCTTCTTTTAAATAACGGAAAATATTCGAGCTTGTCCAGCTATCATCATTTATTATTCATGGCGCTTACACTTTCGCAGGTTTCTTCTACAAGAACATGTATTATTGTGAGAAAATTTATATTGTATGAGGAACCTTGAGATAGAATACCTGAGTGTCTCGAGATTTTAAGATCATATTTATATTGCGACGAAAACGTTTTTGGTAATGAATATGACGGAACGAATACAGCATATTCTTGTGTCGTCCCTGTGCTCTACTTCGATTAAGAATACACGGCTTATATTAGTTCGTTTCATAAATTTCAAAACGGTTTCAAATCAAAGATGTCCAAATTACAAATCTTTACGATCGTGCAAGACGTGCATTGCTCAGCATATTTCATCGCAAAAATTCGCAGAGATTTTTTCTCGAACTCCTCCGTACCAAAGATGCTGCCGAAGGCACTTAGAGCGCTGACGAAAGTACCCCGAATAAATTCGCGATACCAAAAAGCGAAATGGAATAAGAGAATCCGCCGAACCAGCTTCGCTTCACCACCAGAACCGGATGGCTGCTCTCTTTATTTGCCGTTTGGCGGCGCACTGTTTTTCTCACGCGATTCGCTGGGCGCATCTCGCATCTGCATAGAGATTGGATGACGACTGGATGTACCTCGGTTGGGATGCGAGAGCTTAATATTCGTCCAGCGGCAAAATTTGCAGAAACGAGTGATGCGAAGTTAACGAAAAGCTCACACGTTCTTTTGTTTTCCTTGAACGATGAAAGTACTTTATTGTTCTCGATTAAGCAGATTCTGGAATGACTGCCAAACTCCGACGCGAAAGAGCCATTATTTAGTAAAATAAAAAAATCATGATTAACATTACAGTCAACTCTCGACTGTAAGACAGTCTCTCAAGATTATTTTGGCGTCTATCTCGGCGTCTTCTACTTCTGTCTCTACTAATATCTAAAATGCTTCAAAAATAGGATGAATTTCATTAACCATTTCTGTGAGGAATCAATACATCAATTGTTTCATCTCTCCGATTACGCGTGCGAGGCGTATATGAGCAGTAACGCATTTATTTGCCACAAGAAATGTAAGCCGAAAAATAGTACTTTAACTGACTCCAGACGGTTTTACGATCGATCTCCCGTTGATGTAAGATCAATAGCCCTTTATGACTTTCTTCATCATGGAGCATTATGGTTCAGCGTAGTGCAGCGTTTTAACGTCGCCATATCGGCGCGATATTAAATCTGCGATAGCGCTGAGTGCACTATATTTCTTTCTTTTTATTCATGCAAGACTTAGGCGAATTTATGCAGAAGAAATGCACGAAATTGGCGAATATTAAAAGCGCTTCGCCTCCCGCTGTTGCCGAATATTTATCTCATTTTTCATTCGTATAATTGCTCGGAATATTTCGTGCTTGGCAAAAGGTTTAGGGAATTCTATCGGCAGAATTCGTACGTGCCGTCGTACAATATAATTTCGTATCTTTATGGTATTCAATTAAGCTGCGGAACAATGCAATTGCCGAGCTGCTATCTTGGATCTAAACGACCGTCGGGATTTCCGCGGTTTCCGTTTGAGGATAATTTCGGTTCTTCGCAAAGAGAAAGAGAGAGTCAACCCCGCTGTTCTTGAGTAAGCAACCTCTTTCTCGATATCTTCAAGTACTCAAAGCTTTACCACTGATTTCTGATTAGCTTTTATTTACATATTTCACCAGGCGGTTTGCGTGCCGAGCTTTTTCATTAAAGAAAAGGACGAGGGCGTTTCTCATATTTCTTTGTGCGCAGCTCTCTTGAAAACCGAACGATTTTAATCAACGTTCAGCTGTGACTTATCGCTTTGACGGTGACGATGAATCATCGAATTTCATACTCTCACCTTTAACGTCACTGCAGAAGCTTGTTAGTCCCGGTAATAAAATCAGTCACCACTGATCCTACATTAATCTGCTTATGGTGAGCAATTAGCTGTCACGTAATGTCATCTTAAGCAACATTAATTTATTTAATTATTAACATATGATCAAGAACGTCGCATTTCCACGCATTATCCGAAGGTAACGCATTCATCTCGTCTCATAGACTCGAACGGGATTGAGCGGGAAGTGCAAGTGCTTTTACAAAAATTATTCTTCGATTGCGGCATTATTACGTAAGACCTCCGTAATAATGCCGGTGGCGCATGGGTCACAATGATAAATGATAAAATGTTCGGGACGTGGCACGCACAGCTGACGTGCACGGTCAGAGGTTCCGCGAGATCGAGCGCGAACCGGTTTTTCCGGACCGCGATCGCTCCGCCGGAAAATGGAGCACGTTTTCCCGCCATCCTATTCCTTGCGATTCATCATCTCCGGCCCGTTCTTTATGGATCTCTCGACTGGATGGGCCGAGTGGGCCTCGCATACGAACGAACAAACCGCACTGATTTTCACACGATGATATCGCGCCACATCCTGCAATGACCTTTCCACGATTATTGTTCGAAAGCATCGGATTCAGCGATTTAAAATGCATTCAAAACCCAAAATTGTATAAAACCATTCGACGATGATTGCATCGCCGGGAACTTCAATGAACTACTTTTGCGTTTTAGGGAGAATCTGGAAATAACTTAAAACGTTATAGTGACGTGGAAGGTGACTCATGACGCATTCTTGTTAATGCTAATTGCTGCTTTTCTCTTTTGTATCTTTTGAACTTTCCTCTCGTTCTTTTTTCTTCCTTTCTCTTTTTTTGGAGCGCTTCATTAAACGCGATTCACTCTACGTCATGGCTTGCTACCCGTGATTTTGTGCATCAGCAAGTCGCAAGCGATATAATCGACGAGTGAAGTGAGCTTTGAGAAGAGCAAATTGGGAATAATTACAACATATCACGTGCGCGGACGTAATTGCATTCTGTTTCACGTCAAATATGACTAAAAGCCCGCGCTTGTCGATGTAATCAAAAGAGTGCAGATTTATTATTACTTGTAATTAAATCATATCAAAATCCCGCCCATGCGTTTGCGACGCGGGATTTTCGTGCCAGCCGCACCGAATGAATGAGAGGATAAATTGCTGCCGTTAGATTTATTGTTGTTGCACAAATAATGAGGGCGTGCAGTTCAACTATAGTGACGTAAAGGGTCGAAACTTTGTTGTGATAATTGAACGATGGGCCACCGCAGCGCTCGCTGCTGCATCGGATTTTCATAACGCGCCTCTCGCTGCGCGCGGCGCTTTTTATAGAGACTGAAAAAAAGAAGCGAAAAAAGGGAGAGAGAGAAAACAATTCGGTCCGCCATTTTCGAGCCAATAAACCGTTGCGCGGAAGTGTGTAACAGTTTGCGCATTTAACTGCATCGAGCGTGACTGCGCGCGGAATTACGCGCTCGCAGAGAGACACGCGCATCGATAATTCAACCCCTGCCGATTTAATTGTCCATGCCCGGCGCAATCGATTTTAATTTTTTGCCCAACGCGATGATAACTCCGCGGGATTGTGACGGGAAGGCAAAACGACAGACTATAAATCACTCGCGAGAAACGAGAACGCGCAAGCAACACGTTCGCGCGGAGTTTTCCAGTGATGTAAGCTGCATGCATTATTTTTATGCTTTTGTGACATATACTCCGTGATAAATTAAGCAACGCGATCGCGTGTTTAAGCCGCTGTAAATTACGATGCAAGACACACCCACTTTGCGTCTGCAAAGGAATCGCGGATCCGGAAATCCCTCTTTCAGCACACCGAACGCTCGGACGAGTATAATTCTGTCGTCTGTAAATAGCGAAAGAAACTCATTTTCGCGATATTCGGATTTACTCCGTTATTTGCAGCGAGCCATTCAATTTCCCCTTCTCTATCCATTCTTCGCCTGCGCCCGGACTCTGTTTTTCCTTTTGCCAATATTTCCGGTTTGCAGTTGCTGTTCTTTTTCTGGCCCGCGTGCGCGTTTGCTTCCTGAAAACAGGCGATGCCTCTTCGTCGTCAGTAGTCGAATACTAGAAAGAAGAACAGATCGGGCATCGATCCTCTCGGAGTGGGATATATCGTCCTCTCGTTGAAACCCCGGATCGGCAGACGGCGCGGTCAAAATTTATGATTTTCGAATCGGCTAAAATTTGCTTGGAAAAATCACAATCACAGCGAGCAAATGGCCCATCATTTCTGTACGCCTATACAATAGGGATCACAGGGGATGAAACGATCAGGTCTGTCCCATCGGGGAAATATCCAGCCCAATCGTCCAAATCATTCCGGCTATTACCATTCAGATGTCGTACGATCAGATATAAGTGGCATAAGTTGGTATTATGTGAATATCAGCAATCATTCATATATCGAGCATTCATATATATTGCATGCTTGATCCTCGTTTATTTATACAAACTTGTAATTTGTTTAAAAAATGTGTGACGGTAAATGTTTCTGTCATCCTTCTCTATTTAATTATATCTTGATCTTTTGGTTCTTGTTTGATTCTTAAAGAAAATTAGATGTAGCGCGGACAATATTACGGTAAATTTATTTTGATTGTGTCAGAATCAGTTTCATCGACGTTAACTTTCGGCCAATCTCAATCTAAGTTAAACCAATATTCTGTTTTTAGAACTAAAACTCGAAAATTAAACTGACGCTCGCGGAACCGGCATTAACAGTTCTGCAACTTTTTCTACTGGAAACTGCAGAAAGCGAATAAAATTCCGGCTAGAATAAATAGAACTTCGGCGGCGGGGCCAGCCCTTCCGTTCGTGTAGGGGCACCCAGCGCCATTAATCTGGTAACCCGGTAGATCCTTACGTTGCTACCGGTGATATCCCTCTTTAAATTGAATGCCTCCCTCGTTCGTTATTCAGGTTTCCAAGGAATCGCCAGAATAGTGGCTAGAAGAAAAAAGTCGAAGGACAGCGCCGTTCAAACGTCGCAAAAGTGGCAGACAAAAATCTACAGTCGTCTCTGGCTTGGAAAAAATTTATAACGTATAGAGAGATTAATATTATATGATATATAATTAACCCCTTCGGCGGCATTGACGCCATATGGCGCGAAAAATGTATGTGTCCATGTCGGCATTGACGCCATATAGCGTCATTGTATTTTTTTCGATTGATTGGGCCGATCTTCATAAAACTTAGTACCCAAAAGCTTTTTGGGTCGCTGAATACGAATCCATAGTCAAAATTTCAAAATTCAAAATGACGGATCCAATATGGCGATCAAATATAATCATAAAATCAAAATTTGTTCGGAATGTTATTAAATCTGATATCTAAGGGTTTTTGGGACTGATGAATACGAATCTCAGATCACAATTCCAAAATTCAAAATGGCGGACCCAATATTGCGGTCAAAAAAGCAAAATCTATCTGAGTGTTATGAAAACTGGTATCCAAGAATTTTTTCAGTCGCTGAATTTGAGGTACAAAATTGCAAAATTCAAAATGTCGAACCCAATGAAATGGCACAAAATAAATAAAAACTTTTTTCACTGACTAAGTTTTTGGACGCATCTTTCCAAAGATAGTTTGGGTTCCCAATTCTAAGATACAAATACTTGTCAGTTTTTCAATTGTTCTTAAATAGATTTGGTGTTTTGACCACCATATTGGATCCGCCATTTTGAATTATGAAATTTTGTATCTCAAATTCGTATTCAGCGGCTCAAAAACCCTTTAGATACCAGTTTTCATAACAAATAGATAGATTTTGGTTTTTTGACCGCCATATTGGATCGGCTATTTTGAATTATGAAATTTTGTACCTCAAATTCATATTTCGCGAGCCAAAAAAGCCCTAAATACAAGGTGTCTTTAAAATCCGATTACTTTTTTTGGGTGCCACCAGGGGCACAAACAGTGATATTCTATTTGCCGCTGAAGGGGTTAATGATTAATATATATTCCATTATTATATTCCATATTAATATTATAATACATTTTAATGGAATACATTATAATATGTTTAATTTTTATTAATATTATGTATTGTACAAAATTGTCATATACATAAAATTATTAAATATATAACTCGCATAAAGATATACATATAATCGAGATATGAAAAACACGACACAGTTCATAATGCGCTAACTTCTAATGCTCACTTCTCATTACTTCCAATGAATGCAGTTCCCGTTGCATAAGATGCTCACAGCCACGGATATTAAACTGTAAATCAATGACTGTTGTTCGGCCGATTCGAGCGTCGAAATGCATGCGGGCGACAACCGTGACAGAAATTTGAAATGACGCGACTGGATAACAACCGTGAAATATTGCGAGTTGGCTAACCCACCGCTGTTAGGAGACCGAGGGGGAAGAAAAATTCTTTGTACCCCGTTCGCGACGTGAAATATGAAAGACGATACGGGCAACATAAATTATGCGGCGTCGCGCAGTAATCGCGCTTTGGCCGAGCTTGTGCGTTAAAGTCGATCAAAGCGAGCTTGAAATTTCTAAACGTTCCCGAGGGGGAACACGTTTAAGTATTCCTATTTGTAGTTGTCGCGGAATATGCTAAATGAAATATTCTAAAACATTAATAATTGTGAAGTTAGATATTTGCTCAAAGTAGAGATATCAAAGACCGCGTGTCGACATAAATTCTTTCGTAAACATCCTAAAATTTTCAAGTTATACGCGTTTGCTCCTATTATAAATGAGAATATTCGAAAACGTCGATACACTGTCCAATATTAATATTTATTTATTTCAAAGTGGCGGCCGACATAAGACATATTTTTCGAAGACAGAATCGACACACCTCTTCAGATATTGCGGGAGTAAAAGTACCTTCGTACTCAATAGCTTGAACCCCTACTCACGCGATTTAGACAGCGGTCTATAGTCGCGTTCGCATTCAAGCAGCTAGAATATCTCGGAATATTCGTTTTCTTATTTATGATAACTTAGTGGCTGGTTTCCTAGGAATCAGTTCACATGCGGTCGCGAAATAAGATTGAGATATATAAAACGGAGAAATATATGATTCTTATTTTAACTCCATCGTACAGAAAATCATTTAAACGGAAGAAAACATTTCTACTCTTTTTCTCTACGGTTCCTTTCTACAACGCACTTTTATTTAAATATTTACGTTATAATCACAATATCATGCGCTCTATAAAATTGATCATCACGAACTCTTCAAATGTTAAAAATATAATTTTTCTTCTTACTTTTAATCACTGGCAGCTGCACACAATACTTTTCTGAAACAATAGTTCATTATATGGTCGGATGATCACACACACATGGTACTTCGCTTCCCAACTATCTCCCCTCAACAGCCTCCCGAAAAAAACTACGCAGCACATCTATTCCTTCCTTGCCTGTCACCGTCCGACAATCGTGCTGACCCCGCTTTCCTGCGGCTTTGCGCTCCGTCGAGTCCGTTTTCCTTGGACGTGGGGCTGTTTTCGCGGTGCTCCGCTTCTGTTACGCTTCCTTCCGCCTCGGCGACGAATGTGTGTGTCGCCGTACGTATGTACGTGTATATGTGTTGACGGTTCTTGAGACACTTTATACATAAAACATCCTTTTTATCCAGGAGCGGATATGTCCATCCATTTTCATGTATGTACATTAAACACACGCATTCTGGCTGCGTGTACATACACGTCCGTGCATGATGCATACATGCATACAGTATGCAGCGCATACAGCAGATAGATACCCCTTACTCTCATCTTCTCTCGCGAAGTGGACATTCTGAAAGAAACGAAGCACACTTATCGGCAGTACACGTCGATGCATTTCAACTGCCGCGGAAATGATACACCACCCCATCGGTTGGTGGTTTTAATGCCACCCGCCGACAAGCGACTTCCCGAAGAAAACAGGTCCTCAGGTCGGAAAACGCCGTCGCCGTCGCCGCGACGTGACGTCTTAAAGCGAGCAAATTATTTTATCGGAACTGCTCTCCGAACTGCGGGAAACTTCGCTGGGTAGTTTTGGTTGATTTAGCGAATTTGTTAATAAATGAGAAGGCAGAAAGAAAGAGAAAAAGTCTCTCTGCATTCCTTACTCGTGTTCCTTGAATTTAGGACTAACAATCGCGTGTAAGATAATATCTATGGGGTGTTCCATTTTGGAAAATAGGGAGTGAAATAAACCGCTGTTTGTATAGGATATTATTTCAACTAACATTTCGTCATTCGATTCAATTTTCTCATCAGTTACAGTACAATGTTGACGTGCATAGATAGATGGGCAGCAGAATCATCAACGAGAAAAAAAGAGATAGAGGAAAAGAGAGAGAGGAAGAGATAGAGAGGAATGATCTATACGTTATTTGAAAATGTTTCGCGCGCAAACAGCATAACTCGCGAAATAAAAATTTTACGCTGAAAGGGTTAATAAAAGCGGGCGCGTAAAGTAACGGGGTTGCTGTGCCCGGGCTGTGCGCACTTTATCAGACACCGGTTCCGCGTCATAAAACGAAGAGGCTACATGTACGCGCGGACGCGCTCGTGCAGTTTTCTGAGTAATGTGTTTGTCAGCGGCAAGAACGGATGCTATGTCCGACGAAAGACTTCCGGACTTGCAAGAACGGCGATTGTTCATCGCGTTGAGTATTCGGAATTTACAACCGCAGTTGAAATCCATCCATCAATAACGCGATTCCGCACTCGTCTCGAAGAGACCGCATGCAGTTTCTGGCAAAATAATCGTGTTACTTAAAACGCGTTAAGTGGTTGGAACAAGATTTGCATTTCTATTCTGGACGAGTAAGTATTTTCCAGTGCTGAAGATTGAATCCTTTGTGCATCAAAGTGGTTTGAGTTTCTGCGAGAGTAGGATTCACGCCGATCGATATCGCTGACCGTTCCTACAATTCAGTGTAGATACGCCTGCGATAATTATAAGCGATTCGTCATTGCGGAGATTCTGAAATCGACACGATCCATTTAGTTGCCTTAGTTGGAAACGTCACGAGCAAACGAGATTGTCTTGGTGATTGCTCGCCTTAATTACGTGTTCGTTTCCGTCAAAAGTTAATAAAGAATAATCCTAGCGGGAAAAGAGATCTGGAAGATCGTAAAACGATCCCCGATGTAATTTTGAGATCTTCCCGTTTTGATTCGTACATAGGATATACAGAGGAAGCGCGGATGCGGTAACAAATCGGAAAAATTCGTGAGAGGAATGTGCGATGAAATGAAAACTATTATAACATCGTTTTCCTCGAATTACGAAACAATCTAGATTACCGTAACGTAAATTGAACCGGTAACGTCAGCGATTCGTGATTAAGGAACATGATGGAAACGTACGTTGACAAAGTCATTCGTCGAATTATTCATTTCGTTTTTTCTCGCGTTCCAAATGCAGATTGATCAACCCCAATTTAACGTGAATTAATCGAACGGTAGTAACGTTTCCGATGCGACGTGACTGATCGAGGTATCGCGACGTATTCGATGGGAAGCGCAAACGGAACGAATGTGCTCGATTCGGCTCACGCTCCTCACCGTCTGATTGTAAACTTACCGATCAAACATTTAATTAAAACGGAGTGCCCTATTTAACACTTTGCGAGGCGAGGCCCACGTAATAAAACGGCAGTAGCGTCAGGTTCACGGCTGCTGCTGTCTTATGATAATTACTCGCTCATAATTGCCGTCGTCGCGGCATTAAGCGCTTGTGTTATCGAGACGCATCTCGCCGGGGCTTGGACGTCTTATCGGCAGCCAAAGCTGGAAGCTTGAATATTTATAACGGTTTAACGATCGCGCGACCGGCTCTCGCTTCCGCGAACGTTCTCCATGGTTTTAATTATCCGGCTAAGTCGATTCATTACGCGTCTGACATTCGCTATTAATTAAATCGCGTCTGCATACAGCCGGAACGAGGGATTTTTCCTGTTCATCGCACTCGAAACACCGAATCAAGCTAGCGTGTAATCGCTTGTGGACAACGATTTCAAAATATTCCGCAATTTTATTTTTTTACATAAAACATACATTTTTCACGTGTTCATTATTTATACGAGTGTTCCTATTGTAATCTTGCCTGGTTTGTGGTAGCTTTCGTGTCAATCACACACATCACGTTTCTGAAACGCAAAGAAATTCCATTACAAAAAGTATAAAACTATCAAGCGTCGTGGCGTCATTTCAAAGCATGGTCGAAAAGTTGCAGATGCATTACTGGATTCCGGATGAAATATCAAGAAACGTGAGCCGCGGTATGTCGCCTGTGATATTTCAAAAGATCTTTGCCGTACTTTATTCCGTCTTTGTCCCTTTGCGGCCTAAGCCGCGTTCTTCCCTTCACCAGGAAGTCAGTCTAGACCGATATTGAACGCTGTAACAATTCGATAAAATGTATACGGAATTATTTACGAAATCGGTGATTCTCAATGAAGACGAAAAGCTTATGATGAATCTGGAAGCGAATTTATTTAGTCTTCACTTTTATTTTTTTCCCGCTCGCTTCACGGAGCTGTAAAGTAAAATAAATACATACATTTACATGCAAAATACGAAAATCTGAAATGTATAACTTGAAACGCGCATGTACCAGATATCAAAGCTTATTTAAATAGGATATCTCGTGGAAAAGCGAGAAAGGTTTTAGATGTCGTATACTGTTTCATTCCACATTCTGTGCTAATTATTGTTAATGGTAAAATAGCGCCGTTCATTAAGAAGAAATGGGAGAATTAAGCTTTATGCTCCCGTAGCTTTACGCTTGGCAAAACCCGCGCAACGAATTGTTGTCCTAATAAGCTTAAAGCTGCAGCAACCTAAAGTACAGCGTGCCGTTGTGTTTTCACGCTGCAAAATCCTATGAAAGGTCATTAAATGCAAAGGGAGTCGCAAGTTTCCAGATTCGAAGAAAGCATAGTGAAGAAGTCAAATGGAGTAGTGGGCGTCCGCAGAGTGCTTGTAAGCTACTTGCGAAGCCGTCGAAAGGACCATAGGTCAAAGCTGTGCTTCAATGAAACTTCGTCTCTTTCATCGTCTCTTTCAATGATCTCACGCGAGACGAACGAGAAAATTAATAGCTAGTCGCGTGTTTCATGGTATTAAGCGTGAAGAGCGCTTTTCATTGTGAAGTGCGACGAGATGATGTATTGTATAAAGCGAGAATAATGATGTACATACATCTGTAACACATTTGAAACGCATGATCGATTTGCAATAATTCATCGGATAACGCGCGTCATTGGTGACGTGACGTAATGCTGCTTATTACCACAAGTAATGTATTTCTTTATGTTAGCGAAGATTGATTTCGGATAAATTGACATTCGTGAAGCAGCAGAAAAAAACGTAGGCCATTCTCGCCATCGTGTTTCCTCGTTCTTGTTTATCGTCTGCTTAAAAGGGATTCTTACGCAGCTAAGCGTTGCGAGAGATGTGGTTAATGTAGGGTGAGAAACGGATATGGCAGGAAATTAGCAGGGTCACGATAATATTAATGGCTGTTTCAGACAGTAGTCTGGGCAATTCCATCGTATCGTTTTTGCGCGAGAACCCGCCTTTCATCCTGTCGCGTGGCTCCTTCGTTGCTTCGTCATAAGGATTGGGGAAGGATGTTGATCCATTGTGTCGAAGTGGAGAATAACGTGGGATGTGCCGGTTATCAGTCTTATTCCACTTTGATAAAAGCTTCCCTCCTTCACCTTGTTCACGCACGTCGGCCATAAGTTATTTCCTAGCTGAAGATCGTTCGCTTCCAAGAAGAATCACTTATTCTCTTGAGGGTTCCAATCAATTTTTTCTAAACTTTGATTATAAAATTATTGCTGCGATAATAATAATTATTTATTTACTTTGATAGCTTCCGCGTATCAGACAGAGACTTGCTGTTTTCTGTTTTCTAGACTTTGTTCACAATTACTCAGATCGAGTTGTTACGGAGTCGATATGTCATCTCCGTGAAGGACGACTCGATCACTACTCTGTCTTTCACGTGACAGTAATCTTCTTATTCTAGAAAAGATCTTCAAAGGAAAAATTCTATTTGTCACAGAACATTCGTCTAGGCATTCAGAATGAAATTTTAAATGCCTTTTTCTTCTGCCGACGGTACTTCTTTCGTTCTTTTATTTCTACGCCGCTGAAAATTACACGTTTATTAGCGCTATCATCACAATAGATGTCTGATTTTACGCGCAGTACAGAGAGGCGTGAAAATTGTTTGTTAACCAGCACTTTATATTGACGATCTGTTTAATGGGAATCGTGTTTGCATATCATTAATTAATTCTACGTTGCATTAATAATATGATAAGCATCTGTCAGCAGTGTGTTCATTTTAAAATACAATTATGTAATAAAATTAGATATTCTGTCAGGGCTCATCGAAATTATGTTAGTAAATACATCATTCCATTCCTCTGCAATTTCATAGCGGTAACGATAGTTCAATTACAGCCGATTATTATAAATCCATGCGCTGATAACGCAATAACATAAACAAATATCTAGCTTGATATTTGATAATTAGATGCGCAATGAAATTGTTTAAATATTTCAAATTTCTATTAATAATTAAAAAATAATTTTCTACGCAAAACAGTTTTTGCGGTAGTATATGCGTACGTGCAAACAAATGAAAAACGCTCGATCTTTTGTTAAAAGCAATCTATTGTAGTAGAAAAAGTTTTCTATGGAATGTCAGTAATTTACAACGTTAAATTAAACGCAGCCTTTAGAAAACTTTTTCACCGATTTCGTAGGCCGCACATAAGCCGAAAGTGAGAGTAATAAAACGAGCATTGGACGTGATTTTTGTACAAAACAGTTTGCGAATAACGTTTTCGAATAAGGTACCTTCGAAGCGAATTTACATTCGCTTATAAAATTTGAAATGTCGAAGGAAATTGATGTCAAAGTGTCACCGTCAACTCTGCAGAAACATCAAGATCCAATCATTCAGTGGAAACTAGATTGCGAAAAACTGGCAAAGGCTCGACTGATTTAACTAGCGAGGCAAATGTTACCATGATAGTGTGCTTTTTCGTCAAACGCCAACTCAGTGCTTGCCGCTCCTGTCAAGAACAGGACATCATTTAAATATCGGTTACTTATTTCGCAATTGCGAAGAAGAGAAGTCACGAAACGACTATATAATGACTATATAATGTCGCATTATTATTTTGTCGAAAACAATTTAGGCGTGCACCAGTGTAGTACGTTCCGAGGAACGAATTAGGGCGATTGATTTCTGCCTAGATTGACGCACGAGCTAGATTAGAGTCCTACGAAATGTTTTTAAATTAGATATTTAGATATTAGATATTTCTACATAATCTTATCGCTGGCACTTTCTCACACGTTGCGTACATTTATCGAGATGCTGTTGCACACACTCGTGCTGCGAAATATACACTTGGAAGTATATGTGGGAAATCATGCATGCGCACATACGCACCGATATTACGAGTTTCTCGACGCAAATCCGCGCAATGCTCCGTGAGGCCACTTTAAAATTGCTTATCATATAGCGCCAGGCGTATCGCGACCTCCCCTTTTGCCATATTGAGTTTTCCGATGGCATTTTGCATGCATTAAGTTACATACAGAACGCAATACGTGTCTCGTGTTGGCGCTATAAGTCGCTGAATAGGGCGATCTCCGTGTATATTTTCGAGCGATATGAAAAGCTTCTCATACATGAAAGGATTATGTTTATACTATAATCCGTGCTGTCGAACTTTTGGTAAATTGTTATCCACACATGACGTGGAATTTTACATATTATGATGCAATAGTTTTCATCTCCTCATACAATCACATGGATTACGCGCGGTACAATGTTATAATAAATATTTAATATAAACGACGTGTTCTTTTTCTCTCTTAAAGTTAAAAATTAACATTAATTTGATTTTAACTGTAATTTGCAGAAAATTCTTTTTTACACTATCCACAAAATTTTCTTTCCTACATTATATGAGTGTAGAAATATATTTCCATATAAACGCGGAATTTTGTTCTCAACTAAAAGTTTTATTTTAACTTTTACTCTTATGTGCGACAAGATGACAAGAAAGAATTGATGACGACGAATGAGGGAACACAACAGAACGCGATGGGAGCAAACGTCGTAACTATCAGTAGAATTACTCGCAGTTAAACCAGACGCCGGTAGTTAAATATATTAACGGTCCCGCGCGAGGCAACTGCGTCTGGCTGTAGTATTATGTAAATGTTCCCTTGTGCTATTGCCTGTAAATTGTAACGTTATTATTGCAGTCGAAAACTTGCGGGAGGAAGCGAATAAGTTCCGACAGCTCTGTAAGAAACTATACGCCGTGCCTCAAAGTGTCGCAACGCGGTAAACGGATTACGCACGTGATATTTTCGCGAGACTATAAACGAGATGCTTAGGATTGAGACATGCTAATCCAAGTTCGTGGAGCAAGCTCGTTTGCTCGTCGAGGATCGCATTATCGACGTGACACCTGGCCTGCTTGATTCGCCAATTATAACGCCTTTCCCCGCTTCGGAGTCGCAATTTCACGGTCCGCCGCGTTATCTTTAAGGGAAATTGCTGGCGTCTTGTTGCTCGCACAGAAAACAACGGCAAGTAAGAGCGATGGAGTACGAGAAGAGAATAAGGGTAGTTAACGACTCGCTGCTATTAGGGTGGCGGCGTTATCTATACCGGCGAACATCACAAACCTCTAAGTGACTGGCTGTTATTAACTAAAGCGCCGTTGGGTATTGTAACACTTTGTCATCTCGCTTCTCTGCGGGGGCGATGCGTTACTGTGCCACTTAACGTCACGAAGGGTACAGCCTCGATCTGACATTAATGTCACGTCGTCATTTTCGACGCACCGATGCGATCGCGACGCGATTTTCTGCCCCCTGACGACTCGGGGCGAGAAATGTCGCGAAACCGCGTGTTAATTGTCCTCGACGGTGCCGTCAATGTACGTCCTGGCTATATTCCGCACGGGAGCGACCTGCGTATCGCGAAATCGGCCCGAAACTGCGTACGCGTGATTCAGCGCCGAGAGCACGGCGCGATGACAGATCGCCAAGCGCCGGCCATTTAGCCGGGCATTCATCGTCGAGCGCGCGTTTCTTCTCACTTCGCGTGGCATGTCACACGCGAAAAGGGGATAAATGCGGGAATGTCCCGGGGGTGCCGTTGAAACATCGCGTGTGTACGCGATCGCATTATCTTCCATTGCGGCAAAAACAAGCGGCGACTAGCAAAACGGAACGACGGGTCCGCCGGATGGATACCGTGGCATCCCCCGACGGCCCCGACACGCATCCCACCCTTTTAAACGTCCGAATGGGTTCGATTGCCGCCTCGTTAGCCACTCAGATCGCTCGCACTAACTGCTTTTATTTATTCATTTCATTTCTTTTTTTTTTTAATTTCAAACGCCGATTGATTCACATCGTTAACGCGTGCACGTTTGCGATGTTTCTGCTGATATTTGATGGACAGCGCGGCCGATGGGGAACGTGGATAGGGGATAATGCATGCGCAGCGATTTGGCAGCATATAATTGCGATATGCGAGTCACCTCGATTTTCACAGGCCTTTCATTGATTGGAATAATGCAGCAACTGTTTTAGAATTTTCTAAGGAAATTATTTTTTTTATGATCAGCTTAGAAGGATTAAACAAAATTTTTAATCGTTTCGTTTAACGTAAACTTTAATAAATACGAGCAAATACGTTTGGCTATCATGGAGCAGCTGAAAGGAACATTTTAGAATTCAGCAACATAATTGCTCTCCGCGAGCATGCATTTTTATTAAAGGTACATTATGTAGCTTGCGGCGTATTGGAGAAAATCCGAGTTTGCCGCGATAGCTATATTCATCTATCGATGAAATCTCCTGTCCCGTGTATTCCTTTGCATGTCAGATAAAACGGTGCTTCTCTTCTTTACCGCTGCAACACTCTTTTCCATTCGAACACTCGTTTACGTTCCCTCGAGTTTATTCGACGCTTTTTACGGTTCGCGTTTCCGCCTCGCGATCGTGTCGCTCTTTATTTTATCAGACCCGTCACAAAACGCTGCGAAACAATGGATACTCCGATCTGCAAAGACGCGTACCGGGAAAAATATGAATGCGCTAAATTACCGCAAAAAAATAGTGTTTCTATCCGCGTCATTACGCGTAATTCTTTCCGCTCTTTAAGAGCAGGTTGCATTAACCAATTGAGTCGACTTTACGTAATATTTTTACTCAAATTTTGCAATTAAACATATCTTGACGTATTAATCTTGTTAATCGTTAAGCCACAGGTTTAACAGACTTGCTGAATTTCCTGTATTATGCCGTGTACAACATATGATGGTTTCAGCACGGCTAAACCGCTTGAGTATTGAACATCACGAACTTTCATCATCTAGCTGTCTGCCAAGTTGTCTTCAACTCCTAATACGTCTTTCACGCTGGATAATTCTATTCTCAGTTTCTGCCCTCCCGTCCTTAATTGTTACCTAACGCGAGACGTTGCATTTCATTAGTTTCTGATAGATATTATTTGCGAAATCGAAAATCGACGCTTCCGATGATCAGCAATCCGTTGAAAATGTAATATTCTGTAACCAAATAGTAAACAATTATATAAATAATTTCAAATCTTAAATAATACAAATATTAACATTCACAATCATGTGTTATTTCTGAGACACTTGTAATATTTTTATTGCAAAATGCTTATCTCCTTCCCCTCAGTCTATCTTTACTATTCTTTTTTTATCATTATATTTCGTATTATTACACATCTTACGCTATGTTTGTTATTTGTTATCTTGCATGCTCTTTGTGCGCATTTACTCATCGAGTTTGATCATTTACACGGTGATTTCGGATCGCAGCGGTTGCCGTAACTCGGCAGTTATGTCGTGTCGTCGTGATGGCGGTACCACTAACAACGGCGATGATAAACCGCCTTTATTATCGTTTCTGGCATGCCTCGCAAAAGGAAGTAGTTCGTTTGCGGCGACGGTATCATTACTCTTCCGGCGTGTCGTAACGAGTAATTGAATATAATTTATTATTGTTAGTTACATCCCGTAATTTTGTCAACCCGGGAAAAAAATGTCAATATCCACGGTAGACACAATGCGACGTGACGTCATATTAACATTGTATCGTGAATGCTGCAAGTCATTAAATATATGCGATTTTCTAACGAATAGTCTCAAAAATAACTCGACTATCGGCGTTCCGAGTGCATGCGTTTATGCAAACGTGTTAAACAAGCGTTTAATTTAATATAAACAGAATCACAGATGTATTAATTGGAAATTTTTCGATTGGTGCACCATAACACACATTGCGAAAATATGATAGCAGCTGAAACATAAAATCAAACATTCCGTTGTGCGAATCGTGTAAATTCCGGCACTCGTTATTCCCGCGGCAGTGTTTGATAAACGATTAATGAATTATTAATGAAACGAGTAATGAAAATTATAAGTCGCGTTTGCCAATACGTATGGAAAACAGATCAATGCAAGATCAGCTAGGGCCAACGCTTTGCGTATCACTTAAATAAATGCAGATTTAATTAGGTCACACTGGAGGGTCCTTTTATCAAACGTTACCGTAACTAGATGAGGACGATAGTAGCGATAACGTCATCCGATGCATGACACAGGAGCTCAGATGAGGTCGATAAGTTCTCGCACCAGCGAAGCAAGCACTCAGCTCGTTACTCGAGACACAAATGCACTGCTGTTCATCGTCTTATCGCGTAAGTAAATTTCCGGCGGCGGCACTTGCTCTCCCATAGTCAAGGGAACGGCTCGCACTCTTGTCGCGTGTCGTTAGCCTCGTCCATTATTCGGTTACCCCACACTTGTCGGATAAGTGAAACTCGCGCGGAGTTATGCGAAGTATCCGGCATCGTCGATTCACCACCACCGACGACCAGAAAATGCAGCGAATGCACTTTGGCGAATGCACGTCGCGCGGATCACCGCGCGTCTTTGAAAGAATTTGCAAGTTCGTCCAAAGAAGAGAGGAAGAGTCTGCGTGTGGAAAATTTATTGTGTTTGTATGACCCGGCGATCCATTATACAACTCTTTCGTTTCTTGCCCTCTTAAATGGAATCAGCGTCGTTTTTCATTCACGTACAGACTCAGTTGCAAGCGTAGCACTGCAGGTTTTCATTAGCGGAATTTCACTGGAAAAGATCAGTCATATTTGATTACCGGAAAGTGTAACCAAGGAAGATTGATACTGTTAAAAAGTAGAACGAACGAAACCAACTGTAGCGAACTCTATACCGATCCTTAGGGATTCAGCAAGAGTTACCGATTTCAGTGACCACGGATTCAGTCAGTAACAGTTTTATTGATTTAGGGGGTGCATAATTGACTTTTTTCCTTTTCATCTTGTAGTTTGCTTCAAAGAAGAAAATTCAGAAGGAATTTAAGATTGATATCAGTATCGGTCTCTCCTGGGCCGTTAATCGCGATGCAGAGCGCTTTCGAGAGAGATTCGATTCCCTCATTGAATTCCTCATTGAATTCCGCCAGCTTGTCAAGCGGCGCTTCGTGTGTTAGCTTTACCCGCGAGGTAAGCGCGAGATAAGCAGGGAAACAATTCTCGTTCTCCGGCACCGGATGCACCAACCAACTTTTCCAACTACATCCTCTCCGTTCTAGCCGGCGCGATTGCCGGCTCTCAATTTCCGGTTCTAAGCAGCAGCCACCTTCGACTAGCCAAGACGAGTGCGATCTCACGCCTTTCAAGTGCCTGAGAGGCACTTAAAACGTTGCGAATACCGCTGCCAGGAGTAATAAGCAATAGTGATAAGGCACTGTCCCCGGTTTCTCGATTGGTATCGATATCTTCGTTTCCGAACGGCAACTCGCTCGAAGATAATTTCTCCCCATCGTATGGGAATGTGGAAAATCATGAGTCAGCTGTGAGCTCCCCATCGAAGCGAGCGTAGATTTTATAATATTATCCGATCTCAGCTGTTTTCGATATATTTGTATTAAATTCGCATCGGTAATGTTGGTGAGTAATTAAAGCCCGTTGCCTTTAATATTCTTGAGCCTGACAGCACGCGAAATTGAGGATTCCGAATAAAAATACTAAAATAAAAATTAACTTGAATTAATAACTTACAAGAGATGTTTTAGGAATGAGTGCGAGTTTAAAATAGTTGTCACTAGTTATGAATTTGACGTCAATGTATATAGTCCGTTCTGCATCACTCTCGAATATAGAGTACGCTATTATTAATACCGGAGCGGAAACGATTGATTTTTGGAGCCTATAATAATGAATAGGTATTTCTAGCTATCACTATAATACCCTTTTTCGCGGGGTATCATGATCTGTCCAGCAAAGTCTGAAACGTGGCTCGATAAATCTTATCTCGCGAGCATAAAAAACACAGTAAACCAATATCGTGCAGTAAATCTGGCCGCGTTTCACCGCTCGGTATATCCAGCGACCGCGTAGGAAAAAGTGAAGAAAACGGTTATTCTTCTCTCATGGAATACGTCGCGAGTTTTCCCTTTGCAGAGAGACCGGCGTATCGTCTCGGCTTAACGCCGCCTGCTTCCGTCGTTTAGCATTTTTTTCGCTGCTACTTTTCCCCCTTTCTGCTTTCTTCTTTTTACTATGCTTCCGTCTCCGGATTAAATATTCACGAGAGGAAAAATGAGAGCGATTCTTCCGCCGCGGAGACGAACTTACCTCGAAGTTCGAAGCGTTTGCTCGGCAAACCATAGGGTGTCCCCAAGCACACGATAATTTGAAGGAAACTATTGAGGATGATGTATTATCTAAAATAAAGAATGGAAATAAGCTTAAGTAAACAACATAATTAATTTTCAATTTACTAAATGTCATTAATGAAACATTCTATCAAAACTATTCAAAACCGCGAATTCCTGAGTGCATTAGAAAACAGATAAATATAATTTCGTGTACATATTTATAAAATATATATAAAATAGATTTTTGTATTATAGATTTTTCTCTCTCTCTATCTCTCTTTCCTTTTCTCTCTCTCTCGTAATCCTCGCAATCCCGTTTGATTACGCATCACGGTAGCCTCGCCTAGGGACAAAGAATTGTCAGGTAAAGTGGCCAGAGGCAAACTCACCCCTTGGGGAGTAATATTACACATGTATCCCTTACGCGAGACGAGCTTTAACCAGCGATTTAAGGGGCTTAATGAACTTTACGCGCCAACTACGGAGATTTTGAACGAGTAGTTTTGCATCGACTCCCGTGAGGCCGAAATTTGCAAGATGAAAATCACTCGACGCCGATGATCGCCGGCCCATTCGCGCCCCCCGGGAGTGAAATCGCGCGATCTCTCGGCTCGTTCCTGAAAATTGCCGTAATTAAATGCTCGCGCTTGCAAACACACGATTTCGTGATTTTAGCATTACTATCGCGTCCTACCCTCTTTCTCCACTACCCTCGTTAATCGCGTTCCTGCGCATTGGTATGGCTCTCATGCAAATTCGACGCACGTTCACCCTTGCTGCACATATATCTCACCATTACGATTTACGACGTGCAGTCGCCTACATGTGGTCGCGATAAGACGCAAAATCTGCTGTTAATTTCTTTGCCTTCTGTCTGCAGTTAATTGCGGTGTCGATGGCTCTTGACTATGTCCACGACGATTGCAATACGACTGCAAAGTTCCTCGTTATTTCCTCCAAGCCGTAGTGTTCGACGAATTCTCTCACGGTTCTTCTCACGAGACGTTCATTAAAATATTGGTTGCGAAAATTAATTTGGTTAATTTTTTTACAATTAAATCCTGATTTATGTAAGGAGTAATACAACTTAGATTTTCAACATATTGTTTTTAATGAATCTGTGGCACTTTTTGATTAACGATAGATTGGTCGAAAAAACGGAAGATATTTTAATTTGAGATAATTATTAGAAACGAGTGAAACACTAAAGACAGCCTAGATATGCTGAAGAAACATATTTCACGTATGGCAAGTGAACATTTGTTCTTTGAAATTGAACGGTGCTGCACAAGACGATACTAAAATCAGCAAGTGTCTTCGTTTTGGAGGTACTCCATGCATCGATATATTTGCGGCATGCCTGGTACAAAGTCTGGAAATACTGACCGATCCTAATGCAGATGCGAGTTCAAAGGAACGCAGGGAGAATAAAGGAATACCACCCCTCTAGAAAGAAGCGTATCGGACACAATGAACGTTTTCAATCTCACGTTCGGCGGTCGCGCCAGAAAGGTTCAATAGCGAGCACCGGGTGATGTGAAATTCTTGATCTGCAAAGGGAGTTTAATACTACGGAAGGAAGAAAGGAATAGGAGGGTGGACGAAAGAGAGAGAGAGAACCGAGAGGGGATGAGCGAGGACAGGGTGGCAGAGGTGGAGGAAGAACGGGTGTTGTGGAGGGTTTAATATGTACGACGTCCTCGGGGCGTTATAATCGTCGAGTATCGATCATCCCGCGCATATGACGTAGTTCGCTTCGAGAGACTTTAGGTTTGACCAATCGGGGTCTGCCTGCGAAGGATCGTGGCCGCGTACTTATCGTTCCTGATCGTTTCTGAACGCGACTCCGCCTCGCGTTCACGACTCGACACTGGAGACCGGGGTATCCGGAATTAGAACGCAAGATGCGTAAGAATTTTCCGAATTTCATCGTTGCTACTGCAGACTGCCTGCTCAGCTTCGCTTCCAAAAAAGAAAAAGAAAAGAAAAGAAAAAATAATAAATTTAGAACGTCACAATAAATTCCGTGCGTTTACGATATCCCGCAATCATTTTCTCGTTCGTTTCCTCGTTATGGACGAATCCGGACACGTGAACATCATATTTCATTCTTCATATAAAACTTTTCAGTCGCACATACGTACGGCGCTTTTTGCGTACGATTCGCGGGGGTGTGCTGGAAATTGCGCGGAACAATATTGACAGATGAAACGTTCGTAATTCTCACTCGATAACTGATGTAGATTTATTGGCCACGCACGGGCGACAGGGTGTCGTCCCACCATCGATAAAATATTCACCATTCCGGAAAAAGAGAACCGCAAATTGCACGTTGCACAAATTACGATGCCGTTGATCATCCAGCGGTCGCACGCCATCGCGCATTATCGTCATTATACGCTTACAGCGTAATCCTTTCATACATAATGTGTTGATTTAACCAGTTTGCAGTCGGATTTTGCCAATCTCTACTAAAAAAGAAAAATTGTTTGCTTTTTTCCAGAAATACGTCAGCGAAGGATCGATAGTGCGGGACTGCGTGCCGCACTGCGTGGAGAAAGGTGAGTGCGTTACGTCAATCTTTCCCCCGGTCCATCGGCTGTCCGAGACATTTCCGATACTCGTAAAGGGAGAAAAAGCTTCCGCATACAGCCGCGAATTACATTCAATCCTCGCGAAACCACTCGGTACCTATCTACGGCATTAAATCCACGAGCGCTCGTAAATTCCTTGGTACCGGTCGGTCGCCGGCTGGTCCCGGGGAAGCCACCGGGAAATTTACAGGGGGATGACGACGGGCCTTAAAAAATTTGTGAAACCGCGTGTTATCGGACGGTTCGGGCCGGTGTTTGTTAGCCGAACGACAGTGGAACAACGCTGGCGCTACGGACGTCGCGCCGCGTCGGGACGCTGGGCGCCCATGGGACACGATCGAATTTCTCTGTCTCTCTCTTTCTCTCTCGGGCGAGAATCGCCCGAGCCGCGTCATCGATTTCGGATTTCGCCCTGGCGTGCACCCACATTGCGCTCTTCCTTCATCCGCTCCATCCACCACTCGAGAGAGAGAGAAAGAGAGAATTGAGAAAGAGAGAAAGAGAGGATTGATACGAGAGCCAAGAGAAGAGAAAGAGAGAAATGAAGGAATCGCGCGCGCTTAAAAGGTCCCACGATGAACTGTATGTTATCGGGTCGCATCGTTTTATTGTTTCGCTGGGGATGAAGGCCTCATACTTTTCCTTTTCTCGTCCCTCATATTTCTCCACCACTCGTCGTTCTTCGACAACGCCTATATACCTTCCCCATCTCGTCCTCTTTCTCTTCCTCTTCCTTTACTCGGCGTCTTTTTTCTGTCATATCTCGGAAACGGAAGCGCCACGATTAATCTTTGTCGGACGGCACGCTCCGGTGTTTTCCTCTCTCGTGGGCCTTTTTATTCGTCGATATTAAACCTTCCCAGTCAGGGAAACCGAGGTTCATGATTCTCTTAAGGATCGTTATTACTTCTTGGGTTTGTCGCGTTCGTCGTGGTACGCTGTCACGTGCAAACTTTCACGCTACCGAGTCCCAGGTGATGCACATTAAACCGATGCGATCTCAAAATCTGGAGGACGCTTGAGCCCGGCGATTAAATTGCCGAATGACAAATCGGTGTTTCAGAGGCCTGGAGCACGAGGACGTACTGCTGCCAGCAGGACGGTTGCAATTCCGGCCCTTCGTTGGTAGCATCGAGCAGCACGTGCTTCGCCCTGGCGATCACGCTGGCGGTCCTCGTGGTATGCCGAAGCCTTCGTGGCTAATACGTCGTCCTGGAAGACGGAGGATCCGTACCACGAGCGTCACACGGAGCCCCATAGGCCCTTCAATCACGAAAACAGGAAGGGACGAGGAGGAGAACGTTGCATCTTGTACTTGACGTTTGCGCCGGAACGATCGAGGCTTCCTACGAGCGGATGTCGCAAAGACGTCGCCGAGAGTCGTCCTCTTTGATCCCCCAGTCCTTTCCAAAAGTCGAGTTAGATTGTACAGTATTGTTTATAACGAGATGCAGATCTTGCTGTTGTTGATGCGTGCTTTCTACTTTCTGATCTCATCCAATGTTTAATCATAAAGTATTTAAACAAAGTTAGATTCAGATTGATAATTGATGAATGAGTATGCGCTTGGATATCGATATGCTTGGAAAAAGATTGCTCGATTTTTGTCAACTGCGAAAGCATTGTCATTGGTGGTGGATATTATGTTAATATGCATTATTCACCTGTTGCTTTCGTCAACTGACGCGATGATCAATTTCTGTTTATTATTAGTAAATGCTCGGACAATGTAAATTAGTTTTGTGAGTTAATAAATTGTCCAAAGTGCATTTGATTTACTGTGCAAACGTATTATTCAAATACATAGTTTTCTCGTACAACTTGCTACTTGATATACACTCTCTCCCCAACATTCGTTATCTTCAGTTTTCTATTAGAATCAAAACAAAGGAAAAATTAAATCCATGGCCAAAAATGCTGATTATTCTATTTGCTAAAAATTCACATATTATACAGTTTTGTTATTAATATTTTTTAATATTTTATAATATTGTTAACAATATTAAAGAGAAATTAATGTAATTTCTCGATTAAAAAATTAATTTAAATGACGTATGAATAATCGGTTTGTCACATCATAAGCAGAGTCTTGAGTTTTATTCTTTAATAAAATGTCACGAGCAACATCGATTCGCATCTTGTATCTAACGCGGTGGTGGTATCCACGTTACAATCATCAGTCGAGTCAATCCAATTCAACAGGAAATGGAGAACGTACTTGCTTAACTCGGCCGAGTTAAGCGACGCGGAGGAATCGGCTCGTTAACTCTGCGACGCGTTATCGCGTTAACTTCCTCCTCGCTATTATCATAAATTCGCACGTTCCCGCATACTTTTCGCGGATCGTCTGCTCTCGATGGAAAAGTTCCAGCGATCCAGGGTTTGATTGAAACTTTGTTTGGCGAGTTTCGTTCTAAATTCAGATCTCGTTTATCGGCGAGCGAGGTGATATTTACACTCGCACATCGCGCAACATTATCATCATTATTAAGAAATCATTATTATCAACAAGATTTTTACTTATTAAATATTATATTTATTAAATATTATACAATTTCATCATTTTATCTCTCAGCTCACTTTTTTTTATATTGGAAGAAAAAACAGGAATTTTAAGGATTTTGAGGATTTGGACTTTGCGCTCGACGGTGTCAGAAGATAGACACCCGGTAATGAAAGAATCGAAACGACATTTAACAACTGCACGCTCCGCCACGATTCGCGCACGACAAAAAGCTGCAAAATAATCGCCATCATCTATCGCGTTTATCCGCTTTCACAGCAGCTTTCGTGCGATCTGCAGAGGCGCGTTTGCGCAAGACTTCTCGTGCGCAATGTGCAATCTGGCGTTTTCCACTTTGCTTTAACCAGATTGCGATTTTCTGCGGCAAAATGCTTCTCTTTTTTTCGGAATACCCGAATATATTGGTTGTAGGATAAAATAGTGTACCGGGCAAAAAGCAATTGTTATATTTTCGTCAAGAAAGGTCCACTCTCTCCCTTCCTAATGGTAGAAAAATTCGAACGAGAGATGAGAACAACATCCCCTGTGTATGTTGCCTGTATCACGATTTTTTTCTTCAAACTTTCGCCGGTCAGCCTTCTGTCGGGGGATAGCATTCTGTCGGCCTTCGGTAGCGGATTGAATTTATTCAAAAAGTTTCGGCGTCCCATTTTTCGCCGGGCGTTTTATCGACGCTTCTTCCGTCCAACCGCCGCTGTTCCGGTCTCGTACATGCGAGTTTAATAATATCGAGACGGCCAGCGTGTTGGCGGATCGAAAAAGAGTACACGAGCCGATATATCAATATTTCGGACAACGTCTCGCACGACGTATTCAAGTTTTAATATAAATGTTTCGGCGCGTCACGCGCCTGTTGTCACGCTTTTCCAAGCTGCACCGCGCTTAAAACGCTACTCAATGTTTCATTGTCGAAGCTCGCGTGATTCTTCGAGATTCCCTGATAGAATCGCGCCAATGAAAATTCATCGACATCTTGGAACGCATGAGATACCTTCAACTCGACGGAAAATAATCTTACGGAAGAAAGCGAGACGATCTCATACATATTGAACAATCTCTGAAAAGCAGGCTTTGCAACTCGTTTAGATTCTGCCACATTTTTTAGAATATTCTGAATTCTTTTTAAAGGATGAAGTGCTGAAAATGCGAAAATGCGAGAAGAGCCAGGACAACTAAAGTTGCCGGTGCGCTTAAATGGGTTATTGATGCCCGAAGGCGGCAAAATGCCAATATTGTTCGTGAACGTTGTTTCTTCATGAGTATCTTTTTAAAACAGTTAATCTCCGATGATCCTTTTTGACGTTGAAACGGTATTATCGATTGTGCCATGTGTCCATATACATGATATCCCGCTTTCTCTATTATGTTCGCGGTATAATGATGAAAAGAGTTTGACCTTTCGCGAGCTTTTACATTATTCTTGCAAAGCCGACTGTCGTGTATTTAAACGATAAGCTTTATTACATCAAAAAGAGAAAGCACGCAATAAAGAAGGATTTACTCGTCTGCTTCTTGCACCGTCTTGTAAAATCTTACCATTTATCATGCGCATAACGGAATATTTCCCGAACGCGTGCACGAGGAAGCAACACGCCGAGTTTATATATTATATATAAAAAAAAGAAAATCACAAAAAAGAGATAAATTATATCAATATATACTGATAAATCCGGAATTGTGCATGTATTATTAGCCTAGTGAAAACACATCAAGTTCCACCTCTAATTTTTCCGAGAAATCGAGTGTTTTAAAAGTCTCTTGTTCTCTTGTCTCGTGCACGTTTTAACTTTTCGCATTTATACCTATTTCTTGTCACTAAACGCTTCCACGTGCTACTACTAAATCTCTTCCACTACTCGAATCGATACGAAAATATCACGCGGCCGAAATACGTTTTCTATCCACATAGAAATCCTGATTCACTTTGGCCTAACGGCAATAGGATTCGGCGTCCCGACATATCCCGTTTCTCCAGGACGACGTCTTGGGACAGATGTTTAGCCGCTTACCGACTCGCGATGAGACGAAAGAGAGCATCGACAGCTCGATCGGGAGGAAACCACAGCGACGTTCTCCGTGTGAAAGCCGGTGTATCGATACATTGGACCATAATCGTTGTCAACGACACGCGTTACCAAAAAGATCGAGCGTTAAAAGCTGATACAGCAATGGAATCGGCGACAGCAACAACGCGGGCAAAAATGTTGCTTCTGTCGCTCGACATCTCCTAGCCGTAAGACACAGAAAACGCGAGATAAAGAGGATGGTTAAATAAATAAATAAATAAATATAAATAACGTGAATAAATACTTACATACAGATAACATTTAACAGAGGAACAGTGAGGCTAACAATAATGATGTTATTACTACTACTATTACTACTACTATTGCTACTAAAATAATTACTATTATATTACTATGAACTACTGTGTATCACACACCGAGTACATATACATATGGTAGTTACGAAAAAGAGAGAAAAAGAGAGAGAGAGAGAGAGAGAGAGAGCGGTTAGACAGAAACGCGAGAAAGCGGAGTTGTCGATTATTATGTAACTGCTTAAAGTAGCCTTATAAATTGTAATTAAAGCGCGGATAATCTACGTCTAGGCGACCGGGTGGCGCGAGGGAACGTAATCTGTCCATGTCTTGCGTCTCGAATTCTCGCACTCCGACTCTTAGATAGTCTTGTCTAATTAATTTGGCGTCAGAGCGTGGACTCTCCTGCATTTTTTCGATCCATCGGAATTTGCTTTGTGATTTCTATCTACCGGAAAACCTGGAATTTGCGGAACGTTGGAGATCCACGCGGCGCCAGGATTCCAGGTGATCATTATTGGACTCCCTTAATTTTCCTGCTCGATATTACACCGAGATTAACGACATTCGAAACTGTGCTCACGTTGCACTCGCTCATGCACTCATTTTTCATCCGCCAGTTATTAGTGAAATGAAAGATCCACGTCCAGTTTCTCTTGCACCACCCGGTACACACATCAGCGTATATTGGATCATGTGAGCAGGTAGGCAAGAAACTAATAAGAAAATTCCTAAAAAGTAGCGAATTCATCTTAAGGATAAGCGACCGATCGCGAGTAGCGGACGGGCTTTGTCGCCTTGTCCGCAAAAGGCAGCGTTCTAACAATAGCAGCCCGACAACGCGAGCGTTCGCGAAACATCGTGAAGATGTATTCGACGGTCACAGGATACTCGAACTATTATCTGTATAGTCAATAAACCGCCTCGTGATTAAAGCGAATAACGAGTAACGATTAGTCGGCTGCTCGTCGCGCAAAACGAATACTAAATATTTTTATTCGCACATATAACGAGTGACGAGTAATTTTGTTCGTTGTTCGTTGTTCACACGTCGCAAGTACCTTCGTATTCGAGGCCGTCTTCCGGTCGTGTCTGAAAGACGACGTTTCCCGGACACTCGCGTCGCCCGGGAATGAATTATCTATTCCCACAGTTTAGAGAGACAGACAATTTATCTAAAGTTAGCACGAGAGTTTAGAATAATGTTAAACGCTAATCTATTTCCCGTCTCGGACGTCGGCCAATCTAAGCGTCGATTGTTATTGTTGGAGGTGCGCTTCGAGGTAGCCGGCTGCAGTTTGGAATTAATCGTTGACGGAGCGCTGACTCGCATCAACTTAGTATAATTAACGCAGGATCGATAATCACTCACCCCCTATTCCTATGGCGATTAATACTCTGATCGCAAAATCTCACACGCGCGATTAGACGCCTTCCGCGGGATTACGATTGAGATCGCGTCGCTGGATTACGATCGAGAGACTTCTAGTCGTCGATTTAATTCAGCAGCTGCTGAATCGGCAATCTGTTTAACGCCAATACGTCTTGCTTAAGTCTTGT
This sequence comes from Ooceraea biroi, assembly GCF_003672135.1. Taxonomy (NCBI): domain Eukaryota; kingdom Metazoa; phylum Arthropoda; class Insecta; order Hymenoptera; family Formicidae; genus Ooceraea; species Ooceraea biroi. The sequence continues at coordinate 12,413,418 of NC_039510.1, forward strand.
TTGATATACTTTTGTAAAGTAAGAAGCATCAATACCCGAATCGATCACTGTCGCGCCAGCGGAACGACGCTCGCCGATTAGTCTTGAAATATTAAGACTGGAATTTAAGTTGCCGCGATATTTCTGTTTCGACATCTCGCGTTATTTCTCGCGTATTTTTTTATTTATTTTCTTGTACACTAGATGTTGCACTAGAAGCTTCATGTGCACACGTATACTTATTATTTAGCTATGATTATATTTGAGTTTAATCTGTACAGAAACGTTGATCGTCATTCCTGATTGCAGTCCCAAAACGAAAGTCTGCACCTGGTAAAAAAAGATACTCCAACAAATATCATGTGAACGTTAATATATTATAGATTATATAGATTACCCAAGATTGGCTGATACTGGCCGGCTTTTTGAATATCGAATACCTCGAATCTCATCGCGCTCCAGAACACTGTAGAAATAAAGAAACGTATCACGTACACACCACCGGAGAAAACTATACAGACGCGCTGACAGGACGCACAGAAACCTCTCGGACGTTCACATCGTAAGGATTCGTAGGTGATTTCCTAGTACTTAAGATTTTATTAATATCGCGAAGGGAACGCTCGATAATAACTCTTCGTCGTTGCGAGTTCTATCAGCTTCTGCCGGCAATAAGATTGTGCGAAAGTATCGCTATCGGATCACTCGGTCCTCCACTGACGACCTCTTGATGAGAGATAAATACTTGTGCAGCGAATTGCATTGACATTGCCGAATATTTCCGGTACTTCAAACTGATGCCGAGTTGATGAATGATTACTGCAATCGTTTATTTTAGCGCACAAGTGAAACTGTTTCATCAAGTGGCTTGCTGCAACATTGAAGAGAAAACATTATGAAGTGAGTGTACGTACACAAAATGAAAAGTTAATAAAGCACTGAGATACAATTATTAAGCCGAGTGATTTGTGCGCGATAATTATTAGAGTTATATATATATATATATATTATACACACATACATACACATACATACATGCACGCATACACACATCGCCTATAAACACACATATGTTATATATTTAAAAAATTACGTCATATATATATATATATTATATTATAATATATATATTATATTATATTATTTAGTTACATAAGCAGAATCTCATATGTATGACGAGTTGTACATTTATATTAGACACACACAGACGCAATAATAAAAATTATACCCTGAATACGCGCGATCCAATGCTTCTTTTACCATCAACGTGGCAGCATTTATATCGCAACAAACGCGCTGAGTCGCAAAATATATAATAAATGATCTCCATTACAGCGGCCAGGATAATTAATTTGACTCCGTGTTCAACGAATATCTCTCGCCACCGATCAATTTCTGTCGCATTGACGACCGAGGGACCGACCCTGATGCGTTTCCATTTGACTTTCGTTTCTCGACACCAGTACCAATACCAGCTTGACAAGGATTACCGTACGCCGCTATGTATTTCGCCATTCCACGAACGACGATTATTTACGATCGACGTCGCGTTACATTTTTCAAACGCGGCAAAGTGTTCAACGAAAGCGCGACGTCGCCCGGGCATGATTGATCATCCGCTCGTAAAATGGGCTGACACGATTTATCTGGCGGGCTTTTTTTCGACCGATTACGATCTTCCCACCGCGAGAGAGCTACGTATGCTCGTAGTCAAGTAGCGAGAAAGTTGCACTTCTTTGCGACAAAGGAGGATGGTAATACGTGCATGATGTTACGTTCCTACCCTAATGGTCCTACTCTTGCGTTGCGTCAGCTGCAAATTGAAAAATCATGAAAAACAAGACTTGGATCTGTACGATTTTTCGATGCATCTTGCACATTGCGTATGATAAATTATATCGAAATGTTTAGAGCAACTGATCAAAGCAAGAATGTTTAATAAAGAGTCTTTAATGTAATCGTCAGAACTCGATTTTTTTAGCACAGCGCTCAACGATTTTCGAAATGTCCTGCTCGGCGAACGCCGAATTCTCGACATTCACTGGATCAAGCAGTGTTACGTTATTTATTTTAGAATTTGTACGCTCTGTTGTCATGAACGATTTCACAGAGCGTACCGATTCTTTAATAAGTGTCGTTAACAATTGACAACGAAATGCGACGAGTCGTCTGTCTGGGTAAGTCCACGTAGAAAGTCTGTCAATAAATATAAAATAATCTTAATTTCATCAAAGATACACTATAGATACTCTTTCAAATGCAGATACTAAACGATAACGTTTTTTGTCAAAAGGTTTAAATATAAAATAATCTTAATTTCATCAAAGATACACGTACACTATACTCTTTCAAATGCAGATACTAAACGATAATATTTTTTGTCAAAAGGTTTAGCTAGCTATCGAACGAAAAAGCGATGGTGCGTAATAGCTTGAGAGGATCACTCTTCCTTCTCTAGCATGATTTTATTTTTAAATGTCACCGTATTCTAGCATCAACATAACGAAAAAACTTCTTGCTGTAATAGTTGCTTGCCTATCGAGCGGTCTATGTTAGTTCGGCCTGTATTATATAATATCTTTCTATTACGCGGTGACCTAATCGAAAGGAATCGATGTCTTAGTCAAACACACTTAACCCTGACGCTAAGAATTACTCGTTGGATAAACCATCCGCCGTATTACCGCGTCGATCTCGACCCCTGCGGTTCTCCCAACGAATTAATCATCTCCCCGAGAAAGGTGCTTGCGAAAGTTTGACCCAGATCGATCTCCCGGATCGGAGAACGAAGCTTGTATATTACAGGAAACACGTGATTGCGTACATTACCGGATGTTTGTTATCTTCTCGTTTCCAGCATCTAATTAATCAAACGACTTAATATTGAGATTAAAAATCAAAATTTCTTCTCATCAATATGTTAATCTGGAGATTTGCTTTGGATGTAGCATTATCAGCGTTGAGCAGTTGTCGGTCGACTTGTTCAAAATTGCGTTCGTCTATTAAAGGAGTATAATAAGCGCATCCCTTCGTTCGGTCAGTGTATACTCATTAAAAACAAACTTGCTCCCGTCGTGGATCAAATGCAAATTTGTTAATTAAAAACTTCGCTACGAGGCGGAAAATGTCATTTTCGGTTATTCGTCATTCTCTCTGCCTTTCCCATTCTTTTCTTTTATCAGCGGCACTCGTGAAAATATACCTGAAATAAGCGTTTCCCTCACAGTCGGTGTGCATACTAAGTGTGTCGTAAAGTTTACATTTAAATTGGAAATTCTTCTGCGGACGATCGCGTGTTTAAGCATGTACGGCAGGAATTACGCGCTCTCTTCATATCAATTTATTATGGTCTATTAACAAGTCTAGCGCTATGAAACGTAAAGAATTTTACGACCACACGGCACTTAAATTAAAAGCCTGAAAAATTGAAGATACATGGGCGTAATATTTTTGAAAAATATTATAACAATTTTTCAGAATTTGCAGCGCGAAATCAATACATTGAATTACGTACGTATATTAGCACTTTTTCCTTTCTTTCTTTTTCCTTCTTTTCGTAAAGTTTCGAGACTTTGGAAATAAGCGGCTCATATATTAATGATTTAATATGATAGCTTAAAGTATTTTGCAGCTATAGGTCTCTTAAACTATGTGATAAAAGTTCCCTTTGTTCGAGATTGCGAAAATTCAGTAAAATGTGTCGATGGAGAAATATATTAAAAATGTAGCACACAGGGTGTGTGTGTGTGTGTTCACGTTTACAGTTCAAAGGCATTTCATGTCGCTGGTCGTAGATGGCGGGAATACGCGAATATTGAACAGATTTCATCGATAAGCCATCCGATCATTTTTTGCCATTATATCGAATAAAACTAAATTACAAAATATAATAAAATATGGTAACAAACTGCAAAATATCAAAATTGGTACACTGAAAAATCAATCGGAAAGAATGTTTAATGCTTAAATTAATTTATTTTAACGCGAATTAAAGTTTTAGGAATTAAAAAATATTCATAATTCCTTAAATCTCTTGAGAGCTAAAGAAGAATTACGGTAGCGATAATAACGGTTAACGACCTGTCTCGCTGTAGCAGTTAAAATGTTGAACTCGGTGATGTCCCGCTTCCAAAAATAATTCCATTAGGTGATCGAGTTTGTGCCGGGAACGGAGTATCAAGAGTGACGGATCGCCTTTTAGCGCGGAAAGGGCGAGACGTTCTCAGGACTCGCTAAAGTAATTATGTCCTTTTGCGGGCTCGCTCCACCCTGTCGAAGGAGTCTCACAACGGAAACGCTTTAGCCACCCGGGGATGATCGCAAAGATGACGATTGACGTTCAATAAATATGCTAATATTTCCGCCGTATTGCCGGAAATTATGTGTCCTTCCGTGGCATCTTGCCCAATCCGAGTAAAACGATCGTTGATCCTCAGCTGCGGAGAATTTATTGCGATGGAGAATTCTATAGTCTCGTCACGTCAGACCGATGTGCTAGGAAAGTCGAAATTTCCATCCGTATCTTTTGAATCTTTTCAATTACGATTTACAGTCTTTAACAAATAAAAAGAACGTGTTCAATTTCTAGGAAAATTACATGCTTGCTAATTATATGAGCTTTGTGTACCGTATTGCTGAGATTAGTCGGTTTAGGGACCAAGGATCCAAGGATCTCTGATGCGGCCACGCGGGTTCTCTTGACTTCCTCGTTCGCTACGTATGAGTCGCAGCAATGTAAACTGCAGGTCGTTAGCTAAAATAACTACGGCACGGTATCTGCATCACATACATACGTACGTATTCTACATCTGTATTCCGTACATAGCCGCAGTGTGACGGGAAACAAAGCGAAATTACAGTGAGAGAAGCGGAGGATATGAGGACTATCCAGCATGGTGGCATCTCGGGGTGTAGGACGTCATCATGCTGTAAACAATGTTATTTCGATGTAGCCTCAACCGCTGGTGCAACTATTCTTCGCGTGTTTCATCGAAGTCCGGCTTTTTGAGGTGAAATCGCTACACTAGCTGCGCGGCGATTTGGCACAAAACAAATTGCGGAAAAAATTCCGCGAGTGCTTTCGAACAAAGTTCGGGAATCAAAATTGACTTTTCTAAAGCGTTAAAGTGTCTGAAGCGTAAAACAAGAAAAAATTGTGCGCGCACCGTGGTCTGATGTTTCGCGCGACGCTGTCAAAATGCTGACGGCGGAACAAAAACGCTTGGCTTTGTACAACGAGTGGCCTTTCAGCGTCGTGAGCGTAATTTCTTTTTTTTCACGTGGAAAGAACGGCTGTTTTGTATGTGTGTGTCTTGCGCTATCGGCAAACAAAAAGTAACAAGAAGAATTAATTATTAATCCCGTCGTATACGCCGCTCGAAAAGCTCGGCGAAGCGGCGCGCGCTGTCGATTAATAATTGCGCAAAGAATGCCGAATATATAATTCATGACATCCATATTCAACGCCGGTAAAATTAGTTTACCGTGGTGTAGCTTTGCCGCCTTTCGACGAGCGATTAATTAATGATAATCAATTGCTACTAAATGACCGAACGCCACTGACAATTGCATTGCCAATTATATTCTGATATCACGAAGAGAGAGGCGAAAAACGTTTTTTGCAACACATATGTACTAGATTGCATATAATCATTTCATGTTTTAGTGTTTTTAATAATATAGATTGCAATATATATTCATTATTAAAAACACTAAACAAACGGAATAAATTTATCTTACAACTCAATACATATATTTCACGTGTATGTTAAGCGGGCATCTCACACGTCCGAGTTAAACAGATTTTGTCGACGGAAACACGTTTCTCCGTTCGCTTGAAAATCTTGTCGAGAAACGCGCGCGTCGTAAGAATGCATCCCCTCGCGATAAAACTATCGAATTCTCGTTTGGCTCCGATCTTTCAATCCTGCAGCTGCAAAAACCGATGCAGCATCACGTCGACCGGCAGAGAGCCGTGTAAATCCCAGATTCTAACGGACATGTTAACCACCTAGGCACGTCAATCCGTCAAAAGTAACGACGGCGACCGTACGATCGACAGCGAGTCTTGACGATGTATGTCGCGACGAGAAAGATGCATGGAGCAATACATGCAATGATGAAAATAATCTTTTTTAACACCAGGTAGTCACGCTGCAATGTTGGTAATTCTAGAACCCGTTATACAATATAAGGATAAATAATATGCATTCGCGATGCAACGAGTCCACGGGGACAATATCCATTTAAGACACCTCCAACTCAGACCGACAATAATATGCCAACCATATGGAAATAATGAAAGTAACGAAGCCAAACGGTTTCCGCTTGCTGCAGCGCTGCTGCAAGCAGAACTCTAGGGCTCCCGGCAAGATAATTCCGATCACACTTCAACATCCCCAAGCCTCTCGTAATCCGGCTTGTCCTCACCTTCTCCCACGCGTATTTCGCAGCCTGCTGTCGCGTTGCGGTGCTATTATACGTCGGGGACCTCACCCCAGCGGCGCGCGTGCATTTCCTGCAGCGCGTTCCGCAGCATATCGCGACTCCTTTATTACTTTACGGACCGCTGCATCCACCCTACTGCACCCGCGGGGTCGTCGTCGAGGAGGTGCGCGCGCGCGTGCTTTCACGTACTCACCCTCGTGGTGCCGCCGTCGGTGTACCGTTCACCTTGGCATCCGTAGAATGGACGCTTTGCCTCGGTGAGGTTCCGGGAATTCCGGACGATTCGACAGCGAGCGGGAGTCGGTCGGATCCTTCCGTTACAGTAATTATTCCTCGGACGATATATGACGCGCCGTCTCGACAACGGCCGTTCTCCACCGTGAAATTGCGCCGTTGTTATTTCGATTTGTCGTCATCGCATTCCTACGTCCGATGCGGATGCCCAACGTCTTTACGAGAAATGTCGAGCGCCGACCGAGGTTCGATGGTCTTAAGGATGAATCCACAATTCTACCGTCAGGAATACTTCGTGAACTGTAAGCTTTTAGACCTTTCGGTCGGGTGAATAAAAGAAGAATGAACCAGAAAGATTTATACGAAAGAAAAGAAGTCGAAATGAAAAAAATATTAATTCGCTAAACATAAATAGAAACTGTCTCTATGTTTAAGGTATTCTTCTGTCGCTAATTGTGTCCGATCGAATTACTATTGGATCGCTTGGATGGGTATAATAGGAAAGACGTTTTCTCGATAATTTCGCAGCAAAGAACAGTACGTGTTTTGCCATTCTCCAGTGTATCGAAGCATCGAAGTGACCTGAAATAATCGTTGTAGGTGACATTATGGGTCAGCGAGTGAATTCCTAATTCGGAGCGGATCGACGAGGACTAGTTATGAATGTCGATGCAATTGTTGTCGGCGACGGTGGCTTGATGGTGGTTGGAAGTACCCCCACGAGGATTAAACTCATATCGAACTCGGCGCGACGGTATTACGAGCGTGGCCATTATCGTAAACATGCGGATACCAAATTGATTTTAAATCGGTATTGCCGGGAACATACACGATATTCTCCTTGATCTTAAAGAGCGTAACCACATTGTTCAGATATTGGTATTTCAAACTCTTTTCTGGAAGGCAAAAAATACTTTGAATGTCCATGTTTCTTTAGTATTATATATATAATTATATAAGATAATTGCAATTTTTTCAACACATATAACTAATTGAATGTATCTTTCTTTATCGGTTCGATAAATAAAATAATAAATAAAACTATTAGTAGGACTTTTAGAACCTTTACTTAAAGTCGTCTCAAACCGCTCATTGAGCAAAGTCACGTAATACGCCAAAGAATTATGCAAATCACTGTCGATGTCTGCATACCGAATGTGTAACGTCAAAATTGCGTTTATTTTTGCAGAACGGTTAATTGAATCACTTGTCGAGAGGTAAAACGTCCGCACGAGAACTCATTCGGCCGCGTCGCTTCGCGACATGAAACTTTCCGCGTCCGCGACAGATTGGCGTTGCTCAAGGGACACGAAAAGGATGATTATCCTTTACTAGGCGGAATTCCGTTATTAGATTAAAGTGTAGCGGTCACGAGTGTCATTAACGTCGCCAATTAGCGTGGGCTCTTGTCGTCTTTGCGCGCGGCGCAGCATTTTATTCGATCCCGCGGGATCTGTATTCGCCACGGCGGTAAAACAACGCAAAGCAATGTTTTACCGTTTTACGCGAAATGCCACCCTCGTGGTGGCTTTATATTACTTCGGGGATGTGGGAGGGTCCAAAGGCGTGTTGCAGCCAGGTCTTGCTAAATCCGCGTATAATATCCACAATGCGCGTGGCGGAAATCACGTTTACCAGACGACAGAGGCATGATTTCACACATCGCCGAGACGCACGAGAATTTTATTATACTCAATACTTTAAGAGACGTATGCGATTTTCTCAGCGTATTATGGCAATACCCCTTCCATGTTATTTCCTAATCCGACGCAAGTTTGAATTGACGCCAGCTGGTGAAAATAATATTCTTTCGTAATTCCGGCTTCTCCACAAATTGGCTCCGCTGATTACCACGTTTTTCAGGTATATACCTTGTATTCCGCGCGCATATCTGACCCCGTATTAAGGTTTTTATCTTGCTTTATCCCGGTTGTAAATGGAGATGTGTTCTTTCACGGGTGCCATTGCCGTCGCTAGTTGTCATTAACGCCGCGATTATACGTGTTCATCCCGAGAGAATCATACTGGTCCCTCCACTCTCCGGGATTATTTAACGCACAAAACGCTGACTCTGAATATCTCGAAATGAAGACCTCATGAGCGACTCGTGTAATCTTTAGTATTCCAAGTGTCAAGAAGTTTCTCGCATTACGAACGAAGTACAGAGTTTGGCAACGCCCGGAGCATCGTTATTGTCGTTGATAACGCGGACTCTAGCAACTATATTTTAACGACTAGCAGTGAATTACTTGTAATTTAGTAAATATATATTGTAACAAGAAAAAATTAAGTCTCCACTTACCTGTAAGTAATCATCGTTAACGAAGCTGGATCAAGAACTTGATCTTAATTAAAAGTTCTCGCATTGGCAATTGGCGATATATCGCAGAATTGTTGCAGAAGTCATATGTGCGATTTAAAACTGAAAGAATGATTTTTATTTGTTAAATCAATGCAGGACTCATAATAAAAGTAAAACTAAAATAAATTGCAGTCTCTCGCTATTTAATATAACTTTAGTGTATTATTACGTTCGACAAGAAAATGATAACTGATAAGATCGATTATCGTTACTCGAGAATCGTCGAGTTTTCTCGAGTTTCATAGAAGATATTTCCATGATGATCTATTTAGAACATCAGACGATTAATTATAGGCAACATGATATTCAATGACATTTCTGTCAATTAGCAGATGTTCCGTCGTTATTTCGAGAGTACTTATTACGATCTTCTTTCGAATTTTCGATTTCCACACTGAGAAAAAAATGTAATTGATCCAACGAAATGTCTTGTCACGGGGTGCCAACAAAATATATACTTATTTCGACAAGTTATATATTGAAACAAATATGTAGTTCTTGGATTACACACATGAGAATTATAATCCAACAATTATATATTTGATTCAATATATAACTTGTTGAAATAAGTATATATTTTGTTGGCACCCCGTGACAAGATATTTCGTTGGATCAATTATATTTTTTTCTCAGTGCACAAGCGGACGTTCGATATGCTATCTTATATCCTCACCGCTCCTGTTCCAGACGGACGATGTCATATTTTTGCTGGAAAAATTTCAAAAAATTGCTGTTTCTATAATTAACTATATATATATACATATATAACATATAACTAAAAATTTTAATACACGTCTTCTTGTGTACATATCTTCTTCTAAAGCTGTAATAATGAGCAATGTCTGGAAGGATTAAGATGAAGGATGAGATGCCCTAATCGAGCATTATCAGGACAACGTGCTAGATACAGGATTATTCTTCCAGGATCAATCAACATACACATTACATCACGAAACACATTTTATTTTCAATTTTTACAATCATTTCTAGCTCACTTCCCCGTCCCGACCGAAATCACGAAGGTCTCGAGTGAGAGGCGAAAGACGAGGTAACGGCACGCGACGCCGGCGATCGATGTGGTTCGCGACGAGAGTTCAGCGTGCGCGGGAGAGTAATATCCGGTTATAAAGTAAAAGGTACTTGACTCGGGATGGATAGATGGATGGACAGATGGATGGATGGATCAGAACAAGGAAAGAGTTCGCCGAGTGCGGAGGAGACGCGCGCGAGCAGGCGATTATCGAGGTTGCAGACACGGCAAACGGCAATTCCAATGCGTGCGAAACGCATGTAGGGTGTATGCATGCATCCCGAGGGACCAGACACGAGTTGGCTGATCACATGCGCGTCGAGAAGTGTCGAGCATTCGCGCTTTCGTTCGTGATTTGTGTAAGCGTCATTGGAACACTTGAAACGTACGCGTATGCGATACGCATTCATGCCGCGATAAACGTGCGACGCGTTTTTAAACGCTTTCCACGTCGCCGTCTTTGAGACAGAACTGCCTCCAATATTTACATCGTATTCGGTGATTCTCCCGTTCCGTCACGATTTGAACTGCTGAGCGGAATAGTGGTGCGTGCGAGTGAAAAATGAACATGTTTTACGCATAATGTGAAATAATCGTGCGCGCGATTATTTCCCGACGAAACGTCGGGTTCTACATAGATCTTTCCTTTTACGAAACTGCGCGTGGAGAGCGCGGTAATAAAGAGAATCGAATTTTCATCGGGTAAAATGTTTATTCAAGCGAAACATGAGGGTATATCAGACAAATCATTTCGCGAGATCGCGTCACTGTTCCGTGCAACGGTTCGCTTGGAAATCCATCCGGCATGTTTAACATCTCTGACTTCGTGCACGATTTGCCTCTCATCGAGAAACCCGAGTTCGAAAAGCGATGAAAGTGCATTTTCTTCGCGGAAATCGTGAGGATGGGTCCTCGAGGATTGGCAAAGAAAAGCTTTCTCGTTGTGTTCGCCTCTCCCGGCGCAGTATTCCTATTTTTTAATTGCTAAAAAAGACATTGTTCACTATACAAGACTGGCAGCGATTTCTCAGTGCTTCTCCATCCCTCGTTTTCCGCACCGCTATCAATTCACTCTGTCTTTCTCTGTTTCCCACTGTTACCCCCGCCCTGTTCATCTGTGGATGCCCCGTCTCGTGGTTTGGGACAATTTTCCGTCCGCTTTACTTCTGCTGGAACAATTCGGACAACACCAAGAGGAATGTGAAGAGAGGCACTTTCGCAGATCCGCTTCCACTTACGCTAAATCATAGCTTTGCTTACGTCAAAAACTGGCAAAAATGGTAATAAATAATAAAATATTTTCTTACATTAAGAAGAATAAAAATAGTATCAAACAAATTAAGCAATATGCATACAATAAAAAATACATTCAAGAAAATTTACAAAGAGAAATATCAATTTTTAGTCAATTTCTGAGAAAAATATTTCCGCCACTGCAATAATTATACATAATATAACTAATATAAATCTCTCTTGCTGATACATAAGCATTAATTTATCTTGTTCATACAAGTATCACCTGTTCGCTTTACAGAAACTGTTTAATAAGCGAGTTATCATTATCCAGAGAACCAGGGAGATTCTGGCTATCAATTATCGAAAACATGCATTTCTCAATGCGTGGCCGCACTGTCGCGGTCCTGAGGGTCTATATCTTACTGTGAGTAATTGTCACTTGTATAAAAGATTCTAACTTAGTGCACTGACCTTGGGTGAATCTACTGCACTGAGATATGCGAGACCGGTCGCACCCGCATACGCCAGCAGGAGGTCGATTGCCTGCTGAGTTTCCAGGAGGATCCTGGTCTCGTTCATCCAGTCACTGGCGACGCTTCTGGGTGCACCTTTCAGTAGATTCATGTACTTCAGGGTCATCTTGAAGTCACCGCGGTCCAACCAGTATCTGAAACAAACGGATGAACCACAAGCTGCTCCAAGTCGCGACATTTCGGATCGGACGCGATTTATTCAACGCGGCGCATTTTAATAATAAATGTCCGCAAGATAAATTTGAATCAGTTTGTTAATTTCGCTGTATAATTGAATACGTTCGATAAACGCGAGGACTGCCCGCGGTGCAATTTGCGGAAAGCAATCAGCGTGGAAGATTTGTTGACCGATTTCTCCATGGTTATTCACGAGTACAACTAAGTGGCCGCGCTTCATCTCGGAGTTTCGAGACAGACGTAGTACTCTCTTCCTTTCTCTCTCTCTCTCTCCCTCATCCTCATTCTTCCTTCTCAGCCTCCTCTGCATCCCTCGCTTTCGAGGAAACACAGGAGAGACCGTACGGTAGTTCGGCGAAAGGCACTCGCGGCGGAATAGGTTGCGACATCCGGCGTGGCCGGAAGGCGCGCTATCGGGCGCGACCTTCCAAAAGGAAACGCCGATCTGGAGACTACGGTTCGTTAAAAACTTTCCGCCTGGACCCGAGCTTGCAAAAGGATTCCCCTCATCCGTCCATGATCCTCCTCGAGCCGTTTGTTCGTTTAGGGATACGGGACATTTATTCGGCGACTTAGAATTAAGTCGACGATATCCACCGGATGCTGGCGCAGAAATGCCAGTCTTCAAGGGAACCATATGCAGGATAACGCTGGCTGGAAACTTTACGTCGAGTACGTCGAATCGCCAGCGAATCCCGAGCACAGCGAGATTAATGTTGTATCCTACGGCTTAGAGATATAGATCCCAGGAAGAGAAAAGGAATGCCAAGTTCTTTAAGGCGGAAAAAATTCTCTAAACACGAACAAACGGTAGAATTAAAAAATAATCTCTTGAGGAAGTTCATAATATTCCAAGATGAAATGGACTTCTGGACACTAACGGTCCAGAATTTGCAATTGAGAATTATATCAAAAATAATTGAAATATTGGTTTACAAAAGATACGAGATGCTACTGAGATAACATTTCTTTTCGCAAGTTGGAATCCATTTTTGATATTTCGTCGTATTTAATTAAAAATATTGTATCAAGTTAAAAAGCGACATTTTCATATTTTTCAACTTGCTATTTTGAGATCACCACCAGTTGCCGCTAATTCGAGGTCACCATTCTTGCCAATGAACATGCAGCGGAGCCAGCAAAGCTGGATTTGTAGTTTTCATAGAAATACGGGGATTAATGTGCCATGGATAATGCGTCCAAAGCTGCCCTTCTCATTATGAGGAATCTTACGACGCCGCCATGTGAAATGGAACGCGGAGCACTGTGGAGCGTCATTTCGCGTGGAAATCAACCCTTACGTAGTTCACGTGGCCTAATTCGAGACACGAACGCACGCTCACGGATCTTCAAGTTTCTTGTTGCTTTCGGATTTCATATTCGGTGATGGTATCGTGAGAACTTCTTCACTTAGCTTTCACCCTGCGCTATCCTTCAGATCTATTAAGTGAATTGCTCTTGTTCTTTCTTGCACGTTTTCTTGCGCTGCAGATCGCGGATCAGTTCGGTTCTGTTGACGCCAATCGATCGTCTTGATCGTGGTAGTGTGTGGACTTCTCGCAATAATTTCAATTAAATTCGCAGGCGAAGGCTGTCCGCGCTTCTTTTCATCTACGAATTCTTGGATCTGTTCCCAGTTTTTCCTAATGACAGTCTCGAGGCATTAAAAGAGATCTTGTTCGCATTACGATATATTTCGTAAAGAGGAAGTTTTATGAAAGATTAAAGTTTTTGCTTTCATTTTAATTAAGAGGAAATCGGTGTCGCTTAAATATTCGCTTTGATGAGAGAACGCGGTCACTAATGTATGTTTGAAAACCCATAATCTTAATCTGCCCTAATTTGCCGACTTGAGGAAAGAGAATTGATTTTTGGCTACCCAGGAGACAGCATTATTAGCCGGAGAGTTGTGCAACTTCGATTCCGTGCGGAGTCCCTCGACAAGAAAGTTCTCTAATTGAATATATCCGTTGAAATAAAATAATATGCTGAAGAGCCTCGAGAGTTTTTCTCCATGTAACCAGACCACGTTCTTAGAGTAAATGTTCCAGACCAACCCGCTCCCCGACATTTACAGATTCACCAACAGAGTAAACTCGCAGAGCTTACTTGGCAAACAGCGAAAGCGGAAATAGATACCGCATCCGTCGATCATGGTGAAAGTAAGATAAATACATTTCAAAGAGAAAATTTGACGCAATTTGAAGTAATATAGAAACAACTCTTTCCCTTCCTCTCATTTTTATATCTAAGTTTTACAAATATATATAATTTCCTTCTGAAATGATCAAAATTTGTGCAAACAAGTGCATCGGAGTAAACCCACAAGAGTAAACGATTCACAAGCAAAAAGGAATTATTAAATTTAAGAAGCACATCATTAAACATAAAGTTCCAATAGACAATTCCAAATTCAGACTACAGTCAACTACGCTTATATCACCATTAATCAATAGAAATCAATTTTCAGAGTGGCATCTGTTCCGGCGATCAAGTATTCATGGCAATGCACGTGTGCGTGCATGTGAGCGCGCGTCTCCTTCTGAATCCGCGAAATCTTTTAGGGATGCATCCCCGTAACATATCGACTGTAAGTCGCGCTGCAGCCTCGCCTGGGAGTTTGACCTGCGGGCGTTGAAAGAGGGTGTGTATATCGCAGTGTGCCGCGGAATTAAAAATTCAGAAGAACTCACATCCGCTCCGGTCCAGCTCGCACGTATTTCTTCACAGACGATGAATGTGTCGCGCGGTGCTGTCTACGTGTACGTTGGACATATCACCAATTCTAAAGCCTACGGCGGGGCATGAAGGCGGCGTAACTTATTTCGATGCACCTGAGGTCCATCCGAGGCTTAGTCCGCTAATAAAATATGCCATTCGCATCAGCATCACGTTATTTATTCACGTCACTGGTTATCATTCGTAACAGTACCTGCCGAGCTTTTTTGAATTTGGTTCTGATGCTTGCATTGAACGCTGCAGGAAAAAAGCGAAACGTTCTGACGGAGCAGTTAAGTATTCATTGAGACACCGTGAATGTTTTTTATCAGCGACAAGAAAGAACTGTAATAGTCACATCTCACTAAACATAGTTGCGGTAACAAAAAGCGCGCTTTATTTCAGGTAACTGCGATGTCGTGGAGAAATGTCACGAGTTGTTCAGTACGTTAATTAAATTGTTTAATCACAACAACAGTATTCCACTCTGTAAATTATAATCAAGTAAATTTCAAGAATCCTGATCCTTTTTACAATGACTTTTTCCACTCTATGTGTAAAATTCTATGTCTATTTACGCGTCAATGAAGAGCTTTTGACATTTTGACATTTTTACGTGGATGCATAAACATTCCCTCTCTCCATCATGTTCTCTCCTCTCTTTTGCAATTCATCCGTGCGAATATCCTGAATAATATATTTTTAATTCCTAGGCGTCTTTCCATGGGGAGAGGAGAAGCAACGATCGGCAGGTAGCTAAGAGACGACGAGGTAACTCGGTACGTGCCGAGAATGTCGACAGGAAGATCCGTTTTCGTGGCCGACACTCGATATTTTGCAAGACGTCTCGGCGAAAAAGTGCGAAAACAAGTACGAACAGTGCTTTTAAGTATGTAGAACTATCTTTCGTGGCTCCTGGTCGAGTCTGATAGCAACCTCCGATTGCTCCTCCAGCATCTCGTATCACCGTATCACCACATCACCTTTCGTTTCCACCCTACCATCCGACGCGATTGCCCGCCGTGGCTGAAGCGTGTTCGGACATGAATTTTTCGTGCGAGCAAAAGCACGCGCCAGTGTTTTTGAAGATTTCTGAATGTGGCCGCCGGGAAATCGCACTGTTACATGCTGAAACTTACGTTTCCTCAGCGCTTCCACAAGATTCACATTTCATCATCGAGATGAAACTTTAACATGCGGTCTCTCGCGTGAATTTAAAGTCGCTAACTTGAAGTCGCTCCTGCTCCATTCCGAGGCATTCAATGCTCGAGGTCCCAACGAGATTAAACGCAATTGTAACGTTATCGCGAGATGCGCACACACACGTGGCAGAATGAAGGGAAAGAAGGATTTTCAAAGGCGCGACGCGTCTCTCACGAGGGCATACATGCGCTTATCCTTATTTAGTGTTCTTCAAGCTAAGCCGAGGATACTTGAACAAGATCCGCAAAACGAAGGGATCTACGACACTGGGAAAAACGAAAGGATAAGTCGGTAAAACGGCTAGCTACCGGATTTCGCGGGGGGATGGACCTGACGAGTGGTAAATGGCGGTGTTCTTTGTCAAAGTGTACGTGGCGGATATTACGGCAGGTGTTTTCGTCTTTCCCGCCTCGTTGATGGCCGGTTGGATATATTGCGCCTCTCTCCGGTCCTTAGGGCCTCGTAAGGATAATTTATAAGGTCACTGGGGCCAGAGCGAATGAAAGAGGGAGAGACGGAGGACCTTGCGTGACGCGGAAATTGCCGCTCGAGTTACGAGTACAATAAAAGCGCATTTAATCGGCGGCGCGATAAATTTTACCGATGTCGAGCATCGACGGCTTTGCGCCATCGTTATTTACTCAGCCCCGTATCCCCAGTTTCGCGCTGACGATTCGATATCACCGAAGATTCGACGCTTTGTCGATGAGATGCATAAAAAAGGTAAAAAATGCGTGCGCTCGATATATTGCGTGGATTATACGAGAGAGTGGCGCGTTGCGCCCGTGCTTCGATACGATCGATCCGTCAATCCGGCATTTGCGAATTTCTCGCGCGCGACAGATCCATTTGATCCCTCGGAATTAGTCGCCCGTATGCATCGGTATCCCGCAGACTTTGACAATTTACGAGAGGCCTTACCTGGCACGCTGCAGTATGTCGTACGTATTCAGCGAGTTCACGTCGATCGGCTCGTCCTCGAGCTCGCTCCTGGGAATTGGATTGGCCGTTTTGATGATCAGGAAACTTTGAAGGTAGCTAAGAAGATATATAGGTAGGGCTGCACCCTCCGCAGGCACCATGGCTAATCTTCTCGCCACGCTCTCTACCTAGCGACACGTAATAAGCACACGGACTCTCACGAATCGACATTACCATTTACCTATATATGAAAGATCTCGTAAAGATCTCATCAATTTAAGTAACGTCATCTAGTCGTGTATAAATGACTCTTTAGAAAATGATCTTATCTCAGATTTATTACCGCGACAACAACAACAATATCATCGCAAGAGCAGTACTTGTAAGCTTAGCAACGTCGCATTGCAACATCCAACCCTTCATTTATTGAAATCGCGTACTGCGCGAGTAACAATTTCCAAACAGAAGTATCATATTGCCAAATTATAGTACTAATAGAACGAGCAAGTGACGCGGGAGCAATTCGAATCAGAAAGAACGCAAAGAAACATAATTACCTTGAGAAACCTCTCGCGAAGAGTGTTTTCCGGAAACACTCCTCTCTTCACCGCCTCTTCGGGAATGCTCTGTAGGGCGGCGTGCACCAGAGGCTCTTCCTTCGCTGGAACCGAGGAAAATGGAAAACTGATTCGTCGCGAATACGTCTGCACTACCTCCAATCCTTATTCATCCGATTAATTAAAATACCAATTAACGGTCTTTCGTTCACTTGTTCATTCGACCGACATTTTGAGGGGGACAGCCCGGAATTAATCAGCACGCGGATGTTATTCGCAACGACCGAATATCCGCCGTGGCCCAATTTGCTTTGCGGCCATCGCGCCCGCAACGTTCTGGCCGCGTTTTTCCCCTGTCGGGGGCGTGTTGCTTATTGCACTCGCAAACGTCGTTGTGGCCGCATGTTTCAAGCTGCGGTTCGTATTCAGTTATCGCGAATAACATACGTACAATGGACGCAGATAATGAGCTCGTTTGCAACTCGTGTGTGTGAGAATCGCATATGATTCCGCATATCAAATGCTCCTTTAACTCTCATTCGCATGGTCTTGGTGATCAATCTTCATTAAATGGCAATAAAGGAGAACTCAATGATCGATCGTGTGAATTGTGTCCAGCAAAAAATTAATATCTCGATGTATTAGCTATGAAGTGATGATAAAGATTAAAATACATTCCCGCTTTATCGCGCTTTTGAAATGTCGACATTAAAGTCTTCAAAACGTCATCATAATAAAACAATTATACTCTACATATTATGAAGATAAAGTGGCATTTGTCAAAAAAGAAATTAATCAAGTATTTAAAAAATCGGTTCTGCGAAATTAAGCCTACAAGAAAATTTAATCTGCCTTGCCAGATAGCTTAGTTGTTGCGCGCAAGTGTCGCGCAAAATCGCAGAAATTTGATCGGCGATTGGGATTACACGAAAATGATTTCTCGACCGCGGGATTAAATGGGGGAAAAAACGCGCGTAAAAATTTATAGACATTTGGCGCAATTAAGAACGTTCGCGATGGCGCGGGGAGTAATTAATGAACACACGAACGTGGTACTCCATCAGGCCGGCACGGACTCTTTGAAATGCCCACCCTGGAGCCTTTATGAACGCTCGCTTCCGATTAAGTCGTAAATCTTCGACGGGGCTCTCTTCCGCCATACCGAGCCCTGCTCTTCTCTATCCACTCGGCCTTGTGGCCCACATACGCGCACCCGATTCAAGGGAGAGACCCCATCGTCGTCTCTATTGTTCCATCTTTTCATACCCGGCTCGGTACGAGAAGGTGGTACGAGAAGCCCGCAGGAACAGAGCGCGAATTGTCGGAACGTGGCGTCGGCGGCGACCGTGCGATTAAAACGCGTTGTCGTATCGAAGAAAAGCTGCTCGCTGGAATAATGCTCTCGTTGCACAGGCTTAGCCGTGATTCAAATTAAATTATACGCCGTGGCTGGCACGAGAGAGCGAACACCGACGTCGTCCGTCGAGAAGAACAAACGTCGTGAGATTCCGAGCGGCGTTCGTATTTGTCCGAAATTGAGGATCCGGAAATACCTAGGTTGCGCGAGAAATGAAACACGACAATGCTTTCGATGACAAAACACATTTAAGGGGAAAGTATCGAGTATAGAGAACGCGTGGTACCAGATGAAATATGAACCTCCGCTTTTATGCCCGAATGCTATTGTATAGCAAAGTGCTGTTGAAAGTGTGTTTCAATTTGGGACGGTGCTATGTCACGTCAAAAGAATTAGGGGAAACAAGATATAACTTCGTTCCTTGCTCTTCTTCAATAAGACTTTTTAACAGTTGCGAAGTAGCAACATATGTACGTGGGCAAATAATAAATTAAAACTTGGAGAAATTACCGTTAATAATACATGAAGCGATGCTACATTACGTCGAAAGGATTGGAGAAAACAAAATATAACTCTCTCCATAGTATTTTCCAACATTAAGAGGCAACAAGTAACAGGGATAAACTAACAAGCTGAAATTTATGGTAAATTGCGGAAAAAAGCACTACCCAGAAAATGCAAGCTACGTAGAAAGTAGATTCTTATTCATCTAAATATGGCGCATTGCAAATATGAGTTTAATCTTTCGAAAAGGTAGTAATAACATAAATATGCGAAATTCCATGCCACGCGTTGTAGATTTAATTAACTTGGGCGCTAAATTAATTACATCATTCGCGAAAAACGTGTACAATGATAACGACGTGTGCGAAAGCAAGTAATAATGATTATGAGCGACTGCATTGCAGCCGAAATGCAGCGACCGCAAAGCCCGGGATGCACTCCGTTTTCCAAGTTCCTTGCGTGCTGTTTTCAAAGTTATTCACCATATTTTGTATCTGGCGCGAACCGCACGGTCTGCCTCGCGATATTAACTTTAAAAGTTCATCGGGCTACTTCTTCAGTCGAGAAAGAAGTCTTACGTATTCAAATAGGTACGCAAGTAATAAATTAACGTGTTTATATGCGCGTACATATTATATATTAAAATGCATAGAACAAATCATCATTCAAGAAATGACAACAAAACGCGTGTGCTATTAAAATTTCTGCATAGACAAAATTATATTTTCAATATTAACTTAGTACTTAGATTGTTATGGGTGATGATTTTAGTTTAAAGGGGATTGATTCTATTAACTATTCATAGTGATATTTTACGGAAATAGTATAAAATATCATGTACATAATACATATTAATGCAAAAAATAACATTTATCATGGATGCTCGAGATATGCTAGGCAATCCAAGCGTTAATTTAGAATAACTTAAAATGTCCAATAAATACAATAAAAATAAATTAATTTTCAACTATTAAACAAGATACTCACGTGCTGCTTTGCAGACAGCCTGGATCTCAGGTTCGAGTGGCCTGATTATCTCATCCTTAGGTGTACCCGGTGGCGCGACTTTCACAGCTCTAGACAAGGCTTGACAGGCCGACCAAAGGATCTGTGCATTCGATGCTCCTTTCTTCTCTTCTATGTGAGCTGAAACAGAAATATTTCTAAACTTTCTCAGTGTCCAGATAGAGATTCTTTACAATCCTTTGCAAAAGCATCATCGATTATACAAAGATTTTTATTATAATAATTGCTGTTAATTATCTCGGAAAAATGTATGCAGCGTCGATAAATTCCGAAAATTGTTTTCAGTTCATAAATATAATTTTGTATCTGTGTGGTCGCAAATTATCACAGATATATACTCTACGGATACATAAGCCACGGAAATTTATATTCAAAATTCATCACGCAGCAGAAATTTAAATATCACGAAGATAAATAAAAATAAAAATTTAACAATTTTACTTGACAGATATCGCTATTAATATGTTCAACAACATATATGTGCACATCACTGTTGTTTCTCGTCATTATTGAATTACAATCGTTCGCTGTCCAAATTGCAAAATTATCAAAAAGGGGAAAATTGCCAGGAGGTTTCAATTAGTACATAAAACCCGCTTGTCTAATTTAATTGCGCCGATGTATAGAGGTTCCTCGATCATTCGGGATCCTCGGGGGTATATCGCCGCGCCATGTTACAATGACATGACAAACATTTCCTACATTTTCACGATGCGGCAAAATTTTTCGATAACAACGTTCGTCATGCGAAAATCCCGACGCGCGCGTGAATTATGAAAGCTCGTCAAGTCGCACGCGTGCGTGTTCGTTCCGAAAAGCCGCGCAAGAGATGAATGTCATACATAATTCCATCTGCAAACAAAATGGATAAAACTTGGACGTGCATCACGTAATACACGATTGTTTGATGAAACATTAAAGCGTCGTGATATGCATCTAATTTATCAATTTATTTATATGTTGCGTCACATAATACCGTTTTATGAGCGCACATCCGGGAGGCACGGATTTATGAGAACAACCAGCCGGTGCCGGGAAAATGCAAACAGGTCCACAATAAACAGACTTCGCCGTCGATACGGTCGGATTAAAAGTGCGTCTGGCGAGCGCGAATGCCGTTACATAGTTGCAAATATTTTCGCGCGGATTGTGAAAATATAGCTTGCATATATACAGAAGAGCACGATCGCGAAAATATTATTTGAGTGTACGGACGATGGCCGGAACAATTAACTGGTAATACAATATCATCGCATTTTCAATTTCGCATCTGTTTATCTCACCGCGCAGCTAATTGAACAATCGTTTAACAAATCATCATCCGTCGGAGATGATCGCAGCTTGATCGACGAGATGACGGATGATCTGATTGTTCTGGTTCGCCAATCACGACAGTATTCACGATTGATGAACTGTAAATCGGCCGCGACCGAGAAAGATGTTCGGCGCGGCCGTTAACGTTGTCGAGACGGCGAAGAAGAACGAGAACCTATCCAGATCTCGGAGCTTCCAACTGATTTATTGCGCGTATCAATTCAGATGGGGATGGAGTGATCTTGTCCGGGGAAAATTACTCCGTCGGGTTAGAGATTTTCCGTGTGGCTTTCCGCACGAAAGCCTGTTTACCCGGACCGGAGTGATGCGATCCGCGATTTCCATTCGAAATCGTGACGCTACACGCGATGAGATTTCGCTCATTTAAGTGAGATTCAAATCGTCCGATTCCATGACGAGATCAATACGCAGATTTAATTATGAATTCTCGCATCACGCGATTCACTGTCCAGATGCAGAATAGGGTTTGCTTTAAAACTCCGTCATTATATTGCTTGCTGGAATTACCAAAGCAATTATGGTCAATTTAGCGCTGGTGCTTTTGAGAACACGAGAGCAAATTACAGTCCGCAATAAATGCAATATCACTCTTTGTAACGACAGCAACCTCGAAAGCATGGACGTTTTCAGGATACGCGCTCGTGATTAATCTCGTGCAACATATGAAGTTACACCCTGCAATTTTATCGCGGCGAATTACGAGGTGCGCCTTGTTGCGCTTTGTTGCTCAGATATTATTACAATTTTGCTTTTACGAAATATCAATAATACGTTTCAGCCGCGAAAAAAAGAATTTTTCCGAAGACTTAGTCAGTAAGCCGCCTCGGTTATCTCTCGCTTTAAATTACCGGTCCACCTGAGCTCGAATAACCGAGTGGTAATATCATTTTTCGCAATGGCAATAATTTAAGAGAACTCGCGTTCCTGGGCGCGCGCGCAATTAAATTAATCCTTCGCGGGGAATGCGTATTTTTTATCGCGTCTCGGAAAAATATCTGCAGCATCTAGCTGGACCCGAAATTATCAATTTCGCCGTATAAACAAATGCCTAGAGAACTCCATCGCGATTCATATCCGTGGCCGAATTACCGAATTACCGAATCCCTCGTGTTATTTTGGCTTTATTGCCCATTCCGCGCCGCTAGCGCTTTATTGGCGCTACATTACACATAAAACATGTCCGTCTGGTCGGTTTTTCGTTTTATGAGTGGGCCAAGATAGGTCGCTTCCGCGTTTCGCGAAAAATCGATAATACGGTTTGCAGTTTCGCCCTCGAAGATTTGGTGGCGGCCGATATAGCTTTTTATAGCATCTGCCACGTCCCGTGATCCAAGTATTTGGGAGCAATTATTAAGTCCCACAGTTTTATATCTGCTCACCGGTTGAGTGTCTCGGCATTAGTGTTAGACCTGTTATGCAACGGTCAATCAATTTGCGCTTCATGACACTCTACTGTTATACGACTACCTCTGAAATGTAGACGCGTATCTGGCAGAGAAGACAAAAATTTAATCACATTTTTCAAATTGTCACATTGTTCAAATGATTTGTCTCATTACATTTTCAATGCTTTCTATACTTAATTCATTCTCAGACATAGCAATCGAAAGAACAGAGATATCTAAAAATTATAATTGTAACAGAAACAATATAATTAAAATCGGCAAGATTCTAGAAACAAGATGATTAAAACCGTGACATTTGACAGACCGACAGACAGACAGACGGTTTTTCAGCAATGGCCGTGGATTTCCTGAACAGATCGTCGATGTGTAAAGTAATATCTACGAGCGATCGTCCTTCCTTCACGCCACATCAAATCCCGAGTTGCGTTGTCGATCTCACCGATAGCCTTAAGCGCCGTTAAAGCCGAAATGACAGACCGATTGCTCACGTGACACACAGATATTTCACAAATCTGAATTCTCTCGGTTCTTGTCACGGTTTTTCCATCGCGCGATGAAAAACTCTACGCTAGGCCGTGAGCATCGACACGGAAAAGCGGGATGGGTTGAAGGGCTCGGGACGGTTTTCAGCTACTCTATCCACTCGATCGCGATCCATCTCGGTTCCCGTTTGACTTGTGGGCGAGATCGCCGGTTATTGGGAATGAAGCGAGTGTCCTCGTGAAAAGTTCTCGAGCTCTGGCGAATCCACCCTGTATCTGCGAGAATCCAACTTCCGGACGCGTCCAATTATTATAATAATTACTAGTTTATCCAAGTGAACGCCGACGAATATCGAGCTTCCCTCGGACAGATGAGATTCCGCTTCGCTTTGTCAGAATTAATTATTCGTGCCGGTACTCGCGCAATAGAGATTCGAGAGATGGTTGCCTCGCAAGCTCGCGAAGATTCTTCTCGCGCTTGTCGATGCGCCGAGCGCAGCACGCAGAAAAGCAGATGCAGCAGAAAACGCTGCGACGATGCAACAGCGTGAACCGAAGATCTCTAGAAACATATCCCGCCGCGTCCCTTCAAACTCTTTGTTTCAGGAAGGAATTGCTATTAGCATAGTAGCGACCAAATAGGTCCACTTCTACTGACGATGTTTTAAATTTCAAGCCGGCGATATTCTTTCATACAGTTGCACTGTGTACACAGAAATTTCAGTAAACGACTTGTTTATTTTGCAGCTCCGGTACACATCGATTCTCATACTTTATTGCAAGCTTTTTCCGTGATTCTCGTGCTATTTCATGCAACGAGCAACATTAAAACCGATATATTATTTAGAATGAACATTGATCAACGCGTGAGATATTAAATTTAAATTATAAATTATAAAAAGCAATTATATATGATTTACCAGCGCGTATCGAAAGCACAGTCTTTTTCGTAAGTTATAGCCACGCGTTAGCGTTCTCAGCGTTTCGCACGTTGCTTCACATATTTTTCCAGCTTTTCAACCCAATAATCATTTACGCGTCTGCCGTCGTTTGCCACAAAAAATTTCTGTACGTTATCCGATGGCGCTGCGCCAGGTCACACATCCTCGCCGTCTGTCTTTCTCGTTTTCGCGCTCTCTCTTCCTCTGCCAAAGCTTTAAATTCTGGCTAATCGATAAGGAGAAAGCTCGAGGCTCACGTTATTGTCGCGAGAATTTGTGGCCGAACAGTACTTATCGGTCCATTCGGGCGAGTTTGAAACAGGCCGCCCTTTTTTTCGCTCTCTCTTTTTCTCTCTTTGTCTTTCTCGATACCGTTTTCGACCCACTATCGTTTATGAGGCCAGGCGTGTGTTGCAAAACAGTGGTTAAATCAGTTCGACAGATTAAACGGTACCAAGCTACATTTTACGCTCCGAGAGCTGCACGATTTTCGAGGACCGTTCTCGACACTCTCTCTCTACTCTTCTCTCGGCTGCTCTTCACCCTTTCTATGACCTTGTTTTCCGGACGCTGTCGCATCGATGAGCGTAACGATGCGGTCGACGCACGACAAAAGGGTGGATTGTACAATCCGCTCCGTTGTCGACACGCCAAACCATTTTCCCTATACCGGTCACGCACACTGACTAAAACAACGTAAAACGCGGTGAATCCCTCCCCCCGCGACCATTGGACCAGCGACAGGGGATGCTTAGGGCTTAATCGCGACGCGAGATCGTCCGAAACGGCTACTTCAGCAAGCACAACCGCTCCTGATCGTTTTAGGCGCTGGTGATGCGCACGGTGACGTCAGTTTAATGTATTTGCAACGTATGCGCGACTGGTCTCTCTTATCCTTGCACGATCATGGCGACACACATAGACTCTGGTGGAATTGCATTAGTTAAGCAAATTATTTTAAGCGGCCTTTTCGCGCTGGAAGACGCATCAAGCTGCATGTGCGAGCGGCTGGCTACCGGAATGCTAACGCGGCTAACCAAGATAAAAGCGATAAAACATATCGGTATCAAGCACATCCGCAAACTACGCCGAAATTAAATTCCCGTGCGGCAACATCGCAGCCTGTGACGCAACGCAGAAAAGCGGATGGCCTATTTAATCGACCTGCAAATAGTTTCTCTCTGCCATTCTCCCTCCGTCCGTCTTCTTCGCTTCCGTGAAACCGGGAAATGTGGTGACCATTTTGCATCAATTTCGTGTTATGTATGCTTCCTGTAGCTCTCGACCTTTCTGCTGTCCACTCACCACGCTTTTTTCCTTTGTTCGTAACATTTTCACGCGTAGAGTATTCAAATGACAGAAATACGAAATTTACATTTCAAAAGACTAGAATTTCAACAATTCTACAGATCAATTTTTAACACGCAACGAAACCTCTAGATTATTTCAAAGCTCCATACAAGTAAATTGCATCATGTTTAATATTGGGTCGTCCGGAAAGTTCGTGCCGATTTTTAATAGATGGCGTTGGAACATGTCTGAATATATCAATGTTATTGAAAACATACGATTTATATACATATGCTTAAAGGTGACATTTCAACGCATCTTTAGGAAAAAAGTTGTTTCAGATAAATTGATTCGTGTCAGTTTTGTACTCTTTTGAAGATGGAAGAAAACAAAGAACATTTTAGACACTTGATGCTTTTCTATTACCGGAAAGGCAAAAATGCCTCACAAGCAACAAATTCGATATGTTCTGTTTACGGAGAAGGCGCTTTAGCTGAAAGAACCGTACGTAAGTGGTTCGCTAAGTTTAGAGCTGGTGATTTTAACCTTAAAGACCAAGAACGCTCGGGCAGACCCTCTACTACTGATGATGACCAAATCAAGACACTGATCGAGAATAACCCGCGCTACACGACACGTGAATTAGCAGAGATACTGAAAATATCGAAAACCATTGTCCACGATCATGTAGTGAAGCTTGGTTACGTAAGTCGCTATGATGTATGGGTTCCGCATAATTTGGCCGAAAAAATTTAATGGATCGCATTTCCATCTGCGACTCGCTGTACAAACGCAACGAAAACGTACCATTTTTTAAGTAATTAGTGACGGGTGACGAAAAATGGATCATTTACAACAATGTAGAACGAAAAAGATCCTGGGGTAAGCGAAATGAACCAGCATTAACCACTCCGAAAGCCGGCCTTCGTCCAAAAAAAGTCATGCTCTGTGTCTGGTGGGATTGGAAAGGAATCCTATATTATGAGCTCCTACCACACAACCAAACGATAAATGCAGATAAGTACTGCTCGCAACTGGACGAATTAAAGACAGCGATTCAGGAAAAACGTCCAGAATTAGCTAATAGGAAGGGCGTCGTGTTCCATCAGGACAATGCCAGACCTCATGTTTCTTTGACTACCCGACAAAAATTGTTGGAGTTTGGCTGGGATGTGCTACCTCACCCACCGTATTCACCAGACATTGCACCTTCAGACTTTCACTTATTTAGGTCTTTGCAAAATTCTCTTAGCGGCAAGAACTTCAACTCTTTGATCGACATAAAAAACCACCTTGAGGAGTTTTTCGCCGAGAAACCTAAGAAGTTCTGAGAGAATGGAATCTTCTAGTTGCGTGAAAGATGGACAAAGGTTGTGAAACAAAACGGTGCATACATAAGTCAATAAATATTTATCGACATAAAAAAATGTTGCCTTTGAATTTTCCTTCAAAATCGGCACGAACTTTCCGGACGACCCAATATTTAATATTACATTTTTTATTTATTATTTTGATTTATAATTAAAATAATATCAATTTTATAGTTTCAATCTGTTTTAGTGATAAAAACTCTTTTCAGAAATGGAGTTCCTCAAAACTATGGGTATATGGAAAAATTCCAAAGAATGCATCAAGATATTATGAAGAAAATAGAGCGGAACGCTACAGACGTTGATGCGAAAATGCGAAAATGTCATCATCGGTGATTCGACCTCAGTAATTGATTGCTTTTCGTCCGAAGCTCTATAAAAAAAAAGACGGAAAGAATTTATAGGTCGGCTATCCCGGGTACCTGATAAAAAACTCTAGTCTATAGAAAAATTCACACA
Source organism: Ooceraea biroi (assembly GCF_003672135.1). Lineage (NCBI taxonomy): Eukaryota > Metazoa > Arthropoda > Insecta > Hymenoptera > Formicidae > Ooceraea > Ooceraea biroi. The sequence goes on from NC_039510.1 coordinate 12,440,985, forward strand.
GTGGTAGCGAAGATAATTAATCGTCGCTACAAATGCAATCCGCCAGCACGCAGCACGGTTTATCGTTTGTATCGTGAATTAATCATGATTAGACGAGAATAGTGGCTGTCCGACAATAAACAATATTAATAAATCCATTGCGTGAGAGAGATCGATTGATATAAACCTTTTTTCCATTTTTTTATTTCAACCTATTAAATTCTCGGTTACATCGAATTAAAGTAGAACTAACTATCGTAATCGATGCTGAATTCTATGCCGATAAAACTTTACTTCAAAGCTTATTGAGATATTAGCAAAAATTTAGAAAACGAAAATGATAGCAGAACCTTAAGGAAAATCGCGTTCAAAAATTTTTGTCTGGCAATACTACCTGATTCTTTTATGGATCTTTCGTTTCGTGCTAAATTGTTGGACGTGATCGCAATTAACTTTCTCGAACTGTCGGAATATTTCCATATAGATATTCTCATTTTGATCAAACCAGAAACAGACATGTGCGCACAGATGTTCATTGCATAGCACGATTCGAACTGTTAGCGCTACAGTGTGTTACATCAATGTCGCAAAATCAAACGCTGCGCTCGACACATACTACATTTACACCTCTACACAATGTGTGTCGTAATATACGCGTAAGAACAAAATTAGCTAGTTGTTACAGTTCAACATCTCGTAAATAAATCGAGAAAGGGAATACTGATAACACGTACTACATCGGTTTCCACTTTAGTCGTAGAAATAAGAAGTAAATGAAAGAGCAATTAGTTGATGAAACTTTTTCAGCCACTATCAATCTTTCTCGATTATTATTCTTTCTTTATCGACACATGCATCGAAGTAACTTTTTCTTGAGCAACATTTTAAGGGCAGAATTTTCAACAATATTTTGAAAGGCATTTTCACGTGTCGAAGTGAACGTCAAAGCTACGAACGCGCGTCCATCGAAAGAACAAAACAACAGGCTCTTCCGATAGAGGACGAATCAATTTGGCACTGCAGCACTGCGGATAGTTTTTGATTTCACTCGTCGACAGGCCGCCCGTGATTCCCATCGTTGACCCGATTATTTAAGCGTCCGTAAAAATTCCTCCGAATGAAAGAGCAACTGCGGATCATTGCACGAATTTCGCTGCAGCCAATCTCGAGTCCAATTTTAAAACGGTAATATTTTTGCCCGGCGTTGAGCCAGCATTAGAGCTGAAGCCCCGTCGCGTAATCGACACTTACACTTGCAAATCGTTACACCATCGTGTTTCTGCCCGGAATATAACGCACCGTGTTTGTAATCGATCTTGATAATTGCACGTTATGAAGCGACTGGAATACCAGACAATAGGTTTTTCAAACGAGCGTCTGATCAAACACGAACTCGCGAATACCGTAATCAAGTGAGCTTCCAATCAACGTTTTAAAATCACGTAACTATGACTGGCTACGAATGCTGCCTGAGTTTATTAACAGTCAGAGACGTATGAGTATGGTTAAGGTTCAAATTGTAAACCAAGTCCCTTTCTTGGCTTAAGCTGAAAGAATAAAGCTTATTATATTATTAACAGTCAGAGATTCTGTTTTGAAAATAAGATATTAAATTGAAGGTATCACAGTACAAGTATCGATATAAGACATCGATACAAGCTTTCCTCTTTTATTGTTCCGCCACAGGCGCAACTGTATCAATTAGAACAACGAAGAAAACTTTTAATTGCCGCATGCTGGCACAATACAAGCGCATTTGTCCCTTAACACCCTCGTGCTACAAATGCACCAAGTTCGAGTAACTCGGTAGTTCGATACAAGCGCACGGGTCCACCAAGTATCGATGTCAAACCAGGGATTTCTCTCATTAACAGCGGGCTTTTTCCATCGCGGGAAAAGAAAACGCCGGTATCGTCATCCGGTGACGCGCGCCCGTCGCCGACATTATTTCTGGCCGTTACAGAAACTCCGGACTTTATTTCTACTGTCGTGCAGTTTCGAAGTGGCCAGCCAGCAGCACCAATGGGGCCCCGCAAGCAGTTGAAATACGAGCAACCCTTGCTACCCGAGTACTGGTTGGGAGAACACGGCTGCTTTTCTTTTTGCCCATCGTCTTCTAACGCGAAAATCACGCGGTGTGAAACGGTGAGAGGGACAGAGAGAGAGAGAGAGAGAGAAGAGAGAGGAGGAAAGCGCTCCTCTCTCTCGGGAAAAGTTAGCCGTTGCATTTGGAACAGCGACGGAAGAACACGCTTAAGCCGTATTCCGACGTCGTGGGATCTTAGCCAATGATGCACGGAAAAAGCACGGGATGAGCAGGACGGAAAAGCGAGGATTCACGTGATCATCGCACGCCGGGAGAAAGTCATGTCAAGACGAGTTTTCCGAAAGCTCCTTTGGAATTTGTAGTTCGAAGAAATTTTTTTTCTAATAATATGATGCTGCTTAAGGAAGACTGTCGTAAAATCCAGCATAAAAATATTCAGGCAAAGAATCTCGAAAAGATTTACGAGATTCAGAGAGAGAGAAGAGAGCGCTCACAATATTTAATTTGTACGCGAAGATAGTGTGGAATTTATTATTTTAATTTATAATTAGCTTTACTCCTTTATTAAAGTAAAGCTGTAGCGAATTTCTCTTGAAAGACGCGTTTTCTTGCATATCAAATCTAGATTAATGCATCCTTTAACTGTCACGATGTCGTCATATATCCACAAATGAAATAATCCGGAATGATAATGATCGCTCCGAAATGCGACGAGCGATTCTTTGTCAATGCCCGGCGGTAGTACATCCTCGCAGCCACGGGCGATTTTTCTTCGACATTACCCGTATTACTTCGAGTCTCACGTAAACGAGTGCTTTTCTTTTCGACGGGCATTTTCCGCGTGAGGGCCGTAGACGTTGCAGTCACGAGCAAAGGGAAGAAGAAAGGACCGATGTGAGAAACCATCAGCTCGACGACCTATTTTTTCCTTTTCTTCTTTTCGATTTCGCCGAACCACTTTTGTCGGGACGAAAAGCATCTGAGATAAAACACATCGGGCGTCGAAAAAATGTATACGCATTTCAAACGCGAATTTAATTAAAGCGCGCGCGATCAGTATGCACATACATCTCGGTCAAACGCATTTTTCAGGATTGATATCAATTTGATGAAAAGAGAATTAATATTTATAGAAAAATGTAACGAAAATATGCGAGAGAGATTTCTCGGTACTTCGGACGCAGTTTAAATAAAATATTTCCGCGCGTTTAATATTATAATATTTAATATTAGCAACAATTAATATTAGAGATATTGATAACGCACAGATCGCTGCTACATGTTCATCTGCCAAATGTTATTTCCGAGCGGTTGAAAATCTCATGAAAATACGTGACGCTTTTTGGTTTTACGGTCTGCCTCTATCAATATTCCACCCTCGTCTCCTTGCTACCTCACGCCTGAAACTTTTAAGCGTTTACGCGTTTCGCTTCCAGCCGGTACGTTATTAATTTCGAGATGTTCGGCACTGAGAAACACGTACTATCTGATTTACGAGAGAATCGCGATTCTCGTCGCGCCGTTCACGCGGCGACCGAGGAAATATAGAATCGTAAACGCCACTTCTGTGCTAGGGGTGTTTAAACGCATTTCGCGCTCTCTTTCTCTCGCAGTCTCCCACCGTCATAAAAAGTCTACTTTCACGAATATTGGATTCCCACGTTTGCAGATTTTTGCGAGTCATCTCCTTGAAGCGCCAGTCCACTTCGTCCGTGCATGAAATCTCACTCGTCTAGTAACTGAAGCTCTACATCCGCGAGCAAAGTGATGCCTTTACGAGCGAAGAGAAACGATGTTTGTCGTCGCGACGCGTCGTGCAGCGTGTGAAGGGGTCAGTTTGCCAAGCAAATAATCGGCGGAGATTCAGTGATAAAACGCACGACGTCAATCGCGCCGGAATATAAATGCAGCTGGACGATTACTGGGGTCCATTATCCTCGACTCACAAGGGTAACGAGCGACATCCGTGCCTGCAATCGAACCAAATTGAACCGATCGACGAGATCGCAAGGAGCTTTTTCCATCCTTGCGCCAACCAGCGTGGAGATAATTTATTCCGTAAGAAGGAAGAGGAAACAGTCCGTCCGTCACCCGTCGACGTTCCCCTTTAAGACCGTATTTCAATCCCCGCAGCATCGGCTCAACTTTATGCGAAGGATATCGTGAAAAAGGAAAACGCAAGGTGAAGGGTGAAGGGAATCACGAAGGGCGGCGCCTCGTGCGAATCGCAAATCCCGCAGAAATATGACTTACACAACATTTAAGTTATATGTATCGCAAGCTCCAAAGTTTCCTCGCGCTTTGCGGCGCGAGGACGAATCAGCACGTCACTGTTCGCGAGATTCCGCTCGGGATCCATCGTCCTCCGGAACCAGATAAGGGCGGATCGGGCGAAGGAATTCTCTTCATCCTCGCGGAAGATCTCCCTCACCGACGACGCGAACAAATTTAACGCTACGTAATTGCGGTGGAGATGTTCGATGGTGGATGGTCGATTTATCCTGTATTTCGCGGGTGGAAACTTGCCAAGCGGGAAGAGGTAAACCGCACCGGCGTCGGGAGTAACAGCGTGCACCACCGGAAGGATTCGCCCGATGCGAAGACGAGGACGGCGACGCTCGCGCGTTGAGTAGCTCGTCGACGTGACGTTAATTTGTCTCGTTAGGTACATGAATATGCACGGTGTATCGCGCTCGTAATTACAGGCCTTCTGATGAATCGCGAGTCGATTTTGTAACGGTGACAATAAGATCAGTCTCTCTCGTCGTCTCGCTCGCGATCTTTCCACGAGCGCGCGTTCTTTAACGCATAATTATACAACGGATCCCGTGCCGATTCCCTTTACGAGCGAAGCGATTGTACCTTCTGTGTCGGCCGCACCGTATGTATCACACCGTATAAGCCGTAACCATAAGTTACGGCTAACATAGTACTTTCTTCGTCGCTGAACTTGTCGCGCGATCACCGAGCGTAATAAACGCTAATGCAAACTTGCCGGGACGCAAAACACAACCGCGTTTTTCGGTCATGACGGCCGACGTGGACTGACCCTTGATAGCACCCTCGAGGGATGTATTGCGGAAGTTATAATTGGGGCATATGTCGCATACGTTAGCTGCTTTGTCGAGCTTGTAAAACCGCGACCTATGAGCTTACTCGTCCCGTGGCTGTTCAGCGCTCTACCAAGTTCTCATGCTCTCCCCGCACGATTCGACTAGCTTTTCTTCCATGTCTAGATCTGTATCATAAAGTTGATATCATAAAGTAGCGGCAAGATAATATGTTAAATTCGCGCTTACATTCAGATTAATTAATGCTGTCGATGACGTCGCGCGCGCAATAAAACGCCGGCAAGCTACTTAACAAAGATATGCATTATCTAAATGCCTTTCATTGTCGTTTGCGATGTCAACAATCTCATTGTTGACATCGCAAACAGTAAAGAATCATTGACGTTCCGACTGGACGAGCGAAAATAAATGTCAAGTAGTCGAACTGCGTCCCGGTTATCCCCTGGAAGTATTCGAAGTAATAAGTTTCCGGTTTGCGCGGAACTCGTCATTTTACGATGGCGAACTTGCTATCTCGCATAATGGAGCCATAATCGAAAGTCGCCATTTTTATAAAGCTTCGGAGTTGCTTTCCTTCCGCCTCTAACGTAGCTTACCCAGATCCGATACCAAATGTTACCCCGTGCCCCGCTATCATGCCGTCGCCCACGCTGAAATCCCAAGGTTCGCGTCTCGACGCCTCTATCCTCATCTCTTTTCATGCCATCTTTTTATTGCTAATTTCTATTCATGAAATACGCGCTTGCTGCTGTTGCTACTGGTGCTGCTGCTGCTGCTGCCGTCATCGCCACCGCCGTGGTTGCAGAAGCGAGCGACAAAGAAGCAATCTCGCTTCTCTTTCCGCCTTCATCATCCTCGTTACGCTTTCTTCCTCACGAGATGTGTACGAAAGGATAATGCCTGATTTTTCATAGAGTCCTTATGTGGATATATTATATTATAGATTATTGAACTTTGTTGTCTCTCTCTTTTCTACTACGCTCTTTGATTGGGTCTTTTATTAACTACTATCTTATTAACTTCCGGCGAGTATTTCCGTGAGCCAACGAGTCTCGCAAACACGCCGATGACTCGCTAAATTGAAAGCAGGACTCTCGTCGCCGGATAATGGTTATTATACACCGTTGAGTACACCGTGTTCTACGTTTCTTTCCGCGGTCGTTTCCCCTAAAAATCACCGTTTGCACTTCCGTCTGCTTGTTGAGCAAAGTTAATTAACGAGGAAACAACCGCACGCGCGAGAGAGTGATGCGCTCGTTTTTAGAAATATTTCTCACTCAAATGCATCTCAGGTTGCATGCTCCACTTCGGGAGACAATCCGCAATTACGACAATAATTACAAGCATCGGGAAACAAGAGGAAATTAGCACGTTTTAATCGAAAGACTCGGCGAGAAACGGATCTACGAAAGTATCACAATAGTATGTTCGCGAGAAGATAGCACCGTTTATCTCTGCGTTGTGCTAAATTGTTTACCAGAAAACCAGCAATGAATTCCAACAAGACTCATTCTGCGACACAACCATTCTCAGGACTCGAGAATGCTACTTGAAAAATTCCACCTTTTAAGTTAAGGACAGTTAATACGTGTCGCACGAGATAAAGTGAGCGTCAGGCTACAAGCGAGAAACGTACGCCGGGATTAAATACGGCAATAATCGATAATGCCCAGATAATAAACACGCCGAGTCCCTTTAGAACAACGGTCTATTAAATACAGATAAAAAAAATCCGCGAGCGGGCAACGATTTTCAATAATGTAACGCCTGCGATTTGCTCGGTGGACGCGAGCGGGATATATTGGTACGGTGTCGCGCTCGTAATCCGTTTAGCGACCGGAAAATTACTCGAACGGAAACTAATTAAAGATAGTTATCGGCCGACCGGCCGGCCGGCGCAACGAGTGCACGTCGTGTACGAGATTTGTTAATTGAGAATTAATTTCACCGGGCGGACAGGAACGCGGACGCCGGCGATAAGGGGCTAGGGTGGTGGTGCCATCGCTGTGTTAAACTCGAACAGGGTTAATCCGGATTAAACCCTCCCCGGTAGCCCTCTGCTACCGATAAAACCAGAAAGGGCAAACACGCTCCGGGATATCTCGGACAGGTGCATCTCAGAATGTCGCGTGTCCCGTGGATTACGAAGCTACCGCGAGACAATGGGACTATGCACCGCGTGTAACCAGACGAAACTCGCCGCCGGCAACACAATGTTCCTTCAACGAACAAACTTCCTTCGACAAATGCCAGACATTCGCTAATACGGATTCTGCGGTGCCTCTAACATGTTCAGTGTGCCTCACGAATTGCTCAAAAAAATTCTCAGAAAGTTGACATCCATGTTTTAGGAAAATACAGCTTCTTCCAAGTTTCTTCCTCCTTTTTGGAGTTTCTTACGGTAACTTTCTGATCACGATCGATTTGATAGTGATACTTTTATATCATGCTATTAGGTATCATCTTTCTTTGGCGAGCAATTATAGGATTGTACCTCTCCTCCTCTACAAACATCCGCGACTAAGTTACATGTCCGATTTGACAAAAGGCAGGAGGATGTGCAAGTCGCAAACAATACTGATCACACAACGCTATATGTCGTCGTCGTCGTCGAGACAGGACTTGACCCGATCCGAATCGGAACACGAGAGGTCCATTACCGCCGAAAGGACAAAGGGATCGAGAAAAGACAAACAGTGAAGGAGATGAAGCGTCTCAAAATGTCGCCAACACTTTCTCGACGTGGATGCGCCCTGGTCTTTATGGAGCTCAGGCCCGTGTTTTTGCCCGTGTAATTAAACGCCAGGACATGGTACAATGGCGGAGACGACAAAGGCGACAGCATCCCTCCCCGAAAGATGATTTGTCCGTTGAGTGGCACAATGGACGCTACACGTCGGACATTTACTTACAGCAGACTTACGGATCCCCTCATGAACTATACGAGAACTTTCACGAGGCTTACTCGCGTAATTTACGACAGGAAAGAATTATTAGCGAAATCGATCTTGATGTTTGAGTGACATTGTCTTGAACATCTCATAATCCGCATAATTGAATCGGAATCACGCGGATTGACGAGATAATCGATGAGTCTTTTTACGCGACATAAATTGCGCGATCGCGCGATTACATTCTCATCGTAAAAGGAGAAAAGAATTGCTTCCCGTCCCGATACGGAGGAGCAAGATGTAAGGAGACGAGATAGACACTTACCTTTAAGAGCAGCTGCAAAAGCATGTAGCCTTCCCACCACCGCTGCGAGCTGTGTCTCGTACTTCATGAACTCGGCTTCGACTTGCTCGGAGAACGTGTTCTGCAGTGCCCTTCGCGTTTCCTGCTCTTTGACCGAAAGTGCCTCTCGAAGATGATCGGCGTGTACCTCCGACTGCAATTTCAGCTGCCGCCGCATCTCGTCGTGGAATTTCTTCTGCTCCGCCAGCAACTAAAACGAAAACGAACATAACGATCGTAAATCTCAACTGCAAGCAGCGTATCGTTATACGTTTTTTTATAAAAAATGAAACATAAAGAAAATGAGTATTTAATATCATATTCATAAATAAATGTGTGAAATGTGGAAGTATTGTTTAATATTTTATTATCCTATTAAAAGATTAATTAATTTGTCGTTGTTACATCTCAGCGTAATTATTTGCATTCTAGTAAATGTGTAAGTGCAACGTCGATTTATAACTTCTTTTAACTCTCTCCACAGCGAGACAGAAGAAGATAAACGCTACATGAGGGATAAGACAAAGTTTTAGGGAACAAGATAAGACGGTGCATAGCAGTGCTTTAAAGTCTACAACAAACAGTATCTCTTGACAGGTAGGTTGCATTACCGCAACGAGAGTACAACAACCGGAAAGGCACCGGTATCCCGACTTTCGCACAAAGTAACAAAAACGAAATAATCTATTTCTTCGGGGCATTAGTCGACACTCTTTTTCTGCAAATACATCGCCCTGAGAGAACACTCTTATTTTTTTTAAGACTGAAGTTGTTATCAATATACACTGACATAACAGAAGGAGCGTTATAAAAGAGATATACAAAACATCCTAAATAATTTTATATATATATATATATATATATATATACACATACACATACAGGGTGAGGCACCTAAAACAGGCCATCTGAATATCTCGGCTGTTATTGGTGATAGAAAAAAATGTGTCAGACCAACCTTGCATGGTTTCGAGGGACACATGATTTGTCCTAAATAATTTTTTATTAGGTGGACGCGTAGAGGTCATATGAAGGTCAACTTCATTTTTTTAAATGGTATGATATGTTTTTTTACGTAGCATCTAGTAGAGCGTTTGAAGATGCGCACATTGATCTACGGGTCAAAATCATTCAAAGTCACTGAAGGCCAACTGCAAGGGAAAATAATTTACTTTATATTGCCTAGAGTTCTCTGCTATTAAAAATACCGTAAACTCAGAAATGAAAAAGTTCTAGCCTTTAGAAATTTTTTCTTTTCCGAGAAGTTCTGAGTTGATGATATCATTATTTTTTATATTGCCTAGAGTTCTCTGCTATTGAAAATACCGTAAACTCAGAAATGAAAAAGTTCTAGCACTTAGAAATTTTAGCCTTCAGTGACCTTGAATGATTTTGACCCGTAGATCAATGTGCGCATCTTCAAACGCTCTACTAGATGCTACGTAAAAAAACATATCATACCATTTAAAAAAACGAAGTTGACCTTCATATGACATCTAGGCGTCCACCTAATAAAAAATTGTTTAAAACAAATTATGTGTCCCTCGAAACCATGCAAGGTTGGTCTGACACATTTTTTTCTATCACCAATAACAGCCGAGATATTCAGGTGGCCTGTTTTAGATGCCTCACCCTGCATATATATATATATAAAATATTTAAGGGCAAGACTCTTGATAAATAACGAGGATTTTCAAGAAAAATATTATTTCAGTAGTAATCTGATTGCTATTTTGTCTTCGTGATTTAAAAATATCTTGAAAAATATTTCGTACAGAAGATAAGAAACCTTAAAAGAAACTGCACGTCACATGATAATTGAAACTATCCTCGCGATAATAATGGCGTTCAAGGTGCAGCCCTCAAGGCATTAGGCTAATGAGACTTTGATGAATTATCCGCACTTAAGGCATCACTGGGGCCATCCTCATTGGGCAACGACCCAAGCTTGGAAAGTTTAATCCGTGCTGATCCGTGTCCTCCCCGTTACCATGTCATGACGATCTCGATCGCCCTGCCCGATTCTCCTTTTACTCCCTTCGGTCAATGTTGTGTTTCGCGCGGAGTAGCATCTATCCGTGTTTCTCTGGAGCGCACCACGTACATGCAGAGCCCACCATCACCATAGCGAACCCTATGTACCGAAAGCCCGTGTCAATAATTAACGCCCGGCTGACCTGACAACCCTGCCAACCTGTTTGACTCAAGCGTGCAAGAGGAGTTTACCAGAACGCGAATCTTCTGATAGTTACTTGCTCGGTACCGTAAATGAAATTCACTATCCGACGGACGGGAGAAATTCCTGAGATGGTTAATGTTGGTTGCCGATAATAGGGATGAAAACGCGATTGTCACCACGTGGCGCAAAATGTGCTGGCATCCAGGACAAATGGAAATGAGCTGCAAACTTTAAAGCGACCATTTTTCAAGTTTCCACCATCCCTGACAATCTCAATGTTATAAGAAAGAAGACGCTACTTTCTCTAATGACTTCTGCAATTTCTAATAATTAAATCTTTTTTCTTTCAAACTTGCCTTGAAGCTGTGAGAATCAAATTATGTCAAACTTGTATTATGAAATTAAATGTCAGATTAACGATCAAATTTCTTATGAATCATTGACGATATTTTCGCAAATTGTGTCTGCACAAATGTCTCCGCGTTTATCGTGGCACAACGTGCTGAGAACTGCGACTTTTTATTAATTCTGAAGAGCAGAGGATCATGCAATTCTATTTTAAATTCATCAAAGCTTTTCAATTAGCTACTTGTACTTGTAAATGGAACTAGGAAATAATATAATTTTTAAAAAATGCTCGTAAAGAGATACATGCACAGAGAGAGACAAATACGGGAGGCATGGTTTTTTTAATGCGACTAAGCTGAGTTGGTTCCAGCGCGTCGTTTTATAATCCATTTTGGAAAATCCAGAGCACTTCACTAACGCCGGTCGCATGCCGCAATTGCACCAAGCCGGATTAATTAAATGCGGTGGAAGAAAAATGCGAGCCGTTTATATTCGCGCGAAGTCACGCGAAAATTGTACCGCTTGCGATAATCCTGCGGCAGATGTTTTTACTCTGTACTCGTCGTTTGCATGTCCGATTACTGTATTATGATACTCACGTTTTATCACAATATTGTATTATTAGATTAATCATTCTGACATTTGCCTCCGTTTAGAAGAGAATATCAATAATCAAGAATGTTATCCTAGAGTCGTCATTACTGTCTGTGTTAATTAATCATTTCTACTGTTTCATTACCCGAGAAATAATAATGTGTGCACATTTTTCATTATTTAAACTGCAAAAGACTTTTGTTATAGTGTGACAATGCGATTATTTATTTTCTCCTCTCCTTCTGCATATCATTTATCTCTCTCTATCTCTCGCTTTTATTTCTCACACTCGACACTGACGATAACGAATTTCGCTCGCGTTTCCCATTTATCTCTCGCCAAGACGAATTCGGCGAACGAAATCGCGACGGTTTTTCTCGGCGCACAACCAATTTAATGACGACGATTTGTACGGCAATCTACCTGAGGATCGCGACGAATGCGGCGGCCTCAACCTTCCGATAGAAAGGAAAACGGATCTGAAGCTATTAACTCGTACGGGTCGCATTTCGCCGAGTTTGCCGATCGAAAGTTTGCGACGAAAAAACTTCAAGCTTTTTCTAAATGGACAGGAATCCGCGAAGTTGGCGTCGGTGTCCAACAATGCGCTGGGTATATCACTTGATAAACTGGAGAAGAGATGCTGGAAAAACCAACTATGCTTCTTCATCCCTCATTTAACGAAATCGAAATTGGCTCTTTCTCGATATTAAAAGCAATATGGCTGTAATGAAGATTTCATAAATTTACGCGCATCGTAAATTTTAATCTAATTTCGATGAAAGGATTTTACCCTCGCGTTCCTTTTTAAGATCCATAAAGTTCCTTGGAACTGTGCACAGAAACCTTCATTCTCATCATCTTTCATATCTTCATTTTGCGTTGATGACAGGTAATATATACAAGAAGAGATTCGGAAGGAGTTTAAGACTATTGGATCGCGAGAGTTACATATTCTCCATTTACGAAACAGACTAGACTTTACGACAATGATTCTGTCAACCTCTTCGTAAAATATTCCAGTAAAGTTCTCATCTTCAGTAAACTTCCAGTAAAATATTCTTGTCAGTTATATAACATGTATTTTAAAAAAAACATAACAAAAGTAAAAGTAAATAAAAGTTCTCGACTGATTTGTTCTCGAGTAAAATGTCAAAGCATGACCTGAGTTGCAATAGTCACAATAATTTTCTAATCGAAAATCAATATCTTCTTATTGAAAATGAGAAGCTTTTTCACGAAACTTCTGTGATGAAATTAAATGAAGAAAAATAATCTCATTGATCACATTCAAATTGGGTTTTACTTCTTCTTCAGAATTGCAACTCGTGATTCAACATTGGACCGAGAAGTACGAATGAATGACGTTCCGCAAAATTCTCCTTACATAAGAATCCTCAGAAATGATCGTCAAAATAAAGGTCGACAGTTTCTGTGCGTTCTATGCTATCGCATTAAAAATCCATTAAATGTTCGGCGCACTCGTCATTTCGTCTTGAAATTATTCCGGAATCACGGCGCACGGGGGCGAAGAAGCTACGTAACTGCGATTCATGAGAATGCGACCGGGGAGAAATCGATCTTCGGGGAAGGAAAATGCTCTCGGGGAAAGTACCCAGGGATCGGCGCGCTACGTGCGATTACACTGGCGTTAATGTGGGAATTCCTCGATTTACAAGACACCCACGGGGAGGAACGTAATGCCTCCGTGTGGCTGGTTAGCCGCCCTATACACGACATGCAATATTTTTCCCAGTGGCGGGTGCTTCCGTCGTAAAAGCAGATATACGGTCGGCGGCACGTCGCGCACGTGTGCTAAAGAGAAGATCGTTCGAGTATCCTGGAGAACGCGGCCACTTCGTGCGCTCACGAAGAACGCGGTTCTCGAGGATTACAAACACCGGCACGTACATTGCGCATTTATGAGAGACGAAAGAGAGCATTACAGAGATGGGCAGGACGTTAAAATTACAAGAGGCATTGCTAAAGTAGCGGTACAACCCGGATAAACGCAGCTTTTGCAGAATTAAAACGCAAGCTCCACGCCGGAAGGGTGAAACGCGCGGCTTTTACAAAACTTTGGTCAAGTATCGGTGGAGTTGATTAGCCTCTGCGAACTTTTGTCGCATACCGTAAATTTTCGCTGCACGATAATTATTTATTATGCACAGCAGGTAAAATTATCGGCGATACTTGAGCGAGTAACGCGCGATGATGTGCTTTAAAAGCTGTATGGAAAATGGATGGAACGAGTTCGGGATTCGCTCTTTGTTTCTGGACGGCGGAAGGTGAGCTCTACGAGTGCACTGCGAGTGGGCTAAAATGTATCGCGGCAAAAAGTTTCATCGATAATTCACGTCCGTCCCGGTAAATAACTTTCAGGTGTACCGCTATAAAGATATCCCGTGGCCGAGGCTGAAATCCCAAAAGGCGACCGCAGATAAGGAACATTGAATTTTTCAGGCTCCCTACGATCGTGAGAGGGTATATTCCCACTATTTTTATAGCTCTTATGCGCATCTACTTTATTTATTCCTCTCTCGAGTGAGTGTCCGATACAATAGAGCATTCGACGAGAAGGCAACACTGCGATACCTCGATGCAATAAATTATTGTTTTCACTTGGGATATAACGTACGTGAAATAATATTATCTCGTAGAGCAAAACTTATTCTTGCTTCAACCGCATCAATAACTGGAAATTAGTTAGTGATTTATTTGATAAATAAATGTTTGAATAACACAAATCAAAATTTCACTTGAAGCACATTTTTCTCAAAGAATCAATACAATTTCCTGGCCGCGGAGTATTTCCCAATATTTTCTAATCAAGCTACTAACGCGCACGTGTTTGGACACGAGAAAAATAATCAACTTTCCGACTCGTATCGATAAAAAAAGCTGACCGTTGCCCTTTCCGCGACAGGCAGTTTGTTCTCACTATGATTTGCAGGGCGACTTTCGTCTCCGCTTTTGCGACATTTCGGACGAAAACATTCAGAGATGCTCAAATAGACGGCGATGAGTTGTTTTTACGTTAATTAAATGACGCGAAAGAGGATCTCGCGCTCGCGACGAGCAACAACGCAAACGCACCTTAAAGTTCGTCGATTCGACGAGCACCTACATGCGACACACTTTCTGTCGCATTTATTCCGGCAGTTTGCATCGACTGTCGCGGGACGAATGGTCGTTTGTTAGCCACAACTTATGAACGAATTATACAATGATTACCATTAATTAATTCCACTCTCATATATACGTATAATTGAATAGATATCGCGGGGATATCGATGCGTCTATTCTCCTGCGCGATGCATTAACGATGAAATATCCGGACGGACGTTAACGAGTGGTACCGGAAGCTGGTAGACAAATAGCAATTAGAGAACACCGCTGTTCCTGTCCGAAACGAGAACAAAAGGTCCTGCACACGCCGGCGGATCGATCCGACAAGATTTATATTCGGCGGCGCGGCCGGAACGCTAGGCGGACAGAGAGACGGGAATATAAAGAAGGGGGGGCCGGAAAAGAGAGCTGTCGGACAACTATGAGGACAGCAAGTCGTAATGATTCCTCAGCGGATACCTCGCGGTGGTATACGACGGCTACGACAGTGCAGCTCGTTCTAAGGGAATAATATCGGTCGCTGCTACGGGGATATTGGCGTCCGGCCAAATGGAGATAAATAAAAGGACCAAAAAGCGGGGGCCGCGCTGTCCGCTGGGGCATCCTCCCGACGCGGCGCATGCCGTGCTAATTTAAATTCGTCATATACGGAGAAAATGTGACGCGCCTCTTCTCCATGCGACCTGAATGTGATTCGAATTCATCAAGTTGATTGAATGGAAGATATAAGACAAAGTATTTGGTTGAAGGATTAGAACCGGCAAAGAATGCATTAGCGGCATTAGCTTGCGAAATGTACTGTTGTTTTATGCGGCAACGCTCAAATGCCATTTTACATGCGACCCATTCAGCTCGAGAGGTCTTAAAAAGCGCTAAAGCGTGACGTACAGCAGCTGCGAGTCAAGTGACCCGTTGTTACTTTCTTTTTTTCCGCTTTTTTCTGACGCTTTTTTAATGAAAGTTCGCTCTATCACCGCGATCTTTTTATTCTTTCACCTTGCAACTTAAGTACTTCCGTTCCCATAATTCCGCTTTTAAGTATCGCTGCATAATTTTTCCCTTCGGCACGAGATACATTTTCGCCGTGAAATTCAGGTATTTTCGGTCTCTCGCATGTTCGTCACATGGTATGAACGATTTAATTATACAGAAGAAGCTATCTCTCTTTAATTCGCGTAGCTACATCAGCGGCGCAAAGACGGAGGTGGATTAGATACATGAATGCGCGGGCATGCACTCATACGAACATATGAACACGACGCAACGTAATAAATGATTCTCAAGCTCGCGCCCGTCTTTGCATTTGTACATCGTGAAAAAAAAGAGACAGAGAGGATTAAAAACACGCAGACAACGGTTAGCGTACAATTTGTACGCCAAATACCACACTTTGAGGTCCCGTCTGGATTGTATCCGAGTATATCGCTTGTTTTCCTCTCGTCACCAGAAGACATGCATGTATGCGCTTTTTGAACGAATTAACACTTTGCTACGGTAGAGCACACAAAGGAAAAAGAATGCAACATAGTGTAGAACATGGTAACGCATCGCACGTGCTCGCGAATGACATAATTTTTAGCAGCTTTAGAATTTTCTTTTCTAAATTTGATACTTTTCGCGTTCAAGCGTAAAAGAATTCCCAATCCGATTTATACGAAAGACAATATCCTACCTTTTTGGCCTGCTGTTCTTCAACAGCGAATCTCTCTTGATCAACTGCAAGGCGGATCAGTGCGTCCAACTTTTCCTGATTCGCATCTTCACCCGCCGCTCTTAACGCTGCTTTCAATTTAGCTTCATCGACTGTCTGTAAGCAAATAATTGTTTCCCTCTTTACGAAAACGTTTATCGATGATCATTTTTAATTTTATACGAAACGAAGCTCGAACGATTCTCGAAATATAAATTTGTCGTAAAAGGTTTCTCCGCCGAATAATGCTAACGCACCCTTAATTTTTCCAGCTCGCTCTGCAAATTGTTGACTTTGTGATACATATGCAAGACGAATAAATCGAAGGCATCTTCGCTGACGGATAGTTTCTTGTCCTGAATATTTATATTGGGAAACAGGATTTGCAATTCTTCGTTAAAGTTTTCCCGCGCCGTCTTCAGTTGCTTCCAGTAGCGCTCGGCGATGTTACCCTTCTGCAGCCCATCGGTGTACTTCTTCTTGGCTTCCTCCACATCGTCCAGAATCTTCCTGACGTTCCGCTTCGCGGCCGTTTTCATGTGAGCCGGCGCCTCGAGCGCGGCTTCTTCGATTAAGTTATACGTGCGTTTCAGCGAATCCAGCGCTTCCTTCGCGTGGTCTTCCGCCTGTTGCATCGCTTTCTTCTTCTTTTCCGTCGTCTCCTTTAACCTGCGATCGACGAGAAACATTCGATTACGCAACCGGTACAGAAATGAAGCGTGACGCGATATTATTACGTAAGCATAACGGCGATCACCTCTGCCAAACATTTCCACCTATCGTGGTGCCAGCATTCTCGACCACTTTTACAATATCGTCATTGTATTCCTGAAGCGTACACAGTGCTTCGTGATACGCCGCGATGGCTTTAGCGGCTGCTTCGCCGCAATACGTTTCTAGCTCAACGAGACTTTGCGGTTTCAATTCCTCGGGCACTTTTTTTGCCGGCGGCGCCGGCTTCTCGACCACTGTAAAGGCATAAATTATTCAATTATGTTCGGCACAGGTTTAATAAAATTCCGAAAAGCTATTACCAACGTACCAACATCTACTTTTTCACCCTGCTCCTTACTAACACGAATTTCGGCGTACTTCTCGTTAATGGGCGATTCTTTTTGCTCAACTAGTGGTTTAAAAACTGGCTTGGGCGCTGCAATACAGATACACGCGATTATTAAAAATTAGCGTGGGAACACTAGGTACAATTTAGTAATTAATTATATGCTCTTATATGCTGAAAGGTATTAGGCCAAGGGAAAGGGAGGAAAGACGGAAGTTAAGGAATTGAATTAAGGTATGGATTGGGGCTCACGTATGTACTCCGCAAGTTTTATGCAATCTACTCTTTTTTGTAGCTGACCTGGTTCTGGCGTTGATTCCTTGAGAAACACACCCAATACTCTGCAAAAATGTAATCATAATTTTATTAAATCTGTAACTGCTAAAGATTGCTAAAGTTATATACAATTAATTTCCTTACGTCTGTTTCAGAGTTTCGAAAAACGTGAATATGAAGTCGAAGTAGCTGGACTCTTCTTGGAAAATAATCCGAATAGTTTTGTCAGTGCCAGGAATCCATCCTTCAAGCATAGCTCGGACTTCTGGATCTTTCTTGGCGTATGCTAATATTCCTAAAGTACCTATTGTTATGGCTCCTAGAGTTATCAATGTTCCTGATCCCCGGCTTTTCTCGCTGTTACAAAGTAATCAATCCAATTAAAACAAATTCTATAAAATTATTTGCTCAGATTAATTATGCTTTCTAAATAAATAAATAAATAAAAATGAATATAATTAATCTATAAATTTATCCTGTACCTTCTTGGCGGTGCAGTTGAATATTTAGGTCCAGTAACTCTGGACATAAGTCTGACATCCTTGCATAGCCTAAAAAAAGAAAATAGTAAGATTTCAATACATACAAGTGACTTGAAAAAATTATCAAATAAAAATTTATTCATCAAATAGAGAGAAAGAGAAAAAGAGAGATAATGGCAATCTATCGTTCGAATCAAGTCGCTCCCAGTAATAACGGCATAAAATGAGATAGATACATGTCACTCATAAAATGTATCTACTATCCTTATTCCAGGAAACATATGATCAGACATAACCTCGCACTACAATCTAACAGGCTAAAAGCGGACTGAAAACGGCCCGACTGACCATCCGAACGACAGAAATAAACGATGTTAATTACGTTTTCGAACTGATGAAGCGCAAATAAGCGAAACACTGAGTTTTACACTAAATAACATAATATATTTGACAAACTGGGAGATCTGTCATCGGCGAAAACGCGAGGACTCACCTCCCATCCGGATCGCACTTGACACGCGCCCGCGTCTCGTAGTACCTGGCTGTCAAGTGTAGCCTGGAGCAGCCGTATTTTCTGACCTGGAACGGCAACGGAAAGTGACAATCAAGTATTCTGGAATTATGTAAGCTCGCGAATCCGTGCCATCTTTGTCATAGAGCACGGGACGCACGCGGTCCGAGACGTCGCGACCGAATATTCACTGAGGATTCTTGAAATCATCGCGATCGTCGTGACGTCCGACTCTCCGGTGTTCCCCGTCGACTCGACGACGGGTGTCAGCCGACGAGGAGGAGGGAAACCGTTGCAGCGAATGTCGCATGACACTGTCGCGAGGCCGACGTGACACGGTGTGATCGCAGGCGACGTTACGCTCCGATCCCTTCGCGCGATCTGAGAACACTCTCGAACGATCGGGCACGATTTGCGATTCTTTCTGCACTCTACGTACCCGACTTAGACCGTTGTACGGAAATTTTAATCCAATTCGGAACATCTTTCGGGTGGCCGGTCAGGCAGCCAGCGGGAAAAAGGGAACGACGGTACAAAACAGCTGGTCACCGACCGAACGGAACTGCGCGAAAAGAAGAATGCTGCGTGCCGTAGGTTCGGCGTTGCGAGGTGGGTGTAAGGGTGGTGCACGCTCGATTCTACGATCAACGATCGCGTCGCGAGAATCCGTCATGCATCGGCTTCGCGCTGCGCTATAATTCGTCACGAATCCGTGCTTTATCGCGGCAAGAACGATGTTGAGCGCGAGCGTTCGGAGGTTATGTTCGCCGCCTCGCGACTGACATGGCACGCGGCTGACGCAAGGAACGGCGCGGAACCCGGACCGCGAGCGCGCGTTTGAACACGCTTCTTCAGTGTGAACGTTTGAGCGTTTGAATAGGCATTAAAATTTACCTTGAGCTTGTTTAAGCGTGTACTTCACGCTGCTAAATGTGTGGAAGCTTTGTGTGTACTCGAATAATAAAAGAATCTAAATAATGTCGGTAATTTTTGTGTCTTACTGCTGTTTCAGGAATCGCAGCGAGAACGGTGGGTACAAGCGTGACAAATTCTGTCGTTTCAAAATGTAATCCTGTCGTGGAGCACATGCAATATAGAGGATTCGGAGCGTTGTCAATAATCGCTCAAAAGTGGGCCGCCATGGAACCAACGCAACATAGAATGCTGTTAAAGTAATACAAAATATTGCCAAAATAATTTGTAGAACGCATTAATTTGCGTGCAATTATCAAGTGACGAAGCAGAAAATAATCGTATAAAATCAACGTTATATTGTTTCAGTCATGTGGCAGTGGGAGATCAGATGGCTGTGCCAGTTCAACCTGTAGCTGTGCCAGTGAGAACATTGACTAAAGCGAGTATGACTAAAGGAAAGAGAAAAACCGTAAAGACAGTCTTAAAACGTTTCTACAGATTACACTGGTAATATTTTAAGAACACATAAGGAGTATTACATAGCCATTTCGGCAACTGTTTATGCCAAATATTGCTGAATAATTGTAACATAAAAAGCGAATTGATATGAAGAGTGAATATGTTACAGGGGTATCTGGATCAGGACGAAGGCAGGCAGACATAGCAAACTGTGGAAAAAATCATGGAAGCGGAAGAAGAGGTTGCGGCAGCACGTATTCTGCAATTCCACCCAGTCCATGTTGCTGGATAAGATGACGACCTCTTACTGGAAAAGACGACATTACTACGTTGACGATCCATATGAGCCGTATCACGAGCGAGAAGAGTTCCTGTTGACCCGAAAAAAACCACTACCCTAATTATAATCCGCATTGATTGATCACAATTGATTGTTAGAATAAATTTCGCTTCAAGAAGTGTTAGAAGTGATGCCGTCTGAAGTAAAGCGTTTCGTCCCACCTAAATGTCTGCCGATTTCATTTTATGATGTTATATACGTTAAGGAATCATCCCACCGTGACGATTAAAACATTGAACAATTTTCAGGAATTTGTTTTGAATACTAATATTTCGGCTTTTGCAAAAATACTTGGAATTCCTTTACCAAGATTTAACAGTCATACATCCTTGAATACATGTACTTTCGATAAGTGCAAATAAAAAATCGATGGTTTGAAAATGTCATACTGGAATAACTCCTTAAATGTAAGAATACACACAACGCCTCGAGCAATATGTATAATATTTTCCTGGGTACATTATAAAACATTTTGCGCACGTACCGAACATACTCACACTGTAGATGCATTACTTCTGCCGTCTGGGAATCAGAAGCTCATCATTGTATTATAATAATATATGAAAATAATACACGAAATCGCGTACTTACCATAAAATTAAAATATGTTACAAAACATACCATGTATATGCACATATCCATTCTTGAAGTAGATATCGATTGTTTACAAGTGACGCTTATCGATAGCGCTTCAAGATGGTAAGAGATAAGACGACTTATCTCACGCGTTATCGTATTTTATTACCTCACGTCCCGCCGGACGGAATATCCCGATCGATTCAGGAAACAGGCTCTTCTGAACGTAACACCTTTAATCTGCGTCCGAAATTGCATCGGTCGCCACGGACTTTTGGGAATCACCTTTTTTTATCAAGGTGGGGTCACGTGGGCGACCCCTGCCACGCCGTCACGCGACGCTTGCGAGAGTCACAGCGGCTTTTAGTCGCGTTCCGTCCTTCACGACGCGTGGATCGGGTGAACCGCTGCTTATCGCGTCGCAATTGTGATTGCTATTTTTTTCGCTGCATCGCTCGGCCATCACTCTAACGCGCATTCATCCCTCCCCGTGTACAACTATCGACGACAGTGATAACGCAGTAGAGAGAGAATGCCGTATCGCGCGAGATTGCGACTGCTCGGGCGAGCGTGTCTAACGTTTCGCAGCTCGTGCGGGAAAAGCAAGGATAGTCCGACGAGCCTCGCCGTCGCCGCCGCAAGTATCGCCGGTAGCAGAAATTTCTCCGCGAGCCGCACGCTCAATATGAGGTGAGCACAACCACCCGTCTGGTCGCCAGGACTGTCTCGGCAACGTCTAATCTGGGCGCACGTTCTGAATGTACGTTCGTTCTGGCGCGCCGAATTTCTTCCGTACACTTCCTATGGATGACTAGAAGCGTAGTGCGTTTAGCATATCGCATATCTGTCAGCGACTGATCAGGCTAATACGCCGAAAACCACCCTATTATCTTAAGGCCGAGGAGCTTATTACGGTTCTCGGCTGAATTTATTTTCTTTTCGCATTATGTCATTTTCACGTGACTTTAGCCGCCCAATTACAGAAGTATCGAGTGAAAATGTAAACTACGCATTTCCGATACAGTAATCTACATTTTCACGAAGCAGAGATCCGCCGATGGCCACTAGAAAAGAAGTAAAGTTGAAAGTTCCTTTTGTTAACATTGTTTTATTCGCTAAAAATTTAGTTTTTGTTAGAAAAAGAATATTACCAATAAACAAAAAAGAATGTTATTATATTACGTGAAACGCAATGAAGATGATTTTGCAAGGGACTGCTGACGTTTATTAATGACATTTTTTATTTTCGTAGCAGTGTAATTAAATGTTGTTATCCTTGTCATTTGATAAGATATTATAATTCCTTCTATTATATCTACAAAATAAAGATTTATTTAAATATATTAATATTTAAATAAATTTTATTTAATTAATCGCAAATATGTATATGTATGTATTTATTTATCATCATATGTATGTTGTACATATATGATGATTATTTCATTTTTCATTGTATATGGAAGACAGTTGTTTCTCTTTCTCTTGCTCGATTTCAGCTTTTCGATACAAACCTTCGTGTCGAGTCTCCTCACGCAAGTAATATCATATTTCCACGAGACGAGATCAATCATAATTGAATGATTTGTTCATTTTCGTCATTTTCCAATTTAATCCGTAATAAACCCCCACAAGTATGCTATCGGTGCACGGTTTGATTCCACGGTTTGATTCATCCGACTGAGACTTTCGGAGGTTGAGTGTTCGCTTGAGTCATCTGTTTCTGAAGAAGATACTTGCTCGTCACGTTTAGAGACGAATCGAGTTTCGAGATTCAGTCGAGTTCGTTTTTCTTGTGTCTTACATAAACATGAGGTACTGTCCCGGGATGGAAGATTGAATAGTCGCATTTAGCGTTAGATAATAGAGTATGGATGGCCGAGCGCGATTAAATCGATATTAATCTCACCAAAATTTATATTATGTTCATAGATAAGCAAAAATAGTTTGTACATATCCTTTTAGCATAAATGTAAGCGTACCTTTTAATTATTCGCCTGATTTTCGAAGCCGACTTTTAGACAACAATAACTGCGACCTCTGCCCTGAGAGGACTATCGAGATGGGAAAGTGTTATTTTGACCTATCGAAAGTCGCGCGTAACTGAATTTTTATTTGCGATCTATTGTATTATATAAATAGCAATTAATAAATCGTCGCACAGTAATGATCTTATCACTTATATCGGTTCTATTAAATCTTTCGACTAATTATTAAACATAATAATTTTAATACTTAATAAAATTTAGAAAAAGCCCATTTTGTGTGCTAAATAAAATTGATATATCATTATCAAAGAGAAGAAATGTAATTTTTAGACAACACAAAGAAGAAATATTTTTTATATAAATTATTTCTTAATTACACACTATAATTAAGTGTTCTCTCTCCCTCTCTCTCTCTCCCTCATTAACATACACAATCGGTAAAAATGTCTACAGGTATAAATTAATTTGTTACCTCTATATATCATTTTATTACATTTGTTTGTGCACTATTTTATTGGTAACGTCGCGCTTTCGCTTTCGGCAAATTACGTACCGATAAAAATTACGCACTATATTTAGAAAGTCCGGGTCACACACGCGTCGTGAAACTCGATTACTATTCCGACCGGCTCTGCCGACTTTCATTATCGACGTTGTCGGTAACGGCGCCTGATTATATTTTCACAGGTTCGTCCAATTTCAAAGCAAGACCGGAGGCCCGCAGCATCTCGGGGTCCAGCTGAAGCAGGGAGGCGACATTATTGCTGTATCGGCGGTCGATTCACGGATCCCAAACACGCTTAAAAAATTCCTGGAGGGCGGCGATGACCTTCTGAAGAAGGCCAAAAGGTAGGAGAATGGTTTGAACAGCTGGTTTTGGAGAGAAGGAACGAACATCCGATGATGACATACACACAGGCGTCTGCACGCATAGTAGATGTTACAAATAACGATCGTACATTTGCTAAGAGACTTATTGTTAGTTACGCACGCTGTGATTTCATAAAAATAATTATCTAATCGTCTATGAGCAAATATTTATCAGCTTGAGTTTGCCATGCGATACCGATTATGCTAACAAAACGATTACGACACACGCAAATGACAAAACAGATTCGAATTAAATCTAGTCTAAATAAAACAAATCTAAAAACATTGTATCATTTATCAAAAAACCGTGATTGCATTTAATTAAATAGATTTTCTCGGAAAATGATGTTTTATTATTTAACATTCAATTTAAATTTTATGGATTATATGGTAAATATATTTCCTGATTAAAACGAAATGACTGGAACTTTCGTAACGCGATTAGTCACAATATTGTGCAAGTTTTTCCTTGAGTCTTGCAATATGCATATTTTAGCGTAGCAGCATGATGTTACAGGTGGTATCAAAACAAAAAGATTATTTGATCTCATCGTGTATATTTGTTTTGCCAGGGAAGACGATATCGACCTAAGGAAAGCAGTAGAGAGGTTGGTGTATTCGATGCGTGTGACAAAAGTAGTTATCCTCCCTCTTGCCCCCTTTGGTTCAATTATATTTACCTGCTCATATCTATATACACATTCGATGTGCCCATTCATCTTCTTTTAGTCTGAATATCTTTTACATTTTCATTAGGTCAATCGAATTACTTTTCTCGATAGTTATCAACAATTTTATCAAGCTCATTTGTCTCGAATTTTTCACAATTTTCACAATTATATCTTTAGTTGTATTATAAACAAATAAACTTTGGATTGCTACATTTACATTTGCGTAACGAAATTGTAAAAATTTAAATGTACTTTTACAGTGCTCGAAGTAATTTATTGTCGCGCGCTTGACGAATCAGTACTGTTAATAATTTATTACGTCATATTTCATAATTAAAAAAGCGCTCAAGCGGGAGCGATTTATATCTCTGAAATACTCGTTATCGTGTATAATTATTGCGATGTAATGAACAGATTCCGCGCTAGCGTTTACGCAATAAGGAAATTTTAATCATGCACGAATAAAGTAGCATACTTTATCAATGACTAAACAATATATTCTATCCGAATTAGGATTAGTTTGTTCATAGAAATTTTCATAGAGGGTTAGCGTTTGTTTATGATTTAATAAATTAATAAAAATAAATTAGAATTGTAGATAAATAGTCCTCCAGTGAAAAAATTAGCTTCAATTTTACTCGAAAATTTTATACCGATGCTGCGTTCATCTAGTTTAACATATACCGCATATAAATAATATGTTTGCGCAAAAACAAATGCCTGAAAAACCATGCGTTTCTTAAAATCGAACAAGATCGTAAGGCATAAGTGATTTTGTATTAGTCCCGATTGTTAATAGAAAATTGCTACGTGTCACGTCATTATATGGTAGCTCATAAATTATTTACTGCACGTTTCCTGTTGCTTCATTCGTCGATCTTGTTATCGTAAACTGTTTTCATCGATTTTTGTTAACCTTATGAAGTATTACCGGTTAGATATATGCTTTTTTGGAATTCTTGTGTTTTCGTATAATGCATCGTGCATGTTGCACTTTTTTGTCTCGCGTGAGCAAAATTCAATAATTGAATGATATCATTGCAACTAACTCTCGATCAGACACAGTTGTTAATACTAACTCGAAGCGGCGCCTTGTCTCGCTGCCAATTGGCGAACTTTCAAGCTTCTTTGGGACAGCTAAGGTTTTAAATGAAAACAGGATTTTCCGGTGAATGAATCGGATTTTACATCTATTTTTTATTATGCACATGTCTTGCCTATAATTATTATAGTTTTTATATTTTTCCTTCGAATTGAGCGTGATATATTTGTCAGTCGATAATATGACATAACTAGAACGAATGACGAAAAGTTATTTTCCTAATTGATTCATTAACATTTATAATATTTATGTAATCTTTATTTACATATACTTGCAATTTATTTTAACTGATTGTATTATGAAATATGTTTTTTCATCCGTCACCAAGTCCTTGTTCTCGTTTTTCCTCAGTAATTACTGCAGGAAGATTTCAAAGAAGTATTCTTTTGTAAAACAAATTGAAAAAGACAGAAGCTGGAAAAACAAGACAGAGGAAAAGACAATTACGCTCTGTGTCTTTAAGTCTGGAAAATACAACTCATTAAGCTACAGTAAACATCATTATCGTCATGAATAAATCCCTAACTGGAAAAATCGAATGTTTTTAAACATTTGTTATAATTAATTATTTGTTATAATGAATTATTATTTACAAAGACGATTTTATCGGTACTTAGAGCTGCACTATCAATTGATACTTGAAGATTGAAAGATACTACTCGGAAGATATAACTTATGTTGCGAGTCATACTTCACGGAAAGGTAAAATCTCTTCTACGCAACGTTTCTATTATATAATAGACCTCCATGAGGACGTAAAACGATGAGAAATACGTCCATAAAAACTAGCCATATACGCTACGGTACAATTAACGACCAGAAATCGCAGTATGACGAATACACAAAACATCAATGTGCCAAGCTTTACCTACACGAATTGCTAATGCGGAATTATCAACGAGAGATTAGCTGCAATGTTAGACGCAGGAATAATTAGTCAGCGTTATCAAAGGCAATAACATTTATTGATATTACTCTCAAAAATTAACAAACTTAAAACGCAGAGGAGCAATTCGTGCAAGTAAAACTTTAATGACATTTTCTCTTGCCTTATTCGTCCCTTGTGTGCTTTTTATGAAATGGCGTTCTTTTTTTCGTCTTTTATTCCTTCTAATACCGCAATGCTTTAATACGGAGGACTCAGACTTCTTCGCGAGCGAAGAAAAGAGGCAAAGAACGAACGCAAGTTTAACCAGGTCTTGCATCGCGTGCGAGTGCGAGTTGATTAACATCGACGTCATCCGATCACACGATTCCAAACTCTGTTTCCGGATAATATCACATAATGGTTTACAGAATAGTCGCCGAGGGTCGGAGCATCATACCCGAGGCGGACGTCAACTTCCTGGCGCCGGTCACGCACATGGACAAGCTCGCCTGTATCGGCCTCAACTACAGCGGCCACTGCCAGGAGCAAGGTATACCGATTCCGGAGAGTCCGATAGTCTTTAGCAAATTTCCCAGCAACATCATCGGACCGCGCGACAACATCCTGCTGCCACAGATCTCGGACGTAAGTCGAGCTAATTCTACGTCTCGATTAACGAGGCGGATAGAAAAAGAGAGAGATTGTGTGTATCCCTGAGAATTGCTGAAACCGTTATTTGGAGCCGTGTATTTTTAGTTTTGTCGCGATACGTCACGGCCACTACTTACGTCCTGTTTCGTTTCGTAAGCGTAAGCGCACGCTATTGTGCTATTTTCCCCACATGTAGAGCCTGTCTCGCCGAGTCTGTCTGCCACTTGGATATCGATCGGTGTACATATGGTCTACTTATTGTGCTTGATCGTCAGTTCGTAAATTCTTTATCGTATCCCGAAGAAATAAGATGCAGCATAAATGAATCTGTACGAGTTATAATAAAATGCTCGCACTGCTTTTTGACTTGTAGAAGGTCGATTGGGAGGCTGAGCTGGCGATAGTGATCGGCAAGAAATGTAAAGCCGTTAGCAACGAGGACGTCGAGGATTACATCTTTGGTTACACAGTGGCACAGGACATATCGGCGCGCGACTGGCAGAAAACAAAGCGCAACGGTGGCCAGTTTCTACTGGGCAAAGGGATGGACACGTTTTGTCCCCTGGGACCGGCGGTCATTACTAAGGAGGCGGTATGCGACATCAATAATCTGTCCGTCAGGACATGGGTGAACGGAAATCTGAAACAGGACGGCAACACGAGCGAGCTCATCTTCAAACCCCACGAAATAGTCGCTTATCTCTCGCAGTTCGTATCTCCCTCGAGAATAATAAGTTAGAATAATAAATAAGAATAATAAGTTCGAACAGGATAACAGCGTTAATTAAAATTTCAGGTTCGTGACGTTGCTGCCGGGCGACGTGATCCTTACCGGTACACCGGCTGGCGTAGGATACACGCGCAATCCACCGGAATACCTGCAGGTACGTCATTCGTGAGTGCGTCATGATCAATTTTCATCAATTAGTGGCGTAACAGCACCGTCATGCGAGCGTGATACGCTCGTAATCACGTTCGCGTTTTACACTCGGCTGTGTGTTTCAGCGTGGCGATGTACTTGAAACCGAGATCGAGAGTTTGGGACGTCTGAGGAACAAAGTGATCTGATCCCAGAATTGAAACATGCCTTCGGAACGCGTGTCGGGACGGTTTCGTCCTTCAGGACCATCACAAGACTGGATCTGCGTTCCTTCGGGGAGCGACATTCGCGATGATGTTGATAGACGTACGCGAAAACACGCGTTCGTGTGATGTAGATAATTTCAACGCGATTGCGAATGTTCACGCGGAGGGTAGCATTGGCCCCCCTCTTCAACTCGGGGCACGAAAGCGCGCCTAGCAACACCGATAACACAGCAACGCTAATTTTCTATGTGTCACGTATTTTATATACAATTAAAACAAGAGTGTTTCTATCATGCGTCTTTATTTCGCGCAATCCTTCCCTACATTTAGCAGTAAAAATTCAGCACTCATCAGTGCGCGATAAAAATCCCATTCAGTTCATCCTAGTCCTAGTAAAGCTTTGTGAGAACGATGCTAGAAATCGGTCCGAGATCTCGATCTGAGAAATGGATCTGAGAGAATCTAGTGGACACAAGGCTTTAGGAAATCGGCCATCGAAATGACCGATGTATAAATGATCGTCTGGTACCTCCGAAGCTTGGGATTCCTTCTCTTGCATCCTCTGATACCCTCGTCGATAGTATTTTAGTTTTTCATTCATTTTACATTTACACTCTCGATGCTGTCATCAAAGTTGTTGAACGAATATTATATGTCGAAACAAAATTCATTTCAGGATCTCCCTAATTTTTTGAAACTTCGCGCTGAATCAGTAGCTTCTCAAAATTCTCCCTTCCAATCAAACGAGAATCGAAAACATTTTTCTGCGGACCAAGATCACAAGATGAAAGTCAAACGGCTGCGTAAAATCCAAGATTCAGCACGAGATTTGAAAGATTGAAAACAACAACACAAGTGACATGTAATAGACCTTAGACTTAGGTCTATTATGTCTCTATTTTCCATTTTCTGAAAAGAGTCTCTCGAGTCAGGTACTGATCTATCCTATTTTTTACAACAGTAGTGAAGTCGATCGAAACTTCGAAAATATATACGGAACAGCAGCGATGCGATGGTACGATATGTTGCAGTGCAAAAACATTGCCGCATGGATAAGAAATATAATCATTTTCAACATTGGTATTATTATTTATGGGATTAACATGCTTCATAAGTTCTGTTCATTTTCGAATAACAACAAGCGAGGAAAAAAGAAGAAACTGAAGGTTAAAGATTAGAGATAAATCGTTATCGATTGTTATTCATATTTCTGTTTCCTACGTGGCTGCGATCTTTCGATGAGATATTAAAACCGTCAGATAGTAACATATATTCCCGTTCTTTTAGTGCTATTAATAACGAATATATGGTACCACCAGTATCATTAAAAATTGGACGAATATATGTGTTACAACCTAGGACGAAAACTTGCAGCCACGTAGCAATATTACTTCAATATTGCTGCAAGCTCCTGTGCTGTAGGGAAACAACAATATTAGTTGTAGCTCGTTTTACGAAAATTTTTGTACATGGACACATTGTATTTTAGATTACTTGAATAATTGAAACCGAGTCACCTTGTCCTTTGTTATTGAAAATTAGTATTTGCCGTGGCTATATATAAATGACTGATTAGGCATTTATATATTAGGTGGTTGCAACAATTCGTATGATAATGAAGAGATACAAATCTATGCCTTATTCTCTTTTTTTATAATATGTGAAGTGCTAAAAAATGTGCAAATTGTTATATATGTTTCAGATATCAACTTTGTAATAATTCTTTGCCTTTTTACAGATTCTTAGATATAAGAAAGTGGCTGTACTGGGATTGAGAAATGTTGGAAAGACCTCGTTAATAAAACAAATATCTGCTACATATGGCAATCATCGTCGTCATACACTACATAACACAGTCTTTGTATATTCAGTAAAAAAAAGGAACTATCTTTTTCATCTGTGTGAGTGTATGTGTATCATTCGATTACTATTATAATAATTTCATACTTCATTTGTTTATGTTAATTTAATACTTTGTGACTTCGTTAGTCTTTGGATGCACGAGCGTTGAGAGTTTGAGCTGTTTCCACAGTTCCCGTAGTTATGATATGATAATGTATTTAATCGATTCTACTAAGAGAAATAAACTAGTTACTAATATTACAACACTCAAACAGTTATTAGAAATAGCGGTTGTTAACATGCAAGTTTTAGTAGTTGCCACCAAACAGGTGATTAATTTTTCTTTATTATGTTATGTCATTATTTGGTTCTGTATTGCATATATTGCACACGTAATCTCAAATGTGTATCATTTCTTTTTTTATTATTTAGGAGTTTTCCTATGTAATAACAGTAGAAGAAATTAAACAGTATTTAAAGCAGTCTATACATTCGCATCAGATAGAAGTAATTGGATCTCGAGCCAATCCTGCTTTCAAAATGATATTAAGGAAGAACGCATTTAAAATATTCGAAAAACTCTTCACTATGGCGCTCTCGCAAGATTCAGATGAATCATTTAACTAATTTAATTGGTATCTCAAAAATTACTAATTGATTTTGATGGAATGATTTTTACTTCATAAAATATAATGTCTTTATAAAAGTTTTTTCGACAAAATTTCACAAAAGATGCATTTGCTACATAATAATGAGTAATTTACGCAGTCTATTATTAACAACTTATGTAAAAAGTAAAAAATCGCATATAATTATGTACAATTTTATATGTGATTGAATAATACTTTTTACATAAGTTTTTAATAATAGTGTAATGTTATTCATATCAAATATCTACGGATTCTTATTAATATTAAAATAGTTTTAATCATTTGAGGACCGAACAGTATGTATAATATTGAACGCTAAGCGGACTCTGCAGACAAACATGCTGTAACCGAATCTTTTTTGCGTCAAACGCTTAAATTACCTATTTAATATCTCACTTCCGCTAAATCTAATTAGAGTTTAAGTAACTATTGTCTAAATTATTGCATAATTTTCGTCGCATTTTTAAATAAAATTGATGTAATAATGGTCAATATGTTTGTTTCATTATCAACAAATTTCATTGTCGATAAGTCGTACAAAATAATGGCCAATATTACTGATTAAATAAATTTTTGCTCAAAATTATATTAATTTTAATTTTATTGAAAAATACGACAGAAGAAAATACAACAATCTAGTAATAGTCTTTACTAGTTAGTTGTAATGAGAATGCAATAGTAAACCTTTAAAGACATTGGAAGACTGATGGTTGTTCTTAGATGCATATATGCAAATATTGTTCCTATAGGGTTAACCAATTTTTATTTATAAAAATTAAAATATATAACTAACTAGCAGCTGTTTAATAGAATTTATATTGTCACATCGAAACCTTTTGTTATTATACTGATATGATGCAATTGTAATTATCCTGAGATTAAAGAATGTTTTTTTATTGTATGAAAAAACAAATAATAAATCTATACAAATTTTACTTTATTCTAACTGTACATCATCATTTTGAAGATATTCATTGTATTGTTCTGGGATACCTTTGAACAGTTTTATCTTACCCCGTATTTGCTTCCAAGTTAATTGATCCTGGTTCTTTTTATCCCTGGACATAGCCTAAACATAAAAAGCAAACAATATATAATAAACAATATACAAGTAACAACTAGACCATACCCATCAGAAATGTTTTACCTTATAATCTTCGTCGTATTTTTTTATTAAGTAAGTAAGAAACTGTGCCTGTCCTTTTGGAAGCCTGAAAAGACGTTCCCTAGGTGCTTTTGCATCAGCTTCCATTGCCTCCAGCACATAAGTCTTTGTAGGAACTGCATGCACATCCTCACTTTCTTGATCCGACGAGTCCTCGTTTCTCAAAATCGTTTTCTTACCCTCCTGTTCACACATCTCGTTTTTCACGTTAGTGGCTTGTACTGCTTCGTTCGCGTCATACGCCAAACCCATTTCCTTCAAATTGTGACGTGTAGATTTTATATCATCCCATGCTTTCTTTATCTGATCACTAATGGAATAAAATGTAAAATAGGACAATATCGATCAATTATTACAATAACTGTTGCGCATTATGTATATTGTATAGGTTATGAAAGTTACCATGGAATAGTCGGTAGTTTTTGTAATTTATTGTGCAACCTTTTTCGATTCACATTCGCATTATATTTCTTTTTGCGTTTCAGCTTCCTAATACTTTTAATTTTCATTTTGCCTGACGTACTTATAACATGCACACGTGTTTACTTAAATTACATACACCAATCGTACGTAGTACTACACCTTAGAACAACCAGAGTGCACAAAGTACAGCACATATCTCACTTAAAATAAATAAGGTACTCAGAAACGTCATTAACTTTTTATTCCTAGTTTTACTCTCTTTCTCAGCATTATTCGCAAATCTGACATTAAATCAAATTATTATTTAAAAATAGTAGAGTTTGTTCAATCCGATATTGTAAATGTAATGCGATCTGAATTATATGTAAAAGCGTCGGTGCTGATATTGAGTCATATTACTAGTTTCATGTTAGACAGTGGAGGCTCGTACCGGACTTTTTTAGAACTAATGAATAATGACTCAAACAGGTATTATGAAGATACAAAACGCTTGTATTATCACAATCTAATTAACGATGTTAGTAATTTATTAATTATATAATAATTTATATATTTATCATATAAATAATTTTAGCTAGCTGGATATTATTCCACAAGCATTTAGCCTTTGGGTTTGGGCTTCGACAGACCAGCGCGACGCAATTCGCGAGCGACGCGCGATGTCCAATCAGCGTACAGTTTTTATAGAAAAGCTGTACGCTCATTGGATATCGCGTCGCGTGTCGCCTGTCGCGAGGTGCGTCACGCTGGTCTGCCGAAGCCCTTTGAATGAAGCATTGTCATTTTATAGATGCCATTTTATGAAGGTAGGAATTTTGTAGCTCAATTCGTAGACTTCTATTTTTTTAGTAAAATATCAAGAAAAGTTTGCTATAAACATAGTTGAAATAGCTGTAGAATGGCAACTTATTTATTAAACAAAATCATCGTCCACAAAATGGCAGTCAATTGGCAATTTAAGTCGGCTTTAAATGATGAGTCGTCATTCTATAAGCGCACAGTTTTAAACACGTAAAGTAGCATCTTCTTTTTATATAGCAACATTTTCTTTTATACTATAATATAAAAAAATATATTATAAAGATTAAATGAAAGCGAATGATATCTTATTGCTATTCTTGCTGCATACTCTTCTCTGTCCAGGCATTTCTTTAGCTACACGATAAGTAACAAGTGTTCGAAATATGATATTTATTCGAGCACACAAACGTGTAAAGCGATATTTTTAATAATAAAATATTTACATCAAAATTCAGGTATCAATGTTTCCCAAGT
Source organism: Ooceraea biroi (assembly GCF_003672135.1). Lineage (NCBI taxonomy): Eukaryota > Metazoa > Arthropoda > Insecta > Hymenoptera > Formicidae > Ooceraea > Ooceraea biroi. The sequence continues at coordinate 12,474,463 of NC_039510.1, forward strand.
AGCGCAGAGTGACGTAATGCCGTTTATTTTTAATCTATAAATGCCATTAAGTCGTCTTCTGACGCCACTTTGCTACCTGAATTGAAGCTATTTTCCGCATAATAATCGCACTCGATAGGTGGGAGGATGGGTAATAGAAAAGCTGTTATGGAAAGTATTTTCGTCCGCGACGAACGTTTCGAATAACGCAGTACAAAATATCAAGAAAATTAATATAATCCTTGTAATGAAAAGAATAATTTCAAATTTCAGGCTGTAATTGTCAACTTGAAAGTGCACTTGAAATATGCTCTGAATGAAGCGCCGAACAAAGTAGCGACGCGTCCGAGAAAGGTATCGTAGACATGCCTCGTAAACGGGTAGTTTCGTGGACAAGAAAATGTACTGGATGTGTCGCGCCAGCAAGAAAGTATCAGGGACAAAGAAGCGCAGAAAACGGTGAAATGTTGATCGGGAAATGAGTTGAAAACAGACGGGAGGGTGAGAAAAAGCCAGCATCACACGGACAATCGTCTTGGATGAAAATCTGAGAGAATGGATCCTGACAGCGACTCCGTCCTCAAGAGATGGGACGGATTGGCAACCCCGATGGGAGGGGGTAGATGAGTGAGTGTGCACATTGGAGTTTTCGATAGCTATTATCAATTGACGCGAGATATCCGTGATAATGCGGGGCGGCGAGACGCATGTGTAAGTGCTTCCAGCTCGTCATCGCGGCGGTTCGTGTGGACGAGGTGTCAGTATTCTCGGTAATCTCGATCCGAATTGCGATCTCTGTCGCGGTCGTGTACTTGCGGAATTGATCAAACTCGCTTTCGTAATTGTGTTATTATATGTTAATTGCACTCTGACTTTAAGCGACTTGAAGTGATCAATGCCTGCCTGCCTTCCTTCCTGAATCTTTCTAAATTGACTCCCTAAATTGACCCTTGCTGAATAAAGCTCGAAACGTAATATGAAACGGTGTGCTCTCGATATCTGCACGTAAATGTTAAAAGGAAATTCAAGATTTTTGCCGGAAGTAATAACTTCAGACTTGTGCCTTCCGTTATAATCTATATGCTTGTGAATTTTTCCTTCCGTGATTACGATTGCACGTAGATCTGCTGATAGAATTCTCGGAGCGCTTGGAGATGTCGTACGATACGCGCTGTAAAAATATTAGCGATATAGTACGCGTCTGAATAGTTTTAAAACTAATACTTTGAATTAGTAGCAACTGTTTGTGCGTCTCGATTGCAGTTAATTTAATCTTTAATCATCGCTTCCATTTCTCAAATTTATAGATAAAATAATACGGAAATTGCATCGAAATAAATACGAAATAAATACGCGTTGGATGTTTATTTGAACGACTCATAAAAATCAGCAATTGGCAAATATATGTTTGGCGCATTAAATTTTAATTTTCGGTAATTGTGCATTTATTCTTTTATTTCCAAATTTTTATTATAAGAAATTGTTAACATTTTAATAAAGTTGTAACTTAATTTTATTTGAAGATTTTATTTTTGTTATAAAGCTCAAATATGAGAGAAAAATCATAATTTTCAAAAGGAATTTCTGCCAATTCTTTGAATTGTTGTTATCGAAAGCATTAATGAAGAAATAATATGTGCAATCATTGTTCATACTTTTATTACAAAAAGAGATACGTGAGGCAGCGTAACACGAACGTAATATGTAAAGGCGAATAAATTAAATAACTAATTAAAGAATAATTAACCTAATAATAATATCCCCATGCTGAATCAGGAGGAAGCCAAGCAGTGAAATAGCTGTTAGTCGAGTTGGACAAATTGCGAGGATTTGCCAGCGCAATTTACGTGTAGTAAAAACCACGACGCGGTTGCTGCACTGTGGCAGATGAGTTCATGAGTCAGGATTTGTCCGTAGTGCCGAGTATTTTTGCGATGAGGAAGATATTTATCTAGTGATTGTGACAGTGATTGTTATACGTGACGTTAGGACGATGATGATGTTTCCATCCGAATCAGCCAATCAAAGAAGCTCCATTTGATTCGTGTCCTCTCCCTCGCTCGTATCCATGGGTTTCCGCAAAATCGTCACGCTGACAATTTTATGGCTGATGCATCGGACAGAGGGCAAAGTAACTTGCCGTGAGATGCAGTTGCCTCATCATTGTAACGCGTTATGCAACACGAACCATAACGGTATTATTTCTTGCGAGCTAAGAGTTGCGGTTCTTTTGCCCGAAGATCCAAGATTCGATATTTCTCTGCCCAAGGTCCTCCCAGTTCTTGGTAAGATTATTCAGATAAATAAATAAATAAATAAATAAATGAAATTAAAATAAAAGATAATAAAAAAGCTAGATAAAGTGGAAATTATTACTGTGATATCTGCGCGTCTAATAAAACTGTAATAAAACTGATATATTTAATAAAAGATATATGAAATAGTTTCTTTATATAAAAACATTTAATATTTAAGAAAAGATCGAAATTCGGAATAGAATATACTTCTTCGTGTTACAGGAAACATATTTTGCTTCTTTACAGATTTAGCAGTGTACGAAGCTAGATCGCGGAACTTGCTGCCCTATTGGTTGAAATTAAAATTTCTGCCGCAAGATGATCAGTGCGATGCAATGTACGCGCAAATCGGCGCGATTGACAGTTACTCCCGTTGTGTGCATCTGTTTCTCGGACCGGCGTGCGATTACTGCGTCGGTATGTCATGATTAATTTCTTTATCGGATTCTCTACTAAGCCTTCTGTAAAATGTAATTGCCAGAACGAGAGTAATGAATAACTGCGCGGTCTGAGAATAAGCGACTCTAAAAGCACCTTGAGAGCGCTCACGCTTTTAATCCTTGCATAAATTACGTCTGTCAAACTTGAGAAAGCTTTGCCATTATTTAAGATTTTCTTTGATATATTAAAATGAAATTTTCATTGTCCCTCTTCGTATAATAATTATTGTATTAAAATGATTTAATTATAACAACGTGTTACAACAACGCAGATTTTAAAAGCTTTGGCTTTTTCTTTATAATATATAACGTCTCATATTTGTTATTATTCTCATTTTACTTTTACATTTTCTAAACATTTCTTGAATTATTTAAGTAATAACTATTTAAATAATTATTGAGATACGAAACTCGAGAAACAATACGGTTTTTATATAATTATATTTCTTCTATTTCTCTTTCTATCCACATTACTACAAAAATTCTTTTTTTTATAGCGGTGGTTGGCAGAATCGTGAAATTTTTCGGCGCACCATTGATCACTACAGGAGGTTTTACTTTCGACTTCACAGAGCAAAAAGTTGAATGCAAAGATGAATATTTTATGACCACAAGAATCGGAACTTTAGCCTTCAGGGATATCGCCAATTTTTTGGTTACCATAATGGATCGGTACGTGTGCTTATAATGTTATACGAAAAACCATCAGTTATATTGCTGTGTTGACTATCCTTCATTTTGAAGTTTTTCCCTGAAGGACCATTACAAACAAGATTAATGGTTGATTGAATCAATACATGATAAAAGCAGATAAAATCAAAGGGCGATAAAGTAATAAATAACGACATTCCTTTTACTTTTCTATGAATTAGATACGAATGGCGTAAAGTGCATCTCCTTTATGCGACGAACGGACAAAGCCAAATCGCTGGCAGGCATATGTGTCAGCTTATGATGAAGTCAATGGTAGAATTAATCAAAAAGGAACAAAACATCACTTATGGTACTTTCGATGTCGAGGCTACGACTCCCAGTGAATATCCGGAGGCCTTGAGAGATCACATCGGCAATTCATACAGCGGTAAGTAATATTTTTTTGTTGACTATTATGTCTCACTCAAATCAAAAGCCGGACATGATCAAAACGTATAATAGAAAGATGATTTATTAAGAAACGTGCAAATTAGGATCGCTCTGCGAAAAACGTGTAATTTAAGCCAGAATCGATGTAAAACTCAGCATATTCAGCATAATCATTGTTTTTTATTATTTTCTGAAAATGTTATACATCAGCCAGTATACAATATAATAATATACAGAATAAATTAAATCATCAAAGATGAATCGCAAAATAGATAAAAAGAAAGAAAATCGATAGTAAAATAAAATAATGATAAAGAAATTTTATAATTATAAAATAGTTATGAAGGAGAGATATAATATCTAAAGAATTTTGCAATACAGAACTAATTGCCAATCATATACTCATTCATATAATGATAATTATCGTGTGCACTGTCAATGTTATCTTTCTTCCTCCTATGGAATATCGCATTATCGAATTCAGATTAAGATGATATTAATCATCTCGCTTCGTGTTTTTATCCATATTTATCACATACCTGCGCTCTGGCTGATTGAGTCGGCAACAACGTTGCGCGAGTGCCATAAACAAGTATTTAAATATAACTGCTGTTGTCTTAAAATGACGAATCGCCGATAAATGCACCGTTAATCTCTCGCGTTTGCCTATCGGTCCTTTACAACAAAACACAAAGTTCTGGTCGCATGAAGATTAATACACAGATATCATCTGATGAATAAAAAATTAGTGATTGTAAGATTGTAATTGGTCCAATAGTCCAATTGGCCGTACTTTGGTCTAAAATGAATTTGCACCTTATCAATATCGTATAATGAATAATGTTTTTTAATGTTGGATTTGATATTTTTAATATTAGATCAAATTGTGCGATTGCTGTATTTTTATGTTGTACGGTATCTGATAATCGGTAATAAGTAAGCTATTTTGATAAAGGTATGTTGTCCCCATGTATATTTTCGACTTGTTCGATAACATTAATGAGAGCGTTACCAGGCAATCGTTATAAAATTGACAATAATCGATATATACGAGATGACGTGAGAGCGGAGTGATTAATCTCGCACATTAATCATCTCGAGAGGTTTTACTACAGTTATAATTTCTATCATTTCCTCCAAACTCTCGCGTTTCAGTTGCGTAATCGTCCTTCTCTCAATGTTAAAATGCTCAGACGTATATTTATACGTCTGACATAAATCTTGCGAAATTGTACGCGTTCTGCAAGAATGAAATAAATTGTTCTCTTTCTCTCTCTCTTGCTCTCGCTAGCTCTCGCTCTATTAGAAATACATTGCTCTCTCGTTTCTGCTGTCAAGCAACATTATTATATTACAAAGATGATGCCGACAAAATTCCCAGCATGAAGCGACTCTTTTTTCCAGGAAGAAATTCAATAATCAAGTATGAGAATAAAGACAGTTCTCAGGTATATTGCTCGTTTGTAATATCTTTAGCGGATAAGAAAGTATTTGCGTAATTTTTTGTTTAACTTCCTTTAATCATTAGGTGTACAGTGTCTTATCATATCATTTCGCGCGTTATCGCGTAACTTATCATGGTTGGACATTTCTATTATTGATATCTTCTCACACGTCATTACGTCTATATTTAAACATTTCCTTAATGAACTTACCAGATTACTGGTATCTATTTAAAGTGTTACAAGGATTTTCGTCTGGGATTATTCTTTCATTCGAAGTCGCATCTATCGTACGTGCACATATGTATAATACACTTGTGTGTGTATGTGTACGTATGTGTGCGAGATTACCGTGCAATAACAATGGATTGCTAAGTGATATAAAAATAATTTTTGATAAAGAGTGACTCTGCGTTGTGTGTATAAAGTAATGCAAATCAAATAAATTTCGTGTTTTGTCAATAGGGGTTTCTATAGATAAATATTGATAGTATTGGTGAATATTAATCAATCTTTCGAGTATGACAGTATTGTATCGACTGTCGAAAGGGTTTACTGGTTTACCACGCAGAATTCATGAGAGGGAGAGAAATCTCTGTTGGTAAAAATTGTCAGTAGTAATATGTATTGAAAAAAAGAGGTAACATTTCTTTTTAATTTTAATAATACAATTTCTTATAACCAGAAACATTTATCCTACGTGCAGATATGCAAATTTATAATGTTTTGTAGAATTCATTTCTACAACTTTTTTGCAGGGAAGATAATTTGTATTTTCTCTTCATTACTGTTAGAGAGAAATGCGCTAGTTAAGATCGCAACATAATATTGCAATTTGTAATTTTCCTGTGCATTATTATTACATCACGGAAGAAGTTATTGCATGTAAGTTGCGCGCGAAACAAGAGAATGAGTGCTTCTGCACAACTTGAAAATTGGAGAACTTTATAATGTGCAATGGCATGGACGTGACACTCACACTTGTGTGATCTTCATGCAAAACGAGTTTGCGAATGCTGACATTATACGTAACATATGGGCATCATGTGCAAGTAAATTTACTGTAGTTTATAATATAGTATGGGACAATATTTTCGAAATAGTTTTTCGCGTACCGCATAAATATCGCAATTTTATGATAAATAAATGTAACAAAGTTGAACGATATAAGGATATTAAGGTTAATGGAAGTAAATTTTCGAATTTTCGTCGAGAGTTACATCTTTGATGATAAGGATATTAGTGGATGCTTTTAAATTTCTCCAACGGGATGGAAAAATTAGCAAAGACTCTTAAGTGAAATCTTTAGCATTCATCGAATACAGCATAATGTACTTATTTCAATTTATATATTCCAACATTTATTGAAAAAACAGAGTGAACCTTTACAGAGGCTTATATCTTTAGAAAATTTAGTTGGTTGTTTTCTTCAGTGTCTCTTTCACATTCATCCATTTAATCATCAAATTAAGATGCTGTTAAACTCAATTGAACGAATGTTTGAATGCAAAAAATAAGCTAATATAACTTTTTTACTGTAATTTTACAACATGTTTTAAAGTACTCTTTTTATAATTTAGATCTATGTTATTTTTAACAGTTAATATGTATGCAGTTTTTAAATACATTATTTATTGTATTTATTTACTTACTATGATTAATTTATTTTGTTGACATTTGCATCTATGATAGAAATCTCTTTCTCTTTCTCAATCCAGTTAGAAAGCTATTTTAAACGATAAAGGAACTGCGTAAGTAATTCTTGCGTAAATGACACGTTTGACAGTTCTTTTACTTCAAAGATCAGACAGCCAATCTTGATGGAATAAATGATATGCAAAAGGAACACATATTCGAAATCATGTTTGTGAAAGCGCTTAGAACAGAATTGAGAATAATACCCAGCATAATAAGTACGTGGCTTATCGCATGTTTTCACAGTGATTATAACACATTATTACATATTACATTATTACATATTTTGTAAATTCGAATAAATTGTTGAATATTTTGAAATTTATCGATTATTTAATAGCGTCTTTTTTAAAACTGACGAGATTTTAATTTCTGTTTTTTAGTGCTCTCATGATATTATTTTCACGTATGGAAATATCTGTGCTGGAAATTGACTACTAATAGCGAACAGATTTATTCAGGAAGGGGATACACGCGGTTGGCGATTGCAATCTCCGATTTATCGATAATTTCCACTCAGTATTGTCACGTACATGATTTCAGATACTGTGAAATCTATTTCTTCACCAATATTTGCGGGCATGCAGGTGAAGTGGTGTGTTATCGATAAAAGCGTGCGATAGGAAGACGTTCCATTATATTCTTTTTAGCCGAGATATTAACACTCTTCAAAGCTTTCTATCACCTTCTTACAATAATAGATTTAGGAGACCGAAATAGCTAGCAAGCAAACTGTGCTCACGAGATTGTCAAGCTACAAATTAATTCTTAATTCATCATCTTGCACATTGCGTTACACCTAATCACACGCGATTAGGAAATCTGAAAAACTAATCTAGAAATTATGGTAATCTAGAAATGATGAAATATGTAAATTCGATGAGATTTGATCCATCGTTACATGTCACATCTCCGATTTAATAAAAATATGTTAGGAGAGTCAAGTTCTGTGAAGAGCTCAAAGCTGTGAGGTTTATCGTTTTCTTCTTTAACAAGACGGTAATGGGAGATGTTGCAACTTTTCCATTTCCAACTAACTTGGCATTTCTCGTAAACTTTTAAATGCTATTTCCATTAAGCTAAAGTTAACTCGAGATTAAACAACCAACAAGGCTACATTCCGATCCATTTACTCTCTCGAAACTCGATTCGCACAAATCCTTTTATCTATAACAAAAGACATATCCACGTGTATGCGTATCCAATTTTCCTTTGCACAGAGATTTCACGTTAAGCTCGCGTAAATTGCTGCTAAACAAGAGGAAGGAGGAAGCCGGATACCAAATTTGCGGAAGAATTTCTCCCCTGAGGTCTCGCTTCATCGTGAGTTTAAGGAGCTCTTCGTAATTGGGGGAGCAAGTTTCTAAGGGAGACCACTCGACGAGTGGCCAAGTAACACTCTTGGTCCTAAATACTCCGTCCGTGCCCCGCGGCGATTCGTGGCGGAATGAAAGGTGTGGTGTGCACAGAGGGTGTACGAGAATCGACGCATGCGTTTCCTCGCTGTCTACCTTCGTGGAGGCACACAACAACGTCCACCCACACACGCTCTCGAAGTGGTGGTGTTCGCTTAGAGCGAGCTGGCCGCGCGATATGGGGGTGCGATGAAGAGAGATAGCCAGTGGCAAAGATAGACAGATAGATAGATCGGGAGATGGATAAGGAGAGAAGCGAGAGAAGAGGGCGGCGGGTATTGAAGGGGGGAAAAGAGAGGGTCGGAAGTAGGGGAAGAGAGAGAGAGAGAGAGAGAGAAGAGATGACGATGGAGAGGAGGAGCGATCGTCGACTTCGGTGGGCGATCCGGAGCACCGTGCTTTCCTTGGCCCGCTCTCAGTTTCAATCGCGCGCTCCGAGCTTGCTCCAAGAGAGCGCTAACCGAGAGGGGATCGACGATCGGCGATCGAAAGTGAGATCACGTCGCGATCGATCGAGAAAACGGTATCTGTACCGCAAGATCGCGGAGATCGCGATGGAACCAGATGCGACGAGAGATGAGTGAGGAGAGATCGGGAACCACGATCGACGCCACGATCGTATGCCGATCGATCTTAAAATCACGAAATTTGATCACCAGTTTGGAGGCTGGCTCTGTTCTCGGGAGATATTAACGCGTGCAACACGTGTTTCTCGTAGCTCAATTATATGAGAACTCCGCAGATCTAGTGTAGCGCATCCAGCTCATTCGCGGATGCGGTTGCTTGCAAAGTGCACAAGTTGATCTGAACCAGTGACGAAACTGCCGAGAAAAGTCGTGCCACGTGACCCTTATTGATATATGACGCGATCGCGGAGGAGTCGATACGAGTTCAGGGGGTACGCGCGTGCCTTTCGCCCTTAAAAGCATCATGGGTCTGGTAAGAGTCTGTGCGGGCTTCCCATCTCTATCCACGATAAACGAAGTGCCGAAGACACCTTGCGTTCGGAATTGTCCGTTCGTGCGTGTGGCTGTCTCTCTGCCGGCTCTTTCGACCGGAAAGCACGTGACATTTTTCCGTTAGCTGCTCCGGATGCTTTTTCCGTCTGTACGAAGAAGGGGTTGAAGCCGATCCCTTATTTCAGTTGGCAAATTCCGCGAGGAGCAAAGGAGACGTGCTGTTAATCGTAATAAAATGTTTAATACTTCATTATAAAATAATCTTGATCCTTTTTTGGGAAGATGATCTTTTGTGAAGAAGAACGGATCTCGCGATTATCTCGTGAAAGATTTAAATCCACCTGTCAGTGTACGCAGTAATATTAAAGATTATTTGATCAAAGTATTGATTAAAAAATTGAGAGAGAGAGAAAGAGAAAGTACATAAAATCAATAATTTATAAAATCTATATATTTTAAATATGTAAAATTTATCTAAAATATATATTACAAGTTATAAATATATATTAAGTTATACAAGTTATAAACTTTTTAATGAAAAACATTACTTGTAAATTTATTTTTAATTTGTTCTAAATCCATTAATCATGTGTGCAAGAAATTTTACGATCAAACTATTTCCATAAATAACATATTATGATACAACTTACACAACAACGCTAGAAATATATTTACAATGTTTATATAACATGTTTGTCGTGACTTTCTGCATTTTTATCTGAAGGATTCTATATTCTGTGAAGTAGGTATTTTGAAGACAATCGTGCAAATAAGTTGATCCGCGATTTCGAGATTTCCGCAACGCTCCCGCGAGTTACCTGATCATGATATACTACACAACCAGTACCCGAAATCACGATGACGTACAAATTACATCGGTTAGATTGTTTTTTTTTCTCAACGATTCAAGCCGTCGCACGTGCCAATATGTACGAGACGTGTGAATCGAGAGAGCAGCTGTTGCAGTAATAAATTTCCAGGCCTTTCACTTTTTTTTGCTTTCGACGCTACCTCATATTGGCACAGCGGAAGCAAATATATTCGTATATACCCGGCGGGTGGTCTTTATTTCGTTCCGAAATGCCTTTTTCTCATCGTCACGATGAAACGTGAACGAGCCTCGATGCAAATTCGCCGCACGGCAGATTCCACCGAGCGTCATGCGTCATGCGAATTTTATGTGACCCTACGTTGTCATAAAGCCTTAAGGGTAGTAACCCTGCGAAGGGATCAGTTCGTGATTCTCATAAATAAAACGAAATAGCAAAACTCGCAGCACATGCCGAGCGCTGCGCTTTGCTTAAATTCGAATATCGGAGCAGACGAGTTAATAAATGATCGCGTTTGGAAAACATTGTTAATTAAATTACTTCCTTCTCGTACAAGCCATCGCATTGCGAGGTTTTATTTTTTAATTGCCGTTAATTTCACGCCAATTATTAAAAATTGAGTTTATTTATTTTCGATTCGTGTATATCGGTACGTGTGCACAGTCCTCCAAATTTTGACGAACGAGACGAAATCTCCCTTTTTTTATCATTGTGAATCACGAATGATCGTCCGTATATCGTCCAAATATGTATCCACCGCTACAGGATGCCAAGATATACCTTATAAGCGGATTCTACGTAATCTAATGACATAATGCAACGGTACTATAAAGGCTACATAATTACTCAGTTCACCTGCGTGAGGATTACTCGGCACGTGCTCGCAAATGTGCAATCGAGGAGCAGTATGCTTGCAATCTGCCGAATATTAAGTACTTTCGTGCGGAAATATTAAGCACTTTCATGCGCTTGATCGAATTAACTAAATCGGTCGTGAGTCGAAAATGAGCCTTGAGAAAACGCAATGAAATTTTGCCCGACACGTCGCATTTTTCGGTTTTGTGCTAAATCTCAGGCAAATCTAGTCTATTTAGGTAAGTCTTAATCCGAAACCTTAAGGATTCCCCTTGTATATATTGATTATGATCTCATTACACGCATTCTTCGCTCCGTTTAATGGGAATTTCGTGCACGCGGAATTGATCGTGAAATTGGGACGTGATTCGCGATTCAACGTTGCGCAATTTTAATTGAAGTCGGGGCACGTGAACGGGGACCTCCTGGAGAAGTTACACGGTGTCAAGGATACCTGACGATGCAAACAGTAAATGGAAAACGCAAAAACTTTAATCAAGAGTGGCGCTTTTTGTATCGCAGGTAGTTTTGTAGACGCGGGGAAGGCGCGCGCGCCTTTCGTTTTTCGCGTTTACTTCAAGGAGACGTCGTGAAAACGAGAATAGCGAAATGTCAGCTGTGTGCCGTGGCGACATCCATCTCGTTATTCCATCTCGTCGTGAACGCACAGGGTTCGCATAGTTCGAACTGCATAGAGAAACCGGATACGGTACAGCAAACTCGGACGCGAGTAAACGTGGCGCGATTCCTTGCTCGAGGACTACGTGGCTTGAATGCGAATGTACGTGCATGTGCACACGACATGAAAATTGCGCGGGCCGTTATACACTTTGTGCGCTTGACAAACTCTGAAGAACGGAGAGCACAGATGGAAACACGGATTGCGATCGGGTTGGCTGTAGGTGGCAAGCACTAAGAAAATTTCCGCCAGTTTCTTGGTATTGCGTCGTGCACGGAAAAGAAAAATGGAAGATGCTCGTAAATGCTTTGTATCCTTCTTTAAAAGGATCCAAATGATGTTTTGCAATGCAGTTTTTACTATGGTCCATTTTTCGTCAATATGCTTGCACAGAGTATATCTATATGCCACCTGCTTTCCATGCGGACGTCCCCAGAGTATCATATTCGTGTATATACAATGCTTCCTTGAGAACCCTTGTTTCATCTGATTTATACTGTCGACGGAAAGCAGTTTGGCTTTTAACGTTTATAAAATTGATATACATTCAGGCTTTTATATTTTAAATGAAATAATACGGAGAGAATAACAATGTTGGTCCATCTAACAGAAACTCTCTACATCCGCATCCTCTTTATTCGCGTATTCCGTGATTCGATATTTGCAATTATACGGCATGTCCGCAGCTGCGAAATTTGTTTGACTGTGGATCGTGTGATTAAATGAAAACTATGAAATGGCGAGCAACTGGGAAAACAATTTTTATATTTTAATGGTTTTTCTTTCTTTCATTAATACTTTTGTATTAGATATGTATACAGCTCTAAAAAGTAGTATAAATTTTTAGCTTCAGATAAATACATGAAAGATATATGGAAAACGCGACATGAATTTTTCCATTTGGCTGTTATATAATATATATTCTTTATCTAACTTAATCTTCTTAATGTGTCTCTCTTTCTGCATTTGCAACTTTCACATTTACGGCAATTTTACAGAACGTAACCGCCGCGAATGCAAAGCTTTTGCCATATACTGTTAATTTCTTGTCTATCTTTCCTCTCTTTCAATGTTTTTTATTAAATTGTCTCATACCGCACGTTAAAACTGACTTTACATATCCTTTCCCAGAAGCGTTTTGCATCCAAATTGATTTGTCAGAATATTGCATCGAATACGCGATTTAAAAAAAAATGGTATTCCATCTCGTTCAATTCCTGATTTAGTTACATAAATAGATGGAAAAAACTTTATTCAGATTTAAAAACAGATCTCTAAAATTATTGTTAACAAAAAGCCATGAAAAGTAGTTAAGTAAAGAATAGTAATACGTATAAATAAAATAGAAGTTATAGAACAGCAAGTAGTTTTGATGTTAACAAAAAATTTATATCAACAAAACAATAGTACATGTAAAAAACATTTATATATGATTGAAAAGCTGGTTTATTTTTCGATGAGAAAGCAAAGATTATAGTTCGCGGTGATACATATCCACCAAACTTTTCTTTCCGAGTTTACATGCAAGATATCACACGTTTATTTCGTGACATTAGATATCCGCTTCAGAATATCTCGTAACGACATGCCAAGCACACAGTGGAAGATGACGGAACGTTTGCGGTAGTCAGATAAGAAGTTGCCGAGATCCAAGCCCCAAAATAAAAATAAATAAAACCAATCCTGAAATCGATAATATTAGATAAAGCCATTTTTACGCGAAATTTTCAGAGCACTAAAACTCGAATACTATTTCGAAAGGTATTTTCAGCGTAATTTTTCGATCTACCTGTGTACCTTATTATGCACAATTTACGTTAAAAGCTGCCTGCATCTACCGAATATATCTCGTAGCTACATGCGCCATCTAAATGCACATTACGTTACATTAAATTGCATAGGTCACATAAATCACGGTTAATAGCGAGCTATAGTGTCAAATATATCACGAGTAATATTAATACGTGTCTGTACAAGCATTCCGAAAAATGGTAACATTGCTCATGAGAGCAATGAAATTTTGAAATATACCTTCTCTCGTTTTGCTAAATTCTGTTAAATTAATCCATTAGAAATACGTATTTTGTAATTAGAAATTATAAATTTGTAATTAGAAATGGGACTGAAACAAGATGTTATATATAAAAAAATATAATATTCACAGAGAGAGGAACGAAGAGACATTACGTATCAAACTGTAATGAAGTACTCAATATTACGTAACTTTGGTAGAAAGACACGCTTCGGTGCTGAATCGTTTCGAATTCGTAAGTTCTATTGAGCTGGCGCTCATCAATATTGACGACAAGTAATTGCCGGTAAGGGCGGTCGTATAAAACAAAATCGATAGAGCAATAAACCCTTCCGGGGCTGCATACATACTGCATGCGTCGCATGTATGTGCGTTGCTCTTCCTCAGTCGGGGGTGCACATTCCGAGCAAGAGTCTACGCTATTCACCGAACATACAAAAGACCTCGACTATTTGCACATCTGATATTCACAGGTGCGGATAGATGCAGGTGAGCTTCACGCGAGCAACCGTGTGAAGCTTACATTGCAAGAGAACGGCTTACATACGGTAATTTTCGCGCGCTACCGCATTCATGTTTCACGCAATATCGCACAGCAATATTGCCATCAATTTCACATCGGCTTTACACTTGGTTTTGCTCGTTGGATCATCTTCCCTTTGAATCATGTCGCTGTGGCGATTTTATTAAATTCGTTAGTGGAAGACGCTAATGCAGGTTTGCTCTCTCGTGATCACCACGATGATCCCTCGGTGATCGTAATATTTACTTGGATGTTGCTTCCGTTTCTACAGGAAGAACCCAAGTTCCGGCGGCGGGTTGTAATAAGCGCCATCAACCGTGATTTAATTAAACAACGCGTTGTCTGACAGGTGCTAATTAACTCGTCCGTTTGCGTATTCCCGATGATCGTTAATCTGCCGTTCTCTCCGTTTAATCCAGACGAGACAATCCGGCAGTTCGCGTCGTGAATATGAAAGCGATGCTCGTGTGAAAATCGCGAGTCTCCTCGAATGAAATTCGCATGATCTAAAAATGATCTGATTTCGAATCTGTAACGCTATATAATTTTATCGTTTAAATCCTTCCTTCGTTTACCATATTGTCGCGCTATTATATAACGTTGCTATTATATTAGTATCACAATAGCATTTCATACGATAATAAATCAAGCAAACTGAATGATTTTAATACGTTTGGTCCGAATTTTACAGACTCGGAACGATTTGCAAATTATGTGTACAAAGCTGTTTATATTAATTACATATTGCTCATTCGCTACGTAGCGGTTAATTAACAAATATATAAAGGAATAATAATAAGGTACATTGACGTATATTTGCATTGATTTATCACAACTGGCATGCAATCGGTTTGCCGTACCAAAAATATGATGTATATATAATCATTATATTATATCATTATAAATCATTATTTCTTCAGCAAAATAATGCAACGATTGCTCTAAAATTGCTTTTGCCAGTTGCTTCTCCACTTTCTCCATATCATGCCATCTTATCAGAAACTTTGTATTTCTTATTAATTTGAATTGTTCGTTCTCTTCGAGAATAAAGAGTAGAAGATCTCCGTCGCGCAATACTCTATTTCTACCGTCTTTTTTTCTCTACGATTGGTTCTTGTTTTTAAAGAAGCTAATCTTCTGACTCGCAAACTTAATTCATTCATTTTTCTCACCGTTTCTAATTTATACTCTTTTATGCAATGTAGTTCTTTTATTTTTTCTTTATCTGAAATTATTTCCTGCGATAGATACGTCGAGAGTTATTTATAAATCTTTTTCGTTACAGTTTGAAATGATAATATTGTATTTTTGTACTCTTAACAAACAGAAGAATTTAAATGAAGCTGTCGAGTATCGAGTGCCCACGTGTTGCAGCATTATTCTTTTACATACCAACATTTGATTGATTACTGAGAATTTGATTAATTAATAAAATATACGCTCATTCTTCACTTTAATATTTTTCAATAATATTCGAGTTATTTAAAGCAAAATATTTGTATCTCTTACTTCTTATCAGGATATATCTAACAGATTTATCTTTTAACTCATTTTCTGCTTAACTGCATATTATGCAAATTATTCTCTCAAATTATTAAGAAGCATTTAAAAAATAAATAATAAAAAATATTAAATGCAGTAAATAATAAATATTTTTTACATAAAACTTTGAGGTAATTTTTCACAACTTTAAAATCACAATAGATGACAAAGAAAAGAGATATAAAGGAAGCAAGATAACAAGCAGTGTTTGAATATTATATCTGTTTAAATACAACCAAACTTTATATCTCCCGTTTCTCTCACAAAAGCGTTCTCTTGCAAGATATGCAAATAACGGCAGTTTGCATATCATCTGAAAGTCTTTTTTTATTGATGCGGAGTTATTTAATTTAGGTCTTAGCTTGGATTTTGCTTTAATGGATACTTCTATTACAATTAAAGTCAGATAAAGTCGATTATGGATTTCATGCCTGCTTCAATGAGGGAATTCGGTTCAGACCTGAGTTTTTGTGTGCGCCTGTGATTAATTCTAATTTCGAAGAACATTCAACTCGTAATGAAACCATTAGCGGTCGTATTAGACGCTTTGCATACGTCATTTCCACACGTCTTTATCCCTGATCGCGGAATGAGCATGAACCGAGCAAGAACATCATTCTACGTCTATGAAAGCGATCAATGCCGCCTCATAATAAAATACGTGATTGCGGAAGTTTGCTTCTCATTAAAAGTATGTTGATTATATCCCCATCTAACGGCACAGCTATAATATAATACAAAGGGGTATATACTCCGAATCGCGTTATGAATATAATGATGAAGATTATGCATACAAAAGCTGTTATTTGGTAGAAACTCAAAAGAGTAAATGTCAATAATAATATTAATAATGTCAATATACAATAATTCCAAAGACCAGCCACAATGTGTCATCGTAATCATTATATGATCGCGTAATTGATATCATCCAAAATATCTCTCTAACACATGTAAATACGTGTATCTTTATTGCAAAAGCCTTATGCATAAAATACATGTGTATATATAGAAGATTTGATTGAGTTCGTGCCTGACGCGGCGATGAATCAAGTATTAACAGACAGATAAAAATTCTGTTGGATTATGTAAACGTAATTCGGTTTCCTTATTGCTTTGTTGTGTTACGTGATTAAATTTTTAACAGGATTCTGTGATTTATTTTGCAGTTTCATATCTAGTACGTGCATTCAGGAAATAATTATAAAAAGATACATACATTGTATCAAAATACAATAAATAAATATATCTGTATAATACGCTGATAACTGAATGATTCTTACTGATCTATTATAATAACAATTGACCTCAATATTTTTTTGTATATAAATGAAATAAAGAACACGTAAAAAATAAATATAAAATCAGAAACATCAGAGAAGATAAGATGAAAGCAGTAACATCATCCGAAAACACAAGTAACGTTATTCGTGGAATTCTTTATAAAAGATCTACGCTGAAGTTAGATTAGATCTTGCCATGGCGCAAAGAGGGCTTTGAGTTAAAAGTTACATGGCGCGTGTCTATCGCGACTTGGAGGAATTTTGACGTGCACGGTCACGTACGTCCCGTTCGCCCCGGCTGTCTATCCCGCGTAACAACATTCTTCCATCCCTAATTCAGAAGGTGCGTTCCATTTCGCAGCTCTCCTTTTGCGAGCGCAACGGAAAGCCCGGCGCGAAAACCCAAGAAAAGCAGAGTGAAAAAGACGCCACTCTCATAGCTTTTTTGCAGAATGAAAGGTCCGTCGTCGGCTTTCAGATCGTATGTCCTGCCGTTTGTCTAATATAAAAAGACAATTACTTGAGAGCTTTCGTTTGATTGGATTACTGCCGTACAATGATGAAGTGATTCCGTTAATTCTAAACCACTTCGACACGTTACCCAGTTATTTCGTGCAAATGTTACAGGAATATTAAAGAATCAATTAGAACATCATTTATACACGTTAATTTAAAAAATTAGACACGCGTACCGGATGATATAAATATCGTGCATTTATTTCTTTTTTTGCTCTATTCTGATTTATTTTGGACATAATTAACCATACAAACATTTATAATCTTCCTTGGAAAATTAAATATTAAAATTTTTAGTAGTATAATCGAATACAACAAATGTTATATTAAATGATACAAATATGTTGCAGATAATTTGATGATTAATTGAATTTGATAGTCAGTGATATAAATGTGCGATAAAATATATAATTTAAGTTCGAAAAGTGTACTTACACCAAAACTGTCGAAACGTGCCTTCGTGTTCTTATCTTTATGAGAAACCCAGGCACGAACTTACATAGTCTGCAAAACGTGAAAGTGTTACGACCATACGTGGCAACCATTTGTTACATTATCAGCAAAGAGGTTGCTTTTACTGCATCTTTTAAAGCGTATCTCTAAAAATAGAAATAAGAAATTCCTAAGATATTTACTAAAGAGTTCTTGCATATTGCATTATTTTTCAGATAAAAAGTGATTTAAAAAATCGGTGATATCTTTGCAAACTTTAGTCCTTTAAAATCCCGAGTGATGTAACGCGCAAGCCTGTGATGGTATACGTAATAGTGAGGCTAATCAGGACAAATTCTGCGCTTTCTAATTTGAAACTGATTTTCTAAAGAGCACGTGTGTTTCGTAATTAGCAAAGTCATGGCGCTCGGGATTACGGGAATGATCATCGTTGCATCAAAGTTAGATTGGAATACACCAGAGACTGGAACCAGCCTCCTTTGCGAAGAGAGACACTTTGACTTTGAGGAAGAACGAGCATTATGCACGTCAGTTCCTTGAGAGTTCCTTGAGATCAGTGATTTCGCATTGTATCGCATTGTATCGTATGTTGAACACCGCGGGAGAATGGCGCGAAATGAAGATGAACAAGAGCGTAACGTGTTCATTCAAATCACGGTGGACGGTCTGCGCATTGTTCCCATGGAAAGTACAAGAGGACGTACGTCAGCGCGCGGGAATGTTTGATGGAGTGCAACGAAAAATTCCAAAACACGAGGTAGTACTTTAATCAACCTGAAGCCCTTTTGCGTGCTTCAGTCACTTATCATCATGTCCGAGGTTTAACAAAATGCAAATCATTGCGCTTGCAACAAATGTGACAAGCGTTGAAGCTACGTCGTGAAATACCATTGTCGAGATGCTCGCGGTGAGACCGGAATGAAAGCAACAATGTGAACAACAATCGGGCCTCACTCCGTGAGTAACCGCGAGTGACTTACTTCTCTCTCTTTCTCTCGCGGGATCAACTGGACAACCCGGAGCACAATGCGTCGCCAGATGTAACAGTTATACGAGATAACTCCCCAACAGTGAAATAAGGGTGTAACGTCAGGGGTTGTGATGGCGTCGCGGACGAGAAAACAGTGGTGCACGGGTGGTGTCTTGGTGCGGCTGACGTTAACCCTGTCGGGTCTGTGCGCGAGTCGTTGTGCGGATGTAATGACGACGACGACGATGACAACGGTGGCAATGTCGACGATGAGGACCACAACGATGAACACTATGCCGACCATCAGAGACCATTCAAAGGACTGCATCAGTCCTACGCGATCGGACCCTGTGCAGTCGAAGAGCGAGGTGAAGCTGGCGGTGATCGCACCGGGCGATCACCATGAGCAGAGCTTGCCGAGGGTGTTGCCGGCAGTGCTGTTGGCGGTGAGATACGTCAGCTCGCTCAAGGGACCCCTGCCCGGATGGAACATCACGGTGGACCATCGTGACTCGCACTGCTCCAGCACTTACGGGCCCCTGGCCGCATTCGAGTTCTACATCAACCAGACGGCAGGTCGCACGATGCTCTCGGCGCATTTTGCACGCCTGCTTCTTCCTCCCCCTTCTCCATCCCGTTGAGGCACTTTTCCCGTTTTACATGCTTCCCCGTTTACAGTCGCCTTCCATCTCCGACGTAATCGAGATGCGGTGTACACCGCGTATGGCAGCATGCACGAATGTGAAATTTTATATGCCGCAGTTTATCGCGTCGGCCGGAGGCGCACGTTTAACGTGCATGACAGAATCCGTTGGGTATGCGTTGGATTTCCGATTATTTTCCTGGTAGTTCCCTTTAAAAAGGATTCGCTGTTAAATGTTGAATGGTCGTGAAATTAATTCAGCTTATGCAACGAAATATTTGAAGAGGTGGATAACGTGGGTAATGGTTTAAACACGCCAGGAATCCCGATTACGTCCAGCGAGCGCTTAACATTTAATTTATTAACTTTCTGATTTCGAGCTCCCAGCTTCTCCCGCTAGTTCTAGTTAATTCGACGAATTACTGCAAAAGCTAAATTTGAGACACTTGTGGCATGATGCTAGAGATATTTGCTATAATGCATGCTTGAGATTACTAACTATTAATATTGCTTTTATAATATTAATATCAAACTTATTCTAAATCTTCGCAATCGGTGCCTTCGGCAAAATTTACGTTTAAAAATTGAGATTGCGGAGTGAAGAGTTAGTCGCATGCTGCTTCCACTGATACAAGAGAACCCCATGCGCAGTACAAAGAACGTACTATATATATCGCGCATAAAGTTGGGAGGCCCATATATCAAAAGTAGCGATCCGTAAAGTTGCCTGGCTCGCACGTATATTTTGCTCGTCGCGGGGAACCACAGCCGCTAAATACATTCGTTCAGGTGACTATTAAGCGTGTGATGCACGACACGATTCAACGTTATTTATCGCAGGCGTTAAACTTGCAAAATGTGAAACACACGATAAAGTTTGCGCTGACGGGTATCGCCGGCAATTGAAGCTTTCAACAGGACACTGCAGCTCCTTGATAGCCCGTCGGGTGTTTGTTTCGAGTAGATGCATTCGATACTCGATTGGCGGGATAGAGAGCAAACGAGGAAGCGAGAAGGTGAGAGTGAGAGAGAGAGAGAGAGAGAGAGAGATAAAGAGTGATGGGAGAACGCGAAAAGCACCCTTGACGCGCCGCACGGTTTAATTTCCAGCAGAAACGTCGATAAATCGCTCACCGAGACTTTACGTTTCTACTTGCGCGTTTCAACGATCATTTTTTCGCCTTTTTCCCATTTGAAAAAACGGATTTGGATCGACGTATATGACGGTATAATTAAATCTACCTAGCTGGTGAAATTCAGGAATCTTCTTGCGTAAGCGTTCCCAGATTCGCGTAACAAGCGGATTTCGCCTCTGCGCCTGAGCGGATCTACGATTTTAACCAAAAGCGGAAGAGCATGTACAGGGGGATGAGACTAAATATATGTAATCGTTGCAAGGGCTGACCTTTCGGGTTATTTGCGGCGCACGATATGCACGTGAGAGGATATGCATTGTTTTAATGCAAAAACCGGGAATTGATTCCCCGTAACTTTTATCAATGGGAACGGATACAACTAAAACCATCCGCGTTCTCGTTCACGTAAATAAAAATTTAGTGAATTTATCAATGCGTCGCTATCTCTGTTTGTGGATTCTAAAATATTTTTAAATATTCCACACAGTATATATATTTCGTTGATATTATTATATTACATTAACAATAACTGCGACAGAAAAAACAAGGAATACAATGGGAAAATGAATTTGCTATACGTAGGGAGTACACGTACATGCACAATTCTATATACTCTAAAAATACGCGGAAATAGCAGTTTTTATCTTACCTTTTATTTTTTTTCAATCCATCGCAATTGATATTTTGATATTGCGAAGCTTTAATTAAACGTCACTCTTTTTTGCCAATATCTGCTTGTAAAGTACATTTTAATATCTATCATTAGTGGAGTACTCCGAAATTTCATCGCGACATAACGTTAATTAGATAATGTCATACGGTTGATCATATTGCGAGGGAAAACAGGATAAAAGGAGGAAATTGATAGGAACTCCTATCAACCGCGCCGGTACTTTGTCGCCGTGGATTCCGAGGATCTTAAAGCCTTAAAGCCCACCGAGCGTCATTGTACCAATTAATCAGCAACGATGTTTCCGTAAGGGACGCTGCATGTACGCTCTGAGTTTTAATTGGGCCTCGTCCCTCATTGTTAAAGCCGTGCCACTGCCGCGCGGCAGTCGTTCTGCCGCAGAAACGAGCCTATTTTTATGAATAGCTGACGTCAGCCCGCCACCGCCGTGTCAATTTGCAGCTGCAAACCGTCGAACGAACTGCCGCAACGACATGACGAAGACGAAGACGACGGCTGCTTCTCGTCGGTCAGTCAACCAAAGTCGACCTCGCCGACTCGCCTTTTCTCGTCAAAGTCTTTCCTTCGGCTCGCTTGCTCGCTCGCGCGACCAGACTTCGCTAAATACCGCTTTAATTCGGCTTAATTAGTCCCAGTCGTGTCGGTGGCTCGCTCTTCTCTTCGGATTAATTGACCCCGCGGCCTCCTCGTAAGCGAATCATTTACTTTCTCAGGAGTGCGTGCGATCGCCGATGAAAAACGTCCCCGTCCCGGCCCGCGCAAACGAGTTTACGCGCTGATGGGGTGAAACCGCGCTCGCGTTTTGTCTTCTTTTTGCAACCAGCGAGACGAAATGGGGAATGCACGAGCCGATTTATCTCGCACGATTCGATTTCGTCTCGATACGATTTGTTGTCGGAAGGAAATTTTCCAAAGTTGCTCACGTTCGTCACCACGGCAGCCTCCGCAGACGGTACTTAAAATAGTCTTGCAATTGTTTGCAATTAAGGCGATAATGAGAATTCACAGCAAATCGTCATCGAGAGAGTGTAGTATTGATCGGTTTCGTTCGATATTCCATTGATGGTTCAGTTACAGCTTTAATCTCGCCGTTGTGTTGTTTACAGAAGTTTCAGTTAAGTCTTCTTCACCGTCTTGTTTCTCTCCCTTGCTTTGTCTCCAAGGCGAAATTGATCACGATATTTATAATTCACTTTTTTCCGACTGTACGATTGAAATTCGCTCTCGAACTTCGCGCGATGTTGCTTTATCCGCGAGTCTGCCTTCGATTTCAATTATGAAACCTGTCGAAGGATGGATTTGAGCGGATTACCTCGATCCACCGTCCAAGTTCAACTCGTGATCCGTGTAAATCTGTTTCTATCAATTCATCTCGACATGGATTTTCCTCGTATCGAGCGTCATCGTGTTTTTGTGCAAGGTTTTCCAAGTTGCAAAATAATTCCTTTCTATCTTCCTGAAACAGCACGAGGAGCGGAGTAATAGTAATAATTTTGTGTAGTACATGTTCATTAAAAGCACTATACGTGCGTTCCTCCTTCGTAATGCGAATTCTAGGTTTAATTAACAAACAAATTAAGGTTGAATATCAAATAGTAGCAGTAAAATAATGGCATTCGCGGAAATTCTCTCTCAGAAAAGGTTGAATCTTTATTAACATTAACATTACTATTATTAACATTAAACGAATTGTTATTAACATTAAAAACGAAGATTCCCTCAAAGAAGTTAATATCACAGATTTAGTGTAATAATAATTACACTTATCAAGGTGTAATTACACTCTGTAACATTTATCAAATATTGTTATTTATTTTAATATCCGCGTAGATTGCATAGTATATTATATGTATACGTCGCATATATACATACCAGAACAAATATATTCAAATAAAACACGAGACGTTCAGTTTTTTCATAAACAAACTAAATGAAACGTACGATCAATTTACCGTTCTAGATCATCCTAGAATGTGCAACAGTTACGTTGATTACGGCGCCTTATTAACAGAGAAAAAAAATTAAACTTAATTCTACTAGGCGTATAATTTGCGGTCTCTCCGTTACAACAGTACGAGGAACTTAATCTTGTGACGTGTCTCTCCTCTCCTTTTTGGTTTTTAATAGTTACTTACTTCATCGCGATTGAGTCGCAAGCATGAACCGTGGAAAAGTGCGCATAGGTACGAATTAATTTTTTCCGTTTCGCGCGACGAAACGATGCTAATGATATTCCAAAGATAGGCGCAGCAGGATGTAATCCTTCCGTTGGACAATTTACAATTTATCGCGTCTGTGCCGTGCGCAAGTATCGCGAATAAAGTCGCGATTGCCATGTCGACGTTTTATTACGATTACGGCTCACGTCGGCGAGGACGCAACGCGAACGAAAAACCGCGGTTGCAAATCATGCAGAGCGGATCGCACGGGTGCGTATATGTAAAATCGCCGTCGCCGTCGCCGTCGTCGTCGCCGTCGTCGATGTAAACGCGCGATGACACTGATAAAAGCCCAAATTAGTCATTCACCTGTTGATCACATCGGCGCGCGCCGGCCGAATGATCGCTCGTGTTTAATACACTTTGCGGCGCTCTTGCATTCCGTTTGAAGCTTTGCCGCTCACAAAGCGGAAGCGAGGGACGTTCCCCTCGTTCCTGAAACTGCCGCATTCGTAGCATGCCGTGATTATTCGCCAGTGATTATTCATGATTCTCTCTTTTCCTCCCCTCCCCCTCCTCTCTCTCTCTTGGGAGTAATCCGTGCATGTTTCGAGTCCCGTTTAGTTTTGTAGTAATGGAGTAAATCCGTTTTAGTCGTGCGAAGCAAACAACGCGCATCCCCGCGCAAGTGTATGTATGTGTGTAGGTACGAGTGTGTAGATGGGTTTTGCATAAAGTATGCGATAAAAGGTGGTGCGCGAGTTTGCGGTAAGCGCATCCACCTTCTTACGGCGCCCGCCGGGGCTTTTCCCATCACAACCGCCATAACAGCCGCGAGAGTGGTGGCGCTTGAACGTAAATTGCTCTCGGAATCGTATTCTCTTTTTTCTCCACTTTTTTCCATCCCTATCTGCCCCTCCCCCTTATGGTTGGCGGGAGTGGGTCTCTCGGTGGTCGTGGAGCTTGCCGATTATCGCGAAAATAACGAGATTCCGCATCGTCCGTTAAGCCGACGAAAGAAATCTGCTGGATAAATTGAAGTGTACGTTCAATTCCTTTTTTCTGCCTTCGCCGCGCGGGTTTATTGCGCAGTACATGTATATACTTTGATATTTTTCCATAAATATTCATCTCGCACGATTCGACGGTGCGCGATGCCGTTTTATGGGGCTGATGTCTGTACCTGTTTGTTCGATGTTATCACGGCTTTGCAGAAACGAACGAGTGGATTGATCTAACTTTCGACCATTTTACAGTTAACGTATGTACACAGAACTGTATTATGTAAACTATTAACTATTACCAGAAAACTGTATGGTTAATGGTTAATTATGGGTATTCCCGTGCTTCAATCTGCTTTTCCGCGCAAGAAACTCTCCCAAGAGAGGAAACCCGCGCCGCAGGGTTGGGAGAGAGCTTCGCTCACATAAGGGTTATCTCGCGTATTTCCTCTTTAATCAGCCCGACTGCCGGTTTAAATGGAAAAAAAACGAACGATTTCAATCGGCGTGGTAGTAAGTGGGTCGAGGTAAAAGCGGAAAGAGAGGGCAGAAGGGGTTGAGGCAGAATGGTTTAATAGGCGAACTCAATGGGGTAACGCCGTGCATGCATTCTCGATGAAATTACTTTCTTGGCGTTCCGTCGTGTGTATTTACTTCCTATCATTGACCGCTCGTTCTTGCACAAGTCACCCTAGTGCATCTCTGCAGTTATTAAACTGTATTTGCTCTGTTTTTCGAGCGCTCGCGGCGGCGCTACCCCCATTAGCCCGGTCGCGCACATCTGGCAGCATTTTTGCAGCGATGAGGGTGTTAAACGCGTGTCGAATGCACAAAAAGCGTATCGCTTTCGCACATTTCCCGGGTGGTTCTGCCAATAGCACATCCCCGTGGGCAATTTGAATTATTCGCGATCGTGTCGGATTCACCGCGTTTGCCATTGTTAAATCACGGCGCTTTATCGCTTCCATTATTCCGCTTTGCGCGAGAGGATCCATGCACCCTTCTGCAAACGTTTGGGATTTATTCAGAGAGGAAATTCGCGATTCCTGCAATACTTCTGCCGCCGAACGTCTCGATGCCGAATAATCGGGCTTCCTTTACGGAGGGATTATTGTTACTCACTTCGATAAATCGTGACAAGGGTTTCCCTATCGCAACTGCTGGAAGATATGCAGCTTACATAAATGCATCCGAAGTATTTCGCAAATATTCGAGATCGAAAGACATCTTACATTCCTTCATTGTCTTCGTTTAAGATTCGCATGTCCCTTAATTCTATGGAAAGTTTAATCATGATTAATTGACGCAGTTGGGATCATCATCTTAGTTTTGCTAAACAATTAGTATTTATTACAATTTTTGACAAGTAATTACGTTTTGTTAATAGCCGCAAAGTTGGCCGCACGATCTCTCTTCCAGCGCACGTGTGTAGAAAAAATTTTATGTACTGCGATAAAAGCGCTTACGGGTTTATTACGCGGCGCGTTACAATTTACTACTACGCCGCTGAAAATAATTCTACGCGGAAGGTGAATTCGTGTCATTTCATCCAAGTTATTCCGGGCGCTTGTTACGCCTGCAGTCGCAATGCACTACCGTGTTTATGCGCTGCGTGGCAATAAATCCGGTCTAATCGAAACAGACGCAAGTCATTAGCATTCTCGACGCTTCGGATTAATGTCCACCTAAATACGTACCGCGTCTCGAAGAAGCGATGATATCTCTTCTTCTACGAGAAATCCAAAACTTGTGATGCAAAAATTGAGAAGCGCGGTTGACGAGCGATTGCAAAAACCAGCATAATAAATCGCTTCTTTATCGGAATATATCTTTTCAAATTCAAAATTATGTTCCACATCTTCTACTAGATATTCAGACGCGTATACAATTTGTGCTTTACATAAATATTTGTACAGATGGTTAGAGTTTAAAAACTCTTGAATGATGTCGCAAATATTCTACTGTAATATTTTATAATAAGTTTACATGCGAAATAATATTCGATTTGATTTGCGTTCTCATAAAACTCATTTTGCGACATAATTTTCACGAATATATATACAGGGTGAGGCACCTAAAACAGGTCACCTGAATATCTCGGCTGTTATTGGTGATAGAAAAAATGTGTCCGACCAAACTGGCATGGTTTCGAGGGACACATAATTTGTTCTAAATAGTTTTTTATTAGGTGGACGCGTAGAGGTCATATGAAGGTCAACTTCGTTTTTTTAAATGGTATGATATGTTATTTACGTACTATCTAGTAGAGCATTTGAAGATGCGCACATTGATCTACGAGTCAAAATCATTCAAGGTCACTGAAGGCCAACTGCAAGGGAAAATAATTTACTTTATATTGCCTAGAGTTCTCTGCTATTAAAAATACTGTAAACTCAGAAATGAAAAAGTTCTAGCCCTTAGAAATGTTTTCTTTTCCGAGAAGTTCTGAGTTGTTGATATCTACAGGGTGTTTCCTAAGTAAGTAGACAAACTTAAGGAGGATATCCCTTGGCTTATTTTAAGAAGAAAAGGTCATATAAACATATGTCCTAAACTGCTTTGTTTTCCAAAAAAAGTACATCACTGTTTTCGTTCACTTTTCGGATAGCGTGCTTTAAATCCAGTAGATTTTTTTCTATGGGGACAGCTTAAATCTTTAGTTTACGCTACACCTATTCAAAATGAAGAAGATCTCAGAAATCGCATAATAGATGGATGTGAAAGAATACGTAACACTCCAGGTATTTTTGAGCGTGTACGTCAATCAATGGAAAGGAGAGTTGAGGCGTGTATCATGGCTGCAGGTGGACATTTTCAGCAGTTACTGTGATGTTATTATTTTTCTTTTTAGTTACTATTCTCTTTTTCGTTATAATTTTTCTTTTTGGTTACTATTGTTTTTCATTTGTTTCATTTGCAATAACACAAACTGTTCTATAATAAACGAAAAGTGAACGGA
This sequence comes from Ooceraea biroi, assembly GCF_003672135.1. Taxonomy (NCBI): domain Eukaryota; kingdom Metazoa; phylum Arthropoda; class Insecta; order Hymenoptera; family Formicidae; genus Ooceraea; species Ooceraea biroi. The sequence goes on from NC_039510.1 coordinate 12,502,042, forward strand.
AACAGTGATGTACTTTTTTTGGAAAACAAAGCAGTTTAGGACATATGTTTATATGACCTTTTCTTCTTAAAATAAGCCAAGGAATATCCTCCTTAAGTTTGTCTACTTACTTAGGAAACACCCTGTATATTTTTTATATTGCCTAGAGTTCTCTGCTATTGAAAATACCGTAAACTCAGAAATGAAAAAGTTCTAGCACTTAGAAATTTTAGCCTTCAGTGACCTTGAATGATTTTGACTCGTAGATCAATGTGCGTATCTTCAAACGCTCTACTAGATGGTACGTAAAACAGCATATCATACCATTTAAAAAAACGAAGTTGACCTTCATATGACCTCTACGCGTCGACCTAATAAAAAATTATTTAGAACAAATTATGTGTCCCTCGAAACCATGCAAGTTTGATCTGACACATTTTTTTCTATCACCAATAACAGCCGAGATATTCAGGTGGCCTGTTTTAGGTGCCTCACCCTGTATATGTTATACATAATTTGTGAAGCATTAATGATATTTATAATAAGCCAACAAGACATCAATCTATTATCGCAGATGCTTTTAAAATCCCGTTGATTAAATTTCGCAAATTTAATTTACTCTAATGTGTTGACGTCATATATATTTTCTAATATAATATCTCACTCTATGAGATATTAGGGGCGAAAGAAATGCAAGGTACCATATTTATGTTTGATAAGTTGAAAAGTATGAGCGATGTGATAATAATTCTGCGGTATCCGGAGTTCTTCCGTTTCATGCCGGATAAGTTTATTTGCCATTTGTGAGACATACTTCATTTTTCATTGAATTTAAAGATGAGCGTCTTCCTTCTTCCATAATGCAAGCTCGGGTGCACATATGTAGGTCGCATCGATGAAAGTAGATGAAGCAGGCGAGCAATCGAATAGCAATTGAATAAAAGTATCTGGCTGGTATACATTGCAATAAAGACTTGCTATACTTCTGCATTATGTAAACTATAATCCTGATGTCGAGACAGTGTATGTGACGTAGATTGCAGGAATGATCTTGCACTATAAACTTTTTCGATGGACTGTGTTCTACATTCGCGTTAATCAAGATGATTATGGATTCCGGTCGTAAACAGACATGAAATGGCATATCGAACTATCGTGTTTCATCACGTTGTTAAATTCTTTTTTATGCGCTTAAAAGCAACGCTGTATTTTATTTTAAGACGCAAAAAGTATTTAAAACTTAATGTAATTATATTATTTATATATAGTACATTTACATTACATATTTTCAATTTATTTTTCAAGTAACATTGTTGCCTCTAGACATGTATGATTGAGCTTTCGGATTAAAGATGAAATTGCACACCGAGAAATATTCCACTGTAATACTGTATCTTATTCTTATGAATCTTTTATGAAATACCAAGGTGCACCGAAATAGTGATATTTAAAATCACTTGCTTTAAATTCTGTACTAGACCTCATGTATATAATACCAAGTACGACTGCATTTACGAAACAATACGTACATTTCAGTGATTTCCTCAGACGAGACACTTAGCATAGTGTCGACTTAATCGTGTGTCCATTATATGCTGCACGTTGTGCTGCATTTGATTGCGGACGTTATTATGTTTATTATTATGCGAAAACAACGATCGTTGTTTCCTTAAAGGGTCGGAAAGGGTCGTAAGTTTATTTTCTCCACAAATGATGGCTCACGTTGAAGCGGGATTCCGCTTTTCGTTGACATCTACCCATCAAGCGGAAGGAAGGGAAATATTTTTGTTGGTACAAGGGGAGAGATATATGCTCTTCCGTATCTTTCTGAACACACTTCAGGAATGAGAGGGATGCCACTGTACATGGTGGTTGATAATAGGCGCATTACCGAATATCTCGTATGTTGTCCATTGTAGGTGTCCATTATCTCGCCTCAGTGACCGCACCATTCGTGCACGATGCACACGTTTATCTTCATTGGCGGATATGAGAGTCCGGTTAACGAAGATGAGAAAGCAAATATGGAAATGAGAAATCACGGCTGTGTCTCTATTCCTTACTGGACGCAACTGTTAGTACGAAAAGCAGTTTGATCACATGGATGTCGATTAATTTGAGTAGAACGCGTCTCCGTCCATTCGATTATTATTATAAAATGTTTTTACCGCACTTCTTATTAATGGAATCTTTTTATCGTCTAGGCAAGACTAGTTCAAGTGATAAAACTGATTTTATTGTTTCTTGTTTTTCTTGCTTTGCATAAAGCTCAAATATTTTCGTAGCGTTTGCATGCTGAGTCGGTAGCGTAAATGAATTAGTTCGTCGTTTTGACGTCGCCTGAATCCGAAGAATGAGAGGGAAGTCCCCTTTCCCAACCAGTTCAAATCTTGAAACTCTAACTGGATGCGACAGAACTTCTTTCCACATTTGTCGAAGTTTCCTTTACCGTTCCTTTCAAGATTGCGGAACTTTTATGTTAATCTCGTTTCAAATGTGATCACTTCGGGTATATCGCGTATTTTTGCGATAAAATGCACTTCTCCCTTTGTCTCTCATATATAAATGTTCCATTTTATTAAAATATAATTTACTTCTTTAAAATAGAATTTTGTGTAATTCCACAAATGTTAAACGATGAAATGCCGAGATCTGGTACATCCAATTTAATTTGAAAAATGAATAGCATTTGTGACATTATTCTATAGTAAAAGAGTCTGCATAATACCTGGATATGCGGACATATACGCAGGCGTATTTTTCCTGCTACGAAGTTCGAGGACGAAGAGAGATTGTAAGTTAAATCGGGGCAACCGTGCGAGACGTAACTTGGTCTTTAATGAGACGTGCTATCGTTGTACGTTCTTTCTTTGCTATTTACTTCATTGAACTTTGGGTTCCATTTCTCTTTCACTTTGTTTGTTCGTATAGTTTTTCCTAGAAAAGTGTAAAGTTTGCTTTACTTTTCAGTTAACTGCAGTGTTCTTGTGTATTTATGGGGTATTATTAGTGTAACATATTGAGTGCAAAAGAGGGGAGGATATTTCTTTTACAAGTAAAAACGGAAAGAAAGAAATTTTCTTTTGAAGCGCAAATATCTGCTCTTGTTTTTACATAAAATTTGTAATTTACTCGAATTTCGCGATCTAACGCGTAATAGGAAGTTACTTCTCCTTCCAATATGTTCGCAGCAAACAGGAGGCACTTTCGGAACATTATTTGCAGTATAAACCGCGCAGGAAACGCAAGCCCGTATTCGAGTTTGAAGAGCGGTTGATGCTGTACAAATGCATAATTACCGAGAAACGTGAGATGTTATTTCATCAATCATAAAACCTTATTCCGGAACATCCGACACGGGTACGGTCAAATTATTCAAATTCAATGAAAAATGAGATGTGCCTCACAAATGGGAAATAAGCTCATCCGGCATGAAACGGAAGAGCTCCGAGTATCGCAGAATCATTATTACATCGATAACATCTGTCTGAATTTTAGTTTCATCCTAAAAATAAAGAACAGGAATGTTTGGAGAACATGACTCTTTCTTCCTTTCCTACATTTATAACGTATCTCATATCCATATGTTCACTCCATACGTTTCACAGTATCATTCACAAGGACGATAATTATGAGAAATCATGTGTGCAGTTCTGTTTATGTAGTTAGATTGGCATGGCAATGTAAATGAAATCAATTTCAAAGTTACACAATTTCCACTGTGGAGAAATATCACTCATAAACAATAAAACTGTTATTCAAGTTAGATAATAAGCGATCAGCGCGAGCGTGCTGCACGATAAAAAAAGTATAAAAATTCCACGCAGTTGCATCGCGGCAGCTTGCGGATAATTACGTGATATTATCCCGGGTCCGACAAAAATCACGTACACATCGAGCAAATAATAATGAAATTGAGTTCTCGCACTAAGCCGACTGTACGTGATGGGAATACTCTTACTCCGAGACCAGCGGGGTTTCGTAGACGAAACGGGGCTTTGGCTTAACCCCCAGCCAGAGGGTTAACGGCGATTCTTCCCGGGTACGCACTTAGGGAGTAGGTAACCCTCGTATAATATAACACTTGTTGCTCCGACGAGACTCCGAAGATGGGAGCACGAAAAAAGCCTGCGAAGGGAAATAAGTGCGCCTACAGCAGTATCGACACGAAATGAGATATACGTGAGCCGATCTCCTCAGCAGTATCGTAAATCGCTTCATTTTGCAAAATAAGAATTTGCGAGCGTCTTTCAAGTAGAAACATTGTTTCAACGTGGTACTTTTTATGGCTGCATAAAGATGGAAACCGAAAGAAACTTCGCGCATGAAAGAAAATTCACGCGTTTGTCTTTTCATTGTGCTACATTTTACTTTTTGCTACTTTGTTTCACTTGATTTGTTGCACTGATTTATATCAGTTAGATGTAATAGCGATTACTCAGTTTCTAAAGTTTGTCGTTTTAAAAATCGTTTACGATTTCGCAACTTGAATAAATCATGTGTGTATACCTTCTTTCTTTTTGCTTGCCATGCGTGTGCTATTAAATACGTGTCGTAAAATCTACGGAATTCTCGTTTATTTATTCGTGCAGCCACGCATCTGTTTAATGTCTACACGAACATATCGCGGTATACCGGAATATGGCATGCGACTACAATAACCTGCCATTGTCGGAAATGTACTTCGTCGTCCGCGACTTAATTTTCGGTCGAAATTTACGAGTCACGTTTTCACGCTCTCACATTTTCGAGCCAGCCGAGGGATGAGTTTTTTATTCATCCTTTGAAAAAAAGCTACAGCGCACACTATACAATATTAAACAACTATTTACGCCAAAATGTCATCTACATCTCTGACATCATACTTTGCCAAATATATTTCACTGTACTGTATGTAACAAAAAGTTACAAAAATTGCTTCTGTAATGAATTTGATATAAATCATCCGCTCATAGGAACGGAAAAACGTCATTTGTCACAAGCTGCGCGTATACCACATTCTGATAATTAATTTTGTAACAAGTAAATTACTCTTAACACAAAATGCAGTTAAAATCGAAACAGCCAATTGAAGCGAGTTTCCAATGAAAATATATTCCGCACATTGAAGTAGATTGAAAGTAACTAAAGTATTATTAAAAGCGGCGTATCAAAAACGACATGAGCCGTTAATACCCTCGCTCGCGACGTCGGGGCTTATAAGTTTCCCGCGGGAATCTCTGTATATAGGGTGCAGCTGCCATAAACTCAGTAACTTCGGCAGTTCGTTCCGATAAAAGGGCCCCCCCCCCCCCCACGCAGGGCAGACGAGTTTCCGTGCAACAACGTCGACGCCGATGTGTGCGTGCACGCGTTAACCGCCGGAAACCGCCCCGTGTTGGAATTTCCAACCACAATGACGCCGGGCAAGCTGACGCAGTTATTATCATATTAAGCACCGCGATCGATGAAGATAGAAAATTTCGGTACCCGAAGTTGAGCACACCAGAGAGGATACGAGCGGCGAGATTCGGACGCGCCGAATGCGCTCTGCTTGCGCGAGCGTCCTCGCGTCGCGGCAATTTCGCGGTGACGGTTACCTTTACATGCGGAAACGGCATATCGACGCAATATCACCCCTGATTGCTAATTAGGACACGCGGAGATGCATTGCTTGCGGGTAAACACGCGGGGACCGACGTGCCCCGAAATTCGGCGTGCCTCGATTGGTGCAGCGAACGAGTCGCGCGAACGGAAGAAAGGATTAAACGCAAGCTCGTCGTCCGACCAGATATCCGATTGCAGAAGCGAGCGGACATTTTAGCCCCAGAGGCAGGATCAGCGGAAAAATGCATCTCCGCGTATCTCGTATCTTTTGAGGAAGGGATTTATTTCCGGCGAGCACATCGAGACGAGTGTTTGCGCGCTCAGGAGGAGGCTTGAAACGGATTTGCCTCCTGCGCTCTTTGCCCGCGCGGTTCGTACGAGCAGGTTGTCTCTGCTTGCAATTGCAACGAGCGTATTGTTTGAGAGATAATGGAACCGCTTTTGAAATACTACAAAGAACGGGTTTCTTGCGCGGCCGAAAGAGTAACGATCTATTTAATTAGACCGTCGGCCGCGCTGTCTCTATTATCTTTACGAGCGTGTATGTACGCGCTTTACACGTGTTGCGCATTGTAGCCGACCAACTACCGGTATCGAGTCGCTCGGCGAGATTTTAATTGACCGCGTATTCGAGACACGTGCGTCACGTGTATGCAGCGAAAATATGCGTACGTGCGTACGTGCACGCATGCTGATTGCTGTGAGATATCGCGACCACACCGCGCAAAGTGCGGGTAACACATGAAAAGATCAAATTTTTCTACATAGTTGTCATGCCAGAGGAGCATCATGCATGCGTCGCACACCAGTCGCAGCGATTCAACGCGGGCTCGATTCGACAATCAATGATCACTGAGAAGACGCCCGCGCAGATCGCGCGTCAATGTTTCCGTTAATTGTTCGAGATCTGATCTAAGCGGACGAATCAATTTGCCATGTGAGCAAACGCGAAATGTATCAGCTTAACGCATAGTAACTGGTCACGTGCAAACGATACCTTAATCAGACGTGCGATCCTGCGTCTTGCACGCACACACACGTACAAACGGAACTTCCTCGATAAACAATATACTCATTATCCTTGTGCCAGATCATGAGACAAGCGTGGATGGGATTATGACGCGCGCTGCCAATATTCGGATTCATCGTTAATTCAGATCTGCGTTATCTGTTCCGCGCACGCGGCCGCGCGTTGTTGCGTTTCCTATCGTCCGCTTCCGGCTTCGCGCAAACATTGCTCCCGAATCATACGTAGGATTATAATAGATTCCGTACACACCATACCGTGTCGCAATTACGCGAGCGAACGAGATATCCTGAGCTATTCGCATCACCGACATGAATTATGAACGCTGACTGATCGCGCGCAGAACTGTCGCGCTGCTTCCGGATTACCCCTGCCATCGCGCATTTCTGCTTGATCAAAGTATATCAAACTTCTGTAGTTTCCTGAAACGTGTGATTCGCTTCTCAACAACAAGAGATACATGGATCATTCATGGTGATGAATATAGAAGGGTTCGCGCGCGAAATAATCGCCGCTTATCGAAATAAAAGCTTGATGATCTCGCAATAATTGATCGGTCGAATCGGATCCTGAACGATCCTGAAGCGGACGCTAAGCTTTCGGTGATGGGCCTCCCAATTTTAATGAATCCTAGCGATAAAACAAAAAAAAAAGAAAGCGATGAAGTACTATGCGATCAATCATCATCGGAAGTTCTCTTCTCGCTTCACGACAGACGCATTCCTGGGTCCCGTGTGCGATTACGTAATTGCACCAGTGGCCAGGTATGCGGGTGTCTGGGGGATACCCGTGCTGACGGCGGGTGCACAGGCGGAGGCGTTCCGTCACAAAGGGGAGCACTATCCGACGCTGACCAGGATGATGGGCTCCCATCGTCTCGTGGGCGAGGCGATGAGACATATCCTACGGCGTTTCGGATGGAAAATCGCCGGTCTGCTGTTCCACAATCACGAGATGGCTAGCAGCAGGGGCAATTCCGAGTGCCATTTCACGCTGGGGGCTGTATACACCGCGCTGAATCAGACGCCGGTGCACAGGAGCTTCAACCAGGAATCGACCACCGCCGAGGATTATCGGAACTTGCTCACCTTTGTCTCCAAGTCCGCAAGGAGTAAGTCGCTGCTCGATTCCCTGTAGTATTGATCGCATTTGTTTTAATTAATCCATTGGTACCCTCTTTGTTGTAAGATTACTCTTCAAAGAGGAAAACATTTTATTAAATAACGGAAAATGCACGTGCATATTTTTTCTCATGAAAATTAGATTATTTATATTTGTACATATAAAGCTACGTATATATAAATATAGAATAGTAGAAAACCATATTTTGAGGAATATGGGCAACGGCCTTGTAACATATTTTTGCTCGCAAAAATGGAAATGGAACTCTTTTTATACAGGGTGAGGCACCTAAAACAGGCCACCTGAATATCTCGGCTGTTATTGGTGATAGAAAAAAATGTGTCAGACCAAACTTGCATGGTTTCGAGGGACACATAATTTGTTCTAAATAATTTTTTATTAGGTCGACGCGTAGAGGTCATATGAAGGTCAACTTCGTTTTTTAAAATGGTATGATATGTTTTTTTACGTACCATCTAGTAGAGCGTTTGAAGATGCGCACATTGATCTACGAGTCAAAATCATTCAAGATCACTGAAGGCTAAAATTTCTAAGTGCTAGAACTTTTTCATTTCTGAGTTTACGGTATTTTCAATAACAGAGAACTCTAGGCAATATAAAAAATAATGATATCATCAACTCAGAACTTCTCGGAAAAGAAAAAATTTCTAACGGCTAGAACTTTTTCATTTCTGAATTTACGGTATTTTCAATAGCAGAGAACTCTAGGCAATATAAAAAATAATGATATTATCAACTTAGAACTTCTCGGAAAAGAAAAAATTTGCGCATCTTCAAACGCTCTACTAGATGGTACGTAAAAAAACATATCATACCATTTTAAAAAACGAAGTTGACCTTCATATGACCTCTACGCGTCCACCTAATAAAAAATTATTTAGAACAAATTATGTGTCCCTCGAAACCATGCAAGTTTGGTCTGACACATTTTTTTCTATCACCAATAACAGCCGAGATATTCAGGTGGCCTGTTTTAGGTGCCTCAACCTGTATATGTAAATTATTCAAAAATATATGAAAATGACATTTTGGGAGATAATAACAGAAAATAATATCCAGAGTTATAATATACAGCAAAATTCCAAGAATCTTTCCTCTTTTCCTATTATCGTATAATTAAACAAAAAATTTGATTATTTGTTAATACCTATAATTTTTGTGATAGATACTAGTCTAAGACATTTAGAATCGTGTAATCGTGTAACGTAATTAGGTACCTCAAGTGGAGTTGCATCTTACGCTTTGTGTGGACTTTGCATAAATCAATCAGCCTTTACCGGAATTGATGAAGGGTGTCACGTGCACCGTTGAAGGACATTACGTTACGAAATTGGGCTTGATAGTAGGAACGGTGAACTTCGACATCATCATTTAATTGATACCGTTTACGGAGTTTGCTACTGCAAATGCACCCCGTGCCTTTCATCCGTTGATCGCGTTTAACACTTGGAACTTGTCAATTAAGTTCGAACCCTGCGTCATTCAAACACCGGCAAAATAAATTTCCATTATCAGCTTTATCCTGCTGAATCGCCAGAAAGTAGTTCAAGGAACGTTTGATCAGTGCCATTTCTAGATAACTCAATCATTATGTGAGCGCGCGTGTTCTCCATAATTAATTATTTTCCAATGCCACGAAAATTGGACACGTCACAAATGTGCGCACTTCCACCAAGTGGAAAGTTCTGTTCGCGCGCAATTAATTAATTTAATGTATTATACTTACTCGTGCCCGAGCGTGAGAATACCGTAATGACTGAGTTATGTCATAAATCTCAAGGTATTAATCGAACATCGTATTTCCTGCACGAACAATTCTCTCGCACAATATCGCGCAGGTGATTCCGTGCCAACGAAGCTGCATCTTGAAAATTCCTCGACGTTCGTGCCGCGTTTCCGTTCCCAAATCGTTAAATCGCGTTAGAGAGAATTTACGGTAGACTTATCTTCAATAGAAATGAAACAAGCTGCAGAGAGTATGTCTTTTCGATCCGACGCTATCTACGCGATTCCTGCGATTTTCTGCGAGATAAAGCACAAATATTTTCGACCCAATTATCGAATATCATTTTGCATTTATCGATTGCGATAAATGGAGGAAGATTATTCCTCCTTATTTTTTTTCACGACTATGATTATTCTACAAAGAACGCGTGAGTAGTAATAGCATTTGGAGAGAATTTAATTAAAATCCCCGATACGTCATCAAAAAGGATTGACATTTACTATAAAAAGTAAAACGTAATATTATTTCATAAAATATTATGAAATATATTATGATCATAAAATTATCCTGCCAAATTAAATATCAAAGGCAAAGATACAAAAGTTACATATATAATTAATGTGATTTATGTATCTTTTTCGCATGAATATTATTAATGATTAAAAAATTTGTGTTATCATTATTAACCTTCTAATGATGACTCCCGCCGCCATTTCATTACATACACACTATCACTGTCATTATTCTGGCAAATCTCATAATAGCATGCTTGATTGCGAAGCACGTACGCTTGGAGTAGCTCCTAAGGGAATTCGCGGGTGATCGGAACGCCTCGCATCGCACGATTTTCGAGAATCCGACATTAATCGGGAAACGTAGCACGCCTCGGCGTCACCAATCTAAGCTAAATTATTACGCGGATGCCAGAGATCGCCCATCGATCTGGAATTCTCGCAGTTCTGCCGTCGAAGAAAGGATGTTAGATCCTTATCGAATCAGAGTTATAAACTGCTTCGTGCGCAAGGCGCGATGAATCAACGTCAGGTTCTCACGATTACGCTAAAAATACCCGAGACAATAGGAACGCTCGCGATAACGAGATATCTGCTTTACGTGTTTAACGTCCCGCTCGAACGTTAATCTCGACGCGTTGCGCAAAGCAAGTCTACCCTCGGCATTACTAATCTGGGATTCTTCTGGTCCGGTTTTATCACGGAGTGAAAGTTAACGTTAACGTCACGTTGTTATCGATTTCATGCGCGTGACGTGTCACTTATTAAACGTCTTGTGTAAGCAGGCGCAACCAGGGTATGCAGCATTTCTCTCTGCATGCATTTCTGGATCATTTCATGCGTGCTTTGTAGAGTACAATGCAAAGCATTTTGTATCAAGTCATCTCACACTGTAATATTATTATTATTATTATCGGTTATTATGCGGACGTGAATAATGTGACATTGTCTTCCTTTTTCGTTTGTGTTTTTTGTTTCTAATATATTTAATATAATAATGAAAAATATATAAAACTCCTTTTATAGAATTTTACATTTTTGTAAGCTCGTTTAATAATTAAGTGAATTATTTATAATATCATTTTTCGTTTCTTTCTTTCTAGTCTTGCAGTGTATTGTTAGATCATTAAGTAAGTAATCCGGATTACGGAACAAAGAATCTCTGATCTGGAATGTACAAAATTTTAGATAATACCGCGTTTCAAAGTATTATGAGTTCAACTACTTCGATTCTTTTGAGGCAAATGTTGCAAGCTAGATCGTCGATGCTATCACATTATATCGTACCGGGAACGAAATTACATGACAACTTTACGTTTAACTTTATTCGAGCGAGTGTCTTAGAAACCGTGCGTCTATAAATGGAGGTGATGCTTATAAAAAAGGTAAGAAAATTCGATCTATGTGATAATGAGGCTATTCGCCGGTATACAGACGTTCCCCGTGTAACATCGATCCACTCATTTTACTCGCATCGGCATTTCATTCGAATCAGGTTCGTCCTTTCGTTTTACGCCTCGATTGCTTTTTACTGTCGTTCAGATTCTCGCTCGATGTAAGGTGTCACGCTCTCGATAACTCGGATGACCGATCGTTTATCACGCTATTTCTTTCTGCATTGTGCGTGAAACCCCCGAATCGGCTTTTACTGCAACTGACTCAGCGATTACCTCGTCTAATGCTGCCATTATCGATATCTAGGTCAATATTTGGTCCTGGACGTTCCAAAGAAAGATCAAAATGTTTCTCAAGATTTTTAAGAAGAAGTTCTCACCTTCCGTAGTTAATTTCATAAAGAAATCCTTAAACATAAAAAAATCATTCGTCCCATTGCATCATTAATGATGCATTGTTTTTCTGATTTTTATCTGATTTTAACTCGATTTTCTGGCGCATCTGCGCATTTGGCAAGGGAAAAAGAGTCTTGAACGAGGAAACGTAGCCGGGAACGCAAAAAGCACTAACGTCTTTATGTTGACACGCTTGCATAATGGGGCGAACTTTACCCCTTTGTATCGTATGACCCTTGTTAGGTATCGTCATCGGTGACGGCTACGTTAGCGTTAACTATAAGCATGATACATCCCTAATGAGAAATCGAGCGAAATCGACCTATAATAACGCAGTGATAGCGTTACTTTGCGCCTTAACACGTTCCAAATTAGGGAGTAACATGTATCCGTCCGAATTTTCTTCCAAAGATAATGTACCATCAAATTGTAACAGAATACGATATTCTGCAGCATTGATTCGACGCATGGTATGTGAATAAATAAATAGCAGTGAGCGTGCGCGCAAATTTATATTTAATGATGTCAAATTAATGGAATGCTTCATCGCATATTTCCTATCGATAAATTGAGCCGAACTGCAGGAAATACTTTGTCAGCGATATTAAAACGGAAACATCATTCACAAATTGCTCAATCGATGACTTTCGTCTTTCGCATTTGCAATCGGATTTTGAGATTACTTTAATACAGCAGTGAGTGGTATTATCCCCTTTGAAGCTCCGATATCCGTTTATTTTTCGGCTGGATTTTGTAATGTCGAGTATAAAATATGTGATGATCCAGATCAGACAATATTAATTCCGCTGTCTGGTGGAACGTTCATTGTAATATTTATAATTATTGAATTATAATAAAATTATAATAGGATCATTAAATTTTATAGAATTTCTTTATTTCTTTATCTATTCTTTATCAAAAGTAGTCTGTGCGTAACTGACGAATCGTACTCTGACGAATTCTCGGTTAGCGAGATGCATGTGAGCGTCGCATCGATTAATGACGCGCATTCGACTTGTCGTAAAAGCTGAATTACGACTATGCTTGGATAAACGTTTATATCTCGCTTGGCGTGTTGCGGTGCAATGATACGGACAGCCATGGATTGTTTTGTGAAAGCGTATTCTGCTCGTACATGTTTCTCGCGAGAATTCTCTTCCGAGATGTCTGCGGAGCGATTTCGCGTGACACACACACATTTATCGGTTCTATAATAATTCTTAACCGCTTATGCAATTCTTTCGGCATACAATAAAACTTGTAAAATTATTAAAACGAAGTTTTTTTATCACGCCTTAAAATTCTCTATTTACTTTTAATGATAACAGAAATAGAAAGAACGTAAACAATAAATTAAGTTTTAATTTGATTGAAAGCATAAGAAAAATATGCACGTTATCGTTAATTCAATACATAACTTTTCAAGCTGTAAGGCTTTTAATATAAGAATAATATGAGACATATCTTTTCATAAGTTACGAAAAAACGAGTAATAAAAACGTGGAAAATATTCTTTCGTTATTATTTCAAAAACGAAATCGTTACAATCTCGCGAATAGTGGTTTCTAAAATATTGGACACTTGTGAAGGAACCAATCCTTAAGAACATCGTAAGTAAACTGTTTCTCTCTCCGAAAAATTCAAACGGTCAATAAAACAGGACATAAACTCGAGCGCAGATTTTATTTCGATTTCCGTGAGACATAAAAATGCGCTCTAATATGACAGGACGACAAAATATCCCGATTACTTCTCTGATTTATCTATATTTTCATAACATACGTAGATTTTAAAGTAAATCTCGACAATATTTCAAAATTTTAGTTTCCGATATTTTCCAGAAACGGCAAAAAAACTCAACTGTAGGAACGAGAACGCTGCATGATTTTCCTAGCTTTAATGAACTCCGTGTATTTTTAACAAGAGATTTTTCTGCGATATTCTCGGCTTATGAAATCCTGGCGGGTTTACGGGGGTTCGCTGCCGATGTGCAGGAGGAAATAAAATGTTCGAAGAACGCCGATGGTACATGAAAGGTCTTCTGGATTGGCGCAAGATTTTTACTACCTTCTCTGCCGCCCCAGTATAAAACGATACACACAGAGAGCATTTATCTCCGCGATATCTTTAGTACGTGCGAGATTCAGTTTGACAAGAAGATACGTTTTGACAGACCCTCGTGGAAAGACGTGTATTGAACAGCGAGATAAAAATGGTTTTAAACATCACAATGGCGAACGGTATTCCAGTTTAGAGCGAACTGGCAACTAAAAATCTTTATCGTCTTTATCTGTCTACATCCCTCTAAATTCCGCTTTAAATGCGCTGAACTTATGCTGAGCAGGGATGAAGACGTCAAAGCAGAATATATGGCAACAATTATAAAGATCGATGGTAGATATTTATCATCTTTTAGTAAGTTTAAGTAGTGTGCTTCGATTCATGAAATTAAATCAGTGGGTAATTATAGTTTATAATCAGTAATAGCCGAATTATCATGTTCAATTTCCGCGATTCTGTGAAACTGTATAATTAAAGCATTTAATTGCATCTGTAAATCCTGTTTTAACTACATATTAAATAAAGAAGATTACCGGCTAAAACACAAAAAGTTTATAAGAGGATATAATTAATATATAATTTCCATTGCTTAAAATATTCTTCACAATTATGTATTTTTATAAAATAAAAGATACATATATTTATAACAAAAGTAATGTGTGAGATATTGTTCACATTTTTATTCGTAAAAGTTATATGGACACATACAACTTGCATTATATATGTGTAGTCTATGTATATGTATAGTCGATTCTGCAAGTTGAATTGAGTGTACATGGCAGAATAGTTTGAGAGCAATAATATTTATAAAAACCTTGAGATGTTTCTCGATAAGAGACCACGTTTTTTTATTTCAGTCGTGGTGATGTGCGCTAATTCAACGACCATCCGGGAAATATTGCTGGCTGCCGAGGAACTCGGGATGGTGGACTCAGGGGAATACGTGTTCTTCTCCATAGAGCTTTCCTCGAGGTGAGTGGAGTAAAGTTGCAATTCTACGACCGGCGGTAATTGCACGTGTTATTTGTTATGGCGTAAATGGCACAATGCCGCAAAAGTTCCGTGCCGAATGAAAACGAGTAATAAACACGCATACAACCATGTAAATGTTTAGTTTTATATGTCCAACTAAACGAAAGTTCGGAAACGTAAGATAAGATTGAAGCGATGATTTCGAGACAAGGAAAAGTTATTGGAAAAAATAAACTGCTTTCAAAACAAAAAAAAACATGTTAATTTAATCAGATAGCATAGTACATGCAGAATAAGACTGGCGTGCAATATTCTC
This sequence comes from Ooceraea biroi, assembly GCF_003672135.1. Classification (NCBI taxonomy): domain Eukaryota; kingdom Metazoa; phylum Arthropoda; class Insecta; order Hymenoptera; family Formicidae; genus Ooceraea; species Ooceraea biroi. Next base: position 12,517,154 of record NC_039510.1, read on the forward strand.
TTTCTTTCTCGAGATGTTTTAATTTATGCAAGGGATATATTCCGCGTACAAATATTAAGAACTTTCGATAATATTATATATTATTTAATAATTTTATTTAATATTCTAATTACAACTTCGAGAATTTTGTGCAATATATTAAGTTATAATATATAACGCATGAATTTACAAAATTTATAAAAACATCGCATATCGCAAAAACTGTATAACTGTATAAGGTACTCGTGCAATAGCGCGTGGATGCGACACCGAAGCCATTTTATAATTAGAACGAATGTGAAGTCATGCCGTCGCTACACGGCTCAACGCTATATAAAAGGAAAATTGGCATGGAACATGTCGCGTCTGTTATAAGCATCTACGGATAGAAGTGCAGCAGAAAAGTAAGATTAAAATAAAACCCGACGATAATGAAATGACATTTTCTTGACAGACAAAAATGCTCATTCTGAAAATATAATTATCTGTATCTCAGCAAATGCAAAAGAAATATTATAAAATAATTTCTCCACAAAAATTCATATAAACATCTTTCATTCTAAATCAGTCGTAAATATAACGGTGTATCTTCATATTAGTTTGATTGTTCTTATAAATGCAATGTTAAATGTAATTATTGAATGCCTTCTGTGATAAATTTAGTATGGCACGTTCTGTGTACATGCAAACAGACAAGCTGATATTATATATACAATGTTAATACACACACGCGTGTCACGTATGCATACATCGTTAAACAACTACATTTGCCTTACTAGTTTCATGCTCGCTTGGAGCCATTCAATGGGTTACTCAATCAAATTTGGGAGCATTCGAAGTCATTAGCCTAATTTACTCCTCGTTACACGACGTCGGCGGGATTGTTCAGCCGTTTCGCGTTAGATTGCCGCAGATTAGGTGAGGCAATTTGCTCCCTTAGATAAACTGCATTTACGTACCTACCGCGCGCACAAAGAGCGGGTATTGTGCAATCGCGCTGTTTAACGAGGTCTTGAAGCGCATCGTTCCAGAAAATTGCTAATCCCGAAACGTCACGCGAGTGATTCCTCGCGATCGTAACGCACCTTACGATCGCGTTCTTGAACGTTATTTTGTTTTCCTTGACGATCTTATATTTGCGACTGGATGACGGTTGAACGCGACAGATCCGAAATTTTAACGATATCGATGATACAATTCGTGTATTATGACATCCCATTATATCTCATCGTACAGAGAGAAACGTACGTGTGTACAAGTGTCTGTCTGAAAAACTGTTACGCTCTCGATATCGCGTTACACATTTTCACGTCGCTTCTCTGTCCTCCACTCCCATTTATAAAGGATATCGCGCGATTTCAGGTCGAGTGGAATTTAATCCGACGTATCGGAAACCTCAAACCGCAACCCTTCATTTAGATTATAGTCGAGTCAGGATAGAATGATCGTTGGGCTATTATCACTTGTACAAAACTATCACCGTTGCCGGTATCAGGGAATCGATACGGTAATTTCAAAACGGCTTTTCAAAACGGAAATCCGACAAGGAAAAGGTTTCCGCTGGAATTTGTCGAAATCACGTGTCTCCTTCCTCTCCACTTTATAACTTTTCCCGAAGCGGAACTAGGAAATGTGATTTGACGATGTTCATATTCGAGCTTAAAAACAACGCGCGATGAAAAGTAGTTTAACTATATCATAATTCGAGCAGCGACTGCTACTGACTTTAACAATAATTGGAATTTTTACTCTCTGGCTTTCCGGTGGAATTAATTGAGCGGCTCTTCGATAGCAGTGAGCACGTCGCGACTGACGAATACCGCGCAAAGCACGTCTTTTAAAATCGCGTTCATTAAGTAAAGAACTTCCGTTTCCTAGCGATTCTACCTCTGACAATCGATATCCCTGTCGCAGATCAGGAAGTCGAGGTATTCGTAGGGAATTCGCTCCCGGGAACTTTTCTCTGCGACTTGAGATTACTTCCGAACTAGAGCGATTTATTCTCTTGCCTTAAATTTAAAAGGGAAAGCGTGCAAGTTGGCTGGAAATAATAAAAAAAACAACCTCGTTCCGTGCAAATGCCCACGATAATGCATTGCGATATTCCAACGATGCCACTTTATTTAATCACAGCTGTGCCGGAGTTTCGCCGCCGACCGAAACGGACGGTTTTACGTTTTCGCTCGTCCCTTGTAAATTTGAGTGTTACATGCGTTAGATACGCTACGTGTTTGTGGCTTTTATATATCCCAATTATAACGTAACGACCGGCCATCATAAAGTAGACGTTATGATCACGGGCAACGATATGAAGCCGGAAAGTTGTTCGACCACGGCATATTTTAATAACTAATATTTTACTGGAAGGTAAATCAGTTGTCTATTACGTATGAAATATCAAATAGCAAGTTTTATATCAACAATTTTAATTAACTTCCGAAGAAATAAAATATACGTAATTGAAAAAATTCAATATAACATTTTTCTCAATATGAGAAACCACCTTTGCAATCTCAGTTAGATCAAATGTAAAAAGTTTAAAGGTGGAAAAAGTTAAATTGAAAAACATTTTCAGTTCTACAACCAGAATATTAAATTGTATACATAGGTATTTCCATTTTTTTCTCATTAATATGGTTCTCTCTTTAAAATATGACATACATACTACGTATCGTTCCGATATCATAACCGACTTTTATATCGTAGAGTACTATTACATAAATTTCCAAATTTTTTCTACATTTTTACAATTTTACGTTTTACCAGATTTATTATAATCCAACGCAAACAATCTACAAAAAATAAACCGTTTTTTTTTAAAGTATTTAACATTATAAAATATCTTTATAAAATACCTTTTCGCTATATATCTTTTAATATTATTTATTGCTACATTATGGTGTTATACGTAATACATAATATGATTCCCAGAAGCTGTTTATATAAGAGCGCTCCACAAAATTGCAATATTTAAAAGAGCTCCACATCTCTCCCATACGTATAATGATATGAGTAAGCACGCTTCCAGAAATTCTTATTACACAACATTAAATCAGCGAATGTGTTCCAGCGATAACAATTCCAAGGAACCATGGAGAGTCGAGGGTGACACCGACGAGAGAAATGAGAAGGCCCGGAAGGCTTTTCAAGCCTTGCTCACAGTGACCGCGCGCACCCCCGACAACCTGGAATACCTGAATTTTTCGCGCGAAGTTAAATCTCTAGCGCAAAGCAAATATAACTTCACGTTCGGTAACAGCTCGGTCTCCACCTTCGTGACGGCGTTTTATGACGCGGTGCTACTTTACGCGCTCGCCCTTAAGGAGAGCCTGCCGACGGAGAAGTCTGGTGAGGTCAACCTAGACGGCGGTAATCTGACCCGGAGAATGTGGGGAAAGAGTTTCAAGGGTAAGCTTCGGCACTTTCCTCCGCTATCGTTGCTTACATTTCCGAAAGCTCGCGTCAGCCGTTCGAGTGGAAGCTCGACGGAAATGACGCCAAGACAGACAGAGGATCCATTACGGATTTGCTCTGTTCTGTCAAACTTTTATGCATCACGTGAGGAATCACGCACGTCGCTTAATTAGCGCGATGTTAATTATGGACAGCTAGATGTTACGATTAATGGACGGCGCGATGGAATTGATCGAGCATATATCGGAGAAGCTTGATGGCGACGATATCGATGGAATTGGTTCACCGTGCCTTCGCGTTTCATCTTTCAATTTTTGAAGTACGTCGCGTGGTTTTGCCGTTGTATTATGCTTTCTCGTCTCAATCTTTGATTTTTCCGACCGATGCGACCGACATCAATGGAACGCAAGATTGCCAGTTGGCTTTGTATTTTAATGTGTCTCGCGTTCTCGTCCCGCTATGACCTACTATGTGCGCTCCCGGCGATGCATCGGTGCATTTTTATCGGTCGTCTCGAATTGCATAGTCACCACGCGAAATAAAGCTTTTCGCGAATTGGTAATTTCGCGATTTCCTGTCGGCAGTAATCCTCGGGTTCTGGATCCGGGTTAAATTTTGAATTAAATTCTGCCAGCTAATCGCGAATGTAATGACATTTGGCTTTCAGCTAATTATGCTTAATTTCAGGGATAACCGGAGATGTGAACATCGATGAGAACGGCGACAGAATCGCGGATTACTCACTGTTGGACATGGACCCGCATACGTCGAGATTTGAGGTAAGAAAGTATTCCGAATTCTAGCTGTCTACGTTCAAGAGGATGTAACGTTATCCGACGTATCGCAATTACGGCTAAAGCAATTTCACCCGCGACACTGCACAGCGTTAACGCGTTTAATGTGTCAAGCAGAGACTGAATATGAGATCTTGCTGCAATTGTCTCTGTGCAATTGTCTTTGTCTCGCTCTAAGAGATTACACTTCCGATTGCGCTTCTCATTTCGTGTTTATGAAACAATCTCTCGCAGATCGTGGCCAATTATTACGGTGCAAATAAAACACTGGAGTACATCCCTGGAAAACAGATCCATTGGGCCGGTGGTCGCTTGGAGCCACCCCCGGATACGCCTACTTGTGGATTCGATGGCTCGTTGTGTCCCGATAATTGTGAGTGGGTAATATTTGTTTCATGCAAATTTAATTTATAATAAATTGAGCAATGCCTAATCGCGCATAGAACAATCAGAGCGACAAACAAGTATGTTACATATATCGAGGATTAAAGAGATCCCGCAATTCGCATTTTTAGCCTATTAATTGTTAATGTAATTCAAAAGCTGGTCTGATAAATTTATATAAAACATAGAAACCTTTCCTACATAATTATTTCGATAAAATTCCGCGCGGTGGTCTCTGCAATGCACAAGACCGACTGGCTTACGGAAAGTATAATATTTCCTTTCATTTAAATTATACATTAAAATGTTCGACAGCTCTTCCAGGGTACGCCATTCTCTCCATGGTATTGAGCTCCATTGTGGTCTTTCTCGTCGCCGGTTCGGTATTTATTTATCGGTAAGTGAAGTCCGCTTTCGAGCTGCAGCTCTATTTTCTTCTTGCACGCGTGCTCATCGGTGTTAATGGAGACATAAATGCTATTGATTGTCGCGAAATGAGGTTTGCATATCAAGAAACCATATTCAAATCGGACAAATGTACTTCGAGCGAAGAGAGAAAGGACGTCCGCGTACTTCCATAAAGACCGACAAGAAAGGATAATTTTTACTTCAATCATCATTGATCGCGTTCTTTGTTAATCTCCTTTTCTCTCCTTCCTTCTCTTTCTTTCCTTTTCTTGCTTCTTGATTAACAAAAACTAGAAAAGTTATTTTTCACAAATTTTCGTGTTTTCTATTATTCAGCATAAACTTGACATATTAATCCATCAAGACGCTTCAGATAAATGAATAAAAAACGTAATTACAGATACAGATTAAATTAACAGCCTGTTTTAATTGTTTTAAATGAGTCTGTTTTAAAATCGATACTACCAGCAACACGAACCGCTACAAATAATTCTGCTTTTGAAACGCATACATTGAATCCCCATCGAAATAATCGTGCATCAATCATCAGCATTTACGTCGTTTAACGCTCGCGAATAGTCGCGCGTTAATTAGCGCAGACTGACGACTGCAAATTTAAAATGTGTCATTTCCTCTCTCGCTCCCTCGCGACAAAGTGATCTCGATAATCACCCAGTAGCATGGCTGAGTGCATCTTGTACGTATCGAGGACGTGTAGCAGCTGGAGCTCCTTGGGTTCCTCGAGGACGTACGATTAAAAGAGAACAGGACAAGGAGAAGCTGAGGAAAGAGAAGCTAGCGAGACGAGTTAAGAAGGCTGAGAAAAGAGATGCGCGCGATGGGCGAAGCGCAGACACTTATCTGCGGTGGTGAAATTTCCCAGGATGCTCCAGGTTAATCGATTTATACCGTCTGTCGTCGGTGTGTTACGCGATCCCTTCAAGTGTCTTCGTTTCCTCGACCAGTTGGCAACTAAAGCGGCCCACTTAAGCCGATTGCTTTCTTTGTATCGAGCAATTTGATGCAACTCGATCAGATGCAATTCTTATGTCGCGATTCTCAATACTTCTTGATAAGAGTGATGACGTTCGGGTAAATTGCAGTAGCAGACCTTAGCCTGATACATTTATTTCTCGATTATCTTTACTTTTAATTTTAATTATTATTGGTGTCCTTGAACTCTGTTGGAATCCTCGTCCGCGTTCATCTCATTCAGCCCATTTCGTTACGACCTGACTTTACGCGCGTCGTATTTTTCCGCGCGATCTTGATCAGAGCTGCGACAGTACGAGCAGTTGGACTTTTACAACTTGCTGGAAGACACATTAAAATCCACCCGATGGTTCGATGGAGCGAACCATTCGCGGACAGCACGTCGATCGCGCCAATTTGACGAGCATATCGAGCTTCCCGATGTCTTCGGATAGTTTTATCCAGGGTTTTATCGGAGTCTCTCTCTGAAAGACCGAAGGTAATTCCAAAGGTAATTCCGAAGGTTAATTTACGAAGCTAATCGTAACACGGGATAAAGTTATTTGCGTTGTCTATTCGGGTCAATCGAATTTACGCGACGTTGCTGCGAGAGCTGTAGAGAGGATGCGCGATGAATTAATTCTGTTCCCCTCACACACAATTCTCGAGTGCACTCTTTCTGTCCGGCAATGCTCGTTAATACAAGCGAGCTGCAGAAAGCGGTCACCTGCATCGCGCACCCTGCACTCGTCTATTATTATTGCACGTAGAAAATGCATTTGCGAAGCGCGTCACACGCGAAGAGCGTGCTTTTCGCTCTTCGACTCTTTATGCGTTAGTTACGCGTGTTCATTATAAAGGAAATTATACGTTATACAGGGAAACTGCGCCACTTTTGAAAGTCAAACACCGCATCTTCAGGGCGACATGCACGTGGAACGCGCGTTCGGATGAAATTAGTTTGCGCAGAGACAATACGCCCGTTACGCCCAAACGGAGAGAGCACAGCTTCTCCTGATAATTTCCCAAATTCAGGGGTAAATATTTGAGAGTCTCATCGGGTGCGCGGAAACCCGCAGGAAGCGGCCGCCAGCTTTTTTCAGTGGACTATCGTGCATTATTAAATAACTGTCGGGGATTCGATCATCGGACATCGGCGAGCGCCGGTTTCACGGTTGTCGAATATGCACGTACGCAGAAACCGATCCGTGTATTTACTCGCGAAAATTTGCGCGGGACGACTACCTACTTTCTTCTGGACGCGATTGAACTGAAACGGAAACTGCATTCAGTATGCCGGCGTTTGAACAGACACGAGGAACGTGATTGAGCTTTCGTCGTTCGCGATTCGGACCGCGGATACATCTGCGGTTATCGATAACCGTCGTCATCGGCACGTCATCGGGAGTGATTTCGCATTCGACGAGGAATTCCCGGATATGCCTCTACAAATAGGCGCTTGGGGTTGCGCGAGATACGTCGAGGCGTAATTACCCCCTGCGCCCTTTGCCGCGCACGCACGCACATCGACGACAGGTTGCGAACTCTCAGGTTGTACGAACGTTCGCATACATCCTCGTAGATATCGACGGGGTGCGAGGGAGGAGTAAATGCACGCGTACAAATGCGGCGTGCGGACACGCTGAGCTGATTGATCGCGCCTTTGTTAGCGGCTGGAAACGTCGCGGAGGCGTTTTCGCCACGTAGCAGGCGTGATAATTGCCACTGATAAAAAGATTCCGTTAATCAGTGAGACGAGAGGAGCGCATTCTTCGTCGGGGCGGAAAGATACCGCAACTCGGAATTAATTCACGGCACGTACGGCTTTAAGCACGCGGTTTATCACGTGCCCGTAAAATATTGCGTGAATGTTTTTTAAATGCGCCTCCACTCCTCTGACCTCCCCTGCGAAGGAATCCGCCATTATAATGCTGTCGTTTGCTTTTCAGGCGCTTCAAGCTAGAAGCGGAAATTGCCTCTATGATATGGAAGGTGCACTGGGACGACGTAATACTAATAAAGCCGAATTCGAAGACACGGGGCTCCATGTATTCGCTGACCGCGAATAAATTTCGCGGCAGCCAATTGGTAAATAAAATGAAACAAGATTATTGCACAATTCCTGATAAGAGTTTTGATAAGATTCCTTGGTACTGCTGCTTCATCCTGCTGCTTTCATGTTCCGCGCGTAGGAGATCGATCAGCTTCGCGGAAAGAAAGAGTGCATATATTATTTTAATTGTAACTTAAAGTAAGTTTCGATAATAAAAATATTTTTATCATAATTTTAACATTATAACTGATCTTACGCTATGGTCGTTGTAAAATCATAATTAAGTTTATCGTTATTATGACTGTACTAATTATAAAAAGTGGTCAATTTATTCATCAACCTCGAGTTTTACTATATGAATATTGACAATTCTCATAATTTGTAATATAAAATTTAGTATAATCGACAGCGCTATATGAGTACAGGACTATTCTTATAAATATTATAGTAAAATGAGTAAACAGCTGTATCAGCAATGATCGAATTTTCGGTACGCGAACTTATTTCAGTAGCGTTATATAGATTTCTACCGCAAGTGCACGCATTTTCGAAAGAATGGTGTTCGTATCTCAGATAGCTAAAAGAAGAGAACAATAGTGGAAAGCACCGTCTTGCAAGTAACGCTTACCCACTTCCGCATACAGCACTCTGAAGCAGCTACCATAAAGAAGACTTTATTTCATTGTGCGTTATCCTGTTGACGCGTTTCTTATCATTCCTTTGCGTAGCGTTACGATGCAGAAACGAAGGAAAAGGCATCCGTTACGAGTTGAATTCTTTTTTAAGGCGAATAAATAACGAAAGAGAAAACACTCATTTCTACTCTCATATTTATTCATATGATCATCCAGAGTGTTCTGCTTTTTTTATCTTACGTGCAATGGCAGATATTTTTGCAACTTGCAGTTTATACAATTGATAGATCGAGATATTAATAATAAATTTTTAATAACTGCAACTATAAAGAGCTCTTTGCAACGTGTATTCCACGACGACAGTCTATTTTTACTTAAACTCGAGAATGCTTTTAGCTAGAAGTTTTATGACAAAGCCGTAACCATTCGATTTCAAAAATTCTCCTCTTGAAAGAGAAGTCAATCTCGAATGTGTAAAAGAATTCGTTTCTAAAATATTTTATAAATTTAGGATTTACAAAATGCTACATATTATATAAAGTTTTTGTGACTTGTATGCACTATGCAGATTATTGAACATTTCTGTTTCAGACGATATATTCCGACGATAATGTAAGTTTACCGGGGAACGGCGTTGATAGAAACATTGATAAAATCCCTACAGCAATTTATAAGGTGAGATTATATTTTGTTTTATATCACGTACGTATATACATATGTTACACAAGTTAAATCTCAATACGTACATGACGTATAATCGATTTTTCTGCCGGGATGTAACTTTAAAGGCCCATTAAAGAACCACTGGACAAGCAGATTGTATCTGTCACGAGCAAAAAAATGTATTACTTTTTCTGTACTTTTATCATTCGAAGCGTGTTTCAATGCTGCTGGCTTAAATAAATATTGATGTGCATTATCTACGAACATAAATAGTATTACAAACTGCAAGCTTGGAATACGTGAGCGGCTTGTACGTGTCGATTAATCATTTATTCTAATTTCATTTAAAAATAGGAATTTATATCGAGAATAATTGTTTAATAGAATGTTATGTGTTTCGCGATAAGCGCAAAATGAATAAATAATAAAAAAACTTAAACTAATTTAACATAATTTCATTACGGAGGCAGTAGTTCTAAGGAAAGCTTTTTTATAAGATTTTTCCATTGCATCGTTACGATCGACTTTTATGTTTTAACAGTTTGAACGATTTCCCCTAAAACTAATTTTATTGTTCAGCAGCGAAAAATATCGAAATTTTCCAATGTTCAATGCCAATATAATTTGTATCTCTGCGCGGCTTTGCGAGATAGAACGATGTTTTTTATAAATGAACTTTTCACGCCAATTTTAAAGTATAGTCAGTTAATACCTAACTTCTATCGATCGAAATCACAATTGGTTTCAGAACTCGAAAGTCGCTATAAAAGTCATACCGAACAAAGTGGAGATCTCAAGGCCTTTATTGCTGGAACTAAAGCGAGTGAGTAGCTGAGTTGGCGAACAACGTAATTTCTGCGATACAATTACAGATCTTACAGAGTATTCCCCGTGATTTTTTCGCAATAAGTTTTCGTTCTCGACCACTCATTTCTTCTCGAGTAACTATCGTTTCTGTACTGCCGGTATTGCATGTAACACGATGTAATTCATATGAGCGGTGATGTTGGTGACTTTCACAGATGAAGGATCTTCAACACGATCATCTCGTACGATTTTATGGTGCCTGTCTCGACCCGCCGCACTGTTGCCTCCTAATCGAATACTGCCCCAAAGGATCTCTCCAGGTGAATTGCATCCTACATCACGATTTAAAGTTTTAATAGGCAACCGAGATATATAATTGAGTTTCCTGCTGCATGTTATTAAGTTCATACGAAATAGATGCATCTGCGTGCACACAGGATATTCTGCAATTCGCTCGCATTTAATGACGGTCTGAAATGTGACGAATATAGACTTGACTTTTCCTTAGCAACGAATCAATAATTTGAGGAATATCTTCCCAAAAAATTCTATAACAAGAAAATTATTTTTACAGACTAAGCCTTCCAACAAGTAACAATATTTTCAATAGTAATAATTCTTCGTAATAATAGTAATAATAGTAACAATAGTAACAATTCTTCGGTATTTCGTTTGGCTAAACAAAAAAAGATTTTACGTAGAACAGAGAATTTGCTATTAACATAATTGTGGGACACTCTGTCCGAATAGTCTATACTATCATGTATTAGCTATATATGATATTGGAAACGATCTGACACATACGTATTGACAAGTGCACTAATACTCAAGAGGGAATGTATATGCGCTGATAAGCAAGTGCGCGAATTAATGCACTCGTCTGTACATTGTGGTGTCCTATATAAACAAGAGGTGCTCCATTTTATTGGATGTCTTGTCTTATGATGCAATGTTAAGTTGAGTACTTGATCGGGTCATTAGGTCGCTTCACTCAAGTTGCAATTTTAGATAACCAGAATAAAAGTAGGCTTAATTTAATAGCACGAACCTATTTTCCAAAGTCATAAAAGAATTGCCGCGAGACGTTCGCAAATACGTATACTTATTGCTATAACGGTTTATCGTTTTACGTAATTTATTACGGTCCTTTACGTATGCATTACGTAATTGCGAAGTCACTTTTCATGATTATTTTGTTATTACATAAATGCGGCAAGAGAGCTTGCCAGATATCCTCTGGAAAAACCTTAAAAATTTGCACTTCAACGTAGAGAAGAATGTAAATACGAAAGTTCTTTAGGTATTGCAATTTCTGCCATACTTGAAACGGGAATGACAAATTGTACAAGTTAAAACTCAGCTAAACTTTACAATAGAAAAAATTGCACATTCAGTACTACTTTACTATTTTACTCAGAACTGCTACAAGAACGAAATTCAATTGAGTTTCACAGATCCCGCCATATGTTACGGATTAATTTTAAAGGCAAATTCTTTGAACAATGGAGTTGATTTTTCTGAAGAAAAATTTCGCAGTAGGTCATCCTTGTTCGAGAACTTTTTGTGTTTGCTTTTATATCAAACATCTTAATAATTAAACATTAAATTATTCAAATTCTGTATGTATATATATATATATATAGAATTTGAATAATATGTATATATACATATATCAAATAAATATATGTGCAATCAAAATTCTACTATTATAAATAATGTATTACTGTCATTTTTAGTAGATTTGTATTTACTATCTTTTACTACAGGGTGAGGCACCTAAAACAGGACACCTGAATATTTCGGCTATTATTGGTGATAGAAAAAAAATGTGTCAGACCAAACTTGCATGGTTTCGAGGGACACATAATTTGTTCTAAATAGTTTTTTATTAGGTGGACGCGTAGAGGTCATATGAAGGTCAACTTCATTTTTTTAAATGGTATGATATGTTTTTTTACGTACCATCTAGTAGAGCGTTTGAAGATGCGCACATTGATCTACGGGTCAAAATCATTCAAGGTCACTGAAGGCCAACTGCAAGGGAAAATAATTTACTTTATATTGCCTAGAGTTTTCTGCTATTAAAAATACTGTAAATTTAGAAATGAAAAAGTTCTAGCCGTTAGAAATTTTTTCTTTTCCGAGAAGTTCTGAGTTGATGATATCATTATTTTTTATATTGCCTAGAGTTCTCTGCTATTGAAAATACCGTAAACTCAGAAATGAAAAAGTTCTAGCACTTAGAAATTTTAGCCTTCAGTGACCTTGAATGATTTTGACCCGTAGATCAATGTGCGCATCTTCAAACGCTCTACTAGATGGTACGTAAAAAAACATATCATACCATTTAAAAAAACGAAGTTGACCTTCATATGACCTCTACGCGTCCACCTAATAAAAAATTATTTAGAACAAATTATGTGTCTCTCGAAACCATGCAAGTTTGGTCTGACACATTTTTTTCTATCACCAATAACAGCCGAGATATTTAGGTGGCCTGTTTTAGGTGTCTCACCCTGTATATTTACCATCTTTTCAGTATTTACGATGTCAGTTCCGTAACTTGATACTTTCTTGTAGCTCCAAGATTTCTAATAAGAAAAGAACTCGACTCTTATCTAGTCAAAGAAACCACATATAAAAGAAGTTGGAACGTGTATTATCCTACATTGCGCATTCATATGCATGAATAATAATCAAATATGAAATCAATGTATTTATGCCAAGTAGATCCTATACTTCTACCTTCTAACATCGAGACATAGTACAGTCGCGTAAGAATCGATCCCACGTGCTATGTCGCATCTTAATTTTTTGCTGTTTTGGACAGGATATACTGGAGAACGGGCAGATAAATCTGGACCGCGTGTTCAAAGTGTCCCTGATACACGATATCGTTCGGGGCATGGCGTATCTTCATGCATCGGAAGTGAAGAGCCACGGTAATCTCAAGTCCTCGAACTGCGTCGTCGATTCGCGATTCGTCCTGAAAATCACCGATTTCGGCTTGCACGAGCTCAGAAGAACAAACGGCATGGACACGGATGTCGACAGGAACAGTTACGCTTATTGGAGGAGTACGTGTCTACAAGACGACTGCATAGTCATATAAATGCGAGCGCGAAGACGAATATTTTCCTCGTGATCGTGGATATCCCGCAGCGTCAAATATTTTCCAAACATTTTCGCGCGAACGGTGATCGAGATGATATTTCAAGCAAACGCACGAAACTCCTGCGGTGTAACTAGAACCAGTTCGAACAGTTATTTTCCCGCGCTTGTAGACACTCATCAATAATGCTGCGCACACTGTGAGAAAATATTTGTTTAGGCAATGGTTTACACGACTCTAGAATTTTGAACGTGAAAAATAACCCTCCTTTTTTACCTGACGCGTCTATTTGCGGTCAAATATTTGTAATCTATATATCTATAATTGCTAGACGGAACGGTGCAGCGCACCGCGGTGGGAAATAAAAAAAGTAGAAAAGGAAGGAAAGAAAGGGGAAAGGGGATGAAATTAAACCGTTCGTTTGATTACTCCAATTTTTTAAAACAGAAAATTGGCTGCTTGCAGATCAGCTGTGGACAGCTCCGGAGTTGCTGAGGATGGAGAGGCGATCGCCCGAGGGCACTCAGAAAGGCGACGTATACAGCTTCGCTATAATCGTTCACGAGATCGTGATGCGCCAAGGGCCGTTCTACTTGGGACAAAATAACGATCTTCCTCCAAAAGGTGAGTCCTTAACGTGCCAGATAATCGCAAGCACGTGCAACTATCCGTTCAAAGCGACGACAAAGTATCTGGCCTCGCGCGCTGATCCTGCCGATACCTTAACGCATAACTTGCAGTTGCAATTGCCTTGACTGGCAGGAGGATAAACTTGCACGCGCGCGTTACGTGTGCCCGCGTTATTATTACAATATTATCTGGAAGATCATGCGATAACAGACACCGAAACTAATATAACTTTGCGCGCGAATCTTCGGTAGATGCTTCGACAGATACGAGAAGTCTCGATTGTAGATATGGAAAACACGTATTGGTATTAAAGATTGAATTCGTCCGAATAATGCCGCGATCTGGATCTCGATTCTGATCTTAATGTGATTATGATCAAGTTTGGAAAAAAGTGAGACGTCATGTTCTCTATTCATATAAGATAATAAACCAAAAAATAAAGTGATAATGTAGGAGGCCTATGGCAAGCTTGATGCATTTCATCGTGTTCCTGGATGATGATAGATTAGATGACGAACGAGGAAGAAGTATTTCATCTAGAGATAATTATTTCATTACTCTTTTGTTTTTCGTTATTTGCGAGAACGCGAGCAATTATTTTTCTGAGCGCTTCCAATTTAGCTCAGCCTTGGTTCAGGCTCGGTCACCCTTTATTTTAAAGGGTGACCGACGTTAAAACTTTAATCCCGTGTGCGATATAACTACGTTCATTCCGCCGTGTATAATATCGGCTCTTTGTAGCCTCGCTTGCCAAGCCAGTGCATGATCTAGAATATAAGCACGAACCAGCCATCACGTGAGGTGACTCGCGATGGCTCACATTTTAGGATTTGATTCAGGTAATCTATAGGTTCTAATAAAGAGCGACGTGATCCCGGTTTGTGTACATGTATTATATTAAGGCGCCCGCAGAAATTGCATGAGTCCCTTGATGAACATGTAAGAGCGTTGCATATATTGCAAGTCTGTTTTAATTATTTTTGTAACTATATAATATCGAAGAGATGTTTTAATCAGATACAAATAATTCTTTCAAAAGTTTTCAAATAAAAACTGATTGTTGTTTTTTATACAATTTAGGTCAATTATAATGTTTTAATATAATATGACATGATTTAAAGCGATGCGAGAGCGACTTAAAACTGTGCGACTCTAAAGCGTGAGCAGTTATATCTTTTTCTACTATCACAATCAATGTTTTGAATGAGCTTATTGTCTCTTGATAAGTAAAGCTTCGCTGAGATTTATATCAACTGTCGAGTTGATATAAATCTCAAGTTGATGTCGCTGCTTTTTCCAAGTAACATCCTTGGTCCTGAGCTTGCAAACATCACTGAAAGTGCAGAGTGTGTTACCAACAGCCGTAACAGTCGTACACTAAAAATATAAAACAACGTATTACTTTAATTACAGACAAATGTCAATGTTTGCTCCCGTATTAAATTAACCGATGTTATTATAAAATTTTTAATTATAAAAGAGAGACTAAAAATTATGATCTAATACTATTATATTATGATCTAAAGTGAGCAGTTAACAAGTATTTGTTGTCTATATGTTATTGCATGAAAGTAACAAATCTGTTTTCCTTTTCGCAAAAGTTTCGGATAAAGTTTTGCATTCAAATGAAGAAAGAATAATAAATAACTCTCTTTTTTTAAGTCAAATAATTCATACAACATGTGCAATTAAAACGTGCCCTACTACTTCCACGGATGCAAACATCCTTCGCAAAATTCGAGGTCCGGAAAGCAGAGCTCGGTAATGCAGCTTGCAAGCACACCTTGGTCGATCAACGTGCACCTTCCGAGAGAAAGAGAGAGAGCAGAAAGCGCCAGCAACATCTCTATCGATATCTTCTCGGTGGATGTCGAGTACCTGCTAGCAACGCCTGTCGGACACGAGCTTTATCCTCAGAGCATTATCCTTAAAGCTCATCCTCGCGCTTTGGAGTTTCGGAAAGATCGATGTGCGAGCGCTCTTGGTAATCGGTTTCCCGCAAGCTCATGTAAGCTCTCGGTCGGTCGGGCAGCGAGGATCGATCGCAGGATGAAATGTGCCGCGGTAACTTCCGTAGGAGCGAGAGCCGAAAGCTCAGTCGAGGCTCTCACGCATCCTAGACCGCACACGGCTGTCGCGCGCGCTCCGCCGAGATCCTTCTCGGTCTCGCTCTTCGTCTCCTTTCTCTCCTTCCTCGGAAAGACGGAAACACGCGTTCTACGGCGGCGACAGGTGAAATCAGCTCGTCACTTATGTCTGCAGTTTAATAACGGAGTCGTAGGTGTTGTTTGAAGAGAGATCCGTCAGCGAGCGGCATACCCGACGGCAACGTGCGCGCACACCGCGTTGTGTCTGCAGTATTCGCATTTCATTTTCCCTTTCTTTTCTTTTCTCTTCTTCCTTGCCATGAATTATGTGTGATGCAAACGCGACATCCATTTGTCCGGAGATTGATCTCGATTCGAAGATCGATCTCGCGCACGCGATTTGCCAGTATTTATCGTCGGATCATCTTCGTCGTCTCGACGCGTTATCGATTCCAAGTGCGAAAACACAGTTCGCAGGGTCGACGCACCGACTCCGCATAATATCCGCGTTACTGCCGCGCGAGAGCAATTACCGCTGCATCGTCGCGGTAACGTCGAGAAAAACGTGCACGGAAATAAATCCCGGTGACCGTGTTAGAGGAAAGAGGCCGCCGACCGTGTTAGAGATCCTACAGTGGTGGAAGTAGGGCTCTCCGGCTGTGTTCAAGTCTTCCCTCCCTCTCCCTTTCCACCCTCCGTTGAAAATTCCTGAAAGGGTTTGAGCAACTCGTCACTGAGAAAAATGCATCGCTGGTCTCCTCCTCTTAAAGAAACAGAGCTTCCGGGAGGCAGTCGTTCTTCCCGAGCGAGCGTGCGCCTCCCTTTCACCCTTCTCACCCCCTCGGCCGACGATGTCGCGAGTAAATCTCTGATAATGTCAGGAAAGAGTAACTCGGTCTCTCGACCGAGTAAACCGCTAATCGCGTTAACTTGCTGGGACTGAAGCTTCATTTCCGGCTACAGCGTTTCCGATGGCAGTTCGTTACGAGCGTCGGACGATCGCAGCCGCACCGTTCGTTTACGTGGACCACTGGCAGCTTTAACTTCTCGCTTACACGCTCGATGCAATTACACGCGATGCGGTTTGATCTATCAGCCGAGCACGATACACGAACCGATAACGAAGTGTTTCAAGAGGAGAGAGAGAGAGAGAAGAAATCCAGAGGATGATGACACGCGCTGTGACCCGACAAGTGATACATCGCGTGGCTGGTCAGACGTTGCTGTCTGCACATCCTGCGCGAGTTCATCGGCCGTTCGCTGCAAGCACGCGATCCGTAACTCGGGCATCTTATTTCCGCTTCTGCTTCCGGCCACCCCGCGAGTCACCTTTTGCTCACTGCATCGCTGTATCGAACGTCGCCTCAGCGCGATAGAAATATTCCGTTTGTCTATTCTTCCGGCTAACACGCTCTTCATGTTTGCGGCATTGGTGCGAAATTGCAACGTGCTCTGTCGTCTTCTTTGTTTTCTCCTTGTCCTTCCTTATTGTTAGCTCCGAAGTTCTTTTTGCAATTCGTGTTCACGCACACACGAGCGTGTTGGAGAATATGTAGCTCAGAGAATTTCCCTGAGGAGAATGTGATCTTCCTGCTTAAAGAAGAAAATTAATTTTTTACAGTTTAAACTCGGAAATATAGGTGATTTTCTTTCTCTCTCTCGCTTTCTCTCACTTGGACGACTTTCAGAAAACGTACATCAATCGTGCACTCTCGTTCGGTTTATACGCGAAGGATTTTTTTCATGAAAAGGATTCGTAAAATGTAACGATGGTTATAGTATCTAATAACGACATTTATTTTAATGAGCTTCGAAATATTGCACTTTTCCCGCGGCACAATATCTCGCTGGCTTATTATTCCGGCTTTTATTTTCTGCGAAAATAACGATAAAAAGCGTTCGCGCTAATGTACCCGGCGGTGGCGAAATTGGGGTTACGAGCTCGCAGCTCGCGGTCATTAATTCCGTGGAGCATTTTCGGCAAGTAACTGACGTGAAGGGAACAATCTCCTCTTCAAAACGGTTTGTAATCTAGCGATCGCAGAAAATGCAACGGCATGCCCCTGTATGGAAGATAAACCTGACATATGCAGTAGGGCAAAGTTCAGAGAGGTCATCGTGTGGGGTGAAGGCGAACACTTGGGGTAGACCGGGCCGGGACGACGGATGACGCGAACGCGAGGGTTCTCAAATACGACAAAATTGTGTTAAAGAGGGAAAGCGACAAAGAGAAAGAGCACAGGCCAACTTACTGAAAGATTTTATCAAAAGTAACGATCGAATTGCCTGACCGTGACTTCCCAAATAGTTTCTCGCTGTTACGCGCGACGGTGAGAGTTATTTGCTCATTCGGCGCTTCTATAAGGAGGTTTGTTACTTCTCAAGTTTGCTCGCTGTTAACTCTGGAAATGCGCTCGTTCTTGCTGACTTTTGGTTATCTTTCGCTCTTATACTTGACTGAGCTCGTGCTTCCGTAACGGAGAAAAGATTCTATACTTCTCCAGTTTCTCGAAATAATTTAGGGCGGAGAATAATCAATTACACAGATGCCGCAATTAATTTTAACAACCGCGATTGCGTTTGTGGAAGTGGGTACTCCGTAAAATTTTCGAAGCAACGACCTCTTGAACTTTGACGCAAACAGAGCCAGTGGTCGTAAAATGATCGAATAAGGGTGTCGAGAGAAGTTGTGGGAGGGAAAGAAAGCAAAGTCGCAAGCACGACGATCCAAGGCCACCGGAATGTAACTTCACCGGATGAAGTTTCGTCGAATAAATCGACTGTAACGTCGTTACACGCGGGTTAAACTTTAAGATGCTCATCGCGCTTGTTTCATCCTCGAGCGCTCCGTGAAAAGCGCTTCCGGCTAATATAGCTTCATTAATTAGAGTTCCATAAATGTAACGTCTACAAATCTGATCAATATGAAAATAACACTTCTTCCCAGAATTATCATAAGGTCTGACTTTCGTTCGGTATTAGAGATATTATTAAACGTGCTTTTCTTATTTAATGAAACCAATTCATTTTCCTGAAGTGATGTAGTTGGTCGTTTAGTTGGTCGTGAATTCTCATTTGTTTGATTGTTCGTTCGACCTAATTTGTTATAATAATTCTCGTTCATTGTGGAGATAATGGCTGTATAAATAATCATTATTAACATTATTATTAACAGTTGGCGTGATATTTAGGGAAAATAAAAGACTAAATTGCTATTGGCGGTCTAAGATGGCTGATAAATATTACCTCAGCTCATCGCAAAATAATGCGAGTTTGCGTAAACGAGCTAAAGTAAATACATACTTGAAAGAAACAGTGATAAATGTTTTAATAGCTTGCGCGGAGCTGTTTATTCAACGCATCGAGTACACACTCCGCTTTCTTTTGCATACTAAACGGCAAAGATAATAAATTCTGTATACAGAACGCTCATTATATCCACAATAAGACCCAGAATAAATGATTTTATAATAAGATACGCATTATCACACCTAGTAATATCAAATCGCATTGTCGAAAAAACAATCTAAATTTCATAGATAATACTATGTGCATTACATTTATTTTAATGATTCAAACTTTAGTTAATTTAATGTCATTTTCAAATTTCATGTATAATAATTACCGATCCTGAATATTAAAGAGGCATACTGCTATATTATATAACTAGTTTCCATATTATTTACGCAGTTTACATATAATATTTGCAAAGATATGCAATCTGCAGGCATGTTCCACGTTTCCTCTCACTCTCACGCCATGTTTCAGAGGGCATAATAAATGTTCTTTTCCTCCATCTGTATTTACGTTCCTCTTCTTTTTCCATTGCATGATTGCAACGAGGAAAGCACATTTTCGACAATTTCCGTCCGCCAAAAAATAACACGTTGCATCCACGAGCGAACTTTTCGCGCGATGTATCATATCCGGCTGCATTCGACTGCGAAATTTTACGAACGCTCGGAGGACCATCTCGAAGAAAACCGGAAATGAACTCATGCGTTACGAGATCTTGTTTGCCGTACAAGATCCTGTCGTGTTAAATCGAGTATGCCGACTCGACTTGACTTTTGAGTCTACACGTATCATATCGCACCCTACGCAAACGTACGTGACGCAATCGCGAAGTGAGGGGGAGTAAAGTTGAGGGAAGCAAGGGGAGACGAAGGAGGGCAGTTCGATACCAGACGGGATAAATTTTCAAGGGCTGTCCGGCGAGGCAGTTTGGCTCTGTCGTTTAATCGACATCCTGGTTCGGCGAAGCTGAAGACGAGAGCAGAATGGCGGAGAGGAGTAACACCTCGAGCACGAGCAGCTTGACTTTACCACCGATGCCGGGGGCGAGTCCCGATGGCGGGGCCAGCCCTAGAAGGGCCGTCAGTCCCCTGCTCGAAGTCCGCAGGCCTCACTGCACCCTCAACTGCGAATCCTGCAACATGTACCTCGAGGACATCTACAGGCACAGTACGTGGTCCGTTGTCCTTCGCGCGTCACGCCGGATTCAGGTTTCTCGGTTGGCGATATCGAATTCGACGCCCAATTGATCATGTCTTATAAGCGTGCTTGCTTGGTTGTCATCCGAGTCGTCATTCGAGGACAATTTCGCCAGGATAACGATTGGTATTAAACGACTATGTCGAAATTAGACGCTTTTGTAACGTTGCGGTGTTTCCGATGCGCCAATTCCGTCGTGAGTGATACATCCGGTGATATGTATTGCAAAAATTGATATGGCATCCGTTGTCGGAACAGGTTCATGAAAATATACAAAGCACGTAGTTGCGGTATTATTGTTCCGGAAATGTTTCGTGCTTCGCGATTTTTGCACGGAATTTGCGCGAATTTTCGTCACTTTTAACGAACGTCAGTATTCTCTATGCACGTACCTACGTGACATAATTCGTGGACGCAGTTCGGCATTTTTACGAATATGTAAACTTTACAAAGTATCAATGCAAAAGTTTTAATAATTAACGTACACGCTACATGCATATTATTGTTATTGCTATTGCTAATATATATTAATTAGTTACGTATAGGGGAGACCGGGGCTCGTTGGCACCATTTTTATAATTTCGTCATTCGACTCTTTAAACAACTAATTATAATAATGAAACTGTACTAATATGATAGAGCAAACCTTTCTCTACATTTCCATGCCAGAAACGATCCTGTATACTGCATAGTTTTTTTGTAATGAGTGAGATATGAACGTATTGCATTGTAGCCAGCTTGCCCCGATAGTGGGGTAAATTGACATACATCACGGTATAAGTTGGCTATGCGTCGATAATTACAACAATTACAATTAGATTTGAGGTTACATTATTATATACACGCATAGAATTGTTCTAGCAGTCTCATATTATACATATATAAAGTTACTTACAATTAATCTTCTATGCATCACTTTTATGTATCACTTCTAAATACTATAGCAATCGTAGGATCGTAGGTATGTTCTCACTTCTCACACAGCAACAATACATAAACGTACCTAACCTAATGCTATGCTAATGCTATGAGCCAACATACCCCATAAAATTTGAGCCAACGTACCCCAGCTCTACATACGTTTGATTTAAATCATTTTATTATAAATAATTATTGTCATTATTCAAAATAACATGTGCTAACAGTAACAGAAACATTTCTTTTAACTAATAATGCGATACTTAGATTTATTCTCTCAAGCTAAAGAATATTAATACGAAAGTTTGAAATGCTCAAAAATTTACTTGGCTGCTCTTGAATCAGAATGTTCCTTGTTTTTATTATAATACTTTTTTTATTTAAATGAAACTTTGAGAAAAGTATTCTACGTTATGAAAGAGTTATTTTGAAGTAACTTTCTTATCGTTTTTTTTGCCACAAATACATTAATTGAACGCAATGCCAACTTGCCTCTTGTGCCAACGAGCCCCGGTCTCTCCTACTATGTTATTTTATCTTATTAATTATATTTACCACATTTTCTTTATTCTATATTTTTTAATTATACATATATATTCTATCTATGTAACTATTAATTTTTAACAGAATTTTAGATTTTACTTTCTGCCGTTTTAATTTTACTCATTTATCTCTTGCTTTTTTATTGGAAATAAATATTGGAAATGAAATATCATTAATGTTGATGGTAAAATATTTTATTTTAGCAATTGCGGAATATCATATGCAATATCATACGACACGTAGGAATCAAGCTAAAATTCGTTTCGTGATGTTATATATGAAATAATGTTTACAGTACTTCCTTTGCGTAGAATATTAATGTCATACAAGACTGAATCGTTCGTACGCGATTCCGATATATCCGCCATTCGATATATTATCCAAATAACTATTATGCAAACAAATTATTAATATTTGGCATAATGTTACATAATTTAAAATTGAAAGAATATTAGATCAAACAAAATACGCAAAAATATTTGTCGTCATAAATAAATGCAAGTTATTACGATAGCTTTTCAATTGCGATTTATCTTGCATGTTATCACACAAGGGATAATATAAATAAAATAATAAGACATATCTCATTTTTTTAAATATCAGTTACAATAATTACATTCAAGATTTATTTTCGTTTCTTTATGGCGTAAGCTGTAGCAGTTCGATGTGAATCTCGTTATTATTATTGGCAGATTCGCCAACATATGTATAATATTCTTTTCACTTTATCTTAATTCTCATCTTATGTTGATGCAACATATATGTATACATACGCAGCGAAATTGTTTACCTAATTTCGTGATTTTATGGAACGGATATGTCAATGTTAAATCGTGACGAGATTCCAGCATAAATACCATGAATGCGTTATTATGAATTGATCGCCATCCGTTTTCAATATAATTTCTGCTTGTCATGAAATCGGATGTCATACGTGTGTGTACCATAATATAAATCGTATTATCGGATTACATGGCTTCAAACATTCGCATTGTTATTTTTCGCAATTCCCTCGATATAATCGATGATTTTGCTACATTCCTGTTAGCTATATTGGTTAGCTTTGTACTCCTCCAAAAATAATCCTGCCGTATAATTCTCGCAAAATAATTTCATATCACAGGAAGGAAAGAAATTATCTCTTGTCTGTCGTTGTCAGCAAAACGAGGAAACGTTTAAATCCGATTACGATCATAGAGATACGATGGATGGTGCATATCCTCTTCTCGGTGGAAATAAAAATGATTTTTCATAAGAGGGATCCTCATATTACAGTTTCGTGTTTCATTCACCGCAAAACATCATGAGCATATAGAAACGCGTTTTATTGAAATATTTACATGGGTCAGACACGTTTGGCAATCAGACGGTCAACACGATAAAACCATCGATAGAACACTATTGTATTCACAAGAGCATATCGTGAGCATCGAATAGTGAGCCATACAGATCTGGGTAGTTTCTGAGATGACGTACGCGCTCGATAAAGTAGCAGAGACCACTCATGGTCAGACAAAGAAAAAAAAGTGCTCTGCGCCGGGTAGATCTTGCGCGCTGACTGTTTCATTGAGCCGAAAATGATTTCGGTGAGCGATTGTGCATGCAAACGAAACCTTAATGAATCGAGGTATATTTCGTAATTTGCGCCAGTTGTTGTTCAACGTGTTTTGTAATTGTCATGCGCCTTTACATTGCACTGCAGTAGCTCTGATATCACGCGACGCGCTTCGCCTCTCTGTTGCAGAAATAGTAGAAGGCGTCAGAAGAGGCGGAAGTTCACCCCTAAGGCCTGTAATCGACGAGGCTTCCGTTGAAGAAGAAGTAAGTACTGATACGCTCGCGTTTTGAATACATTTACATGTTCGCGTTCCCGTGTTCTGCGCGGTAACGAGCAACTGTAGATTTATTTGCATATAACGATCAGCGCGTGATTCATTAGCGTTATCAACCGCGTCTATTACCATAATACG
Source organism: Ooceraea biroi (assembly GCF_003672135.1). Taxonomy (NCBI): domain Eukaryota; kingdom Metazoa; phylum Arthropoda; class Insecta; order Hymenoptera; family Formicidae; genus Ooceraea; species Ooceraea biroi. The sequence goes on from NC_039510.1 coordinate 12,541,017, forward strand.
TACGTATTATTCGCGTATTAGGCGTTCCCTCGCGGATATTCATGCGGCCGGACGCAAGCTCTCAAAATGATTCTCTCGTTTTACAGGTGGCCGCTCTAATGAGACGATGCTGGGCGCAAGACTCCGCGGACCGGCCGGATTTCACCGCGCTGAAGCAGGCAATTCGTAAAATTAATAAGTGAGTAATCTCCGCTGGTGAATTGCATCATTAACATCGTTAACATCTTTCATTTCCGGCGATAATCATTTCTGCGGTTGACTTGGTAGATCGCGCGTTTTTAATTACGATCAACTCGACGCGCGTTGACGTCAGGGCTGTCGGCAGTATCACGTACGCAATTTGGCGGTGGACTTGAAGTGGCGTCGCGAACGAATTTTAATGACCCACTCCCTCATTAAGCTAAAAGCTCGCGTCCGAACACAGGCACGTGGTGCGGCTATTGTGGCCGCGGCGACAAAAAAAGAAAGAGAGCGACTACATCATCCCTTAGGGCGCCGATAAACCGCTGCAAGCGGAAACAGCCATAACGATAACGACAACTAGAGGGCTGTAAAACCATCGACTAACGTTCGAATTGTCGGGAAAACGCGTTACCAGTATCATCGAGACATTGTCCATCCGACGTTACTTCCGTCTCGTCGCCTGTACCGTTTACGGCAAAGACGTCGGATACCGTCGACATCGTCGAAGATATCGATGAGGATAAACGACCCTCCGTGAGACATCGAAATTGCCGATGACGAAACTGTGCACGATCACGCGGACATTAATAGCACAGTCGAATAACCCTGCTTTCCAGGGGACGTGATTCGGGTCGAACCAATTGAGAGATGGCTGGCCGCGATTTCGCGGTGTGGTGATATCGTACGGAAGAGCGTCGTTCGTATTCAACGCGGCAAATTGCAGCGGCCATTGTGTCGGCGTAGAGCTTCGCCGGGTGCGAAGCACTCGCGATATCTTCTTTTTTCCACTCGCTTCGCGAACTAGTCACTTTTTCTTTTGTTCTTTTTTCCTCTCTCTCTTTCTTCATCTAGATATTGGCATAGTTCTCGACCTTCCGAATGCATCATTTCATACACGAGGAATCCGAAGGTGTGTCTGCACCGCACGGTAACTCAGTTGGTCAATAACGCCGCGCGAAAGAGCGGCTTCCGGACGCTGAGTGCTCGAGGAACTAGGAGAACACAAATAGAAAAATAGGCGGAAAGGGAGATTTGCAGAAAGAGAAAGAGCGAAAGAAGTGAAGAGGGCTGAGAGGAAGAAAAAAGATCGGAAGAGCTGTGTCACTGGCAATCGATCATCGAGAGTTGTAAGTCGCGCGTGGCCTTTTTCGCGCAGGAAATTGCGTTTGCTTACGAAACGCCGCCAGCTACACTCGCAGATTTGTATACAAATTGCGAATCTGGATCGGGATTATCTTTCTTCAGTGAGGATACGATCCAAGGCCGGGCGTACATCCCATAAAGGAGGAGATGAGGAGTTAAAAATTTTCGATCGATGTTTTCTGATCGAAACTAGCGATGCTCTTGCGAGGAAATGTTCTTTAAGAGTCGAGAAAGAGAGAGAGGGAACTGAAGGACATAGGATCGTCGCTTTGCATAATTTTTACAGGCATAATCTTTCTCACTTCGTGTAACACCGCGCGTGCTGGAAACCTAAATCCAATAAGGATTCTCCAGTCTCATGGGAAAGCGATTCAATCGACATCCATTCGATATCTTCAACAGACGGCTGTTTCGATCGGCTCGCCATCCACAAGTTGATCGAGAGCTTCCGATCTCAGTTAACTTGAACGTAGTTTTATCGACAATTTTTATTTTCATTTGCGACGACAGCGGTCAGAGATCACTTTGATTGAATCGAATCAACGTGACGTCCAGTGATTGACTTTCGCGAGAATTTCGTGGAAAAGCTCATCCGTAAAACAGGCAAAAGGGGTTACTAAAACAGGCAAAAGGAGATGTCAAATGTTGCTATAAATAATTTATTAATTTTAATCACATGTATTAAATGTGTATATCCATGACGGATATTTATACGTTTCACGTCTGACTTATTTAATTTATAATGTACAACATATTTAATATTAAAGCAAATATTCAATATTTATAATTCCATTTTAATAAACAGAACAATTTTAATAAACAGACCTTTAAATTTCATATCTAGTGAGGATTAAATTCGGATACGTTGTGTACCTGAAGTAATGTTTGATCTACATGTACGCTGTGTTCTGAAGCTTTAACAACGTTACTGGTTGTCAGGATAGCTGCAACTACCATTCCGCTACACCGAAAATCCCTCTAAATTTCCTAAAGCTTGCTTACTCTGCGATTGTTGCGCTGGATATTAAAGCAGGAAGCTTGGAAAATCCGCGTGAAAATCTCTGATAAATCCAAATTCGACTTTTCTTTAATGAAAAAAAAAATATCAGTGATACTGACTGCATTGTCAATACACTTGAAACAAATATGCAACTATATGTAGGCATTTGCGTTGACATTCTACGCTTTTAGGCTTGACATTTTATTACGTGTAGATTGGAAGCAATTTAACTTTATGAGTGCATGTTCAATAATTGTTCGCTGTTCGATACCAGAACCGCGAGGAAAATATGCCACGCGTGCTTGCATATGCAACTGTACGCGTTAGCATAATTTATGAATTACTTCATGTCATTACGCATGTTAGCATACATTTAGCGTACCGATAGTTACATATTATAAAGGCAAGCCTCTTGATGAACAAAATGTGATAAATATTGTGATAGCATAATTTGTAATGTACACAGCGCGTTCTGTATTCTGCATTTTCCTTCCAATCAAATCAAATGTTAACACAGGAAACACGAAGTTCGATATTCAAATGATATTAGAGTGGCACGATGTGTCGAATTCTATGCACTCTGTTGCCATCGATACACCCATTGTTCGACGCACAATACACGAGCGGACCATTAAATAATGATTTAGAACTATTCCCGCGTGAATATGTATCGCGCAAACGTGCTGCAAACGGCGATTGCTGGGAATGGGACGACTATGTTACACTCGGATTAATATCTCGGAGAAATTCATTGTCTCCATCAAAGTAAAGCGTATTACGCAACAGTTGCTAAAGTTTGACGAATAGTGAGCATGAAAGGGCAGAAGGGACAAGAAAAGAGCGACAAGGGAATGAAATTAATACGGTTGCGATGCATGCGACGTTCGTGTAATTCCATAACGCGGAATATCCTTTATAGCTTTTTTACAATCACATTTGTGTAACAAAAGATTTCGCCGCGTTTTGTCATGCGCGAATTTTTCGGGAACAGTTTTCTGTTACATTTGTATGGCTGACTGATACTACGAGAATTTTCAATCTCGTGACGACTTCACGTGCAAAGCTGAAACGCGTACACCCGAATCCTGCGTATTCGATTGAGATATAGAGTGCACGGGATGGATGAATAGGACAACGGTGTAAAGGCGATCGGACGTGTATATATATATGGCGTACGGGAAGCATTGAGCAGCTTTCTCGGTGTTCAATGCTGCAGCCAGCAATGTGATTGGCGGCGGCAGATTAAAACGAATTCGAGATTCTCTCACTCATCAGAGATGTTGGAAGCCGCTCCTCGCGAGGCTAACGTCGATGTTCATGGGAATTTTTATTATCAGACAATATTCCTCGAGAGGTCCATTATTGCTCCAAAGCAAAATCGCTATTTGCGCGATCAGAGATTGAGGTCAGAGAAAAAGAAATTCGCCGTGACTAAATAAGAAGGATCCTAGCAACGAAACACTTCCTTTGATCGGTGCATCGGAAATTATTAAAGTCAGATGACAAGACAAGAACTTCTGCGAAACGCAGAACGCCAACCGTATGCGCTGTGTCTCACCATATGTTCTTTTTTATTACATTTTTCACTCTTCTCCGATTACATATTTTTCTCTTGTTCCGATCCTCAGACGAAGAATATGCTGGTTCTTTTCTCAGATTTCATTCACACGAGTTGTTAAATTATTGGTTCAACAGAAAGAGCTGGAGTTGAAGATTATGAAGAAAGAAGAAAGGAAAGAGGGAGGAAAATTTTAGAATCCTTCAAAAATAAAAGCAACTTCGAAGCACAGAGATAAAGACGGCAAATGATGAATTAAAAGATGCCAATGGATAAACTATGAACGAAAACAAGCTAGAGAAATAAGCTAAAGAAGAAACGATAAAGGAACAAACTGCATTTGCGGTACAAATGCAATTAATAAAATACATAAGCAAGTAATATAAATAATGTAATAAAAAAAGCACACACAGGGAGGAAAGCAACATTGTTGATCACATACTTGAGTAAAATACTTTTTTGTTTGTTATAAGTTACAAAAATCACACAAAGCATCAAATATAAGAGTTTAGTTAAGCTCGCGTACGTGCATCTGGTAGTAACGATAATATAATGGCTTATACGGTTACGAAGAGTTACTTGATATCCATGTTTTTATCCTTGTTACAGAAAAAAAGAAAAGTATGTTTTTTAAAACGAAGACTAACTTTCACGTAAAAGGTCTTAGGCTTTTATGCGTGACTCTTGTGCCAATATTGCATTATAGATAGTGTTATATTCTATAAAGGGCGTGCATGCAATGTGTGCGCGCGAGGAATATTTAATATCTCTGATAAAGAAGAACCGGTATAATGTCGCTATGTCTCTTGCCTTTTCTCCACATGTGAAATCAGTCTTAAAAATATTTCATAATGTTTCATTTAGCAGGATATCAGTGAGAAATAATATCTTTTTTATCACATGCATGCCGTGCAAATGTGATATGCAATACAATTTTTCTCCAGATAAAAGTATTTTAGTAATAGATCATATATATCAGACGAATGTCCGAACTGATTAGTGAAACTGATACTTCTTTAGCAGTAATTTTCAAAGGTCGCATCGGGTAAATATTTGATGCCGAAAAATTTTAACAAAGTATACGTTTTTGAAATGACGAGAGAATTATATTTATTAATTAAAAGTAGATCGATCATTTGCTGATGGAGATTTTAATTAAAATTTACTTAATTTATTTAAAAAATAAAAATTCAAGAGGAGCGACCTCTCTGTACATTATCAGTATTTTTAAAGAAACCATTTATAAAATATTTTTATCTCGGTCCGGGGCACTTCTACGTAATGTCAGCATTTCAATAATTGAATAGCATATCGTGGCCACGATTCTCGACTTCGTTACGGAAACGATCTGCTTAAAGAGGAGCGATTGATTGCTTAGTGCGTTCGTACATGCTTGCCAGATCTTTTTCATGGAATCCTAGTTGATACGTGGTTCACGTATTAGTAGCCTCTTGATGACAAGGGAGACGTGATTACGTTCCAGTAATTCGATGCGTCTCGTTTCTCGTAATTAGCTTCTCACCGTTTGAGAGCGACGGAAATGCAGCTAGTTACCATTTTGTGGTTTAAAGTAAGGTCGCTACAAATAAAAACCTCGATATTGGTACGTGTGTGCATACTATAATGTGTTTCATGTGCACACTTCATTTTGCTTCTGTGCAATGTCAAACATCACTTTATTTCCTCCGCGTGCCTCGCAACGCGCACATTGTCCTTCCTCTCATTGACGAGATATAACTTTGCAAGCGTCACGACTATCGGTTGAATTCTGCAAAAATGCACCTTCAGCCATTTATTAGTTTAATTGGCTCCTCGTTCTTCGGAGCACTATTAATTCTTTCACATTGCGCTTGCGAGAACAAATATAATCGATCTTAGTACATTCCCGTCTCAAATCCTGCTTCTTGTCTGTCGATTGGCCACTCCAAATTCTTCGCAGTTTCTCCCTCTTACAGATTTTTCAAACAATGCGAAGACAAAGAAAAATTTTACTTGGAGAAAAATAAAACGTATTATTTATTTCTCTTTTTAAATTTATTATCTCTTATTTATCGTAAGAGAGAATATCTGATAAAGAGACTAAGTTGATTATTTTCGTGAAAATTTCGATGGCACCAATTGTGTCATTAACGAAAAGTAATATTGTTGTAAAATAATTTTGAGATAATAATAGCAGAATTTTTCTTTCTTTCTCCCCCCCCCCTCTCTCTCTCTCTTTCTCTTTCACTTCGGTGCACGGCACACACTAACACTAATGCGATTACCGCATCTCTTTGAAAGACGATTATGCGGCATGATTCTCCACACAACTACGTATGCTCTATACGCTAGTAGATAGGCTCGGCACTAACATTAGCGCTTCGCCGCACATGCAAGTCGCGAACTAAATCATGCGAGAATATTACATTCGATACTTCGCAAGGGAATTACACAAACACAAAAGCCTCTAGCGTGACGTTAAGCCGAGTGAACCTCAAATTTTCAGATCCTTTCGGAAAATCAGATATCGGATCCACGAGATCGCGTGGATCCGGTATCTGATTACGTGAAAAATACTATGATTGAAACAGATATCTTCTCCTGTCCTTGTTTTGAAAACCACAAAAGAGTTTCAACAGTTGCGCAACTTAAATGCGTTCAGTTTCATGATTCTATTCCGACACGTTCAATTTCTCCAGTTCGCTAAATTCCGTTCATCATGATTTCAGTCTTTAAGACGAACTTTCATCCGCATAACACGTGCAGCTTAAAAGACTTTACGTAAAACCGAGATATAATTTCGAGAAAAGCGATACTTCCCGCGAAATTTTCCTCCTGATAAATCGCGTGGTAGTACCGCGACAGCCACGGTACAGCGATTTCCTTATCATTTCAGTCACGAACTTGCGAGAGAAGCTATGCGAAGGATTTCTTCTCCCTCCTTGTTTGGACTCATCCGTCCACGGAGAAATTTACATCGTTATCAGCTATCCATAATTCGTAAAAGGAAGCAAGGCTTGTCTTAAGCTATAATTTCAGATAACATTCATTCACGTGATTATAAGATAATATACATTATTACAGCTATCTTGCAGGATCACATCGCTTAATTATTTAATTTATCTAACGATACCTTGTTTATCATACACGATGCGTTGCCATAAATTTTGTTATGTACTGGCTTTTTCAATTGATATTACTGCAAATGCAAAACAAGCAATTAAGAATATCAATTATTGCAAGTGGAAAGTGAAATAAACCGTTTATAATATTAATGGTTTATAAACTTTATATGCGCAAAACACGAAAGAAAATCTCTGTGAAATTGGTAATATTTTCTTTAAGAGCAGCGCCCGTGCGTTGGCAAAGCAAAAAAATGTGGAAGAGAAAATGTTGCACGCACAGTTCTTTTGTGGACATCGCCGGAGAGCATAATATTCGAGGAAACTTTGCGAATTTATTCAGAACCTCAGAATACTGGTGCACAAGATCGCGTTTGTACGAAGCCGGCAAAAAGCTTACTACCGGCGTACGCCGTACTCAGTGATATGAATAATTAACGTGTTTAGCGAATTAATCCGGCATTTAAATCCTTCGGTATTTTCTACTATATAACTATCAACAGGGTTCGTGCATTTTACGCACCGTAAATTTTATTTTACCTAGCTAAAACGTGAGCCTGTTTTTATAATTTTGATAAAATGCACTGATCATTATGTATCATGAAAGAGAGTAATATAAGATTATAAATATAACGTCATTCATTACAATCTTTTTATAACATGATATCACATACACGTAGAGCACACATCATTCATTTAACGTAAAAATGTATGAAGGAGGATATATTGATTTCTCTGAGAAAGAACGTACATTTTTAACGCAGTCTTCTTTTTGAACATGTTATCATCTCATAAAGTTGCGTGTAATGCCGCGTTCCAGATATCGTACATTGTTAGCGTACATGTGCATTCGAATTGATGCCGCAACCTCATTGTCAATTAAGATTTTGCCTCATTTGCGAGAACGTACGACCGCCTTTGGCATGATATCGAACTAATCGATGCTATTAGTCCATGTATCATGCGGGAACGCATTCCATTGAGACCATTGAGATTGAAAGCCACAGAGGCATAGAAATTTTATCGATTTTCGCCTTTCTTTAGAGTTTTTCACGCTCGTCAATCTTCCTTTATTGAACGATCCGCTAATTTCCAACAAATGGAGCGCGCGTTATCGCATAGATAAAAAGTCAATTTACACATCTATTCAAACGTTTGCACAATGTTAGGTAAACACCGTAAAGTAAATCGATCTTTTTTGCCACGTACCTGCGGTATCCTGATGAGCTGCTAATCTTTGTCTGCATCGGGCGAGTCTTGGAATATCATGAATTTTAATGAACCGCGGATATGTAAAATGATGTGCTGTATTTAAGCAATTTAAGCGAGATTCTTCACAATGGGATTTACACCGCTCTGAGAACGAGCAATTTCCATGTGCATCGTAATATTTATCGTTACGGCGATTCGAGTTTGCTAAACGTATGACCACATGGTGCTCTTTTCACTTGACTCGCTCAAAGCGCTTATTCAAAAAAAATTCGTAAGCTCGATCGGACACTCTTCTCGCTCCATTTCACAAATTCTTATGACAGAAAGTTGTATATGCACGACACGGAAGCTGGAAAATAGCTTGTGTTAAAGCTGCTATTTTATTTTTCGGTGAAACACGGTCGAAAGTACCGATAGCTGATTTGTTTGACATTAGCCAAATAATATCCCAGAAAATGTCGATATTTTATGCGTGCCTTTCCATTATCCCTGGTATGCGTGTTGTATTATAATATATACTTGGAGATGACTCGAAAGATAAAACCTTGCTATAAAAGCCATTCTTCTCATTCTTCTACGAAAGTAAGGGAAGAAGAACTCTCGGCATTCCGAGCTCAGACACGGGTCTCTGACATGAGATCAGTATTTCTATCGATAAAGCTATAATCTCAGCTTTTTTTATCACACGGGAAATTTCAGATCGTAAAAATCCCTGCTCGATTTACACCGCGTAAGACACCGTCTATAATTTCACGACCTATTATCTTTCACACTATCTTTTTTCACACTATTCTCTTTTACACTATCTTGTTACCATTGTTCTTCGCATTTATATTTTGCTCAAATAATTATCTTTATACTTAGTATATGATATTTATTATTATCTACTTTATCTTAATACGCATAATCTTAACACGCTTTTCCGTGCTGTCTTGTTATTAAACTTTAAAAGAAAGATCTTATTATTGTCTTTTTAAATGCCTTTCTTATATTTCAATTCGCTTTCCATAGAAAGTGAAGATTGGAATAGAATACTTTACATTAAAGTAGATATATTCAATGTAAAAGCAACCGATTAATTGTGCGGGAAGCTGCGTACTCTTTTGTTGAAGTATCATTCCTGAAAAGTATGCAGCTGCATCGGAACGAAATGATTTCTCGTCAGATTGTGAATTACATTTTGAAATACGTAAATATTTCAGCAGGAAAAATGTAAAGCGTTTTCCCACGATAATAATGCGAGCGAGATTTTCAGAGAAATACATTTCTCTTTGTCATTCGTGAGGTAAAATATTGAAATATCTTGAGACATCTTTTTGTGATGTATGATCCGCTCGTTCTTTCGTGAACTCTGTCGTACGAAAAGATCGCACGTGCCATTGCCTGAAACGAAGAAGACTCGGTTTAATAACATCTTGAGCAAAGCCTATCTTGATTGGTTTCCATGAGGGTCGATTATTACGTTCTCAAACAGTTCTCGATATTAATAGCCGCTCTCTCATACCTGCGTGACATGGGTATGACGTTTGTCGGACCGCAATCGTGGTGTTCGAATTAATTGTCTTTGCGAAGGCTCGCTGCCTCAATTGCGGTTCATCCTATCCACTACGCATATCCGGATCATGGATAGATCATAGCTTCTCGTTCTCTCACGCACACACGCACACACACAAATCGATCTGATATATGCATACATGTGTGTGTGTGTGTGTGTGTGTGTGTGTACTTATACATACGCACAATATTATATAATACATAGGTGGACAGCTCCGCGCGCGCGTGCCGCGCGGATTCAATCGAAGAATTTCTTTTCTCAATTGTTCGCGATTGATATCCGGTTATCGGTATCCGATTGCGCGACACCCCATTTAATAATTTCATTCCGTCGTGTGATTTGAATTGATTTTCCGCGACCTACTTTCCGCCCTCCTCCTTCGCCCTCCTCCTGCCGCCTCCCTGTCCTGTCTCGTGTATCGAAGTCACGATCAAGCGCAGTGTTCGTCTGTTTCAGGGACTACGAGAGCAACAATATCCTAGACAATTTACTGTCCCGCATGGAACAGTACGCCACGAATTTGGAGACGCTGGTGGAGATACGCACAGCAGACTACCTCGAAGAGAAACGTAAATGCGAAGAACTCCTTTACCAGTTACTACCGAAGTAAGTTCCACGGGTACGCGAGTAAAGCGAAGTTTTCTCAGGGTGAGATTGTGTCGTTTCATTTGCCGCCGAGGTCCCGCGGAGAACTTATTCCGAGTGTCTTTCGTGTTTCACTTGGCTCCGTAAATATTCAAGTAGTCATATTGTACGAGCGCTTAAGTAAACTCAAGGCAGGTACGGGATCTCTTGCTGGACGGATCGTGGTAGTCGAAATTTATTATTTCGCCTGCTCGATATATTGCATGTATATTTGAATTTCTCAGTATCGCGCTTTGCGCTACGGTATTCTCGTAATGTTGGTGGTTTAAGGTCTATTCACACATATCCGTGACGTGTCAGTACCGTATCAGTGCCGTGTCGATTCGAATATGTTACTACGCCGGACATGTATAAATACTAGTATAAAAACATGTATGTATAAAACTGAGCGAATACGGCACTGACACGTCACGGATATGTGTGAAGAGGCCTTTATTCGAGCGATTCGGTTCAATCGGAATAATCAAATTGCATGTGTTGCACATGTAATTTGTTCTACCATTAGCTCGAGTTAATTCCTTGCTCGCTTTCGTGTCCGCAACCGCGACAGCACTGTTTTTCCCGCGTGAAATATTATTTACCGCGCTTTATCAGCAGGAATATGCTAATCCAGTGCTGGTCATAAATCAATCGGACGTAAATGTGCACAAGCACTCATCCTCTCTCGCATGCACTAGCATTGAGACCACTAATTAACGTCAACGAAGTAGGATAATAATCAGTATAACAAGTGTTCTTTATTTTTCTCAGCACAATACGAAAATAAGAAAATATATCGTGACGTAAATTAAGAGTTGTAGGCATCCCTTTGCCTTGCGGGAGGTGTAAAATTGGACGGTACAGCACGTGTATGAATCAGACGAATTTCGCGGATATACTCGCACGCCGGGACCGCGATCGAACGAAAGCTTATCGAAACTTGGTCAAGCTTAAAATTGGAATTGATTTGAACGAAAAAAAGGTAAAGAGAAAAAGAAAGCTATTGGCACGCACGCATAAAGCGAAAGCGATGGAGCGGCAAGGCAGGGTAAACGGGACAGTTTTCCAGAACATAATCCATGGAATTGCGACATAATTATACGGGAAACTGTGTCGTTTTAGCTTACGTTCGGGACCGTACGATGCTTCTATACGAGGGTAGAAAACGTGAGAAACATCGAAACAATTCATCGTTCCGACAAACTCGACGAGCATGTGACGCGTATTCCAGAATTATGGCAATCGCGATCTCATAACAGATATTCGGAATTTTTTGTAAAAATATTGTGTATATATTCGTGAAAATGTTATGCATACTCGTGGATGTGCAATTTCGCGCAGCAGCGGATAATAAGAGCATTATCGTGAATTTGGTGCGCGATCCTTGCGGTAGCCAATTGAAACTCGCGAAAAAACGCATCCCTTCGGCGATGATCTCGCCGCAGAAAGATGAACACATAGGAAGGCTTCCGTTTAAACGAAACTACTTTATTTTGCGACGTAGCGCGTGCAAGTAAAATACCGTGTAAAACTTGTGACGGGCAAGTAGATACGCGAACCTTAATGAACTTTAGGAGGTAGGAGGAGACATGGTGAGAAGAGCGAGGAAATTCTGTCAAGAGCTGGGGAAACTATCATCTCGCTCCCCTTTCGCGAGTGTTAACCCCATCGTCGTGCGTCAGTGATATAGTTAACGAACTACTATGTCATGTTAAATCGATGTTACGTTACGTTAAACTATCACAATCTACAATGCGTGTCGTGAAAGCCAACTTTTGCTAGATGACTGTAATTAAACTTCCGTCTACTCTCGCGGAATTTTAATGCGGAGCATTCTGGCGATACGTTCATGTATAATTATTCTTATAACGTTATAATTTCCGTGTACTGATTCTTTTATCATTTCTCTTTATCATTTGTAAACGAGGTAAAATATTGAAATATAGTGAGACTTTTTTTTATGATGTATGATTTTTTATACTAAGAGAAAAGCAGTGTACATAAATTAAGTTTTCAAAAGTATTTTTTGAAAGTATTTTTCGAGAAAGATATTCTTAATTTACTTATTTAAAAATACTTATACTTCCTTTCAGATTCACCAAAAGATGTATTAAAGTCGAAAATTTCTAAGTACCTTCTAAGACACTTTGTAACTATCCGAAACTATCCCTTCGAAGTCACCGCTTCCTATGTTCTTCTGTCAACTACCACTTATGAAAGATACGCGTTTGTTCTGTGAACAGATCGGTGGCGTCGCAGCTGATCTTTGGACAAAGCGTGGACGCCGAGACCTACGATCAAGTGACAATCTACTTCAGTGATATCGTGGGCTTCACGAGCCTATCGGCCGAAAGTACCCCTCTAGAAGTGGTCGATCTACTGAATGACCTCTACACGTGTTTCGATTCCATCATCGAGAACTTCGACGTTTACAAGGTAAGCATTGATTGATGTGCATCCGAGGAAGTAATATGTTCAACTCTGAAAATTGACTCCGAAGGGTTGAAGGAATGAATATTTCACGAGTAACAAAGTCGCGATGTTGACTCACGTCGATAAACTTCTGCTCGTGATCGCCTGCATCGCGAACCTGCACGAGCATTGCGCTCGCAATATCCAACTTCATTCCCGACGCAGTTTTGTCAAAGCGTTCATCGTTTCAGCAACTTTCTCGGTTTATGAGAGCCCAACTCGTTCAGTTAGGAAACTTTGCAGCCGGCCTCCTCTCTTTCGCTCTTTCTCAATCATTATCTTTCTCTTGATTTCTTTCTTTATTTTTTCTTTCTTTTATCTCTCTCTGTCTATCTTCTTATCTTTTTCCCACATTTTTCCAACAATTACGTCTTTGCGCTAACGTTAAACGATCATCCGGAGCAACTTGATGCACAGTCGACGTCGCACCCCTCGAGATTGAATCGAGATTCCCTGATTCTATATTTAAAGAGTTCCACGTGGCGTCATTTGAAGTTCAGCGTGCAAGTGATATTCAATACGTTAAGGAAAATACGTGCGCGCGAGATGGAGAGAGCGTAAGCATAGCAATTTCGGAGGGCAAATTGCTGTTGATTTCTTAGCAGAGCAATTTTCCATCAAAAGAAACGCGATTACCGCGTGTGGAAACTTGAAACTTCCTGCTACGCACTACTCGCGCACGGAAATCGCGCCTATGTAGTATTATTCCGATGAGAATGACGAGAACAATGTCGCATACGATGCATAAATCTATAAATTAACACAGAAACAAACGCGGAAGATAATGTGTATGAATTTGCGCAGGACAAATACGTAATAACGTCTTGAAATGAAAGGGCACTTTGCGAGATTAATTAATTAACGTAATAGAAACAATCGCGTTAAACATAAAAGCGCGTACAAAGTTTTGATCAATAAAGTGCTGATATTTTAGTCACAGAAGTCTTCGTAAAATTATACAAACGAGCCTGTTTCTCGGAAACGCCATATGATTACCGTATAGCTTCATCCCTTTGTAGCAGTAATAACTGTGCCGAGTTCCATTACTCTTTTCTTTAATTACGGATTAAGCTTTCCTTTACTTTTTCCATACTCAAACTCTCTCTTTCTTTTCCTTTCTGTTAAAATTTTTTAAATATCGAATCAATATTATTAAGCCATTTCACATTAACATCGTTTCTTAAAATTAATACAGTCTGGTATAAAATATTAATATTGAAATAAGTGGCAATTACTTGGTGTGAAATCAAGAGATGTGGTGGATGCGGTATCAGTTCCAAATTGTAATAACTAAACAAAATCAATTTAATTAATTAATTAATAATTACTTAAGAGAAGAAATAATTACTAAGAAATAATCAATAATTACTAAGAGAAGAAACGAGAGAGAGAAAGAAGAGGGAAAATAGAAATTATTTATGGGATTATGTGATGTGTAGTGACGTAAAATAGACTGGACGTATTCTTACACCCTCATTCCCTTGCGCTATTAAATATTTTAAAAACATTTCGGTATACACATACACATGTAGACTTCAGAGTTTCTTCGATTCTTCTTCAGGTGGAAACGATAGGGGACGCCTATATGGTCGTATCAGGACTGCCAGTGAGGAACGGCATGAATCACGCCAGGGAAATTGCGAGGATGAGTTTAGCTCTCAGGGATACGGTAATGACGTTCAGTATTCGTCACAGACCAAACGAGCAATTAAAGCTTCGCATTGGCATGCATTCTGGTGAGTCAACGCTTTATCATATTTTTCCTCTCCGTTCGGCGGCAAAAACGGAAAAAGATTAGTCCTAACATGATTCTAGGCTTTACGTCAATATTAGGATTTAATGTCTCTGGTTTATAGCATGCTTTTCAAAATTCTCAACGTTAAGTTTAGTACAAAAGTAGCTTTGTACACAGAATATGTTGGACTTTTGTATAGTTCATTTTTCTTTCAGCTTTATTATCCACTTTCGTGAATTTTTCATAGACTTTTTGATTATTTGATAGTCGCGTCTGATATTTTAAATAGTAGTGTTATTCGTCGCAAATTTAACAATCCTCGTGTGGTGAATCGATTTTCCTTGCCGCGTATAGTGAAGGACAGGAACATGAAGTCCATATTAAACAAATATATATGTATATATATATCGCGAGTGTTTGCAATGCGAATTAAATAGAACATTTTGAAATGCGATACATTGTTTATCCAAAAATGGCTAACTGCGGAAATTTTTTTTCGATTTTGTTTGTATAGAATATTTCACAGAATTTTCGTTTGCGCTGAGAATAATACTCGATACGACAAAATTGATTTGGGAATGGAATCGAGAAAAAACTCACCAGTCATCTATCGTCATATACGTCATATATGGATGAATAACCGAGTTTTTCAATTACTTTCATTGAATTTCGTTTTCATTAATTTCTAACTTTACGTCGCAATGTCGCGAGTCACCTTCGGCTGTGACTGTTATGTACGTGACGAGAATTTTTACTTGCGCCGCTTCTCGGATGCTGACTCTTATCCCGTTTTTATTTTTCATTAACATTTTTCTCGTGGCAACGCATCGCAGATGTCAAGTTCCCAAAGTAGCACTCTTCCAGATAACGTGGAACATAGATCACACCTGTCCCGCGAGAAAACGTGATTTTGCACGGTTATACATTATGCCTAATGGTTAACTGTAATTACTTAAAGTTAATTACCTCCCGAAATGAACAACTTTTGCTCTTACATGATGCGGTTTGGACGGAATAACATCCCCAGTTTCTTAAAATAACTGCTTGTTAAATCTTTCCCTCTTTCTAGGGCTGATCAAACTAAGACAAATTTTAACCCTCCAGAAACCCTTAAGATTAGGGAATTAGCAGCAGCGCTCGAGAAATGAACAGGAATGCTTCTCACAAATTTGCGCGAACGATACAAGAACCCGAAAGACATTGAGTGATGCCTGAGTAACCTCTACAAGATAGATTCGCTCTTCCAGACAATCTTCTTTCAAAGAACGTCGAAAAAATTAAAAACTTTCATGGAAAATATAAAAATATAAAGACAGGAAGAAGAGAGAGAAATCTGAAAACATAAATTCTACTTCACATATCTTGAAGGCGTTTGACAAATGGCATCTCTTTATCTAATTGCTTTTACGATTTGAAATTACATCTGTCGGTTCGATGAGGGTAAAAGTAACATTCGCGTAACATGGTGCCGGGCCATATACGTTTCTGCTTGCAGGACCATGCGTGGCTGGCGTGGTGGGTCTCAAGATGCCCAGATACTGTCTGTTCGGCGACACCGTCAACACGGCCTCCAGGATGGAGAGTAACGGAGAAGGTAATTAACAGATCAATCACGCTCGGGAAGGAACGTTTTATGTCGCGGATGTAATAGGGAGAATGCGGAGGTAGAAAGTTATAGACGCGGCTACTAATTAAAGGGGAGAAGTAAAGGTGCGGCGACAAGAGCAAGGTCGCCATGCTTAAGAGAAAATCGACCCCAGCATTCGAGTGTCTCCATAGTGATGCGACCGTGGTTGACACATTTTCGAGCACGAGCGCAACCATAATTATCGATCGGCCCCACGGCTACATATTATTCTCACCCCCGTAATCGTTAAAAGTCTGCCGGTATATCCGTCGCCAACGAATCAGTCTGCATATCTGATCCGAAATGTTACCAGGCCAACAACAGCCACGCGAATGAATGCGGGATTTAAATTCAGCTTGTAAAAATACCTTCGACCGAAATACACGTGCTAGATGTCGTTGACATTTCGCGTACCTAATAACTTCCTGATTAGAGTCGAATTTTGATTTTAATTTTAATGATCGCTGTCGAATTTTAGTAACCGTCGATAATGCTATGAGGATTCCGCGCGCGCTTTTTTGCACAAGCAGATTAATTTCAATCATCGATTGTAATGGAAGGACACGCACGAAGGAACTGTTTGCGTGCCGGATCTCATTTATCGGCTCACGAGGCATGCACACGGGTATGGTGTGTTGTTTAATGTTGCGTGGGTGGCGGTTTTCCCTCCGCAAGGATCTAGGTGCCGGCGTGGCAAGGACGCACGGCAAGGCGCCACGCGGCTGTTTATCGAGTTTCTTCGTAGCTCGTTTTGTACGTAGCGCGAGAATTATACCATGCACGTTAAAGTTTCCGGCCGAGAGAATACATAGAAATACGTCGCTCACGATTCGATGCCGACATTTCCACCAATTATCGAGTACACGTTTAATCGCCGAGTGACGCCTCGACGATCTTTCGGGGGTTCCTCTGTTGCCTTGCTTTGTCATTTTAACGCCAGTTCCTTTGGAATCTCGATGCTCTCGCAATAAAAATGTCGAGTGGCCATGCAATGACTTTCGATCCGGAAAATATTGGAAATGAAGAGCATTCTGGAGATTACGATTTCAAAGAACGATTAAATAACGCTTTACTGCTGACCTTATTGTTGATGAGAAATTAAGTGCTTTCTGAGGATTAAAGTTTTGCAAAGTGATAAATAAAGCTTCTCTTTTTAATTTGTGTGGCTACTTTATAATCTTTCTCCTAATATAAATTTAAATGAATTTTATCATTCTTTTTTTAATTCTAACGCAGAGTGATTTGATGTAAATTGTTTAAAAGTCGTAAGAAATGACGTCACTTCGAATATCTTTTACTTATGCATAAATTCAAATTTACATTTTCAATAAAATCAATTTTGTTCAATAAAATCAATTTTCAAAATCTATACATGTTTCAAAATGTGATATACAAAACATCATAAATGTTCCTTCTTTCCCATAAAATTACATTTCGAAAAAGCTATATTCGTTGCATACCAATCACGGAAACATTTATGAGATAAAAACGAACATAAAAAAGCATTTTTTAAAATTTTCCATAACTGTTCTAATGAAATAAAATGCTAACCGATTTTCCCGAGATTTTTGTTTTTGACGACAGCGTTTTAAATGTCGAGTCTTCATTCAATCACAGTTATTGGATGACTAAATTGATTGATTACAAAGCAACATGTCTATTATCCAAGAACAATATTCCGGTGCGGCTGTCGGACTGAACTACTGAATGCGCGTACTTAATCAATTACTGTCCAATTGACGCAGTACGGAATATTTATTATGCAAAATAATTGGCGCATTAGATTGCACAATTAATCCGATTACGATGAGTCCGTTACGTAACTGATATAAAACAAAAGACCGGGTTTCGATATTGATCATCGTGCAGCCACGCTTTCCATAGGAAGAGTCGCAATCAGATTGCTCTAGAAATAGGGGATATCATACGAAAATTACGTATATTGGATTAGCATATTTACGATCGCTCGCTCTGGCCTATCGGCCATGCCGTAATCGAACTTGCGCACTCAGTTGCCGACGACGGAAGTTCCGATCAGCGCGCGTATAACTTTATTATCGCTTTAAATTCCATTAAAAGTTTCCCCAGGTGACCAGCTCTCCAGGAGCTACGATAGCATACGATGTATTCTTGTTCAGTTGAGTTGCGCGAT
The DNA here is from genome assembly GCF_003672135.1 of Ooceraea biroi. NCBI lineage: Eukaryota > Metazoa > Arthropoda > Insecta > Hymenoptera > Formicidae > Ooceraea > Ooceraea biroi. The sequence goes on from NC_039510.1 coordinate 12,559,379, forward strand.
CAGGTTGGGTCGATTTGTTCTTCATTTCTCGCTCAATACCGTTCAATAGTGCCTCATAATTGAAGATCTTGACGAGAAAGTTTGATTATATTTTTTACGTATGTCTCCATGTTATAATTTAATCAGTTAACAGATCAGCTAAAGTCATTCAATTCCAATTTATTTTCAATTTCTTTTTGAGATAAGTTTATTCGTAGCTGAACATCTAGCGTATCTTCTTCCTTCGAAGAAGATAATTTTAACGTTAAATTATTTAGCATTCTCACGTTGCATTCATACAAAGTTTTAAATTTATTAGAAAAACCGAATGTATTTTTATTCAATTATTTTATCTTGTGTTTCTTATAATTGTGTCGATCGTTATACAAGCTGTCGAATTGTTGTAGAAAATAAAATCATATTGTACATAAATACAGTGCGTTTACTTTCTATATTTTTGCGGGAAGCTATAGAATACACCGCACCGCGTCTTTGCTAGGAAATTAACTGCGTCGACCTGCTCGATCCTTTCAACCACCAAGGTCTTCAATCAACCCCCGCTCGTGCAATACAAAAAAAGAAGGTTTTACCCAAAACTGCCTCCTTCAAACTTTATTGAACTCACGTCAAACGCGTGCGGCTTCGATGAGAGCGGAAGTTAATTGGTAGTCAAGATGCGAAGTTCACATGTCAAAGGACTTTAAATTCACCGACCCTTCTTTCTCACGCGTCGCCTGTTCGTCCGTGTGTTAAAATAAATCGAGCCGTGCCACTTCTATAAAGGTCACGTCGGACCACGGAATTAATGGAAATTGCGAAATGACAGCTCGGCTTGTCGTTCGTAAAGTAACGTTTCGTGTGCGCCCCTCGTTCCGTAATTATTAATATATTTTCTCGAGAAAAATGTTCCTTACTTCTTCTCTGCTTAGCATACTTTCGTACTCCATTCGTCAAGCGACTAATCGATTTTTGAAATATTGCCTTCCTCATGAACAAACTAGATGTATCGTTTTGATTGTACGTATTTGTTCAAATTCATTCGAATTCAACTCAAGAATAGAATTATGTCAAATATAATGAGTGAATTGTAATGATTTACACATTTGTTTTCGAAAGCTTTAGTCTTTATATTTCTTAGAAAGCTATTAGTTTTTGGTTTTGTAACTCAAACGTCAAGGATTTCTTCGACATTCTGGTTAGAAAAATATTAAAATCCGGTATTGCATTTTAAATCGGCGTTTCTAGCATATTTCTGTCCTGACATAGTTGTCCAGCAACGCACAGAATGATAAAGTATTCGCACGAGTAAAAGTACATAGAATTAAAGGTACATAAAATTTATGTACCTGTCGTGATGCGTCGGGTGGTCGTAGTGAAGCTACATGTGGCCTACAAAGTGCACTATCACCGAAAGCAACCAGCTCAAAGCGAACTTACTCGCGTTATGCGCAGTTACTTTTAAAAGCTCCCTTACCTACGTCAATTTCAGTCTCTGACAAAACTCATCTTTTTTTTCGTGTTCCCCGCTCATCAAATGTCACATTTCTATATTTCAGAGATCCGCAGAAAAGGGTGCGGTACGCCCTTTAGAACACGAATAACGTTCGATCAAACAACGCGTCTAAATTTTACCATTCATCAATCAACAAAAATATGAAATATATCATACTTGAGATGAACAGTTTAAAAAGAATTTACTTAAAACGGCAGTCTATATACGTTTTCTCGTCTTGTTCACTTGTATTTCTAGACAAACTTATTTTCACGACGAGAGTAACATTTACACCCCACAAAGCAACTATTGTCCAACCATTTTTTTAAGCGATCATTTACGATGGATTATTCCAATTAGCGCAGTTGGTGGATTACGGGACGTAAAACAAGTCGTTTTCCTTTCTTTTTATGACAGCTCTAAAGATCCACGTCAGCCCCAAGACAAAGGAGATCTTGGACACCTTCGGCACGTTCGAGCTCGTCTGCAGAGGAGAGGTCGTATTAAAGGTAAGTCTTCGTACGACATGCGGATTTTTCTCGATTACATTGAGACGAACACATCGGTACTCCGTTCCTCATCTCATGAGCTTTTGCGACCTCGCAGTATTCTGCTTTTCACGAGGACGAGCAGAAAAGGAAAGCCGCGCGACTCGCAATCTTGATTGAACGCATCGAGCGAGATTGTCAAGTGGTCTCTTGTACCGTGAACGTCACGGAGCGACGAGAACGACGGCAACGGGAGATGGATATGGCTTTCGTTTATCCTGATTGGCGGTGGAAGGAAGGACATTCGGACATGATTATTGCACCGCGCGTCCCGGTTACGAGCTCACTCCGCGATATAAAGCGCGAATTTTTTGCTCGCGCGTCCTCGCGACTCGGCAATAGTCAGAGTTAATCTTTATATTTAGCTATAACGACGGTTCTGCAATTCTACGCCGGATATTTATCCTCGAGGATGTCTGCCTGCAGCGAGAATGTCTTCCGAGCTGCGTCATAACGCTTGAGATATCCTCTAGCAAACTCCGTTCGTTTTAAACGGTTCAATGTGTTTCATTAAAATTTATTTCTCTCACATTACGTCAAACATGATTTTTAATAGACTAGCGTAGAGAAATGAAGTCGATTTTTGATCAATTTCATTGTTATGTTACCGATTGTCCACGGCTTTATTTCAGTTTCTGGAACACGCATTAAAGCAAGGCACTTTCGACAAAGAACTCTACTTCGCCAACTTCGATAATTGCATTTACAATGCCGCGCCTGGGAGTCGTAGACCGCGTAATTGCGATCGCGTTCGGCCCGTTTTCATAAACGTGTTCCTCTTATTTGCGCGACATAGTCAAGGTTGTTGTGCCGTAAATGACCACGTTATTCTCTTCAGGGCACTCGCTTAATGTACGCGCGTCGCGACGCGACGTTTCACGCTGTCCCCAGGTGCAATTTATCTCCGTTTTCCCGGAAGAGGGTAATTTGCGAGTGCACTAGTACAGCGAGCATTTCGGTATCACCGAAATTAAATAAAATTCCTCGTCCTCGAAACCGTCACGGTAACGTGCGGATAATTCGTTAAGGATTCGTAGCGAACTCTCGCTTCACGCTAAACTGTACGATTACTTCATCCTTTCATAGATGATATCAACTGCCGCTATCATGGGACTGCAATTAACGCGAGCAACTAGTATGATCGCGTGCGACCGCGAACGTCGCCGAATCGTCATCAAATGGTCGATTAAGTACACCTGCGTGGATAGACGGAGGCGTTGATGGCGCGATTGAATCATTTGCCGTGCAATTCGGGTCAAAGTTCAGCGGTCGCGCGAGCGGACGAGCGCGCGCAAATGCAACCCTCCCTCTTCCGGGGTGTGCAGTTAATTAGTAAAATAACACCAGTAGAGAAACCCGTCCGCGATTCGCGCATGTACGTATGTACGTACGTACATACAAGTACCGGTCGAGATTAAAATTCAGCTTGCCGCATACCGTTGGATCATTCTCACATATGTCTATAGCCTTTTGCCGCTGATTTGAATATTCATGAGCGCACCTGAGTCAAGCATGTTCGATGATCGCGTAACGAAGCTAGGTACAAAATATGCATGTTACGTCGCGCTGTCAAACGAGATAACGATGTTGAAATTTTTGGAAAACGCGTATCGTGTTTGTGACTCGAAATGCTAAACCATTAACTGACTTCGGATAATGTAACTTCGTCACGTACGCGCAAACAAATCGCGTTACATTTTTAACAGGGATCGAATATTTATCCGACACGTTTTCCACATTTCGGCTCGCTTTTGTGACGAATGAAAATGAGACGTCGCGGAAGAATGTATCCTCCGCAGAAACAGTTTGCAATATATTTTCGCTCATTACCTCTGGCTTGAAGTAATCTGTTGCTTCTGTCGACATTCTCAGGGTAAAGGCCCCATGACCACTTACTGGTTGATAGGCGAGAAGCCGACGAACAACAATGTGCAACAGGCGAATCCCACGTCGACGATGATTAGCCAGACATCTCAGCCTCCCCAGGATCAACCTGTCATCGCGTCGCAGATCCCAACGACGCAGCCGAAGCAACAGGATCTACGCACGCTCCCGGCCACCACTCAGCAGCATAAGTTTCAGAGCCAACCGGACCTGCAGCAGCAATCGATTCAGTCGAGGAATCAGGAGTTGCGGCAACAGGGACATCCGGGTCAACAGAGGCCGCCGCAGGAACCGCAGTATCAGAGTTTAACGGGGCAATCGCGGGGTCAACCGGTTCAGGTCAACTCGTCGCCGGCCACGAATCAGATCTCCAGCCAGAAATCCGCGGCGATGATCGCCAATCCCGTGTGCGGCCACGCGGTGACCGGAAACGGCGCGCCGAAGTCGATAGCATCGCGTAATGTCGTCGCGACGCCGATCGGCAACTCGTCGCCGTCTCGCAACCGCGCGAGCGCACCGCCAACCGCAAACAGCTCTGTGCACCAGGTGTACCCGACGGCCGAAAGTATGCCCAATCACACCGAGAGTGGACCCAACGCGCCGCTCCTTCTACCCGCGGGCGCAGTTCCCAGGGTGTAGCTCTCTTCTTAAGGTGTCATCCCGGCGACGTGTCTGCCTTGCCAGCTGTTGAGCCTCCGAAGGCAAGAAGGATATCGAAGGGAAGCGTGGCGGATCGATACGTGGTGGTTCGTTGGTGGGAAAGCGGGAAGTTTTACGCGCCGGCGAGAGAGTATCGGCCAGAAGGAACACAGATTCGTGTGCGGAAGGACGGAAGGATTAGTCTAATCTTGCCGAAGCTCTCGCGGCGTTTACGCTCTTCGTTTCGAAAATTACGAAAGTATCGATTCGCGAACACCGTTCGTGGTGATCTCGTTCCATCGGACTGGAGATGCGTTTTATCCACGTTAGTCAAGTTTGTTGTTCTACGTGAATTAAATGGACGTTGCTTTCCAGAGAGAATCTATTCAAGTAAGAATATTATCATCGGATCAGTTAATAGGAAAACTTGTTTTTGTAATCTGCAAGTTCTCTGATCATGTTACTGGCGCGTTACTCATATCGTTTCCGCTAGATACGGCTGGCAAAGCGCGATAGATCGCATAGTCGGGGACCGATTCTAAATTCGAAAATGATCTCTTCCTACAAGGTATTATGGAACCAACGTTTACCGATAACAATTAGCACAATTTAGGACAAATTCGCGTGCGCGACCATGGTTACCAGGATCGCACGAGAATGGACAAGCAGGGATGGGATCCGGGAGGAACCTAACGACCGAGGAGCAATTAATTATAGGAAGAGGCGTAATTATTAATACATCACCGGCGACGTACTTTTGCCGAGAGTACCTACTCGTCTCTTGTACATGGACACAGTATTATACCGGTCGCGTACGGCGCGTTTTATTTATTCCGAACCAAAGCGAGCACTCGCGTTTCACGTATTCCGGCGTGCTCATCCTTATGCGATTTATTTGCAACGATACGGAAAATGCAACGGACTTAGCTTAGCGGCGAGTTTTTCACGTTAGCCGTAGCGGATACTTGATCCCGGCGAACCTCACGCGCCGAATTAATTAAAATCTAATTGCGCACGTAGACGAATCCGGATTCATCTTTGAAAGTCTCCTGTGTCCATTTTACCGACTGTGATTAATTAAATCCCCCTTCTCTGTTCATATCACTGTCACGACCACTTGAAACAGAGTCGAGTTAAAGTTAGGATTTACTTTTAACGAGAACAAACTTGAAACCTAAATACAGTACGCTAAATTTTCCCGGCGAACCGTGTCGCGGAAATATTAATGCATAATCTTTTAATATATCTTCAATTTACATGTATATCGCAGATGTATCATCGTTTCTTTCTAGATTCGTCTACGATCGCAAACATATATCACGAGGTACATCGGTTGTTCACAGTGTTCGTCGTTACATGCCCAACATGACAAGAGTATCAACGCGTGCAACGCGACACGCGCGCGCGAGACACACGCAACACAGAATTCCGTACCTACACATGCATTAAGATGTTATATATAAATATACAAAAGAGAAAAAGAGATATATGTATATGTTCACGACATTAGATTATATTATATATATATATTATATATATATATATACAATATATATATATATATATATATATGTATATGGCTGCAAAGCAAAAGTTACCGTAGTTACGTCGATGTTTAGGGCCACTCGTAGCGAACGGAGGCTGGGCCTCTCGCGAAACGAGTCTATGACGTTCTCTGGAAAATAATACCGAGTGTGAGTGCATATACATTCGCGCCGATGCACACACGTATCAAGCATACACACACTACATACAGACATACACACAAACGAACATATACGCGAGAACAAACACATGCACATGTGGTAACAGTGCATTTGCGTATACGTGTTTGATGTATGAACGAAACAGTGCAGGGGTGGCTGATCTCATTTGCCGCGGTTACCCCCGCCTGTAAACGCGATGTGATGGCACGACAAGAGAGAGTGTTATGCGCACACGCGCTTGCGGATGTGACGCATCGTGAAGAGTGAACTTTTATCTGTGTCAATCTCTCTTTTAACGATGTACCAATGAATATTCTGAAAATAAAGTTTAATCGTTTTCAAACTCGCCGACCAAGTCAGTCGCGCGATCAGTTCATCGTCCCCTTGATTGCCCGGTTAATTAATTACGCTTGCTTTCTATGTGTGTGTCAGTTTTGTAGGGTATCGCAATATCGAGATGAAGAATACTTTTATTAAATTTGTGATAAGAAATCTCTTTTTATTAGGCTTGTGGCTTACATACGCTTTACATAGGCGTGACGAGGCATATAAAAGTAGAAAAATCTTTGGCACGAGCGAAGAGCCGTCTGATGCTTAGAATATGGCGTTTGCGAATATCCAATCCAGGTAAGAGCTCACGCGAGTGTATACTCCTGGATATCCAGGTTCACCGCAGCGAATTCCCCAGGACACTATTCCAATGTTGACCCACCTGCCATTGGAGAGTTGATGCAGCAATGGACCGCCAGAGTCACCCTGAAAGCAGGGTGGTTTATTAAACTTGGTATATTTGTACTTCGTGAAAGGATCAATTGATTGTTTTCATTCGAAGATACGAAGACCAAAAATGGTCTCTTTGAAAAATACGTTATAAATACAAAACGATCTCTTTCTCAGAGTAAGACTTGTAGTAAAAGTGAATCGTTAGGAAATTATAGATTTCAGGTGGAAACATTTCTTTTTCCAAAGTGCAGACGTCCGCTTCTCAACATCCGTTAGAGTGTCTTAAAATATTAATGGATCCGCTCTTCGGAAGAGAACATTAAAGACTGTCTTCTGGATTAATGCATACTTCATCCCCGCAATCATGATCGCGGTGATCGGCACTTCGCCGCAGTGAATATATTATTGTCTCACTTGACAGGCGTCACGACCTCCCTCGTAAGCGCCGGCGCACATGGTGGTGTTCGGGATCCGTTGCGTAAAGCTGCGAACGCATCTTTCTTGGGACCACACCGGTACCGCGACTTCCATCAGCACCGTACTTGCGGGTCCTCCGTAATATTGCGTGCCCCACCCTGATCAGAAATTTTTTTAGGTACAAACTTGAAAGATAATGTCTCTGCACTACTTTGTTTCGCGTATTCCATCATTTATGTGGTAATTTATATGCAAATGTTGCTATCTTGTTATTTGTACAGAGGGGATGGTAAGAGGCAACATCGAAATTGTGTTTCTCGGTAAGTTTACACAGTATTTTACACAGTACCATAGTTAAAATGAATATCCACGGGAGCAAACAACAGAATGAATTAATTTCGTCCATCGCTGAGTTTAGGAATAAAAAACCATATATAACAGAATACGTTAAACATTTTTACGGCAATCTGAGCAATTAAATGATCTATCATTTACGACCGTGCGGACGCCAAAAATCCAAGTAAAAAAATCGCGATAGAAGATCGCTGATAAAATTTTATACTTAAGGATAAAACTTTATACTTAAGCAGACTGTATATAATAATATATTTGAGATTCCTTGCGCTGACCGGTAACAATAGCGTCCTTATTCTCGAACGTTTGTTGGATGGGCGGCAGGCAGATAGGCCAAATGTAGCTATTGAACGTGGTGGGTCGGTGGATCTTAATGATGGCGATGTCGTTCTCGTAAGTGTTGTATTTGAAATCGCGGTGTATCCGTATCTCCGTCACCGTGAAATCCAATGCTCGCGTCTCGTCCGACTTGGTGAAATCGTACTCGCCGAGTCTCACCGTGATGTCTCGCGGATTGTACCTAAAACGACAGCACACGGGATAAGAGTAACGTGCCGTATGCTTGTCGTGTAACTGTTCATATCGCGGTTACGGCGAACGAACGCTGAGCTGTATTACACACGTTATTCCGGATCGCGGACAAAGGTACGAGTGTGCCGGCACGCCGAAAACATTATAAAGTCTAAGCGTGACCGTCGACAAACGTGGCCGCAGGAATATGAATGCGTTATGCCTGAAATACAGGCCGAATGGTAAGTTGCTTAATACTCTGAGCTGCGAGAACGTGGACACGTGTCTCGAGTTTCGTCGCAAGTCTCCTTTTTCAGTTTGACCACTTGCTAGATCTCTCTCTCTGTTACTGCGACCGCGAACAGCTCGCCGTACATCTCTGCGTTTTAAACTTTGATATTAAACCAAATGCTACGCTACGAATATGTATTAATCATAAATATAATATTCTTATGAAGAAGAATTTTATAGAAACAATTAAAAAGTTTGGACCGCTATTTGATGGAAGAATGATACACGCTTAAATACACTAAAATATTGAGACCATGCTTACTTACAATTGCGCTATCAATTAATTAATTATCTCAGCTGCGATGTATAATTGCAAGAGGATACACGGTAACATTTTAATTAGCTCACCTATAAACGCAATGTGCTGCGGTAAGTACATGCCTATCGGTGATCAGCACACCCCCGCAATATTGAATCGTGCCTTCTCTGAGAAGAGCCGCCATCCACGGCCACTCTTTAGGATCGGCCGGTTGACCGCCCGCGATTCTGGTCTTCACTTTTGTGGTTGTGCCGCATCCTCTGGGTCTTCGTGGCTTTCTCATCGTCTCCTTAGTAACCGACGAGTTTGCTTCATTCAATCGCCAAATCAATTCGTCCGGTATTTCTTCGATGTCAGTTGGCTCAGTCTCGTTCTCGTGGATTTCCTCCAATTTGTCTTTATCGTCATCGATGTCTGCAAGACAAGCAATGTCTACAATTCCTGAGAAATGCGAGCGATACTCTCACTCGTGCGCAAACATGTTGATATACACTGACGATCATTGAAATATTTATCAAGAAAGCGCACGTGCGTCTAGCTCTTTCATAAATATTTTATTATACGATCAAAAAACACAAGCATGCGCATCTATCACAGATTTTAGATGGTCCTTTATGAAGACGTGAGAATACAACGTGCAATTCGTTATTGAATTCAATTCAATAGAAAAAAGAAACCATCTCTCATTATCGTTCTGTCACCTCTCGCTGTCGTTTAAAGACGATTAGATATTCGTTAAAATTGCAATTGGATTTTATGATATAATTTAATAAATTATGATGAGCTTTGTTTCTCTTTAATGAACAAGATTAGAATTATACAAACTCGCTATCGCCGGTAGCATGCTGGCTAAATCATTGTCATAGGTCTTGCCAAATTTATGTGCCAGGATGCTGTCTGGACAGCACAAGCCGACGTACCTGCGAAAAGAAAAGAAAAAATGTAACGATGTGAGAGCAATCGTGAAGCACAGCATTGCGTGAAGCACACAGAACGTTGTTTACTTACGTTTGCTCAATTATGCACATATAATCCATAAATCGTGAGAAGTTCGAGCGGAACTCATCAAGGACGCATCCACTGAAGTGTTTGCAGTGGCCGCTTTGATTACCCGGCGCGATGCAAGCTTGATACGTTTTCTGAAGGAAAATTGAGTGCTACTAAAGCCAGTAAATAGCGGAATTCGTAGGCAATATTCTCCGATAACGTACCTGTTCACTCAAACTTCTCGGACCTAGAATGATGAATCGTTTGCCGCGATAATACGGGCGGGAAACGTTTCCCGGAAATCGAAGCAGTTCCGCCTGCTGAAGACGTGCCCGCCATTCCTGATGTTCGATTCCCCCTGGATCTGGGGAATATGAGATAGATCGGATGAATACATTGACGAGCATGTTCTGTTAAGCATGTCTGTGTATCGTGAATACGTATGTGTGAATACGTAACGAAATTTAATGAGAATCATCGAGGATAGAACGTCCGGGAGATACACTATCGGTGTAACACGATTTGGCTGTTTCCGTCTCGAAAGAACGCGTCTTTCGAGACTTTCGAAACATAAAAACGAGATTGGATTTGTTCAACCGCGATCTGCATCTACGAAGTCGTTTGTTATGCATACTTGCGGTAATGCAATTGTATTTAATGTATACGCGGAGAAATGTCGCGGTCAAGAGAAATGCGTATCTTTATGTATTATGAGAGATTTTATGTTTCTTTTTCTGTTAAATATAAGATTTAAATTTGCATCATTCTGTATGATGCAAAAGATATTGTAAATATTTGTAAATGAGATAAAAATATTATGTAAATTGTTGATATTAATGGAACTATTATTTCTGTGTTTAAAAAAATATATAACAAGAATAATGCATAATTATCTTAACAAAGTTCTGTTTTAGAATATTTAAAAGTAAGAATTTATTATGTTTTATATAGATATATAAAATAGAACGTTCTTATTTTTTTCAATCATTAGCAATTACATTAGAACTAAATTAGCTATACTAAGTAAAGTAAAGCAAACTTAAATTGAATTGATATCTTACTGTTTACAGTAAGTAAACTAACACCGATTACAGTAAATTTACACGTTCTTTTCAGATTAAATATCACATCTAAAATATCACATTTAATATTTAACAATTCTCACCTGCACTTTCGAAATCGGCGGGAAAACACCGGCAACATTGAAAAGTGCACAACACAGAAAATAGCAAAAATCGATATACATTAGTAAACGCCCACATTTAAATTAGCGTCAAGGTCGGCACTCAGTGAATAACGATATCAGAATCGCGATGGCGACTTTTTGGTAAAGACAACCTCGACAAGCAGAGAACGGATAGTGACTTTAAAATCCGGAAAACCGTTGCTTATATACACACGCCTGTATTATATGAAACCCTGCAAACGCTTCTTCAAGTTGAATGCCTTTCGTCAGGCGCTCGTGACCACTGATCTTGCATAAAGAATGAATCGAAAAAAAAGTTGATTATTACATTTCCAGCATTGCTATTTAATGTACAACAAATCAATTGATAGATTTCTCGCGATACAGAAAATAGAAAAAAATAATTTCTCTCATCTACGAAAAGTAAGACAGGAAGAGTAACTGGCAAAATACAGGAATTTTAATAAAAATATCCATCGAAATTCAAACGCAATTTAATTAATAATTAAATACCAGTAGCTCTCATCGAGCGATACTTTATGGTATTTTCAACATTTAATTCACATTTAACATTTCAATCTCAAGCAATCAAAGGCGCACGTTGCACCGTGCCAATCCGATGTGTCGATCCGACATCGCTTCGGTCCGATCGCTCAATAAACCCATTACGTTTAAACGCTGCATAATTGACACAAAGGCTAAGGCCGCGCATCAGGAGCCGCTTCGTGGAAGCGAAGAAGCCGGCAGGGAATTACGACGCGCGACCTGTCCGAACAAAGGTTAATTCATGCGAATACTCGGCACATACACTTGTCGAAGCGTGGAGTAATGGACGGCCGGTAACTTGAGAAATATTCGATTCCGTTCGACGTTTCATTAAACGCTCGGCATACGCAGAATCTGTGGGCCGCAGGATCATGAGAGTCCCGTGTGAGAGTCTCAGAGACAGCTGAAGAGAGACAGCAGATCGCAGAGGGAAGAGATAACAGACAGACGCACGGAGGATGGACCAACAGGAGCCTCTCGGTGAGAGCCAGGGAAAGAAGAAACGAGACTGTCTCCTTCTTCCTCTCTCTTTCTCTCTCTTTCTTCGTTTCCTTGTGCCTTCAGATAAATCCAGTCTTCCATCTTCGTTTCTAAATACGATACTCGAGAAAACGGACGTCACCCACATACCTGCTCAGGCCATTGGCTTCACGCACTCACGAATGTTCATCTGAAGACGATGAGCGTGAGCGTTTGATTCTTTTTGAAGTATTCGGAAGGATGTTGGGAGGAGATTACCGCAATTTCCGCAGAATGAAAGTCGGATGTTCCCCGGATGTGCGAATAAAATTGCCATTTTCCGTGGACTGAGCGTAGGAGCATAACTCTGAACTTTATCTCACGTTCATGCGCTTAACACGATCTTCGCGCTACGCGGATGAATAAAATTCACATGATCACGCTCAATGAGACGCGAGACGCGGGAATGCAGTCAACAGCATTCTGTTGAAACTATGTAACGATGTCGTTTACATCGTTACAGAAGGGAATACAAGGCTGCGATTGAGAAGCGTTCGCTTCGGCATTTTACGCAAGACGGCTGTCTATATTTATGCACGCATCATCGATTCTTCCGAATGAGACGTAACCCGAAGTCAACTGTGCTGATAACACGTACGCTCCGTGATTTCCCTCCTCCGAGGTAAAAGTAAGACCTTCTATGCGAGAGAAAACGAGAGGACAAATGTAGAGAGAAATTTGGAGAACGACCTGTTTAAAAATGTACATAGAACGCTTATCGGTACGATGGTGTTAAAAAATTCATTACTTTAATAGCTTGTAAAGTTAGTTTATTCTCGCTCCTCCTGGAGGGAAAAAATACGTATACCAGATTTGGCTGCTACAATGGCAAAATGACAATTCAACATTCGGAGGCGAAAACGCGATTAAATTTGTGAGGGCAACGTTCACGCTTCTGTTTCTCTCTTTCTCTCTCTCCCTCTTCTTGCACTCGAATGATAAACCGCTCTAGTATAAAAGCTGTTTAACGTTCAAAAGATACGCACGCTTTCTACGCTCATTTTCTACATTACGCATTCAACGCGTAGCCGTACAAAAGACATGTTCGGCTCTTCGAGTGCTTGCCGCTCGCTCGCTCGCTCGTTCGCTGCATTGTAAGTTTAACAGTAAATTCGTCACACAAGTCGTCGCACGAGTTTCGGAACCCATCTTCGAGACGCGTTGCACCGAAAAGAATATAATTTCTTTCTCTCTCTCTCTCTCTCTTTTTTCTCTCTTGGATATGAACCACCGTGGCTCCGAGACATTTCGGCGTTTCACTTATCGCGCAAGGAATCTGGCTCGCGACCAAAATTTACTTTCTGCGGGACGATTTTGCGAGGAGGACACCGTGCATTTTTTAGAGCGTTCCTTACACAACACACGAAACTTTTATACGTATACTTTCATACGTATGAGGAACATGAGAACGCGCTCGTGGCAATGTGGCATAACAGCAAGGAACTCAAGACGGAAACCCAGATATTGGGTATCGGGGTTACGCCTCGCTGAGAAATTGTCATCACCCTCGCATACATGCTCGGCACGTCTGGTCTGGAGATCTTCCGTGGACCCGCTTCGCCATACAAGATCGAGAGCAGAGATCTCCATCCCGATCTGTTCCGTGAGTAAGATTAATTTGACGCTGTATCGGCAAGCCTCTCGCATTCGCGCATTCAGATGAAGATGAATGTGAAGACAAAATAAGGCGCGCGATATGATTATTTTGAGAATTCTTGGGAAGCCTGTTGCGTGCACAATATTTCCAGCATTTTGTGGCATTTCGTGACGTACGTCAGAAAAGTTTTATTTCCTGACGTATCGGATTAATGTTCGCTCAAAGAAATGGGATAGGCAACAGAGTGGAAGAATCGAGGTATCGATTCACATACAAAAAATACATTGTGCGCAGCAGAAATTGACAGGCAGGTGGCGATGGACACGTTTAAAATAACACACGGGGGTCTTAACGTGATGACAACCCAATTCCTCAGCGTCACGTATCGACTTTACGGCCTTCCTTCAAAGTTATTCGATCGCGAGGTACGTTTTACGTTGCTTGATGGTCACCGTAATGAGGCACGAAGGATACAAAGTGTGCCTACGCCTCCTAAGCCTCCTAAGTGGAAGTGAGTGAGGGATCGGAGAAAGGGAGCAGAGAAAGGAGAATAAACGAAAAAAAAGAGAGAGAGAAAGAGAGAACGAAATCCGGAGAGATCGCGATCGGGGGCAGGCCCGGGGCATTTCCATTTAAGGGATACCCCGTATATATCTCTTTCTGCTCCGTGTGTCACTTCGGTATGCAGAATCGTGAGACACTTTGCGCGCCGCTATCTGTCCACTAAAGACGCTTCTTCTATGTGATATAGTTTTTATCTCTCTCTCTCTCTCTTTCTCGAGGGAAGGGGAAGATACAATCTCGATCCGAACGACAAAGTAGACGAGCATACCTGATGATAATTAAGACTTCGCATTGGTCGTCGTTTTATCGCGCGCGGAATTTATTATTATCCAGACGCGCATCTGTATGAGAAATAATGGCTCAAGCTTCAAGCACAAAGCAACTACGTAGAATGGTCTGTCACAAAGTATTGATCGATTTTTCGAGCACGCTGCGTGCAACATGAGCATACTTCCTTCGATGCTAGGAAACACTTGCTTGTTTGAAAGTCTTGCTGTAAAATACAAACAATGATCAACTTGAGAATCGAAGGAATCACGATGCGTCCCTGCGCCGTTTGAATCTCGAGTGTGAGCGCCAGATATTCAAAAAGGAAGGGCTGAAGCACGTCGTTTCGTCGAGAGTGGTATCGACGTTTCGAAAAGCAAAGAGTATTTTAACGATAGAAAATAGCAGCGAGCAACAGGTATACTCTCAATCGAAAATTATCTCCGTCGCCATGAGATTTAATACGGACGCCGGCAATTACGGAAGCGTACGGGCACTCTTTTTCCAAGAGATACTACCAGTTGTGACGTTCGGGGGGGGAGGGGGGGGAGGGGGGGGGGTAATTTTTTCTGATCCCAGTCGTCGTTGCAGGGAGATGCGGATGTTTCGCTGTCACCGATTATTTAACGTTTAATTTGTTTTATATTCTCTAGAGTGCAAGAGGAAGCCGGGTACAAGTCGATGACACTAAAGGGACAAACGAAATGACCCACGACAATCGATTCCTAATTACGACTTGGTTCGGCTCACGCGATCGCAGTGGAAGAAAAGTCACGTTCGTCCGACCGTAAGTTCCATTGAAAGAAGTCGCTTGCAAATTACGAGGTTTATACACTTTTACGAGTCCTTTATATCACTTTATATCGCTTTACGCTGCGGTCCTCCCTCCTTGCGGGATATGATTATTACACACGCTCGACATTACGTTCAGCAAATGTGCTAATTGATGATTTTACGAGGGACGTTAATGATTCGGCGCGATAAAAGTGGATATATATATATATATGTATACATGTCTTTTAACTTTTGCATTTTTTCAATTACCTAGGTAAGCTTGCACTGATGATAATGATAAAAAAATTAGCAGCAGAAAATAATATAAATGTAAAATAGCAACTATCTTATTAAATGAATATGATATAAACAATAATTATTATATTTTAATTATAATATGATATAATAATAAAAATAGTACACCGAATATCACACATTATCTACGTTTAAACATTTCATTAATATCGTTATGATGTAATGATAAAAATGCCATATGCACACAAGAATGCATCGTCGCATAGGAGAAATTTAAATTGCAAATATATAAATATCTAAAAGCGATTCACATATTTTGAAAGGGCCACAGACAAACACTCCAGAAGCTTGCACATCGAGATTCCTCCCGGCGATGCTTCGGGCTACACGAGCACTTGAAATGCTTGGCATGAGTCTACTCTGTTCTTGTCATCGTTACTTTCTCGTTGCAACGCACTACCGTGCAAAAAGCTGAGTACACGTTCATCGAACGAATAACGAATAAACAGCAAATGCGAAATCAGATTTCACATAATGCTCTATTTATTAAAGTACCGCTCGTTAGCGTGCAAATCGCGAATTAAACGTTTTGCTCGCATTTGCTGTGATTGTCTGCGTTTTTCGAGAATAAACGAAAGGAAAACGAGAGCGAAAATACAGCACGTGCGATATAGTGCACTCTCAATGTACATACATCCGGCTTTAAACAAATTACGATTCGAATGTGGCATGATACCCGTCAACATCGTTTGTTAATGAAATTGTCGATAAACGATTTATGTAAGATATAAAATAACCATGGTGGCAATGGAGGATAATTTCTACTATCACGTCAAGGAAAAATCGGATTGCGGATAATCTGATTATTGAAGAATTCATCGGGAAACTGAATAAAACCACAGGAATAAAAAGCGTGAGTTTAAAGTTTACAACGAAAAATCAGAAATATTCCGTGCGGCCAAGAGATTCCTAGAAATCACCGCACCCAGAGGAAGATTAAAGGGAAGAGCGGAAGATGGCATAATAAAGGCGAAGAAAGCACGCACTAACGAGATTTGGGTTTCTACCTGTCACACGCTGTCTTCTCAATTCTAAGGCTAATGGTAACTAAAATAGTAACTAAATGGGGGGGAACCAAAACCACCGGACCGACTTACTTAATGAGACAAGCGACGGGGGAGCCACAGATTTTCTAGAAGAGACATTGTCATGCGCATTTTAGGGTGCAGTTTACTTTAACGCAACATGATTCGAAATGTTTTTCTTCTTTTTATTTGAAAGGAGAAGAAGAAGGATAGAAAGATTCTGAAGCACTCAAAACATCAACTGGAGCCTTAAATTGTTAATTATGATAATTGTTAATTCATGACCGCTATCCATCTTAAATCGCATCAAAGAGTTTTAAATTGTAAGAAATTCTGAAAGCAATTAATTAATTGGGGAGAATATGGATTTACATATAATAATAGTTATTGAATAATAACTAATAATTTGATTTTATTTTTATTTTACACAATCGAAACCGCACTTATAACTTATAACTGTTGTGTACAGGGGGGACGAGTGTAATTCGAGTGTAACGGATAACTTGATTTTATGGCTTGCAAGGGAGCAATTGCCAGGCTGATTGCTCTTATCCCTCCTAGATATATCTAGAGATACGTGTATATAGATATATCTATATATCCCCATATCCGTGTTTTAAATCGAAAAGTGCTCTTAATAAACCCGCTTAGAGTCGCGAGTTATTTTCGTCGATACACTCCACCTGCGATTGCTCGTGAAAATAAATGAAGGCAAAGCTAGACGCCGCGAGTAAAAATGCCATTTAAATGTAGTTTACGGAAATAAAGAGGGAGGAGGGGATCAGGCAAGCAGGGAAAGAGGGACGAGGGGATCATAAAGAAGTTAAGTCATAAGCAATAAAATCGGTGCTCCGCTCGGCGAATATTTTACTGTCTGAAAGTTTATAACACCATTGTATGCCATCGTAGATAAGAAAGCAGCGCCAGAGAACGATGACTGCCCTTTTAGATTACGTTCTCAGGAAAAAACAATTTATCTCGTTGCCCCGCAGGTACGTCCGTTTCCGCAGGATATCTCTTGGCGCTTGGCGATTTCTCGTGCGCCGTTTGCGTTCCGGTGGTATGCCCCCCAAGTATGCAACTTTAATACCCTCTCGCATGGTCTTTCTTCTTGGAAAAGCTCTCCTGCCGCATATCCGCTGTAAATTAAATTCGCTACAGACACGTGGATTAAAATGTGTAATGTCAAACGCGAGATCCTTGCTGCGGAGGATCCTGAGAAGATTCTCCAATTTTGCGTTCAGTCTTATCTCGCGACATAATCAGCAACACCTGTTGGCATCTAAAAGCACCTCGGTCACACATGGAAAACGTAAATGGAGCACGCTAAACGAAGGATCATAGGCGAATCGAGAAAGTGACCAGAGAAGTTGACCAGAAGAAGGCACAGGACTCGTTGCTTGTCGTAAAGTAACGAAGCGTCGAAGCCGTAATGCCGACCATAATTTGCGGCAAGTTACGAAGCCAATCGGCCGCGTCGCGTTGCGTCGTCGTGCGCCTCGAAATGGCATAATTGGTACATAAAGTAGAAATTAAGTTCGTAGCCGCGCACGCCGCGAGTGAAACTCCGAGCTCGGGGCACCGCGAAAAGAATTCGGGGGGGCCCGACACGACCGGCGGAACCATATTGGGTTATTGCCTTGTGTTTTCGCTGTGGTACTCGCATGCATATGTGTTTTCCGAGCGGCGTTTAAATTACGGCACTGTAAAATCTGAGGGCGCGCGATGATAAAACCGCGAAAAATACGGCCGAGCGTGTACGCGTATCTCCGATAATAGCAGCGGTGTTAATAAGCACCGGGAGAAATATCGGTGGCGATTATCGAATGCGCCGTCGCAGCCAATAAACGCGAGCAGATCTGCGATAAACGACATTTGTATGTACTCCGTAATTTTCGCGAATGCCCTACTTCCAGCCCGAATTTTTAAAGCGAGGCCGTGCGCTGGAGTATCGATATATCGGGAGTCCTTCGATATTTATTTTCCAATATCCACATCGACATGTATCGTGTACCGGAGGAATTCTGTTGGAATATGCGGAGGGTGCAACGCAACCCCATTCTGTTCAGGACGATAAAAATATGAATAAAATTTCGGAGAGCGCAGAGCGCAGCATTCTTAAAACAATCATTTCGCAATTTCTGGTGAAATTTCTCCTTGAGCGGTCGCGAGCGAATCTCTTGAGAGACTCTGTCGCATGTCTGATTAATTTTGAAAACTCAATCTCACGTATAATCCCATCCAACGTAATTACATATTTTCACCGAATCAACAGTCTTGGCACCTTGATTCACGCGTGAAAATTGTGTTCGCCATGGAAGCAATGTCTGTGCTTACTCGCGACGCGCGCGCGACACAATTGGCGTAAAAGGTATTACCGGAGCTCGCTGAAAATTGAGCCAATCCCCGGACCCCGTCACCTTCAGGCCAATCTCCCCGTCGAAATGCAATCGTGCGTGATCCCAAAAGCGCAATGTCGATGCTAGAGAGAGAAAGAGCTGGAGGAAGAGGAGCGCCGATACTGCACCCTCGTAAAGTAACGAAGCGTCGAAGCAGTAACGCGCCGCATAATTTCCGATGAGTTACGAGGCGTGCGGCCATGCAGGCTCGTAGCCGTTTTGCATAGCGCCGCAATTGGCATATAAAGTAGAAATTAATATGGTGGCGGAGGCGCGAGTCCCGGTGAAATTTCGAAAAAAAAGGTATTCGCATCTAGAACGAAGCCGTAACGGGGGAACAGCAGGGGGACCGAAAAAAGGGGGACGCCCGTGTACACTGTTATTACCTTCGAAGTCCCGGATCGTCATTGCATTCGCAATCGCACATACGCATAATCGTGCGTGCGTTCGTGGGGAGAGATCGGGGAGAAAGGAGATAGGAGGAGGACCGGGGACATAAATATCCTTACCGTATCTCCGTAGTAATTAGCGGCGTTATCGAGGCACTTCGACATAAAAAGTCTCATGAAATGAAGACGTCGCTCGACTCGTTATCGCATTATGTCGTGTAATCATAGCGACAGCGATGCTCGAGGATCAATGTGAACAAGAAAATTGTTTCACTGGTAAACAAATTTCCGATTACTTTTGCTGTCTGTTGAAACCATGCTACGCTTTATCATGGTTTACAAGATGCGATGATATGGTACTACTTTTTAGTTATTTATCAAATATGTAAAGAAAATTTGCATTAATAAGAAATAAAATCCATCTTTTGGATTGTAACATATACTCGTCCTGTTTGTTTAGTGTTTTTAACAACAAATATGTGTCATAGTCCAAATTATTAAAAAATAGTAAAGAAATGGAACGAATATATATACAGGGTGAGGCACCTAAAACAGGCCACCTGAATATCTCGGCTGTTATTGGTGATAGAAAAAAATGTATCAGACCAAACTTGCATGGTTTCGAGGGATACATAATTTGTTCTAAATACTTTTTTATTAGGTGGACGCGTAGAGGTCATATGAAGGTCAACTTCGTTTTTTTAAAAGGTATGATATGTTTTTTTACGTACCATCTAGTAGAGCGTTTGGAGATGCGCAAATTTTTTCTTTTCCGAGAAGTTCTGAGTTGATGATATCATTATTTTTTATATTGCCTAGAGTTCTCTGCTATTGAAAATACCGTAAATTCAGAAATGAAAAAGTTCTAGCCCTTAGAAATTTTTTCTTTTTCCGCGAAGTTCTGAGTTGTTATCATTATTTTTTATATTGCCTAGAGTTCTCTGCTATTGAAAATACCGTAAATTCAGAAATTAAAAAGTTCTAGCCCTTAGAAATTTTTTCTTTTCCGAGAAGTTCTGAGTCGTTGATATCTATATTTTTTATATTGCCTAGAGTTCTCTGCTATTGAAAATACTGTAAACTTAGAAATGAAAAAGTTCTAGCACTTAAAAATTTTAGCTTTCAGTGACCTTGAATGATTTTGACCCGTAGATCAATGTGCGCATCTCCAAACGCTCTACTAGATGGTACGTAAAAAAACATATCATACCATTTAAAAAAACGAAGTTGACCTTCATATGACCTCTACGCGTCCACCTAATAAAAAATTATTAAGAACAAATTATGTATCCCTCGAAACCATGCAAGTTTGGTCTGATACATTTTTTTCTATCACCAATAACAGCCGAGATATTCAGGTGGCCTGTTTTAGGTGCCTCACCCTGTATATTACAACAATAGTTTATTTCTTTTATTTCGTACATTACATACAAAAATGAGATATAGCAATATCATATATATAAAATGACTTTTATGTAACCGTTCGTAAGAGCATACGCATATTGCCTTTGTTAGATACCATAATTCCCTGCACTTAAGGAACAAAGCATCACAATTTTTGCGGTGTCCGCATCCCCGAAGACATCCATATTTCAGACGCCGTTTTTTCCACAAAATCCCCTGCTGCCCGCCGAGGAAAGATCTCTCCTCCGGAATTTCTGTTCTGTTTCTGTAAATCGGGATTTCACTGCGTAGCTTCCGCTTTTGCGTCTCTTGCCGTCTCAGTGCTTCCGCCATCGTACGTGAGAGGAGGATCTCTTTCGCGGGTTTTCCGGCGATTATCATCTTCAACAACGTATTTCGGAAACGACCGGCGTCACCGTTTCTGACAAGTTAGCAGTCTAACGAACTAACGCACTGCCGTCCTGAAGATCTTCATCTCGTCGTGCGCTTCCACCCGCGGAGAATCATGCATTTTAATGCGAAGCTTCAACTCTTCACGGAAGAAATGCATTAGGAGGAGGAAATCATCGCTACGTATCCCGAGCTTGATTTCACTCGAATGGCTCCTATTTCCCGCGATCGTTATTCTATCCGTCTGTTTTTCTCGTTATTCGCGAGCACTCAGTTCGATGGAAAACAGAGATCCTACTTCAAAAGGACTATACACATCTCTCATAGCGAGAAAGCGCATTCCCGAATTCACGAACGGAAGAATAACCATTCCGTTACCTTGCCCGGAGATGGCACGCAATGTCTGAGGGAGGAAACTACCTGAATACATCACTAAATTTGAGAGAGATAAAGTAGGAATTATACTGAAATACGGAGGAGTATCAGTTGTTCAAAAATTTACAGACCTCTGCTTTAGATTATTTATTATTGTGAAAGAAAACATTTTCTCTCCCGAAGCGTGTAAACTCCGAAAAAAGATGTTAAATAATGAACCAGTATTCTATATTAATGTACTTACGACTTTGTCAGTTTTTCTTTTCGTACTAATGTAACTAATCAAGTTTCAAGGGCGAAGCCGACGCCGAGGTCCCTTCCACTTTGCGCCCACGTGTCCTGCGATCGTGGTCACGAGTAGACAATGATCCCACATCCATTAAAAAGAAAGAAGCGGCCCAGCAATCTCGCACCGAAACTCATGTGGGAGTATCCCTTCCCGAGGGCGCGCGTAGGGAGTCTCGTATTACGTATTCCTTTGTATGCGTATGTAAATCCACCGACACAACGGCGTAGAATCGCGAGAGAGGGGGAAATGTGAAAAATGTGGGGTCATCTCGAAAACTTGCGTTCGAGAATTAAAACGTGCATAAAAGCGCCTTTCTTTTTTACTCGCGCGAGACGGTACATTTCGAGCGAGATAAACGTTTCGCAGCGTGTCCAATTGCGCCCCCGTTGTGCCTTTGGGCATTTTATAAATAATCGCTATCGCTGCGATCGATATGACATTAAAGTTAAATACAAAAAACATGTTTTTCACGATTTTTGCGACTCTTTATTTCCACCCACACGATTTATATTCGCGCTCAATACGTCCGGAAATAAACAGCGAATACGTCTACACGAAAGAGTCGCAAGAATTGCGTCCTGATGGGCATTTATGGCAGAACGCGAAGGTGGATAATATGATGTTTTTGCAGACTTTAGTGGCTTTTACAAGCATACTAAAGGACATTCTATAAACATGGTAACGAGGTGCCGCAGTCTAGCACTCGAATGAAACGTACTCATCGAGGATAAAATTCTCATATAGAGGAATATTAAGAAGCTATAATATACATATATTCTTTATTCATATATACATATATTGTTAATACATTTACATATATTGTTGCTGATAAAGGCATTCAGAAGTATAATTTCATAGCGTAGACATTTTTATCGTCAGATGCAGTGTTTGCGCCTTTGCGCAGTGATGCAGGTATATGTATGTCGCGTTTGTCTTTCATAAGTGAATGTGTGCATCGAAAGCGCGAGCGCTATTCCGCCCATACCATCATCCTTAAAATTTCGTAGTCGTATATCGTAACAAATGATTTTTTATTGGCCAAACCTTTTTCTCGTGCAAATTTATGCCCGCTTCTTATTCATCCCTTTTCCTCGCGTGCCTCATTCAATTGAAACGGCCCTTTGATACTTTGTATTTCGTAATGGTTAAACGATGGATTCCTGTGTATTATGTTAAATGACGTACACAATAATTTCATTCTTCCGCACTCGTAACGTGCGTTTATTAATTCGTGTGATTCGTGAAGCAGAAATATTTTTTATATTTTCACGAAATATATATTTTTCTCGAAAGAAATGTATTTTATATAAAATATTATTTCATACGTGAAAAAGTAATAAGTATCTAGTAAGAGTCGTCATGATTGTGTTTATGTTATTAATCATTTTACGAATGTTTACTGTGTAATGCAATACTGTGTAATAAAAATTATGTGTTATGCGAAATTAATAATTGCGAAGAGAATTAATAAAAGCGAAGAGTGTGTAGACTATTATATATATAAAATTATAATGATAAGTTATCGAGATTTATTGAAAGCGAATAAATATATTGATAAGTTTAGTTTAATTGAGAAGCGTTTTATTGGAATAAAGTTAAAGTATAAATGATTGAATGTTGCATTGTAATGCTTATTCAGTTGAATATACATATGTAATACGGTATCGTAATAAACGGATATCGATATTGATGTTGCAAAACCGATAATGTCGGCGCACATTTTAATTGAAAGTTTATTAGTTATTCGAAACCTCTTGCACAAGCTTATTATTAAAAATTCGCTGCGCTCGCTTTGTCAGTAGCATAACTCGATAACTCTGTGGCTTTCCCCGTCATACTTTTACTGTCATGTTTTACAATCCGTGTTTTGCGTTCTCTCACCCGACTAATCGATAACGCTTTCCCGGGATTCAACTAAACTATATCCTTATCAAACATATTGCGGCGCAATTATAACTTCCGAACACCCAAACGACGAAGAAACTCCAACATTCATGCGGATTCCATTAAACGAAAGTTCAATAATATCTCCGTATTCACCATTATTAATTTAAATTATTCTTCATTTTGTAAGTCATCCAGTTAAGCGTATTTAAATATGGTATATTTTAATACCAGTGTAATAGAATTTTTTGTATACAACAATTATGCAACATAGATTATACAGTAAAGCGCAGAATATTACAATGAAAGGAGTATATCACTTTTATTTCTCGTTTAGAGCATTTCAGGCTGGGCACCTGGAGTTGCGAGGTCCAACTTCCAACGTATCCTTTCGGTAACATTGGTTCTCGGATTATAAGAAGTTTCATTGTGATAAAGGATATTTCCGTCATATCGCTCTTCAATATCGCGCACATACGGTTCCCCGTCTGGCGTGTGACCGGACATGATCGTTCTTGAAAGGCCATTTCCAGTGCTGACGACAATGATATTGCCATTGTTTGATATTATCCGTCCGTGTACATCTGCGAACAAATTTTCGTGCAATAAGCTAATCTCTCTCGTCGATTATGGCGGGTTACATCAATATAATGCGCAATGGCCACAATTACATATTAAATCAAACTGCTTGCATGTGACTTAATTTTTTTAATTTAAGTTTAATTTTTTAAATTTAATTAATTGTTTTAATTTAATTTAATTTAAACATGTTTTAATTAATTAAACACAATTTAATTAAAACATGTTTATCTACAGAAAGCACACAACTTTAAAATATAAATTGATTAAATCAAGAATTGATTAAACAGTCTCGTTATCTCCGCGACTCTGTCTCTGCTTCAACGTGATCGAAATTGTAAGAAATCATATCTATGAGAGTTTCCAAAGCACGTTTGATTACGACCCGGTAAAGCAATCACTTTCGATTTCGAGACACCCTGTACAATCCCCAACTAATTGCATTTAAATTGTAATGTCATCAGCTGCTGGCTCCAAGTGTGTATAACGGGAACGAAACTTTTTAGCGATAATCGCCGATAACGCTGATTCGATATGCCTCTAGGTATAGCCACGCACTAATTGCATAGGTAAACGCTGCGTGCGAAGCTGAACGTCGGTATCGAATTAACGGTGCCGAGTGGAAAAAGTGTTCTAGCCACCTTGAGACTCATAGAGGAGAATGCAAGTGTCTATTCGCCGTATCTTGGTCGATAGTGAAAGGAACTTGGTTCGACCGTGCGGCGAGCGATTTTGAGGTTCCCCGTTGGACTCTTTATCTCTCGTAACGATAAAGAACATCGTGATGCGATTTGTGCATGAACTATTATGCAAACGCGTCGACCTCTCTTCCGTATGTGACACGAAAGAGACACCACGAATTTCCATGCTACACTGATACCGCTGTTCCGGAATTTTCCGAACGAGCAACGGATGGGCAAACACGTCGCTATATTGCTCAGCAATATTGATCCAGGTTCTCTAGAGGCAATATCGAATTAAATAATACTACGCGAGGCGTTAAATATTTAACAGCGTATTAGAAACGCTGATAAAAATAGCACAATGAGGAAAAACAGCACAATAAGAAATGGATAAAAGCAGCACAATGAATAATAAAGTCTGCGATGCGCTTCTGGCAAGAGCGAGAATCTTGATCTCTTTTATGGTCATCAGATTCATTTGCATGAGGCGCAAACGTTTTCAGCGCAACGATTAAATCACCATGTCTCTTTTACTTGGATCCAGTTTCTTAATTTTTATCCCACTCTTTTCTGTCGTATTGCCTACTTAGAACTAACGCCATGAGTCATTTACGTGCCGTGATAATTTAATACGGTTATTCGATCTCTGTCTCGGCTATCCTTGGACTAGACAAACACCAATCAGCGTCGGATTGTTAAATATCTCGCAGCAGATTACCTCTCGGTAGACTCTCGATCGCTCTGTTGGCTTCCCTGAGCGCAGGCTCCAATGAATCTTGCACATTCTGCTGTATCTGTGCTTTCAACTGTTGGGTGAAGCGCTGTACCTGTCCATTAATATTTTCGGTCATACGAGTGATGCTGCGCGTCAGATCGTTGGTCCAATCCGCTGCGCTCATCGTCGAACATGCGCTGCAACAGAAAACCGCATGTATTATCAGACAAATGACAGATTACAGGCTCCACGTTCATTCGCTCAGCACGAATGCAATCGCAGCAAACAATAGCTCGCACACCTATACCGCGCGATGATTCATACGCGCCCACCAAGTGTAAAAGCACATATATGACGACACGATAATAGTCAAATGTTATCATTGGAGCGCGGAGGTTGCGAACGATATTACTGCCGAGCGACAATCGGCGCATTCAGTGCGAAAATACAGCTGCCAACCTATCCTCCGCATGATTGAAACGGTCAGATTCGTCGACCAACTGCAGAACTGTGCTGTTCCACCGATCAGAATCTACGTAGCGGTCGAACGTTAATGTGGAAGAGGAACGTAGCAAATCGTTGGCGATCAACGGAGACTGACCTGATCAGCAATGCGGCAATCAGAACGACATCGCTGGTTTTCCTAGCCATTTCTGCCCGTCTTTGGATCTCGCGTGATGTAAGTGGAAAGACGAAGTCACGCTTTCGCCGTCACCGAGAACGCGTAATGGATCCGGTTAGGTCACACCTCGTTCTGTGCGCTACGACGATCAGCAAAGCATATTGCACCGGTGCCGCTAACGCTCTGCTGTGCCCCGCGGTCTCTCTGCGCTTTTATATACACAGACATTCGTGAGCATGATGTTATCAAAGCCGCACTCTGGAGTTACGTATAATACGTGTACGCACGTCGCAACGGCAGTAGACTGCCGCAATAGACCAAGGAAACGCGAACGAGGTCCTCGGAAGGATAGTGGGATGGATCGTCGAACAACGTCACGATCAAGATGTTATTGATACGATAAAATTGAAAGAAACATTCAACAATAAAGGACAGGAAGAAGTGAGATCGAATTGAAAGGAAGGATAAAATGTTGAAAAATGAAAGACACGCAAGATAAAATTGAAAGAAACGGTGAAAAATAATGCGGATGCATGTGCCTACTGTTTAAAGTTTTAAACGGCGTAGAGGATGTAGGAGAATATATGAGTTTTACATGATTTTATGTGACAGTACTGTATAAGTTAAGAGTTATTTTTCATTTACACGTTGGTCACTATTTATAGCTATTCTATTTATACACTTGTCTGTATTGATATATTCTCTTGACGTAATATGTAATACGTACACGTATACTTAAAGATATTTTATGATACCACATTTTCACTCAATAATATTAGATTATTGTATAATTTTTCGTATTGTCTTATTTCGTGCGCTTATCTTTGACGCACAATAAATTATTATTAGATTTATTTTTAAACTACGCTGCTAGGTAGTATGCAACCAACTTAACAGCGCAGTTGATTGGCAAAAACAAATCTAATAATAATTTATTGCGCGTCGAAGATAAGCATACAAAATACGACAGAAATTATACAATAATCTAATATATGAATATATTAGGTTGGCAAATAAGTTCGTTCGGTTTTTGTTTCGGTGCAACTTCTTTCCAATTCACTCTTGTTTTTCTCGATACTATCGCGCAACTTCAGAGTGCATTTAAAAGTACATGTTTCACATAACCTTTCTGTAAATTTTGGTTTGACTAACATCAATATTGTGTGTGCTGCGTAGCTGTAAAAATGGAAGTAAATAACGTGCATTATCGTCATATTTTGCTCTATTATTTCAAGAAGAGCAAACGAGCTGCAAAGGCTCATAAAAAGATATGCCGTGTTTATGGAGATGATGCCTTAACAGAACGCGTATGTCAAAAGTGGTTCACCAAATTCCGTTCTGGAGATTTTGACGTCAATGATGCGCCTCGCTCCGGTCGCCCGATCGAGATTGATTCAAGTAATGTCAAAGCTATCATCGATAAAAATCCATCCCAATCGGTGCGAGAGATTGCTACAGCACTTAATATATCTCATATAAAGCGTAGAAAACAATTTGCGCCAACTGGAATACGTTTCTCGGCTCAATGTGTGGGTGCCGCATGAATTAACCGAGGCCAACTTGGCCACTCGCATATCCATCTGTGATTTGCTGCGGAAACGTCAAGAAAACGATCAATTTTTGAAGCGGTTAGTGACAGGAGATGAAAAATGGGTCGTCTATGAGAATGTAACGCGGAAAAGATCATGGGGACACAGCAGCGAGCCACCACAAACAACCTCGAAGGCAGGATTGCATTCGAAGAAGATCATGCTCTCCGTATGGTGGGATTTCAAAGGTGTCACTTACTACGAGCTGTTACCGTCAAGCAAAACAATTGATTCAACCATATACTGCTCGCAGTTAACAAAATTGGACCAAGCACTCCGCAAAAAACGTCCAGAATTGATAAATCGAAAAGGTGTTGTCTTCCACCACAATAACGCCAGACCTCACACATCATTGACAACTCGGAACAAATTACTCAGTCTTGGCTGGGATGTTTTGCCTCATCCTGCGTATTCACCGAACCTGGCCCCTTCCGATTATCATTTATTCCGGTCGTTGCAAAACTCTTTAAACGGAAAAATCTTCAAGGATGAAGAGAACGTCAAAAGACACCTGGATTGGTTTTTCGCCGATAAGCCTCAGATGTTTTACGAACGCGGCATAATGAAGTTGGTGGAAAGATGGCAAGAAGTCATCAATAAAAATGGTCAATATATAATTGATTAAAATTTATTTCGTGTATCAAAAAAATTGTATTTTATTCCACCTTAAAAAACCGAACCAACTTATTTGCCAACCCAATATAATAACTCGAACTTTTATAATAATTGTTATTCTCTATTTTAAGTCGCGGCATTGTTTTTCCATTATAACACGATGTTTGTTCAAAAAATAACGTTTTTTCAAAAAGTCCTCTGATTGTTGCGATCTACCACATTCATTTCCAACCATTTCCCGATCAGATACAAAACGAATAAAACTAAATGAATAACGCGACGCGCGTCGAATTGGATAAATCGCACATATCAGATTTCATCCGAATTTCGCGACTCTCAACGAGATCACGTCAAAAGAGCAAGAGGTGCGCGAGATGCATCGGTAAGATTTATCGCGACGCCTTTACGAACTACCATAATTCAGAGGTACGATCGACAGTCCGAAGCCGCAGCTTGAAATACGAGCTCTCGTTACATTTTTCTTTGCAAAACAAAACAACTTTCTGTGACGACGAACGAAGAATTGCACTCGTACACTCGTTCTGCAAGTGTCTATTACGTGGCTGTCTGATGAGTCATTACTTGCTACACTTGAATTAAGAATATTAAAACCAGTATAAAATTTGTGAGCCAAATCGATCTTCGATGCGGAGAAATATATTTAATCCTCACAAACGGCAGATTAATTTGTCACGTTCCTTTACTGATACGACACAAATGCATTATGTAAATAAAAAAATGAGAGATTATTATAGATATCTTTTTAATTAGAATTTGGTTAATTTAGAGTTCTTTTTACTACGAAGATGTCGAGGAACATTATTATTTATCACACCTAGCAAATATTTCATTATATGTAATCGAGTTTGAGATTGATTAATTAGCAAATCTTAAAATTAATTAAAGAATATGATATCTTCATATTCACTACATATATTATCTATTTTTTCCTAGAAAGCTTGAGTTGCTGGAAGCACTTTATTCTCACTCGTGAATTACTTAAAAACCGTAGACTGCCTCGGGGTTTCCGTCGAGAATAAATTACTTAAAATGCTCAAACAACCTGAAATGGCAATGCAATTATATATTCTAGTTATTAATTACAAATACGATAAAATTTTATCACACGTAGCAATATATTCCTGCAATTATCATATATTTCATGAATAATTATATTGTCTCGCCAATCGTTACAATCGTGGAAATCATGGCGAGACAAAATCATTTCAATCTCCGACTTGAACCATCGTGAGATCGCTACACGATGTCATTTCTTTTTTTATCATCTTACATGACCGCTGCACCCTAATCGTCCTAAACGTCGTGGGTCGCTCCAGGTAACGAGATGCGTGTCGTGAAGCCGATTAAGGACGAGCATAAGAGGATCGGACGAAGGCGGTCGTAAGAAAAAGTACAGGCGATTTGTTTTGGATAGACGTCAGCTTTTTCGCCAATAATAACAATAACAATGACAATCTCGAGATGAATCGTGATTAATGATATAAGAGATAAACTTTATGCAATAATGCATTAACAGTTCGAGGAAGCTTCGTCATCGATTTATCGAATCTATAAAAGACTTCGTTACGAAGTACGCGTTTAAATCATCACTGCCGGAGGGAGTGATGCGCTCAACGTATCTTTTTGATGTACCTTTTGCACGTACCCTTTCGTACACTCTTTTACCATATATATTATACGTGCACGATGCCGCAAAATGATGACTCGCAAGATTGCACCGCGGCCCGATCAATCTGTAACAGTACGAAATTTGTCTTTACCTTCGTCCCGGCGCGTAAAACAAATTTCTAAGAAAATTACTTCCAATGACGGAGACTCTAATCGCTTATTCATCCATCACTATCGATATTTTTACCCCGCAGCCTCGTTACGCGCGGTCAGGAACTGCGAGCTGCATCATCTCGCCAACACGGCATGCATACTCGTTTTGCGTTGCCTGCGTTGCATCTTTAGTAAGAAAAAATATCCTCATGTGTTATGCATATTCAACTCATTATTGCTGATGCCATTAGCTTCTATGGAAAACATTACCTGCTAAAAAGAGTACGTTAAATATTATTGTAAGAGCAGTCCAATATAATATCTATATATTTGTATATATATTAGCACAATTTTGACAAAGTTGCTTTTACGGAAATAATAATTTCGAAAAAGATTTTAATTTATTTGAAATAGTATAACGAAATATTGCAATGTGCGAAAGTGGCGAGACGAATCTTTCTTCAGAAATTGCAGACTGGCGCCTCGTACATTCCGATTCAGTTTCACGTTCGGGCTACTTTTGCCAACGTACCAAAAGCGCTATTATGTCGGTTTCCTTTTTCGTCGTCTTCGGCCTTGCGAACACGGCCTTCCCTGTAATTATCTCTCTCTTTTCCTCGTCTTTTTTCCGTCGCTTCCCCAACACGGACCCTCGGGCGGACACTATTCGCTTCTCGCACAGCCTAATAGATTCGAGAATACTCCACGGTACACGGCTCTAGCGGGTATTAATCTTCATTACGGTACTGTCTCCGACACGCACGATATTCCTGAATCGGCCGTAAGATTAAGCTAATCATTTTGCGTCTCTGGTACCGCTAGCTGTTACCTTCAATCAAATTTGATCGCAACGTTCTACGCTAACATGACACTGCTCTTCGCTCCGTTCAAGCTGAATTACTCTGAATTGTTTCAGAAGTGAAGCAAATTGCCTATCTATTCAAGTGAAATTTGGTACGGTTATTTCTTACCCGTTATCTTCGCGGTCGTTGTCGTTTTCCAAATTTAAGAATTAACAAGCACTACCTTACTCACAGGAACAATCATTATTAGATTTGAAGTTATTGTTAAAATTGGAAATTCGGTGAAATCATCGGGGCACCAAGATTGCGAGGTGAAATCATCGTTATAAGCGAGACCATCTGTGCTTGAAATCGTGTAACGTCATGTAACGTCAGCAGCATGATTGCAAGTGTATGTTCGTCGACGTTCGTTACGCGCCCGTGTCAGAATGGAACACGCTTGGCCGATAAGAGGCCGTAAGGTCATCTCTCACGCTTAATACGAGAAGCGCAATAATGACCACCGGCTTTCAAGATACACACCGGCGAAGCCGCACGAAGGAGGGCTTTCAGTTAATCGCACTTGCAACGTGCTCCATTTCACGTACTAATTATCCATCATCGATCCACCTGAACCCCAGCTTTTTATATATCTTGCAGTTACGTAAACCCAGGATCTATGTATATTAAGTAATTATGTAAGAGATAGTAATTAAACGAAATGCATTATATATTATTATATTTCGTGTTTTATTAGAGCTTTCCTGTAGAGGACGTATTACGTTAATATAACTATACAACATAGATTAATACATAATATCGTTGAATTTGTGAAAAATGAATATCTGATATTCATACGTTAAAAAATTAAGATGCTTCTCACGGTCGTTACCGCTCGCGAATTACAAGCACGACACGTGCGAACAATGACCCGCATTATATGAATGACGGCGCTCGACAAGACGTTTAAACAGGCATTCTGTGCTCTCCGCTTCTGTCTAAAATTTTACTACGCTAACGAGCGCATTGTAAGTAAATCGAAGCTACTCGAGCTTCTTTCGTTTGATCATCAAAGCGCGATTTTCCGCTCAGAATCTTTCAAAGCGATTCGCGTTTCAGTGCCGCGCGATGAATCGATGAAAGTCGAATGAAAGACTCGGAGGAGAATGCATAAAAACGCATTCCCGCAATCGATCGCGGATGCTGATCGGCAATCAACGTGCATTATACGTTATAAGTTATACGTGAGGAATGAATCGGGCAGAACGCCAGCTAGAGATCCGTAATAAAACGATGCAACAATCTTACCACTCTATGTTGGACCGAGTTCTACTCTCGTAATAAATGCATTACAACCCCCTGCGAAGCGCAACGTAGACAAAATGGTCGAACGTCATTTTGCCTTTGATTCGAGTAATTACACGTATGGAAGCTGCTAATTGATTCGTTGCGGAGTACATCCCAGTACGCAGGAGGTGCATACGGGATGCGAACCCGCGGGATACGATCGCAATTTACGTCCGGAGAGAAACTAGACTAATTGCGTTACGCGTACAGCGCGCTTTTCAACCCCTGGGAACCACCGAGTTGCCTTGCGTTCCTCTGCAAGCTAAAATTCGCGCGATATCTTCTTTCCCCTTTTCACGGAGCACCTTTTTTCCGGTCAAAGAGGAACTGATCAACTTGTGTGAAAAAATATTTTTTTCTTTCTTACCCCGATGGGAATAGCTGGAGGGAAAAATATTTCAAAATTATTTTTTTTGCTCTGCACTATCAGTCGAAATTGTGAAACGGGAGCGTGTTTAGTCAGCACAACATGCAGCGAATCGCTTGGTGCACTCACACCATTTATGCAACGCTTCTCGCTCGGGCTGGAGTTCGCGGCATTTCGGACGGCATCCGGCATGCAGGATAGAGCCGTAAAGCCCGGAAAAATAACGTAACCACCGGTCGAGCACTTGACACCGGGGTTTATACGCGAGTTCTCGATGGAAGTGGCTCGTGCATCTGGTCGGATCGAGGAGGGCGGATCGAGGGGAACCGCCGAGGGGAAAGCAGGATGTAGGAGGATGTTGTTGTTGTTGACCCACGGAGCAGGAACAGGTTTCGAATTCGGATTATGCCGACCCGAAACCGCTTCTCCGTGCAGCGCGATCGTTCTCCACGCAACCGTTTTCCACACAATCGCGCCCAGGTATATGTGCATGTGTGTACATGTGTGTGTGCGTGCGCGCGATCGCACGTGTGTGTGTGCAGCTCGACCCCCCACGCAACCTTTCCGTACAGTAAAAGCGCTTCTCCGCGGCTTCGATTCTCCTTCTTCGTCCTTGAACCCTCCTCTCGCGCCCCTGCTCCTGAGAAGGTGGATCACACCGCGAGAGCGGCGGAGATGCTGAAGATCCTCTCCGGAGAGAGGTGCTTCTCCCGATAATATATATTCACCTTCGACTCCGGCGGAGCGGGAGCAGGTAGCGGGGAACCTAGATCGTAAACGCGTAATCATCCTGTTCTCGAAATAAGACTCACAAAAGGGCGAGATCAGAGAGAGAGAGAGAGAGAGGGAGAGAGAGAGAGAGAGAGAGAGAGAGAGAGAGAGAAACGAAGGAAGAGATGCAGAGAGGCATGGAAGGAAAGACGTGGTCTCTCTCATTCTCTCTCCTTTTCTATCTTCTTCCTGATCAGGTCCAGTTTGAGCAGACTCCAGTTCGCGGAAGGTTATCGTCCTTGAAGCGAGCCTTGGAACGGGACGTACTCCGTCACGGATGACAGGTCCCTTATCCCTTGGTCGCTTATCTCGCTCCTGTTTACCCACGGCAAGAAAATGTTGGAGGAAGGGCGCAACGTCTTGCGCGCGAAGTCTGGTCGAGAAACGATTTTCCGCGTGACGGGCACAAGTAGAGAGGAAAAGGAAACGATAATATTCTGTATTTCCCGTAATATTTTCGTTTACATGCCCAATTTCGAGAGGATCCTCTTGATCCCCTGATATTCACTTTTTGGAGTTCCCTTGCTGTATTATAATTTTGATGTTTTAAGTTAGGAGAGAAGATATTTTTCTGTTACTATATCCTTGTGTGTATGTGTGAATATCTTTTAATTTTTCTAACTTCTTTTCTGTGAATCTTCTTAAGAAACTGCTTAAGGATCTTATGATTTGCCGCCTGTATGATTTAACTTCTTATTGCACTAAGCTGTTTCCATGTAGCGGTGCTATATGTAGGATTTATATTAAGAAGCAGTCATTTAATTATCTAAATACGTGAGAAACACGTTTTCTTCCTTTGAAATGTGCACCTTGTGGTTCCAGACAATATTAATCACAAATATCCTTTCCTAGAACGCTCAAAAGATTGCTTCCAGAAGCTTAAGAAAATATGTCACCGATTTTAGCATTTTCTCAAATCGTGTATTCTTGAGTGTGCTTTTGGCAATACAAACAAGATTTTTGCGAACACTATTTTCTGTGATCAATGTAATACTGTTTTTGAAAACTGCAAGTTGGACTGCAAGTTATTAAAACTAAAAGATAGAGTCGAAACTGAAAATCAATAAAAACACTTTTCACTATATAAAATCTTATTTATACGAAATTTAATTTAATTTAGAATTCTCTTTTAATTGTTACATATTTTTGAAACTTACGAATCCTTTTATTTCTTCTTTAAAGAATTTTCGAGCGCTCCATTTACGATAATGTCTTTCAAAATCACGCGAGATGTGCGTTATGCATGCACAATTGTGATTCTAGGACAGTGATTGAAGTAAAGCGCAGACTTCTAGAGCGGAGTAACGAGCAGATGTCAATCCTCAGCGTCGTTAATAAAGCGAGGTTCTCTTAATACAGCACAAACGACCAAGAGACCGACACGAAAAGGACGAAGAGTGGTGGATCTCAGCTGCACTCTTGAACCGCGTTTCAAGGAGACTTTCTGTTACTTGGCAGCGATGCTGCTTCTGCAACGTACGCACCTCGGATTCATAGGTAGTACCCACGGGAAGTTTCTAACGGTGCCCCGCGTACATATACGCAGCAGAAATTGTTTACGATTATTACGCGTAAAATCTCCCGCGGAGCAAATACGGCTGCAATCGGCAAGGATTTTTAAACTAATAAAGGACATCGGGAAGGCGGTCGCGCCTTCCTGCTTCGATAATTAAACGGTACTTGAAAGATAGTTCATATTCTGATCGATAACATCCCGACATTACAGTCGCGAATGTTCCTTGACACACTTCCCTAATAATCATCGATCTTTAGCTGCGATTCGAAAAAACGACTTATTTAAGTCTACCAAACTCGTTTCTGTATTTTACCTGACACGTGTAATGATTAGTATTTCGTGTTTTCTTTTTTTTTTATAGGTGCGCAAGGTATGGTACGGGCAAGCGTTTATTTATTCAGCAAACGCAGTTACAGAAAACTAGCTGTAAGAACTGTCGATTCAATGTTTTTTGTGAACCATTGTGAAGATCGGGTCCGAAGGAGATTGAAGTGGTTCGGCGGTTTTCTGTGCTTTAGGAGATGTTTGTAGTTGCTGTAACTAATTACGTATTTACAATTGCGTTTGAAATGCTTACTGACTCTTTCTCTATTTTTCACTCTAATGATATATGATGATTTTATACGACGTGTATGAAACGTAGATTACACACTTGAAATGAAAGTTTCTTCCTCTAAAGAGTTGTTTGACTTAATTTATGCCATGCCACGTTATACACTCCAGGATTAATGTATTGCTTCAATTACATCGTTCAACATGATTGAACAACATAACAGATTCGCATTGAGAAAATAAGAAAATCACACATATGCTTTGATTTCTTTATACGTTTTCCTTCTCATTCCTTATTCATTCAACAAGTTTCCCACATTATTAATTACAAACTTCTCATTTTTCTTCTTTAATCCTTCCCTTATTCGAGGAACACCATAAAGTCTCGTTATTTTATACTCAATTCCTCTGAATAATGCAAGTTTTCTTTGCTCTCTCCCAATTAATTCACCTTCCTCTTATCTCTTTTAACAATTCCAAAATGAATTCTATCCCTAAAAAGACCTTGTTCACTTGTATGTATTAAAATGTTTCTTATTGCTACAAATATTGAGTGTCGCACTGACACTGCTAGATCGCAATAAAAAGAGAAGAACATCTCACTGACGTTATCACGAAAAATAAGAAAGAGTGTTACACACACGAGCAATGTTGCGTAAAAACGTGTCTCACTGACGCAAGCAATCCGTAGTGTAGAAAAAAGTGTCTAATGGAGACACTATCACCCTGAGGAGGGCTTCGGCTTGATCAAGGCCGTGAGTACTCGCTGTACTCACTTATTCCGTGTTCGTGTTGGAAAGCTCACCTGCTCGCCTCGCCCTGAGGGATGACAAATAGAATCCTCGCACTAAGGGATCGCAATCGAAGGGGTGTCTCGCTGACACGGTCAGGAGTGATATCCGCAGGACCCACTACCCTGTAGAAATCCCGTCGTCCTTGGCTCGCAGAGAGAACGCACTTTTTCCAGCAACTTGCAACCTTTATTTCACAAAGAACAATTATGTTCGATTGCTACTAAGCGGTTGAGTCTGCTGAATGCGGTACCTACCTAACTCGGAACAATACAAGCGTCCCAGACTGGGACTCCCAGTCCATACGATGCCTCTGAACCCTTTGAACTTAGCTGCGATCAACTAGTGACCCTCTAATAACAGTCTGACTATAAGAGCGATTTCGTCAAAATCGTGAGAGAGAGAAAGATATATATATTCGCTACGCATGCGCTGCAGATAGTCCACGCTACATTTCAGTTATTGATATGTTATATTCATTGAAATGCAGCGCATGCGTGAACACATGCGTAGCGAATATATATATATATATATATCTTACTCTCTTGCACGATTTTGACGAAATCGCTCTTATGGCCAGACTCTTATTAGAGGGTCTCTATACGATCGACTCGCGTCGGCTGGCGCCTAGCGGCGGCAGCGCGAACTCTCAAACTGGCTTCCACTACTGCGCACCATTCCGAACCGTGCGGCGGCTGCGTCGTGCGAGTCTCGTGTTTCAGTCAGCGTTCAGCTGCCGGGCCTCGTTCGACGGGTGGTTCGTTCGTTTTCCATTTGCCTGGTACGCGCCTCGTAAACAAACGTAAACAAGTCGCACGCGTGCGCGTGGCGTGGATTTTACGGACGCAATCCGTTAGATTTTTCTGTCACGGGGAAACTTCACGCACTCCGCGTACGTCGTGAGGTTTCGCGCGATCGCGGTGTGACCGCAGGGACGCTTCTATGGATACGCAGCTTGTTTCACAGCAGTGACACCACCGGGAGATACATCGTTCTCATGGTACACACGAGTATTTGCCGCAGGACGTGACACAGGACTTGATTGTGCGTCAATCGTAGTGGGATACAGAATCAGCGCTGTTATGGAGCCGCAGGATTGTTAATTGATCATCTGATTTCAGAGCCGGTGAGTAAATCACGTCGATTTGATGATCGGGACGAGCAGTCCGCGCTCGCTGGCGCGGCTACTGTTGCGTGTGTAGCTGCTATTAAATATGTTTATAGGGATATGCAGTTAAATAAGCGGGATATATCGGTTTTTGTCTGATCATCGAAAGAATGATGTCGAGCGCGGGATCGATGCACGCGCGCTTCGTCCTGCGCGTGCATTTGCGCGACGCGTCGCCCGCACGCGCCGAAAAATCGGCGCGCGGTCGGCCATGCTTCGCGGTTTGCTCGGAGCACGACGGGCGCGATTTAGACGTGCAATTATCGCGGATTAATCGTACAGTCTCCGTGATCCAAGGTCGAATCCCCTCCGCTCTGTGCATTGCAAAAACGACACGTCCAAAGTATGCGGATAGTTGATTATTATCGTTAGCTTTTTTATGGATAATACATTACACGGCCCACTCGATCGTTGGTCGATAGTTCATTCATAAACGTTACAGCGCGAATAAAATTTACATTGCAAATCAAGTTCGTGTGATGTAATAACGGCTTCTCCGCTCGAGTAAGACAATACTTTTTTTTATTAATAATTGCTGCTAACGTTCTTTCTAATATTATATTATCGCGAACGTGTTACTGCAAATCTCCGCGTAAAATGCTATTATATCGCTGATGTTAAATAAGATTAATAATATTAATGACATTAATCAGGATTATGTAGTATTATAATGAACGTTGACGATATTATCGACGTTTATTTAGCGTTTCTTTATAATATTATTGATGTTACTGACTCTGTATAACGGGTTGCAATATTGTAAAACGTATTATGCTTACATTTACGTTTTCATATACACGATAAAGCATGCATTAGCACGTATGACCAGGATATGTCGAGGTGAAAAAAGAGGAGTATCATTCCCGTTTTTCGTCGTCCGAACATGAGACGTTTGTATTCCCTCGTCAACGCCATTCTTGAATAAACACACGAGACGAAGGGTAGACCGTTTTTACATACGTCGTATCTTTCATTAGCGCTTTTACTTCCTTCGACACGTCGGCGTTCGCGTCTCGCGCTAGCGCGAGATTCCGTCATATACCGGGTGTCCGGTACTCATACGGCGCGTTCGTCGCAAAGAAGAAAGAGAGAGGAAGACAGAGAAATCTGAGCAGCGTCCAACAGCTCCGGGCATTTAATGATCCAGTTAGTTTGATTCCCTTCGGCCACTTTATTTGTGTCAGCGTATTAGAGCCGCCGTTTTCTGTTTCCCCTTCATCCTACACCGCCTCTTTCTCTCTCACTCTTTTTTTTCTCATTCGAACGGTGCCGAGCCGCCTTCGGGGAGCTGTACAAATCACAAACACCGGACAGAGGTCGTAATCCCGAGGAGCGATACACATATTTCTTCGCTATCGCGAGGCGTGGTGATTAGCGCGATGGTAATAATTTCGACGCGCAGTTAAGTGTACTTAATCGCGTCCACTGTGCTCCGCGTTACATTTTTTCGTGACACGCGGTATACGAAGGGAATACCACTCATACTATCCCTCGAGCGTCATTCGAAGATCGAGGAACAGAGACGAATGAGTGTTATGACGGTCTATTTTTCCAAGATGCACGTATCGCGTTCGTTATCGCTGGTATCTAACACGAGAACTGTATGGGCAAGGAGATGCGCTTCTGGATTACAGCTGAAAAGTTGAGTTATCCCTGAGATATAAATGATAGTATTACATTGTACAGTGATGCTCTATTAATTCTGCTACGAGGAGGAGTAGAAATGACTCGGGAGTATCGTCTTACTACGAGTCGCTACGAGTCATTAAGTAAACTTTCAGATTGATAATTTACTGATACAAAATACCACGAAAATAGTAATAGTGAAATATTTATATAGATAAGCGTTATCGTAGATCGCAACTCTTCTCTTTCCTGCGTGACATGTTCTTGTTTTTTTCATTCAACTGAAAGGCTGCATAGAATATTCATTATCTTTTTACGAATAACACGTATCGGGGACAACGTGGCAATAAAATTCTCCGTGACATGATTGCCACATATCAGCAGTGAATACTATGAAAAATATGTATATTAATATTAAAAAATATTTATGTAATTAAAATAATATGAAATGTAACGCAGGTATATACACAGGTATATACACGTTCCTAAGTGTAAACAATATCCTAGCTAAAACGACTCGCTTCGTTGCATTAATTATTGATGATAAATCAATATTAGATATGCGCATCGCACTGCTGGGACGCCGCGTTGATCGATCGATACGAGGTCGCAAATCGTTCCCGAAGAACGTAACCTTCCCTCTGATGGTGCACGACCTATAAAAATTTATATATTAAAATCTCGAGCGCAGCGCGACTTGTCACGAAGACATGAATAATTTATCGGAGCGCGTCCCCATCGTTTCGTGTCTCCGTTACGCGAGAAGAAAGCGAGAAAGAGGAAGAGA
Organism: Ooceraea biroi; assembly: GCF_003672135.1. Taxonomy (NCBI): domain Eukaryota; kingdom Metazoa; phylum Arthropoda; class Insecta; order Hymenoptera; family Formicidae; genus Ooceraea; species Ooceraea biroi. Next base: position 12,599,383 of record NC_039510.1, read on the forward strand.
AACGTTGTGCCGTCTACGATCGAAGGCCTGGATTTTGGCCCCCTTCGTCCGGTCCTTCGTGCTGTTGAATAATAATAACAGACGTGAATTGCGTTAATTGCTGCCACTGATTGCAGAACCTAACATAACACAGATGTATCCGGTACATTAAAGATTTTCAACTTGAGATTGTTCGTCAGAAAGTATGTAACAAGCACATATTTCTTTTCATGAGCACTCCATTTCGTTTTTTAGAATTTACTTAAACGAAAATGTGCACAAGAAAGATACAAGAATTTTTAAATCTTTTTTATCTCATGAAGATATTTAAAACATTAAATATATGCACATTATATACACCTGAATCACATTCGAGACGTCCAATATGTCCAACTGCTACATAATATCAATAATTTAAAAATGTTCCTCCTCGAACGATTGCATTTTATTTAATTCGCTCTGATCGAAGCTCGCTCATGGATCACGAGTCCATCGAGAGTCAGTTTCGCAGATGGACAACACAAATCGCGCTGCATGTTGATCCTTGCGAGAGTGTCTTTTGGCACGCGTGAGTGAGCCTGATACAATGTGAAGTGGTCCTACATGAAATCCGCACTGAGATACATGTGCAATTCGCGTGCAACGTGCTCAGAACACGCGGCACGTCGTGTCCGCTCGACCTGCATGTGTTGCTCGCTGCCGCGGTATACCCGTCTAGATGTAATGGCCTGTCCGGCTGATGGGTACATGTAACAGCACGGCGGCAACACGAGATAAAAAGGCCATAATTTATACGATTTGCTTTACACATCCGTTTATTAACGCATGTACCTCTGCCGGCGTTGAATTTGCGAGAGAGGGACGCAGGACGGGAGGATGAGGTCCAGTGATGACCTGCATTGGTTGAACGAACGGTGATCACGACACAATAGAGCGTTATTCTTTCCACATGTTGTGATCAACTGAAGAATACCTTGCGGTTTTTTAGGCCTCGTGAGAGGCAGTCGATTTCACAGATTTTTGAGGTTTCGGCTGGGGGGGATACACGGGACCACCACATCGACGGATATTGAACCCGAACGCAGGTAGTCGAAAGGGTAACCGGACCGGGAATCTAAGGAGGTGAACCGGGCTTATGCAACGCATTATAATAACTGCATATGTATCACCTACGAGCTTCCACATCTTCCACAAAATCTGTCTCACGTAAATGTTTATCAGAGGACGAGCGAGAGAAAATCGAATCAACTTAGCATAGTTAAACTTGAACTCTTTATCATACAGCGCAAACGTTTGATAACTGAATAATTGATCGTGCACTATTAAAATGGAACATAGGAACTGGAATACAACGCGTTGTTAAATCACAAATAGAAGATCACAAAATCGACGATCACTTAATAAGAAGACGAAATCGAGGTCATGCTAAAAGAGCACAAATTAAAGTATTCACTTAGTGCGGGATCGATACATCCACGATATACTTGCGGGAGCGTCATTAAGCAGAGGTTTAATAGGCAGCTTGATATTAATGCACAAGTAAGTTTATGGCGAAATTGAGGACCGACGAAGCACAGTTTCTCCGTGCAGTACACACGCACGCACGAGCGCGTCGACGACGCGCGCTAATCGGGCAACGCACTTATCGCGGAAAAAGTAACGGTAAGAGAGCGACGCGATGAAGAGGAGAGGCCAGGCGTGTCCGAAGTTATCTCCGTGCCGAAGAAAGACTCTCGCAACATGCCGTTCTCACGACATAAATTAAAATCCGGCACGAGTCGGAGCCTGTCTGCCTACCGCTTCGAGTTTTACGGCCGCAAACACCGCGCTATATATTGTACAATCCGGCCGCCGCCGATTCTCTCATGACTCGCGCCGATCCTAATCTCCGCGGGGTAGACATTATAGGAGCATTTCGGTATCGTAATAGGATTATACCGAGCATTAGAGCCGAGTACCGCGACGGCGACGGTGTCTCCTGAGCATTTCCTGCCGTGCCTATCCCCGTCGTTTTCAGCTAAGACGCTATACTCCCACATTCACACGAATTCGAGAAAAGAATGTTGCTGAATGTGTATTGTACCGTATGTAAATTTAATAATACTAGATTTAATAATCCGCTCGTATCGTTCTCTTTCTATTTTTTATTATTTATATTATTTTTAATATATTGATATTATTTTATATTATTTCATAATTTATATTATTTGTATCATATATATTTATATAGTTTTCATAATTTACTTTAATGGTCTTTGAGGTGAAGATTTGCTTCATTTATGTAAAGCGCGATGAAGGAATTCGAAACGCAGATATTAATTTATTTAATGCTAATTGATTCATCTATTAGAGCTTTTTTATTTACGAAGATAATGCAGATTTAACAATAATTCTTTGTATGTTTTTCATTTTGTTTTTTTTTAAACTACATTATTTTTCGATAGAAAGATCTTCCTGCATACTTAAAAATTTTCGTTTTTGTATTTCCAGTCGTTTACTTTAATGTATTCTCCATTTTCATATTTCACAATTGCGCAATTAAAGTTCCGACATTCTATAGAATTACTCTCTGCACAGCAGCACTTTAATCCCCAGTTGAGTCCAGCTCGTGGAGGTCATAATTACAATCCACCGCATTTCCTCAGGGCTGAGGAAAATATCTGGTTTCTCGAAATCCCCGAAGCAGAGCACGAAGTGCTCTCCCCGTTCTCTTACGTAAAGCTTTATCTACCCCCCCTTAGATTAGACGCGCGTTTACGTTGACAGAACGACGAATTCGAGATGTTCAAAGGGAAGCCGATGTCGTGATGAGTATTATGTTCCCCGGGGTGACGATGAATTTCATATTCGTGACTGTCACGTAAATTTTAAGCTGTACAAAAGTCACGCTGGCTTGTTTCCATGTTAATTTCGCCGATGACTGTGCTAAAAGTCCTATTAAAAAAATTATCCAACATTTTATTGTAGCATAATTAAACGACATGTGCGTATCACGCAGAATGTAATTTTATCCCCGATTTAAAAAATTTCATGAATGAGAAATTTGTACTCTCTTGATTTAAGAAATGTAACGGTAATGTTCCGTGATTGAACAATAAAATGGTAAATTTATAGTGATAGAACGGTATCTATACCAATAACATTACATTTCTAGTGCTTTCGGAGTAGAAAATTATTACGGATATCGTAAAGCTCCCTTCCGTATTTTTTCGTATTACACTTTGTTGATCTTCGGTCTCGACTATAACAGAATCCAATTTCTATCAGTCACATATTACATATAAAGGATTAACATAAAAAAAATCATAAAGATAGTATTTGATGCTTTTTCACTGAACCCGAGCGAGCAGTAAATATTTGAAGTCATTTTTCGAAATCGGGGTATCGATATCGATCCGTTGATTTAGTATTTGTGACCCTCCATGGCGCCTACGCCACTGCAGTCGCGTCTGCAAGACGAGACTCAAATCTTACCAAAGGGCCGCTTTTTGTCGAAGACCGAGGGTTCAGGCAGCACGAAATCCTCGTTGTTCGGGAACCCCCGCGGTCAAGCATTGTCGAGGGCTGTCGGGTGCGGACTGAAATTTTAAAAACGCCACTTAACCATCTTCCCCGCGTGATTCCCGACGAGACGAAGACGGAGGAATCGTAAAACGTCGGTTCACCTCCTGAAAATCGCGTGTAGGAGGCAGGCACATCCAATGAGAGACTCGTCAAAAAGAAACAAAGAAAAATCCTTATTTTCGGAACGCACTAACCATATCCTGCTTAATCACTGTAATTTCATCGTCGTTTGATTTTCGTACACTTCATGGCTGTCTCCTCCGTGATGTGTCTTTTCGTTTCCGGCGACGTGTCAATTTCGTCGTAGTCTGGACACGATGTCGCTATCAATCCTTTCAAGTCGGATTTTTCTCTCTTTTTTCTTCTCGGGAGAGTCACGAAAGAAATGCATCTGAATTAGAAATGTGATCTCTTGAATAAAAATGTATAGTAAAACTTTTTATCAGTTACAAATTTGTTTTGTTGCTTTTGTGCTACGTTTTATTAAATATGAATCTTATACGAAAATCGGATGAAATAGTAAAATTGCTTATGACATATATTTTTCTGATGATGTTTGCAAACTTTAGAAGCATCTCAATGTCAGAGAGAACCAAATCCCTTGCGAAATACCTACCTGTATTCCCCAAAGATCAGAAACTAGGATTTCGTCGAAATCCAACAATAATAGTAGTAGAGTAACAATAAGTAGGAAAGTGTCACTGCTCGTCCATTAAGATACTCGTGAAAGGTGGTTCGGAACTAAGTAAAAGCATCAGAAGATTCACTTTTATCTAGAATCATTTTTCGCTCTTGTTTCTCGAAATGGTCAAAAATTACCTAAGTCAGATTCGTACCTACTCAGGCGAAAGTTAATCTCATCTCTAGTCGGAAGTGCACTATTAGCACTTTGCAGCTATCACAAATTCTCAGTGGCAGTAATAGCCTTTGTCGATAACGAGTGCATCTGCGGTAGGTGCAAAAGTGCCGTTTATTGTTTGCGACAAGTGCACGTGGTCTGTTCGACGTGTAAGATGGATACTCTGCGCATTGTGTTTGCCTGGTAGACAGCGACCTGTCTGGACCACACGAGCAAGCCGGAACACGAAGGACGCGATTCTTCGCTGGGGTTTCTTCGCGCACGAACGCAACGCGGAATTCTATTATCGGATTCTCGAACGCGGACTATCGTGACGCGGCACTCGCGGTATATTTACGCGCTGAAATCGTCGTTGTTCGGTCACGCCTCCGTCGAGGCGCTCGTAAATCGTTTCCCCCAGGTCACATGGAACTCGAAACTCCCTGCAGAACCCTCGCCCGGCTCCGATAACTCATACGGGCTTACATTTTTTCCGTCTGTCTCTCACGCTCGCGGTGCTAAGCGTCTAAAATTGCGAGGTCTTAAATTTCGTCGGTCTAACAGGGGTCAGCGGCATATGCGTAAATTAGTTTGTCATATGCGGAAATTGACGTGTTAATGGAACACCGGCATAGACTTACGATAGATAGTAAAAATCCCCGATCGTGCCATGTTACATTCTATACATTAAATCAGTGGAATTGACTGATACAAATTCCATCATCGTAGTCGTGAGTAATACAGTGATTCGAAATCGGTGAAGATCCACATTGTATTTTTCCACGATTAAGAAGTCGTATCTGTCTTATCTCACCTGGAGTTGCTGTAATCCTCGTCAGGCATACTATGTATATCTACACCAATAGCTATATTTAAACCCAACGGGATAAATATTCCAGATAGAGGAGTGTTGGTTTGCCGGACCGTCTAGATGATTATCGCGGACATCCTTTCGGAATTAATATCTTTCGCGTAATCTTATCGGCGAAACTTCGCCGTTATCATTCGCTGCGACAGAACGTGCGCAATGACGTCTCGATTCCGGTTCGTCTCTTTCGATCTGCGAGGCGTGGAGAAGGGTCGGAAACCAGTTTCGGGTTCACCCACACCCTCAAGCGCGCCCAATGCTTCGCGGCTTGTGTTGGTGCGTGTAAACGCGCGCGAGGGAGTCCGTGATTTAAATTTTCCAAGGCCGGACGAGTAAGCTACGACTACCAGAGAGGCCACAGAAAGAGCCCGACAGGGGGAGGAGGTGATCGGCGAGTGCACGTGGTTCGCATCTGGCGGAGTTCCATGCACGCGCCGGTAACGAGGGTCGATAGGGACGAAGACAAAATGAGGAATCTTCTTACACGCTTGATGCGCTTTCTTGCAAGACGTTTCCTTTTCTCCCTTTGAGTGTTTCTCCCTTGACATTATCGAATTACTCGTCTTCGGAACTCGTCTTCATAGATAATTTTCATGTTACTCCTGATCACGTATTACATATACGCTTCTTATAAATGGACGTCCACTTTTAGAGAAACCACTTTTACATACACATTCTTCGTAGCAAGAGGGTTAAATAGGTAGCGTTAATCTTCCATCGCTTTGTTCTTATTAAAGAGATAAATCCGAGTTCCACATACTTCCTCTGATTACTTTTGACTCTTCATTTATTGTTACATAATGTCATACTTTTTTATATTTCCCCATCCGCAAATTGACACGCGAATTAACAGCGCTGCGCGCAACGTTATTTTGGGCGCTACGGTTTTGGCGTGCCGGAATTTATTCAGGGTTTGAAAGGCTGGAAAATCTCCCTCGGTTGCTTTTCGTATAATGGTGTTCTCCACGAGCTGACATTGCGCTCGCAACTGGGACGTCCTCAACGCGTCGCACGACCGAACGCGGCGAACGCGAACCTGTCCGGTCCTCACGTTTCTCTCTTTTGGACCGAGCGGATGGTCAGAGCAGCCTCTCCTCTCTGCGGTCTGTAGCACGAACGAAGGATCCGTATATGGTGCTGGCCTACTACCTCTCCGGCACACACACCGACCCGCTCGTACACGAGCGTGTCGGCTATATGGGGATAACCCGGTAGAGTTATCGACGACAAGAGCTTCTCTCGCAGACCATCATCGATCGGACTCGAGCGATGTACATGTCTTCGCCGGGCGATCTGAATCTCCTGCGATGGCATTTATTTGAAATAACAGCTAGAGAGGGAGATAAGTCGCGCGAGACAAATTCTCCAAGAATAGTCATGAATTCTGTGACGTAACGTGGTTTATGAGCGAGTGTAGTTGTACAAATAAGAACAAGGCGCTCGCAGGCGCATTAAGCGGAGCTTTATTGTGCAATCGACCTATAGTGGGCTTTTGACGAGTGTAGAATGCAGAAGGAACCATCACGAATTTTTCTTTCGTGAGGTGCGACTGGTATCTGCTGCAGCCACCGAGATGAAGCTGCACGCCCGAGTCTCGGCATAGTCAAGCTCTGAACAAGGCCCTTATGTCATTCTTGACAATTAACAGCCCGGGATATGAGATAACTGTCTCTCCTCCTCGGTGTAGAGGAGAAGGTCCGTTTATTCACGCTTTTATTCGCGTGACGTGAGGGACGCACGATTCGTATGCATGAAAACGTTGAGCCATCGTCGACTCGCAGCACGAGCGATATTCCCAGACGATAAACAGGCGCCGGTAATGTCGCATAATGGAGTTTATTGGAGAAAATCCAAGAGGCGCGAGGCGTACACGTATTCGGATCCTCTCGTCTCGGACTCTCCGCGTACAGTTCATAAATTAGACGGTTTAAGCTCGCATTCGCACGCGCTCGCTTCCTCGCCGCATTGACTTTTCTGCCTGCGATTCGCGCGATGATACATCGCTCATTGTGTATGACATTAGCCGTTTATGCGCGGCGTGATGGTGCGAATGCTTGCGAGACTCGCGCTCATATTACAGATTATCGTATTCGCCGTTGCTTTATCGTCAGCGTATCTGCGAGGATGTTAACAGCCGAGGAACACAGAACTCGGCGCGTAAAAATCCATCAGATACCATCAGCGCGCGCATAATTCTAAATATGATGCTGTTGCACGCGTCACATAACAATTCCATTACGTTGCTATAGCATCGTTGTTGCAGCTACAAGACCCATGTGCGCTATGGATGCGGGTGTATTTACGCGAAACTTGAAGCGGCACGTATGCTTTATCGTGTCATTATTCATCGCGCCTATATTTCACTTAAATTCCATAGTTCGTCACGTATTTCATCGCGCATCCAGCACGTGACATAACTGCGTTCGATTTCGATTCGATATTCGTTTCTCGCAACCTCCATATGTGACAATAAATGCAGCTGAGCGAGAGAATTTCCGAATAAAATATAATCCTTGACATTGAAGTTAAACTGCGTAATCCGCTCCGGAAATCTCGCTTTTGATATTTACAATGTTGTAAAATGTCTCGTTTTCGCGAGAATTGCAGCCCGAGATGCAGCGACTGGATTTCCGTCCACTTTTCCATCCTGTCATCAATTAATTGCCAACACTGCGAGCTTGAATCGGGACGCAACGCGTCTCAGCCAAGTCAGTGAAAGCACACTTTATTTTTCAACAGTCAAATGGTAAATTAAGTGAAAACATTTAATGGCTCCGTCCCGACACGCGGGAGGGTTAAAGGGGCCAGGATTAAAATAAACGGTCCGTGTATGTATATGGAACTTGGTGCTCTCGCTGTATCCTTATAACGCGCGTGCATTACACGCGGCTTCAGTGCATGCATACTGCATGCAGCACGGATACTTTCTCGCCCGCGGCAAGGCAGCTACCTTGCCATCGCTGTACCTATGCGATCCCGACGTTTTCGCAGTGCCAAGCTGCCTTCTCTCTCGACCTCGCGACAAAATCGTTCGCATAATCTAGCGATAACTATCTTCGCGTCTACTCGCCGGCATTTAATTAATTGCATACCGTCGATTCTGCTCGATTCCGCGACGATGATGGGCGCGAGTCACAGACACCTTATCGATAACTCATGTGCTCCCAATGCAGCTACGCAAACAGGAGATATGATTCTTTACATGTACTTCTGGTGACCTAAGATAAGGCTGCGATAAGAAGGCTGGAGATTCTGATAGAAATCTGTCGATGTGCCTCGTCCTCGATCACGAGTCATCTTCTCACGTCGCGATTGGATTTCTCCATGTTTACGCGGACTTCAAAGAAGATCAAGATGCGAAACGAAATGTTTCTGTTGCATCCAATGTTCATACAGCGTTTGTCGTGATTTGTGTGTACTTATGGTTATTTTCCAGTCTCGAGTTTCCATCCCCGGGCTTATATATCACGTTACAGTTAGATCGCCGTGCAATTATCCCATTAGCTCGTTCGACCGAACAGGTTCCGGCTTGATCCCGTCTTGAGTCTTGAGTCGAGCCTCTTCCACGTTACACGCATCGACTCATATCTCTAGGATGCTTTCCAGCAGGCATCCCGCGTTACGTCGAACGCGGGCTCGCCGACAGGAAACGCAGGCGAGATCCTAATTTGTTGGCGTTCGGTTTCTCCCTCGCCGAGCGATATCCACGCGGCCTCGCCACGGGAAACAGTGGTTAGCTTATTACGCTTTACGGGGGAACAGTCGCATGAATACGCCCTTTATGTCGGCCGAACCGCCGGCGTATAAACCGGCAATGAGCATAGGAAACGACTTGTACCTTTTGCCACGTATGTTTTTTACCCTCCCTGCGAACAAACGAAACGTTTAGCGCCTCGTACTGCGTCTGAGTAACAACTTGAACGATTAGGTAACGACTTTCGCGACTTTATGCGCGAGGGGTTTGCTCGTCGCAGATAGGGAAGGCATTTTGTGTATATATTATGTAAATTATAGGTATTATATGAATGAATCTTGTTTCTATATGTTGAAAGACCGCATGCGAAATTAGAAAGCTATTTTGGTATTAACAATTTTACTGGAAATTTTACGAGGTAGGACTACGTTTCCTGGGTAACTAGCTGGAAGAAGCAATCTGAGAGTTACTATCTTACAGTTAGGTAAACGATCGACCTTCGAAAAAATTTAGTCTTATCGATTCGCGTCATAAAATTCTCGATAGCGGATTAGTTTCGTTTAGTTAGTTCAAGATTATGCGACTCAATGTGTAAGTGTGCAAAAGAACACGATGTAGGAAAATTACTATCGATAAGTGATAAAAGCAGTATCGCCAATTTAATAACGACGATGTATTTACGCTCTCGACAGGTATAAACGAAAAATAGTGATCGTCCTGCGCTGTAATTGTACCGTAATATCTCGTTATTTTGTTTCATGCGACTCACTGAAATTACATATCGTTGACCCCCGTCATCGATCCATCGATCATTTTCAGTCAACGGATCACGTAACACAATTATTTTGCCATTTTGTATCGAATAACGGAAGATGTATCTGCTCGTAACGTGCCTCGCTTCATGAAGACCATTATTCACGTTTAAACTTCTCAATATCCATTGCAGAGATATGATACGTGTCGCGTCGTCGTTAATCATGTCATTGTTGACACCTCTTATTACTACAATAGTAATATAAATCGGATAAATTCCACATTCCATTAAATCCATACACAAAGAGCTAAATTCATCATCTCATTTCGCATAATGTTATTCATAATTTTATTCATTTATTCTTCCTCTCTCTCTCTCTTTTTCTCTTCTTGTCCAAGTAATTATTGTTAACATTTAACAGAGATAATTCGCTAGTGTATTGAGACATGTTGAAACGTCAACGATTTTCCACGTCCCGATTCGTATCGACATGAAATACCATCGCGATTTACCGTAAAGTTTCCCAGCGGTTCACCGACGTTTCTCACACGCGAGCACACCATCGTTTTCCCTTCGCTTCGCGATTTATAAGTTTGCGCCGCGTATTGTTGGAAGAAACGAGGGATTTGCATCGATGAGTGACGTTCACTCGAGACCGCGCGACGCCACTTTTGTTATCTGAATTTCGCTCTCCTCGGTAAGGTCGACCTTGCACATATGCTGTATTACGTGCGTTCATATTATACATTTACGAGTGCGTACACATCGGCAGATTAACTTTACGTGCATGACGTGCACTATGGCGTGGAATATCCTCATTCGTGCATCCCCTATAAATCCCCCGATCGCAAAAATAGAGCAGATTAACGTTATCGCTATCGCAACACCGTGCGTATCTCTGAACACTTCGAGTGCCCGATATGGGCGGTATATTCGCGATACATTCGCCATGCACGTCGGTAGTTACTCGAGAGACACTGCGTCTGGCGAAATCTGTACGAGAAATTAAATCACAGCATTAGAGCAAGGATAACTCTCTGACGAACAAGGTATTATTTAAGCTAGGGTTCATCCGCTACCTGTTATTAAATTACTGCCGAGATAGCGGATTGTTTTTGTACTCCTCGCTTATCGCTTATCAATTTGTTTTGATGCCGAAGTATCTGTTACGTTCGCAGTATATAATCTCCTTTTTCAGCGTATTTGTTAAGTGATCTTACATTTATTATATAGTGCTTTTGAAGATGTGACTTTATCGAAATTGTTTGACGCTTGTTGTCAGGGAGTTGCTGTTACCGTTTCTCCCACTATTCTTGGCACCCTCTCCGGAATTCGTATATTTAAATCCATCAACCCTCGAGAAGTTCTCGCGCCCTTTCCACACCGCGGAATGCCTCTCTCCTAGATGCATTATAGCACTCGCGTAAAACTGTTAAGTGCCCGTCTCGTGTTCATCGTAAAGCACTCCGCATGCACTCTGTGCAATAAACGTTGGTAAGATCAGCTCTGTTTGGACGCATATCCGGTGTTTGGATAATCCAGCTCCAATCTCAAACAAGCATATCTTTCTCATGATATGTTTAGCATTAATTGATTGAGCGTTACGCATTTGCTCGTTATTTCGAGGAACAGAGCTCTATCCACAAGCATTTGAGAAGTCTCGTCGATGTATAGACTATTTCCATCATCGTTTGCTCCTTTGCGTTACATTTGCACTGTACGTTAGAGTTATGCATTAGTACAATTTGGTCGGGTTACTATCATCTGAACAGAAATCCTACATTGTACAGAACAAAGCAGAGCGAGAGATTAAAATGTAAGTCGAGAGTGCAGCAGCGATATTACATGGCTGCAACATGCCGAAGTCTCTGGATATGGTCACAGCAGATAATAGCGGCATAGATCAAGAACCTGCAGGCCAGAACATGGAGATAAGACATCATTTAAATTGTGGCATTGAAAAAACCAGATATAAGCATACGCATGTTTGAGAGAAACAAATATAAACTAAAGTTTTTTAAAGAGCAAGTGACAGTGTTACACAAATATAATTAATTAATAATCAAGTGCTTGTGTTTAATTAAACCTGCATGTTCTGTACGTACATAGTTATATTTTAGCATTTTGATATCGTTACATTTGTTTAAATTTCTCGCGTAACATCGCGTGTTCATATTTAAACGAATTTATTCGACTTCGAGGTATTCTGACAAAAATATTCAAAGTTGCTTTCTCGTACAAATTAAGCAGGTTGAGTTTCAACGATAGCGAATCGCGAAAATGCCCGAGTATGCAACTCGCTCACGCGCGCGCCGATAACAATCTCGCGGATGCATGATGTTATTAATTAGCGCAAACAATCTCGACCATATGTCGGAGTTCACGGCGTTAACCAAGAGACTGTAATTTATTTACGGCAATGCACGAGACGGCGGCAAGCACACACTATGTCTATGATCTCCCTCTTCTCGATGTACGATTACTTGCATGCGAATGAATCACTGCTCCTCGGTCAGCGAGGAGGTTGCGATAGATTGAGCGGTCGAGAGGTTCGGAAGAGGATTTGCGAAGGGGGATCGACATCCATAAAAAAACGAGGAGATAGCAAATGCTTTCGTAGACCAATGCAAATAATCGAGTTGCTCAGGAATGCTAAACAGCGCGGCATACATTCACTGCGCATTCTTCCGGAATTTAAAATCTAATAGAATATACATAAGATTGAACGGGGAATGATCGCCGGCTATTCTACTGATTTCCAATATTAAATACTTCCAAAAAGTAGATCAAACGTGTAATAAAAGTTTTACGAAAACAGATTTCACTTCAAGACTTATGACTTTCATGATTCCTGATCATTTTCCTCTTTAATTTGTATATATAGCTTTTAATAGTTCTATCCAGCTGGCAATTCATTTTTTATCGATGTTGCCTGTGAACTTCGACTCTTTGTTTTTTTATAAGCGGCATGATTGCATCGTCTTCCGTAATTTCTCGGTCCGTTTCGTGTATGACACTCGTGTGCTCATTACCGCGACTGCCACCGAGATCGCCCGTGTCGGAAATTTAGAGATAGGATCCAACAGATGTCCGCTTCATCCGTGAGTCGCACGCTCGAGTTATTGCCACTATAAATCAGGAGTCGCCCTTCTTTTTTGCGTTCACCGCGCTCCTGTAGAAGAGCCGCTCGCTGTCGCTCGGTATATCGGTGCAGACGTTTACACGTGGCGAAGGAGAATTATACCAGATCGGATGTAGGTGGTCGAAGGGAACGATCTATGTGGGCGAAATATGCGTTGAACTATAATATAAATGTGTGACCATATGCCACGACAAGAATATGGAATAATACTCTCCTTCGATAACTATCGATCTACAAGATTCTATTTATTCACAATAAATGTATATTGTTTAGCTTAATTTCTCAATTTATATTCCTGAATTCGCGAAAAGTTGGTCACTAGGCGAGATTGGAGCTCGAAGTAACTGTAGATTGCATTAAATATTGATATTGTAAATAGTAATACCTACTAAAGCGTAAAATTGTAGCTACGGTGTTTATCAAATTTTCAGTGCAACTTCAAACCTCTCTTTATTCTCTTTAAATTCATTTTACAAACATTCCATTTGAAAATATAATTCATGATTCTTCATAATTTCGCCTGAAACAATTCAAAGCAAACTAACGGAACTTTTTCTAAGATTGGAAAGAAAGGGATCTGCGTATAGCTATTCCTGACACTGTACAACTCAGTGGAAACTTCCTCAAGTCGCGTCGAGTGTCCACACGTGTGTATAAACCGTATGTATCAACCGTGGTATCGACAAAGTAGACTTGGGCTAGATGAGAGGCCACGCTATTCCTGTTCATACACAGTAGTGACTTCTACCTCGATTCGCGCGGAATGTCTGCAACCATCGTGCACCGATGAGAGCTCCAAGTAGCGAGTTCCTCCGCGCGAGCAATATCGTCATAAAAATCGTATCTTGCTACTCGCGGGTCGCGTTCGCCGGGCCGTTGATCCTCCCCAGCCTCCTCCTCTTTCGCGGCTCGTGCGGTTTTATTCGAGATCAAAACTTCGACCCCATGGCACTGGTGCAATCGTCGCCGCGAGGTTCCGCGGCGGAGGTCAAGCCGGGGAGATAGCCCCGTTATCAAAGACGGCAACGAGGAAGGGGGAACAAGCGAGCGATCCGCCAACCACCTGTTTTCCCGAGCCGTCGAATGTTGAGCATTCCGGATTTTTTTTCTCGCGCATTCCGACGCGAAACTTGGGATCCTCGGATCGCCGGCTGCAGGCGGACATCTCTCGAATGGCAGGCGTTCTACGCCTGGCTGGTGCATGACGATTCCTCATGCAAACCACCGGCAGAAGTTATTTTAATATTCGCGATGCCTGTGGCCGCGCGCGCGCGCACAGGTGCGGCGGTAAATTGTGAACCATCGTTAGCCATCCGCGATTACACGCGCTTTATGCCTCTAAGCCGCGCGCAGATTAATAACAGTAATTACGCGCGCGAAAATGCGTGGCACGAAACGAACGCATCGAAGCCAAGCCCAGCCCTGCCGTTTTCCTTCCCCTCGATCCGTTTCTTCATCGAACATGTATCTGTTTATTTCCCGTTCTTCCTGTTCTTCTATACTCGTTTTCTTTCGAGAAGATGTCTCGTTATCAGTGACATTTTCTCATTGTCTTCTTTTGAGGAGTTTTTCGACGCTGATGGAATAGCGGAAATTCGGGGTGAAGCTTCTTTTAGCGCTTGTTTGCTTAGGACAAATTACGAACGTTCTTCGCGACCCTCGAGCGCAGATTCTTCAGCTGCCTCAGACTTCTGCCATACCTTCGTCGCATATTTATTCCTATGGAACACTTAACTACTGTTATTTGACTTTTAACATTCTCTAGTGAAAAAACTCTAGTGTTGGAGAATTAATTAGACGCATTAAGAGTAAACATTAATGACTCCCCTTTTAATCATTAGATATCGCACATCATATATTGTCAATAATTATATTCATAAATTATATCAATAATTAAAATGTATTAAATAATTCGCTAATAGTTAATTATCGCTTGTAGCTAATTATCACTTTCAATGCAACAATTGCAAATTCGCATCGTCGAACAAAAGGGGTTGCGGAACGGTATCATCAGGAGCCCTGTTACGTGATTGCGTAATCAGGATGCATTTCAGCAACCGCGGAAGCTCCCTGGATGTCGTCCATTGGTCCATGGTCGTACAGACGCGCGCGCGCGCGTTCCTCTGAAAACGAGACGAAGGGAGGCTCTGCCTCTTCTGCGAGAGAGGTGAGTCGCGCGGGCACGTTACCATGTTTGGCGACCAGCTCTCCCATAAAACTTGCCGCACACGTTCCAACGCGTGCACGTACATATCCGGTCTCGTCACGCACACCATGGGACGCGCGTATTTCCAGCGTATTTCTCGGCCGTATTTCCAGCCTCTACTCGCCATGGATAGGATAAATCGCGTCGAAGTTAACGCAAACGAAACGTTCGCCGAGCTACAACGTCTCAACTGCCACACCCTGCAGCGAAAAAGCATTGGGATGATAGAGGAGTCTATTGATTCTGACGGACGCGGGATAAGCGGAACGCCGTATCACGAAATTATGGGAAATGTGTACAGAAGTCTTTTGTGTTATTCCTTTCGCAGAGAAAAATTGGCTGCGAGTCGGTCAACTAACAACTTGCTCAAAAACAAGTCGAATTTCTCGAAATGAAAATGAATTCATATAAGTAAGTACTTCAGGTATGCAGAAATTTTAATCCGGGACCGATTGCACAAGGTATCGATTTGAATACGCGCACACATTACAATCGCGATCGTGTAACAGCCGGACACAAATCATAACCGGAAAAGACCCGTGCTGGCGAGATAAGCAGGCTTTTAAGAGCGATCCGCGCGCGGATTATCCAGAGTCCATCGACATCGTCCTCTCGAGAGAGGAACGCAATTGGTTCATACTTCTCCTATAACTTATGTCACGGCTAATATTGTGTGACTGCGATCATGAATCAATTACATGCCGTCGTCAGGCGTGTTCGGTATAACGCACGGTAAGTTGCCAACGAAGCTTAATCAGCTGCGCGGCAGCGAAGATTGATTATCTGTCGGCTTATCCACGGGTGGAACCGGCCGGAAAGATACCGATGCGGCTCATGGCAGAATGAAAGAGAGAGAGAGAGAGAGTGAGATTTAAGAGAGTGGACATCTCGACGGAAATAACTTAAATAATATAAGAAAAGGTGCGCACAATCGTCGAGATTTACGACATCGCGCGGTCTGTGCCGTTCTACGCGCGACGCGGATATCTATCTGCGGGTTTCATTCCGCGAGCCGCAAACGTTCGAAGACCACGAGGACTATGTCGAATGGCGAAGCGGGGGAGTTAAGTCAAATCGATCCACCGGACAACTGAATGGGTCAATTTATTCGTCCGATGCATACGTGTCGTACGAGCCGATCTATCCGCGCGCGAATCGATACGGCCAAGAAGAACGCGGAGAGATGAACGACAAAGGAAACGACGATAAAGAAAGGTGTTCTAAAGCGATACTCCTATTTGCGGGCATCGCGGAGACGCGGAAATCGTAAAGTGTAGCGCCGGTCTTAAAGAGCGCTACGATTTTGCCTGGCGTATGGCGATTTTATTACGGCCTTAGCAGCGGCGACACGGACAGTTACCCCCGTGGATTTTTACGCCGAGAAAGCAGGTGTCACTATATATATAGGGACGCTTATATAATATGGATAATATATCGATTCGTCATAATATCCATCATGATATTTTCTTCCTCTTGCTATATTTTATCTTGTTGCTCTTGCACGGGAAGGCAAATGTGAAATGTGGTGCTTGTTTTGAGTTTGAAGAGATCTCGACGTTTTCTTAGGCTCTCTTTGAGTAATGCAATAACATCCTGCTAAATCTCGGTATTCCTAGATGACATCTTTTCATCAGCAAAAAAAAGAAACAAAAACAATTTTAAGCCTCTTAACCGAACGCAGAATCTCTTTGAAGCCTTTCTGAAAAAATATCTCTCGAGAAAACCGATATCGCCGTGCGGCGGTCTCGACGCGTCTTATTTTTCTCGTAGAG
The DNA here is from genome assembly GCF_003672135.1 of Ooceraea biroi. NCBI lineage: Eukaryota > Metazoa > Arthropoda > Insecta > Hymenoptera > Formicidae > Ooceraea > Ooceraea biroi. The sequence goes on from NC_039510.1 coordinate 12,616,200, forward strand.
TCGGAGCATAAATACGTTTTCAGGATCCGCGAAACGAGAGTTTGCGAGAGAGAAACGAAAGTAAAAAAAAGCGAGCTCGGGGATATGCCAACGGCGCTCCTTGCTGATATTTATAGGCACTTTTGCACGGTACACCAAGAATAAATTCTGCCCTCCGCGAAAGTGGTTCGATGAACACCGACGTGTGAGCGTGCGTTCGTTCCTACCTAAGCGCATGCAATTTGTATCGTCAGAATTTCGATGCGATACGTCTTTCATTTTTACGGCCATGTCGAAGGAAACATTTATTGGCCGCCTTCTCATTCACAAATAATTCATCGATCAAATTTGATTACAAGATCTATCTAGAATGTTATAAATAGAAAAATTGATCGAGAGACCATTACGTGCCTATATTTGCCTCTATTTAATATTCCTGACTTTGTCGAGAAATTACCTTGAAAAAATTAATACAAGACCATTCACGTCACATTGTATCATTGTGCGAATAATTGTTCAAGCGATATACACAGCTGAATAAATGAAAGATATATTATTTTGGTCGTCTGGGATTGAATCAATTATTTGCAATTTCAGGATACACTATCACGTCTCAGAGAGTAATAAACTCCGCATGAAAAAAGGTTTTATTTACTCAATCATCTGCAGTGGTCACGCCGCGCGCTGGACGCACGTGCTTGCGTACTCGCGCGATTCCATCGGCTGCATCTCGCGTCGACGTTGGAATTAATCGAGCGCGTGATTACAGCCTGACACACTCTTACACGCCTACGGGCCCGGTCAAAATATTATGCCCCCGGGGGTAGGTTTAACAATTCGGCCGAGGGATAAAGCAACGTGAAATCGCATTCGATCGTACCTTCGGCGAAACTTCGCGCGATCAAGGTCGCTTGCCCTCCTTGGCCTTGCTGTCAATTATTATCGGTTTACCCAATTATGCACACGAACCGTGGTGCGCGCGTAGATCGAAATCGATGATACCGTGAACGCGATTAATCACACGTACCCTGCGACCTACGAGTGCGTATCGTTACATCTATGCGTTTTTGAGGGCCGTGAAGATGAGAAAGTCGTCCCGCGCGTACTTTCGGACTTGTCTGATTGCCGTCTGGTTACTGATTAATGACAAATTACTCGGTGAATTGATGGCGCGTCGTTTCTATTTATCATCGGACAACTTTAAGAAGCTGCTGTCAAAATTATGAAATCAGACCCGTCTTGTTGTTATTCTTGGATCACAGATCTCGACAAAGAGGGAACCATGTACTTGCATGAGCCATTAGTTATTATACTTTGAGATTTCAGATTGGACTCAATCTTCGCATTTGTTAAATTTCTCCTTGAGGAGATGATATTCTGTCTGTTTGAAGAAAATTAAAATAGGAAAGTTAAGGAATAAAATAGAACCGATTTGTTTGCGGTGAATTATAAATGTTTAGTTAATGGAAAGTCGTCATACTTATTCGTAGTGCTATAACGGTGCGCGCTTTTATTCTTCCCTTTTCTTCGCTGTATGTTATTTCAGACGCAGTCGCGAATTTGGCGCGTTCTGCTTGGCAAGCCTGGTTTATAGCCGTGGCCGGTTTATAGTCGGCCCTTTGTTTGGCGGTTAACGCGCTGGTGGAGGCCATAATACGCAATGTGTACAAGCTCATCGAACGACTCATTATTTTGCTCCGCTTAATCCTTTTAATATAACGAAATTTGATGCACATTTAAAATCTATTTAAATCTTCCACATTTTATAAACAAATATTTTATTGGTACTGATATTATAAACTGTGGCTTTGGAACAATAAAATATTTTCGCAGCAAGAGAAAGTAGTACAGCATCCGTATTATTATTGCATGCACAAAGAAATCCGCAAACAAAAAGAAAGAAATTGCTTCTTTCACTTGATCTCAAAAATTCTTTCATAATTTTCATATTATAATTATGAATTTGTCTACTGAGTGAGAGCCATGTTTTTGTCAATTTGGTTTCATCAACGTTTCGCGAACATTTGAGTACACTTCAAGAGAAAGAGAAATAAAGCAATATGATACACAAAAGTTGCAATATGTATTACTTATTAGCAAAACCATTCCAACAAGCAGTATTAGCCAGTGAATAGCACGGGTTTCTTACTACATTTAAAATGATTTATGTGAAACAAATAAGCAACTGTAAAAACTGCAACTATAAAGAAGCATATCTGCGTTTACGTATTTATTACTATCATTATTGACCTAAAACCTTTACAACCTAACAGATATGTTACTGCCTAACAAGACAGTCCTAACGAAGAACCGTCCTATGTCGTGTTATCTCACTCGTCTCCCTTATCTCTCCATGATAGCGGCTCGTTTTTATCTGGAATCAACGTTGAGGACCCAAATTTTCTTACAAGACAACGGCACTTCATCGCCTAACAGTACTAATCGCGGTGCCTCATTGTCATCTCGGCGTTTTATTGTACGAATCTTTTTCCGGTTACGTGTGACGAGGTGTACTTCCATCGAATTTTGTCTCAATTTTTAATTGTCGCGAGAAAGCCACTGGTCCATAGTAATCCATATTAATCATTCGGTAATTCTTGTTCTGCCTGATTTGCGTGTTTTCTACCACCTTGAAAGCAAACGGTCCGCAGTTTCGACTTAAATCAATTAAATCAATCGGCTACTCAACATTCTCTCAGCGATTTATTATGTCGCTGGTTGCCGAGGCGATTTATTCTCTTCGAGAAACGATTTTCACGGCAAGTTGGCACTCAGATTGGTGAACGAGTATACGCACGTTAAATCATTCCGTCGCGATGAATCTTCGATTTACGCAGTTTTGACATTAACGCGCGTGTTTTGACAGACCGATTTTATACAGCGAGAGAAAGCGGCAGCAGGCTCCTCGCGGACGGATTATCTCCTCGGATCGTGCTTTATGGCGTTCGTTACGATCTTAATTCGCTACAGAAAGGACGATGGGTAAAATAGGCCGATTTTTGCCCCCGAAGTGTAACGAAAGTTATACATGTAGCCTTATATTTTGAAGGTCGCTGAACACAATGGTAGTGTTTATATTCGTCTAAACCCATGGGAAAGTTGTAAAAAATCGCCTTAAAGAAGTCGAAGTAAGTGACGATTTTCGTCAAATTATTCAATGATATGTTTATTAATTCTGTGTGTATGTGTGAGTGTGTGTACACGTACACACGCATTCACGCACCCACGCTGTATAAAAAAAGTACAGCGTTGATATCTGAATTTCAAGTGACTTTGGCATAAAATAAAATATGTTAATACGCACACGAGATAATACACATATATGTGAAGTAATGCGCACGCGTCGTCATTCGCCCCTCTACTTTCTCGAGATACAGTTCATTTTGATTTAAGAAAATATAATATTAATTTAGATCCTACTAATGTTCTTTTATTAAAAACACGTATACGCTCTCGTCATTCAACATCAACTAAATATTTCGTTTATGTATTAATAGATAAAAATGCTTCTGGCCTCTCAGCTATAGTGGCTCACTTGTGTAATTGTAAAGTTGGTGCCCGTGTAGTAGGCTGTTGCTCGCATGTAGCAACAGTCCTATAGTTTTTTTCTTATGCTCGCTATCTGAATTCGATACCTGTTCCTGGTGACCATTTAAATAGCGTATTTTATGCAGAAGCCTCTTCAGACTCAGATGACATATAAAATTACTTTTTTACTTTTTTTATACAGCGTGGGTACGTGCATGCATGTGTACGTGTACATACACACACATACACACAGAATTAATAAACATATCATTGAATAATTTGACGAAAATCGTCACTTACTTCGACTTCTTTAAGGTGATTTTTTACAACTTTCCCATGGGTTTAGACGAATATAAATACTACCATTGTGTTCAGCGACCTTCCAAATATAAGGCTACATGTATAACTTTCGTTACACTTCGGGGGCAAAAATCGGCCTATTTTACCCATCGTCCTTTTTGTCTTACTTTATGGACCATTTATTATTACGCCTAAACGTGGGAAAAATTATTTCAAGGAAAGAATAAGTATTATAAAATTCCTATTATACAGGGTGAGGCACCTAAAACAGGCCACCTGAATATCTCGGCTGTTATTGGCGATAGAAAAAATGTGTCAGACCAAACTTGCATGGTTTCGAGGGACACATAATTTGTTCTAAATAGTTTTTTATTAGATGGACGCGTAGTAGTCATATGAAGGTCAACTTCGTTTTTTTAAATGGTATGATATGTTTTTTTACATACCTTCTAGTAGAGCGTTTGAAGATGCGCACATTGATCTACGGGTCAAAATCATTCAAGGTCACTGAAGGCCAACTGCAAGGGAAAATAATTTACTTTATATTGCCTAGAGTTCTCTGCTATTAAAAATACTGTAAACTCAGAAATGAAAAAGTTCTAGCCCTTAGAAATTTTTTCTTTTTCCACGAAGTTCTGAGTTGTTATCATTATTTTTTATATTGCCTAGAGTTCTCTGCTATTGAAAATACCGTAAATTCAGAAATGAAAAAGTTCTAGCCCTTAGAAATTTTTTCTTTTTCCACGAAGTTCTGAGTTGTTATCATTATTTTTTATATTGCCTAGAGTTCTCTGCTATTGAAAATACCGTAAATTCAGGAATGAAAAAGTTCTAGCCGTTAGAAATTTTAGCCTTCAGTGACCTTGAATGATTTTGACCCGTAGATCAATGTGCGCATCTTCACACGCTCTACTAGATGGTACGTAAAAAAACATCATACCATAAAAAAAACGAAGTTGACCTTCATATGACCTCTACGCCACCTAATACAAAATTATTTAAAACAAATTATGTGTCCCTCGAAACCATGCAAGTTTGGTCTGACACATTTTTTTCTATCATCAATAGCAGCCGAGATATTCAGGTGGCCTGTTTTAGGTGTCTCACCCTGTATATATAACAAATATTCTTCGGTTTATCTTATATTACTAAGATCTTTCATAGATCTTTCATACCTCGGTACTTTCTCTCGTCAATATAAAATCTCCTTTTTATATTCCATTCTACAAAAACTATTCATTTCGCCATCTCTTTTCTCACATAATTCCGTTAACGTAAGAAAGCTCGTCAAAGAAACATACGCTTTCGAGAATGACTCATTTGCACACGTTAACATTTACGAGAACCAGCAAAAACGCTTCTACGTGACCGCAACTGCAACTCGCAACTGCGAGCAGCGCCTTTTGCCATGATCCACGCGCATCGACGCCATATAATAATCCACCTCCCCATGGTTGGCGAACGCGTGGGCGAGCGTTCGCGTGTGTCTCGCGTGTAAACTGGCCCTTCCACTCGCTCATCATCATCCTTTCTCAGACCCCGTATCTCGAATCCGTCGTTCTCTCTTGGCTCCTCTCGCGTATTATACATGCCGGCAGTATTTTTCGTCGATGGAAACCCGCTGCCGAGAGGCAGCAGCCGTCGAGAGACGCGTCCGTGCCGCACGCGCGCGACTTTCCACGGGAGTTCTTTCTCCATTGTGAAAACCGGCTTGCGTTTGGTGCCGCGGACAGTGCCACCCACCGCCTCCAGAACTCCTCGCTTTATCCTCCCCCGCCGTTCGTCACTATGTCGTTACGAAAGCACCTATCCCGTATATATTACGATAAAGCGTTTCGTGCCGATGCCCACACCGCGAGAGACGCGCGACATCGGACACCCACATAATCGCCGCTCGATCGACCATTCGCTGCCGCTTGCTACGCCTTATATTACAACGGTAGATTTGTGCACGGAGACGTTCACCGGAGAAACATAACTTCTCCTTCCCAAGAAACTTTATATCTCGCACCGACGAAAAATCATGACCGATATTTGTTTGGTACCGGTATATGGTGTTCATCGGGAGAGCGATCGATTAGTTCATTGACGCGTTGACTACCATGGTAGTTATTGATGGAGCTAAGTTGTTTCGAATAATTGCAATGTATGAACGCTATTAGATTTAGTTTTGGATAAGATAAATGATATAGATGACAATGTAAAATAGAAATAGAAAGTGCGCTATTCAGTAATTAACACGGTTCCGTGTTTGCTTCGATATGGTTTTCTGTTTAAATCAGAACGGGTATCAACTCCGGTTAATTCTCAATGAAAAGTAGAAACTGCTCAAAACTTTCTCTCACTTGTATTTTCTATACACATGTATCTCCAAGCTGAAAAAGCGGGCCAATTAGGAGAAGGCGACAACTGGTGGAAGTCGAGAGTTCGCTTGTCGGAGATACTAGAAGTAAATTATCTCATAATAATAATTATTTTATAATAATAAAAGAAATCGTAGAAATATTTACATACTGTATTGCATAAATAATGAAACGTTAAAAATTACCATTATGGTTATTATTATTAATAGAATTACTATTATGTTTCTATGACAATGACAGTTCTACTGTGGTCACACAAGATTCACACAAAATTTACTAGACAGTCAACGTGCTGAAGAAACGAATTTTATTGCCACGAGATTTGAATCCGTTAGAACAGGATTTCGACTTAAAAGTGAAGATTCTGGGTCACTCCGGAAACCGCCTGTAAATTAATGCAGGCGGCGGAAATGCTCGTAATTTCCGATCAAATAGATCCGATCGCGTGATTCACGAGATTATGTCACGTTAATGCGACTCGAGCGCCAAATTGTCCACCATAGAAAAAAAGCGGAAGAGGAGAGAGAGAGGAAGAATTGCGGCATTCTCTCTAATGACAGATCCTATCGAGGTTGAGCGGCATAATTATCATGTCGCAGTTGTCACGCGGAAGAATTTGTTCGAGCATCTCGAAAGTCTCGAGGAAAGAGAGAGAAAGAGAAACGATTGCCGTTTTACACGCACTACGCTTGAGAAACCGGCGGTGCACGCGGCGGTGTCACAAAAAACGCATCCGTTAACGCGCGCGCGAGCAAAGTCATTGACGCAATTGCGTTTGATACTCGCGTCGCGAATCGGCTCCCGTGAACAATTGAAGATTATCATCTCCGTCAACAATCCGGATCTCCTCTCAATGCGTTGCACGACATAGAATCGCTTTTTTCGGGCAACAGCTTAACGCGACATTTTGGACCCTCGTCGTCCAAATTTTCCGCTTCGTCAATTAAACTAATCGTCAGCTCAGCTGCCTCATGTCACATATAATTGACATGACGTGTAATTGTGATTTTTCCATCATTGACACGCGTCGCTCGAGGGAGACCGTCGTCGGAGCAAATCAGAGATAAATGGCAATGTCGCTTAACGTTAACTTCAGGAACCTAACGGATAGTGTATTTAAGCGCACGTGTAACTTGACATTTTTCGCGCAAGCTAATTCCCGCGACCGGATCGAGGTGGAATTTTCATTTTTCTAATCGCTCATATCCGTCCTCGGACGCTTGTACGTACACGGTTGATTTATTTTCCTAGATTTACCGCGTCGCCATTAAAAGGATGCGTAAACAAGTTATATGTATAGACCCAAAAGCAAAGTTATTACGGTTTGCACGCTCACTTGTGCCGGATGTTGCACGTTACTTTGCATCATTATACAGAAATCACATCGCTTATCGCGGAATATCGTCGAACTCGAGGCACTTGATCGAGCGAAACACAAAACAGACCTCTACGAAGGAGCGGCATTAAAGTCCTATCTGCAGACTCTCATTGAGACGCTCTTCATTTTTTGGGTCAACAGACGCGTTACGTCCGGCACTCGAGTTATTGATATGCTTTCAAACCGGGAGATACTCGGATTAAATGTGAGATCAGGAGGAGAGCGACGATGGACTCCGCTTACAAATATAAATCGAGACACATTCATCGTGTCTGCGTAAAGCAGAATGCGACGTGTACGCGAATCGTAAAGTGCAATATCATTATAATATAATAAATTACATGTATGTATATAAAAAGCAGCATTTCTCTCGAATATCTATAAAATTTTATTATTTACCTTGATAAAGAATCATGCACATTACATTAAAAAACAAAATCGACACGAAGACGATAAAGGTATACGAACAATACATTGAACTCTGTCTAAAAGTCCTGAAACTTGTATACTGAAGGAAAATATTATATTCTCATGCTCTTTCATGACAATTTCGTCATGCGTTGTTTTTGCCGCAGCTCCATTGACGAATATTCCGCAGCACGAGGCATGATAATGCGCAACATCGCTTGTAATGCAACGTGTTCATTCGGAGCCTCTGATTGAAAGCCCTTTTTATTCCGACCGTTTACTCTCCGGCAAGAGTAAAGGCGAAGAAGTGCATGCCAAGGCGAGATATTAATATTCGGAGGAGCCGTCGCAGTCTCTCCCTTTAAAAGTTTCGGGACCACTGTAGCGTTCGTGTATTATTGCACGGGTCTTTTAAAAGGTTCGCCCTACAGGGACCACCGCGACGTTGTCCGGAATATCTTACGTAGGAACGGAAGGACGTGCAAGAAAAACACGGAATTCCGCCGCCTCCCTTCGCCCCACAAAAAACGAGTCGGTTCTCCCCTTTCGCTTTGTCACGCTGACGTTTATTAAATCATTTTGTTTGCAACCTTCTTTACTTAGGTTCACGTCGCATTTGACGATCGTAAAAAATGTTTCAATTTCGCTACACAAAATTAAAATAAAATAAAATACTTTAATTTGTGCATTAAATCGAATATTCATCAATCTATCTAAAACATATAATCGTTACGTACAAACTATCATCCAATATTCCACTTAAGTCGAGGAGTATTTTACGGTATTAATGGCTTTTTTATTTAGCGAATAAATGATCGGTTATCAATTTGGTACCGCTGATGGATCCGTTGATACGTCTGTGTAAATAAACGTAGGAAAAGGTATTGAAAGGTCTTCTCCCTCACGCGTTGTACTTGGAATAGGTAGATAGACACGCGTCTACCGCCGCTTAACCACGTGGATCCGCCTATTCCCTCTCGTCTCATGTCCTCCTTATACCGCTATATCTATTCATAGACGAGAAAGCAAGCTGTCACGGTGACGGACGTCGGGAGACAAAGGAGATGCGGAAAGAGGAACGCTAACGCGTCGTGTAGTTGCATTTTTGCAGATTGCATTCTCCGATTGTTACCGGGTATATCGAAAAAGGCCGCCGGATCCGATACCTCGATGATATCGAAGATATCAGTGATTGTCACTTGCTTGACAACTTGCACAAGCTTGCGCTCGATTTAAACAACTTTAACTTTAAGTGTAAAACACTTTTTACTATCTTTCCATGCTACTTAGTTTACGTGTGTCAATTCACAAAATATGCAAAGTACGAGTCGCGCTTTTAAAATATCCTACTTTGCAATTTTTATCTCGGTTAAAAAATCAAATTCACAGATCTGAGTGCAACTAGACCCTGGCACCGTTCGGCGAGGATTAAATCTTAACGTAACAGTAGAAATGCGATATTTTTTCGAATTGGCATTAATCTCCACGTATGTTACTACACGTTTTCCGCATTCACGAATATTCTTATGCGGCGCCAAGCACAGCGTACGTCGCGGGAGAAGCGAAGAGGATAAATCGATCATTCGCGACGCTATCGCGATCGTTTTGCAACGTCAGTCTCGGAGTCTCAATCCTGGCGTAAGGCTGCTGGTACCACCAAGTCGTAGGCGAGGTCGTCGACCTTGGTCTTTCTACCGTTCTCTGTCGTCTGGTGCCGTCTGCTCCTCGTGGTCCACGACGACTTCCGTGGCGGCCTGTGTCCATGCCTGTCGCATTATACACTTGGATTACCGTACACAGGGTGTCCGTGACCAACCAGACTTTTACTACGGCCGTAGATCGAGCGAGCGAGAACGTTTGTTTGAGCAAATGTGACGGGGATATTTGAACAAGGAGTGATTATACTCGAACAGTCACACGAATGATTTTTGTGTGATCAGGATGGCGATATTATCTTTACACACATTGTAACGCGCCGCGGAAGTGCGGTAGGTGATTGCAACGTCGATCTGATGTATCCACATGAGTCGACACGCCAAAATTACGATCTCTTACGGTCGTTAATTCCCGAAAAGAATCGCGGGTGAATAACGCTCCGCTAGTTACAAAATAATTTACATACGATTATCTTGTTATCTGTGCACCGAAATGCATGAAAGAGTGAACGAGTAGCGGTTGCAGCAAAGCTGCGCTTATTTTCACACGACAATGAAATAAGATCTTTCTATGGACACTGATAAGAACCGGATCCGCAAGATACGTATCGGGATTAGAGACAAAGTCGTGACGAAGTTGATCGGAAATACGCCTTTGGAAAGTTGATCAAAACTCCAAGAAACTCTTGACGCGCTACGTGAAAGAAGTTCAGTACCAGGAGTCTTAAGGGATTAAACGAAACACGCTCGCGGTTGGAGACAAATCTCTCGCACTCGTCGGATGCTGGACATCGCACGTACAACGGTGAACGCCGTTGCACGCGAGACGGGCACCATCCGAATTCGTTTACACGCTCTACTCCGTCGAATGCTTTACACCGATCGTCCATTGTGTTACCTCGTCGTACGCGCCGTGACTTTTGGATCGCTCTGTGTGGTCCAGGCGCAAACGCGCGGCCCTCGGCCGGAGATAAAGTTTTACGAGTTTACCTCGGTCACGCGGGGTAACGCGTCCTGCTCGAATAAAATAAACCTTCACGATCCCCTTCCTCCCCTCCTATATACATATTTACACACACACATACATATCATACATATCACATATACTATACATATATACAGGGTGGCCCATTTTAATTTATACAGTCGATTTTTTAAAACACTAAAAGAGATACGAAAAAATGTTTCAGACAGACATGTCACGATTTCGAGGGGGACATAAGATGATACCATTGGTTTGACCTTGAATAGTCGTTTGAAGGTCACGCGAAGATCACCTTCAATTTCTTAAATTGAAACCCCAACTTTTTATTGCAGATTCTTATTCTCCATCGAAAAGTAAGTAACTTTTGTCTGAAACATTTTTCCGAAAAATGTCATCTTATGTCCTTAAAATGATCTTCAAGATGAGTTTTGAGGACATTTTAAGGACATAAGATGACATTTTTCGGAAAAATGTTTCAGACAAAAGTTACTTACTTTTCGATGGAGAATAAGAATCTACAATAAAAAGTTGGGGTTTCAATTTAAGAAATTGAAGGTGATCTTCGCGTGACCTTCAAACGACTATTCAAGGTCAAACCAATGGTATCATCTTATGTCCCCCTCGAAATCGTGACATGTCTGTCTGAAACATTTTTTCGTATCTCTTTTAGTTTTTTAAAAAATCGACTGTATAAATTAAAATGGGCCACCCTGTATATATCACACATCTCAGGCGCGTACTCTCTCCCTTCCTCTTCCTCTTCTGTCTTTCTCGGATGCTTTAATACTTGAACGTATGTATATGCAGGCGTGTAAATAGGTCGCCGGATAGACGCGCGCAGTCGAGCGGGACGCGAATTTGAATGCAGAATAGCAATAGATCCCGGGTACGTCGCGGGTATGTCGCGGGATGCCGGGTATAAAGACTAATGGCGCGGTCATAAATGTCCGCGTGGCACGAGTGAAAAAGGTAAGAGCCGCGCGCGTACAGCGGCATTCTGTTAGATAGGCGAGTAGAAACGCGAATGGATAGATACGTGTACCTTGCTACTCGCAGACGCTGCGAGGAGATCCGCGCACGATAAGGCCGGATGCGAGGCGAGGTAACGGGTGAGCTCGACGTGTCGTGAAGTTGCAGAGGATGCAGAGGATGGCCGAGGATTCATGAACACGACGCGTGGTCCCGCAAAACGAGCGATAGAGGAACGATCACGGAGGCCCGATGATAACGGGGACGAAGCCGCGATCAGATTGGCGGAACAAAGAATGCAGTGATTGCTCTAATCGGCGCACTCCAACGAGTTTGGCGCATCAGTGAATTCTGAGAATATCTATCTAGATTTCTGTTGCATATTGCGTGGATGATACAGGGAGTGCTTGATAGGAAACTCCAAGTGACTTTAAGCTGACAATGAGAGTTCTGATCGACAGCGGCGTTCGGGCGACAATGGTCGCGAATCTGGGTAAATGCATCGATGTGGGTATTTTATAAGTCATTATTTCAGATTCAAGACAATTTCGAAATAACGTAGTGTATATATATATATATATATATATATATATTTCTTGTATAAATAAATTGCATGCTTATTTATCAATGTTATTTACTGGAGATCGCGAAACGATGAGCTGCATCGCGTGATACGGATAAATCACGTGTGGATAGTTGTGTGCACTTTTACCTTGTGCCGCGTACCGATTCACGCGGCAGCGAACTTCACAAGAACATGGTTCCCACTTGACATTAGCATCTGAAACGCACAAAGTCTAACAAATCACTGTGGGCGCACATGGTACATGCATTTATCAGCTTAATTAGATAGATATTTCTTATACAAGTCGTGTAAAACGCGCTTCGAGAATAACGACATCCCTCCTCAGATATTTCATTGATCCATTCATCATCGCGCGCACGAGTACGCGCGATAAATTTTCAGATGCACTTTCGATAACTTGTGAAACCCATCATCGAATCTTGCCACAACGAGCAAGCGTTCCATCTTAGCGAGACTGACTGCATCCATTTCCGACATAAGGTATCACAATGTGCATCAGTCGAGAAAAGATCGAGTACAAAAATGATTCTCATGGCTACCTAACTACTGTTAGATATATTGAAAGATACTTGATCAATATTCTTTTTATCAATGCTCCATTTGTCGTGGCTTAATAGAAAGACTGGCGGTACTCGAGCAAATAAAGATATCAATTCTCTCTTAATGGTCAGCAAGAGAATCCAGACTTTTATCGTTGCCATCATAAGCGGCTTTGCCTCGATCAAAGTGATCGTGATCGACCAAGCAATAACGTCACGAGGAGAGATAAGACGTAAGGTCAATCTGTCGGAATCACGTTGCCCGCTGTGACATTTATGAATATCGATGCGTGACGTGCAACAGGCGTGCTCGCGAGATTTCGCCATAGAGAGATACTCTCTTGCGTCTCACAGGCGGATCTCACGACGCCAAGACGAATAAATCATCTCGGCTGCGCGCGCGCACGCGTGTGTACGCGCATCTGCATTCCTCGGGAGCCTCGCGTGCATTAAGGTCGTTCCAATCGCTGCCGGGGTGTGAATGTGCACGTTATACCCGCCTGCACCTTTTTTTTTTATTCCTCGCCGGCAGGCCTGGAACGAATTGGGACGCGATAATCGCGGCTGACCGTTGTAACGGCGTAAAAGGAGAGATCGATCGAATTAACGGATAATCTCAAGACCATTTTTACGCGATTATCATCAGGGGAAATAGAATTGCCGGTGGGGGAGTACAGGTGAGAGGGAAAGGAGGAGGATCGAAATTTCAATGTCAACACTTTCGCATCTGCTTGTGTATTCTTTAATGAAGAGTCTCGTGGTAACTTGTTGCGGCTTATTATCTGTCGAATGTTACTTCGACAGTCGGTGTGAACATAAATTCTTTAGCGTATTTTCTTGATATATTAACTGCCATCAAAATAAATGAGATGATGAGAAAACAATTTTCTAGGTAGGTGTCGCACCTGTTTGGCAGTATCCCATTCGTACATGTAATTCAAATAACAAGCGTAAGCGAATAATACTCCAAAGTCGTAAGTCATTGCGACGATGTACATGTCCGCTGACGTTATCTTTCTTTTCATGTGCAAAGAAAGCGCGATGCTTTTGTATGCTATGTCGGACACATGCTCATTCGCCAAATAGCCCTGACAATTTTTTTCTGAACGTAGACCGAAGCGAACAGCAGAGATGTTAATTGACAGAACAGAAGCGTCATCGTTGATCTGAAAACTCGAGTCGCATAATTAATTATCGGCCATCGAGAGGGATAGCATCGGTGAGGTACAATATAACGCGTCTCCAGGGATCTCGGTCGGCCTGTCCGGTCGCGATTTTTGACCAATCTCAAGGCGATCCAGTAATTATTCGACGTAATGGTACGCCGTAAGAAGCCGACTCTGCGACCGGCGCACTAACTCGGCCAGTCTTTAAATAGTCGCGCGGTAATTGGCTGTGTACCGGGTTGCTCTGAAACAAACTACATTCTCTTACGAATACATCGTGCTCTTACGTCGTCAATTAACCCTGGATTATCGTAATTCTTTTGCTCGGATACGCAATCGGGAAAGCGATTCTGTATCTAACGAGAATGACGATTTCTAATGAAAAGCAAATAAACTGCAAGCTAAACCGAAGAAAGATACTGCCCCAGTGTCTTGCGTCAGACTCACAAGTGAACGCAGCAATAATTTAACGCGGAGGAGATAAATCGACCGTCCACTGAAGCGAAGATGAATTCATGACGAGCAAGTAATCAATTCAAAAGTTACGCGCATTTTGCATATTTTCGCGGGATCTGTAATTAACTTCCTAGATGGCTCCGCTTCTTGGGATTAATTCGATTTTATCAACTGGTCCAGCAGCGTGTCTCTTAAATCGCGGCAACTTAATTGCCGCGCGCGACCCGCGCGGATTTAATCGTCGCGGTACGATTCGCATTAACGGCTAAACGGGACAGTGAAAATGATCACGAGTCCGCTTCCGGGCCAACTAAATGAGCCTTCGGTAGCTTAATTGGCGGACATTACGTGACACACGTGTGCCACGACCAGCCACGTTGCTGCGGGAATCACTCGCCGAGGCAATCGCTGCCGGCGAAATCGTCGTCTATCACGGATTACTTGAAACAACCGATCGATCTTAATCGCGCCATCGATAACCGCGCGGTTTATCTCGCGCAATTAATTGCAACGTACCGGTCTACCCGCGGAAAATGTTCAAGGCCGTTCGTCGGACACGCGATGTAACGGTATGCATGAGCATGCAAATGTCAAGGAAATAGACGAAGACGAAGAGCCCTTGCTGCTATCTCTCTCTTTCTTTCCTTCTTTCTCTTTCTCCCTACATGCGTCACCCTTCTCCCCCTTCCGGATTATCTCTTCTATGCCCATTTTGCTTTTTCCAATGGTCTGGCTTTAGTCAGGCTTTCTCATCGATCCTGGTAGAACGCACGTTACCCGAGAGGCCGTCGCGTCGTGTCCTAATTAGAAGCCCGATAATCGGTTCCGGTTCGATCCCGCTTGACCCTATGAAAAGGTGCATAAAGGTATAGCGACTGGTATTTTGCGTTGCAGGAGCGGAGATCGCACGCAGCCAAGATGGAACGGTGGCTCGTGTATACGGTGACGCTGCAGATCTTCGCTGCCATCGTTCATGCCACCGAGGATTTTCGGCACATCTCGTACGAAGGTAAGTGCTTCTAGATGAATTATATTATAGTATAGCTGGAATTTATTACGCTACCTCGAAGTTCTAGTAACTTTAGTTGTTAGCGAAGTTAGCGGAAAGTTAAGCGTCATCAAGTACCGTTCGATTCTTTTCTCTATCAAGTTCCCTTCTTTTTCCACTTGCTAATCGATCGTGAAAGAGGTACCGTTCGAATTGCGTAATCCAGCTTGTACATGCACGATTCTTGCTTGGAAGGAAGAAATCAAACGATTTCATTCGGACACGCTGACATGGCTGCTAATGTGGAAAATCTCGCTTGCTGGTTCTTATCTGTGAATTATTCCAAGTCCTCTGGTCGCACCTGAGGAAGACTTCCTTATCTCGTAAGTTAATCGCCCTCGTTGCACTACGCATAAAATGCAGTTAATCAAGCAATCGCTGCGACAGTTCATCGAGCGGCTCATGCAGAATTCGCGCAAGTATAGCGATAGAAGTTCAAGCGTGATCGCGTACGCTGTTCCGGATATGATAATTGCGAGCCTTGGTAATCTCGCGATCCCGTTAATTGCTTTATCGCAATTAATATCAAGTAACCGCGCGCGTTACTGATAATCCGCGCGCGTCATCGATAAGACATACACGTGCGTCTCGAACGCATACAAATAGGACAAACCGGCGAGTTTCCGGCGCGTTTGTCTCGGGAAAAGAGAGCACTACCTATGAAACGACAGAAATACGCTTTATTCACGGTATACGCTTCATCGACGCGGATATTATTGCGTTATCGGCGACGTCAAAAGCACAGATTTGCAGAAGTCGCCCGGCGGGCGTGCACTGTTGCACGTAAACCGCGATAAATCCAGAACTTTGATCACAAATCGGTTGTGCGGAAGCTATCAATCTGCTGTCAATTTAATAAACATTTTATGGTTATCGGATTATCTGATAATGACAGGTAGGATGAATTCTATAGAGATTAATTCGTTGATTACTTAATAGCGAAGATTTCGGAGAATAAAACTTGTTTATTATGACTCTACTATTTTCGATGTTAATTACCAGAGGGATTATACACCGAGCTAAATTACCGTTAAAGCAAAGTTCCTTTGGAATGAACTCGAAGTTTCCTCGCGTTTCGCATTCCTTCATTTTTCGTTCTTTCGCCTTGTAACTCAACGTGAAAGCGATTTCCGGCGCCGAATAACTTTGTAATTATGTTTTCCATTTAATACAACGGAAAAGTCGGTGTAGCCTTCGTTGAGGAGGGTCATTAATGGGAAAGCGTGTTAAAGGTGGACGATATCGATAATGACATATCAAAGGGGCGTTCGCGGGATCTCCATGTGAAATCACGCGTAATCATCAAAAGTAGGTGAATTTTCCCTATCCGCTCGCGCGGTTTCCGTGCCGGAAGACGAGCATAAATCCATGGCGAGCGAGCAGATCGTTTGGCCGAGGACGTTTATGCAAATTTAATTTCGCCCATAACCGCTTCTCTACGGCTTCCACGACGTGTCGGGTAGGCATAGTTAATCGATAAAGCGAAATATATATCCCCGCGCGATCGCGGTGCGTATGCGTGTGTGCATGTGTGCGTGTATGTCACGCGCACCTCCCAGGAACGAGCCGGCCGGCCCATTAACATCTGGCAAAAATGTCGGACATTCAGGGCACTTATCACAAGCAATGACCCACAATGTACAGTTACACGTAGGCGAGCTCGATTATCGCGCACTCGCGGCCCCGGAGAGAGAAAACGCAGATCGTGTTGGAGATGTGGGACGTTGCCTATATGGCGAACAGACGCCACGCCCGTCAAACAGAAACCACACGGAAAACCTTGCGCCAGTCCCGACTCGGGTTCTAATGAGCTTAATGGATCGTTTCTGGCTGCTGAGACTCACGATAGCTCGAGATTCCTTCCTCGACAGCTCTCGCCCCTTTTTTCCCTCTAATGGCATGCTGGTGCTCGCGAATCGTACGAGGAAGACACGAACAGATATGTGCATCGCCACATGTGCGAACCTACGATTTCCATTTGTACGTAAAGCACCTTGCACGATCCGTTCTGGTACTGGTCACTGGTACTTTCAGAGCCCGTGGTCTCGGATGCTGCGACAGTCTCACGACAATGATGCGGCTTTCATCAAGTCGAATCGCGAGTTTTCGTTATGAATTCCCGCGACAATCGCAGTGCCATCACATTTCAGGATGCGCGTGAAATGAACGTGGGATACAAGGTGGGATATAACTGCGATTAGAAAGCGGGGCTCTGTTTTTATGGAATTGTTAACAGAATAATGGACCAAGTGAGAAATGGTTGAAGAACACGATATTATAATAAAATAGTAATCGTGTCATGATAAAGTAGAGATATGTGAAGTTTATATTATTGTTCACCTTACAATTAGTCATTTAATAAGATATAAGTATAGAAAACTATAAGTGGCGTGACTTTGCTTTATACTAATTAAAATAGTGTGCATACATACATATATATGTATTATCCATAAAAATCGAGTCGGCGTAAAGTCAAAGGTCGCACGTCTTTTCCACTGAAAAAACGAGACTACTTATCGTCGCGTTCGGTTACCATATGCAAACGTACGGCATTGATGATAGCCTCGGAATGTCATTACGATAATTTGTGATCCTGAGGCAAATCATTCCACTTGTTAAAGAGAGAAAGGAAGCGAGAGAGAGATAGAAAGCATAATTGCCGGCAAACAACGGACACGGCACATATGTGCGCGCCGATAATACCCACGTAATGGGAGATATTTCCCTTTCCGCGAATTCGCAATTGCTTTCCGCGCAGTCTGAATTCCAGGGGATTTAAATCTCTCGCATAATAACGGCGGCGCGACGCATCGGTTATAGGAATTGATATCGATGTTTCCTTCTATTTGGAAAACCGATATTTCGTATGCGAACGTTATTGCGCTAATGAAATGAGACTGAAAATTTGTAGCAAATATTTCTTTCAATTCGGTTTCCAGTATATGATTGATTTACAAATGATGTACAAAGTGTTCTTCTTCATGTCACAAGGATAAAATGCAGAGATGCGAAATGTGAGATTGAAACACGTTGAAACGATTTACTTTCTTCTGAAAGGCACAGTAACGCTTTTTGAAGAAATGCTAAGTGTAATCAACACGTCGATTTATTAAACATACAAGCGAATAGTCAGAGTATTATTTATCCTCGGTTATGGTCCGTTGTCTCCGCATTATGAAATTCAATTGTACTGACTCATGCACTTTTCAAAACAAACGATTCGATTGTCGAGAGTTCCCCGCGAGAGTTTTAAGTCTCGGACTACGATAAATTCTCCCACTCACTATGATCAGCGCACGAATAATAGCCTGCCCCCCTCTCTCTCTCACTGTCTTCCTTTCTCTTTTTCTCATTTCTCGCTAAGTGGACGAGCGATTTTTTTGTCATCGCCCGAGTATCGTCGTGGCGTCGTAATTGCCCACGTTGTCACTTATAACGGTGTCGGATTATTAATGTATGTGTAATGTGTGCGATTAGAACATCAACCGATCGATATCAGATCACAGAAACATCTTACGCAGGAATCATTACGCGAAAGAAATCCGCCATCAAAAGTCCGTTCGCCGAAACACATCGCCTGATCAGCATCAGAAGGTGATGACACCGAGCGGTATACGATATGCCTGTACACGACGCAATCGCGTGTTCCTGTAACGGTATTATGTTCATTCTGCGGAATAGGGTACGACAACGACTGAACGCCTGGATATCGCGAATATCAGGAGAGATAAATATTTCTCATTTTACGATCGGTAAAGATACGAGCACAGAAGAGCTAACTAGTCGCCGTATCTTAAGTGGATTATTCTATTATCGTTACTTATCGTTGCACAACTGATTGGACTGAAATACTAAGATTCGTCCAGCCAGAAAGCAGCGAAGTGACGTAAAGATTAATTCTCTGTAATATTCTGAATCAAATGATAAACTCAACTGTCGAAGCAAGAAAAATCACGTTGTTTCACGAAACATAATGTCGCAGAATAGTGCAAGCCGCCTCTTTCACGGGAGATGCTAGACCATTATGTCGGATCTAATTGAATTCCGTATGCAGAGACATGGACTCCGTTGTCGCAAATGCGGGCTCGTTGAGTGCCCGATTGCACGTCGAAAATGACAAAGCAATTCTCCTCTAATTATCTCGACATAAAGCTCGTCGAGGGTACATTGTACACTGTAGGATTCACTTTCGTTCCGCTCCTGAGCACCAGCGACGATTGTTTGCGGCTCGTTCGTTCGATCGCGAACCGATCCGCGCGAGGGAAACGGTCTTCAGCCGACCGTGGAAGTCTCCCGGGTTATCGATTGCAATGGCTCGATTACAGAAAGCGATCCGCTTTACTCGCGATTACGCAATCGCGCCTTTCATAACGCTCGTCTACTCACGCCTCGAATGTATGAAGGATTTTACGAGAACGCACGCACGTTCTCGCGCGGCGTTTGATATCCGCACGCACAACGAACGATTTTTCTTGCCGGGATAATACACGTTTCACGAAATTAGCAACCGTTCGTTCGAGAGGTGAGTTCCAGCCGGGAGTCTATAAAGGGTGTGTCTCAATCGAGTGAGCAGTCTACTCGACGATATAAGGAGAATATAAAGTGGCGATTATAGCGATCGTGGTAAGAGGATAAAACGCTGCGAAGAAAACGCCCATAACGTCAGCGGCGAGCGATATGATCTGATTTAACGCTAATTCTTTAATTTACATGTTTCAACTTTTCATGGAAAGGAACTCGCACTTAACTAATCGGAAAATATTAACGAATGCTCGGTTAATCAAGACAGCCAACTGTGTGCAATAATTAGAATCTGGAATGAATTTCTTTTCTCGATTAAATCAGGAGATATACTTTCGAGATAGCTTCGTAGGGCATCTCACAGGAACAGGAATCACATAAAATCCCGAGATGGGCAATTTCGCAATTAGAATTCCCATCGGGATGTCAAGATTTTTCTCCCACTCGCGGGCACCTACATTTTTCTGTATTTCGCCATCGCGCCGCGTCCCCTCGGGGTTTATGGTGCATAAATTTATATTAGCCGCACCACCATGTCGCGTGGCATGGCGCGCGGACCGGCGCCACCGATAATTACCATTTTGCCGTTTTTACGGTCGCGTTTTGTGCGGGACCACAGTGCCTGCACCAGTTTTCGCCGTGTCCCTCGCGGCGACATAAATCGCGATTCTGAACGAGTAATTATTTTCGCGTCGCTAACGTTCAAGTCCGACCGACGACGCCGGACATCGATGTCCGAGTTCGTAAAAGGCGCTCGCGGCTGCGGCTCGATCCTTTTTCCCGCTCGCTTTTCCTTCCCTTAATTATACCGCGATGATCGCTGCGGATCGAGGCTATCGGATCACGCCTACGTAACGAGACGAAATCCTCGCTTTCTTTCCTTCCTTCGTTTATGGTGACTCGAAAGCGCGGAGATATCCCGTTGATTATCGAGGCGTGAATAAAAATCATTTTATACCGCCCCCGTAAACCGAACGACGAGTCGCTGGAAATGTGGAAATAAGAACTATATTCCTACGCACTTGGCTTTGTGATCATCGTTGTGACATCGAAAGCAGGATACAATTTTTAGGCTGATGCTGCCTTAAAAATACGCGATCGTGCGTGTCGCCTCACGGACTTGATGCAACAATCTTAATGTAATAAAACTTTTTCTTAATTTTCTACTTTCTTACTTTAGTTTTTATTTTCTTAGATGTAGCAGCTTTTCTCTGTTTAAAAATTAAAATGCGCAGACGTCTACTGAATTTTAGAGACGTGAAAATTTATGGTGGAAGGCCGGTACCACGTCCGTACACATCGTCTCCTCGAAAACACAACTGTACGTGCGCGCAAAATCCTACCGGCAAAACACACGTCGTGAAATATTCACGAAGGTTTCATGTCAGAGGGAGAAAGAGAGAGGGAGAAAAAAAAGAGAGGAAGAAAGAGAGACAGAGAGAAGGAGAGAAGAATATATGTTCATAGAGACTGTAGAAGGCGCAGGCGGAGCGATTTGCAAGGCGCCAAAACATCACGTAGAACGTTGTAGACTTGCAGCTCGTTTTTGTCTGGAAACGTAGGACGCACATTCTTATATTTCAATTACCTTTAGCTGCTTCAAGAAATTAAATATCGGGAGATTAAGTCTCTCTCAGCGATATCGGCAGAAACTTGCATTAAATTACTTTCATATTTACGATAATTGTACTTTATAGTAAAAGTGTACAATGAATTATTCAAAACGTGTCTCTGTTTGATTTTTTCATTACTTTTCACTACTTTTAACTATTTGAAGCTTACAATCTTCTATCTTGCTTATTGCGCCTTGCTATAATAATTTTATATTTGTAATGTGTCACAGAGAAATTACATGAAAAATTGTAACAATATATGTATTGAAAAAGTTAACAAAATATTTTCTCGTGTAAATCTTATGAGACAATTCGTTGCCACAATTCTTTCTCACTATTCTTTCCCACGATATAATAATAAATCTAAACGTACATACACGTACGTTTTCCTGACTGCTGCCAGTCATAGGCTCTACCTTAACACTCCCATATTTCAAGTGCAAATTTCGTTTAATCACAACCTCGCATCATACGCTCGTAAATTTTCCAGGAGCGAAACTAAGTAACACCGCAATTATCTCCGCATCTACAATCGCGTATCTACTTTTCTCCTTCATAATCGTTATTTCCTTGTGAGATTTCGTACACTTAGGAAATGAAAGTCAAGAAAGTAAACCGAGAACGATACTGCCACTACGTGCTACTCCTGTTTTCTTCCTGGCCTGGAAGATGGGAGTGGCTAATATACACCACTGGATCGGTACCGACGAACAAGTGCTGTAAATCTCGGCGCAGCGCAATAAATCACGCATTTATTCTCGCGCTCTCGAGGAAGCTCGGTGAGATTTTCCACCGTCCGTGGTACACCTGGGGTACATAAGAGTCTCATTACGCGCGCAACGGCGGTCATCGAATCCTCCGTGTATGGTGAACAGTACACTGATGAGTGGTCAGTCGCAAAAATGCAGTATTGTTAAGGAAAGCAGCGTTTATCGTGAAGCAGCTCATATTTTTCTTGTGCGCAGCTCATTGCGAGTGCATATTACGTTACATAGGTATAAAATACTGCTTATTCGCTGTGTTTTTCTTGTCGCGATTGCCGTTTTATTCGTCGCTTTTAGTAGATCTTGCCTCTTGGAAATAATGCATTGATGTTGTATAACCAAGAAAGAAATATTGACGTAATATTTGTAATGCATCGAGAAATGTACGCCTTCTCTGCGAAATATATGTTAATGTCTTAATAGTAATAATTAACGTAACGGGTGGTTCTATTACGTTACGTCTTGCTCGTTGTATCTCGCTTTTATTTTATTTCATTATGTTTTGGTGCGTTATCGACGAGATAGGAGCAACTTCTTGCGGCATTCGCTTCGTAAGTGCGCGCGAGAAGATTGCGACAATTATTTGCTTTCGAGAACGGGTTCTTCAAGCGGGCCTGATATCATTACGCTCATTTTGCATTAACTCTTAAGTACGCTCATCCGCGATCGCGATACGCCTTTCAAACTGGCCGAGGCTTATTTAATATGATTTCTCGTTAACGGCGCGCTTATTTACATATCAGCGGCGTGGTCTGTACAGCAAAGAGACGAATATCTTGAGCCACCTCGGCTGCTCCTTGATCAATTAAAGGTCCCATTTTTCCGGTTCAACAAACGAGGAAGATCGCGCTCGATTTATGTTCTCATGTGCATCGGGCAAACAATGTTGCGGATACATTCGTAAGATACGATGAGAAATACCAAAGTGTATTTATGTATCTCGTTCTCTCAATAAGGAGCTACGTACAACATTATCGATAATTTATACACACAATATACGTAATTGCCCGGCTAGAAATTACCGTGGGGAAATATATGACTGGATATTACGTCGATTCGAGCCAGAATCGACACAGAAAATTCCACAACTCGCGCGTGGGCACGCGGTTCGGCACGCGCCGTAAGCGTGCGTCCGATCTAGAACCGATTCGCGTTAACTGCATCGCCGTAGTATCGACATACGAACCGCACGGAATTTTCGCTCCTATCTTTCACGGCATTCGCAAATAACAGCAGTTGCAACCGCGGACCTTGCGGTCCAGCGATTGTGCGTCGCAAGTGCGCGAGGTATTGCGTTCGATGCGTTCTCCAACACGACGAATTAGTAATAAACATTCCATTTAGTTTTTGGGAGGAGTGATACTCAATATGGAGACCACTCTCCGCGAAAAGCAATATGCCACGGAAGTGGCCTGAGTCACTTTAATACCGAGGAGATTTGATGAAAGGACGACTAATTCTGCCAAGCGCAGCTCTCGAGTTTCGCGACGGACGCCCGCGAGCTTTCGGGCAAGCTCCGTTGCCAGTAATGCAAATGATCTCTTGCCTCTTACCTTGCCGGCAAGAAATAAAGGGGAAGGAGAGAGAAACGTAGTCAGAGCCAAAGGTAGAAAATCTTTCCGCGCGTGTCGCGCGTGGGCGACGCTTATGGCACGCGCCGACGCGCGCGTACGCGGGTTTCTTTCTCTCTTTCTGCTTCTTTCTTTTTCTCTGTCTGTCTGTCTACCTCCTCTGTGTGCTGTATCGGGGAAAGGTATTCCTCTCCTCGGCGATCACTCCGGGTCACTCCGCGATCGTTCTCGCGACGATCACGCGCCGGTTTCATTTCTCGTGGCTATATACGCGCGACGCCTCGTCCTCGTCGTAATCGCTTTCTCGAATGCCCGTACGAATGCTCGTAACGGCGCCGTTACGGCGACGCTGAATTTGTCCTCACGGCCTTTTCTTTCTTCCTCTCCAAAATAAGAGGCGACGGGGAACCGGGATTCTTGGACAGATTCTTGTGGGGGAGCAATTTATATTTTACTGCAGAAGCAAGAGAGAATCTTAAGATATCTCTTGGTCGTCAAGCTTAATTAACACTTACAATGGTACTCATGTGAGATTTCTCATTTCCTCCTCCCCAATCGCATTTCTGTTATTTTTTCAATAACGTAACTGTGATTTGTAATGTAAATTGTCGACGGCATCTACATATCATGAGTTGAGACCGCGTGTTCTTCACTCTGATCTCTTTATTCTCCTGCGTGTCCTATGAATACTATCCGCAGGATAAATTACATACATTCAAGGAAGATGCGAGCTTCCTTCCTCCTGGTTCTCCACAGGATGTTCTTTTCTTCTGCGTGTTATTGCCTCGCTTCGTATAATGACTGCCAATGTCCTGCGCCCGAGCAGCGACTCCAAGGCAGGCGCTTCCTTTCAGTGGGTGGATTTATAATCGCCACGGGTGGCACGGCAGGAAACCAAGTTGATAAATTTGTTGTAGCGAGCCAGTCGTAGCTCGTCGATGATGGATACCGTACTAGGAACCGAGGAAGGATCTCCATTTCTACGATGCGTGTCATTGTGCGATATCGCGCAGTAATTGCGGTCTGATATCACGCCCGATATCGCGATAGTGCTCGTCATCAGCAACTTGATCATTTATTTTTCTGACGTCATAATTTTCACGATGAGACTGCATATTCACGACGATATCCTCGCAATTCTCGCAGTGGTAGAAAAATCTTGAATATTCGATGACGATCGCACAACGAGAGGCACTGCAGATGCTGATTCACAATGACACAGTTAAACTGGGTGTCATACTTTGACGTATTTCTGTTCATCCATTTTGGAAACCTCAAAAAAAAGAGGACAAAGGTTAAGGCGGAAATTATGGGGACGTGAACAGCGAAGCGTGCACCCCGTAATTTAATTTCGCCAAGTTAAAGCGTTCAAGTTTTCAACGGGCTTCGCTGTCACCGGTGTGTCATGGGCATCAACAACTTAATGAAAGCAACGAACACCGGGGGCGACCCCCGGCTTACAAAAATGTTTGCAACGCAATAATGGCGCAAGCCGTTCCCGCCAGGCAAGCCGTCGAAGATCCTTTGTTCGGCACGCCTCGTGATTACGGTCTTACCTTTCTATCTCCTAGGATATTGACTTCGTCGGATCCGTCGCGCGATCAAAAGTGGCTCTCGCGGCCTTCGTAATCCACCTACGTCACCGTGTACAAAAGCGCCTAATTGCGCTTTAATCGCGTTACGTCAGTTTTCGATGGTATCGGCCAAGTTTTTGCTCAGGTGCTCATAACGTGTTTCGCGAAAAAGGCCTCGTTAACACTTTCGAGGGTTCTCTGAAGGGAACTCGAGCTCGGAACGGTTGGGAAGCTAAAAAGAACCGCTATTCTTGGAATGGTGATTATTCATTATCTTTTGCATGACGAAATGGATATCATCCGATCGCCTGAAGCTAGTTTCTCGAATATATTTCTCGACACTTGCGGAAGCTATTGATTTTATCGAAGAAAAGAATTTCGAGAATGCATTCGATGATAAAAACCGATAAAATCTGTCTTCTTTCCTTCATCAAGATTTTTAAAGAAGAAGAAGCGTATAAAATAAATTCTTTCTAAGTTATTTTTTTCGAATGTCTCGAATTTCAGATTTTTATTAATCTTCGTCAAATATTTACAAAGTATGTTTTTTATAAGAAACATTGTAAAGGATCTTTTTTTCTTAGGCAAGATATTTCTCAAGAAAACAAAATAAGTCTTCCAAGTTGTGTCCGAATTACTCAATATACGACGTGCTTTTGCTTACTAGGAAGACTTGATTGCAAGAGGAGTTTGAACTGAAAGAGCGATAGGGAGAAGTCGAAAAAGAAACCATCACTCACCGAACAAAGACTGTGATTATCCGTTATCAGGCGCGATAATAATCAATATTGTCTAATTGCTCGGAGCGATTCTTTCAGACGTTCTAATGCTATCGCATGCTATTGAGCTATCATGTAACTTGCTGACGACACCCTCGCACGCGAGCCTCAACTTAGCCGCGAATTCTTTACATACATATACGAATGCCGTAGACAAACGTCGATCATTGCCGCAAGTAACACCTTCGCGTTCGCGACTTAATTAAGCCACTTGGAGAGGTAAGAGACGCCGAGGTCGCATCTATTAACATCTAAGTTTTACGAGACGCGGCGGCGCGAAATCCTCTCGGCGCGATCGCAAGAAATCTTTCAACGCACTTGTTTGGACATGCAAATTCGAATAAATAAGTACGGATAAGAAACTCCTCAGACCACTTGCGTTACAAGTGTCATTAAAGAGGTACAGCGATACCCGAATGATTCTGCGATTTACTGAAACATTGAGGAGAATACACACACACGTTCCACGATTTTGGAAGCGTAATGTTGGTCCTATGCTGTACCCGTGCTGTTTAATCTTTATAGTTCCGGTCTTACGCATGGCTCAATCGGACGATTGTCGTCTTAGCCTTTCTGAGCGACTGCGACGTTGGAAGATTAAATAACGCACCCTTCAACTTGTACGTAAGGACTGCACGGTCGAGTCGTCGTGGCCATAAACGCGATCTACCACGCGTTTTTACTACGTCGGATACACCCGCGGTATCGTCCGTCCATCGCCAAGGCGTGCCCACGTGTCCGACATGGACGAAGGTCCACGTACCTTTATGCGACTTACGAGAATCATCTGCCCACGCGACTTAATTTCGTTTCGTAGATCGCGCGCGAGAGCAACATCTCGGCCGCGATAAATCGTTCCTGTGCGTTTTTGCGTGATGTGCGGGAGATCCCTATGGCACCCCACGATTGTCGCCGCACACATAAGGCCGTTATACGCGACCACAATGACCCTCCATGGAGAGATCCAGCCACCGCTCTCTATCGCCATCATCCATTTTCTCATCCGTTTTCCTGCGTGCGTGCGTGCGTGCGTGCGTTATGTAGCACATCATTCTGCCGCACTCTTTTATGTGTCCCCTTTTTGTAGCCGCTTAAGTGTCTAGATTACATGGTGTTCTTGGGTTATTAAGCGAAGGTCCTGTTAAAAAACATCACGTTGGTTGATGCACTAGTTACTTGCGCTGTATCTTCGAACGCGGCTCCTTATCTTTATCCAGCGGTTCTCCAACGCTTGTAAAAGTGCACTCTTTTGCATATCCCCGGTTGATCCTTCCTGGATTACGTGCTGCTTTCAAACGACGAGCCTTATAAAAGCCGACATGCCTTATAAAAATGCATCAGATAATTTAGCGTACTAGTTTCAAAGGCGTAGCTCAGCTTCCTTGTTAAAATATTTAAGTCTTTAATATGTTTATAAAACAAGAGCGCTCTCCGGTTACCGACAAAGAAAAACGTCACGTATGTCGTTAACTTGCGAAAGCTTGTAAAAGATTATCTCTCCAAGAGAAAAAGAACAATCTAAATACGTTAGTCGAGACTCTATCATCTCAAATTCTCTCTCCCTCTCTCTCTTTCTCTCTCTCTCTCTCTCCCAAAACAAATTAAAATTAATTTTAGGTGAAAAGATTGATGAAGACTTTTTCACCTCTTATGCAATATTTTACGTGTATTTCTCTTTTTACGTATATGTATAACGAGGCGTTGTAATCATGTTTCTCAGTAAATATTACCGCTCATTGTGGATTACGATGCCAGCTCAACCTGCACGTAGGTATCCTCATATGAGGTATCATTACGCCACACATGAACATCACGGAGAAAGTCCGACGCGTCGTGGACATATCCGAAAATTTTTATGACCGAGGGCTCAATTAACGCGCGTTGCTAATAATAAGGTGCAATCGAGCTGACACGCACGACACGCACGACACGCAGGCCAACTTCGTCAATGGTGTACACGCCGAGCACCATAAGACCATAATGATCATCGAACGCGCGGTATTCGGTCAGTTAACGATCCCATAAATGACACGGCAAGGTCGCAAAATCCGCAAGGTGCGCGGATATCTGTGGTGGTCGCGCGCCGATTTCTCTCATGGCGAAATGGGGCGGCGAAGCGTGGTAACATACACGTATGTAATGCTTGACGTCTCGCACTTGCTCCCCTTCGCCGATCGTTCAAGGAAGAGGAAGATTTACGTCAGAATCGGAGGGAGAACCGCACAGTGGAGGGAGTAAATGGGGTGAAGGGCAATATAGTAAGTAGTCATTCTTATGAAAATTGAGTTATTCTCATAGATGAATATTCCGCATATTCCACTGCCTGGCACATATGATGACGTGTGTTATATTTTATATGAGGCAAGATGAATTGTTACAAGCGGATTATATCCTTTCTTCTTGATTATGGACCACTCGTGCAGAATCAATTTAGAACGCTTTTCAATTTTCCCTCGTCTATCTGTGGGATTCGGAGGAATTATTTTATTCTGTCGAAATATATTCTAGATCCTCGTGCATCGATTTAGAAGCGCACGTAACTTTTAATGAAGTTAACGCAGTTAACAAGTTAACGACCGGTTCGTGCGATATTGCTCATCAGTTGCACTTCGCAGTTGGTGACTTGGCAAGTTCGACGAGTATTATGGGGCGTGCATCTGAACTCTCAACTGTCGTTACATTTCCAATAGCGAGCTTGACCATTCGCCCGCGGTTAACAAGACTCGATCTTACTCTCCGGTTAGCTGCGAGATATCCGGGAACTGGAAGCTGTTTGCTCGTGCATGAGCACCGAGAGAACTTCGGATGGGAGTCTGCATCTCAGACGACCTTTCCCTTGGTTGCTCTTCTCTTGTTTTTGCTCGGCTATCGTTTTTCGCCCATCATGATTGCTCCCTTCTCTTCGTCCTGACGTTTCTCCGTTCTCCCTTCGCGAACATCGGTCCTTCGCTATTCCTGACGCTGTTCGGCGAAGCCGAAACACAGACGCACAGAGGGTAAACGTACCCTGGCAATTAACCCATTCAATTATGTCGTCAGCAGAGAGGGAACGCTAATTTGTTAGAACGCGTCGTAACAAACGCGGCTGTGTCGCAGAGATTATAGCGTAACAACGAGCGCGGTTTGACGCTTTATGCTTTGTGCACGTGCAGCGGTGCGTGCTACTTTTAGGGATTCCTAAGTGGATCCTATCACACGTCGCAATTAATCATTCTTAACTGTCCAAAGTTACGGTCGAGATAAATCATCTAGCGGCTCCCTCTTCTTGGGACATCGTACCTATAATATTCATCGGATAGAAAAACGCATTCGAGCGCAGCTGGGATAAATTTACAAGCGAGTTGCGTGTACGCCGTAACGCGAAGTTGAGATTGCCAATTACCTCTCTTATCAATAAATTGCCTCACTCATACGCAATATTGTCTTGTGCGCGGCCGCACGCGAAATTAATTATCCTACAATAATGTTCTAATAATGTTTCGACAGTTTACCGTATGCATCGCGATTTTTTTTTCAAATTGCGTGCTCATACAAGAAGACGTGGGAGTGTAGCGACCTTAACTTGCTGGAAATATAATATATTCGCTAGCATAAATATGTCTCGCGCACGATTTTACAAATATCCATAAAAATTTCTTTACGCGCCATCTACAGCAGCTTAAATATAAACGTCGTGTTTGTATCGAATTTCTTCAAGATGCAAGATATACGTCTTGCCTGGTAAAATTGTGATACGTTCTAATAAAGCATGTTTTATCACACGCAATAGTAAAATAAAATAAACATAAGCGTGCACTTCGCGCTCGCTCGCGCGAACTGAAAACCGTTCGTTACACCGACGGTGCGCTGAATAAAGCTTTAAATAAATTTGATTTTGCGTTTGTTTGTCTACTTGTTTGCGTTGTTTACCCGCTGCTTAACGTGCAATGCCTTGATTCTCTTCAGCGCAGCCCACGCACGTTCAGAGCCTACGCGAGCTACATGATCGGAGTGGTCGATCAGAGACATCGATTCGCCGCCTAAGCAGCTCAATCCGATCGCAATTGTTGCAACATGTACGCGATGCACGGCACGCAATGAACAGATAGCGAGCTGGTTCACCGTAATTACGCGAGCGGAATGTCAACGCGCGCGTTCACTTCGGTTTCGACTCACGTGGTCTTTCGCGGACTCCACACGAGAAACCAAATGAGACACGGAGGAAGCAGCGTGCGGCACCAATTAAGGCGGTCATAATTAATTAACGCCCGCGTGGATCGGCATAATTATAATTCGCGAGCGTCGAGAGCACGCGAAGTGAGAGGGAGGCCGTATCACCGTTTGTAGGACAAAATCGCGGACGCGTGTGAATTTATTTCTCCGCGCTTCAACGCGACGAATTATGGATTATATTGCATACACGGACGCTCATAATGGCCGTATGTATATTTATAATGGGATACTTATATGTACAAACGAGTATAGGCACGTATTTATAGATGCGACATGCACTTGTGTGTGTGTATATGTGTGTGCATCTATAGCGAGATACGCGTGTACGTACACGCTGCCGACGATGGCATAATTTGCCCCGCTGTCTATAAGTCATCCGATTAAAAAGCGGTACAACATCGGCAGCAAACGGGTAACAGGCCACGCTGTGATCGAACGTGTGCATACCTTCCCTATTAAATCGTGGGAATCGAAAGCATCGTCGTTGCATCGACGACGCGATCGCAGGGTGTATTGGCGGTTTGCACAAGAAAGGTAAAGCGAACGGGCGACAACCAGGCGCGCACGCAAACGCATAAGCGGGTGTAATATATTAACCAGGTTTTTATTTAATTACCGGCCTGTCACGGCATCATTACGCTCCTTAATAACTTTATCTCCGACGGGTTCCGAGTTAATACCAGACGCACGATTGCAGGCATATTGCCACGGCAAATTCAGAGAAAAAGAGTGGAAAGATGAAGAGGGCACACAGGGGAAATGGAAATGTTTTCCTTTAGTTCGATGCACATTGCGTGCGTTTCAAATGCATGATTCTTATGTCAAGGTTATTGATTCCAATGGCTCCAAGTTCGAACTTGGAATATAGTAGGCTTTGTTAGGCTATTCTTGTATTTCTATATTGAGAACGAAAGGTGTAATCAATTTCTTCATTTTTGTTCATGTCTCGTGAATGCGAATATTTTATTGCAAGGATTAAAACAGCGAATTTTTCGATTAAGAAATATCAAAACTCGTTCAAACGTTTCTGCTAATGACAAGTTACATTGCAACTTTGTGTACCGAGACACGTTCTCCAATCCAGAAGCCACATCTAACTGTAGTAATCAATGGCGCGATAATTTTTGAAGAATAGAAATCTTCTAGAATGAAACTCGAAGTAACTGATTTGTTGCGAAAATAAAGAATGACGAGGAAAGTGGAGAGCGTGAT
This sequence comes from Ooceraea biroi, assembly GCF_003672135.1. Lineage (NCBI taxonomy): Eukaryota > Metazoa > Arthropoda > Insecta > Hymenoptera > Formicidae > Ooceraea > Ooceraea biroi. The sequence continues at coordinate 12,647,806 of NC_039510.1, forward strand.
TTTATTTCCGCGAAAGTCGATCTGTTCATCAGACATTGTTTGACTTTCGTCTTATTTGATCATTTTCTTGGCTCAATACGCAACCCTCCATCAAATTGGAGGCCATCAGCGGAAATCAAACTCAAAGCGTAAGGATTCTTTCTCTTTCTCCTTTCCGTTTGCGAACAACGGCTCGCCATTAACTGACCTGTCTCAAAAATACGCTGCCATAAATTTCTCTCACGAATTGATAGCGTCACGTTCGTTGCGAATCCGCGCGCTCGTAAAATTAACGAGCGTTCCTGTTTATGTACTAGTTTACGTGCGCACGCGTTCACCACGAATTTTCACCCATTCTCGTCAATACAACAGTTCTTGCTCTCGCCATCTGCTTTACTGTAAAAAATTTTTACGATAAGCAGCACCGAGCGAAGCGCACATACTACATTTTCTTGCGCTCGCATGGCGATAGTATATCTGCAGCTGCAAAAAAGATGCAGCGAATGTCGGAAATGAAACCGTACGCGGTACGGAAACGACGCTTGGAGATGTTACAAATATCAAAATAATTATTCAGGATATAGCTAAATATGGCCAGTTTGCGACATTTCAACAGAACGATAAGATTATTACGTCTGTAAATAGATGCGATCACAAGTTACATAGTAATACGTAATTTATTAATAATTTATTATCGCCATAACCGTCGTAAATCTTGCATATTTAACGGCGAGTCAATAAGAAGAATTAAGCAGTTACGGTAAGCCAATGTGCATTTTTTTCATCAGCCGTCCGCTTTCGTGTCTGCTCGAATGCGCGACGGCGATGTCCTTTTTTCTCCCTCGCTAATTTTCGTCGCTTTCTCCCCATAAACGACTCGCTGCCGATGGCAAGTATAAAATCGTCGCAACTGATCGCAGTCGTTGCTGCCTCGGTAGCTGCACACTATATCTCCCGGTATCATTCCAGCGATCGATTCCATAAGTCGATCGCGATCTTCGCCATGTAGCATGCCGGTCAACCTCCTGCATGGTGCTGGCTATGGCGTAGATCGTTCGTTCGTTTCCGATCGCGAGATCGGTAAAGGGCTTCTCGATGCTCTCTCGATTTCTTCGGCATAACGTGCTCAAAGTGGAAACGCCGCTAATGAACAAGTACGCTCGCTGAGAAAAGAGAAAGAGGAAAAACGCGTTGCAAACGACTCACATGCGGTGCATGCACATGAACACATTCATCTCTCGCTCTTGCACTGCCAACAACTCTGGCACTTATCTGGCGATCGGGCGTGCATGATGAACTGGTAGACGGCAGTCTGCCCCCGTACTTTATCACTACATAAATTTCTGGCTCTATTTTCAGCCGGGCGCAATCTATGTTTAGATCGATTTCCGATCAGCGCTGACCTGTGCGGAGCGACAGCGCTATTTATATTTGCAATATTCATGCACGGCTCTCTCGAATGGCGCCAGCGATTTTTCTTCTCACCGCGAATACGCAAATTCTCCGCCGTTGCGGATAACTTGCTGCGGTATTATGAACGGTGTTGACGCTTATCGAGGTCTTTAAATATCGAGAACCTTGCGAGCAATAATCAGGCCAGCAAGTTGACAAAATTTTTTATGAAGAATAAACCGATCATTCTTGTAACTTGGAATTGCTCTTTTTATTTCTGATAGATAAATATTGAATAAATATTATCATCGGTATATAGCTGTCTCTTGAATCTGTACGCTTAATAAGAGATCCGCTTGGAAATGAACTTGCTCGAAAATTATTCAAAGTTATCAATCTTTTAATATTTTATTAATTTCACTGATTGATTTAAATTCATCATTAAAGAAAATTCCAGAGATATTATTTCTAAAGATCTAAATATATTATGCTATTCGTCTATGAAACAGTCAAAGACTAGCACGGTGGACAAGATTTGCTTCGACAACGAATCTGTTATCTCGGAGACGTCACAGACTTTGAAGCGGCCGACGACCGATAAAGAAAAAACGTATTGCGGCCAACTGTACTACGACCAATTACGCCACTTAATTAATTGCCGCTCGTAATCTGGTTCTCAGCTTGTTCAACCGACAACGGAGTAAGCTAAAACGTGTTAAGCGCCCATATGTTCAGCGTTTTCACGCCGAGCGGATTGCTTAGGCAGATAAGGCAAATTTGCAAGTGGTCGTAGATATCGACGCGCATAGACGCGCCAATAAATCTCCGCTTGTATATTAATTCGTAATTACTAAACTTCATGTGACACCCTATAATAACACGACATAAAATATACTAATTTAGATCGAAGGTCACGCGTGAAAAATACCTGATTAGTCGCGAGTAGCAACGTGTATAGGCGCTAATAATTCTTCGCTGAGACGTCGGTGTTAATTTGCGATTAGCACACTTTCAGTAGTGCACTGATAAACGCCCGCACTTTGATAAACTATCTCCTGCACATAGTAACAAATCGTGGGAAACGTAATAGCGCAATGAGGACGCGGAGACGAGCGACGTTTTGTACGTTTATGGACCGCGATGACGAGCTTCCTTTTGCGTGTTCGGGTGGAAGATGCGCTCCTTCTGTCCCAGTACCTGCCTACCTAGTCGGATCGTAGCATTTTCCACGTCAGCAACGGGGCAACGTTCGAACGGTCCAGTACGTTTTACGAGCTGGCAACCGGCGGTTTTCCAGTAAGGAGCCGAGCACGCTACCTACGCGTAAGAACAAGCCGCGTACGTGCGATGCATTCTTCGGACGGGTACGGGCGAAGAGAGGTCGAGAACCCTCGCGGTTTCTGGCAGACGCATACTGATACGAAGCCTGTGTCGTTGCATCCGAATGTTGCATCGAGCGCAATACACATTTACTTATTTCAAGCACCGTCGATTGTATACATGACTACCAAGAGAACCTCGGAGGAATAAAAGAGCCTCACGATCTTCAGCGTGGCGTTCGATTCTTGAATAAAAGATGATGGAAACAAGAAAAGTTACGGAAAGTATCCGTTAAAAAATACGACCTTAAAATGGATCTACAAGAAGTATTTGTTCAATCATTAGTGATTGAACAATGATTTTATTATGCCAGATTTAGAAATGAATATCTGCGCGTATTGTTGTAAACTATCATGATCAAATCTAAAATTCTATCTTTCTCAAAACTGATTCCACAGATATCAACTTTCGCTTAATCGAGCCAACGGGTCAATGCATGACGGAAATTGCCCACGCGATTGATGGTTGAAAACTGATGTATTTTGCAGAAAAATACTTATGCGCAATCGGCACGGGTGCCTGCAACTCGCGCGAATGCATGCCGAGGCGCGCTATTAAAAGACTCCCTCAATTAAGTTTACGACGCGAATTATTGATTTAAAAGCGCGCTGACTCGTATCTCAGAAGTGTCAGTCGCATTTTCAGAGCGCGATGTGCACCCCGCGGTGCGAGAGCCTGCGACGAGTGGAACGAAATGCGGTACATCCGCGGACAATGCGCCGACGAGATATCGTCGTTGTATGGACCGACGAGGCCTCGACTTGAATCTGACAGGATAGAATGCTGTGTCGAGCCGACATAGGGAATCAACCGTTTGAGCTAACTGCGAGGAAACCCTCCTTGTTGCGCTTTTATCCAACTGCGGAAAGATAGAACGCCAATTATTGTAGGCATGTCGTTGAATACCAATATGAATCGTATCGATCGGCGGAGATTTTGATGATGACGCACGAGAAAGAGTTTTAACTGATGGCTAATTCGAGGACTTATTCGTCATTGAGAGCCATGCTCGATACACAAAGCCTGGAAACATTTGTGTTTCATAAATCGTGCAGTGAAATGTTTCAATGAGATTAAGTGTTATTGTTTCAGTGAAAACGTTGCAATTTGATGAATGAATTTTATTAATAATAAAACAAGTCCTCACATTGTTTGATTATTTATATTTCTATTTGCCAATGTGCAGATGTATCAAATCATACGGTTATATGCACGAAAATTTATATACATTTTAATACAAATAATGATAAAAATATTGTATTAATCGAAATATATTTGTTTGACTAAATAAAATGCATGTTATATCGTTAAAACTGTATCATGCGAACTGAATATTTTTCTCCCGACTTTAACAGCATCCTAATCGCATTAATAGCGTGTAGATTCTCTAATCTCTTCAATATCCCGATCTCTCTGCTTCTTTATTGGCTCCCTTCGATCAGGAACTTCCCGATAAAATCTTCCTTCCTCAGGCGGATTCACTACCTGTTCCGATAGGAATTACGATGCAGGATTCCGTCTCGTTAAGCCGCGAAATTAAGACCGAGGATGTTCGAGTTGATCCGCCTCCGGATTAACGCTTCTGCATCGCAGAAAAACTCAACGCCTGGAAGACCGATCGATACGCTCCTCGTCGCGGTGCTTTTGCCGCTTCTGGCGATCCGAGCACGGACAAGAAACATTCCGCGGTTTAATCCCGAGAATTATATAGGGAGCCCTTGACCGCGCCGAGTCCCATAAGAACGTATGACCGTAAAGAAGTCCATTATCGTCACGAACTGTCAGAATAACGAAAAATGTTCAGGCTCTCGGCGAAGAAGTGTGTCGCACAATCTTACTCGTTAAATCCCCCCACGAATAAAATTTTAACGTTCATTTACATATTACTGACTAATTTATCGTTCCATTTTTGATATCATAAATTCCAATACCATTAATAATAGCCCTCTTCTATATTATAGACCCTTTGCCACGATTAGCTGGAATACATAGCTAGCCACGATTAATGTCCCCTCTTATCTAAACATAGATTGATAGTAGAAGGAACTAAGGGAATAGGGAGGATGATGATGAAATTGATGACGTGCGGATACTTATTCGGTAGATTCACCCTGAATGTCTCGAGACGAGACAAATGGCGAATCAACCTGCGTGTCGTCATATCTCCACCGACGAGGATAAATATTGTGAACACCGAAAAGCGTTTACCAGCGTGCAGAGGAGGATTAATGTGGATCGCGCGGAGAACCACGATAAGGAACAACGTCCTTTCCCACGTTGCGGCGTTGTCTCGCGGAATCCCTCGCTGCCGAGGAGACTTCGCGCTGTACGCGTTAGCTTCTTCCTGAAAAGATCGCGGGACGGCGAGAGAAATAATTTCTCGCGAACCGCGATCGCGCGGATGACGCGGGATCCGTGAAAGGCATCCATTAGCGTCACGCATCCTCGCAAGATGAAGGCAGGACGAGGATGAGGATGAGGAGGAGAACGGCCACTGAGGGGCACCACAGGATACACAAAGTACGCGTCACGCAATGCGTAGCGGCACGAAGAAGAACAACTTTTCGAAAAAAGAACAGGAAAAAACAAAAGACGAACGACCAGTACGAGAGTGAAGGGGAGGGAGGGAAGTACCGGAGGTGGCAGATTTCGTTCATAATTACAATGCCGCGAGAAAGATCGCGATTCGCCGGCATCCTGAAAATATCGAGGCGCACCGGCATGGCGATCATGGTTGGCCGGCGCAGCCTGCTTATGAATATGCGAATATGTACGCCTCGTCTTCACCCTGGGAGGTTCGTTTTGTCAGTCGCAAGCGGTACACGCCGCGATACGCCTATCACCGGCGACCTTCCATCGAGGATGCAGATCCTCGATCGAGGGGGCAGGAGGATCAGTGAAATTTATGGCGACCTGCTTAGTGTACCTCGCGAGACTCTTGGAGAATTTTTCGAGGGAGCCACAGCGCGATATTGTTTCCGTAATCCTGGAGATCATGGAATTCCTGTACCTCTCCTGCTACGTCGAGAGTGTCAGGACAGGGAAAACGATGACTCGAATAATCTTCCTGATTGCGCAATTGGCAGTATCATTACTTTTCAATCAATCGAACGGAGCAAGGGACGAATCTGCAAAGTGTCGCCAAGTCCAACAGTACCGGAATACGATCGCGAGCTTCCTTATTCCAGAATCACGGAACCGCCGTGGTCCGGTCAGTGATCCCTCCAAAGCGATCTCCACGTTACTCCACGTACACGCTTCTTATCTAACTCCCTATTCCGCGGACGAGTCCTCTCCGTTCATCGACTATCCGCTTTTTCTCGTTACGTCCATTCCCGTCCCGCGTCTCTTTTCGCTCGTGTCGTGTCCACGTCCTCGTGGTCAACCCTGTTCTCGATCTCTCTCCATCTTTTCTCCTCCACCTTTCTCTCGTGACCTCGCTGCTGCAGTTATTGCTGCAGTCGTCGTCGTCGTCGTCGACGACGTTGCCTCTTCTTATTCCCGGCAAAGTCGCCGCGCTCACGTTCTGAGAAACCGGACGGTATTTTCATTGGGAACTTGTGGCCTGGTGCACAATGAGGCTCTCCTCCCCTCCCGTCATCCCGCCAATCGAAGATCGCCGATTGACGATTTCGATCGTAAAGTCGACGGCGACTCGGTTTTTATCCCACCATGGTAGAAGCGTCTCGTTAACTGTCACGATTGCGTGGAAAAATGTCGCTTAGATTTGCAGTATCTTCTCGACGAGAAACAGAAGTTGTAAAAGTTACATCGCAAGATTCGCGTAAACGAAGATCGTTTCGATATTATTTATCGAAACAACGCGTTATAGAGCAAATGAAAACATTTAATTGTGTTCTCATTTTATCATAATTTCATTATGAATTCTATTTGAAAAATGCCGCCACGTCTATTAACTTATCGTTTTACGGAGAAAATCGACGAACAAGCGAAAGGAAGAAATATATAATAATAATTATCAAAATTTGCAAAATTTACTTTAGAATCATGTTGATTCAAATAGAATTTCATGTACGGTTCCATTCTTTAAATTCTAACTTAATTATCTAACGATCTGGTCTCGGATAAAAATTCCGATCCATCATACTTGTTGCAGATATTACGCATACATATTATGCATGTAAAATATGTTTGTTTATTCCATAACTACCGCTCACACGTACGGCTGATCGAAACGCCGGAAACAAGTTATTTACGTGGCATGCACATTTCACGCTGTTGCAGTACATTCTTTCTTCCCGCAATTATACGAGTATACCCGACGACTCGCTAATTCAGCATCGTGGAGGCCGAGCACCACCGATGAACCCTTTCCTTAGTCCATTTCTTTCAGTGTCCCTTACCCTTTTTTTTGCAAAAATCGGCGAATAGTAGCTCCATTACTTCATCATCAATCTCCTGTTCTCCTCTCTTTCTCTCTCTCCCTCTCTTTCTTTCTCTCGTTCTTTCTCTCTCTTTGCTCAGACCACAGGACGAACAGATAGAATAGTCGTGGAACAAGGGGAAGGAGACCTGAAGATACCGGAGGGGCCTTCGAGATCAGGTTATGCTAACTGGAGCTCCCCCTCGTCCCACACGTATCCGTTTATAAGCATAGGGCCTCGCAAACAAACGTTCGTGTGTGTGTACCTTTCCCTATGCGTGTATCGCACACGTATACATGCGCACATTACGCACGACGTGGTCCGCGGTACGTGGAAGCGCGTAGAATCGCTTTTGCGGAATCGACTCACCGCGAGAAGAAAACGATCAAGAAAAAAAGGAAGAAGAAGAAGAAGTCGAAGGACGACGATACGCGAGCATATAAGGGTGTCCCTCCGCTTCTTCACCGTCAACGCACGCGCACTTGCACTCGCACTCGAGAAAAAGGGCGGTTCAAGCGGAGCAGAGCGGAGAGAGAGGGCTAACGCACTCGGCGCCTTTCCAATGCACTCGCTAGCTCCTCTTCGACCTTGCTGCGGTACCGCGAGCGCGCATCCTGGCGAGAGCGGCGTTCTGAATCACAAATCGAGCGATATCGAGCGATCTCGCAGGCTACGCGAGATAATTGAAGTTCCTCGGGAGTAGCGGTGCAGGAAGAAATACCTGAAGCGTTGCGGTACCGAGAAGTCCGCCGTGCGAATTTTCCGGTGCAAACCTGAGTTACAGGCGTGAAATCACGCGCGAAATCGCTCGCAGGTTGTCGCGTAAGATGATGGATTTCACGAAGACGGTGAACTCGGTCTGAAACCTCGAGGGCTTCAAAAACAAAAACGTTGAAGCTACTGTCACCTCGAGTTCCATTTACGTCTCCTTAGTGTCTCGCTATCTAAAAGTCTAAGAGTACTCGAGTGCGATTGGGAGAAAGCCACGAGAGAAAAGACATTTTGAGAGAAAGTTTACTTGAACGTTCTTTCTCAAGTGCATTCCTCTGGAAGCGGCGATTAAACGATACAATCGGACAAAAGCAGGAAAGAGAATTGAGAGTGTGCACTTGTTCTGCCTTATCGCCATCACCGTGAAATAACGGAAACGTTGTTAGCGGCGTATTTTTAAGGACTGTGTTTTTAACGCCATAAATCATCCCAGACTTTTACTAAAATCTACCATCTGTAATTTATACACTTCTATTTCTACAGAACACGAGAAACGGCATATACAAGTGTTTAAATGACATATAAGGACTCCACATTACGCAGATAATAATCAACTTCATTAATTTTGGTACGACAAACATCTCTTGTGACTTGATAGACTGTCGCAACGCGGAACTCAATCTTGCCATACAGAAATACCGAGCACTTTGTCTATATTTATCTGCGGTGTTTCTGATTTCAAGAGCGTTCAGACGGTCCAGAGACCGTTGGCCTTCATCGTTTTTAGATAGGTGGATACCACATCAGAGACGAGGATCGGCTGGCGTAACTCACGCACGAATCGCTTCAAAAAGAGATTAAAGGGGGATAACGCACGTTTCTCCTACGAGTGTTATTCGCACTTTCGGCGATGCGAACCTTGAGCCGTCTCAAGTGAGAATCGGCTTAATAGTTGATCACGTAATCTCAGCAGGATCAGAAACGAAATGTTCAAGCGAATCCAACCAATCTGCATTTTTTGCATTTTTTACTCATATATATCACGTTGTTTACAATTTTCTTTATAGACTCTTAACAAGTTCATAATGATCCATGGATATACAGTCTACTTTCAGAGAGACTGCGACATAAATCTTTTTCGGAGAGTCGAGAGAAAACTTATTTGTTAAACACACTTTATATTATAGAAGTATAATTATCGATGTTTTATGTACAGAATTGTATGTTTTGTTTGCTATTTAAAGGAAATAATAGTACAGCAAATCGGCACGTATTATAAATCTCTTTATAACGTCATGAGAGGATTTATTGCGTCATTACCGCGCGTTTATGCATAAAATCGCTGTAATTTAAATTTGAGAGAATATTCTCTCTTAATAGTCGGATAGCATCTTGCACACGTTCTTAGTGCACCGTGTTCCAAAGATCCTAGGGCTTGTCTCATTAAAGCTAAAGTTTACGGTATCTCGGTAAATCTCGCGGAAAACGTGACGAGGTCGTTTCGGCCAGAAACAAGGATATTGAGAAGATCATCGTTCAAGAGAGATTTCTTTGAGCCGCTTCGGAAATGCGGAAGCGGCTGCTTAGAAAGTATTCGCCAGCACGTCGACTGGACGATGCTCTTTGGAAGGACGATCGCGCGATTCGCTTTTCTCGCTATCGGAGATTGAGTCATAGGTGGAGAGAGGAAATTCAGACGTAATACGATTATCCCGGATATTGAATGTTTTATAAAACACGCGCGCATGTGACGCGCAACGAAATTTCCAAGCTTGTACGTGGAATTTTTCGCGCCGAGGTGGTTTATGATCAGTTATGAATCACGAGCTTCTCGCTTCCTCTTATTGCACCGTGCGTTGCATCCTGTCCGTCATATTTGCACAATCAGCCTCTTATGAATGTTTTAACTTTTAATAAATTTCCCTAAACAAGGCCAAAACGCGGCGCAAAAGTGTGCAGACTATCATTAGATGAGAATCGAGCGACTGTTCAACGTTAATTCCACCAAAATTCCGATTGCAAATTTGTCAAAGGGGACTCGTTGGTGAAATTGTGAGGCATTTCCTTGCACGTACAGTGTGTCAGAATGAACCCACGGTGTGCGGTCCGCGCGAATCGTCCGTCACCCTCTCGAGGAGCCGAGATAAATTGAACGAGACGACTCTCGCGAAAACGTCGCGTTATAAACGTCGCAAGGGGAACGTAAGAAGCCAAGCGGTGCGGCACTCACGAGTAAACACCATCGTCTTATCTGCGCGCGATTAAGAGAGACATATCTCTGCTGCAGATAAACGCAAAACGTGCGCAAACGTTGCGCTGAGTGCGCACGGTACCATCCTCTTCTTCGTCGAACACGTTGTCCTCTTCGCGTCGCGTCTCGCGTCGATACGCGTGTCGGCACGCTACATACGCAGTCGGCTATCAATTAAAATTCTCCTGCGTGCGATACGCGCATGGTCATAACGTAAGGCCGTCTCGCGTCTCGAAGTTGTGCACGGTAAATCGAATGCGATTGGATTGGCGACTTTTCGCGACGGTTTTCCACGTTGTCTCGAGCCAATGGCAATGACCACGCGATATCGCTCGATTTTTATGAGCGCGGCGGCCGTAAATTTCAGCACCTCGTTTCGTTAATCATCTAATTTATTACGGATGATCGTAAAACCTCTGGCAGCTCGTTTGCAGCTAAGTAGAAGGTGCACATGTAGTCACGCCGTTTGTCGGTCGTTCTCCTTGCGCGTTGACCTACAGATTTCATCAAACGATTTCCGCAAGAAGAATATCTTCTGCTTGTCTGAAAGAAATTAAAATCGAGAGTCTCTCTGCCTCTCTTTCCTTTTTTTCTCCGACTGCCACTCCTTTTTTCTCTCCGACTGCCGCTCCTTTTTTCTTCGCGACACGCTTTACGTGCTAAATCGTCGTCTTGGCCGAGCTGAGCTTCGCAGCGACGACTTACGCGCGATTTCACATTTTGCCGCCTCTTCGCGGCCAATTTCGAAAATTATCGGTTGCCTGTGAACCACCCACGTGTTGCTCCACCAGCGTGAACTCGAGGGAAAAATTCCGCGACGAAGAGCAGGCGGTTCGAACGTTTAAAGGGGTGACCGGAGGGGAAGGGAGAGAGGGAAGACCTGGAGGCGCGTACGGTTGCACGCGCGCAGGCATTATGCAAGCGAGCGGGCCCAAGCTATCGACGCGTCCTTATTTGCAGAGGGCAATTTCGAGCGAGAGAAAAAAGGGTGACAAGTGGTGGTGCTGGAGGAGAACGGGGTGGGCGAGGAGGTCAGGGGGAAATCGACGGGGATTATCGCGGGACGCAAAGTCGGTGCCACCCACGTGGTCGCAACCAAGTGCGGTTTAAACAGCCGTCCGCGTGCGTCCCCCATTATCCACGTGCGCGAACATCAAGCTCGTACACATCGATTGCGTGACGATCTGATAATGCACACGCGACGCCAGTCCGCGTGAGAACCGCCCAAATTCCGCGTCCATGCGGAGGAAATTTCGGAAGAGCGATGTACGTGACCTAGTCAACTGCCATTAATCCCGACAGCTTAGCTACCACGTTTCCGATAAGCGATGGGGTCTAGATGCGACCTCATTTAAGGAGATTCATTAAAAGTTAAAAGATTTATAAGGGGGCGATTGTGTTCGCGACACAATCCATCTTAGTCGTCCGAATTACCCCTTGCGACGGGGATTCGGTTGGAGACCGGGAGACCGGCGTATATTAATCCTCCGGGTATCATAAATTTTGTTAAGCTTTTGGGACAGTAGTAGTTTACGCGACGTATATTCCCATATATATGATGTTCATATACATTCGTATACAAAACTTTGTTAAAATTGGGGGATTTATGGAACGTAATTTCACACGCTTTGCTATTTACTACAGCAAAGAATCATTCTTTATACCATAATACCTGAGCAAGTTCTGCTATCTGTTATCTGTTATCCGAAACACCGTCTGCGTAAATGTGCAGACAGCGATTCTTATAACATAGAAAGCAGGCAAGTATCTGAGAGCATCGACGCAATTATACGGAAGATGTAATTATAATACATTTACGGTATATATAAAGCATATACCAGACTAGCTACATAACGAAGATCGCTGCAAAGTCAGAGCAGAAACTTTCATCCACCTCCAAGCATCTTATGAGCTTTTACTCACGACGAAGGCTGGACGGAACACGGACGTGACGTCCCATCAATAGAGGAAGGTTAATAGTAGTCGCTATTTTCATCGAGAGACGTTAAAAATAGCGTACGGCACTTTACATTGTTGTCCCACGAGCAGCTCATCTTCCTTTATCTAATCTTCCTGGGTCGTTATGTAGCAAGCGTAATCGATTCGTCCGGGACCGTGCATCATCACGGTTTATAAAAAGGTCAGCTCGCTGACGTAAGCTGTATCGAAGCTAAATAACGGCTTAGACGGCCAGACGTGGCCAGCGAGCCAACTCGGCCGCTCCGACACACAGCTCCACGAGCGCAATTAAGAGATCGCGTACCGATAAAAGCTACGAAGACCAATTAATATTAATACTCTGCCAATCAGCGTACCTCTCTCGGTGTTATAACGTTACGCTCCCATACCGTCGTTCAACTTCTTACCGACCACCCAAGCTTCATCGGCGCGATCGATCCTTCTCGTTTTCCTTTCTCTCTCGCATAAGCGGACGTATCCCGATTTAGATAAGCGGACAAGTCTATTTGAACTACGCGCCATGGAAAACGCGTGTACGCGTACACGATCAACAAGAAATCGGAGAAATCTCGGAAATTTCAAGTAGCCGAGCGACGGAGCGCGATCTCGTACGACAGGATCCCGACCAGCTTGCACCATTACCTCGTCCTTTGAAGTCCACGATGCTAACAGACGTTAATATGCGCGTGACTCGTCTTTGATCTCTGACCGAGTAAGTAATTAGACGCATCAGGCATGCACGAAATTGCATACGCGTGCATGAACACGCTCGGTCCGCTTGTTCTCCATCGCCCGCTTGTCTCTCTCATCCCTGTCTATCCATTGCACCCCTTCGCAGGAGCACGTATACGTGCAGGCACGCATTCTCGCTCCTAGCGAGGAATTTTATCAGATTTCATAATTTATCGCTGGTTTTGTGGCGACTTATATATATCTCCCGTGTAATCTGCGTCACCATCGAAAACCACTGCGGAATCTCGGTAAGTCTCTCGAGATCGCGCGCGTGTAGGTGGCATTAAGCACGACGCTTAATCCGCTCATCGGGAGGAGAATGAAATGAACCCAATAAGGCGTGTCGATCGGCACAATTGGCTCGTATGGCCTTCATTAACGATGCATAAGTTTTAATTACTGTTCAAAGGAGAGCATTCCACGGGCGAAATATCCGGTTCTTAATCTTTATTGGTTATTATAAAGTCTGAGTCGGTCGTAGATGCACTAATTATACTGTTTATTCCATATCCGTTTATTTCATCTTATGAACAAAGTTCTTCTCGTCTAGCGTTTTCGTTTCTATTACGTACGAACAAATAATGTATAATAAATAAATCAATTAAAGATACGCATTCTTCTAAGAATCAATTTGATGAACTTTTATTTATTTTATTAGCACTTTCTCTCTCTCTCTCTCTCTCTCTCTCAAAACGATCTCATCGTCAGCAAAAGTTCAATCATCTTCTCAATCACACCATTATCTTCTTTTCAAAGCCTCAAATATTTGATTTATTACATCTTAATCGTTAAAAATAACGACCCTCTGTTCATCGCATGCTGCAGTGAAGCGGAGCATTGTACCTGTGTCCAATTGCGTCCCTGGCCGCACACGTGGTTCCTGACGGCGGAGGGTAGAAGAGGGCGAGTTCGCATAACGCAATTATCCGTATTAACATAGCCGACCCGGTGGTCCGCATTCACGGTGGCGTGGCCGACTGCAAGACGTACGCGGATTACTTTAAGGTAGTACAAGCACGGCACGCCACGATCACGCTCCATCCTCGGCAACGATGCAATTTCGTCCCGGAGCGTATTATCCCCGCCAGCGCGCGCGACGGAAAATTGATAAAGTGGAGGCGAGATCGCAGAAGTCACCCCTTGAAGGATCAAGCACGGTGCTCATCATAAATGATGGGCGTCGAGTAATTGATATCTCTCATCATTCATCGTTTCACGGCGCAAAGTGATATCGAACGGCGGGATTGCTTTACTCAACGACGGGTGAATAATGGAACGAAATTGTAAGGTCGCGAGTAACGCCACAATGCGCGCTGCGCTCTAATTGAAATCGACCTGATTCAGAAGCTAATTCCTTCGGAGATAATCGTATCGTAAACTCATTAAACCGGTGTCTCTTCCGTACCGGAGTCGCCATTGATAGATGAAAAATTACCCAAGATTGACGCGACCGATTTCACCCTCGAAAAGACTTCCCATTGGCTTTCAAAACGTACCTGCGCTAGCTAAATCTTGTCGAGAATGTATCGCAAAAAGTCGCGCTTTCACAAAGATGGAAAATGCAGGGCGTAATCAGTGAAAATAGCGGGAATAGACAAGTGGAAGCAGAAGAGAACAAAACAGGCAAAAGGAAGGATGATGAAGAACGAGAGATGACCAGAGGAGCAAGGAGGCGAGGCTGAAGAGGAAAGAAAGAATTTCACAGGATCGTTAACGAAGAACGGAAGAACGAACGGCACGCTCTTCGCAAGTTTTCCTGTCTCTCTCTTTCTCTCTCTCAGCTCTCAGCATCCTCATATTCTTGCGTCACTTTGCGTCTGTTCGCTGACATGAAGATCGAAGCCTTCTTTATGAGACGATCGTGTAAGTCGATCGTTATGCCACGACACAAAGTGCACGTGTATGCCGAATACGTGTGTGAGGTGCGTATGGGATATTATGGCGACATCGCGGAGAACGTAAAGTCGCCTCTTCGCATCCGACTCGCGGAGCCAGTGAAAAGATACAAAGGCGAACCGAGGCAAATCCTGCTGTACACGCGCGCGAGCCGCCAATTGTCGTCGCACAGGGTGGTCCTCGTTTCGAGGATTTGCACGCGCTTGACACACGATGTCCAGGACTTCTTTAGGAGATATACGTTCTCCGTTATCGCTTTTATGTGAAGTGCTCGTTAGTTCTTCAGCACGTTGACTGCCACGCCGTGCTTATTGAAAATTCTATACTAGGCAACACTTCCTTCGGTTGTATTGCGAATATAATACCCGTCAATTTTGTATCTTCGATAGATTTTTCCTATTAGAATTTTATGATTGCTCTCCAAAAAGCCCCCCAAGAAAAATTCCGGCGGCGCCTATGTCTAGGTCGTGTTGGTCTAGATTGAATTACGAGTTGCTACCGACAAACACGCGAGAGGAAAAAGAAAACCGCTTTCGACACGCTCGATTCGGTAATTATGACACCTCGCGCCGGCTTTTCGCACCTGCCGCACACCGGTTCCCGCCTCCCTGCTTGAGGATCGAAAGTTCGTGACTATCTAAATGCTATTGTGGTGATATTTCTTATTTCTTTCTTCTATCAAACCATAGACACCTTCATTATGGGCTTTTCACCCCATGCGACAGAAAAAACTGAGGTATTTTGATTAATATGTCGTCACCATAGAAATACGCGATACGTTAAACATATGTATAATAAATCTTCCAAGATTCATCTGCAGTAGAGTTCTTATTGATCCCGGGAACGTTTTCGCTATCGACAATGTACTTGAACTCACTTGGGTAATCCGTATCTTTTCATGTGTTACAGATTTAGCGTACACCAATATGTTTCGACAGGAGGGAGTCACAACTTATTCTCAGCTGCTTTTCGACGTGGCGCGGCAGCAAGTCGTTGTTGGAGCACGGTATGTATTTTCGTCGCAAACCTGCCTCCAATTACTGTCTAGGGCATCTCGTCCTCTCTAAGACGGCCACAGTTACCATATTAACACCATACAATTTTAAAAGACTAAGAATTTATGTATTTCATTCATAAATACAAAATGTTCAATTGAAACTGTTAACAGTAACAAATGACTAATCAACATGCCGGAAATTCTGCTTGTCATAGTGAAGTTAAAACTACTACGATTATCATCAATGTTAATACGATAGAATACAATAAAAATTTATACTCGATAATAAAATCCACAGTTTGCAATTGTTTTCTTGATAATAATGATTTCTGAGCAGCATAGAAATCAAAATTGAAGGATAGAGTATAAAGATACATGGAGAAAACTTCTTGTTTCGATCTCCTTTCAATCGATAAAAAATATTACTGCGTATGATTGTCACTTTTTGACGCGGTAATCACGATTTTACGCTTTAGGCTGACACATCAGAGCCTAATGAGCCTGTCAGTGTCTACAGCTCTACACTGAGCCCATGTTGTCCTATTTAAAACTCGAAGCAAGTTTAGGACTCGTAGCCGTCTTTTAATGACTATTCTAATTATACTTCTAAAGTTAGTTTGCTCCATTTAAGGTCGGTCTTATCAACGTCCATCAATTTTATATAGAATTTAGCTATCTCTGTTTCAAATAAAAATTAAAGACAAACACGTTACAATTTAAATCACAATTAACCGATACTGAAATTAGTATTATTATATCCATTTACATATATTGTACATAAAAAAAGAATTACTGGCGTTTGTCTCTTTTTCAAAAAGAATGCAGCAAGCAAACAATTGCAAGATTTGCTTTCTAAATTTTGTACGCATAACGCAGTGCGTACGAAGAATCAAAGCGCCTTCAGGGCGCATTTCAGTGGAAAGTTCGCGCAGAGTCAAAAGTCAGCGAGACGCCTCTCATCCGCCACGCTTTTCGCACGCGAACCGGGAATAAATGCGAAGCGTGCAGTGAATGGAAAGAGAACGAGCAAACAGAGGAAGAAGACCGTGGCGACGAGCGGTTTCGCGAGCCGAGTCGCAGGACGTCGACGCGCTCTTTGACGCGCAACGACGCCACAGACATAACACGAGCCTTGAAGGGGGTGCAATGCACTACCTCCTTCATCCGGGGGGGAATTCTGGCATAATGTCCTGGCAGGTCGCCAAACTAGCTAACATATGGCACGTCTTCCTCTTAAAGACGCCGATCCATTTTCACGACTCGCATCAAACGAGGTCCGCGCCGGGCCGGTTTGTCCCCTCATTCCGCGACACAGATCGCGGAATGAGAAACGGGAAAAAATAACGGCGCGTCTCGTTGGTGCTCTTCACACGGTGGAGAACGTCCCATCTTCGTCGAAGTAAATCGTGCGCCTACGTGCAGCTCGTTAACCGGGCCCAGCCGAAAACGTCGAATCGCCGACTCACGATACGACATGATTAAAGCGCCACAAGAGCCAATGACCCTCCTCTTAGCGGGCCCTCCTCCTGCACGATTTAAACACGGGGACCTCAGTCGCCAAGTACCTCCGAGATGCCTCGATTGAAGTGCAGCCTGGACGAAGCCTACGGCACGATACTTTGCCGCGATGCTTCATCGAGCACCAGAGCGGAATGGATCTCGCGACCCGCCGCGAGGTCATTACGTCCGATTAAATTACCGGCGCGTGGGATCGGATGACGAGATTACTTTTGAAAATCATTGCCGGTGCGTTATGTGCTCGGGCACGACGCGTTTCGCACGATTCATTACTCCCGACGGGATCGAATGGCGAGCGCGAGCGCGAAGCGTGCCCGACGCTCGCGCTTGTTACGCCACGTTAGTGCACTCGTTCCAGCACGAGACTGTTCGGGATGGCTTGCATATATATGATATACAAATTATAGGCTCTCCGATGAGACTAACGGCGCTTCCCGGGCTGATGGGATCCTTTTTTGCGGCACTTTCTCTAGCCGATAAGCGCGCATAACTTCATTACAAGCAGGAAATGACGCTCGATATATCGGACAGAGGCAGAAAAAAAAGGAGAGGAAAAAGAAACGGGGAGGAGCGTGTCATCGAGCAGAGACGCGATTACCTGTCTCACGAAATCGTATTCCAACGCACCTGTCATTAATAATATTTGTACGTACGACGTACGTAATTTAACGACGAGTGGTACCCGCGCGCGCGATCGGAACCAGAAACGGCGACGCGCGTTCCCGCCGGTTCTCGCGCGAGCGGGCGAGATAGGCGAGCGGAAAACCAGTTCGCGTAGGAGAGCGAGCAGCAGCGAAATAGAGCGACCGGTACCGGCCACTACCGGTTATCTCGATCGACGAGTCTTGGAGATGCGCGTAAGGAGATGTCGTCTGCGGGGACTGTTCGTCGTGTTCTCGCGTGTACCTCGATACGCTCGTTCTATGAGCGCGGGTCTACGCCCGCGGGTTCCGCGTTATCATCAGGTATCGAAAGGAGTACTGGGAGAGTATTGGCATACTAGTTTGCCAGTGCTGGACCGGTCCTAGTCTTATCTGTATCTCGCGATTGACAATAAGTTAAGTGGTTAACCTAAGTGGTTAATATATGAGTACCATTTTTGCAAGAAAGATAGAGAGAGAAAGAAAAAGAGAGGGGAAGACGGAGAAAGAAAATGCTGAAGTGCGGAATATGCTTGGAGTACTCTCACGCTGCCGTCACTCTTAATCGAGGAAGCTGATTTCCTTATCTCTATCCTCTCCCTGTTTTTGAAACCTGTTGGAAACAAATAGCGCTTGACAGAGTTGACTTCGTTTGATTAGACTCCAGTGGGAATTACCTCTGATTTGATTCAAGTCTGGGATTAACATGGAACACTGAAAGGCTGCTCATTTTAGTAGAAATTTTTTTCAGAAGAATTGAGCATTAAATATTGTATATGATGATTCCGGGACTCACCGTGCGTAGGTTTTTACAAGACATTCATTTCAATGTAACGGTATACAGATTATTCCAATTTCGTCCCACCCTTTGACCTGATTGAATGCAAAGCTGACGGGAACCGTGATAATGGCCACTCTCCCGCTATTACGAGATAACAGTCGAGTCAATCAATGATCGAGCATGAATGAATCCAAGATTAGCACTGTTAATGTAGTAGCGCGAGACGAGCAGTCAATGCTGGTCGCGAAAAATGCAGTCCACCTACGCAGAGTAAGTGCGATCGTGCACGAGGACCGGCTCCGAGCGAATGAACGATCGATCCATCGATCGATCGATCGTTCGCTCATTCGTTTTAGTCCGTGGAAAAGGGAGTACGCCCCCATGCGCTTTCTATTAATAGAACGTCAGTTATTAGCTACTGCCCACGTAACCATGCTTATACGGTTTCTACCAAAGTGCCGGCGCAGGGAAAGGTGTGCGAGAGGTGTGCTCGCAAATCAGTATGCAGGGTATCCTAACATCGCTGATTTTAATCTTGATAACGAGCCCTCTTACGTTTTACTTTCTTTCAGTTTCTTACACAATTTTCCTCCCTCAAATTTAATCATCAATACATTTAACGTTGCGTAAAAGTTTGCAAGAAGTGCAACCAGACTTTTGCAACATTCTCCTCCTACGCAAATTATAGAAAATTAATTACTGGTATCGTATATTCACAACTCAATTAAATTTTCAAAATTGCGTCTCAAAAGATAACTCATCACCTAACCGTTCGGCTTTCGAAAGTTCTTCGGATATGCGCGAGAGACGATGAACGGAGCGTGATACACGACAGCCTAGCGCCATCATCGCGCGGCTCGTAGCGAGGAGTTCCTCATCAGGAAATTTCTCGCAGAGGGATTATTTCTGCCGGCTTGTGTGCTTCTCGTTTTGTTCAGATAGAAGCGAACGGCAGCGGGATGTACTCGCCACGCTAGTAAAAGTTTTCGGGTTCGCGTCTGAGATTACTTCTGACAGCTGGCCGCAGGTGTCGGGAATTTCATACACAGCCGCCAACATGGTCGTATCGTATTTACGATGTTGCTTGAAGTGGCGAACTACGTGAGGCCTTTCCCGTCTCCCCATGTTTGCCAGTTCCGTCTGTCGTTTTCATATCGATTTGCACCGAGGCACATTCCCCCCTCCGAGCATTTTTTTCTCACCAGCTTGCAAAGTTCTACGCTTTATTAGAATCCGCCGCTTATCTTCCGACCATTCCTTCACCGTTATTTAATTCAATCTTAAAATACACGCTACATTTTACATGCAAAATATACTCCGCCTTTTTCAATATTTCCTTTATCTTCGCAACTTTTTTCTATTTCATTTGAAATTTATTTAAATTAAAAAAAGAATTGAAAAACGAGAAAAATACGGTTTAGTAATTCGATTAACTTGTTCGCTCGAACGCGCGTTTCTTTCATTGAACCGAACACATTCGTATTACTGACTTGCGAAATGAAACATTTCTATCAAGCATTTCATCGAACGAAAGACCGTCTGAAAACGCGAAAATTATTAATACATTAATGAAACATTTATCTATTGATATACGGCCAACTAATTTGTCGCTGTCGTCCGCGCATATAGAAAACGGCAAAAGTGGCTCGCGATTTTTCCGGCGAGAACCAGTGACGACGCGATTTCACCGTGGTCGATATCTCGCCGATACGTCGGCGGTCCATGCGAAGGATTTTCGCGCGTATCGCAGCCGCGCTCTCGCACTCGCGCTGTGACAAATCGTTACCGGGAGATTTATCTCGTAGCAAATAAGCGGCCTTATTTATAGGACCGTCGATCGACGTGTCCGCCGGTACAGGTTGTCGCGAGAGATCGAGTGCAGCGGCCTACCGTTACGCCTACGGAACCTGATTTTGGCGCGTCGCGTCGGCGGCCTTGCGTTTTTCCTGTCGCGTGTCTTTCTCTCATCGCAGCATCCGACGCGAATCTTAAACCGCACGCTCTCCTCATCATCGATGTCGCGGAGGAGGCATCTCCGATAACGGGCCACGTGCTTTCCAACGTTGCGGGTCGCGAAGGTTGCGGATGACCGATGATACGGTGATTGCGAATATTTATATTGTAACTGACGGGCGACCCGTAATAGTCTCGATACCCCCTCGTAATTCCATAAAATCAAGATAAATGATTCCCGTAGACAGTTGCGTGAAATCCGCGTGACGTCGCTTACACGTTACGTTACTGTGCAAATATAAATTGCACTCACATGTTCCTTCATGTTCGGTATCATTTCTTCCTGTGTGTTTTAGACAATGTGTTTCAAAAGAATTATGTTACAGAGATAATACTTTTCATTTTTGCTCGTACATATTTATGAGCCCTTTCTCCGTGCCCTTCATCGCGATATTGTTTGGCTTCAGACAAGACTCTTCCGAGCAACTTGCCAAATTTAGAGCGAGGTAAAAGCGGCAAGTTGGCCTTCCAGTTTGCACGGAGCAGCAAGCGCGGAGGGGGGGATAAAACAGACGTTACTCCATCATCAACTGACGTGTAATAATTACGGGTTACGGGTTTTCTCGAGCTCACACCGAGTTTCCGAGACGGTGCACTCCCGCGCCCGAGAAGGCTAAGTAGAAGGAAAAGGACGGCGCAGGGGACCACGGGGGGTCCAGGGGGGGAGCCCCACAGGGATGGAAAGTGGAGAATGTCACAGGCGGCGCCAGCATGTCCTGTGCGTATACGCAATAGCTCTCGCGCTGTCCGCCGACAACCGCTCGGCCGTATATTTGCGCTCGCGCGCGCAGAATGCATTTGCGTTTATGTAATGCACGTAACGCCCGTCGTCACCGATGGAAAATGGGCGTGAAATATTATGATTTCGCTCCGATCGCGCCCCGATCGATCGTAATCCATCCGTCTGCCGTCTCGTCGGAGAAACGTTCAAGTGCGGCGAGCGCAAAGTCAAACAAAAGGCTGTTCACCCGGCGCAGAAGTGTCCTAAGTCTAGACTAGTCTATGTCTAAAGTGCCTTTGATGCATAATAGATAAGTCTCTAGTCGACTTCTGCGTCGAAGAAAACGACGTTCCCGCACGGAAACTTTCTCGGCGAAGCTCGACGATGATATTTTCATCGGCCGCGCGTTTATAGCTGCGCGACGCGTGTTTTCTCGCCGAGGCATCCGCGAGTGCAATAAAAAAGAGATATTTCAGTAGAAAATTATAAGCGTCTGGGTACGAATTCCTCAAGTAAGAGGAGCTTTACCGTGAAAGATCAGTTCTTCGATTTAATTACTTTTCTCTGATCTGATGGGGCGTGCGATGTTCGATGTTTCCTCGCGGCAAGTATCTGTTATTACTGACAACGAAATGTTTGTGTCGTTGCAGACAATCTCCGACATTCTCCTCCTCTTCAATCGTAAGGAAAATATTTGCTTTATCGCGGATCCTTGCAACCGAGAATCGACTTTGCGTAAGAGTACACCAGGCTCGATTATCCTTTCATTGGTCACAAAGAGACGTGCTACTGGCGCATTGGAAAGAGCAAAACTTTACGAAGGAGCGGCCGACCTCGTTTAACGACAAACGGCCACATTACTTCTCTCATTAAAGCGGTACGGGTGCGCGCGCGTTTTATTCCCTCACCGTGTTTTCGTCCGACTAGAGATCGCCCTGGAGAGATCCACGAGCGTTTCCTCCTCGTTCCCTTTATTCCGGTTTCTTCTCACCCGGGGAAAAACGGCCGCGCGGACCTCGTATATCCGCGAGACCGACCAGAGAATTGCCAGAGCAGGCGAGGAGGCTGCAGGATTGTCGGGGAGGAGGACGACGGATAACGATGGGTCTTGTTGCAGACGCCGTTCACGTTTACGACGCGGCAGAATCACGGATTCCGATTCGGGATCACGAGCGGCGAACCAACCGGGAAGCAACCTTCCTCGTCGCGCTCTCGCGAGTCTCTCTAAACGGCGATAGAATTTATTATTCCACTCGGTATATGCCGTCGCGACGACACGTCACGACCCACGAAGAAAACCGAGGGCGTCGCGAAGAAACGTCGCGCTCTCGATGCGCCCGACGTGTCCCGCATCGCGAGAGATCTCGTCTGGCACGTTGCTGTTAACCCCCTCACGAGGGGGAGGAAGGAGGTGGCACGACCTGTCCGCGGGCCTCCTCGGCAAATATTGAACGTCTGCGATCAGTAGGATTATCAGGGTACCGGTATCCGAGAGCAAGTTCTCGTCGGACACATCCAATTCTGTACTTGTCCTTCGACGAAGCGGGTTTGCGCAAGAAGCACAGCGGTTTAATAGCATACTGCACATTATTATGTCTGAAGCTTTCATAAGATCAAGTGGGATCATGAAGAAGGTCTGTAATCCCCTTTTTCGTCAGGAGCAAAACAATAAGCTTCTCGGATGTAAGCGGATTACTGCGGTGAATAATTTGGATGCTCGTGCGTTTACATCGCGCGATGCTACAATCAATAATGCTGATTAAATCATCACGTTGTATAATAAAAAGGATGATAAAATATAATCGGCTTGAAATCTATACATCTTTTATGGTACAAATGCTCCATTAAATGTTTCTCCGTGGTACAATATATCGGCGGGATATTTCACAAAGTTTTGACGCGCGCGATCGCAGACGAACTCCCAAAGGCGCAATGAAGTACTCGCGCGTCTACTGATACGTTAGCTCGATTTAGTGAAAGACTAAATCGTTCGCGTGCATTCGCGATGTGAGCAGTGAGAATATCGTGTCCTATCTATGCACGGGGCCTGGCTGGCATGTGTAACCGTGGGCCGCATATACGTGCCGGCCCACGGATTTCGCGGCCATACAGATACCGCCGAGGTGCACTCGAGGTTCTCCAAGGATTGTAGGTCACGTGAAAAATGCATCGAATTGTCGTCGACAGCAATTGCGAGCGTGGGAAAGTCGAAAGGGATAACAAGGTCCCGCGAATCAGCCTCCATCATTTCAAAGAGGTACATTACTAGATCAGGAGAGTGAAAGGGTGGGATCAGACCTGAAAGGATCTGCACGGGGATACATAATAATTTTCGAATGTATATAGACCATCATTTTTTTCGAGAATATCATACGTTTATTTCAGATTGTGTTATGCAAAATGTATTGGCCCGAAACCAGAGTTGGAACGAGTGAAACTTGTATAAATTCTCAACCATTTCAAATTTTAAACTCGACGCACTCTTCGGTTCCATTCACCCACTGCGCTCATGCGGTTTCTGCTTCGCGTTCCCTCCCTCCAGCACCCTTCAACTTTCCATTCAAAAAATAAATAAAAAAACCCATGCTGAGTGCAAATCCACGTGCGTGCGTGCGTGCGTGAATGCGTGCGTGCATTCGCTCTTACCGCAGTCATTTGTCCTGAGTGCGACTGCTCGCTCGCTCGTGCGGCGCCACGATTTGCATTCCCATATTTAATTCCCGTGTGCGCCAACCGTGACGTCACGCTGGACCCCTAAGCTTATCTTGCGCTCTCGCTGACAGCTAATAGAGAGGCGTATCGATGGATTGGCGTGCCGTTAGTGATCGTGGTGAGCGCGCCTTTCCCGGATCGCGCGATAAAGAAAGGTTTACGCGCGGACGCGTGCGAGCCATCCGGTACGCCATAAATAATTGCGTTTATCGTCGAGGCTGTTCCCCAGCCACCCCAGACGATATCTCCACTGTGACACGCACGCCGCCCTCGGGTCCTCGTAATTTTTTTCCAATTCGTGTTAGCTAGTTAGGTCCGTCGTCGTCGTCGTGGACGATCGCAATCTCCCATTCTTCGCGCGTACGACGCGCGTCGGAAAAACTTGCACCCCTGGAAAAACTTGCTCGACGGGAGCGCGTACCACGTGCTCGTGGAAATCCCGCAGGATAGCCGAGCCGGTTTCAGTCCGGCCGGTTTTTCCGCTCGCCGATGGACGAACTTGATGCTTGCTCGTGAGACGTCCAACTCCATAACTTTGGAAAACTTTGACACGACCGGCGCTTCCGATCGGCAACTTGGGCAATTTGTACATCCGGATCAGCTTAAACTTAATCTCACCGACGAGGTCTAGATGATTCCTCATCAATTTTCGATTAACAAGCCACTCAAACCTGAGATTAAAACTCCGTATGTTTAATTATTTAACGCAGCAAAGTTGAGAGTGTATAATATTTAAAGCTTTTCACCAGCGCACGCGTGTTTTAAAGTACTTTGTTATAATTCTAAATAATTGTAGATGTGTAGATAAACTGATTCGTTCCGATTAATAATTAATGATACATTATGTTCTTTATATTTTGTCGTATTGCATATGTAATCATGTGGCCTTCGTATATTATATAATATATGATATCGTATATTATCTGACGCTATTAATTATTTCGATAAACGCACACGCATGCAGTTACCTCACATTTATTTCGCGATATTCATGCAGTGTTAAGTAAGATTTTCCAAGATAAGATTAATTTTCGGAGAGCGTTATATCGATTAAGACTTATCCCTTCGGTGCACCGTTTTATCGATCACTTTGGCGGTTCGGGACGGGGGACATTGTGAAACGAGTGAAAGTATCTCGCGTTAATTAACGCGGGACATGATGTAAATTAAGTGCTTCGGCCGAAATCATTCTATCGAAGATGGTTGACATTACTAGGCGGTCTCGGGTTTCTTCGATATTTTATGAACGAGTTAAAAGTGGAAACCGCTTTATTATCCGGTTATTTATCGCGCAATATTTCGACCGCGTCGCGCGCACTTACAGTTTTGCAGGCGATTTTATCGCGGTGGCGTATACACGGCAATTAGCATTTCGTCGAATCGGGCTGCGATTTATCGACGGACTGGTCCACAGCATCCTTAACTTGTGTATCGCGTAGTTGGAAAGTACACAAATTAACGCGATTTCGATTTCGCCAAGAGCCCACGCTACTCGAGCGGTTCCTTAATAGTAAGGGCAGTGTGAATGAACACGAATGATTTATTTCGAAATAAATAGGACAAAATGCGAAAAGTATCGCGTTGTCGCATATATGTGTGTACGCGCATTTAATATTTATAAAGTCCGGGTTAATTGCGAAATCACTAACCATTCATATTCCGTATTATTATTATATCCATATCTCGTATCTGCACGTTATACATTCATATTTTGCGGCTTATTAAAATATCTTTCTGATTTACAGCAGGTATAAACTCTCAGTCACGAACGTTTCTTTACGGTCGAGATATCGCTCTACGTAAATTACACTGCGCGAATAAACCAAGGTATTCCGCGATAAATAAGATAATTCTTGCGGTGCTCTACGAGGAGGACTTTGAGATCGGGATCGAAGAGAGCAAAAGAGGGCAAAGCACTGGAGGATCGATCGGACAGCCGCGTTTCAAGTTGATCGCCGTCGGAATGTTCATCCTCGCGATTGTTCGGCCGCATAATAAGCCGATTATGATGAGACAACGAGCTGGAACTACCACTCGTAGTTTTCTCAAGGCGCGAATTGCGGTCGCGCAACAAGGAGGATCCGCGATGCGAGCGGCGCAATGACGCGGTCATCGTCGTGCTCATCCACACGGGGATCTTAGGGGGAAGCGGGAGGGGGGGATATTTGTCCACTGAGCAGGAAGTAATCTGTTTCAATGTGGCCACTCGGCCAATAAACAACATACGTCGTGCGGCCCGTAGCTACTTACGTTCACGACTCACTTATGCCTATCCGTGGGACTAGGACGACAATAAGACTTCAGTTTTCATATTGAATGGTTTCAATCAGAGAAGTGCTGTAACGAAAAGCGAATGCAAAATTTTTAATGCAAAATTCAGATTTCTCAAATTGGATTTCTCTTGTCGTAACATTAGAAGGAAGACGTATCGAACAGCTTAATTTTAGGCAGCCGCCACGTTTAGCCTAATGAAGAACGAAGGTGTATCATAAATGTGAGCTCAAAGAGGGTCAGAGGATTTATTTCCCAGCCTTGACTATCAGACCTTCGATGTCTTTCTCGACTATTACACTAATTACTTTTGTAATCGCGTCTTTGATGCAACAGAGTTACGTGAGTTACATCATGTTTCGCGCGATGAGTCGTTTATTTTAAGAGTGGTATGAGGTGAGCTTCGAATGAATCTTGTCAAGATGGATACATGGAGATCTTTAACATCCACATCGCGAATACGTTTATGTTATACTCGTAAAACCCGACGCGTGCCACTCTTGGAATAAACAGTGTGTGCGTATGACAATGCCGACTCGTATCTCGTTACGTTCTTGCGAGGTTCGATCGAGGTGTTTCAACGTGTCACACGACGACAGGAACATCGAGTTCGCCTTACTACCCGCCTACTTCACACGCGGACCCATGTTCTAACAAGAAAATATGAAAGACATTGATTGACGCCCGCAAAACTCCCCGCGATATCCAGCCGCGCCGTTACCGCAAAATTGGGTCTCGCGCGAGTCCCGTTGCACGTGATACATCAACGCGATACGAAATTAATCACAATCTACCGTCGCATATCCTTATACACAATCTGCCTCGCAATCATATAAACCTGAAGAGAAGAATAAAAGCGCTAAAGGGATTCAATTGATCAAAAATGACGATTATTGAATGATTAGTTCGACACAAAATTAACACTACTCTTTGAAATCAAATCAGGAGAAACATCACTGACAATGAGTCAGTAACATGAGTTCTAACACCTCAGTAATTCTCCCTGAACAGTGAACTACAATTAGCAAAGAGAACTTCACTGAAAACACAGTTGAGGCTTGCTTGCTTGCTTCACTTTGGTCGTAGCGATTTTCCTCATTCCGCTGCCTTCAACAATCAAATGTGACTGATTCTCTTATTCTACTAAATTACACTGATCGCAACGCTATACTTGCAGCTGACAATGAGTCTACATCCGTAACTGCATTTCAGAAAAGAAATATACCAAGTTTAATGGAGTACGCCTCCTTAGCACTTCGCATAAAAAACCCTATTCAAAGAGGCTTATCCAAAGTACTTCTCCAAGATACTTGTAACATCTGCAAGTCGCGATTTCGCATGCTTGACCGTGCTTTATCGAGAGCGCGACACTCGGCGCGATCTCCCTGGTTCGGCTTGGACGACGGGGGCTCCGGCTTCTTTTCTGCATGACATAATTCACTCGCGTCGCGACCGACGGCCTTGTGGTGTCGCCAAAGACGTACGAGAAACGCGGCGATATCCCTTCGACAGGAGTGCCCTGGTCCACGGGCGTACGTAGATGTAGGCTGCCGGTATCGATAGAAGCGATCGGTCGCGCACGGTGTGTCGGCTTATTAATCGGCATGCACACAAGCACTGCCCTGCCCCGGCTATGCTTAATATACTCCACTTAAATAATAATTACCTGCTCGAACTATCACGCGGTGTGCCGGCGACGCGGGCGCCCACGTAGGCGCCGTTTATGCTTGGTTGCGAGTACCGTCGCCGCTCTCGCATGGAAAGAAATATGGAAAAAGGAGCACGGGATCGATATACGCGCTGGGTGCCTCCGGTTTCCCGCACTTTCGACCGAATTCCAGGTTCTGAGTCTCTCGTTAGCGTTGCTCGATATTAAATTGATGTTAGACCTAGACATTAAGATATCAAGCAAGACGCACTATGAGGAATGGACATGTAGCTTTTAATTAAATTTGTCATTTAATTAAATTCACCTTTTAGCTACATATTTATCATTTAACATGTTTCCTCTTTCCTGTGCCACGGACTACCTCTAATTTCTTTTAATTGTTCATATTGATGAGACAGACTTCCTTTATCTTCATGGAAATAAAAGAAAGAAATCGTTGTTGCACTGGTCTCTCATTGATTGGCGCGTCACACGTATGTGATGCGTGGTAGCGAATGTACTAATTCTAAAGATTTTGTTTTAGCAACATTCTAGCTTGAATATTCATTGCAGGAATGAGATGTTCATTCAGAAACTCTATGTTGATGTTAAAATTTTCAATTCGAGAAGAGTCACTTTAAATGGAAGAATGTGGGCGCTTTGTACTGCAGGCGCGTTCAACGGGATCTTATGCGATGCAGCACATCGGGATTATTAACCTCGCGGCTGAATGGGACTGATAGAGAAGTCTAATGAATGCCGCAGGACGTGGTGCCTCGGAGCAATCGACAGAACGCAGCATACCTCAATTATATATGTACGTCGCAGCTAAGACGCGATAGATTGCAAGTTGCAGCGATCACGAATAAATTCAGTTTATCTATTTGATAAAAGGCCCATGCAGAGTTCCGAGCGCGCAATTATCGAGATGTCTAATGAAAAAGCATTCGGACATTTGTACCCGTAGTGATGCAGGCATACGTGCACGCGAAAGCAGTGTTGCTTGAATAAGGGCAGTCCCTTTAGATTGCTCGAGACTATTATCGAAATTAGAGGAATACATTTGTAATAGCTAAACTATTCTAGAAAAAAATCTGCATTCTTTTCAACAGGAACAAAAGAGCAACAGACTAAATCTCGACAAATCAGTTAAAATCCACGTAGGTAATTTGATGAAAAATTTAGCTGCGCTACAATTTTTCATTTAATCACGTTGATTATCCGTGAAAAGAACTTAATTAAAGCGTGTTTTTTCACAATGTTTCACAGAGTTCGCGATTTTAATTTCAACAATGAGCTCCGCAGAAATTAGTTTTTCATGTTAAAATTCACGCAACATAGCAGTTTCCCTCGCTTGAAGCGCTTGTTTTTTAAATAAAGCAGTGACCGGAATCGCCGTCGCGATCACGCGCTGCTCCCATTTACATATATCGCGATCGTCATCAGACCGAAGAAAAAGAAGGCGGCCGCCTGCGTCGTTACTTAAAGGGACATAGGCAAGTATCGAGTTATCCACTGGTTATCTGCGGCCACTTCGACCGCCTGTACTTCCTGTTCGATCTACCGATCTACCGTGTTGGTCCTCGTCGTCGTCGCCGTCGTTGTCGTCGTACTCCTTGTCAAGAAGAGACAGCTGGTCGATCGCGCGCGAACCATATCTCCGCGGTTATTTATAATCCGATAATAATTTATTCATGGGCCACTCGAGGCGATCGCTGATCGATGTTTTCCGGCGATTTTCTCGCACCAGGTTCGCCAATACCGTTCATTTACCTATACATAGTCATGATTCTTGTTTCCGCTTTAGTCAGTACGCGAACTATATCACGTATAGCACATCACACATATGACACATTCTATATAAGTGTATATCAAACAAATTCTATTTATGCCTTTAAAAATTATGTGAGGTAATAATCGCGTGATTGAAGAAAGAAATTTTTATGAGATGTAGCACTTTTTTCTTTTCTTTATAGATTGTCGGAAAAAGAGATTTCATAGTGAAAAATATACTTTAATGAATAGCTCTATTGCCTCAATATGTTTATACGAGCAGTTATTCACAGTTAGTCTAAAAATAAATAATCGCGTGCGTCGAAAACTTCTAGTTATGAAACATGATTGCGTTCAACTACTCTAAAACGTGTTACAAGTTTGTTTTAAACTTTATAATATAGAATATTTAATGAATAAATATAATTTTTCTCGACAGCGAAGATGTCTTTGGACAGATTATTTCTAAACTAAAACCACACTTTATAGGAACATTACTTGCAATCAGAATCTTTATAAATTTCTTGATTTATTATTATTAGAATTGATTAAAGATTAGAGAAGAATCCGAACTTTGGATTCTCATTGGATCTCATATCTTTTATTGCGTTATTAAACATATCGTTCAAAAAAATCCCTACGCATCTCGATCAAGATCTCTCTAAATAATCAACTTTTTAAGTACATGATTTTCCTAATTAATTATAGTACATATATACTCTCAAAGACTTGTCAAGCAAGCAATCACTCTTCACGTGCATACCGCAATATTACATCAATCGCAAAATCTCCCGATTAGATCAAGGATTCTTGATTTCGTCTAATAAAAATTCCAATCTATCGATCACGGTGGACACGGATGCACATACCGAGCGATCGCTCGATCTCTTGATCTTACGTACTCGGCGGTGCCGTGTACACCGTATACGCGCACTCGTGGACGTATACGTGAGTACACGTCGCATCCGAGTCAAGTGGGCTGCCGTGGAATGTCGTCCGAGGAGTTTTCGAGGGCTCCTCTCGAAGCCGCTGTCAAACCCGAGTACGCCTTCGTGACTGCCACCAAGTGCTTCATGTGAGCGCCTCGAGATCAGCCGCGAACCGCTGCAACCGCATCTGCAGAATGGACGCACGGAAAATACATGCGTGTGTGCGTACGAGACGCTCTTCTCGAGATTCTTTATCTTGAGATACCGAGCACCTCGACACCTTACCTTTCGCAATCGTGGTCGCATTCCTTGAAGAGAAGTCGCGCGTTTGTTTCGCAGGAAATCGCTTTTCCGATGTTGCTCTACGGGATCATCCCGTTGCACAGAGGAGACATTGGGATTCTATACAAGATATAATATAAGATAAATGTATAGTTTGAATATTTATATAAGGGATACATTTATATAAATTGTTAATCTTAAAGTAAAATATTGAGTATTTAGTCAACGTAGAGGAAAGAGATAATATAAATACGCACTTTCTGCCACGCAAATATTTAAATATTAAAAGTGAAATTGATGGAGAAAGTTAGCGACACTCCAAAGTTTTTTGCAACTTGAAGACTCAAGTACGTAACAAATTATTGTATCGTATAACTTTCCAAGAGACTTTTATCCAACAAATTCTGCTCATACTTGGATCGCCGATTAACTTCTCGACTTTATTAACTTAGGAAACTTAGGGAACAAACTTTCTGCTCCAGTCCTGCGAATGCGATGAGCTACGTCGAATCGCGACAATTTATAAATGCGTTCGCGCCTTCGTGCGGACGTGCGAGACACGAGGCACGATACGTGTTTATTAACGGATAATTGGAGTGGCGCAATCAAGCGTGCCGCCAAGGAATTCATGAATAAAACCGACGTCGACACGTGAATACCTTCGTGCGGATACCTCCGGAAGAGAGATGCGCGACGATAAGCAATATCGTCCCCGACGTGGTGCTTCACCTGGCTTACGACGACCTCGTTGAATACGATGTAGATACGTGGCGTACTCCTAAGGCAACCCGTCGTCATTACTCGTCGTCATCGTCGTCATCGTCGTCGCTGTCACTCTGCCAGTTACCCTTCTCTTCCGATTTAAAATTGAAATACAGCTTACATGTCGTAAACGACATTCCCCACTACCGGTTAGTACGTGACTCTCGATGAAGCGTTCTAGAACCTTTTGCTGAGATCCATGCAAGGTTGCGAACGTCGATTCCAGGTCACGGTAGCCTCTTGTAGACTCGTATTGAGGTTCACGATAATCCGAAGTAAAGGCACATTGTTACTTCTCAAAAGAACCCTATTCATGTTTCTCGATTGTCTTTCTCTTGTTTGCCTGGAGAAACGTCAGCGGGTTTCGGGAATGTTGGTACCGAAAGCTTGTCGCAAAGGTGACAAGCAGAGAGGGACCAGCTTGCTCGCAAGACGAGACTTGCCAATGGTTACGGGTTTTTTAATGAGTTAATAGCGGCCGGCTTCACAAGAGAGGACGCTCCTGATGACACGTGGAGAGCAGCCCGACGAAAATGTAAATAAAACGTGTCTTTTCAGGGATAATCTGTACCGCTTGACGTTGACGTCGCTCACGGACCTGGAGCACGCCTCATGGTCCGCGCCGGAGGACAAGGTTAACACCTGTCAGAATAAGGGCCAGAGCGTCGAGGATTGTCGTAATTACGTCAAAGTGCTGCTCAGCAATGGCAAGAGCCTCTTCACCTGCGGCACTTACGCCTTCAGCCCATGGTGCGCGTGGCGAGAGGTACGTCTCGACGAGAAGGACCCCAAGGAAGGATCCGATCGGATCCGCCGAACGGAATCTCGTCCGTAATTACGAGCTCTGTTTCTTTTGCTGAAGTCGCTTCGCGCGAGCCGTTACGGCTGTCGATCCTGCTCGGCGAGCTGCAGATTATCGTCATTAGCCGTGTAAAGCTCGCGATTTGGACGGACGAGGCTACGTTCGGTTGCGTCAGTAGTGGCTGTGGATATCTACAGATAGCAATTATGATCGCAGATCGAGAATATAACGAGCGTTACCAGCGAGATGTCGGGTGTGGCTATGTGCCCGTACTCACCACATGCGAATGTCACGGCTCTTCTATCAAGAGGTCCCACCGGAGGGCTCTTTGCCGGCGCGCCAACCGACTTCTCCGGAGCTGATCCTGCGATCTACAGAACACTGGCATCCCCGAACCTTCGGACTCGACAGTACGACTCCAAGTACGTTCGCAGGAAGAGATCACGCTATTTTGAAATTGTTTCACTTTGTTAATGCAATCATCATTCATTGATCTTGAAAGGAGTTCATCAGTAACCTACATTAGTACCTTTGCTTTTATTTCAACTTCTGATTTCTATCCTAACGCGACTGTTGAAGAGAAAAGACTAATTTTGGTGCAACTACCATATCGCAAGATCGTCATATTTCTCTGCCATCGCGTCTCGATGTGTATCTCTCGCTGGGGTACCGATCTCCCGCAACTTCTGCTTTCCTTTTTAGGTGGCTGAACGACCCGCAGTTCGTCGGCAGTTTCGAGACGGAGGATCACGTGTACTTTCTATTTCGCGAATCTGCCGTGGAATACATCAACTGCGGCAAGGTAAGACCGACGCCAATACAGTAATCCACCGTGACGCGCGCGCGTCTTCCATCATCCAGGACACGCGAGGATCCGCTCGCGCGATTAGCGATCTCGTCTCTTCTGACTTGCGTCAGGCGTATAATTAGCCGCTTACGGTGTCGGTCGAAACGAGCGGCGCGACGCGGGTTTTCCTCCGCGGCAGAAAAATCTCTCATCCCCGACGTGATCTTAGTTCGCGCGATCTTTATCATTTTCTCAGCCTATCGCCGCGCTCAAATTACCGCCTAGGGATAACTTTAATGAAACATTCTGCATCCGGCTGCATCCGCGATCGCGCACCTTGATCATGATCAAGCGCGAGGTTGAACGCCTCCTCAACACGATAGATTAATTTATCCGGCATTTACCCGAACGTCAGAAAAATCCTGGAAGATACTTCAAACACTCTCGGAAAGTTATCCTTTATTCTTCAGCAACTTTCAATGTTTGATGTGCTCTTTTAAGAAACTTATCGAAACGGAATTTTATTGTGCATGTCTATATATTGCCGTGCATCTCTTGCAGAAAATATACTCGCGGATAGCGAGGGTCTGTAAGAACGACCGGGGTGGACAGATTATGATGAAAGATGTATGGACAACCTTCAGCAAGGCCCGTTTAAATTGCTCTCTTCCCGGCGAATTTCCATTCTACTACGACGAGATCCAAGGTGCAGCTTATCATCCGGAAGAGGGAATCATTTACGCGACCTTCACGACTCCTATGTGAGTATCGTTCATCAGTTCGATTGATGTTTGAAGGTGCGTT
Organism: Ooceraea biroi; assembly: GCF_003672135.1. Lineage (NCBI taxonomy): Eukaryota > Metazoa > Arthropoda > Insecta > Hymenoptera > Formicidae > Ooceraea > Ooceraea biroi. Next base: position 12,681,932 of record NC_039510.1, read on the forward strand.
AATTATCGTCTGTATTTATGTCTGTGCACAAACCCCAGGGGGATGCAAGAGACGGTAAATGCCACATTGATTATGCGATTATGCAAGACGGATTTTATTTCGTCCACGTGATTTGTTATCTCATTGTAATCATGAATTTAACATGAAATTTCAAGCTATATTATTTAATATGATCGAAAAAGCAGCAATTTTCTTATGCATCTTATTCAGCTCTCCGCGATTTTGAATAAAATTTATTATTAATTTAGCTTGAAGACCTAAGCTGTTCTCATTTTTATTGTAATATTAATCGTCTGGCATCCATTATTCTACATTTCTGTTGCATCATTGATTACAATGAGAGACTTCCGAATACGGAAGCTGCAGTCTTCCTGCTGAAGCAAAAAGTATCAACTTTAATGGAGCTCTTTCTCTTTCTGTCTCTCCATCACAGTAACGGCATCGCGGGCTCAGCGATCTGCGCGTACAACATGTCGGCCATCGCCGCTAGTTTTAACGGACCTTTCAAGTATCAGGAAAATGCGGGTGCCGCCTGGGAAAGGAGACCCGTATCGCATCACAATCGGCAGCGTTGTGGCCCGCTGTCCAACACTGCACCGCATCAGATCATGGACAATCAGCGGTACCAGCTGATGGACGAGGCAGTCCAGAGCACAATGCTGGAGCCATTACACACCGCAACCCTCGAGCGATTCACCCACATCGCGGTGGATGTGACGCCGACCAAGCTGCATCGCAGCGTGACTGTCCTCTACGTCGCCACGGCGACCGGACTGATAAAAAAGATCTCTGTCTTGCCCAGAACTCAAGAAACTTGCATTGTCGAGGTTTGGGGACCGCTACCTTCACCACCGATGACCTTGCAGTTTCTCAAAGACACGCAAAGTCTCTACGTTGGCATGGAGATTGGCGTTTTACGGTAAGACGACGATTAAACGCGAAAATATTCAAAACCGTCTCTTCGTTTGCGATCTTGTCAGATCGATCTTACGCAGATCTAAAGATCATTGTAAATATTATTTAGTTATTCTCGTGTTCTAAATAATAAACATTCTGCTTGGTCACGGATTATAATCTTCAAAATAATAAATCTTCACGGGATGCGCTCCCCGTTCCAAACGCTTGGCTAAACCGCATCGTAATGCCTTCCGCCGTTTAGCATACCTGCCGTTCAGTGTTATCGCCATCGGAGCCGTCAAGCGTGCCTGAACGCCCAGGAGCCGTATTGCGGGTGGAACGAGCATCTCATGAAGTGCGCGCAGGCACCGAAGCAGAATTACCTGGCGAATCATTGGCATCAGGAGGTCACCAAGTGCCCGGTGCTTACCGACCCCGTCGACGGAGGCTGGAGCGCCTGGAGCCTCTGGTCTCCCTGCCAGCACGGCATGGGGGAACAATCGTCCGGACACGGCCACGTACACTCTCACCCACACAATGATAACTCGGAGGTTCGTAGACATGTTTGCTCGTTATTACATTCGTCATGCCTTCAGAATATCCTTCACCTCCATTTGCAAGTGAGATTGATCGTAAACACCTGATGACGAAGTTAACACATATTTGGAGATAAGCTGGCAGCGGTTTCTCGCCATAAAACTTGCGCGCTCGCGTGTGCAAGATGGAACTTTTGAAAGCCTGACGGTTTTATTTGCTGCAGCCTTACGTCACTGCTTAAACAAGCGGCTTGATTACGTGTACTTTCGTATCGCAATTGCGATACTCGGGTAGAGGGTAACGTTTGAATTGAATTTGCAGAAGAGCGACACGTGCCAATGCCAGACCAGAGAGTGCAACAACCCTCCACCGCAACACGGCGGCGAGACCTGTACGGGTGCACGTGTCAGAGTAACAAATTGCACCGTCCACGGCGGATGGACCGCCTGGTCGGCCTGGTCAGCGTGCTCTCAGACTTGCGGTTTCGCGATGAAGACCCGCCGACGGACTTGCACGAATCCGGCGCCCGCGTTCGGCGGTCGCGTTTGCGTCGGCCACGACCACGACGATATCGTGTGCATCGATCTACCGCCCTGTCCCGCCCCTGCGAAAGCCACCCCTCCGCCCCAGAATGGCCAGTGGTCAAGCTGGGGCCCTTGGCATGCATGTTCGCGGCCGTGCAACGGTGGTGAGTATCTGAGAATTGCAAATGAACAAACCCTGAAACAAATCCGCATTATACCGCATCTCATCATAAAAACCTTTAACTGATTCATCTTAAAATTTTTTAACTTGTTATGCGCTTTATAGATTATATTGCATTAAATAATATGCAGTAAAAATTTCCTGGAAACAATCAAATATATTGTCATATGAAATGAAGATATTTGTTATTGCTAACAAACGTCTCAACAACAACTAAAAGTACTACTTTTTTTCTACTATACTCTTCTGCACGATCAGTTTATTTCAATCGCTTTTTTCTCCTTAGGAATACGCGTTAGAAAAAGAACTTGCGATTACCCATCACCAAAGAAGGGTGGCATTGAATGTCCCGGTTGCGATTTTCAGGCAAGTTTCACAGAAAGTCTCATAGAGTTCCTCTTTCTCAAGATATTCTCAAATTCTTTATAATCACCGTAGAAGTTATAAGAATCACGAAAGTGAACGTATTTTAGGTCGAAGAATGTAACACTCACGAATGTGCTGAGACGAGACGGTACTCCGGATGGACGCCTTGGCTGGCTGTGAACGCCAGTTTGCAAACTGGTAGCGTGGGTTACGTGGAAAAACGTTTCCGATTCAGCTGCCGAGCGCAGACGGACGATCCTTCGAGCGTGCGGGTGCAACTTGCCAAAGAAGAGGAACGTTACTGCAGAAACGACGGATCTTGCCTAAGAGGAAAGGGAGACGGATACGCGGAATCTATCAATGAAAACGGCTGGGGCGAATGGTCCTCTTGGGGCCCGTGTGACCGTCCTTGCGGACGAGGTACCCAGCATAGGGTAAGTGTTTATCAGTATGTTGTCAACTCGACACTCTTCAAGATCATGTAACACACATAATATTTTATGGCATTTTGAAATGTCAGTGTTTCAATCACCGGATTCAATGTTTTGAATCTGACTGAATCTGAAACTGACACTAGATTGGCCTAGATGATCTTTTGGAATAGACACTCAAAAGAAAAGTTGAAAGAAGAATATATCTGATAAATTTTACAAGAATGGCACACTTTACTTATAATTTATTACACGACAAAGAATTGCGCGTTATAGAAGAACATGTTGCGTTTCTTTATAGATGAGGCAATGCGAGTCGCCGCCTTGTGAAGGCAGCCTTAATACGCAGAGCAGAATTTGTAACACGCATCCATGTCGTCTGAATTCTGGCGGCAGCAACGCAGCGGAGGGGCAATGGTCATGTTGGACGGATTGGTCCGAGTGTTCAGCAAGTTGTGGCGTCGGCGTGCGCACGAGGACACGAGAGTGTCTCGGCCCAGAAAGCTGCAGCGGCCCCAGACTGGTCAGAGAAGCCTGTGAGATGCCCAGCTGCGAATCGCTGCTTGGCTGGGACACGTGGTCGCACTGGACTTCCTGCGATGGCGATCATCAGCAGCATCGGAAGCGAACGTGTCTCCAACATGGTCTCGGCATGTGTCAGGGACCAACTCGTGAAACACGCGATTGCCTTCCAGATTGCATGGACAACGGTGAGTTCATTCATTCATTGAAATATTCGTATTAAAATTTTTACAACGATGTATTTATATATATTTATATTAATTAAATATAGGACTATTGTAGTATATAAATACTACAATATTTTTGAGATCTGAAAATTGGATTGAAATATTACTTAAGAAATGCGTGTCTTTTTATAATTATACAATACCGCATAATAAGTTATAAATGATATTGTTTCTTACATTATATTAATCTCGCCAAATGTTTGTCGCAGATGTGAATGCGTTGCCTTCGAGCATAGAGAATACAGGCGTTACGGTAGGCGCGGTAGTGGGTAGCTGCGTAATCGGTTTTCTCATCGGCCTGGCCTTAACCGTGATGCTGTGCTTCTGCTACTTGAAGCGGCGCAAGCCACGCATACCGGGCAGTCCACATTACATTAGCAAACAGAATCCTTACGTCACTGTACCATTGAAAGAGGTAAGGCTCGAAGGGTCGTCCTACTCCGACTACTTCTAATACCGCGCATATCTGACACGGATATTTCAAAGGAAAAATTTGCTTCACAGGTGAACGCGAAGCGGCAGCCTAGCTTCTCAGGCAGTACCAACGGAAACGGGACTCTGCGTGGCAAGAGCAACCCGAACGTCAACGGTCTCGGCAGTCCTAAACTGTACCCGAAGAGTCTCGACTACGAATCCGCTACTGCGACCCTGAAGCGTAACAGTCACGGCCAGCAGCATATTCGTGCTGACCTCGATCAGGACAAATACTACTGAACGATCTCCAAACTTGGCGTGGAACCGTGCGTCAGTTTCTTTTGGTGATCTGTGCTCTGACCTGTCCAATCACGAGGTCTTGAAGTGATTTGTCAGTACAGCAAAGTGTACGTAACATTGTTGAAGACTAACTCATTCCACGCATTTGGCAGCTGCATACACGTACGTTATCGATCGATTAGCGACAGTGAATCGCGACACTAGAATGGCGTGTGGGAAACTCGAAGAGGGACTTCCAGTTTACGGGAAGAGCGATAGTGCCTTGCAAGCGAAAAATTGTGTGCAACAATGTAATGTCCGCAAGAAAGAAGAGCTGGCTTGAGAGAGGTACCTACTTAATTAAAGTAAAGCGCGATATCTTCGACGTGGAAGCAATACGTGTGCGATCGATCAAACGAGCCTCCGCTCGGAACGTTGCACGTTCTTAGTATTAAGTAAGCGATGTACGCATTCTCCGGCACGCTCGAGATAACGATGACGCTGCGATTGACGACGCAACTGCGTTGACGATGTTGCTCAACATGGAATGACCAAAATTCGATGCACGCCTCGGTGCGAACACTGCGCGATGGTTTTTTCCCTCACCCAATTGTTGATTCTTAAAATATACACAAGCGCTTTCGCGATCGAGTGACGCGTCGTTCATCAAAGCGTTTTAATAACTCAGCGTGCACCGTGAGAAAGCCGTTGTTTCGAGGAAGTTTATAAGAGTTTATTTTTTGTTTCTGTACATATCTGTGGAAAATGGGGAGGTAGGGAGTGCGAACGGGCGAAATTATCGACAATTAATCCCGCTCACGCCTGGGCATTCGACTTTATCCATCTGTATAAAGTTTCACGATTTTTCATCCGTATGTATTTTCATAGATCGTATATATATCTCGTATATCTGTTAAGATTATCTGTGCGTGCGAGACGGCAAATGAGAAAAAATAAAGAAATGAACAAGAAAGCATAGTCTGTTGAGAGTGCAATTACATGCAGACACGTCCGGCCTGTCGAGAGTCGATTGATTGAGTATAGTCATTGTACAAATGGGAAATGTGTTATATAGATACATGTCTCGGAGAGAAAGTGTTCGTCTCTTTTCGTTTTTTTTTTTATTCATAGGAGAAACATCGAATTTTTATACCGACGTAACGTAGTGCCATGATACGGAGTTGTACATAAAAATGCGTCTTCTTAAATGTAGCTTTACGATGATGGAGCGGATGCGTATATTATGTAACAAATGTGTGACGATAAACGCATACACACACACACATGTTGCGCGACTATTGCGTTTATATTGGCTCACATTGAGTCGCGCTCGCGAATCACGTTCATGCATGCGACCTGGAGCAATTCGTCTCTTTGCTTACCGCGTCTATACAATAAATCGAAATGTACTTCGTAGGATCCTATGTCTAAGGAACCTATGTCTTCCAAAATGATGAGTTTAAACAATTTACTTGTGTTAAAATTAACTTCTACATAAAAGCTTGTGCAATTTGCTAGAAAGAATGTAAGATGATGTGCGTGAGAATGTAAGAACGCAAAAAATCAACGAACATAATTCTATAAAATTGTATGTCCGTGTGATTCTCTGATATGTAGGACGAAGTTCTTATCTAAAGTTCTTATCTAAAGTCGCGTGTACACGCGAATAATAATTAATGTATCCGATCCATTTATCTCTCCCCCACCCTCGTGCACTTGTTTGCAATAAAGACAATATTCTTTTTTTATTAATGATTCTACGAGTGAATACTTTCTTCTTCTTGGTCCTTTCACGAGAGTGGATTTCTGATGAGTTTTCTGGCGCGTGCGGATGATCGAGTCAAAGCAAATATTTGTCTATAGCTCAATCGCGAATTTCTCGATCTCGCCGATAACGTGATCCATGGACGATATCGAAGGTGGTGGCTGACAGCTCACGACCATGCGAAAGAAGTTGCCAATGTTCCTCTGGGGCAAAGGTGTATAACCGATCATAAGTGATCCTGCCAGAAGCATACGTTCCTTTATCTTAACCGTGACCGCGTACAATTTTGCCCACCATTCTTGAGTTTCAGCTTGTCCACGCATGCTCGGAGGTATATACCTGAAACGATTCCGATACAATCACGGATTTTGCGATAACGTAAGATTTCGCTTACCAGAAACAAATGTTGCAACACTCGAACTGCGGCACCACCAACCGGAAACCAACGATATTCCTGATCCGTGTCAAGAAGTATTCCGCGCAGGACATTGCCTGATCTACGGATCGCGCGAGACCATTCGTGCCACGAGCTTTCCACATCAACCAAAATTTCATAGCATCGACCTTAGGACGTATGTGAAAATGGGAGAATTAAAGTGGGAAGCAGAAAAGTAACAAAGCTATTCTTTAGTTAATGCTGAGATATCTGAACCATGTTCTGAATTCTTCAGACGTCTCTTGATAATCTCTTTCGGACTTCCCATGAATTTTTCTTTTATATACTTTTATATACTTGTATCTTTCTATTATCATGCAATCTTGAACTACGAATAAGATACATTACGGTATAAGGAGAGAAACGCGATTCGTGAGTACCTTCCTGCCACATTGGACGCTCTTATCACCCGTATCGTAGCTTTTGTCATAAAACTTGTCCTGTTGAAAGAGATAATCGGCACCGGCGCAGTTCGCTTTGTACAATGCATCCTCGCCTTTCACCAGGAACAGAGAACACTGTAACGGCGCGCCCAGCATCTTGTGTGGATTCCAAGCCACCGAGTCCGAGCTAATCGAGTAGATCATAGAGGAAGGGAGAGAACAAAATCATATTACTCAGAAAATACTGCCGAAATACCATTCAGAGTTGAAGTGCTCTCAACATCGCAGAGAGGAAAGTCATTCCTGTCATCTCAATAATTCTTTGGACTCACGGACACTTGATATTTTGTTCGAACGAAGCTCGAAGCTCGCTACGAGCGAATCATGCGTGCAACATTCGAGATTGACGTAACAATCATTCGCTCGATTGCGAATAGCAGGATCCCGTCACTTTCCTTTCTCGAGAGCACTAGATGGTACCATAAAGTAATTACGAACAGCTCGATGCCGCGCAATCGATGCCGGTACTTCTCCGAGAGCAGCAAGGTACCACCAAGACAAGCCTGTAACAATTTATTGTTCAGATCACGTCGGTTCCTGAGCGCGTGATGCTCATGCTTATACGAACGTCTACGTGCAGCCAGAGATTCTCTTGCTGGCAGATCGCGGCGATTTCCGGTAATGGATCGAATGCCCCGAGTACCGTGGTACCACAAGTGGCGTTCACGAAGAACGGCAAGCATCCTTGGCTCGTTGCCTTCGTTATGGCCCTCTTTAGATCGCTCGGTTTCATGCGACCCAACTCGTCTGTCTTCACCTGTCGCGATCGGCAACATCATTATTAATTAGAGGCTTTACTTATTGTTTTAATTATACATTCAAGTCAAGGTATTTTCCTAGTATTGCGCAAGATTTACTTGATGAATTATAGCAAGAACTATGTGACATCATTCATCAAGCATTGTTTTTGTAACTGAAGATAAGATAATTTCTTCGCGTTTGTTAGAGACACTTAACTTTTATTAATAAGTGCATCACAGATAGTGCGAAATGTTTACTAATTAAATGCCCAGCGTTTACTAAAAATCCGATGACCGTAATTGATACAGAAAATTGAATTAGAGCACAGCGGTATTTTTAAGTTATGTTCGTTTCAGATGAGTATTTAATATATATTACTGCCGAGAATCGAAAATTATCTACACGATGATACGAATAGTATATTTATATATCATATCAGAATTAAGTGGTTGAAACAGTAATTATACCTTGTAAACGTTATCGGTTCCTAAGCCTAACCAGTGAGCACCTTTGACAATCGAGTAATGACTGTCTTCACTGGTGAAACACACCAGAGGTGGCAATCCACTGATGCCCTTCCTCTTCACTGCCGGTAGCATTCTGCATCTAGCCAACACCATTCCGTACATGTTTGATACGCTTCCACCCGGATTCATTATACCATCAGCATGCGGCAATGGTGGATACCCTACCAACGCCAATGACTTCTCTATGACTTCTTGCTCGATCAACGTAAATACGGGAGCAACCTCGTAGGTGTACCTAACAAGAAAATTGCAGTTAACTATCATCGATAATGATCCATTTTTCATTTCTGTCTTCTTTTTTTGAAGCATTAAGAGAACAACTTGAGCTAGACTATTTATTTATGAGCATTCGCGTGATTATCGTGAAAGAGTTTCTAATTTATCGTGTAATGATGTCAAACCTTCTCTGCAACGACAAGGACTTTGGCACTTCGGTTAATTAATTGCAGGATTGCGGTAGGTCAGGCGTTTGTCTGAGTCGCAAACTGGGTTAGTAACGTTGTCTATTGCTCATGAGCTGATAAGGTAGTATCATCGCGTGTTCATCGCGTTCCGTTGAGAAAGAGAGACGGATGGAATTATGTCTTGTTAAGTACACGGAGAGAGTACGTTTGTCCGACATTCTCCAGCGTTTCTCAGGAACTCGAGACTTATTCTTACTGGCTAGTGTTGAGGACATCCGTTAACCAGGAACCAGCTAGCCCGTACTTGTCAACACCAGCGTAGAGTTGATTATGAAAATGCGGACTGCACGTCTTCACGGAATATTGTATGATCTGTCGTATCGCCTTCTCGATCTTTTCGTTAGTCTCTGACCAGTCACTCAAGGAAATTGGCAGCTTTTTCTGTACAATTGGATGACAAAGAGAGAAGAGTAGTTATTTTATTAATCAAATTATTATTAATAATTATTCTATTAAACTTATTCCATCAAACTTTTTAGAATTATTTGAATTATTTTACTTTCTGCGAAGATCCTGCTTATAATTATACTCTTGATTTAGTAGTTAAAATAAACAGGGGATGTTCGAATAATAATCCAAATGTTAATAACATCACTAAAGACTTTATTTTGACGACTGTAATTCGAAAGAATAAAGTTTATATTCGTTGAAAAAGGAAAAAAGAAAGAAAAAAAAGTATATTGTTTATCGCGCAATAAAAGCTATATGACGTATATGATGTTATCTATACGACGTATCATTCTAATCAAATGCGAAAACTTCCTTAAACATCAATATGTTATCGCGCGTGTCAAAGTTCTCCAAAGAAAGCGACAGTTCGTCTGGACAGACAAGGCAGCGACTGCGATTGGCAATTACGCGTTAACGTTACAATCGTTGACCCCATATCACCTATATCGGAAACTTATTCCGGTAATCGGACCATGTCCAGTAAATATTTCGCGAGCAAATATTCCATTGACTAGAGTGGAATATTTCTTCTCGCCAGAATACGTATCTACTGTTTATGTGTGCTACATTGGAAACTGTTACAGACACGCACATTACCGGACGTGTTTTTTATCGTAATTTCGAACGAAGCATCGACCATTGATACGTAAACAATATTGTGAAAGAATTCAAGTTCGCGAACAAAGGAATCGTTCATTTTTAATTTTTTCAAGGCATAAAATTTATCGGAAAACACAGAGTTTTTACAACAAGATCGATAACGTTCAAGAGATCCTGATATATCTGAGTTACCTGATATCATTGATTGATATCATTAGGACATTTAAAGTATATTCAGTTATAATTAAAACTCAAGGTATATATAATTATTTATTAATAACATTAATAAAAACTATTACATTAATAAAAATGCAAGAGAAAATATCAATGCAAAAATATAAAATCGTTATCTTCACGAGTACTTTCATTGACATGTAAATTGCTACTAAGGATAGAATTTTATTTTGAAAATTTTAGTTCCTATATTTAGAGCAAAAATATATTATCGTTATATGTAATAGTAACAATATTATTTAAAAAAGCGTAATTGAAAGACGAACATGATGGAGAAATACAATTTTATTACTGCAAAAATCAAATGTTAAAATGTAAAATTTGCGCAAGTAAATTTAACGAAGTGAAGAATCAATTTAAAAAAAGAAAGAAATGATATAAACAACAGCGATTAACATATTGGAAGATTACATGATGGTCCAGACAAAGAAGACAAAATTTCTATTCACCTTTAATTCCTCAGGGTGAACAAACTGTGCTACGGGGTAGTCACTGGATGAATCCAATGCATGTTCCTCTTTCAGAATCTTCACGAGTTTTTCAAGTAGCTCGGCAACGCCGTTAGTACCTATCGCAGCCATCGCGAAAAGTATACTGAAACGAAGCGAATGAGTGAGTACAGTTGCGATACCCAGATACCTCCAGGCGCCATCTTTGTGCCCCAGACACGGACCAACCAAGAAATCTATCTCTTGAGAACAATCCCTGGACCAGTCCCTTGACACCCAGGCTATCTTAAATATTTATATCTTAAATCTAAAAATCTTGAATATAATTCTGCTTTCCAAGATATGCATGGAAGACATGGAAGATTTGAGAAATGTATTAATAATTAGTTATTTCAATTATTTTTCATTACTTACTTAAATACAATGAAGACAACAAGCCTTCTATCACATCTTCTATTTTCTATTAAAATTCATAAGCGATCGATATATCGGCATTGAGAATGTTAATATTGATGATGTCAATAAATTGCTAGAGGAAGTCATGGACAACCATATTTTAATACATTATAATTTTAATGTTAAGATTTATTTTATAAGCAGCAAGGTGGGAACCTATGCCTGTTGTAAAATAAATAAGGCCTTCTTGTATATTGGTACATATTTTATTGTATGAATATTGCCAGCACAATGCAGATCCTAACTGAATATAAGGCATGAATCGCAAAGAACTAAGAATTTAAGAATCTTATTTTGAAGAATGCGAATGGAAAATACTCAATTAAAACTACAACTCTACAACAACTAGAAAGTTCTTACAATTAGACTTTAGACAATTTTATCTTTAGAAAGTTACACATGACAATAAGTTATGAAATATTACTTAAGTAATTCTTGTTCCTTTTTATTCTGCCTATAATAATTACAACTTGCATTCTGCGATAAGCATGGTCTTAATCGTGCTACAGCCTTATCGAACGACTGTAAACCGATATTGCTTGATTGCTTCAATCACTTGAAAACACAAAGAACTAGCAACAATAAGCGATAATACTTAAAGCAAAAAACGCATACAATTAAACATTTTCAAACCTACATTTTTATTTAATATAATCTTACTATATTATTTTATACTATAATTATAGGTAGTATCAGTAAAATAAAAAACATTATCACACAGACGCACAGATTTACAGTTGTAAACATGCATGATAATTATTTATGATAGCGGAAAGAAAACAAAATGTAATTGGACATGATACTACAATCATTTCAAGAGACGTGCTAATTATTTTTATCAAATCTTTAATTGACGTCGTAATGGACGTGTAACATTTTATCTTCCGTGAAGAGAACTTGCGTTTCAATTTTATATTATCTATACCTGCAACAGCATGAACACAAAAGTGAGAAATAATATATAACAATTAATATATAAACAAAGTGATCCTAACTATTACAATATTCATCATCACATTACTATTACAATACTAAGATGCTGACAAATAATTCTTCACAATTGCATAAGTTCTTCTTTTATATATTATTATACAATATTATACGAAACTACTATGACACTAAAAAGTAAAGCGATGCATTTGGAAGTATCATGTTGATTTGATGACACGTACTAAAATCGTGTTTTTTCCAACTGTGCGCGACGTGATGGATGGCGCTACAATGTCGAGGGGTATTCGAGGTATGATGCCCTTCATGGACGCCCATTGACCCTCGCAAAGTTCGTGGAAAGTCAGACGCAACACAGGTTGACCGCCTAGTATACCAGGGCCTCTGCAAGTTGCACCTGCTCCAAATTCCCAAATGCTCCAATTACCTGTCATGGTCAAAGCTTGTTGTATCTGCGACGGATTGGTCAGATTGGCGAAGTTGGCTAATCTTCTGCGTAGCCAAGAAGCGACGTAAAAAGCACGGCAATCGCAATGCCAAGGATTCCGATTCAGGCGTACTTGTTGAATCGTGAATATTGCGTCCATGCTGCCAGCTGGCAAGAAGGAAAGCTCGTTTGACTCCAACTGTCTAAAACTCGTGATATAAGGCATTATAGAACTGTAAGATACTTTCTTCTTATATAATTGTAACATTTAAATTCTCGAGACTTACAATTTTTGCAAATTCGGCGTATCGTCGAAAACTCCTGATTGCAATACCTTCAGTCGATTGGATTGCAAAAACAAGGAAGTGAGATTGGACAAACCTCGGAAAACGCCTCTTGCCAAGATTTCCATACGATTGCCGTAAAGAATAAGACGTTCCAACGACACAGAATTATTGAATAATCCAGATGGCAAATATTTTATGTGATTATGTCCTAGTCGAAGTTCTCGCAGCGCTATCATACCGTTAAAGGCCCTCACATCGATCTGTCGATTTAATTAATTTATTAGTACCTGTATATGTGAATGATCACATAAGAACGTTAATCTTCATGATATTTTACCGAAGATATTTTATTGCTTGATAGCTCTAGAGTTTTCAATTGCACAAGGGTCGACAGCAGTCCCTTCGGTATTTCTGCCAATCGATTGTCCCTCATGTCCAATTCTTTGAGAGACGTCACGTCTTCGAATATACCGACAGGCAGTTCTTTCAAGCGATTTTCCTCGAGTGCGAGACGCCTGAGATTAGACATGTCTCGCAATATTAAGGCAGGTAATCCAGCTAAACGGTTTTTACCTAACAACAATTCTTCGAGTTTCCCAAGGCCACGAAAAGCATTGGCGGACAACAATGAGATACGATTGGAAGAGAGATCCAGTAAAGCTAGGAGGCTGTTACTGAGGAATAGACCTTCCGGCAAAGTACGGAGTTTATTCCAGGACAGATCGCTAAATGAAATAGAATATATGTGTAAATTTTCAATGCATTTATGTAGAGAGGAATGTATAACATATTGCATATTATTTTACAATTTCTCGACTCTGCACCCTTGAGACATCGACAATATAAATAGGTTTTATTTATCTTTGCTTATTTACGTACAGTATTCGAAGATTTCTTAGCCCGAAAAACTGATTCTGATGTATTTCCTTTAAGAGATTATTACTCAGCCTGACGTTTGCGACACCGTGCAGCGGCAGGAGCAAGTTTGGTGCCAGATGCTCAATCAGGTTGCTGCTCAGATCTCTGTAATTTGTAATCTCGTTAGAGTCTACGAATAGCACTGTTACATCACATCTTACAGATGATGCAACCGCGTCATGTTCTTAAAGGTGTCTCTGTGCAGAGCGCTCAGCCGATTGCTGCCAAGATCCCTGAAATGACCAATACAAGCATTAAACATCTTCTCAAAGCGTTTACAATTGAAACATATCTATGCTTTCTTCTTGGAGAAAATTATAATTGCTGAATTTTTATTATACGGAAGTTGTAAGAATAAAGGAATAAAATATGCAATTGAATCAAAATGAAATAATATAATAAATAATAAAACGTTGCAATATTGCGATGCTCTTTCGCAAAGGTGTTATACCTTTCAAGTTGCTTACAATTTCAACACATCTGCTGGGATCAGTTGTGTCGCGGGCAAATCCGACAGATCATATCTCCAGCAGGACACCGATTTTATTTCTGGTATACATTTGCATGGTCCTTTGGCGCACACCTCCCAATCTTCCTCTTTCGTGCTGATCTGCCAAACTACAAGAACGTGGATGTATTTTGCATGTATCCGCCGTGAAATGCAAGATTCGACTTACCCGGTTGCTCGACTGCCCGCAGCCTCCGTTCGAGGCTCGATAATCGATTCTTCATTTCTTCAACAACCGACATCGTCGACGTTGGTGAACGTTCCACATCTGCGCTTAAAATATAACGGAAATTTTAGCATGTTTAATTTTTACATAGAGACCTCTTTCTTAAAAAATGTTCTTGCTTTCCATTGTATATACATTTTGTATCTTATTATAAATTATATTATGTTAAAATATATAAAAATCTTTTTTCAGTATTCAACATTTTCAGTGCAGCATTTATAATATTTTTCTTTCTAGTTTTGAGGAATGATGTTAAATCTATCTATAATATTTTTATAATATTATTTTATATAAGTGAAAAATTTTTACATATAACGTTTTACAATCTTAGTCTAACATTTAACGTAATATACAGATCATGATCATGAGTTTGATTATCTTGATTAGATTAGGTTACTGCAGTTTTTCAATTTCTACCGTGAGATTTAATCATAATAAATAACGAATTTTTAATATTTCTGCGATTAATTACCTGAAGAACTCCGCGTACTGGCGACCGTGCAAGCGTACGGGACTAACGAGCACGTTGTTGCCTCACATAATGAGAGGAGAATAATTACACAGTAGATTCTGGAGAACAAGTCACAGATGACCCGGATCAGACAGCACATCGTGGGTAGGACAAAGTGCACCGACTGAGAATGAAACTCGCAGCCGACCGTCGTCCTCCATTGCGCGCGGGGTCGCATCCTCATTATCTTGAACATTGATTTGGGAGGTAAACTCATTACAAGCAAGATTGACGGACAATGGCCCTGTACGTACAAATTATCCGTTACAGCATATGTTCACGCATACGTAGCGTGCTTAGTAAAGCAATATCTGATGCTTACGAAAGTCATATAAACAGTCTTTAAGAAATGATTAATTGATATTACATCAAGCTGTTCTTCGCACACTCATCTAACTTCGTCATTTCGTGTTTTATTTAGCACTTAATGAAGTCATATCTAGAATTCCGGCTGTATCAAATGAATCTACGTTCGAGGTTTGTTTCTTTTTTTCACTCTTTTCTTCACTCTTCTTTGGTTTGATTTCTATATCCACGTCTAATAGGTTTTTTTTTATTAGGTCGAAGTCTTCAGAGACTTTTCGATCTTTATAAGCCGATAATAGAGGCAAGTCGTTATTCGGCGAGAACTCGTTTTGATATGTTGGTAGAACAGTATATATCTTACACGTTCAGTTAAGAAAAAAGAAAAAAGAATCACAGGGAGCAAAGAAAAAATTATTTTTATCACTGTCTCACAAAGAAAGAACCTAAAAGTATCCCAGATGATCCCAGCAAAAATAAAAAAGAAATTCACTCGCTCGTAAACCTATTTTCTCCCTGCTTCCCTTTTTCCGAGTCTTTCAAGTTTAAAGTTAATATTTATTTCAAAGTTTAGCCATCTAGAAGACGAACTGTAAAGTTATCATTTATTTATCAATCGGTAACAACTTGTCCGGAATGTGCCGGCATCATTCGGTGCAGTGTAATATTGCAGCTGCAAGAAAACCGCAGAAATACATTATGCAATGTGATATTCATATATGCATGCGTATTCCACTAAAACAAGGCTGCAATCTTTCCTTTTTATTAAAATAATTATTGACATTAATTAATAGCAATAAAGAATTATCAAACATTTTATTTATCGTTAGTTTCTTAATTAAACTTTTTCATTATCGCTAATGATATAGAATTAATTTGCTAACGAAGAAATAAAACGACGTAAAATAAGGTCTATTACAAAATGAAAAAGATTTTTAAATACAAATATATAATTGACATATATACAATCGATTATATGTACCGAATATGCTGATAATATGAAGTACTTGCTGCCGAAAAACTTTATCTACTCTTTTCAAAATTAAGAATATATTTTAGGATAACTTTATGTTTCTATGGGAATAAATTGTAAATATAAAAGCCATGTTGCATACCGAACGTATGCATACGTACATATATTCAATTTATTAAAACTTACATAAATTAGAAATCAAGTAACAGCCGCAGTCGCTGCACGGGAGGAAAGAAAATGACAGAAAGCAGAATTAATAGTTGCTCATCATTAATATTTATTGAATAGATGCGTTTCGGCTTTACATCACATATAGCGTATAGTGCAGTCGAACATCGATAGATTTTCTCGCGACATCATCATTTCCAACATCCTCTTACAAACCATTGCACCTGTATACGTGCAGAGAAAAAATTGTGTTGAAATATTACTCGCGCAACTAGATAAACTCTCGACAATAGCCTAACGATTAATTTGACAATTAATATTCTACTTCGCGTTTCTTGATGGCCTTCTGAAATATTGCAAGTAACTCTTTAGGACAGTCTCACTCCGCCGGAACCAGGACACTCGCCTTTGCTCTTCACGGCCAGTTCTGTGCAAGGACAATCAGTGTAACTAACAGTGTTAAGTTAAATATGCAATGACATCTTATCTTGTAAATTATTTAAGCTTTGTTCGATCGTCACGATATATTTCTGAATATTTGTGCATATTTACTCGTTCCCATCTCGCAGTTGTGAACATCCAGAGTGCACTGCGTGCCGAAAGTCCTCGGCTTGACGTTGGGATCGGCAGGATCGTGAGCGCAAACAGGATCATAATCATTCCCGCATTCTCGGGCACAATCCTTCTTGTTCTTCTTCGCATCTTTGGCAGCCTTGATGGCATCCTTTACGTCCTTCGATGCGGTCGCCGCTTCTTTAATATCCTTAGGCTCCTTTATGTCTTTCATGGTGGTCGCCTTCGCGTCTTCAGGAAGAGCATACCCTTCCTCGCAGAACGTGAACATGCTGAGGAATGCCATCGCTACGGTGGAGTGAGAAAAGAGAAAATTGAGAATAACAAATATTGACCCAACGTTCCAAAAACTTTAATCCGATTTCTTCCTTCTATAAAATGACAGATTTCTGCATTACAGTTGCAATGTACCAAATGATGAATTATTTCTAAATGTTATCTTGGATAAGTACGAGAGATTACTACTATGTATAATAATTTTCAATGATTGATGTGTGATCTCTGAAAGTGTTTCCATTGAAGAATAGCAGAGGACGTATTACGTAAATCCATTGAAAGTGGCTTAACGTCTCGTTATGATGCTGCGCGGCCTTAATACGCGTCTCTATTGGATGATTGCGGCTTTATTGAAAAATCAAGGTTTATTTTAAATCGAGATCAGTCCGCTCCTTGCGGTGACTGCGACGTTCCTTCACTCAAGGCCACTTACGCCCACGCCCATTTAAAGGTATTTTCTTCGACTCTCTGTGGTTTGATTTTTTCGGAAATCACGCGAGCAAATGATTTTCGCATGAATAATGGCCACAATTTTCGAGTCAGTTATAAATGATTAATTGGAAAAAGCACGCTTGAATAGTTTTGTGATGTAATATCAGCTGAGGTCAAGCTGGACTGGGTTATAATCAATGCGAGGTAAGAAATGCAATTCTATCGCAATAATATCAAGATTTTATCGTACTATAAAACTTAATAATTAATTATACTTTCTTGAAATTGTTAACTTAAATTTTGATAAAATTTGCAAGAGAAAAAGAAAGATTTTCTTTTAGAAAAGAATATAATCAACTAATGAGTTGTAACATAATATTTTAAGCGGAAAAAGATATTTTAAGTAATACAAATTTATAATTATACAAATGTACAATTATGCATTAATGTTATGCACGTAAATTATATATATAAAAAAATAAGTTTAATTAAACATCTCCTCGTTGCTAGTATTTCTTGATACACGTAGTTTCAATTTTCCTACTGATTCTGATGTGTTTGCTTGTGGAAACAAATGATTAAACTACACTACTAACAAGTTGACGTTACATTCATTAATATTCAAACTATTATTATTAAATATGTCTCCTTGCAAAGGCAAAATCTTCTAATATATCACAAAGAATAAAAATCGATATTAATTATCACGACATAAACTTAAAGAAGTCCGTATATTTTTCGTACCAACTATAATTGCTACCTCCATTGCTCCGGATGATCGATGACGGCTCGTAAGTCGAAAGTTGGTGTCAATTTGTAAGCACAGCAAATGGCTATCAAGAGAGGACTGACATATCGTGTCACCATGCTACGTTTATAAGCTGAGTGTGGCAGTTAAATCTATCCCCACCTGGGAGGAATTGAGAGTAGGACGCATCATGCTCAGATGATGATAGGCTTAATTACACTTTATATGGCACCTGGCTTCTGACACGATGCTAAGGAAGATCTTACTTGCAGCTAATTAATTAAACGAAAGTTTAATAACAAAAAGATGTATAAACGATCATATTATATATGTAAATTTGTGTAATTTAATAATATCGTTCATGTTTAATAATATGATATCTATGAAGCGATATCCCATACAGCACGAAAAGATTGCATATATATTACAGGAATCTTCCACCGCAACGTAGCAACATTGCAAATTCACTGCGAAATGTTTCTGCAGCATTGCTATGGGATTGCAGCAATGTGAAAATGTCCGCTTTTCGGAACATTGCAACGAAACGTCATAATAATATTGCAATGTAATGAATTTGCAATAATTATAATTATTCATTATTATATACTTTAAATATTTTTATTTATATAACTTCAATATTTTTATTTATTAACATAAATAGACAATTATATGTAATATAACAATAGTAATAAAAAATGAAATAAACATTTTCTCTATTTTTGTTATAAAAAAGTAACTGTTCTTTATAAAAAAAAACTTAAAAATCCTCTTCTTGAGATATTATTTTTCCTTTAATTATGTTAAAATATTTTTCCTTTAATTAAATAATTGAATCTTCTTCGTTTTTGTTTGTATGTTACCTGTAAAAATAAAATAGGAATTAAAATTCATATATTAGCATAAAATTACATAAAAATATACATATACTGCAAGTATGTATAGAATTATATGTAAAATGACATACTTTGATCTCTCAATCCTAACCGGAGCTTGAGCAAGCCACTTGGAAATGCATTCAGCAATTTCTGCATCAGTGGCATGATTGTGTATTTCACGAACAGCTTGTATAACAGAAAAAGTTATTAAAAATATTACAACTATTAATATGCAGTTTTCTAATGAATTTCCATAATTTTGAGGTTATAGTGATATAAACCGTGAGATAGGCAAATAGAGTGATTCTCTATTATAATTAATTAATAGATACAAGATTTTAACAGCACACAAGTGCTATAATTAGACATAATATTACAAAAAAGTACTTACCTTTCTTTTTTACGTAACTACTTTCTTTTAGAATGATGCTCGCGTCGTACAACCACCATATGCTTTAGATAGTCGAAAAAGACAAGCACCGCATGCACATATATATTACCGAGCTCAGATTCTGGTCATCACACATCATTGGTCGAATAGATTTGGACGAATCTCGTTAGGATAGGAAGACTCCAATGTTTTAATAAAATGAATTATTAATATTAATTAAGTACAAATTTTGATTGTGCAATGTTTCCGAAATATTAATGTCATGTTGCTACAAGTGTGCTGGTATTTTGCGGATATATATCTCTTCAATGCTTTGTACTGCTGCATTGCAATTTGCAACGTTGCAACGTTGCTGCAATGTTGGTGCAAGTTTCTGTGCTGTATGGGATGATGCGACTTACTATTAGGTTCTAAAAATTTACAATTTACATCATACGTACGTGCAAAGATTACTAAACGGTATTTCCAAACATTTGTATTTCTGTTTTATTAAAGATTTTTTACCGAGAATTGCATTTTATGATTCATATATACTTTACGTTTATTGTTTTCGGGACAGTATTAGTTTATTACGTGAACAGATAAATTATACGTTAGACATTGTATCTAACATAACAGTATATTCATATATTTTATACAGGGTGAGGCACTTAAAACAGGCCACCTGAATATCTCGGCTGTTATTGGTGATAGAAAAAAATGTGTCAGACCAAACTTGCATGGTTTCGAGGGACACATAATTTGTTCTAAATAATTTTTTATTAGGTGGCCGCGTAGAGGTCAACTTCGTTTTTTTAAATGGTATGATATGTTTTTTTACGTACCATCTAGTAGAGCGTTTGAAGATACGCACATTGATCTACGGGTCAAAATCATTCAAGTCACTGAAGGCCAATTGCAAGGGAAAATAATTTACTTTAATATATTGCCTAGAGTTCTCTGCTATTGAAAATACCGTAAACTCAGAAATGAAAAAGTTCTAGCACTTAGAAATTTTAGCCTTTAGTGACCTTGAATGATTTTGACCCGTAGATCAATGTGCGCATCTTCAAATGCTCTACTAGATGGTACGTAAAAAAACATATCATACCATTTAAAAAAACGAAGTTGACCTTCATATGACCTCTACGCGTCCACCTAATAAAAAATTATTTAGAACAAATTATGTGTCCCTCGAAACTATGCAAGTTTGGTCTGACGCATTTTTTTTCTATCACCAATAACAGCAGAGATATTCAGGCCTGAATTAGGTGGCCTGTTTTAGGTGCCTCACCCTGTATATGTTATATTTTTGTGCAATATCTTTTATTTAATTTCAGCGCACTTGTATCTGCGTAATAGCACCAAATAATCGTGCTGCCGTGGCACTGAGAGGAAACACCATTCTTGTAATCTTCTCTAATCGTGAGGTCTCGAATGATGTCGATTGCGAAATACATCCGTTGCAGCTTCACCTATCTGCAGTATTTTCCAAGAGAAATCATATCAAGGAAAAGTGCTCTTTTTTATCCAATTTCAATATGTAAGGACGGATAAAGCATTTAATACACAAATGGATGTATGGACAAGGAAAAATTTATATAAGATAAATAAATAAATAATTACACAATAGGGACGCGACAATAAAATTCGATAACGATGTAAACGAGACGCTTCTTACTTCTCTTCTTGCTTCGTGAGCTGCCTCTCTTCCTCCATGTAGCTCTTGAATAAACTCAAATAGTCGGTCCAAGATTCGTGGAACGTGAATGCTTCGGTTACACGACATACGAGCGTCGTGCATTTCTCCGTCGTATTAGAACGAGCACCGTCTTGCGCCTCGTATTTCTCAATGGAGCTTCTCACTATAGATTCAAGGTCGTTTAGTGTTCTCGAACTGGTATAAGCTGAAAAGTGAGACATTTTAGAATAACAGGCGAGTCAAGAAAATACAAAATATGAAAACATTAAAATTGAAAAAGTTTCAAATTTATGTCACGAAAGGTACCGGCTAAAATTAAAATAAAATTCAAAAACATGAGAATATCTCATAAAAGCTTACGCGATGATAGACTCCGTTCTTCTTCATCATCGTTGTCTTTATTGGAAACCTTCTTCTTGATAATCTCAAGCTTAGGTATGAAGAGCAACAAGCAAATCGCCGCGATAAATTTCACTATCATCTTAAAGATTACTAATTTTAGTATGATCTTTGCGATGGTGAACGCGTTCAGTTTGAGGGCGAATGGCAATCCTAGATCAAAGCTTGGCAGGATCGAGATATGAGACACGTCCGGAAGTGCGTAGGGCGCACCATAGATCGGGGTTGGGACGGAAGTGTGTATAGAAGGACCATATCCTGCGAAATGTACAACAGAAATAATTAAATTATAATTTAGAGAATATTTATGTTAATATATAAACTATATTGCTAAATACATATATAATATGTAATTGTAAACACATTTTTATTTTATTATTTTACTATAAAATTTATATAAAAGTGTAACATGCATAGCAATTCTAGATGAATTACAAAGCTTCAGTATTAATGATTGACGATACCTCTAGCCTCACCTTGTTGGGGCGGCAGATAGGAGTTTCCGGGCGGTCCATGCGAAGACGACTGCTGATAAAACGAAGAATCATCTTGCGGCCCATACGAATTCTGTGGCGGGCCGTAATGATTCTGTGGTGCACCGTAACGATCATTGTAGTCCGCTGACGGCTTGAAGAATTGGGTATATGAATCGCTAGGCGAGGATGCTCCTGGACCGCCATAAACAACACGCGGATTCTTCGACGCGTACGTCGAGCCGTACTCCGTTTCCGATTTATAGATGGGTCCCTGTACATACTCTCTCCTATTCACGCTCGTCTTTGAATCTATTCTGACCATTCCCTCCCGTGGATCGTCGCTAGTACGCGAATGTTTCAGTGCCTCGAGATAGCTGTCCGTCTTCCAAGCAGCCTTCGACCCTTTGTTGGCCCAATAATGGCTATGAGATCCTCGAGAACCAGCGTCTCTTGAGGCGGGTTTCCGAGAAACACTTCCGCCACGTTCGCCCGAGGATACTTGGCTGATAATCGTGGGAGTCACAAAGGAATCTATCTTCGTCGACGTGATATCGTGCGAATTGCTGAAATTAGCGATTATTGACGCTTTAGTGAATACCGGTGGACCAAGAACAAGATCCTTTCCCAGTGTTATGGACGCCTCAGATTCCTTGGCTTCTATCTTCAAGGTTGAGGCGTCTGGGGTACTGTGATGATTTGAAGATAGAGCTTCGTGGGATGAGACCAAAGTGAGATGAAGCAAGAAGACTGCTACGATAGGATGGAGTCGTTGTTTAAGATGTTCTCGTGCGTGATAAGACATTATTGTAATAATAGATTGTTGCAAATGGAGGCTAATCTGTAAGAAAAAAATGCATTTTAAATAATTCGTTAAACTTATATAAAAAATAATGTTATCTTGTTTTAATTAAAACTTTGTAATTTTATAAAATCTTTAATCGACATATCTTATGCAAAAGTTAACTATAAATATTCTCATTATCATTATATCTGCAAATAAAATATTGAAAGAGTTAATTGAAGGAAAGAATTAAGAAAGTTAATAATTACAATAATTTTTAAAGAAATTTACTTTTTTTAGATAAATAATTCAGTAAGGTAGAATATTTTTGTAAATTCTAACAGTGATCTTCTGAGAAATCTTTAAAATAATATTGTTTGTAATTAGGAAAAAAGATAGACAAGTAGTACGAGAGGTAGGACATGAGATGCCTTCTTGATGAGAGTAGAGGGTCCCTTTTGAATACAAAATGGAAGCAAATACCATGCATACTAAGTGAGTAGCGGTCTTCGCCCCTTTTTAGCGATCTATCGGTTACTTGAACAATGACCTTAATTTACAGATACAAAGATGTAAAATAATGAAATAGCTATAATTTGCAGCTGTAGAATAAAATTTTGTAAGCAGTTTAATTTGATATGATCACATTATTTAGATTATGCCAATAGGATTATCAGTTTTTATTTAGAAAATAAAAATTAAATTTATTACGAAGAATCAATCTTTGTAGATTTTTAGTACACAAAAATAATAACTATAGCAATAGGAAGTGCCATTACAAATAATCATATCCCATTCGTAAGTATCTGTAAAACTTTATTCATTAAATTTTATTATTAATTACATTAATCTACTTTGTGCCATTTTATATATCAGATTTACGATAGCTGCTAAGAGTTAAAAATAATCAAGCAGAAGAAATCTAGGAAAATCTTTCACAAATATATACGTACATTGATTAATTCCACTTAAACGAAAAGAATCCACATTTGACGGAGAATAACGTTGATTTTAAATTTTCAAGTTCTCAACTGTTTTCTGCAGAAGTCTGATTTCTTCTCCGTAAATCCGTAATCTCACGAATCATACACCCTGACACTGAATAATGGCGGCACCAAATGCTATCCACTTCAAAACCGTTTTAACAAGTAACGAACTCACTGGACATTCTCCTGGCAGGCATTCACGTCGATCAACGCTCGTGAATAAAAAATCGTCGCCCTCGCTTCGTCTATATATGCCGTTCGTATTCGGAAGGGGCACAAGATTCACGTTATTGGGTTACTATTCCACTGTGCCCATGCTTCGACATTTCCATCGTATCCGTCAATCGATCGCTAAGTTCTGTCCTTTGAAATGCAAAATTTTCACACTGCTTTTTAATTTAGGAAATAAACGTTTCTGTGATTTATGGAAAGGTATGTGTGTAGTGTAGTATGATGAAATTAATTACATAATTGTTTTATTGTATTGTGACTAATATTCTTATATATTTGTTTGAATTTAACAAATTATTAATATTACTATCAATAATAAAATTAATATTATAAATATAAAATCTTTTTCATATATTTTTCGTATTTTTAGATAATTGTGTAAAATACGAGAAAAACTTTTGACATAATTTTGGAGAGCATATTTGCTATTTGT
Source organism: Ooceraea biroi (assembly GCF_003672135.1). NCBI lineage: Eukaryota > Metazoa > Arthropoda > Insecta > Hymenoptera > Formicidae > Ooceraea > Ooceraea biroi. The sequence continues at coordinate 12,706,426 of NC_039510.1, forward strand.
TAGAAATATTTTTTGTTTGATGGAAAAGACGTCAGATAATCATTTTGTAAAATTATCAAAAATTCCAATTTGTGCGTGTATGTGAGAAGATCAAAGGCGTGGGCCCATTATTATGTAGTGGGTGATGCAGATGATAACGGTGCTACCACTATCCTTCAAGCCTCCTACAATTCTTTGATCCAGTGGCACACTTTTAATGACATTAATGGCATTCTTTCGGTGATTCTATTATCTTTCGAGGAGGAATGCAAATATCTTAGCTGATGACAATTATGTGTACTCGTCCGTACTTTTTTAACAATTAAAACACGTGCACAAATGAAAGGAACGTTTTGCTGTACCAGATTCTTTACTGCGAGCTTCTTTTTATTCTGTACTTTTTCTAGATTATTTATTTCATATAATATTATAATATTATTAACTAATTATTTATCATTAATTTTAAAAAATGATTACTCTTATAAACACTTTTAAAATAATTTTATCCACCCTGTGAATATTAGTTAGAAAGAAGTAACATGTATTTATCAATGAATTATTCAATTTTGTAAATTATAAATTGTATAAGATTTAGTTCTCTAAAGATAGTAAATCTATAAATCTATGAATTTGAGCGCATTGTGAATGCATTTGAAATGATTATAGAGACTGTCTAACGCAGTCTCAAACCTAGGAACCCCAATCGATATACTCACCCCGGTCTCTGAGCAACCAAACACGGTGGTTACACAGCACGGTGGTTATATGCATCAATTTGCTTATTATACAGAATCGAGTTTTAACAGCGGAATTGCGTAAACGAAGCGAGTTTATTAGCATACAATAACAAATTACGTAACAAAATGAATTTTTCAAGCAGCGAAACAAAGTACGTTCCACACGCAGAAATTTCGAATGAATTGCAGTTTGTGCTTGTATTTATATTTGATATGTCACAGGTGGATAAAATTTGGAAAGCCTCACGACTTCGTCTTTGTTGGAAAGGAGACCATCGCAACGGCTTCTGGCATTTATGTGAGGTTTTTGGATCTGAACACGAGAGAAAGGCGAATCGAGCGTTTCGACAACAAAGAAAGGGGCGATGGCGCATCGTGTTTGGCTGGACATTCGGTATACATTATTATTTATAATATTTATTCATTTAGATCGTAAAAATATCAAAATTATAACTATCAGATTTTAATAAAGCGAATTTCGTACATATTTTATTATTAGATATACAAGTATCATGACACTTTGAAATTTGTAGGTAGTTCCCATATTTTCCGTGGTCGAAAGGAAACCTAATCCTAAGATATCAGTATTCGCGTATCCAACGCTACGAAGAATTTCCAGATGCGCGCTTCCTGATAAAGTCAATGATTACTTATCTTGTTCTTTCGCTGGCACGGAATATCTCGTAAGTCTGACCAGCTTTCCCGATTTTCGACTGATCGTGTGGCTCTGGAAAACCGGCAATCACGTTGCTGCGCTTAACACGAAGATAAATAATCTTGTCCAAGAAATTTAGTAAGTATTTTTACATAGCTTTTCTGTGTACTTTATACATATATTATAATGCATCACGCACATCTTAATTTAAATATTATTTTATAATATCTAATATTATTATGATACAAGATTTTAAGTTTATCTTTTGAATTTGCCCCAAAAATTAATAAATCTTATTTCTATTAGTTGTTCATCAAATTCGCCGCACTTGATATCGCAACTCGGTGTCACCGATGGCACATTCGCGGTTTATCAAGTGCGCACGTGCTCGAAAATCGTAAGTATACATCACATGAACGTGCCAGTTCCGGAGTGCAAAATTGTGTCTTCGTCCTGGACGCCGGAAGGAAACCTGTTTGTCTCGGACGAGTTTGGCAATGTGTGGCTCGTGGCAATAGATGCTAATAAATTATATTCAGTAGTAAAATCGGAAACACACGAACCGCCGAAGAGCAAACCCATCGTTGTCGCTCACAAGGGTGCAGGTGGTGTGATAGTTGTGGATGCTAATAATGAAATTACAGTACGTATTGATACGTTTAATTTTAGGTTCATAATATTTTATGACAGAGAAACAATATCAATTCAAATATATGTAACATATCATAAGTTATTCTTAAATTATCAATTTTTATTAGAAACAAATATAAGATTAAGAAATAAAAATAGGAAAAAATTTATGATTAAATAATTTGAGGAAGCAAGACAAAATAGGGAAAGAATTGTATAGATTATAATGTTACATTGATATTTTATAAAAATCAAGATAAATTTCAAAAGTTATTATTACAGGATTATTTTAATTTAGAACTATTTCTTTTCTAATACAATATTTCTAGCATCTTAATCATGACATGATTACTAGATACGTCGCAATTTTTTCAGTTGTACAAAAAGTCATCAGCAAACTGGAATGTGTCATGGCAATTTGTGTGGTCTATTTCGACTTTCTATTCCGTCCAAGCAGCAAAACAACATTGTTTCAAAGATGGGATTTTATTTCACTCCAGAAGTGGAGAAATTTTTGAGATCAGTACGCAGCAGGACAATGTTCCTCACGTAGAATTTACTCATACTGATGAGATAGAATACAAAGCATTGCTTTCTGTATCTCAACGTACAGATCACGTCGCCGCGATAGACCGGTTAGATCGTCTTTGCATTTTCGAGTTATCCACCGGCAAATTGACAGCAAGATTATCCCTGAGACACCATGGCGAAGGTAAAATCGAATTCTCTTTTTCACAAAAAGTTTGTTTCCCGTTTACATAACTTGGGGTGAAACATTATCGTGTCTCTTGATATGTTCTCTTTAATTTAAAAAATACACAGTATATTCACTTTTATTATTTTTTTAAATTATATGTTCGTTTAATATAAGTAGTAAACGAAATAATAATAATATAACATTTTTTTCAACACTCAGCTAAGATATCACTTAATAGAGCCGTCTCATTTCAGTTCTTGCTGCAAATTCACATCCTGTTCTACCAATGCTTGCATCATGCAGCATCAGTGGCAATTGCATTTTCATTGATGTCACAAATTCTTCATCACCTAGAATATTTAATTGTTTTCATCTTCACAAAGACCCTTTGGACAGAATAAAATTTTCGCTCCGTGGCGAGCTTTTAGGAATCGGGAATTCCCAAACTGGCAGAATATTTATTATCGATAAGCAACGTGAAGAAAGGCAAGTGGATGTTCTCGGGCTTATAGAAGTTGGCGGACATGTAAGACAATTATATAAAACATTCAACATATTTAGAGCAATTATATTGTGACATTTTATAATAGTAATGTAAAACATGCAAGAGAATTTCAATTTAATTTTCTCTTTTCAGATCACTGATTTCCTGATATACGAAAAGAGTAACAATCGTTTCGAAATCTTGGTTCTTATAACGGCGAATCCTTCCATGGCTTCTGTCGGTGGTAACAAAGTGCTCGTATACAATTGCGAGATCTCGAGTAACTTCTGCGCGCATGCCACGTGTGTGATTAATTTGTTGACGCCTTATAGAATGCTCTATCATTACGGATCAAATCAGCCTCTAAGCATATTGTGCATACCCTCTTTATCCAAACAGTTGCATCAAATGGAAATACAAGTAAGCTATTACTTGTGGAATAAATCATATAAATTAAATTGCTTTTACATTATTTGGTATTTTATTTAGATAATCGTCAAAACACTGCAATTTTATATTATTCCGTAGACACGCAGAGTTTTCGAAACTTACCGCCGTTTTTATTTTAATATTTATCTTTTTCCATTCAGATTCTAAAAGCGAGACACTTATCAAGTTTATTTCGCAGAATGATTTTCAAGATATCAAGCTGACGCGAGCACTCTTCGCGGTGCACCAAATGAGAAACATCGGCATATTCGTGACCAATTCTCGAGTGATAACATACGGATACGATGGCTTAGTTATAATCAGAAACAGCATAGATCTTTGCAAGGTAGCCGCGGTTTTTATGCCGCACCATCGTAGCAAAGGAGGCATAAAATATGCAGTTTCCTCGCGCCTTGGGGAAACAATTGTTTCCCTCGGAAGAAACGGAGATCTAGTTGCTAGTCGAGTCCGGTATTGTGTCATTAGTCCCTCTTTTCAATTTTTAATTAATTACTATTTTACATTTAAAGTACTTGCAGAAGATTCTACATTAATTTAATTATGCAAACAGATTACCAGAAGCAAGAACAAACTTGTTGGAAACTGGCACTGCAAGTGTACATTTGTCGGTCAAAGACTTTGCTTCGAGTTCCAATGTATTCTACAATTTAGAGGAAGAGACTTGGTTGGATAGTGTAACCGCTGCTAAATTGAAAGCCGAACGAGACGAAATTTTACCTGTACGAGCTTCCATCCTAGCCGATCTGGAGAAGATAAAGAAACAAGTACATCCATAAGGATATTTTTATTTTTATTTTAGGATTAAAATGCAATCGTTGTACTAAGAAATCAAAATTTACAAAAATAGATTCGCGAGCTGCTCGACATCAATGAAAGCAAACCACCAGATGCCCAGTTACCGATTTCAGCTTTCGACTTGAATCGCGAGTCTCGGCAACGAAAAATAGAAGAGGCACGACTTGAACGAGAGGAAGTGCGTCGTAACATCGAAGAAGAATGCGCTCAACGAGACCAGCTGGTATCGTACTTGCGTGAATTATTCTGGGAACCTTTGTTAGTTAAATCATGTGCTCTCAAATCTATCGGTGGTGATACGACAATTCGGAATTATCCTCTCGTCTCACCTACTCGGAAAATGAATGGCATTCAGGCATGGGATAGGCTATCTGCGGATACTGATGAATTTTTATACAGGTATTTATCTCTTCCTTGTATTTATGCTTGCTAATATCGCGCTTTACTAAACGATAATAATATTAACCGAACGATAATTGGTTTAATGTCTTATTAAAATTAAATTAAAATAAATTAAAATTATATCATAGCTAAAAAATAATATTATATTTTTATTATATTTTTAGCTATGATGATATACAGGGTGAAGCACCTAAAACAGGCCACCTGAATATCTCGGCTGTTATTGGTGATAGAAAAAAATGTGTCAGACCAAACTTGCATGGTTTCGAGGGACACATAATTTGTTCTAAATAGTTTTTTATTAAAAGAAAAAATGTCTAAGGGCTAGAACTTTTTCATTTCTGAATTTACGGTATTTTCAATAGCAGAGAACTCTAGGCAATATAAAAAATAATGATAACAACAACTCAGAACTTCGCGGAAAAAGAAAACATTTCTAAGGGCTAGAACTTTTTCATTTCTAAATTTACGGTATTTTCAATAGCAGAGAACTCTAGGCAATATAAAAAATAATGATAACAACAACTTAGAACTTCGCGGAAAAAGAAAAAATTTCTAATGGCTAGAACTTTTTCATTTCTAAATTTATGGTATTTTCAATAGCAGAGAACTCTAGGCAATATAAAAAATAATGATAACAACAACTTAGAACTTCGCGGAAAAAGAAAAAATTTCTAATGGCTAGAACTTTTTCATTTCTAAATTTACGGTATTTTCAATAGCAGAGAACTCTAGGCAATATAAAAAATAATGATGACCTAATGGTGGACGCGTAGTGGTCATTGAAGGTCAACTTCGTTTTTTTAAATGGTATATGTTTTTTTACGTACCATCTAGTAGAGCGTTTGAAGATGCGCACATTCATCTACGGGTCAAAATCATTCAAGGTCACTGAAGGCCAACTGCAAGGGAAAATAATTTACTTTATATTTCCTAGAATTCTCTGCTATTAAAAATACTGTAAACTCAGAAATGAAAAAGTTCTAGCCCTTAGAAATTTTTTCTTTTTCCGCGAAGTTCTGAGTTGTTGTTATCATTATTTTTTATATTGCCTAGAGTTAGTTCTCTGCTATTGAAAATACCGTAAATTTAGAAATGAAAAAGTTCTAGCCCTTAGAAATTTTTTCTTTTCCGAGAAGTTCTGAGTTGTTCATATCATTATTTCTTATATTGCCTAGAGTTCCCTATTGAAAATACCGTAAATTCAGAAATGAAAAAGTTCTAGCCCTTAGAAATTTTTTCTTTTCCAAGAAGTTCTGAGTTGTTAATATCTATATTTTTTATATTGCCTAGAGTTCTCTGCTATTGAAAATACCGTAAACTCAGAAATGAAAAAGTTCTAGCACTTAGAAATTTTAGCCTTCAGTGACCTTGAATGATTTTGACCTGTAGATGAATGTGCGCATCTTCAAACGCTCTACTAGGTGGTACGTAAAAAAACATATCATACCATTTAAAAAAAAGAAGTTGACCTTCATATGATCTCTACGCGTCCACCTAATAAAAAAAGTATTTAGAACAAATTATGTGTCCCTCGAAACCATGCAAGGTTGGTCTGACACATTTTTTTCTATCACCAATAACAGCCGAGATATTCAGGTGGCCTGTTTTAGGTGCCTCACCTTGTATATAATTTTAATTTATTTTAATGTAATTTTAATGTAATTTTGAAATATTTTAATAAGATATTTAATTTTGAAACGTTTTAATAATATTATTTTGTAGCTATGACATATACAATAAATCAGTAGATGAAGAAACCGAAGATGAAAGACAGGAATCCGCAACAATTAACTCGGCTAGCAACAATAAAACACATGAAATAGCTAAAAAGTGGTACTCGCTAGCGAATGAAGACGAAAAGTTATGCATATCGGGTACCACGACACATAAATGGATTCAGGATGAAAATATAGCTTCAACGCATCAGCTATTGACCTCTCGCAACAGTGATCTTGAAACCATTCTAAAGAAGGATGCCATTATTGAAAATCGAGAACGTAAATTGAAGGTAACTAAAAATTTATTCGTTTATTTGAAAGTCAAACATCATCATGCTCAGCTATTTCTTTAGAGATCTTAATAATATCAAGATTATTTTCTAAATTGCTCATTAATAGATATTTTATATATTATACGTAATCATATTAACATTTTTATTAATAAATCAAACTTTTTTTCAACAGATGCATTTTAATGATCTCTTCGACGAAATGAGACGCACAAAGGAACATGAGTTAAAACGCGCAAAGGAACGCATCGACAGGCTTCAATATTGCGCCTCTGAGCTGAAAACGATGTTTGGAATAGATTCCTTACTAGAATCAATCGATATACCAACTTGGAACGTTGAAGAAATACCTGACTACGTGGTAACTGTAGAAGATCATGAAGTGTCCAAGAAACGATCACAGCAAGAAGAATCCGAAAACGAGACGGTCGAGACAACTCAAGAAGATGAAAATAAAGACAGAAAAGAAGACAATTTTTATACAAAAGCTCTCGAGAGAATGATGGATGGCGTATTAGAACCTAAGTGAGTCCAAAATATTGAATCCAAAACTTATTACTTTTATAAATAATTATATAAAAATTAATACGAATAAGCTTCTGTATTTTTATTAATGAACATTTGAGATATTTGTCTACAAAATATAAATCTATTAACTTATTTTTTCCAAGATGGGAAAATGAAGTGAAGAAAGAAGTACCTGTACCAGAATGCCTGACTGCAAAGGATGCTTCGAAATACACCGACGAGGATGTTGCAGCTATTGCATTATATGAATCCAAAGTGCAAGCCCTGCAAGAGAAACGAGAAAAATATAAAGCGATGTTGCAGGTCGAGATTACAGAAACGAAAGGTCAGTTATAATGCTCAAAGGAATAAGTAAGAAAAGAAATAATCGTATATCCATGTTAGAATAAAATTATTTCTTATTATTATTTCTTCAAATAACCCAAATTTTGGGAAATCTTGTATTAAGATTAAATTAACATAAATATAATACACATACGCATTTCAGAGGCCTTGCAAGAGGACATCGCGGCGTTCAACAACAAGCTGAAGGATGTAGAGCTGAAAAGGATACAAATCGACTCCGCGATCCTTCAGGAAAGATTGATAAGGGTCCGCGCGATTCGCAGATACCAGGCCGAAGTCAACGGCAGACAGGAAATTGCACGTTTTGAAGACGAGGAGCACGCACCAGCGACGCAGGAAGCCCTCAAGCTCGCCGACGAGTGCAACTCGCTCGAGGTGGTTGTGTCGGAGTTGAAAGCTCGATACGACAATCTCTGCAAGATGGAGAAGCGGCAGGAAGCCAAGTTCCGTGGTGAATTCGCAGACTTGAAGCAGACGAAGGTGGAACATTTGCTGAGACATTACAAGAAGCGACCCAGGGTCGGCCGACTCACCACCACGTCCATCACGTACCTGACGGAAGTAGCGAGATGTGTCACGAGTAACGAGAAGTCGGATATCTTACCTGACGACTGCCTGGACTTCCTCAGAGGTATGGATGCTTTGGACACGATGCCCAGAAATCTACCGCCGCAGATTAACGCCAATCACTGGCGAACGATGTGCAAATTGAGAAGAGCGAAGGTCGAGGTGGAGACAAAGGTGAGGGTGAAACCTGTTACACGTTACAACGTTATTACTGCATTTAGATTCACCGACATTTCATTTATTACTTTATTACGAAGGATTGATGGGTTTATAGTAAATATATATATTAGGAAGATTTGTAATAATTTAGTTTTTAATTTGAATACTAATCATTAAAAGATACAATTAAAATATTAATAATTAAGAAAATTTATAATTGTGTTGGATGTCATAAATAATCTTTGAATCATAAATTTAATATTAAAGCATGCATTATTAAAGGTGAGATGCTGCGCGATAGAAATGGCGGAGGCGGAGCAGACGCTATCGTTTTATCAGAAATCGATGCAGACAGCCGATAACGTCGTTGCGTGCAAGAAGGTCACTCTGGATAACATGGAGAAATCCCTAGCGCAACTTGCAGAGGAGATGGAGGTTCAACTCGTCTTGAAAATGGGTCAGATCGAGGTCCCGCTGCGAGGTGACCCCTCCGACTATGCGGATACTGTTCTCGTGACACGTGACGAGCTTCTACGTGTCAACGACAGAATCGTCGAAGCCGGGAAACGTAAGCTGGAGGCGATGCAGAAGTCTATACATTTGCGGAAGGTCGTGTCGAAACACGAATGGCAGCATGCTTGTGAGAAAATGATGCTGGACGATCTGCAGCAAGACTTGAAGGATGTTCGAGAGTTCAAGGTGCATTTCCGTGAAAATGAGCAAAATTAGTGAAATATAAAATTAGAGACGTTTTCCATATTGTTATTATGTAAAGCTTAATATCATTATATATATATATTAGTAATTTCATTATTTTATTTTATACAGGTAGGATACACACAATTTTACAATATTACAATTTTCAGATCACAAAGCACGTGCTCGAATTCCTGAAACATTACCCTCACAGTTTGGATCTGGAGAAAGAATACGGAAAGAAGCAAGCCAATTTACAGATGTTACGGAACGTGAGTATCAATTGTCGTCGGCTACCACAAATGGTCTAATAAATCCTGTACTGATTTCAGAGACTTCGCGAGATGTTGGATGTAGAACACGCGCGTCTCCGGGAAACAAAGCTGCTGATGGCAAAGTGGAAGAAGAAGAACGACAAGATAACGAAGGAGATCAAATCGAAGTCGTCGGATATTGAGGAGCTTCGCCAGCTACTTAACGATCCATGTCGCAAAAGGGATGAAGAGTCCCGGAGGATGAGATTTACTGCGATCGCACGGCGTACCAGGCTCATTATGAAAGTGGAGAACAATTACGAGCAGCTGTTAACTTTGCACGCTCGTCTGGAAGTTCTGAAATTGCGATCGTATCCTGTCTTGCAGTTTAGAGCCACGTAAGATTAACGCGTTGAGAAAAAGACTCGAATATTCAATGATGTCAATTACGGCAAAATTATCCACGTTGACTCATTGTGCATTTATTAATTCATCAATCTCGTCTGTTAATAATAAACTTGTATTATTTATATATTCACGAATGAGTCAGGTATATCAAGTGCATTTTCAACGAATTCTCTCACAGAATGCAGATTCAATGTAGATTTAGCTCGGATGCATATTAATGACACTCGTATAATGATATTTTTATGTTACGTTTGCAACCAGTACTTATATAGTGATCTTGATCGAGCAAAAAATTATGCGCATGTAAAGAAGGAAGCTTATTGATTCCAAGAAGGGAATAAGGAAAGTGATGTCAGTGTAACATTATCGAAACCTAAATGATAACTCGGAGATCGAAGAGAACATGTGCCATATTTTCTTTTCTTATTTAAAAACCGCAGAAGATACATTAAATGTATTTATAGTTAATTATATAGACATAGTTGAGTAAGTTTCATAAAATGTAACTTTTAATGTAAACGGAATCTTTAAATAAAACGTTTCTTTCTTTTAGTCAAAGAGGTTTTTTTTATTTCTTACTATCATATTAAAAATATGAAAATTACATCATCTAATTCTTTTCAAATATTCATAAATTTATATATATTTTTATTAATTTATTTTTACGATAGTTGCCGCAAAATAAGTTGTAATAAATGTTCTTATCTAAAATCAAACTATATCAACATTACGCATTGAAATTTTGCATTTATCAACAAAGTTCATCATGAGTTATCACTGAATGTTATGGCAACTCGTGATATTTTATTCTTCGATAGTTCGTCGTCCGTTGTGAAAAATATCCCGGTACTTTATTGACACCACTAACATCTGCAGGTAGTGAATCACGATATGACATGCAGGTTATCAATCACTGCAACGTCACATTGTTCGCCAGATAAAAATTAACTTACACATTGATAAAATTGTTTGAAGAAAAACATTTTTATGAACACTCAACAATTTTACGCATTGCAGCAGCACGTCATCGAGTACTTCTGATATTTTTCAATCAAGCTCAGAGATTACATATTTATAAACCGCGCTGTTTTGTAACGATCAGCAGTCAGCACAAGAGTACATATGCGTAAATGAGCTATTTATTCAGCTTGTGTTCTATCGGGTGGGAGTGGAAAAAAGAGCTATGGTCTCATCATGACCTCAACCGGGGAATTACCACCAGTGCTTTCCTCGTGTCGTGACAAAGATACCCAACGGTCCCAATCTGGCAATGCACACGTTAATATACTAACGATAACGTGCGTGTGTACGTACACACGTGCGTGCATCGCATTTGAAGAGCTATCGCAGCGAAGGACGCGAATTGGCCGGATAAAGCCGAGGACATGTCCGTTAAAGTTAAGACACGTTGGAGGAGGTGGACGAGGACTGGATCGGAGAAGAAAAATCGCTCTTCAAGGATTTTCCTTCGCGATGCTACCAGCGCGAATGGACAAGGAACCCATCCTGGAAAGTTACCGAGCACGTTAATGACCGCTGCCGGCCCAAACCGGCGACGACGTACAGATTTAACGATATTCAGCTCTCGTCTGTATACGGGGTGTAATAATATGATAAATATTTCGTGCGGAATAATATTCCTGTTGAGAAACGAGAAAAAAGGATAATTAATGGAGATTCCTGATGTTACAGCAATATGTCTACTTAGAAATTATAACTTCTTGATTCTCTCAGTTGTTTTCTGTGTTTACTACTTATAGGATACATTTTGTCATCGATTTTGCTAAACATTAAAAAAGAAAAATAAGACAAAAGTAAATTAAAAATTTAAAATTAAATAGTACGCTTTTATTGTAACAACAACAAATGTAAAAACAGGAAATTTCATAATTATCATTCTTGATACTGTATTAACAATGCGATGTCAAAATTACTAATAGAACTTATCAAAAATATGCTTTCGAATTCTAAAAAACATCACTTCATTTCAGCGTCGCTTTAATATTCGCGATTAATTAATACGATAAACACGAAAATCCTGTCTTTCTCTCTCTCTCTCTCTCTCTCTCTCCAAAAAACGACAACGCAACGAAGCTTTAACGAGGAAAGTGCCATCGCCACAGAAGAGGCGAGAAAACGAATAGATAATTGACAACGATGGCGTCATTATGCGAAACGAACGGAGAGAGAGTACGAGGGAGATCGCCGAGCGATAAACAGAGACAGAGAAGAAAGAGCGAAACTCCCCCTCCAGGTTGAAATCCGACGAAGAAAAAGACGCATCTATATAAGGACGTACGTAGACTGCCGCTTCGGACGGTCTTGACAAGTTGTCGCTGACCTCTGCTTGGATCCTCATCTTCCTGACTTCGCTTTCCCGAGCGACCTTTTCTCGAAGAAGAGTCGTCCGGTGCAATCACAACCCGTGCGAGGTGCCATAATCAAGATGCTGCACAAATTTATGGTGTTCGCGGTTTGCGCGGTGGCGGCTGCATCCGCTACGAGTCCGCCACTACGAGTGTGTAAGTATTTCATGAGAATCGACAATTTTTATATGATAAAATTATCTTGAAAAAATCTTTGAGAGAGACTTTGAAAAAGTCGGCTATCGGAAAGAGCGAGCAGAAACTGAAGGGAAGGTATTGCCCTTTCTTAGACACATTTGCGAACTTGGTAAAAGGTAAAAGGTAAAATCTGATCTTCAAATAAACAGGACATTTTTATCTTCTACAATATTTATTGTTACCTTTGTATTAAATTTTAATTAATTTGATTATAAGCAGAATTTAAATTTCATGAAACTAAATTTAAATTAATCCTTCAAGTCATTTCTTCAGATGCAAATATGTATGAGCAAGTGTATATATCTGATATAGTAGAACAAAAATCTATTGAGACATAAATAAGATTCATATACACGATGCATTTGTTATTACACGTATAGTTACAATGTGCATTCCGGAGCTATACTCGAAAGAGTGCGCGAAGATGATGGAAGACTCGGCCAGCAAAGGCTTTCCGATAGCGTGTATTTCCGGACGCGATCGCTACGACTGCATTGAAAGAGTCGGTAAGAAGGAAGCGGACATCGTTGCCGTAGATCCGGAAGACATGTATCTCGCCGCAAAAAACAAGCTGACTGAAAAGGCTGGGTACAAAATCGTTGAACAGGTAATGCAAGCACGAGTCATATTTGATATATTGAAAATTGAACTTTCCATTCCAATTTTAGCAGAATTAAAAACATTTATTTACTATCGATTTTATTATAGGAAGTAAAAAAAAGAATCTTAAAACTTAGAAACGTAATGTAAATGTAAAGATATATTTTATACAAGATTTTTTTAATGTATGTTGATATATATATTTATAAAATAAAATATTTACGCTACTCATAAAATAGGAAGAGTAATTGCGGTAATTAAGCAAAATAAAGAAAACAAATACGTGAACATAATTTATACTGACTATAAAGATATATATTTTAAAGAAAGTATATCGAATTATTCCAAATAAAATAACTTGTTTCTCAAGTATCATCCTCTTGAAGATACTCTACAAGAATTTTACAATCTTTATAAGAACATTTTTATGATCTCTATAAGGACATTTATAATACTACCATATAAATTATTACGCAGTATGAACAATGTATAACGATCGCTTTTTCTTCATTTATCCATCAGGTAAGAACAAAGGAGGAGCCCGAGGCGATATATCGTTACGAGGCGGTAGCAGTGATACACAAAGATCTGGACATTAACAATGTCCAGGGCCTGAGGGGGCTCAAGTCCTGCCACACCGGAGTGGGTCGCAATGTCGGTTATAAAATCCCTATCACGAAGCTCACCGCGATGGGCGTGTTGACCGACATCAACAACCCGGAATATTCCGCTCGCGAGAATGAGCTTCGCGCTCTAAGCACCCTCTTCGACAAAGGCTGCTTGGTGGGCAGGTGGTCACCCGATCCCGCGATCAATCAGAGACTCAGTAAGTGGCAGCAATCTTCGAAGCTTGCGTCGATTATGTCATGTAGGCGAATCGTCGGTAAACAATATTGTTAACTGCGAAATGACGAAGCACGCGCACTCACTTCTGATACGAATCAATTTCATATCTCGATTTTACGTGTCGATTAATTGCAATTTCGGAAATTTTAAGACGATCATTATTGATGAGTCGTCGTAACGCTTTTTGAGAGATACCTCTACTTTTTCCTTTTGTAAATATTAACACATATTCGGATCGTGAATCGTGTTCAGGCAATAGATTTCAATTGTGGGATGTCATTTGAGGAAAATTGCAAATCGCTTTAATCTCTCGCTCAAATGTTTTAAGTAGCCAATAATAAATCATTTCTTCATCTTCCAGAGGAAACTTACAACAACATGTGCGCTCTTTGCGAGTCACCGGACGTGTGCGATTATCCAGATATATACTCCGGATACGAGGGTGCATTGCGTTGTCTTGCTCATAACGGCGGCGACATCGCCTGGACGAAAGTCATCTACGTGAAGCGTTTCTTCGGTCTGCCTGTCGGAGTCACCCCGGCAGTGTCAACGTCCGAAAATCCAGCTGACTTCCGATACTTCTGTCCGGATGGTAGCAAAGTGCCCATCGACGCCAATACAAAACCATGCACTTGGGCAGCACGACCATGGCAAGGATACATGACAAATGGCAACGACGCCAACAACCTGGACCATATTCAAAGAGTACGTATTTATTCCTAAAAACATAATTTAAACATATATTAAACGTATATTAAACATATTATATTAAACATATAGAATTAAACATATATTCTATATATAATTAAATGAATAATATAGTATATATGATAAAATATTATTTTAAACAGAAATGTGTTTTTATATCTATAATAAAGATAGCTAATAAAAACTTTGAAAGATTACAATTTAAAAGATTTTATAATTTATAAAGAAGATATGTGTCGCGATTTATTTTAAATGTTTTGAGAAATATAGCATATGTTAATTAATTCGACTAAATATTCTTTACAAAAACTAATTATTGTAAGAAGAATAAGAAATAAATCTCGCTCGTGACTAGATCGGTTTCATTTTGACACAATAAGTTGTACTTATATTTCTCTCGGAATGTTTCAGGAATTGACGCAACTGGGTCAGCTCGGTGAGAATGAAAAGGCAAATTGGTGGAAGGATCTCATGTTGCTCGACGAGAAGACCCTGGCCGTTGCCGCATCACCAGTGTCACCGGAAGAGCACTTGAAGAGTGCGAAATACATGGACGTGATTGAAAGGAATTCTGGAGCGCCAGAGAGGGATGCTCGCTGGTGCGTCTGGAATGAAAATGCGTTGAACAAATGCCGTAGCCTCGCTAGAGCCGCATTTTCTAGGTAATTAAACATGAAATACAACTGAATCCTGTGTACTTGTGGCAATAACGAATAACAGTTAATTAATATATTGAAAGTATATGTAAGATTTTATTATTAATTTACACAAATGCGAATAAATGACGGAATATATTAAGATCATGATCTTGTCTTAATAAAACTTCAGATCATGATTTATTGAAACAAATAGTCAATAAAATAACATCGAAAATGCAGACGCTATTATTACTATTTTATATCAAATTATATTATAATTCAACAGAGATGCTAGGCCCAGATTTGATTGCCTACTGGAGAAAGATGAGGCTTCTTGCTTGAAAGCCGTTCGGGATAACGGAGCGGATATAACTGTGATTGATGGAGGATCAGTAAAGCAAGCGATCGACAATTACAACGTGAAACCGATTGTTGCTGAGACTTATGGTGAAGGATCAACGAAACTCAGCGAACGACCAGCCCTCGCTGTCCTCAAGAGCGGCTCTTCCATAAATGGATTAGGTGTGTAAATTAGCATACTTAAAACGCAAACATTCCATTACAATCTGCAAAACCTGTTGTGAAAATTTATACCAGTAAATCGAATTTATCGTGTTTGTTTAATCAAGCTGAAACTGATCTTTCCTTGACACGATTATTGAAATACTAATAGCAATTAGCATTTAAGAATTTAAATAAAAATTAAATCTACAAATTAACGGAAAATTATATTTAAGTTAAAATTGAGAAAAACACTTAATACAGTGAAAAGAGGAATAAAAATATAAAATAAATAAAATATAAAATATAAAAATATAAAAAATACAAAAAGTATTGACTATGTTAATATCATTTTAATAATAATTTATCACTAATGCTGATTCAGATACTTCGTTATTTACAAAAGCTCTGGATTTAATATTCCAGAAAAATTTTATATTTTCGCGAAGAAGATTTCTAGCTCTTTAATAATACATAAAGTTAATTTTGTATTTAATTACGATATAATTAAATAATACGTATAAAAAACTATAAATTTTGGGCTATAAATAAGCCCAAAAGAAGAGCCCATTTAATCTTCGATTATGCATTACTTACTATGTTCTCCATGATACAGGTGATCTCAGAGGTAAAAAGTCTTGCCACAGCGGCTACACAGGTGACTTCGCCGGTTATATCGCACCAACGCACATTCTTAAGCAAAAGGGTCTTATTATTGGATCGGATGAGATAGAAAGCTATTTCTCCAAATCTTGTGTACCCGGAGCACCCGCTGATTCAAAGCTGTGTCAACTATGCGTTGGTAACATCGAATCCGATGACGATCAAGTAAAAGCAGCCACAAAATGCAGACCGACGAATGCCGAATATTACAATGGCGGGAAAGGTGCACTCAGGTAATACCTTCTTTATCAACATCTTTGGTCAATCTATACAAATCAGTTCAATCCACAACTTTGTATTATCGAAAAACAAAATTGAAAATATTGATTATACAAAGCTTTTCAGTTTTATAGTAAAAATGTATGTGTCCCATGTGTTTGTAGAAATTTTACTCATTTTACGAAAAATTTAATTTATATTTTTTTCCAGATGTTTGAAAAAAGGTGACGGAGACGTTGCGTTCCTACCTTTGACAGCTCTCCAGCAGCTCGGTAAAAAATACGAATTTAATAAATTATATGTCATTTTATAAGGATTTTGTTTATACATGCTTCTCACATTGCACATTATCATGTTCTAGATGAGAAGGATAATGCAGGCAAACGCGAAGATTATGTATTGCTTTGCCCGGATGGTGGTCAAGCGCCCATCAACGAATGGTCGCGTTGCAATTTGGGATTGGAACCACCAAGAATAATCGTCAGCTCGGCTGGAAAAACTCCGAACGCCTTGGAAGAATTGAAACATGGCATTTTGGCCGCAAGCACCTTATACTCCAAGAATCCGGATCTGCTACGTCTCTTCGGTGCCTGGGACGACAAGCATAATGTATTGTTTAAGGTAAAAATCATTAATCATTATTTATCTATTAAAATATTATAATTAACTTCTCAATTCTCAAATCTTTTAGTTTCTATGAATTGTTATATTGCATATAGATTTTATCTTCTTTTAGTAAAATGTAGTCTTTTCAATTTCATAACTGTTTATCTTGCAATTAATCTAGATGCGTGAACTTTTCAGTCTTCATGAATTACACATTGCATATACGAGATTTTCTTATATTTTCTCTGTAAAATATAATTGCTCGTCCATATCAAAACTAGGAAATAAGTATAACATGCCATTGTTCTCAGGATGACGTAAAACAGCTGATGTCCATCGACAACACGTGGGACAAGTGGGACGCTTGGAAAAATGTTCAACAGGAGTATGGAAATCACTGAAACTTAAGAATCCAAGATCGCCTTGGTCGCAATACTCTCGATGGATGTCGTACTATATGTGATACTGCTGATACTACTATCGTCACTCAGAAATTATATCGCTTTAGGTTTTAGTGACTTGCGCAAATACTGCAAGAGGACTGTTAAATAAAACGATCGCTGTTATCTATCGATAACCTTGCTTACGTTTATGCATTGACAAATAATATTGTCATGATAGAGATTGCCTTATTGATTACTAATTCATGCATAGCGAAGCATGAACTTAACTCGAACCTATTTGCTTTTAAATTCTTGATACAATAAAAATATCTATTTCTCCGAGCAGGTGTATATTATGAACACAATATATTATCTTATAAAAAATTCCTTTAGAAATAGGTATACTTTATTGTCTACAATTATTTATAAATTGGATATAATTTATTATTTAAAAATACATATAAACAATTAAATTTTGTGTCTTACACAAGAAATCTTAATTTTAATTAAAATGGAAGAGTCTCCAACTTCCTTATTAGGAGAATGCAGATCCTTTCAAAGAAAAGATAAACTTGATTATTTTATATTTTATATACTATTTTATGTTTTAACCATTATTATTTTTATATATTTTATATTTTATATGAATGAATTTATATTGTATATTAATAAAGTTTGTGTACCAGAAATCTTAATTAATTTTAAAATTAATAATAATAAATACAAAATTAATAAAATATAAAATATATAAAAATAATAATGGTTAAAACATAAAATAGTATATAAAATATAAAATAATCAAGTTTATCTTTTCTTTGAAAGGATCTGCATTCTCCTAATAAGGAAGTTGGAGACTCTTCCATTTTAATTAAAATTAAGATTTCTTGTATAAGACACAAAATTTAATTATTTATATGTATTTTTATACGTATTTAACTTCCTTATCAGGAGAATGCAGATCCTTCCAAAGAAAAGATAAACTTTATTTCATTCATATAAAATATAAAATATATAAAAATAATAATGGTTAAAATATAAAATAGTATATAAAATATAAAATAATAAACCCGAGAATAATCTTCAATACGCCAAATAATAAAATTTATCTTTTCTTGGATAGGATCTGCATTCTTCTAATAAGGAATTCGGAGACTCTTCCATGATTACTTCGGGAATATTTTTTGTATACAACATTCCAATCACATTCTTTATTCGATTCTAAAACTTGTTGTATCATGTTCTGCTTGGCAAAATGTATCAGTCTTTCTTCCCATCTGAAACCGATGAATCCTGAATTAATACAATCTGCAAAATGTGAAATTAATTCTTTCCACATTGCATATGTCATAGATTGATTATGTCATCTCTATATTGCAAAACTAATATTAGCTAACATATTTTTACTAAATTAATAAAAGCTTTTAATAATTAGTTCTCTTGTGATAAAATACATTTCATAATTTCACACGAAATTATTAGTCATTAAAGCACTTTTGATAAAACAATTTCCATGTTATTCTCTTTTATGGTATATTTAGTTAGAAATGCGAAACAATGTTTGTCATTTAAAAGTAATGTAACCAACATTATCCAAAACGAGAAAAAGCAAGAATTATTATTTTCTTACTCTGCAATCCTATTTGTTTTTCGCCACGTTTGACACCACGTTCGTTCCGTATCAAAGTCATTTAAATATAAAACATTTAGAGATAGTTCTGCAGCAGCTATGGCCAACATGCAGTTCGAGATGTTACATAAATGTTCATCTAGCATAGCTACGTCGAGCTACAAAAGAAAGAATTACTTACTCCTCTGCATACATAACACACAGCATCATATTAAAAATTAAATTATAACATATACGATTTATAAGCGCATGCTATTTATGTCTATACATCCACGTACCAAATAACTACCGCAAAAGTAGATGAGCATAGTATCCTGTGAATTTATCGTCTTATTTTCGTCATCTTGATTTAAACACCATATATAATAAGAAAGCAACGAAAACGGATCGGCAAAAGTTATGTTGAAGTTAACATTCAAGAGAATCTTCTTTTCATATATTAACAATTGTTTTTCCTGTCCAGTGTACATATCCTTTGCCAGCTGCAGTATCGTTGTTGCCTAGGACAGACAAAAAATCGATTAGGAAAAATTTGTTTATCTCATTAAACATTATGACAATCTAGATTGAATAAATTATATCCAATTATTGTTAAAAGAATATTGTTATTACTCGTTTCTTGAAACAAAAACTTACCGATGGTATATTGTTAATACTTGCTTCTTTCTTCAGATTTATCCAGAGACACGCTAGCGCGATTAACTGTATATTATCTGTCTCCACCGAAATTCTATGTATAACGACGTCGAACAGCCTTATAGTCTTGTGAATGATGTGTGATGAGTAATTACAGTGTACCTAAAAAAGTAATAACTCTTTAGTAATATAATTAATAAAATCCTACTTTTTGTTCATCAATATTCATCGATATATGGATTAATCTCATTTATAATTTCTATTCTACTTACACCAATACGAATCAAATACTGCACGATAACTTTCCTCTGTTCTGCATTTACATTTTCGCGCAGAAAATGAGAAGACAACTTCGGTGCCTGTTCATCCTTTTTACGTTCCACATCCAGCATGTCTTCAAAATAACAACCATATGGTATTTGACAAATATCGTCTTCCTCGTCTCGCTTCTTGAAATTACCCTCTTCTGTATATTTCTCATATGTATAGCGCACCTGGTAAGTGAAGCAAATATCTTTTATTCGTAGTTATAGCGATCATAGTTATTTAAAATAATCTAAGTAAACTAAATCGATCTATTTGTTCTTCGATATTAGGAATACAAGATGTTTATGTTTATATATTATTGCCTACAAATCTAGTTTGAAAATATATGTAAATCATATTTATGATACTAACGTTAATATCAACGTTAATGCCAGCATTAATACCAAATAATGTTAATAAATAATATTATACTATTTCTAAACTTACGTCTATATTCTTTGTGGTTGATAATAACATCGCAGGACTATTCGAAGCTACTACAATGCTACTTTCAGCCATACCTTGCAATTGATTGTCTCGATTATCTTCAGAATCAAGGCATCTGATAAAATCATGTTTACAACAATTAAAAATGAGAAATATACCTAATCGCTAAATTATCTGATCTAATATTTTATTATGGAAGCAGATTATACCACTAATTAAATAATGATTAGTTAGTAACGCAATGACTGCATAATAGCTAGTTCTGATAAAAGACTAGTTCTTCCTTATCGTTATCTATTCATTTCATTCTGATAAATTATTGCTTACCTCGCATTATCTTCTACATTTTCGAAATCTTTATTTAAAAGAGCTGTTGCAATTTCATTTGATGATTTAGTGATGATGTTATAACCCTTTTTTATGTTTCTAAAATCTTTTTTTATAGTACCAGCTGAAAAAAATAGCGAATAAAAAAGTTTTAATAGATTCAGATATATTGCATTCCGTTTATTATTGCATTCTTAAAGTACTAACTGTTCTGCTTCCTCATCTTATCTTTCCACATTTGGATACTCGAAAACGTCCGCTTTTTAACTTCGTTTGATAGGAAATTTTTGGTTTTCGGAGTAGAACCATTTGATGATACTGCTGCGTGGTATTGTGAGACATGTTGCGAGACAATTTTTCTGCTCTCCGAATTAGATCTAGGTAACATGTAATTATCATGATTAATGTCTCGTTTAAAACAAATATGATATGTACATAGATATTAAGTATATTAATATAAAATAATTAATAATCAACATCAGTTGTATATATTATTAGATAAAATAATTCTTTGATTAAAATTTTTATCGAAGACTAAATTTATAAAACAAGGAGAAAGTATTGAACATGAACATAGAACCATGAACATTGTCCAAATTTTATTTTCTGAATTATGCGATACCAAAAAGTAAATTTCGAAAAAATATGCAAATCTATAAACTGCTTATCTCAGTTTATTAATGATAACAAAGAGAAATTATGATATTAATAAACGTTGCACCCGCACACAGATGAAATCAGATATACCATAATAATAGAATCTGTATTAAGATAAAACATGTTGTAATCATTTTAAAAAACTAAAATCTCAACAAATTAACGACAAATTACCTTTGAAAATACTTGCTGGTCAATTTGCTATACGTTGTATCTTTATTTTCGTGTCGTGAATTGCTCGAAGAACGTGCTCTGAAATATAATAAACTTTTTTATAAATAATATATTCAAGTTACAGAGTAATTGAAAAGATAACAAAATTCTTAATTTCCAATGTAATCTAAAAGTACATCATTAATCTGTTTGAATCGGTTGTTTTATTTTACGTGAATTGTCTCCTAATTATTTCAAAACAAAATTAAAGGTGAGATTGAAGAGAAAAGTTAAATAATTTTCAAATTTGATTTTTGCTTTTAGATAGAACAAGCTTTTCGTAATTTTGGCAAAATATTTATCACCTTCGTAAAGAAATGCGTGATAGTAGAGGACTAATAGATCTTCTTTCTGTCATTAGTTTCGTCACATTTGTTGATGTTGATTGTCCTTCAACCGTTCCAGCTCGTTTCACTTTAGCTTCCTTCTTGCGTACATCTACTCGCACGCGAGAGCGTGACCGCACATTTTCGTCGTCCTGATACACGTTAAATGGAGCTTTGCCGATAACAGGCTTCTCCACTGTCGTACTGCATTGTCGAATTGCATGATTTTCCGACAATCCTTTTCTTTTTCCACTATCATTCTTGCTATCGGCAATTTTGACATTTTGCATGCGTGAATGTACATTTTCTTGATTTTTGTGCTTTCCAGCTGTGTCCTTACAGCGTTCCGACCGAATGTTGTTTGATGACATGGCTTAATACTTAAAAATATTAATTTACAGGTAAATATTTAAGCAAACTTTAATTGTTAACATTATAAATTAAAAGAAAACTTCAAAAATTAGTCGACTGATTGGCACTTCTTTATATTGTGTTATCACAACGTTTCGACCGACATCCGGTCCTTTTCAAGTGAAATTTATTCTAAATTATTGGCTAACAAAATCTGTAGTAAAAAGATAAGCAACTAAAAAATGTGTACATAATATACTATCACAATAAAATTGTTATGAAACTATTACAGAAACTTCACATAAAGAACCACCGCAAAAAGGGTGCAAAAAATGCCCGTTTTTCCGTCCTCGATTTTTCAAATGAATTTTATGCCAAATGATAGCTCATGATGAGACATTAATCACAGAAAAATTTTGCGATGAGCATATGATTGGTTTCAGAGATATTCAGAGGGTCAAAGTGGTTACCACCTACTGAGAAAGTATGACACTATCGACACTGTATAGCATGAATTTTGGCTGACTTTTTTCGAAACGTAGTATCTATGTGTTCTTTGAGTTGCTAATTACGAATCTGATGTTAGATTTCAAAAATTCAAGATGGCGGATCCAATATGGCGGATATAAAATATAAAAAACTTAATTTCTCCAAAAATTGTTATCTAAGCGGGTTCAGGATCGCAAGCGAGTCGCACAGGAAAGCGCGATCCTGAACACGCTTAGATAACAATTTTTGGAGAAATTATTTTTTTTATATTTTATATCCGCCATCTTGAATTTTTGAAATCTGACATCAGATTCGTAATCAGCAACTCAAAGAACACATAGGTACTACGTTTCGAAAAAAGTCAGCCAAAATTCATGCTATACAGTGTCGATAGTGTCATACTTTCTCAGTAGGTGGTAACCACTTTGACCCTCTGAATATCTCTGAAACCAATCATATGCTCATCGCAAAATTTTTCTGTGATTAATGTCTCATCATGAGCTATCATTTGGCATAAAATTCATTTGAAAAATCGAGGACGGAAAAACGGGCATTTTTGCGGTGGTTCTTTGCATGAGAAACAAAGATGTCCATTGTCTGCCACTCATGGAGACATATACCGAGGTCCAAATCAATAAAACTTGTCACGCAACATTATAATAACCGTAAATATACAATAAAACCTCGAACCCAGTAAGCAAATTGATCACAGACTGCGCGCAGATTGGTAGCAAATTTGATAAAAAACCTATACCAAAACCGTAGCCATCTGTGTCCGCATTCAGCTTGTGTTTTGGCGACAGAGTCTGCTGTCAGGCAATAGCAGCAGATTTGCAGCAAAAACCGCGCAGAGTCTGCGCTCATAACTTGGCAGCAGATTGGCGCCAGAAACCGAGCAGGATCTGCGCGCAAAACTTCCCAGATAACATTAAAAGACGTCTTATATTCTTATAAGACGTCTTCTAAAACTATCAAATTGAGAGCAGATTGATTTTAATCTTATATAAATTGTATAAATAACATTAATATTATTTAATTAATAAAATTAAATTAATGAAATAAAAATTTTATCGAATTATGTAATTTTCTTTCCACATTCCTTCTTCAGAATAAAGAAAACTATTAATATAGCAATATACAATATATATATATATATATATATAAATCATATATAAAAGCCATTTAAACAGCTGATTGGGTGCAGCGTCTACTCATAGTGTTTGCTATCAATCTGCTCTCAAGTTTTGCGCGCAGACCCTGCTCGGTTTCTGGCGCCAATCTGTTGCCAGGTATGAGCGCAGGCTTTGCGCGGTTTTTGCTGCAAATCTGCTCGTGTTGCTTGACAGCAGACTCTGTCACACTTCTGGCAGCAATTTGACAACATAATTCCAGAAAACAGATCTTGCTTCAAATTTGTTGCCTTTCTGGTATCAAAAGTTTGTAGCAAGCACTGCTCGAAATTTGTTTGCTCAGATTTTGCTATCTGGGGAATATATTTACGGTCTATCCACCGGAGAACAAAGATTAGACTAATTTTTTGGAGTTTTCTTGAAATTTGTCATTGGCGACTAACTACTAACATTGTTTCATCAATTATAAATTAACATATATATATATTACCTTATGCAAGAATGATTATCAAGGAAGCAACAAAAGTTTCACTTTTGATCAAGATCAAATCCACCGGAGAACAAAGATTTTGAACACGATAACAACGATTTCACTAACTTATAATATTGTACGTATTCCTCTCGGAAGTCTCGAAGCAACTGCCACGTAAATTAACAGATTCTAATAAAGGCTGCTGAGGTTTTGCTTGAGCATTCGTCCGATCATCTATTCGTCCGACTGATGTAAATATTATTACGGCCTTGAGAGTCCAAAACATGATATGCCAATTGTTCAAACCTTTTTGATTTGAATAGAATTCTTGATAGAAATTTATAAAGATAAATTCTAAATAAGAGAAATAACATGTCGTGCAGTAATTGTTTTCACAAGCAATTATAGATAATTGTGTATTATATTTAAATCATGTCAAATTGCGTTAAATACAGTACATAAATTACGTTAAATAATATATATCTTGAAAGCATTTCGAATTTCGGTATAGAGGAAATTCGTAGTCGCGCAGACGCAGAGTTGCCGGTCTCGGATGTGGTGGCGCTCGAAAGGCTCTGCTAGTTTTCATTGGACGAATATTCTAACCTCTTCCAGCATCGCGGTATCGCGCATGGCCGCTATCGTCGCTACATAAATTTCGTTACAGTTATTTCTGTCAATTGTGTGGCCATATTTTTCTGTCTGGTTGAATTTGAAGTCGGTTTTCTGAATCCGTTGTTGTACGTAACATCGTAATGTATATTAAACATTTTTGTGCATATTACGTGCCTTGGTTCTATACTGATTGCAATGGTTGATGTAATTCCGATGTTTTAAACATGAATTTATTTACTTTTAGGTTACAATGGGACGCCGACCAGCGAGGTGGTATGTAATAACGTTTTAATTCTTTGTTAACAGACTAATTCATGACACTTTGTTTATAGATAGATAAATAAATTTATCTGGCGCACGCTCCAATAATGTTTCTTCTTTTCAGTTATCGATATTGCAAGAATAAACCGTACCCAAAGTCCAGGTTCTGTCGTGGTGTTCCGGACCCGAAAATCCGCATCTTTGATCTGGGCAAAAAGAAAGCATCCGTGGAAGATTTTCCATTATGCGTACACTTGGTGTCGGACGAGTACGAACAACTGAGCTCTGAAGCTTTGGAAGCTGGGCGAATCTGCGCCAATAAGTACATGGTGAAGAATGCTGGTAAAGATCAGTTCCACATCCGTATGAGGCTCCATCCATTCCACGTTATACGCATCAACAAGATGTTATCGTGCGCTGGAGCTGATAGGTACACAATTAACCATCGCAAAGTGTCTCTTGCACATAGAATTTTTGTGAATGTTTTTTAAAATTGATAAATTACAATTTTTTTCTAGGCTTCAAACAGGTATGAGAGGAGCTTTCGGTAAACCACAAGGTACTGTGGCCAGGGTACATATTGGACAACCCATCATGAGTATACGTTCATCTGATCGTCATAAGGCAGCTGTCATTGAGGCTTTGCGACGTGCAAAGTTCAAGTTCCCTGGCCGCCAGAAGATTTACGTGTCGAAAAAGTGGGGTTTCACGAAGTACGACCGTGCCGAATACGAGGAACTGAAAGTGGCCGGCCGGCTTGCTCCAGATGGCTGCAACGTCAAGTACCTCCCCGAGCATGGACCTCTCGAGGAATGGAAGAAGTTTAGGAAGATGCTCGCTGCAGCATAAATCTGCTGTTTAAAGTTACAGTTTAAGTGAGCACGTTTATGTTTTTCTTTCGTACAGTAATAAGTGTTTCTCACTATCAATGTGCATTTTTTTAACAGTATTATTATTGAAGCTGTTTAAAAATATATAACTTACCAGAATTTGGAATAGTCATTTTAACGATATCATTGGCTATTTAAACACAATACGTTTCTCTATCTTCGTTGAACAGTAGACTCGAAGGATCGTCCAACAATTGCATCAAACGAAAGAATCTATGGTTAATTTGTGCTAAAAATTTCAATGAAAAGAATTTGACTACATTCCAGCCCTTTAAGCCTGTGATGCATGTACTTGACATTAGAACAGGATTAAAGAGGAGAGCTTCAAAAATGCATCTTCACCTTAATTAAGCATGAAAAATATTGTATCTCTTAATATCGAAAGAAAATAATTCAAATAAAAGAAAGGAAATTTATCGGTAAGAAGGATGTCATTTTATTTTTTACAGATTTTTACAGTCTAAAAGTTTGTGCAAATCATTTGACATATTGACATAATTATTCTGATCATCTAATCGCAATGAAATGCTATTGTTGATTTACAATACACATATATTTATTTACATTATCAGCTGTCGCGATGGTTTTAATTTTAACTTTACCCGTTTGAGAAGCCTTTTATAGGCGATGTGCTCTATAGCATAAATAAAGCAGCTGACAAGCAAAGCAGCAGTTATAAGAAGCAACAGCGGCACTACATCGTTAATGTCGACAGATTTCCATGATGATTGCGCCTACGGATAAATATTATATTTACAGATATCTCTTTTATGTTAATTTTTTATTTTCATTATAAATCGAAAGTTTCAACATTCTATATCTATTTAAAACTATTAGCCATATATAATCCACAAAAAATTTATACAATGTGCATACTCACTGTATTTAGTGTGATCGACCATTGTGTTTCCATCAAACGCTGTAAGATTCCGCCATCTCTCAACAGAAGAAGACTGTGTTAACGTAAAACAAGAACCATTATTATTAAGACGACATATCACGCACGACTCATACTTAAGTTGAGAAAAGCTTACGCTCACTTTGTATTAATAAGACCAAGAAATGGACTATTGGTTCGCGTAGCCATTGCTACAGTGATCTGTGAGATAGTATCCAACGGCTCCAACTTGCAATTGACTTTCTGTTGCAGTAACGCTGCCATGTTGTCCAGCGTCATAAAAGCGTATTTGTCTTCTTTGCAAACGCGTTTCAGACCTTGCAAGTAATTATTCGGCAAATCAGTCTCCTTCATCAGTAACTCGGTGAACAGCACGTTCATTACTTTATCGGACGTATTCTATCGTAACAAAATAATTACAGATTGATACAACATTGTACATAAAACATTTCTTGTTACAATTTTCATTTGCTTAGTACATCATATTATTATTACATTGTGATATATTACTCATATATACTCATATATAAGGAGAATATAGTTTTTAGAATTTAATGTAAATCAAAATGAAAAAGACATTAATGTGTGAACTATCGTTATAGTTTTCTTACTCATATAAATCAGAAAAATTAATTAACTAATAATTCATATCGTTAATATTTCGAATATACACATAAAACATTTTTTTCTAATTTTCAACTTTCGGAAGAATAATTAATACATTTGAATACCTGAAAGAAAGTAAAATCAGCCGAGTCACCAACCACTCCGAAACGATAGGTTTTATCTTTCAAGAGACCCTTCATAGTCGTGAAGGGCATGACAAATGACTGAACAGTAAGAAAGCTGACCAAAGCGGCGGAATATGCGGCTAAAATTATGACAGCCGTTATATGGATCACGAAATGTACCATTCTTATAGGATCCAGAACAGATTGCTGCATACCTGATAACATTATTCCATAATAGCAATATATATATAAAACAATAATATGCACACTAAAAACACAATTGCATTTGATAAGATGAAATATAAAATTTAAAATTACCTTGATTGCAAAACGCTCCTGCAACAAAAAATAAAATCTCCGTAAATTTCGTTGGTAAATGATCCTCATCTCGATACAAGGATGTAACCATGAACAATTTCTGAATAAGCACGATCGATCCACTCATAATTATTATAAAAAATATGATGATATTCCAGATGCTCAAGGAGAACGGTGCTGTGTAAACGTTCCATTTTACGTTTGTCGATGATGGTCTCTTAATATACGTACGACACCTTCAGATATAAGTAATAATTATTTTCAATTTTTAGCTACGTTACTCGATTCAAGAACATGTAAATATTAAACTCGCATTTCATGAATTTAATCAAATTTGTCTGATCAGTTAAATTTCATTTTGATTAATAATTGTTTAAATTACATGAGCTGATTGAAATGAATATCTTCTAAATATTGTTAATTTTCTATAAAATTATAATATAATATAGAATCTGAGATGTTAATAAATCTGAGAGACTCTATATACGGTTACAAATTTTACGTGAAATGTATAACAATGTACTACTTGGTCGTGTAAATGGGTGTTGTAAAACTGATGACGTCTAATCTGTCCGATGTCATCATGAACTCCGTCGCAGCAAAGTCTGCTTTGCCGTTCATCAACATTCCGACTGCGCCTGTGCATGTACCATTTGGTAGACACACCCCCCACGATTTCGATTTCTTGTAAGTGAATCTGGAACGATTCGGTACAATACAAATTTGTTAATTGTATTTATCTCAACTTCTCTAAAAAAAAGTCAGTAATCAGCTAATTTCGGCTAATTATGTGCTGCTTCCGAAAGAACTTCACAGCAAACGCTGTCAGAATCAAGATTAAAAATGATTAAATTATATCAAAATTATTTGTAATCTTTTTCTGATAATATTAGCCGAATGCAATAATTTCAGGATAAGAAGAAAGATAGAAAGATATACAAGATGAAGGAACGATGACTACGTCATGCTGCGCAATCTTATTGCAAAATGGATCAATTTGAGAAGAATGAGTCAAACAACGTAACCACCTTTAATAATATTATTAATTCTCCCTTAACTAGCTTAGCAAAATACGTATAAAAATATGAAAATATGATTTTTATGTGTTTGTTATATTTTGCATTTAATATACAAATTCCATCATTTTTTTTCAAACTGTCTTACAAATACTGGTCATCGAATAAATTACATTTGCTGTCACGGTATCATATCATTTTGTTTGTTGCGTGAATTATGCCAAATAAGAGTCCCAAATAAGAATAAGTAATTCTGTACACCAAGCATTGAAATGTTCCTTAACAAAAAGAAATCTTCATATTTACAATTTTTAATAATTTTTAATAATGCTACGGTATAATTAGAAATACTCCACATAATCCAAGAAGATATTCGGAAAGACGTCGAAGAAGCGGCGATGGCCGACAAAGAGACATTTTCGAGGAGAGAGGGGCAGCTAGTGAAGACGAATATGTGCGAAAGGAAACCGCCAGGCAACTGAAAGAGCTTAAAAAGCAACTAGAGCAACGTAAAGCAGAGAAGAAGAATAAATTAGCAGAAAAGGATAAAATGGAAAAAGAAAATAATGAAAAGCAAGATGCAGATAAAAGTTCGAATCCTAACAAAGAATGAGGCAACATCTAAACAATTCATTGCGCAATAAGACAACAACTATTAGTTTATTATAGATATACTAAATTTCTCATATTAACTACTTAAAGTAATATTATTATAAATAGTAATAAAATATTACTTTAAGTAGTTAATCACTTATAAATCACTTATAAATATTTAAAAAATCACTTACAAATAATAAAGTAGTACTTACGTGCAATTCATCCCTTCCTGCAGTAGCAGAATTACCTCGCCAAAAAAGCCACTCATTCCTGTTATCTCGTTCTGTCTATTATGCTTAAATAGACTAATAGGGGGATCCTATAATAGGCATAAAATTCTTCATGTTTAAACAGATTGGTTCTTCACATTAGTTCTTCGGAAATTTTAAATATAATAGATTTTCTTCTAATGATGCAAACAAAAACGTTTTTAAAAATACGTCTTATTATGATGAAACAGAAAAATAATGAAGGATCAATAGAATTCAGTGATCTAAGAATCATAGATTCATTGATGAACTATTACATTAGTAATTATAAAAATGCATATTGCTAACTAATCGTGCTTCCAGCCTCTAACACTAATTATTCTGCTGCTCGATTGTTTAACATACGTGCTCTTGTGGAAAATATAATAGAGAGCCTTACGTAAACTGATGTAACGAATATATTATGACCGAAAAGATCATTTCTTCGAAAATATAGGCCGCGCGTAGGACCCTTCAAACCATTCTTCACGTCCCATGTACCAAAATGCATCGATCGCAGCTCTTTTCCTTTATCAACCTGATAAACTTCAGTGATGTTTTCTTTGCCGGTTTCATTGGTGCTGCTTTTAGCCACCATAAACTTACAATCAAAAGGCACGTAAATTTCAAAGAAGAAGTCTGATAATTTAGTCTCGTTCTTAAAGAAGACCAGCCAAGTAGGATAAGCCATCGCGATCCACGTTGAGACCTGCTGCATTTGGTAAATAAACATTCATGTTGCCTAGTCACCTTAGGCCTTTCATGATTACACGTTTTATGAAAAAGCAATACTTTACGACAAAAGCGCAGAAAATTTTTCAGAAAAGTTTAGTATAATAAGAATAATACGTGAGCAACTATATTGAATTAAACATCAATAATTAAGAAAAAATATTAATAATCAAACTTGTGATATATATTACAGCTTTTTCGACAACAATAGATTTTATCTAAATTAATCTCTGTTATTAACACTTTAAACTGTTAAGAAATAATTACATTCGCAAATTCCTTTCTTGTATCTTCATAGTCGTTTAATAAGACGAACAAAGGTCTCTTGATGTTGTAATAATTTTGGCCGATCTGCAAGCGATAATTTTTATATATTATAAAATAATTTTTTTAGCTATGTTTGCTTGAAACCGCATTTTATTTATATCTAATAACAAAAAAATAAAGAAAAATAAATAAAAAGGAAGGAAATTCTAAGCGCTTACTCGTGTCCTGAACATGTTGAAATCCATGAGTGCGGTACGGATGTGAAAAGTCGAGCTTAGATACTTCTGAAGATGTAGCAAGCGTTCGCCTTCTATGAGTCCTGCAAAACGGCAAAAAAAAACCTTTTAACTGACAAACAATCACTCGTGCAAATCATATATAGTTCATGTTACTATATAATTCCTCTTGACACACAGTTTTACTGCTTTCATCCACATTATTCTCACCCTGATTCTCGACAGGACTTGGATTGGTGTGTAGCAGTATGATGCACGTGTTATTGAAGTAATCGTGTATACCCTTGATCAAACCCTCGTACACATAAACCGGTCTAATTAGTTGACCACGTGCGAGTCCCATCACCATACATACGAGCGCGATCAAGCTCCAGATCGAAGAGAGATCGAGAAGCTTACACCGATGCATCTTCCACCGTGCAATCGCATCGCGTTGATCGATGATTCTATCCGATTTCACGAGCCAGCCGGACGCGATGATGGATTTCCGCTTTTCCGATGCATTTCGCTGTTCCATCTGCACTGCGTCTCGCGCCGAACGTGACAGGAAGTCGGTCAATTTCTCCTAGATATTAGTTAAAAGCGAAACTATCGCGGCATACGATAGTTGCCTAGCCGGCGTCGAAGCATAACAAATCGCGATTTTTCATCAGTCGAAAGCAGACGCACTCTTGCCAATCGTGTTATAATGACTGTGCAATGATCGTTTTACGCGAATTATTATTTTTATTAAAGAGAATTATTTTCACGTGCAGTTACGCTCGCATAAAGGGACGAGGACGAAGTCGAGCCCTAAAGCAAACGCGATCGAGCGACACGCACATCGATTCCGCCAATGTTAAATAAATTATTATATGCTTGCTCTCTCTCTCTCTCTGTTCGCGTATTTACTCGCCGGTTTGTGCAAATCGAACTATATCACTGCTCAAACAATCGTCCGTGCATCGCTGAAACAGCGATTCCGAGCGGAATGTTGCTCATCGATCAACAAAATAATTCACAAACTTTGACTTTAAGGTTTTAATTTATTAAAATCGAAGAAGTATTGCGTTTATCGAGGATTTCCATGGGAAATAACGTCAATCAGTTAATTCATGACTAAACAGTTACGCTAATATCAAAATTCAATCTAGGCAACACATCGAACGCACGAGCGATTTGTACAGCTAAACAGAAAACGAACGAATGATGATAGATTTACGGACACGCGTAATAAAAGTTTAGAAGTTATGTAATTATATAGAGAATTGTTAGTGTTATCGTGCTATCATCTACAACGCAAACTTCGAATCAAACAGCGATTAGCGTAATCGTGCGCCGCAATGTAATTCGATCAAGATTTAATCAGCGGGAAACATATTATGTGTAATTTTCTTCGATGTAGCAATTTATGCACATTAATACAAATATAGAACATTTTATAACGTAGTAAGTGTTGTTAAATTTTATTAAAATTTGAACAAATAGATATATTAGAAATATATAATGTTATGAGATATTTAACAATGCTTAATATTATTGAATATTTAAAGCTTTCTTTTTAATTTTATAAAATTCATTATACTTTTAATGTTTTTCGTATGTGCGAAAATTTATTACAACTTTTCAAGATTTATCTTATAATAAAATGACGCGTATAAACGTTGAGAAGAAATTAATGCATTTAAAAGGAATTTTCTTTAATAATGAGATGCACATTACATATAAAAATGATATCACATAGGCATCGCTATGAGCATTTTGATAATATCTCTCGCATGTACATCTAATATGCGCTTATTGTATGATATATTAACGTAGATAAATTAATAGTTTAATACATTACGGAATATGAAATAATTTTCTTCATTCGCATAGAAATTACGTCATTTACTTATTGGCATAACTTAACGTGCATGTTGTATCGTATCTCTTACAAAAATCACAAATTAAACAGCTATTAAAATGATACGACAGTAAAGGCAATAAGCAATATTTCCATGATTTTACGGTCAGATCGTCGGAAATATCGAACGATATTTCGCTGATTTTAAAAAGTCATTAAGCGATATTTTGTCGCTTCTTCAAAAAAATAAAGAAAGCGTGACATCAATTTAATGAATTTTAATAAATTAAAATGTCCGATTTACAAGGTGCTGAATCCTACTGACTGCTGATATCATCTTATTTTGCACATTTCTAATTAACATTAATTTTCATGACACATATATGTTGTCTTAATGTCCGTATAAGTACTACAAGAGTGAATCATTCACATTTTGCATACGATATTTCTTTTCAGGAAGTTTTGTAACAAGAAACAAAAGTGATAACAGTACTGTCATCAACGAAGTTTCTGAGTTTATTGTAAATAAAATGTATCAGTGCATTCATTTTACACAAGGACTTTTGTTTACAAGTGTAATTTATATACATATATGCCTGTTCAAAGAACGAAAAACATATATTATAAACTATATTAGAATATTATACAAATGTGACCATCAATCACATTTTCTCGTTCATTCAAGAAACCATTATGTTAAGAAAATTATATATATAATATAATATTTATAATATTATTCTTGCGTTTTTCGCATTAATAAAAATGCCACAGGCAACTCATGAGTATTTCAACGCGATAAGTTTAGAAATAGATATTGTACTCGATGAGAAATTAGCAAAACAGAATATTATTCTTTCTTACAACTGTAATTTTTTAATGTGAAATTTACGTAATATCAGTCTTCGTTATTAGCTTATATATTCGAAATTGTAAATTTTCTTCCAACTTCTCTTCTTCTGTTTAAAGTTTAATTATGGATTTAAATAATATTTATGATTAATATATACGAGGTTCATATTTTGTTGATAACATATTAAATCGATACTTGATGAGTATCGAGTTCTGCTGAAACAGTAAATCACATGAAGCATCATTATTAAACACTTTTTCATCATTTTTCCGCGGTTGACCAATGGTTGAATAAATGATATATGCACAATTATTATTATAAATAAACTAATTTAATTATTTGCGCGTTAAATTGATAATTGCTTGTTAAAAATATTGAATTTACTTGTTAGGAATACGTTACGTTATCTCATTTTCTTCGCTTGAAAGCGAAAGTTAACTAATGCATATAATGAGCAAGAAAAATGGAATTTCTTGGCAAAATTGCAGAAGCAATCATTAAGATCTAGGCGGAATTAATAGTTCCGTAAAACTTACTTCAAATATAGCATCTAACTTTCAGAATATCTTCATTAAACGACTTAATATTATCAATTTTTTTCGCAAAGAAAAACCCGGAAACTTATAATTGTGACTTCATGACTTGCAAATGCGATGATAAGAAACGATGAAGGAAGGTGAACTAACCATTGTATCATCGAGCATTTTTCTATGCAAAATTAGCGGCGATAACAAAAGTTGTATGCGTCAATATTGTCCGTGAAAATGTGCTTGTACTTGTTAGTTTCGCTACTACATCGAGCAACCACTTGCTACTTTTGAGTGTGTACAGTGTATCGTGCTTATTGAAATAAAATTTAAAAAACGGGCAACTTGGATAGATAAAAAATAAAAGCCAGCAACAAAAAATCCTCTGTTCATTATTCAAGCATAGGCACAATCGAACATAATTAGCAGGTAGGACATTACATCGAGATATCACAACGTCTACTTCGAACATCATTTGCTACTTTTGTTACGTGAGCAACCGGTAGCAATTTACGCCAGAAATGTCAAGAATGTCAAGCTGTCAAAAATTGCATTGGATTAATTATTTCTAACGAAGACTGGATAGAGAATAAAAAGGAGCGCGACATCGTGGCAAAGTGGCTGTCCATAAGACATTTCGGAAAGGCAGAAAACGAGGTAAAAGTGTAGACACAAATCTAGACAGTCTCAATCTAGGACTGATCATTTACAAAATGAGATTACCACTCCTCGTTCTCTGTGTGGCCGTGATATACGGAACCTGCAGGATATACGGTGAAGAAAATGTCAACTCAATAGAAAGCGTAACAAGTGAGTAATATAATAAAGTGAATTATATGAATTATATTAACGTTGCTGTGTATTGAAAATATCTCCATGGAATATTTAATGGGA
Source organism: Ooceraea biroi (assembly GCF_003672135.1). Classification (NCBI taxonomy): domain Eukaryota; kingdom Metazoa; phylum Arthropoda; class Insecta; order Hymenoptera; family Formicidae; genus Ooceraea; species Ooceraea biroi. Next base: position 12,741,837 of record NC_039510.1, read on the forward strand.
TTACATTGCGTGTATGTAATATTGTAGCATCAAATAATATATTACGGTAAATTATATATTCCAATTGCGCAAATTGTCGGATGACACTTAAAAGCGCGCAATATTCTTTTTAAATCTTCTTTAACAAATTAGTAAAATTATTATATCCGTAAAAACAATATATAATATATAATTGTTCTATATTTTCTTTCTGTATCGTATCACAATACGAATTATGTATATTTTAGGTATATAAAGATATACAAATATATCATAAAATGTATCATATAAATGATAATCACAATTTCCACAAGAAAGGCTTAATAATTTACAATACACGTGTTTCATTAAGTAATAATGTTTTTTTAGATGATGGATATTACAAATTGGATTATTCGAACGTGCCTGTGGAGAGAGCTCTTTCAAGGCACAAAAGAAACAGCATACTATCATCACCTATTACGAAAATGGCATTGAAAATGCTTGGAATTGGTGATAATAGTGTAATCGTCAAGATAATAAATTTCTTTAGCTTCGTAAATGGCGTATTAACTGGAACACTGAAGTGCCCTAAAGTAGAAAGGCTCTCCATTAACTTGATCAAAACTATAGTATTGCATCCAATTGAAACACTGGAAACCATAGTATGCTACTTCTTCAATATGATTGGCAGCGAAGGTCGTGCAGTAGTGGCCAAAGTACTTCATATCTTCTGGGAATTTCTTAGAAACATACTTTTGCCAGGTTTATACAGAGTGTCAACTATGCTGTTGAAAATTCCTGTTTTACCTCCGTCCGTAAGGACCGTTCTCACTATGTTTAACTTGATATACAATGTCCTAAAACTACTTGGATAGTTAAAGCATGATGGAATTAAACTTGGTTTCTCATTTTTAAAGACAAGTTAAAAAATATCAAATCAAATATACCTATGATAAAAGCATATTTAGATTTCTTGTTAATTATTTTATTCGATTATTTTACTTCAAAACAGATGTAATATTAAATTCGTCGTAAATACAAGATAATTTGAGAAAACCAAGAGATTATTTTACACAATACTGAATTAAAAAAGACAAAGCACTAGTTGTTTAAATAATGTTCACGTTTCTGGCCGAATAAAACTATAATTTATTACCCAAACATCATGCGGAAAATAATAATACATGCACTTGAAATAAAAATAAACAATAAAACAAATAATTACAAAAATATTTTATTTATTTCATTTATTTACTTCCACTCTTTATAACCAGAACAACATTATGTCAATATTGGTAGAGTTTTTTCACAAAACTACATATGTATTTCTAAGAAAAATTCAATATAGTAATTCTTACATGATGTAACACAAAACTTATTATTCTGGTACATAATAACAACCAAAAGCATACGTGAATAAACGTATGGACAAATTTTTTAAACAATTCTATATCATAGTTTATTTAAATGCACGAAACATACTTTTTACTGTTATGGTTTATAAAAAAAGAAACATGACGCTTTATATATTATTACAAAAATATTAATTTTTACTACAAATTAAATATATATTTTTACATGTGTAATATTTGATCTTAATTAAGTACTATTTCTTGTATTTAATAAAAATCCTCATCGTCTGTGAACTCAGCTTTCTCTATAATTTTTGATATTTCTTCTTCATGATTATCCACTTCATCTTCTGATAGATGTGACTCCCCTTCCATAAATTTCGCAAATCTAAAAGATTCATATTGTTAATTAAAAAATCTCCATGTCGCTTATATGCAACAGTAGATAAAGTAAATGATAACCTTATAGGATCTTTGAGTCTTAAGACGGTTTTCCAAGAATTGCATTCTGGACTGGCGCAATACTTCTGTAATTCTTTCAAAGCTTTCTTAGTTTCTCGTATTCCTTCTTGACGATACTCATCTTCGTCTAGCAATTTTCGCTTTTCCGGAAACACGTTTCGCCTCGTTTAAAAAAAAAAGAGAAAAATCAAAGGTGGTAAATTATCTTTTTTGTCTATAAAGCAGATCAGAAGAAATATAAAATATTCTTTTACATGTATATACACATACACACGTGCGCACGTACATAGATGGATAAATATTAAACATAATTTTTTATAAAATATTTGAAACCACCAGTTCTTATTTTTCTTTCTCTTCTTAATTAAAATAAATGGACGTTATTAGATATTCGTCAAGCGTTTTCCATTTGTACGTACAATGCACATCTTACATATAAAATGTATAATATTATTTATATCCAAATTTATTAGTATAAAAACAACGATATGCACAATCTGTTTTAATAAGCATACCTTAAATAAAACAAATAAAATATGTAATAGATTTAATACATTTTATTGCAAACTGAAGATATATACAATTGCTGTACACTGGACATATTATATAAAAAGTATTAAAAAGTGCTCAAATACACAAAATGTGAAATTTGATATCATACCAATAAAAAAATAATATTAGTAATCACATTTCATACATTTGGTATATTTGCAAATCTTTTTGAAGATTTTTCAAATATGAGTGAGATATCAGTAATTAAACGCATGATTAGTAATATAAATACAGAATATTAGTTATATAAGCATAATTATAAAGCAAAAAGAGAAGATTACATAAAGATTACATAATTGTACACAGTGCTTAAACAATATAATGATTATAGAGCAACAACTTATTAACATTCAAATAATATTAAATGTGTATAAAATCATTAGAATATGATAACGTTGATAGAGAAGCAACATAAATAGGAGTAAGATATGTGCACAGAAGAAATTAAAATTTTATTCACACAAGAATAGCTAATCTAGAAAATAATCACCTTTTTTTATACAGATCAACTTTTTATTGCTGATCTGCATAGCATATGATTGTAGCTTATTGCAAAATGGCGAGAGAGAGTAGTTATATTATAGATCATCCTGTGTGCTTACCAGTATTGTCTGCTTCGATTAATCATTGCTTTCGGCAAGTTATAAAGAAACACGAGCACAATGCAACACGATAAAGATGCTTCTCGGAAGTGGCTACTATTATATATCAGTAATAATCCCACGAGCTGTAAGAACATATAAAATCATTTATAAATAAATAAGAAAAAAAAATAATGCATATAAAAAATCATTTATGAAGAAATAAGGAGAAAAATCATGCATAATACAAATTTACCTGTAAAAACCATTGTATTATTTTCTTCGTTCTCGCGTTGGTAACCGGGCCGAAACGGTAGCAGATTACAAAACTAATCAGAGACGTAACGAGGATGTACCACATGACCCATTCTCTATACTGTACCGCGATTAACTGTGCATTCTCCCACAATGCTTGCGCAAGGTACACGCTCATCGATGCAGCGAACAATAAGTACATAACTTTTCCCTTAATAATAATAATAATAATAGAAAGGTACATGAGATATTTCAACAAGAGTGGTTATATTGGTCAAGTGTTATTGCAGATTGAAGTAACTACCCGTGGCACCAATTTTCCTGCCATGTATATCAAGATTATGATAGACAAAGAGACACCGAACGCTATACCGCAAACATAGTAAAATAATGAATTCTGGCTCAGTATCCGCGCAGCCGAGAAAATTATGATACCCATTATCATCATCGTCAATCTCCAAACGTTGATACCTGGTAATGAACAATGAGACTACGTTACCAATCGTACTAATGCAGAGAAAGGAATAATCGCAGACTCGGATGCTCACGTGTTTCCGACAGAGTCATTATATACCCAGATTCTTTGACGGAGTCTACGTAAACACCTATGCACCTATTTTCAAAGGGATCCACTTTCAATTGTTTATGCCTTCCTGTGTCGAACAGGCTGTAACTCCAGGATCCTTCGTTTTCATCGTGCTTCTGGAGAATTTCACGAGGCGATTTACCGTCATACAAGACAAAGGAGTCCGAATTGATATTCAAATGCATCTACAACGAGATGTATTTCTGTCGTAAGTAACGGCGTAAGCAAATATGCACAACTGTGGAATATGCATGATCCTGAAACTCTCTTACAGTCATCGTTCTCCATATGTGTGTCAAATATTTTGATGTAGCATTGTGACAATACGTTTTGAGTCCAGGTCTATTATTTTCTACGCTGTCACCTGGATTCAAGAAGTGCACTTCTGAAACATTAAATCAGACACATATACATGTACTGCTGCTATCCGAAACAGAACACTAATACGATGGCGCATGTTGTGCCAGTTGATAAGTCAGCCTGTTTTCAGAAATCTGATTTCTTTCTTCGTTAGCAGACGTAAAAATATACATTAGTAAAAATGTTAACTCATAAATAGATAAGTATTAAACATTCTGGAAGCTTTTTCCTCAAATAAAAAATAACGACGCAGACTTTGAACTCAACAGATAGCTAAACAGACATGTTCGAATACATAATTATTAACATATTTCAGGACAGTTTAATAATTGCTACTAATTCCATATATATACAATACAATAATTGCTATGAAGTCTACACGTATGTTATGATAGAATTAATATCATTGATAACGCTTATCGCGTGATGTAAAACAGAGTGCAGCTGTCTTGTGTCAGTTTCACGTACTTTCTGATAATATCAAAGCCGACTTATCTCTCAGATATGATATAGGTTAGGCGACACTTACTCGGCTCTTCGAGGATACGCCGTGCGTACGCGCATTGAGACAGACAGAGATATACGAAAATCCATTTCATCACTTCAGCTGCTCTGCTCATTTTTCCAATTACACAGAATCTCCGCCAATACCCCTATTATCACGATCGCTGCATATCGCCGATACTGCGGCTGCCGAAACTGTGACAAAAGATTCAAAATAACTCGATACGATACTCAGTTGTAATTCGAGACGTAGTAATCGAGATTAATGGCGGAACGATTGTCCCGAATCGATTTATCTCGAGTCACGTCACGTCCGTTGATTCAGTGCGTCATGTGATGTGACGGCATAAATATAACCTGTATATATATCTTTTAACTGAATTTTCATTCTCTCCTTTCAATGTTCCCTTTTTCTTTTTTTTTCTCCAAACGTATATCTTTTATCGCATGAATAAAGAGCGTGATTTGTACTGTAATTAAAGGACCTAAGTTTTAACGATCATCAGGTTTCGAATTGCCTTTCGAGTCCATTTAACACTGACGCAAAAATAATAAATGTTTGTAGCAGAAAATAATTTTTATCATAAAAAATTTCATGTAATTTAACAATTTAAATAATACTGAGCGTTTAAATCGTGAATATAATGAGTCAATTTGTTACGGTACAAGGTAAATACGTACAATGCAATTGTTAGGCTCTTGTGTAACGATTTTGTAAATAAGTTGTGCATAAACCAGAAGAATAATGTGTTTTCTTTTTATTCGTTTCTTATCGTCTTACGTGTATAATACATTTTAGTTGGGCAATGCGGAAATCAAGTAGGATCAGCATTCTGGCCCTTAGCCCTGCACGAATATGGCATTCAGACCACCTCCAGTGGTGTAAATTTGCTCAAAGTGCAACGAAATCACGTGAAACACGTGAATGATCTGTCTCACGCATTCCCCAGTTTTTTTCATGTCCCCAATGCTGCAGATAACTTACATTTTCAAGATATAGCCGACTTAAACAAAGCCAAAGTTAAAGCTAGGGTACGTAAATTGTTTTAACTGGCGTCTCCCATATATAGATGAATAAATTTTTCTCAAATCTAAACACTTTCTGAAACAGGCTGTGCTAGTAGATATGGAAGACAGTGTTGTATCTAGGTTCAAGCAAGGCCCATTGCGCCAGCTGTTTGATCAAACGTGCATTGTAACAAATTATCCAGGATCCGCAAACAATTGGTAAAAAGACATAATAACGTTGGTAGATTTTGAGTGGCATTGATGTAAAAAATATATACAGTATACTTGTACGATTTCCAGGGCAATAGGATACTATGAACACGGTAGAAAACATCAGGATCGTTTGGAGGAAAGTGTAAGACGTACGGTCGAAAAGTGCGATCGATTACATGGATTTCTGTTGTTGTACTCTTTAGGCGGTGGCACTGGATCCGGATTAGGCACGGCGACCTTGAAGCTATTAAAAGATAATTATCCTCACGTGGAGAGGTACTTCTCACACGACTAAACGAGTAGAGTAATATAACATCTGATGTCTGCAAACATCAGACTGATATAAAGATAAATTGAATTGTTTTAATTATGGTAAATTAATATTTTAGGATTGTCTCGTGCGTGTACCCAGCGAATACGCGAGACACCATAACTGCACCTTATAATGCTCTACTAGCGACTCGAGAACTTATAGAACACGCCACGTGTGTATTTCCCGTGGAGAACAAAGCTCTCTTAGACATATGTAATGCTCAAATGAAGCGGGAGAATACGGGTCAAATGAATTACAACGCCTCGTGTCGGCCGTTTCAAGATATGAACAGTATTGTTGTCAATATGCTGCTGCACTTGACCAGGTAATCGGATTTTGTCAGCGACGCGAGACCCGGTATTTATTGTGAAGGCAACGATTCGTTTCAGCGGGTCCAGATTTCCGGGCAGTCTAAATATGGATATGAATGAAGTTGCCACAAATCTGGTGCCCTACTCGAAACTGCATTATGTATTCAGCAGTATCAGCCCCGCAACTTTATCCGCTTCAGATATGTGCACCATGCAGGAAACAAAGTATCTTGATTCTGTCTTTCTATCTTGTTCTTCTCTTACTTGCTTTCATGTTAAATTCATATATCGATATTGCCATTTAAGATTGCAGGATGAACTGTTCATCAATGCATGGTCGCGAAATAATCAGTTAATTAAATTAGACCCTCTCCAGCCCACCTCCGTCGTCCTTGCTGCTGCACATATCGCAAGGGGAAATACTACCTTAAGCGACATGAAACGAAATATTGAAAGGTATTTCGTCATTTTTCAATGAACTTATGCTACGTTTGTACATATGCAATAATTATCCCATTGAATCGTAATTTTCTTTTCTCGTAGGTTTCAGAATAAATCGAAATTCACTTCGTGGAGTAGAGACTGTATGAAGATAGGATTATGCTCCATTCCTCCGGCAGGACACTCCTCATCGTTGTTGTGTCTCCTTAATTCATCCGCTATGTCGTTACTATTTAGAGACATAATTCAAGAATTCTCGAAATTATATAGGAAAAAGGTATAACGATGAAACTTAGCTACATATCTTTTGTGAAACAAGGCTGAATCGTTCGTACTTCTACATTTCTCCTGCCTTGTTCTTCGAAGTCTGCGATTAGACGAGCACGTACAAATTTTTCAATGTAGAATTGAAAATTGCATCATTATGAAATTATATTTTAGGCACATGTTCATCACTATACGCAAGTACACGGATTTGAAGAAACGCATTTCACTGAGAGCAGAGAAGATATACTTAGCCTTTGTGAATGTTACGCAGAAATACGGAGTATGGAAGAGACAAATATTCCTAGATTACAAGTAATTTAATAACCTTGTAAAAAGAAATCGAAGATAAACGTAAATGTATTTTACACGTATTTCAGAAAGAAATTCAATATTTATTATTAATATTTATCTTAAATTCTTTAATATGTATATACAACATAACTAATAAAAGTAATGCATTTTAAAACAGTAACAAAACTCTATTAGTACGGAACTAATGTCACTTACGCAAGTTTTATTAACAGCACTTTGTTAGAGTATAATCTATGTCGCATCAAAGGTGTTGATTAGAAAAGCTTTGTTTTTTTGTGTCTTTCGAAGATCAAGTCATCAAGTGTCTTTGGGCATGCACGCGCGAACATTTTTAAGCTTACATTATCTTATCCAGAAATTTTGATGTACCTTAAATTTAGCTAGCAGGTATTTGCGGCAAACCAAACTCGTCCACTGGAACGCCGTCCTGTACATAAAACATAGACATCTTCTTTTAGAAATTTCATTTTTATGGATCATAAATTGTGTATTATTTTCTTCTAAGAATTTGCAAATTAATATATTTTGATAAATAATTTTTGCTGTGCTCAGACTTATTATTTTTATTTAAGTACAGACCTTGTTCTTGACGGAACTTGCTCCGGGTTCTTTATCTGGTGCGCTAGGTGCTTTTATGGCGTCGTCTAGGAAGCTAGCATCTTCGTCTAAGGCAAGATCATCGCCAAGCGCTTCCAGTTCCGCTGCTAGCTCATCATCATCAATCTCGGGCATTCCATAACTACGACCCATCGCTTCTTGTACTTCATCAGCCTGTTCCAACATATCTGCCAAATCGTCCTGCATATCCTGTGATCCAACAATAACAATGTTGAGTAAATATTTTAATTATTACAAAGTTATTGTATCACTTATAATGATTTATTTTCCTTACTTCGATTTGATCAATATTGATATTCTTAAATTCCTTCTGCATTTGCTTGACACCTTCCTTCATAGCGACCACAGTTGCCTGAGTGTCTTTTAACGTTTGAGTGGCATAATTTGCTTGTTCCATGTTGAAAGCCTGTTGACGCAAATTGTCAACTTGAGCCTCATACATTTTTCGCTGCTTCAATACTCGCAATGCCTTGGCCTTTACCGCGTTCTTAGCCGGTCCATCTCTCATTTTCACCATTTGGTCCTTGTACTTTTTCAGCTCTGCGTCTAACCTGGCTATCTTCTTTTCTGCCGAGTCCGCCCTACTGTCAACCTTGATGAAGGTATCATACATTTACCAGGTAAGTTTCTATTTTCTTCGAAAAAGCGAGGATTTCTCATACATTATGCTGTTTAAAGCAAAAGTATGCGGCACTATTCCTTTAGATATCGGAAATGTCACGATAATGCGACGAATAGAAAACAATCGACGTTATTCCTTGACAGCAACAAATACAATTGTTCTTACCCCGGCGATGCAGTCTGTGATGCTTGGTGGCGGTTCTTTGGGTTTAGCACGTCCAAAGAGTCTATTCATATTTGCGGATTAACTGTTGACACGTTGGGACAATCTATACGCAGCAGACTTTTCCGACCGTCGAAACGTCAAATATCTGATCCGATGTTGCAGACGAACACGGGACGGGTACGTAATGCGGCAAAAGACGGGAGTCTAGACAAGATGTGCAACGTGACTGTAGACGACTAGAGAGGATAGTGAGTCAGACGCCTGCGACTACTTCGTGACATTCGTTTAAAATCCGCCATTTGAAATAGCGTTGCACGTCTACGCGTCTACGTTAAAGTTATTTCCAGCCTAAAAAAGTTCAAAATTGTAACGTATTTCAAATGCACTCATGTGTCGCTTTGTAGAGAAAATTATTTAAGAACAATATTTTTGCGAATGCAGTTTAGAATACGCAAGAAGGTTAGTCGCTCTTTGACAACAGCTTAGTTATATCTAACATGAGTCTTATCGTGAATTTGATGTAAGCTCTCTTGTATTGCTCTCTTGAAATTAAAAGAAAGGTTATACTATTACTAGTACTAGCGGAGAAATAAAATTTATATGAGGATACATTTTAAGCAGGTTTAAAACCTCTTGTGCCATTTGCGTATTTTCAGTATATAAAGCACATTAGATAAAGTCTGATTTCACTTTATAAGTTAATAGAAAATTATTTCATATATATTCAAGTACAGATTATTCAAATATTTTATCACTTTCTTTATTTTTTCCTGGAAAAAAAAAACAAGAAAAAGGAAACAGACGCGCCGATTTCAAAGAAATTAATCTCGCGGATTTATCGTCGCCTCGTTATCAGCAAAAAATCTCAGCAAGGTGATTAGATTATTTCCACGTTTGGCAAAAATATCGGCATCTCTCGCGCGTTAATATTTAATTTCGGTATTACGTAGAGCGCTTCAAGCACGGGGAATGCATTCATGAACAATGTAGGCCGCGTCTATGGGTCTACGAGAGAGCACGACTCGCATCCTGCAGCTAATCATAAGAGATTTACTGCACGATGCAGCCTCCTGACGGAGGCAGCTCATCACACAGCAAGACGATATCCCGGACAAGAAAGCACGCGAGATTCAAGCGTAATTACGACGCGGCGCGTACTTCACGTCGTAGCGCCCTCCCCCTCTCTACCTCTTCTCCCCCATCTTCTTCTTGCTCTCGGGAAGGCGCAATCCTCGTTATCCACCGCTATAAATCGCCCGTCGCGATATTTTTATTTACGTGCTTGGCCTCTAATCCTCCCATATACCATACGACCGCTCACACGTCGTTCTCTCTGCCGTCGGTACATAACCAAACAGCTCCCTCGGCTCTTATCGAGCGACCGCTTATCAAGCACGCAGCCGTCTCGCGGCGCTTGCGTCGATCGTTGATTCGTTGAGCAAGTTTCGAGTCCTCAAAGAAATATTAAGTGTCGATTCGCCTCTCGAGCTTGCCGATGAGCTTTCGCACCCTGTCATTGAGGGTGAAAAATTTGGACACGACTTCTTCATTTTCATGTGTGATTATATTGTGATACTACAACTAAATATTATTCTTTCAGAAACATATGTTATATAGGCAATTTCTAGTATGATTTATTTGCATACAATTTTAACAAATTATCTTTCCAACGTTCAAATTTGAGTTTGTTAGTATAAATAAATACAAATCGAACTTAGGTCTTTTATAAACGCTGTTAAGCGTTAAATTACGCTGTGAATTCATAGTTAGTTTTGTATCAGCGACCTATTATAAAAGGGTATTTTAGAAATAATATTTTATTCTTCTCGACTTTCTCTCACCACTGTGAGAGAAGTCACAATTGCTTCTCCTAATACAACTTTTATAGATTTAAGACTTAATGAAATCCACTTTCCAGTATTGAATAATTCCACTCAAAATCTATTGTTTGAATCTGTAGTTAAAACAACATTCGGTGATTTCTAGTTATACGGAGCACCCTATATAACTAGAGGGTTGCGAACGAGCAGCGGAAGAGAACGGCGGAACGAGGAGGCGGAAGGGGTAAACAACAAGCGTCGCGGTGGTGGTTTCGGTGCGGCCGCGATGGCGGTGGCGACGTCGGGGCGTCAGGGCGCCTGCGTGAGCGACGTCGCGACGCGCGACGCAGCACCGCCGACGCAACGGCGGCGACGCCGACGACGACGACGATAACGGCAACGACGACGACGACGACGACGACGAGGAGGACAATCGGCGTCGGAGTAACGCAACGAGAACGCGACACGGACGGTCGGGCGAGGACCGTCGAGTGCGCACGGCTTTATGCGCGGCCACACGACGACCTTATACTCGCGATTCGGACTGTGGCATGCTCCGATCTGCGGCGCGGCCGCAGTGTTCCAAAAGTCGGCACGACGCACGAATCGCACTATTCCGGCGCGCGCGCGCGCGAGAGGCACACACGGCGACGACGACGCAGCAGCGGCAGCAGCAGCACCAGCAGCGGCGACGGCAGAGGAGAGACCACGAAGTCGCGTCGTCGAAACGCGCTCTGCTGGCTGGAGTTTTCCGGGCCACCACCTCCTCCTTACACCTCCACCAGCCCTCCTCTCTCTCTCTCCTCTGATCTGTTGGAGCTCGAGCGCGGCCGACGGAGGCGTGAGGGCGTACGCGCGGAGGACACGCAGAGCAGCTGGACAGCCGTGCCAGGGATAGCGCCGCCGAGGGTAAAAGAAAACAGGGAAGATGCATGAACTGAACGGGAGGCAGCGCTAGACCGTCGTACGTCGTAGACGAGGTGGCGGACGACAGCGACAACGACGACGACGACGGCGGCGGTAGCGGCGACGACGACGTAGTACGTGTGTGTTCGGAGGTGGTGCACGGTACCGCACGTAGGCGGATCAACGGCGGAATAGAGAGGGAGCTCCCCGGGTCACCGCCGTGTACGTGATCCACTGCGGTGCGCTGTGGACTCCGCTTCGCTCCGCGCCGGATTGTCGTCCGGGTGGTGACACGTCGCAGCCGGTGAGCGCGGCAGTGGTGTGCTGTAGTAACCCTGACCTGACCCCGCGCGCTTACACTCCTCGGGCTCGCGTTTCGTCGCAGTGTCCTCGTGAGACTCGCCGTGCGTGCGCGTACGACACCACACTCGGCGAGGCCCTCCACTGTCCGTACCGCGCGTCCCACTTCACGTCTCGCGGGCTTTTATCGGTGATCGATCGAGCACGCGCGCGCGCGACAACCGATTACGCCGCACCGTACGGAACAATCGGCGATCGGCGACGACAACTCGTTGTTGGAGGAGTTAGCGCACGACTGTCTCGCGAGTACATCTTGGAGCTATTTGTTATTCTCGCAGGAGTGAAGCGTCTCTCGAATCCTGTGAGTTCAGTGCGAGTTCAGTCGCATAGTTGCTCATAGTTGATCATCCGGAAAGGGGACGCGGATCATCGCTCCATCGGACTCGGGTGGTGAAACATATCGTGTACACCAATACGTATACTTCTCCCTCCCTCTTATCCGTTTTTCCTCCTCTGCAACTACGATACACGATCCGCGGGGCGACCTCGTATTGTAGTCGCGTGTGCGTGTGGTAGTGGAAAGCAAAAGGTCGCGCGCGCTGCGCTGCGTATTTGGGAGGGTTCCAAGTGGTCCAGCGGTGTGTGCGATCGCCGAGAGGATCGAAAGTATGTTCGCCAGGGGGTAGTCCGCGAACGGGAACACGTACACGGCGAACGAGAGCGGTATTCGTAACGAACGAGCGGGCGAACGATCGAACGCAGGACAGGCAGCCGGGAGAAGCTTTGCAAGAGCAGCGCTTCGAATCGGAGCATCGCGACGACGATGATAACACGCGTCGAGTGAGTTTGGCTCCCTGACCAGCCAAGAGGATGCCACGAGGACAGAGTCGCTGCCGAATCGTACTGACGGGGCGACGCGGCGTCAGCGGGATCTAGAGGAGCATTCCCGAGGTGCGAACGAGTGCGCGATCGTGTTTAGGAAGAGAACGAACGAAGACACACGAGAGCGAGACTGCGAGCGCAGCCCCCGAGGAAAAATAGACCGAGGCGTGAAAATAGAAGGTGGAACGGAGGAATAGGAGGTGGGAAACCGGACGAAAGAGAATAAGAAAGAAAGAGAGAGAGAGAGAGAGAAAAGCAGCGAAAGAAAAGCAAAGAGCGAGAGAGCAGAGAAGAGACACGCGACGAGGAGGATCATCACATAGCGTAGTCTTTCGGTTTCCGGGGTCTCTCTCCGTGGGTGTTTTTACGCGTGTGGCCGTGGATCGATAGTTTGCCCCGCGAGCTCGTGCCGGACAGGAACGACGACGAGTTACACTACGTGGAGGACGCGCGCGGCCCTCTCGCGTTTAACGACAACGATACCCTCGTGCCGCGAGTGACCGGATCCGTGGGAGACGGGTAACGGAGAGAAGGAAGTTTCCGAAGGGCCTAGTTGGAGGTGGTGGTGTTGAGTATCGCGACGGACGTTGCGTCATCGTCGCGTGGACGTTCGGCCACCGGAAACCTTGTGGTGATTTATGGGGGACTTTAGCACGACGAGTCTCTTCTCGAGTACCCTGACCAGTCTGAAGTCTAGCACGGCTAACAGCGGCATCAGCAGCAGCAGTAATAGCAGCAGCAGCAGCAGCAACGCCAGCGCCGCCGTCATCATAACGACATCCACGATGCAAGACGACCTGCTGATCGAAAAGCAAACCACCGGCAAATCCGCCCCACTCTCACCGAGTGGTGCACTGGATGCCGTAGCCGGACAGGACAAGTCGAAGGATGTGATCGAGGCGGAGAGCATTTCCATCACACCGACGACGCCCTCATCAACGGAGAAGGATATCACGTGTAGCACGACTTCGGCTCTACAAGGCTTCGCTGATCCTGGCGGCCGAGTACCCAGCTTGTGGTCCGCGCCGGACGACAGCGGGTTGCACGGCGCGTTGCCGGTCAATGGTTCGATTGCCGCGTTTCAGAATTTCCCAGCCGGCGGACCCGCGGGCCTGTTTGCCAGCACCGGCGCCACCGGTGCAGTGTCAACCGGTACTCGCCGTGCAATCACAGCCAGCCACAATTTCCCGCAACAACAACAGCATGGTAATGCAGGTGCACCCACCGCCACCAGACACAGTGGTTTGCCAGTATCGTCCGCTCAGCAACAGCAACAGCAACAACAGCAGCAGCAACATCAACAGCAACAGCAACAACCGCCACCTGCATCACATCCGGGTGTTTATCTGCCCGGCAAGGGCTACGCCGCGTGGTCAGGTGGGCCGCAGGCCCCGCAACAGTGGGGTGCAGGTCCGCAAGCGGCTGCTGCAGCCGCCGTTGCAAGCCCGGGTCTGTCACCCTGGAATCGCGGTAGATCTGTGCCCAATCTACCGCCGTTGCACTCATCTCTGCATGCCGCTGCGGCGGTCGCGGCCGCTGCCGGGTTGCAAGGTCGCAAACCAAGTCCGACGTTTCCGGGCCATCCGGGCCCGGCGGCGGCGCATCCCTCTTGCATCAGCCCGGTGAAGTTTCGTCGGAGCACATCATATCCCGGCAAGGGCAACATATACCCGCCACAACCAGCTCCGACTTTCGAGGTCACCGCCGCCGAAGACAGGGATCTGCTGCAGCTACCGCCATTCCAGCAAGTGAGTAAATTTGGAAATTCCGTGAGGATTAGAAAGTGATTTGGTACTAGAATCACCTTCTAGCGAGATGTTGATAAGCAGATAGACAAATTAAAAAATTTTCAACGGAACATCGGTCTACTTTATTATGAAATTTAGAGTTTTAAGAAAATTTTTACTGAGAATTCATTGGAGAAATAAATTAGTTTTTTTTCAGGAAATTTAATTTATAGTTCCGCGAGAAAAAGTCGACTAGTGCATTATTAGACACGCATATATTAGAGATCCATGTGTTAAACATATTTTAATTTTTATCTTTAAAAATATGCGATACTTTTTGCGATTTATCCGTTTAACTATTTAGTATTATTCCTCAATTACTGCAGATATCGAAGTGAAAGAATCTGTGAGAACAAATATCTATTCTGGGAGCTAAATCTCTAGAAAATAACTTTTAACTTACAATTACTTCTCTGTTGACAGACTATTTTTCTTCAAGCGTTTAATTCAAATCAAATACTTGTATTTAATTAATGGACGAGTTAAACATTATGTTATAGTATTGCCAATTTTAATTGTTGATTATTCAGCAATTGGCTTTCTTATAAAAATATCACACTATTACTAGAAACTAATATTAATTACGCAGCCAACTTAAACAGTGCACTATTTGCGTCAATGAAATCGCGGGAAAGACGATGGTACTTGTAGCGATCGCCGTTTGTTGTTTTACTCGACTCGCGAGCACTGATGATGGCACAGACGTTACCTCGACTTTTTTAGCCGAGTGGCATTGCGTTATCGATCGCGTTGGAGCAGGTAGTATAGCCAAAGGTACTCGCTTGTAAAACTGCGCCGGCAATCATGCGGTCTCGCAAGCCGCCGTGGCTAGGCTGCTCCGACTTCCGCAGTTTCACGTTCGTTCGGTGTGCCATCGCAGCGCATCACGCGCTCCTCATGCCATCGGGTTATGCAACTGTTTCTCGAGAGAGAGAAAAAGGGACATAGGGAGGGGTTCCTTGCATTTATATTTAGCCGGCACAACGACTGTTTCGGCAGTCGCGCGGTATGACAGCGTCGTTTTTAACGACGCGATAGTGTCCGCGCTACACCTTCGCGCGGAGCAAGTACCGCGCGTAGCCAGCCAGCGTCGTCGCGGACGCGTTTCCATCGGCGAGAATTTTACGCCGTGGAATCCAGGTTATCTTTCGCCGTCACGGCGTCGTTTCGTATATCTACATGCGTGATAACGAAATCGCGCGTATAGACCACCGTGAAAACAGGTTGAAGTTACGTTGAAACTTCCGTTCCTGGGGGGCGATCTTTCATGTCTTTGCAAACGTGTCCGTCACGTTCCATCGATGTATCGTCGATGAACACCTGCGCGAGATGAATGAAATAACCGATGGGAATAGAGAAGGAATAGATAATGGATGAATGACACACATGGCGGAAATACGGGTCAGCGTTTTCCCCAATTATATATTTTTCCACGTCTTCGCTCTATTTACGCGTGGCGCACACAATGACGCATCATGTAAAACGCAATATTGGTCTCAAACGAGAGTTTTCATTATATTTTTCGTGATACAGTTAACAAACGAACGAATAATTCCATTTATATGAGCGTTTAGTTGTACTACTACAGTTTAATCCAAGTAGATTTAATATACAGAATTGCCGCGTATATTAGTGTTAACAAAATTCTGCTATTGGATAAAATCCATTTATATCATCATTATTGCATTTATTATTTATTATACACATTGCGTGCGCCGTACCTGTTTAAATTTAATTCAGGATATTAATAAAATTCCGTAATCTGATAATTTTATGAATAGCAGATTTCAATAAATTTTCTGAATAAAGATATATTAGATTGACTAACAAGATTTCTTTATATTAAACGTACATTTATAATCGTTAAAAAGTGATCCGTTTAAGAATCGGACATTTATAAATGGATATATTTTATAACATAACTTCACAATTTTATTTTATATTTTATATACCAAAGATTATCATCTCTCTAGAAAATGTATCTAATCAATGTATCAATAATAGAGTTGAGCATATATACGAGTATATGAAAAAGATACGAATATCTTTAAGAATACATGACTGAAGGATACATGAGCGCATCGTTCTCAAGATATTTCCGGACGAACACTTCTTCCACGTCAGATAAGCGTCACCGAGATTGTCGTTAATAATCGATTTCGTTTTTTGTTATCTAGAATCGCGCTATCTTGAAACTACTTGGTACTTATTTTGTCGCACGCGCGCGCGCGTTCAAGTCTGACCTAATTCCTTTTCGACGTTGTAACTCCGACAGTGTCTAGCAGAAGTTTAAGCTCAGCTATTTTAACCACCACTCGAAAATAGATCTGCATACTATCCGAGAGAAATGGCGGATATCGTTGTACTGTCGTTCGGCTGTCACCTTCGCGCATCTTAGTCCCGACATTTATATTTTTACCTGTCGGTACCTATCGCCGTTTTCCATCCGCCGTGACTATACTCGATCATATCAAATAACACTACTTATCGTACGAAACTTATTGGGGATATCGATATGAATCAATACTCGAGCCACAGCCCGATAATAGGAATAAAAGCGAGGTAACGGGAGAAAGGCGAAAATAACCGCGCTTTTCTTCGTCGGTTTTCCATTTTTTGTGCCGTGATCTCGATTCGCTTTTCATGCGATTGTGTAGGAATACGCGCGTATAATATGTATGTATATGTATGAATATATTACACGACTCAAGTATCGGAGCAGAGAGAATGCGCGCGCGCGCGGCCAGGTAATGCGGCAAAAGCGCCTAGCAGAGCGAAGAAACGCTCGAGCTTGAAGCTCCGATAACTCATTGCTCGTCATTCACCTTGAGAGGGGAATCGGGGCACGTGCAGTAGGTCGCCTAGCCGATACGTCGAGAGGGCCAATCACCAGTGGACATCGGTCGCGCTCGCGCGCCTATCTACACCGCACACACATGGTCACAGCCTCCGCTGACGCGTCGATGGGTGCGTTTGCAATACGGAAAAAAGAAAATCGTAACGCGGCGGAGAGGCGTTATGGAGATAACGATTTTTTTGCTATCGCGTTACTACGCTGCGTCGCCGTTCTCGGTCCTTCTACTGACGCGATGGACACGAGACGCCATTACGAAACGCGATTTCGCTGTCGAAATGAGTCTGACGAAACGCCTAGCCAAAGCGGGGCCGGCTGGCTGGCCCGCACGTGTTTCCCAGCCAATGGCGCCCCTATTTACGGCATTTTATCATGCAACTGAGTGAGCCTGAACGATGTAATAATGTCCGCACACGTGGTGTCACGTGGGTGACGGCGAAGCTACCCCTCCGCCCCAAACGCTGGAAAAACGGCGAGTCAATATGTCGCGCGAAGGTCGCTCTCTTCCGGAGGTCGAAATTGATCTTCGATAGATCGAAGGTGTACGAGGCTAATTTTATTCGCGTACATCTCAGTCGGGAGAGAGAAAAGATTTTCTTGGGAAACTTTTTATCCCCATACACGGGGCGAGAGAGTCGACTGCGCCGCTGCTTTGAAAGTTCTTCGTGTATATGCATTCTGCTGAATAAATTTAAAGAACATCGTATATACACAAAGATCGCCCCAAGTTTGTGCTGTGTTTCTTCTTTGTCTATGATTTGTTTACCAAGTTAAAAGAAATCTTTCATTATTGGAAGCCTGTAGATATTAATAATTTTCAGATTATTGAGCAGAGAGAAAGGTATTTTTACAGCGAATCAACAAGCTTAGGAAACGTAAAAGATAATGTAAGATAATAGAGTCTTATTCTTTGTATAATTTTATTCTTTGTACGACTTTATTTTTATCAAATCTATCTCTCAAAATTAGTCACGTGTCTGTTTAAAGCTGAACGTTAAAAAATCGCGAACAGATGTGTGTGCGTGCGACGTTCAATCTGATATTTGGTGGAAAATGATTTATTATTCGCTATTATTTTCCTCTTCCTTTGACAAGGCCTTTATTTTATATGCTATGTTCTCAGTATAAACATGGTTGGAAGGTAACAAAGCCTTGTCGCTATTAATTAAATATAACAAATAATTAAAGCTTGCCCCATTTCTTTACGTGAATATATGTATTGTATCGTACTTTTGCATTTAATTTAATAAGTTTATTAAATTGTGGACATTGAATATGACGAAGGAAATGTATAATACTTCGACAAAAAATATCACTAAAAATATCAAATATCTACTTTACATACAAATTCTTTTTTCTGCTTTTGCATTGTACGTGATACAATTGCGTGTCTGTGTAACCGAAATATTAAACTAACATGCTTCGCGTGACTCTTAGTGCGACTTGAAAAAAAAAGAATAGCCGTGGTTGGTACGTCGATTGGAAGTGCTAATAAAAAGTTGCGTTACGTTCTAACAACACGATGCAAATTTGTCCTTGAAATAGGTACTAGCCGAGGAAAGACAGGCGAAGAGAGACGGAAAGTTCAAGAGAGTGATTTTTCTAACATTTAATGTTGTATCATATCGTCTAGATGTTAACCTAATTTAAGTAACGTCCTATTTGAATTCCGGACTGCGCCGGTGCGAAGTGACCCAGTATGGGGGTTTATAGGTTACTCCGGTTTCCTGCGATATAGATTTTTCGCGCAGGGTGCGTCCTTCCGTACAGCGGTTAACCAAGAACACGTTCTTCTCTCCGTGTTCCTTTTTGTGCAATAATTTTTTATGCAAACACGTAACCTAAGAGATATACAATTATTTAGTCCGTATTCATATCTCATCGCCATTTTTTTAATGCAAAAATTGGAATTTTATTGCAAGTTGAACAAAAAGATTAATAATATAATGTAAGATTACGATATTTCTTTAACTTCTATGATTTTTTACGAATTGCAAAAAGAGAGGATGATTGCCATGAAATTGTCACTCGTAAAACTAATTCTGATAAAAGTTTTGAGATAATATAAGCCTATATGGCAAACATAGTGTATGATTGCATAAATTTTGTGGATTGTCGGAAATAACAGAGTGCTGGTAAAAAGTGAGAAAAATTGAAACAGAATACTCATATGTAGTTATCATATTCAGTGTTTTATTAATTTTCACGAATTTTCATAATATTTAGCGTGATAATGAAATAAATTCAATTGTAACTGTAACATAGGCTGGCGCCGACAAATTATTACACACACATATTGTATCTCGAGCCTTATGTAATGAAATGCGGCTAACCGCTTGCAGACAGGGTGGCCGCCCAGTATTGAGCGCGGAGAGTTACGATGGCTGTTTACCCAAGTCTTCCAGTTACATCGTAACGTTTAACTCGATTCGTTCGATACATTACGTAATTCTGTTGGCCCGATCCGCTTACCACGAAACATATTACGAGCTGAGCTCGCTGGCATTTGCCGCACAACATGATTTTTTGATAACATGAACCAAGATAGACGGTATGTCTGTAACTGTTATACATACATCGTCAAATACGCGAACGAAAAGAGAAAAGAAAAGTGAGAAAAAGGGAGAGAATAATTATATAAAATATTACAGATAATCTTCTTTCAGCGAGAAAAAAAATCTGACAGTGATATTGTAAAAAACAGAAAAAGGTTTTATATCCAGCTAAAACTAAAATGAAATCCATTAAATTAAATATGTAAAAAGATATGAAAAATGTGATTTTTTAGAAAAAATCATTAAAATAAGGACTGTTTGTGTAAACTAGGGAGTTTAGTTTAATCTATATAATCATTTATTACCTTTCTATAGATTACAACTCTGTGTATAGACGAAAGAAACAATTTTAATTGTCCATTTAAATCTTTAATAATATTGCATTAGTAATGTATTGATAGTAATCGTGGAGTGCATTTGTGTGATACAATTGTCTTTTTTACTCGAAGCAAGGACTCGTATACTGCGGCGCCACTCGTTTCTATTGAAAGAAGACGTCCCGCTACGAAGGATCGTCGAACGATCAAGATCGCCATTATATGGCATTGCTAAATATCTCCCTCACGTATTAAACACCAAGCCTAAATTTGGCATTATTGTTCAACACAACATGCGCCGATGATACAACGGTACTTGCCACATTCTCCACCCTTTGGCGGCCATCGCGGCACGCCGATGTTACCGCCTCTGTGTATGTTACGTTACGCCACCCCTTCTCTCGCCGCGAGCTCCGTTTCATGGAGGTGACCTACTTTGTGCTAGCCGGCTGGAATCGTTGCTTCCGCACACGCCTCGGGATTCAGGTTGCGTTGCAACCCTCTCCGCATGCTTTCCGCACCCTCCGCTCGTTACATTTGCGGGGGAGAAGCTTTGCTCGCTACGTAATCGGATCGGATAACGGATGACACGGTTATATAAATGACAAAGGGATGCGACTGCAGAGAATCAAATTCTTTTATCGAGCTTAATGTTTTAAACTTGGGACACTGCAGAATTATTGGTTTTTATTTCTGGGTAATATTGACGGCAATTATGTGCGAACTGTCACTCGCGAATTGTGTTGTATCGCAAACAATTACTGATGTGACCTCTTTATGAAACTTTTCGACAATGTTTGCATTTTTTAAATATAATTAAATGACGATATTTAAATGAATATTCTAACAATAGTATAGTTAATATTATTAGTAAGAAAGCCAATTTATGCGATGCAACCTATTCGATATGACAATAGAATCAGCCAAATGAATTAGTTTTACTCTGTCCACGTGAAACATGCAGTATAACGTAATAAAATAAGTTCCATTTCAGTATCAGATGCGCGCAGGAATAAACACCGAAATAAAATACAATCGCAATACGCCACGAGGCCCGACAGGATATTGTATGCTCCGCAATCTGAACTCTTCCCTGAACACCCGCGATGTAATACATTCTGGCACCCGGATTATTATTTTCCCCGCGCGGGGAAATAATAAAACCGTCACCCCCGCGGGACAACGACGATGTCACACCCGACGTAATAATTACTCGTCGCGCGTTCGGCTCCTCTAATGGATATTCCGACAATCACAATAAGGACACAGTCTCCCCCGCGGTCCAAGTGTAAAACGCAGACGCGCGCGCGCGCGTAAACGCATGTAAAATAGCGCAGACGAGCGTCACGAAAACGGCATATACAAACGCGACTACCGTGCCGCCAGGCCGAAAGAAAAAGGGTTGCAATGCGATACAAAATGCGTGGGGTGGCGTGACGCGAGCTGGGAGTATTCGCGTCTAGACTACTAGATGGATGTACGACAAAAATGCAGAATACGCCTTCACGACACCTGAACACGCTCATCCCCCATTGGCAATCCCTTTCACGTGGAACTCCCTTCCCAAACCGAGATGGTCCTCCCGGCCATTATTCCTACCCCGTGAAATTAATCATCAGGCTTAGTCACAACTTGTAAAAGTTGCCTTTCCCCTTCGTAAATTGTAAATTCGTGGATTTATTTATCACGTAATTAATCGTACGTATATGGACGTCTCTATATGGAGAAATAAGAATCTAAATGTATTCCGAGTATGCCTTAATGAACATGTGATGTTTATTAGACCGATGCGGTTTCGTGCGTTAGTCCCATTTCGGTAACCCTCGTTTTATTTGCTAATGCAGGCATTTCCGCAAACTAAAAGTGCTTGTTTGGGGATGCGTTACACCTCAAAGCACGTGACGGGAGTCACGTAAGATTTGAGTGAGATGACGTATGTCCCCCGCGTGTCTTCTGCCACATTGAGGGTAACTCCTCGCATGCGAGGCATGCGTGCGAGAATATCAGGTAACGTCTGCGCGCTAAAAGGAACATGGACGACAAAATTTTTCCCGTGTCGCTGTGTCTCGACGAAACGTAACCGCGAGAACCGCGAGAACCGCGTCATACTACCGGTCGTGCGAGTATTACGTCACGTCTCGCTCGCAGAGACTGCGCAAAACGGATGGACGTACGCGATGTCAACCCTCTAGAAAATTTACGCGTTTGCACCCATGTCCCCGGAGCACTCCTGGATTACATTCAGCGCCTCTGTTCCGCTCGCCATAATTCAATCCCCGACCAGACCAGGATGCCCACGACAGGTCACGGATTATTCGTAAACGCCAGGTCAGCAGAGAGGACCGATAGTGTTAGCGCATGCACACATCCGCGCGCGCACATGGGGGTTGCACGCGGGGAGGAGGTAACCATTGCTTTTTACGAGCCACCAACTTCGGAACTGGGCCAACCGCGACCGCGCTTCGCAACCATGAAAGCGTGCGGGGTTCTGGGTCGAATGGAATCCTTCTAACTGATACAGGGAGAGAGTCCGCGTGGCGTGTGCGTAAGTGAGCGTCTTCGATCCAGGGGAGGACTGTTGTGGATTCCGTCGTTTCGATTTCGCTCGTGTCCATGTATCGTGCGAATTCCATTACAGAGTATGCGAGCGAATTTGAGCGGAGATAAATATACTCCTCGCTTTCTCTCTCTCTCTCTCTCTCTCTTTCTTTCTCTATCGCGAATGAGATAACAAATCGTCGATGGAAGATGTGCATCCCCGTGATACACATGCACACATGGCCGGCAGTATGGGATCCAGCGTTACCTGACGTGTACATATGATATTGCAGTGTTTTCTTCACGTCTCCTTCCGGATCACCCAATTTCCCGACGGTCTCTTCCCCTCCCGTTCCGACCCGCATACCTACTCCCCGACGGTGGGGGAAAATTTGCGCAGTGGCCTTCTAGCAAAGGGGTGGTTCCGCGATGGTAGTAGTGATCACGGTCAAGACGTTGCCGATTGTCAACCGAAGACAGATACTCGGTATCGATGACCAATGGCCAATGGAGGATCGCGCAACTTTGCAAGAAGCCCCTGACGACTGTTGCAAATGGAAATTATGGTATATAGCCGTGAGGACAGACGATGCTGAGAAAAAGCGAACAGAACACAGAGAACGGAAAGAAAGACAAAGATATCGTGAGAAGGTTGAGGGGCGGGAGGGTGGAGGAGAGAGAGAGAGAGAGAGAGAGAGAGAGAGAGAGAGAGAGAGAAGGGATACGTAACGAGAGAACGGGAGGCGACGGGAGTAGTAGGGGTGGTACCGGGATGGAGCCTGCACGGAGGTTGCTGTCGACGCCCTGCCGCTGCTTCCTGGTTTCCCTATATTGATTTTCCACCGCGCCGCGTGCTAGACAGAGACGGCACGGAGCCGAGGAACATTTTCCCTCGTTGTACGTGTATGTGTGTGTGTGTGTGTGTGTGTGTATGTGCAGGGAGGCGCGCGAGCGTATGTGCCGCGCGTGCGCCCGTGTGCGTGCGTGCGACCGCGCGCAAAGCGGCCCGGGAGAGGGAAGTGGGTTAGAACCCGGATGGAGGGGCCGGAGGGCCCCCGCGGTCGTGCACAAGGAAGGAAGAGATGCTGGACCAGGGAGGGTTGCGGGCGGGGATTGCGAAGGGGACGCGTTTGTGGAGAAGGTGGGGCCACCTTTTGCACCTCCGCGCTGGCCGTGCCAGCGTGGAAAGATGGGCACGATTATTCGACATCAGGGGCCCACCCATTTCGCTCCTCTCCGCTCCATTCGTACGGTGTTCCCGGATACCCGTCTCTCCCTTTTCCTCTTTCTTCTTCCTTCCCCACCCCCGCATTGACCAAATAAGTGTCACGGCCGTTTCCTTCCAGAACGGCGGCGAAGGCCGCGCTTGCCCGTGTCGGCGCAAATTTCAATATTGGTCCAGAATAGGTGGAATGTGTAAGGATTATCACGTGCCGTCAGAGATTTATAAATATCGCGGGATGTTAAGTAATTTATGTCGTGCATGATTTACGGCCCGTTGAACGCAGAATATAATAGGGACATGTATATTATGCGCTTTTATGCGAGGTATTTAGTTGTGCCTTGACTTGAATTTTGAGTTTAGATTGTTCTTGTTCGCTCTTCCGCTACTAAGAATCTGCATATTTCTATTTGTTCGTAGTTGCATAATTCACGTAGTTATTCAATAAGTATTATGAATATACGAAGTCTTTCAAGTGCAGATAGTGTGAGCATCCGGAAATGGAACGTTCATGGTCATACATTCCGAGATACGTTCATCCGGAGATACCTTGTGAGGTAGCATTTGTTTGCGCGAATGGTCGTTTCTCCTGCACCCGTTATTTTTCGTTACATCGGCCGTTCTTCTCAATTGGTCACCTTCAAAGATTCTCGATTCTCCTCTGTTATCGTGTCTCACCCATTTCTTTCCCCCATAACTCCTTGTCTGCTTCCTTTACGAAACCCTAAACGCGTGGGAAGAAATCTGGGCGAAGGAATTGTTGCAAAAGGAAGATGTACTATCTCGGATTACTCTCGATAAACACTCGTCAAATAGCGTAGAGAAAATATTGTTCATTGTCTCTCGATTTAATCGTTTAACCTTCTGTAGACGTTCCAAACTAATTTTGTATGAATTAATGTTATACATTTTTTTATTTTAACACCATCACTTTATCTAACGCAATAATTGTTGTAAAAACCAGCATATACTGCAAATAGTTTATTAAATAGGTAATACTATAGTTTGATAAATTGCGGTCCGCCTGGATCTTCTAGCAACGACAACGATATCGATGCATATCGATCAGAAACTGCGAACTACATGAATGGTGTTCTAATCTGCTCGCAGATATTATTAATCTCGTTGGAGGTTGACTTTTTTATCGAATCTACCGCGCGAGGAAGTCAGCGATTCCATGGCGTGACGTCCAAAATAAAAGAGGACGGTCGGACTTTATCAAACTTTCGTCGGGAGCATGGCGTTTCGGCCGCGTGCGATAGCCGAAATAAAAGAAGGGAAACGGATGTGCATTAAGGGTATGGTGGCGGTGATGGTGCTGGCGACGGCGGCGGCAAGGATGGACTTTTGAATACATCCCCGCTTTAACTGCACTCCCCGATTCGTTACAAGTGGTCTATTACAGGCCTTTCTCTCAAGTCTTTTACCCCTTGTACTTCTTTCCTGCCGTTCACGAGCGGCAAGCTTCCTTCTGACAGATTCTTCTTTCTCTTCTCTCTGCGCCTTCTCTCCTGTCGTTTTTCAAGCTCCGCGTTACTCGTCCCTCGTTTCCGGGACTGCCGGTTTGCCGGTATCCCATCTAGAACATTCGCTCATCGCTAGAAGGCTTTCTCCTAACAGATATACAAGCCTTATCTCAAAATGGCTTGCGGACTGAAAAATTCATAGCGTTTTATGCGTAATTTTTTCTACATTATGGTGAACGTGAACGTCGATTTCTCGAGACAATTGTCATAATGGAAGTATCGTCTGAGTATTATCTCATGCGAAATAACGGTGAATTAGATGAAGAAATCGAACATTAATCACTGATGCTTGGTTATACATTAAGTTGAGATCTGCAAATTTGAAAGAACAAATGCAATTATACTTTTGAATGTTATTTATGATAGGATACATAACTGCAGAGGAATTATTTAGAATTTAAAAGCGACTCTAAATTGAGAGTTGCATATATTATATTTTACTTGTATGTTAACTATAGATTGTCTTTTTTTTATCTTGTGTTAAGTAATGATATTTAAATGGTTTCTTATCGCAAAATGGGACTTTAAGGTACAAACAACTATTAGAAAATAAAATGTAAAATTTACGATGTTATTTTTCAGGATCGTATGACGGCTAATGGAAACTCACCGTTAGACAATATGAGGACCTTGGAACACTATCTGAGCGACATTATGCGAGCAGGCGCAGCGGATACCCCGGAACATCTGAAAGGTATGTGCAGTATTTTCCTAAGCTGCGTAAAATTCAAACGATGTACAGCACACCCGCAATATCTACGATAATGGCTCAAGATGATGCGTATTAAATCGGAAATAGAGGATTTTTCGGAGTTTACTATCGCGAACTTCTCTTGCGATCCCCGGCATGCGTTAAAACTTCGGTGAAAGTGTCTTAGATAAGCTAATAAACCATTACAGCAATCTTGTCATTGAATGAATCCATTCAATGAGTGATTCGAATTTATCGCGTCAAATGTGGCGTGGCCTCACCGATTAATTATATAGATGCTTAATTTCAGTTACTTAAAATATTTTATGACGAACGTAAATACTTACAACAATTGTAAGAAGTATATAAATATAAATTTGTTAATTACACAACGATTTTAGTCTAGTAATATTTACTATGGTAGGTGTGCATAATACAATTCAAGAAGAATAGGAATATGTAAAAAAATTGCAGATTTTATTATTTATCTTAGAATACAATATTATGTCTCAGTAGTTATTATATCTTAGTAGTTGATTTCTTCCAAGTAATTTGACAAAATCAAGCGATGCAAATTTACAGTTCCCGATCATAAAGTTTGTATTATTGCTCGATAATATCGTAGTAGTTCAATAATTCTATAAATTATGAAGATAATGATCGTATAGATCGCGGAAATAAACATATTATTTTATAGCTTAAATACAGAGAGAAAGAGAAAGAGACAAGTCATTTTCCATTTACATTTCGTCATAAATTTGTATATGCGTATGGATTCTGATTATGCATCGCGTGTTGGTAAAACGTAGTAACGTTTCTCTTCTACGTCAATTACTTATTTATATTGGCGTAGTACTATATATACTTCGCACATCGATCTTTAGTCGTAACGTTGCATTTAATGCACCGTTTGATTACGTCGCTTCGAGTCTACGTTTATTACATCGAGAGTGCACTCGAGGTCGATCGCCTCGATATGAACTCTCGTAGCCGCGCTATGTGATACTACTAGAATTGGAGAGCAATTGGCAAAAACAAACTACAGAGTACGCAAAAATGTTCACGAATATACATATACTACTTATTTCGTACTATTTTTATAAAATCTTGTTATACAAATCAGCCACAAGAACAATCTTATTATAAGTTTCTACAAATAATCGTACAATGCAATTTTTAAGTATGAATATCTAGATTTCAATAGAACATGCATGCGCATAATCGCATCATGTTATTTTAAAAAACGTCAAAAGTTATATTGATAATGTGCAAAGGCTAATATTATACTGAGACACATTTCTGATGTTCGCATTTCTTGCGACTCAGATTTAGCGTCATACTGGCACCGTATTTCTGGATCAAAAGCTACTCAAATAGACGCGAAATGAGAGTCTCTGGACTATTGATCAGATAAATGACGTTCCGTGACGTATGAAGATGCTCTTTCACGTGGCCATTACGACGGCGCGGATTCTTTACGCCGTCGAGTATCGCCGGTGAAATGTTGGTCGCGCCACGATGCAGCCGCATTTCAATGTGGCGACCGCGAGAGCGCGAGTCGATCCTTACATGAATGGGCCTCGAGCCAACTACGAGTTGGGCGGGAGACCGACCAGAACAACTAACCAGCCCAGCCGACGAACCAACGAATCCAAACCCCGACCGGGACGACCACTCGACGCACCGTCGAAGTACTCTGCACCCTCTACTCGACGCGACTCTACTCACTTTACGTCGGTACGTAGGGACGCAGACGACGCCATGCGTACGGACGTGCAGGCGGCCACACAACGCATCGACGAGAGGAAGAGGATGAAAGCTGCGGAGGCAGGATGGCATGCGTCTCGCCTGTGTCGCATTCTCCCTTACCCCTTTCGCTCCCCATTTTCTTTTTTGCGCCTACTCGACCTGTCTGCACGTAAAAGAGAAAGAGAGAGAGGGGGGGGATGCAGAGAGCCCAACAACCCCCTCAGACGAGCATTCTCGCGCCCCGCACAGTCAAGGGCAAGGGTGCCATCGCCGAGAGCCTATCTCGTCGGGCAGTCTCTGTACAGCGAAACCGTACGACAGCCAAGAGGAAGGAAGAGAGGAGGAGGGAAGAATGAGGGAGAGACACAGAGAAGAGGTGAACGGGGTGTTGAACACCCCGGCGCGAAATCTCGGGGATTTTTTTCTGGCGGACTTCAAACGAACGTATCTACCTACCCGTAAGGGGTATGCCACGTCACGGCGTCTTCTTCGTCTTCTCGTTCACGCGGAGGCGGACGGTCGTTGTGCAAATAGGGCAGCTCTGAATTCAGCGGAACGACGACGGCTATAGTCCGGCATCGTTGGGATTTATCGATCGCAGCGGCGCTCTTGGAGTAGACAATGCGAGCTCTGTAGTAGCTTCCACGGAACACGGGTCACGAAGAGAGTAACCTGGATTAGTAAGTGGGTGTATGATAGTCGGATATCTTTGTTCCTTGCGGGGGTATTACTGAACTGCGCGGTGGTGCATTACTGAAGTTGCCGGGAGCATTCATCGGGAAATTAGGACAACGTGATAAAGCGCCGGCATACTCTCTTGCGATGTGTTATTGGGATTGCATCTTATTGCGCTTAATGATTTTGCTATAAATGATATGAAGAGAAGGAACGGAAGAAAAAACGGGAAGCCGCTTTGCTCTGAGCAATTAGGAGGTTCAGCTTGTGGGGTTTTTCAATTATTTCTCTATGGTAACGATAATGACCGCGCTCATTATATTTCGTACACCTCTCGAAAATGAAGTTATTTTTAAAGCATATCGTGCGCATATCGATCGAAGGAATACAGAAGGAGGAAGAACGACACCAGCGTCTTCGGTAGACCGACATCTTTATTGTCTCGTGTAATTATCTTGGAAACTGTCTATGGGATGATACCGGGGTCTATGCGGTAAGGTTCTTTTGTCTTATACCACCGAGCGCTTCCTCTTCCACTCCCGCAATTAAATCTGATCCGATCGTAAACCGGAGTTAAATAATGACGTAGTATAGAAAATGAAGCTACATCGACAGAGGGTTTTCAGCTCCCTATAGAAAAGAGAAAACAGAAAGATGAGGAACAGTACTGAAGAAAGCGGACGACAAAGAGATGATTGATGAGGGTATAAGACTCGTAGAAAAATCTTCCATAAAGATATTTTTTGGAAACCACGATAGTAAGAGAAGTCTGTCATCTTGTTTTGGTTGTCGACTTAGAATTGATGTCAAAGAAAGAAGACATATTTAAGTGCATTACATAAAAACCGTCTCGTGTATTATAATTAATATTAGTTATGTCACTGCTTATAAATAATTAAGATTGCTGTAATCGCGTTTGCGCGTTATGCAATTTTAATTGGAAGTATTTGAGTAACATAGAGCCTCTATCTAGGTATCATGAATTTTAAAAGTTAACGAACCTCACGGCAGCTTGCGCGAAAACGAGAAGTAATCGGGTTCGAGTAGCCCCATCCTGGATTATGAAGTTTCAAATTCGCGAAGTTTATCGGCGCCCCCGGTTTCCATGGTACGCGGAAATACATTAGGAGGAAAGTTCTTTGAAGTTTTGCGGTCGAGCCGAGGTGAGAGGAAGAAAGAGGAGGAGAGGACGAGGCAAGTCGTTTTCTCGCGAAAATCGTTATCCGGACGAACGTTCTACCAACTTCACCGTCTAACTGGGGGGTTACTCTCGGATTTTCGAAAAACTTGACCTACTGCCGCGGTGTTAAAGTAGCGCGATGACACTTCTCAAGATGGCATCAAGTACGCCTACTCAGCAGCGATGCTCCACAATGCCTCCGAAGAGAGTGGGCTTTACTGTGCTAAAAGTGTGCTAAAGAAAAAGCTGTCCTAGCTACGAAACTGGCGTCTAGGTGCTCCTCTCCCTTTGAACGATCATTTGTCTCTCGTCGTTCAAAGAATAATACGAGAATTCACGAGTCTTTAATTCGTTATACGCACGAGACAGATGAACAGTTAAGAGAGCAGACTTTCTGTTAATTTTCTATATGTATCGCAGTTATTAATAAAGTAAAGTTGAAAGGTCAGAGAAGACACGAACGTGACATAGAGTCGTTTGTACAGTATGTTCTGATCGAAGCATCGATTACGGCGGTAAATACCTGATTCAGTCCCAAGTTTCATCGAGGCTGGAATAAACTTACTGTTAGCATTCGTTTCACGAGATACTTTTCACTGATTCGCGCATCGTGTCTGGCGCTTTCAGTGCGTCACGCGAATAACGTTACTGGACAATATCGCAGAGCGCATGGGGAACTGAGCAAAATCCATTTCACCCCTTCAACAAATGCACTTTCATTCACGGGTCGCACGACCACCTCTGAATAAACGACGATGTGTGGCGTTTAATATAGCCGCCCGGCGCGTCCTTGAACACAGTGTCCGCTTTATAATTTCATTTTCTGACCCACATGCGACTGTCATGTAATCGGTTAGTAACACGACGGGATTCGTAGAGGGTGGTTTTAACCACGCCGCGCTCCCCAGCCATCTAGGGTTTCATTGGCTCGTATATTCTCTATGTTCTCTCTTTCTCTCTCTTTCGTTTTGTCCCTCTCGCTTCGCTTCGCTTCCGATTTTCCTGCTCTTTCTGTCCTTCCGCCAGACGTTCAAAGCGTGTGCATATAATTGAAAAAGATGAATGAATGGAACGAGGGTGTGCATGTACCAATATAGGACTTACTACACCATCACGACTTTGAAAGGAAACAATTAATGCACGTGAGTACATTCGACGCTTTGAAGCTAAATACAGATTCCTTGTTGAATCCGGCAAAAGCGTTTCATGAGGATATTTTGTGAGGAAACTGTCTGCAGGAAGAAATATACGGTATGTTGTTCCAGATCTGGATGCCGCTGGTGCGGCTAAAGATATGACCGACTGATCTTTTCTTATTTACATTGAATATATTATATTATACGAGGCGTCATATAAATAAGACTCGAATTTGCTTCTATATTTAACTGCATATACGAGCACATAATAATAATATTCTATGAATCAGAGCAGGGTGCCTATAAATATAGTAGCGTTCCGAAATATTCTGCAGTACCAGTCTATAGGATGATTCAGTTCTGATACTGTAAATACAATCAGGGAGAGATTGTTGTGAGGATTTGGATTCATGAAGAATGGAAATTCCTATTTATTATTATAATATACTGATTTTTAAAAATTTAACATTTGCAAAAGATAAGAAGCATTACACTTTGTTTGTTGTTCTTTCTTACAAACGCGTGCTTTGGTGAATCAATATCAAGTTCTTCTCGATTTTACGAAGTTCGATTGCAAACATATAGATCGTAGAGGGTTGAAACGTGATAGAGTCAATGAACTCTATTCTACGATCCATTGTAGAATAGACTCGCGCGCACTTCGGTGCGCGATTTTATTGATTTTTCACAATCCGACACGTTGCTTTCCGAGTTAACGGAAATCAGTTCCGCCGCCGCCCTCCTTTTCTTTAAATTTAGGGCCTGAGAACCCCTGCATAGAAAGAATATGCAAAGTGAATGAACTTTCCTCGACAAACAACTCTTGTGATAGGAAACATATTGTTATATTTTTATAAGTCTGCCAAGTTTGCATACTTCTTCTTCAGAAATCGAAACTCTTAATTTTTGGTAAGTAAAAATGTTGATAATATATGATGATAAAATATACAAAATAAATATATGATAAAAATCATCTTCTTACTCGTGATAATAAAGAATAATAACAATTCGCAAATTGGTGATTAGCAAATGTACATTTTTCTATTCATGCAATGGAAGAAAATATCATATAAAAAAGTAAGGAAAATAGACATTTCAGAGAAAATTGTTATTCTGAATTTTCGTTTCATTACTTTGAAAAAGACAATCTTATTTGTTCTCTCATGTGCTGTCGTAGGTATTAATGTTTTCATGACATCCACGCTATTCTCACCAGATCGAGTTTTCGCCAACACGAAATGGTTATTCTGAAGATGTAACGCTTACACGATTCTTCTTGTCCATTCTTTTCACCCGTCCATTGAACTGCGAAAGCCGAAGCTACTCCACTTCTCTCAAGCTCAACCTTTTTGCGAAAAATGATTATGCGATCTTGCCACCCTTCTTGTTTGAGTAGCGAGCCTTTTTCTTACGGGGGTGGCAAGAGGAGAGGGAATTACGAATTGGGGTCGCGCGGCCGTTTCATCAGCAGCGGTGTGCCTGTCACGAGGTGGCGCCATCCAGATACGATATTGGCCGAGATTATGTGAGGAGCCGAGGATGCGGGTGGCTATCGATCGTAGTCGATATGAGAAAACTTGGCGGGAGGCTAAGGTAATAGCCACGCCGCGGTTGGTTTAATAGAGCCGATCGGTAGCCGGTCTCTTCGGTTTGCTTTCTTCGGATCATCAGGTCCGTCATTGCGCGTCTTCTTCCTCGTCGGGATGTTCTCCGAAGGAAAGAAAATATTGGATCCGTTTGTAGAACGTCGCACGGATCCTCCTTTCGCGGATTCCGTTATCCCCGCTTCGCAAGGAACGTTGGAAACCGTGCTGGTCTTCTGCTCGATTGCGGAAAAAGCTGCAATTTTCTAGATCCCTTAATGTCGCTTTTAACGTTCCTGAGTTAAGATTTTTCTTCTTATTTTGTAGTACTTCTTATTTTGTATATTGCAGTATATCTACTACATTCTCTTAGTTTTGTTTCTTTTTTATTCATCGTCTACTTTTGGGAATTACTCGACTCGAAAATTTAAGTATAAAAATGGATCGTTTTTCTTGCGTTTTTAGATTAATAATGATTTTGAAAGGGCTTCATTTTGAAAACATGTTCTTCTTTTCAGTAACTTGCCAGATTTCTGAATTTCTTTGGCAGTGTCACACCGTGAGGTAAAATTACACCGCGCGACTATGATCGCACCGGTATGCAAGCCGGAACGGAATGTCGATCTGAAAAAATATCAGAGAGTGCCTGAGAGGAAGATCAGCAGTCGCACGACGGCGCATCATCAGGTTGCCTCTTGCTAGGAGTCCGTGTTCTTGCTATTCGCGTGTTCCCGACTATCGACCGAGCGCAGGTGGCTTCCAGGTGTTCGACGAGCCAGAAAAGAGAAATGCTGCCATCTCTGAGAAACCGCCGAAAGGTGACATGATCGGCGAAAATGTTTTTAATTAAGCTCCTTCGTAAAGCAGGGAGGATTGTAACAAATCTCCTCATAGTCGTTCATTACCTCTCCGCAAAGTTTCCTACACGTGGGAAACATATAGTCTTATCTTTTTACAAGGATGAAATGAACGAAGATCAGTTGATGAAATGACCAAAATCGAACGAAGCATTTGTATATAGTAATATTAGATATCAAAACTATATCGGGTTCTTGTGTAAAAATATTTTTGGAATTCTTATGGCATTATGATATTTTTCTAATATCTGATGTTAGACGATGAAAATAGCGAAACGGATAAAATAGTTCGTAACTCGATGCGCACCGTTATTTAGCAGGCGTCTTCTTTTTCTGCAAATTGTGTATGTTATACCTCCCACGAAAAATAGAACAAGAGCTCATTTAGATTTGGATGAAACTGGCACTGCGCCTATTGACCGAATGCCATCCTCAGCCGCATTGCAGTGACCTGCAACAACGTGTCCTAAAAATTGTTTTGCCAAAAAGAGGCTTATGAGTAATGATTTCTACGAGCACTACTGAACCTTCGACTTATATTTGCTAGTAGAACAGTAAATCGAGCTTTTTATTTTAGATATTTTTTCAACAATAACAAACAGATGACGTTGTTAATTAAAATGAATCTCTGTTAGTCATCATCATCATCATCATCAAATTAATTTGATCACTTTAGTAATAATGACATAACTCACGTTATAAACGTGTTATAAACGCATTTATTTTATTATGCATTTATTATGTATTTATAAACATAGAATAAACTTTGTATAATATTTCCCGATCTCGCTCTTTTATACAAAACTCTAATATAGTTAGGGTAAAATCTATAATTGTTTGTATTATAATTTTCTAATATTAATATTAATAATGGCATCCAGTCTATTAGCGTGATAGAAACCCATAATGATCCCAACCTTTAAATATATCATGTTCGACGAAAGGTGCGTTGCGTTGTAATTAAAGACTTGATTAGGGGGAAACACGATCGTTATATTCCATTACTAACAATGTATTTTTCGGCTCGCGAACAAATTATATATAAACAGTTGACAATATTCAGGATCCTGTATCTTCCGTTAGCGGCGTATATTTAAGCCGTTATACCCAACGTTAAAACAAAGCTCCGCAAATATCCAGGAGAATAAAAGACTCGCATCAAAGAATAAAAAAAAGTGAAAGGATGGGTGCAGGAAAAGGGAAAGAAGTGGAAGGTCGGAGGGAGAGAAGTGAGAATGGATAAAAGCGCTGGGCAAAGAGCGACACACACACACACATTCGAGATGCGAGACACTTTAGGGTGCCGAAAGCCTTTTCTTTGGCCTTGCGCTTTCGTGCCGTCAAGGTCAAGTTTGCGCTTGCAAATTGTCGCGATATTTGCGATTTCCCCGTTCTTCGCATACGTCGTAACGTCGCGTACGTCGCGTGTAAGTCGCATCCATCCGCGTTTCCGCAACTTACTTCCTTGTCGCAATAAAATAGGATGTTTTACGTAACAGGATTATCATGCGATGGTTGTGTCGTTAAATGACGTACTCTCACGGGAGCCGTAAAACGAACGCGTTAATCGCAGAACGAGTCAAAGTCGTACGAAACATCGCCCGTCGCTTTCTGCATTTTCTGCACTTTCGCTCTATGCGCGACGTAGAATTTCTTTCTCGCATATTTACGAGCATACTAATGCTGGCAACGTATCTAGTCACAACGACGTACGCTAACAACGTTACACCCTTATTATACTCGACTCGTGATGATCAACGGGTCAAACGTCCGGGCGAAAGTCACAGCACGACTTATTCCCTCGAGAGTTTCTCGACCCGCTCGGGAAGACCGCAATATTTATTTCCGCGGTTCTATTAAACCGCAGCTGCAGAAAGGTATTCGCGCCCGCGCGATTCGCAAACTGGTACAGCGCAAAGTTATAATTCTTCTTGGTTGTTTACGACATATCTCTATGTGTCACCAGGATATTATAATATCCTATATAACTAAGAAATCGAGAATTAAGAATTCGAACTTGTTAAAAGTACTCTCAGATTACAACAAAATCTAGCATAATGAATATTTATAAGATTCAAT
Source organism: Ooceraea biroi (assembly GCF_003672135.1). Taxonomy (NCBI): domain Eukaryota; kingdom Metazoa; phylum Arthropoda; class Insecta; order Hymenoptera; family Formicidae; genus Ooceraea; species Ooceraea biroi. The sequence goes on from NC_039510.1 coordinate 12,777,377, forward strand.
ATATCTACAAATGTTTGTATTGCGATTTCATTTATACGATTTAATAATTTTACATATCTGAGTTTGCATACATTAGGACTAATGCGTCATTTGATTGAATACGATTGCATCAGCATTTAGCTGTTTGTACAGACTGCGCGTAATGCGGTTACGCATTTCGTTATGTGTCGAATCAATGTGTGTTCTATGGAGACGGCAATGGGAGGGCAAAGGAGACTGGATGATCGGCGAACGCCGAAGCGAAAGCTGTGCCCGATTAATTGACACTTAATCGTTCGATTGCACAGACGTGAAAGGGCGGCTTTACCTCGGAGCTCTAGCACGGAGGATTCATTAGGGAAATTAATAAGCAGCGCCCTCAATACTGCGCATCTGCAAATAGCCTTTTTCCCGAAGACTCCGTGATCGCGAATGGCCGGCGGGATCGATCTTTGCCACTTCTGCCATAAACTAAATCAGTATTGGTACGTTCGACTCGCAAAAGTATAGTCCGTACATGACTTTAGCAACAGTTCACTAAATGTGAAAGGTAACTTTAAAATGCAAATCAGACCGAATTATAGAATCGTAGTTTTACAAAATAGTAAAACTTTTGAAATTTTTCTCGTAAAAGAAAACAGAAATTTGGAAAGACATAGAAAGTTGAGAAAATAGGACTAGTAATGTTGCAATGCATTAACTATTATGGTTTATTGGTACAATAGTAGATTCGAAAAAAAACTACGCAGAAATTAGAATAAAGACAGACAAATTAAAACATTTCGTCACAATTTTTAAGATTCTTGCTTCGTCAATTTGATGATGGTATCTAATTTTGTCGACGTGCGAACGAGAATCGAAGTGTTCCATCCAATCGAGGAGCAATTAAGATTTCTTTTTTACTATCTCGAGCGAATCCTATCCTTCATTCTATCCCGCTCCCGTTTCTCATATCGTGTTTCGACCTCGCTTCGTGGTTGCTTTCGTGCTTATTCCCCGTTTATTCTTTCCTCTCTACTCTTTAGGGTTAAACTCTTCGTTAACGCGTGAGCGAATATTTTCTCCTTTCCTTTTTACTGTCATCGCCTCGAATTACATCCGGCACCTTTAATTGTATTTTCTTCCGCCGTCAATAATCTATCGTTTTCTCGCCGATTGCCTTTCCCAACGTTCCTTTTTCGTCCACTGGTTCACGCTCACTCTCGTCTCGACCCCGGCGAGTTCTAATCTCGCAGCCGATTTAAGTTTTAATGCGCTTTTATCAAATTACGCTCGCAACGTTCCCTTAAATTACAACGTGAGCAGGGAGCTTCGCGCACGATCGCACTCCTTTATCATCAACTAACATACATGAGTCATCAAAATTAAAATTGAAATCTCCGTTGCGCTCCGCACACCCTGCGCAAACAGTCATGATTTATTTGCATTCTAAATATTCTCTAAATATATTCACGGCTTTCTATGCTAATTTTTATGTTAACACATACAGCTCTTCTTCTTCTTCTTCTTCTTCTTCTTCTTCTTCGAATTAAGATACACGTACTTCTCGCAACGTTCTTGCGCGAAAAAGAATTGCATGATAAGAATTTCAAATTCCTTGCAGATATACTATTTAACAAACTATCTCACTAAACTGCAACGAAGTTATTTCACCATCATGCCGTGGTGAAATTTGACTGGTGTCTCCTGATTAATCAAGGAGACACCATGCGATCTTAGCGCAACTATATGCACAGCGCTGCACCGGCGCGTAGTTCACATAGCACGCACACGTTTGCGCGCTTCCGGCCGCGTAAAAAGGGGAGTTATAAATCTACCGGGAAGAAGAAAGAATATCTCGGGGGTATCTCGGCAAAAGGCAAGAGAAAATGGAAACGCGACGGTGGAAGAAACGAGCGATAGCCGAAGGGAACGGGGACGCGCGAGGGGATGTTTTCAGCGATATCGAGGTCAGCGTGAGACGCGCGATTAAGTTAGGTAGAGTGCTTCGGTAGGCCGTAGTCTCATCAATCACCCCCGCCTCTCCGCTTCCTTACACCCCCTTCTTCATGCCCAGCACCATAGACCAGATCCATCAACGACGTCATTTGCGCGTATCTAGGGGTGGATCCGACCGCCAACGTGGAGCATTGACCCCCTTTGCGATGACTCCCCTATAACCCCCTCTCTCCCTCGTCCCTGGCATCCCCAGGTACTACTTTAAGGCCGTTTATCGCCCCCACACTTACGTGGGCCCGCAAGAATGGCCGCTTTCGGGCACGGTCAAGTTTTGTGCGCCTCCAGAGAAATTAACCGACCGCGCGCGGCACAGCCGCGTTACATGCGAACATCGCATAAGGGTCGAGACGCACTGAAATATAAAAAGGGCCGTATAAGAGAGCGAGGAATTGAACTTAACATTACCAGTGTCTCTTGTTATTTATAAAACCTCACATTGCTTTCGTAACAGAAATATAGAGATATAAAATTAGTGAAAATATAAAAAGAAATGTAAAAGAAAAGGGACGAAATTTCTGTTATCAGAAAAAACATTTTCGTTATTTATAAATTCTGCATACTGTATTGTGTGTGTTACAGTATAGTAGAAGCTACAAGTGCAAGCTCGAGTATCAAATAGGCACGTTGTTCTTCGCCAAGCAGAAAATGTACCGTGCATGTTATAATTTCAGTGGATGTGCGCATGGAAATAATAACGCAAGTTAAATTTAAAACAGATGATCCCTCCGCTGTTACATTTCCCATTGAAACCGGGCTCCCTTTCTTATTGCTGCTTTTTCGTATGTTTGCGCGTGGAATAGGTGCTCAAGTATATTCAAATTTATTCTGGAAGATATTCAAGTATTACTGTGTTGCGGATTCCCCGCCCTGTACGTCATTTACATTCCCCGACGTGTCGCCGGAATACGAACGGTGCGAAAGTGTGCCACAGGTTCGAAAAAAGGTAAAAACCGCTGATTTAGAGGTTTAATATCACAGCAGCGTAATACGTGGGAATTATCTTTACGATCTCCATATTAACTGATCGCGGCAGAAAATTTTTTGGCCCAATGAAAGAAGTTTTTACCGGAAAAGTAGCTCGCCGAAAGAGGATAGTCTGCCGAAGGTCGAATCGCATCGCCGTATATATTGTGATGTTACGTAATCCCCGCGAAGCTGCACGCGATATCCATGAGGTGTCCCAATAGCGTAATGCTTTCAAGGTACTACCGCATGCTCGCGAAAGTTTTGGCACGCTTAATAACACCGAAATAATGTTCTTAAAACTTCGTCGGTTCACAAGTTTGCTAGCATCTTAAAGGAGAGCGAAGGAAAAAGCAACAAGATTGACGTATGTAAATATTGCTTATCATGATTATGTAAATTATATTAATACACAAAAAAAGATTGATATGCATTTGAAGCTGAGACCATATTTAATACTCTATGAAGATGAAAAATGGGAGAAAAATGTATTTCTGGAAGAGGTTGAGCGGAACAGCTCGCGAACAGGGTATGATAATTATAAAATTATTAAATTTATTATTATTTAATTATACCGTTCATGCTATGCTTCAATCGTGATTTGGTTTATAAGGGCAAACGTATATTTCGCGATTGAAGATATTAAGCTATATTTTGCCGCTCAGCCTTCGTCAGAGCGAAGACAGGCATGCCTCGAAGAAGCCCAACAAGTAATAGAGCAGTTTCCAAGGATAGTACGCAATATCGTAATTCTATTCCCTCCTCGTCGAAAGCATGACGTGGGTGAAACTAACCACGCCAGAACCTCGTAAAGCACGATAAAATGACAAAGATAGTGAATACATTAATGGCGTAGTTCGTTTATCTTTATGCGGTGTATCGATAACACTCTGGATAAAATAATCGAAACATGGCAACATCGCATAAGCACATCTACCCTTAAATTATTAAAGCTCCCTTAAAGTAGATTAGTCTAGGAAAGATCGTGTTTTCGTCTAACAGAAATGAAAGTTGGAAGCAGTACACTCTGAACCAACTCGATCTGCCATAAAGACGAAAAATATGGTCTCCCACGCCGACGAAACAAACATTATCTACGCATGCTACAGTAGAGATCTGAATGAAAAACGTATTGATTTCCGTCTCCGAGAGCGCAAGATCGCCGATATGTCTCCGTAACCATTCTGCGTCGCGCTAGGATCCTATTAAATCGTTATCAAACCGCGCAGACCATAAACCACAGCGGTGCACATCTAGAACGTTCGGATTAAAATCCGCAGATAACGTTCCGGCCACGCGCATATAAATGGATCGGTCCGAAGCCACATCCCGTGTAACGACAAGTGCATGCGACGTTCCGCGGTCGCTCGTGGTCGTTACCTCATAACTCACTGCTATCAGTTTTTGGGCGTGTTTCGCCTTATCTATCCGGAATAGTTTTTTATCCGGACCGACGTCTGTTTTCCTCAATAAACGCGTTTGGTTTAGCGGCCGGCACGGCCTCTCGCTTTGCATCTCGCGTGGAATTTACTGCGCCGCCAACGCGGATTGTGCAGTCGCGCCTGCACAGCGACGACAGCTCGCTAGCTTGTTGATCCAAAACACGAAAATTACTACCCGTCGAAAGCCGTTCGTTCTCGAAAACATCGAGCAGAGCAATTTCCTCCCTTGACTTCGTTGGGGTGGGAAAAAACATGCCTAAAAATGCAGCGAGAAAATGCGCACCATGGAAATCTATCTACGCATCGCCGTAGTCGAGCGTTCTCGCTTTGACTTGAAAGATTTTGGTTCGAGAAAAGTTGGCTGTTATGTCTTCCGAAAAGTTTTTCACCTCTCGTATTAAATATCGCGCTCTGTGAATCAGGCTAAACTTAAAATAGCAGAGGAATTTAACTCATCTTCTGTCTTACATAAGAGGATCTGATAAGAGAGTCTGGTAGTGGACGAACTTGTAACAAATTCCTCGATAATTTTCCTATTTAATAGGAATAACACGCCAACGAGGCGCGTTTATTACCACAACGCGATTATTCCGGGATGACGTAATCGTGATGCGTGCAGTTGACTAGAGCATAATTAGATTAGTTAGTCGAGACGGAGAACTCGGCGGGAACAATCGTTTGCAGCTTTTCGACACTTTTCCGCGTCTGTTTCGATTTTCTGAGATAGTATTAGCAGGATCTGACAATATTGTGATGGTTAACAATAGCGTGTTTGGGCTGACAGCTTTTTACGGATGGTTGAATCCTTCATGTCACATAAACACAGATTGTTTGCTGAACAAACGATTGAGATTCATCTCATCTCACCCCATGCGAGGTCGTCTTGCGGGACAGTTATCAGAAATGCCATGCTCGGCCCCCTGTTCAATAAGAAGAACAATATACATCGTGATGTGATATCAACCCCAATATATCGGTGCATAGGCGTCTGCACCTGTTAAACGCGTATCGGAAAACCATTTTTTTCGAAATACGCCTTATATACGATAAAAAAGATAATAAATAACGCGATACAATGCATCCCGTGCGCTTTAGCTTCTTTATCCACTTTATATTTATCACACGGGTTTGGGGGTGTTTTTCAGATTTATTTCAGATTCAGATTAATGTTGAGATTTACATGATGTTAATTAGTCGATATTAATTAATGATGTTAATCGAGACATAATTGGGTAGCAAAGAAAATGTGCACATAAATTAATATCTCACCTACATTAAAAAAACATTTATTCGAGTAATATGATAAAAGCAAATTAGCGGAACAGTGACGAAAATGTGGCGTTATGACTAATAAACGAAAGATTCTAAAATAAATAATTAACGAAACATTCTAAAACTTCTTCATCAAGATCCGAAGCTTCCGCGATAAAAAACCAATGATTTGGACTTTGACGGACTTTGGATCGTGACGTTGTAATCTCCCACCTTGTAATTAGATTTATTGTTGATTTGCGCGAACACGATCTTGCTGAGCACATGACAGACGTAACAAGATTCTCTCCGCCGAGACCGCCGTGGCAGTATCACGACAAAATATTTACGGCATCGTGTTTAGTATAAAAACGATGCTTCTCAAATGACATGGGTCAATCGTGACCCGCGCGATGGTCAGGCCCGTTTCGGATGTCAGCCGGCTAAATCAGTCGTGCTAAGACCTCGGGCTACGATCTGAAAGCGAGAAAGGCCCAGCCGACCATAATGCATCATCGCGCATCACGCTACAGCTGTTTTGGCAGTCAGCTGGTCCAGCTCCGCGCGCACTCACACGCATCTTCTTCGCGGCACGATCAGATTAATGCGTGAACTCTTACGTGCGCGCGCGTATGTGCGTATGTACATGTATGTATGTATGTGTGTGTGTGCATAGCACGCGGCGAGATATGCAACGACAAGGCTGAACGTAATAGCGCAGGCTGAAGGATGAGCACACGCCGTGATGGTCTAAATTTAGATCCCCGACTCGTTACTTACTTCCGCTTATTTTAGCTAAAGAGGTCGGCGTTTTCGCCCCAGGGACCTCTCTCGTGCACTCGGCTCCGTCTCTTTTTCTCGTTCTTTCTCTATCTTTCTTTCCTTCTCTGGAATTTGCTTGCGCTCGCGCAAGATTTCTTCGCAAATCTCGCGAACTGATTAGCAAAAAGTGTTATAGGTCGCAGCGACGAGTTGCACTGACGTCCGACTGTCGCGTAAAGACGCACGATGTAATCGCACGTATCATAGGGAAGCTTGCTTATTCGCGTTTAAGGAAAAAGAGCAAAGGCGAGTGATTCGGATATCCTTGCTTGCTTCATTAGTTAGTTAATTTTATGCTTAATTCCATACAACGGCAAGATAGAGCGTTAGTGAATAATGTTAAATAACGGTGGAGTTTTGCACGCGGAGGAGATATCAGCGCTTTATCTATGCGCTTCTCACATGTTTATGTGCAGCATGTGAATTCTTAATGGTGATACACATTCCAAAGTCTGACGACGCTACTTCGGCTTTACGTAACCGTTTCGCGTAAAATTGCAAAATCATACAGACGCGTTTGTCCTTTGCATCGACATGTATACCGATTCCTTTGCACTCATTTGTTGCAAAAAGTTTTTCAACTTGCTGCTCTTGCGTTTAAAGATTTCATTAACAACTCGGGACGAGTCGCCACCAAGCCGATGTTACGAAACGCAGAGCAGCAGTATATATTGTCACGTATTGCTGTCTGCTTGGTGTCTCTTTACAGTCGACGACGGAGAAAGCGTAGCACAGCAAGACAAGTGTGAAGAGTATCTTAAAAACGTCCGTTTTTTAATTATCATCCTTTAATGAACTCGTTAAAGTCACTGTGAACTTAATACGTAGGACGTATCCGTCCTACTCATTTTCTTAAAGAAACTTTTATTCATTAACATTTCTGCCCGTGTTTAGAGATAATGTGCATAATCAGAGAAAAAGTTGTCACGCTAAAGGACTTTATGGAGGACCTCATACTTTCTTTCGGGGAACAGTTTACCAATTTAAAAATCCTTCTCGAATATGCTTTTTAAATTGCTATTAAATTATTCAACAATTCGAGGATGTGCGAAATTACTAAATCAGAGAGATTTAAACGGCATTTTATTGATGAAAGATTTTATTTCCTCTCGGTGTTCGCGCGAAACGATCTTTCCGCAAGATTTATCGAAAGTAGTCTATAAACACTGATGCTTCTCAAATATCGTACAGCATTTAAATAGCACATGGATTCGTCGTCGATCAATGAAACAAGAGATTTCAGAAAAACGCGCGTAACCGGTAGATAGGTCGATGGGTCGATCTGCACAAATGTCACGGTTCGACATATCTGTGTGCTATTTCAGCGAATTATAATTACAGAAGTTTCTGAATATTTTAACATTCATGACTCTCTCGGGGTGTTCCCGCAACGGGAACAGATCTTTATTACCCGACCGCGTTAAATTACGATAACTGGACATGGCGCTGACAAAAGTGCCACGAAATTTACGATGCTATTAACCGCCGCACGATAATTGATATCGAAGACATCTCGCGTGTACATCTGCCCGGACACGGCGGAGAACAAACTGTTAAGATTCACGAACCGTCTCGGGAACGAGGATCCCGCTATACTAATACACGCATGGCTCTCTCGCGAGCGGTGCACATGCAAATTTATGCAGTTGCGTCGGTCTCGGGTCGTTCGGGGCTCGTTGTGCCGGCGATTTTTTCCGCTGCCACTCTTTCTGTCCTTCGCTCCGTTTATCCCTATCCCTGTCTCTCTCTTTCCCTCTTTACCTCTGCTTGTCTAACCGGAGGAGCGGTTGCGCGTTGCAAGATCGGGAACGTTACCGCGATGGAAAATTATATCCCACGGATATTTAGCTTAACTCGAACCGTTCTACGCGCTCGACACGAAAATGAGGCGGCGATTTTGCCAATCGCTTCCTCGGCCGGGTTCGTTCGCCTTCGCCAGAAGGCGAGCCTTTCTCGAAAGGAACGGGGAACCTCCGTCGCGCAGGATGAGATCGCATTAAACGTGATCCACTCGCGCGGCTCATCGTCTTTATTATATAATTCACGACGAACTCGACCAAGGATCCCGTCGAGCATCCTCAAGCACCACGACTTCCCTCCCCCCTCGCGATCCATATTTATGAGCGGTGCACGCGTAGCGATATTAACGAGGCTTTCGTCACAATTTCGCTTTACGGTCAGATTAGCTGTAGAATGATAAATCCGAGAAAGTTCCGACATATTATTTACAAGCGCGCGGGCACCAGAAGAGAGTGAATCGCACGTGTTATCTCGATCGAGCGAATAGCGGGGCGTTTCAGAAGGCTGGAGCGAGTGGATCGTTCGTGCCTACCTTCGAACAGGCAACACGTATTTCATTCGGACGTACAAGCGTACTCTCAAATTGACTCTGTTATTATTTATCGATACTGGCTATCTGGAACTTATTATTCAAGAAGCAGCGGTATTTTATGGCCGACGATCAGCTTGAATCCATCAAAAAGCCTCGCTACGTGAAAAAGCGGGGTAAAAGTACGGGAATGTAGGACACCTCGTACGTGCCCATTCGCGGTAATTAATATCGATCCTCTTACCACACCACCGAGATGAGAACCGTTTATAGATAGCTGCCATTTATGAAAATGTCAGTGGAAAAAGTCGCGGGTGCAGGGGTAACGCGCCCTTTACTCCCACCGGAGACCGGAGGCGGGAGGGAACAGCTCGTTCGAGCGATATCAAGCAACTTGGCGTACCGAGACTCGGAGGCGCATCGGTAAGCAAGTAATAGTTGGGGTACTTGCGATTCGCGCTTGCACGCCCGGTCCGGCACACCGCGTTATTATGTAACGGGTGTGCGTCACAAAACACGCACACCAGCGCCGTTGCTGCTGGTATTGACACGGACTCGGGCTGCGCGACAAGCGAGCGAGCGAGCGAGCATGTCGCAATGTGCGCGCGCTAATAATTGTGCCGCTTAACCTTGGACATTGATTAAACCATCCTTCATATCGGCACAACCTCTCGCGCGCGCGTCACGCGTGCGCATGCATAACGTACGTGTATGTACGCGTACACGCGAGGCCGTCTCTGTGTCAGTTACGATACCTCGCGAGTGCGACTCGAGATTACGCTCGGTGGCCTGGAAATAAATAGGAACTTTCCGCTACGCGGCCGCGGCAGGTTTTTCTCGCCGCGGAGCGAGGAGGAAGCGAGCCGGCCGAACCGGCCCTAAAGGCGGCAGCCCCTGAATGTCATACGCTCGGGGTATCCCCGTGCACGGGTTTCCCGAGTGTGCACGCGCGCGCGCGCGCGTGTGTGGGTTCTGCGTTTAATTACTCGCGATAGTGAGTCGACGTTGCGCCGTTTATTATCGAGCGCGATACGAATTATGGAGCGCGGCGCGCCGCTGCGTACGCCGACGCGCATAATTGCACTCGCGTGTGCGTCGTTCGCCACGGCTGCACGGCTGCATGATATATTTGATTTAGGGCTCCGAATTCTGCCGAACGCGACATTATTGCGTTACGCTTACCCGTCGCGAATTCGTCGCTCGGCGGACACGCGCGCACGGTAACGCACCGCGAAGGTCGTACACAATTTCGAGACACCGCGTACGTGAAACTGCAGCGGTATGATTAATCGGTTTTGCTGCACTCTTGCACCACCAGATGTAATGTCGCATCATCTTCCTCGTCGTAGACGCGGACGCTGTAATTAACTGGAAATTCCTTATAACTGTTTTGTATCTCTCTCTTTCTCTCTCTTTCTCTCGCTGATTATCAATATACATGATGTATAATATGCAATAATAAATTGCAGAAAAGTATAATTATGCTAAATCGCCATGCAACGTATAATCATAAAAAAGATACTTGAGCTTGTTATATTATATATCTTTTTCTTGATCTCTTGAAACGTCGGATGATAAAAGTCGATTATTTTGATTCTAATTTATTTCGATACAAATATTGTTAAACAACTGATAACTCCGCAAACAATTTAGTTTCCAAGAAATCTCAAGGCGTAAATGATTACCGCATACATTTTCAATTAACCGGTAAGTTGGAAAGGAACTTTGCCCTTCTCGCATGGAGATTCCCATTGCACGCAAAGGGACAGAGCGCTGTTGCGTGATATTCAGACGAATCTCTCGGCTTACACCTAATACCAGACTTTTTTCACTTCGGGCGATAGGTGTTCTTTTCGAACCCCTTTTTACTCGCTCGGCCCGACGCGACAGCTCCGGGTTTCTCGAAATTATCACGAATCGAAAGGGGGGCGGCCACCGCCAGACGAATGAATATAGCGGCGTGTATAGGGGCGGCCCTGCGAATACGCAGATGCGTTAATGGCCCAGAGAAATGATTCATATTTCACCGTGTGGTCTTTTACGCGCTGCGCGACGCATTTGGCGCACGTACGCGCGTACGCATCATATGCATACACGCACGTCTTCATCACACGATGCGTGGAGCATGGGGATATCTGGTCACTCTCCCCCCATCGGCGACTCCGCGATTACAGTGATATATCTCCACGAATGTGTCCGCGAGACTGTCGAACATATGCGACGTTCTGCCTCGATATGAAGAGCCCCGGCGAGACGAATCACCGCTTATTACATGGATAATTTCATATCCGATGTATGCAGCGCGCTCATATTGAAGATAAACCGCGTGTTAGCACGTTAGCACTAGCGTTTTCAAATTTCCCGTATGAATTTTATTTTGTTAATTTTGTTATAATATTTGCCCGACAATAAAGAAATTCTTTCGATTTCTATCGATATTTTTTGAATTTTTCGCACTGTTTTTCGCGATTATTTCATCTAACAAGGAAACACAAAGACGAAATGGCTTTTAGTTCTTGGCCGTTCTTGTTGGTTGGAATTATTCGCGAAGATTCGATTATTCTTGTAGATGTTTGCACGCGCGTCTTCGATTAATCAGGCAAGAAAGGAAATTTCACTATAGTATCTATCACGGAAATGAGAGGCACGTATGACGCGCACGTTTTGTTACGTTGCGCGGAAAACGCGATGGCGTTGGTATTTATGAGATATTCATTGTGATTACACTCGTACCTTACTTTAGATAAGAACTTGCAGATATCACATACACGCTGCTCGGCGTAACACCGCGGCCAAACACTATCACGGGCCAGTAATATATCCCTTATCGTTTCGTCAGCACGAATTACGCAGCAACAAATACGTGTTTTAGCCATAATCAGAGAGAATCAATGCATTGTCATCCTTCATATTTTGCATCCCTTCATAATGAATAAATATTATACATACAATAATAATTATATAATATATATTATAATTATATAGTATATATTACCAAGTATGAGTTTTTAAATCTCCGCATGGTTCTTAGAGATATATTTTGGAAATACTCTCTTTCTCTTTCTCCCCCTCTCTTTCTCTCATTCCCTCTCTCTCAATATTATTGGTACCGCTAAACCCTCGCGATTTGCGAATTGGACGTGTTTCTCGAAACACGATGCGCATCGCAACAACTTTCGCGTACACGGTGTCACATACGTATGCAGAAACGCGCGCATAAACGGGCACATTCGCGAGCAGACAGCCTTGAAGGTATTATCAGGTTGCTTTGCGTAGTCGTAATCGTCGTCGTCGTCGTCGCCGTCGCCGTCGTTGTCGTTGTCGTTGTCTTCGTCGTCCGTGACGAGGTGCCAGAACATTTCTGTTTTATCCGTATTTGCAGTTTCACTTTTTGCACCGATGTCCATGTAACTTGCATGAGCCAGTATTCTGTACTGTTAATTAGTTACCTCCGAAACCTATTAATCGCGGAACGTGAAATTGCCGCTAATTAATGCTCCATACGACTCTATGTGTTATAATACCGCAAGATTGTATGGCCAGTATATGTATATCGAAATAAATAGACCGCAATATAGTATAATCATCTAATAATAATTATTAGCGGTGAATGTAAATGATACCCACGAACGATTTTCGATGCATTTGGAGTCATTATGGTATTAGTTTTCGATTATATTCAATCTGCATGCAAAATCGTTCTGATTTTCGGCGAAGCTGTTTTAAAATACCGCCTGTTGGCCACGCGTGAGCTTTTAATTGCCAATTCGCAATTCGCATCGAAATCGCGCTTCCGTTAATTGCAGTATTGCAATCTATAATGTAATAATGATTCCAGCTACGTGGGCGAATTCGGCATTCGAGGAAGAGACAGGTTCGATCGCGTCCAACGTTGAATTTAATTCCAGCACACGCAACGTTCAATTTCCGGGGTCGTTCTAACCCATTAAATATTAGTGCCAGTTAATCTGTGATTCTGATATTAACAGGTGTCGAAGAGACGTAGGCTTTATTGCTCATACAATATTGTCGCTCGTACGTTTGTCTGATTTTATTCCCGGGCCATTAAAACGCACCAACACATTGCGATTAAGATCTTTATTTAGGCTTGTACGGTTTTTTGTGTCGACTCCACTTCCTGTGCACAACAAAATCAAGGCTAATTTAATTTAATATTTCATAATAACAGAATAAAATTTTCATTTTAAAAGAGCTCGGATTATTTTGGACACGCAAAAATATGAGAAAAGGATATACTCCACATATAATATAAGGCAATTTTTCAAATTTATTCTTAAATCGATAATTCCTGTTATAACATTTTTAGAGGTACAATTTACATTACAATGAAAATATTTTTCTGAACTGGATATCATTTTCAAGAGGACCGATATTGAATCAAAAACACCAATTTCCTATTTTTCTACGGTTATTCAGTGCAATATTGCGCTCTGAAATTATAATTACAATTATATCTAAACATGAAAACGATAATCCGGCCAATATTTTTTTGAAAATAACTCGTTAAATATTGTTCATAATTCATTACATTTCCTTCAATTTCGTTCGAATCGGGGTAAATTTATCGGTGCACGATAAAACCTCACGTAAACGACAAGAGATTTTTGTACTATATTACAAAAGTGCATCCAGTTAATCTACTATTGATCCGAAATCAACGATTCTATACCACTCTCGCGATGCTTTAGCATCGAGGTTGTTATTACATCGAACGAAAGCCGTCGTTTTAACAGCTGGCGAGCCGCGGCGCGCGCTCGCGCACAATCGGGCATCGATAACCGGGAGGAAGCCTAATTGGCGACCATTTAAATTCGCGTGGAGAATCGAAATCGGTATCCGAAGGGGGGAGGAGACCGCCGAGGGGTCTATACGGTAGCGTGCGTCAGACATGCATACGGTGGGTAGGTAGATTGACGTATACGCATTACTAATATTACGACGCGACACGCGCGCGCTCACGCGTGTTTTTGAGTCATCGGGTTTCAATGCTGATCCGCCGTGTGTACGCGGAACGCGTGTACGTGTATACATGCACAATTTTTAGCCATTCTTCGCATACACATACTCACACACGCGCGCGCGCGACGTTCTCGCTCGTGCCCCGATACGCACATGCGTAACACACAGGGTTTTCTATCTTTTTTATCTCTCGGCCGGTCGCGCTTCTCCCCTCGGCCCCTGCAACGCACCCCACCTTAACCCCATAGCAACCACAAACGCCGACCACCACTCGAGGACAGTGACGTAACGATTCCATGTGATACCCGCGAGCAAGTCACGACGGAAACTGATAAAACAGTGATAAAACTTGCGTACATTTCGTATTTTTCATATTAGCATTGACGAAAGATAAAGTGTCTCGGCTTATCAAATCTAAAGAATTCATCAATGTACGATTAAAAGTCTAGTATTATGATAAAGATAATGGGTTCAACGGGACAAACACGCTATAATAAACCACGCTATTTGCGTTGTATTTTCATTTTATGATCTTGATACATGCGTCAATATGTTTGCGTTGCATGCAAATTCAGAGTAAAAGCTTAATTAATTATCCTGCATTTTTCTGTCATTTTATTAATAATAATGCTCAGCCTAAGGCAATTCGTAATCAATCAGTGCGCGCGCGCGTGTGTGTCATTTTGGTCACTTGGAATATTTCAGAAACATTCAAAACGCAAACTATAATTATGCTTCCGATTCTTGCAAAAATACAGAGTTCGTTATATTTTATATTTAACTTTATGCTCGCAATATAGGTTTATAATTACTATTTACGAGAAGCGCGTATCGCGCGGTGAATCTCGGGCACCCCGTGATCGATTTACGGTCCTGAGATACGCCTCCCGCTTCGTAGTACGACCCTGTCCTTTTCCCTCGCCCGTCCCCCACGCACTTACTCGCTCGTTCTCTCTTTCTCCGTCATTCTCCTCTCTCGGATCCGCTCCTTCTCTCGTTTTCGTGTGCTTTACTCTTTTACCATCGCTTCCCGTCTCCTCTTTCCTTCTCTCGCTTCTTCATCCGTTCGCTGGCCGCTCGTCTCCCTCATTGTTTCCCGCTGCTCCTCCACCGTCTCCTCCTCGCACACGCACGCACGTAAAGCACGCACACGCGCGCAGCCCAGTGCACCATCCGCCGCGCGATATAGACTCTGCTTTTTTCCCCCACCATCCACCGCGCCCCGCTTCCTCCCACGCCTGGGGGCCGGGGACCATCGCGGAGCGGCCATTCCTTCACCGAACTCCGAGTAGCGCGCATCGCACGCCGTTTCCGCGCCGCCGGGTCGCAACCACACCTTTTTCTTCTGAACACGCAAACGCGAAATCCCTCTCGGAGTGGAGGTGACAACGCTCGAGAAGCAGGCACCGAGAGCAAACGAGTGAGGGACGGGAAAAACGACGAAAAAAAAAGAAAAGAGACGGGTGAAAAAGAAGACCAGCTGAGGGTAGGGAAGGAACACCGGCTCCTCGTAGTGGCGCGACGCTTGAAAGGAAGGAGCCAACCTAGCGGCACTGTCAGCCGAGCGCACGGCCAGCCAACCTTCTCGCCGTCGGTTCCGGTCCCCCTTCGAGTAGAGTAACCTGTCCGGAGAGCGCGCGCGGTGGCAACAAACTTTTTTGCGTCCTCAGCCGTGACGGCTCTCGGACTCTCTCGGCTGGTCTCGCGGCGCCGAGGCTCGTAGCCACCAGTTTCCTACGCGCGATCGTTCTACGCGGCTGTCGAGCACGAGTCCCAGCGGAATCGCTGCCGCCGGCCGAGCCAGGAGGCAGCATCACCCGCGCTCGCGCGGTCGAACGACGGACGGACGGACGGGCGGACGTACACGCCGCGCAGCAACGCCGTGAAGCGAGCCGCGCTCGCTCGATTCTCCTTATCGCGATTCGAGGCGCGAGGTGCGATCGCGTGCGCGCGCGCGCGCGCACGGCAGACGCGAGAGGCGCCGAACCGAGAGCGAGCGAGCGAAGCGACGGAGGTGCGGAAGAGAGGTGGCGGCCGCGCTCCGAACGTGCATCCATGACCCTCGCGGTGACTTGACGGGATCGTGAATGTCGCGATCGTCGACGCCGTCGCGGGCAACGTCGCGCTCCTCTGGCAGCCAGCTACGCAGCTACGTTCAGACCCTACCGCCGAACGGTTCAGTACGCACGGTTCGCGCGTAACAGAAGAGCGCGCGCTCCACGTCCGGTGGTGTCCCTCGCGTTTCCTCGCGTTATCGTCGCGTGTGTGTGCGCGCCGTGCATATCGCTGTACCGCAAAACCGCAAGACTCTCGACGTCTTGAATGAACAATCGTGTATACGCGAGTGTGCACCGAAAGATCGAAGCACTCTGTATCCGATAACGAGGTGAATTCAAAAAGTGCAAGTGCCGAAGGAGGGGAGCAAGATCGCGAGAAACGGACGAGAACGCAGTAAACGAGACGAGAAACGAAGAGGAAAATATATCGACGAGAAGTGAGCAACCAGCAATCGTGCGGGAGGACTAGAAGAGGAAGTCAGGAATTCACCGAGTTCTCCACAATCGCCGACCGCGCTTCCGTCGATCACTCGACGGATCGGAAGCACCAACCGAGACCAAGACCGCCTGCTAGAAGATGTTTCGAGCGTACGGCACCGCGCCGGCCGAGACACCTTCGGGCGCCGACCTCTATCCCTGG
The DNA here is from genome assembly GCF_003672135.1 of Ooceraea biroi. NCBI lineage: Eukaryota > Metazoa > Arthropoda > Insecta > Hymenoptera > Formicidae > Ooceraea > Ooceraea biroi. Next base: position 12,793,838 of record NC_039510.1, read on the forward strand.
ACGACGCCGATTTTCAACAAAGGTGCCGATATAATCATATATATATATATATCTTCTTATTTCCGTTTTACTCCTCGTGACTTCATTCATGCTCCATTACGCAGCGCGCGGAAGTTGGAGCACGCGCACGTACGCAGCATACGTATGTACGGCGGCGTACAGTTCTGTGCGATTTTCGCGCTATACACGCGTAATTTCGCCACGCCGTGCGGCGCTGCTCCGCACCGCGCCTCGTCGCCTCGCAACGCGTGACGCAATCGCAGCGATCGGGCCGTTTTCGGACCGAGGGGAGTTCACGGCGACGGCGACGGCGGCGGCGTGCGCCACGACCACGTGATCGCCGCGTATTTTTTCCCCGCGCCAGCCGTCGTGCTACACCACACCGCGCCGCACCGTACCGCGTCGCGCATCGGCCTCTCGCGGTAAGCGCGCGGCAACGCGGCGATATGACGACACGGTGCAATATTGCGCGGCCAGCGATGGCAACGTCGTTTTTCGAGCACGTGACGTGTCCAAGCGGGTGGGGCGACGAACGAAGGCGGGCGGGGTACCGCGGCCCCCGGGCGGATTTGTTGGAAATTGCCTCGTAGCGGCGTAGCTCTCTGCCTAAAGCGGTTTCGCGTGCCGGATTTCGCGCAGAGGTGTATCGATTTCCGGTCTGCCCGCCGGGCGAACGTAAATATCGCCGGGGGGGCGGAGAGGGATGAAAGAGAGAAGGAGAGAGGCGTAGAGTGGAGGAGGGGTAAATGAGTTGCCGAGGATGAACGCGAATTTCGACGGAAACTAGATTTTGGATGGCGATAAACCTCGATATGGGAGAGCTCTCGGTGTCGCGGTCTGATTTAAAAATATCTCGCCACCGTTCTCGGGAATCCATACGTATTGCGGCGAGCAGCTGCGTACGCTTCGATCACGATTGATTTGAAAGTTAATGGATACGTAAAGGCGAACCTCGGGAATTTTCTGGCAATTCGTTTTTCTCACTCGTATTGCGCGTAAAGTGCTTTCGTTGCTCCGGAATGCGAAAGAATTGCGCGAACAGCGTATTTTTGCAAGAATGTCTCTGCTTACAATGTAATGTAAATCATCATTATCGTAAAATTGCTCAATCGAATGCAAGCATATATTTCTGACTAACGTGATTAGTCGGAGTATTTATTCCTGGTCAACTCATGTTAAATATTTCGTTATGTCTTGATGGATTTCCATATATGACGGACATTAACGCGACAAGCGTTGCTCTTTCGTGATTGATACACACTCAATCTGTCATCGTACATGAGATCTTGTTCGTGCTCCACGCATTTGGGACAGCAACAAGTTTGCAAATACGCTATATCATGTGAAACGTTTGTTGCATGTTATTGCAAGCCACCTCAAATAATGACTTGTCTTTCGGTATTACAATAATGTAAGTTTTTAATTATGCTACCGTCAGGGTCTTGACGTCATCGTACCTCGCTCGTGTTGATGCAGTAAAATGATAATTTATGAGCAGACTAAAAAGAAAACATGTTTGTACAGACATCTGATGTTACAAAAATGAAAAATAATAACAATTTTTTCGTTATTTATTACGGAAAGTATTACGGAAACAACAAGTAGGTAATGCCTCGTTTGATGAATGCATTTCAATTTTCGCACATTTAATTTCACATTCAATTTCTTGGACACTCGGAATCGTATACATTTGCATTTTTCTGTTCCAGTTTAATTTATGTATCTGCTATCGCTTCTTATTATCGCTTCTACACTTTTATTCACGCGTGCTTGAATTTCATTCTTCATTCTCATCTACCTTTTTTTGTTTTGCAAATACTCAAACGATATTTTTTAAATGTGTTTACCTTTCCACGATTCTTGCTTCTACATTTTCTTCTTCTTCTCTATTATCCTTCTTAACTTTTTTGATTATTTTTTCCCGTTTAATTACTCGACCGTTCTCAGATTATCGATCATTTCCAGGCGATAGTCGCGAGCGCCTGCGCTCCAATCTTTTCTACGAGCCGCGCGAGGCGCGATACGTCATCAAGCAGAGCATCGCCGGAGGGGAAGAGACCTCTAAAGGATAACCGTGCGTGAGGGCTCTTTTCTCGTCTAAGGCGGGGCCCTTTAAATTTAAAGGTACCCGCCACTACTACCCTCCGGTAGATCAGGTGCGTGCGACCGACCGCCACCTGTCTTAACCACGCACGCGCTACTACTACTACTCACACAAACTAGTAACGACCCTCAAATTCATACTTTGCCATTTTCAAACGAAACAGGTATCCCGTAAGCCTGATGAAAAGCCTGTTTGACGTCTACTTCAAACTTGAATAGAGATAAAAGCAAAACTCATTCTCTAATCTTTTTCCAATATTGGATTAGAAGTGCAATCTTAATCTGTGACACTTTTAGTTATCTTATCCAGCGATTGTTTCGAAATCTCCAAATGCCTAATCTTATCTTAGTATATTCTTATTTGAAAATTCTGTGTGTCCTAATGTGTTCTTAGAAAAGAAATCCGGGCGACAATTCGTACACAAATCTGAATACCGCGTATCAATTCCTCAATTGTCGAGCGTCATAAACGCAGCAAACGTATTCGTATTACATCAACATTTGCGATGTTGAATTTGCAAATCTAAAAACTGATATTTTACCGCGGTTTCTTGCTCTTTCAAAACGGTCTGAGACTTGTGCATTTCATTACAAGTGCATTACGGTGTGACGGTCTCACGATAAATCCACATCGCGCAAGAGAAAGATTGCAAGAGATTAGCACCTGATAAGCTCTCGCGATGTCGCCGCTATGCGCAGTGCTATGCACGCACGTGCGTAGATACACACACGGGTCCGCGCACCGAGTTAGGTTGGTTATTTCGCTGGTGGAGAGTGCCTTGACCTGGCCTGACCTGCGCAACTTTGCACCCTACCCTTACCTATCTACCGCCCCCCCGAATGCCCGCCTCTACCCTTTATGTCTCTCTCTCTTTCTCTCTTTGCCTCTGCCCCCGCCGCTTTAGTCGTGATGCTCCCTTTTCAACGCTCGGCAGCCCCCTCGGAAAACCCGAGGCTTTCCTGGTAGCCTGGAACGTGGAGCGATGTTCCTACTGGTTCATCCCTTCTGTCTTTTATCATTCTTATCATTCGCAATCCGAAAGCGTTCGGTTAACATGACGTGCAGATGCAATGTTGAAACATTGCGAAATTGATAGAGTTATATCAGAATAAACATGATTTGTTTAAATTCGAGTGAAAATAAGCTGTTTTAAATTCTATGTTTGGATACAGCATGTTTATCTTTTAGATAATACATAAAACGCAGATCTTTTCTCGTTCCCTTTTTTAATTTAGATATTTAAAATTATTTTTAAAATTATTATTAAATTTAAAATATTTAAAAATGTCTAATATAATCATACGATGATTACTTTGTTCTTCTATTTGACAACTTTACGGAATTTTATAGTTAAATAACGTAAAGAGAGAGCTAACCACTTTTTTCTTCTGCAAAACGAGAACAAGATGATTTTCTAGTAGCGAAACGAATTTCATCTCGCTGTATTTACGCGCTCGCACGTAGAAAGTAATTACGCGCAAAATTTCCCATTAATTATAATAAAATTATTTATAATGACTAAGACAAGTAGCTCTCATCTACTATTTGCCATCGCTGTAACGAGGGTTTTACGTGCACAACGCGGCGGAACTTGATTAAATTTTTACACGCGCGAACCTGCGCTCTTTCAACATGAGGGCAAAATACAGAATGGATATTCATGCTTGCTCTCGCACACATAGTGGAATTTTTTATCAATCTAAAGGTGGCGCTTTTTCTATGCAAAAATTCAGATTATTAATAGCTTTAGAGTGTAAACGATTAAAAAAGTAAAACTCTTTATAATCATTAAATTCTTGTTTTAGCAATATTTAGCAATCTAAAGAGGGTTGAATAAAATTTAACACTTGATAGTTTGCACGAAACATTGAAAATTTACAAAGTATCGATTTACAAAAGAAGCTAAAATTCTTATTACAAAGCATTGATTTTATCAGTTAGAAAACTCATTACACGTTGCATGCCCACGTACCTTGAAACATCTCGTATTAGCGTTTAGATGTTGTCATCAGTTTTTCTCATAGTTGAAACGTCATCGCGTTACACATTCGTAGAAAGTGCCTACCAACGTGAATTCAACATTCGCGTCACGTTGACACAGCTTATCGGACACGTCTTTCTCCCCTATCTTGACGTATTTATCGAACTCAAGGCAGGAAAATCAGGTGATTCGTAGCGCCTGAACGTAGCGTGCCCGATGAGATTTACGTGATCTTCGCGATGATGCACATGCAAGTAAAGGCGTTTTTCCAGAGAAACCACGAAAAGCTTTAAAAAGTGTGTACGAGCTCTTTTATAGTATTTTAAGCCTAGCTCTTGCAGTCATACTTTATCTAAATTGCAGAGACAGTAATTAGCACTACGCTAAAATACACGTTCCACGACTTACAGTATTACATAAGATCGATTTAAAGGAGCGAACATGGACTCGACGCTTTTATTAAACGTAAAATATTGACACGCTCTAAACTTAGCGTTAGAAAGTATATATTAACCTTCGCTCCGTCATGGAATTATGCCTCATTTCACGGCAACGTTAAAAGTAAAGCCCGCTATTTTGAGCGAGAGCAGGTGCTCGTTTCGTTTTGAAAAGGCAGTCCAACCACTTTCCCTTCTTTTCCTCCCCGTGTGCTGTATCTTTCACCCTCCGCTTTCGTATGCGTACGTATCCTGTTCCACGTGACGTCGATGAACGCACGCGGTTGGCGCGCGGAAAGGGGAAAAAACCGTACGCTCGCGCACGCATTCGTATGTATACGTACGTGCGTAATGCAGGCGGGCTGGCCAGAGTTAGAATGAAGGGGCTATGTCGCGCAGCAACCCGGTAATCGATAGTGTCCTGGCATCGTTTGTCTGTGTCTACCGCCGCCCGGTTGCTTGATAGACAGAAATGGGACGTGTTTCTCTTTTGCCGGACGCGATGCAAGCGCGCCCGCACGCGCGCGCTAGCGGAGGGTATCGCGTGGACAATTGAAAATGTCATTGCTATTGCCGCGCGTATTTCTACCTACGACGAATTGGAACATAAAGAGGACGGTGCCTTCGTCGATGTTCGTTGAGGCGCGTTGTTTTTACGGCTGATGGATGAAGCAGGGTATTCATCAGGAACGACGGGCAGGTCCATCACTTATGCCTCAGACATCTCATCATGCAGTCCCATTCGGCATGCAATTTGTTTTAATTGATATTAGCGTTTAATGTAATGCGACGTTCTGAAGTCGGCCACGAGTGATGGATCTCCCGCGTATCGTATTAGCGTGTTTAGCGTATTAATATTTGAACGGACGTTACGCGTGTGAATTAATGTGTCTATCCTTAACGGTAGATTTTTAATGATAGATTTTTAATGATGCGCGTTCATAAATAAAACCGCGTCGCCTTAAAATTATTATTAATACCACGTTATCCGTCTACGTCGGAGCTGGGTCAGAGGTGTCGTCTCCGCGATGCAGCCCAGAATTCCGTGATACACACGTGTCCCGAAACTGTCACAAGGATTAACGATTTTACGGAGTCGCCGAAATTTGCCAGTGTACGATGCGATCAGTCTCGAGATCGCCAATCAATCTTATTCTTCCTCGAAAGATTTTTCAGGAAAATGCGTGCTCGATTTGTCTGGGAGTTGTCTCTTATCGAGACGAATATCTGGCTCTCGAGATAAACTTTCCTCATGATTATTAAAAGGAATTTGGCGGAATGATGAAGATAGGGTGCCGCTGATCGATCGCTTGTGGATTACTCGCGGCGAACAGGAAATCGGCGAACGCGCGTGAGATGAACAGGCGCCATGTATTTTACGAGACTTGGATGAGCGTGCGCGCGTGCACAAAAACTGCACGACCCACATCCATCGGTACGATAATTAGCATCGTCTCGGGTCAGCTTTCAGAGGCGATCGTTCACGGTCCTGTTAATCGCCATCGTTCGGTCGATTCTTCGATGCAGTTTTCTCACACGCGCATACTCGGCGAGCGCGAATTTCCCGACTTTTCCGATACTCTCGACGACCCTTTCAGAGCATCAAATCGCCCCTTCGCTGTTTTTATCGCAGCGTGATAGCCAATTTCGATGTCGCGACTGTAAAACGTGTACGGCGCGCGACGTACACGCACGCGGCCGACTTTCGAGCGTTCCAATTTTGTTGCATTTTCTCAAATAAATGCTCGCGTACGTGTGAGGCGACTGTTTTCTCTCGTGAAACGCGATGGTACAGTTCGTGCCTCGCCGACGCGAATTGTCGACTTGCTCATGTTTTCGTCTCTCTTTGCGCGCGACTGATGGGTAATTAAGCCACGCATAATAATTCGATTAAATCCACTGACGCTGGTACATTAAATTCGCGAACGGGCGGCTTGATAATTGAATCGAGTTAAATTAGCGAATGGGACAACTACGTGCGATTTCACGCGAAAAATCCGAGGCTTCAGTCCTCGAAAGCAGGAACAGGAGGAGGGGAGGAATCAATGGACTCTACGATACATGCAATCGTAGCATATGAGAGCCGTCCAGATTTCTATACTATGTAGCTCTCGCGTATCACGGGAAATGACAGTTCTAGGTCGCGTCACATTTAACCACGCGACGTAGTAACACCGTTTTCGTGAAAATTATAACTTGCCTGGGAAATGACACTTTTAACGGATAATCCTCGCGCCAGTACGACCAAACGTATCATTTCGCTCCTCGATTGCTCTGCATGCTTTCCTTCCTCTTCTCTCTTTTCTCTCTTCTTTTTTTTCTTTTTTTATACACGAAAGCGCGATCGCGTGAACTTCGCGCGTGTAATTAGCCAGATCGTGGCTCCCGGTACTTTGTTTCGCTGGAAAACGGTAAATTACCGTTCCACATCGATCGTGCGTTTCGTCGCGCGCGGCCGGTAAAACGTCGAAACCGGTAACGATCCGCGTCAAACCGCGATTCCGGACGTGCGTCATGGTCGGATTGTTTATATCGCAGGTGCACGTTTATGTTCAATTTGTCGGAATCCCGCTTGCGCATTTCGATTGACCGTTATCGTTCGCGCAAACTATTCTTTCTCGTGCCACCGCTCGCGTGGCTGCCATATCGGGGTATTTGTGCTCCTCGGACCGACGTAGATCGATTGACGTCAACAAGCTGCACTCTGCGATGACATAATAGCTACATCACGAGATGTGCAGTGCGCCGGAATGACGTACTAACAGCACGACTACAACTTATTCTTATTCGACCTATTTCTCTCTGCGATCGTTTCGACATTAATATTAATACCAACTCGCGGAGAAATTCGATGGACGTTCTAGCATTCTAACATTCAACGTCATTTAAATAATCTTTCCTGGTTATGTAATCGATCGGTAAATTAAGTCTTAATTAAACTCGTGTCATCAACTGTGAGTAGCATTTATTATTTAGTCGGCACGTGTGTGACGCATGTGCGATATCATTAACACGTAATGAGTGAATGTTTCTGTTGAAAAAGTAAATAGTACAGGACTGCAAAGTTCTTTCGGCTTTTGTATGTTTAAGAATCCATAGCGTCTATTAAAAATTAAGAACTAACATCGTCAACTTCGTTTACTTTGAGTACGACGAGATGCGATAATACTCGTCGTCGATCGAACGGAAATTAAGAAATTGCGGGATAAACGTATTCCACAAAAGATATTCCTGCATCTGCATAATGCATGTCATTATGCAAACGCGACGTAACTCCCATAACGCCTGACCTTTTGAAACAAAATTCAACGAAACCTCGCGTGCGCCTCGAGGCACGGTATCTTTTGGTAGTAGGTTTTCTGTTTGTTTAGGAACGGAAGTGATGACGGAACTTTCGATGGCGCTAATCACTCGGGAACGATCGATCATTTCACAAGTATTCTTGGTTACAAATTAACTTTAAAACGAATGAATAAAAACAACGGTAACGATTAACGACATCATTTGCATTGCTGCAGTTATAATATCGCGCCTCTCTGCAGAATAAACAATATGTGAGATTATGACATATTGAAAATGCGACGATACGTTGTCAAAATAATTCGTAACGCATATCCGCTCTTCTGTATACTAAGATTTCTTAATTACTTCTTAGAATAACGCTTGTTTGGACTTTTACGTTAATTTGTAATCGGAATCACAAACTAATAAGAGTTCCAAAGTTTAAGAGCTATCAATCCGACGAAGGTTTTCAAGAATATCCATCGATCCGAACAAACGTGGCGTCTTTGAGGGGGGAAACAGAGAGAGAGGTCGACGTTATCGCGGAAGTTTGATAAGATTGATTCCAATTCTCGCTTCACGACATCTACTAGGTGGCCTCATCGTAAACGCGTAATAAAACGCGCGATAGTTGCTAATCAGTTATACGTATATATTCCGTCACTCTCGCACGAAAATACTCTGTTGCGTACACCGCAATGCATACGTAAAACATCCGTCTCGCATGGAAAGAAAACGCGAAAGCCTTTTCCGCCGATTAACGCGATATGGCACAAAGAGAGGCTTGCTTTACGGCTTTCATGATTCGCGGAAAACAACGTATCCCTCTTGCTGCTGCCGTGCAATTTCACCGTCGCGCTCTATAAAGGCGCGTTAACGGCATTTTCGTGTTGCATGTTAGGAAAACCGCAATATTGTCCACGCTAAAAATACTTCACGAGATCTCGAGGCGCATTGCAGGTTTCTCAAAATACAAATTTTACATCTAACCACGAAAATGGTAGTTTCATTAGTTTTTCTGTTTTCTTGGAAGAGACGGTTCGTTGAACTACTGATTGAATTATTATTAATCTGATTAATTGGTATAACATTTATCGTCTGTTTGCATTGATAAAGCATTCGGTATCTTGCTATTTCTTCATACTCAACAAATGTTTGATTAATCGTAATAGAATTCCGATTAATTTATTATATTAACGTTCTAATAATGTCACGAGGCATTTTAGCTGTTATTGATGCGGTCGACAATCCAGATGCATAATTGAATTAACACGATATTATCAATTGTACGAGTATCATGCTTCATCTGTGATAAAAAATAACTATTTGAGCCAATTAGAAATAAAACGCATGAGTGCATTTCGTGAGTACTTAAACAATTGTGTATATAACACTCATACGCAATTTTTTAAATGCATGATCCACATTTTTATATGTCCTTTGTACAGATCATAAAAGAGTACCATTCGGTATAAATCCATTAGCAAAGAATAGGCGATCTAAACGTAGGATGAAGATCGCGTTAGGGCACGGGAAGCCAGGGGTATCACGTGCAAAGGAATTCGTCGTCCATTTCCGTCCGATCGCGTCCAACCGATACCTCCCGTGCCAATTTCTTTCCACCTCGTCGGCCTCGTCGATGTATCGCCGTCGCGAATTTTCTCCTTTTTCCTTTCTAATTGCGTGCTCGAGATACGATCTTCGCACAGGCATACGGCACGGACGTAGCGAGGAAGGAAGGTTGGCTGGGTGTGAGAGAGAGAGAGAGAGAGAGAAAACGAAGGGACGGAGGGCAGAAGAGGAGAGTTATCACGGCCGGGCTGTGTAGGAGAGCAGGTAGGGGATACGCATGTCAACTGGAGGGCATTCAACTATCGATCGCATAGTTTCCGCCACCCTCGAGGAGAGAAGGGAGAGATACCGCTCTTCTTCTGTCCCTTGCCGGTTTTCGCCGGTTCCCTCTTCCCTCTCACCCACGCTCCCTGGCCGTCGCTCTCCCTTCCTTTTCTCTCTCCCACCCTCTCTCTTTCTTCCTCTCGCGCCTCTCGCAGGGTTCCTCTCTTCTCGCTCGCGCCGCTCGTTCTTCGAGACTCTCTATCGACTTTCCTCCTCTCTCGCTTCCGTGGATTGTGCATCACGCGGCCCTTCTTTCTATCGACCTTTCTCGTTCCTTTTGTCGATGGCCGTTGCCTGGGTCTCGTCGGTCATCTCCTTCAAGCTTCTTCTCTTCCCTTTCTCCTCTTTTGCTCGCTTCTTGTTTGTCATTCCGTCGATAGGATCGAAACCGATACCGGTGTCGGAAGCTTCGGATCTTGATTCTCTAGACGCGCGAAAATGATCTTTGAATATTGAGGTTACATCGGTGCTACATTGTATACGAGTAAGTAGACACTTGCGAAAGAGGTTCTTCACGCAACAACCGCGGGATGGGACGCAATCTCTAGTATCTACGCGACATGAAAAATTGAATCCGCCGGCATTGCGATTGCCGACTCCCGCGTTGCGTCGCGCTTGCTCTTCTCCAGACGCGTCCGCTCGCTCGCGTACACCTCACCATCGAGCATGATGATGGAGATAGAGCGGAGAGAACGAGGCTGCCGCGCTCGCACAGCTGCAATAACTCCATTGAAGAATCCACGCCGCGTATTCATATCGTCGTGCGCGACGAAGGCCGGAAATTTCATGCGTTTGACGCAAGTGCGCCGGAAAACGGGACGCAACGGCGGACGCGAGGCGTGTCTGCCGTTCTCGCGCGATGACGACGTTGAAATCGCGCTCATTCTTTTTCGTTTCCCCGTTGTCGCGGGACTGTGAGCGCAACGACGCGATTGCGATTCGATTCACCTGGCAGTTAGCCGGTTACACTTGTCCGGCAAGTATCCTTTCGTATTAACGGTAACCGCGGAAGTGCTCGCGCGCTTTCCGCGCGAGTACATCTCGGAGCACGCGACGATTATGGTCGCTCGATAAAAGTCTCCCCGATATTGCACGCGACTCGTGCTCGTGCCGCTGCAATGGCGGATAAAGTGACGAAGCGAGCGAGTAATTAAGAGGTCGGCGAGAGAGAGATAGCAATCTGTCTAAATTTAGACTCTATCATTTTATGTTTGACGCCTGCGTAAGGCACGTGCGTGTCATCGCGCGCGTATCGATCTGAAGGAGCGTGCGCAACTTCCGATAGACGCGTGTATCTGCCTGGCCATATGCGTGTATCGATACAAAGATTAATTAACACGTTGAGTGTTGCGCCTGTTTCACGTGACTTTCCATTTAGGTCACGTAGGCCACCGATGATCCACATTATTGTATTCATGTATGTATATGTTTATGAACCTGGCGAATTGAAAACGTATCACTACGCCGTGTAAGCCAACGATGGCCCACGGTATGATAATTATATTATATATAATAATTATGTACTTGTTAATAATATTATTGAACATTTCATAATAATATTTTTTTTATATATAAAGTTATCAAAACGGTCTAAACAGAAAATCCAACATAGCTCATCGATGGCCCGTGCGGCACTCAACGTGTTAAGAAGGGAAGAGATTAGAAGTGCATTTCTCATTTGCCTCGAAAGCAATTTATATCGACGAGAAAGCGAGCGTGCATACGCGTATCTCGAGCACGGGAGATCGCCGGCCGCTGCAATTACATTTGATCGACGATTCGACGCGGAGTGACGTATTAATGAGAGAGCACTTCCGCGGATATACAACCATAAACACGCGACTCGTATGCGTAACGCGCCTCATCCCGTGCACCCGACCGAGCGCAATCGTGAGCAACCGTAATAACGGGCATAATGACAGCGGAAGGACCGAGAGGAAACGTAGCAAAGGGGAAGAGAGTGCCGGAGGATCAGGAGGAAAAGAGGGAGTCCTCCACGCGCTCTCAGTGGGGTGAATTTTAAAGCAACCTTGGTGGACCGTGCGACCCACGCGACGTGTATCGGCGATCGACATTGTTTGGGGACGACGGGCGACAGATACCGCGAAACGGAGCGAGAAATCGCTCGATCGCGGCACAAGCAGAGGGTAGCGAGGGGAATGACCGAGACAGCGGGGGGTAGACGGGTCGGGACCCGAGCATGGGGTCCGGGCATGGGGCTCATGTGTATGCGGGCCAGCTGATCGGCACGACGCACGTGTAACGTGCCGCACGGCCCACACGTCCGCTCGACGATCGTCCGGATGCATTTCGTTAATGATACACGAGCGAGCGGTGTCGAGCGTTTAAATTTAGCTGTGTCTCCCCTGTGTGCGTGTCTCTTTCTTTCTCTTTCTCTCTCTTTGCTAGGGGGCACCCGCATCCCTCTCGTTAACTGCGATCTACAAATCGGAAAGCCGACGACCGCCCGGTATATCGCGGCGGCCACGTGGCCGCTACGTTCATTTTGAGGTGTCTTTCACTTTCTCGACCGCCTCGCACCTGTATCCGCTCGCTGCTCGGACGACGCGGTACGCTTCCAGCGTCGTCCGCGTCTGCTTAGCGTGCAGTGATATTGGTTGAATCCTAGCTGTCTCTGAAGCATTCTAGAATCCCTGTTTGCGCGTGCGATTGCTCCATGCTAACGCATACTTTGTCGTACGTTGGATTACGCAATTCGTTATGGGAATGTCAATGCAATTAGTGGGCGTTCCCGGTCCCCCAGGAGTTCTCTGATTATTATGCAATTAAGAGGCGAAGCGTAATGTCTATCGTTGTCCTGTGGATTTGCGAAAGCGATGAGTTCAACTTTCGGGTCGCCAAATGATGAAGCAGTATGCTTCCATGGATGGATCAAACATTCCTATTGAAGTATCGAGCTTGAATAGATTCATGTCGCCACAATGACCTACGGATAAATATAGTGAAATCTAGCAGTGAAAAAAGATCGCGTATTTGTATTCTGGACCATGACGTGACTGTCATGTGCATTGTGCAATACAGCGTTTGCCGTCCCACGTACAATTTTATTGCGTTATTCTTGTATGCAAACGTGTCATCCGCAGAGGAGCTAATTGCCTTCTATGAAGCATCGCGCAGATCTCGTCACGCAAAAATATCACTCACGCTGTACTTCTATTAAATCTCGGAAGCTGTAAAACGTCAATTTATAAAATCGGTTCACGAATTCTGAACAATTCTTGTTCAATTATTCAGATTTCAATCCACGTGCGGAGTAGATCGCGTCAAGTTACGGTTAAATTTAATCCGTACAAAAAGCCGTTCACTCTCACACCTTATTAATTTCTCCTTTTGTATTTCACATCGGAACTTGAATTAATCAAATTTGAATTAACGTGTTCCACGTTAATTCAGTCTACAACAAAAACCACTTTCTGCGCGCATGCTCTTCGTTAAAATAATATCTACATTTAATAATTCGCATTTTTGCTTCACCATCCAGCTTTTATATGGTTGGATTCGCCATTTGATGAAGAAAACAACTACTCCTTCCACTACAACATTTCGGTATGTAAATGACCATGAGTTCGTAGCCGCGGCAGAAGTTTCAACGAAAAGGCCAGCATACAGGTGGAGTCCTTATGGTGGTTCCAGTCGTGTCCCGTTCATTTGTATGTACACGAGTACACGGCTTCTGTCCCTCTCCCGCCCTCCTTACCCCTGCCTCCTTCTCATTCCATCTCTCACTCGCTCCATCGTCCGGTAAAACGTGGGAAGGCCCATTGTGAGATAATTCTACACTTGCTAACGGTTAGGAGCGCGTGCTCATACGGCACTTCCGGTTGACCGAGTTCATCCGAAGCGCAATCGTTCGGACAATGCAGGCAACCGAGCAGGAAATTAAATTACACGAAATCTCCGTGTCACACGCGCAAACGCGAGCGAGCGAGCGGTCCATATTTCTCGCGCGCGAGATATATTGTTTTCGTCAAGGTGAGAGAGACCGGGAATGGCCGCTAGTATCTTTCATGGCGTACTCGATGACGACTGGCTGCTACTATTGCTGCTGTTGTTGCTGCTGCTTCTGCAGGAATCCGTTGCTGGTACTGCCGGTCGTTACGCGAAATCGCGAATAGTGTCGCTCGTAATTCATATCGTCGCCGCGAGTTGAGCAAGATGAACGATATCGTCGTCGGTTGTATACCATCCTTCGTTGTAATTCGTGATGCGTGATCGCGATAAACCAGGTGACTCCTCGCCGATAAATCGTTGGACGCTATTTACGCGCCGTCTAATAATAAGCCGATGCACTTACGCTATTGCCTGCGCGTGCGTAGCGATGCTCTCCGGCTCGAATACTTGAAGAATTTTCGCAACGTGCATGCTGATCAGCGTATTAACAAATAACTCGCATTCCACGTGCGGCCTGGCGATGAATATTAGATCGCGAGCAACGTTATAGAGAACTGGCAAGGCTGAAGAAAGTCCTGGTCGATACATCGGATGATATTGAATTGATATCTCCCTCCCTTTTCTTCATCCCCATGCCGGGGACGTAATATATTGGGTTGGCCAAAAAGTAATTGCGTTTTTTTCCAATAGATGGACATACATGTCTTGAAATGTAACTAACTTCATTCTAAACCGCAAATTTATTATGTAGGTTAACAACTCACAGTTCAAGCCTGTTTTAGAAAAAGAAAGTACACGATTTCGTTAACAATTGTTTGTTTGTCGTCGATTTCAAAATGGAAAATCAAAAAGAACATTTTCGTCATATTTTGTTTTATTACTTCCGAAAAGGGAAAAACGCAGTGCAAGCTCATAAAAAGTTATGTGATGTATATGGCGAAGATGCTTTAAAACTGCGGCAGTGTCAAAATTGGTTTACTAAATTTCGATCTGGAGATTTTAATGTGAAAGATGCACCACGCTCAGGAAGGCCAATCGAAATTGATGATGACAAAATAAAGGCACTGATCGATTCGAATCGGCGTTTAACGACCCGAGAGATTGCTGAGAATCTTAACATATCGAAATCGAGTGTTGAAAACCATTTAAAACGACTTGGATACATTAGTAAGCTCGATATTTGGGTACGACACGAGCTCAAAGAAATTCATCTCACTAAACGTATTGACATCTGCGATTCTCTTTTGAAACGTGAGGAAAATGATCGATTTTTGAAACGTATAACAGGCGACGAAAAATGGATCGTCTACAACAACGTCAAACGAAAAAGATCGTGGAGCAAGCGTGATGAACCTGCTCTTCAAAAGCAGATATTCACCAAAGAAAGATTATGCTGTCAGTCTGGTGGGACTGTGTATTTTGAGCTGCTTGCAAGGAATCAAACCATTAATTCAGACGTATACTGTCGTCAACTGGATAAATTAAATGATGCCATCAAACAGAAACGTCGAGAATTGGTGAATCGCAAAGGTGTTGCGTTTCACCATGATAACGCTAGACCACGTACAAGTTTGGTCACTCGTGAAAAATTGTTGCAGCTTGGATGGGATGTGTTACCATGATGTTACCACATCCACCATATTCGCCAGACCTGGCACCATCAGATTACCATTTGTTTCGTTCTTTGCAAAACGCCTTGAATGGTAAAACCTTTACTGCTGATGAGGATATGAAATCGTTCTTGGAATTGTTTTTTGCTGAAAAAGATAAGAACTTTTTTGAGCGCGGAATCATGAAGTTGCCTGAAAAATGGCAAAAGATAATCAAACAAAATGGACAATATATTGTTTAATAAAGTTTTTGTTTCCCATGAAAAATTCGCCTTTTATTTATATAAAAAAAAACGCAATTACTTTTTGGTCAACCCAATATATATCTCGCGTGCATAAAGGAGAAACGATAACAATACCTGAACTGTATCAATAAGCGAGGCTCCATAAAATTGCATATTGATTCATCCGAGACGCCCGTTCGGGAAAAAAACGGCGGAAGAAAATTGGCGACTTCGCTTCACACTTAACGCGCCCGCGATGAGAACTTCACAGATGACTAGATCAGAGATCGATGATACGTGGACCGATTACAGAACGGCCACGGTGTGGCGGATGGTCTAAGAATACATTTTCCGACGACATTCGTCGCCGAGCTAGTTTCGCGCGGCACGACGCGCACACGCGCGCGTTTCTCGTGCACATGTGTGCATGTATGTGTGTGTACGCATGCGTGAGAACGCGTGTACGTGTATCGCGCGCGCCGATAGCAAGTGAATCGTTTATTCCTCACGGTAAAACCGGTGGAATGACTTTCTACGTGGACCCGGTTCCCCGTCGAGGCCCGGCGACGAGAAATAATGAAATTGTAATTCTTGTGAAGGCATTATAATTCCGATATAATCGATCGCCGCCGGTGATGTAACGCGGGGGCAATACCGGGCGACATGTAGTAACAGCGTGCACCGAGTAACGCAACGTAATTCTCAAAACGGTAGCTCATCATCGACTGCGTCGACGCTGCGTTTATGGACGCAATGACTTATCGTTTGCAATAACTCAGTCGGAAATACACGTATCATTACATCAGCCTGTGGGAATTACACGTCACGAATCGTGCCGCAGCGTAACGAGTATCGCGTTAATAGCGACGTCGACGGGCCCGCAATTTCCCGCATCCCCGCGCGCATGCAGTTTGCAGTCGCGCGACTATATATTTGTCAACAGTAAATTTCGCGCGTGTCAATCTTCACTAAATATTGATTCTCTTAAATATACATTTGAAGGTATGTTTCTTGCTTTCTCATAGCGCGGCATCTCAACGTAAACCGGCGTCAACTAACTTTCCGCGCGTGATCCAGCAGAAGGTTCACGTCGCGCTCGTGTTGAAGTAATTCCTCCCAGTACTTCCTCAGTCATTTCTTCGTTACTTCATTACTTCATCCGGTCGCGTCAGCGTCGCTTACCGTTCACCCTTAACGGGAAGCTTTAATTGGATCGTCACCGGGGATAAGTGAAAATCTCGGTCCGCTAGGCACGTAACGGCTAAGGCTGCTCCCCGAAACATTCCCGTGTCTCTTCCATTTGTTTATCTTCCCGACTCGGTCGAGGCCATGTGCAATGTGCGCACCGCCTTATTCGCGATGGCCTTTGGTACATACGTGCCCTCTTCGCATACGCCCGCTCGCATGCGTGTTTGTGCGTTGCAGCGGCGTGTACGTGACGAGCGTGTTCGCCTCTCGCGCGCTTCGCCTGGCAAGGACGAGAATAGAATCGAAACCGGCTGCGACCGACGTAAACGCGCACGTCCGTCGATGGCTTTTTCCCCTTTTTCTCCGTTTTTTTTTTCCTTTCTGCGAGTTAACGTCCAGTGCCGTCGTAATGGCGAGGCATTCGAGGTGAGCGAAGCGGCGGCAGGAGCGACGAGAGCCGGCGCACCGTAAAACGGCGGCGGGACACGCCGATACCCGTGTCGGATGGGCTTGGATCTTCCTCGTCGCTTTCTCTCTATTGTCGATTATGCAACGCCAATGCGATAAATTGTCCTTAAGAACCGCGCATCTCGAGGAAGGCACGAGGAGCGCCGGGAGCGGTGTCCGCGCGAGCGCGCTTCTTAATTTATGCTACGCGAAATTAATTCGTTTCGCGATGTTTATTAGATTTGATCGATCCCATTCGCGAATGTTACCCGCGGCCGTCAACTGTCGTCGCCGACACGGACCACATCGGCAGCCGCGTCAGTAGCCTGAATTTAATATATTTTTCCGCGAGATTACGTAAACGGTCGAGTACTGCGAACGCATGCGATACGCGATACTTGATCTGCACGAGGAAAATGTTTAGCAAAAACGTGGTTCAGAATCATTAAGATATCAGACAACTCGCAATCGCACTCACGACTCTCGCAGTCGCTCGAAATATCGGCCGCTGATCACCGGCGTTACGTTGTATTTTGTCCGCCCGCGCATGCCGATTACGATGTAATCATCCGGTATTACGGACCGCCGTATTACTATTAATTGCCCATCGTTTCGTGTCTCTTCCGAGGCTAACGCTCGACTCGGCTCTGTTGCAACAGGGATCCGCTGAACTCTAGGCAACCGCGATGCGCTCGCCCGTGTACATCGGGCTAAGATTGCGATTACTGACGTAACGTGTTATTTCACGAAATCTTTCATATGGAGAAACATATGCAACCGGGTTGCGCGCGTGTGGCTGCCTCCAGGATCCCGAGCTCGCCGGAGCGGAGCGGAGACTCGCGGAGCGGATGCCAGTGCCCCTCGCGCGGCAGAACTCTCGGGCTCTCGAGAGTTCCGTGCGCGAAGCGGGTGTTCACGGAAGAGAGTCGCGGTCCTCCTTTAGCGGTACCGACGTGATCCAAGTGTTGCTGCGGGCTTGCTCGGATTTCTCATATCCGCGAATCGATGGTGCACCACGCTGACATTTCCCGCGCGCGATAATTGAATATGTCTTTCGCGTCCTCAACTTCATCGTTTCAGAATCGGCGAGTGCCTGGCGTCGTGCGTTGTTTGTTTCTGCCTGCGTAATTCAGCTTGACGCGGAAATCGCAGGCTACGTGCGATTTGACAGTACAATCGACGCGCGGCGAAGTAAAAACGAAAAGAAGACCGGCTAACAAGTTTTATGAAAGTCCCGTAGAAATCTGTCGGCACGCGGAGAACTCAATTTCCGACAATGAGTCACGTTTCGTCGTGTTTCGGAGAGGCTTATTGTTAAGTTGTCATCATTTTTATCGGAATCCTGCTCTGGGCCCTTACGTAAGTAATCGCGTACGTTCGACTGTTGAACTCGGAAATTGTAGAGCGCCGCGTTTCATCACGCAGATTTCTCAGCCCGCGGAAGAAGGCCCGATTGTGCTTCCGGTCGGGATCAGCTTTTCATCTCGTTATCCTCAGGTGACAAGAACGTGACGCGCGCGAACTTGACCGTGATAGAAGCGTGTTTCGATATCGTCGGGTGACATCCGCTAATCCGTCATGCCTGTCGAGAGTCACGATGGGATCGCTGATGTGGAGAACTATGGGGTCTATAGATATTCCGAGATCAAAGGACATACTTATACGTGCCTGTCCCGTCGTGATTTTACGTAAGATGTCTCTACAATAATAGCCGCATAGTTATGTAACAGACAAGGCAAACCGCGCGTTTGCGGCGATAATAATAGCGAGAGTTTTCGCGCGAGGCTAATTGTCAGCGCGTGTCGTCACTTGCGTCGCCGGTGGATCATCCCCCATGTTTAGGGGTTAACGATCGTGAATCAGCGTAACGTGAACCCTACGTGCACGATTGTTACTACCGTACGTCGAAACGCTGAAAGCGATAACGGTTGACACTTGCAATTGCAGCAAGCAATAGCGAAGTTTCACTTCTCACGTTTCTCGCTTCGTCACTTCGCTATTATCTGCTTTTATTTTTCCCTCTTTCGTTCGGGAAACTTTGTTCCCTCGCGTTTCCGCTTTTGATGCTTCCTCTTTCTCTTTGCTTCTAGAGGTTTTCTTGGAGTGACAGTTTTCAATTATAATTACTTCTTTCTTGATATCTCAATTATTTTCCTCAACCGTCTTTTGTTTCTTACTATCGCATTACTGTAAGATACATTTACGAATGTTTATCTTTGTGGCAGCTCGTTGAATTCCGTATTCATTGCGTTGTAAATCTGTTTCTTTATCTTCTCTCGGAGCATGATAAATGTTTCTGCTTTTCTCTCTCTCTCACTTCTCTTTTCTTTCGTGCGCCTGTCTTGCCGATTCGAGTCCCCGAAAACTTTGACGTTGTCGTTGCCACTATTCTTAGTCGCTCGGACTCATCTTTTCTCTCCGCGTATCTTTCGGTCCGAGTTCCTAAGCCGTTTCCTTTCTTAGTCACGCTTATTCGACGAGTGTTTTCGCCGACTCAGCCGAATTGTTCGACATGTGCGATTTTCAGCGATAAAGTGCATTCACCCGATTCGGATGACGAATATTCAAAGTGGCTGTGGAGAGACGTTACATCGGAGCTTGTAACAGTGATGCTGAACTTGACACTGCGATTATCTGAATATAGCAATACGGTCTATCTTACACGGCATTATGCCACGACGTATGCTATTATGACATCGAATGTCGAGTCACTATGAATGTCGATATTGATTAATTACCATGCACCAATACGAGAACTTTTTTTCCGCGAAAGTCGATTCGCAAGTTTTGAATGAAGGAAACAAGTTGCGTTGCGAAATGACATTCCTTTAAGTTTCTCCCTTCAACAACACGGTATGAATATATACAGGGTAAGGCACCTAAAACAGGCCACCTGAATATCTCGGCTGTTATTGATGATAGAAAAAAATGTGTCAGACCAAACTTGCATGGTTTCGAGGGACACATAATTTGTTCTAGATAGTTTTTTATTAGGTGGACGCGTAGAGGTCATATGAAGGTCAACTTCGTTTTTTTAAATGGTATGATATGGTTTTTTACGTACCATCTAGTAGAGCGTTTGAAGATGCGCACATTGATCTACGGGTCAAAATCATTCAAAGTCACTGAAGGCCAACTGCAAGGGAAAATAATTTACTTTATATTGCCTAGAGTTCTCTGCTATTAAAAATACTGTAAACTCAGAAATGAAAAAGTTCTAGCCCTTAGAAATTTTTTCTTTTCCAAGAAGTTCTGAGTTGTTCATATCATTATTTCTTATATTGCTTAGAGTTCCCTGCTATTGAAAATACCGTAAATTCAGAAATAAAAAAGTTCTCGAGTTTAAAATTTTTTTCTTCTCAGAGCAGTTCTGAGTTGATGATATCATTATTTTTTATATTGCCTAGAGTTCTCTGCTATTGAAAATACCGTAAATTCAGAAATGAAAAAGTTCTCGAGTTAAAAATTTTTTTCTTCTCAGAGGAGTTCTGAGTTGATGATATCATTATTTTTTATATTGCCTAGAGTTCTCTGCTATTGAAAATACCGTAAACTCAGAAATGAAAAAGTTCTAGCACTTCAGTGACCTTGAATGATTTTGACCCGTAGATCAATGTGCGCATCTTCAAACGCTCTACTAGATGGTACGTAAAAAACCATATCATACCATTTAAAAAAACGAAGTTGACCTTCATATGACCTCTACGCGTCCACCTAATAAAAAACTATCTAGAACAAATTATGTGTCCCTCGAAACCATGCAAGGTTGGTCTGACACATTTTTTTCTATCATCAATAACAGCCGAGATATTCAGGTGGCCTGTTTTAGGTGCCTCACCCTGTATAATACTTATATAAAACATATAATAACACGGAATTCTATAATGGAAAATTCGATATGCAAAATATATGTAAAATTCGATACAAACATAATATTATTTATATTTATATTTTCAATGATAAAAAGATATCTAGTTTTAATACTTAGGAATGTCTTTCTTGAAAATGATTCTCGATAATGAAGATTTGCGAATGAGTGTGATTAAAACTTCAAAACTAAAAATTTTCCTATTCCTGTAACTTTATAAAATGCATTTTATGTTAAACATTCCACTGTTTTTCCTATGCTTTTACACACTTCCACGCGCTGTATTTTTTGAATTCTTTGAAACACTTGTTCAATAATTTATGATCTATTCTTCGTATTCTATAATCGCAATTGCCGTAGTACTTGCCACGCGAGGACTTGATGGTCGCATAGAGCGAGCTATCGGAACCACGCTTCATGCGATCGGCAAAGTCCCCGTGCGTTATGCGATTGCAGAAACGCGAAGTACCTTGAGCTCGCGCGGCGAATGGGCGTAGAGGTTTCCTTTCTTTCCTAATCGCCTCCGCAATAGAACAAAATTGCGTCTCGTACATCGTTTAATCGCCCCGGCCATGTACGAATTAGCTGTAAAAGGGAAAATACTGCGAAATGCTTCCCCGTGGGGAAGCATGTCTCTCTCTCTCTTTTTCTTTAGAATTTAATCCCATTCGCCGATTATGCGAATTGCAAGATGCGAACGCATCGTACGCTCGTCTCGCAAGTTTCGAAGTCGGTCCGTTCGAATTTCAAGCCTTGGCCATCGCCATGCTCGTAATCCTATTGCGACTCGATTGTGGCTGGCACAATCGGCATAATCTCATTCGAAGTTCCTGCAATTCGGCGCAGCTTATGGGATCAGGATGAAATTTCGGATTCGGCCGGCGAAACGGCGAACTGTTCCGGTTGTCTCGGTCCTTTTGGGACGCGGCCGCGAGTAATACGCTCGTCACACGCCGCGTGCACCGGCGATCACTAGGCGTTCCTCCTCATTAATGCGTACGCGTGACAGCTAAGAGACCATGCAGCTATGCGGTTACGCGAGTGTTCATACAGACGCGTGCTTTCGTATGTAGATTTCACCGCGGCGAAGACAGACCTGAAGACGCATGAAATTCAATTCTGAGTGCACTTGTGGATCGTTATGTCACGACATATTTCCCTAATTGCATCCTTTGCAGAAAATATGTCCAGCGCCCAGCGTGTATCTATTCGAAACATCAGTTTGCAGCAGCCGTTAATTAGGCATAAATTAATTATCCAAACTGCCGTAATTTCCCGATTGCTCCAACTGAAAAAAAGCTTTATTGTATTATATTACACAATGAGAGAATTTCTCTAGGCGCGCCCAGCTTGCGTTTATTTTCAAATACCGAATTGATTTCCCACGTCGTTGCAAGCGCATCGAAAGTATCGGGTAAAGAAATTAATGTTTTATTTAGCATATCATTACTTTATCATGTTCTGATCTGTCGTTTCCGTGGAATCGCGATGCCAAGGGAAACTGACGCGCTGCTCATGCAGGAAAAAAATATGGAGAGTCGCCGATCACGTGCGGTGTCGCGTGTGCGGCTTGAAGAAGTCGTTACCAGACGCGTATGTATCAATGAAAAGGTCCCAGCTGCTGTAGTAGGAGATACTCGGATCTCTCGAAAAATTCGCGTCACCGATACGTGCGTCGCGATAGAAATCATCGGCGCTTTTACTTGGTTAATATGCGCGCTGCCTGAGGGATGCGGTTGTCGCATAGAAAGTCAGGAAAAGGTTTTCAAGAGCGACGTATAAATATTAAAAAAGGAATTAATTACTGTCTGCTACTCTCGGAAAGAGAATACGGTACGCTGCTGCTTCGTGCTCCTTCCGTCTCTGTCGGAGATAGCTGCCGGCGACGAGGATGTTATCGCGGGGTTATCAGCGATCGCTCTCGGTCGTCGGGAGCCGGAAAGCGTATGTTTCAATGTTACGCTGTTGTTTCCACCAGTAACAAGCGCACCTTAATCGTCACGGTGGTGCTTAATGGAATAATAGCTTCATGATATCAGGCGCCTTTCATCGAACGTTCCGTCGATTCTCAGCGACTTCCGTTGCGAAGGAAGTGCGTGAATCTTATCAAACACGCGATGGGGAAGATACAATAGGATGTAAGGAAGAAAAGATCCATTAGATGCGAACAGCAACATCTGTATTATACTTGTGTCATTACAAAGAGAGAAAAGAAAGAAAAGAAGAGGCTGTCATAAAAATAAAATGCTTCTTCTAAATTTGGAATGACTGATCTTGTCTGTCGGAGCGTTATTTGTGATGGACATTATTATCACATTGACTGTATTATTATTGCAATCGAGATTTACAAATAAGATTACAAAATGTTTGAATAGTTCAACCGCTGAATTGAAAAGTCCATCTTCAGTTTATCGTATTCAATCTTCTCGCAGCAATAGATTACGCTAGTACGCGTTTATAACTTATTGATTGCTCAACTGTCCGCATGTTCTCCTTCGCTTCCCTCGCGGATTAATAACATTTCCTTGGCTCCCTCTGCGCTTTAATACGAAAGTGTTATTCGCGTCGCTGGCAACTCGTGAAGGCGACTAAGAAGCATTCATGCGCGGTTTAAATCGCGATGGAAAGATGTTTTCCGTCCCTTCTGGCCATCCCTTTCTTCGCTTCACGCGAGAATTGATAAACTTTCCGTAGAAACTTTCGTAGGGCTATTCAGATTGTCGGAAAAATGTTGAATTTAATTCACAAAACGAATCACAAGAAAGATCTTGTGAATTGAATAACAAATTTAGGTGTCATTCATTTCGCGCACTTCCGACGAGAAGATCGCTCATTACAGCTGAGAAATTAATCGGTGCAATCAAGACATAAACGCTGGATTCATCTTGCGGCCGTTCGAGCCGCTCGTTACGATTTATTTCACTTTGTACAAAATGCCCTTCCGTATCTATTTCAATGAGTGGCATCTCTCTCGCCTGCAGTAGCAGCGTGTGTCATGCATTGACCGTATGTAACGCGGCTAAATGGGTCAATATGCACATCCGTATATCGTAGTTATGACACTGATGACTACCTAATTGAATGTACCATGATCTACCGGGTGCCGTCAGATTTATTAACCCAATATTGAGCATCGTATTGTGTCCCAAACAGGCCTACATCAAATTAGCCTTTTTGCCGTTGAGGATGCAATGCTCCCTATATATGCATTTTACACTCGCCGTACTTGAGCAGTTTAGTGAGCGTGGCCGACCGAATCAAGTGGACAAATTAAACCAACTGCCATGTTGGCGATCGCATACGAACATGCATTTCGCGGAATACAATCACGGGACGCGTCTCGCGAACGAGACATGTTAATTAGCAACTTTGCTGAGTACTCTTTTTTTTATCTTTATTTTATCTTTATTTAATATTCCATTTTATTTCTTTTCACGAGAAAAAGTTCTCGCTATTCTATTCCAAAGTTATTTGCAAAATTCAAATGCAAAACTTTGTATTACTAATTCTTAGTACTTTGAATTTCGGTAAAAAAATCTGTACGAGTTTTCCGGTCAGTCCAATAGACGGATATTCACGTGGAACGTCCTCGAAGTTTGTCGGTGGTGCGTTACAGTGAACTTGCACGTTATATAAGGCGCATTATCGATAATCGCGAAAAGAATCAATTAGCTGACCCGGCAAAAAACCGGCGCGACGACTTTCGTTGCGTTCCAACGAAACAAAAAGTACGAAAGTACGTACGAGAGTAAGGTCACTTTCGGTGGCCGGCTCGCGCGACACACGCAACCGGCGAAGTAGCCCAAGCCGGGGACCGCGTTTCGAATCGAGGCGGGTTTCTAACACTTTCACCGGACGATCGCCGATTTGTTTGAAACGCTGACAGATCCAAATTCCATTATGATACACTTCACGAACTTAATTCCAATTGAACCGCGTAGACAAATAATCTGCTGCCGGTTTCACTATTCTTGTTTCATCGAGATACTCGATATTGTGCATCTTGTTACATTTATTTATTGCATTTTATTTTCTTTATCCTTTATCTATTTTATACTGAAAAATATACTGCTTGGAAGTGCTATCAGCGAAATCTGCATCTGCTAGTATGCATGTATACATACAATTTAATTAAATGCTGAATTTACTCCAGAAAAAAATCAAGCGTTTTTATTTTTTATTACTCGCTCTGATCGAGGATAACATTTTATATTCCGTTTTTATGAGATGTGCGGTCTGTATATCACAATCTTCCGTGCAGTTTAATAACTTGATTGCCACGGGAAACGCATACCAAAATTATCTCACGAGTGTTGAAATATTTTCGTCTCTGACGCCTCGGGTTAATCGCGATCAGGTATCAATTATCAACCGGCACAAGGTACACTCTAAACCCGGATATTTACTTTCCTGCCGTACCTGGCCGTTAATAGCGGCTTACAGAACACGTTGGCGGCGCGTTGACACGTGACTGATGTCTCGGTTTCGTTGGAAAGTGCAACACCTGAATCATCCGCTTCGCATACGATCGATTTCTGATGCCGCGCGTTAAGGATCTAAACAGATCTCCTCGTGGAGCGATCGATCGATCAGAGTGGAATCCACTAACGACCAGTACGATAACATCTTTCCGGTTGGTCTTCTCCCAACACCTCGGGCTTTCCATTTCTTTGTATTACCACTTGCCTCATTACCCATTCCATCATTAATTAATTACTAATAATTAATTTTACTACCCGTTTTTATAGATAATCGCGTTTCGTGAAAACGATTTCGCCTAATAACTGACAATGCTTAATTCGTTCTCGAGCAGTAAATCAATCAAATTTCTTTCACTCTCCTCAGTTTATGAGCAGGGTTGGTCGCATTTTTATTTCGAGTGCGACTGTTCAGCAACACGCATCGTTTCCTCTCCGACTCCGCGATCAACTCGCAGGCCGATTCGAAACCGATGCAGACCGGTTCTCACACGTGCGGCACGGACGCGCGCTGTCGCTTTCGCGAATTCTGACCGGCGATGACCGTAAGCGTCGCACTGGCAATCCGATGCAACTATTACAAGGTTTCAAGAGGTGCCTTCGTGCATTAACGTGCGCCGTGCATTGCATGTGACAGTTGTCGGTGCACGTCGCAGACGTGCAAATGCAAGATATGCGACCTTCGACCGGAATGTTGCACGGCCGGACGTTGAGCTGTCGATCGCGTCCGTGACCAACGAGCCTTATTAATTCGCGTCAACAACCGTTGCTAACTTCGTCCGCCACTGATGAACAAAGGTTGCCGACGCCTTCGACAAAGTACACGCGTTTACCCGCCTTTACCCGCGCGCGTGTATGAAGGTTCAGCTTGTTGTTTTAGCCGAAACACGGCTGGAACCGCGTTTGAAGTCGCCACAAAGGACGACGATTCCTCGTAGTTCCGAGGCTCGTTTCTGGGCAAAGTGCTCATACAGCGATAGCACGAGTAGTTATTATACCGCGTCTATTGCTACATTCATGACTACTCGTATTTGGATAGGCTACTACCCGTGGAACAAGTATGGAAATTTATGTAAGACGCTGGAGGAGTGCCGCGCTTGATTAAAATTCGTACCCGCGGCTACGGATGTCAGCAACGATCGTAAATTCATTTAACAGTGAATTCACTTGAACAAGAGTTCACTTAAATAACGATCGATTCAACTAATGCCAGATAAATCAACAGAGCGAAGAGCCTGCGTTGGAAATCATTTATTTATGTAATGTGACAACTTTGCAGGCCAGTTGTACGCTTTTCGGCACAGCTTCGCATTTCGTGTGACATATACTTGTAATTTCAAACGCGTCCTTAATTATTCGTCGGATCGCGCGTAAATGGGAAATCAGAATCTGAATCATGGAATCGCATGTGATTCCCGCGATGTCGGATAATGGCGAAGAAAATCGTTTCGAAAATGCCGTTTGGACGGAACAATCGGCACCGTGAGATACGCGCGGCCGCCGATTTCGCATTAAATAGATCACGTCGATGCATCGTTTAATCCTGGATCGGCCGGCGAAGTGCAGGCCGGAGAGAACTGATGGATGGACGGACAGACACATCGACCAGCGGCGAATGGATGCGCTCCAAAGAAACGGGAGTGGAGAAAATTCGATTGTCCGCGCAAACTCATTGTGACAGGCAGGCCGAGTGAAAATTGATTACAGTAGAATTCCTGCCAACGCCTTTCTATTCCAGTGCCTGCAGATAATACCTCGTCATTGGCGCTTTTGGATGAAATCCATGCCGCGGCGCCGAGGAGTTTGAACGCAGAACGACAGCCGCGACAAACCCGGAGTTCAGCGGGATCGAGTGTAAAAATATATGCGCTTAAATATATATCCCCGTTATTGAACGTTTAAATCCCACCCGAGTGGGATTTGAGCTCTCGGACTTTTAAATTCTATTTAAATTCCTAACTACGTTGAAAGTTGAATTATATTTAACGTCTGGACAACCGTCGTAAATAATGCTCAGTCAGAATCGTCTTTACGAACGGTGCAATGTCAGACAAACCACTAATCAGATTAAGGTACAGGTTTACGGGACGTTCCGCGACCCCGCGACCCCGCGACCCCCTCGCTCGCCAGGAGAAAATCGCGTTAGAGAATTATTTCTGTT
This sequence comes from Ooceraea biroi, assembly GCF_003672135.1. Taxonomy (NCBI): domain Eukaryota; kingdom Metazoa; phylum Arthropoda; class Insecta; order Hymenoptera; family Formicidae; genus Ooceraea; species Ooceraea biroi. Next base: position 12,821,426 of record NC_039510.1, read on the forward strand.
GCTCCTCCGTTACTCGCCAATTATCATCTTCTTCGACAAATAGCCGAACTGCAACAATAGACCATTGTATCCTTCGACCGTGGTGCTCTTTGTTTTCTCCGTGCCAGTGATCTTTCGCCCCGTCGACAGGCAGCACAGGCACCGTTTCGCGCATACGTACGCAGAAAACGCAGACGGGGAGAAAAGCGGAGAAAACGCGCGGCCGATCGGCGACCGGCCTAGCCGAGAGAGCGCGCAGGAACAATGCAGGAACCACCATGAGATCGCTCGAAGGAGGCCCGCGGGCCTCTCGAGTTCTCCTCGGCTAGCATCTGTCGTTACTGGCCGCGAGTGCGCTATTACCGTGCTCGGAGAAGGCGCGTTGGCGCGGCTCTCAAGCACATGTCGGCCTTCGTTTGTCATCGTGACAGTTTACGGTGTTCGCAGCATGCAGACTCGAGCACGCGAGCCGAGAGATTCATCTCTCGTCTCTCTTACGGATCTCTCGCGAATCCTTCCGCTTTCCTATCGCCCGGGTGCGTCCGCGTGTCATTGTCACTTCTAAAGCAGAATCTGTCCGCGAAATTTCCATCGAGCCAAACTCCGTGCAGCTGCGGAAACACTTGCGATCTACATTCTGCTTCAGTATACTTATCGTCGTAGTGTCGTACTCGATAAAGGACTTCGATTCTTCCACGCGATCACGAAATACAGATTTTCGATGGAAATCTGTGAGCCAAACCGCATAACACCAGAAATTTCATTCAGATTCAGATTCTCCAGGTTTAGCTCGACAATGTAGACACGCCATTGGTTCGCGAGAAAATTCGAAGAAGCTCGCGCGTTCAGCTCGACGTGGACCTTGCTTTGCATTCTTCCGGGTCGCATCCGTAG